>NC_134158.1:19094594-21594594 GCF_033958435.1 Carettochelys insculpta | reverse complement strand
TGGTAAACATTTTGAGGCTCCTGAAAGACACACCTGAGCACTTTGGCAAGTACAGTGGGAAACAGACGGCTGTAGTGATGCGCCACAGTGAGCGTGTGTTAAAGTTTTGGTGGTGTGTAGTGCTGCTGAAAGGCGTTAGCTCCACAAGCCCAGAGACTGGAGGCTTCTTTAACCTAGAATATGTACCACCAGTGTAATAGGTGTCTGGGCAAGCAGGACTCTGTCCATCTCCCTCCTGCAGTGTGCTGTAATTGTTCTGGAGGGGTCCCTGGCAACTCAGTTGCTGAAGCCCCAATATACTCTCCCTTCACCTGCTAACCAGTTGTGCTCTGGTATCTGATGATGTGGCCGCATGTGCTGTAAGGAACTGACCTGAGCCCCATCTCTGGAGAATGTGTTCAGGTCCCACAGACCTTGGTGGAATGCTTGAGCCAGAAGCTGTGGCTTTTCTAGTGTCCTGACTCATGAACACAGGTCTGTGCTTTTCTGTTCTAGCTAGCCCTGCTGGAGCTCAACTTCCTACCTACTACAGGCACAAAACTGACAAAGCAGCAGCTTATATTAGCCCGTAAGTATCATCCCTGCATTCCCTGGAAGGCACTTGTCCTGCCTCTTCTCCAATCCCTGAGCCGCAGGGCTGTGTGCGCTCTTAGCTGCTCTTTGTCTCTGTGTTGCATGGCAAATGGCCAAAATGCACTGGATTTAATATGCTGCCTCCTGCCTGATACGTCTAGTGAAAGGGCAGGCTCCCTGATGAAGCTGGCTGCCTGCAGTGCTATGTGAGGAGGAGGCGGCGGCGGTGGTCTCCTTCCTGACCGTGTGGGCCACTGGTGAATGAGATTTTTTCCAGCTTTGGCCTTGTTGTAATGCTGGAAGTAGAGAAGAGCCTTTGGAGGTGTCAGACAGGCAAGAAGCCTTGCTGCTTTCTCTCTGCCAGGCAAGTGTTCTTATTCTGCCTTTCCATCTCCCTCTGTCCCAGGGGATATTCTTGAAATTGGAGCCCAGTGGAGTATCCTGAAGAAGGACATCCCATCATTCGAGAGATATATGGCTCAGCTGAAATGTTATTACTTTGATTATAAGTAAGTGTTAGACCCTCAGCATTTCCTAGTGTAACCACTGATCCCTGAGAGATGGGACATATTCCTGGCCTACAATACCCTGCTGTACACATGGCTTGCCTCAGCTAGACTTCTGTATTGGATGCCAATATGCTGTCCCTTCCTGGTGCTCACAGTGGTGCAGCGAATGGCTCAGATCAATGTTCCCTATAAGGTAAGCACTTGAGTAGCCACCCAGGAGAAATTCAGGTGCTGCCCAGCTGATTAACAGAGCATCCACAGGCAGCAACCTGGGTTTCTACGGGTGATGCACATCTGTGCATGCCTTGGAGCACACAAAATTTGTTCTGCCCATGTATTGGAAAAAGTTAGAGGTAGCCCTGTTCCTTGGGTGTCCCATCTCTGACAGCAGCCCGGGAGCCAAACAAAGCCTTTGAACCAGCACAACCCAACTAGCAGTATGGTGCTGTGTCCCAGGTGTGAGTCTTTCCCAGCCTTCAAGTAGTCAGACCCTGGCTTAGTCTGCCTGCTACCTTTTAAATGAAGAGTGTTCTAAACGGGTGCAAAAACACTGAACAGAAAAACTGAATTAGCCTGAACCCAATGTCACTCAAGGGCTTGTTTGAGAGCACGCCTGGCAAATGAGGAAACATGGTTCTGGAATTAAAGTAAAATGGGTGTGTTGGACACTAGTCCCATTGCTGATGGAATAACTCATCCCTTCAGTGTTCTGTGCATCTTTGGTTCTCTTCTTGGGTCCTGAGAGAGTGAGTGTGAGAGAGGTATGGAAGTGAACTTTACCATAGCTGATACCCCTGCTCTCTCTGACCCACTCCGGAGAGATGGTAACATCACCAGATAACCACAACTGCCTGGGATAAAACAAGAGCAGGCGTTAACAGCAATGGTGGCTCTAGCACATCTCAATGCCTTAGTTAATGGTTCATGCTCCAGTGTTTTAACTTTTTCCTTTGTCTGTACCAAAAGGCTGTTCTATGGCGTGCACACCATGGTACTACACAGGCTGAGCTTGGGATGACCTTAGACAGTGACTGGATTCTCGTAACATTGGAATTAACACACCACTGTTCTTCTCAGGGATGAGTTGCCAGAGTCTGCCTACAAACATCAGCTGCTAGGCCTGAACCTGCTCTTCTTGCTGTCCCAGAACCGTGTGGCTGAGTTCCACACAGAGCTGGAGAGACTCCCCGCGAAAGACATCCAGACCAACGTGTACATCAAACACCCCGTCTCTCTAGAGCAGGTAGATACCAGCTCATCCTGCCTGTGGCTTTGGGTCACTGTTGTTCTGCCTTTTCTGTGCATTGTTGGTCTTCCTCACCTTCTGTGGGGGTGGGATCAGGGCATGGCCATGTCACTGCATGGATGTAGCCATCTGGCCAAAGCTTGTGTGGCTGCAGTGAGCCAACACCCCAGCCTGATGCTAGGGGCATGGTGCAGTGACAGCTGCCAACTTTTTGGGTTGGACCCTGAACAATTCGGAAAGATTCTCAGCATCCTCTACCCCTTCCTGTTTCACTGAGTCTTTGCTTCCAGAACAGTGTTGCTGGATGCTGTTAAACAGCCTTGCTGCAGTCTAGAGGTGGCTGCATCTTAGCAATGAGTAGAGGTGTGTCTGCGTCTGTGTTATAACTCTGTGGGGGTGTAAGGTTAAAGTGGGCCTTGCTCCAGAAGCAGCTAATCCAACCCCAAAGACAAGTGCCTTGAATCCCTTCTTCTCTCCCTGGCTAGTACTTGATGGAAGGCAGCTACAACAAAGTGTTCCTGGCCAAAGGCAACATCCCTGCAGAGAGTTACACTTTCTTTATCGATATCTTACTGGACACCATTCGGTGAGTTACTCTCTTCCTGTTGGCTGCTTCGACCCACCCTCGGTGCGGCTGTTAAAGGGAATCCATTATGTCCTGTGAGGCATCACCCAGAGCATGCAGGAAAGCACCTCACAAGGTGAAACGCCGCTAGGGAGCTAGAGTGTTGATGTCTTGTTGCTGGCATGGATATGTCCAGAGGAATGTAATTCCTTACTGGACATGTCAAGGAAATTGCAGTTTTTCAATGTGCCTGTGAGGTTCATGCTCGTACAAAAATGGCTGCACTTCCATTAGTTGTGCTATGGTAGTGCCTACGAGCCTGAGTCGGGGATTGCTGTACAAACAGAATCAAACCACTGGCCCTGGCCCAAGAGAGCGAACAATCTAGCTGCTGAGAAGCACACTAACATAGGAAGTAGCACGTATAATACGTGCTTCTGTGACTCCCTACTGCTTTCCAAATCCCCCATTCCCTCCCACCCGGTGCACGCTCCCAGCTCAGTGAACTCAAGCACGGAACAAAGCAGGAGCTGGCAAGTGAGGAGCAGCAAGAATGAGGGTTGGGGAAGACAGACTGGAAAGCATTTCTCTTTCTTAACATAAGGGTCTCGCCAGAGCAGTCTGGCAAAGTCTCTGTGGTGGTCACTGATTCTGGGTGAGCCACCTGAGTGTGCTTTTCAAAGGGCCCCTTAAAGGGTTTGTTCACAGCAGTGTGTTTTGGCTTCTTTAGTCTTAGTATCTGGGCCCCTCAGAGGCTGTAATGGGTTTATCCTCACAACCTTCCCCCCTCCTTTGGGAGGGCTGTTATCCCCTGTGTTACAAATGGGGAAAATGAGACACTGAGCAATCAAGCAAGTTGCCTGAGGTGTCTCAGCAAGTCTGTGGCTTGCCTTTCAGCTAACCGGGGTAGGGTCAGGAAGGGGTATTTTCCCCAGTGTATTTTGGAAGGGGGTTTTCTCCTCTCTCTGAAGTATCAGGGATGGGAGATAAGGGAATGTCAGGCTCTGAAGTGGTGCTGACCAGTCTCTCTGGTACTTGGTTGGCTGGTTCTGGCTCATGTGCTCAGTCTAAGTGACGGACATAGGTGAGATCAAGAAGGAATTTTTCCCCAGGTCAGATTGGCAGGTACCCTTGGGGGCATTTTCTTTCTGCCTCTGCAGTGTGGTGTGGGGGGTCCCATGCTAGTCTTATCTGGGTCTTTCAGTCCCTTTTCTGCCACTGCAGGGGCCTTGGGTGCTGGGTCCCTCCTGTGGCACACAATACTCTAGTCTTTAGTGAGGTGTGATACTGTGGTCTCATTTCAGCATGCTGGGGCTGGGTGGAGCTGCTGGCCTGTGCCAGACAGGTCAGGACGGCTGACCTAGCGGTCCCTTCTGGCCTTAAACTCTGACTCAGACTCAAAGGGATTGAACACTGGTTTCCTGAGCATAGGCTAATCCCCTAATCACTAGGCTGTCCTTCCCTCTCTCTTGTTAGGCTCTCAAAATCGGTGTAGAAGCCTCTTGGCCTAGCTTCCTTCCATCCTGCCTGCAAAATCCCATCTCTAGCACTCTGAGTTGTTGCTGCTGTATATCTCATGCTGGTTTTGAAGGCAGGGAGGTGACCATCTTGTTCCCCTTTGCTGTCAGGGATGAGATCGCTGGCTGCATTGAAAAAGCTTACGAGAAAATCCTCTTCAATGAAGCCACAAGGGTTTTGTTCTTCAGCACCCCAAAGAAAATGACAGAATACGCCAAGAAGGTGCGTGAGCTGGTGTCATCAGAGAGCCGGACTGTCAGCTGATCTGCAGCTCTGTGGGCAACAGAGTCAGACCTGCTGTCTTCATTGATGAGTCCACTTCTGCTATTCTTTGTTCACACTAGTCCTCCCAAGCTGCCACAGTGGTAGCAGGCTGAGCCACATTTGAATGGCCTTGTTTTTTCCACCACAGAAACTGGTGCCCCAGTGCCTCATGGGAGTTGTAGTTCAGCTGTCTTTTGCTCCTGACTTCTTCCATGTGCCAGGTTTTCTCAGTGGACTACATCTCCCATGATGCGTCACTTTCCCCCTGCTTGGTAAGGAGCAGGGCATTGCGGAGGTCTTAACTGTGGTGCATCATGCAAGATGTAGTCCAGCCAGACTGCTGAGCCACAAGCAGTCCCCCTGGGAAGGATTTCTAATGTTGACATGGAAACCAAAACCTTGGTTCTTAGATGTTGTTGTCTGCATGGCCCAGGGTGTAACCTGCCTGGAAGGGTTGAACTGGCTGGAATTCCAGACTGTGCTTCCAGGAAGGCAGAAGTGTTTCAACTCGCCCTGCAAGGAGAAAATCACCACAGCAGGGAAAGGCTTGAAACCCACAAATCAGGAGGGTGAGATGCTTGAGATGCTATAAAAGAAGTCTAATACCATGTTCTTTCCCTTTTATTTTAGCGTGGTTGGGTTCTGGGGCCACACAACTACTACAGCTTCAGCAGCCAGCAGCAGAAACCCGAAGACGCCACCATCCCTTCGACAGAGTTAGCAAAGCAGGTCATTGAATACGCCCGACAGCTAGAAATGATCGTCTAGCGAAGCTCCTCCAGGACTTTTCCCCTGCTGCCCTCTCCTGGTCCCCTTGTTATTTTAGTGTCTTACTCCCCTTCCCATCAACCTGCCCATTTTTTAAAAACTGTTGTAGGGTTTCTCCAGGACAGCACGTTCGCTGAGTGTGAGCAGCCCTTAATGCGGACATGTCCTATGCGCAGGGAGGGTCTTAAAGGAGCATGCTGCTTTGGCCTTTCCTTGGTCAGCAGCATGGGCGAAGGGCAAGACCCTTTTTAAGACCCTTCCAAACCCAGACTCTTCCCTGTATATGGTGGGCCCGTTTCCCAGCCTACATCCATTAACACCCACGCTCTGGATGCTGAGATACGGGTGCTGGTCTCTGTTCTACCCTCCTTTGCTGATCAGGGACATCTCAGAATCTTGTCAACAAATGGTTACACAGCTTCCAGGAGCCGTAATTAAAGTGTTTTGCTTCATGTCCCTGCTTCATTTGTTGAGTCATTTAAAGGGACCATGCCGGGTTAAATAAAACTAGCTTCTTGTACAAATGCATTTCTTTGGCCGTGGTAGCAAGGGGACTGCCAGAGCTTAGTGCTACATAAGGCTACGTTTGCAGAGAGCTGGATACTTTACTGGGAAGCAGATGTCGAACTATTCAGGTAGCTGGGAAAGGCCCGTCTGGAACTCTGCTCCTCCCTGGCTGATCTTATTTCCCTTGGAGAAGTAAATGGAGACTGGAAGGATGGTCTTCATGGTAGGAAATTCCCTGCTGTGCTACAGAATCCTTCTGGAACCTTGGTCACTTCACACAAGTGTTTTTGAGGTCTCCGTTTCCCCTCTAAAACAGGGAATCACAGTGCTGCCCTGCCTCGGGGGGGTAGTGGTAAGTACCATTGCCAGCTGGGCCCTTTCTCTGCCTTCTCCATGACTACACAGGGGCAGGTTTAGAGACAGATACCCTGGAGGCTTTTTGAGGGACTTAAAATAAATATTTGATATTTATGTTGAATCTTTTTTGAGTTAACCTGAACTCCCTGCAGTCCTGGCTGGTTTCTTTAACCACTGGGCAGCATCTCTGCTCTCTCAGTTCCTGGACCTTATCTCTCCTTTCCTAGGTAAACACAAGGGTGCCAGCTGGTGCCCCTTTGCTGAGTCAGTTTCTTAGAACAAGTTCCTTTTGCTGGTTTTCCTGTGACTAGACAGAAGGAAATGGGTTTGTTTTGAGGGAGGAGGCCTCGGTCTGTCTTAGAATTCAGTAACAGAGAGAACTGTGTTAGTCTGCATTTGTTAGAATTCAGTGTCAAGGACAAGCTCTAGGGCCAGCTTATTTTCATTGGTGTGGTGATAGCTGGGAAGGGGAAGCCGCACAGATCAGATCATGGCCTTTGTTTGCATAGGGGCTTGAGGTGCTCCTGCCTGCTGTAGGCAGGATATGGCTGCCCATGCTGGAGTTGGGGGAGAAGCATTGTGAAGGTCAGATGCTCCAGTACCTGTCCCCACATGCACGCCATACTCAGGCAAAAGCTGGTTGTCCCAGGGCTGAATTTCCCTTTCAGTCTGAAGATGACTGAGTTTGAGAAGGGGCACAAACCAGTCACCCAGCTGCTTCCCAGTCTCTGCCTTGGTTGCAAAGGACACGCTGTTCCCTGTACAAGCTCACAGTCTCCCCCAAGGTGCCTTTGCAGCCTGCTCTAGTGGCAAAGAGGGATAATACCTGCCTCGCCATCTGGTTGTAAGGAAGCAAGGATGAATTGCTGTAATTAAAAACATTGGTCCAGCCAAGGCAGCCATTGCACTGACCAAAGCAATACCGCTGTTTAACTGAACTTCAGAGGCTTCCACTCTGTGTAAGCCGCAAGGCCCAGCGGTTGGCAGGATTTTCACAGCATGGACAATGCAAAGCAGGTGTGAAATGCTATATGGTAAGAAGTCGCTCTTTTTGCATGGGTGTCTGATTGCATCAAAGAACGGCTTCCCACTCCTCCAGAGCAGTTGCAGTGCTGCAAACAAATTCAAACAGCCCATCCCCTAGTTTTTCAGTGGCATTTAAAACTAAGAAAAATAACAGGGTAAGTTCCTTTGTGCCAGGGTGCTTCTCCTGGTTCTGCCTGTACCTAGCAGCACCTGGTCTAGGGGACATAGCCAGCTGGGTGTGGGTCTGAGCAGCTAAAATAATAAAGCTAGCTTTTATCTAGCACTTTTCAGCAGCTTTGGTGAGTCTATTACATGTATTAAAGCCCTGTCTGCCTGGGATGGCAGAAAGCTGGTGTAACTGCAAGAGGGGAACACCCTTTTTTATTCTGAAATGATACCCAGTGGTGCCCACACCAGAGAGGGATGAAGGGAAAACAGCAGAACAACTTCTCTCTGTGCCAGGTGCTCCACGCAGGCCTTGTACAGTCAGGTCCTTCTTGAGCTCTTGACTCACAATGCAACATTGGCCCTGAATGGTTAACATGAAGGCTTGCCCTGGGCTGTTTTCTCTTTTTTGTTGCTAGGGTGTGCTGCAGCTCTGTTACTGCTTCCCTTGCAGAGAACAGCTGGGAACCTTGCCCAGACCATCTAACTGCTCAGGAACTTGTGACTGGCTGAGAGGTGCCTTTAGCAGACCTAGACCAGCAAGAGAACAGTACCTTTGCTTAGAGCTGGATGCAGCTGGGCAAGCTTCCCCTGGCTGGTTCTGGGCATGCTCCTTTCTCCCAACACACCACCCTGGGCCCCAGAACATCTCCTAGGACATTTGCAGTTCTTCCATTCCTGCCTCAGCTCTGTGCAGACACCTGGGGATCCTTTCAACCCCCCATTCACCTCTCATGCTCCTTGAACCCCACTCCTGCTTTATTTCAGGCACTTCCTGCATGGCCCCTTGTTCCTGAGGGATACTGCGTGCGCCCATCATCCCCTGGCACAGGTTGTGTCCCCTATGTCCTCCTGCCCCCATGCTAGTGCCTCTTGGTACAACCCTTCCCCAGGCCAGGGTCCCTCAGTTTCCCCTCAGCAGGGGTTCTGTGGCCTCCCCGCCTCCCCTCCCCCACACTGCAAGGGAGGATTGCCAGGAGGCAGTTTCCATATGCTTCACTGTATATAGCTGGGGCAGCCCAGGGGACCTGGTGGAGCTGAGAATCAGGCTGGCTTTCTCTGGGGTAGGGAGGCCACATGAGGGCAAATTCAGCCATGTCCAGCCTGCTGCTGCTGCTCCTGCATGGATGGGCACGTGAACGAAGCCAACCCACAGAGCTGGCCCAACGTGGTTTATTGATGGGAAAACTGTAGGTCCGTCAGTCGTCTCCAGCTTGCTGCTCATACGAATCCAGGAAGAACCTGGTGCCAGCGACCAGGGATCCAGCCAGGATGGCAGTGGAGACCCAGGGCGGCTCAGCCAGGTGGTTGGCGGAGGGAGTCAGCCTGCATGGGAGGGTCAAACAAGAGGACAGGCCCTAGTTTGCACAGAGCAGGCCCTTGGGCATGGCTGGTCTGTCCCAGGTACCAACCCCCCAGTCTGCCACCTCTGGCAGCTTTGTTCATCGGGGAAACGGGCACAAGTGAGATGGGCAAATGCAACCCTGCTTGTCGCGGCTATTAGCCTTCCCCAGCTGAGGTCCAGCCCAGCCCCATGGTGGCTGAAAGCTTGAGCTTTCTTGTATTGGGAAATGATTTTCTATCAGGGCTGCCTGGGCAGGAGAGGAACAGGCAACCTGGTGGTTGTCCATTCGCCGGTCTCCAGGGCCCAGCTCCTCAAAGATGTTTAGGTGCCTACCTCTCATTGGCTCTGAGGACGTGGGCCTGAGGCAGTGGCTCTCCTTACAGAGGCAGAGCTCTGAGCACTGGAGGAGACCGCAGCCCAGATCCCACACCCACTCACCATGCCGAGATGTTCCTGGGCAGCTTCTTTGGATCCTGGTGCTTGCAGTAGCACTTCCTGGGGCATGAATCCATGATCTGGAATGGTGGCCAGTGGTGAGTGGACGCCTGGGGTCCACTGTGTGAGCCATCCCGACCTTGCTCTGTGGCCAGGTCCTGGCAAGGCTCAGCTGGGGCAATAGGTGGCTCTGAGGCTTCCCTCCCCTGCCTCTGCGACTTGATTTTCTGTGCTTTGGCCTTTGGCTGTCCATGGGCCTTGAGCTTCTCCTGTGGTCTCTGAGCAGGAGTAGCTTCTGCCTTGGGCTGCCACATGGACTGGGACTGCAGCTTTGCTGTGGCCTGTTTCCTAGCCTTTGGCTTGATGTGGCCTGGCACCCCCTTGGAGGCATTGCTCTGCTCTAATGCTGCTCGGTCCTGAGTTGCCACAGAACAGGAGGGGCAGGGAGCCTGTGGGCATGTTGGCACTGGGAGGATAGGGGTGGCAGAAATAGCCTCCTGACCAGGCAGTGCCATGGGTGGATCCTCCCCTTTCCCAGGCTGGACCAGGTTGGCAGCTACAGCCTCTCCTGAAGGCAAGACGGGTGGGCCTGGGGTGGGCAGAACAGGAGCCCTTGCTGGTGGAATTGTCTCTGAGCCCTGTGGCTTCCACTGCTGAGTCTCGCCAGCTTGTGGTAGCTGGAAGGCACAGCTGAGCTGAGAGGGTTCTCCATGGGGTTCTCCGGTGGGACTCAGATTCTTCTTATTGTCATTGGCCAGGCACATATGGTCAGGCTGTGGATGGCCCTCATCCTGTCTCAGCCCATCTAACTTGGGGCCCCTGCCAAAGGAGGACATGAGCTCAGAGAAGTCAGAGCCAAACTGGGGGCTGTTTATCCCCTGGCCTTTGCGCCGCTGTGGGTATGGGGTGGGCACTCTGGGCTTCTGACCCTCTGTACTCCTGACGTTGAAGGATGTGAGGTCATCCAGGATCTTGACCAGATGCAGCTGCTGCTTGGGCTGGCTCTGGGGCTGTGTGGCAGTTGAGGCCGGCTCCTTTGTGTTCATTTTCTGGAACTGGTCCAAGAAGGCCTGGGTGAAGGCCTCGAGCTCCTCCTGTTCTCTCTTGTCCACCTCCTTCAGCAATGGCAGCTTCTCAGAGACCTTGGGTGACTCAGAAGCAGTGGACGGGGACTTCTTCTGGGGACAATGCTTCAGGGCATCGGCATAGGAGATGCCAGAGGAGATCAGGCCAGCCTGGTGCTTTATTGCCGTGATGCTGGGAGCCCGCTGCCCTGGCTGGATGGTGACTTTGTACAGGACACTCAGGCCATGTTCCAACAGGGCCTGCATCCCCTCTGCGTTCACCCCTTTCTCCTGATTCCCCTGGGGCTCTTTGACTCTGCTGCCCCGGGTCTTGGCCTGGTTGGTGGGTGTTTGCCGGGGGCTGGTGGGCGCCTTCGAGTCACCATGGCTGCCGGCTGTGCCTTCCTCATATGACAGGGGCTGTTTTTTCCCTCCTGAAACAGCTGTTGGGCTTGTGGGAGCTGTCCTGGTTGGGTTGCTTTCTGCTGCATTGTTAGGCCCACTCTGCTCATTGGGGTTTGGAGCAACTGAATGGACAAGGTGGCCCAGGACTGAACTCGGCACCTGTGTCTTGGTCAGAGGCTCTTGGCTGCAAACTTCAGGCTCTGACATGACCTTGGGTGCTCCAATCCCCCATGCACGCTCTAGTGGCACTGGGGCAGCAGCACTCTTGCCTGGAAGGTCACCCTGGCCTCCTTGCTTCATGGTGGAAATGGTCTCCCCTTTGTTCTTCCCTTTGACCGCTGCCTTTCGGCACCTCTGCACTTCATGCTCAGGTGGCAAGTTTTGAGACCCTGAAGTTCCCTTCTGGTCCTGGGGCTCCCCTTGGCGGCTGCCTAGAACACCCAGTGCTGGGCTCAGCTCCAACCCTAAGCTGGGCTCCCCACTTAGGCAGGTCAGACTGGCTTCCCTGGCCTTCCCTCGCCTCAGCTCCTGAGAGGGCTCATTGTCTCCAAGGCTTGTATCTCTCCCAAGGCTGCTGGAATTCTGGACCCACACGGACGACAGCTTGAGCTTGGATTTCTTGGAGTAACTCTTGCCCATCTCTGAGGACACTGCCAGCCCTCCTCTTCTCCCTGGCTCTCTGAGTGGCTGGGGCTCTTTTGCTGCACAGGTTTCGGGATGAGGTGGGAGGGTTCCTGACTCTCTCCTGACCCCGTGTGGTGCACCTACGAAGTAACTGGCATCCGCTCCTGGCTTCCCTTCCCTGTCTTTGCCCTGCGTGAGGTCTACATCTTGGGATGCTTCTGACTGCACGTTGCCCATTTTCAACGTCCATCCTACAAGCAGGAGAAGAGAGTACGGCAATGCTGCACAGTGGGTGGAGACTCTGGAGGTGTACAATCTAGTTTCACCTCTGCCACTGGCCTGTTGGATGACCTAGCCCTGTCCAAGCTTCTGGTTTTCCTCCCAGCCCTTGCCTAGTTAATCAACTCTTGATCTAGTGGGTCCCTTCTGCCCATAAACTGTGCAGGCCTTATGGGCTGAGACTGTCTCTTCCTAGCACAATTGGGCCTGGAGGGCTGGTTATTTATCTGGCTGTTGAAGGTATTTATATGAGTCTGGTCCTTGCCATCTTTATTGGATTTATCTTCACAACACTCATTGTGCAGGTGGGGAAACTGAGGCACACCATGGCTATGACCCACTCCTCACAGGGATTTCAATTCAGCAGGCATTCAAACCCAATGTCCCTTTAAGGACCTGGTCCGGAGCGACCCCCAAGGTCACACAGTAGTAGAGCAAGGAAGAACTCAGGCCTCCTACGTCCCAGACTTATGCCCTAGTAATTGGGCAGCCCTTCCTCCCTTGAGTGGGGCAGAAATGCTCTTCTGTAACACAGACACAAATGGCAGCAAGAGCAGACAGCTACACCACCAGAGCTCCTAAAGAAAAACCAGGGGCACATTTTTAACAGGGAAGGTAATTAGCCCGTGGGACCACTTCCCAGAGCCTGAGGCATCTTCTCTGGTTATTCTGAAACCAAGCCTGACTATTTTTCTAAAAGACTGGCTCTGGTTCAAAGAGGAATGAATCCCAAAAGGCACTGGGCTTTATTTGTTCCCTAGCCACAGTATCCGCTTCTGGCCTTAGACCTATGAATAGCACCCCTGGGTTCCAAGTGTTTACAGAGGGGGAAAATGGGGTGAACCAACTTGCGTAAAAGACCTAAGCAAAACTTAGGTGCCATGAGACGGTAGTGAGAGTAGACACAGATGAAGGGCCAGATCCAAAGCTTATTCAAAGCCGGGGGGAAGCTTTCCATGGCCTCCAGTGGCCATGGGATGAGGCCAAGACAGAGCCAGCTCCCCAAGGTCATTCATTTTACTTTGATTTCAAAGGGAGTTCTTTATACTACCTCCTGCTGGCAAAGAGGCCACGTGTTATTCCTATTAGGTGTAGTTCTGTAGTAGGTGTAGTACGGTAGCACCTGGAAGCCCCAAGTGTGGGGGGTTGTGCGAGTTGCTGTAGATTTGTATGGGTATTAGGCATATCACAGTAGCACTTACACGATTCACCAAGGATGGGAACCCCATTTCAGTAGGTGCTGTACAAAACAGAAGACAAAGACGGCCCTTGCCCCAAAGAACGTACATGCGAGGTTCCACCCTGGTCTGGGGCACACAGGCTATTTCACAAAAAAAAACTGTATGGGGTCAAGGTCGAGTAAAATAATCAAGTTCCCTTCCACCCTAAATTACACTGTGTAGCTCAGGAGTGACTCCTCTGTAGCCAAGTTACAGTGGTGTAAGCCCAGCTTAAGGGAGAAGATAAACAACGCCCACAGATCATCAACAGAGGTGCTGGTGGATGACAGAGAGGCAGGGTTGCCTAGTGGATAGAACCCTACACTAGAGCTCAGGACACAAGGTTTTTATTCCCAGCTCTGGCATGCCAGGTGACCTGGGGCAAGTTACACCCCCCCCCCCCGCCCTCCACCTACCTCTTGCGCCTCAGTCTCCCCATCAGGATTTCAGGACAACGAGGATTTTAGGGGTAGCGAGAGGGCTTGTGTATTATGTTTGAGCTCTGTTGATGATCTTTGCTGGGCTTTGTTATGGGCAATCAATGCCCTATTTGTTACAGATGAAAAATCTACCCCCCGTCCTCCGACCTTTATCCATTTTGTTGGGCCGGTGGGTTGTCACTTGAATGTCTCTTTGCTTGTGTGGGTTCCAGCACACCAGGGGCAGAGCTGGGACCAGACCATTACTGCGTGCTCATGGTTACTGGATCGCTCCGAGCCTGGCTCTCCATCGGTAACTTGGCTCGGCCCAAGGTCAGCGGTGCCGGGGACTAGCGCCCCCCCGCTGGTGAACCCACATCTCCCCCCACCCCAGAGAGCGAGGGCCTTGTCTCCAGCCCCCCACATCTCCCCCAGCTGCTGGCTCCTGAGTGAGCTGCCTCTGCCCCCCACAGCCCCACGCTTAATGCTTCTGCCCAGCCAGGTGGGAACTGCCCCAAACCCCGACGCCTCGCACCTCCCGCCTGCTCAGAGCCCATCCCCCACTAGCGCCCCCCCGACCCGCTCCTCGGCCAGTGTCCCTCCCCTCCCCCACAGAATGATGTCCCGGGCCCCCCCTTAACGCCCCTGCCCCCCGATTCCCCCCCCCGCTCACGCCCCTCCCCCCACATCCCCCGCTCACCGCCTGCCGGGGGCTCTGGCCAGCGGCCCGGGAAGCCTCGAACCCAACGGCCACGGGTCGCGTGGGAGCCCCCGGAGCCCCGCCCCCTCCGCCCCTCCGAGCCCCGCCCCCAGGAACTCCCGCCCCGCCCCTCCCCTCCCCTCCGAACCGCCTCAGCACCCTCCCGCCCCTCCTCCACCTCACTCCTCCATCCCCCCGCCCTGCGAGCCCGGCCCCCCAACCGCCCCCGCCGCCCTCTGTCCTGCGAGCCCGGCCCCCCAACCGCCCCACTCTGTCCTGTGAGCCCCGCCCCCCAACTGCCCCAGGCCCCCCGTCCTGTGAGCCCCGCCCCCCTCTGTCCTGCGAGCCCGGCCCCCCAACCGCCCCCCTCTGTCCTGTGAGCCCCGCCCCCCAACTGCCCCAGGCCCCCCGTCCTGTGAGCCCCGCCCCCCTCTGTCCTGTGAGCCCGACCCCCAACTGCCCCAGCCCCCCTCTGTCCTGCGAGCCCGGCCCCCCAACTGCCCCCCTCCCCCCTCTCTCCTGTGAGCCCGCCCCCCCAACTGCCCCAGCTCCTCGTCCTGTGAGCCCCGCCCCCCAACTGCTGCAGCCCCCCCCCGTCCTGTGAGCCCCACCTCTCACAGCTTTGCAAGTCCCCTCTGAACCCCCATCCCCCACAGGCCCTCTGCAAGCCCCCTCTATGCCCCCTATTCCCATGAGTGCCACCCTCCAGGAGCCGCACTAAACCCCCTGTCCTGTGAGCCCTGCCCCCCAACCGCCCCCGCCCCTCTCTGTCCTGTGAGCCCGGCCCCCCAACCGCCCCAGGCCCCCCGTCCTGTGAGCCCTGCCCCCCAACCGCCCCCGCCCCCCTCTGGCCTGCGAGCCCAGCCCCCCAACTGCCCCCGCTCCCCCATCCTTTGAGCCCTGGCCCCCTCTGTCCTGTGAGCTTTGCCCCCCCAACTGCCCCAGGCCCCTCGTCCTGTGAGCCCTGCCCCCCAACTGCTCCCGCCCTCCTCTGTCCTGCGAGCCCAGCCCCCCAACTGCCCCAGGCCCCCCGTCCTGTGAGCCCTGCCCCCCAACCGCCCCCTCCCCCCTCTGTCCTGTGAGCCCACCCCCCCAACTGCCCCAGCCCCTCGTCCTGTGAGCCCTGCCCCCCAACTGCTGCAGCCCCCCCCCATCCTGTGAGCCCCACCTCTCACAGCTTTGCAAGTCCCCTCTGAACCCCCATCTCCCACAGGCCCTCTGCAAGCCCCCTCTATGCCCCCTATTCCCATGAGTGCCACCCTCCAGGAGCCGCACTAAACCCCCTGTCCTGAGAGCCCGGCCCATCACAGTTTCCCCATCAGCTCCCCCTGAACCTTTCCATCCCACAAGCCCCACCCCTCACAGTCTCCCTGAGTGGCCTCCTCCAACGCCCTGTCCTGCAAGCACCCTCTGAACCTCCCATTCCCTGAGCCTTGCCACTCACTGCCCCCCATCCTGGGAGCCCCAAGCACTCAGAGCCCCCCACCAATTCCCCTGTCTCCTGTGAGCAAATTCTCCCCTGAAAGACTCTCATTCCTCACAGCCCCTCAGACCCTGTGTGTCTCCTGCCCTCACAGTCCCCTTTGCCCCAAGAGCCACCCCAGTGAGGCCCCTAGGCCAGAAAGTCCCCCCATGTGTCCCCAGAGCCCACCCCCCCATCACAAACCCTGTCACTGGCTCCCCCACCACAAGGCCAGAGCCCCTCCCATATCATTAGAGCCCTCCTGCTGCCCCCTCCCCACACATCCTCAGAGCCCCTGCTATGGGCCCCCTATTCAGAGCTGCTTCCCTCCAGCCCTGTAGCCCCTCCTTTGATCGTCTGGATCCAGAGCCCTTCCCCGTCCTCAGAACCCCTCCCCACATCCCCAGAGCTTCCCCTCCTTGCAATCCCGCCCCCAAGCTAGATTGTTCCCCCTTCTGTGCAGCCTCCTGGGCAGAGCTATGCCCCCTTACCCATGTATCCTCCCTACCCCTTGGAGACTCCTCAGGTGACTCCTGCTTAACTCCAGTGTCCCCTGCCCATGGCATCTCTGGGAGTGGGACAGGACAATCACCCCCTAGCCAGAGGCGACAGCCCCGTCCACATCTTCCTGCCTCTGAGCCGGTGGCCATCTCACAAGCGTTTCCCTGCACTCTGCCACCAGCACATTGCATCTGACTTGTGCCCTCTACGGAGAGCACTCCCTCTTGTTCCCCCACAGCACAGACACCCCCATCCCAAGACCAGCTGCAGTCCCTGTGCAACAAGACTGACCCCTGTAGCCCAGTGCAACCCCCCTACGTCTGTCCTCCCATGAGAAACAGGGGTAGGCGACCCCTCTCCCTGTGTAGAACCCACCCGCTTCCAGCCAGCTACATCCTCTCTTCTCACCCCAAACTAGCCCCTCCCACTCCCCCACAAAACAGAGTGCCCAAGGGGCAGGGCATCCCTCCAACACAGCCTGTGCCAACTGCACACCCTCCAGGGCATCATGGATGGATGCTTCCTGACCACACCAGAGAGGACTCGCTCCTAAATCTGGCCAGGCACAGATGCTAAACTGCTACTTGAAGTGGAGGTGTTACCTGCTTATGGGCTATGCTGAGATGCCACACCTGGGACAGGTAGGTGCCAGAAAAGTGCAGCCACTTGGGAGAAAATGGTTTATGGCCAGGGCATTATACTGGGACCTGGGAATAATTCCTTCAATTCTCTGCCCTCCCGTAGGCCACCTGTATGACCTCAGCCAGGTCCCTCGAGCCCAGGCTTTAAAGGTATTTAGGAGAAGCAAGACCTAGAGGATTAGATATAGGCTCCTGAGTGCCTAAATACCTTTAAAAATCTAGGCGCTAACTGTGTTGTGCCTCAATTTCCTCACCTGTACAATGGGCATAAGAGTAGTCCTGCCTTCCAGGGGCATTGTGGGGCTAAAGAGATTAAAGATTGTGATGTGCGCACAGACCGCTGGAGGAAGATGCAATAACCTCTAACTCTCCTCAGTAGATCTGGCGTTGACTTCCCTCATGAAGTGCATTATTATCCTGGTTTTACAGATGGGGGAGCTGAGGCAGATACTTGCCCAAAGTGACCCAGCAGAAACAGAACCCAGGTCTCCTGCTTGCCACTAGGCGATGCTGCCTTGTCATATAAGCACCTTGGATGGATAGCGAGGTTGTCCTGTGCATTTCTAAATGTCCGGTTAAATCTGCCTCTGCTAAGCAAACACCCAGGAATCCGTGTGGTCCCCTGGTGGGAACACGAAGTCCCACTGATTTATCCCTCTCCCGAGGCTTTAACCTTTGTCATCGCAATGACCAAACCTGTTCTCATGCATGTAAAAGAAAATATAAAAGCAGGATGTGTGTATGGGGTGGGGGGGTGGGTAAATTCACCATAGGGGGTACGGGTTAATTCTTCTCAATTGTCTGATCTAGTATTGACAGGCGCTAGAGAGCAGGGTCCCAGGGGCAAAGCCGAGGTCTAGCACTGAACTTCCCACTGCTGGGAAAACCAGTTTGGCTCATGAGTTGCAAAATTAGGACCAAGGTAGTTTCTTCTCTGGCATCACCATAGTAACCAAGCCTCGGCAACGCGGATGGGTTTATCCTCACACTCCCTCTCCGAAGGGACTTTGCTTTGCTCGCCCAGTTTTATAACTGGGGAACTGACGCACAGAGAGAAGCCCAGACTCAGGAAGCTGCTTGAGCACATGCCCATTGTCCTTCAGCCAGCTGAACCTGGAGCACTGATGCCCCATCTGATCTTTACCCAAAGGACCATCCTTCCTCTGGCCTGAAGAAGTTAATCTGATCTAACCCTGATTCAGGCATGTTCCCGGGCCCTGTTCCTGCTATGGCCGTCGGGATTTCAGTTTGCATTTTGAGCCTCTCCATCCTTTGAGCCTGGTGCTTCCGTACAAAACAAGCTGCCGATTTCAGATCCAGTCTGGGTTTGCCAGATGACCGCTCCCATGGTTCGGGTCTGGGATTCTGCTTTGGCTTGTTGGGACAGGATATGCAATCACAGAAATGCAAAGCTGGACATGACCTTGAGAAGTTTCCAAATCCAGCCCTCTGCGCTAAGGCAGGGCCTTGTCAAGCCTAGACTATCTCCAGTGGGGCTTTGTCCAGCCTGTTCTTAGACATTAGCATTGACATTGGCTGTGTGTACGGACCCTCCCCAAGGTTTGGGTCTTGGATTCTGCTTGGGCCCAATGAGACAAAAGAGGAGACTGGGATCTCGAAGTGCATGCTGGTCCTCTGTCGATTTCAAACCTGGGGCTCTGGTTCTGTCCCATTTCAAAGACAAGGTGAGAAGTTCAGCTCGCCTATCCGCCTGAAGCTCTGCCCATCCTGGTGTGCCGACCCACGTTCTGTTACCTCCGTAACCGTCAAATGATGATTAATGTTCAGGCGCTTTGGTTTCCCCTCCCCTAATCCTATCGGGGCATTAGGACCAAGTGGAATCCACTTTCTCTGTTCCTTTTCCCTTTTCCCAGCTCAGCTTGGATTCTGTCTTCTCTCCCCAGCTCCTGATTCTCCACTCCCGGTATAAGAAATCAGTCCAGGCCCCCAGCTGTGGTCAGTATTAACCAAGGCAGGTGCAGTGGGGGGAGGGAGGGTGGGTTGGGAATGGAGGGGGGGTAGGAAAAAGGGGAGGAGGGATTAGAAATGTTACTTGCTGAAAAATGGCTGCTGGATCTTCATTCTCCTTATAATGATGAACACCAGAAAAGAAAAGAATTTTTTAAAAAATTGAAAATCCTACCAACATATAAAACACACACAAGCCACACACACAGAGCAGCTGCACCAGCCATGGAGCTAGAGTGAGTCAGTCTTAATTTTCCATCTGCCCCCCCCCCATTAAAAATCCCCATAAAAGCAGGACAAGGTTGGGGGGCATATTTTAACCCAATGTATGCCCCCTTTTTGGTAAAACAAGGGAGAAGTTAACATTTTATTTTGCTGCCTAAAAAATTGTTCATCTGAGAAGGAGGCAAAATAAAATGACATCTTTAAACATCTCTTGCATGGTGTCCTTTCTCCATTCCCCTTTCCAGCTGCTGCTGTTGTTTTTAATTTAATTTCTTCTCTCCATCCTCTTTTATTTTTAATGATGTTTTTAAAGCCAAAACCATTTTATTATGATATTTTTTGTGAATGAAATTAGATTCCCCCTCTCCATGAAAGGGGTGAACGTGAAGGGTATTTGTTTGTGAATCAATCCTATTTGCATCTGGATTCATTCATAAAAAAAAAAAAGAAGACAGGGTTCACCTAGAGGATCCATCATGGTGGGTTTAATTTCCTTCCCTTCTTGGCATGTCAGTTTTTTGATTGGGGAGGGGGGAGGCAGGGAATGGGAGGGAGTCCTTTAAATCTAGCACTGTCACACCTGGGAATTTGTGACTTTTTAAAACTGAGATGTGGAGTGAACCTGACACATCCTGTGACTGTATTTTCCCCCCTATATGTCTTGGATTCTTTTTTTTTTTCGTGTTCACCTGTTGTTTATTGAAGGGAGAGGGACAAAGAGCCTAGCTTGGGTCATGTGACCCTCCATTCACAAAAATCCCATGGTTTCCATTGAGATGGGCTGAAAGGATCAAGCAGTTGGGCCATAGATAAGCATTTGCAACATACCTTTTTGCATGCATGTTGTCCAGTGCCTCCAGCATTGACAGAGGAGAAGCCAGTGGTGCTAGGGGGTGGGGGGTGGGGGGTTACAGATCACATCTGGGGAGTTTCTTTCTAAATCCTACAGTTTTGATGCCATAAATACATGCACCAGCAGACAGCTTCTCCAGGAAGGTTCGCGACTGGACAGTATGTACCTGGCACAATCTATATTTATTGTATGTTTGTTTGGGTTGGATTTTTGATTTGTGTGTGTGTGTGTATTGCAAGGAAGGAGTGCTGAGGAGATGCTGTGATGGTGAATTTTAAAATTCTGTGATCTACGAACATTTCATTTATTTGTTTGGAAGGGTGTGGGTTTTTTTTTTTCTTTAAATGGGATGGCTGCATATAGAGTGGCCAGGGTGTGGGAAGGGAATCAGCTTTGCAATGTGTGTTATATAGATCTATAATTTTAGGCTTGCTGTGTTTGGGGCGCTGGGGGTGTGGAATGAGACATGCATTTTAAACCATGGCCAAAGGTCTGTTTGATTTTTAATCCAAGTGAGTTTATATGGAAATATACAAAATTGTGGTTGAGTGAGCAGAAGGGTTTAGATTTATTTATTTATTATTTTAATTTTTCCTTCTCTGTGCTAAATAAATAAAACCCTGGCAGTGAAAACCCCCAAATGGTTTTTAACTGACATTTTTAAAGTATTATACTGAGGGGGGCTGGGGAAAAATCCAGTGTTGTATGGATTGGAAAATGGGGAATGGCCGACTTGGGGTGTTTGTAGGGATGTTTCATGTTTTGAACGGCGTTGTCCTTTTCGCATCTGGAAGCCCCCCATTTTCCCTTATTTTCCTTCCCTCCCCCCAAAAATCCAGAGATCTGTACATTCACTTTGCTTCAGTATCTTTGATCTTGTAATACATAATGTCGTTTCCCATGGCAGCGCGTTGTGATGTCATGTCTATGCTTGAAACACTCGTAATTATTTCATGATTATGTTTTAAGAGGGGGAATCTGGTTTCCTCTTTGGATTTTTTGACTTTATTAAGGGGATTGGCTTTAAAAATATTTTCATTCATATTCTGAATTATTGGAAAGGCATTGTACTGTCTTCTGATTGGTGGGAAGAGCTTCTTTCATTACATACTGGTGGTCTGTTGGTTTTTATTTATTTATTTCTCCTTTCCTTTTTCTTCCCTTCTTGTAGCATCAAACCCAAAGCCTGTGAGGGGAGAGCAGCAAAATAGGAGCAGCTGGGGGAGAGAGGAGAAAAATAAGCAGGAAAGTTTTTATTCTTGTTTTTTGATGGTTGCAAAAGTTGATGATTTATTTCAGAGCAGACTTGAGAAGCAGATTTGTGTGTGTGTGTAATGAGGCACAATTGCAATAGCTGCAAAAGGGAACTTTTTCAGGGAGGAGTGGGCTCTGGCGGTTAAAGCAGGAGAGGAGTGAAATGCCTCGACACCTGGCTCCGATTCCCAGCTCTGCCGCATAGTTTAGTGCCTAAGGGTATGTCTATATTACGTGGAAGATCGACCCGGTCAGGGGTTTGATCTTGCATGCCTGGTAGGGACACATGAAATCGAATGATCATCTGGGGTCAGCAGTGGACCCCTGTATTCCTCTGTACTGCAAGAAATAAGAGAGGTCGATGGGAGAGTTTCTTCCATCTACCTACCTTTGTGAGGACCGCCGGGGGAGTCAATTGTAGATAAGCTGACCCTAGCTATGCAATTGCCGTAGCTAGAAGTGTGTATCTACAATTGACTTTAATGTCTAGTGCAGACCTGGCCTCAGTTTTGTTCATCTGTAAAATGGAAATAATTAATCCATTCCATTTCTCAGAGGAGCCAACATCCCAGATCCATCGACGCTTGATGAGTGCTCCTGCCATGTTAGAGGAGAAGGATGCTAACCACACATGGCTGGCAAAGGGTGCAGCACCTCTTGCTGGTTCCTCCATCATCAAGCCCCTTTGCTAGTGGAGGTGGGTCAACCTGGCTAATTTCAGCAAGGGAAATAGGTGCAGAAGAGGGGGGAACTGACTTCTGGACAGTTCAGAACAGTGCCTGACCTGAGGACAGAACACAGCAGCTCTGACTGCTAGAGGCCATCAAGAGTACGGACGCCCCTCCCCAAGCCCTCACTGCTCTAACCACTAGACCCCACTCTCCCCCAAGAGGCAGGGATAAGACCCAGGAGTCCTGGGTCCCAGCCCCCTTTTCCAACCACTAGACACCACTCCCCTCCCTGTGCCAGGGAGAGAACCCAGAAGCCCTGGCTACCCCCCCTCTCCCACCCCCTTGACTCCCTTCCAGTGCTGGGAAAAGAACCCAGGAATCCTGGCTCCCAGATCCCACTGCTCTAACCACTAGACGCCACCAAGAACCCAGGATTTCCTGCCCCCACTGCAGTAACTACTAGCATCTGCCACCCTCTCAGAGCTGGGGATAGAACTCAGCTGTCCTCTCTCCCCACTTGGTAAACAGCACACCCAGAAAACGCATGCATTGTTTATCCCTGTAGTCGGCATCACACCTTTCCAACCTGGGGCTCCCTCCTATGAGGCAGAGCCAAGTAACAGTGAGAGATCCCTGAATGCTGGCTTGCAACCTTAGCTGAGTACCACTCATTGTAACATTTGACTGATTGCAGGTGTTCTCATTTGGTTGGTTCCATAGGCCCTTTTGGTTTAGTGTGAAACAGTAAAACACTGTCCCGAATATCATTCTAAAACTGACACAACCATCCGCATTCTTTTAATATACACCTAGATTTTAATATTATTTTATTTTAAGTGGAACACTCATAGCTGGTGAACAAAGAAAAATGAGTAATTGTGGTTGGGTTTCAGCAGGGGGGGCTTGTGTCAGATGGATCGTGCAAAATATTATTACGTATGCCTCCAGCTCCACAGGTCTGGGAGAGGTAGAGGGGTGCAGTTGTTAAAATTTGGGTTGGCAGCCATTAAAACTTGGGTTCTGTGCCTGGCAATGTTGGCTAGTGGTTAAATTGGGAGGGGCTGGGAGCCAGGACTCCTGGTTCTGAAAAGGGCAGGGGAGTCTAGTGGTTAGAACATGGCAAGGCTGAGAGTCAGGACTCCTGGGTTCTATTCTTGCTTCTTAGAGGGAAATGGTGAAGTCTGGGAATCAGGACTCCTGGGTTCTTTTGCTGCCTCTGGGAAGAGAGTAACGAGTCTGGGTTTCATACCTGGCTCTGGGCTGGGAGTAGGGCTGAGGAGGAGAGGTATGTCCTGCTCTCGGGGTGGCTGGGGATGTGTGGGACACAAGGATCTGGGTTCTGGCCCCAGCCCTGCTGCTCACATACTGTTTGGCTTTGCACAAGCCATTTCCCCTTGCTGTACCTTGATTTTCCTGTCTGTAAAATAGGGGCAGTTGCATTACCCTTCCCTCATTAAACTTTGAGAGTGTCTGATGATATTGGGCTGTTGAAGCTGAGTGCAATTATTGTGATTATCATATTTATAGAGAAATATGACACAGCCCCTGACCAGAGGAGTTTCTCACCCAAGTTAAATAAGGAGCAACTTTTCAACAACCAGCTCGCGCAGGCTGAGAACACCAAGTGGTGGGTTTTTTTACTTGGATGGCAGCACGACTGGGTGGCTAGAGCAAGGCACGGTGATGCTTGTCTCTGTCCCGGGTGCTGTGCCTGGCTTTGACACACTCCCTGCGTGGCTTTGGGCAGTTGGGAAGACAGACTTTGCGATGTGCTTTGAGACTCTTGGCAGCCACCTCTGCGCCGATGCAGACACTCACTAGAGTTGTTCTGTGTGAGTTGTGTGCACCATTACCAGCCTGTCGGCTACCTGCCTCTTTATCCTTTTGTCATCGGTGCTGACCGAATGCTGCACAAACAGTCTCTGCCCCAACGGACTTCCAAACTGAGGCCACGTCTGCATTATTCAGACTATCGACATGCTCAGGGTCGAGCTTCTGGGGCCTGATTTCACGTGCCTGGCAGGGATGCGCAAAGTCAACCTACCCGGAGTCAGTCATCGACCCCTGTTCCCCTCCAGCGAGGGAGGTCAGCGGGAGAAACTCCCCCATCAACCTCCCTCAGTGAGGCCGGCCAGGTAAGTCGGTTGCAGATAAGTCAATTCTAGCTATACAGTTGCTGTAGCTAGAATAGTGTATCTGCTATTGACTTACTTTCCTAGTGTGAACCAGCCCTAAGTATCACTTCTTGCTTCTGTCTAATCAGTGCCCTATAACCTTCTGCTGCATAAGCCTCTAGCCCTTCTTTTGTTTCCAGTCCCACTAGGCTCTTTGGCTTTCGGGCTAGCCCTGTGGCAATGAGTTTCACGGGTGACAATCCACTGTTCCTACCTATCGGTGTTACATCGATGGCCGTTCGGTGCCTCCTTGCTCCACTGTGACAGATGAAATAGCAGCCCAGGGGACGGGGGCTTGACTTCCAGAGCAAGGCAGGAAAAGAGAAAGCTGGTTTGGAGTGAAGGGGTAACCCCCAGGGCAGGGCGGAGAAGGGATTAGACCCAGTGTCTGTAGCTGAGATTGAAGAACTGGTGAGTGCTTAGAGAAGCAGCACAAGAGGGCTGGGAAACTTGCCTGAGTGACATCCGGGAGACAGCAAGGAAGGGATCTCGATCTCTTTGTGAGGAGAAAGCCTGAGGCCTCTTGAATCTAGCGCAGCAGAGTGGAAGGAGTAGTTAAAACCAGGACGTTTCTGGCTAGAGACCAGGAGCTGATTTTTAACCGTGCAGGTGAGTGGAGCAAAGTCCCCAGGGAAGTGATGGATTCACTGGCTGGAAGAGACACTGGATTTATAGGGCCAAGTGCTATCAGGTAACTGGGCGCAGTTCTCTGGCCTGTCCCATCTAGGTGGTCTGAGTGTCCCTCTAGCCTTGACCTCCAAGCGTGAGTAAATCTGGCCTGACAACAAGGACATCGTGCGGGGGGGTAGATCTTCTGCAGACCTGACTCCCTGCGGGGAGGGACATGTTAAGAACCCACCGTAGGGTGAGGAATAATACTGGGCTGGCAGGCGGCTGGAGGTGCTTGTACAGCACACGTTATCCTGCCAAATGCTGCCTCTCCTCTCTGTGGGGCAGGGGGGCTGAGTTACCCGGTGAGCCTTGGCTTCAGGGTATGGGAAACTCTCCTGGTTGCATCATTTTAGTCTCTTTTTGGTCCCAGCTGCCTCCTCCATGGAAGCAAACTGGGAGTCAGCAGAAAATCCGATGAAATCGAGGCAGGGGTGAGCCACCCACGGGCTGCCTGTGGCCCGCCAGGGTCCTACATGAGGCTCACAAAACATTTATGTGCCACTGCCAGGGTGCAGGGCTGCCAGATCCTGCTGGTTCCCGTCCGTGGGGGTTTTTAGCTGCTGGTGTTATGAAGTGACACATACATACAACCATGGCCTGGGAAGCGAGGGGGGCGCCGATAGCACAGCATGGACTGTGAGTCCCTTGGACTTCCTCTGCAGCCAATCAGAGCTCTGCAAGTGTTCACTCTCCACCCCACAAATTCAGGGTGCACCAGCACCGTTAGCAAAACTGCCCTGTCCTAGGGAGCCGGCAGCCTCTGAAGGTCCCTGGGCAAGGGCTGTGTCAGGAGGAAACTCTGCATTCCCTGAAGGGGAGGGGCCGGGGCGACCAGCCCTCTGCACACCACCTGGAGTACAGCCCCTCCAACCGCCCCAAGCTGCACGGACCACACGGCGCAGCTCTCCAGTAGCGTTTAATGGGCACAGGCCTCTGGCCACTGCTTCAATACCAGTGGGTAGTGGCCTGGAGCCCTGGACCCCTTTGAATGGCTGGGCCCCCTTTGCCTCCATGGGCAGGCCTTACAATAATCCCACAGTCCACTGCGATGGAGAAGGCCACTCCTGCAGCCCGCTCACTCGCTCAGGGTGCCCATCGCTGAAACAAGGGAAGTCTGATGAGCTCGAAGCCAACCCCACCCGCCTACCTGCTTGTGAAGCACAGAGCTTGCGTTTCTCCATGCTATGTACGTGGTATTCAAGGAGCCCTGTTTGTGAACTAGTACGGCCTGGTGCTTGGAGCTGTACAGACACAGACCAAAAGGCTCATTCCTGCTACAGCTGGGCCATTTGCAGGCAGGGATACAACATGTGAGTGATGTTCAGCTGGTGGTTTCCAAGGGAGGCAGGAGGGGAACACTAAACATGCTGAAAGAGTGTGTTCCAGCGTTTCTGAGCACAATAGTTTGAGGTTTCCTTTCGAAATGGCATGAGGTTTGAAACGTAACTGGGTTTGGAAAGGTGGAAAACCCCCAAAGTGACCCAAAATGATTTTTTTACCTTTTTTTTTTGGTTTTTTTTTTGGCTAGGAAAAAAACAAGTGAATGAAATCATTTGGGCTCCAACCCAACCACTCTCTTAACTTTCCATTTCAGCTACTGAACCAGAAAATCTGTTCTTCATTCAGTTCTAATTCTGGCCCAAAGTTCTCCCCCACTTACACCCAACACAAAGGCTATCACTCAATGGCTGGTGTCTGCATGACCCAGAGACTGGGAGTATGGAGAAAATCCCATTCCATATGCTAATAAATGCTAATGTAACTGCCTAGGGGCAGTCTGGAACCTGGGACCTCTGGAGCTCAGTGTAGGAGCCTTTCCAGCAGGGGTGAGCAGACACTTTGCATAAGGCCCCAGTTTTCATCCCTGTGATTAGCCAGTGGCCCCTGTCTGCCCCAACCTGTCTAATATCATCCAAATGGATGGAAGTTTCAGTTATGTTCTTACAAAAAACAAACCCTTTCAGCACGTGTAAGAAAATAAGGATGTAGAATGTAAAAACTTTCTCAGCTGGTACATACCTGGGAATACCGGTACATCACCAGAGTAACTAATTGCAACATTTTTAATGAGCTGGATGAGCCTGAGACCCAGCAGCCCATCAGGCTGCACCCCCTTAGGATGTTTTACCCCTCACTTTGCTCACCCCCGCCCTGCAGTTTGCCAGGCGGCTCTCACGTAAGTCTGCAGAGGAGACTCATTCTGTCTGTGTGAGTGGTGTACGTGCCAGTCCGTGGGACAGTGACCCACCCCCAGCGTGTGGGTCACGCTACTAAAGCCACGAGGGCAGGAGCCCTCCCAACAGGGTGATACAACACTGACCGAAAAATTCCTTCTCTGGGCATAAATCGCATCTGTCCCAGCCTGGGCTCTGTCGCCTAGATGCAGCCTGAGTTTCATTCATAGACTCATGGACGTTAAGGCCAGAGGGTATCATCCATTCATGCAGGCTGACTCTTGGAGGGCCCAGGCGGAGTGTGTTGCAGTGAGCTGAGTAACACCTGTGTGATGGAGGGTGGAAGGGTGCTGGGAGTTAGGAGCAGGGAAGTGTGGGCCGGGGGTAGAGTCGAGAACGTTTTGGAACTTGGACCTTTGTGGCTGCGTCTTGCCACGGCTGCACCGAGAGCCCTGCCTGGGAGCGAGGGGGCCCTGTCGCAGTGGGCACTGCATGGACCCTTGCAGATGTTGGGCATTGTGCCAAGCACTGCACAGGCCCCAGGTGACAGCCAGTGGATGCCCCTTCCGTGGCACTGCATGAGCCACACTCGCCGTGGGGCAGGTGGCAGTGGCTGGGCTGTCACAGCCCACGTGAAGTCTGGTTGTTGCAGACACCTAGTGAGGCCTGGCCTGGCCCATCCCCAGGATTTGCACTGATGGCAGCATGGCGGGGAAATACAATAGTTAAAGAGGCCCAGCAGCAAGCATGGCCCTGTTGCACAGGCTCATCCCAGGAAATGCCCCTCTGTCCCAGGGGAGCAGCCCCTATGGGAGGTGGCAGCTGTACTGCTTTCCCTACAGGCTGGTGGGCACAACTTTTGTGCATTGCCAAGGCTGGGAGCCTGCCCCTGCCCAGCCAGTGTGAGCAGAGAGGGAGCTGTGCCCTGTGTTATGGGGGAAAGGCACCCCAGGTCACCCAGGAGAGACTCTGGCAGGGGTGGGACTTGAACCCAGCACCCCAGCCAGTATTCTCACCTGCTTTCCTTCTGCAGCCTGGCCACTGGGTGCTGCTCCCTGGGTGCAGCTGGGCAGGCAGGGGCCCTGCCTGCACCACAGCCACCCGCCCGCTGGGAGTTGTCAATGATTAACTCCTGCAGATGGAAGCCAAACGCATCCGCTTTTACAGGCAGCTTGGCAGGGCAGTGTTTGTCTAACCCCGGGCGGCTCCGGCTGCTGCCGTGCGGGGAGGGGAAGGGGGGTGGGGAGCGGGAGGGAACAGGTAATCAGTTGCCAGTCCTGTTGGTTGGCATCGTGGTGGGAGCAGGAGACTGGAGTGTGAGATTCTCCCAGCCAGGGCCCTGGCTGCGGCGGGAACGGGCATGAAATCCCTCCCGCCACAGGGCTGAGGCTTTGCTTTCCTTCTCCTTTGCCTGGATCAGATGCTGCCAGCAGGGCCAGCTTCTCCTGTGGCATCTGCATGGCCCATGCCACCTGGGGCCGTGGCTGGGCAGAGTCCCCCACCCACACCAGGAAGCCAGTCGCTGGCGGCAGCATCCTAGGGACATCCAGGGTCTCCAAGGGCAGGCTGGGCCATGCTGATGGTAGTATCCCAGGGAAGAGGGGGACCCCGAGGACAAGGGGGCAACGTGTGGGGGGAGGTCACTGCACAGAGTGTGTGCTTAGGGATCTATCCTTTAGCACTTCCGGTCCAGACCCTCCCACAGCAACGAACTCAGAGTAAATGCGTTCCTTATGGCTCCCTCCCCAACCTCTGCTCTGCCCCACGCCCGACCCACAGCCCTCTGTTAGCCCACAGTGCAGATATGCCCCCTTAAAAGCAGGAGGAACGGAAGCAGCCACACACCGGGGTGTCCAGCTGGGCGGCGCTAAAGAGTCTTAACACAGCGCCGTGCTCGGCTCCAGTACCCAGACACCTGGGTTCCGTTCTGGAGCTGATCAGGAATTTTTCAGTATAACATTTCCCACCAAAAACGGTAGCTTGGCCAGTCCCTGCAATGCGAGACATGAGAGGGCTCTGACCTCTCTCCCGGCTTGACATGTGTTTGGAAGAGACATTTAAATCGTCCAAAGGCCGGCAGCTCACGCCTTCTGCTTTCAGGTGACATTTCACTTTGAAATGTCAGCTAATTAGTCCAAAACCAATTAACGCACAGAAAAGGAAGAGCCCAAAGGGCACTCTGGAAACCCACCATTTTGATGGACCCAAAGGGACAGTTTCTCCATCGGCTGAAGGCAGATTTGGCCTTTTGTCCTGAAGGAAGAGCAGGGCGGAGCATGGAACTCTTGAGCATTCTCGGGCTAGAAAAACAGTTTCTCTCCCAGCTCTCTTCTAGTCCCACTGGGCCGCACCCTGATTCACAGCCCCATTGTGCCAGGCACTGCGGAGACCCCAGCTGAGGTCAGACCCTTGGCAGACAGATCAAGGGACGATCCCTGCCCAAGGCGCTGACAGTCTCCAAAGGGTAGCAGGGGAAACTGAGGTACAGGAAGAGCTGCAGTTTGCCAAGAGTCAGACGCAGGCCGCTGACAATAGGCCCTGGGTCCCCCGAGTCCCAGCCCAGTGCCACTCCCGCTGGGCCATGCAGCCTCCCCTGGCCACACAGTCGATATTTCTCCATCTCACTGCATTTGATTTTTGCTGCCCTGCTCCCATTTCTACCACCCCTCCCCTGCCAGCGCATGCCCCGCTCTTTCCACTCCTCTCCATTCTCAGCACCTGGCCCCACTGCTGGCTGGCTCCAGCCTCTGCGTCCCATGGCGTTGGCGCACTGGGCTAGGATAAGTGGAGCCGGCTGGAGTGGGGGATCGGTAAGGGGGACAGAATTCAGCTGGGGTGGATTGAGCCCAGCTGGGAGAGGGGTGAGGATCAGCTGGGAGGAGTGGGGCTGGAGATGGGCTTGGGAGGGTTGGGAATGTGGCTCGGGGGCGGGGGGGGCAAACTGGGATCAACTTCAGGGGGAACAGGGGGAGCATCTCCGGCTGTCCCTGGGCCCCTTGAGTGGTGGTCACTCTGGGCAGCTGTCCCGTGAGGGCAGCAGGGCGGGGGCACCAGGGGTTGAAGGCGAGTGTTGTCCCTTGTGCACCCCAGGGTGTGGGGAGGGTCCTGTGCACGGTGGGGCAACTGGCACTGAGGACAAGGCACGAGTGGGACAGGACCGAGTGTGTGTCATGTGAGCAGTGAAAGCACCTGGGGCAGGGTGAACCTTGAGGTCGCACGCACTGTGCGAGTGAGGGAGAAGTGCAGTGCAGAGGGCTGCACAGTGTCCTGCAGTGCGGGGCCAGGAGACAGGCTGCCTATCAGTAGGGTCTGCAGGGCCCATGCAGTTGGCGTACTTAGAATCACAGCATCATGGCATAATATAGCACCAGAACTGGAAGGGACCTCAAGAGGTGGTCGAGTTCAGTCCCCTGCCCTGCACCATCATCCCTGGTAGGTGTCTGTCTAACCTGCTCTTGAACGTCTCCAGTGATGGAGATTCCACAGCCTCCGGAGGTCATTTATTCCAGTGTTTAACCACCCTGACCATTAGGGAGTTTTGCCTGATGTCCAACCTGACCCTCCCTTGCAGCAGTTGAAGCCCGTTGCTCTTTATCCTGCCCTCACAGGCCCAGGAGAACAATTTCTTTCCCTCCTCTTTGTAACAACATTTTAGGTACTTGAAAGCTGTTATCACATCCCCGCTTGGTTTTCTCTTTTCCAAACTAAACAAGCCCAGTTCTTTCCATCTTCCCTCACAGCTCATATTCTCTCGACCTTTCATCATTTTTGTTGCTCTTTTCCAGACCTTCTCTAGTTTCTCCGCATCTTTCCTGCAGCGCGGTGCCCAGAACTGGACACAACACTCCAAGCGAGGCCTGATCAGTGCCGAGCAGAGCAGAAGAATGACTCCTGCTGTCTTGCTCACCACACTCCTGGGGGCTCATCCCAGGGTGACATTTGCTTTTTTTGCAAGCGTCATGCTGCTGACTCTCATTTATCTTCTGACCCACTCTGACCCCGGGGTTCCCTTCTGCAGGACTCCTTCCCAGGGAGGTGTTCCCAGGGCCCTTTTTGTATTGAAATAAAGTGCCAGTATTCAGCCAGCTTCCCGCCCCTGGCCAAGCCCGAGACTGGGGCTCGCAAGGTGCCGGTACTCAGTACGGGCAAGAATTGGCACACTGGTTGTTTGCCATTCTGTGTGTGCGACACAGATTGTTCCTCCCTACGTGCAGCACTTTGCATTTGTCCTTATTGAACTTTGTCCTATTTACCTGAGACCATTTCTCCAGTTCATCACCATCATTTGAATTCTGACCCTGTCCTCTACAGCGTTTGCCACCCCTCCCAGCTTGGTCAGAGTGGAATGCCAGCAGAAGGTGCAGCACTCGTGCGATGGGTGTGGGCAGCACTTGTGCGATGGGCATGGGCAGTGCTTGTGCAACAGGGGTGGGTAGTGCCCGTACATTAGGCTCACACGAGACAGGCCGGATACAGTATTAGTAAGATCTGCAGTGCCTGTGCAGTTGGTGCACTTGAGATAGGAATGTCAGCAGAGCATGCAGTGCCTGTGTGATGGAGGCAGGCAGTGGTTGTGCGATGGAGGTGGGCAGTGCCCATACACTAGGCTCACACGAGACAGGCCGGATACAGTATTAGTAAGATCTGCAGTGCCTGTGCAGTTGGTGCACTTGAGATAGGAATGTCAGCAGAGCATGCAGGGCCTGTGTGATGGAGGCAGGCAGTGCTCACATGAGGGGGGTGGGCAGTGCCCATGTAGTGGGTGCATGAGACTGGCAGTATATTGGTCAGGTCTGCAGCCCCCAGGAAGATGGTACGTGTGCAGGAGGACAGTGAGTGAAGTATGCTGTGTGCATGCGATGAGTGAATGAGCGGTGGGAAGCATTTGTAGTTGTAGGCAGCACGCATGTGTCAGGGACACACAGTGTGTGGCTGACGGACGTACCTCAGATGAGACCTGCGCGTGCAGTGGGGATGTGCGGTATGTGTGCAATGGGTAATGTCACATAAAAGGCGCTCTTACACGGCATGCAGTGTGTCTGCAAAGCGGCCGGCAGATGGCTGTGAGACTGGAGGAACGTTTGCAGTGTGTGCAGAGCCCCAGCAGTGAAGGTATGCACTGCGAGAGGAGCCTTTGCAGTGTCTGCAGTGTGCGTGCAATGGATGGACATCTGCAAAACAGAAAGACCCTTGTGCGAGGTTTGCAGTGCCTATGCAACGGTGCCTGTGAGACAGGCGGCGCATTAAGGGGCACGCAGGGCGTGTGCAGTGTTTGGGATCCAGTGAAAGAGAAGGACCTTTTAGCAGGGTGTGATTCCGCAAGCAACGGGTGCACCTGATACCGGAATACCTGGTAGGACATGCAGTTCCCACGTGGCAGGGGTGTGTGGTACCCGTGTCATGGGGCATGTAGCACTCAGGTTTGACTTTGCAGTGGGTGCACACAAGACAGGCTGTGAGGCGGGGAGGCACAGTGCCCGAGCAGTGCATGGGTTACACACTGTACATGGCGAGAACTGCCTTGCCTGGGCAATGGGTGCAGTGAGTGCCCATGAGACAGGCTGTGCATTGGCAGGCTCTGCAGTCTCTAGGGGACGGAGGGCATGCACTGCCCCTGCACTGGCAGGAGATGTAGCGCTGGCGCACCGGGTAGTCTGCAGCACCCGTGCAATGGAGGGCATCTCACAACCATCGGCCAGGTGGCGTGCGATGCCTGTGCAGTCTGTGCAGGGCCATGTGATGGGTGCTCACAAGGCAGGTTGTGTAACAGATGGCATGCAACACCCATGTGATGGGCATTCACGAAGCAGGCTGCACAGCAGAGGGCGTGCAGTGCTTGTACAATGGGCACCCATCAGGCAGGCTGTGTGACAGTTGGCATGCAGTGTCCATGCAATGCTTGGCATGCAGCACCCGTGCGATGGTGCTCACAAGGCAGGCCGTGCGACAGATGCACCCGTGCGATGGTGCTCACAAGGCAGGCTGTGCGACAGATGCACCCGTGCGATGGTGCTCACAAGGCAGGCCGTGCGACAGATGGCAGGCAGCACCCGTGCGATGGTGCTCACAAGGCAGGCCGTGTGACAGGCAGCAGGCAGCACCCGTGCGATGGTGCTCACAAGGCAGGCTGTGCGACAGATGCACCCGTGCGATGGTGCTCACAAGGCAGGCTGTGCGACAGATGCACCCGTGCGATGGTGCTCACAAGGCAGGCCGTGCGACAGACGGTGGCAGCACCCGTGCGATGGTGCTCACAAGGCAGGCCGTGCGACAGACGGCGGCAGCACCCGTGCGATGGTGCTCACAAGGCAGGCCGTGCGACAGACGGCGGCAGCACCCGTGCGATGGTGCTCACAAGGCAGGCTGTGCGACAGATGCACCCGTGCGATGGTGCTCACAAGGCAGGCCGTGCGACAGACGGTGGCAGCACCCGTGCGATGGTGCTCACAAGGCAGGCCGTGCGACAGACGGTGGCAGCACCCGTGCGATGGTGCTCACAAGGCAGGCCGTGCGACAGACGGCAGGCACATACAGTCTGTGTGTGAGGAGCCAGGCATGGGGCGGTGGGTGCTAACGGAGCCTCCTTGTGCCCCTGCAGTTACATGCTTCGGGTGCGAGCTGTGGTGATGAGCCGAGACGACTCGAGCGGGGGCTGGGTGCCCATGGGCGGGGGCGGCCTGAGCCACGTCATGATCGACAAGGTGCGGCGCCCCGAGGAGGGCGGGCGGCGGCACCAGTACCTGATCTGTGGGGAGCGCCTGCGCGACCAGACCGTAAGCCTGACTCCTGCGGGGGGGGCGGGGGGCGGGGGCAGCTTGCGCCCCCCCCCGGCCCCTAACCTCCCCCTCTCCGTGGCAGACCATCCTGGAGTGCGTGCTGAGGAAGGACCTGGTCTACAACAAGGTGAACCCCATCTTCCACCACTGGAAAGTGGGCGACAGCAAGTTCGGCCTGACCTTCCAGAGCCCGGCCGACGCCGCGGCCTTCGAGCGCAGCGTGCAGGCCGCCCTGGAGGACATTGCCCAAGGTGGGCTGCCCAGGATGGGGCTGAGCCTGGCTGGCCCTCCCCGGGGGGATCTGGGCTGGGGGACCTTGGGCCTCACCTCCTTGACCCCAGGGCAGTGGCTGGTGGTGTGGGTCCCGCCTGTCGCCCCTCTTGGGGGCTGTTGGTGGCGGGTGCAGGATCAGGCAGTTTCTCTCTAAGGCAGAGACAGCCAAACAGCTGTGGATACAGGGCAAAGAGCCACGTATTACAGATTTATCCTTCTGTCTCTAGCTCTATAGATACAGAGCCAGAGCTCTGTAACGATAGGTGTGTACATAGGTGGGCAGCGGGAGAGCGCAGAGGTTTGAGCATTGGCCTGCCAAACCCAGGGCTAAGAGCTCAACCCTGCAGGGGCCATTTAGGGTTCTGGGGCAAATAGGTGGGGGGGAAAAAAAAAGAGGGGCAGTGCTTGGTCCTGCCAAGAGGGCAGGGGACTGGAGTTGATGACCTCCCGAGGTCCCTTCCAGCTCTATGAGAAATAAATCTATAACACATGACCAATGCCCTTCCCCAGCCCCGGCTCTAACCCCTTCCCCAGAGCCAGGCTCCCACACCCCTGCTCTAACCCCATCCCCCTCCCCCACCCCTGCTCTGACCCCATCCCCCTCCCTCCCCCAGAGCCAGGCTCCCCCACCCCCGCTCTAACCCCATCCCCCTCCCTCCCCCAGAGCCCTGCACCTCAGCCCCGCCCCCACACCTTACCCAGTGCCTGGGACTCCCCACTGCCGTTCGTGTCTCCCTCCGGGGCGCACTCGCAGAGCGGCAGACGGCAGCACTCCTGGCACATGGCTCTGAGGAGGAACCGCATTTCACTGCTCAAAGAGCCACACACGGCTCGAGTGCTGGGTTCGGCCACCCCCGAGTTAGAGACTCGGAGCCAAAAGTGCCGTGGGTAGAGTGCAAAGAGCCATGTTTTATCCCACTGTCCGTCCATCCGTCCGTCTGCCCAAAGCAGCTCTGTGTGGCAGACGGAGATAAAATAAATCTATAATGAGGGGGGTGGCCAGCGAGCAAGGGACTGGGGGCGTCAGTCCTAACCAAGCCAACCGCAATGGTGCGTGTGACCCACATCCACCTTACAAGGGCCTGTGGAAGGCAGCAGGCTTGGGGCTGTCCCCAGCGCGGCCCCCGTCCCTGCCTGCATGACCTGAGGCACGGGCACTCTCTGCCTCGGTTTCCCTATCTGTGCTGTGGAGATAAGAACCCCTGTGCCCGGGCAGGGAGGGGCTGTTGCCATTCAGGAGGCTGCAGTGTCTCTGGCTGGGATCCCACAGCGGAGCTGCCCTGCGGGAGGGCGGGAGCCAGCCAGCTCTTGAGCTCTGGGAGTGCCGGGACTCCCAGCCCTGCGGGGAACACTGTCGTCCCAGTCGCCCTCCAGGCCTGTCCATCAGCCCCTTCTCCCTCAAGCCCAGCCCAGCCCACGGTGGAGTAGGGCAGTGTCCTGGCTGATAGCATGCCAGCTCCCAGCAGAGCCACTTGAAGAGCAGCTGGGCACTGCAGGGGGCCTGCCTCCTTATCTCCCCCCACAGCCCTCTCCACCTGCTCCCTCTGTGGGCTGGGTTGCTCTTAACTCCTCACCCTCCCTTGGCCTTGTCGCTGACTCCTGCTTGGCTTCCGCCCCATCCAGCCCCTGCACCCCTCCCCTCCCCTTGCCAGCCAGGGGCTGTTTCCTTCTCCTCTGCCGTCCATCCGTGCTGCCAGGCGTGGCTGGGGCCTTTTCCCGGCTTGTGCCCCCAGCCGCTAGCACAGACGTTACATCTCTGGGCACTTGATCCTTCCTCCTTGCAGGTTGCCCCTCTGCGTGCCCTGCTTACCCACCCCACTCTACCTCCGCGAAGCACAGCCGTCCCCACCAGGCCGGAGCACCCCAGAGTGCCCATTGCCCTGCACTGGCTGGGCCACATCAAGCAAAGTGCTCCACAGAGAAGCCTGGCTTTGCCTTCCCCTCCCATCTGCTGGGCTACCCCTGGGGTGGGGACCGTCCCTCTGCCTGGGGTGCACCTTCCATCGCCCCAAGGCCGCCTGCTGTGGGCCTCCAGCCCAGGGCCTCTGGAGCTACAGGCACAGGGCAGCTGCCCAAGCGAACACCCCCAGCTTGCTGTAGCACTGGGCCAGGCCTGCTGCAGCCACTGGAGGCCGAGTGTCCCCCACACACAGAGGGGTCCGGGCTCAGCTCCACCCCCCTTGTCTTTGGAGGCCCTTCCCTGGCTGCAGAGCTCCGACACCCCCAGATCCCTGCTTGATGGGCAGAGGGGCTGCACCAGGCGCTGGGCTAGTTTGAAGCAACCTGGGTGCACTAATGTCCCCCCCTTGGCCCCAGGTCCCAGCCAGGCAAACTCCGATACAGCTCCTCCAGATTCCCACACCAAGAGCTTTTTCCCTGCTCTGCCTGCAGTCGCCATGTGCCTGCCTGGGCTGCAGCCTCCTGGGGATCTGGCTTTCATGGACCTTCCTCTGGTTTCCCTTCCCAGGTTCTCTCTCTTCCTCCTCCTCCTCCTCCTCGTCCCACGAGGATGCCGACGGGACGGATGATGCCGGGGTGGTAAGTGGAGAACGTCTCGGACGCGCAGGATGGGGTGAGGGGACCAGCAGCTGGACATGAAAGTCTGGCCCGGTCCAGAGAGAAATAAAGCACCAATGAGCTGTGCGGGGGGTGATTCCCTGGAGCCGACTCCCACGGGAAGCAGGAGCGTCTCCGTGCCGGACCCAGACCGGTGCCCCTCTGGGAGAGCCGCTGTCCCCAGACCCTACTTCTGGGGCTGAGTGCAGGGGTAGCTGGGCACAGTGTGAGTCAGAGTAGACAAACTAAGGGTCCGGTAACGGAATCCGCGCACTTGTGAGCGCCCTTCTGTGGCCAAGGGGTGCCACGTAGAGTCTTGCCTGGTCGTCAGGCCAGGTTCTGGGGCTAAGCTCTGACTAGCTCCATCTGCGGTGCGGTTGGTTTGTTTGGGGTTTGTGGCCAGTCTCCTGCCACTGGGCCTGGACCTTGCCCAGGTCTAAATTCAGCTCTCGCTTGGAGCTGTCCATAGTGCTGCTGGTCCCCCCCGCAGCCTATAGACCTGCCTCCCTCAAGCACCTATCAGAAACTGCCAGGCACTAGCCCGGCAACTCTTTTATATTGGCCTGCCGGGCCCTGATTGGCTGCAGCAGAGAGAGCCACTCTGTCCTGCCTAAAGGACCTCTTGTCTGCTCCTTTCTCTGGGATGGGGCATGCCAAGGCCTCTGGTCTCCCATAGGGCCATCGGGGCATGTCCAGCCTATCACAGGTCCCTTATTACAACTAGCTGAACACAAGCCCCCAGCGTGACCCTGTGACCAGAAAAATGAAGGCCATCCTGGGAAGTGTCCACAGGTGTCTCCAGTAGCAGCGGAGCTGGTTTTCCCTCTGTGGAGGCAGCTGGGCTCGTGCGTCCCACCCAGGGCTCACAACTCCAGCAGGGTGTTGAGGGCAGGAAAGGGGTCAGAGAAGGGCATGATCAAAGGCCTTGCAGAGCCATCGTGCATTGCTAGGCTCCAGGAGCTATTTAGAAAAGGCTGTTCAGTCTAGTGGAGGGAGCTGGAGCATGGCCCAGTCGGGGGGAAGCGAACCTAGAGCCATCTGGACTGGAAATAAGGTGGATGTTCAGAACAGTCAGCGGAATTAACCAGGGGCTCCATCTCTCACCCTTTTTGCATTGAGCTGGGATGTTTCCATACACAATCTGCTCTGGGAATTGTTTGGGGGCAGTTCGTTGGCCTGTGTGATCCTGGCGGTCAGCTGAGTTGCATTTCTGGCCTTGAAATTGGTGCGTTGTTTCTAGCCACTGAAAGCCCTGGCAGTCAAAATGACAGCACACTCCACCGCTGGGTGGGGACCAGGCCCTGGCCCTGGCCCCCTGGCCGACTGGTCGTCTGAGCAGAAAGAGCTTGTGGCCATGTGCAGTGGTTTCCACCCTCCCTTGCCAGGGAATTGGCAGGCACGTCAGTCTTGTGTGACATGCCTGTGACAAGCACAATTTAATAGCAGAGTGGGAAAAGTATCCCCAAAGTTACCTGAGTAAAAGTACAGCTGCATTCATGTCTGGATACTTGAGCACAATAAAGATGTACCAGGCGTGTGTGTACTTTTACTCAAGCAGTTTTCCAGCAGAACTCCAGTGACTTGTATTTAAGTACATTCCCTGCCCCTGACACCCCAAAGCAGCTTTACTTCTACTCAAGTAACTTTTTGGATACTTTTCCATTTCTGATTATGAGTACATATAACCAGATTCCAGTGGGTCCTAAGGGCCAGGCAGACAAGCAGCCCAGTGTGCCAGGAGCTGTACAAACGTAGACTAGCACAGAGTCCACAGCCAATGGGTGGCCATAGATGCAATGCGTGAAAGACCTGTGCGATGCCATTCTGCCCTGGGAAACACCCCCATCCAGTTCCGTGTTTGCTCCTTGCAATGAGTGGGGCGTGAGTGCCAGTCCTGGGAACAGCTGTCATGATTTTCAGGGTCTCCATTCTCACAAGGAAATGAGCCGGGGGGTGAGGGATCCCAGGGAGGGCAGGGGACATAAGGGCCCAAGTTGGGACCTAGCGGATAACCACCCAACGGGGGAAATGTGGGCTGGTATGGGTCTGGACTGAGCCTGGGAAAAAGGAGCCCTGCGCAGCTGGGCCAGTGTCCTCCTTTTACTGGGATGGGATCATGGCAGCCTGCGCCAGCCAGGCAGTGTGTGCTCTGATCAGTGTTTAGCAGAGACACCTGTCAGGACCAAGTGGGTGCCGCAGGCAGCAGGATGGGGGCAGCCTCCCTGAGCCAGCAGTGTTGGCCCCAGTGTGGTGCAGGGGGTGCTGTGCTGCGAGGAGCAGGGTGGGGGCCCAGCAGGGGGTGCTGTGCTGCAGGGAGCGGGACAGGGGCCCAGCAGGGGGCGCTGTGCTGCGGGGAACAGGGCAGGGGACCAGCGGGAGGCGCTGTGCTGCAGGGAGTGGGCAGGAGCCCAGCAGGGGGCGCTGTGCTGCAGGGAGTGGGTGGGGGCCCAGCAGGGAGTGCTGTGCTGCAGGGAGTGGGCAGGAGCCCAGCAGGGGGCGCTGTGCTGCAGGGAGTGGGTGGGGGCCCAGCAGGGAGTGCTGTGCTGCAGGGAGCAGGGCGGGAGCCCAGCAGGGGGTGCTGTGCTGTGGGGAGTGGGCAGGAGCCCAGCAGGGGGTGCTGTGCTGCAGGGAGTGGGTGGGGGCCCAGCAGGGGGCGCTGTGCTGCAGGGAGCAGGGCGGGAGCCCAGCAGGGGGTGCTGTGCTGTGGGGAGTGGGTGGGGGCCCAGCAGGGGGCGCTGTGCTGTGGGGAGTGGGCGGGAGCCCAGCAGGGGGCGCTGTGCTGCAGACAGTGGGTGGGGGCCCAGCAGGGGGCGCTGTGCTGCAGGGAGCAGGGCGGGAGCCCAGCAGGGGGTGCTGTGCTGCAGGGAGTGGGCGGGAGCCCAGCAGGGGGCGCTGTGCTGCAGGGAGCAGGGCGGGAGCCCAGCAGGGGGTGCTGTGCTGTGGGGAGTGGGTGGGGTCCCAGCAGGGGGCGCTGTGCTGCAGGGAGCAGGGCGGGAGCCCAGCAGGGGGTGCTGTGCTGTGGGGAGTGGGTGGGGGCCCAGCAGGGGGCGCTGTGCTGCAGGGAGTGGGTGGGGGCCCAGCAGGGGGCGCTGTGCTGCAGACAGTGGGTGGGGGCCCAGCAGGGGGCACTGTGCTGCAGGGAGCAGGGCGGGGGCCCAGCAGGGGGGCTGTGCTGTGGGGAGCAGGTGGGGAATCCACAGGGACCATTCCCCCCACACACTCAGCAGTGACCCCGGTGCAGCACACAGTCCTTCTTCCTCAGTGACAGTCTCCACCTTTGTTCCCAGATGCACACGGACAGTGAATCCTCCTCGAACAGCCGGAAGGAAATGCTCCCCAAACACATCACCATTGTGACCAGTGAGTCCTCCTCTAGCTGCTACATCCGCTCGCCCGCCTCCGAGGAGTTCGCCTTCAGCACGGCCCAGGGCTCTACGCCAACGAGCCAGGGAGGGCAGGTGGGTCTGGGTGGGGAGGGGCGGGGCTCCGTGTCCCTGTGGGCGACGGGAGAGGGCTCTGGGGAGCTGGAGGAAAGCTGGGGGGCCCTCACTGCAGGGAAAGCCAGCCTGCAGTGGGGAGGCGGGGGGACACGACGGAGCTGGGTTTGTGCCTTTGGAAGCACAAGGAACATCTGCCCTCCCTTCCCCTCCCCTCCTCTGCCCTCCTCTGTTGGGTGACTTTTTGGAGAGTCTGTGAACATGAGCAGTGACTGCCGGGAAACCGCTATGTGCAGTGATCTGTAACAGAGAGCACTTTTCTCCCACCTGTTTGTGGAGTGTCTGAGTTAAGGTGGGGGGGGCATTGACAAAATCTCCCTTTCCTTAGAATGCAGGTGCCCTTGTGCACAGGGAGATGGGCTTGGAGTTAGCACCCTGAGCTGGGGCCCTGCCGCACACCCACCTGTGTGAGATGGGCTGTGTCACCACTACAAGCCTGAGTAACAATCCCGTCTCCTTCCAGGCCTTGGTGTTTTCTTTGTGAGCTCTTCAGTGCAGGGGTTGTCTCATGGTGTGTGTCTGGGCAGTGCCCGGCCCAACGGGGCCCTGATCTCGGTCGCTGTGCGTCTGGGGGTGCCCAGCCTGACGGGGCCCTGATCTCAGTCACTGTGTGTCTGGGCAGTGGCTGGCCTGACAGGTTCCCAGATTTCAATATCGATCTGGTCTTCTAGGCAGATGTGCACCCCCCACAGAAACACAGGCTTGTGGCTGTGGGCACTCTGCCAATCAGCTGGATGGCATCTGACTGTCTCCTGGGTGGCTGCCCACGCGCTCAGCTTCCAGACATGGTTCCTTCTCCTGTGCCAACTCTGATTATGGGAGTGGGGTCCTTGGGGTACAGCAGGGAGCCACGGGGTTCTGTTGCTAGTGGTTGGAGCGTTGTGGGATCTGGTGGGGGAGGCCAGGGGACAGGACTCTGGATTCTGCCCCCCGGAGCCCTGTAATGCTGGCTCCACACTTGGTCCTTCCCTTCCCCGCCACCTGCTGTCCCGCTGCAGCACGTCCTGCAGGCTAGCACAGCGGCGGCGGAAGAAGGCTGCAGCCTGTCCCTCTGTCTCCTCTGGCCCAGGTGCAGCCCCAGCCCCTGCAGCACCTGCCCCTGCACGACGAGGAAGAGCTGGAGAGCATCAACCCCTGCAAGGAGCTGTGGGTAAGCAAAGGCTACGAGGACTACCGGCGGGCGGCGGTGCAGCGGCGGGAAGCCGACCCCGACAAGCTGGCCGTGTGCGTGCACTTCGAGAAGGGCGGCAAGGAGCGCCGCTTCCCAGCGGCGGGGGGAGGCGGCGGCGGCGGTGAGGGACGCCTCCGGGACCCCAAGGGCTCCCCATCGTGCCGGATCCACGCCATGCCCTCGCCCCCCAAGCCGAAGCCCGCCAAGGAGCCAGGGGCGGGCGGCGGGGTGGCGGCAGAGGAGGACCCTGTCCCCTCCCGCTGTGTCTATTGCCGGGACGTCTTTAACAACGAGGAGAACGGGCGGGGCCAGTGCCAGGACGCGCCGGACCCCATCGGGCGCTGCGTCTACCAGCTCTCCTGCATGTGGTGCGCGGAGAGCCTGCTCTACCACTGCATGTCGGACTCGGAGGGCGAGTACTCGGACCCTTGCTCCTGCGACCTGGGACACCCACACTTCTGCATCCGCTGGCTGGCGCTGGTGGCGCTCTCCCTCGTCGTGCCCTGCATGTGCTGCTACCTGCCCCTCCGGGCCTGCCACTGGTGCGGGGAGCACTGCGGCTGCTGCGGTGGGAAGCACAAGGCCGTGCGGTGAGGTGGCCAGCGGCCGGCGCGCTTCTTGGCTGGCTGGGGGGAAGAGAGGCAAGGAGGTGAAGGTGGAGTCTTGAGCTGTGGCGGGGGGCCGATTCCCCCCCTTGCAGGCCCCACCCCCTGTGTTCCCTGTCCAGAGGGGAGAGGCCTAGGCGGTTTTATTCCGAGCGTCAGGCGTGGCTGGTGAGTTTCAGTCTTTTTTTTTTTTCCCCCTTTGAAATTTCAATATTTTGGATCCTTTTTTATACGTAAAGAAAAAAAAAATGAACCGAAAAGGAAACAAGAAAGAGAAAACGAACGAACGATGGGCAGAGGGTCACAGGGGACGGCTCTACCCCTGCTCTTCCTCCTAGCTATGTGGGGGACAGAGACAACGGAACCTCTCCTTTGCCCAATCTGTCTGGGACCACATGTGGGTGGAGGGGGGACTAATAGACCGGTTAACCCCCTCCTTTCCTTACGCCGCCTGGCGGGTCTGCAGGGGGTTGTTTTAGATGCTGAGGAAGGGATTAATGGCCCAATGGAAGGGAAGAAAATATCCGGTACAGATGGATACACGGGTCGTTACTTTGTTTGCAGGAGGGAGACAAGAGAGCGAGAAAAGCTAATTTGTGCTGGAAAATGCCCTTATTTAAAACAAAAACCAAAAACCCCTCCCCCGCTGTATTATACAGCACACTGCAGGCTCACTCACTTGTGGAACTGCCCGCAGTGGGATTCCCCTCCCCCACTGGAGCACAGTCTGAGGCACTGCAGCTTTATAGCCACACAATCCCGGGGCGTCCCTTTTCCGAGGGTGCCAGGCAGACAGGGTTCGATGTACAGGGTACACAAGCTGCAGCATCGCTCTAATTTTTCTTCCCACCCCCGCCCCCAGTGCAGTTCCCGGGGTTTATTTCTGGGTCCCGGGCTGGAATACTGGGGCTCCCCTGCAGGTGTTCGGTGTGCTCAGAGTTCCAGGGGCATGGGAGAAGGGTGGCACATAAGATTACGAGGTCAATGGATCAGGGTGTGGTCCCTGCTCTGGGACCCACATGGGGTGGAAGAGGGAGTGTGATCTCGCCAGATCTGGGGCGTGGGGCAAACGGGCACTTTGATCTCACAATTAGCAGAGAGGGGAAGCAAAATACACGTAGGCACAAAAATCAGTGGGACCCTCAGGGTTACCCCAGCTTGAGGAGTCATGACTCCCCTTGTGCCCCATGCTGACTGTCCGGGGACTCCTGTGACGTGAGGTTGGGGCTCAGCCCGCCTCCCAGTGGGGGAGTGGGGGGAGGTGTCAGCCTTCCCACTGGGCACAACTACCTCCCCCCTGCTAATTTTCAGGCATGACGTGACGCCAGGAACCTCTGGCGGAGGGCAGCTCCTGATCAGGTTTTGCTTTTACAAAGCTGACTCTGGGGTGCTGGGTGGAGCTTTGGGTTGTGGGTGGGCTTGCAGCAAGCTCTATTTCCACCCTAGGTCGGACAGCTAATTGGGGGTGTGGGGAGGGTTGTCCCCCTCCCACTGCTGGCTCAGATTCTGATGACTTAAATCAGGAGTCGCACTCGCTGAGATCACAGTAAGTGAGAGCCATGGCATTACAGTGGTGTAAGTCAGGAATATCTGGATCAATGGCGTTGCACCACTGTAAATCAGCAGTGACTGTTTAGATCAGTAGCACTACAGTGGGGGAAAGGACGTGGTGTCTGATGATGTAAATTGGGAGTAATACTGTTTGATTCAATGGAGTTTCACTGCTTTAGATCATTGAGTAACCTAGGTGTAAAATGGGAATAATTCTCTTTGTATCAATAAGGCTACACTGGTGTGAATCAGGAGTAACTTGCTTTAAAGCAAGGTCATTACATTGCTTTAGATCACTGAAGTTACACCAGTGTGAATCAGGAGTATCTTGAGTTGAAGCAATGGTGTTACACGAGAGTAAATCGGGAGTAACCGGCTTAATGGGGTAACTACAAGAAAGGTGTGGCTGATCTCTTTACACTGGTGTAAACCTGGAGCAACACCACAGAAATTCAGCAATTTGGAGGTGGGCTATTACTAAGGGTCCAGCTTGCCTGATATGGTGGGAACCTGGCACTTAAACCCCATCAGTGCCTTTGAAAATTCCCAGCCTTAAAGCTGATACATGAACTTATTTATTTTTACCCAATGCTGCAAGTTCTCCTTTGAAGCCAATAGTTTCACATCCTTCCAGAAAGGGAGTGGGTGTTTACACAGGTAACTGAACCTGAGTGAGACTGTTACAGATTCCCTAAAACAAGCAAGAGCTTTGGCAGGGCTGTAAACCCTCATGAGACAGGGCCACAGTCAGAGGCAAACTGACTTCTAGGCGGCTATGCTGGAATTACCCACGAAGGGGCACCTCTTTCTCAGCCCTTTCCTGGCCTCTTTTGGAGAGGAGGATGAAAGAAACTGGTTTTGATCTGACAGTCCACGAGACCCCATAGAGTGACCTCAGTTTTACCCCCATGTAAAGGAGATTAGAGCCCGACCCGGCGGATTTGAGAGTGTTCAGTAGCACAGTGGGTCCTATTCCCATTTCTGCACCCTGGTTCTCTTTTCAAAATCTTCCCAAAAACCAAACCAAGACAAATCATCACTGTATAAACCAGGCAAGGCTGTGTGTGTGCTAATGTCCCACCCCTGAGAACCACGAGGCTGAGACAGGAGTGAGTCTTACCAAAACACAGGAAGTGGGAGAGACCAGGTCTTGTATATTACTGCTGGAATGAGATTCCATTAGTGCTATTTTATATTAAAAAAAAACCATGGAGAGGAGCGGAGAGAAAAAAAAACCAAACAAAGATAAAAAGTTAATATAAAATAAGAATAATAATTTTTTGTGGTTGCCAATCTAACTTTTTTCCTTGTTTAAGTATTTTATCAGATTTGTATATTCAATATTGTAATTTCTGTGTATTTAAAAAAATTAAAAAGGGGGCACCTGGAGTCAAAGGAGAATGTTCTATTTAAAAGTGTATGTTGTATATTAAATCTTAGCAAAAGTGATTCTTTAATTTCCATCTGTGGTGGGGTTCGGAGGCACTAGTTTGAGCTTTCTAGGTGGATGGGGTGGGAAAGCAATCATTATGATCAAGTAACACCAGATGGATTGGCACAGATATTTAGGCATTTAGAGGTGCAAATAGCTGCCTAGTTCAAAACTTGAAATATGCCTGGTCCCAGGGAGCCCAAAATGTCTGGTTGTTTTATTGCAATCCCAACAAGAGAGAGTTTGCTTTACAAGAGGAGAAATGATGTTTCAAGCAAGGCTAAATTCCAGCTGCTGTTAATACTGTTTAAAGTAAAGTAAAATCCAAATAATAGAATATTTTAGCTGTTGTCATAGATGATGATCAGAAAATTATTAGGACCTGGCAGAAGGAGATTGCATATTATGATGAATCCCCTTTGTTTTCGGTTTGTAATTTTGTTTAAAATTTTCTCAGATTTTGTAGGTGTTCATTTCAGAAGTTAAACAGGGTAAATCTCAGAGTGAATATGGGAGATAGAGGACGAGGAAAAAGCAACAGAGGGGAGTCTTGAAAGTCAAAGCAGTTTAATACTGTGATTTATTTCATGAACTGTACGTGACCGGTAAATACACACGCCCATGCAGCGGGGGCATAACTTCCACTACGCTACACCACCTTACTTTGCCAGACTGCCTTGCACGTATGCTTCAGCTGGTTGGCTTTTAACGTCAGTACGTCGGCTGAATGTCATGGGTTGGATTACTTAGCATCCACATTTTCATGTACTTGAATGGTCCAAACTTTGGGTGAAAATCAGTACAAATAGATTTTGTGAAATCTGGTGATTTGTTGGTTAAAAAACTGAAAACAAAGGGCCTTCATTGTGACATAATATTAGCAGGGCCTGTCCCTTTGTGGAGGTTACCAAGCTGGGAGCTCACTGGCAGTTCCAGATCCATGGGGCCCCACCAGCAGCTCCAGCACTGGGGACCCGGTCAGGACTCGGGGAAACGCTGGCAACTTCAGGGATAGGAGCCAGATAGGGTGCAGTGCTCTGCCAGCAGCTTCAGCCCAGGGGACCTGGCTAGAACTGGGGGAACGCCAGCAGCCCCAGAGGCAGGAGCCAGCAGGAGTGCAGACCTCCATTGGCAGCTCTGGGGCCAGGAGCCAGCCAGGGCGTGGACATCAACCCACCGGTAGCTCCAGCTCCAGGGATCCAGCTAGTGCCACTGGAACCCTGGCAGCAGGAGTTGGCTGGGGCACGGAGCTCTGCTAGCAGGTGCAGCCCCAGGGACCCGGCCGGGTGGAATGGAGGTCTCTCCTTTTTTATTATCTTAAAAAAAAATCTTGAAATGAAAAAATTGCCATTTCAAAAGGAAATTAAAAAGGGCCAAAGGAAAATCACCATTTTTTCCCTCAGAGCTTTGTGGAAAAGTTCATTTTTGTAACATGGGAAAAGTTAATCTCAAAAAGAAAAAAAGAAAATCTCAAAATTTCCCACCACGTGGAAATACTGAGTTCCACACATCTCTGCGTGGGAGAATGTCCTGCTAATTTTTGCCTGTAGCCAATTCCTCTCTTCTTAGCAGGTAGAGCAACAGACATCAAGAATCCTAGGCTCTGTTCCCAGTTCTGCAGCTGGCCTGCTGCATAAGCTTGGGAAAGCCTTGCTGTGCCTCAGATTGTCCCTCTATAAAATGGGGATAAAACCACCCTCTTCGTAAAGTGCTCTCCAGCTGACAGTAGTAGAGAGGTGGCTGTGTTAGTGTGTATCCTAAGAACACAGAGCAGCAGTCGTGTAGCTTGTTTAAAGACTAACAGAATAATTTATTAGGTGATGAGCTTTGGTGGGGCAGACCCACTTCTGCAGATCTGGAGACAGTACTGTACAGTACTGGAAACATACCCCAGCTGACAGGCACTAGAGAGGAGCAGGGAGAAGGAATTCAAAGAGCTGGGGCATTGAGGGCTGTGCTTTGCCAACACTGCTGCTACCTGGTGGTGTTCCTCTAGTCCTCTTCCGACAGTCACAACGCTCTCCTGAAACGCCAGCTGCCGTGCGCACAGGAAGGCCCCTGGTGGTGGGAAGAAGCTGCTGTACCCTGCCCAAAGGCCACCTGGCTGGCTTGGGAGCCAGGCAACAATCCCAAACCTAGCGTGCCTGTTGGGAGAAGGTGGTGGTGGTGGTGGGGTGTTAAATCATGCCCGTTAGCTTGGGAAAACACCCACCCTCCTGCCCACCAGGGCTGCGGACATGGTGCTGGCGCTGGCGCTGGCGTGGCAGGTAGGTCAGCGCCGGGCAGACATGCGGCTGTCCCTGGAGTGGGGCCCAATGTGGGGAGTAGATTGTGGTGCCAAGGGGGTAGGAGCTGGGGGGCTGGCACAAAACCAGCAGCATCTGCTCCCCGTGGAGGAGGACGAGGCTTTGGCTTGTCCAGGGTGCTGGTGGTAGGGGAAGGGAAGACTGGTTGAAAGAGGCTCTGATTGGCTGGGAGGTGGGTTATATGGGAGGAAGAGGCTCTGATTAGTTGGGGGGTTATATGGGGGTGGAAGGGATCTGATTGGGTGGGAGGCGAGTTATATGGGATGAGGTGTCTCTGATTGGCTGGGAACTGGGTGATATTGAAAGGGAGGCTCTGATTGGCTGTCAAGCGGGTTATGTGGGTAGAGGAGATTCTAATTGGCTGGGCCCTGGGTGATATTGAAAGGGAAGTTCTGATTGGACGAGGGAGTGACTGGCGGGCGGAGCATAGGGAAGAGCAAGGCTCCGATCGGCCGGGAGGGGGGTGTTCTACCTTCAGCCAATCAGCGTTTAGCCCGCGGGTCCCGCCCACGACGACACAAGCCAATCGGGAGGCAGAGGGGGCGGGGCTTATCTGTGCAGGCCGGAAGCTGAGATCTCGCTCGGGTCTGAGCCGACGCGGGCCATGGAGCGCAGCTGGGCGGGGTAGGGGTAGGGGTGGGGTTGGGGTTGGGGTTGGGGTAGGGGTAGGGGTAGGGCTGCAGGGTTGTGGGGGAGGGGGCAGGGTTGTGGGTGGAGGGAGGGAGAGAGAGAGAGGGGGGGGAAGGGGGAGGGCTAGGGCTATGCGGGCGGGGGCAGGGCAAGGCTGCAGGGTTGTGGGGGAGGGTTAGGGCTACGGGGGCGGGGCTGCAGGGTTGTGAGAGAGGGTTAGGGTTTGGGGGAGGGGCAGGGCGAGGGCTGTGGGGGCGGAGCAGCGCTGCAGGGTTGTGGGGGGGGGAGGGTTAGGGCTACGGGGGCGGGGCAGGGCTGCAGGGTTGTGGGGGAGGGGAGGGGAGGGCTGTGGGGATGGGGGAGGGGGCAGGGGGCAGGGTTGTGGGTGGAGAGAAAGAAAGAGAGAGAGGGGGGGAGGGCTAGGGCTATGCGGGCGGGGGCAGGGCAAGGCTGCAGGGTTGTGGCAGTGGGAGTCTGGGAAGCACTGGAGCAGCCCAGAGGGAGGGTGGGGGGAGCAGGGTGCTGGGGTCTGAGGTGGGGCAGGACGGAGCGGAGAGGCAGGTGCAGTGGGGGGGATAGGTGACGTGCTGAGGCCGAGGCACGCGGGGGCCGTGGGGGCACTAGGGCTGGATCTGGGCTCAGCTGCCGTGTCTGCGGGGGAGGCTCTGATCTGGGCTCCGTGCGCCCAGGTGCCTGGGACCGCTTTCCAAGGAGACCTTTCTCCAGCTGGCCGAGGCTGGGGTGCAGAGCCCCGAGTTCACCGCACTCTGCGTCTGGCTGGTGGCAGAGCTCCATGCCCTCTGCCCCCTGGAGGAGAACATCAGCCCCACCAGTGGTGAGTGGCCTGCAGGGTGGGGAGTAGGACACGGGGCCTTTCCCCTGAGCCCTAGGTACCCTCTGCAACACCACCCCCAAGTGATGGGGGAGCTCCGCAGCCAGCAGAGTCCCCCAGCTTCATTATAACTCAGTGATCAATCATACCGGCGGCAGCCCTGCACCTGGAGAGGAAGCGTATCCCTGTGGTCGGAGGCCTGGAACCAGTTCCTGGCTCTGCCAGACTCCCTGTGACCTGGGCCAAGTCACAGTTGCTTGGTGCCTCAGTTTCCCTGGTGGTGCAAGAGGGATAATTGCCCTGCCACTCCTCCCAAGCCGGGCTGTGAGAGTAGATACAGGGTGGGGCGCCCAGTGGCTGCGGTCGAGGGGAGCAGATGCGCTCCAGAGCGAGTCCTTAGCCTGTGGAACTGGCTGTGGCCGGATGTCACGGAGGAAGAGACGCCTTAATTAGTGAGCCAAAGGTTTAGTACCAGTATAATCCCATTCCCCACCCTCCTGAGCCAGGCAGTGCCCTGCCCGGGGGCTACCAGGAGCCAGTGCCCCAGGGGATAGGCCCTATTTCCCCTCCCCAGCCGCAGGGGGTTTGCCTCCCCAGCAGGTGAGCTCCTGCAATAGCAAGTTGTTGGCTGTGGAGACGTCCCGCTCAGGGGGCCGCGTGCCGGGGGCTGAGGGTTCATCGCTCTCTCCTGTTCCGGGACAGGCCCCGAAGACGCCGAGACCTTCCAGATCGAGCTGAGTGGGCTGCTGCAGGAGCTGCACTGCCCCTACCCTGCGCTCACCACTGGGGCTGTGACCGCCCGGTTGGGGAGCACCAACAACTGCCTCCAGCTGCTGTGTAGGTCATGGGGGGAAGGGCCCCAGCAGATCGGCCTCTTGTCCTCTGAACAGCAGGGCTGGGAGCCAGGACTCCTGGGTTGCCCCGGCTCTGGGAAGGGAGGCGGGGGTCAGTAGTTAGAATGGGGGGGGCTGGCAGTCAGGATTCCTGGGTTTTCTCCCAGCTCTGGGAGGGGGTGAGGCCCAGTGGCGGGGAGGGGGGATGACGACACAGTGGCAGCTGTGAGCTTGGATTCCTGGGTTCCCCCGGCTCTGGGAGGGGAGCGGGGTCTAGTGGTTAGAGCAGGGGTCTGGGCGCCGAGACTCATGGGTTTTCTCCCAGTTGTTGGAGGGAAAGCAGGGCGAAGCAGATGGTCTGGAGGTGGAAAATTGGACTGCTGGACCAGATGGTGACCCCCTCTTCTCCGGAGGGCGCGTCCCCTCTGCTCTGCCAGGCGCTGCCGGAGGTGCCCCGTCTCTCACCCCCTGTTCTCTCCCAAGACTTTCTGAGCTCGGAGCTGCAGGCCGCCCGGCTCCTGAGCCGCAAACATCCCCTCTTGCCGCAGCCAGGAGAGGCGGCTGCCGCGGCCCGCCAGGAGCTGCAGCTCATCTGCCAGGCGCTGGGGGGTCCAGAGCTGGCCCTGTCCTGCCCTGGCCCCCAGCTCCTGGGGGACATAAAATCCAAGGTGAGGAGCCAGACACGCTGATTGCTGGGGAGCTTCAGGGACCCTGGGACCTTTCTCCCTTCAGGGGCAGCAGCTCCAGTCTGGTATTCTGGCAGACACTGGCTGGAGCAGGGAGTGGGGCACGGGCCTGTCTCCTCTGGGGGCGCTGGCTCCAATCCAGCCTCAGTGGGGGCGGGGGCGGCTGGCTGCAGCCCCAAGGCCATACCGTGCCGGCTCTCAAGCTGCCGGGTCCCCACTGCAGGGCAGGCCATGGGGGGAACCGCCCGTGGGCTGCCGCCTTTGCCTAGCCAGCTGAGCTCGCGCTCTTCCCTCCTAGGTGGCGGAGGCCCTGTCGGCGTTGCCCAACGGCCACCAGGAGATGGCGCCGCTGCTGAGGGTGCCGCTGACGGCTCAGCAATGGGTACGGGGCAGCTCCCAGCAGGGTTCAAAAGCAGCCAAAGGGAGTCCCAGTCCCTAATTCCCCATTGCCGGACCTGCAGAGCCCTGCCCCTCTGCACTGCATAGAGCTTGGAGAGGCCTTTATTAGCGGGTCAGGACTCCTGGCCTTCGGGGCGGGGGGCCGGTCTCAGGACTCCTGAGGTCTCTCCCCAGTCGGGGCGGTGGGGGCAGCACCGCGGGGCTCGGGGGAGCTTTCTGGCGGCCTGAGGCTGAGCTGGGGTCTCGGTGCCTCCCGCCTAGGAGGTGCTGGAGGGGATCCAGCAGGCCCTGCGTGCCGAGTACGAGTGCCGCAAACGCATGATGATCTCCCGCTTCTGCGTCACCCTGCAGTCCTTCCACTGGTCCGAGCGGGCGCAGGTGAGGGGGAGGCCTGGCTGGCGGCGGGGGGCTTTCCCCTCGGAAGGGCTCTGGCTCCCAGAGCAGGGGCTGGCTGGCTGGGGAGTGGAGCAGGGCCAGTCCCCTCTGGAGGCGCTGCCTCCCACCTGGCCCCAGGGTGGACACTGGCTGGGGGGGGCGGGTCTGGCTCCCAGCTGGCCCCCGGGTGGGACTGCCTGACTTGTGGAGGTGCAGGGGGCATCAGTTCCCACCTGGTCCCAGGGCGGTGACTGGTGGGCTGGGAGGACGGGCCCTGGGGCCTTTCCCCTCTAGGGGGGCGCTGGCTCCTGCCTGGAGTTGGTGGGTGTGGGGGACCCCAGGAGTGAATTTCTCCCTCTCCCCCAGGCCCACAGCGCCGCCCTGCTGGCTGCCATCTCCTCGCTGCAGCAGGCTGAGTTGGCCGTCTCCGGCGTCACCCTGGCCCGGCTGCTGGCTGCCCGCGAGGACACCTCGCGCATCGTCAGTACCAGCAGCGGCCACTGCCGCCACCGGACCAGCTGCGCCATCAACAAGGTAGCTGGGCACCTGCCTCGGGGGAGACGTGCTGCTGGGCAGCCACGCGGGGGGGGTCACTCTGCCCCTCCCCCCCCCCCCCCCCCCCCCCGCATCTCACCAGAGCCAGAGAGCCGGCTGGGCTGGGCCCTTCCCACCCCCCTTAGTCCTCATCAGGGGCTCCACGGCCAGCTGGTGTCACTCGTGCCTTTTAACTCAGCCTTGTCTTTCCTCCTGGCAGGTGCTGATGGGCGGCGTCCCAGACCGGGGCGGGCGCCCCAATGAGATCGAGCCCCCCATGCCCACCTGGGAGAAGAGGCGTGAGGGGGGAGGTGGCCAGCAGCGCTGGGGCCGGCGGGGCAAAAAGAAGAAATGAAGCTTGCTCCCTCTCGGCTGGGAGCATCCCCCCCCCACAGGAGGCAGGGGGTCGGGCAGCGCATCTGGGGGACAAATACTGCAGGACTCCAGAGCCCCCTGTGCAGAATGTTGGGGCACAGGGGGGCTGCTGCTCCCAACTGCCACTGAGCAGAGGTGCAGATCCCTGGGCGCCTGGTCCCATCCAGCTCAGGGAGGGTAGTGGGGTCTGGTGGGTTAGAGCAGAGGGGGCTGGGAGCCAAGACTCCTGGGTTGTATCCCCAGCTCTGGGAGGAGAGTTGACTAGTGGTTAGAGCAGGGTGGTGGGGTTGGGAGCCAGGACTCCCATGTTCTGTTCCCGGCTCTACAAGGGGAGTGGTGTCTAGTGGATAGAGGGGGGGGGAGGGGCTTGCTCTTGTGTTCTGGGAAGGAACGTGCTTCGTTATAAATAAGGTGGTTCTTGGGGACTGGGACTGTCCCATGGTGCACTTAACACATCCCGCAGCAGGGTGTGCTGCAAGTTTTTGCCATGGCACTTATGGGATCCTTGTTTTTGAAGAAACTGGTGGAAGGACCTAAACCTCCGTGGCTGGGCATGGCTTGTTGAGTGTCCTTTGTAAACTGAGGCAGCAGGCGAGTGCTTTACAGGTTTGGCTGGGGTGGGGCCTGCCCCAGGAGCCCTGGTGCCTTTCAGTCGTGTGCTTGTGTTTGTAGAGCTGGCGTATTAACCTGTGTTGTGAATTTCAGTTGGCTTGAAAATCCTGCAGGATGCTGGGGGGTGTTGCTTAGCAGAGGCCAAAGGGTATAAAGCAAGCGGCTGGGTGATGTTGGCTTGTCTGCCTCCACAGAGGGGTCAGTTTGTACCGCCCTTGTCTCTCCCCTTCCCTCCTTCCCTAAACAGGTCCGATGGTCCCTCCCAAGGGCATAAAAGCATCCAAGCAAAGGCTGCTCCAGCCAGCGTGCCAGTGGACAGCAGGGGGTGGGGGTCAGTTGCAGCTGGAGAACATAAGGGGGGAGTGAGCCAAGCGGACAAGGACCGTGTGGTATTCACGTGGGCCCTGATCCTGCAGTGCTTTGCCGCCTGCCCAGCCCAGGGGATCAGGGCTAAGCCTGTCAGGGAGGGGGATTCAGGGAGAGGGTGGGCCAGGGGGGAGGCTGCAATTCCAAGCTGGCCTCACCTGGCCATGCCATCCCTTTCCCCTGAAGTGCAGGGGGTGGGCCCCAGGCCATGCTCACCTCCCCACCACATGGTGAGTGACTCGTTTGGTATCACGTGAGCTGCATCGGGGGTTGTGACATTTGTAGGGGGATCCCTCTGCCAGCCCTGTCCTCTCCCTGGGCAATGGAGACTCTCACCATCTCGCTAGTAACCTGCTGGGACCCAGTGTACTCTGGGCCCTTTTTCCCCCCCATTTCCCATCAGCCCCAAGAGTGCACAGCCTAACAAAGACCAGGAGGGGAAACTGAGGCAGGGCTGGTGATGGTGTGGCCGACAGGAATCCCATAACTTGGCATGGAGTAGAGAGGGGGCAGCTGGTGGCCTAGCCCGGGGCCAGCAGTAGAAAGAGATGCTCCTTTTATTGGTAGGGGGTGGGGTGCCCAGGTAGAGTCCAGGAGCCATGGGGCCCAGCCTGGCTTGCGGGGAGGTGGCGGGGGGTGATGCTGCTGCTGGCTTTTGAGTCCCTTGGCTGAGTCGGGTGCACTTGGATCCAGAGGTGGCAGGCCGTGGAGCACTGCCTGGAGTCCGGTCCGGCCGACTACGCCTTGGAGTCGCGCTGCAGGTGCAGGGAGTCCACCCCTTCCAGGAGCAGAGTGAGAGAGGCCTGGCCATGGCCCCCCTCCTCTGCCGTGGCCTGGCACCCCTTGGCCTCGCCCACCAGCAACCGCCCATTCTCCACCTCCAGCTGGGCATTGCGGCAGTGCAGCCCGATGTTCTCCAGCAGCAGCCGGTTCCGCTCCTGCAGGGGAGAGCCGAGCGCTGGGGGGAGGTGGGTTGGGGGGCAGCAGGGACCCTGCACAGTGAGTCCCAGCCAGCTCCACCCCAGTGGGGGGGATGGTCTGCACCCTGCCTGTTCTCCCACCCCTGCACCCTGCAGGTCCCCCCAGTGCAGGAGGAAGAGGGTCACACCCTGGTTGTGGGGCCCTGTGCCATTTGCCTGCCCAGCCCTAGGGGAGTCTCCAGCCCATTGGGCCCGATTTGGGCTCTCACCTTCTCCAGCTCCTGCAGCTGCTCCAGGAGCGTCTGGCCCCTGCTGCAGCCGCCTGCTCTGCCTTGGGGCTCCAGGCCCTCTGCCGTGGGGCTGGGGCCCTCCGTCTGCATCCAGGCATCCCGGGTCCGCTGCCGGCACGTGGGCACCCCCGCCAACACCATGGCCTGCTCCTCAGCCGGGGGGAAGGGGAAGGCCTCTTCCTCTGACCCTGCCGTGGGGAGAGGGCCCTTTAAGTGGGGCAGGACACGAGGTGTGTCACTGTTGGGAGGGGAGAAGCCCTGGGCAGCAGAGGGCTGTTCCACTGACTGCCACAGGGAGAGGTGTGAAGAGGGGGCCTTTTAAATGGGGCAGGCTGGGACTGTGCCACTGCTGGGTCGGGGGGAGGACTGGGCAGCAGCAGCAGTGAGTTCCGCTGGCCCTGCCGTGGGGAGGAGGTGTGGCGAGTGGGCCATTTAACCCGGGCAGCCTATGGGCTGTGCCACTCTCTGGGCTGGGGGTGATGCAGACACCAATGGGGTAGTCCACTGATGGGTAGAATGGGGGGGGGGCAGGGCCCTTTAAATGGGACGGGCTGCTTGTGTCTAGAAGCGTGTGTGAGGGGGAAGGAGGAGAGTGTTCCACTGGACCCCTAAGGCGGGGGGGGGCAGTATTAGTGCACCTGGAAACGTGGCCACTTAAAATGGGTCATGCCACAGGCCAGTCCACTATCTGGGGAGAGGGGAGGCCCATGGGTCATTCCACTCTCTTGGTAGGAAAGTTGTTGGAGGCGTCTGGGACCATCCCACCACCAGAGCTACCACCTGTGCTCTGCGGGTCTGCCCCCTCCCAGCCCCTGGTACCTGAGCTGGGGTGCTGTGTGGCGGCAGGCGTGCGAGCACGGGGTGTGCCCCCCTCTGAGGCTCTGGTGTGGAACCGCCTCTTGCACTCCAGCTCCACCAGGTCTTTGCACTGCTTGTGACAGCTCATGCCGCAATCTGGGGAGTGACGTGATGTAAGCTGGGGGAATGCAGCCCTTGGGCAGCACCAGGAGAATCCCCTTCCCTGGTGAGCCATGCAGGGCTCTGGACACACAGCTGTGTAGTTCTCTCTCTAGCCAGCAGGAGGCAGTGCCCAGAGTCACTCTGCCCCTGTTCAGCCAGAGGTGCTTAACTCTCTGGGCCCTTTGCCCCTTCCTAGCCCTATAACTTTACCAGTGTTTTCCCCACAGACGTCAGCCTGACTGGGCCACACTTACCCCGACATCTGTACCCCTGTTTGGAGACACCCCACAGCTAGGAGAGAGAGAGAGAGAGAGAGAGCAGAGCCGTTAGCTGCAGCCCGGTGGTGGGGGTTGCACTGTCCCTGTGCAGGGGAGGGGGATTTTGCAATGGGAGGACCACTGGGGCCAGCGTTCACAAGTATCGGGGCTAACCTCTGACCTTGCTGCCCTGTAGATGTGCGTTCTTGTGGGGCGGGGCAGCTGTTAAACACCAGGGATTTGGTGCACCCTATTACCTGGTCCAGAGGGGGACACTGGGGCAGGGTCTTTGTCCTGGTGGTAGGGGGAGTTTGAAGAACCATTGTCCTGGCCACAGGGGGCAGTGAGGGGTAGGGTCCCTGCCAGTCTGGGGGGGATGTCCTGTCTTGGCCACGTGGGGGGCCAGGTCCCTGCCAGGCTTGGGGGGGTGTGGGGTGGGGTCCTGTCTTGGCCACCAGGAGGCACTGTGGGGCAGGGTCCCTGGCAGGGTCGGGGGGGAGGGTCCTGTCCTGGCCACCAGGGGGCAGTGGGTCCCAGCTGGGTCAGAGGTGGGCCTGGTGTGGTCCTATCCGAGCCCCCAAGGGTGGGTCCAGGGCAGGGTCTCTGCAGGCCCCGGTGTCACTCACGAAGCCGTTGCAGGTGTGGCAGAACGTGGGCTTCTTGAAGGTGGCCTCATGGAAGTCATGCAGGAAGCTGAGGCCCAGCTTGGCGAAGACAGCGCAGGCGCGCATGAAGTAGGCGGTGATCTCCTCGCGGCTGTATGGCCCCTCGCTGCCAGAGGGAGTGGGAGCATGAGGGACGGCCTCGGACATGGGGGCCGTACTGACCAAGCAGCATTGCAGGGGGAAACTGAGGCACAGACCCAGGTGGGAGCTGCACTTAGCTGGGGGGCGGGGGATGGAACCCCTGAGAGTCCCAGTTCTCAGCCCCCTCCCCCAACCACTCAGCCCCACTTGCCTCGGGGGCTGGAACCCAGGAATCCTGGCTCCCAGGCCCCCTTTGCCCACTCTAACCCTGTCACCCCTCCCCCCAGCTCACCCGCTCGCACACTCACCGGTCCTTCCCCAGCCCGTAGAAGGAGAAGGGAAAACTGGCCACAATCTTTTCAAAGTCCTCGTGGGAGATGTAGCCGCGCTGGTCATGGTCGTAGTTCTTAAATACAGACTGGGGCAGGGAATGAGGGGCAGTACAGTACCCACCCCACGCACCTGGGGGCAGGCCCCGCCCTTCTCTAGAGCAAAGCCCCCTCCAGTCTGTCAGCCCTTAGGTGGCTGGTTTGGCTGCGGGAATTGGCTTGTATCTCAGAGAGCTTCAAAGGTAAATTCCTGGCCCCCTCTTTGCCTGGTGTGGGGCTGGGGGGATCCTGTGGGGGTCCTAAAGGCTCCACGTCTGACACTGGGAGCAGGTGGCCGAGCCTGGCAGAAACTCTCCCCCCAGGCTGGCCCCTACAAGCCAATAACAACCTCGCTACTGCAGCCAGCTAGGGGAGCTGCTCCCCTGAAGGTCCCAGGCTTGAGTCCTGCTCCTTCTAGGCCTAGGGGCAGCAGCCACCAGCCGAGTGGGGCTGTTTGAGGCCTGGGGAGGGGGAGTTCCCCACTCACCTCCACCATCTGCTGGACGTGCTTGCTGATGGTAAGTCGGTCTGGCTTGGGGGCCACGCCCGGCGCCCACTCCACCATCACAGGGGGCTTAAAGGGGGTGGCTGGCTGGGGGAGGGAGGAAGGAGGTCAGACCCCAGCACCCTGCAGCAGCGGAAGGAGGGTGGAGGGAGCAGCTCAGGTCCCCCCAGGTCTTACCAGGGCCTTGGGGCAGCGGGGCTCCCGAGCGTAGGAGAGCTCGTAGAGTTCATCGTCCGTGTAGTACAGGTCAAGGGAGAGCTGGGGGGGAGCAGAGAAGGTGTTTTGGGGGGTGGGGGTCCCACATAACCACAGGGGAGAGGGTGAGGTGCTGGACTGGTGGCACCGGCCCCTGCTGGTCAGGGGCAGATTTGCACAGGGGGCAGTCGTGCGATTGCACAGGGCTGAGTTCTGTGATTTCACCACTGTTCCTTGCTGGCAGGGCTGTGCGCGCCAGGGCCCCTTTCCCACCATGCATACCCGACCCGGCTGCGGTACACTTCCAGCGCTACCATCTGGCACACCTGACCCCAGCCTTGTATTTCAGTGCCTCCTGGCACACCACCTCTTGCCCTTGCACGCTTATCAATGCTAGCTGTCACACCCAAAGCCAATCTCTTGCACACTTCAACCGTGCACAACTAGGCTCATTCTTGCACTCCCAGCCCCACTCTTGCATGCCTGCCTCGTGCACCATGTGCGTGCTGCTCCCCGCCCCTCGCACAGCTGCCCGCCCACCGCAAGGGAGCTCACGGTGAGCAGGTGCACCAGGTCCTTGTTGGCGGTGAAGGGCGGTACAGCCTGCTGCAGCGCCCGCAGCTCCAGGGCCTGCTGGTAGAGGCTCTGCAGCTTGCTGAGGTTGAGCTGGTCCCCCAGGCGGTTGGGCAGTGCCTCGTGCAAGGATACCAGGTCCTTGAGGTGCACCCCCACGATGGGGATCTTGAACCCGGTGCACTCGCTGTAGGCCCGCCGGTAGGCGCCGTAGTTGCAGCAGGAGGAGAGCAGCTCGGTCATCTCTGCTAGCGTCTGGGGGGCAGGGGAGCAAAGCGGGTGCAGGGAGGGGAGGGGAGGGGAGTGCCAGAGAGGACGGGAGGGGGAGGGGAAGAAGATGGCAAAGGGAAGGGGGGAGTGGAGGGGTGAATGGGGAGGGGAAGAAGGTGGGGAATGGGGAGGGGGTGAAGAGGGAGGTGGCAGAGGGGGTGGGGGGAAGGTCAGAGGTCAGGCCCATCCCCAGCGCTGCAGACACCCTGGCATGGGGAGAGGGTTGCCAGGTTTTTGGGAAGGGTTTGCGGGACAGGCAGCCCCAGCTGCAGGATCCCAGGCAGCAGGAGGAAAACCAGCAGCCCAGCAGCTGGGAGGCTACCGCCAAGTCGGGCCCCTGCACACTGCAGCCGGCTCCCAGCTGCAGGGCTGCCAGGGTCTTCCTGCCCCCAGCTGGGCTCCCAGCCGCCCCTGGGCAGGGTCCCACAGCCAGGAACCAGCAGGGTCGCTGAGCCCCACGCACAGCCCCAGATGTGGGGACGTGACCGTTCCCGGGTCTCCCTTTCATGCTAACATGCCCAGCAGGCCGGCGCGTGGGGGTCGCGGTGCGGGACGCCTGGCAGCCCTCCTGGGGGGTGAGAAGCTGGATCTGCTTAGGCCCAATGGGGAAACCCTGGCTGGCTCCTGCTGAGGGGGGACTGCCTGGTGGGGGCAGCTGATGCCCCCCCCAGAGACGTGGGCTCATGGATTGTGCCCCCCGGCAGCAGGGCTGTGGGGCGCAGGACCCACCTTGGTGACCTCAGGCAGCAGCAGGGCATGCGTGTCCTTGAGGCGGGAGATGGCACTGTGGCACAGCCCCCCCAGCACCGCCATGAGCGTGTTGAAGTTCTGTAGCTGGCGCAGCTTCTGCAGGGGAGAGAGAAGTGGGTGAGGCACCTGACCTGGCGCTCGCACACAGATACACGCATGCACGCACACACACCCTGGCCTGTTTAGCCCCCAGCTGTTGCCAGCACTCACTCCCTGGAGCTGGGATTCCCCCATCTCACCCTAGTTACAACTCCCCAGGCTCCTGTCTCTCACCCCTGCCCACAGGTTCACACGTGCATGGATGTAGGCACATGCACTTTCACAAGCACATGCACATCTGCACACACACGTATTTGCACTAACACACTCCCATGCCTATATCCTGTGACGCGTTTTGAGATAAACCTGCAAAATGCTGCAACTCCTGTTCTAGGTTTGTACCAGCTCTTGTGCAAAGTGGGCTGAGGGGGGCGCCTGTTGAAAGCTGATGGCTCGGGTTCGGTTTTTCCTGCTCATACGCGTGTGTCATGTTCCTATTTGAAGTTCTTGCTATTGGCTCTGGGCTTGGTTTTGAAATGTTTGTTTCTGCGAGACCTCCACAGGGGGCCTGGCGCCCTACTGTGAACAGGATCCCAGCCAGTGAAGCCACACGTCAGGCACCAGTCCACATCAGAGCAACGGGGCTATACAAATGCCACCCAGCAGACAGGCAATGGCTGACTGCCCAAAACGGATGTGGACAGGTGACCTGCCCATGTGACAGGCTCCAGCTCAGACCTGCTTCCACACAGGGAGAGCAATGGAATTCCCGCCACATGGGCCGGGGTACAAAAGGCCCCAGTACAGGGTTTTCTAAAGCAATACTCAAGTGAAATAGTCAGGATTGCCGTGTACTACACAATGGGCTCATTTCTAAGTTATGTGGACACCCCCACCCCCCAAGTCTCCCCAAACCCTTGACATTTCAGGTGCCCATTTCTCTTCATTTCAGAAGTATCTTTGCTGTGAACTTGGGCCAGGAAAGACTCATGACCCACCCCATCCACCAGAGGCAGAGAGCAACTACGTAGAAGTCCTTTGTTACACTACCCAAGTCCAGGTTTTCAGGGTTTGTAGTTGATTCCAGTAGTTTATTTTACGAAACCTGTAATAATTCCATTATCTAGAAAGAGGGAACGCAAGAAAAATGCAGCTTGAGAGCTTGCTGCAACAATATGGACTTCTGATCTGGCCTTGTAACTATGGACGCATGAATGATGACGTCCGTCATGTCTGGGATGAGGATATTTATTCTGTGTATAAGGACGTGATCTAGTGGAGTTTGCTGTTTTGTTGTTGTCATGTGGGTGCCTGGCTGAGAGCCACAAGGGGAGGGAAATATGGGTGTGAGAGAGACGACCTTTGGAACTCCTCAGAGCTGTTCTCCAGGTCTGTGACGCTCAAGAGGGCGAAGCTCTCACCAACCAAAGCCGTTTCAACATAGAAAGATGTCACCTCCCCCGGCTTTGTGTTTTAACAGCTTTAAAGCTTGAACTTTTTACATCTCCACTTCATCAGGCATTACAAATTAGCAGCCCTCCCGCCAGGATTTCCCCAACTTTGAAACTTACAAAAAGACCAAAAGGTTAAAACACATTACACAAAAGTTAAAAAAATAAAAAGTGTGTCCCATCAAGCCTTGTCCTGAACGAGACCAGGCGGGATGAACCACTGCTGGGGGGGACAGGTCAGAGCCTGTATCCCACTAAATTCCTCTGAGTTGAAGTGCCTCATTGAAACTGCAAGTCACAGCACTCACACGTCATCCTTCCAGAGTGCGAAGACGGTTTGCAGGTTAAGGTGAGAGCAAAGAAAAATCCTTATTCCTAATCTTGGTGTGAGAATAACACTGCGCTCAAACATTTCTCAGGCTGGGGGCTTTACCACAGCCCCTGACGGGAGAAGTTTCAGCACACTGCTATGTGCAACTTGGAGTGAGAACATAAAACCTGAGGGTGCGGCAGGTCACCAGGAACTGAATGAAAGGTAAATGTGGTTCAGACCTCCAGGCAGACATCATCCACCCTGACTCATTTCCCTAGGGGCCTCCTGGGAGATCTTATTTCTGTAACAGTTCTCCCCTCTGCACCCACCCACCTGCCTTACACTGGGGAAGCAGCAGCCCCCCCACATCACCCCAAACAAGTGAGCAAAACTTCCAAGCCAGCCAGTGAAGCAGGAAGACAGAACCAGCTGCTGGTGGGGGGAGGGGCGTGATTAAGAGGTTCCCACCTGAAAACTCAAGGCTCATCCCCCCCGCTCCTGCTTGCAGCCCAGCCCCCCTCCTCAGTCAGGCCGGGGGGCTTAGGAGGAAAAGGAGGTGGAGGTGGGCCCTGACTGCCTCCACACTGACACACACTCAGATCGCAGGGGTTCTCCAAATCACAGACAGGCAGACACTTCCTCGCTCTCTCGCTCTCTCTCAAGCGTGGCCAGCCAGAGCAGAGAGAACACACACACTTCAACCTCAGCCACCCAGCCCGCACCTCCTCCAGCCCCACCTATTCCCACAGGGCTTCCACAGGGGCTGTGTCCCAGGGAGAATGGGGAGCCCCTGCCCTGGGTACCCAGCTTGCTGCTTCTCCCACCAGAGCAGAGGAATTACCTGAGACACTGTAAGTGCTGCCGCCCTCCTGCCCTTGGCCGAGATGCTGGATTTCCCCTCCTACCTCGCAGGTCAAGTCTCTCTCTCCCTCTCTCTCACACACACACACACAGAGGTTTGGAAGGTCTTGGGGTAGATGCAGCTAGTGAAAGAGATCGTCTCTGGCAGGGCATTGTGCTTGGTTATTGTCTGTAAAAAATTGTCACTGCCCGCTGGAGTAACGGGCAGGTGCAGCTGTGCGTCAGCGTGCGGGATGGTGGCTTGTGGGGGATGAAGGCAGGGAGTATGTAACTACTTTGGGAAATGGCTGGGGAGCAAAAAGTACAGGGTTTTCTAAAGCAACACTCAAGTGAAATATTCAGGATTGCCGTGTACTACACAATTGGCTCATTTCTAAATTATGTGGACACCCCCCCCCCAAAGTCTCCTCAAACACTTGACATTTCAGGTGCTTGAGTATCCTCTGGAATGGCAGTTCAAGTTGCTTTCCCCAGCCCCACCACACTGTGAAATGGCACCGCTGGTGAGCCAGCAGCGTTCAGAGGGCTGCAGGAGGGCCGTGGGCAAGAGGCAGCCCCCAGCCGATAGCACGGAGCTCGCCGTGCGCTTCAGGCCAAGCACCAGGGTTAAGGAGTGTTGTAGCAAGGGAGCTGCCAAGTGCTTCTTCAGAGCCTCTCAAACTGTGGAGGCAGAACCCACTGAAGGGTGAGTGACCCCCTCCCAGGTATTTTTACCCACTGTGTCAGTTTCACAGTCTGACGCCATTCAAAGCCAGCAGCTGCTGTCTGGGTGCCAGATCTGGGGGAAATATTTAGTCCAGGTGTAGGGAACTTTTCCTGGGTCAGGGGCCACGGTCCAGGGTCACATACAAGTGAGAAGCAGAAACAAAAACCAAACCAAACAGAACCTTCGCTGATTTGGATCCCGACGGAGAAAAAGTACATTTCCCGCTCATGCTAGAGCCAGGAAGGGCCCAAGCTAGTAGGTTTTTGAGTGCTTCAGTCTCATGGGTTTGTCAATTTTCAGAAGGCATTTGATGGTATAGATCAGAAAGTGACTTGGATGGTGTTGGAGTCATACGGAGTGGATAGCAGACTGAAACGGTTGTTGAAGGATATCAGTGACAATGCGGAGGCAGCGGTGAGAATGTTTGGGGAGTTGGTTTAGAATAAATAGAGGTACGAGACAAGGAGGTACGATATTGCTGAGTATCTTCATCACATGTCTAGAGAGGGGGTGGACAAGATCAAGGAAGAGGCAGAAGGGATATCTGTGCATGGACTGAGAATCAACAACTTGAGGTTCACGGATGCTGCAGTTATCACTGAGGAAGATGAGGAGAAGCTAGCGAAAACGGTGCAGGTGCTAAACGAGGAGGGGAAGCGGTACGGACCGATTATGAACGGATAAAAGAAAACCAATGGTATTTGGAGACAAGGAAATAGGAAGGCAGATCAGTGTAGACGGGATCGAGCTAGGGAACGTAGAAAAGTTCACATTTCTGGGGCTCAACATAACGTGGTCTAGACTGTAAGAAGGAAATAGCAACTAGAATAGCAAAAGCAAGAGCGAGTTTGAAGGTGATGGATAAGATCTGGAAAAGCAAAGCGATTAGCTTAGGAACGAAGCTGAGTGTCTTGAAAACGTGTGTATTCAGCAGCATGTTGTACGGATGTGAGACATGGGTGGTAACGAAAGATTCAAAGAGGAGGATATTGGCGTTTGAGAGGAGTTGTTATAGAAAGATCCTGAGAATAGGATGGATGCAGAAGGTCACCTATGAGGAATTATATAGGAAGATAACAGCTGAAAGAGAACCTGCTGCAGAAGGTTGTACAACAGAAGTTACACTATCAAAACAAAAAGCAGTCAAGTAGCACTTTAAAGACTAGCAAAATGGTTTATTAGGTGAGCTTTTGTGGGACAGACCCACAGTGGGTCTGTCCCACGAAAGCTCACCTAATAAACCATTTTGCTAGTCTTTAAAGTGCTACTTGACTGCTTTTTGTTTTGATAGTGTATAGACTAGCACGGCTTCCTCTTTGTTACTATTCAACAGAAGTTACAGTTATTCTGAAATATCTGCAGAACAAACAACGAATGAAAAATCAAGACCCAGGTATTCGGCGTAATGGACGGTTCGAATAGGAGAGGCAGACCCCACAGAGATGGGTAGATAAGGCAGTAGATTGGCACTGAGCTAGTCTACAGGAGCTAAGCCACTTTGTAGTGGCCAGGGAAAGATGGAAGGAAATAGTGAGGGAGGCATCAGACTCCAGCAGGTGCTGAGCCCATGGCCGAGGATGACGATGATGACGCCGACGAGCACGTGGCGGGGTGGCAGGAGGCTGAGTGCCAGCAAGACGGGACAGCTTTGTACTTTTACCCAAGTTGTTTTGCCAGATGGATACTTTGACTTTTACTTACACACTTTTTTGTGAAGTAACTGAACTTTTACCCTAGTAACTTTTTGGGGTACTTTTCCCACCACTGCGCAGTATCCAAGGATGTATTCCAGAAACCTGACGATGGCAGCAGGCTGTCCCAGCTCTGCTGCAGCCCGCACCAAGAACTGGGCGAGCGGTGGGTGTAATTTGATGGCTTTGGCAATTTTACTCTCAATCTTTTCTTCCTTTTCAGGGCGAACCCGTTAGCTGTTGGAGTCTGTTGGCTGGGCTCGGCCTGCTGTTTGGGATCAGATCTGAGTGTACATGGACCTGCGGATGTGGCTGGCGCTTTGGGACTGGAGGAACCTGTTTGGATTTGGAGAGGCGAGCTTTCATAGCCTCTCATGCATGTTAGAGGGGAACTGGCTGTGGCAAAGGAGAGCCTGGGGCGTCTGAAGAGCTGCCATGTGCGACTGCTTGCTGGTCAGGGTGGGGAACAGAAGAGCTTTCTTGAAGCGGGTTTGGTGCACTATGGGCAGGAACCCCAGGCTAGGGCTGCCAGTAGTCCTGGGTTAAGCCATTTGCCCTGGTTTGCCCCTCTCAGGGGTACCCAGAAAAGCCTCCAAAGTACACCTGCGCATGCTTTCCTGGCCCAGGCACACTTGCATACATGGACAGTCTCACTCATGCCCATGCACACCCTTTCACACACACACACATTCATACACGCACGTGCACACACACTTTTGTGCAGGTTTTTGCACACACCCGTGCAAACGCTCCTTGTATTCATTTTACATGCCCTTGGGCACTCTCACATGCCTCCACACTTCCCTTTCACGCACACCCCCGTGCACCCATGTACACTCATGCATGCTCTGCGCACCGTCATGCACACTGCATGCACATGCTTGCCGCCTGACATGCTCATGCACCTGTGCGCACTTGGGTGCTTTTGTGCACACACCTATATGCAAACCTTCAGCTCCCCCCATGCACGCTCAGGTTCACACGCACCCTGATCCCCCCCCATGCACAGGGGCAGCATGAAAATCTTGGATCTTTCTACAGTGCCCACTTCACCCCTGACCTCCGCACTGCAGGGTCACCAGCAGGCGCTGGCTGGACGACACCTCACCTGTGCCACGCGGATGAATTTGGTGAAGACCTCGGCTCGCTGCTGTGGCGTGGGCCGGTTGAGGATCATGACCTGCACCCACTGGGAGATGCTGTTGCAAAGGGCCACGGAGCGTTCCAGGGGCAGGTTTTCCTGCACGGAGCCATGCAGCACGTAGCTCCTGTAATCCAGGTACTGCACAGGCCAGGGAGTGGGGAAAAGGACGGGATCTCAGCCAACCAGGCAGCTGTTATACTGAGGTGCTGTCAGACCAGGGAGCTGGCCAAGGCCCAAGGCCCAAGGGCTGGTGTGAGGAGTGGGGTCCATCCCCATTGCTCTTAGGTACCGGGGAAGGAGAGCTGGCCAAGGTGCACGGGTTGGTGTCAGCGGTAGGATCCATCCCCATTGCTCTTAGGTGCCAGGGAAGGAGAGCTGGCCAAGGCCCAAGGGCTGGTGTTAGTGGTGGGATCCATCCCCATTGCTCTTGGATCCTGGAGAGTGGGGCAGAGCTGACTGAGGCCAAGCGAGTGGTGTCATGGGAGGGATCCAGCCAGCTGCTCTCCAGGGGCTACTGGCAGCAGAGGGGGTCAAGCCCACTGCTCCCAGGTGGGCAGACATGGCAGGACCCAGGGGATGGTGCCAGCAGTGGGCCAGGACAGCCACGTGCTCCCAGCCGCAGCTTTGAGTGACCTCAGCTTAGCTGAGGGTTCACCCCAAAGCAGAGAGGCCAGCGCGGGGGGGGGGCGCTCACCGAGAGGCGGCAGAAAGCTTTGAACTCCAGGTAGCTGAGGTGCTCGGCCAGTTCCGCCGCGTCCAGGTGGTCGAAGAGCAGCGACACCTTCCGCTTCTTGTTGCAGTTGGGGCTGTTCTGGTAGCTGAGCTTGCGGCTCCAGCTGGGGCGGGTGAGATAGGCAGGGGCACCAGTGGCTGCACGTTCACCCCTGTTGTGCAATTCCCCCACACCGGTGCACACAGCCCTGTGCACGCCCCAGAAATCCCCTCGCCTGTGCATCCCCCTCACACCAGTGCACACCCATGCCCAGCCCCAGCCCCATGCACACCTGCCCTCCCCACACACTCAGGCACACACAGCCCGGGGTGGGGGCGGGGATGCTGGGAGCAGGGCTCATCCTTACACGTGGGCTGTTTCCGCTGGCTGGCAGCACGGCCCGCGGCCCTCAGCCTGTACAGCTGGCCAGAGCTCGCCCAGGGCACCCTCCAGCTGGGGATCCAGGCGGAAGGCTTCGGGGTGGTGTGTGATCCAGTACCTGAGGGATGTGGGGCAGGGTTAGGCCTTTGGCTGCAGCAGGCATCCACAGGAAGGGGCAGGGGGAGCCCCAGGGAAGGGGCTGCATTGGAGGGAGGGGGTGGGGGCCAGGGGAGTGAAGGTAGGGGCAGGGGACCTGGGGGGATGGGGGAACAGGGGATGGGGCTGGAGGGGCAGCGGGAACGGGGGGATGCGGGGGCAGGGCTCTCACCTGACAAAGTTGCAGATCCGGATGCGTCTCTCTGCCTGAGTCTCCCCAGACGCCTCCCGGTAGGTGGCTCCGAGTTAAGGGTCCATCCCCCTTGAAATCCCCGGGATAGAACCCAGGTGTCCTGGGCCCCCGCCCCCACACAGCTCCCCAGGGAGGGGGAACAGCCCCTCCTCAGTACCCAGTACCGCCTGCCCACCAGCACTCCCAGCCCAGCCAGAAGGGGCCAGCAGTGAGCCCCCACCCTGCCATCCGCCAGACCTGGGGGGACCTGGGGAGGATATAGCACCAGGAGGTGGCGGGCGAGGTCAGCCGAGGGCACCACCCAGCTGTGCACAGTCAGGGTCATGTTCACTGTGTACTCGCTGCAGTTCAGGCTCCCGGCCAGGTCTGGGGGCAAAGACGGAGAAAGGGTTAACAAGGCCCTGGGGGGCAGGTTTGCGCCTGGGGACCCGGCAGCTTCATTGGGAATCATGAGCTGGCCACTCTCAGCCTCCTCCATGGCCAAGGAGTTTCTCAGTGTACCTGGCAGGGGCTGGGGGTCGGGAGTGCGGGGCACCGGCAGAGCTGGGGGGTTGGGAGTGGGGGGTACTGGCAGAGCTGGGGGTCAGGAGCAGGGCCCTTACCGAAGGAGTTGAGACACTTCTCGACCAGCTGCTGGAGGCTGCAGGTCTTGGTGAGCTCCCCCAGGGCCATGCTGGCCATGACCTTGTTGATCTCGCGGGGGGTGGGGCAGGTCATTCGACGCCAGCTCTGCCGCTGGCGGATCTTGCCAGGGCTGGGGCCGGCTGGGCCGGGACATTCCGTCCGTGACTTCCTGTGGGGGAGGGGAGGGTCACCATGGGGCCCCCACAACAGCAACTGCCCCCCTTTAGTTCTGATTGGCTGTATCCGCCCTCCCCCCGACCAGGGCCTTTGCCCAGAGCAGGGTCACTGCTGATGGGCTGCCCAGGTCCTGGGGCCCAACCCACTCGCCGGGGCCTCATGGCCCCAGAGTTCTGCCTCCCAGCCCCACTGCTCTAGCCACTAGAGCCCCACTCTTCTCCCTCCCTGAGCTGGGGAGAGAACCCAGGAGTCCTGGCTCCCAGCCCTCTGCACCAGCCACTAGCCCACAGGCCCCTCCCGGGCGTCCTGCTGCCTGGCTCTCCCAGCACGGCCGTGTGGCCCACGCAAGCAGGGCCTCAGTTCTGGCAACGCGTTGGTGCTGGTGGGCCCACACGCTGTGCTCAGCCCCAAGCCTGGGGAGAGCGGGGGGGGGGCAGCCCTAGTTCACCCTGCACCAGGCTCCCGGGGGCTGCCCGCCCCTTTCCTGGCAGAGGCCTGGGCCCTGCTTCTGCATTTCCAGCAGCCGCATTGCGCCACAGCCCCTCTCCCCTGGGGGCAGGGCCTGGAGCTGCCCACAGCGACGCGCCCCCCATTGCCTCTTGCCCAACGCGCTTCCGGGCTGCGCTGTGGAACATTGGTCTGTGGCCCCCAGGGCCCCGCTCTGCTCACTGGACCCCACTTCCCTTCCTGGAGCTGGACTCCCCACCCCCAGCCAGGGACACCACCAGGCCTCCTCGCCAGCCTCAGACAGAGGGAGGGTGGAAGGAGATGGCCCAATCCTCTCACCGAGCTCTCACTCGCCCGTAGGGTCTCCATTTCTTACCGTCAGCCCTTGTGAGCCACAGATCGCCAATCCCACGCCCGCCCGGCCAAGGCCACGTCCAGTCCCATGGCCAACACAGCACCCAGTCCCGCGGCTGATGCCACCCCCAGTCCCATAGCCAAGGCCATGCCCAGTCCCACGGCTGGTGCCACACCCAGTCCCATAGCCAAGGCCACCCTCAGTCCCATGGTCCACACCACGCCCTGTCTCACAGCTGGTGCCATGCCCAGTCCCACGGCCAACACCAAGCCCAGTCCCATAGCCAAGGCCATGCCCAGTCCCACAGCCGACACCACGCCCAGTCCCACAGCTGATGCCATGCCCAGTCCCATGGCCAACGCCACGCCCAGTTCCACGGCCAACACCACGCCCAGTCCCATAGCCAAGGCCATGCCCAGTCCCATGCCATGCCCAGTTCCATGGCCAATGCTGCACCCCATCGCCTGGCCACCCGGCCAGTGCCACCCCCAGTCTCTGTCCCACCCAGCCAGCTCCGTGCCAGCCCACCGGCCCATTCAGCGAAGGCCGTGACCCTTCCAACCACCCACTTAACCACCTCCACAACGCAGGTAACTGACTGTCTGACCAATGCCACCAAGCAGGACCCCACTGCCCTGGGAAGGCTGCACTCAGCCACGCCGCCAGGTCTCTAACGCGTGCTCAGCTGCTGCCACACTGCACCTGTCCCCTGGGGTCGGGCTAGTTACGGGTGAGCGCTAGGGGTAGGGCACGGGGCCTGCCCAGCGTCTGGCCATGGAAGTAGGGGGAGGGGTTTCCACCTCTTACATCTAGGCTGGCTCAGGAGTGTGCCCCTCAGGTACGCTCAGCTACGTCAGACAACACCATCCATTGCCAGGCAGGAGCTGGGGAGAGACGCAGGGACTGGGACATGGGGCCCACAGGAGCTCCCATCGGGCCCCATGGTGGGGAAGCGGGAGGGTGGGGAACGGGGTCAGGGAGCCTGTCCCCTCAGAGAGCATCAGCTCCCTGCGACCTTGGTGGGCGACTGCATGACTTGGGGGTGGGGAATGGGGCCCTGGGCCAGCCCCCTGTAGGGGACACGAGTTGCAATCCAGCCTGAAGTCAGGGCCTCTGGCATGAACCAGCTGTGAGCCCCCCAGCAAACCGCTGCCCCACTTACGCGGCCCCCTCAGTGCCAAGATTCTTACAAAGGGGCTTCCGTGGACGGCCAAGTGACCGGCGCCTCTCTCGCTTCTCTCCCGCCCTTCTGCGACGACCCAGCTGAGCCCTGGGCAGCCGACGAGCCCTGGCCCACCTGAGCCTCAGCAACTCCACAGCCATTGCAGAGCCCTTCCTGTGCCCTACCCCAGAGATGGCCGCATGGCTGCTGCACTGTAGCCACCTGCATGGGCACGGGCAGGATTGTAGCTGCCCACTGGCTGTGCATGTGGCCAGCAATGGGCCGTGCCATCCCGGGAAGCGAAAAGATGAGCTTTGGAGGGGGTGGGGGGAATTGCTGCTCAAACAACTGAAAAAGAGAAGCCACTCAGCCTGAAACGACCCACCAGGGCCACAAGGAAAGCCCCAGCTGATGACGGGAGCCAGCACCAGTGCAGCCGCCCTCTTACCTCTTGCTTTCTTTTCGGTTCATGGCTGAGCTAAACTGGCGTTAGCAGGGGTGTGTGCAACCCACCCCCCTCCGTCCTCGCCTTGCTGCCACAGCTGGCAGCTGCTAGGTCCTCTGTCGTGGCTTCACCGCGGCCATTGTGTAGTGCACGGCATGTCCTTGTGCACCAGAGACAGAAAAGAAAACTCATGAACAATCTCTCTGCTGTCAGCCCTGGGGCGGAACCTCACGCTGTGGACGGCCAGGCTGAGTCAAAAGGAACTGCTAACATTTGTGCTGATGGCTGATAAAAAAAGGAACTGGTTTGTGCCTGTGATGTCAGGCCAGTGGTCTGTGTGTGTGAGAGAGATGGAGCCAGTTCATGTCCACGACAGGGGAAAGAACGCAGGAATCCTGACTTTCAGCCTCCTTTCCCACACTTCCTGATCATGCGCCCTTTCAAAATCCATGGAGAGAAAAAGACCACAGGAGTCCTGGCTCCCAGTCACCTGCTCTGGCCACTAGACCCCACTCCCCCTGAACCCTGACTTGGAACAGGACTCAGGAGTTCTGGTTCCCGGTCACCTGCTTTAACCACTAGCCCTCACTCCCTCCCTAAGCTGAGAAGAGGACCCAGGAGTCCTGGTTCCTGGTCATCTGCTCTAACCACTAGCCCTCACTCCCTCCCTAAGCTGAGAAGAGGACCCAGGAGTCCTGGTTCCCGGTCATCTGCTCTAACCACTAGCCCTCACTCCCTCCCTAACCTGAGAACAGGGCCCAGGAGTCTGGGCTCTCCAGGAATTGCTCACAATTCTGTGGGGGGGTTTTCTGTCAGTTTCATCAACAAGCTTTGCCACAGGGGCTCTATCTGTGCCCTGCGTCCAAGCAGTTCTCTGAGCTAGGGACAGTCTGTGTCAGCTCAGCTCTGGCGGGGGCTGAGCACAGGAGGAGCTTTTACTTTTTTTTAACTTTACTGGGTCGGGGTGTGATGGGGTTCAGGGGTCCCCCTGCACTGCACCCCGTCTGCTGGCAGGAGTGACTCTCACTCAGCAGGTACAACAGGAGGTTTATTAGGCAACAGATGCCCAGTTTCTCACAGAAACTTCAGTACAGCAGTCAGAGACAGTCATTCCAACCCATCCTGGGGAGAGGAGCCCGAGGGGTGCCCCTCCAGGGTGTAGCTTCCCCCTCCTCCGGCTGGCTGCCTTCCAGCTCCCTCTCCCACTAGCCTCTGACTGCCACGCCCTGATTCAAAACCAGCTCGGCTCCACCCTCCTCTTTGTTCAGGGCTGAGGTGTTACCTGCCAGCCTAGGTTGTAGCCCCAGGGTCATCCTTAGCCGCTGGGAGCTGCTCTGCTTGTCTCCCACATCCAGCCTGAGTCACACATATGCACTCCCCCAACTCCATCACACAGGGCTAAGAAGATCAGCCGAAGGGCCAGGAAGGCAGCAATCTAGCCCCTGTCAGTCTAAAGGAGCCAAAAGCTTATTATAAATGATTCAGCAATATCAGTCAAGTGCAGCCACTTCTGGGGTGTCAGGCAGTCATCACCCAGCACTGAGCTGCAGCCATCTCTGGAGTGGGCCATGGCAGCTGTTTATACAGGAATCCCTCACCCAGTGGTGCTAAGCGTTGGGGTCCCCAGGCCCTGCACCCCAGCTGCAGTCAGACGTGACTCTCACTCTGCAAGGAGAACAGGAGGGTGACAAGGCGCCAGGAACACAGCATGGAACAGACTTCTCAGCACAGAAAAAAAAGCCGTCGGTAGCATCTAGCGAGGGGCCCAGCAGGGTCTCTGAGCCAGGCTCTGGTCCCCTTCCTCCCTCTACAGCCAGCCCAGACTGTCCCACTCCACAGCCCAGTTCCACTTCAACTGGGCCAGGCCCCTCTTCCCGCCTTTGTCCTGTTTCCAGGGGAAGGAAGGGCTCACCTGGTGACCCAGGTTACAAAGCGCAGGCGGGCCTGGCCTATGTATGAGAAGTCATCACACCAAAACTCGCCTCATCGCTATGCCCTGATGCTGTGCTGAGGGAAACTGAGGTACCACCTCAGGTTACTGCAGGACAGTAGGAAACGTGCAACGTAACCAAGGGAATAAACTCCACAGAAACTCACTTCATCACACCCAGCACGAAGATGCCACCATCTCTGGAGTGGGCCGTGACAACTGCTTATATGGGGATCCCTGCCTAGCACTGAGATGCAGCCACCTCTGGTATAGGGCACAGCAGCAGTTTAACAGCACACAGCAACGCTGCACAGCTGCGTAGAGGAGACGGATCCAACTGAAAGCTGCATCCTGCTGCTCCCCTCCCCTCTCCCCAGCAGTGTCACAGGCTGCTGGGGTCAGCTCTGACTGTGGGGGGCACGAACTCCCTCCCAAACTCCCACCCTATTCCCTGCATGATTTGGAGGGCTCCCACCCGGCTCTGGGAGAGTCCGGCCTGGCTGGCAGGTGCTGTGTCTGCAAAAGTGCAAGACATGGGCCTTTTTTTTCCTTCTTAGCTGAGGGAGGAAGGAAGGAAGGATGTATGAAAACCCTGTGGTGAGAGGCTGCTCCCCTGGGGCAAGAGGCTGGGGTGCTGCAGCAGCCTGGGGCCTGTGGGGCTCGCAGGGGTCTGGCACTGGGATCAGCAGAGAGATGGGCTGGGCAGGGCTCGATAGCTGCTGTCACTGGGGGGGCACTCAGGGTTGGTGAGGTCACTGGAAGGAGCTAAGGGGGTGGGGCCACTGGGGGCGCTCAGGGTTGGTGAGGTCACTGGAAGGAGTTAAAGGGGCAGGGTCACTGGAAGGAGCTCAGGAGTGGTGAGGACACTCGAAGGACTGGCAGGGTCACTGGAGGGGGTGGGGGATGACTGGAAGGCACTCAGGGGGCGGGGTCACTGGAAGTGGGGGCGGGGTCACTGCCTGGAAGGAGCAGCCAGCCGGGGCAGTGGCTGACAGCGTCGGGGGGGAAGTCGAACATGATGCATGCCAGGAGCTGAAGCTGGAGACGTTCCGACCAGCCGGCCAGCGTTGGCTCTGCTGTGGGGACGGTCTGGGCGCCGTCCTGCTGCAGCCCGGGATGCCCAGAGGCCCCGACCCGACGCTCCCATGGGCCCATCCACCTGGAACTCTCCGGGTTCGATGCCTGGGTGTCTGCTGGCAGGCTGGCTCCTGCCCTGGCCCCGATCCTTTCTCCAGAGCCTGCCCAGCTCTGCCACCCCACCCGGCCGCGCCCTCTGCCACTCACCCAGCCCCACCCTTTGCCAGAGGTGCCCCCGGCACTTGCAGCAAGGAGCAGAAGTTGGGGATGTCTGGGTTTTGAGCAGGCATCAAAACGGCCAGAGGGCACCTGGTCTCCTCTCCACCTCCATCCCTGGAGAGATGGGCATCGGTGCCAACCCTGGAGCCAATGGCCAGCCAGGCTTCTGTCTTCATGTGCCCTGGGGCCACGGGCATCTGGAGGGAGGCACAGGCCAGGGAGCAACACATACCACCAGCCACATTCACACGGGTGGCAGGACCAGGCCTGGGCCATGTCCTGGAGCAGTGGAGCGCACACGGGAAACCAGAAAGGCCCTTCTGCTTGTGCAGCAGGGCACCCTGGGATACCAGTGGGAGGACCCACTGAATTATGAATGATTATGATGTAAACCATCATTTATTAGCGGTAGAGTAGTAGCCGCACCCCCACGCCCCAAATATTGAACAATTCTTTTGTCCTGTGGGAGTACCTAGGTTACACCAGGTGCTGGACAAACACAGACTGGCTCCTGCTGTCCCACAGGGCCAAGCCTAGATACCTTAGGGGCTAACCACACCTCTTGTGAGATCCAGTGCCTTCTTCAAAGCCCCAGCTCCTGGATTCATGTGATGAGGGAATTTCAGCTTGATGGCTGCCTAGTGATAACCCTCTGTATCCCTCTCCCCCAGGACATCAGAAAGCTGACAGAAAGGCCCCATCGTATTGCTTTAAAAAAGGCCCCTGGATTTTAAGCCGATTTCCTGATTTTCAGTGGGGCCTGACCAATGTTGCCACGAATATTTTCCATCCCCGGATGGAATAAATTTTGTTCTGTGTGCTGCAGCCTGTGCATCACCCATAGACGCACGCTGCCGGCTGTGGGTGCTCTGCCGATCGGCTGAACGGAACCTGACTCTCTCCTGGACACCCACCCAAGCTCTCAGGGAAGAGCGGCTCTGCCTCGGCACTCCTCGAGCAGAACAAGGCCGCCATAGGGCACAGCCTGCGCTGAGCTAGCGACGAGGGTTTAACTTGCCTGCTGCCAGGCAGGACAGAAACCAGCCGCTCTGTCTGCCCAAAAGCCACCTGCTCCCCAGGGCCTCTCCTGGGTGAGGAAAGCCCCCGACCCAGCCCCAGTCTCAGCCTGCAACTCAGCAGCCCCAGGGTCACATCCCTTCAAGGCTCTGGGCCTGGGCCTCGCCAGCCAAACTGCAGGGTGGTCCCCACTCAAGGCCGGGCCCAGGAGAGCTGAATCCCCAGCAATGTTTGCATGGGGGCAGACCCCAGTTTGCCCCCCCGACCCCCATGGGATAATAAATACAGGGGCCCTGAATCTGTTTCCTACAGACAGCTGCAGTGCAGGGGCAGCTAACAGGTTAATTGCGCCTCTCCCCTCTTAATTAGCTGGGGGGCAGGGGGGGAGCTTGGAGGCTGGCTGGCAGGGCCTGGAAAGGGTTAACTGCTGGCCAAGGCGGGGTGGGGAGGCTGATCTCTCTCTGGGGAGGGGAGGCACTGGGACAGACCCAAGGGGAAGGGGACCCAGACCACTTGACTCGTTAGTGCATCAGCTGGCAGCTAACGAGCTACACCCAGTCCAGCCCCACAGAGTTCATAAGTAGCTTGGGGAGGCTTTTCCTTCTTGGCTGGTGCCCCATGGGCTGGTGAGGGGGTGGCAGGGCCTAACAGGGGTTTTCCCTGCTGGTGGGGGAGGATGATGCTGTTCCTGTTGGGGTGATGGGGTGGGTTAGGGGCTCCCAAGACCAGGTAGCTGGGTTTGGGGTGGAGACAGGCTCAAACTGAGGGGCAGAGTAAGGTGGATTGTGGCCCCTGGCCAGACCCCTTGCAAAAGAGGAGCTGGGACAGAACCACCCACCCCAGGCTAAGGGGCTCTCTGTCCTCCTCTCTCAGCTGCACAGCGTCCCGTGGGCCCCTTGCTGGGGCAGCACCATGTGATATCTCTGCCTAGACCTGGAGCCATGCGGAGCCCAGAGAGACAGGAGTTGGCCGAGGCTGTCATCTGCCATCTGCAGTACACCGGCCTGCGGCTCAAACACTGGAGCCCCAGCCTGAGCGACTTCCCCGTAAGCGGGCAGGGCTGGCCCCCCCTGTTCTCATGCAGCTGCATCTGGGGTGGAGCCTGCTGGCAACAGGGAGCCTAGTATGGTCATCCCTGAAAAGCCTTTGGGAGAAGGGAGACAAGAAGTTTAGTTAACTAGTGTGTGTGAGTGATCTGATTGTCAGGACTCCTGGGTTTCCCTTCTGGCTTTGGAAGGGGAACGGGGCCTAGTGGTTGAATCTGGGGGGTGGGGGGGGAGAACAGGACTCCTGGGTTCCCTTCCCTGCCTCAGTTTCCTCACCTGTTGCAAAGCTCTTTGCAGAGCCCACTTCCCCCCCCCTCCACCCCATCAGCCAGGCTCTGCCTTGGGGCATCCTGGGAGAGCCGTGCCTGCCCCCCTCCCACTCAGGCTGACAAGCGGTTCCCTTGTTGTGGGCGCCGAGTGTGTGAAACAGGATGTGCTGCTCTGTGCTTCAAAGCAGCAGCTCCTCTGACCCCATTTCTTCCCCCCTCTGTGCCCTGGCTAGGTCTGCTGTCTGCCCCGCCCCCAGGACAGGCCTTTGAGCGCCCAGCCCTGGGGGGTGGCGCTGACTTCCCCTGAGAGGGCAGATACGGGGGGCTGGGAGTGAGGGGTCCCTTCTTATTTTCAGCACTTGTGTGAGGTTCCCCTGTGGGGAGACAAGGCGTTGGGATGAACTGAGCTGCCCTGGGTTGTGTCTCATGGCCCCTCTACTGCCTGTAGCTCAGGGGGAGTCTCCTCGATGGCCGGGGCAATGGGTAAGCCAGCAGGGAGGCCGGCTGCTGTGGGCCCCAACTCCTCCAGGTGTTCCCCATCCTCTGCCCTCCAGCCTGATGCCCAGAGGCTACAGTGATGGGCACAAGAAGGAGAGCCCGCTGGCGAGTCCTGTCTCCTGTTTTTCTTGGTGCCAGTAGAAATCCCCCCCTCCCACCGCCCGCTGGCCCCTTCAGGGCCCCACTGCAGGCGCTGCCCCTCTCGGAGAAGGCAGAGGGAGTCCCCCGGTGAGTGGGGGCGCTGGGTCTGACAGGGGTCCATGGGGGAGCTCAGCACCAGCTGGATCTGGCTCTTAGCAGCTCCAAAACCTGGGTGGCTGTGTTGGAGGGAATTGAGGGGTGAGAACAGGCCCCACCCCCCCCCCACTTGGTGTCCCACAGGGACTGGCCGGCCATGCTGCATTTGCCCCTACCTGGCACAGCCCCCCGTGTTGCTGGGGGCGTGGTAAAGACCCCAGAGCAGTGGGGTTCAGAGAGGGGTCAAGAGGGCAATGCCCCCCCCACCTCAGGGCAGTTCCCTCAGCCTCTGGCCAGCACCGTGGGGGGCACAGGTCAGGAGAGCTGCAGCCCCCCTCTCCCAGCCCCCAGGGTCTTGCTGCTGCTTCCTGACTCTCCCCCCAGCCCCAAACATCTGCCCCCAGGTTGCCGGTGGAGCTCGGCGAGGCCCTGCGGCCACATCTGCGCACAGAGGGGCTGTTCTGCGGGTCTGGCGCCGTGCCCCACATCAAGGCCCTGGAGGTGCATCCTGTCTGCCCCAGATCAGGGCCTGGCCGGATCCTCCTGCCTCGGCATGGCAAGGCCCCACTCCCCCAGCTGACTGTGAGCACGTGCCTGTGATAAGGCCCCTGCGGCTGATGGTGGTTAGCGATTGTGCACCAAGCAGGGTGAGATCCAGCACTGTGGGGGAAGGGAGCCTGCCTCGCTGCCCCCCCCCCGTGAGCCACACCGCCCTGGGCGTGGGGAGCTGCTTGGACCCAGCAGCAGTAGTAGGCTGTTCTCTGCCGTCTGGGCCAGCTGCAGGAGGATGCACTTTGAGAGCACATTCAACCACCTTCCAAACATACACGCACCAGCTCTAACCACTAGCCCCTGCTACCCCAGAGCCAGGGATAAAACCCAGGAGTCCTGGTGCTAAGCGCCCCCCCTGGCACAGCTCTAACCACTAGCATCCACTGCCTTCCCTCCACCCAAGCCAGGGGTAGAACCCAGGAGTCCTGGCTCAATCTCATCCCCAACACTTGGAGTTCACTTCCAAGGCACCCTTCTCCTTGAGTGTCCCTTCCCTGCTGGGGGTGGGGTGTGTGGACTGGGAGACCTGCAAGGGGGGTTGGATGGGGGGCCTGAAGGGGGGTTGGACTGGGGGGGCCTTTGCTCTGGGTTTCCCGTGCCCATGGGCTGATGAAACCCAAGGGAAGTTGCCACAACCCCAGGCTGGAGTCTTAGGTAACAGCCCTGCTCCAGGCTGCTTCCCTCCCCCACCTTGGAAGGAACCTGGTGTCTTCGCTGGCCCCTGGCGGCAGCAGGGAGAGCCGTAGGGGAGCCCACCCTCATGCTCCAGGGCTGGAGGGGTCAGGCCTGGGGCTTCTGTGCCCCTGCACAAGCGTCACGTGGGCAGTTTAGTGGGGGAAGCGGCTGGGGAGGTGGATAGTTCAGAGCCCTTTGGGCATCCCCAGAGCTCATCAACCCTGCAGCAAAGCCAGCAGCGGGGGGGGGGGGGTTGGAGGCAGGACTCCTGGGTTCTCTCCCTGCCTGTGGGAGAGGTGTGGGGGGTAGTTGTTAGAGCAGGGCTGGGTCCTAGGACTCCTGGGTTCTCCACCCACCTCTGGGAGAAGAGTGGGGTCTAATGGTTAGAGCCGGGGACTGAGAGCCAGCTCCCTCCCACTCCAACACACACACAGTCCCAGGCCCTGTTATTCCAGGCCAGGCTGGGGGCACCTGCCTGGTCTCAGCCACCCCTGCGACCTGGCCACGCTGCTCAAGCAGTTTCTGTGACAGCTGCGGGAGCCCCTGATCCCCGCGGAGATGCAGGAACCCCTGTGGGGTGCCCAGCAGCACCCAGCTGAGGGCAAGTGGGGACCCCTCACCCTACCACAGAGCTGCCTGCTCCCTGCCCCAGCGCCCACACCCTCCACTGCTTCTGCTGCTTCCTGCGTGATGTGGCAGCCAGGTGGATGTGCCAGCGCCCCCCATCCTGTGGCTCCCTGGGATCCTCCTCCTTCTGCCCTAGTGGATCTGTCTGCCCCACACCCCCCTGGGATCCTCCTGCTTCTGCCCCACCGAAGCCCATCCCCGCAGTCCCCTGGGGTCTCCCTGCCCTGCCCAGAGCCCCCTGGAGTCACCCTGCCCCACCCATGCCCCCCACTCCTGACCCACAGTCCCAGCCAGCCCAGCCCTGGGACTCTCCAGAGGTCAGTATCCCTGCTGGCCATGGAGTGACTTTGGGTGGGGCTGAGGCTGGGTTTGTCCCCCCCGCAACCTCCCGGCCGTGCCCCCTGTGAGCTCAGCTCACCTCCTCCACGCCCACCCGCAGGTGCCAGGAGAAGAAGATGGATGAGGCCAACCTGGCCATGGTCTCTCCCCACCCGGTGCAGTGGCTGCAGCTCCAGGCAGGGGCCATGCAGGTGCCCATCAGCCGTGCACCCCACATTGGTGAGTAGGACCCTCTGCTGGGGAGCTGGGACTGCTCTGCCAGCTGAGCCTTCCTGGAGTGAGGTGGGGTGCCATATCTGTGTCCTATGCCCTGTACTGCTAGTGGGGATTCCCCAACCCCCCGGGCTGGCTGGGCCAGGCTGGGCTCTGCCTTGTTGGTGTTCTGAGCAGCTGGGCTGGGAAATAGCTGCAGAAATGCCCCCAGCGCCTTGTGCCCAGAAGTAGCAGTGTACTGCAGGGGAGCAGAGCAGCTGTGCAGGGGAGGGGGTGGGAGCTCTGTTTCTGGCAGGTCGGGGGGTGCTTCTTGCTTGGCACTAAGGTGTGTCTGCCTCTGGGAGGGGCGGGGGGTGCTGAGTGGCACCAGGCGCAGCTCTGGGATAGGAAGGGGAAGGAGGAGGCTGTGTCCTGTGCCAGGGTGTCTGCAGGATGCTGGGATCAGGGATGCTGAATGTGCCGTGTCCAGGAGGCTGGGCTGGCCCTCCCCCAGCCCCAGGTGCATGGCAGGCTCCCTGCCACACTGGTCCCTGACCCTGCCAGAGTGGGTGTTGGGGGCTGCAGGTGGCTGGCTCTGGGGTGACAGGGGAAGCGGGTTCTGGGTCTCCCCTCCAGGCAGAGCCCGATTCCTCCTGGACAAACTCTCAGCTGCTGCCCCTGAGCTGGATAGCAGCCGCCAGTGGGGCCCGGTGAGGCTGGAGACAGGCCAATGGAGCTTCAGTGGTGAGGGGAGAGCTGGGGCACAGGCTGAGAACCTGGGAGTCCTGGTACCCAGCCCCCCTGCTCTGACCACTAGACCTTATTGCTCTCTCCGAGCTGGGATAGAGGTCAGTAATCCTGGCACCCAGACTGCCCCTGTCCCTGCTGTGACCACTAGACTCTGCTCTCCCCCCAGCACTGGGGCCAGAACCCAGGTGTCCTGGTACATTACCCATGGATTAAGCCCTTGCCCCCCACCCCTTCAATGGCCCCCAAAGCCCTGAGCCCCACTGCTGGGGGGGTGGCTTCATCCTTCCAAGCTGATGCCTCTCTGCCCCTCTCCTGGGGGGGAGGGAATGTGCTGGGGGTCAATGAGGGCTGCATCCGCTGTTCTCTATCTTGCAGGCATTATGAATGGGGCCCTGACCAAACTCCGGGTGGGCTGTGGGGCCCCTGGCCTGGGAGCCAGGAGTGGGTGAGTGCAGGGCTGTGGAGGGTACAGGGGGGTGCATGGGGTGGGGGCACAGGCTGGTACTCCACACCCCCGCTGCTAACCAGAGCCAATGGCGAAGGGCTGTGACATGCTTTAAATTTACCCTGCGTGCCAGAGACCCCTCACCCACCGCTGGGATGCAGCTGTCTCTGGGGTGGGGCAGGGGACGGCTCGGCCGCTGATTGGGGCTGGAAGCAAGAGCAGTTCTGGGCTGTGGGGTGGGGGTAACTAGGAAGGGCCATGCTGGGCTTACACCTCGTCTGAGTAATGGCACCTCCCTGCTACACAGCGCCCCCCGGGCCAGCCCTGCCTGCGGGGGAGAGCGCCCCCTGCTGAGCCCCCCCTGCCCCCCAACTGCCTGGAGCCAGCCCTGATTGAGGGAAGAGCTCCCCCTGCTGATCACTCTGCCCACAGCGCCCCCCGGGCCAGCCCTGCCTGCCAGGGGAGAGCACCCCAGAGCGCTGCCCTGTGGCCAGCCAGCCCGGCCTGCAGGGGGAAGTGCCCCTGCCCTGCTCCCTGCCCCACAGCACTCCCTGAGTAGAGGAGACAGGGCCCCCTGCTTTCCTCTGTGCAGCGCTGGGGGGTGAGTCTGGGGGAGGAGGAGAGAGGCCCAGGCAAACCTGGGGAGCCCCCCGAGCCCTTAGGGACCTCAGCCCCCCGGCTGCTCCCCAGATGCCCCCACAGCAGCTCTGCCCTGGCACCCCAGGATCCCTTTGGTGCCAAGCGCGAGGCCTGGGAGGCGCTGGCCCAGCAGGCTGAGCTGGGCACCCAGCAGAGGTAGGCAGCTCCACACCCCTCCCGGCGGCTCTGGAGAGCTTGAGTGGGAGGGGACACCAGGGTGCTTGGCGCGAGGTGGGGGCAACTGGGGGCGTGGCATGGGGCTGGGGGGGGCACTGGAGCTTGGTGTGGGGGGGGATGCCAGGAAGGGGGACGGATCCGGGGATGGTGCACACCCAGATCCTGGGTGATCCCTGCAGTGCATGCTGGGAACTCCAGGTGGGTGAACCACTTCTGGTCCCCCCCTCCTGCCGCCCCATGGCCCTTGCAGGAGACCCGCTGTGGGGCCGGCTGGCTGGGGTCTCTGCGTGGACGGGGCTGGGGACCTCTCCGATCAGCCTCCCAACAATGGTACGGGCTGGGGTGGGGTTCCTGCCTGCTGTGTGGTCCTTCGTCCCGTGTGCTGGGCTGCACCGTGGGACCCGCTGGGATTGGCCTGGTTGCGCCAGGCCCTGCAGCCCCAGAGTTTAGCCCCCCCATGAGAGAGGCGAATGGGCGGCTCCTGGCCGGCAGCTGTCTCAAGCCAGGCCAGCAGTGCGCAGCAGAGCCGGGGGGACAACCTCAGGAGTCCTGGCTCCCAGAGGCCCCCATGGCTCCCCTCCCCCGCCCCTCCCCCCGGGCTGTAATAGACAAGTGTCTCTGTCCCCCCTCCACATACCAGTCCCTGCCCTGCTCCTTGGCTGACCCCTCTGGCCCCTCTCCTGTCAGCCGCCCCCCACCCTGCTAAGGCCTTTGCCAACAGCCCCCCAGAGCTGCCCCCAGTGCAAGAACTCTGTCCGCCTGCCCGCTGCACACCAGGGCTGGCCCGCACCGAAGGAAGGGCAGCTGCAAGAGCCAGGCTTGGAGGTGAGAGGGGGCTGCCCTGGTAGCTGGGCTGGGGGACTCCTGCTCCTGGCCTCCAGGGCTGGAAATGCTGGGTCTGGGGAAGCAGACACTGCACAGAGCCCCTTGATGGAAGCTGGGGTCTCCCACCCCACCTGGCTTCTCCAACACCTCCAAGCCTGGGAGATGCAGGGACTTGCCCAAGGCTTCCCTCAGGAGGCGGTGGCAGAGTTGGGAATTAACCCAAATCTCCTGGGGCCCAGGCCAGTGCCTGATGCCCACCAGTGCCAGAGCTCCCAGCCCTGCCTCCCTCTTTTGTTTGTGCTGCATGGACTCATGCACACTGCTGCCCCTTGAAGGGGGCAGAGGAGACCCAGAGGGCGTATCCAGTGGTGCCCTGGGCTCTTGGGCGACCCCCCTGTGCCTCCTTAAAGTGACTCTATCCTGTGACACATGGATCCCCAGCTGCCCTGTCCTGGGTTGCTCTCCTGTTGCCTCTGCTTGCCCAGGAAGCTATTCCAATGATCTGCTTGTGGCTCCCCGGCCCCCTTTGAGCAACAAATGTAGGGTGCAAATCCCTGTGCATCTTTGCCCACAGTGGGAAGGAGCTGGTGAGTAACTCTGGGCAGGTGGGTCCCTCTTCGGTGCAGAGGCGAATCCCCCTTTGCAGTATAGGGCCTAGGAGGCACAATGCTGCTTTGCTGGGTCCATCCAGCAGGGGACAGCAGAGAACATGGTGTGGCAACCCCCAGGCCTACCAGCAGGGGGCAGCAGTGCGGCAGAGCCGGACCTCCTCAATGCAAGTTTATTAGTAATCCCTGAGCTTGGGTTTTGGAAGAAAACGCAGGAGTCCAGGGGCAGGGGCCGGTGGGCGGGGAGGGGAGGTAAAGGGACCAGCTTCCTTGTGCCACAGGCCTGCTGGCTCTGGGGTCAGATCTTGGACTTCCCCCTGGCAGCTCCAGCCCCACACAGCCTAGTCCCAGACTATGTGCCATTCTCCCCACAGCCTCCCCTGGGCCGCCTGAGCCCAGCAGCCTGCACCTGGTGAAGAGGCTGGTGGCAGAAGCCCCGGAGCTCCAACTGCCCCTGTCCACAGAGCTGGGTGAGGATACAGCCTCTGCCTGTGGACAGCACGATGCAAACGACCCTGTCCTCTAGGCTGCAGATGGGCCGAGAGGGAGGGGGCAGGGCTGGGACGAGGGTGGTGGGAGCACAGCCCAGACACCATGGTGAGAGGCTGTGGAGGCAGCAGGTGGTTCCTCCCGTCTTCCCCACAGGGTCCTGGCAGCGTTCTCCGCTAGATACACCAAACCAGAGGGGAGAGTGCTGTACAAACAGCTGCCATGCTGCACCCCAGAGGTGGCTGCATCTTAGTGCCATGTGGAGGGGTCTCATTATAACCAACCACTTTGCCCTGCCCTGCGGGGGGGATGCTGTACAAACTGCTGCACCCCAGAGGTGGCTGCATCTGACCCTGCCAGGCACTGAGCGGCCTCTCCTGCTGTGCATGGGTGCTGGCCCCAGGGGTCTGCAAAACCCGCTGGGGCAGTGACTGAGCCAGATCTGTGGTCTAGGGCCACCTGCTGGTGGGCAGAGCAGGGGAGCCCCCGTGCCCTGGGCAGGACCTGCAGGGGAGATGCTGTGTGCTGAGGCCTGGCTCGGAAGATACTCGGGGCGCCCCCGTCAGGGCAGCAGGCTCTGCGCAGGTCCCTGAGCTGGCCCCAGGGCCTGGCTGGGGCAGAGAGCAGCAGCGACACCCCCCCAGAGCAGCCTTGTGCCACCCTGGGGGAGGTGGGGCTGAGCCCGGGGATAGCGCCCCAGGGAGCCCACCGGGCCAGGGCCACTGGGCAGACCCCTGGCATGTCACACTGGGGTTCCTGAGCAGTGTCTCCTCCAGCGCCCCCCAAAGCACCATGTCCCCTGCCCCCGGCCCAGCCTACTGCAGGGGGTGTGTGGGGGCGGCCAGGGCAGGTGCTCCCTGAGCCAGGAGAGCACTCTGCCCACTGTGGCTTCTGGCTGGGGCCCCCTGGCCCACAGCCCCCCAGGGGGTCCGCTGGGCTGCTTCCGGGCCTGTGGGCAGCAGCTATGCCTCACCCTGCCCGTGGCGGGGCTGGATACCGCTGTGCCCAACACCAGCCCCTGGGGTGTGGCACCGGCCCAGCCGCCCCTCCTGTGATCCCGGTTGCTGCTGCTCCCCAGAACGCTCCCTCCCCTGGAGCTGTGAAGGGGGGCACGGTCCATCTGCTCAGGCCCAGCCAGGCGGTGGGAATCCCCCGAGCTCATCCCCTCCGCAGTGCTGTGTGACCTGCACGGGACTGCAGCTGCTGTCCGGGCCAGTTCCCATGCGCCCTGAGTGGCTGTGCCCTCTCCTGTGCTGGTGGGCATGTTCACCAGCCCTCTGAATCCTGGGTGCGTTCAGCCCCAGCCACGCCGCGCCCTCGCAACCCGGCCCCTCCTGGCTTCAGATTGCCATTCCTGGCTTCAGGTTTCCGAGCCTGTTCTTGCCTGGCACCAGCTGCCAGCGCCCGTCAGCCAGCACTGGCTCCTTCACGCCTAGGGCTGCAGCCTCCCCCTCTCCTGTGGGGGTGGGAGTTGGGGGAGGGGGGCGTTCCAGCATTAACGGAAGGGGGTCAGGTGGGGTCTCCCCGCAGGACCACCCATGGTATATCCCCAAGCCAGGAGGCTCCAGGGCGATTGGTTCTTTCCTGTCCCATGTTGAAATTTTTTCCTGAATAAAAGTTTTAAAACTTCTTTTCCCAGCTGCAGAAGCTGCACAGGGTTGGCCGGGCTGGGGGCCTCTCGGCTGGAGAGGTGTTGTGCAGGAGTGGGTGGGGCCCACCGCTTGGTGTGACCCAGCAGGAGGTGGACTTTTACTGTCCTGGACGTGGCCATGGTGGGTAGCGCTGAGCAGCTGGCAGCAAAATCAGCTCCTGGGAGATCTGCCCCCACCTGTCACTGCAACCCTGCAACAACCCCGCTGGAACCTGGCCTGCAACACCCGAGAGGCGAGGAATTACCCGCCTTTGTGTAGAGATGAGGAAACTGAGGCAAAGTAACACCACCCCCCCAACACCCCATTCTCCTTTGGGGGGTGTTGCCCAGGAGTTCAGAGCCAGGGAAGGCACCTGGATACCAGGATGTGATGGGGTTCTGGGGTCCCCTATGCTCTGCACCCTGTCTGCAGGCAGGAGAGTCTCTCACTCAGCAGGAAAACAGCGGGTTTATTAGCCGACAGGACACAGCATCGTTCAGAGGAGTCAGTACAGCAGGCAGAGACAGCCAGTCCAATTCATGTTGGGGAGAGGAGGCCCCGAGGGGCCCCCAGAGCCAGGGCCTTGCCCCCTCCTTTGTCTCTCTCTCCCTCAGCCCAGACTAACTGCTTCCAACTCCCAGTTCCAATTCAAACCCCTTAGGCTCTACCTCCTCCATTGTCTGCAGTACAAAGGTGTTACCTGGTTGTCAGGGTTACCCTCAGCAGGAGCCCCACACCCTCTGTGAGCCACTCACACACACACAGGTATCCCCCACTCCATCACATCTCTCCCGCCTTCCAGACCAAACTGAGCGGGGTCACTCAGCCAGTGACCTGGGGAAGTTTGGGGCCCTCCCCTCGTGATTGGGCATCGGCTGCACCCTTAGTGCTCCCCTTGATGTGCACCACCTCCATGTCATAATCCTGCTGGGGGAGGCTCCAACTCAGGAGCTTGGTATTGGCCCTTTTCATGTGATGCAGCCGGGCAAGTCCCCTTAGTTCCCTCAGGTTGGTCGGTCTCCCTGCTTCTGTCTCTGGTCCATCAGCCACGTTCTCAAATTGGGCAGGCAGAGCCCATACAGATGCTGCAGCACCAACAGATTAAATAGTTTTTTTCTGGTCTGGGCCCTGCCCTGTCTGACCACCAGCCCATACAGCTGCTCCGGCCAATGTTTGGAATTTAGTTATAGTCCAGTAAAAGAAGGTACAAATGCTTCCACCCTTGGCATTTAGCCAGACCACCAAAATGGTTGTGTGCCTTAGTTTCCCCTTCCATGCCACACAATAGGTTTGGAATGTTCCTCCTCATGTGAGAGGTTGCAAGACTAGTTACAGGGAACAATGGTGACATTTTAGAGTTACAGACTCCTTCAACATACAACTTATGCTTCTACATCAATGTCCTCATGTCACATGGCTCTTTTCAAACATTCAGTGCATGGTACAATTCTACAGCTTTTGGTAGCAGCACCCCTTGGTTACAGCAGTTAGCATGAGTAACAGAACAAACCCAATGCAACTGTACATTTACGTTGCTCTTTGGTAGACCACAACCTTTGTGCAACATCCTTGAGAATTTGGTATTTTGGGGATAAATGTCTGAGGCCTTTCTTAGCACCATCAAGTTCTAATCTTCTCTCTTGCCCCCTGGGGTGGAAATTTGATCTCTCTGGCTGTGCCCTCCCTTCTAACAAGAGCTGGGCCATTGATGATCTCAGGGAGACTTCCCGCTCCCAGCCAGCCTGGAAATTTGCAAACCAAACTGGTTTCTAAAAGTTGTTTTGTGAGTCCCAGACGCAGAATCCACATGGAGGAATCCCTGTTTATCCCTTATTGGCCCACCAGGCCCAAAGCTCCTTGTCCTTCCACCTCCAACTACTGTCTCCCCATGGAATCAGAATTGGAGTCCAGTGTGAGAATATAAGTGTTTCTAGCATCTGGAGATGGGGAATTGCTGGCCCTCTCCTGCATCCTACAGAGATTGACTGTGCAGCCGTTTCACTTGGTTCTCACAGGGCTGCTCACATTCCCTGATAGTTTTCACTTTACTTGCACCAACTTCCAATTCCTGAGAAACTTTTACACTGCCTGCTTTGGACCCTTTCAGAGCACAACCAGTGGTTTTACACTCAGGCAGGTCCTGGCCATCAGGAGCTGAAACAAACTTCTCCCCAGGCAAAGGGCTGCTCTGGCTCTTACAGACAAGCACCTTTCCTGTTCGCTTACCTTCACCTCACTCCCATTTTCTGCAGTCCCCACAGACGGGTCAGGAAAAGTTTCAGGGAAATTCTCTTCCTCAAGAGCTCCCCCAAACAACAACTCACCCCTGTCTGGCTCCACAGGGGCACTGCTCCCTTGAGCCACAACCAGCTCCTGGGTTTCACCTAAACCCAGGATCACTTCTGGCCCATCAGGCAGATTCCCACGTATTCCCCCTTCAGGCAGACAGCCAGTACCACCGGACAGAAGGTCAGGATCCCTTTCCTCCCTTCTGCTACCAGTTCCTTTATCTTTATCAGTCAGCATAACTCCATTGCCCGTCTGTTCTTGTGTCCTGGTGAGAGGATGACTCTGGTAGGACAGAGTCCTCTCACCCCCTCCCAGTAACACCTCAGCATCAGGCAAAGAACAAGTACCAGAATCGTCTGGTCTCTGGGATTCCCTGATGATACTAACTGGATTAGACCAAGTTAAAGCATCATCTCCCCTGAGAGACACAGAGGTAGGCCCACTTCCCATCTGGGCTTCAGCTGCCCTCAGATCCAGCTTTGGGATCTTGGCTCCATCTTGAGCCCCCACAGGCTCAGGCAAAGGATTCACTTCCCCAGAAGCAGAAGCTCTTTTCTTGCACCAAGGACCAGTGTCCTTAGCAGGGATACCACTGCCCATCCCAGAGCCATTCCCTCTGCTCCAGCCCCCATGGCCGGATTCAGAGACACACCTGGAATGCTCTTTTCTGGTGGATCCTTCTCCAGCCACCCTAGGCTGAGGAATCCTCCTCAGACAATGGGCTAGTTTCCTCATTGGCACCTTTTCCAAACGCAGGCTCTGCTCTCTCCCCAGGCTGCTGCTGCTGTTCAACACAGACAGACAATGGGAGACACTCTCTCCTTTGTCCCAGCCCCCCGGCTGGTCTCCACACACACACAGAAGGTGAAGCAGCTTCTCTCACAGACATCTTGCCATTCCCAGTGGATCAGCTGCTTTCCTGCACAGACACACAGGCACCTTCCTTGGCCCAGGCCTGGAAAACTCTTCGCAGGTCTGTCTTGGCCACTGGTAGATGATGGGTTGGAATCGCTCCTTCCCTCCTTGAGCTGTGGCAGGCCACTCGGTTCAGAGCTCCAGGCAGTCCAGGGTTTCCTGCCCCGATCCGGGCTCACCCCTGCAGGATTTTTCTTAACCCTCAGCTCTGCCACTGCACATCCACGCTGCCTTGTCCAGCTTCTTTAGTCTCGATTCAGTTTCCAGGTGCTGCCACTTCACAGCGGAGTTGCTGAGCGTGGTTGCAGGCTCTCAGGCTGATGCCCTCTGCATCCCACGATTCCTGGAAGAATCCCTTCAGTGTGCCAGGCTCCTTGCGGGTCACAAGCTGCCCAGAGTTAGGCCGTAGGCCCCTCCGCCCTCTGGGACCGACTCCAACAGACTCCCAGCGGAACCCCTTCTTCAATGTGACACCCGCTCTCAGGGACCATGAGCACACTGTCTTGGGACGAACTCATTCAGCATCAGCCTCCTCAGGGGTCACTTGTTCCTGGGGGTTGGGCCCTCAGCCCCTCCACCTTCTGGGACTGACTCCAACAGATTCCCAGGAGTAACCCCTCCTCGGGTGTGACACCTCCTCTCGAGGACCATGACCGCAGTTGCTTGGGTTTGGCCACAGGCCCCTCCGCCTTGGGGAACTGCACCTCACTGCCCTTCAGCATACCTGGGTCTCGCAGGCCCCACTCCTTCCGGGGCCCCGGTCACTTACTGCTGGATGCTCCATCCTCGGGGTGCAGAACATCCCACTTCTGACACCAGTGTGATGGGGTTCTGGGGTCCCCTATGCTCTGCACCCTGTCTGCAGGCAGGAGAGTCTCTCACTCAGCAGGAGAACAGCGGGTTTATTAGCCGACAGGACACAGCATCGTTCAGAGGAGTCAGTACAGCAGGCAGAGACAGCCAGTCCAATCCATGTTGGGGAGAGGAGGCCCCGAGGGGCCCCCAGAGCCAGGGCCTTGCCCCCTCCTTTGTCTCTCTCTCCCTCAGCCCAGACTAACTGCTTCCAACTCCCAGTTCCAATTCAAACCCCTTAGGCTCTACCTCCTCCTTTGTCTGCAGTACAAAGGTGTTACCTGGTTGTCAGGGTTACCCTCAGCAGGAGCCCCACACCCTCTGTGAGCCACTCACACACACACAGGTATCCTCCACTCCATCACACAGGACTCCTGGGTTCTAGTCCCAGCTCTGGAAGGGGAACTGGGTGTTGGGGGGGGGGACCCCAGCTCTGGGGTGGGTGGGCAGCTGCAGTGTGAGGGTGTCATGGCATGCAGGGGTGGTCCCCAGGCTCTGCCCCCCCCCCGTCCACAGGCAGGAGTGACTCTCACTCAGCAGGAGACCAGCGGGTTTATTAGCTGACAGGACACAGCCTCCTACAGAGGGGTCAGTGCAGCTGGCAGAGACAGCCAGTCCCATCCATGCTGGGGAGAGGAGGCCCCGAGGGGCCCCCAGAGCCGGGGCCTTGCCCCCTCCTTGGTCTCTCTCTCTCTCCCAGCCCAGCCCAGACCCACCGCTGCCCAACTCCCAGTGCCAATTCAAACCCCTCAGGCTCCACCTCCCCCAGTGTCTGCAGCCCAGAGGTGTCACCTGGTTGCCTCGGTTGTGCCCACGGGTGCCAGTGTCTCGTCACATCCGGACTGGGCACCTCATCACAGCAGGGGTCTCATTCAGCGCCGGGCACTTTGGGGCTGAGTCCAGCCCTGCTGTCCCCATGCACGGCGGCCGGTCCTGCAGGGAGACAGCTGGAATGGGGGCCAGGGAGCTACTGGCAAGCCAGGGCCCTGCCTGAGCTCGTCAGCTGGGGAGAGAACCCCGGAGTCCTGCCCCCGCCCCCGAGCTGGGGAGAGAACCCAGGAGTCCTGCCCCCGCCCCCGCCCCCGCCGGTGGGGAGAGAACCCAGGAGTCCTGCCCCCCCTCCCCCGGAGGTGGGGAGAGAACCCAGGAGTCCTGCCCCCGCCCCCGAGCTGGGGAGAGAACCCAGGAGTCCTGCCCCCCTCCCCCGGAGGTGAGGAGAGAACCCAGGAGTCCTGCCCCCCGCCCCCGGTGGTGGGGAGAGAACCCAGGAGTCCTGCCCCCGCCCCCGAGCTGGGGAGAGAACCCAGGAGTCCTGCCCCCCTCCCCCGGAGGTGGGGAGAGAACCCAGGAGTCCTGCCCCCCTCCCCCGGAGGTGGGGAGAGAACCCAGAAGTCCTGCCCCCTGCCCCCGGAGGTGGGGAGAGAACCCAGGAGTCCTCCCCCCGCCCCCGGAGGTGGGGAGAGAACCCAGGAGTCCTGCCCCCGCCCCCGGAGGTGGGGAGAGAACCCAGGAGTCCTGCCCCCCGCCCCCGGAGGTGGGGAGAGAACCCAGGAGTCCTCCCCCCGCCCCCGAGCTGGGGAGAGAACCCAGGAGTCCTGCCCCCCGCCCCCGGAGGTGGGGAGAGAACCCAGGAGTCCTGCCCCCGCCCCCGAGCTGGGGAGAGAACCCAGGAGTCCTGCCCCCCTCCCCCGGAGGTGGGGAGAGAACCCAGGAGTCCTGGCTCCCAGACCTGGCTCCAGCCCCCTCCTGGGCTCCAAGAGGGATTTCCCCAGGGCCGGGCTAGACCAGGAGGCTGCGGGGGGGACACCCCTCCCCCCATCACCACATTTCTCCTCCCCCTCCCCCCGCATCTCTCCTGCCCCTCACCCCCGCCCCCCTTCTCCCAGCCGAGCCCCCAGGTGCCCCCTCCAATCGGCAGCGGCGGGGGCGGAGCCCGTTAGCTCGCCCGGCTCGGCCCGGCCCGGCCCCTCACTCCCGGCGCTGCCCGCCGAGCGGCAGCCCCAGCCCCGCCGTCCCCCGCAGCCATGGCCGAGAGCGGGGAAGGGGAGGACGATGTGCAGTTCCTGCGTACGGTGAGTGGGGCTGGGGCTGAGGGGGGCAGGGCTGGCCGAGGGCTGGGGCTGAGGGGGGCAGTGGGGCAGGGCTGGCGGAGGGCTGGGGCTGAGGGGGGCAGTGGGGCAGGGCTGGCGGAGGGCTGGGGCTGAGGGGGGCAGTGGGGCAGGGCTGGCTGGGGGCCAGGGCTGAGGGGCCAGTGGGGCGGGGCCAAGGGTGAGGCGGGGTAGTGGGGGGGCACTTGGGACAGCGCAGTGGGGGACGACAGGAGGTTGGGGGGTGACGGGGGTCAGGACGGCCCCTTGCCCGGCAGACGAGTGGGCAATGCATGGGGGAGGGGTGGGCGCCCAGGGCAGAGATGTGGGGACAGAAGGGGACTTGCTGTGATAACCCCAGTCTCCAGCCCCCCCCGCCCCCCAGGGGTAGCTAGCAGACCTGTGCGCAGGGCAAGGGGGGTAAGAACCGTGGCCGTGCCCATCCCCCCAGAGGGACCAGGGTTTGCTCCGAGCTCCTCATACTCGGGGCCTGCGCAGCCCAAAAGCAAGCGACTGCCAACAGGTGTCACCGGCGGGGGGGCAGCTGCTCCCCACCCATCCCCTCTCTGGTGGCTGCCTGTCCAGGGGCCTTCCAGACCCTGCTCTGTTCCTGGCCGAGCTGTGGGGCAGACCCCGGGGCTTGGGTTCTGGCTGTGCAGCACCCGGCCTGATGGGCCCTGATCTCGGTCACTGTGTGTCTGGGGGCACCCGGCCCGACAGGCCCTGATCTCGGTCACTGTGTGTCTGGGGGCACCCGGCCCAGCGGGGTTCTCTGGGTGATGCTGTAAAATACCTAATCATCATCCTTTCCAGTCCTTTGAGCCTGACTAGGTGGATGCTTTAGGCTTGTGGTGTCACTTCTCCCCATCATGTGCTGTTCCATTTGTGCAAGTAAGGAGTGAAGGTGCAAGACAGGAGTGTGTATGAGGAAGGAGTGAGTGTGCAAGATGCAAGTAGCTCCAGGTTCACACGGCTCCAGCTCCCCAGTGCTCAGATTTCGGAGCTTTATTTAACCGGGCTGACAGCTGGCTGCGTTCATCAGCAGGGATGGCTAGAACTGCAGGGGGAGGGGGCCTTGTTCACCCGGCTGCAGGGAGCAGGGTGCTGCGGGCAGGCCTGTGGTAGGGTTCGGGTGTGGTCTCCCCAGGGATCCGTGAGCTGGGTCATAGCCTGTCTGGGGGTTGCCAGGGCTGGCCTGGCACTGGAGTAGTCCAGCTCCCTGGCTGTCACCTTGGGAGAGTATCAGTCCCCCCTTGCGCCGTGGGGTACAAAAAGGGGCTGCCAGAGTGGAGGGAACTTCAGCAATTAATAACCTATAATGACATAGATGCGGGGGTGTAGCAAGTGGGGGCACAGAGCTTGGTGCATGGGCAGAGCTCAGGATGAGGTGTGCCTGGGGGCGTGGAACTCAGCTGTTGGGGGGTGCATAGGGAGGGGTGGAGTGAGGGGCATGAGGGTGTTCTCAGTGGGGTGGGGTGTGTGGGTGGGCTTGTCCCGGGGAGGCAGGAGGCCTGGGGTCAGGGCAGGGGGTCTGGAACCAGCTGGAGGAAGAGGGGAGAGGTGGGCACCCCCCCAACCACTGCTGGAGAACAGGAATTAATGGAGATGGTTTTCCTGGGATGCGTTGCAGTGAGGGAAGGGATGCTGGGCTGGGGGTGGGGGTGGGATGCAGCGTGGTAGGAGGGGCTGCAGTGGCAGTGAGGAGCGCCATGTGGAAGCAGGGCTGGGATGCAGTGTGGTGGAGAGGTGCAGTGTTGGGATTAGGACAAGGTTGAGGAGGGCATGCACTGGTGGGAGCAGAGCAGGTGCAGTGGACAGAGTGGGACTGGATGCAGTGTGGAGGAAAGGGATGCAGAGCAGGGACTGGAGCTGAGATGCAGTGTGGTGAGGGAGAGGATGCAGTGAAGGGAGTGGGGCTGAGGTCAGGGAGGGGATGCAGTGATCCTGAATGCCCCAGCTCAGTGGTGTGCCCCTCCTCAGTGCCTTGTGGGGCAGAAACTGTGGCTGATTCAGGCTCAACTGGGCACTACAGTGGAGAGAGAAGGTCCCTGGCTGCCCCGCCAGGTTGGAGCGCCCACTGCATTCCCGTTCTTCACACTTCACACTCTCCTGTGCCAGGTGCAGGATGTCTGTGTGTGTGCACATGTTGGAGTTTGGCACAGGATGGGCTGTGTGTATGTGAGGGTGTCTGGCACAGGATGGGCTGTGTTTATACATTGCCATTGTCTGGTGCAGGATGGGCTGTGTGTACAGCTGTGTGTGTCTGATGTAGGATGGTGTGTGTCTGGTGTCTGGTCAGGCGGTATGTACAAGCAGGTGTCTAGCAGAGGATGGTGGGCTGTGACTCCAGGTGGGTGTCTGGCTGTGTGTGGAGGTCAGTTGTCTGGCACAGGACAGACTGTGTGTACAGTCAGGTGTCTGGCAGGGGATGGGCTGTGTGTACTGGCGGCTGTCTGGTATAGGATGGTGTGTGTACAGGTGGATGTCTGGTGTAGGATGGGCTGTGTGTACAACTGGGTGTCTGGGTAAGACAGTGTGTGTACAGGCGAGTGTCTGGCATAGGACGGGGTGTGCATACAAGTGGGTGTCTGGCGCAGGACAGGCTGCGCGTACAGGCAGGTGTCTGACATAGGACGGGCTGTGTGTGCAGGTGGGTGTCTGGCATAGGACAGGGTGTGTGTATAGATGAGTGTCTGTCATAGGACCAGGTGTGCGTACAAGTGGGTGTCTGGCACAGGATGATGTGCGCACAGGCAGATGTCGGGCTCAGAACAGGCTGCGTGTGCAGGCGGGTGTCTGGCATAGGATGGGCTGTGTGTACAGGCAGGTTTCTGGCACGGGACAGGCTGTGTGTACAGGCGGGTGTCTGGCGCAAGACGGCTGTGTGTACGGGCGGGTGTCTGGCGCAGGACGGCTGTGTGTACAGGCGGCTGTATGGCGCAGGACGGCTGTGTGTACAGCAGGGTGTCTGGCACAGGACGGGCTGTGTGTACGGGTGGGTGTCTGGCGCAGGACGGGCTGTGTGTATGGGCGGGTGTCTGGTGCAGGACGGGCTGTGTGTACAGCAGGGTGTCTGGCGCAGGACGGGCTGTGTGTACAGGCGGGTGTCTGGTGCAGGACAGCTGTGTGTACAGGCGGCTGTATGGCGCAGGACGGCTGTGTGTACAGCAGGGTGTCTGGCGCAGGACGGGCTGTGTGTACGGGCGGGTGTCTGGTGCAGGACAGCTGTGTGTACAGCAGGGTGTCTGGCGCAGGACAGCTGTGTGTAAATGCCTGGAGCAGGAGGTGGGTTGTGTAGGTACCAGAGTCTTGCAGCTTGCAGTTGGACGTGTGTCTGTCTCCATCTGTCCGTCTGCTCCACTTGATGCCCCCAGCAGGGAACAGGCGAACGCCGTTTAATGCTCTGAAAAACAAGGGGGCGGGGGCTGTGTCCTGAATTCAGCTCAGCTCCTGGGGGAGGGCGGCAGGGTGACGAGGAATCTGCTGCTGCCTAGATTTTCCTACCCCGGGTGCCTGAAACCAAACACCCCCTTGCTGCCTGCGTGCTGCACGGCCCTGGGGGCAGCAGGCAGCCGCAGCTGGGCCAGGGGAGTGGGGACCAGTGGTCAGAGCAGGTGTGCTGGGCACCTGGACGCCTGGGTTCTCTCCCCAGCTCTCGGGGGAAGTGGGGCTAGTGGCTGGGGGGGCTGAGAACCAGGACCGCTGTGCTCTCCCTGGCTTTGCAGGGAGTGGGGTGTAGTTGGAGCCAGGGCTGTAGGAGTGGGGGGTGGGATGCATCAGGGTCCCCTCCCCCCGCAGCAGGCCGAGGCTGGGCCAGCCTCAGTGTGGGTATCTGGATTTGCAGGAATGCATCCGACAGGTGCAGGCTCCCAAAATAAGCCCCTGCCCTGCGCTGGGGGGATGGGAATGATTGGGGGGGAGGGGCCGCCCTCTTTCCTCCCAGAGACTCCCCCCACGCCCTGCCCTGACCAGGGGGCATGCTGGCCCTGGAGGGTGTGGGGAGGACTTAGCCGCTTCCCCATGTCCCTGCAGCCTGCCGCGCCCTGCAAGCTGGTCCCCGGGGGCCTGGGCCCGCGCCCGGGCCCAGGCTGGGCTGAGCTGGGTAATTGCTTTGCTCAGCCGCTAATAGCAGCTCCCCTCCCCAGGGAGCCGCAGCCTATTCTGAGCCCCTGCATCTCTCTGAAAGCCACTGGCAGGAGGGGGGGCAGGCGTCTTTTTCCAGGCCGGGATCTGCCCTCACCTGGGTATTGCCTGCAGCTGGGCAGGAAGGACCCCCGCCACCTGCTGGGACTGGCCAGCCTGGGGTTCAGGACCCATCTGGCTCCCCCTGGCATCTGGGGGGTGGGGAGGGGGCACCTGCCTGCCGAGGGACCTTGCCAGGAGCCTGGCACTAGGCAGATCTGCCCACAACCAGCAGCCATCTCCATTTGGGGCTCGGGCCGGGGCCCTACCTGGGGGGCTGGAGAGGGGCTCAGGCCGGGGCCCTGCCTGGGGGCTGGAGAGGGGCTCAGGCCGGGGCCCTGCCTGGGGGCTGGAGAGGGGCTCAGGCTGGGGCCCTACCTGGGGGGCTGGAGAGGGGCTCGGGCTGGAGTCCCACCGGGAGGGGCTCAGGCCGGGTGGGGAGCGCAGTGGGTGCTGACTGGGTGCATTCCAGCCCTGTAAGCTGAGCAGGCACCTCGAAGGGTGGGGGCGTTGGCGGCCCTGGGACGGGCGAGCAGTGCTGAGGGAGGTCACGTGGGGTGGCCTGGCTGGTGCGTGGTGGGGGAGCTGCTCCTCCTGGGCACCATGTGAGCCCTGGGGCACCAGGGGGGACTGAGCTGTCTCCAGTGCTGCAGATGGGGGTGCTGCCCCCCTCAGACGCAGGATCCCCTCTCCCGCTCGTCCTCAGCCCTGGTCCCTTCTCTTCCTGTCTGGAAATGCAGGGCAGCGGCTAAGCCCACCGCCCCACCCAGCCGGGCTGCATCTTGGGTGTCTGTGTGCTGGGTGAGGGATCGCTGTATAGCCAGCCCCGATGCCCCACCCCAGAGGTGGGCGCATTCACGGCTGTCTATTTCCCAGCTGCTCTGCCCCAAGGGGGGACAGGAGCGCTGGAAGGGGGGTGTCACCCTGAGGGCCAGCAGAGGTGGCATTTGGTGCCCGCCTTGTGGGGGACTGCACAGGCCTGGGAAGCCGGCATAGGCTGTGCCTGGAGGGGCATTAGCTGTGCTGCTGCGTTCCCGCAGTCTCCGATTAGGGGTGGGTGGGAGAGGGGATGAGAATGGGTTCGGGTGTGGGGCACCCCTGCTGCTCCCCAGCTGCAGCGCCTGCATTGCCCTGCCTTGGACCCATTTGTGGGGGTTCAGGTGGGGGAAGAGGGTCCATCCCAGGGCCGGCGAGCGGCTGGGATCCGGGGTGCCAGTGGCTGGCGGTGACTGGGATCTTGCCAGCAGAGGGAGCCCCCTGCCTGGGCGGGGGGCTGGAACCTGTGGCACTCAGGCTGCTTCATGGGGCTTTCCAAGCACTGTGCAGTCAGGGAGTTCGGCTGGATTACAGCTGTCTGGGGGGAAACTGAGGCACGCGGCGGGGGCAGTGACTCGGGGTGGGGAATGGGGCTAGAAGAAGGCAGGAAGGGGAGCCCCCGGGGACTGACTCCTGCTGCCTGAATCATCCTCCCAGGCCGACCGGCTGCTGTAGCGGACAGTGTCCGCCCCCCAGCCCCCTGTCTTGGCCTCCGCCTGCTCTGCAGCCCCAACAAAGGGGCTCGTTGGCCCTGGCGGGGCCGGTGCTGCTGGGCTCGATCCAGCGTGACGCTGCAGCCCCGGTGCAGTCGGGGCTCCGGGTGCGAGTCCCAGTGAGGGCACGCTGGCGAGGGGGGCAGAGCCGTAGCCCCGCACCCGGCCGGCGGGACACGGCTCCCAAACACCCCTCCAGGGCTGGGGCTGCGGGCCGCAGGCCTGGCCCAGCGCGGAGACCTTCCGGCAGACGGCGCCCCAGGGCGGCAGGGCCGAGTGCGGACAGAGCCAACGGCCACCGCCCGGCGGCGTCCTCAGAGCCCCCCGCAAGGTGCGGCCGCAGCGTGGGGCGAGGTCACCCGGCCCCCCCGGCTGGGGCCTCAGGCCAGCGCTCAGTGCGTGTCCCCTCGCGCACGCGCCAGCACTCCCCACCGTTTCACCCCACGCCCACGGCCAGCCCCCCAGCCCCCGCTGTCACCGCCGGCCCTCCCACAGCTTGACCCCCAGCCCCCGCTGTCACCGCCGGCCCGGCCCCACAGCCAGCCCCCCAGCCCCCGCTGTCACCGCCGGCCCTCCCACGGCCAGTCCCACAGCTCCCACTGTCACCCCCAGCCCGGCCCCACAGCCAGCCCCACAACCCCCGCTGTCAGCCCCTGCCCTTCCCACGGCTTGACCCCCAGCCCCCGCTGTCACCGCTGGCCCTCCCACGGCCAGTCCCACAGCTCCCACTGTCACCTCCAGCCCGGCCCCACAGCCAGCCCCCCAGCCCCCGCTGTCACCCCCGGCCCTCCCACAGCCAGCCCCACAGCTCCCGCTGTCACCCCCGGCCTGGCCCCACGGCCAGCCCCACAGCCCCCGCTGTCACCGCCGGCCCTCCCACGGCCAGCCCCCCAGCCCCCACTGTCACCCCCGGCCCCCCCACGGCCAGCCTCACTAGCCCCTCTGTCACCCCTGGCCCCCACACGGCCAGCCCCCCAGCCCCCGCTGTAACCCCCGCCCCTGCCATGGCCAGCCCCCCCAGCCCTCACTGTAACCCCCGCCCCTCCCACAGCCAGCCCTCACTATCAGCCCCTGCCCTTCCCACAGCCAGCCCCCCAGCCCCCGCTGTCACCCCCCACCGCTCCCACGGCCAGCCCCCCAGCCCCCACTCTAACCCCCCGGCCTCTCCCCATGGCCAGCCTCCCAGCCTCCACTCTAAGTCCCCGCCCCTGCCCCCCCAGCCAGCCCACCCAGCCCCCGATCTAACTCAATCCCCTCCCCCAGGCCCCCACTCTAACCCCCTGCCCCTCTCCCCACAGCCAACCGCCCCCGTCCCCCCGCCCTAACCCGCTCCCCTCCCCCAGAGCCCCTCCCCCATTCTAACTCCATGCCAGCCGCTCCCCAGCGCTGCGGCCGCGTGCTCCCCCCGCCAAGTGCCGGGGCGCGGCTCCGAGGCTGAGCAGCCGATCGTCCCGCGCAGGGAGGTGAACGCCGAGCCCCCCTCCCACTGTGACCCTGCACACGGGGGCACCGCCAGCACCAGGGCCGTGCCGGGCCAAGGGGGCAGCCCCGCACGACTGGCATCAGCATGTCCCATGCGTCACCAGCTTCCACCGGCCGCCTCCCGTCGCCCACCAGGCACGAAGTTCAGGGCAAACTTCGCCCGGCAATAGTGTTACACGTGTGGCACTCCAGTAACCTGCCCCCCCTCACCGGCCCTGTGTTGCAGAGTGGGGGGGCAGGGTCCTGGGGGGTGCGCACAGCCAGGAGTCCTGACCCCCTCCTGCCTCTTCCCCCAGGAGGACGAGGTCGCCCTGCAGTGCTCTGCCACCATCCTCAAGGAGCAGCTCAAGCTGTGCCTGGCGGCCGAAGGCTTCGGCAACCGCCTCTGCTTCCTGGAGTCCACCTCCAACGCCCAGGTGAGCCCCCGGCCCTGGTGTGCCCCGGGGAAGCGCTGGGGGAGAGGGACCACCAGCGCCATGTGCCCGGGGGGAGGGGCCTGCAGCCGAACCTCCCCCTGCTGCAGCTGGGGGCTGCTCCTGGAGCTGGCAGCAGAAGATTGGTCTTTGGGGTGCAGCTTGAGCCCTGCCTTCCAGATTCCCCCAATGAGCAGCTGAACACTGAGCCCTCACCATGTCCCTTTCCCCTCTGCAGTTGGAATCCCAGCTCCCTCAGCCCCTTCTTCTTTCCCAAGCACCAGCCCCTGGGGAGAATCCCCCTTGGGGTGTTGCAGTACAGGGCCCATGACACACATCCCACCTCTGCTCCCCATGGGGGGTGACAGAGCCCCCTATGACCCCCTTCTCCCTGCCCCCTGCAGAATGTCCCCCCAGACCTGGCCATCTGCTGTTTTGTGCTGGAGCAGTCGCTGTCCGTCCGCGCCCTGCAGGAGATGCTGGCGAACACCGTGGAGGTGGGCAGCGAGGTGAGCCTGGTGGGGACGGGAGGGGGAAGGGGCCTTTCCCTGTTGCAGGTCGCATCTATTGGCCCCCAGGGAGTCGGGGCTCCTGGGGGTGCACAGCAGATGCTGGAGGGAGGTGTGGGGGGGTAGGAGAGCTGGTGGGGAGGGAGGTGCAGGGAACATCTCAGGGCTGTGCAGGATGAGCTGGAGCAGTGCTGGGGCCCATCCAGCCATGGCCCGTCACTGGCTCCTCTCGCGGGGTGGGGGAAGGGTTCAGGACACCTGCCCCAGGGCTGTTCTGCCTCCCCCCTGCTGCCCGCCACCCTCCAGGCCCTTGGCTCCTTGGGGCCCCTCTCCCTGGCTGGGTCACACCTGCCGCGCAGCCACGCCTGGGGCAGGAGGGGAAGGTTCTGACCATGTCCCCATGTGCCTGTGGATGTCCTGTGACCTTTGCTCGTGGGGGGGCTGCAGTGCCCCTGATGGGGGTCCCGGCCAGCCCCCCCACCTGGCCATTGGTTCATCTCTTCTCTTCTCCCTTTCTCTCCCCTTGGCCTCTCCGCCATCGGCCGACGCTCTAGGGTGTCGACTTGGACAAGTGGGTATGTGCCAATCTCGCTGCAGTGACCCCCCTCCTAAACACCCCCCCCGCCTGCATCACTGGGGTTCCCACCTGCTCCCCCAGCTGCTGGACTGGAGAACAGAGCACCCCTTGTGGAGTGAGGGGGGACAAAGGGGACCCTGCTGTCTCAGCTAGCGCCCCTGAGGGCTGGTTCTGGGGGACAGGGGAGACACCGTCTCCTGAATCTCCCGCAACCCCCCTGGATTTGCCAGTGCAGAGGGAAGCCCCGACTCCTGGAGGACGAAGAAGATCGAGACCCTTTGCCCGGCTGCCCACAGGCGTCCAAGTGCTTTGCCAGTTGGGTGCCAGCCCCCGGCCTCCCCACCAGGCAGGTGTTTGCCTGAGGGCCCACATGGCAAAACTAGAAAGGGGACCCAGGAGTCCTGACTCTGTCTTCCTTCTCTAACCAGTAACTCCCAGTGCCTGGTGCAGTTCCCTGTATGAACACCCCCATGCACCTCCCCAGAGGCAGCTGCATCTTGGCACTGGGTGAGGGATCCTTGTATAAATAGCTCCCAGTGTCCCACCCCAGAGCTGGGTGCAGCTCAGCACCTGCAAGGGACCCCTGCAAAATACCCCACACTTTATACCAGAGGCAGCTGCATCCCAATGCTGGGAAAGGGTCCCTGTGTAAATAGCACCACATCTTAGTTAGGGGTGGCTGCATCTCAGTGCTGGGCAAGGGGTCCCTGTATACACAGCCACCATGTCCCACCCTGGTGTCAGGCGAGGGGCCCCTCACACACCACGCAGTGCAGTGGCCAGGTTTGGGCCTTGGGATCTCTGGGTGGAGTTGGGGGGGCGTGCAAAGGTGCTTCCAGGATTCCCCCTTTACCCCGATTCAGACAAGGTGGGAACCCCAGCACCTCCCTCGAGTAACCCACCCTTCCTGGCAGACCCCACTCCACCCCTGTCCCCACAGCCCTCCCTCCCAAGCCTCTCCTCTTCCCACTTGTGGTGCTGATCCCATCCATCCTCCACCATCCCTCTGTCGCATGGTTCCCACGTGCTCGGCATGGGCAGGGCGCGGAGCCAGGGCAGAATGGCCTGTCTGCTCTGTGGCCTCGTTCGCATGCTGGGAGTGGCTCTGAGTCTCTCCCCTCCTGGCCTCATGGCAGAGGAGTGCACAAATTACTGCGTGTAACCATGCCCATAGACAACAGTATGGCCCTACGACCAGCCCATTATGGTACCCTTACAATAAGGAGCATGCCAGGCCCATGTAAAACTGGTCATATTATGACAATATGACCCAGGCAATATTGACCATACGAAGTGGCCTATGTAGCACTGACTATATACAGCAATACGGCCCAGGCAATATTGACCGTAGGAGGTGTTCTGCATAGCACTGACCGTGTACAGCAATACGGCCCGGGCAATATTGACCATATGAGATGACCTGCGTAGCACAGACCATATACAGCAATATGGCCCGGACAGTATTGACCGTATGAGGTGGGCTGCATAACATTGACCACATACAGAAGTATGGCCTGGGCAATACTGAGTGTCTGGGGTGGCCTGTGTCATCGTCCACATACAGCGATACGGCCCAGGCAGTATTGGCCATCCGAGATGGCCGGTGTAGCGCTGGCCACGCACAGCAGTCGGGGTAGGCAGTACTGACTGGATGAGCTGGCTGCATAACCCCAGGAGGGCCCCTGCTATCACCTGGGCGTAAGGCACGGGCGGTCTCGCACCTGGTCGGGTGCCTGGTGAATAAGCCGGCAAGAGGCCGTGCGGCGATCACACACAGCAGCAGGCCCTGGGCAGGGATCCTGTGCCAGGCTCACGCCTGGCCGGCTGGCTGGCCCTGGCTCTAGCCCCCGAGGCCGGTTCAAGGGCCGTGCAGAGCCCAGTGATATGGCCCAAGGGCCCACCTGCATTAACAGTATGGCCTGCCCAGTTCTGACCGTACGTATTCTAGTAGTATGATCCATGAAATAACAACCATATATCTTCTAGTAATCCGGCCTGGAGGCTGTAGAATCGGGGCGATCGCCATTCACGGCTTCAATAGACACTGCGCGGTTGGCAGCGTCTCTGGGTGCTGGGTCGTCACAGTTAACCAGGAGGGGTCAGTGGGGGGCGGGGGGGGGCGCTTCCTGGTATCCAGCATTTCCCACGCCAGGCTGGATCTGCACCTGGACTGGGTCAGCGGGGGGTTGCATCTGGGCTGCGGAGGTGGGTGGGTGCCCCATGGCTCCGAGGGCTGGGGCCAGGGTCCTGGGAGCCCTGGGCAGACTCCAGCTCTGGCAGCGGTAAGTCGGTCCTGGTGAGGTTGGTTTGGCAGGTCTGCGTCGCACCGGGAGGCTCCCCGGGCTCACCCGTCCTCCCGTGGGCGCCAGCGTCCCTCACAGACCCCCTCCTCTTGTCTGCTTCACCCCAGTCCTCGCAGGGCGGTGGGCACAGGACCCTGCTGTACGGCCATGCCATCCTGCTGCGCCATTCCCACAGCGGCATGGTGAGTGGGGGGCGAGTGGGGCAGGGTGCCAGGGTGATGGGCACAAGGGCTGGGGTGCAATGCATGGCAGGGGCATGTGCTGGCTCAGCTGCCCAGCGGGGGTGGGGGGCGGGTCTTGCGGCTGGGAGACCCAGGGCTGTGTCTCATGGCTGGCAGGGGATCGCTCCTTGCCCTGGGACAGCCCTGCAGATGCTGCTCCTCGTGCAACCCAAGACCTGGGGCACTCGGGGTGCAGGCGACCGTGGCACAGTGCCATTTCCCTAGGCTGCGGTCTTGCTGTGCTGGTGAAAATCCCCCTCCCACCCTGCCCTGGCCACGTTGTGTTGGCACAGCCACCAGCAGCCTTCTCTTCCCGGTGTCCCTGCCAGAGCCCAGCCACCCTCTGTCCTCTGGGGCCCTGGTGACAGCTGGGCTGTGTGTCTCCTGGGTCAGTTGCTCTATTTTGAACCCCCGTGGAATGTGTTCCATGCCGGGGGCACGTCCTGGGCATGCCAAGGGGCAAGGGAGCCCGGCCCATGAATGTCAGCAGAGAATGCCAGTCGTGGGCCCCGCTTGCCCCAGGGCGCCTGCCTGACCCTGGGCTCCTGTCGAGGGCCCCCTCAACAGCCAGGTTAGCCGGCTGCCGTCCTGCCCAGGAAGCCCGGCCAGGCTGAGCTGCAGCCAGGGGGGCGGGTAGGGGCAGAAGCAGGTGGTCAGGGTCACCCCTGGCCTGGTCGTGCTCTCAGCTCCATGCAGCCCCGGGAGGAACCCGCCACGCTGACGCCCGGGCCAGGAATTTGCTAATCCGGGGGCTCAGTGTGCTCTGGCGCCTCCTGGCACTGCACCTGTGTCCCTGCAGCCCACCCGGCTCTGCCCTGGGGGCGTCCCCTCGCTCTGCGCCCCGCGCCCTTGGACCTGGCCTGTCGTAGCCCCAGACAGCTGGGTGTGGCCCAGCCCAGGTGGGCTTCTGGCTGCTGCATGTCCCCAGCTCCCTGCTCCCAGCTGAGCCTCCCATGTTCCCTCCTCCACCCTTTGGCTTCGGTGCCAAGCAAACAGACCACAGAGTCTCTCTTTCGGCCTGTGTTCCCCTGCTGGACCCTGCCAGCCAGGTCACCCCATTCCTCTGTCCCCAGTCTAGGGGAGGTCACCCTTGGTCCCCTGCAACACATGCAGCGTGTGAGGAAACTGAGGCACACACTGTGTTCATGCAAACCCGTGAGAATGTTCCCCGCTCTGTCCCACCCTCCCACGCTGGGGCTGGAATCCAGGAGTCCTGGGTCCCACCCCGGCTGCCTTCCCGGGAGCCCAGGCCAGCTGCACCCCAATAACCCTGCTGCCTCAGTTTCCCTTCTGTCTCCTGCCCTGACAGTACCTGAGCTGTCTGACCACCTCCCGCTCCCTGACTGACAAACTGGCCTTCGACGTGGGCCTGCAGGAGGATGCCTCAGGTACAGGAACATGGAGGTGGTTGTTTGTGTGTTACAAGAGCACCAGGCCCAGAGAAGCACCCATTATGCTAGGTGCTGTCCATTTGCATGGCTGTTAAGTGCATTATGGTACTGCCCAGGCACCCCACCCACAGATCCCATTATAACAGCCGCTGGACCTTCCCATTGCTCTTAATTAAGTGTATTACGGTAGCACCCAGGAGCCCCACCCACGGAGTGGGATTTCATTGTGCACAGACACTGCTGCTGGGGCAACTGAGGCACACAGTGGGGGTGTGACTTACCCATGCTTATCCAGCACACCGGGCGGAACTGAACCTAGGTGTCAGGGCTCCCAGCACAAGCCCCTGTCCCTTTTCAGACCCAGCTCACTGTGTACCCTGAGGCACAGCCCTGTCCTGCTCCGTGCCTCAGTTTCCTCACCTACCCAGCATGCCACGCTGTGCAGCCACCCAGCGCTGCCATCCACACCGTCGTGATTTGTCTGCGTTTGCTGGGCCGAGGGGCCTGCACCAGCTGCAGGCTTTTGCCAACCTCCTGCTGGGCTGGGGGGCAGCTGGGAAGGGAACATCTCCCAGCTCTGTTCCCCTGAAAACTGGCCCAGGGGTTGGGGCTCCGAGCTCCTCAGTCAGCTGGCGCCTGCTGTGATCAGACTAAAGAGCGAGAGGAGGAGGAGCAGGGTGCCCGCGTGCCCCCAGTTCCTGGATGGGGTTCCCAACTGCTGCAGCGAGTCCCAGCCGGGGGCCCTGCATTCTCAGGCGGATGCCCCCCCGTGGGGTGAGTCCCAGGCCCGTTGCAGTCGGGCAGGTTCCCACCCCAGTGGCTGGGTGGTGGGAGGGCCCAGCGCCCACGTTCCAGCCTTCGCGGGGCCCCCAGTGTGCAGCGCCGAGGGGCCGTACCCACCCCTGTCTGTGTCCCAGGCGAGGCCTGCTGGTGGACCATCCACCCCGCCTCCAAGCAGCGGTCGGAGGGTGAGAAGGTTCGGGTGGGGGACGACCTCATCTTGGTCAGCGTCTCCTCCGAGCGCTACCTGGTGAGTAGGCGTGTGCACATGTGATTTGCATGCACATGTGCAAGGGCATGTGTGTGGAGGTACATGCGTGTGAATGTGTGTGCTCCTGGGTGGGTGTGCAAGGCCGTTTGTGTCGATGTCCGTGCAAGCCCCTAAGTGTGGCCGTATGTGGTGGCAGGTGTGGGTGTGCAAGCCCCGGTGTGGGTTTATTCGGCTGTGTGGGTGTGCAACCCCCTGTTTATGTGGATGTCCGTGCAAGCCCCTGAGTGTGGCCGTATGTGGCGGCAGGTGTGGGTGTGCAAGCCCCGGTGTGGGTTTATTCGGCTGTGTGGGTGTGCAACCCCCTGTTTATGTGGATGTCCGTGCAAGCCCCTGAGTGTGGCCGTATGTGGCGGCAGGTGTGGGCGTGCGAGCCCCCGTGTGGGGAGGCAGACGTGCACGCCCTGTGTGTGTGCATGCCCCAGTACCCCTCTGCCTGTGTCCTTTGGCCCCACTGCACGGGGAGCAACCAGCCGTGCTCCCCCTAACCTGGGAACGCCTTGGCCCAGACTCCTGGGTTCGCGCCTGTGGGCGTGGCCACGGGGTGGGACCAGCCCTCTCCTGGTTCCACCTGCCGCACTCTCTCCCCACCCAGCACCTCTCCACGGCCAGCGGGGACCTGCAGGCTGATGCCTCCTTCATGCAGACTCTCTGGAACATGAACCCCATCTGCTCGGGCTGTGAGGAAGGTCAGTGCCCCCCTCGCCCCCCACCAGCCTGGGGGACAGTCCCTGGGCCGGGGCAGACTCTGCTGGGTGGGGGAAGGGAGGGGGTCTGGACTCCTGGGTTCGCTCTCCGGTTCCGGGAGTGGAGTGGGGTCTCCTGGGAGCCCAGGACTCCTGGGCTACGTCTACACGTGCACCCAACTTCGAAATAGGTTATTTCGATGTTGCGACATCGAAATAGGCTATTTCGATGAATAACGTCTACACGTCCTCCAGGGCTGGCAACGTCGATGTTCAACTTCGACGTTGCTCAGCCCAACATCGAAATAGGCGCAGCGAGGGAACGTCTACATGCCAAAGTAGCACACATCGAAATAAGGGAGCCAGGCACAGCTGCAGACAGGGTCACGGGGCGGACTCAACAGCAAGTCGCTCCCTTAAAGGGCCCCTCCCAGACACACTTTCATTAAACAGTGCAAGATACACAGAGCCAACAACTAGTTGCAGACCCTGTATATGCAGCACGGACCCCCAGCTGCAGCAGCAGCAGCCAGAAGCCCTGGGCTAAGGGCTGCTGCCCACGGTGACCACAGAGCCCCGCAAGGGCTGGAGAGAGAGTATCTCTCAACCCCCCAGCTGATGGCCGCCATGGAGGACCCCGCTATTTCGATGTTGCGGGACGCGGATCGTCTACACGTCCCTACTTCGATGTTGAACGTCGAAGTAGGGCGCTATTCCCATCCCCTCATGGGGTTAGCGACTTCGACGTCTCGCCGCCTAACGTCGATTTCAACTTCGAAATAGCGCCCAACACGTGTAGACGTGACGGGCGCTATTTCGAAGTTACTGCCGCTACTTCGAAGTAGCGTGCACGTGTAGACGCAGCTCTGGGCTCCCTTGGTCAGTGGCCCCCCCACTGCTCTGACATGGGCCATCTCCTCCCTCTCGCCAGGGTACGTGACGGGGGGCCATGTGATGCGTCTCTTCCACGGGCACATGGACGAATGCCTCACCATCTCCTCCAGCGAGCAGGGCGAGGAGGAGCGCAGGTACGGCCCAGAGCCAGCCTGCCACCCGCAGCGCCCACCAAGGGCATGGCCTGGCCCCAGGGCTGGGCTGGGCGCTGGGCTTCTGGGTTCCCTTCCTGGCTCTGCCCCATCCTGCTGAGCAACCTCAAGCCAGTCCCCCGGGGGTGCTTTGTGCCTCAGTTTCCCCTCCACCCTTTCACAAGCTTTTGGGGGCAGGGACTGTCTCTCGTTACGTCTCTGTGCAGCATTTGGTGCGTTGAAGCCCTGATCTTGCGGGGGGAGGTCTGTGCCAGGCACAGCCCAATGGGGGCCCTGAGCTCAGTCTGGGGGGTGAGTGCAGCGCTTGGCCTGGGGGGCCCTGAGCTCAGTTTGGGGGGTGTCAGTGCAGCGCTTGGCCCAGGGGGGCCCTGAGCTTAGTCTGGGGGGGGTCAGTGCAGCGCTTGGCCTGGGGGGCCCTGAGCTCAGTCTGGGGGGTCAGTGCAGTGCTTATCCTGGGGGACCCCGAGCTCAGTGTGAGCAGGCTCCCTCCAGCGCTCCCCCTCTCTCCTTGGCAGGATGGTGAACTACGAGGGCGGTGCTGTTTGCACCCATGCTCGCTCCCTCTGGCGGCTGGAGCCCCTGCGCATCAGGTAGGAGAACGACCGGGACCCCCCAGCCCCCCAGACGGGGGCGTCCCCTAAGGGGCTGGGAGCGGAGGACATGGACCTGAGTGACTGTAGACTGGGTGGACTGTATGGACCAGAGGGAGGAGGACTGTACAGAATGGGATGGGGGCCGTGTGGATTGGGGACTCTGTACAGACTGGGTGTGGGGGCTGTATGGATCGAGGGCTCTGTACGGACCAGGGGTGGGGCCACGTGGATCCGGGCGCCGTATGGACCGGGGGGTGGGAGCCGTGTGGACTGGGGGCTCTGTACAGACCAGGGCTGGGGGCTGCGTGGATCAGGGGCTCTGTATGCACCAGGGGGTGGGGCTGTGTGGATCGGGGGCTCTGTACGGACTGGAGGTGGGGGCCGTACAGATCAGGGGCTCTATATGGACTGGGGGTGGGGGCCGTATGGATCGGGGGCTTCTCTATGGACTGGGGGGTGGGGCCTTGTGGATCGGGGGCTCTGTACGGACTGGGGGTGGGGCCGTATGGATCGGGGGCTCTGTATGGACCGGGGGTGGGGCCGTGTGGATCGGGGGCTCTGTATGGACCGGGGGTGGGGCTGTGTGGATTGGGGGCCCTGTATGGACCGGGGGTGGGGCCGTATGGATTGGGGGCCCTGTATGGACCGGGGGTGGGGGCCATGTGGATTGGGGCTCTGTATGGACCAGGGGGTGGGGCCGTGTGGATTGGGCCTCTGTATGGACCAGGGGATGGGGCCGTGTGGATCGGGGGCTCTGTACGGCCCGGGGGGTGGGGCCGCGTGGATCGGGGGCTCTGTACAGAGCAGGGGTGGGGCCGGGTCCGTGGCTGATGGCGGGGGCAGGGCCCAGCCCAGCTTGGCAGGCAGGGGGCGCGCTGGGCGGCCCTAGTGCCGGGTTTCTTCGCCCCGCAGCTGGAGCGGGAGCTACATGCGGTGGGGGCAGCTGTTCCGTGTGCGCCACGTCACCACGGGCCGCTACCTGGCGCTGACCGAGGAGAAGGGGCTGGTCGTGGTCGATGCCGAGAAAGCCAACACCAAGGCCACAGCCTTCTGCTTCCGCGCCTCCAAGGTGAGGGCGGGGCGGTGCCACAGGAGTGGGGTGGGGCGGTGCCATGGGCGCGGGGCGGTGCCAGGGTTTGCCATGCTGTGGAAGTGGGGCTGGGCTGGGCTGGGAGGCGTCAGGCCAGAGGCAGCTGCACCCTGTGCCAGGCGAAGGGTGGCACTGCTCACCCCAGAGGTGGCTGCATCTCAGCCCTGGGTGACCTACAGCTGCCTGGGGGCTGGATTCCCCCAGTGCCCATCCCCATGCGCCCCCGAGGCCAGAGCTGGGCAGCGTGTGGGCCATGGGCAGGCAGCCCCACGGTCCCATCCCCCCCGGTCCCAGGCAGGTGGCCACACGTGGCTCGGACGCTGCTGGCCTGGCTGGGCCGTGGCTCGTCCGTGTGTGGCCGGGTCGTGGGCCCTGAACCGAGGGCTCTTCCCAGGTCGTGAAACTCTCCCCCAGCCCCACAGTCCCAGCTCTGCCCCCTGAAGGTAGGGTCAGGCCCAGGGCTGTGTCTGCTCCCAGTGGCCGTGGCCAGGGCCAGGCGCCCCGAGGGGGTGAACACGTGGAGTTGTGAGCCCCCACCAGGTCTGAGCTCAGCCTCCGTGTGCCCTGTGCGCCCCACAGCGAGTCCCCCCCAGGGCCCTGCACCCCAGTGGGTCTGAGCTCAGCCTCCCTGTGCCCTGTGCGCCCCACAGCAAGTCCGCCCCAGGGCCCTGCCCCCCATGGGGTCTGAGCCGCCTCAGCCGTGACCCAGCCAGCAGGTAGAGGGGGTTGTTGGTTGACCAGGGCCCAGCTAGAGTGGAGCTGGCTGAAACGGCACCAGGCTGACAAGTCCAGCATGGGGGCAGGGAGCCCTGGGCCCGGCCCTGCGCCCCCAGCCAGCAGAGACTGACCCCCGCCAGCTGCCTGGCCCCCAGCACACGCGTTGCTCTCCCTGGCCTTTGCCTGGCTTCTGGGGCCAGACACACCCCGCACGCCGTGGGTTACAAGGAGCGGCTACAGGAGCCCCTGCAAAACGCACCCTTACTCCACCCTGAGCCACTGGGGGGAAACCAAGGCACGCAGCCGTCGTGCGGGGAAACCGAGGCACGCAGCCGTCGTGCAGAACAGGCTCATACAAAACGAGATGGGAAACTCCTCACCTCGTCACGTCTCTGTCCTGCCCCCCCCACGTGTCTGCCCCCCATGCGGGCCCCCTCACAGCCCTGCCCCCCCCCTCACGGCGGCCCTGCCCCTGCTCTCGCCCCCTGCAGGAGAAGCTGGACGTGGCGCCCAAGCGGGATGTGGAGGGCATGGGGGCCTCCGAGATCAAGTACGGCGAGTCCATGTGCTTTCTGCAGCATGCAGCCAGCGGCCTGTGGCTGACCTACGCCGCAGCCGACGCCAAGGCCCTGCGCCTGGGGCTGCTCAAGAGGAAGGTGGGGGGAGAGGAAGAACCGAGGGTAACCGGGGCGGCCCAAGGGGAGGGGGGCAGGCAGGCTGGGATGGGAGGTCCCTGCGGCAGCTCAGGAAGGGGCTGGTGGGTCATGAGGTCTGTTGGGGTCTCAGAGGAAGGGGGCTGGTGGGGCAGGAGGGTCCCTGGGGAAGGGGGCTGGTGGGGCAGAGGGGGCCTTGGGGGGCCCAGAGGAAGGGAGCTGGTGGGTTGGGGGGGCCTTAGGGGGGCCCAGAGGAAGGGGGCTGGTGGGGCGGGGGAGCCTTAGGGGGGCCCAGAGGAAGGGGTGACTCTGGATCCGGGGCCCCACTCCCCCCATGGCTCTCCTCCCAGGCCATCCTGCACCAGGAGGGGCACATGGACGACGCCCTGTCCCTGACCCACTGCCAGCACGAGGAGTCGCAGGCCGCCCGCATCATTTACAGCACCAGCGGCCTCTACGGCCACTTCATCCGGTGGGCAGGGGTCACCCAGGGGGCTGGAGCCAGGGGGGGCGGGGAGGGGGCTGAGCCCCATGGGGACGTGGGACGGATAATCCCTGGGGGGCTGCTGAGTGATTGGAGCTGGCAGGGCTCAGCCTGACTGGGAGGGGTGTGGCGATCTGGAAGGCTGATCTCCCCCCACCCCACCCCACCCCAGTGTGCTGAGCAGCCTGGCTGGGGCCCCCTGCCTGGCTGGGGTGGTTCCCGGGCCTGGGCTGGGGCTGGGTGTTTTCCGAGGTGCAGGGAGCACAGCACAGTCTGGAGACCCTGAGCTGGGACAAGGGCAGGCGCTCCATGCCCTGCCCTGCCCAGCCCCGAGTATCCCTCCCTCTGCCCCAGCTCCCTTTCACCCCCTGAGTATCCCTCCCTCTGTCCCAGCTCCCTTTCACCCCCCGCAGTCCCCCTGAGTGTCCCCTCCTTTTCACCCCCCTGCTCTCCCCTCCCCTCCCCTCCCCCCTGCAGCCCCCTCCCATGTTCCTGCTCCCTTTCGCCATCTGTGGGCGGAATAAACATTGTTAATTGCGCTGCTGCATGCGCGGTTGTGCACCACCTATAGGAACACACTGCCGGCTGCGGGCGCTCTGCTAACCAGCTGGGCGCCCCCTGAATCTCCCCTGGGCGGCCGCCCGAGCACTCAGCATACAGGGAACCCTGCTCCTCAGCTTCCCAACTCCTGACTCCCCCCTGTGTCCACCCCACTGGTTCTTCTCCAGTCCGCCTCACCTCCTGGGGGCGCTTCTGGCTCTCTGAAATCCACCCCAGCTCCCCGCTGGGGGACTCTGGCCCTTCGCCTGCTGGTGTGAGCGGTGGGATCAGCCCTGAGCAGGGTGTGGGGCTGGTCTGACCCCCTCTCTCCCCCGTGGCACTGGCAGGGGCCTGGACAGCTTGAGCGGGAAGGACAAGGTGGGCACAGGGGTGGTGCTGCCCATCAGTGGCATGATCCTGAGCCTGCAGGACCTGATCGCCTACTTCCAGCACCCGGAGGAGGAGCTGAGGCACGAGGAGAAGCAGGGCCGGTTGCGCTCACTCAGGAACCGCCAGAACCTCTTCCAGGAGGAGGTCAGCAGGCGGAGGGAGGGGCTACGCTGGGGTGGGAGTGTCACTGCTCCCTGCAGGCGCTGTCCCCCGCAGTCAGTGCCAGCCCCAGATCTCTAGGGCAGGGCTAGGGGGCGCTGCGCTGGGAGGGGCCCAGGAGGGGGGTGGAGGGTGCGCTATGTGCGGCGGGGACTCAGTCGTGGGCACCGTCCCCGTGCAGTTACAGCTGACCCCAGAGCTGGGACGGGGGGCACTGTGTGTCAGGAAGCTACATTCAGCCTTGGGCACAGGTTGCCTGTATAACTGGCTGCCCCGCCTCCCTCCCCAGAGGTGGCTGCATCTCAGTGGCAAGACAAACGATCTCAGGCTTTGCGGTGGACAGGCGGGGCAGGAGCTGGCCAGGCTGGGGTGGGAGGTGGGAGGGCAAGTGTCAGCCCCGGCGGGCTGGTGCCTTGGGGCATCAGGGCTGCGCTGCGCTGTGCTCCCCGCAGGGCATGATCACGCTGGTGCTGAACTGCATCGACCGCCTCAACCGGTACAGCACGGCCGCCCACTTCGCTGAGTTCGCGGGCGAGGAGGCAGCTGAGTCCTGGAAGGAGATTGTCAACCTGCTCTACGAGCTGCTGGGTGCGTGGGGCCACAGGCAGACCTGGGGAGAGCGGCTGGGCCCTGGCAAGGGCGCTGAGCCCTGGGGCTGCCCACCAGACAGACAGGGGGTCTGCTGGGGGCCAGCCAGGAGGATCCTGCTCTGGGTGGGGGGGGCTCGGGAGCCCCCCTCCACCAACAACCTGTATCTTTCCACGCAGCCTCCCTGATCCGGGGCAACCGCTCCAACTGTGCCCTCTTCTCCAACAACCTGGACTGGCTGGTCAGCAAGCTGGACCGGCTGGAGGCCTCCTCTGGTGCGTGTGCGCGGGCGTGCGGGCAGGGCTGGGGCACTGCAGGAGGGGGGTTCGTGCCCTCTCCTGGGCTGCATCGGCCGTGATTAGATGAGCAGCTGGATCCTCGCTGCCTGGCCAGGCGTGAGCAGCAGCAGGACACACACCAGACACACACGTCCGCACTGCGCGCGTGTCTGAGCAATGGCCTGGAGACACACGTTCTCCACCCAGGCCGGGCCGTGCGCGCACAGCCCCAGCACGCGGCTTGTGCACACGTCTGCGGACCGGTGCCTGGCTCTGCTCTCTGACACGTGTGCGCTCCCCGGCAGACCCCGGCTGGGCACACGCAGCGCCCTGCCCCTGTGCAGCCTGAGGCACGGACACTGCCTGTAACACACTGCATGCGTGGCCAGGCACACGGCCACCGTACATGGTGAGGTGCATCCAGAGCCCCACGTGCCATGCACACCCCCTTGCAGCGTGCACCTTACGCTCCCCACGAGTACATGCCCTCGCGTGCTCACGGCCCCGTGCCTCCTGCCAGGGATCCTGGAGGTGCTGTACTGCGTCCTCATTGAGAGCCCCGAGGTGCTGAACATCATCCAGGAGAACCATATCAAATCCATTATCTCGCTGCTGGACAAGCACGGTCGCAACCACAAGGTGAGGGGGTTGCCCTCAGCCTGGATCCTGGCCCAGCCCCTCCCTTCTTGTGGGCAGAGACAGGTGTGGGAGGGAGGTGGCAAGGCTCCTTTGTGGTCCCAGGTTGAGGGGCTCATCTGCCCCTTGTCAGTTAGAGCGACCCTCGGGCTGCTGTAACTCACACAGCACCCCCTAGGGGCCATGCGAGGCAAAACAGCCACAGCGCTGTGCGCTCCAGCTAAGCCCCGATCCGCCCCCTGGGGGGAGGAATAAGCACCCCGCAGAGCGCTGCATCCATGCCCTAGGCCACCCGCCCCCGGTTTGGAAAGGGCACTCAGTCCCTTCCTGGGGTAGCCAGGGGCCAGGTGACAGGGCCAGGGCAGGTAAAACCCTAGAGCTGTCTGCTCTCTCCATCCCATAGGTCCTGGATGTGCTCTGCTCTCTGTGTGTCTGCAACGGGGTGGCCGTCCGCTCCAACCAGAACCTCATCACCGAGAACCTGCTCCCCCGCCGGGACCTGTTGCTGCAGACCAGCCTCATCAACTATGTCACCAGGTGGGGGTGGGGTTGGGGCTGGCTTCCTCCGCCCCCCACCCACAGGTGGCTACATCCTAGCACCAGGCGAGGGGGGTCCCTGTATAAGCAGCCCCCATACTCAACCCCAGAGGCGGCTGCCTCTCAGTGCAGGCGAGGGGGGTCCCTGTATAAGCAGCCCCGGCACCTCACCCCAGAGGTGTCTCAGTGCAGGCGGGGGGGGACCCTGTATAACCAGCCCCCAGCCCCTGCACCTCACCCCAGAGGCGTCTCAGTGCAGGCAAGGAGGTTGCAGGACACTTGGGGTGTGGGAGGTCCCTTCCTGCCCCTGCCCCTGCCCCCCCCATTGACAGCCTGTCTCTCTCCTGGCAGCATGCGCCCCAACATCTTCCTGGGCACGCACGAGGGCTCGACGCAGTACAAGAAGTGGTACTACGAGCTGATCGTGGATTACGTGGAGCCCTTTGTCACGGCGCAGGCCACCCACCTGCGCGTGGGCTGGGCCATGACCGAGGGCTACAGCCCCTACCCCGGGGGTGGGGAGGGCTGGGGCGGCAATGGCGTGGGAGACGACCTGTACTCCTTCAGCTTCGACGGCCTGCACCTCTGGTCAGGTACGAGCCCCAGCTCTGCCAGGGCCTGCGGGTGTGCGAGGGAGCAGGGGGGCGCCCAGGCCCCTCTGGTACACTCGCACACTTTCCTTAACTTCTCTGCCTGCATGCTCTCCTTCCACACCTGTCCGTGCCTTCCACGTGCTGTCTCGTGCATGCTCTCGCACGCTCTGTGCACTAACACTCCTCTGCCCACTTGTGTCGCTGCCTTGCACACCTCTGGCAGGCTCTCACGCAGGCTTTTATGTTACCCTAATTTGCTTTTGCACACCGTCTGTGCATAGCAGTCACTTGCTTGTTCTCGCACACACGTTCATTGCACACACTCGCCCACTCTTGTGCGTGCCCACTCTCGCGGATGCTATCTCTTGCACACTTGTTGCACACTCACATACACATTCCCTTGTGTATTGTGCCACTTTTGGCTCCGGAGCAGCTGCTCCGCCTGTCGGCTGCCACCCAGCATGCCCGGGTCAGCGACCCCTCCCCAGTCCTTGCCCCTGCGTTTCACACCCACACCCTCCCCCAGCCTTCGCCTGAGGCTGGGCCCAGCCCGTCACCGCCCTCCTGTCTCCTCCTGCGCAGGCCGCGTGGCCCGGGCCGTGACCTCGCCCGGCCAGCACACGCTGGCGGCCGATGATGTGGTGAGCTGCTGCCTGGACCTGAGCGTGCCCAGCATGTCCTTCCGCATCAACGGCTTCCCCGTGCAGGGCATGTTCGAGAACTTCAACGTGGACGGCCTCTTCTTCCCCGTGGTCAGCTTCTCGGCCGGAGTCCGGTGAGCTGGGACCCCGGGGCGGGCGGGGGAGGAGGGAAAGGGTGGTGAGTGGGGCTGGGGGAGGGGAAGGGGAGGATGAACGGGGGCTGCCCAGGGCTGGGAGGAAGCGGACGGGTGGAGCTGGGGAGAGGAATAGGGGCATGGTGGGGGCAGGGCGGGGGGATGGGCAGAGGAGCGGGAGTGGGGGAGGAGGCGGCGGCGGGAGCCCAGGGAGGAGGGGTCCAGCCTTCATCCCCTGCCCAACCCCCCTCAGGGTCCGCTTTCTGCTGGGGGGCCGGCACGGCGACTTCAAGTTCCTGCCCCCGCCGGGCTACGCGCCCTGCTTCGAGGCCCTGCTGCCCCGCGAGCGCATGCGGGTGGAGCACATCAAGGAGTACAGGCAGGACGCCGGGGGCATCCACAGCTTCCTGGGGCCCACCCAGAACCTGTCCCACACGGCCTTCACCCCCTGCCCTGTGGACACCCAGCAGGTAGCGCCCTCGCCCCTGGGCTGAGGGGAGGCGGGTCTCCAGCTGCTCCTGTCCCAGTGCGGGGAGGTCCCTCGGTTGGACACTTGGGGGGCAGGGTGTCCCCAAACTGGCCCCAGGGCGATAGGGTGTCACCATGGGAAGACCAGGCCCCACTTGGAGGTGTCCTGCAGGACTGGGCAGCACTGCAGTATGGGGGCTGGGGGGCGCTGGCACGAGCCTGGCTGGGAGGCCCATGTCACTCCTTCCCCCACAGATCGTCCTGCCCCCACACCTGGAGAGGATCCGTGAGAAGCTGGCCGAGAATATCCACGAGCTGTGGGCGCTGACCCGCATCGAGCAGGGCTGGACCTACGGACCCGTGAGTGTCCCCCATTTCCCATACGGCCCTCGATGGTCCCCATAGCTCTATGGACCCCTGAGTGCCTCCCCACATCCCCGAATTGGCCTGTGAGTGCCCCCCAGTCACAGAGTGAGGGCGTCCCCAGGCCCTGCACCCCACCCACAGTCAGGAGTGACTCACTTAGCATGTGTCCTGCAACAAAGGGACTTTAGAAGCAGGTTACGTAGGGAGATTTGTGAACTGGGGTTCAGACTCCGATTCGACCCGTGAGCCCTTAATGTGAACAGAGACAGCAATATCCTCCTGATCACAAGGGCGGCTTCTCTTCCTTGGGTGTTCGGAGTGATCTCAGGGAAGACACTTAACACCCCCAGCCCTCACCCGCCTCTTCCGTTCGTGTATTTGATTTGCCGGTTTTTGTTGCAATGTTTTTGGGCCTCTGTGCGGTGTGACGGGGTCTGGGCGGGAAATGCCGTCGCTCCGAGGAGGTGGGTCTGTCCCACGAAAGCTCGTCACCTCGTCCGTCATTTTAAAGTGCGACAGGACCGCTGGGCTGTCTCGCTCCACGGGGAGACCACAGAGTTATTTGGAGACAAGGACACAGTGTGGGCAGAGTTGTCAGCGCAGGAGCCAGAAAGAGTCCAGTCCATTCTGGGGAGCAGAGGCCCCGAGCCGGGCATTGGCCCCCCCAGCCCGGGCTAACTGCTGTCCAACCGCCCATTGCAGTTCCCAGGGGGCCGGGCTCACCCCCTTTGTCCTGTTCCCTGGGGTGCCGAGGTGTCGCCTGTGGGCTCCCGTTACCCTGCGCACTGCTCTGCCTGCTGGTATTCAGGGGAACAGGGAGCACACCCAACTCACCCGGGGGCATAAAATCCCCCCTGCCCACAGACCCCCCCCAGGGCCTTGAGTGTTCCCCCACAGCCTCCTGTGGGTGCCGTAGTGTCTCCCCATAGCCCTTGAGGGGTCCCTGGTGTCCTCACACGGCCCCCCAGAGGCTGGTGAGCGTCCCTCACAGCCTCCCCGAGAGCCCTTGTGTCGACCCTCACATCTGTCCCTGTCGGCCACTTCCCCCGCTGCTCGGCCTCACCCCTGAGGGCACTGCCCTGGGGCCAGCAGGGCCGTGGCACTGGGGGCAGGCAGCGGGCCCCGCTGGGTGGCCTGGCAACCCCCCCCGGCCCGGCTCCCGCCCCCCCACACTGGTGCTAGGTGCTGTGGCCGGGGGAGCGGTTTGGGGCTGTCGGTGGGTCGCTGACTCTTCCCACCCCCTCCTGGTCAGATCCGGGACGACAACAAGCGGCTGCACCCCTGTCTGCTGGATTTCCACAGCCTGCCCGAGCCAGAGCGGAACTACAACCTGCAGATGTCGGGGGAGACCCTGAAGTGAGTGTGTGCGGGGTGACGGCTGGGGGGGCAGAGGGCCACGGGGCCTGGGTGGGGCATCCACTTGGGATGGGGGAGCCTCGCGGTGGGGGCTGGGTGGGGGTCTGTGTGGAGCTCAGCTGTTGGAGAGTGGTGGATGGGGGAGGGCACCTGTCTCTTGAGGGTGGGGGAAAGGGTGTGGGGCCCCTCCCTTGGGGGCAGGAGGTGGTGTGGGGGCCTGTCTCTTGGGGGTGGGGGATGGGCGGGGGGGGGCTTGTCTCTTGGGGTGGGGGATGGGCCGAGGGGGGCCTGTCTGTTGAGGACAGGGGTTGGGGTGAGGGATGGGCAGGAGCTGACCCTCCCCCCTGCTCTCCCCCCAGGACGCTGCTGGCACTGGGCTGTCACGTGGGCATGGCTGACGAGAAGGCCGAGGAGAACCTCAAGAAGACCAAGCTGCCCAAAACGTGGGTGCTGCTGGGGGGGAGGGGCGTAACCCCCATGGAGCTGCCTGTGGCGTCGTCAGCCCGTGGCCTGGGGGTTCCAGGGCTGTGTGCGCCATCGGGCGAGCAGATGGGCAGCGCTGGGGTAGCCGGGCCAGAGAACTGGGGTGGGGCTCATGGAGCTGAAGGCCCAGAGCTCCTTGGAAGGGACCCCGTCAGTGCAGCCCCTGCCCCCAGCTCACACGCTGCCACCTGGCTCCCCACCTCCTAGGACCGACCCTCCAGCCCCTGGCCCTGGTTCACCCTGGCAGCTCCCGGCCGCAGGCCCCAGAGAGCGCACGCGCTGCACCCCTCTCCTGGCTCCAGAGCAACCCCCAGCCGCCGGGGAGAGGCAGCGGGCTCAGGGGCTGGCGGGACACAGCTCGGAGTCCTTAGTTACAGCCTGGTCTGTCCTTGCGCCTCCTCTGCCCTCCACCCATCCCCCCAGCCCTTTGGCCCCCAGCTGGGCTCTCCCTCGGGCAGCTGAGGTGCCTGGTGTCTTCTGCAACCCCCCGTGGGCCCAGGCCTCAGCCAGGCTTGGACTTCTGGGGCTCTGCTCAGAGCCAACAGCCGTTTCCCTTCGCCGCCCTCACCTGGCACGGCACAGGGGAAACTGAGGCACGCACGCTGGCCATCCGACAGTGTATGAAAGCTTCCCAGGGCAAGCTGCTGTGGGAGGGGGAGGAACTGAACAGGTGGGGGGCAAATCGGTGGGGCCAGGCTTGGCGGAGAGGTGGGGGGTGGGCTTTGATTGGCAGCTCCTGGTGCACCACCCCTCCCCCGGCAGGTACATGATGTCCAATGGCTACAAGCCGGCCCCGCTGGACCTGGCCCACGTCAAGCTGACCCCGGCCCAGAACACGCTGGTGGACAAGCTGGCTGAGAACGGCCACAACGTGTGGGCCCGGGACCGTGTGGCCCAAGGCTGGACCTACAGCATTGTGCAGGTAGGGGGCTGGGGAGAGCTGTGGGGCATGGGGGAGGGGCTGCTGACGCGGCTGTAGCGTGGGCGTGCCCGTCTGTGGGGCGCTGACGCGGCTGTAGCGTGGGCGTGCCCGTCTGTGGGGCGCTGACGCGGCTGTGGCGTGGGCGTGCCCGTCTGTGGGGCGCTGAGGTGGCTGTGGCGTGGGCATGCCCATCTGTGGGGCGCTGACGCGGCTGTGGCATGGGCGTGCCCCTCTGTGGGGCGCTGACGCGGCTGTGGCGTGGGCGTGCCCGTCTGTGGGGCGCTGACGCGGCTGTGGCGTGGGCGTGCCCGTCTGTGGGGCGCTGACGCGGCTGTGGCGTGGGCGTGCCCGTCTGTGGGGCGCTGAGGTGGCTGTGGCGTGGGCGTGCCCGTCTGTGGGGCGCTGAGGTGGCTGTGGCGTGGGCGTGCCCATCTGTGAGGCGCTGAGGTGGCTGTGGCGTGGGCGTGCCCGTCTGTGGGGCGCTGACGCGGCTGTGGCGTGGGCGTGCCCGTCTGTGGGGCGCTGAGGTGGCTGTGGTGTGGGCGTGCCCGTCTGTGGGGCGCTGAGGTGGCTGTGGCGTGGGCGTGCCCGTCTGTGAGGCGCTGAGGTGGCTGTGGCGTGGGCGTGCCCGTCTGTGGGGCGCTGACGCGGCTGTGGCGTGGGCGTGCCCGTCTGTGGGGCGCTGATGCGGCTGTGGCATGGGCGTGCCCGTCTGTGAGGCGCTGAGGTGGCTGTGGCGTGGGCGTGCCCGTCTGTGGGGCACTGACGCGGCTGTGGCGTGGGCGTGCCCGTCTGTGGGGCGCTGAGGTGGCTGTGGCGTGGGCGTGCCCGTCTGTGAGGCGCTGAGGTGGCTGTGGCGTGGGCGTGCCCGTCTGTGGGGCGCTGAGGTGGCTGTGGTGTGGGCGTGCCCGTCTGTGAGGCGCTGAGGTGGCTGTGGCGTGGGCGTGCCCGTCTGTGGGGCGCTGACGCGGCTGTGGCGTGGGCGTGCCGTCTGTGGGGCGCTGAGGTGGCTGTGGCGTGGGCGTGCCCGTCTGTGAGGCGCTGAGGTGGCTGTGGCGTGGGCGTGCCCGTCTGTGGGGCGCTGACGCGGCTGTGGCGTGGGCGTGCCCGTCTGTGGGGCGCTGAGGTGGCTGTGGCGTGGGCGTGCCCGTCTGTGAGGCGCTGAGGTGGCTGTGGCGTGGGCGTGCCCGTCTGTGGGGCGCTGACGCGGCTGTGGCGTGGGCGTGCCCGTCTGTGGGGCGCTGAGGTGGCTGTGGCGTGGGCGTGCCCGTCTGTGGGGCGCTGAGGTGGCTGTGGCGTGGGCGTGCCCGTCTGTGGGGCGCTGACGTGGCTGTGGTGTGGGCGTGCCCGTCTGTGGGGCGCTGACATGGCTGTGGTGTGGGCGTGCCCGTCTGTGGGCGCTGAGGTGGCTGTGGCGTGGGCGTGCCCCTCTGTGGGGCACTGACTCGGCTGTGGTGTGGGCGTGCCCGTCTGTGGGGCGCTGAGGTGGCTGTGGCGTGGGCGTGCCCGTCTGTGGGGCGCTGAGGTGGCTGTGGTGTGGGCGTGCCCGTCTGTGGGGCGCTGAGGTGGCTGTGGCGTGGGCGTGCCCGTCTGTGAGGCGCTGAGGTGGCTGTGGAGTGGGCGTGCCCATCTGTGGGGCGCTGACTCGGCTGTGGCGTGGGCGTGCCCGTCTGTGAGGCGCTGAGGTGGCTGTGGCGTGGGCGTGCCCGTCTGTGGGCGCTGAGGTGGCTGTGGCGTGGGCGTGCCCGTCTGTGGGGCGCTGAGGTGGCTGTGGCGTGGGCGTGCCCATCTGTGGGGCGCTGACGCGGCTGTGGCGTGGGCGTGCCCGTCTGTGGGGCGCTGAGGTGGCTGTGGTGTGGGCGTGCCCGTCTGTGGGGCGCTGACGCGGCTGTGGCGTGGGCGTGCCCGTCTGTGGGGCGCTGAGGTGGCTGTGGTGTGGGCGTGCCCGTCTGTGGGGCGCTGAGGTGGCTGTGGCGTGGGCGTGCCCGTCTGTGAGGCGCTGAGGTGGCTGTGGCGTGGGCGTGCCCCTCTGTGGGGCGCTGACTCGGCTGTGGCGTGGGCGTGCCCGTCTGTGAGGCGCTGAGGTGGCTGTGGCGTGGGCGTGCCCGTCTGTGGGGCGCTGACGCGGCTGTGGCGTGGGCGTGCCCGTCTGTGGGGCGCTGAGGTGGCTGTGGCGTGGGCGTGCCCGTCTGTGAGGCGCTGAGGTGGCTGTGGCGTGGGCGTGCCCCTCTGTGGGGCGCTGACTCGGCTGTGGCGTGGGCGTGCCCGTCTGTGGGCGCTGACGCGGCTGTGGTGTGGGCGTGCCCGTCTGTGGGGCGCTGAGGTGGCTGTGGTGTGGGCGTGCCCGTCTGTGGGGCGCTGAGGTGGCTGTGGCGTGGGCGTGCCCGTCTGTGGGGCGCTGAGGTGGCTGTGGCCTGGGCGTGCCCATCTGTGGGGCGCTGACGCGGCTGTGGCGTGGGCGTGCCTGTCTGTGGGGCGCTGAGGTGGCTGTGGTGTGGGCGTGCCCGTCTGTGGGGCGCTGAGGTGGCTGTGGCGTGGGCGTGCCCGTCTGTGAGGCGCTGAGGTGGCTGTGGCGTGGGCGTGCCCCTCTGTGGGGCGCTGACTCGGCTGTGGCGTGGGCGTGCCCGTCTGTGAGGCGCTGAGGTGGCTGTGGCGTGGGCGTGCCCCTCTGTGGGGCGCTGACGCGGCTGTGGCGTGGGCGTGCCCGTCTGTGGGGCGCTGAGGTGGCTGTGGCGTGGGCGTGCCCGTCTGTGAGGCGCTGAGGTGGCTGTGGCGTGGGCGTGCCCCTCTGTGGGGCGCTGACTCGGCTGTGGCGTGGGCGTGCCCGTCTGTGGGCGCTGACGCGGCTGTGGTGTGGGCGTGCCCGTCTGTGGGGCGCTGAGGTGGCTGTGGTGTGGGCGTGCCCGTCTGTGGGGCGCTGAGGTGGCTGTGGCGTGGGCGTGCCCGTCTGTGGGGCGCTGACGCGGCTGTGGCGTGGGCGTGCCCGTCTGTGGGGCGCTGAGGTGGCTGTGGTGTGGGCGTGCCCGTCTGTGGGGCGCTGAGGTGGCTGTGGCGTGGGCGTGCCCGTCTGTGAGGCGCTGAGGTGGCTGTGGCGTGGGCGTGCCCATCTGTGGGGCGCTGACGCGGCTGTGGCGTGGGCGTGCCCGTCTGTGGGGCGCTGAGGTGGCTGTGGTGTGGGCGTGCCCGTCTGTGGGGCGCTGAGGTGGCTGTGGCGTGGGCGTGCCCGTCTGTGAGGCGCTGAGGTGGCTGTGGCGTGGGCGTGCCCCTCTGTGGGGCGCTGACTCGGCTGTGGCGTGGGCGTGCCCGTCTGTGAGGCGCTGAGGTGGCTGTGGCGTGGGCGTGCCCCTCTGTGGGGCGCTGACGCGGCTGTGGCGTGGGCGTGCCCGTCTGTGGGGCGCTGAGGTGGCTGTGGCGTGGGCGTGCCCGTCTGTGAGGCGCTGAGGTGGCTGTGGCGTGGGCGTGCCCCTCTGTGGGGCGCTGACTCGGCTGTGGCGTGGGCGTGCCCGTCTGTGGGCGCTGACGCGGCTGTGGTGTGGGCGTGCCCGTCTGTGGGGCGCTGAGGTGGCTGTGGTGTGGGCGTGCCCGTCTATGGGGCGCTGAGGTGGCTGTGGCGTGGGCGTGCCCGTCTGTGGGGCGCTGACGCGGCTGTGGCGTGGGCGTGCCCGTCTGTGGGGCGCTGAGGTGGCTGTGGTGTGGGCGTGCCCGTCTGTGGGGCGCTGAGGTGGCTGTGGCGTGGGCGTGCCCGTCTGTGGGGCGCTGAGGTGGCTGTGGCGTGGGCGTGCCCGTCTGTGAGGCGCTGAGGTGGCTGTGGCGTGGGCGTGCCCCTCTGTGGGGCGCTGAGGTGGCTGTGGTGTGGGCGTGCCCGTCTGTGGGCGCTGACGCGGCTGTGGCGTGGGCGTGCCCGTCTGTGAGGCGCTGACGCGGCTGTGGCGTGGGCGTGCCCGTCTGTGGGGCGCTGAGGCGGCTGTGGTGTGGGCGTGCCCGTCTGTGGGGCGCTGAGGTGGCTGTGGCGTGGGCGTGCCCGTCTGTGGGGCGCTGACGCGGCTGTGGCGTGGGCGTGCCCGTCTGTGGGGCGCTGAGGTGGCTGTGGTGTGGGCGTGCCCGTCTGTGGGGCGCTGAGGTGGCTGTGGCGTGGGCGTGCCCGTCTGTGAGGCGCTGAGGTGGCTGTGGCGTGGGCGTGCCCCTCTGTGGGGCGCTGAGGTGGCTGTGGTGTGGGCGTGCCCGTCTGTGGGCGCTGACGCGGCTGTGGCGTGGGCGTGCCCGTCTGTGAGGCGCTGAGGTGGCTGTGGCGTGGGCGTGCCCGTCTGTGGGGCGCTGACTCGGCTGTGGCGTGGGCGTGCCCGTCTGTGAGGCGCTGAGGTGGCTGTGGCGTGGGCGTGCCCGTCTGTGGGGCGCTGACGCAGCTGTGGCGTGGGCTTGCCCGTCTGTGGGGCGCTGACGCGGCTGTGGCGTGGGCGTGCCCCTCTGTGGGGCGCTGACTCGGCTGTGGCGTGGGCGTGCCCGTCTGTGGGGCGCTGACGCGGCTGTGGCGTGGGCGTGCCTGTCTGTGGGGCGCTGACGCGGCTGTGGCGTGGGCGTGCCCCTCTGTGGGGCGCTGACGCGGCTGTGGCGTGGGCGTGCCCGTCTGTGGGGCGCTGAGGTGGCTGTGGCGTGGGCGTGCCCGTCTGTGGGGCGCTGAGGTGGCTGTGGCGTGGGCGTGCCCGTCTGTGGGGCGCTGAGGTGGCTGTGGTGTGGGCGTGCCCCTCTGTGGGGCGCTGACTCGGCTGTGGCGTGGGCGTGCCCGTCTGTGGGCGCTGACGCGGCTGTGGCGTGGGCGTGCCCGTCTGTGGGGCGCTGACGCGGCTGTGGCGTGGGCGTGCCCGTCTGTGGGCGCTGACGCGGCTGTGGCGTGGGCGTGCCCGTCTGTGGGGCGCTGAGGTGGCTGTGGTGTGGGCGTGCCCGTCTGTGAGGCGCTGAGGTGGCTGTGGCGTGGGCGTGCCCGTCTGTGAGGCGCTGAGGTGGCTGTGGTGTGGGCGTGCCCGTCTGTGGGGCGCTGAGGTGGCTGTGGCGTGGGCGTGCCCGTCTGTGGGGCGCTGACGCGGCTGTGGCGTGGGCGTGCCCGTCTGTGGGGCGCTGACGCGGCTGTGGCGTGGGCGTGCCCGTCTGTGGGGCGCTGAGGTGGCTGTGGCGTGGGCGTGCCCGTCTGTGGGGCGCTGACGCGGCTGTGGCGTGGGCGTGCCCGTCTGTGGGCGCTGACGCGGCTGTGGCGTGGGCATTCGTGCCCCCAGGACATCAAGAACAAGCGGAACCCGCGCCTGGTGCCCTACAACCTGCTGGACGAACGGACCAAGAAGACGAACCGCAACAGCCTGTGCGAGGCCGTGCGCACGCTGATCGGCTACGGCTACAACATCGAGCCCCCCGACCAGGAGACTGGTGTGTGCTCCCAGGGACCCTCCCCCTCCCTCTTCCTTCCCGAGGCCCCCCACTTCCCCTGCCCTAAGGCTCCCAGCCCCGTTCTGAGGGTGGAGTGTGGTGGGATACAGGGCGGGGGAGGGATGAGGCAGAGGGTAATGGGGGCAGGGAGAAGGTAGGGATGGGCGGGGGAGGAGAGGGGAGGGTGCAGGGAGATGGGGAGGGGAGGGGGCAGGCAGCAATGGAGGGAGGGGAGGGTGCGGGGAGATGGGGGTGGGGGAGGGGGATGGGAGTGTGCAGGGGGAGGGGGGAAGGGGGCAGGCGGTGATGGGGAGGGAAGAGGAGATGGGGAGGGGGCAGGCAGCAATGGGGGGAAAGGGAGGGGAGGCGAGGGTGTGGGGAGATGGGGAGGGGATGGGGCAGGCAGCAATGGGGGGAGGGGAGGGTGCGGGGAGATGGGGGAGGGGGAGAGGGGGCAGGTGGTGATGGGGAGGGAAGGGGAGATGGGGAGGGGAGGGGAGGGGAGGGGCAGGCAGCGATGGGGGGAAGGGGAGGGGAGGAGAGTGTGTGGGGAGATGGGCAGGGGACAGGGCAGGCAGCGATGGGAAGGGAAGGGGAGATGGGGGAGGGGAGGGGCAGGCAGTGATGGGGGGGAAGGGAGGGAAGGGGAAATGGGGAGGGGGAGAGAAGGGTGCGGGGAGATGGGGAGGGGAGGGGAGGGGAGGGGGCAGGCGGCGATGGGGGGAGGGGAGGGGGAGAGAAGGGTGTGGGGAGATGGGGAGGGGGCAGGCGGCGATGGGGGGAGGGAAGGGGAGATGGGGAGGGGGAGATAAGGGTGTGGGGAGATGGGGAGGGGGCAAGCGGCGATGGGGGGGGAGGTGAAGGGAGGGGCAGGTGGCGACGGGGTGGGAGGGGAGGGGACGCGAGCAGGCCCAGGAGCACAGGGCGCCCCCGCTGTCTCCCCGCAGCGGCGCAGGGGGTGCCCACGGCGCGCTCCGAGCGGGTGCGGGTGTTCCGGGCAGAGCAGTTCTACGCGGTGCGGGCCGGCAAGTGGTACTTCGAGTTCGAGGCGGTGACCACGGGCGAGATGCGGGTGGGCTGGGCCCGGCCGGCCGTGCGCCCCGACGTGGAGCTGGGGGCTGACGAGCTCGCCTACGTCTTCAATGGGCACCGGGTGAGTGGGGGAGAGACGCCCGCCCTGTGTCATTCCAGTGGGCCCCCATCTCCCCTGGCCAGCCCCAGGGCCCCGCAGCTTGTGAGTCAGCCCATTGCCCCCCATTCCCCAGCTCAACCCCAAGGCTTCCCGTTCCATCCGGGGTCTACGCAGTGGACCCCCCTCCTCTGTGAGCCCCGGGCTCCATTATCCCCCCAGCCCCGGATCAAGCCAATGGCCTACCTTGGCCCAGTATCCTGTCCCCCCACACGAAGGTGGGTCCCCCCCAAGGGCCCACACAGCCCAGTGTCCTGCCCTCTGCTGTGTTACCCGCTGGTTGTGCTGGGCCAGCACTCCCACCCCCCAGCCCAGACATTGCACCCCAGCACCTGACCCCAGCCCTGCCCTTTCCCCCAGGGCCAGCGCTGGCACGTGGGCAGCGAGCCCTTTGGCCGCGCCTGGCAGCCGGGAGATGTGGTCGGCTGCATGATCGACCTGACCGAGAACCACATCATGTTCACACTCAATGGCGAGATGCTGATCAGCGACTCGGGCTCCGAGCTGGCCTTCAAGGACATCGAGATCGGAGAGGGTGAGGGGCCGGGAGCCGGGATGCCTGGGTTCTCCTGTCTCTTGGGGGAATTTGCAAATTCAGCAAAGCTTTTGATACGGTCTCCCACCACATTCTTGCCCCATAAGCTAAGGAAGTTTGGGTTGGATCCCTGGACTGTAAGATGGATAGAAAACTGGTTTGGCGGTTGGGCCCAATGGGTCGTGGTCAATGGCTCAGTATCTGGTTGATGGTCTGTTTCAAGTGGAGTGACCCAGAGCTCAGTTCTGCGGCCGGTGTTGTTCAACACCTTTATTAATGTCCTGGATGAGGGACTGGATTGAACCCTCAGCGAGTCTGCGGATGACACTAAGCTAGAGGGAGAGGTAGATACGTTGGAGGTAGAGAGAGGATCCGGAGGGACCTGGATAAATTGGAGGACTGGGCCAAAAGAAATCTGTTGCGGTTCAACAAGGAGAAGGGCAGAGTCCTGCATTTGGGATGGAAGAATCCCAAGTGTTGTTACAGGCTGGGGACTGACTGGCTCAGCAGCAGTACAGCGGAAAGGGACCTAGGGGTTATGGTGGATGAAAGGTTGGATATGAGCAGTGCGCCCTTGTAGCCAAGAAGGCTTATGGCTTACGAGGGTGTATTAGGAAGAGTGTTTCGAGCAGGTCTAGAGAAGTTATTATTCCCTTTTATTCAGCACTAGTGAGGCCACATCTGGAAAGTTGTGTCCAGTTTTGGGCCCCCAAGTACAGAAAGGATGTGGATGTTATGGAGCAGGTTCAGCGAAGGGCAACAAAAATGATTGCGAGGCGGGGCTGAGGGATTTGGGCTTGTTTAGTTTGCAGAAGAGAAGACTGAGGGTGATTTAATAGCAGCCTTCAACTTCCTGATGGGAGCTCTAAGGAGGCTGGAGAGAGGCTGTTCTCAGTGGTGACAGGCGGCAGAACAAGGAGCAATGGTCTGAAGTTACAGAGCGGGAGGTGTAGGTTGGATATTAGGAAAAACTTTCCCCAGGCGGGAGCTGAAGCACTGGAATGCGTTACCAAGAGAGGAGGTGGAATCTCCATCCCTAGAGGTTTGTAAGTCCTGGCTTGACAAGGCCCTGGCTGGGATGGTTTAGTGGGGCTGGTCCTGCTTTGGGCAGGGGCTGGACTAGACGACCTCCTGAGGCCCCTTCCAGCCCTGTGGTTCTGATTCTATAAATTGTGGGCTAGGGGTTGGGAGCAGGGGGGCGCTGAGAGCCAGGCCACTTAGGTATCGCCCATGGCCCTGGGAGGGAAGTGAGAGCTAGTGGTTAGACTGGGGAAGGGGCTGGGAGCCCAGACTTTTGGGTTCTCTGCCCGCTCTGGGAAGTGAGTAGGGGCTGGAGATTATAGTGTGGAGAGCTTGGAGCCAGGACACCTGGTTCTGTTCCTGGTGTGCGCACTGACATGTCCCATGTCCTTGTTCTGCAGCTGGGTGACGTGCTGACCCTGCGGGGCGGGGAGGGGGGGGCATGCCTGGGAGAGTGTGGCCCAGGCCACACTGACCCAGTGGGGGCTGTGCCATCCCTGGGGGGGGGGTGCCAGGCTGTACTGACCCAGTGGGGGTTGTGCCGTCCCTGGGGGGTGTGTGCCAGGCTGTACTGACCCAGTGGGGGCTGTGCCATCCCTGGGGGGTGTGCCCCAGGCCGCACTGACCCAGTGGGGGCTGTGCCATCCCTGGGGGGTGTGCACCAGGCCGTACTGACCCAGTGGGGGCTGTGCCATCCCTGGGGGGTGTGCCCCAGGCCGCACTGACCCAGTGGGGGCTGTGCCATCCCTGGGGGGTGTGTGCCAGGCTGTACTGACCCAGTGGGGGCTGTGCCATCCCTGGGGGGTGTGCCCCAGGCCACACTGACCCAGTGGGGGCTGTGCCATCCCTGGGGGGTGCGCCCCAGGCCACACTGACCCAGTGGGGGCTGTGCCATCCCTGGGGGGGGTGTGCCAGGCCGTACTGACCCAGTGGGGGTTGTGCCATCCCTGGGGGGTGTGCCCCAGGCCGCACTGACCCAGTGGGGGTTGTGCCATCCCTGGGGAGGTGCGCGCCAGGCCGTACTGACCCAGTGGGAGTTGTGCCATCCCTGGGGGGTGTGCGCCAGGCCGTACTGACCCAGTGGGGGTTGTGCCATCCCTGGGGGGGGTGTGCCAGGCCGCACTGACCCAGTGGGGGTTGTGCCATCCCTGGGGAGGTGCGCGCCAGGCTGTACTGACCCAGTGGGAGTTGTGCCATCCCTGGGGGGTGTGCGCCAGGCTGTACTGACCCAGTGGGGGTTGTGCCATCCCTGGGGAGGTGCGCGCCAGGCTGTACTGACCCAGTGGGAGTTGTGCCATCCCTGGGGGGTGCGCGCCAGGCTGTACTGACCCAGTGGGGGCTGTGCCATCCCTGGGGGGTGTGTGCCAGGCTGTACTGACCCAGTGGGGGCTGTGCCATCCCTGGGGGGTGCGCCCCAGGCCACACTGACCCAGTGGGGGCTGTGCCATCCCTGGGGGGGGTGTGCCAGGCCGTACTGACCCAGTGGGGGCTGTGCCATCCCTGGGGGGTGTGCCCCAGGCCGCACTGACCCAGTGGGGGTTGTGCCATCCCTGTGGGGTGTGCGCCAGGCTGTACTGACCCAGTGGGAGTTGTGCCATCCCTGGGGGGTGCGCGCCAGGCTGTACTGACCCAGTGGGGGTTGTGCCATCCCTGGGGAGGTGCACGCCAGGCCACACTGACTGGGGGGTGGTGGCTGACGTCCCTGTGGGGGGTGCTAGGCCATGCAGACCAAGCGGCGGGGGTGGGGACAGGGTGGGCCTGCCAGGCCGAGCTGACCTCGCTGGACCCGGCCCTGCCCTGCCTTGCAGGCTTCCTCCCGGTGTTCAGCCTGGGCCTGGGCCAGGTGGGTCGTCTCAACCTGGGCCAGGAGGTGGGCAGCCTGCGGTACTTCCCCATCTGCGGCCTGCAGGAGGGCTTCGAGCCCTTCGCCATCAACATGAAGCGCGACATCAGCATGTGGTTCAGCAAGAGCCTGCCCCAGTTCTCCCCGATCCCGCCCGAGCACCCCCACTACGAGGTGAGGGGGCTGCAGAGGGGCTGGGCTGGGCCAGGGGCCCCCTCACCTCTGGCTGTGAGGCTGGGGAACAGGGTGGGGCTCCCTGAATGGGGGCAGCTTGGGGAGGACCAGGTGGGGGGCACATTACAAAGGGGGAGTGACACTCCCTGGGCCTGCCGGGCTGTCAGCCCCTCGCTGCCCCCCTTAGAGCTGCTGCTGGGCAGGAACAAGGGCCCCGATGGCCGGTCCTGCCCCGGGCTGCGTCTGCCTCCCAGCCCCGAGCTCACGTGCGCTGCTGTGGGGGGTCGCCCGGGCCCTGCCTCGCTTTCCCAGTGCCCGCCTGGGGCAGACGGGGAGCCAAGCACCTGCTGTCTCTGTCAGCAATGCCCCTGCTGCTGCCCCCTGGGGCCGACTGCCGGTGACCTGCGGTGCCAGCCTCTACCCCGTCCCCCAGTGCTCCCCCGTGCCAGCTGGCCCCAAGGGGTCTCTGCCTCACGGCGCACCGCATGGGGACAGGCTGGGGCTCCTCTGGGGGGCCTGCTCCACCCTGTTCCGAGCCAGGCCCCCTCCCTGCACCTCTCCCTGAGCCGCCAGGGTGGGGCCACCCCCAGTTTCGAAAGTGGCTCTTGGAGGAACCTTTCAGTGGGCCGGACCCTCGAGGATCCGACTCCTCCCCCAGGGCGGGTCACATGCGCCCCCTTCTGGGCTGCAGCCCACCTGCACCTGGGAACATTGCAGGGGTTTCTGGGCTAGAGTTGTCACCTGGTGGGGAAACTGAGGCCCGCACTGGCCCGGCAGAACCGCTGCGTCAGCACCTGCGATGACCTGTCTCCTCCCCTGCCCCGGCCAGGTGTTGCGCATCGACGGTACGGTGGACAACCCGCCATGCCTGAAGCTGACGCACCGGACCTTCGGCTCGCAGAATGCTGTGAATGAGCTGCTCTTCCTGCGCCTCAGCATGCCGGTGGAGTTCCACGAGACTTTCAAGTGCACGCCCGGCGCCACGCCTCTCACCCGCGCCCTCACCATCCCCGAGGAGGAGGTCAAGGACGTGGACCTCGACTCTGAGTTCGAGGTGCTGCGGAAGTCAGCCGGGCGCCAGGAGGCCGAGGAGGCCGAGAAGGAGAAGCAGGGGGGACCCCCGCCCACCCCCAAGGAGCCGCCCCGGGCTGAGAACGAGAAGGATGCGACATCGGAGAAGAACAAGATCAAGAGGGGGTGAGGAGCCATGAGGGGCAGGGGATGGGGCACAGGGCCTACCCCTCTGAGGCACCCCTCTGTGATCCGGCCCCAGGCTGGGGGACCAGCTGCCTCAGGGGAGCAGGGAACAGGTCCTGGGGCCTATCCCCTCCGGGGGGCACTGCCTGTGATCCGGCCCCAGGCTGGGGGACCAGCTGGCTGGGGGGGGCGCAGTGTGATATAGTGGGGTTCTGGGGACACTGCTGAGAGGGTTAAATCGGGCTGAGCTGCTACGTACAGCCCAAGCCTGCAAGTCCCCCAGTGTGAGTCACCAAACCAGTCACACAAAGCACTTCTGCTCCCCACGCCGCCCAGCAAGAAGTCGCACGAGCCACCTCCTTGGCACTCCGGCTTTTCCTGCGCCACAGCCAGTACCCCTCCTTACACGGATGAGAAGTTATAGAAACTAGTCTCAGCAAATCCGAACAGGTTCTTCTCATCCCAAAGCACCAGCCGCGTTCTCAGGTCACCTTCTGCCTCAGATCTGACCCCCAAGAGCTCGCTGGGCCCGTCCGTCCTTCCGAATCGAACAGCTCCAGGTTTATGAATAGCGAGAGAGAAAGCAAAGGTGGCGGTTGAAATTGCTGAAGGAATCAGACGACGCAGACCAATTGCAAGGCCTCGGTGCAGGCCTGGGGCAGAGGTGGAATAAATGGCTGTTTTAAAACATGCCTCTGGAATACAGCCAATACTACCAGAGTAGGACGGGGCACCAGTCCTGGCAGAGTCAGTTCATGGCAAAGAAGCCCCTCAAGTGATGAGCTGGAATGAGGACAAACGGAGGAACCTCTGGGGCCCTTGCTACACCTCTGCCCACGTGGAGGGAATCCCGTTGTTCTCCGTTTGAAAAAGGGACCCAAGCTGGAGATTGTCACATGAGCCTGGCCAGGCCTGACTCCGTCCTTTGTGGGCAGCGGCTGTGGCTGATTTGCTGGTATGAACCTGCACAGCAAAGTCCCTCAGGTGTGGTTGACACCACATTGAGGCGCATTGTCAGCGCGCTGCTGCTGTCCGCTTTCACCATGCTGTGATGGAGTCGGGGCAGAGCATGTGTGAGACTCAGGCTGGATGTGTGAGACAAGCAGAGCAGCTCTCAGCAGCTAAGGATGACCCTGGGGCTATAACCTGGGCTGGCAGGTAACACCTCAGCCCTGAACAAAGAGGAGGGAGGAGCCGAGCTGGGGTTTTTGAATCGGAAGCAGTTGGAGGCTGGCGGGGAGAGGGATCTGGAAAGAGCCAGCCTGGCGAGGGGGGAAGCTACACCCCAGAGGGGCACCCCTCGGGCTCCTCTCCCCAGGACGGGTTGGAATGACTGTCTCGGATGGCTGCACTGACTCTTCTGTGAGAAACTGGGCTTCTGTCGCCTCATAAACTTCCTGTTCTACCTGCTGAGTGAGAGTCACTCCTGCCTGCAGCCGGGGTGCAGAGCTTGGGGACCCCTGAGCCCCATCACACGTGCGTTGGCCAAGCCTGTGATGTTCTCCCAGGCACAAGACAAAACCGCTGTCCTGAAGCACTTTGAAGTCCGCCAATACAATTTATTGGAAGGAAATAGCGAGGGAGGCATCAGACGCCCACGGCGCTGAGCCCACCGTTATTGATGATGGTGAATACAATTTAGGAGGCCATGAGCTTCCGCGGGACAGACCTGCTTCTTCAGCTCTGGGAAATCCCGCTGCGTGATCGCTGAGAGTGGAGGCGAAGAGAGTTCAACAGCGGGACAGGAGAGCCCCGCGATACAAGCTGACGAAGGAGCTCGGCAGGACGGGCCTGGGGGGAAGGAAATTAGTTTCTCCAAGTGTCTGTTCCGTGACCAGACGTTTGCAATGCCGGCACACAGCCCCTGGCTGACGGCGCACGTGCCTGAGCAGTGCAGACCAAAGGAGGGACTCGCCCGCTGGCGGCTGACGCCTCCCTCCGCCCAGGTCGCCCCAGGGTTGGCACAAACGTAGAGCAGAGGTGACGACAATTCGCACGTTCAGCCCACAGTCCAGCGAGGTTGCGGGCAGGGAAAGGGCCGTGGGGCTTGTCCGCCGCAGGCTGGTGCTGTCTCGGTTTGTCCCCAGGGCACGGCCTGGCTGGGTCGGGGTTGGGGGCTGGGAATGCGGCCTGGGGCCTGTCCCCTCTGACCCGCATTGGAGGTATTAAGCCAGGGCTGTGACGGGTGGGGGCCGGTAACTCACCGCCGGCAGTGCCTGCCTGCCGCACACCCAGCACAGGGGCTGCCCTGGCTGGGCCCTGCCCGCCTGTGCCTGCTCCGAGGGGAGGGGCGCTCACCCCGGCTGACCCCCTCTTTGTGCACCCTCAGCTTCCTGTTCAAGGCAAAGAAGGCCACGCTCATGGCCCCGCCCCCTGTCGTGCCCTCTGTGCCTCGGCTGGAGGAGGATGTGGTGCCCGATGACCGTGACGACCCCGAGATCATCATGAACACCACCACGGTACTGGGCTGAGCGGGGGCGCCGTGCCACAGGGCATGGGGGGGCGCAGCAGGGGGCACCGTGCCGCAGGGCGTGGGGGAGGGGCGCAGCAGGGGGCGCCGTGACACAGGGCGTGGGGGGGGGCGCAGCAGGGGGCGCCGTGACACAGGGCGTGGGGGAGGGGCTGAGCGGGGGCGCCGTGCCGCACGGCGTGGGTGGGGTGCAGCAGGGGGCGCCGTGCCGCAGGGCGTGGGTGGGGTGCAGCAGGGGGCGCCGTGCCGCAGGGCGTGGGGGGGCGCAGCAGGGGGCGCCGTGCTGCAGGGCGTGGGGGGGCGCAGCAGGGGGCGCCGTGCCGCTGGGCGTGGGGGGGCGCAGCAGGGGGCGCCGTGCCGCTGGGCGTGGGGGGGCGCAGCAGGGGGCGCCGTGCTGCTGGGCGTGGGGGGGGCGCAGCAGGGGGCGCCGTGCTGCTGGGCGCGGGGGGGGGCGCAGCAGGGGGCGCCGTGCTGCTGGGCGCGGGGGGGGCGCAGCAGGGGGCCCCCCTCCCTGGTCAAGGCTGTTCTAAGTTCACTCGAAGCTGCGCCTATTAATCCCCGTCCAGGAGCTCAGGGCCGTGGCAGGCAGAGCTGTCTCTCCCCAGGCCCCGGCCCTGCTGCAATGGGCAGAGGGACCTCTCCCAGCTGCGCAACAGGCACTCCTCCCCCGGCCCCAGCGCCCAGCCTCTTCCCGCACCCAGGCCTGCACCCATCCCGGCCCCGCGCGGGACGAGTTTTGTGGCGTGTGCCGACAGGGATGCTGAGTCACAGGCCCCTCCGCACTGCGGCACCCCGCAGGGCTCGTTCTGCACGCCGGCGGGCAGGACCAGGAACGCTGCTGCAGCCCCCAGCGCGGCCCTGGGGAGAGCTGGGGGGCGCCTGCTGCGGGGTATGGGGAGGGGCTGGGCGACGGTGTGGAGGGATGGAGGTAGAAGGGGGCTCAGCAGGGGCGCACTCCCCTCTCCATGCCGGCCCCAGTGCAGCAGTCAAACAGCCATAAAAACGGCCAGGCGGGGTCAGACCAAAGCTCTATCCAGCCCAGTGTCCTGCTGCCGACGGTGGCCAAAGCCAGGTGCCCGGAGGGAGTGAACCAAACAGCCGGTCATCACCCAGTGAAGTGAGCCACCCCCTCTTGCCCGTTCCCAGCGCCTGACAAACACGGCTCGGGACCCCATCCCTGCCCGGCCTGGCTAACAGCCACGGATGGACCCAACCACCGGGGGTTTATCAAACTCGTCTTTGAACCCTGTTAATGTCCTGGCCTTTACAACAGCCTCCGGCGAGGAGTTCCACAGGCCGGCTGCGCCCTGTGTGCGGAAATCCCTCCCTTGGTTTGTTTTCAACCTGCTGCCCATTCACTCTATTGGTGACCCCTAGTTCTAGTGTTCTGGGAACAAGTAAATAACTTCCTGATTCACTTTCTCTACAGCAGTAACAATTTTACAGAGCTCTACCGTTTCCCCCTTAATATCCTCTTTTCTAACGTGGAAAGCCCCAGTCTGTTTAACCTCCCCTCATGTGGCCCCCATTCGAAACCCTCCTCAGTTTTGTTGCCCTTTTCTGAACTTTTCAAATACCAAGATAGCTTTTTTGAGATGAGGCGACCACATCTGTAAGCTTTTCCCCAACAAATTACCTTCAGCCGTGTGGCTGACAATTCTGTTCTTTACTATAGTTTCAACTAATTTGCCTGGTACTGATGTTAGACTTACCAGCCTGTAATTCCAGGATCACCACTCGAGCCCTTTTTAAGAATGGTGTCACATTAGCTGTCTTCCACTCATTAGGTGCAGAAGATGAGTTAAAGGATAGGTGAAAAAGCACAGTTAATAGTTCCGCAATTTCCCTTTGGAGTTCTTTCAGGACTCTTGGCTGAATGCCACCTGGGCCTGGCGACTTAGTACTGTTTAGTTTATTGGTTAGTTCCAAAACCTCCTCTGTCGACACCTCAACCTGGGACAATTCCTCAGGTTTGTCACCTACAAAGAATGGCTCAGGTTGGGGAATCTCCCTCACATCTTCAGCCATGAAGGCCAATGCAAAGAATTAATTTAGTTTCTCCAGTGACCTTATTGTCCTTGAATGTTCCTTTAGTGTCTTGGTCAGCAGGTGGCCCCACTGGTTGCTTAGCAGGCTTTCTGCTTCTGGTGTACTTCCAAAAATCGCTATTGCTCTCTAAGTTTTTGGCTAGCTGCCCTTCATCTTCCTTTTGGGCCTTCCTAATTATATTTTTGCATTTCATTTGAGAGAGTACAAGGCTCCTTTTCTTCCCCTTTCTGTTTAACTAACCTCCTCATTTTTCTGTCATTCCCCTTTCTGAAATTAGATGCTGCAGCTGTGGTGTTAGTCCCACCCCAGGGACGTTGAATTTAGTTATATTGTGGTCACTGTTTCCAGGTGGTCCAGCCATATTCATCTCCTGGACCAGATCCAGTGCTCCACGTAGGACTAACTCAGAAATTGCCACTCCCCTTGAGGGTTCCAAGAAGCAGTCAAGAAATGGTATCTCTGCATCCCGTCCCGTGGGGACGTGTACTCAGTCGATACGGGGATAGTTGAAATCCCCCATTATTACTGAGCCATTTTATTTTGATAGCCTTTGTAATCTCACTTGGTGTTTCACGGTCACTATCATCATCCCGTTCAGGAGGTCGGTGATATATCCCGACTGCTCTGTTCTTACTAGAGCACAGAATTACTATCCCCAGAGATCGTGTGGGACAGTTTGGTTCATTTTCTATTTTTACTTCATTTGATTCTTTTTTCCCCTTTATATGTAGTGCCAGTCCTCCACCAGCACTACCTGTTCTGTCCTTCCCCTATATTTAGTACCCTGCTGTGACTGTCTCTCATTGATTATCCTCATTCCACCAAGTTTCTCTGATGCCCGTTATCTCGGTAGCCTCACTCAAGATGAGGCATTCTAGTTCGCCCATCTTATGATTTTGACTTCCAGCGATAGAGCGCATAAGCACTTTGCTCGTCTTCATTTGACTGTTTCCCATCTGATCTTGCCTATATTTTATTATCTTCCCTCCTCCCCTCTTTACTAGGACATGGAGGATCTATTAATAGCCCTCTCCTAAGGGATGTCTCTGGCTGATACATCCACCCCCAGTGGCTTTCCCCCAGACCTTAGTTTACAAACGGCTCTATCAGCGTCGTGATGCTAAGTGCCAGCAGCCTGGTTCCTTTGTGGTTTTGGTGGAGTCCATCCTTCCTGTATAGGCTCCCACTTCCCCCAAAGTTTCCCCAGTTCCTAATGAATCTAAACCCCCCCTCCCTGCACCATCATCTCGCCCGCGCAGTGAGACCCTGCTGTTCTGCCTGCCTACCCGGCCCTGCACAGGAAGCTGGAAGTGTTTCAGAAAACGCTAGCGTTGCGATCCTGGATTTCAGTCTCTCACCTAGCAGCCTAATTTAGGCCTCCAGGACCTCGCCTGCATTTCCCTATGTCATTGGTACCTACCTGAGCCGCAACCACCAGCTCCTCCCCAGCACTACACACAAGTCTATCTACATGTCTTGAGAGATCTGCAGCCTTCACACCAGGCCGACCAGCCGCCATACGGTTCTCTGGGTCATCACAAACCCGGCTGTCTATGACAACAGCAGCAAGTCCTGTGGCACCTTCTGGACTAACAGAGATTTTGGAGCATCAGCTTTCATGGGCAAAGAGCCGCTTTGTCAGATGCATCCGATGAAGCGGGTCTTTGCCCCCGAAAGCTGATGCTCCAAAACGTCCGTTAGTCTCTAAGGTGCCACAGGGCTGCTTGCTGTGCTCGCGGCTACGGGCTAACACGGCGACCTCTCTGCTACTTGTCACCAGCTGTCTATGCTGCTCATGATGGGCTCCTAGGTTACTCACACCTGCCCTTTCCTAACGCCTGGAGCGCCCTGCGCTGGAGAGGTTCTTCGCTGCCGGAGGAGGCCACAGCCTCATCTGGAAGGAGAGTCCCAGCTGCGGGATGGTTCCCTCTGCTCCTGCTGGATGTTCTCCTTCCCCCAGAGGCTGTGTGACCGGGGTGGGGCAGCTCTGCTCTGTCCTGGAAGGGCTCATGTACGAGCCTCTCTGCCTCCCGTACCTCCTCCAGTTCAGCCACCCTGGCCTCCGAAGTCCATATGCAGCCACCGAGGGCCAGGAGCTCCATGCACCAGACGCACGCGTATCCCACCTGTCCATAGGATGCTATGTACATACAGGCTACCTTGGGTGCAGGAAATGGGACAGCCTCCGCTCTGCCGCTGGGCGTCGGCCGCTTTCTCCTTCGACTCCTGGCGCTAATGAGTCTCTCGATAAGTTTTCTTTTTTTTTTTGAAAAGTCAGGTGGTTTTGCTTTTAGTTTAGTTCTAGGGATGCCAGGTGTGCCTGTCCCCTTCCGACCTCTCTCGACAAGCTCCCCCGTTAGCCGCGCCCGTTCGCTAGTGCGCTGGGGTCACCGTGGGTCAGGGGCTCCCCTGGGGGCACTCTACTCCGTCCATACTCACCCCAGTGCAGCACGGTGGTGAGGGGGTGCCAGGGGGTGCTCTTGCCCAGCTGTGATGACCCCAGCGAGGTTCAAGGGGCATCCTGCTGCAGGGAGCTCCCCTGGGGGCAGGGGAATCAGCAGGGGGTGCTCTCCCTTGGCCTCAGTGGGGCACTGGGGGCACTGTCCTGCATAGGGCTCCCCCAGGGGGGCTCCCCCACCCTGTACTGACCCCAGTTTGGTGCTTCAGGGCCTGGGGGCCTGGCAGGGGGTGCTCTGTCCTGTCCGTACTGGCCCCAGAGCAGCTTGGCCGATGCCACCTGGACTGACCTCCCCTTCCCCCACCCCCAGTACTATTACTCAGTGCGGATCTTCGCGGGCCAGGAGCCCACCTGCGTCTGGGTGGGCTGGGTGACCCCCGACTTCCATCAACACGACCTGGCCTTCGACCTGAGCAAGGTGCGCACCGTCACCGTCACCATGGGCGACGCTCAGGGCAACATCCATGACAGGTGAGGGGGGCGGCCTCTGCCGCCGAGCAAGCGCCGGGGGGCTGGGAGGGTGCAGAGTGAGCTACTGCAGGTGGGGGAGCAGGGGGCGACCCCCCGGGGGCAGCCAGGGGTCTTTACATTTGGAGCGGACCAAGGGGGTGGGAGGCTGGGCCATGGGGCCGAGGCAGAAGGCAGGAGAGGCCCCCGGGCTGTGGGGGCAGGAGTCCAGGAGGCCGCTTGGGCCAGAGGCTGCAGGGGAGTTCAGGAGTGGGGGTTGGGGGGGCAGAGGAGGGTTGGAGGAGGGGTCAGAGGCCAGCGGGAGGGTGAGTCACCCCAGACCCTCCCCTCACCCGGCAGCATCAAGCGCAGCAACTGCTACATGGTGTGGGGCGGGGACTTCGTGAGCAGCTCCCAGCAGACCCGGGTCAGCACCGTGGACCTGGTGCTGGGCTGCCTGGTCGACCTGGCCACGGGCCTCATGACCTTCACAGCCAATGGCAAGGAGAGCAACACCTTCTACCAGGTGAGCGGCCCCAGACCAGACCAGCCCCTCCCCGGCTGGTCCACCCAAGGGCTGGGCGGGAGCCAGGCCTCCAGGGCTGTGCTGGCTCCGTCCATCCGGGCTGTGTCTCACTCCTGTCGTCTGGACCAGGTGGAGCCAAACACCAAGCTCTTCCCAGCTGTCTTCGTGCTTCCGACCAGCCAGAACGTCCTCCAGTTCGAGCTGGGCAAAATGAAGGTAGGGACATGGGCTGGCTGTAACCTCAGCTGGCAGGTAACACCTCGCTGCCTGAACAAGGAGCAGGGGAGGAGCCCAGCTGGTTTGAATCAGAGGCGGCGGTTAGAAGGTGGCAGGGAGAGGGGAAAGGCAGTTGGCCTGTGCTGAGGGGAGAGGGAAAAGAAGGGGGCTGGTGCCTCGATGGGGCCCCCCTCAGGCTCCTCTCCCCAGGGTGGGTTGGACTGACGGTCTCTGCCTGCTGCACGGACAGCTCTGTCGACTAATAAACCTCCTGTTCTACCTGCTGAGCAAAGGTCACTCCTGGCTGCCGTTGGGGTGCAGTGCTTGGGGACCCCTGAACCTCATCGCAGGACAGCCCCTGCCCCCCACTCCCCAGAACAGCTGGTCTCCCAGTCTCCTGACCTCCCAGCCAGGCAGCTCCTGCTGAGGGGAGCCTGGAAGGATTTGCTTTGTGACTGAAGCGCTGTCGCTCTGTGTGGGAAGCGGGGACTAGTGGTTAGAGAGGGGGCCAGGACTCCTGGGTTCTCTCCCCGGCTCAGCTGCCAGCTCTCTCCCATTGCAGAACATCATGCCCCTGTCGGCCGCCATGTTCCACAGCGAGCGCAAGAACCCCGAGCCGCAGTGCCCCCCACGCCTGCTCATCCAGATGCTGACGCCCGTGACCTGGAGCCGCATGCCCAACGAGTTCCTGGTGGTGGACACAGCCCGTGTCAGCGAGCGGCACGGCTGGATGGTGGAGTGCAGTGACCCCCTGGTCATGATGGCCTTGCACATCCCCGAGGAGAGCCGGTGAGCACCGCCTGCAGCCAGCCACCCCCAGGGCGAGAGCCAGGCGGAGCGCCTCCCCATCTCCATCTCCTCTGTGTGTGCACATGGGAGCCCGTCATTGCTCAAGTCTCCTTTCCCCGTGTGTTTTCAGCCCAGCCAGCCCCATAACCTGGCAGCTGAGAGAGCGACTCCAGCAGCTGGCAGCAGTAGTAGGCTGTTAACCCCTTGTATCGCTTCTCAGTGGCTGGTCCAAATGCTGGGGGTGTCCCACGAGGGCCAGCCCTTTGGGAGCCATCTTGGTGAAAGCTGGGGAGTAGCCCTGCTTTGCTGGCTCTGCCCTCTGCCCCGCAGGACTGTTCTGCTTGTTCTCCCTTACCTGCCGAAAGTGAGGTGTCAGGCTGACAGACCAGTGCTGCGCCCCACACCAGAAGTGACTGCATCTCAGTGGTGCAGGGAGGGGTGAACTGAGCCATGGGGCAGGGATTATGTTCTCTGAGGATCAGTCATTCCCTCACTGTCAGATCCTGGACTAGGGCCCAGGCGTCCTGCCTCCCAGCCCCTTGCTCTAACCACTAGACCCCACTCTCCTGCTAGTGCTGGGAATAGAACACAGATGTCCTGGTGTAGCAGGGCAGGCTCGAGTGGGACACTAGGGAGAGTTCCAAATTAGGGCCAATTGCTTAGAGGCAAAGCTGCCCCAGCCCAAGCCTGGTGGTCCTCCATGCTAAGGCACCAAACCATCCCAAAGAGCACGTCTCTGCGCCGTGCGGGCTGGCAAGAAGTCAGACAAGCCACCTCCTTAGACGCGCCAGTTCTCCAGTGTCCCCACGAGCCGCGCTCCTGGAGGGCTGAGCCTGTAGGAGACCGGTCTCATCGAGTAAAAGGACCAACCACACGCCCAGATCCATTTACTACTCAGTTCTGATCCCAGAATCATCACAGGCCTTTAGTAGCTAAAAGTTTAGTTATGAAACGCAAGAAAGGCGGGAGCTGGGCGGGCGAAAGGAACCCAACACACACGCCGCGTGCAGAGTTCTTGTAGCAGTGGGGGAAGAAACTGGCAGCAGCAGTGAAGTCCCTGGAATACAACCCCCTCAGGACGGTTTGGTTAGGGCTTGTCAGCAGTAAAGATGCTCCAGAGGTGAGACGCAGGACTGTAAGACAAACCAGAGGGGTTTCCACGGCCTTTTGTCTTCTGCCCCTGGGGGGATCGCAGGGTCTTTGCTGTGGAAAATTGCACCCCACAATGGTGTTTGGAGGCAGGTGGGCCAGTCGCCTGTCCAGGCACGACTCCGTTCTTTGCAGGTCGCAGCCGTGGCTCCCCTGCTGTCTGAACGCTCCCAGGCAGGGTCGTCAGGTGCGACTCGGCCCGGTGTCAGTCAAGCACTGCTACTCAAATTGTACCTTTTGCCAAACTCGCCCCCGTGCTCCCCTCGTGCTGCTCAGAGTCGAACCCCTTGAGATACAAGCGCGCGGCCGCAGCCCGTAGCATCAAATGCAGAACTGATACGCAAGTGCTCACACATTAATGGCAACCAGTGCACCAGAAGCGCTTCCTGGACACGTCACACGGCCCCATTGTGTGAGACTCATGGCAAGCACAGAATCGTGGTCGCACGAGTGAACTCAGTGGTCATATTTTAGTCAGATAACGTCACACCTGGCTCCCCGCAGCCCCCAGCTCTGATCACCAGACCCTGTTCTCCTCCCCGCTAGGGTCAGAACCCAGGAGCCCCGGCTGCCAGCCCCCTGCTCTAACTCACAGACCCTGCTCCCCTCCCCGCTAGGGCCAGAACCCAGGAGTCCTGGCTGCCAGCCCCTGCTCTAACTCACAGACCCTGCTCCCCTCCCCGCTAGGGCCAGAACCCAGGAGTCCCGGCTGCCAGCCCCTGCTCTAACTCACAGACCCTGCTCCCCTCCCTGCTAGGGCCAGAACCCAGGAGTCCTGGCTGCCAGCCCCTCCTCTAACCAGTGGGCACCGCTCTCCCTCTGCCCCTGCCCTGCAGGTGCATCGACATCCTGGAGCTGTCAGAGCAGCAGGACCTGCTGACGTTCCACCACCACTCCCTGCAGCTCTACTGCGCCGTGTGCGCCCTGGGCAACAACCGGGTGGCCCACGCCCTGTGCAGCCACGTGGACGAGTCGCAGCTGCTGTACGCCATCGAGAGCCCCTACCTGCCCGGCCCGCTGCGCAGCGGCTACTACGACCTGCTGATGAGCATGCACCTGGAGTCGGCCAGGCGGGCCCGGCTCACCATGAGCAGCGAGTACATCGTGCCCATGACCGATGCCACCAAGAGCATCCGCCTCTTCCCTGAGAGCAGCCACAAGCCTGGCCTGCCCGGCGTGGGCATGAGCCCCTGCCTGCGCCCGCCCCTGCACTTCTCCCCTCCCTGCTTCATCAGCACCAGCCCCGAGCGGTACCAGCTGAGCCCCGAGCTGCCGCTGGAGGCGCTGAAGCTCAAGGCGCTGGCCATGCTGACGGAGGCGGTGCAGGACGGGGGGCAGCACAGCCGCGACCCGGTGGGTGGGAGCGTGGAGTTCCACTTCGTGCCCATCCTCAAGCTGGTCTCCACCCTGCTGGTCATGGGCGTCTTCGGGGACGAGGACACGCGGCACGTCCTGCGCATGATCGAGCCGTCTGTCTTCGGCGAGCCGGCCGAGGCGGAGCGGGGCGAGCCAGAGAAGCCGGAGGAGGAGGAGGGGGAGAAGGCCGTGGTGAAGGCTGGCGAGGAGGATGGCGAGGGGCTGGAGGAGGGGCTGCTACAGATGAAGCAGCCTGAGTCGGTCAAGCTGCAGGTGAGAGGCCCGTGGCTCCTGGGCCCGGCCCATCATCTCCCTGTGGCACGGAGAGGGGGATCCCCTGCCCCCGTCTCCCTGTGGCACAGAGTGGGGGATCCCCCTGCCCCCGTCTCCCTGTGGCACGGAGAGGGGGATCCCCCTGCCCCCGTCTCCCTGTGGTGCACAGCAGGGGATCCCCCGTCCCTGTCTCCCTGTGGCAGAGTGGGGGATCCCCCTGCCCTCTGCCTTTCTGAGGCGCTGAGAGGGTGATCCCCTGCCTCCCATCTCCCCGTAGTGCTGAGTGGGGGACCCAGGGCAGAGAGGGGCATCGCTGCCCTGTCTTCCCACAGCCCCAGTGACGCTGGCCCATCCTCCCCATTGGCCCCACATCTGGCTCCGAGCTCCCAGCACCGGTGGGCCCAGGGTTACCGTCTGGGAGCGGGTGTCTGTCTGTGTCAGCGTCTCCCGGCGCACGGAGCGCTAACGTCCGGCCCCTCGCCCCAGATGTGCAACCTGCTGCAGTACTTCTGTGACCGGGAGCTGCAGCACCGGGTGGAGGCGATCATCGCCTTCTCGGAGCGCTACATGGACCGGCTGCAGAGCAACCAGCGCCAGCGCTATGGGCAGCTCATGCAGGCCTTCACCATGTCCGCCGCCGAGACCGCCCGGCGCACCCGCGAGTTCCGCTCCCCGCCGCAGGAGCAGGTACCTCCCTGGCGTGGCTACGCCCCTCCCCAACCCCTGGTACCGCCCCGGCACGGCAAACCCGGCCCCCGGTACCGCCCCGGCACGGCAAACCCGGCCCCCGGTACCGCCCCGGCACCACGATCCCCCTCCCCAGCCTTAGTACCTCGCCAGCACTGCACACTCGGCTCCTGATACCTCCCCGGCACAATGCTGCTCCCACCCCCAGCCCTTGGTACCTCCCCAGCACGGCAAACCGAGCCCTGGCACCTCCCTGAACGACACAGGCCCCAGGACATCAGTGGGGCAGGGATGTGGGGGAGCTGTGGCGCAGGGCAAGGGACGAGGACAGGGCGTGATGCTTCATCCCTCAGTGCTCTGTGGCTGTCGGCTGGGGCTTGCAGGGATGCAGAGCCTGGCCTGGCCCACTCGCCCCTCCCGTGTGCTCCCCCCACTCCTCACCCTGTCACATCCCCGCCCAGATCAACATGCTGCTGAACTTCAAGAACGGCGTGGACGAGGAGGAGTGCCCGGTGCCAGACGAGATCCGTGATGAGCTGCTGGACTTCCACGCCGACCTGCTGAGCCACTGTGGTGAGAGGCCCCCTGGCCCAGGGACCACCCCCCCGGGTGCCTTCTGCTGTGCCCGGGGCCCGTCCGAGCAGGTGTCAGCCCCCCCCACCTGTACCCAGGGACCATCCCACCGGGTGCCCCTTGCCATGCCCGGAGCCTGGCCGACCAGGTGTCAGCCCCCCCTCCCCAACCTGTACCCAGGGACCATCCCACCGGGTGCCCCTGCGGTGCCCGGGGCCCGTCCGAGCGGGTGTCAGCCCCCGCTCCCCAACCTGTACCCAGGGACCATCCCACCGGGTGCCCCTTGCCATGCCCGGAGCCTGTCCAACCAGGTGTCAGCCCCCCCCAACCTGTACCCAGGGACCATCCCCCTGGGTGCCCCTGCTGTGCCTGGAGCCTGTCCGAGCGGGTGTCAGCCCCCCACACCTGTACCCAGGGACCATCCCACCGGGTGCCCCTTGCTATGCCTGGGGCCCATCCGAGCAGGTGTCAGCCCCCCTCAACCTGTACCCAGGGACCATCCCACTGGGCACCCCCCGACCATGCCTGGGGCCCGTCCAACCAGGTGTCAGCCCCCCGCAACCTGTACCCAGGGACCATCCCACTGGGCACCCCCCCACCATGCCTGGGGCCCGTCCAAGCAGGTGTCAGCCCCCCCCACCTGTACCCAGAGACCACCCCCCTGGGTGCCCCTGCTGTGCCCGCGGCCCGTCCGACCAGGTGTCAGCCCCCTGCACCTGTACCCAGGGACCATCCCCCTGGGTGCCCCTGCTGTGCCCGCAGCCCGTCCGACCAGGTGTCAGCCCCCCCACCTGTACCCAGGGACCATCCCACCAGGTGCCCCCCCACCATGCCTGGGGCCCATCCAAGCAGGTGTGGGCCCACCACCCCATCACCCCGCCCCCCGGGTGTCCCATCCCCACTCCCAGTGCCCAGGGCCCACTCGGCCTGGCACCCTCCTGCACCTCCCCAGCCTGGGGTCCCTCCCTCCCGCCTTCCCCTGCTCCCAAGGGCTCTCCCCATCCCCGGGCCCATGCGTGCCGTGTCCCCCAGGCATCGAGGCTGAAGGCGGGGAGGAGGAGGAGGAGGAGGACACATCCCTGCGGCGGCGGCTGATGACGCTGGTGGAGAAGGTGCTGAGCTTGCGGAAGAAGAAGGACCCGGAGGAGGAGCCGCCCCCCGAGGAGGAGCCGGCGCCCAGTGAGTGGGGTGGGAGCCGGCAGCCAGTAGCGATGGGACACCAGCCAGGCCCTGGTCGTGCCGGGGGGGAAGGGGCCCTCTTGTTTTATATCTGCCAGAGCAGAGACCTCCTAAGCTGTGGGCCCCAGGATACCCCCCCACGCTCCCCAGCCACCTGGCACTGGCCCTCGCCCCGATCTGCTGCCCCTGGCTCCAGCCGCCTGGCGCCACGCCTTATCCCCAGTCACGAGGTGCTGCTCCCGCCCCCTCCAGCCGCCTGGCAAGGAGCGTATCAATTCCGGACGAGCTGCTGAGCACAGGGCAGCCACAGCCCAGGTGGGGGGCACCAAGCCATCTGGAAGAGCATTGCTGTCCTGGCCATGGGCTGGCAAGAAGCCGTACCCGCAATGCCCTCAGCCATGCCAGGAGCGCCGTGCCCTGGAACCCCCCCGATGAAGGGCTCTTGCGAGCCCACCGGAGCAGCCGGGAGGAAGGCGAGAGCTGGGACTGGTCGGAGGAACCCGCTGCCCACACGCATTGCAAAGCTCCTGCGCCAGCCTGGGGCAGGGCCGGAGTAAACCACAGGCTGACGTCAAATCTCTGCTCACTTGCCAGTCGCTGGCAGGCCCTGGCTCCCTGGGCTAGAAGGCTCCCAGCCGGGGGCGGCTGGGCCAGGCCCCAGGGCCTTTCCTGCCTGCTCCCGGCTGGGGAGAAGCACAGCGGCAAGGCCCCATCCGTCCGGTCGCTCAGGTGTTTGTGGGGAGCAGCCGCTGCTCCCAGCCAGTCCGGCCCTTCGCCAGCCGGCTCGTCCGCGGTGGCTGGGCTCCTCACAGGGCCTGCGGCACTCCGGTGCTGCGCCGGGGCCTCGGCCTTCCCCATACGCTGGCCAGGCAGCTTGTGGGGGCCGGCCAGAGCCGCGCCCGGCTCAGCGCCGCCGGTGCGAGAAGGACACGGCCCAGCCGGCAGAGGGAAGCTGGTTCCCAGCGCCCCGGGAACGTGAAACAGGGGCTGCAGCTGTTGGGTAACCTCCCATCCCCCAGCGCAGCGCTGTCCCCCGCCCCTCCCCCAGGGTGCCTGGCACCGGCCCTGCCCCCGGGGCCTTTCCGGGGTCCCCTTGTCACCGGCGCTGCCCCCCAGGGGTTCTGTATTTCCCATAGCAGAGAGCTCCTGAGCTGGGGGTCCCACAATGCCCCAGGCTTGGGGTCCAGGCCCCAGGGCCCATAGGCACCACCAGCCCTTCTCACCCCCGCACCCCCCCGTGGCCTGGCGCTGCCCCCCGGCGCTACCCCAGCCTGGCGCTGACTCCTGCCCCCCTCCAGGCACCCTGCAGCAGCTGATCTCCCACACCATGGTGCTCTGGGCGCAGGAGTCCTTCGTCCAGAGCCCGGCGCTGGTGCGCGTCATGTTCAGCCTGCTGCACCGGCAGTACGACGCCATCGGGGAGCTGCTGCGCGCCCTGCCCCGGGCCTACACCATCAACGCCGTCTCCGTGGGCGACGCCATGAGCCTGCTGGAGAGCCTGGGCCAGATCCGCTCCCTGCTCATCGTGCAGATGGGCCCGGAGGAGGAGACCCTCATGATCCAGAGCATCGGGTACTGCCCTGCCTGGGCCTGCGCCCCAGCCCCGTGTGCCCCCCGCCCCGTGTGCCCCCCGCTCCCCGGCCCCGAGTGCCCCCCGCCCCGTGTGCCCCCCACCCCTGGCCCCATGTGCCCCCCGCTCCCCAGCCCCGAGTGCCCCCCGCTCCCCAGCTCCGTGTGCCCCCAGCCCCGTGTGCCCCCCACCCCCGGCCCTGTGTGCTCCCCACTCCCCAGCCCCGAGTGCCCCCCGCTCCCCAGCTCCGTGTGCCCCCCGCTCCCTGGCTCCATGTGTGCCCCACACCCCAGCCCCGTGTGCCCCCCGCCCCCCAGCTCCGTGTGCCCCCAGCCCCGTGTGCCCCCTGCTCCCCGGCCCCGTGTGCTCCCCGCTCCCTGGCTCCATGTGCCCCCGGCTCCGTGTGCCCCCCACCCCCGTGTGTCCCCCGCTCCCCCAGACCCATGTGCCCCCCAGCCCCGTGTGCTCCCCGGCCCCGTGTGCCCCCGACTCCGTGTGCCCCCTGCTCCCCAGCCCCGTGTGCCCCCTGGTTCCATGTGCCCCCCGGCCCTGTGTGCCCCCCGCTCCCCAGCTCCGTGTGCTCCCTGCTCCCCGGCCCCGTGTGCCCCCCAGCCCCGTGTACTCCACGCTCCCTGGCTCCATGTGTGCCCCACACCCCGGCCCTGTGTGTCCCCTGCTCCCCAGCTCTGTGTGCTCCCCACACCCTGCACCCTGGCCTCCAGTGTGCCCTGCACCTGGGCCTGTGTTGACCCCTCACTCCAGCCCTGTGTTCACCCTGCACCTGCGCCTGTTTGTCCCCTGTGCCCTGCATCCCAGCCCTGTGTGTGCCCTGCACCCTAGCCCTGAGTTCCCCCCGCCTGTGCCTGCACCCCAGTCCCGTGTGTGCCCCACCAGGGCAACCTGGTCCTATGTACCCCCGTCACACCTTGCAAGGTGGTCCTGCATATCTCCCTCACTCACATCCTGCAGCCTGGCCCAGTGGTCCCCTCTCTGCCTGCGCCTCGCACCCCAGTCCTGCAGCCCCCCTTGCTGCCCATGTCCTGCACCCCAGTCTGTGCCCTGCACCCCGATCCTGCATAAAGCTGCGCCCTGTAACTCCCCCTGCCCCCCATGCCCTGTACCCGAGCCCAGGGGTCCCCTCACTGCCCAAGCTCCAGGCTTTGGCTTCCCCTCGCTGCCTGCGCCCCGTGGCCTGGGGCATCCTTGCTCTCTGCCCTGTTCATGTCCCACCTCCCTCCTGAGGCCCCATGTGTTGCCTCCCATGGGCTGGCCCCTCTTGTCCCCGAGGCACGTGGGGATCCATCCCCCAGAAATGGCTCCAAGTCCCTGCCGGAGCCTGGCACCTGCTAGCCTGGCCCTGGGTCCCCAGCTCTGCCAGTGCCCTGTGCCCTACGTTCCCCTAGCCCTGGGGCCCGCCGTCTTGCTGCCTGCACCCCCATCCCTGATCCAGAGCCCCCTGCTCTCCCTGCCACGGGGCCTGCCCCTCTTCCGCCACCCAGATGCCCATTGCAGGAGGAAGGAGGCGGGCGCCAGGGCTGAATCCCTCCCCAGCACTGTGGCCTCAGTGTGGCAAGGGCCGTGCCACAGCACAGGTCAGGCCGGGTCTGCCCGCCCCACCGCCCCCGAATGCCCCGTCCTTTTCTCCTGCCGCAGGAACATCATGAACAACAAAGTCTTCTACCAGCACCCCAACCTGATGCGGGCGCTGGGCATGCACGAGACGGTGATGGAAGTGATGGTCAACGTGCTGGGCGGGGGCGAGTCCAAGGTGAGCCGAGGGCTCCCGGCCGCGGGGGCTGCAGGGGAGGCCCAGCACGAGCTGGGCACGCAGACGGGTCACGCCGGTTCCCGGCTCCCGGGGCCGGAGGAGCCAGCGGTGCTCACCTGCTCTGTCCCCGACGCATCGTCCGTCTCTGGGCTCGTTCTTCATATTGGTGCCCTGTCACGTCTGGCTTGCTCTGTAGATTGCAGGGAGATCAGCCCTAGGAACTGGGTTTGTGTGGTTAGCCTCAGCTCTTCCCACCTGCGCTGACGCGGGGGGCGCGGCTGCATTGCTCGGGAGCAGCAGAGCTGAGGCCAGGCACAGAAAGGAAATGCACGAGCAATGAACGGGGTTACTCCCCACCCTCAGCTGCAGGACACTGGCCAGTCACAGTGTACAAAGTTGTGCAGAGACAGCCGCATCTGGGGGGCAGCAGGAACTGGCTCTACCGGTACCCCGTGCATAGTACTGAGATGCAGCCACCTCTGGGGTGGGGTGTGGGGACTATTTTCACAGGGACCCCTTGCTTAGTGCTGAGATGCAGCCATCTCTGGGGGATGTTTATACAGGGATCCATCTGCCAGTGCTCAGATGTGGCTGCCTCAGAGGTGGGGCGTTTGGAGCTGTTTCTGCAGGGACTCCCCTCCCAGGGCGGAGATGCAGCCAGCTCTGGGGTGGGGTGTAGGGGGCTGTGGAGATAGGAGGCTCTTGTGCCTGCAGTGCCAGGAGTGGGGTTGCAGGGTGACTCAGGGGTGGGGCTGCTGCTGCAGGGCTGGGGGAAGGAGGCAGGGGAACACCCCAGCCCCTCCAACACCCTGTCCTGCCGCCGCAGGAGATTCGCTTCCCCAAGATGGTCACCAGCTGCTGCCGTTTCCTCTGCTACTTCTGCCGCATCAGCCGCCAGAACCAGCGCTCCATGTTCGACCACTTGAGCTACCTGCTGGAGAACAGCGGCATCGGGCTGGGTGAGCCGGGCTGAGCCAGGCGTGCTGCCCAAAGCTGCCAGCAGCACGGGGCTCAGGCAATGTGGGAGGGATGCCCTCTTGTCCAGCAGGGGGCGCAGCGTGGCACACACTCGTGCAAGTGCCAGCTGGTTCCTTTCACGCTGCCCAGCTCACAACTGGGCTGCTTCCTGAGAGCCCAGGTGCTAACCCCTCCCTGCCCCCCGGGCCGGCCCCTCTTCTCCCCTAGGAATGCGGGGCTCTACCCCCTTGGACGTGGCCGCTGCCTCCGTCATCGACAACAATGAGCTGGCCCTGGCGCTGCAGGAGCAGGACTTGGAGAAGGTGGGGGACGGGGGTGCAAGGGGAGGGGGTAGGGAGTACATCTTGCAGGGGGAATCAGGCTGCCCAGGACAGTTACACTCCTGGGGGAGAAGGGGTGTTGGGTGGGGAGTTTGCAGCCAGCTCCCCCAAGGGGGTAAGTGGGCATTGCTTCCCCGAGCTCCGTCAGCCCCTGGCCCTCTCCCTGCAGCCTCAGGGCTGTGCTTTCTGCCCCACAGGTGGTGACGTACCTGGCGGGCTGCGGCCTGCAGAGCTGCCCCATGCTGCTGTCCAAGGGCTACCCCGACATTGGCTGGAACCCCTGCGGGGGGGAGCGGTACCTGGACTTCCTGCGCTTTGCCGTCTTTGTCAATGGTGAGGGAGCGGAGTGGCTGGGACGGGGCTCCCCTGTGACAAGGGGGTGCTGGGTACACTTCCCAGGGCAGCGAGACTGGGGTGCCCCACTCTAAGGTCCCAGGGGCACTTCTGTTCTCCATGCGGGCCAGGAAGTCGTCACACAAGCTGTGCCCTTGGCCCAGGGCTGGGGAACCTTTTCCGGGTTGGGGGCCACAGAGGTAAAAACAACCTCCCGGCCATGGGCCCCCCCTCTGGGAGAGGGTCGGGGGGTGGGTGCAGGAAGGACGCAGGGGTGCTCTGGGTGGGGGATCGGGGGGAGTGGGGCTCTGGGTGCAGGGGCTGCTGGGTAGGGGAGAGGAGTGCACTTAACTTAGCACCCCTGGACGCACATGGCTCTCTGCCCCCCGCCCCAGGCACCGCCCGCCGCCCCCGCCACTCTGATTGGCTGGAATTCTGACCAATCAGAGCAGCGGGATGATACCTCCTGGCAGGCTGCCCAGGCCACTGCTGCTGCTCCTCCCTTCTCCGGAGGGGAACAGCAGCGAGCTGCAGCGGATCCCAGTGCTGCTCCCAGCGCCCGGCACAGCCCACGCTCTGGGTCTGGCCTGGTTTGCCTCAGCCAGCCTGGGGGGCTTGGAACTCTGCACCCCCCCCACCCTGCCGTGGGCCGGATGTGATGGGGGAGCCCCGGGCCTCAGGAGCCGGATCCAGAGAAGCCGCACTCCAAATCCGGAGCGCAGGCCGGGGCTCCCAGGCCTGCTGGACACACTCCGGTTCTGCGGTGCCGCCCCCAGTACCTGCCTTGTGCAAGTGAGGGGCTGTGAAGCCCGTCTCACCACACGGTCCCACGGGAGCAGCCGCCCACCCAGGGCAAGTTGTAACTTAGACCCCGCCAGGAACGGGCTGGGCCTGGCCTGTAGCAGCTCACAGCGAAGGGGTGATTCATACAAAGGAAGAAACAAAGGGCAAGAGCTAAAATTGTTACATCCCACATATACACACCCCGGTGGCACAGCTCTGGTGCAGGCTGGTAGCAGAGGGAGAATGAAGTCGGGTCCCTCGAGTGCATCCGCCGTTAGGATGGGTCGTCTGTCCTTTGCTCGGACTTCAGTGTTGTAAAGTCCCTCGAGAGGAGAGAAGCCGGATTGGAAACAAAATGGAGGGGTCTCCAGGGCCTCGTCTGCACTTGGCCACGTGGAAGGGATCTCGTGGTTCTGGCGGTGGGCAAGCCCAGTGAGAAGATGCAGTTGGTTGCGTGAGCGAATCACCCGTCCGTGCACGACGCGGTGCTTTCCAGGTAGCAGCCACGGCTCCCATGTTGCCCTGAATGTTCACAGGGGAGCTCATCAGGTGTGGACTGGCACCATCTAAGGTGCATTGTCGATCACGTACCGCTATTCGCTCGACTAGAGTCCCTCTGGCTACGTCCACACCAGGGAGTTATTCCGGAGTAGTTTATTCCAGAGTTGTTATTCCAGAGCAACGCGTCTACACGACAGGGAAGCCTCAAAATAAGCGAACCTTGCTCGGAAATAGTGCCTCCACACACAAGAGAACTCTTTTGGATTAGAGCCCCTGGAAGCGCTGCTCTCTAATCCGAAATGCCAGGTGTGCACAGCAGCTTTCTTTCAAAATGAGCTGTTCCAGAATAGCCTATCTCCAAGTAGCCCCTTTCCTGTCTACGCAGCTCCTAGTCTGAAAGGCCTTTGTCAAAAGAGGTGCAGCCCCTCATACAATGAGGTTTGCCAAATTCGAAGTAACGCACCTGCTGTTCTGAAATAATTTCGGGATAATGGTCGTGTTGTGCAGATGCTCACGAAGTACCTTTGAAATAGCAGCCGTTATGCTGAAAAAACTTTGCGGTAGGCTGGCCAAGCCCTCTGTCGAGGTCTCAAAGGTCATGATAGAAACCCCACAGGCAAACACCGCACTCAAAGCAGCAAGGCTGTTTCGAGCACAGTATTTTGTTCTGACTGCCCTTGGTTGCGAGATGGATAGCCGGAAGTTCGAAACAGGCCCGTATTGCCAACTGTGGCATTGTGTGGTCAGCACGCAGTTCAGTCAGTTGTTTCGAGGTCGGCTAGCCCTCGCCCCGGAAGCAGACGCGAAATGCAAGTACAGAGCCAAAGCTCAGAACTCTGAGTACAAAACCGGTACGTACATACAACTGGCATAAACAGAACCAGCAGCAGAAGCTTTTCATAGACGCCTCCCTTGGCCCACTCTGCACAGGGTTTGGTTCGGACCTAGAAGAGTTGTTGCAACAAAGCTCTGTATGTTTCTGTTACAGTCCAATAACATCTCATGCCCCCCGGGTTCAGAGCAGGACAGACTGTTGTGCAAAGACCCCCAGGCTCAGAGCAGGACAGGTCGTGGTGCAAAGACCCCCAGGCTCAGAGCAGGACAGGTCGTGGTGCAAAGACCCCCCAGCTGGGGGAGCCTGGCTAGGATTGAAGTGGTCCAGGAGATGCCACCCTTCCCACCCCTTGGGTACCTGCTCCCTGCGCCTCCCTTGGCAGCAGAAACTCGCAGCCAGGGCTCCCACCTTTATTTCCGGCCTCTTCCCTTGGCAATAGGAGCTCCCAGCCAGGGCCCCCCTCACCCCCAGTAGCTGCCCCTTGTGCCAGGGCTCCCCTTTTCTGCCCCCACCGGGGAAGCTCAGAGCCCCGTGCACCATCCCCTTGGGTCTCACATGGTGCCTCCCCCACAGGTGAGAGCGTGGAGGAGAATGCCAACGTGGTAGTGCGGCTGCTGATCCGCCGGCCCGAGTGCTTCGGGCCTGCCCTGCGCGGGGAGGGCGGCAGCGGGCTGCTGGCTGCCATCGAGGAGGCCATCAAGATCTCAGAGGACCCGGCCCGGGACGGCCCCACGGTTAAGAAGGATCGGCGACGGGAGCTGTGCGTGTGGGCACGGAGTCGCATGGGCAGCATCTAGTGTGTGCACGTGGGCACGAGGGCGGTGTTGCATGCTGTGCCACGGGCGTGCATAGCCTTCGGCGCACACCGGGCGGGGAGGGTGTTTGCGTGGTTCATGCGCTGCGCCTGGGTACATGGACACACGGGTGTGTAGCTCTGTGTGTGCATGTGTGTGTTGCACGGACCCTTGCGGCAATGCATGCACACACATGCCAGGGTGTGTAGCTCACGCTCTGCACGTGCCCAGGCTGGGTGCGCCCTCCCTGGGCGCCCTCTTCCCAGCTAGCTGCATGCACTGGGACAAACGCTGCTGTGCTGCAGAGCCAGAGCCTTGGGTCCCTGTGTGCTACCCCATGCAGCCGCCTGGGCAGGAGTGTGAGACACACCGGTGCCTTTCATGGTCACAGTGATACCCCTGCACGTTCCCCTCTCCTGGCAGCCCCGAAATCGTACCCCCTCTGCTCCCCCTTGTGCCCCACTGGGGTAGGACGGGCTTTCTGGGCACCGCTAGAGAAATCAATCCAGGGTAACTGCTTAGAAACCAGGATACTCACAGCCCCAGGCTGGGATTTCCTTCTCGCTAAAGCAAATCCAACCAGCCACCAAGGCACCTCTGCCAGCCCCACTGGCCAGCCCGGAGCCACACAGGCAAACCCACAAACTTCCCAGCCACTCCACCAGCCCAGCCCAACAACCCCCAAGTCGAGGTGAGCGCGTATTAACCCAGTTTAACCCAACACTGCACCCAAAGGGTCCAGCCCCAGAGCCCGGTCCATATACACCCAAAGCAACACGCTCCCCAGTCCTTTAGATCTGCAGAGCTACGGACCGAGTAACGAAAAAGAACAGGGCTGGGGACAAGACCTGTCACAGCCGTACTTTACACGCGCGTTTCAGTTATTGATGCCGCCAACCCTGTCAACTTGCTGATTCTTGAACGTCCCTGAAAGTTCATTTCAGGTTACTCAGATGCAGGTACTGGAGCAGTGCGGATCTGCCGCTGCCTCCACATGCTGGGACATGGATGCTGGGAGACCCAAAGATTCAAGAGGGACGCTGCCGAGTCCACACCATTGTTCTCTCCTTTGCTCTTGTGTTCAGGGACCAAGGACAAGGCCCCATCTTCTTCCCCTAGTCCCTTGAGGGTCCCCTACCTGCCTCAGGTGGGCTCTGTGGCAAAGTGCCCTTGGATGAATCCCAGGAGATGGTCTCACATCAGCCCAGGTCACCAGGCCAGTGAGCTCCTTTCCATTGACAGGTCCCAAGCATCTGGGCTGTGTGTCCGGGGTCAGATCACCTGGTTTCCACCCTATTGTTCAGCCCAGTGCCCCGGCTGGGGCTGAGTTCACACACACTGTGGGGCTTCGCACTCCAGCGTCTTCTACTCCAGCTGCAGAGCTAAAATCTTTACTTCACCCACGCCTCAGGGACCATCGCACCTCACAAGGCACCTCGCCCTCCCCACGGGGCATTCAGATGGCTTCCAGACCCAATATAACAACCCACTCGTGTGACACCCTCCTGCGTCACCACCGCTGTGTCTGTGCCAACACCCTCAGCACTGCCAAACCCCTGGGCCTGGCCCCCAGCCCTTTCCCGCGTTCCCTGGAAGCTGAGCACTCGGGCGGCCGCCCAGGGGAGATTCCGGGGCTGCCCGGCTGGTTAGCAGCACGCCCCCGGCCGGCCGCGGGTGTGTCTGGTGGGTGCACGTCTGTGCCTGCTTTGGCGTACGGAATAAAATTTATTCTACGTGTGGATGGAAGCCATTAGCCATTAGCGCCCCCATGTGCACGTCCAGCGCCGTGTTCTCCCTCCCTGGTGGGGCTGATGTGTGGCGGGGTCCCCACCCCCTCACTCACGCTCTCTGCCCCCCGCAGGTTCGGGGGCGAGGAGACGCACGAGGAGAACCGGGTGCACCTGGGCAATGCCATCATGTCCTTCTACGCGGCGCTGATCGACCTGCTGGGGCGCTGCGCCCCCGAGATGCATGTAAGCACCTTGCCAGCAAGGGCCGGGGCAGGGGGTCCCCAGGCTCCGGCAGCTGCTGCCAGCTGGGTGATGCCCACGCTCTCGGCCCGCAGCTGATCCAGGCTGGCAAGGGCGAGGCGCTGCGGATCCGGGCCATCCTGCGCTCCCTGGTGCCCCTGGACGATCTCGTCGGAGTCATCAGCCTCCCGCTGCAGATACCCGCCTTTGGCAAGGGTACGGCCTGGCCTTTCCCTGGGGAGTGGGGGTGAGACCTTTCCCCTCTGGGGGGCTGGCTGCCATCCAGCCCAGGCAGAAGGCTGCCCGGTTCATGGAGCCGTGGGGCTTTTCCCTTGTGGGGGCCGGCTCCCATGCAGCATAGGGCTGGGGGACCAGCTGTCCTACGGGGATGGGGAACGGAACATGGGGCCCCAGCTCCCTTCTGGCCTGCGGGGGCCCTGGCTTGATATCACAGGGCAGGGGGCAGTGGGGCAGGGGCAGGACTGGCTGGCTCAGGGCCTGGGAGGCCGGGGAGGCTGAGCCCCCTTTTCCCGTTCTCGGGGCCGGGGGGTGGGACAGCCGCTGGGACCCTGTCCCTCCCCCGCGCCGGGGCTGGCCGAGCAGGTGTGACCCTGTGTGGCCCCCAGATGGAAGCGTGGTCGAGCCCCGGATGTCGGCCAGCTTCGTGCCGGACCACAAGTCGCCCATGGTGCTGTTCCTGGACCGCGTCTACGGCATCGAGAGCCAGGACTTCCTGCTGCACGTGCTGGAGGTCGGCTTCCTGCCCGACATGCGGGCCGCTGCCTCGCTTGACACCGTGAGTGGGGCAGGGCTGGGGAGCAGGGCCAGATCCCCCCAGGGGGGCTGGGCCTTAGGGACGGCTGGCTGGGTTCCCCCCGGGGGGCTGGGCCTTGGGGTGGCTGGCTGAGCTCCCCCCGGGGGGGCTGGGCCATGGGTGTGGCTGCCTGGGCTCCCCCCGGGGGGGCTGGGCCGTGGGTGTGGCTGCCTGGGCTACCCCGGGGTCTGGGCCTTGGGGCGGCTGGCTGGGCTCCCCTGGGGAGGCTGTGGGGCGGCTGGCTGGGCTCCCCTGGGGGGGCCATGGGGCGGCTGGCTGGGCTCTCTCTTACAGGGCTGGGCAGTGGAGCAGGTATCTGGGCTCTCACTCTCAGGGGTGGGGCTGTGGGGCAGCTGGCCAGCCTGGATCCTGCCCCCCTGCACTGACCTGTCCCTTCCCCCCAGGCTGCCTTCAGCACCACAGAGATGGCGCTGGCCCTGAACCGGTACCTGTGCTGTGCCGTGCTGCCCCTCGTCACCAAGTGCGCCCCCCTCTTCGCCGGCACCGAGCACCGCGCCATCATGGTCGACTCCATGCTGCACACCGTCTACCGGCTGTCCCGCGGGCGCTCCCTCACCAAGGCCCAGCGCGACGTCATCGAGGAGTGTCTCATGGCGCTGTGCCGGTGCGCCAGGCGGGCCCCTGGGGCGTGGCCTCAAGCTCCGCGGGTCCCCCTGGGATGTGGGCCGGCCCCTCCCGCCCTCCTCAGCCCCCTGGGGATGTGGGGCTGGGCCCCCCGCGGGACACATGGCCTGGCCCTCATGGCTCCCTCTTGGAATGTGGGGCTGGGCCCCCCTGGGCACATGGGCCCCCGAGCCCCAGGCCATTGTGTCTGACCCCTTCCAGCTCCCAGCCTGAGCCCCTGTTCTGAGCCCAGTTGGGGCCCAGTCCTGGCCCTGCCAGGACATCCCGACCTGATCCTGCCAGACCCAGCTGGAGCGGTGGGATGTGAGGCCTTTCCTCCGTAGAGACCACTGGCTCTGAGCCACAGCCAGCCAGGTCTGTGGCCCAGGGGCCACCATATCCCGAGCTCCCTAGTTGGGTGTGGACCCCCTCCCGCAGTGGAAGCCTGGCCAAGCTGCCTGTCCTGCCTGGGCATCCGTGGCTGTCAGGCTGTCCTGGCAGGACCGGCCATCCCGACCCAGCCACTGCTCCCCTGCCCCAAAGCCTGACGCGTGCTAAGCAGACGCTCTCCTTGTCCCGCGAAGCCGTGTGCCGGGGCACGCCCTGCAGCAGGGGGTTCCGCAGGTCCCCCCCATGTCTCAGGCAGCCCGGCCGGCTGTGAGAGCCACTCTCTGCCACAGGTACATCCGGCCCTCCATGCTGCAGCACCTGCTGCGCCGGCTGGTCTTCGACGTGCCCATCCTCAACGAGTTTGCCAAGATGTCCCTGAAGGTGAGGTCCGGGGGCGCTGCGGCTGCGGCTGCGGCTGCGGCTGCGCTGGTCTGGGTCCCGGCTTGCTGCTCGGGTAGGGGGGTGCCACGTGGGCGGCCGCTGTCAGGGCAGTAGAACCAGGCACAGCGTGACAGCTGCTATCTGGGGCCGGGGTGGGGCCACCCGCCATGTGCCATGGGGAGGAGCCCCACACGGAGATGCTGGCGCTAACGCAGTGCAGGAGGAGGCCGCGATGTGTCTGCAATGCACTGGACCCAGAGCACGGTGGCATGGGACTGGCCAAGGTGCGGGCACAGCTCCCTGGAGGCTGAGCACGTGGGCAGCTGCCCAGGGGAGATTCAGGTGCCCCTCAGCTGATGGGCAGAGTGTGTGCACGGCCAGCAGCGTGTTCCTACTGGGGGTGCGCATCCGCCATGCTGCAGCACACAGAACAAGGCCCATTCTGCATGCGGGCGGGGGAAAGTGAGAAGGAGCCCTGAACACGGGGCCCCAGAACACACCAGCAGCCAGGTCGCAGGGCCCTAGAAAGTGCCAGCATGAGTCTGGCTGTGCCACAGGGCCCGGGCACGCCCCTCCTAGAGCCAGCTGTGCCACGGGGCCCAGGTATGTCCCTTCCCAGAGCCGGCTGTGCCGCGGGGCCCGGGCACGTCCCTTCCCAGAGCCGGCTGTGCCGCGGGGCCCGGGCACGTCCCTTCCAGAGCCGGCTGTGCCGCGGGGCCCGGGCACGTCCCTTCCCAGAGCCGGCTGTGCCACGGGGCCCGGGCATGTCCCTTCCAGAGCCGGCTGTGCCATGGGGCCCGGGCACGTCCCTTCCCAGAGCCGGCTGTGCCGCGGGGCCCGGGCACGTCCCTTCCCAGAGCCGGCTGTGCCGCGGGGCTGGGCTACAATGTCCCATCGACCATGGGGCACACACCAGCAGAGGCTGTTTGGTGGTCTCCCAGCTCGGTGGGTGCCCCAGGTTGGTGCCTGCAGGCAGCAGGGGACACCCCGGTGCCCGGGATGCCAGGGGAGGGAGGTGATGGGCTGTCCCCAGCTCGGGGCGGGATGTCCAGCCCGGGGCAGAGCTGTGACCCACGTGCAGCCCGGTACCTGTACCCGCTCCCCTGCCAGCTCCTGACCAACCACTACGAGCGGTGCTGGAAGTACTACTGCCTGCCCACCGGCTGGGCCAGCTACGGCGTCAGCTCCGAGGAGGAGCTGCACCTCACCCGCAAGCTCTTCTGGGGCATCTTCGACTCCCTGGCCCACAAGGTGGGGGCTGGGCCGGCACGGGAGGGGTTGTGTTAGTGGGGGGAGGGGTGATTGGGGGCAGGACTGGGGGGCTGGGGTCAGGATGGGGGAGGGGTGATTTTGGGACAGGACCAGGGGGCTGGGGGCAGGACGGGGGAGGGGTGATTGGGAACAGGACCAGGGGCCTGGGGGCAGGACAGGGGGCTGGGGGCAGGGCTGGGCCTGCTAACCCCCCAGCCCCTGCAGAAGTTCGACGCGGAGCTGTACAAGCTGGCCATGCCCTGCCTCTGCGCCATTGCTGGCGCCCTCCCGCCCGACTACGTGGACGCCAGCTACTCCTCCAAGACAGAGAAGAAGGCCTCTGTGGACGCCGAGGGCAACTTTGACCCGAAACCTGTTGAGACCCTCAAGTGAGGAGCCTCCCAGCTGTGGTCGTGGGAAGCGGGGGTGGTCCTGGGTTGGCAGAGCCTCCTGCCCCACAGGCTGGGTGAGAGCAGGGATGCCCCCCCACGGCCCTCAGCTCTGCCGATGCCCCTCACTGCTGTCCTGTAGCTCCTGACTGTTCCTGTTCCCACGCTCGTCAGAGCAGGCGCTCCCCTTGGTGAATAGGCCTCGGGGCAGCATCCCTGTGGTTCAGTCTGTGCCCCCCAGAGACTGATGGGGACCCCCAAAGCCAGGTGTACCCCACCCTGAGCACTCCTCCCCCACCCCCAGTGTCATCATCCCTGAGAAGCTGGACACCTTCATCAACAAGTACGCAGAGTACACGCACGAGAGGTGGGCCTTCGACAAGGTACGGGGCCTGCCGCCCAGAATGCACCACTGCCCCTTCCCTCCCGGCCCACAATGCACTGCTGCTTCTTCCCCTCCCGGCTAACAATGCACTGCTTCTCCCACTGGCCCACAATGCACTGCTGCTTCTTCCGCTCCCGGCTAACAATGCACTGCTTCTTCCACTGGCCCACAATGCACTGCTGCTTCTTCCGCTCCCGGCTAACAATGCACTGCTTCTTCCACTGGCCCACAATGCACTGCTGCTTCTTCCGCTCCCGGCTAACAATGCACTGCTTCTTCTACTGGCCCACAATGCACTGCTGCTTCTTCCGCTCCCGGCTAACAATGCACTGCTTCTTCCACTGGCCCACAATGCACTGCTGCTTCTTCCGCTCCCGGCTAACAATGCACTGCTTCTCCCACTGGCCCACAATGCACTGCTGCCCGTTCCAGCAGCACCCAACAATGCCCTGCGTCCCCTACCAGCTCACAATGCACTGCTGACCCCACTGATGCACAAGGCACTGCTGCCCCTCCCCCACCAGATCACAATGCACTGCTTCCTCTGCCAGCCTACACTGCATGGGAGCCCTGCCCCCACTGGCCCCCAGTGTGCTGCTTGCTGTGAACCTTTAGGGCTTCCTGGTTTTGTGATACCCCTGTGTGACCTCCCCACTTTGTGCGAAGTCCCTTGCTATTTCCCAGCCCAGCCCCCGCTGGATGTGACCCCCGACCTCTGTGAGCTCTCCTGGGGCTGTGACTTGGGATCCTTCCTCTGGCAGATCCAGAACAACTGGACCTTTGGGGAGGTGATCGACGAGGAGGCCAAGACACATCCCATGCTGCGCCCCTACAAGACCTTCTCCGAAAAGGTACCTGGCCCTCCCCTGCCCAGCCCTGCCTACTTCCTCCCCAAGACCAGACCCACTAAGCCGAACTCCCGCAGGGCTGCAGGCAGAGATCCTGGGAGGGGGCCCTGCCCACTGCCTCCCCAAGACCAGACCCTCTACCCCACAAGCCGAACTCCCACAGGGCTGCAGGCAGAGATCTAGGGAGGGGGCGGGGTGCCCTGAGCAGATCCCTGGAGTTCTGGTTCACCCATCCCTTCCCAGCTCCCTAGCTGTGTCCAAGGGGATCTCAGCCCCCACCCCAGGGAGGGGCTCCCCCCTGCTCCCCCATCCCTCCACAGCCCTGCCCCGAGCCAGTGTCCAGTGTGGCCCTAGCCCCTGGGTCCCCCTGAGGCCATGCCTGGGCTGTCCGCAGGACAAGGAGATCTACCGCTGGCCCATCAAGGAGTCGCTCAAGGCCATGATCGCCTGGGAGTGGACGGTGGAGAAGCCCCGTGAGGCCGAGGAGGAGAAGAGCGAAAAGAAGAAGACGCGGAAGATCTCCCAGTCGGCCCAAGTGAGAGCAGCGTCGTTCGTGGGGGGCTCAGGACTCCGGGGCTCTGGGTGGGGAGTCGGGGCCAGTAGTCAGAGCAGGCAGCCGGGGGCCTGGGTCCCCGCGGCTGTGCTGGTGGGGCAGAACTCTGAGCGAATGAGCAGCACTTGAATGGGTTTTTAGGGGTACATTGCGTTAAATGACAGAATCACAGAGCCCCGGGGTTGGGAGGGGCCTCGGGGGGTCATCGAGTCTGGCCCCTGCCCAGAGCAGGATCAACTCCAACTAAACCATCCCAGCCAGGGCCTTGGTGGCCGGGACTTAAACACCTCCAGGGACAGAGATTCCACCACCTTTCCAGGCAACACATCTCAGGGCTTCCCCACCCGCTGGGGGAAATAGTTTTTCCTAATATCCAACCTCCCACTCCCCCTCTGCAACTTCAGACCATTGCTGCTTGTTCTGTCTCCTGTCACCACTGAGAACAGTCTCTCGCCACCCCTGGGGAGTGGGGCGGCCTCTAGGGCCAGGATGACCTTCTGAGGGCCAACTCTGCACCCCGGGAGAGACCTGCAGCCCTAGCCCCAGGGCTGCTAGGAGGCTACACAGCACCAGCATTCCCAGATGGAGAGGTGGGAAGGCCAGGCTGCGACTCGGGGGATCCCTGCCAGCAGGTGGGAGCAGTAGAGGGCCCATGACACACAGGCCCAGTGTGGAGGTGTGACTGGGTTTGGGGGATGTGAGGCAGTTGTGGTACAATGGGGGCAGGAGATGAGGAGGCCACAGCCCCTTTGAACTCGCACTCCCCCCCCCTCACAGGCCACGTACGACCCCAGCCACGGCTACAACCCCCAGCCCATCGACCTGTCCGGGGTGACGCTCTCCAGGGAGCTGCAGGTGAGACGAGTTCCTCGGTCCAGATCCTTCACCCCTGGGCCAGCTGGTGTGGGGGTCAGGCTGGGGGCAGGGGGGTCCTGGGTTGGCACAGCTGGGATTGCCCCCCAGTGCCCCATGAGGGGATGAATAGCTCATGCCCCCACCCCTCCCCGCAGGCCATGGCGGAGCAGCTGGCTGAGAACTATCACAACACATGGGGGCGGAAGAAGAAACAGGAACTGGAGGCTAAAGGTGAGTCTCTGTCTGGCTGTCTGTGATGGGGTTCAGGGGTCCCCCTGCACTGCACCCCGTCCGCTGGCAGGAGTGACTCTCACTCAGCAGGTACAACACAAGGTTTATTAGGCAACAGAAGCCCAGTTTCTCACAGAAGCGACAGTACACCAGCCAGAGACAGCCCTTCCGACCCGTCCTGGGGAGGAGACCCCGAGGGGTGCCCCTCTGGGGTGTAGCTTCCCCCTCCTCAGGCTGGCTGCCTTCCAGCTCTCCCTTTTCCTAGCCTCTCACTGCCGCCCCCCATTCAAAACCCAGCTCAGCTCCTCCCTGCTCTTTGTTCAGGCAGAGGTGTTACCTGCCAGTTGTAGCCCCAGGGTCATCCTTAGCCAGTGGGAGCTGCTGCTTGCCTCAGACATCCAGCCTGACTCACACATGCACCCCCCCCCACTCCATTACACTGTCCCACTCCCTGGGAACGTGTGCGCTCCCCTCCTGTCCCTGCCTGGAGCACGTCCCGCCTCCCGCCTGTCCCACCTGGGAGCACGTCCAGCTGCCTGTCGCCCCGCCCTGCACCTGCCCTCCAGCTGCCTGTCCCCCGGGAGCGTGTCCCCTTCCCTGTCTGCCCCCTACCCCTAGGAGAGTGTCCATTCGCCTGCCTGCCTCCCCACCTACCCCTCCAGCCACCTGTCCCCCGGGAGCGTGTCCCCTTCCCTGTCTGCCCCCTACCCCCAGGAGAGTGTCCATTCGCCTGCCTGCCTCCCCACCTACTCCTCCAGCCACCTGTCCCCCGGGAGCGTGTCCCCTTCCCTGTCTGCCCCCTACCCCCAGGAGAGTGTCCCTTTGCCTGTCTGCCTCCCCACCTACCCCTCCAGCCGCCTGTCCCCCGGGAGCGTGTCCCCTTCCCTGTCTGCCCCCTACCCCCAGGAGCTGTGTCCAGCTCCCTCCACCCGGGCTGGGCCTGGCTGACGTCTCTCTCCTCAGGGGGCGGCTCGCACCCGCTGCTGGTGCCCTACGACACGCTGACAGCCAAGGAGAAGGCCCGGGACCGGGAGAAGGCCCAGGAGCTGCTCAAGTTCCTGCAGATGAATGGCTACGCGGTGACCAGGTGGGATCCGGGGGCCCCAGGGCACCGCCCATCAGGATCCATCCCCTCCCTCCCATAGAGCCTGTTGCCTCTGGGGGCGGGACCAGCCTGCCACCTCTTCCCCCAAAGGCTCGGCTTGTCCCCCTCAGTCCATTGCCTGGGGGAGCCGGACCCTCCCCCATCTGTTCCCTCCTGGGGCTGGCGGTGAACCTCCCCATCTGCTCCACCCTGTGGGGTGGGTCCATTTTCCCAGGTGTCCCCCCCTCCGGGGTGAGAGTCCCGGTTCCTCCCTGATCTGCTCCCCTGGGGCGGTGGCTGGAGAGACCGGTGGCCCTGAGCCTGCTGTCCCGCAGGGGGCTGAAGGACATGGAGCTCGACTCGTCCTCCATCGAGAAGCGATTTGCCTACGGCTTCCTGCAGCAGCTGCTCAAGTGGATGGACATTTCGCAGGAGTTCATCGCCCACCTGGGTAGGCACCCGCACGCCCCGGCCCCAGTCCAGGATCCCTTGGCACCTTGAGCAGCTCAGCCACCCTCTGTCTCTCCGGCCAGAGGGGCGCTGGGGTTGTATGTCTGGGTGTTGAAGGAGGGGCTGGGAGCAAAGACATCCGGGTTTGGTGCCCAGACCTGGGACAGGAGTGGGGTGTGAGGGTTAGAGCAGGGGAGCCACACGCCGGGACATCTGTGTTCTCCTGGGTCCCAGCTGCTCGCGAGGGGCTCGGAGGCGTCTGCGCGAATTGGGCAGTGCTGCGTGAATGTGCTAAAGGCTGTATCTCTGCCAGCTCCCGCGGGCGGGTGGGCGCTCACGGGCTCTCATCTCCCTGCAGAGGCCGTGGTGAGCAGCGGGCGGGTGGAGAAGTCGCCCCACGAGCAGGAGATCAAGTTCTTTGCCAAGGTGAATTTGTCCGTCTGCCTCCAGACTAGTCTGAGTCCCTGCAGCCAAAGGGAGGAGGGGCCTGAGCCTTGCCAAGGATTCCGCTCCTGGGGAAAGGACGTCGGAGCCAGGGTGGCGTTAAGTGGGGGAGGCTGGGAAGTCACTGCCTGTGTTACGTTGTGCAGGCTGCCCCGTGTCGGGCCTGGGGGTGCCAGTGTTACCGGCACCAGTGAATAGCACAGGCTCCCCCACCCTACAGCCCCCGTCAGCCGCTGCGCTCCCTTCCCCCATCCCTCTGGCCCCCGTCTGCCACTGCGCTCCCCTCCCCCATCCCTCTGGCCCCCGTCTGCCACTGCGCTCCCCTCCCCCATCCTATGGCCCTCATCTGCCACTGCGCTCCCCTCCCCCATCCTACAGCCCCCATCAAGCACTGCGCTCCCCTCCCCTTCAGATCCTGCTGCCCCTGATCAACCAGTACTTCCACAACCACTGCCTCTACTTCCTGTCCACGCCGGCCAAGGTGCTGGGCAGCGGGGGCCACGCCTCCAACAAGGAGAAGGAGATGATCACCAGGTGAGTGGGAAGTGACGTGGGCGATCCCTTGGGCGGGGGAACACCCGGGCAGCGTCTGTTTGCAGCCTGGCCCCAGGTGCCCCCTCCGCCCTGTGACAGCCGGAGGGTTAACCCCCCCCTCAGCCCACCTTCGCGTGGGCACTGCCAGCTGCAGGCGTGGGGCGCTGCTGGTGCTGCTTCCTCACTCCTGACCCACAGGCCAGGGCTCCCCTCCCCCATCTCCACCAGCGTCCCATCCTTCCTGCAGCCCCTGGATCCCCCCACCGTACCCCTGTGCTGTTGGGGGGGGATGAGCACCCCATTGACCCCCCGCTTCTCTGCCTCCCATCTCTACCCCATGCACACGTGTCCTCTGCAGTGTCTCTCTCTCCCCATCTCTCCCTTCAGCCTTTTCTGCAAGCTCGCAGCCCTGGTCAGGCACCGGGTCTCTCTGTTTGGTAAGCGCCCGTTGGCCCCGGGGGCTGGGCTCTCCTGGGGGGTGGGGCAGATCTGGCTGTGCCTGTTGCCGAGCCCTGAGCCAAGCCCGTAGCAGGACATCTGTCACCTAGTCCCGACTGCCCTGGGCTTCTTGAGGGACATCTTTCCCCCACCCCCAGCTCCTCTCTCTTCCTCCTCGTCCCCGTGGCACTGCTCCTCCTGTCCCAGCTGCTGGCCTGGCCCTCTTGCCTTTCCCTGCCTCTTATGCCGTGGCCCCCCCTTGTCCCAGTGTGCGCTGGGCCCAGCCCTCTGGCGGAGCAGGTGTCTCTTGGTCCCCCTGCCACGGACACCCCGACTCCTGCCTCCCTGTCCCCAGCGGGCTCCTGAGCAGGTCTGTCCTCCAGGCACCGACGCCGCGGCTGTGGTGAATTGCCTGCACATATTGGCTCGCTCCTTGGACGCCAGGTGAGCTGCTGGGGCTGGGTCCTTACCTGGCCCAGCTGGTGGGGGCCCTTCCCTGAGCCCAAGAGGGAGCAAGCTAAGGAAATGGGGGAGATTTCCCCAGCCACAGAGTGCCCAGAAGTAGGGACCTCCACCTGGGGTGGGGCTGGTTCCACAGGAATTCCTCGCCTGGTGTGGAGATGCAGCCACCTCTGGGGTGGGACACAGCCGCCTCCCCCAGAATGGGGACGCAGCCCTCTGGGGCGGAGCGTGTGGCTGGTTACAAAGGTCCCCCTGCGCAGCGTCGGGAGACGGTCCCTTTGGGGCGGGACACGGGGCTGGATGGGAGCGGAGCTGACGCAGCGACGCCGCGGCAGGACGGTGATGAAGTCGGGGCCGGAGATCGTCAAGGCCGGGCTGCGCTCGTTCTTCGAGAGCGCCTCGGAGGACATTGAGAAGATGGTGGAGAACCTCAAGCTGGGCAAGGTCTCGCAGTCCCGCACCCAGGTGAAGGGCGTGGCCCAGAACATCAACTACGCCACGGTGGCCCTGCTTCCTGTGCTCACCTCCCTCTTCGAGCACATCGCCCAGCACCAGTTCGGGGACGACGTCATCCGTAAGGGCCGGCCGGGGGGCAGGGGAACAGGGGTCCAGGCTGGCGCCGGGGGGAGGGAGGGAGGGAAGTGCAGGAGCTGAGGGCGGCCAGGGTGGGGCGCCGCAGAGGGAGGGGGAGGGGCTGGGGCTGGCCCCTAGTGGTAGCACTGAGAGCCCTGCCCCCCACCCCCAGCTGCAGGGTGGGTCCCCATGGCGACTCACTGCCCCAGTGCGGGCCGGGGGGCGGCTCTGAGATGAGAGCCGGGGACCGTGGGAAAGCGACACCCGCCCTGACCTGCCCACCCGCTCCCCTCCCAGTGGACGACGTGCAGGTCTCCTGCTACCGGACGCTCTGCAGCATCTACTCCCTGGGCACCACCAGGAACCCCTATGTTGAGCGGTGAGCTGGGCGCGGGACGGGGGCACAAGCAGCGGGCTCCAGGGGGTTGGGCTGGAGTGAGGGGCACAGCCTGGTGACGGAGCCGGGGGCGTTGGGGGGAGGGCAAAGGGGGCGATGGAGCCAGGGGGTTGGGGGGAGGGCACAGGGGATGATGGAGCTGCAGGTTGGGGGGAGGGCACAGGGGATGAGGGAGCTGGAGGGGGGGTTGGGGGGAGGGTACAGAGGGCGATGGAGCCAGGGGGTTGGGGGGAGGGCGCAGGGGATGAAGGAGCCGGGGGGTTGCAGGGAGGGCGCAGGGGGCGAGGGAGCTGGGGGGGTTGGGGCGAGGGCGCAGGGGGCGAGGGAGCCGGGGAGGTTGGGGGGAGGGCACAGGGGGCAAGGGAGCTGCAGGCTGGGGGCAGCCTCCGGCTGAAGCATGTCAACCCCCCAGGCAGCGCCCCGCCCTGGGCGAGTGCCTGGCCCGGCTGGCAGCCGCAATGCCCGTGGCCTTTCTGGAGCCTCACCTGAACATGCACAACCCCTTCTCCGTCTACACCACCAAGTCACCGCGGGAGCGCGCCAGTGAGTGCCCCCCCCCGCCCCCCCAGCCTGTCCATGCACCGCACCCCCCAGACACAGGGGCACTGCCCCCCGCAGCCTGTCCATGCACCATCCCCCCCAGACACAGGGGCACCGCCGACCCCGGCCTGTCCATGCACCGTCCCCCCCCAGACACAGGGGCACTGCCCCACGGCCTGTGGTGTGCGGCGTGTCCTTGGCAAGGGCCCCACAGCCCCCTGGGTCCCCAAAGGACTCCCCACTTCCTGGTTGCCCCCCCTGCTGGGGCTGGGGGATTCCGGGGGGCGTCCCGTGGGGTTTCCCATCTCAACGTGCCCATCCCTGGGGCTGGCCGCTGTGCTCACAGCTGCCCCCCCCAACAGTCCTGGGGCTGCCCAGCTGCGTGGAGGAGATGTGCCCTGACATCCCGGAGCTGGCCCGGCTGATGAAGGAGATCAGTGGGCTGGCGGAGTCAGGCGCCCGCTACACCGAGATGCCGCACGTCATCGAGGTGACGCTGCCGATGCTCTGCAACTACCTGCCCCGCTGGTGGGAGCGGGGCCCCGAGACGCGGCCCCAGGGGCCCTGGTGCACCGAGGTCACCTCCGAGCACCTCAACACGCTGCTGGGCAACATCCTGCGCATCATCGTCAACAACCTGGGCATCGACGAGGCCTCCTGGATGAAGAGGCTGGCGGGTACTGGGGGGTACCGGGGGCACTGGGGGGGCTCTGGGGAGTACTGGGGGGTTCAGGGAGGCACTGGTGAGTAGTGGGGGAGTTCAGGGGGGGCACTGGCAGGTGCTGGGAGGCTCGGGGGGGCACTGTCGGGTACCAGAGGGGGCTCTGGGGGGCACTGGTGGGTACCAGAGGGTTCAGGGGGGCACTGGCAGGTGCTGGGAGGCTCTGGGGGGCACTGGTAGGTACTGTTAGGTTCTGGGGGGCACTGGCAGGTACCAGAGGGGGCTCTGGGGGCACTGGTGGGTACCAGAGGGTTCAGGGGGGCACTGGCAGGTGCTGGGAGGCTCTGGGGGGCACTGGTGGGTACCAGGGGGCTCTGGGGGGCACTGGCGGGTACTGTTAGGGTCTGGGGGGCACTGGCGGGTACCGGGGGTGGCCCACTCAGGGAGGTCGGGGGATGGGCACAGGCCCAGGTTGTCTCTGTCCCTGGCCCATGGCAGGGGATTGGCTGGCTTGGAGAGGGGGGATGGCACCTTTACCTTCTGGGGCACTTGCTCCAGTATAACCTTGGTGCTGGTTTGAGGGGTGGGGAACGGGGCATGGAGCCATTTCACTCTAGGGGGGGCTGGCTTCCATCTGGCACCGGGGAGGGGTGGGCTTGTCGGGGAGGCTGTGGTCTGGCCAGGGGGGCGGGCTGGTTGGGGGTGGGGCGTTGGTCTGGCTGGGGGGGCGGGGGGCTGTGGTCTGAACAGGGGGGTGGGCTGGTCAGGGGTAGGGGGCTGGTCGGGGGTGAGGTGCTGGTCTGGCGGGGGGGACTGCTTGTCTGGTCAGGGGGGCAGGCTGGTCGGCGGTGGGGCGCTGGTCAGGGGGCTCTGGTCTGGCGGGGGGGGGGGGGGGGCGCTGGTCGGGGGTGGGGCACTGGGTTGGTCGGAGGTGGGGTGCTGGTCTGGCCAGGGGGCTCTGGTCTGAACGGGGGTGGCGCTAGTCTGGGCGGGGGGCTCTGGTCTGAACGGGGCGGGCGCTGGTCTGGCCGGGGGGCTCTGGTCTGAACGGGGGTGGCGCTAGTCTGGCCGGGGGGGCGGGGGGTGCTGGTCTGGCCGGGGGGGGGGCGGGCTGGTCGGGGGTGGGGCACTGGTCTGGCCGGGGGGGCAGGGGGCTCTGGTCTGGCAGGGGGGTGGCAGGGAAGGAGGGAGGTGATCTCCGCCCAACCCTGGACCCTGCCCCGCAGTCTTTGCCCAGCCCATTGTCAGCAAGGCGCGGCCCGAGCTGCTGCGCTCTCACTTCATCCCCACCATGGCGAAGCTGCAGAAGCGGGCGGGGAAGGTGGTGGCGGAGGAGGAGCAGCTGCGGCTGGAGGCCAAGGCCGAGTCGGAGGACGCGGAGCTGCTGATCCGCGACGAGTTCTCGGTGCTCTGCCGGGACCTGTACGCGCTCTACCCACTGCTCATCCGCTATGTGGACAACAACAGGTGGGCGGAGCCCCGCTGGCCGAACCAGGGCAGCGGGCGGGGTCTGCTGCAAGTGCCACAGGAAGGGGAGTGGCCTGTGAGAGCCACAGCAGGGGGTGTGGCCTGCTGCAAGTGCCACAGAAGGGGGCAGGGCCTGATCCAGGACAGCCACGCCCCCCATAGCTCCTGCAGCTCCAGCTGTTTGTAGCAGGGTCCCTGGTTCGAATCCTGCCGGAGCTTGGAGCCCCCGTGGTGCAAGGGGCCCTGTTAGTGCCAGGTGAGGACTGGGCACCTGCTCACGGTTCCTCGTTGGCCCACAGGGCCAAGTGGCTGACGGAGCCCAACTCAGATGCTGAGGAGCTGTTCCGCATGGTGGGCGAAGTCTTCATCTACTGGTCCAAGTCGCATGTAAGTGGGGGCGGTGGGAGGTGCTGGTGCAGGCCTGTGAGCAGGACGGAGGGGAGAGTCATAAAGGAGCTTCTCGGGATACTGCTGGGAGGGTTAAATCAGGACAAGTTTTAGAGACAGGGCTACGTACGGCTCAAGCCCGGCAGGAAGGGAACCAGTAAGGCACCGAACCAGGCGCACAGAGCAAGAAGCTGTCCCTGTCGACACCGGCTTCTCCTGTGCCACAGCTGGGACCCTCCGTACCCAGGCGAGAGGTGATGACAACCAGTCTCACCTGCTCGGATCAGGGTCTTCCAATGCCAAAGGAGCAGCCACAGTCCCTGGTCAGTGTGTACCTCAGATCTGACCCCCAAGGGCTCGCTGGGCCCGTCCGTCCTTCTGAATCGAACAGCTCCAGGTTTATGAATAGCGAGAGGGAAAGCGAAGGTGGCAGTTGAAATTGCTGAAGGAATCAGACGACGCAGACCAATTGCAAGGCCTCAGTGCAGGCCTGGGGCAGAGGTGGAATAAGCAGCTGGCTCAAAACACGTCTCTGCAATGCAGCCTCTGGTAGGACGGGGCATCAGGCCTGGCAGCCTCAGTTCCTGGCAGAGGTGCTCCAGGAGTGACGAGCCGGAATGGAGACGAGGATGGAGGAACCTCTGGGGCCGGCTTTATTCCCTTGCCCGGGTGGAGGGAATCCCATTGTTTCATTGTCACGTGAGCGTCGTCGGTCCACACGACTCCGCCCTTTCGGTAGCAGCCGCTGCTCTGAACGTTCATGGCAGAGTTCCTCGCACGTGGGAGGTGCCCTGGCAGCAAAGCGCTGCTGTTCCCTTGCATCCTTTCTCAGGCCGTGGGCCAACCGTGCTGAGGTCGCCCAGGAGCAAACATTTGTAGTACAAGTCCACAGCCACACCTGGCAGCCCCCCCCCCCGGTACTGCAACACACATATCAACAGTGCAAACAGACCCGGCAAATCACCAGCCTCTCCCGGCCGCCTCCCTCGGCCCACGTTGCACGAGGTTTGGAGCCAACGGAGAACAGTGGTTGCAACAGTGATTGGTACGTGGGCAAGGGTATAAAAAGGGCCCCAGAGGTTCCTCCATTTGTCTTCATTCCAGCTCATCACTTGAGGAGCTTCTTTGCCATGAACTGAGTCTGCCAGACTCTGCCAGAGGCTGTGTTCCAGAGGCGTGTTTTGAGCCAGCCGCTTATTCCACCTCTGCCCCAGGCCTGCACCGAGGCCTTGCAATTGGTGTGCGTCGTTTTTGATTCCTTCAGCAATTTTAAATCACAAATCGGACGGCAAGAGCAAAGTGTCCAGGGTGATGCCACATGGGGCGCGGAGAGTCCCGCCTTGGGGCCCGGAGGAGCCGCCCTGGCTGTGGGGCCGGGGCTCTTGGGGCGCTGACACCAGCGAAGGCAGACGACTGCCTGGAGGCTGCACGGCCCCTCTTACAACCCGCAGGGAGGTGCTGGCAATGGGGCATGGACAGGGATGGGTGGACAATGCTGAGGGCGGGGAGGGGAAGCAGCCTTAGCTGAACAGGGCTGGGGCTGGGTCCTGCTTGGATCGAAGATCCCCACCCCCAATGCGTTAGGGAGCACTGGGCTGCGGGGAGGAGAACGGGGGCTCAGCAGGGGGCTCTGGACTGCGGGGGGCTGGAGGGGGCAGATGGGGGCGCTGGGCTGGGGAGGGGCAGATGGGGGCGCTGGGCTGGGGAGGGGCACACGGCACTGGGCTGTGGGGAGCTGGAGGGGGCCAGCCAGGGGCACTGGGCTGTGGGGGGCTGGGGAGGGGCAGACGGGGGCTCTGGGCTGGGGGAAGCCAGGGAGGGGCACACGGCACTGGGCTGGGGGGAGCTGGAGGGGGCCAGCCAGGGGCACTGGGCTGTGGGGGGCTGGGGAGGGGCAGACGGCACTGGGCTGTGGGGAGCTGGAGGGAGCCAGCCGGGCGCGCTGGGTTGCGGGGGGCTGGGGAGGGGCACACGGCACTGAGCTGGGGGGAGCTGGAGGGGGCCAGCCGGGCGCGCTGGGTTGCGGGGGGCTGGGGAGGGGCAGCCGGGGGCGCTCAGCAGAGGGCGCTGTCCTACCAGTGGCGACTGAGTGGGGTCTCGGCTCACCCTGTTGCCCTCCCCCAGAATTTCAAGCGGGAGGAACAAAACTTCGTGGTGCAGAACGAGATAAACAACATGTCCTTCCTGACGGCCGACAGCAAAAGCAAGATGTCCAAGGTGGGGCGCAGGAGAGTCCCGCCTTGGGGCCCGGCGGAGCCGCCCTGGCTGTGGGGCAGGGTGACCTTGGGGCAGGAACACCAGCGAAGGCAGACGACTGCCGGGAGGCTGCACAGCCCCCCTCCCGCACTGCCACCATGGCCGGCTGTGCCTGGGGTCGGTCCTCTCTGGCCCCAGGGCCCTGCGAACGTCCAGCTCCGCTCTGCGGGCGGGTGCTGCCCTGTGGTGTTGCGTCTCATCCCAAGGGCCCTGGGTCGGGGGCAGCCCCGCAGGGTGGTTCCCACTGTGCCCGGGGAGGCCAGAGCTCACGGCTCCAGCGGAGAAGGGGGCCGAGGGGAGCAGGTCCAGTGAGCCATCAGCCCCGCGTGCGGAGTCAGGGAGTCACCTGAGCCTGGGTGTGGGGGTGTCCCATGAGTCCCCCCGATCCAGGCTCCCTGATGCTGACCCCCGGTCTAACCTCCAGGGTGCCATCCTGTGTGGCCCCCAACCTGCACTGGGGGTGCCACGCCCCAGGACAGCCCTGCCCTGCCCTGCCCCTGGGCACAGGCTGCAGCAGCCAGGGGGCAGCGGCCCATCTAACATGTCTCTTCTGTCTTGTCTCCCTTCTCTCCCGGCCGGGTGCCTTTAGTCTGGAGAAGGCCAGGTAGCGTCTCGCATCTCTTCGGCTGTGCAGAGACCGCATGGCGCCTTGTCTGTGTCTGATCTGCCAGCCCCCAGGCCCCGCCCCCACTGCCCGCCCCCTGGGCCGGGCCCCAAACTCGCGAGGTGGTCGTGCGGCCGTGGCATCCTGTCTTGAGCACCTAGGGAGCCTGTGGCCAGCACACGGGTCTCCTCTGCCCCAGGCACTGGGCGAGCAGCAGTACCCACTGCATGTGGCCCGTGGGTTCTGTATGCACACTGTCTGCCAGCTTCCAGTCCCTGGTCCCCAGTGCACCCAGCCACCGACCACCACTGCAGTCAGCCACCGACCACCACTCCAGTCAGCCCCCCAGCCACCACTGCACCCAGCCACCAACTACCACTGCAGTCAGCCCCCCAGCCACCACTGCACCCAGCCACCGACCACCACTCCAGTCAGCCCCCCAGCCACCACTGCACCCAGCCACCAACTACCACTGCACTCAGCCCCCCAGCCACCACTGCACCCAGCCACCAACTACCACTGCACTCAGCCCCCCAGCCACCACTGCACCCAGCCACCAACTACCACTGCACTCAGCCCACCAGCCACCACTGCACCCAGGCACCGACCACCACTGCAGTCAGCCCCCCAGCCACCACTGCACCCAGCCACCGACCACCACTCCAGTCAGCCCCCCAGCCACCACTGCACCCAGCCACCAACTACCACTGCACTCAGTCCCCCAGCCACCACTGCACCCAGCTACCGACTACCACTGCACTCAACCTGCCAGCCACCACTGCACTCAGCACCCCGGCCTCCAGTGGACCCAGCCACCAACTACCACTGCATTCAGCCCACCAGCCGCCACTGCACCCAGCCACTGACTATCACTGCACTTGGTCCACTGGCCCCGCTGGGAACACAGCCTACCAGCTACCGCCACAGCCAGACAGCTTCCTGGTGTATCCAATCCACAGGCCCCCCCATTGTACCTAGCCTACCGATTACCATGGCATCCAGCCTGCTGGTCCCCTGTGTACCCAGCCCACTGGCCCCTGGCGTGCCTGGCTAGTGGCCATGTAGTGGGCTGGTTTGTGCCACGGCTTTGCACCATCAATGGGGGGTGTGCCCCTGACCCCAGCTGTCTCTAGCCCCAGAAGCAGCATGCGCCAGGCCGGCTCTCTGCAGCGCCTGATCTGAACTGGCTTGGTCCCTCTGGGCTCTTGCTGTGCACAGCTGCGGAGTGGGGGGGCAGTGGGGGCCCCGAGGGCTCCGGTTCTTGTTGCTGCCCCCCAGCTCACAGAGCTCGATCGCCCGTGTGACATCCCGGTGGGGAAGGAGGGATGTGGCAGGCAGATTGTGCTGCCCTGCCTGCCTGCTGGGCTGTGTGTGTCACAGGGGGCTCTTTGCACTGTCCTCTCCTGGGATCCAGCTGCCCCCGTCTCTAGGCTTGGCCGGGGCTGAGCCGTGGTGCCCTGGAGGGGTGTCTCTGCCCCCCGCCAGCATGCCCCTGTGCAGCGGGGCTGTTCACTGGCCAGCCGGCTCCCTCAGGCCCTGTTTCTGGTCCACAGCCCCTTGGGGTGACCTGAGGTTTGCGAGGCCCAAGCTCGTTGGCCATTCCCAGGGGAAAGGAGAGAGCCCCTGAGCCCCGCTAGACCCGGGCCATGCCAGGCAGAAGGGCTGGGCCAGGCAGAGGCTTTCCAACCAGGACCGTCACCTGCACAGGCTGATTTCTGAATTGTCAGCGCCCCGAGGGGCTGTGTCCCCGGTGAGGGTGGGGCCGGCTGAGGTGTCCGAGCCACTGGAGGGGCCCCCCCGGGGTAATCCCGACATCTTCGCCCTCTCACCCATTTCCGAGCAGCTCTGCTCCTCTCCTCTTGCCGTGGAGATGGGAAGCCACGCCCCTTTGCAGGAAGCCACGCCCCTTTGTGGGAAGCCACGCCCCTCCAGCTTGGCCAGTGTGGGACTAGCCAGGTTCCCCTCTGGGCGCAGGAGGGGCGTGGCTGCAGCCGGTAGCTTCTGCCTTGGCATGTTGGCTGGAGGCATAGGACCGAAGGCGGGGGAGGTTGAAGCTGGGACCCTGTTCTGACCCCCTCTGGCCCCCACAGGCGGGCAGCTCGGAGCAGGAGCGGACCAAGAAGAAGCGGCGTGGGGATCGCTACTCCGTGCAGACCTCACTTATTGTGGCCACCCTGAAGAAAATGCTGCCCATTGGCCTCAACATGTGCTCGCCCACCGACCAAGAGCTCATCACCCTGGCCAAGGGGCGCTATGCCCTGGTGAGCTGCGGGGAGGAGCCGGGGAGAGGGGGGCAGTGAGATGGGTTGGATCACAAAGTCCCCCCAGTGTTCTGGTCGTGCCTCTGAGCCCACGTACCTGTCCTTGGGCTCCCCACCACCCTGTCCTGCTAGGCCAGAAGCTCTGGTCTCCTCTAGCCACGGCACAGAGCTGGGGTAACACGCCCCCAGCAGAGCAACACAGCTGTAATGCTGCTGACAGCTCTCAGAGGGCCAAACTCCGATATACCCGTCTGCCGCTAGAGAAGTTTTACACCGCGAAAGCTGAGAAATTCACCCCGAGGAAAGGGAGCACAGCTGGGCCTTCCCCCTCCCCCACCCCAACAACAGTTATTTACACTGGGCTTGAGAATAAATTAAAGGGTTTGTATTAAGTATAAAAAGTGGGATTTACGTGATTGCCAGTGAAACCAGACAACTCAGGGTAGGTTCCTGGTGCAACAGCCAATTAAGAGAAGCTGTTTCCAAGTGTGTTCCTCACCTGTCCTTGGTTCAGGTAACATCTTTAAATCTTTCTCTCTGGCTTGAATCTTCAGCTTTTTAGAGTTCTGTGGAGGTCTTAAACTTAGTCTTCTTCATGTGTATCCCCTGAAAGCAGGGAGGAAAGTTCAAAAGCCAGCTGAAGACAAAAGCTTGATTAGTTTCCATTCCTCAAATAGACTTTCCCCCAAGGCCAGAAATCTCCCCATCCCCTTGGAAAAATACAGGTGCAAGATCGATTCCAACACTGGGTGGCATATTCACGTCTTTCCAGGACCAACCACAGTTTGGGCTTACAGGAAAACAAAAACCAGTTCATAGGTTGTTACCTTGAGCACCAGGCCATTAAGTTCCCAGAGTATGAGAGATGGCCCTCACTAGCACATTTAGAATTAAGACATATTTCTGATTTGACAAACGAGTGATACCAGCACAGAAATAGACGAGACACGCTCAGCAGACTGTAACTTTAATTATGCATTTTGCTCAATGCATCTTCAAGTTATTCATGTTCATAAGCCAATTTTCATAAAGCCTGTGGGGGGCGTGACAGGGAGGAGCCACAGAGAGTGAGGGGAGGAGCTAGTGGAATCGGGTGGGGCTGTTGCCCTGGGGGTTGTCTCTTGCGGGCTGAGCTGGAGGGTGGTGACAAGCAGCTGGGGGGTGCAGCTTGTACTGAGGGAGTGTCTGGGCAGCCTGGACTCTGTGCATCTGATGTGCTCTGTGCCCCCTCCCCAGAAAGACACGGATGAGGAGGTGCGGGAAGTCCTCAACAACAACCTCCATCTGCAGAGCAAGGTGAGCGTCCCCCACCCCCGCAACACACACAGCTCCCCCTCTTCTCCCTATGGGCCAGCCCTGTCCCATGGCTGCCTCCCTTTCCCCCATGGGCCAGCCCCCCTTCCCCCGTGGCTGCCCCCCTTTCCCCCATGGGCCGACCCCCGCTTTCCCTCTCAAGCTACCCGCCTCGCCCCATGGCTGCCCCCTCCCCATGAACCAGCCCCTGCCCCACTCCCCACAGGCTGCTCCCTTTTCCCTCTCCGGTGCCATAGCCCAGCGCTCCCTGCTGGTGAATGCCACAGGCCAGCCCCTCCCAGGCACTGTGCGCCGTCCCGCACTTTCCACCAGGGCCGCTGGCCAGCCCCACTTCAGGGCACCCAGGCTCCACCTGCCCCCGTCGCCCATGGTCTGATGCCCAACCCCCCAGCAGGGCCGGTCCCTGCTGCCCTGTGTCTTACCGCCCTGCTCCCCCGGCAGTGCGAGAACCCCACGTCCATGCGCTGGCAGATGGCCCTGTACCGGCAGATGTCGGGCAAGGCCGAGGATGCCAACAAGCCAGAGAAGATCGTGCGGCGGGTGCAGGAGGTGTCGGCTGTGCTGTACCACCTGGAGCAGGTGAGGGACGGGGTGGGCGGGGCGGGGTGGGGCAGCGCCGTGGGGCCTGTGGATGTAACCCCACCGTTGCCCACAGACCGAGCACCCCTACAAGTCGAAGAAGGCCGTCTGGCACAAGCTGCTGTCCAAGCAGCGCCGCCGCGCCGTGGTCGCCTGCTTCCGCATGACTCCGCTCTACAACCTGCCCAGGTCAGAGCCGGGTCTGCCCTGGGCAGGGCCTGTGAACCAGCCTCCCCCACCAGGGGTCTCGCGCCCCCCACTTCCCCCCCACCGGGCATCTCTCACCCCCCCAACTTCCCTCCTGCCAGGTGTCTCGCGCCCCCCCCAACTACCCCCCCGCCGGGGGAGTCGCGCCCCCTCCACTGCCCCCCGCCAGGCTCTCATGCCCCCCAACTTCCCCCCTGGCTGGGGGTCTCATGCGCCCCCACTTCCCCCCCCACCGGGGATCTCACGCCCCCCCAACTTTCCCCCCGCCGGGGGTCTCACGCTCCCCCCAACTTCCCCCCTGCCAGGCGTCCCGTGCCCCCCCACCTCCCTCCGTGAGGGATCTCACCCCCCCATCTTCATCCCCCCACGGGGAGTCTTGCACCCCCCCAACTTCCTCCCCCTGCCGGGCGTCTCACACCCCCACAAATTCCCCCCTGGCAGGTGTCTCGTGCCCCCCACCTCCCCCCAAGGGGGGTCTGGCACCCCCCCAAATTCACCCCCCTGTGGGGGTGTGATGGGGTTCAGGGGTCCCCCTGCACTGCACCCCGTCCGCTGGCAGGAGAGACTCTCACTCAGCAGGTACAACAGCAGGTTTATTAGGCAACAGATGTCCAGTTTCTCACAGAAGCAACAGTACAGCAGCCAGAGACAGTCCTTCCAACCCGTCCTGGGGAGAAGACCCCGAGGGGGGCCCCTCTGGGGTGTAGCTTCCCCCTCCTCCGGCTGGCTGCCTTCCAGCTCTCCCTTCTCCTCGCCTCTAACTGCCGCCCCCGATTCAAAACCCAGCTCAGCTCCTCCCTGCTCTTTGTTCAGGCAGAGGTGTCACCTGCCAGTTGTAGCCCCAGGGTCATCCTTAGCCACTGGGAGCTGCTGCTTGCCTCAGACATCCAGCCTGACTCACACAGGCACTCCCCCCACTCCATCACAGGGGGGTCTCCCACCCCCCAAACTTCCCCCCCACCAGGCATCTCGCACCCTCCCACCTCCCCCAGTGGGGGGGTCTGGCACCCCCCCAAATTCACCCCCCCGTGGGGGGCCAGGTGTCTCATGGCCCCCCAACTTCCCCCCCCAGGTGTCTCACGCCCTCCCACCTCCCCCCGCCGGGGGTCTCATGCCCCCCAACTTCTCCCCCCGCCAGGGGTCTCACACACCCCCAACCCCCACCACCAGGGGTCTCGCACCCCCCAGCCTGCCCCCCGCCACGGGTCTCATGTCCCTAACTCGCCCCCACTAACTTCTCACCTTCTGGGGGTCTCCTGCCCCCACTAACTTCTCACCTGCCAGAGGGGTCTCCTGCCCCCCAAGTTCGCCCCTGCTGGGGAGTTGTGCCCCACCCCAATTTCCCCCCAACCAGGGGTCTTGTGCCCCCCAATTTCCCCCCACCAGGGTCTCACACCCCCTAACATCCCCCCACCAGGGGAACTGTGTCCCTCTATACCCCCCGCTAGGGGAGCCCCGCTCCCCACACATCCCCCCACTAGGTAACTGTGCCCCTCTACATGGCACCCCACTGGGGCCATGCTCCCCACATCCCTCCACCAGGGGAACCATCGCCCCACTTCCCGCCCATCGGGAGTGAGGCTCCGCCCACATGGGTATACGCATCCCCCACCTTCGCCTGACAGGACCCGTTCTCCCCCTCCCCCGCCCTGGAGAGCCTCACACCCCAACTGTCCCCACCAGGTAGCCACGGCCCCAGGACGCCCCTGGGATCTAGCGACCTGCATGACCCCAACAACCCTCCTTGCCCGCCAGCAGGAGCCGTGTTGTCCCCTGGCGCTGGGGTGTCAGGTGGCATCTCAGCTCTGCCCAGCCCTTTGCGTCCCCTGCCCACTCCATGCCCCCCGGCAGGATGCTGGAGGCTGAGCGGGTGCAGCCAGGGGGCTCTGGGTCAATTCCTGCCCCCAGAACGTGGCCCTGCCAGGCCTCTCATCTGCTCCTTCCCGCAGGCACCGGGCCTGTAACATGTTTCTGGAGAGCTACAAGCTGGCCTGGATCGTTACAGAGGAGCACGCCTTCGAGGACACCATGATCGACGACCTGGCTGTGAGCTGGGGGCACTGGGATGGGTGTGCTAGGGGAGGGGAGTTAGCTTTGCATGTTTTGAGCCCTGGTGCCACGCTGCTGGGGTCCCCTCCCTGTCTGGGTGCCAGGCTGCCGGGGTCCCTACCCCACCTGGGCGCCAGGCTGCTGGGCTCCCCTCCCTGTCTGGGCGCCAGGCCGCCAAGGTCCCTACCCCACCTGGGCGCCAGGCCACCGTGATCCCCTCCCTGCCTGGTCACAAGTTCCCAACTGGTGACTCTCTGTTGTCCTGCTGGGGGAGTAGAAACCAGGTGAGGAGGAGGAGGAGGAGGAAGAGCAGATGGAAAAGAAGCCCGACCCCCTGCACCAGCTCATCCTGCACTTCAGCCGGACGGCACTGACAGAGAAGAGGTGGGTGCTGGGGCTGTGGCAGCATCAGCCCCCTAGCAACCAGCCTGAGGAGTGAATCTCCCTGGGGGTCTCCCGAGCTGAGGGGCTGGGAGCCAGGATTCTGGGGCTCCGTTCCTGGCTCTAGAGGGGATTAGAGTCCAGTGGTTAGAGCAGGAGCTGGGAGATGAGACTCCTGGGTTCTCTCCCCCAACTCCAGAGAGTGGGGGCCAGGGGTTAAAGCTGCGGGCGGCTGGAAGTCAGGACTGCTGGGTCCTCTCCTGGGCTCCAGGAGAGGGCGGGGTTGAGGCTCTGCTGTAGGAATGTTCCCCTGGCCTTTCTGGAGTGTGGTGTTGGTTCTGATTCGGCCTGTGCGCTGCCTTTCAGCAAGCTGGACGAGGACCATCTGTACATGGCCTACACTGACATCATGGCAAAGGTGAGTAACTGCAGCTCCACGCCTGCTTCTTGCAGCATGTCTCCCCCAGTGCCCCCCGCAATTTGCCCATCATTCCCCGGGCAGCTCCAGAAACTCATCCCACTTGCGAGTCGAGCTGGGGTCAAACCTGGCTCTCTGGGTGTAAATGCAGCAGAGAATTTGGCTCCCTCCCTTCCTGGACTCTCCCCACTTCCAGTAAGGGGCAGTTTGTGCAGCTCTTTCCCCCTCTCCTTCACAAGCTTCTGCTTCTGCTATGCTTGACTGGCCGGAAGGAAACCCCCAGGTCACGGCCCTGAGGGCAGTAGCAACAATGTTGTAACTTGAGAGTAATGCCAATTGTATCTGTAGAGTGGCGATGGCATAACAGCTGTGTAATAGCTTTCAGAGAACTGGTATCTTTGGAGCAGCAATATAGCAACAGGATAGTATGTTGGGGTAACTAGGTAGTGTCTTAAGAACCGCTTTGTAACCTTGTAGTATCTCTGTAGTAATGATGGAGTAACAGCTTTGATTCTCTGAAGTATTCGCACATGTCTTTGGAGTAACTGCGTATTACAAATGTAACATCACCAGAGTAACATGATACTAAGAGTTACCATTGTTTCTGGAGTAACAGTGTCACGTCCCTGGGGTAACAGCATAATGTCTCCGAAGTCACTATGTGCCCATGGCACAGTGTCTCTGGAATAACATTATAATGTCTCTGGGCTAATGACGCACTCACTTTGTAGTAGCTCTGGGGTAGTAGTGTAATATCTCCAGAGTAAAAATGTACCGACGGTTTGGTTTCCCCAGAGTAATGGTGTAGTATCTTCAGAGTAATACTATAGCGTCCTCGCACAGAGCGTTGCGTCGCCGGAGTAACAGCGCACTAGCAGCGTGATATGGCTGGAGTGGTGACGTATCTCCAGCCCAGTGGTGCAGTATCACTGGAGTAATGGGATGGGCTCTGGATTGGAGCAGGGGATGTTTGGTGTTTGGCTGGGGAGGACTTCGTCACACGGTCTCCCCTTTCACCCCCAGAGCTGTCACATTGAAGAAGGTGAGGCGGAAGGTGATGAGAAAGATGAGGAGGAGGCTGAAGGCTCCTTTGAGGTAGGTGATCCCCTCCCTCCTTTGGGTGCCGGCCAGGCCCCGACCTGCCTGCGCTGACCCTGCTGTCGCGGTTACGCAGGAGAAGGAGATGGAGAAGCAGAAGCTGCTCTACCAGCAGTCGCGGCTGCACAACCGTGGGGCAGCCGAGATGGTGCTGCAGATGATCAGTGCGTGCAAAGGTGAGATCACGCCCAGGGTGTCTCTTGGACACGTGCCTGGAGGGCTGCAGGGGAGGCTTGAAGGGGGCCAGGTGGGGGTGTAAGGCGTGTGTGGGCCAAACAGCAGGCTGGGGGTAGATGTGTGGGTAGGGGTCGGGTTGGACAGGCACTGGTGGGGTGCTGCCCTGGGGGTTGTTGTGAATCCCTGTGCCCTCTCCCCGTGGTACTCACCTCTGAGCCCCTGTGGCACTGGGGACCCTGCTGCTGTGATACCTGCTTCAGGCATCTCCCAGATCCCCGAGGGGGTGGGTGTTAGACTCTGTGCCCCTCAATGCCCCCCCTGTGGTCACTGGCACTGCCTTGGTTGTTGGCAGGGGAGCCTGGCGCTATGGTGTCCTCCACCCTCAAGCTGGGCATCTCCATCCTCAACGGAGGTAACATGGAAGTGCAGCAGGTATGGCACAGGCATCACTCCGTTCCCGGGGCCGGGGCCCCGGCACCTCGCTCAGTCCTTGCACGTGCAAAGGCCCCACCAAGCCAGGGACTAGCAGCAGAGTAACGGCCGAGGAGAGGAGAGATGTGTTGGGTAATGAGCAGTCGTGTCTAGCAGCGTGTTAGTAACTCCTGAGTAACCAGTGAAGGAATGTGGGGTAACCAGGGCTTCTGCCCTGAGTAACAAAGGGAGTAGCAGCTTAGTAATGAGCGAACAGTCACTGAGCAATGAGGGAGAAAATGCTGTGTAATGACAGAGTAATAATGGACAAGTGCTAAGTAACTAATGAGTAATAAGGAAGGAGGACATGAGTAGTGAGCTGAGTAATCAGGGAGGAGTGGGTGAGTAAAGTGCTGAGTAATGAGGGAGGAGCAGGTGAGCAATGGGCTGAGTAACAGGCTGAGTAACAAGGAACGAGTGAGTAAGTAATGTGCTGAGTAATGAGGGTGAGGGGCTGAGTAATGGGCTGAGTAACAAAGCAGGAGCGGGTAATGGGCTAGTAAGGAGGGAGGAGGGGCTGAATAATGAGGGAGGAGCAGGAGTGTAATGGGCTGAGTAAGGAGGGAGGAGAAGGTGAGTAATGGGCTGAGTAAGGAGGGAGCAGGGGCTGAGTAATGTGCTGAGTAATGAGGGGGAAGGGGCTGAGTAACGAGGGAGGAGCGGGTGAGTAATGGGCTAGTAAGGCGGGAAGAGGGCATGGGTGGCCAGTATCCAGGCAGCGGAAGACAATGCCTTCCCAAATTGCCTCTCCTGGTACTGTCCACACTCCGCTGAGGAACCCAAGCTCCCTCCCCTGCTTGCTCTTGCAGTGGCAGAGGCTGGGCCAGGCAGGCTGGGGGCTGCAGTGCCCCCTCATGTGCTCCCGGCGCTGGGGCTGGTGGCTCGGCTGGGGAGCTCACGGTTCGGCGGGTGGCTGGGCAGAGGCCAGTGACCTCGGTAGCAGCTGGGGCCTCAGGCGGCAAGGGCAGAGCTGGGGGCTTGTCTCCCAAGCTGTGGGGTCGCCCACCAGCCGCGGAGGGGCGAGGCCGGAGGGAGCAGCTGTGGAGGTGCTGCTCAGAGGACAGCCTGCCTTTGCCCCCACAGAAAATGCTGGATTACCTGAAGGAGAAGAGGGAGGTGGGCTTCTTCCAGAGCGTGCAGGCCCTGATGCAGACCTGCAGGTGAGTGGAACCGTCTGTCTGTCCGCCCTGGCCGGCGTCCCTCCCTCCCGACAGGCCCCTCCGGCTGTAATGTGACGGGGGTTCTGGGACAGCCAAGGCAACCAACCCGGGGGTATCGCTTACTGCCGGGCCGGGCCTTCCTTCTCGCTACGGCAAATCCAACCCACCGCAACAGCACCCCTGCCAGCCTGGCCAGCCCGAAGCCACACGAGCAACCCCCCAGACGCCTCCAAAGCGCAAATCGACGCCCCTCCTCTGGTGGGAGGTTATTAAACCTGTTGCACCAACTCCACACAGCTTCTTCCGGGCCCCAGAGGGTCCAGCCCCTGGGCTGTCCCCCAGACGGCACACTGCACCTGTCCTGTGCACTCTAATGGGTACCAGCTGCTGATGCGGCCAGCCCTCTTAGGTGCCGATTTTGGAAGGTCTCCGAAAGCCTCCCCTGGGGGATGGGTGCCCAGCCCACCGTGGCGGGGAGGAAGGCCCGGCCTGGGCCGTACGTGGCCGGTTGTAAGCGATACCCCTGGGCGGGTTCCCTCAGCTGTGCCCAGAACCCCGTCGTTGGTCGAGCCCTGCTAGCTGCCCTCTCGCTGCCACTGGAGGGAACCTGAGCAGCAGGGAGCCAGGCCTGGGGGCACCTGTCAGCCCTGCTTCCCAGCCCAGCATGCCGGGGCCAGCACCCGCTGCCCCCATCCGTACCCACTGCTGGGGCTGCCTGTGGAGTGCTGGGGGGGAGGGAGGCTGTTGGGGACAGGGTCTCCCCACTCCCCCGCTGGCCTTCCCTGACCCCCACTTCTCCCTGCAGCGTCCTGGACCTCAACGCCTTCGAGAGACAGAACAAGGCCGAGGGGCTGGGCATGGTGACGGAGGAGGGAACAAGTGAGTCTGCGCTGCCCCCCACGACTTGAGCGCTAGGCAGCACGGCCCCCACCCTGGTGCTCCGCGCCCCTGTCCCGGCCTCCCCCGTCGGCCCCAGCCCTGCCGCTCCGCACCCCGACCCGACCTCCCCACTCGGCCCCAGCCCTGCCGCTCCGCACCCCGACCCGACCTCCCCACTCGGCCCCCGCCCTGCCGCTCCGCACCCCTGTTCCAGCCTCCCCCGTCGGCCCCCGCCCTGCCGCTCCACTCCCCTGTCCCGGCCTCCCCTGTCGGCCCCAGCCCTGCCGCTCCGCACCCCGACCCGACCTCCCCACTCGGCCCCAGCCCTGCCGCTCCGCACCCCTGTTCCAGCCTCCCCCGTCGGCCCCCGCCCTGCCGCTCCGCACCCCTCCTTTCTGGCCCCCCAGGCCTGCCACTCTCTGCCCTTTTGCTCTCGTCCGGCTGACCAGGGCAACGAGGTTCTGCTCTGGTGAGTGGGCAATGGCATCCAGGAACCCAGGCCCCAGTGCCAGCCGCCCCCGAGGCAGCGTCCCCCCTTCTGACGGTGACGGGAGCACGGTCGCTGCAGCCGCTGAGCTCCGGGGCCTGAGCTGGGGGCATGTAGATCCGCAGGTCCCAGTTCAAGCCCCCCTGGGTGGGCAGCAGGGGCTGGAGGACAGGCAGGCTGTGGGGGCACCGCCTGCAGAAGGGAGGGTGTCTCGGGTGGGTCGTGGTGAGCAGAGTTGGGCTTGTCCCGCCCTGCCCTGGGGCATTCCCCCGCAACGCCTGCTAGTAAGTGCCGCAGCAGCTGGTCTCGTGGGCCCGACCTGGCCCGTCCGTGCTGGGGGAGCCCTGTGGCTCAGGGCTAAGACCCTACTCCTTCCGCGCTCCTCCCCCCCGGTGTGTGATCACAGCTGCCGTGTGGCTGCAGGCTGCCCCAGAGTGAGGCGCTGCTATTAATCCAGATCATAATAACGCCCTCCCGCCCCGCCCCGGGCGGCTCCACTCCACATTAATGGCCTTAATCTGGTTTTAATCATCACCTTTTCCTTTGCACTGTGACGTGTGGCACTCACCTCCTCTCTCCCCCTTCTCTTCCTCTCCCCCTCCCCACCCATCTCACCGGCACCCCAGTCATCCGTCGGGAAAACGGTAAATAACCTGCTGCTGCGCTGGGTTCTTTCTCCGGGCATTTTCTTGGTCTGTTTCCTAACCCGGCGGGTTCATCCCGATGCCAATGGCTGATCAGATCCCCTGTTCACATATGGGCCCTGCCCATCCATCGAGGCGAGAGGAGGGAGGTTGCCAGCCAGTGTGCTGTGGCTGGGGTAAGGCAGCTCTGTTTTTGTTATTGTAGGGTCACTTGTGAGCACTGGCCTGTCTGTGTTAGGCGGGTTCCTTTCAGGGAGCTGGCCTCGTTGGTTTGTTATTGTAGGGCTGCAGGGAGTGAGCAGCGGGAACTAAACGCACCGGTTTGTTGTTGTAGGGTGTCTCAAGCCCTGCGTGGTGCTCGTGTGTGGTTGTGTTGTTCCTGGGTGCTAAGCTGCTGCATTACTGCACGTGTGCGTGGGGTTACATGGCCACACACGCTCACCTGTTGTCTCGGGGTGTGGTGATGCTTTGCTGGGTTGTATACATCAGCTCGTTGCTGTGCGGCGCTCCTTGCTGAACCTGCACCAGCGTGTGTTGCCGTTAGCCCAAGTGTGCTGCCGGGAACGCCGATTTCAATCAGCTCCGTGAATCCTGTTTTCTGCTTGTGCTTTGTAGCTGTTCCCCTGCAGCAGGCTGAGCTCCCACTGGTCGGTGGCCATTCAGCAGTGGCAAAGGGCAGCAACTTCAAGTCTTTTCACAGCATTTGGAGCTTCTCTGGCTGATTAAGGGAATATAGAATCAGGACTGGGTGGAAGCTCAAGGGTTGTCAAGTCCGGTCATCTGCACTCATTGTGATGGGGTTCTGGAGTCCCCCAAGCTCTGCACCCTGTCCGCAGGCAGGAGAGTCTCTCACTCAGCAGGAAAACAGCAGGTTTATTAGCCGACAGGACACAGCATCATACAGAGGAGTCAGTACAGCAGGCAGAGACAGCCAGTCCAACCCATGTTGGGGAGAGGAGGCCCCGAGGGGCCCCCAGAGCTGGGGCCTGGCCCCCTCCTTTGTCTCTCTCTCTCTCTCCCAGCCCAGACTAACTGCTTACAACTCCCAGTTCCAATTCAAACCCCTCAGGCTCCACCTCCTCCTTTGTCTGCAGTACAAAGGTGTTACCTGGTCGTCAAGGTTACCCTCAGCAGGAGCCCCACACCCTCTGTGAGCCACACACACACACAGGTATCCCCCACTCCATCACACTCATGGCAAGAGCAAGCACCATGTAGGCTCTAGATCAAGGGTCAACAACCCCCGGCACGAGTGCTGAGAGCGGCACACAAGGAGCATGTGACGCGGGAGCTCAGCCCCACAAGCTGGCTCAAAGCCAGGCTGCCTGGGGATTAACAAAAGACCAGCTAATGCTCCCAACCGCCCCCGAATGGAGAAGCTCTGCGTCTTCGTTTATTTATCAATGAAGCTGTTGTAAATAGGACTGTGAGTGACTTAAAAAGTATCCCTGGCTCTCGGCCCATCCATGGAGGTCAAAAGGTCTCACTTCGGCCCTCAGCCTGGGAAAGGTTGCTGACCCTTGGGCTTAAAGCATTCCTGAAATGTGTCTGTCGAGCCTGCTCTTAAATATCTCCAGTGATGGAGCTTCCACCACCTCCCCAGGTGATTTATTCCACTGCGTAACCACCCTCACAGGACGTTGTTCCCAACGTCCAACCTAAACCTCCCTTGCTGCAGTTTAAGCCCATTGCTCCTTGTCCTGTCCTCAGCGGTAAAGTAAAACAGTTTTTCTCCCTCCTCCTTGTTACAGCCTTTTAGGAATTTGAAATTTGTTGTCATGTCCCTGCTCAGTCTTCTCTTTTCCAGCCTAAACAAACCCAGTTTGTTCCATCTTCCTGCACAGGTCGTGTTTTCTAGATCTTCCTAGACCATTTTACTTGTTCTTCTCTGGATTGTCTCCAGTTTGGCCACATCTTCCCCCAAATGTGGGGCGCCCAGAACTGGACACAGGACTCCAGTTGAGGCATTATCGGTGCAGAGTAGAGCAGAAGGATTGCCACTTGTGTGTTGCTCACAACACTCCTGCTCTTATGTCTGTTATAAGGGGGATCCTGGGGGGACACTGCTCAGAGTATCAGTTCAGGGCAAATTGCTTAGGGACAGGGCAACTTACAGCCCAAGCCTCGGGGCCTTCCACTCTCAGGCACCAAACCAGTCACAAACAGCCCTGCTGGGGTTGGTCTAGGGGAGAAAGTAGACCCAAGATACACAACTCCGGCCAGGAGAATAGTGTAGCTGGAGTGGACGTACCTAAGGTCGAATTTCTGCAGTGTCCCCACCGTGGGAGGTCAACTTCCCATCGACTTCCCTTGCTGCTTGCAAAGGACTGCGAGGAGTGCACCGGGATGACCTCAGCCTTCGATTTAGCGTGTCCCTATCAGACACGCTAAATGAAATCCCAGAAGATGGTTCTCCGCAGAGTCAACTGTCGATGTGCCTTGTTCACCACTGTGGCTAGCAAGAAGCCACGTTTCGATGCTCCGTTTCTCTCGTGTCGCCCCCAGTACCAGTCCTTGTGCAGACGGGGGTTTAGGAAAACCAGTCTCGCCAAATAAAAAGGTTCCACCAATCCCAAAGAAGCAGCCACCTTCCCAGGTCAGTTTATAACTTAGAAACCGACCAGAAAAGCACACAGTGCTGATCCTTTGGCGTCTGTAATAGGAAGGCAGGAAGGAAGTTAAATATAAGAATTGCCGAGTTCTTGGCACAGGCTTGTCGCAGAGATGGAATAAAATTCTGGCGTATGTCTCTGGAGTCCCTCTGCTGTTAGGATGGGTCTTCTACTCATTTGTTCATAACTTCAGCTTGTAATAAAGATCCTCCAGAAGTGAGAAGCCAAACTGAAGACAAATTGGAAGACTTTCCAGGACCCTTTATAGCTCCTTTGACGTGGGGTGGTGGGGAATCCCATTCTTCTGGCTGTGGGATGGAGTTCGGAGTCCCATTAGCCAGTCCCTGTCCAGGCCTGTCTCGGGTCTTTGCAGGTGGGCCCCCGTTCAGTGCAGTTGGTGTCTCCCAGGGGTTTCACTGTCTGTTGAATGTTTTTTGATGGGCCAATCAATCAGAATAGTCTTTCCCGGTCACTTCAGTGAGCTACTCTGTGGGCGTTACCCCAGGGGCTAACATTTGCAATACAAGCACATAGCCAAAACTCATAGCTTCAAATACAAAAATGAAATATGCACCCAAATGGCATAACCATAATAAGCTTTACGTACACTACTCACTTGGCCCACTTTGTACGTGATTTGTTGCAAATGTCTATCAGTAGTTACAACAAAGGTCTGTAAGTTACATCCTAATGTAGTAACAACACAACATCCCAGAATGATGTTTGTGTAACTCTTCTGCCAGGAGTCGTCAGCAACTGGAGCCAGGTTCAACATCTAGGGGCTCCTTTTCATCCAACTCACATAGAAGCGGCTTGAGCCCCCACCCAGTAGCCTGAGACATTCACGTCCCCCCTGGGGGCCTCGGAGAGGCAATGCTGCCCCACTCGCCAGCACAGAGTCTGAGTGTAGAAAGAAACTTTTAATGAAAGAGGCAGAAAAGTCACATGGCACAAGCTTGGAAAAATCCCATACCCAGTGTTCAGAACCAACCCTCAAGTAACTGCCCCAGTTCAAATGGGTTGAGCAGTGTCCTTGGCTTCTCAGGCTCCCCTGTCCAATGCTGTAACCAGCTAAGCCACAGACCCAAACTTTCTCTGTACCCCACTTCAAATACCCCACTTACAACTCAGTCCAGTCCGTGCAGGCCCTGACACATCACCCTGATGCATTCCCTCATTGAACCTGAGGCAATGCTACCTTTGTGCTAGTCCGGCGTTCTGCTTGCCCCTGCCAGCCGCTCCACCGGCTGCCCACCAGTTGTTCCTGCCAGCCGCCCGCTGCTTTTCCTACCAGTTGCTGGTCGTGCCTGCTGGTTCCCCACTACTCATACCGGCCGCCCGCCAGTCACTCCTGCCAGTCACCTGCTGCTGTCTTTGGGGTTTTGCTCTAGGCAAAACCCTGTGATTCCAGCTCTCCATAGCTTCAGCTACCAGTGATTTCAGTTTGTAGTGGCATTCAGCTCTGGGCCTCACCACAGCATCTCAGTAGCTGCCCAGGTGGATTCTCACAGAATAACTATAGACCCATCTTTAAGTCTGCCTATGAACAGTGGGGAGAAGACCTAGTCAAACCAGTCTTACAGCTGCATAGCCAAAAGCCTTCCAGCCAGCTGGTTCAACCACTGTCCCTTCCCCCCCTTTTTTTAACCTCACAGGGCTTAGATGGAAACAAAAAGCAGTCAAGTAGCAGTTTAAAGACTAGCAAAATGGTTTATTAGGTGAGCTTTTGTGGGACAGACCCACTTCTTCAGACCATAGCCAGACCAGAACAGACTCAATATTTAAGGCACAGAGAACCAAAAACAGTGAGCAAGGAGGACAAATCAGAAAAAGATAATCAAGGTGAGCAAATCAGAGAGTGGAGGGGTGGGGGGGAAGGTCAAGAATTAGATTGAGCCAAGTGTGCAGACAAGCCCCTATAGTGACACAGAAAGTTCCCATCACGGTTTAAACCATGTGTTAATGTGGAAACAGCCGAATTTGAATATAAACGCCAGCTCGGCTGTTTCCCTTTCCAGAACGGTGCGATAATTCTTCTTCAATAACACACATACCTTGAGGTCATTGACAGAATGCCCCATTCCATTAAAATGTTGACTAATGTTAGATGGAGGGAGCCCTGTGCAATCCATATCTTGCACAGCGGTGATGACTGCCCTGTACGCCCACAACAACTTCAAGCAGTGGTGAGACTCCACAATTCTTACACTGGGTGATCGCAAAAATTGTGACTTTACAACAACATATTGTTTACAATAGACAGAAACCTCCTTGCTTCACGTGCTCCCCTCGGGCTTTGTTTACAAGGCATTACATATGCACACCTTTGCGTTTTCTTGCAAATGATCTCTGAAGGACACATTCCCCAACCCCTTCAACAGCATTGAGCTCCTGCTGGCACATTCCTTACATTTGCTGTTATTTTTCTGTAGCGGTGTTACTCTGCTGGCTCATATTTATCTTGTGCTGCACTGCGATCCCTGCATCCCTTACCACAGGACTCATTCCTAGGCAGTCGTTTCCATCTTGTATAGGTGCTACTGACTGTTTCTTCGTAAGTGGAGTTCTTTGCACTTGGCCTTACTGAATTTCATCCTGTTGACTTCAGACCTTTTCTCTAGTTTGTCCAGATCATTTTGAATTATAATCCTGTCCTCCAGAGCACCAGCTAACCCTCCCAGCTTGGTGTCATCCACAAAGTTTACAAGTGTACTCTCTGTGCCATTATCTACGTCACTGAAGGAGATATTGCACCGAACCAGACCCAGAACTGATCCCTCTGCAGAATCCCACTCACTGTGCCCTTCCAGCATGACAGTGAATTATTGGTAACTACTCTCTGAGAATGGTTATCCAATCAGTTATGCACCCACCTTCGCGTCTACACCAGCTACAGGCATTTTATTGATGAGTCGTGTGGCTTTGAGTATCCAGAGTCAGTCTGCCATTCTGCGGTACTGGTTATTTCATAGACGGGCGAATGGTGCTTTGCCTGTTGGCTAAATGATTATTCCATTTTTATGGGTGATTCGTGTCCAGCCTCGTTTGAATGAAAATGGTCTCTTCAGTGACCAGTGCACAAAACCAGCATTGGAATGAAAGCAAACCGCGTAGAAACATGGTGAAAAAGTTTGGCAGGCAGCATTTTCCAATGGAAACTTGCTTCCCTACTCAGCAAAGGAAGAATTTGCAGCTACAAAATTGTATTGGTCATTTCTGGTCGCCATGGCCTTAAAGGCTGTAGAACTAGTAGAGCTCATCCTCTTGAGACTGGAAAAGGAGAGCAGCTTACCTGCTCTTTCCAGTGACCAACTAACTCTGGGAGATCTGGCCAGTGAGTTGAGTTGGTTGAAAAAATTGAAATGGAAAAATATTCTCAGAAGGGACTACTGCTGCCCACAGCTGGATTAGCAGGTGGCAAATTCTGCCAGGGCTCAGCCAGGGACTCACACCAGTTTAGTGCTGTCACTTGCTGAGAAATTTGGCAGCAAAAATGGCTGGGCTGAATCTTTGTTCCTATATTTGGGTTGAATTGTTTGGATGGTTTAGACTTTGACATTGGTCATCAGTTCCCGTGTAATTTAATAACAAGTCTATCTTTCATTTGTATCTTTTAATAATCTGACTTGAAATGTTGAGAAACCCGCGGATGTTTTTTATTTAATCAAGGTTATCCGCTCCCCAGCTGATATGCTGCTAGAGGTGGCGGGAGGAGAGGGGGAGCTGGTTTGGTGTGGTAGGTCTCCCAGAAGAGCAGCAGGTTTGTTTTCATGGACAGACCCAGCTGGGAGCTCAGATTTGCTGTGCTAGGGTCAACCGGGGGGTCAGTTTGTTATGGTGGGCGGGTGTCAGGCTCAGGGGTTCTGATCAGCCTGGCAGGGGAGGTGGGTGGGGGTGTTTCCGTTGCTCCACGTGGCATGTTCTGCAGCTTAGGTCCCACCCCCTGGCAGCCTGGAAGCAGCACCTGCTGGCTGTGGCCTCTCCCAGTCTGTGCTGAGCACTAACTGCACCCCTCTGCTGGAACCAGGACACTCAGGTGCCCCCATCAGAAGCCACTTTCACCACTCTCCTCAGGTGCTCGCCCACCGCTCTAAGCCCCAGCCACAGACCCCTCCTCCTTCCCCAGCTCTCACTGCTCTCCTGGGCCTGTGGGCATCAGCTGGGCCAAGCAGACCTTTTATTGATCGCATTCCAGCTGTTGGACAGCAGACGGTGGTCCATGGGTGGTCACCATGAAGCAGGGTCTCTTCCGAGTAACAGTGGGGCGTCTTGTGTTACCGGCGTGGCGTCTTTGTAGCATCTGTACTGCAGTGGAGCAAGGTGCTGTCTCTGGAGTAACACGGGCGCTTCTTTATGGAAGCTTTGTGGTGGCTTTCTTGTGCTGCTCTGGGTGGTCAGTTGGATTGAACGTTCATAGTATTGCTGGGGCGTCTTCCTGTAAGATATGGGGCATCTCTGTCATATCCTTGTAATAATATTTTGGCATCCTGCAGTAACAATGCAGTGGTGTCTTCGGAGGACCTTTGTGAGGCATCTTTTTTAATACTGATATGGTGCTTTTCTAGTCTGTTTGGAGTATCCGTGTGGTGTCCTTGAAGTGCCCGCATAAGAGTATTTCCACGTTATCTTTGCAGTAGTATCTTCAAAGTACCTGTGTAGTAACAATGTAGTAACAGCATTTGCCACACCTCTGCACTAATATTGTAATAGTACCTGTGTGGTATCTTTGTGCTAATAGTGGGATCGTGACTTTGTAGTATCTGTGTGGTAATAGTCTGTTCGTATCTGTGTAGTAAAAGTGTAGTTGCGTCCTTGCAGTATCTCTGTTCTAACAGCGTGATAGTATCTATGTAGTAACTCCCGTCAGTGGTGGTTTAGGGGTTGTTACAGTTGCGCACGCTAGCGTCTCTGAGCAGGAATGGGAGGAGGCAACCCCATGAGCACTGGGAAAGGAGCTGGCGATTAACGCTGCCAGGGGCGATATGAAGCCGCCTGGGGGCCAGGCACACAGCACCTGCCCTCTGGTGGAATTCATATCGACGTTAATGTCTGCGCCAGTGTGGCTGATGCTCCTGCCTTTGCCACTAACCCTATTAACCAGCCAGGAGTCAGAGCCAGCGGGGACCAGAGGCACCAGGTATTACACCGACGCTGCCCTGGAACTAGTCCTGTGCCCCTCTGACTTGACTCTTTCAATATTCCTGTGTTACCTGGACTTTACTCCTACGTTACTGGCCTGCTCCTGCATTATTCCAGCAGCACCTGACTTTACTCCCCATTACCCTGACTTTGCACCAACATTACTCAGATCTTACTCTTGCAAAATTCCTCCTTATCTCCATCGGGATCTTAGCCACAATTCAGATGTCAGCATTTGGCCCCAGCAGATTGTTTTAAACCGTGCTTTTTTTGTGCTGGTACTGAGTACTGGCACCTCAGAAGCCCCAGCCACGGGATTGGCTGGTGGGAGGGCGGGGGCCGGAGCTGGCTGAGTAACGGCTCCTCTTTTTTTAATTTTATTTTGTTTTATTTTACGAAAAAAAGCACTTTTAAATGGCTACAAAGTAGATCCCCTGTAAACCAGCCAGTAACGTTAACGCTGGTCCCACTCCCCCAGTATCCTCCCTTCTGAGTTCTCTGTATCTCCCTTGACTGCCTGTTATACTGGGCGGGCAGGGCCCAGCTCTGCTGACCCCAGGATGTCGGGGAGCTGACGATATTGTTCTCCAGCTGGGCAAAAAGAAGCAATATCCCACCACCCCATCCGCCGCAGCCAGTGGCTCCGAGGAGGCCCGGGAGCCCCTAACGAGATGCATGCTGCCTGACCCCACTAACCCGAGCTGAACCCCGCAGGCCTTGTTTGGGCTCAACTCCCATAGGAGCCAGTGGACCAGATTCTGAGCGCCTTACTCAGGGGTTACTCCCACATTACGTGCTCTATTCTCCTGGTTACTCCCACCTTACTTCTGGTGGGGGTTACCCGTTCCTCACATAGGCGTTATACTTTCCTTATTTGGATGGGGCTTACTCCCTCCATCCTTGGAGTTTACACTCGCCTTATGCAGGGATTACTCCCTCCCTACTTGTGGTGGAGGTTCCTCCTTATTCCTGGTGGTGTTTACTCCCTACTTACTCAGAAGTTACTCACTCCTTACTCAGGATGGAGGTTACTGCCTCTTATGACCCCGGAGCCGCAGACAAGGCCTTGTGGGTGGTGCCCCCGTGTGCTGGAGCGTGGGCCACCTGGCCAGTACTGGCCCCTCTCCCCGTGCCCGCTGTGCGTGCTAACACCAATGGCACCGCACCCAGCCCCCCGCGCCCAGTCGCTACTGCTAATGTTGGCCAGTTCTGTCTCTCCCCCTCCCCTGCTCTAGGAGAGAAGGTGATGGCAGACGATGAGTTCACACAGGATCTCTTCCGCTTCCTGCAGCTGCTGTGCGAGGGCCACAACAACGGTACGGTGGGCGGGCCGGCGGGGGCCCCGTGAGCCCAGGGACGGGACTCCTCTGGTGCAGGGCAGGGGAGGGCAATGGGGGGTGCAGCTGGTACCACCTGCAGTCTCTGGGGGAGGGGGGTGATGGGCTCCTGGGTGGGCTGGGGGATGGGAGGCTCTGCAGGGGGTAGGTGGGTGGAGGAGGTGGATGAGAGGACAGGTGCATGTGCAGGTGGGTTCTGTGGGTGGGCCCATGGATGGGTGGGTGTGTGCAGGAGCGGGTGGGTGGGGCAGTGTGATAGGTGGGGTAAGCACTGCAGGGGTGGGCGGGGCAGTGTGATAGGTGGGGTAAGCACTGCGGGGGGGGGTGGGGCAGTGTGATAGGTAGGGGCCAGCACTGCAGGGGGGGCAGGGCAGTGTGAAAGGTGGAGGCCAGCACTGCATGGAGGCCGGGCAGTGTGATAGGTGGGGTAAGCACTGCGTGGGGGCGGGGCAGTGTGTTAGGTGGGGTAAGCACTGTGTGGGGGCGGGGCAGTGATAGGTGGGGTAAGCACTGCGTGGGGGCGGGGCAGTGTGATAGGTGGGGTTAGCACTGCGTGGGGGTGGGGCAGTGTGATAGGTGGGGTTAGCACTGCGTGGGGGTGGGGCAGTGTGATAGGTGGGGTAAGCACTGCGTGGGGGCGGGGCAGTGTGTTTGGTGGGGTAAGCACTGCATGGGGGAGGGGCAGTGTGATAGGTGGGGTTAGCACTGCGTGGGGGCAGGGCAGTGTGATAGGTGGGGTAAGCACTGCGTGGGGGCAGGCAGTGTGATAGGTGGGGTTAGCACTGCATGGGGGCGGGGCAGTGTGATAGGTGGGGTAAGCACTGCGTGGGGGCAGGCAGTGTGATAGGTGGGGTAAGCACTGCATGGGGGCGGGGCAGTGTGATAGGTGGGGTAAGCACTGCGTGGGGGCGGGGCAGTGTGATAGGTGGGGTAAGCACTGCGTGGGGGCAGGGCAGTGTGATAGGTGGGGTAAGCACTGCATGGGGGTGGGGCAGTGTGATAGGTGGGGTAAGCACTGCGTGGGGTCGGGCAGTGTGATAGGTGGGGTTAGCACTGCGTGGGGGCAGGGCAGTGTGATAGGTGGGGTAAGCACTGCGTGGGGGCAGGGCAGTGTGATAGGTGGGGTTAGCACTGCGTGGGGGCAGGCAGTGTGATAGGTGGGGTTAGCACTGCGTGGGGGCAGGGCAGTGTGATAGGTGGGGTAAGCACTGCGTGGGGTCGGGCAGTGTGATAGGTGGGGTTAGCACTGCGTGGGGGCAGGGCAGTGTGATAGGTGGGGTAAGCACTGCGTGGGGGCAGGGCAGTGTGATAGGTGGGGTTAGCACTGCGTGGGGGCGGGGCAGTGTGATAGGTGGGGTAAGCACTGCGTGGGGGTGGGGCAGTGTGATAGGTGGGGTTAGCACTGCGTGGGGGCAGGGCAGTGTGATAGGTGGGGTAAGCACTGCGTGGGGGTGGGGCAGTGTGATAGGTGGGGTTAGCACTGCGTGGGGGCAGGCAGTGTGATAGGTGGGGTAAGCACTGCGTGGGGGCAGGGCAGTGTGATAAGTGGGGTAAGCACTGCGTGGGGGTAGGGCAGTGTGATAGGTGGGGTAAGCACTGCATGGGGGTTGGGCAGTGTGATAGGTGGGGTTAGCACTGCGTGGGGGCAGGGCAGTGTGATAGGTGGGGTAAGCACTGCGTGGGGGCAGGGCAGTGTGATAGGTGGGGTTAGCACTGCGTGGGGGTCGGGCAGTGTGATAGGTGGGGTAAGCACTGCGTGGGGGTCGGGCAGTGTGATAGGTGGGGTAAGCAGTGCGTGGGGGCAGGGCAGTGTGATAGGTGGGGTTAGCACTGCGTGGGGGTCGGGCAGTGTGATAGGTGGGGTTAGCACTGCGTGGGGGCAGGCAGTGTGATAGGTGGGGTAAGCACTGCGTGGGGTCGGGCAGTGTGATAGGTAGGGTTAGCACTGCGTGGGGGCAGGGCAGTGTGATAGGTGGGGTTAGCACTGCGTGGGGGTCGGGCAGTGTGATAAGTGGGGTAAGCAGTGCGTGGGGGTCGGGCAGTGTGATAGGTGGGGTTAGCACTGCGTGGGGGTCGGGCAGTGTGATAGGTGGGGTAAGCAGTGCGTGGGGGTCGGGCAGTGTGATAGGTGGGGTAAGCAGTGCGTGGGGGCAGGGCAGTGTGATAGGTGGGGTTAGCACTGCGTGGGGGCAGGGCAGTGTGATAAGTGGGGTAAGCAGTGCGTGGGGGTCGGGCAGTGTGATAGGTGGGGTAAGCAGTGCGTGGGGGTCGGGCAGTGTGATAGGTGGGGTAAGCAGTGCGTGGGGGTCGGGCAGTGTGATAGGTGGGGTAAGCACTGCGTGGGGGCAGGGCAGTGTGATAGGTGGGGTTAGCACTGCGTGGGGGCAGGGCAGTGTGATAAGTGGGGTAAGCACTGCGTGGGGGTCGGGCAGTGTGATAGGTGGGGTAAGCAGTGCGTGGGGGTCGGGCAGTGTGATAGGTGGGGTTAGCACTGTGTGGGGGTTGGGCAGTGTGATAGGTGGGGTTAGCACTGCGTGGGGGCAGGGCAGTGTGATAGGTGGGGTTAGCACTGCGTGGGGGTTGGGCAGTGTGATAGGTGGGGTTAGCACTGCGTGGGGGCAGGGCAGTGTGATAGGTAGGGTTAGCACTGCGTGGGGGCAGGGCAGTGTGATAGGTGGGGTAAGCAGTGCGTGGGGGTGGGGCAGTGTGCTAGGCGGTGGTTGGGTGCTGTGGGTTGTCAGAGCAGAGTCTGACACCTGGCCAAGGCATTGTGGGTAGTGAGCCAAGCACCCAGCTACTGCCTGCCAGTGGGCGGAAGCCCGACACAGCCCCCTGTGCCCACCCTGGTGCCCTGTGCGCGGGGGCTGGGCGGTGCTCTCAGCGGAGGGGGGGTTGACTCAGTGTCTCCCCCTGGCAGATTTCCAGAACTACCTGCGCACGCAGACGGGGAACACAACCACTGTGAATATCATCATCTGCACCGTCGACTACCTGCTGCGCCTGCAGGTCAGCGCCGCCCCGGAGCCCCTTCCCACCAGCACGGCCAGCTCCCGGCGCCCCCTTCTAGCCTGCCGGCCCAGACCCCTGACCCCTGCTCCTCCTCAGTGTCCATGGGCCCCCCGCAGCTCCCTCGTCAACAGGCCTCTGCCCCCCAGCTAGTCCCTGGCTCAGCCTGCTGGGGGGTGGGGGGGCGAGGGGTCTCTGGGGCCAGCACTAATCCTGGCCTCTCCCCCAGGAATCCATCAGCGATTTCTACTGGTACTACTCGGGCAAGGACGTGATTGACGAGCAGGGCAAGCGCAACTTCTCCAAGGCCATGGCCGTGGCCAAGCAGGTCTTCAACAGCCTGACGGAGTACATCCAGGTACAGCCCCCCTGCAGCCAGGGACAGGCCCGGCCCTGCCCCCACAGACTGCCCCCCTGCAGCCAGGGACAGGCCCGGCCCTGCCCCCACAGACTGCCCCCCTGCAGCCAGGCACAGCTCTGCCTGCGCCCTCTCTGCTCCCGTTCCCTGTCCCACAAAGGAAATATACAGCTGTGGCTGTGACCCGGGGACGGGGATGGGGATGATTCCTCTCTAACCAGCTCCCCCATGCTCCACCCCAGAGGTGGCTGCACCTCCATGCTGGGAGACGGATTCCAGTATAACCAGCTCCCCCGTGCTCCACCCCAGAGGTGGCTGCACCTCCATGTTGGGTGAGAGATCCATGTATAACCATCTCCATGCCCCACCCAACAGAGAGCTGCATCCCCGCACCAGGCGAGGCATCCCTGTTAAGTCAGCCCCGCTCCCCACCCCAGAGGTGGCTGCCTCTCGGCACTGGGTGAGGGGTCCCTGTAAGGGTCCTGCTAATTCTTTCCATCCATGGGCAGAATAAATTTTATTCCGTGCACCAAGGCAGGCGCAGACATGCACCTCCCACAGGCACACCCACTGCCGGCTGGAGGGCTCTGCCAATCCGCTGGGGGCACCTGGCTCTCTGCTTGGCGGCCGCCCAAGCACTCAGCTTACAGGAGCACCGGGTCCCTGTATAAGCAGCCCTCACGCCCTGCCCCAGAGGTGGCGGATCCCAGCGCTGGCCGTGGGAACCCTGCACCGCCAGCTCCGCACCCGGCGGGGTCCCCAGTGCCGCTAGCACCGTTCTGGGTTCTGTGGCTGGCCGCGGCCGTGCCGCTCACTGCTCCTGCCTCCGGCCGGGCTCGGCTGTCTCCCGCAGGGCCCTTGCACGGGGAACCAGCAGAGCCTGGCGCACAGCCGGCTGTGGGACGCCGTGGTTGGCTTCCTCCACGTCTTTGCTCACATGATGATGAAGCTGGCTCAGGTAACGGCAGCTGCTGCGCCCTCACGGGGTGAGGGCTGGGGACACGGGGGGGCTGCCCCCCCCAAAGGGTTGACTGGCACCTCCAGGCTCGGGAGCCCCAGGAAGCATCCCGCAGGCAGTCGCCGGTTCCCAAGGATGTCAGTAGCCAGCTGCTCCGGGACGAATGTCTGTCATCTCAAAGGAGGGACCCACCGGCTGCGGTGTCTGGTGGGCACGTCCCCTGGGGCTGGCAACCCCTATAAGGGTCCTGATCTGGGCCTGGGGAGCTCACATGGGTCCTGATCCAGTACTGCCCCCTGTCGCTGGTTCTGATCTAGGGCAGTGCCCCCCTCCCTCCCCAACTCCAGCCCAGCTGCCAGTTCTAATCTGGTCTCTGGCTGGGCAGGGGGCAAGAGTGGAGGGAGGATTTGGAGTCCAGGTGAAGTGCCCCCCGATCTTACCCCCCCCACGGTACGTCTCATTGATGGCGTGTTTGGGGGGGAATCGGGGTGAGTGATTTTGATCCCTGTAATTGCTGCACTAACCCAGATTGCTGTGTGCCCCGCCTGTCTCCCCCTCCCCGACCCGTGGCCTCCCCTTCCTCTGAGCCATGGCTTCTCCTCTCCCCAGACCACGGCAGCAGCTTCGGGTGTTCTCTGATTGATCCATTTTTGTATTTCCCTGTCTCGCCTTCCTTTACGAGCCATGCCCCACTCAGCAGCCCAGGACGCTTGGCCAAGTTTGGCCCATGGGGTGGGCGCCCCCACTCCTCCAGGCCAGGTGAGGTAGGCCCCCCCATGCAGCCCCGGTGGGGAGCACGCAGGGCAGAGTCAGGCCATGGGGCCAGGGCCCCCAGAGGCTCACTCAACAGATGGCAAAGGAACCGTCCCGGGGCAAAGTGTGGTGATGAATGGGGGGAAAAGGAGAAGGATCCAGGGATGAGGGGGTGGGAGCAAGCAGGACCCTTGTCCATTCATCTGTCCATTTACCCTCCTGTCTGTCCACCCAGCCCTTCATCAAATCAGAGAATCATTGGACTGGCAGAGACCTCCAGAGCTCTTCTAGTCCAGTATCCACCAGACCACCCCGACAGGTGCTTGTCCAACTGCTGTTAATCATCTACAACGATGGAGATTCCACAGCAACTTATTCCAGCGTTTACCCACCCTGACCATTAGGAAGCTTCACCTAATGTCCAACCTCACCCTCCCTGGCTGCAGTTTGAGCCCATTGCTTCCTGTCCAAATCAGAGGTTAAGGAGAATAATTTTGCTCCCTCCTTGTAACAGCCTTTTAGGTGCTTGAAAACTCCCCATATCTGCTGTCGGTCGTCTCTTTTCCAACTAAACCGGTCCGGTTCTTTCAGTCTTCCCCCCAGACCATGTGCTCTAGATCTTCCATCGTTTTTGTTGCTCTTCTCTGGACCTTCTCCAATTTCCCCACCTCTTCCCTGCAATGTGGGCGTGGTATTCCAGCCGAGCAGAGCAGAATTGCTCCTCCTGTCCTGATTACAACACTCCTCTTAATATAACCCAGAGAGAGTTTTTTTTTTTGTTCCGTGTGACACTGTTGATTAATATTTAGCTTCTGGTCCACTGTGACTCTAGGTCCCTTTGTGCAGCACAGCAAACCCTTAATTTTATGGACCCCGAGTTAGTGGACTTAGGGAACAACAGATGTCCACCAGCCTCCCCCTTGTTTCCGAAGCCCTCTTCATCAGGGTTCACAAAATCCTAAAGCCCCCCGCAAAGTAAGGGACTTACCGCGTCTGCCGCAGCTGAACCCTCCACGGCGTCCTGGACTGCTGCCAGAGCCACCATCTGCTCCTCCCACGAGGGCTGGGGCGCGTACGCGGTCAGACGGCACTCACATATGCACCATACCCTGGTGGGAGGAGCGCGTGGCAGCTGTGGTGGCGGCTGTCTCAGCCACACGTGGCGGGGTTCCAGTGGCAGCTGCTGAGGTGAGCAGCTGGCATTTCTGTGGGGGAGGCTGGGGCTGAGGAAGCCTGGCGGGGTGGGTGAGCCGTAAACCCTCGACTTAACGGACTTTCAGCTTCAATGGACACCGCCCCCATTAGCCCATGAAATCGAGGGTTTGCTGTGCTCCCGCCCAGGCAATCCCTTTGCATTCTGTACACATGGCATGGATTGGTCCTTCCTAAGGGGAGCACTTGGCATTTGTCCTTGTTGAATTCCATCCCATTTACCTCAGACCATTTCGCCAGTTTGAATTTTATCCTATCTTCTAAATTATCCATCTTCCTGCACCCCCTTCCAGTCATCCATCTATTTGTCCAGCATCCTAAACCCCCATCCATCCTCCTACACCCCGTCCGTCCATCCATCCTCCTACACCCTGTCTGTCCATCCATCCATCCTTCTACACACCTTTCCATCCGTCCATCCATCCTCCTACACCCCATCCATCCATCTGTCCATCCATCCATCCTTCTACACCCCTTTCGATCTGTCCGTCCATCCATCCTCCTACACCCCGTCCATCTGTCCTCTTATACATCCATGTATCCATCTACCCATCCTCCTACACCCCTGTCCGTCTGTCCATTCATCCATCCTCCTACACCCCCATCCATCCTCCTACACCCTGTCCGTCCATCCATCCTCCAGTGCTCCAAGCCCTGCGGCACAGAACCCAGTGAGCCCTGGGAAACCTGCCCCCCCATTTATACTTGTGCATTGCTAGTGGGGTCTGTGGTTTGGCTGTGTCATGCTGCAATCCTTGACCCTTCAGTGGTGTTAGTCTTGGGGTTTTTCCACAGTTACTGGTTACTGTCAGGCACCCCATCTTTCCCTTCTTTATTGTCTCACCTTTCGAAGCATCCAGCTGCCTCCCAGGTTGTCAGTTCTGGTCATTTGTTCAGCACCAGGCACAATGCATGTTTTCTGATGGCCTCCAAGGTTCTCATTTTGTCATGCCCATCCATTCATGATATCTTCAGCTCTGCCCACAACCCTGCATTCGCACCAGCCCCTCTCAGGCAGGGTTACTGACGCTTTCAAAACAGTGACACGGTTACTGACGAAATGACAGAAGAATCTTATACAACGTTTGCGAAGCAGACAAGAAATTAACATTACAAAGTTAAAGCCTCTCAAGTAGCAAGAGCCTCTGACAAACATTGTTCTTGGTAGTAGCATTACAATCGCATTCTTACACCCACACTGATATGCTGCATTTGGGCTACACTCTTACCTCCCCGTCCATATGTCTGTCCATTCATTCTCCTACACCCCCCTCTGTCCATCCATCCATATATAACCCAGAGGCTCTGAGACCACAGAGTGGGAGAGTGAAATCTGTTCTACAGCCTCAGCCTCAGCCTCAGCCAGCTGGCTTTTAGCTCACGTGACAGAGGCTCATGTCTTCAGCCCTAAGCTCCCAGGCCAAACTCACCTGTTGATGACCCTGGGTCCTTCAGCCTTACATGTACATCACCCATCCTCCTCCGCCCCTGTCCATCCATCCATCCTCCTAAACCTGTGTCTGTCCCATCCACCCAGCCCCACACCCATTTATCCTCCCAGCCCACCATCTGCCCACCCACCTCTCCATCCTGTCTCTCATTCTGCCTGTCCTCACATCTACAATACCAGACTCTCTGCCCCTCATGGAAAATAGATTCACAGCTCAGTCGGAGCAGTGCCTTCCAGTGGTAGAGCCAGAGGGTGGGTGCAAGGTTGGGAGCCAAGACTCTTGAGCTGTCGCCCCAACTCTAGGAGAGGAGGGGGAGCCAGTGGTTAGAGTAGGGGGCACTGGGAGCCAAGGCTTCTGGTTTCTAGCGCCAGCTCTGGGAAGGGAGTGAGCTCTAGTGGTTAGAAGGGGAGCTGTTAGCAGGGTTCTCTCACCAGTGTTAGGAGAGGAGTGATGGCTGCTGGTTAGAGCAGGGAGGTGGGGTAGGGTCTCCTGGGTTCTATCCCCAGCTCTGGGAGAAGAGTGAGGACTACTGGTTAGAGCAGAGGGTGCAAGAGCCAAGCCTCTCATCTATGCCTCCTCTTAGCTCCGTCCTTTCCCTGCTGACTCTGTTAACTGGGGAAACCCAGCTCCGTTTCCGCCCCGCCCGGCCAGGCTCAGCTCAGGGGCAGTGGGGCCCCCCCACAGCCCAGGCTATAAAGGAAGAGGCCAGACAGTGGCTGGCACCATACAAAAATGCTCTTAAAAATGTTGCTGAATAACATTTTTATTCTGCTGTGTGACAGATGAGCCAGCCAGCCGGACTCCGAAACGGCGTAAGAACCTCTGTGTGGCACGTGCCATCTCACGCCCGCGCTGCCGCCCACCCTCCCAGTCTCCCCCGCTGCCCTCCCCCAGCTCCTCCGGCCGGTCCCTGGCCCTTCGCTGCCTTGTCTCTCTTCCCGCCCTTTCCTCGTCTCTTCCCGCCCTCTCACCTCCCGTCTGTCCGTCCGTCCTTCCCCCACTCCGCCAGGCCAGACCAAACTACCGCAATAGACGGACAGAGCTGGAAGGGGCCTCGGGAGGTCACCGAGTTCAGTCCCTGCCCTCTTGGCAGGACCGAGCACCAGCCCGTTTTTTTACAATATAAATCTGTTTTGCCCCAGATCCCTAAATGGCCCCTTCAAGGGTTGAACTCCCCCCGGTTTAGCAGGCCGATGCTCTAACCACTGAGCTCTCCCTCTGCCCCATAATCCCCAGCCACTCGCAGCTCCTCAGCTTTCCAGTCGCTCCATCCCACGCGAGCCCCTGGCTCTAGGGCCTCCGGGAGTCTGTGCTACTGGGGCGGGCTGGGGTTTCTGCTTCCCGCCCATTTTTGTAAAGTTGGAATCCAGTCCGCATGGGGCGTTTCAGCCGCTGACAGCAGAGAAGTCGCCTCACTGCACGGCAAACCAACCCGCCTGCAGCACCACTGCACAGGAGCACCCCAGGGTGCTGACCTAACACTGCATGTCCACAGGAGCGTGTGTGTGTGTGTGTATTGGGAGAGAAGTGTGTGTGTGTCAGTGTGTATCTGTGTGTATTGGGAGCATGTGTGAGTCTTTGTGTGCGTATGTGTGTATGTACTGGGAGAGAGTGGCAGTGTGTGAGAGGTGTGTGTGTGTGTGTCAGTGTGTATCTGTGTATTGGGAGCATGTGAGTGTCTGTGTGTGTGTGTGTGTGTGTGTTGGGAGAGTGTGTCAGTGCGTGTGAGAGAGGTGTGTGTGTGTCAGTGTGTATCTGTGTATTGGGAGTGTGCACGTGTGTGTGTGTGTCAGAGAGTGTATGTATGTGTACTGGGAGAATGTGTCTGTATCTGTATGAGAGGGGTGTGTGTGTGTCTGTGTGAAAGTGTGTTGTGCATGTGAGAGAAAGATGGCATGTGTGCATGTCTGCAAGAGAGCGAGTGTATTGGGCGAATGTCTCAGAGAGATGTGCCATGTGTAGAGAAGTGTGTGTGTGTGTGGGGGTGAATGAGAGAGACACTGTGCGCACGCTGGTGGAGTACAGTAAAACCCCAACTTACAGGGGGTGATGTTCCTCACATACCTTAAGTTTCACATCAGTCGGGAAAGGGGGACCCCTCCCTGCTCCTCCTCTGCACCCCTGGAGCCTGGCGCAGCAGCCCCTGGTCACTTTCCAGGCTCCCCACCAGCCCCGGGGAGCTGGTCAGTTCTCGGCTGCTAGCAGGAGCTGGGAAACTGACCAGGCTGCTGTGCCTGGCTCCCGGGTCCCTGGGACTGAGGGGCTCCCCCGCAACTCCCAGCAGCCGCGTCCCCCTGGCTCCCCCCAGCTGGGAGAGGTCGGGGGCAGCTGTGGCACCCCAGGCTCCAGCCACCCAGGATTTCCAGGGGCGCTTTAATATGAACTCACGGAAGGAGAGCTGGGGGGGTTCCTGTGTGTGTGTGAGAGAGCCTAGTGCGAGGGTGTGAGAGTATATTGGGGGAGTGGTTGTTTGTGTGTGTGTGTGTGTGTGTGCTGGGAAATGTGCATGTGCGCGTGCACACATGGTCTCTAAGCAGCACCCCCCCACTGCACACTTGTCCAGACAGCAGGCGGCAGTGACCACTGCAGAGCCAGAGGCTGCAGGGACACACCCTGATCGGCCCCTGCAACTCTGTGCTGCTCTCAGAGCCCCACGTAACAACCCCGAGTCCCAGCTGCCCCCAGCCTGCTGTTTTCAGAGAGCCCCACATAGGGACCCGCAAGTCCCAGCTGCCCCCAGCCTGCTGCTCTCAGAGCCCCATGTAACGATCCCGAGTCCCAGCTGCCCCTCACCCGCTGCTTTCTGACTCTGTGTGGGGCGGGGGGGGCTGAGCCCCCGGCATATCTCACCCTGAGACCCTGACTGGGAGGGGTTCCCAGGCATGCCCCTGCAGCTGGGTGGGGGCGGAGGAGCCAGGGATTTCCCTGGTAGGAGCCAGGCCCCACCCTGTCTGGGCATGGGCCAGCCAAAGCTGTGCACACCAGCAGCCCCGGGCATTGATCCTGGTGGCTGCTTGTTAGGTGAGCAAAGCCCCAGGGCCTGGGGTAATGAGAGACCCCCTCCCCACCCCATGCACAGACAGCCCCTGAGGCAGAGCGAGCCCCTCCTCGCCAGGCAGCGCACACAGGAAAGCTCAGTGGGATGGTCTGGCCTGGTCCCCCCTCTGGCTGTGCAGCAGCTGGCGTGTCTCCCCCTGACCCCCATGTAACACACTCCCCCCCCCCCCATGCTCCCTCCCCGAGCTGCCCTGGCGTGTGGGGGGCCGGGCAGACAGGCTGGTGCTGCGCTTGGCTGGGGTGTCCGTTGGCTGGGGGCTCGGGGGGTGGGGAGCTCTAGCAACGGCAGGCTCAGGGCACATTGGGTGCCCCCCCCGGAGTGCACGCTTACAAGAGCCCTCCCACGCCCACCTGTGCAAGCGGGGCACGCATGCAGCCACGTGCACGAGGGCTCATGCACACGCTCTTCCTGGGGCTGACGGGGGCGATCTCCCCCGCCTGTTCCTGTGCCGGGCCCCACCGCAGGGAGGGAGAGCGGGGGACACCCTGCGGGCACACTGGGGAGGGGATTTTTCCACACCCAAACTCTCTCTTTGTTGCGCTGCCTGTGAGGACCATTTCCGGAGCAGGCTGTACCCCGAGGTAAGAGGGGAGGGGTGTGGGTCCCCCTCCCCCCGCACGCGCCCTCTGCAGCCTCGGTCCGGGGGTGTCCAGGGTCCCTGCTCCAGGACCGTGGCAGCAGCTGGGAGTTCAGTGAGTCCAGCATTTGGGCCTGGGGAATGTGAAGCACTGCTGGGGACTCGTGGGGCTGCAGCTCCGTGCCCCAACTGGGGTGGGGTCTGAGTCTCCTGGGCCCGTAGCACAGGGAACTGCACCCACGAGCCTGCTGAGCCAAGGAGTGCAGCTTTCTGCCAGGGACAGCAGGGCTGTGTGTGAGCAGGAGGCGTGCGAGGGCAGGGGTGCGCCTAGGTGTGGGGGTTGTGTGAGGCGCGTATGTGTGTGGTGTCAGTGTGAGGGCAGGGGGCGTGTGTATGTGTGTGGCAGCTGGGCAAGGACAGGATATGTGTGTGGGGGGCAGCTGTGCAAGGGCAGGAGGTGTGTGTGTGTGTGCCATCTGTGCGAGGGCTGGGGGCTTCTGTATGTGTGTGGTGTTAGTGTGAGGGCAGGGGTGTGTGTATGTGGGTGGTGTCCGTGTGAGAGCAGGGGCGTGTGTCTGTGCATGGCAGTTGTGCAAGGATGGGACGTGTGTATGTGTGTGGCATCTATGCCAGGGTGTGTGTGTGTGTGTGTGTGTGTGTGTGTGTGGCATCTGTGCAAGGGCTGGGGACTTGTGCATGTGTGTGGTGTCAGTGTGAGGGCAGGGGTGTGTGTATGTGGGTGGCGTCCGTGCAAGAGCAAGGGCGTGTGTATGTGTGTGGCATCTGTGCAAGGTCAGGCATGTGTGTATGTGCATGGCAGCCGTGCAAGGGCAGGGGATATGTGTGTGTGTGTGTGTGTGTGTGTGTGTGTGTGGTGTCAGTGCAAGGGCAGGGGCGTGTGTATGTGCATGGCAGCTGTGTGAGGGCAAGGGCATGTGTATGTGCGTGGCGTCAGTGCATGGGATCATTGTGAGGGCAGGGGCGTGCGTATGTGCGTGGAGTTCATGTGTGGTGTCCGTGCAAGGGCAGGGCCACGCGTGTGCGCGTGGAGGTCCATGGAAAGGCGAGGACGTGCATATGTGCATGGGGTCCATGCGAGCACTAGGGTGTGTGTACGCACGTGGATCCAGGCACGGGCCGTGCCAGCTCGGGGGTGCATCTCGCCTCTCACAGCGCTCCCTGTGTCTCTGCAGGACTCCAGCCAGATCGGGCTGCTGAAGGAGCTGCTGGACCTGCAGAAGGACATGGTGGTGATGCTGCTGTCGCTGCTGGAGGGTGAGGGTGCTGGGCGCCCCCCCTGCACTGTTTCCCCCATCCCAGCCTGGCTCATGCGGGCGCAGCTCAGGGCGGCGGCCCAGTCCCTGCCGCTTTTCCTGCTCCCTCCTCTCTCCCCTGCCTCTGTCTGTCCCTCTGCATGGCTGTCTGTCCACATGCGCCCCTCGTCCCTCCCACGTGTACTCCTCCGCCCGGCTGTCCCCGTGTCACTGTCTGTCCCTCCCACGTGTACTCCTCCGCCCGGCTGTCCCCGTGTCGCTGTCTGTCCCTCCCACGTATACTCCTCCGCCCGGCTGTCCCCGTGTCGCTGTCTGTCCCTCCCACGTGTACTCCTCCGCCCGGCTGTCCCCGTGTCGCTGTCTGTCCCTCCCACGTGTACTCCTCCGCCCGGCTGTCCCTGTGTCGCTGTCTGTCCCTCCCACGTGTACTCCTCCACCCGGCTGTCCCCGTGTCACTGTCTGTTCCTCCCACGTGTACTCCTCCGCCCGGCTGTCCCCGTGTCGCTGTCTGTCCCTCCCACGTGTACTCCTCCGCCCGGCTGTCCCCGTGTCACTGTCTGTTCCTCCCACGTGTACTCCTCCGCCCGGCTGTCCCCGTGTCGCTGTCTGTCCCTCCCACGTGTACTCCTCCGCCCGGCTGTCCCTGTGTCGCTGTCTGTCCCTCCCACGTGTACTCCTCCACCCGGCTGTCCCCGTGTCACTGTCTGTCTGTCCCTCCCACGTGTACTCCTCCACCCGGCTGTCCCCGTGTCACTGTCTGTCTGTCCCTCCCACGTGTACTCCTCCGCCCGGCTGTCCCCGTGTCGCTGTCTGTCCCTCCCACGTGTACTCCTCCGCCCGGCTGTCCCCGTGTCGCTGTCTGTCCCTCCCACGTGTACTCCTCCGCCCGGCTGTCCCCGTGTCGCTGTCTGTCCCTCCCACGTGTACTCCTCCGCCCGGCTGTCCCCGTGTCGCTGTCTGTCCCTCCCACGTGTACTCCTCCGCCCGGCTGTCCCCGTGTCGCTGTCTGTCCCTCCCACGTGTACTCCTCCGCCCGGCTGTCCCTGTGTCGCTGTCTGTCCCTCCCACGTGTACTCCTCCTCCCGGCTGTCCCTGTGTCGCTGTCTGTCCCTCCCACGTGCACACTCCTCTGGCCATCTCCATGCAGGCCCTTCTGGCAGGCTGGCCACCCATCCTTCCCATCCCAGTTCCCCCTGCTGCCACTGTCTGTCCCCCCCCAACCCTGCCTGTCCCTCTGCCTAACCTGTCTGCTGCTGCCTGGCCCAGGGAACGTGGTGAATGGAACCATCGCCCGGCAGATGGTGGACATGCTGGTGGAGTCATCCAGCAACGTGGAGATGATCCTCAAGTTCTTCGACATGTTCCTGAAGCTGAAGGACATCGTGGCCTCGGACGCCTTCCTGGACTACATCACGGACCCGCGGGGGCTGATCTCCAAGAAGGACTTCCAGAAGGCCATGGACAGCCAGAAGCAGTACACGCCCTCTGAGATCCAGTTCCTGCTCTCCTGTTCCGAGGCAGACGAGAACGAGATGATCGACTACGAGGAGTTCGCCAACCGCTTCCAGGAGCCGGCCAAGGACATCGGCTTCAACGTGGCTGTGCTGCTCACCAACCTCTCTGAGCACGTGCCCCATGACAGCCGCCTCAAGACCTTCCTGGAGCAGGCCGAAAGCATCCTGAACTACTTCCGGCCCTACCTTGGCCGCATTGAGATCATGGGGGCCAGCAAGCGCATCGAGCGCATCTACTTTGAGATCAGTGAGACCAACAAGGCCCAGTGGGAGATGCCCCAGGTGAAGGAGTCCAAACGGCAGTTCATCTTCGACGTGGTCAACGAGGGGGGCGAGTCGGAGAAGATGGAGCTCTTCGTCAGCTTCTGCGAGGACACCATCTTCGAGATGCAGATTGCCGCCCAGATCTCAGAGGAGGAGGCAGAGAAGGAGGAAGAGGAGGAGGAGGAGGGCGAAGGCGGGGAGGGAGCCGAGGCAGAGAAGGCAGCCAGGGCTTCCTCGGAGGCGGCCTCGGCATTCGGCGAGTTCCTGGAGGGGGTGATGAACTTCCTCCGCCTGTTCACCTACCGCAACCTGCGCCGCCAGCTCCGCCGGCTGAAGAAGATGACGGTCAAGGAGCTGGCAGTGGGAGTCGGCTCCTGCTTGTACGCCGTCCTCCTGGGTGTGCTGCTCTTCTTCTCCGGCGTCCTCAAGGGCCTCGTCTTCCTCCTCTGGAGCGCGCTCTTCGGGGGCGGGCTGGTGGAAGGGGCCAAGAAGATCACAGTGACCGAGCTGCTGGCCAGCATGCCTGACCCCACGCAGGACGAGGTCCACGGGGACCTGGGGCCGGCTGAGGACAGGGAGGAGGCGGCCGAGGATGGGCAGGTGGCCGAGTTTGCGGAGGACGGCAAAGAAGAGGCCCCTGACGAGGGCGGGGAGGTCTTCAGGGTGGAGATGAAAAAGGACCCTGCCCATTACCGAGCAGCTGCCCCCGACGCCCCAGGGGGGCTGGGGGATATGGGGGACACCACGCCAGTGGAACCGCCCACGCCTGAGGGCTCGCCCATCATCAAGAGAAAGCTGGGGGTACGTGGGGGCAGGGTGAGTGGGGCCGGCCTTCCAGCTGTCAGGACTCCTGGGTTCTGGCCCCTCTTCCAGGGGAGGGGGATGTAGTGGTTAGAGCAGGGTGGGGGCTGGGAGCCAAGAGTCCTGGAGTTGCTCCCCAGCTCTGGGGGTGGGGGGGAATCCAGTGGTTAGAGCAGGCGGCTGGGAGCTGGGTTGGGGTTAGACACAGGTTCCCATCCCAGCTGGGGGGCTGCTTCCCATGTGGCAGGAGCCGTCCAGGGTCCCTGACATGGGGTCTCTTCTGTCGCTCCCCAGCCGGACGGGGAGGAGGTTGAGCTGGAGCCAGAGCCGGAGCCGGAGAAGACGGAGGAGCCGCCCGCCGAGGCTGAGAAGGCCGAGTGAGTGGAGCCGGGGGCCTGTGGGGGAGCTGCAGGGAGAGGGTCCCCTGGACAGGGATGAGGGGACCTGGTGCTGGGCACCAGGAGGACAAGGCTGTCCCCTGGCCCCACCAGCGCCGCCTGGGTCAGGGCTGCCACCTGGGGGGCAGTTTGGGGCTGGGGAAAGGAGTTGAGGTAGGTGCACCCCCCCGACCCCCTGCCCCCCACCCCTGCAGCACCGAGAACGGGGAGAAGGTGGGGCCGGAGGAGCCGGAAGCCGCCCCTGAGCCAGAGGCCCCTGGGAGGCAGCGGAGGAAGGTGGCCGCCCCGCGGGAGCGCAAGGAGGAGCCGACCGACAGCACCTCCGAGTTCTGGGCCGAGCTGGAGATCCAGAGAGTCAAGTTCCTGGTACCGTGGGGCTGCAGGAGGGGGGTCGGCTCCCAGGGCAGGGCTGGGGGTCGGGGCTGGCCAGCTGTGGGGGAGTGGCTGGGCCCGGGCTAGGGGAGGGGCCCCCAGAAGGGCTGGGCAGGGGCAGTGCCCCCTCACGGCCACGCCGGCGCTGACCCGCTCTGTCCTTCCAGAACTACCTGTCCCGGAACTTCTACAACCTGCGCTTCCTCGCCCTCTTCCTGGCCTTCGCCATCAACTTCATCCTGCTCTTCTACAAGGTCAGGGCCTGGGCCCGGGCCCGCTGGGGCGGGAGGTGGGGCCAGCGCCCCTGGGCTCCGGCCTGGGAGGGGAGGCGCCGGTCTCCGCCCCTGCCCCGACGCTCTCCCTGTCCCTTGCCACGCAGGTGTCGGAGTCCCCGCCGGGCGAGGGGGCGCTGGAGGGCGCGGGCTTGCTGGAGGAGCTGGCTGAGGGCTCGGGCTTCGGGGCCAACGGCGAGGAGGCGGGGGAGGACGAGGCGGAGGACAGCGTGGTCTATTACTTCCTGGAAGAGAGCACTGGCTACATGCAGCCCACGCTGCAGTTCCTGTCCATCACCCACACGCTCGTCGCCTTCCTCTGCATCATTGGCTACAACTGCCTCAAGGTGAGCGCTGGCCACGCCCACCCGCCACAGGCCACGCCCACAGGCCCTGCCCACCCACCCACCCGCACCTGGCCCTGCCCAGACACGGTGGGGCTATGCCCAGCAGTCAGGACCTGCCCAGGCACCCAGCTGTCTGCCATGGGCCCCACCCACCAGCCACTGGCCACTCCCACCTACAATGGGGCCACACCTACCTAGGTGCTGGGGGGGGCCCTGCCACCAAGCCACGCCCACTCGCCTATCACCTGGCCACGCCCACTCACCTGTCTTGAAGCCACATCCCTCAAAACGATTCGGGGCTGTAGGGGCCTGGGGGGTCCTTGCCTGCCAGCTTTGGGTCATGGGGCCCCACCCACCCGCTATGGGGTCACAGCGCCACACCTGCCTGCCAGCCAGCCATGAGGCCCCCACCCCTTCAAATCCACCCACACCCTGGGGAGTGCCACAGGGCGCCGCCCACCACACACTGGCCCCGCCCTCATGGGCTGCAGGGTACTGCTGGGCTGGGCCCACCTGTGCCCTGACCGCCCCTCACCCGGCAGGTCCCGCTGGTGATTTTCAAGCGGGAGAAGGAGCTGGCGCGCAAGCTGGAGTTCGATGGGCTGTACATCACCGAGCAGCCTGAGGACGACGACATCAAGGGCCAGTGGGACCGGCTGGTGCTGAACGCACCGTGCGTGGGGGCCGGGGGTCCCGGGCTGGGGCACTGCGCAGCTGCTGCGGGTCGGGGAGGCGCTGGCTGGGGCGCTGCCAGCAGCTCCTGGCTGTGTCCATCAAGGCAGCCTGAGGCCTGGGGGGGCGGGACTTCCCCCAGCTGCCCCCTCGCCTGCCCCCCTCTCCCCTTACTGCCCCCACCCCAGGGCCGGAGCTGCCCTTGACCCTGTCTCTCGCTCTGCCCTCCTGCCAGGTCCTTCCCGAGCAACTATTGGGATAAGTTCGTCAAGAGGAAGGTGAGTCCCTCTGTGCTCTGGGATAGGGTCACTCCCTGGGGGGCAGCGGTTCCCAGCTTCCTGGGGCAAGGGGTGACTGCCATCCCCTGGGGCATTGGGGACACGGGCGCGGGGGAGGGACCCAGGCCCTTCTGCCTTTGCATTGGTTCCGGGGGCCCTGCCCCACCCTCCCCAGGTGCTAGAGAAATACGGCGACATCTACGGCCGGGAACGGATCGCGGAGCTGCTGGGGATGGACCTGGCCAGCCTGGAGATCAGCGCCCAGAGTGAGAGGAAGCCCCAGCCCGACAAGTCCCTGCTGAGCTGGTGAGGGGATGGGCTGGGCTGGGCTGGGTGGCGGAGCTGCGGGAGGGAGGGAGGGAGGGAGGGGCGGGGAACTTGAGGGGGGCTGGGATGCCTGGGAGGGAGCTGGGGGACAGAGCTGGAGAGGGGATGGGGGCACGGGAGCTCAGAATTGAGGGTTGGGAGGCTCAGAGGGCAGCGGGGGTCAGGCTGGGGGGCAGAGGTTCAAGGGGGTGGGGGATAGGAAGCTCAGAGGATGGGGGCTGGGCTGGCGCCTGCTGACCCTCCCCCCTCCAATCACACAGGATCATGTCCATCGACATCAAGTACCAGATTTGGAAGTTCGGTGTCATCTTCACTGACAACGTTAGTGCAGGGCCGGGAGGGTGGGGAGGGGCCTGGGGAGGTGTCGGGACCCCGAGGGGCTGGGGGGACATGGGAGGGGGCTGGGGAGGTGTTGGGGGGCCGGGGGACATGGGAGGGGGCTGGGGAGGTGTTGGGGGGCCGGGGGACATGGGAGGGGGCCGGGGAGGTGTCGGGGGGCCGGGGGACATGACAGCAAGGAGAGGGGTCTGGGAGGCAAGGGGCTGTGGGGGAGACAGGGGGTCCTGGGTCTCAGTGGGGAGGCAAGAGCTGTGGCGGGCCAGCCTGGGAGGCTGAAGTGGGCGCAGGGCAGGGCCTGGCAGGCAAACAGGGAGGCTGGGGCCAGTAGCCCAGGCGAGGGGCCCCGGGGGGGAGCGGATGGGCTGGGTCCCCGCTTAGCCTCACCCGCACGTGTGGAGGGCGACTCCCTGCCCGGATGTCGGGGCCGAGGGCTGGCCTGGGGGGTGCACGGAGGAGCCACCAGCCCAGCCCCTCCCCTCCCCTCCCCCCACAGTCCTTCCTCTACCTGGCCTGGTACATGGTCATGTCCCTGCTGGGCCACTACAACAACTTCTTCTTCGCCGCCCACCTGCTGGACATCGCCATGGGCGTGAAGACGCTGCGCACCATCCTGTCCTCGGTCACCCACAACGGCAAGCAGGTGGGCGGCCGGGGCTGGGGGCTGGGCGCCGCAGGGAGCTCGGGGGCCCTAGGTGGGTGGCCGGGGCTGGGCGCCGCAGGGAGCTCGGGGGCCCTAGGTGGGCGGCCGGGGCTGGGCGCCGCAGGGAGCTTGGGGGCCCTAGGCAGGACTCAGCCCGGCGGTGGGCTCGGGGGAGGGGTGCTTTCCGGCACTGGTGCCAGCTCTCGGTGCCCTCGCAGCTGGTGATGACGGTGGGGCTGCTGGCTGTGGTCGTGTACCTCTACACGGTGGTGGCCTTCAACTTCTTCCGCAAGTTCTACAACAAGAGCGAGGACGAGGACGAGCCCGACATGAAATGCGACGACATGATGACGGTGAGCTGAGCGGGGGAGCCCCTGGGCCCGGCGGAGTGGGGGGGCTGAGCGCCGGGTCCCCAGTTCAGGAGGCCTCTCCAGGCACAGCTGCGAGAGCCAAACCTGGGCAGACTGCTGAACCCAGGGCTACGCACAGCCCTCGCCTGGGGCCCCTCCTCGCAGCCACCCAACCCCTCACACGGTGCAACTCCCTGCCCCCCCGGCCAGCCCCGGCGCACACGCAAACCCCTCGCGCGCTCCAGCTCCCCGAGCCACCGCCAGAGCCCTCCACACGCAGCACGGAGATGTGAAAACCAACCCCGGCAAAGCCCCCCAGCTGCTCCCACCCCAAAGGCCCAGCCATGTCCACGCAGACCTGACCCACGAGAGCAAGCCGGGCCCGGCCCCAGAACCAAGCAGCTGACGGGGTCCAAATGACGCCCCAACGACCGACCGACAAGGGGGAGAGCAACAAGTGGGGGTTTTCCCCCCTCTTGAAAGTGGTAAATTTCTCTTGAGTTTAAGCTCTTTAATACACGCACAAAGTGTGTGAAAATTGTGGTTAAGTGTTTGCACCTGGAGCGGGGCACACTGCGGAGTACTGGTGGAACTGGCGGTGGTGAGGCTATGTCGACCCACCAGGCCCTCTCCCCCAGCCCAGCGGGAGGGGCTGCTGGCCCAGACTCAATTGAAACCCTGGGACAGATCAAATAAACCCACAGGCTGGGCGGTGAGGGTCACAGCTTTAAAATGAGGGACCCGGACGGGGACACCAAGCTGAGAACCCTGCATGGCGCCTGCTGCTCCTCGCAGCTGGCTGAGGAGGCAGCAGGGACAGCCAAGGTGGCCAAATTCCACCCACCACCATAAAGCTCCTGGGGCTGGCGGGGGGAGGGATAATGCAGTGGTTTGCGCATTGGCCTGGGGGGTCGTGAGCTCAAGCCCTGAGGGGGCCGTTTAGGGACCGGGGGCACATAGATCAGCGCTGCCTGCAGCAGACGGAGGAGGAGCTGTCGCCAAAGTCGCTGGGGTCCATCCTGCCGGGCGCGGCTCATCGCAGAGATGCTCCTGGCGTGCTGAGCTGGGTTGAAGACTGGGCTCCCCTTTATGCCCTGCCCACGATCCTGCCTGGGTGGGAGGCCTGAGGTGCCCCTGCCCGAGTCCTGTGGGGCATTCTGCCCCTGGCTGCACCCAAAACCCCCCGGAGATGCGGGCTGGAGTTCAGCGCTGCTTTACCTGGGGCCGCGTCCCTGTGGGCTCGCCCAGAGGCTGATTCAGCTGCAAGCCCAGAGCCAACGCTGGCGACTCCAAATGGAGCAGCAGCACAGACCGGTTCAGCGACTTGCCAGCTTTCCCCGGGCCCCTTGCTCAGCCCGGTGGCGCGTGGGGTTCGGGGCAGGCGTGGGACAGTGGTTACGAAAACGGTTCCCATGTGGCCGGGGGTCCCTGTGCCCAGCAGGGGGAGTGTCTGGCTTTGGCCTGGTCTCAGGGCAGAGCGGTGAGTCTGATGGCTCTGGGGGGGCAGCCCCCAGGGCAGCGGGGCCCCAGCTGAGCAGCACCCCCCATGTCTCCTCAGTGCTACCTGTTCCACATGTACGTGGGGGTGCGGGCAGGCGGGGGCATCGGGGACGAGATCGAGGACCCGGCTGGCGATGAGTACGAGCTTTACCGTGTGGTCTTCGACATCACCTTCTTCTTCTTTGTCATCGTCATCCTGCTGGCCATCATCCAGGGTGACCAGGGCGGGGTGCTGGGCTGGGGGTGGGGGTGAACTGAGGGGCTGGGATGGTGGGCACCAGGCTGGGGGGGAGGGTCCTGACAGCTGCGGGGCGGGGTGGGGGGCCAGGTTTCACCGGGCTGCAGGGTCTGACAGCTGGGGGGGGGGGGGTGACCGGGTGTTACCTGGCTGGGTGGGGGGGCTGTGATGGGGAGGTGGACGGTGCCCAGCCCCACTCCTGTCTCGGGCTGGGGGGGCGGGGGTGAGCGTGGGCAGGCTGGCTGCTGCCCCACATGACAGGAGGGGCCCCTGGCTCTGTGCCCAGGTCTGATCATTGACGCCTTTGGGGAGCTGCGCGACCAGCAGGAGCAGGTGAAGGAGGATATGGAGGTGAGTGACCGCCCCCCCCCCCCCCCCCCCGCAGGCTCCCACACCTGAGCACCCACACGCGTGTCTAGGGCAGGCGCCTGCCCCTCCCCCCCGCCCGAGCTGCCTGGCTGGGCTGGGCTGTCCTGCCCCAGCCCTTAGTGTGGGGTCCCTGCTTGGGGGCGGGGGGGGGGTAGGACTCCTGGGTTCTCACCCCTCCCTCCCACCCCGCCAGACCAAGTGCTTCATCTGCGGCATCGGCAGTGACTATTTCGACACGACGCCGCACGGCTTCGAGAGCCACACCCTGGAGGAGCACAACCTGGCCAACTACATGTGAGTCAGGGGCTGCGCCGGGGCCGGCGGGGGGGGGGGGGGGGGGCGGGGCCAAGGACAGGCGAGTGACGGGTGGGGCCAGTTGCATTTGAGAGGGCGGGGTCATCCCCGTGTGAGTGACAGCCCCCCCCCCCCCCCCGCACCCGGCAGAGCTGCCTGGGGCACTTGCTGGGTGTGACGCTAAGGGGGCCAATGGGGGGGGGCAGGTCTCCACGCCGAGCCCCGGAGGTCTGACCCCCGCCCCCCCTCCACTTCCTCAGGTTTTTCCTCATGTACCTCATCAACAAGGACGAGACGGAGCACACGGGCCAGGTGACAACCCGGGGGGGCAGGGGAGCTGGGGTCTGCCCCACGGGGGAGGGGATACGGGCCCGGGAGCGGGGGCTGGCTCTGCCCCACGGGGGGAGGGGATACGGGCTGGGGGGGCCCTGGCTCTGTCCCATGGGGGAGGGGGTTATAGGACGGAGGGCCCAGGGAAGAAGTGGGGTCCAGCCAAGGGTGCCACCCTCTGCCTTGTGGGTGCCTGTTCCCACCCCCGCCCCTAACTCCCCCTGCTGCCCCCACAGGAGTCCTACGTCTGGAAGATGTACCAGGAGCGCTGCTGGGATTTCTTCCCTGCCGGCGACTGCTTCCGCAAGCAGTACGAAGACCAGCTGGGCTAGACCTGCCCCCCCCCCGCCCTCCCCGGCAGGGACCCCAGTCCCCGTGGGGGGCAGGAAGGGGCTGAGCCAGGCCAGGCCCGGCTGGATGCTTGGGTGGCATTACTGCTGCCCCCGCCAGCGCTAGGGGGGGCAAAGGGGTCACAGGCTGGGCAGGTGCTGACACCCTGTGGCCCAGGGTGGTCCCTGCCGATTTCCAGCTGCGGGTGCTCGGGGGCCCCACTCCAAGTGCCTTTCCACAGCTGCCCCTGGGCGCGGGGGCTGTTCTCCCCTAAGATGCTGCTGCAGGTGCAGGTCTCTGGCAATAGACGAGGGCGCCATGGGGCTGAGCCGTGGGGCAGCTCAGGCCATGCACAGAGGCTGTACCCCCCTACCCCGAGTGCAGGGCCGGGTTGGGGTTGGGGGGCCCAGAGCCCAGGGCTGCTGTGCGCGGCGGTGGCCATGGCCCAGGGCTGCACCCGCCTCCCCCTTCCCGAGCAATAAACGACGGGTGTGTGGCTGCTGCAGCACCCCGACCCTTCTTCCGGGGGCAGGGTTACCCCCAGCTGCTACCATGCCCGGACGCCTGGGTTCTGTTGCTGGCCCCTGGAACAGGGTGGGGGACCCGGACGCCTGGGTTCCGTTGCTGGCCACTGGAACAGGGTGGGGGGGTCCAGACACCTGGGTTCCGTCGCTGGTGTAATTTCACAACTCACAGCCTCCCCCTACCTGGCTCTACCCCTGAGTGCAGTGTCCCAGGCAACCTGGGGGGGGGGCAGGGCAGCTGCTGGAGGGGGGGCATCTGGCCTGCCCCCACCACAGGGCTGGGGGTTGGGGTTGCCCCCTTTATCCGGGGGTGGGGGATAAACCAGCCACATCTGCATTGTCCTACTTTGTTGGTACAAATAATTACACGGGGTGACCTGGTGGCTCCCCCGGCCGTGCGCTACCCCCACCAGTGCGGCCTGGGCGCGGTTCTGGGGCGCAGCCCATGTGGCCAGCCCCGCGGTGGGGGGGGGACAGTCTCTCGCCAAAAGCAGCTCTGGGGGCTCCAAGCCCCTTGGGTTGCCGGTCACTCCTGGATGTACAGGTTGCTGGGAGTGTCTGTGGTGGTGCGCGTTTCCAGGACGACCGTGCTGCGGGGAGGGCAGAGTGGGGTCAGGCAGCAGACACCCCCAAACTTCCTCAGACATCCCTCAGCCCCCTCCACACCCTCATGGGCCAGTGCCCCAAATGGCCGCGCCCCTGGGCCAGTTCCCACAACTTGCTGGGGCACCAGGGAGAGGGGCAGAACCCCTAACCTCGGGTGTAGCGGGGAAAGGGACGAGGGGTGCGGAGGGGAGGGGAGGGAGGGACCCTCCAGTGAGTGCTGGGGGGTAGGGTGCGAGGGGCAGGACCGTGACCTGGGCTGGGGGAGGGGAGGGGCAGGACTGGCACGGGGCGGGGGTGGGGGGGGTTATTCCTACCTGTGGGTGCCCAGCAGGCGGAAAATGCAGTGTTGGTCTCGCAGCTCCTTGATCAGCTGCAAGAGAGACGCCATGGGGCTGGAAGCGCTGCCACCCCCCCAGCCCCCCCCAGCCAGCAGACACCCCCTTCGCCCCAGGGGAGGCCAAGAACCCCCAGCTGTGCGGGGAGTGGGGGGGGGGCGCCCCGGGGGACTCACCTGTGCCGAGGCGAAGTGCCACACCTGTACGCCATGGCGCCAGAAGGCCTGCAGGCAGTTCTGCCCCAGCGCTGCGGGAGAGGGGAGCCAGCTCAGCCTGCAGCACCCCCAGAGCCCCTTCCCCTCCCGCCAGCCTGCCCCGCCCCCCCCCCCCCCCCGATGGCCAGACATGCAACCACCGGGATGGGCGGGGGCGCTGGTTACCCAGGGACCCCCTTGTCCAGCACGGAAATGCAGCCAGCTCGGGGGTGGAGCTGCTCGTGGGGGGGACCCCTCACTGAGACGCAGCCGCCAGCCTCCCCAGCACCGCTGTCCTGCACCCGGCCCGGGGGGGGGGGGCAGTAGCGGCCCCTCCCCCACAAACACCCACCTACAGCCTCCACGGCGACGTCAAAGGTGCTGTCGGGGGCCGGCAGCCTCCGCACCAGGGCGCCCTGCAGGGTGACGATGTTCACGCTCCCTGGGACACAGAGCGAGGGGCGGGGTCAGCGTCTGGAGCTCCTCCCCCCGTACCCCCCCCCCGCCTGCCCCTCCCCCGCCCCAAGGCACAGGGCCTGTTCCCCCTCCCCAGCCTCCTCCCATGTCCATGGGCCCCTGCCCCAGCCGGGTGCCCCCCCCCACTTACTGTCCAGCAGAACCAGCACCGTCTTGTCGTCTATCTGGGTCACCTGGACCGGCCCGGGGCACGAGCTCTCTGCAAAGAGACCAGGCCAGGCTGAGCTGGGGGGGGATGGGAGGGCGGCACAGTGCCCCACCCCCACTGTCCCCCTTGCCAAACCTGTCGCTCTCAGGTCGGGGTTGTCCCCCTCCCCCTGCCGGCACATGGCCACCTCATCAGTGCCCCCGGCACAGCCCCCCTCCATCGCAGCCCCAGGCCGGCCCGCGCGCCTTACCGGTGCCGCTGTGGGTGAACCAGGAGGTGAGGGAGTTGAGGTTGATGGTGTGGAAGTGGACAGGCCGGGCGGGCGAGGGCTCCCGGCTCACCCCAATGCACACGGAGGGGTACTCCTCGCCCGGCGCCACCAGCATCTCGAACACCGGCAGTGGCGTGGGCAGTGGGAAGTCAAAGTGCTGGGGGGGCAGACGCCCGGTGAGCGGGGCTGGGTTGTGCCCAGGCAAGGCCAAGCCCCGCCCCCTGCCATGCTCGTCCCCCCCCCGCCAGCACCTCACCCGCCACCCCCTGCTCCCATCCCCCACAGCCCCTCACCCACCACCCTCATCCCCCCAGCCCCTCCCCCGCCACCCCCTGCTCCCATCCCCCACAGCCCCTCACCCACCACCCTCATCCCCCCCAGCCCCTCCCCCGCCACCCCCTGCTCCCATCCCCCACAGCCCCTCACCCACCACCCTCATCCCCCCAGCCCCTTACCCGCCAGCCCCTGCTCCCATCCCCCACAGCCCCTCACCCACCACCCTCATCCCCCCCAGCCCCTCACCCTCCACCCCCTGCTCCCATCCCCCACAGCCCCTCACCCACCACCCTCATCCCCCCCAGCCCCTCACCCGCCACCCGCTGCTCCCATCTCCCACAGCTCCTCACCCACCACCCTCATCCCCCCACAGCCCCTCGCCCGCCACCCCCTGCTCCCATCTCCCACAGCCCCTCACCCACCACCCTCATCCCCCCAGCCCCTGCTCCCATCCCCCACAGCCCCTCACCCACCACCCTCATCCCCCCAGCCCCTTACCCGCCAGCCCCTGCTCCCATCCCCCCCAGCCCCTCACCCACCACCCTCATCCCCCCCAGCCCCTCACCCGCCACCCCCTGCTCCCATCTCCCACAGCTCCTCACCCACCACCCTCATCCCCCCAGCCCCTCACCCGCCACCCCCTGCTCCCATCTCCCACAGCTCCTCACCCACCACCCTCATCCCCCCAGCCCCCCCCCAGCCCCTCACCCACCACCCTCATCCCCCCCCAGCCCCTCACCCACCACCCTCATCCCCCCCAGCCCCTCACCCGCCACCCCCTGCTCCCATCTCCCACAGCTCCTCACCCACCACCCTCATCCCCCCACAGCCCCTCACCCGCCACCCCCTGCTCCCATCCCCCACAGCCCCTCACCCACCCCCTAACTCCCCACAGCCCCTCACCCGCTACCCCCTGCTCCCATCCCCCCCAGCCCCTCACCCACCACCCTCATCCCCCCATCGCCCCTCACCTGCCACCCCCCCTTCTCCCTCCCCTCACACCCCATCCACTCCCCCACCACCCCTTCCCCACACCTCCCCCACTGCACCCGGCCCCACAGAACTGCCCCTCTGGGGGCAACCTACTTTCACTAGCATGAACTTCTGCATGGGTTGGTACCACTGCAGCAGGACCACGCTGCTCTCCAGTGCCCCGCACAGGTAGTGGCAGCCGCTGTGCGTGTGCCGGGCTGTGGGGACAGTGCGGGGGGGCGGTCAGGCTCCCGGGGGGCCGGTGGGCGGGGCTGGGGAGGGGGCTCGGCAGGGAGCGGGGGGACTTACCCACGCAGCAGGCCCGGCAGCCCTTGGTGTCGGGGATCTTGGTGGAGGTGGCGTTTCTCCTGCACAGGGGAGCGGCTGGCTGAGCCGGGCAGGCGGGACTCTGCACGCTGCTGTCTGCCCATAGACAGCCCCCCAGGGAGCCCAGCCCTGCCCCCCCGCCAGCCCCCCAACCCCTGCCACCCCCTCCCCCGGCTGTCTGCTGCCCCCCAGCCAGCCTGCCAGCCCCCCAACCCCTGCCACCCCCTCCCTCCGCCATCCCCGCCAGCCCCTCTCCACAAGAATGTTCCCCCTGCTCTACAGACAGGCCCCCCCACCCCAGCTAGCCCCCATGGGGGGTGTTTGGCAGTACCTGGGGAGCAGGCGGTGGGGGGTGATGTGCACACCGGGTCGCTGGTCCCTCTTGCTCTGCTCGTACAGGCTGGGCAGATTGTGGGAGTACAGCTGGGGGGTCTTCCCTGCAAGGGTAGGGGGTCACCTGGGACTGGGCTTCTAGGAAAGAGCCGCCCCGCCCCTCGCTCTGCCAGGGCCCCTCCCGACCCGCAGCCCTGCCCAGCCCAGCCCTGGGCCCCCCAGCTCTGCTGGTGCCCATCACTCCCGACCCGCAGCCCTGCCCAGCCCAGCCCTGTGCCCCCCAGCTCTGCTGGTGCCCATCACTCCCGACCCGCAGCCCTGCCCAGCCCAGCCCTGTGCCCCCCAGCTCTGCTGGTGCCCATCACTCCCGACCCGCAGCCCAGCCCAGCCCAGCCCTTGGTCTCCTTCCTGCTGCCCATCCCACCCTGCAGCTGTGTCAGAGCTGCCCCAGATGGTGCGGACAGGCCCCACTGGCCCCAGGCTCCACCCCCTGCCCCCTGGCGCTCACCTGAGATGGACATGAGCACGTTGCCGATGGAGTAGACCCATGAGGTGCGGCTGTGGTAGAGCTGCCAGAGAAGGGACGGTCAGCGCCTCTGCTTGGCCACAGCCAGGGGGCGCCAGTGAGCCCTGCCCCATAGCGGGCCCTGCTGGCCTGCCCTCTGCTGCCCTCCCCAGCCCCATAGCAGGCCCTGCACCCCCACTCTACTGCTCTCCTCCTGCTCTCCCCTCCCCACCCCATGGGGCATGCTGGCACTCCCTGCCCCCCACTGCGGCCATACAGTTCTATGCCCTGCCTCCTCCCGCCCCAGAGGTTCACTGTCTACCTGCCCCCTCCCCCCCCGGCTCTCACCAGCTCCAGCGTGGCCTCCGGCTCGCTGCGGTTCAGGGTGAAGATCCCCTCCTCGGCCCCCAGGATCAGGTGTGGGTCTGAACGGGGGGGGGAGGGGAGGGAGATGAGGGCCGTGTGGGAGAAGGATGCTGGGGGGGTGGTCACAAGGCCAGGATGGTCCTGACGTGGGGTGGGCGGGGAGGGATCCTGGCACTGGGATACCCCATGCCCTGCACCCACCGTGGGGCTGCCCACACCCTGCCGCCCCCTATCTCGGCAACTCCCACCCCCCACCTGCCCGTGCCAGGGACCTCCCATCCCCCACTTGCCTCCCTGGGGCCCCAACCCCACCACCTGCCCCTGCCAGGGACCTCCCATCCCCCACTTGCCTCCCTGGGCTCCCCCACACCTGGCCCCTACCTTGGGTGCTGGGGTTGGTCCAGGTGGCTGCGGCAGTGATGCGCAATGGGCAGCCGTTAAAGACCTTCTTGAAGAGAGATCCATCCTGCAGGGCAGAGCAGCGACTCAGCCCCAGCCCCCAAATGCCCCCCGCCCGGGATCCTGCCCACCCCACCCCTGGGCTGCTGGGCTGGGAGAAAGGGCCAAGCTGGGGCCACCCCACCCCCCGTCCCACAGGCGCCAGGGCCACCCCCACCCCCTGCCCAGGTGAAGTCGAGTGCTGGGGGGGGCTCACCTGTCTCTGTTTCCTTTCTGTCTTAGGCGGGAGGCTGGGAGGCTCCTCGCTCGGCGGTCCGGGCCACAGGGTGGGGTCTGGGGGGTGGGACACGGAGCAGAGGGCTCAAGCCTGGCCCCCAAACCCTGGAGAAGGGCAGCTGTGACAGGCCTCAGCCCCCTTCCTCGTAGCCCCCTCCCCCATCGCCCCCCCACTCCCGACTCCCAGCCCCTCCCCCCATCACTCTGCCCCCCCACCCCACCCCACTGACATTGGTGGCGCAGAACATGCCCATGCCTGCACCCAGCAGCCCGGGCTGCCCCTGGCTCGTGCCAGGAGGGCGGCTGGAAAGCTGGGGCATCACTGACGCTCGGTGTACCAGCTGGCTCTGGCGCTGCAGGCGCCAAAGGGCTCCGAGCCAGGCGACGCCCGACGCGCCAGGGCCCAGCCCTTGGCAGACGCTGAGCCCCAGTGGCGGCCGCGCCACCCAGCACGCAGGCAACAGCAGCGCTCCCAGACTTGCCACAGCCCTGCCCGCTTGCCAGGCGCCGGCGTAGCCGGGCCCCTCCCCGGGTGAGTGAGGGGCAGGGGCGAACGGGGCCCTGCAGCGCCTCCTGCTTTGGCCTCGTTCCAGCTCAGTGCTCCAGAAGCATCTCCTGCAGGAGGGGCCCCAGCCCAGCAGGAGGGGCCCTAGAGCCTTTTAGGCCAGCAGCCGCAGCCATCTGCTGCAGCCGGCACCAGGAGCTTTGTGATGGGGTGTGAACGTGGGGGTGGGGCTGAACGTTGGGGGGGTGAACATAGGGGGGACATGGGGGGGTGAATGTGGGGGGCTGAACGTGGGGTGGACATGGGGGGTGAATGTGGGGGGGAAGGTGAGATGAGTGTGGGGGGCATGGGGGTGAATGTGGGGGGGACATGGGGGTGAATGTGGGGGGGAAGGTGAGGTGCATGTGGGGGTCATGGGGGTGAGCATTGGGGGCATGGGGGTTAATGTGGGGGGGCTGAACATGGGGGGGACATGGGGGTGATTGGGGGGAGGTGTGCGTGGGGGGGACATGGGGAGTGAATGTGGGGGGGAAGGTGAGGTGCATGTGGGGGTCATGGGGGTGAGCGTCGGGGGCATGGGGGGTGAATGTGGGGGGGCTGAACGTGGGGGGGACATGGGGGTGAATGGGGGGAGGTGTGCGTGGGGGGTGAGCGTCGGGGGCATGGGGGGTGAATGTGGGGGGGACATGGGGGCGTGAACGTGGGGGGGCGAGCATGGGGGGGACGTGGGGGGGGCGTGAGAATGGCCTTTTTATCCCTTGTTGCTCTCCCCCTTGTTGGTCAGTTGTTGGGGCGTCGTTTGGACCCCGTCGGCTGGTTGGTTCTGGGGCCGGGCCCGGCTTGCTCTTGTGTGTCAGGTCTGCGTGGACGTGGCTGGGCCTTTGGGGAGGGAGCAGCTGGGGGCTTTGCCGGGGTTGTTTTTCACATCTCCGTGCTGCATGCGGAGGGCTCTGGCGGCAGCTTGGGGAGCTGGAGCGCGCGAGGGGTTTGCGTGTGTGACGGGGCTGGCCGGGGGGGCAGAGAGTTGCACCGTGTGAGGGGTTGGGTGGCTGCGAGGAGGGGCCCCAGGCGAGGGCTGTGCATAGCCCTGGGTTCAGCAGTCTGCCCAGGTTTGGCTCTCGCAGCTGTGCCTGGAGAGGCCGCCAGTACTACACCCTCTCACTCCCACCCCGCGGCCCCCGAGCAGGAGCCCTGTTGGAGCAGGAATGGGGCGCTTCCTTTCACCATGTTACAGGGGAGCCGATGGGAGTCTGACAGTTCTGCAGGACTAGGACATGTGCCTCAGTTTCCCTGGGCACCGAACCAATGGCTAGTGGTGGGGAAACAGTGTGACTCTTGTGGGGGCTGCTCCAGCCACCCCCTGTAACCCAGGGTTGGGGCTGGGAGCGGTGTGGGGGGCACCAAATGTCTCTGGCCCCAGAAGCCAGGCAAAGGCCAGGGAGAGCAACGCGTGTGCTGGGGGCCAGGCAGCTGGCGGGGGTCAGTCTCTGCTGGCTGGTGGCGCAGGGCTGGGCCCGGGGCTCCCTGCCCCCATGCTGGACTTGTCAGCGTGGTGCCGTTTCAGCCAGCTCCGCTCTAGCTGGGCCCTGGTCAACCAACAACCCCCTCTACCCGCTGGCTGGGTCACGGCTGAGGCAGCTCAGACTCCATGAGGTGCAGGGCCCTGCGGGGGGACTCGCTGCAGGGCGCACAGGGCACAGGGAGGCTGAGCTCAGACCCAGCGGGGTGCAGGGCCCTTGGGTGGAGGGACTCGCTGTGGGGTGCACAGGGCAGGGAGAAGGTGCAGGGCCCTTCGGGGCGACTGGGGGGAGAAGCAGCTCTGGAACGGGGCTCCAGGACACTCACCTGAGCTGGCGGAGAGGTGGGAGCGGCGGGGGGCAGCATGCTGGGTGGCAGGAAGGGGCCGGCTCCCCACAGGCCCACTGGCACATCGCACCAGGGAGACCGGGGTGCTGGGGCGCTGCAGGTGCTGCCCCCTGGCCTGGGGCCATGTCTCCTCGGCGGGGGCCTCATCTGACGGGTTCCGGAGCTTGGGCTGCAGACGGGAACTCAGGAGAATGAGGGGGGCTGACGGGGGCACCGAGCTGTCCAAGAAGGGCAGATGGAGGAGCACCGGGCTTGGGGGGGCTGACGGAGGGGCACCTGGGGGCCTAACAGGGGGCACTGGGCTAGGGGGTTGATGGGGGGGCACTGGGCTGAGGGGGGCTGACGGGGGGCACCGGGCTGGCCGGGAGGGCTGATGGGGGGCACCAGGCTGGGCGGGGGCTGACAGGTGGGGTATTGGGCTGGCCGAGAAAGGCAGACGGGGGAGCACTGGGCTGGGGGCTGATGGAGGGGCACCTGGGGGGCTGACAGGGCACTAGGGAGCAGTGAGCTGGCTGAGGGCAGGGGCTGGGTGCCCATTCTCCAGCCCTGGTGTTCCCTGACACACCGCCCCCGAGTGGGCACTCACCTTGGGGGGCAGCGGGGGCGGCACGTCAGCGTCACTCGGCAGCGAGGCCCTGGGGCGGAGAACAGGGCTCAGCTCAGGGTCCCCCCAGGACTTCCACACCGCCGCACCTCCCCCACCCCAGCACAGGGAGCCCCCTCCCCCCAGGTGGCCCCAGCCCCATGTCCTAGCCAGCCCCCACCTGCTGGGGCCACACCCCCACCTGGGAACCCCTGAGACCGGAGAATGATCCCCAGGCCCCGGAACCCGCCCCAGCTGGGGTCTCTTGGGGGCAGGCTGGGCCGGTGGCTGGCCGGGGGGCAGGTGGTGTCAGTAGGGGGCACGTGGTCCTGGGGGCTAGGAGGGGCAACAGAGCCCCCAGCCCCACACCCCAGCCCAGGGCGCGGCACGTACCTGGCTGGGTCACAGCTGCTGGGGCTGCGAGACGGGACCGAGGGCGAAAAAGAAATCGTGAGGCGCTGACCTGACCCCCCCGCCCGCCCACAGGGTCCCCAGGGGATGGGGGTGGGGCTGAGTTGCCAGCCTGGGAGGGGGACAGGGCCTTGGGAGGATGGGCCAGAGCTGCTGGCCAAGGGGGGAGTGGGGCAGGGCCCCACAGTAGCCAGCTCCACACAGACATGGCCGCCCACATGAGATGTCTCTCTCCCTGATCCCTGGGGGTTGCTGAGCCCCGGGGAAGCCCCATGCAGGGGAGGAGGCACCTACATGTCCACGTCGTCATAGTCGTTGTCCGAGTCCAACACGTCAATCCTGCAAATGAGCCACAGCTTGAGTCTGAGGCCGGCCAGTGGCCCCAGGCCGGTCCGACTCCCCCAACCCCCCTGCAGGGCCCCGGGCCGGTCCGACTCCCCCAACCCCCTGCAGGACCCCCGGCCGGTCCGACTCCCCCAACCCCCTGCAGGACCCCCCGGGCTGGTCCGACTCCCCCAACCCCCCTGCAGGGCCCCGGGCCGGTCCGACTCCCCCAACCCCCTGCAGGACCCCCCGGGCTGGTCCGACTCCCCGAACCCCCCCGCAGGGCCCCTGGCCGGTCCGACTCCCCCAACCCCCCCGCAGGGCCCCTGGCCGGTCCGACTCCCCCAACCCCCCTGCAGGGCCCCCGGCCGGTCCGACTCCCCCAACCCCCCTGCAGGGCCCCCGGCCGGTCCGACTCCCCGAACCCCCTGCAGGACCCCCCGGGCTGGTCCGACTCCCCGAACCCCCCCGCAGGGCCCCCGGCCGGTCCGACTCCCCCAACCCCCCTGCAGGGCCCCGGGCCGGTCCAACTCCCCCAACCCCCCCGCAGGGCCCCTGGCCGGTCCGACTCCCCCAACCCCCCTGCAGGGCCCCCGGCCGGTCCGACTCCCCCAACCCCCCTGCAGGGCCCCGGGCCGGTCCAACTCCCCTAACCCCCCTGCAGGGCCCCCGGCCGGTCCGACTCCCCCAACCCCCCCGCAGGGCCCCTGGCCGGTCCGACTCCCCCAACCCCCCACAGGGCCCCCAGGCTGGTCCAACTCCCCGCCAAGTACACCCCAGCCAGGCCCCTGGGCAGACCCCTCCCCCCAGTGGGGCCCAGGCTGATCATCCCCGGGGGGGGCGAGTCTCAGCAGGCCCTGGGCATTACCTGGAGCTGCCCATGGAGCCGGGGGTGCTGCTGCTGGTGCTGTAGCTGATGTCCAAGCTGATCTCCTGGGCGTGGGGAGACAGGGAGGGTGGGGTGAAGGCAGGGCAGGGCCTGAGCAGCCAGGGCGGATTCACACGCCCCCCCCCCAGCACATGGCCCCCATGCCTGGGCAATCAGGTCACAAGCCAGCACATCCATGGGCATCCTGCACCCAGCTCCCTGCACCCAGCACCAGCTCCCTGCACCCAGCACCAGCCCCTACACCCAGCACCAGCTCCCTGCATCCAGCACTCACCTCCCTGCACCCAGTACTCAGCTCCCTGCACCCAGCACCAGCTCCCTGCACCCAGCACCAGCTCCCTGCACCCAGCACCAGCTCCCTGCACCCAGCACTCACCTCCCTGCATCCAGCCCCAGCTCCCTGCACCCAGCACCAGCTCCCTGCACCCAGCACTTAGCTCCCTGCATCCAGCACCAGCCCCTGCACCCAGCACCAGCTCCCTGCACCCAGCACCAGCTCCCTGCACCCAGCACTTAGCTCCCTGCACCCAGCACTTAGCTCCCTGCATCCAGCACCAGCTCCCTACACCCAGCACTCAGCTCCCTGCACCCAGCACTTAGCTCCCCGCATCCAGCACCAGCCCCTACACCCAGCACTCACCTCCCTGCATCCAGCCCCAGCCCCCTACACCCAGCACCAGCTCCCTGCACCCAGCACTTAGCTCCCTGCATCCAGCACTCAGCTCCCTGCACCCAGCACTCACCTCCTTGCATCCAGCACCAGCTCCCTGCACCCAGCACCAGCTCCCTGCATCCAGCACCAGCCCCTACACCCAGCACTCACCTCCCTGCATCCAGCACCAGCCCCCTGCATCCAGCACCAGCCCCCTACACCCAGCACTCAGCTCCCTGATCCAGCACCAACCCCCTGCACCCAGCACTCACCTCCCTGCACCCAGCACCAGCTCCCTACACCCAGCACTCACCTCCCTGCATCCAGCCCCAGCCCCCTACACCCAGCACTCAGCTCCCTACACCCAGCACTCACCTCCTTGCATCCAGCACCAGCCCCCTACACCCAGCACTCAGCTCCCCGCATCCAGCACCAGGCCCTACACTCAGCACTCAGCTCCCTGCATCCAGCACCAGCCCCTACACCCAGCACTCACCTCCCTGCATCCAGCACCAGCCCCCTGCATCCAGCACCAGCCCCCTACACCCAGCACTCAGCTCCCTGATCCAGCACCAACCCCCTGCACCCAGCACTCACCTCCCTGCACCCAGCACCAGCTCCCTACACCCAGCACTCAGCTCCCTGCATCCAGCCCCAGCCCCCTACACCCAGCACTCAGCTCCCTGCACCCTGCACCAGCTCCCTACACCCAGCACTCAGCTCCCTGCATCCAGCACCAGCCCCCTACACCCAGCACTCAGCTCCCTGCATCCAGCACCAACCCCCTGCACCAAACACTCAGCTCCCTGCATCCAGCACCAACCCCCTGCACTCACCTCCCTGCATCCAGCACCAGCCCCCTACACCCAGCACTCAGCTCCCTGCATCCAGCACCAACCCCCTGCACCAAACACTCAGCCCCCTGCATCCAGCACCCCGACTCGTGTGCCCAGCCCCCTCTGCTCTGCTCCCTGCACCAGCCCCATGTGCCCAGTGCTGGGGGCTGGTCACACGGGTGTGCTCTGTCCAAGGGCTGGGCAGGGGGGACTGGCATGTGAGAGGGGGCTGTGCACAGAACAATCCCTTGCTGGTGCCACTTCCCCTGGAGGGGCTGGGGTGAGGCAGTGGGGTGGGTGAGGATTTCACCCCCAGGTTAGGTTGTGTGTGTTTCCTACGGCCCTGCAGTAACCCAGCGGGCGTGCCTCAGTTTCCCTCGGCACAGCACCAGCGTATAGTTGATGGGAGTTTCCCTATGATGATTTCTCCCACCCACACACTTGGCCTCCAGCCAGATGTGACCCAGGCCCGCAGGTAACACCTTTCGTCCCGGGAAACAGGACAAAGTTGGGTGCAGGGGCCTGGCTGGTTTGCACAGGAACTGGGCAGTTGAATGGGGACGGGCTGGGCTGGCTGGAGAGGGAGGATGGAGGCCAGGGCCCCGGCTCAGGGACCCCCTCCAGGCCCTGCTCCCCCACAGGGACAGGACTGACAGTTTCTGGCTCCTGGGCTGACAAGTCAGTTCCACGCTGCGTCCCTGTGGCCTAATCCCCCTCCCATTGTCCCCGTGGAGCGAGAGTCACCTCTGCCTGCGGATGGGGGCCAGGCCTGGGGACCGCCCCCCACGCTGGGGAGGGCGAAGTCAGAGGGGCTGGAGCTGCAGGAGATGGAGGGGCTGGGGGGGAGCCGAAGCGGCACCTACCACTTGGCACGGGGGGGCCGGTTCCTTGCTGTGGGGTCTAATCTTGATGGGATGCACTGGAACGAGAGGCAGCTGAGACCAGTCACATGGGGCCCGCTCCTGACACCAACCACAGGTCTGCTGGCATGCAGCCCCTCCCTGTCCCCCGGGAACCTGCCGGAGGGACCCCCAGCCCCCCCTCCCCCCAGCACAGCAGGGTCCCAGCAAGGGCCATGGCAGGGTCCAAGTGGCGGGAGAGGGCACAGCAGGGGCCCAGTGCCAGTCAGGTGCGGGAGGGGCACCACAGGGATCCCAGGAAGGGGCATGGCAGGGTTCCCAGTTGGGGGAGGGAAGGATTTTGGCAGGGGTCCCAGTAGGGGTACAGGAGGGGCACAGAGGGGTCCCGGGGAAGCAGGGCTAAGGCAGGGGTCCCGGGGGGGATGGGAGGGGCACAGAGGGGTCCCGGGGAAGCGGGGCTAAGGCAGGGGTCCCGGGGGGGATGGGAGGGGCACAGAGGGGTCCCGGGGAAGCGGGGCTAAGGCAGGGGTCCCGGGTGGGGTGGGAGGGGCACAGAGGGGTCCCAGGGGGGATGGGAGGGGCACAGAGGGGTCCTGGGGAAGCGGGGCTAAGGCAGGGGTCCTGGGAGGGATGGGAGGGGCACAGAGGGGTCCCGGGGAAGTGGGGCTAAGGCAGGGGTCCCAGGGGGGATGGGAGGGGCACAGAGGGGTCCCAGGGGGGATGGAAGGGGCACAGAGGGGTACCGGGGAAGCGGGGCTAAGGCAGGGGTCCCAGGGGGGTGGGAGGGGCACAGAGGGGGCCCAGGGAAGCGGGGCTAAGGCAGGGGTCCCGGGGGGGTGGGAGGGGCACAGAGGGGGCCCAGGGAAGCGGGGCTAAGGCAGGGGTCCCCGCAGGCACGTACAGCTGATGTCCGAATTGCTGCGTTCAACGGGGGTGTGCCGGTGTGTGGAGTGGATCCGCCGGGGCACCGGGGGTGGCAGCTGGGAAGAGAGGGCACCGGGGTTCAGGGGGATCTAAGCAACAATCATTTGGGGGGGAGGTGTGGGTGGGGGAGGATGAGAGTGAGGGGGTGTCTGGGGGACAGACATGGAGCGTGACAGGATGGGGGGTTCAGGGGGAATCCAGGGTCAGCAATGGAGGGGGTGTGGGGGGACAGGCGGGAGGGTTGGGGGATCCGGGGGGGACCAATGGGGGGACAGGCAGGAGGGGGGTGGGAAGACCAGGCTTGGGGGCGACCCAGGGGAAGTTGTGAGTTGGAGAATCGGGGGCAGGAACTGGGGGGCGGTGCCGGGGGGCCACAGCCCCTCACACCCGCTCGCTCCGGGCCTGGTCCTAAGGCTGGGGTGAGGGCTGCCCGGGAGCCACGTGCCCCCCCGCCCCCCTCACCTCGGCCTCCTCCTCCTCCGGCTCGCAGCAGCGCGGCAGCTTGTCCGGGTTGCGCAGCTTGTCCAGCAGCTCCAGCGTCAGACTCCGGCTCAGGCCAGGCTGGGCCACGAACTGGTGCTGGAGAGGGAGGGAGGGCGGTCGGGGGTGAGGTGAGCAGCCAGGGAGCCGCGGGGTGGGCAGCTCGTGGGCCCGGCCTGCTTCCCCCGTACTCACGCTCAGCATCTTGGTGGCTCCCGGCCTCTTCTTCGGGTTCTTGGTCAGCGTCACCTTCACAAAGTTGTGGAAGGCTGGAGTCCTGTGGCGGGGGGGGCGGTTTCAGGCACAACGAGGCCGGGAGGTCAGCCTCAGAGAGGGCCCAGCCCCCGCTGTCACAGAGGGGAAACTGAGGCACACAGTGGCGCCCCAGGTCACACAGCAAAGCTGTGGCAGAGTCAGGGACAGAACCTGGGAATCCTGGCACCTGGCCCCATCCTGCTCTAACCACCAGACTCTGCTACCTTCCCAGAGCGACGGGGGAGTCCTGGCTCCCAGCCCCCACCAGCCCACAGCAGATCCCGGGGTCCCTGGCTTTCAACAGCTCCAGCCTCTCCCCAGCCTCAGCTGCATTGGGCCACGGGAGAGCAGCAGACGATGGGGCACAGGTGAGACCTGGGCAACCCCCTCCTCAGAGCTGGGCAGCAGAGGGGCGCATGGGCCTGGGCAGGTGCCCCCGGTGCAGTGGGGGGTGAACACTCAGCTCCGATGCCGTGGGGGGCCAGGCCAGCACTGCGGGGGGTGCAAGGCGGCGGGGAGGCTCCACTCACCACTTGGCCTTGTCCTTCAGCTTGGGTGGCTGGTAGCCGCTCTTGGACATCAGGAACAGCACCCTGCAGGGACACAAGCCGGCACAAGGGGCCGTTAACCGGCAGGACTCCCTGCTGCAGGTGGGAGCCAGCCAGGCACAGGCTCCAGGGCCCCGGTTCCAGGCAGGGTCAGGAAGGGGGTGGCACCAAGGCAGGAGGTAGCAGAAGCAGCCATCTCTGGAGCCAGGAGGCCAGGCAGATGGACTCCGACGTGCTGAGGCCCAGGGTGGATAAGAACAGCCAGACTGGGTCAGACCAAAGGTCGTGTCCTGTCCACCGGCAGAGGCCAATGCCAGCGTGAACTGAACAGGGAATCAAGTGATCCCTCCCTGTCATCCCTTTCCAGCCTCTGGCAGCGACGATGGCCCCATTCCTACCCAGCCTGGCTAATACCCCGTGATGGGCCTAACACCCAGGAATTTATCTCCTTCGTCAAGTCCTGCTCTTTGCAAGATCCTCTAGCGAGGAGTTCCACAGGCCGATGCGGCATGAAGGAGAACTTCCTTTGGTTAGTTTTATACCTGCTGCCCATTCCCGTCACTGGTGACCCCTCGTTCTAGTGTCATGGGAACAAGTAAATCACTTTTCCCTATTAACTCTCCGCAACCGTCATCGTTTTATAGACCTCGCTCACATCCCTGCTAGGTCTCCCCTCGTCTAAGCTGACAAGCCCCTGACTTTTAATCTCTCCTCAGCCGGCAGCTCTTCCACCAGCCCAGGCATTTTCGTTGCCCTTTTCAGAACCTTTTCCAATGCCGAGGTATCTTCTTTGAGAGGAGGCGGCCACATCTGCATGCTGTGTTCAAACTGTGGGCGTCCCAGGGAGTTATAAAGAGGCAATGAAAGAGTCCATGTCTTAGGGGGCATCTACACTTGCATTCCTCTTTCGAAAGAGGTATGCAAATGAGGTGTAAATTTGCATATTTTGTACATCATTTGCATATTCAGCACCTCATTAGAATGCCAGCAGCCGCATCACTTCGAAATTGCAGCGGCTCGTCCAGAAGGGGCTCCTTTTCGAAAGGACCCCGGCTGCTTCGAAATCCCCTTGTTCCTATCTGCTGTCAGGAATAAGGGGATTTCGAAGTTGGTGAGGTGCTTTCGAAAAGGAGCCCCGTCTGGACGAGCCGCAGCCATTTCGAAGGGCTGCGGCTGCCGGCATTTCCAATGAGGCGCTGAATACGTATTTCAGCACTTCATTTGCATGGCCATTTCGAAGTTTTGGGCTAGTGTAGACACAGCCTGGCTTTCTTTTTTTGAAAGATGCTCTTTTGAAATTAGAATATGCAAATGACGGGACCAAATATGCAAATTTATACCTCATTTGCATTTTCGATTTACCTCATTTGCATACCTCTTTCGAAAGAGGAATGCAAGTGTGGACGCACCCGATCCCTTTTTAAATGACTCCTCACACTGTTTGCTTTGTTGATGGCTGCTGCATATTGAGTGGCTGTTTCCAGAGAACTATCCCGGATGTCTCCAGGAGCCCTCCAGTGGTCAGAGTGAGATTAGAGCCCGTCACTGCGTCCGTACAGGTGGGATTATTTCTTCCTAGGCGCATTACTTTACGTTTATCGACATGGCATTTCCTTCGCCGTTCCATCGCCCAATCGCGTCGTTTTGTGGGACCTTCTGAAGCTCTTCACAGTCTGCTTTGCTCTTAATTATCTCCAGGAGTTTAGTACCCAAAGCAACGGGGGGCAGATCAGGGCTGGACAGACGGACCCCTTATACCTCCTCCTCCGCCCCAGGCAGCTGAAAGCGAAACTCCCAGCTGGGGCCGGCAGCAGGGGAGAGCCCCGAGCAGGGGCAGGATGCAGCCGCCGCATGAAAGGGCAGCCCACGGGCACTGCGCCGTGCGTGCGGGGGCACCGAGCCGCTGACGCGCTCTGAGCTTGTCTGGGCTTCCCAGATAAACCCCGGCCCACCCCCACACGCAGCCAGAGAGGAAACCACTCAGGCTGTGCAGGGCGGGGGCCAGCTCCCTCCTCAGCAGCCTCTGGGCGGGGCCCTCTGTACGCTCAGCTCCCAGCTAAAACCCGGACTCCCGGGTCCCTCATCTCTGCTCGATTGCCCCCCTGCTGCCCCCTCCCCTGCCGGCCAAGCCCGCCCCAGGCAGGGATCCCAGGCCCCGGGCAGGACGCAGGGGCGCCAGGGGCTCACCGCAGCGGGTGGACGTCAAACATGGGGGGCTGCAGCTCGGCCAGCTCCACCGCCGTGATGCCCACCGACCAGATGTCGCACAGCTCATTGTAACCGCCCTTCAGCTCCACCGCCGCCACCTCGGGCGCCATCCTGGTGTGGGGCAAAGGGGGCAGGGGATGGGCAGAGGTCTTCTATCGCCCCCCTTCGTCCAGTCCCACCCCCCCGGCTGAGCCCGCACTGCCCCGGGTGCCCACAGACACCACCAGACAGGGCACACGCAGGCCTGCACACACCAGGGCACACCCCCTTCATACACACAGGCCTCCCACAGCAGCACTCACTGGGGAACACACCTGCCCTGCGTGCACCCAGGCACACACACACTCTGCATACACCTGGGCGCACACGCCCTGCGCTCACACTACCCCTCACAGCACACACCTGGGGCACACACAGCACTGCCCCTCACACACACCCCCCACGGCACACACCTGTACACACAGCCCTCCCACAGCACACACCTCCGACACACCGCCCTCCCTCACACCCAGCATACACCTAGGACATGAAAGTGCTCTGCACACACCTGAGCACACCCTGCACACACACAGCACTGCCCCAACAAACACACATGCACACACACCCTGCACACACACAGCACTGCCCCAACAAACACACATGCACACACACCCCCACGGCACACCCTGCACACACACAGCACTGCCCCAACAAACACACATGCACACACACCCTGCACACACACAGCACTGCCCCAACACACACACACACAGCACACCCTGCACACACACAGCACTGCCCCAACACACACACACACCCTGCACACACACAGCACTGCCTCAACACACACACACACACACACACACACCTCACACACACACAGCACTGCCCCAACACACACGCACACAGAGCACACCCTGCACTGCCCCTCACGCACATCCCCCCCGGGAAACACACAGCACTGTGCCTCACACACACACACACACACACACAGAGGCACGCACGCGCCTGGGGCACACCCTTCCCTCGCACAGCACTGCCCACGCGCGCATGGCACACATGTGGGCCGGAGCTGGGGCCCTCGGCGGGACCGTGAGCCGTTCCCCCTTGCAAGGCGCCCATGCAGAGCCGTGCCCGCCCGCCCGCCAGTACCAGTACGGGGTGCCGATGAAAGACATCCTGCGGGCAAAGGTGGCAGTGATCTGCGCTGAGATCCCAAAGTCCGCTGGGGGAGGAGAGGAAAAGCTCTGCTTAGCCTTGGCAGGGTGTCAGACTCTGCACCCCAAACCCTGGCTGCCCCCGCCCCCGGGTCCCTCAGCCCCACACCCCACCGCAGCTAACCTGCACCCCCCAACCCTGCCCCATGGATTTCCTCCCACAGCTGTGCCGAGGCCTGGCTCACAGGGAGAAGCCTGCAGGGGTGCGTGTGTTGTGGGGGAGGCCGGAGCCTGTCCGGCCCGTGGCTCCGGGCCCCTCACTCACCGAGCTTCACTTCCCCGCTCTCGTTGATGAGGATGTTGGCTCCCTGCAGGGGCAAGGAAGAGAAGAGGCTGGAGAATGGCCGGGCCTGTGGAGATGTGGGGCTGGGCTTTTGTGGCAGGGGCTGGAGCGCGCATGAGTGGGACGATGGCCCCAGGCACTGCAGGAGAGGGAGCGGCTGGGGACGAAAGTCGTGGCCAGGCCCCAGCTGGGGTGACCCATGAGGCTACACTGGGGTAGGTGGGGCTGGACAGGGTAACCTGCTGTCAGCGCCACCAGCCTCCAGGTGGCCTCTTCCGGGTCCCTCTGGCCCAGCTGCGAGCTCCGCCAGCCCCCGACTCAGGGACTTGCCACCCATCTGCCCTGCCACAGGCTCCATCAGCCACAAGTCGTGCCAGCGCCAGGGTACCACAGCCAGCCCAGGACTCTGCAGCTGCTTCCCTCTGCAGAGCTCCATCCCCGAGGAGGTCAGCGAGTCCCAGCCTTCTCGGCCGCACTGCCTGACCAGTCCAGCCAGAAGCTCCTTACCTTGATGTCTCTGTGGATCTTGCCTTGGTTGTGGAGGTAAGACAGACCCTGAAAGCACACAGGAGATTAGGCCAGCACGGCTGGCCCCCAGTCAGACCCCAGTGGCGGCGGGGCCTACCCCGTGGGAAGGATGCTGAGCAGCCCCAACTTTGAGACCAGTGTGAAGGGACTGCCCACACTCACCTGCAGCGTTTCTCGGCAGACATAGGCGATTTGCTGCTCTGACAGGGGGCCTGCGACTACAATGGAAAATGGATGTGGTTTATTATTAGATGTGTTATGGTAGCGCCCAAGTGCCCCACTGAAGGCCATCACACTAAGCACTGCTCAGAACCAAGATGAGATCAGACCCATGCCGTGCCAGACGCTGTCCAGACCAAGATTAGAACCTGTTGGGCCGGGTGCCCCCAGACACACAGTGACCAAGATCAGGGCCCCGTCGGGCCGGGCGCCCCAGACGCACAGCGACCGAGATCAGGGCCCCATCGGGCCGGGCTCCCCCAGACACACAGCGACCCAGATGAGGGCCCCATCGGGCCAGGCGCCCTCAGACACACAGTGACCAAGATCAGGGCCCCATTGGGCCGGGTGCCCCCAGACACACAGCGACCGAGATCAGGGCCCCATCGGGCCGGGCTCCCCCAGACACACAGCGACCGAGATCAGGGCCCCATCAGGCCAGGCGCCCTCAGACACACAGTGACCAAGATCAGGGCCCCATTGGGCCGGGTGCCCCCAGACACACAGTGACCGAGATCAGGGCCCCATTGGGCCGGGTGCCCCCAGACACACAGTGACCGAGATCAGGGCCCGTCGGGCCGGGCACCCCCAGACACACAGCGACCGAGATCAGGGCCCCGTCGGGCCGGGCGCCCCAGACACACAGTGACCGAGGTCAGGGCCCCATCAGGCCGGGTGCCCCCAGACACACAGTGACCGAGATCAGGGCCCCGTCAGGCCGGGTGTCCCCAGACACACAGCGACCGAGATCAGGGCCCCGTCGGGCCGGGCGCCCCCAGACGCACAGCGAACGAGATCAGGGCCCCGTCGGGCCAGGCGCCCCAGACACACAGCGACCGAGGTCAGGCCCCATCGGGCCGGGCGCCCCCTGTGATGGGGTTCTGGGGTCCCCCAAGCTCTGCACCCCGGCCGTAGGCAGGAGAGTCTCTCACTTAGCAGGAGAACAGCGGGTTTATTAGCCAACAGGACACAGCATCATACAGAGGAGTCAGTGCCGCTGGCAGAGACAGCCAGTCCAATCCATGTTGGGGAGAGGAGGCCCCGAGGGGCCCCCAGAGCTGGGGCCTTGCCCCCTCCTTTGTCTTTCTCTCCCTCAGCCCAGACTAACTGCTTCCAACTCCCAGTTCCAATTCAAACCCCTCAGGCTCCACCTCCTCCTTTGTCTCCCGTACAAAGGTGTTACCTGGTTGTCAGGGTTACCCTCAGCAGGACCCCACACCCTCTGTGAGCCACTCACATACACACAGGTATCCCCCACTCCATCACATCTCTCCCCCCTTCCAGACCGAACTGAGCGGGGTCACTCAGCCAGTGACCTGGGGAAGTTTGGGGCCCTCCCCTCGTGATTGGGCATCGGCTGCACCCTCAGTGCTCCCCTTGATGTGCACCACCTCCATGTCATAATCCTGCTGGGGGAGGCTCCAACTCAGGAGCTTGGTATTGGCCCTTTTCATGTGATGCAGCCGGACAAGTCCCTTTAGTTCCCTCAGGTTGGTCGGTCTCCCTGCTTCAGCCCCGGTCCATCAGCCACGTTCTCAAATCGGGCAAGCAGAGCCCATACAGATGCTGCAGCACCAACAGATCAAATAGTTCTTTTCTGGTTTGGGCCCTGCCCTGTCTGACCACCAGCCCATACAGCTGCTCCAGCCAATGTTTGGAATTCAGTTACAGTCCAGTAAAGGAAGGTACAAATGCTTCCATCCTTGGCATTTAGCCAGACCACCAAAATGGTTGTGTGCCTCAGTTTCCCCTTCCATGCCACACAATAGGTTTGGAATGTTCCTCCTCATGTGACAGGTTGCAAGACTAGTTACAGGGAACAATGGTGACATTTCAGAGTTACAGACTCCTTCAACATACAACTCATGCTTCTACATCAATGTCATCATGTCACATGGCTCTTTCCAAACATTCAGTGCATGGTACAATTCTACAGCTTGGTTACAGCAGTCAGCGTGAGTAACAGAACAAACCCATTGCAACTGTACATTTACGTTGCTCTTTGGTAGACCACAACTTTTGTGTAACCTCCTTGAGAATCTGGTATTTTGGGGACAAATGGCTGAGGCCTTTCTTAGCACCATCAAGTTCTAATCTTCTCTCTTGCCCCTGGGGTGGAAATTTGATCTCTCTGGCTGTGCCCTCCCTTCTAACAAGAGCTGGGCCATTGATGATCTCAGGGAGACGGCCCCCTTCCTGCCAGTCTGGAAATTTGCAAACCAAACTGCTTTCTGAGAGTTGTTTTGTGAGTCCCAGACACAGAATCCACATGGAGGAATCCCTGTTTATCCCTTACTGGCCCACCAGGCCCACAGCTCCTTTGTCCTTTTACCTCCAACTTCTGCCTCCCAGTGGAATCAGAATTGGAGTCCAGTGTGAGAATATAAGTGTTTCTAGCATCTGGAGATGGGGAATTGCTGAACCTCTCCTGCATCCTACAGAGACTGACTGTGCAGCTGTTTTACTTGGTTCTCACAGGGCTGCTCACACTACCTGATAGTTTTCACTTTACTTGCACCAGCTTCCAATTCCTGAGAAACTTTTACCCTGCCTGCTTTGGACCCTTCCAGAGCACAGCCAGTGGTTTCACACTCAGGCAGGTCCTGGCCATCAGGAGCTGAAACAAACTTCTCCCCAGGCAAAGGGCTGCTCTGGCTCTTACAGACAGACAAGCACCTTTCCTGTTCACTCTCCTTCACCTCACTCCCATTTTCTGCAGTCCCCACAGACGGGTCAGGAAAAGTTTCCGGGAAATTCTCTTCCTTAAGAGCTTCCCCAAACAATAACTCACCCCTGTCTGGCTCCACGGGGGCACTGTTCCCTTGAGCCACAACCAGCTCCTGGGGTTCACCTACACCCAGGATCACTTCTGGCCCATTAGGCAGATTCCCACGTAATCCCCCTCCAGGCAGACAGCCAGTACCACCGGACAGAAGGTTAGGGTCCCTTTCCTCCCTTCTGCTACCAGCTCCTTTATCTTCATCAGTCAGCATAACTCCATTGCCCGTCTGTTCTTGTGTCCTGGCGAGAGGATGACTCTGGTAGGACAGAGTCCTCTCACCCCCTCCCAATAACACCTCAGCATCAGGCAAAGAACAAGTACCAGAATCGTCTGGTCTCTGGGATTCCCTGATGATACTAACTGGATCAGACCGAGTTAAAGCATCATCCCCCCTGAGAGACACAGAGGTAGGCCCACTTCCCATCTGGGCTTCAGCTGCCCTCAGATCCAGCTCTGGGATCTTGGCTCCATCTCGAGCCCCCACAGGCTCAGGCAAAGGATTCACTTCCCCAGAAGCAGAAGCACTTTTCTTGCACCAAGGACCAGCGTCCTTAGCAGGGATACCACTGCCCATCCCAGAGCCATTCCCTCTGCTCCAGCCCCCATGGCTGGATTCAGAGACACACCTGGAATGCTCTTTTCTGGTGGATCCTTCTCCAGCCACCCCAGGCTGGTGAATCTTCCTCAGACAATGGGCTAGTTTCCTCATTGGCACCTTTTCCAAACGCAGGCTCTGCTCTCTCCCCAGGCTGCTGCTGCTGTTGTTCAACACAGACAGACAATGGGAGACACTCTCTCCTTTGTCCCAGCCCCCGGCTGGTCTCCACACACACACAGAAGGTGAAGCAGCTTCTCTCACAGACAACTTGCCATTCCCAGTGTATCAGCTGCTTTCCTGCACAGACACACAGGCACCTTCTTCGGCCCAGGCCTGGAAAACTTTTTGCAGGTCTGTCTTGGCCACTAGTAGATGATGGGTTGGAATCGCTCCTTCCCTCCTTGAGCTGCGGCAGGCCACTCGGTTCAGAGCTCCAGGCAGTCCAGGGTTCCCTGCCCCGATCCGGGCTCACCTCTGCAGGATTTTCCTTAACCCTCACCTCTGCCACTGCACATCCACGCTGCCTTGTCCAGCTTCTTTAATCTCGATTTCGTTTCCAGGTGCTGCCACTTCACAGCAGAGTTGCTCAGCGTGGTTGCAGGCTCTCAGGCTGATGCCCTCTGCACCCCACGATTCCTGGAAGAATCCCTTCAGTGTGCCAGGCTCCTTGCGGGTCACAAGCTGCCCGGGGTTAGGCCGTAGGCCCCTCTGCCCTCTGGGACCGACTCCAACAGACTCCCAGAGGAACCCCTTCTTCAGTGTGACACCCGCTCTCAGGGACCATGAGCACCCTGTCTTGGGAAGGACTCATTCAGCGTCAGCCTCCTCAGGGGTCACTTGTTCCTGGGGGTTGGGCTCTTGGCCCCTCCACCTTCTGGGACCGACTCCAACAGATTCCCAGGAGTAACCCCTCCTTGGGTGTGACACCCCCTCTCGAGGACCACGACCGCAGTTGCTTGGGTTCGGCCGCAGGCCCCTCCGCCTTGGGGAACTGCACCTCACTGCCCTTCAGCACACCTGGGTCTCGCAGGCCCCACTTCTTCCAGGGCCCCGGTCACTTACTGCTGGATGCTCCATCCTCGGGGTGCAGAACATCCCACTTCTGACACCAGTGTGATGGGGTTCTGGGGTCCCCCAAGCTCTGCACCCCGGCCGTAGGCAGGAGAGTCTCTCACTTAGCAGGAGAACAGCGGGTTTATTAGCCGACAGGACACAGCATCGTACAGAGGAGTCAGTGCAGCTGGCAGAGACAGCCAGTCCAATCCATGTTGGGGAGAGGAGGCCCCGAGGGGCCCCCAGAGCTGGGGCCTTGCCCCCTCCTTTGTCTTTCTCTCCCTCAGCCCAGACTAACTGCTTCCAACTCCCAGTTCCAATTCAAACCCCTCAGGCTCCACCTCCTCCTTTGTCTCCCGTACAAAGGTGTTACCTGGTTGTCAGGGTTACCCTCAGCAGGACCCCACACCCTCTGTGAGCCACTCACATACACACAGGTATCCCCCACTCCATCACACCCCCAGACCACTGCAGTGTTACTCCCAGACAGGCACAGCAGCCAACTTAGCCACTTTTGGTTCTGCATTTTGGAGCTGCGTTTGGAGCAGCCAGTCCTGCCCTGCACCCCCACAGCCCCGAGTCTGGCAACCCAGGGCTCGCTTCCCTGTCCACATGACCCAGAGAGCACGTGCCCCAGCTTTGAGAGGGGCCAGTGCTCAGCGCCCAGCTCCCCACTCGCTGTGCGTGTTCTCCTGCCGCCCTGCGCGGGGGATGCCAGCCCTGCCGGGTGCGGCATGGTGCCCAGCTGGCGCCGCCTTACCGTGATAAATGTCCTGCAGAGATCCGGCCCCGCAGAACTCCATGCAGATCCACAGCTTGTTCAACCTGCCGGGCAGCGGGGATGGAGGGGTTAATGGAGCAGGGCCTTGTGGGAAGGAGCACAGGGAGTAGGACCTTCATGCCCTGGCCAAGGGGCTCCTGCAGCACGCCACGGGCTGGGGGCAGAGAGGGGGACTATGCACCCAGCCCAGCACCACCCTGCTGACTCCAGGGGCCTCGGCAACGGAGGGGGATCAGCCAGGGGGAGGAAGTGCAGGGGGGCAGGGGAGAGACGGGGGATGGGCGGCTGCAGGGGGGGCAGGCAGGATCTCTCACCGTATGTAGCTCCCGTAATAGGCCACGATATTGTGGTGCTTGCAGGTCTTCACAATGAGGATCTCCTGCTGGATCGCAGCGCAGTCATCGTCTGGGAGAGACAGCTGCTGTTAGAACTGGCGTGTGGCACTAGGGGGCGCTGTGCTGTGGGGAGCGGGACGGGGGCCCAGCAGGGGGCGCTGTGCTGTAGAGAGTGTGAGTGGGGCCAGCAGGGGGCGCTGTGCTGTGGGGAGCGGGACAGGGGCCCAGCAGGGGGCGCTGTGCTGCGGGGAGCAGGGTGGGGACCCAGCAGGGGGTGCTGGGCTGCAGGGAGCAGGGTGGGGGCCCAGCAGGGGGCGCTGTGCTGCGGGGAGTGGGACGGGGGCCCAGCAGGGGGCGCTGTGCTGTGGGGAGCAGGGTGGGGACCCAGCAGGGGGTGCTGGGCTGCAGGGAGCAGGGTGGGGGCCCAGCAGGGGGCGCTGTGCTGCGGGGAGCGGGACGGGGGCCCAGCAGGGGGCGCTGTGCTGCGGGGAGTGGAACGGGGGCCCAGCAGGGGGCGCTGTGCTGTGGGGAGCAGGGTGGGGGCCTAGCAGGGGGTGCTGTGCTGCAGGGAGCAGGGTGGGGGCCCAGCAGGGAGCGCTGTGCTGCAGGGAGCTGGACGGGGGCCCAGCAGGGGGCGCTGTGCTGTGGGGAGCAGGGTGGGGGCCCAGCAGGGGGCGCTGTGCTGCGGGGAGTGGAACGGGGGCCCAGCAGGGGGCGCTGTGCTGTGGGGAGCAGGGTGGGGACCCAGCAGGGGGTGCTGGGCTGCAGGGAGCAGGGTGGGGGCCCAGCAGGGAGCGCTGTGCTGCGGGGAGCTGGACGGGGGCCCAGCAGGGGGCGCTGTGCTGTGGGGAGCAGGGTGGGGGCCCAGCAGGGAGCGCTGTGCTGTGGGGAGCAGAGCGGGGGCCCAGCAGGGGGCGCTGTGCTGTGGGGAGCGGGACGGGGGCCCAGCAGGGGGGCGCTGTGCTGCAGGGAGCAGGGTGGGGGCCCAGCAGGGGGCGCTGTGCTGCGGGGAGCAGAGCGGGGGCCCAGCAGGGGGCGCTGTGCTGTGGGGAGCGGGACGGGGGCCCAGCAGGGGGGCGCTGTGCTGCAGGGAGCAGGGTGGGGGCCCAGCAGGGGGGTGCTGGGCTGCAGGGAGCAGGGTGGGGGCCTAGCAGGGGGCACTGTGCTGCGGGGAGCGGGACGGGGGCCCAGCAGGGGGCGCTGTGCTGTGGGGAGCAGGGTGGGGGCCTAGCAGGGGGCGCTGTGCTGTGGGGAGCAGGGTGGGGACCCAGCAGGGGGTGCTGGGCTGCGGGGAGCAGAGCGGGGGCCCAGCAGGGGGCGCTGTGCTGCGGGGAGCAGAGCGGGGGCCCAGCAGGGGGCGCTGTGCTGTGGGGAGCGGGACGGGGGCCCAGCAGGGGGCGCTGTGCTGCGGGGAGCGGGACGGGGGCCCAGCAGGGGGCGCTGTGCTGCGGGGAGCAGGGTGGGGGCCCAGCAGGGGGCACTGTGCTGTGGGGAGCGGGACGGGGGCCCAGCAGGGGGGCGCTGTGCTGCAGGGAGCAGGGCGGGGGCCCAGCAGGGGGCGCTGTGCTGCGGGGAGCAGGGCGGGGGTCACTAGGTGGTGCTCTGCTCTCAGTCAGGGCTGACCCCAATGCCTAGGGCCCTGGGACTGTGGCAGGGCCCTGAATTCATCCCCCTCCACAGCCGTGACCCCCAGAGAACATCCTCCCCTGCAGCCCTTGGGCGGGGTGAAAACTCCTGTGCTCCAAAGTGCCAGGGCAGGGGGCGCTCGCCCCAGAGGTACAGGTGCCCCATTCAGAGGAGGGCAGAGGGCAGCGCCCCTTCCACCCCAGGCCTCTCGGTGCCCCGGCCGGTGGGGCACAGGGATGGCTCCCTCTGGTGCCCCATGCTGGGGAGCCAAGCGTGACAGCTGCAGGGAGGGTGCGGGCAGGAAGCCGGGAAGGATGTTGCTGGTGGCTGTTACCGTAACTTGCCTGCCGGCAGCCCCCTTCCCGCCAGCTGCAGCTGCTGCCTGCCAGGAGCTCCCCGTCGCAGCAGTGCAGGGGGCAGGGCTCATGGGGTGCGTGCACCGGGGTAGCCCCAACCGCTCGCCAGGGATGGAGGGGCCAAGGCCCTGACCCTGGCCTTGCCAAGGGCCTTTGTCACCTGCTATGAAGGAGGTGCCTTCACTGCCTGCCAGCCCTGGCCCCAGGGGCCCAGGGTTCTGCCCCACACCACCAGGAGCTGCCAGGGGGTGAGCTGGCAGGGCCAGAGAAGGGATCTGAAAAGGAGTCAGGCTCAGCTCCTGCAGGGCTGGAGACCAGAGACAGACAGGCCAGCAGGGACCTGGGGTCAGACAGACAGACAGGCCAGTAGGGATCTGGGGTCAGACAGACAGACAGGCTGGGATCTGGGGTCAGACAGGCCAGCAGGGACCTGGGGTCATACAGACAGACAGGCCAGTAGGGATCTGGGGTCAGACAGACAGACAGACAGGCCAGTAGGGACCTGGGGTCAGACAGACAGACAGGCTGGGATCTGGGGTCAGACAGACAGACAGGCCAGCAGGGACCTGGGGTCATACAGACAGACAGGCTGGGATCTGGGGTCAGACAGACAGGCCAGCAGGGACCTGGGGTCATACAGACAGACAGGCTGGGATCTGGGGTCAGACACACAGACAGACCAGCTGGGATCTGAGGTGAGACAGACAGACAGACAAGCTGAGATCTGAGGTCATACAGACAGGCAGGCAAATGTGGCTCTCAGGGTTCAGACAGACTGACAAAGCTCTAGGGAGTCAGGCAGACAGATGGGCTCCAGGGGACAGGATCAGACAGACAGAGGATGCTCTAGCAGGTTACATCCCAGCCCACGGTTGACTGGGGACCTCTCCCCTCTCCCTCGGTGTCACCTGCCCTCCCTCACCTGACTCCATCTTCACAATCTTTATGGCAGCCAGCTCCCCGGTGCCTTTGTTCTTCGCCTGCAGCCGCACAAAGAGAGAGGAGGGTCAAGGGGAAACGCCCATCACACCGGCATCTGTCCTGAACTATCACCCTGTGCCACCATCAACCCTGCCCTGCAACCTACCCCAAAGATGGCCCCATTGCAGTGCAGGGCAAGGGGGTCCCTCCCTGCACAAACAGCCCCTGCGCTCCACTCCAGAGGTGGCTGCATCTCAGCACTGGGTGAGTGTCCCAAAATAAACAGCCCCTGTGCTCCATCCCAGAGGTGGCCGCATTTCAGAGAGCAGGGTGAACTGCTCACTGTGTGCCAAGTAAGTGCTTTGGGAGCCTTCTGGAGGAGCTGCACTACGCAGGTAGCAGAGAGCAGACCATGCTCCAGAATAGCCCTACAGCGTTAAGGTTACTAGGTCACTGGACCAGCCTTTTGTACAGCGCCTTGTGCACTGGGGGCCTGGTCCATGAGTGGGGCGCCTAGGTACTGTTACCATACATTAATAGCACTGAAAATACACCATGCCTAGCAGTCCTTGTCCATGGCTGGGGCTCCTAGGCACTGCCATCATCATACAAATCATACGTGACCATGTACAACCTTAACTCTGCCCTTTGGGGGATGCGCAGCACAACATGGGCTGTCTGGCTGAAGCCCTGGGCTGGGATCCAGCTTCTACGCCTGGCTCTACCATGGGTTCCCGCAGCAGCTGGGGCAGGTCACATCATCGCAGTGCACCTCAGTTTTCCCCATCTGTGAAATGGGACAATCGCCTTTCCCCCCGGCTCCCAGAAGAGGGGGCGGAGTTTGTGCTGTGCCGTAGGATGTGCCTGTCAGGAAATCCATACAAAAGACAAATGTGCTGATTTATTTGGCAGCACTGTTACGGGCTGGTGCACAGGACGACAGGAGCCTAACTACTGATACCCAGCGAGAGAGCGCCTCCCCTGCCTCCTCGCACGGGAAGGATTGCACTTACAGTTCGGAGCTCACACCACTGCTGATACCATTCTGTCGGTAAGAAAATCGCAACCACCTATCTTTCCCCTGCTGCTGCAGACAAAGTTGTGCATTTAATTTCATTTAGGAGGGAACTACAGGCCGGCTCCAGGGCTCCAGGGAATGAGAGGGGTCTCAAGGTTAGACCAGGGAGCTGGGGGTGGCGGAGGGGGGCTGGCTTTGACCCCTGATTTGGGGGAAGGAGTAAAGTCTTAAGCTGAGAGTCAGGACTCCTGGGATCTATCCCGGCTGTGGGCGGGAGTGGGATCTTGGTGGGGGAATCTGGGAGTCAGGACTCCTGGGTTCCATTACCAGCTCAGCCTTGCATGAGTCCCTGCCTTGGTCTGTGCCTCAGTTTCCCCAGCAGAACAAGAAATAGAGGCAGCAGCAGAAGAGAATCCTTTGGCTCCCTCAGGAGACAGGGCTGAGTCCAGCAGCCCCCAACATGGTACAGGGGGCCAAAGCAAACCCAAGACCCTGTCCCATCCTCGGGCCTCACGCAGGCCTCGTGCAGCAATGGTGGCCAAGTACTGGGCCATGTCCCCCTTGGCATGGGGATTGAGTCTCCCCTGCCCCCCTTAGCCCACAGGCTCCTGCACTAGCGGGTGGGTGGGACAGGGAGGGGTCCTGAGGCGACTTGCTCAGATTCGGCCGCTGCCCGTGTGGAGCCAGCCTGGGAGGGGTCTGATGTGACCCCTCCCCACACACTGTTTCCAGTGCCTGTGGGAGGTGGGCACCCTAGGCTGAGCCCTTCGGGTGCCACGCAGCTTCCTTGGCCCTCCAGCAGCTGTTCACACAGCCTCCCAGTCCCGGCTGCTCTGCTGGGAACCACTGCACAGGCATGACTCAAAACCCAGCGCTTACAGAGGCAGGCGAGGCCTTCGGCTCCCACCACCGGTAGAGCACCGTTATGTGTGAGCCCCCATCACTGGGGCGGGAGCCTGGGGGGTGCATGCGATCACCCCATGCACACGCAGCCCCTATCAATGGGGCGGGAGCCTGGGGGGGGTGCATGCGATCACCCCATGCACACACAGCCCCCAACGATGGGGCGGGAGCCCGAGGGGAGTGAACCCCAGTGCTGCGCTCACACAGACAGAGGCAGGCGCATTTCTGGACACGCTGCCAGGCAGGAGCCCCATGTCTGCCAGCAGAGTGCACCAGAAGCAGGGAATCTCCCCGGGGGCCTGATCCTGACCACGCTGCTCCCCCCCGCCTCCCCCCCCCCCCAGCAAGGCCTGGGCACTGCCCCCCCCCGATTGCCACCCCCTCGCAGCAAACAGCTCCCCATTTCTGCTTTCTATTAGGGGGACAAGGGCTGGGGGGGATCGGCCCCGGTCCCAGATCCCCGGCCCCGGGCTCAGCAGCCAGCCCAGCCCACGGCCCACAGGCGGAACGAGGCGACGGTTCTCAGCTCTTCACTGCCCCTCCCACCCTGGGGCGCCCACACGCCGGCGCCTGCTCCCCACCCAGCCATGCGAGAGCTCCAAGCCTGGGTCCTGGTAGGGAGCGCCGTGGGACAGGGCCGGGGCCCCATCCTGCCAGGCGCCGCACATGCCCAGCACCCATGCTCCAGCCTGGCAAGACCCAGGGCCATGCACACTAGAACACCATGGGGCTTTATCTCCCTGGCTCCCCAGGGCAGCTGGTAACAGGGCTGACACCCGGGGAGCTAGACCTGTCCAGCGCTGCACCAACATCCCCCACGCCGGGGCAGGGCGGGCTGTAGCCTGGGCTGGCCAAGCACTCCCAGTGCGGACACAGTTCTCCCAGCCTAGGACGGGCTGCACCCAGGCTGGCCCAGCGCAGATGCAGCTCTGCCTGCCACGGCCACCCACAGAGCACAGCACAGAGCAGCAAAACTGCGGTCGGTGCCCACAGACTTTATTGCACCCCGCCCCCACACCTCCCAGAAAAATCAGCTGTTCTCCACTCCCTTGTGCTCCCTCCCCTGCCCTGCGTCTGCCTCCACCGGGGGTCTCTTGCCTTCGACTGGATGGTTCCTTTCGGTTCTGTGTTCATGTAGCTCCTAGCGGAAGGCAAGCCCGGGTCATGGCTGGGCGTGTTGCCTGAACGCAACACCATAATACACCAAACAGCATACAAATGTACAGCCCCGAGCACAGCAATGCTGGTCCACATCTGGGGCTCTCAGGCTCTACCACCATACACCTCTCTCAGAGGTCACTCGATAGTGAGTAGGATGTCTTCAGGCCACCCTCCTATTTCTGAGTCTGTTGATGGCAGATCAGCCCAATTCTGGAGCTGCAGATCTTATCACAGATGGGGGAGGTGCTGGTCGCTGTTGGAGGGGCACAGGGCAGTTTTTCACCTTTTTCTGCTTCGTCCTCCTTCCTCGTCTGCACTGTGGTGGGATCTCTCAAATTGCACCACCCCGCACAGATTACCACTCTCCCCTGGGGCTGGTCCTGGGCAAGGTCCTCCCGAGTGTCAACACCGACGCGGCACTTTTGTGTGTGTGTGTGTGTGTGTGTGTGTGTGTGCGCGCGCACGTCCTTCCTCCGGCCCCCAACGCTCCTCTGTCCTTCCTCCAACTAGGAAAACAGAATCTGTTTTGGGAGGCTCTGATCAGACATCCGAACCACGTGACCAGTCCAACCAAGTTGTTGATGAATGATAAGGGCTTCAATGCTGGTCATGTTCCACTCTTCCAAGACGCTGGTGTTCATGCACCTGTCCTCCCAAGGGCTATTTAGGATTCTCCTGAGGCAGCGTTCTCCATGCCAGTCCCAAGCCTGGATGAAGGATTCTGAGAGTAGGATGGATGCAGAAGGTCACCAATGAGGAATTATATAGGAAGATAACAGCCAAAAGAGAACCTGCTGCAGAAGGTTATAAAATGGAAGCTACAACTATTTGGACATATTTGCAAAATGAACGATGAACAAAAAATCAAGACCCTGGTATTCGGCATAATGGCTGGTTCGAATAGGAGAGGCAGACCCCGCAGAGAATGGGTAGATGATGTAGTAGATTGGTGCAGAGCTAGTCTACAGAAACTAAGCCACTCTGCACTGGACAGGGAAAGGTGGAAGGAAATAGTGAGAGAGGTGTCAGACACTAACGGGCGCTGAGCCCCTGGTTATTGATGATGATGATGATGAGGCAGCGTTGATGCTATTGTTCAAGTGCCTTCAAATGACACTTGTATGTTGTCCAGGCATCACATGCATATAGTAGCACTGGAACAACCACTGCATGATGTACAAGGAGCTTTGTGTTGGGGTAGATGTCCCAGTTCTCGAAGTCCCTTTGTATCAGGCAGGCGAAAACAGAGCTTGCGTGGCTCAGACAACGCTGGATTTCCACATCGATGTCAACTTTCGCGGAAAGGTGACTTCCAGGGTAGGGGAAGTGCTCCACATTTTCCAACAGTTCTCCACTGCCTTCAATAGAAGGTACGTGAAATTGTCCCATCGGCGAGGGCTGGTGGAACACCCTGGTCTTTTTCATGTTCAGTGTGAGGCCGAGATTCTTGCACACTTCAGCAAAGGCACTTAAGATGGTCTGAAGGGCTGCGGGAGAGAGAGCAGCAACTATGTTGTCCTCTGTGTACTGGAGCTCCATGGTCGAGTTGTGGAGGTCTTGCTTTTAACATTCAGTCTCCTGAAATTCAAAAGCTTCCTGTTTATTCCGTAGACAATCTTCACATCATCTGGAAGGTGAAGGGCCATGGTGTTGAAGATGCAGAACAGCAATGGGGCAATGACACAACCTTATTTAACTCCTGTTTTGGCCACAAAGGAGTCACTTTGGAATTCGTTGTTGCTCTATACTGTGGCAGCCCTATTGCCAAGAAACAACCTTAAGATGCTAATAAATTTTGGGGGGGAAGCCGATCTTCGAGAGGATGGTCCACAGGGCGCTATGACTGACTGAGTCGAATGCTTTGGTCAGGTTGATGAAACTCACATATAAGGCTTGGTTTTGTTCATGACATTTTTCTTGCAGTTGCTGGGAATGGTCGGAAGCCACACTGGGATTCTGGGTGAATTTCTTCTGAGAGCGGAGGGAGTTGGTTCACGAGGATTCAAGCTAAGATTTTCCTTGCCATTGCCAGGAGGGAGATGCCACAATAGTTTCCACGGTCCAACCTGCTGCCCTTCTTGAAGAGACTGACAATCAGCGTATCTCTGAAAACTCGCCGCATCTGCCCCATCCCAGATCTTGAGAATCAGGAGGTGGAGCTGTTTGTTGAGCTCTGGCCCACCTTCTTTGAAGACTTCAGTGGAAACTGCATCTAGTCCAATTGCCTTGTTACGCTTCATCGCTTTGATAGCAGCTTGGACCTCATTCAGGGTAGGAAGTGTTGCAAGATTGTCCCGTTGCTGGGGGATTTGGTCAAGGGATTGTAGGAACACAGTGGAGGGTCAGTTCAAAAGCTCGTTATAGTGCTCCCTCCAGCGAGAAGCTATGGCTTCGTTATCTTTCAAGGGTTGGGTTCCATCATTTGATCTCAGGTGACTATTCCATGTTTTCTTGGTCCACAGACAGCTTTGGTAGCACTGAGGAAACCTCTTGTATTGTTGACATCTGCGAAATGCTGGCAGTCTCGCAACTTCTCAGTTCACCACTGGGTTTTCAGAGTCCTTGGTTTACACTGGACTTCTGCCTTGGCTTTGGCATGCGCTTCTCTCGTCGCTGTGCAGTTGATGTTGTTTTGCCAGGCCCTGAAGGCTTTCCTTTTCGCCTCAGTCCGGCATTCAATTTCTTCATCCTTCTCTTCAAACCAGGCCGGGTGCTTCCTGCTCTGGTAGCCAGTGGTTTCTCCACAAGCTCCGACGGCATTTTTCAATCGACACCAGTGTTCTTCCTCCTCTTCAGGGTGCACGGTCGGCACCTGCCTTCGGAGCGCTAGCGGGAAGTCACTTCATCTGCCTTGTACACTGATCTTTCGTTGGATCTCTTTCCTCTGACTTCTACGTTTGGTGACAATCCTAACTGTCGTTGTGGATCGAATTAGGCGGGCAACGGCCCAGCAGCCATCAGCACTAGTCGCTGCACGTGGGAGAAGGACATCACGCCAATCCTGAGCACGGACAATAATATAGTCTATGAGGTGCCAGTGCTTCACTGGAGGATGCTGCCATGAGGTCTTCCATTTGTTTGGCTGCCAGAAGAGGGTGTTCGTGATGATGAGCTCCTGTTCTGCACATTTCAGAAGGAGGATCACTCCACTGGAGATGCTGTTGCCGGCTCCTTCTTTCCCAATGGTAGTCCGCCAGACACTGCGTCGCTTCCCACCCTGGCACTGAAATGCCCCAAGAGAATAATTGTGGCCTCTCTGGGGATGTCTTCCAGGACTGTGTCCAGTTGGGTGTAGAACTTCTCCTTCACCGTCATCTTCGGCATCTAGAGTTGGTACATAAGCACCTAGTGGGATGGGGGCCTGGGATGGGCTCTCTAAGTAGGACTGTAATACACCAAAAAGCAATAACAAATGTACAGCACCTAGCACCTAATAGACACAACAAACTCTGTAACTATACATGGGGCCACCCCCATGGCAGAACTGTGCCTGCAGAACGGCATAGCACAGCCCTGGCCTCTGCCAGGCTGTCACCACCCTTTGTCCAGTACAGCCACATCCCCTTTCTGGCTTGGGCTGGGAGAGCTCTCCCCACCTCCACATGACCTGGTTCTGCCCAGCAGACGTTCACAGGTCAGCCAGGCCTGGGGACAACAGAAGATGCAACAGGCAGACACAGCAGCCAGAGAGGCCCAAGGGAGTCTGTCTGCAGTGACTGGTGTGTTGGGGGGCACACACCACACCCAGCCACGGCAATTCTACAGCCACTAGGACTGTGATGCCCATGTGCTCACCCTCAGAAGCCCCCATGAGGTAGGGGTGTTATCTCTGCAGGGCAGATGGGGAAACTGAGGCATGGAGTGGCTAAGTGACTTCCCCAGGGCGTCTGAGGGTGCCTGTGGCAGAGCAGGGAATTCACCTGAGTCCCAAGCATGTGGCCAGCCTACCTCCACATGGCTAGAGAAGGAAAAGAATTCAGCATTGGCATCTCCTGATTCTTCGGCAGCAGGGACACTGCCTGGAGACCAGCCAGCGTGGCTGGGTGGGCGGCACCCCAAGGGGTCATGCAGTCCCAAGACAGACCCTGGGGAGCACCAAGTTTGCTCTGATCAAAAACCAGGCAGAAAACAGCTGCTGGCCCTGCTTACGCCTGGCCCTTATCACAATGGCCAGGGACCTCTGTGGCTGGGAGGTGCTGGCCCGGCCTCCCTGAAGGTGTGAATCGGGAGCGCACGAGTGAGCACGGGTGTGAGGGGAAGCGTGGGAACCAGTGGGGGCTGGGGGTGTGCTCACACCTCTCCTGGCTTCTGGCTGTGAACGCACATGTGGCTGTCAGCATTGGCTGCTGGCTCCCGTGTGTGCCTCTGCCTGGTTGTGTGTGTCTGGGGGTGTGTCGAGACAGCCGCAGGGGAAGTGCTCTGCAGGCGTGTGAGGGTGTCTGCACGCTGCAAGCACCCTGCCTGCTGGGGGAGGGCTCAGGGCCCACGGGGGGGAAGGGTGTCTGGCCCATGCAGTGGGTGCATGTGGCTGTAGGTATGGCCGTGTGTCCGTGTTTGTATTCAGCTCAGGCAGTCGGCATGTACATCCGTGTCCGATCCAGTGTCTGTGCATATGCGTGTGTGCATACGCGTGCAAGGCCAATGCGGTGTGTGTGTGCATGGCCCATGCAGTCTGTGTTCATCTGTCTGTCTGTCTGTCTGTCTGCACAGCCCATGCAGAGTGTGTGTGTGTGTGTGTGTGTGCGCACGCGCGCATATGGCCCATGCAGTCTGTGTTCATCTGTCTGTCTGCACGGCCCATGCAGTGTGTGTGTGTGCGCACGCGCGCGTACGGCCCATGCAGTCTGTGTTCATCTGTCTGTCTGTCTGTCTGCACGGCCCATGCAGTGTGTGTGTGTGTGTGTGTGTGTGCGCGCACGCACGCGTACGGCCCATGCAGTCTGTGTTCATCTGTCTGTCTGTCTGTCTGTCTGCACGGCCCATGCAGTGTGTGTGTGTGTGTGTGTGTGTGTGTGCGCGCACGCACGCGTACAGCCCATGCAGTCTGTGTTCATCTGTCTGTCTGTCTGTCTGCACAGCCCATGCAGTGTGTGTGTGTATGTCCGTGTGCGTGCACAGCCCAGGCAGACTGTCTGTATGTCTGCCTCTGTGTGCATGGCCCATGCAGTGTGTGTGTGTGCGCACGCGCGCGTACGGCCCATACAGTCTGTGTTCATCTGTCTGTCTGCACGGCCCATGCAGTGTGTGTGTGTGTGCGTGTGTGTGTGCATGGTGCATGCCGTGTGTAATGTCTGTGTGCCTGGCCTATGCAGTCTGTGTCTTTGTCTCTGTGTGCATGGCCCATGCAATGAGTGTGTGTCTGTGTGTGCATGCTGCATGCTGTGTTTGTGTGTATGCACACAGCCCATGCAGTGTGTGTATGTCTGTAGGCCTGTGTGCACACAGCCCATGCTGTGTGTGTGTGTCTGTGTATGAGCACGGCCCATGCAGTGTATGTGTGCCTGTCTGTCTGTTCATGGCCCATGCAGTGTGTGTGTGTGTCTGCCTGTGTGCGTGCACAGCCCACGCAGTGAGTGTATCTGTGTGTATGCGCAGCACATGCTGTGTGCGTCTGTCTCTGTGTGTGTTCATGAATCATGCTGTGTGTGTGTGTCTGTATGTGCACACAGCTTACAGTGTGTGTGTGGGTGCGGGGGGAGATTGTGGCGTGTACCCAGATGTCACTGACTACAGACAGACCCAACCAAGACAGCAGCAGCGGGTCACTGGCCATTAGCTGCAGCCCCCCGGTTAAAACCTCCCCGACACATCATCGAGTACCTACAACTTCTCCTCGATGATGATCCCTCGCTCTCACAGGTCTCGGGAGGCCGGCCAGTCCTCGCCTACGACCGCAAACGCAACAAATACCACCAACTATGCACCCCGCAACAGAAACACTAACCCCAGAACCGACACCTACAACAACCCCCACTGCCAGCTTGGCCAGCACCCCCATCCTAGGGACACCGGCGGTCGCAGGGCCTCACCACATCAGCCACACCATCGGGGGCTCGTTCACCTGCCCCTCTGCTGACGTGATACATGCCAGCAGCTGCCAGCTGTGCCCCTCTGCCGTGTACACAGGACAAACTGGACCCACCCCTCTGCTCTGAAGACTAAGGGGACACAAATCAGCCCCCCAGAGCTGCACCGTACCAAGCCCAGCAGGACAGCACCTCGGCCTCCCTGGCCACACTGGGGCCGACCTGAACGTTGCCATATTGAGAAACACATTGCAGAGCTGGCGGTCAGATGCAAACTGGACCCCCTCAGACTGGCTCTGAACAGGACCTGGGAGTGGTGAACTCACTACAAAACATCTCACCACCCCTTCAGCAGCTAGAAGAGGGCCCCGGCCGACGGCTTGGCCCCCCAGCACTGCTCTGTAGCGATGCCACGCTCCCAGCTTTGCTCCCAGCTCCATGTCATGCCCTGGAGAAAGCCCGTGCCCAGAGTGATCTGTTCTTCTGTAAGATGTCCCTGGGCCGCGTGGTGTGTTCCCCACACAGTGGGTCTGTAGGTGTGTGTGTGTGCGCGGCTCACACAGTGTATGTGTGTGTGTGTGTGTGTCCCATGAAGTGTGTGCCTATGCACTGCCCAGGCTGCCTGTGCACGACAGCGCGTGTGCACAGCCCATCAGGGTGTGTGTCTGTGTGCCTCTGTGTGTGCGGCCCACACAGTGTGTCTGTAGGCGTGGGCAGGTGCATGAAGCGTGTGTTTGTTTAGTGACAGAGAGAGCCGTGCACTTTAATGCAGTGGGCCATTCTGCTAATGACCTGGAAGTCTATGTTTTACTGCAGGGGAATTTTCACAACACTTTGCAAAGAGAGGCTGTGGAACTCTCCTTTATATTCAAATTCGACACATTAACACGGGCTTTGAACCGGGATGGGAATTAGGAATTTTCTCTCTCATTATAGCGGCTTTTTTGCATACTTGGCTCTATCTAATTCTTGACTCTCCCCTTCCCCTCTTCTGCCCCTCTGCTCTCTGATTCGCTCACCTTGATAATATTTTTCTGACTTGTCTACCTCAGGAACTATTTTTGGTTCTCTGTGCCTTAAATATCGAGTCTGGTCTGGTGTGGCTCTGGTCTGAAGAAGTGGGTCTGTCCCATGAAAGCTCATCACCTAATAAATTATTTTTTTAGTCTTTAAAGTGGACTGGACTGCTTTTTTGATTTGATGAGGTGTTTGTGTTCGTGCATGGCCCATGAGTGTGTGAGTTTGTGTGTACATGCGCATGGCCCATGCAGTGTGTGTCTGTGCATGTGCACATCTCAGGCAGTGTGTGTGTGTGTTTGTGTGTGGGCACAGCCATTGCAGGTTTTGCCCACAAGACCTCATGACCTGAAGAATTTGTTAGTCTCTGAGGTGCCACAGCTTGTTATTTGTGTGCCCGGGCATGTGCATGACCCGTGAGGTGTGCGTGTCTGTGCGTGCATGGTTCATGCAGTGTGTGTGTCAATGCGTGTGCACGGTTCATGCAGTGTGTGTGTGTGTCCGTGCATATGCACGGTTCATGCAGTGTGTGTGTGTCCATGCGTGTGCACAGTTCGTGCAGTGTGTGTGTCTGTACATGTGCATGGCCCATGTAGCGTGTGTGCATCCATGTGCGTCTATGTGCATGGCCCATGTAGCGTCTGTGTGTCTTTCACTCTGCACACACCAGGGTGGGCAGGAAGTGGGGGAGGGGTTCCTCGGCCCTCTGGCTCTCCGAGGAGCAGCCCGGTTTCCTGCAGGGAAGTCCCAGGTGTCAGATGCGGGAGGGCAGCTCCTGTCCTGATCCCCTGGGGCCAGGACCCACCACTCCTGCGCTCCTGCCTCTTCCACACACAGCAGTGGCTTGTTCTGTCTTGGGGCAGGCGCTGGGCGGTGACGGCTCCACCCAGGGTGCCACAGGGAGCCCCCAGTGCGGCTGGTGGTCAAAGCTCCTGGTTGAATAAAATCTCCGGTGCCAGCTGCCAGCTCTGCAGATGCAGGGCAGGATGCACCTGGCAGCAAGAGAACCAGCACCCACGAGAGAAGCCCAGGGTCCCCCATTGTGTGCCGCGCAGGGGTCATGCCTCTATGAGCTGCCAGGAACCCCCAGGGACCCCACAACAGCCTCACCACTCAGTCCGGGCCCTGCCCTCCCAGCCTAACGCCAGGCATCTGCCACCCCCCACCTCAGCATGGCCCAGGGCCTGACCCCAGCTGTCACCTCCTGCGAGCAGAGAGCCTGCGAGCACCCGCCCAGAGGCAGATGTATGTCCGTGGCCCAGCCTCTCCCTGGCTTCTCTGCCAAGGCGAGGGCTGACTCGTGTGGCCAAACTCACTGACAGCCAGCAAGCTCGCTGCACGCCTGGCTGAACTCTCCTGCCCCGCGGGACCTGCGACCTGCTCTGGGGAGGAATGGGGTCCAAGGACGCAGCGCAAGCCCTCAGCGGGCCTGGGATGAGCCAGGGCGCAGCACCGCCCTGAGCCGCCTGAGCACTTGCACCGCCAGTGAAGGTGGTGGGGAGTTCCCCGCAGGCTGCTGCAGCTTGTGCTGTGGGTGCCGGCTGCTCACAGAGGCTGCAGGGCCCTGCACCTTCAAAGGCAGGAGTCTGGCGGCTGCAGGAAGGCGCAGTGTAGTAATGGAACCTCGGGTACAGGCGCAGGAGGGGTTGGGGGGCTGCAGGACACCAGCAGAGCTGTGGGGAAGGGGGAGCCCAGCCTGGGAAGGGACTGACTGAGCTGGGAGAGCCCAGGGCTGAGCTGGCAGGGGCTGTGGGTCAGGAGTGAGGGGCACCGGCACAGCTCTTGGGGGGGTCTCAGCCGAAATACCCAGGCTCCAGAGAGCCAAACCCCAGCCCAGACCTAGGGCTGTGAGGGCAAAGGTGCCTGGTGGGATCCTGCCATGGGGCTAGCAGCAGGAAGCGCCCCCTGCATGGGCACAACAGCCCCAACAGGGGCTTGAGAAGATGGCCCATGGAATGAGACCCAAGCACCAGCCTCCGCAGGGAGCTCCCCCTGCCCTGGCGACCTTCATTCTGCCCCTACCCATCCCAGCCAGCCCATGGGCACTGCAAGCTGCAGCCTCCTGCCCAGCTGCAGGGCATGCCGGGAGCAGGGCTCGTTCTTGCTTGGGAAGCAGTGCTTGCGCAAGCCGCAGGGCCGGCTGCGTCTCTGGCCCTGCTGCCGTCACACGGGTGGTGCCCCCCGTCCCCGTTGTCCTCGCTCGCCCGCCTCCACCCACCTGCTGGTCAGCTTCTGGGCCTTGCTCGCCTGCGCCCTGTCCTACCTGAACCCCAGCACTCTGAACCCTAGGTCCCTTTCTCCCCAGGCTGGCCTGGGTGCTCCTAACACCTGGTACACTGACCTTCCTACTGTGTCCCTGGGCTCCAGGCTCATTTCGGGGCCTAGGCCACTTCCGCCCCTTTAACTGTCCCCCAGCTTTGCTTCAGCCATGCTCAGCAGCCCTCCGGGCCCTGCATTTATCCTGCCCTTCTCCCTGCTCCCATCCCTCCCAGCATTGTCCTGGCAGGTGCCTTCATAGGCAGCTCTGTGCTGGCTCCCTGTACCTCTGCCAGCAACAGCTGAGCAATCCCTGCATGCACAGCAGCCCTGCTTCACTCCAGAAGTGGCTGCATTTCAGTGCGGGGTGAGCAGTGGCCACATGTATTGGGGGCATGGCCCTCTGCCAAGGAGGCTGCATTTTTTTAAACTAGATGACCATTCCCTATATAAACAGCTGCCATTTGCCACCCCAGAGGTGTCTGCATTTCAGCGTTGCACGCAGGACCCTTGTGGAAACCAGCTGCCACATCCCACCCCAGAAATGACCACGTGATGGAGGAACGTCAAACAGGATCATCAATCAATTACTTTCATATTTGAGACTCCTGCCTCCCACAGTCATTTTTCTATCAGATGTGGCCAGACTTTCCACCAAGCCCCTTGCTGCTGAGCCTGGTTCTGACCTCTCTTCCGCCTTGGGATGTGTCCCACCGTGCTGGGCTCTGGGGCAGACCGAAAAGACAGTGGGTGCAAACTGTCCCCTACTCAGCTGGCAGGGTTTCACACCCACTCCACACAGTACATGGTGTACCGCATCCTGCTCAAGAGATAACGCAGGGCCTGGGCCCATGAACACCAGCCGGGGAGTTGGCTTATTAGTGGACTCGCTCCGGATTACCAGCTGCAACCTTCCCCCGTGTAGACACTTCCTTCAAAAAACTCTCACATGCCTGTGTATCTTTGCTCCATCCCACGCCCAGGAGTGGGTGCGGGTCTTACAGGCCTGCCTCATACTCCCAGCCCCCACAAATAACTGAAAGCAAAAAGCAGCTGCACCAAGTGAACAAACAAATCAATAAACCAACTTTGGCTCCTCTAAGCTGGGTGCAAAACCGCCTCGGTCTCCTGATGCACTGGGCCAGATCGCCCACTGTCATGGCGACAGTTTCATTCTAGCAGGTGCAAACCCTAAATCTTTTTCGTTCCTCCCCCCGCTGAGCTCAAAGCTTTCACCCTGCCAGTCCAGGGACCTGAAGCGCACAAGGAAACTATTACAAATAGCATGTTCCCCCCACCCCGGTAATAGCCATCAGGGTCCTGCCCCAGGGGTCAGATTCTCCAGGGCCCTGCACGGAGCCTTACGCCAAGGGCAGTAAAACGCTACGGATCGTATTTTGTGGCCCGCTGCAGCCACTCAGCCTGATAGCACCCGTGTTATTGACTAGGTGCGGGGCCCTGGAAGCTGTGCCCCAAACCCTGCGATGGATAACAGACCAGGGACGACAGGAAAGCCATCACAGTGGATCCACGTTGTTACCTTATAAACTTCCCCATAGGTGCCTCCGCCAACTCTCTGTAGCAGTTCAAAGTCGTCCTGTGGGTTTCGAGTGGAAATATCCAGTGCCACCTTCTCGTGGGCATCCATAACTTGGCAGCTGCCCGCAGAGCCACGCTGCACTGCTCGGCGCCGGGTGAGTGTGTGTGTATGCGTGCACGCCGCGAAGCGGGGTGTGATCCGGGGAACGATAATGTTCTCTAGCTTTTATTTCCTGATTTGAACTGTCAGACCTAGTGTGAGCCCAGAGGGCCCTCTAGACAGCGCATGGGGTCTGTGCAACACATGGCAACCCACGCAGGTCACTGCTTAACAGGCCTGCATTGGTACAGGCTCAGAGAGAGGGAACTAGCACCTCTCAAGCAACAAACGCCCATATTCCTGGGGGCTCGGGGGAGCAAGTGGATTCTGGAGAGTGCAGGGCTCCTGTGCGTGATTTGTGAGCAAATCAGTAAAACGCTTTGTGGTCTTCTGGCAGCTCAGACACCCGGCCACCAGGAGAGATTATTAATTATTCCAAGACGAGGGATAACAAATAACTCTGCCTGAGTCCACCAGAACTCCCCAAGCACTTGGGTAGGTTGGCTGGATATGACCGTGCCGGCTCCGTAGAGGGGGAACTCAGGCACGACGCGCAGCTGCCACTTGCAGCAGCAGAGCTGGAAGCAGGACTCGCCCGATTCCCAACTCGGTTCGCCAGACGTCTGCGGGACCGCCCCGGATTTCAGTCGGCAGTTGCACAAAACTGTCCCGGGCTGGCTGGGGTCCTGTGGCTGGCACCGCTGGCCAGGGCGCCACGCCCCAGCTGGCTTCCAGCCCTGGGGCTGCCGGGGTCCCTGCCCCGGCGTTCGGAAACGTCACGCGGGACAGGCAGCCCTGGCTGGGGAGCGCGCGGGTGGGGCTGCCCGTCCCGCACACGTGTTCCACAGCTCTGGCACCGCGCGTGTCACCCGGCCCTGCGTGGAGCCATCAGGCCCCGCGCCCCTCCCGGCGCTGGGAGAACCCAGGTGTCCGGGCTTCTGGCCCGGGGCCTGTGCCAAGCGGCGGGAGAGGCCGGGGCCGGGGAGCAGGGGTGTAACTGGGCCTGCAGCCATGGGGAGCCGGGGGGAGGGGCTGGGGGGCGGAAGGGGCTGAGAGGAGAAGTGGGCGTGCGAGGGGGAGGGTAAGGCGGGTGGTGGCCCAGTGTGGGGGATTTGGGGGATGGGCGGGGCCGCTGTTGGGGGAGGAAGGGGGCGGAGTCACGGTGGTGGGCGGGGTGAGAAGGCGGGGGGCGGAGCCAGGGGGCAGATATGGGCTCCGGGTGACGGGGGCGCGCACGCCTTGCGGCAGCTCCGGGCTCGCGCATCTGCTCCTTCCTTCCTTTCCCATCATGCCTCGCGAGGGCGGGCGGCGGAAGCGGAAGTCGGCGGCTTCCCGGCCGCCCGTGGTGCTGGACCCGCCCCCGCCCCCCCTTCCGGCCCCGCCCCCTCCCCCGCGCGCCATGGCGCTGTTCGAGCAGATGCGGGCCAACGTGGGCAAGCTGCTGAAGGGCATCGACCGGTACCGGGGCGGGGCTGGCAGTAGACGGGGCTGGTGCCCGCCACGGGCTGGGGGGGGGTCGGGCGCCGGGCGCGGCTGGGGCGGGGGCTGGCAGTAGACGGGGCTGGGGACCTTTCCCAGCGTGTCCCTGACTCCCGCGTGCTCTAGGTACAACCCCGAGAACCTGGCCACCCTGGAGCGCTACGTGGAGACGCAGGCCAAGGAGAACGCCTACGACCTGGAGGCCAACCTGGCTGTGCTCAAGCTGTGAGTGGAGGGGCCGGTTGGGGCCCCCCTCCCCTCTGCATTGCGCCGGGGGCGACAGCTGTGTGCAGTCCTGCTGAGCTGGGCTGGTGACGTGGGCATGTCAGGGGGGCTCCAGGGCGATGGTCCCTGCACTAGTAAGAGGGAGCTGCCCATACACAAGTGCCTATGTTGGGAGTAATGCAGAGTTGCTGTGCTCAAGAACCTAGTCTTGCCGTGGCTATAAATGCCATGGAGCCAGCGAGAACTGTCTGTTGGGAGGCGTGGAGGTTGGGACAGTCCCAGCTCTGTCCATACTCCACCCTTTCCCTACGACTGCCCCTGCTCTGCGCCCATTGCGTCCCTTTCCTCAAGCCCGGTCCCAAGAGCAATGTACCCCTGGGGAGTCTGTGGGGGGCCTCCCCACACTGACAGCGCTGTTCGAAAATGCAGTGATGTGGCCCCAGCCCACTCCACTATCCTGAGCAGGGCTCTTTACTGCATGAGCTGGGGAAGCGGAGTAGGCTGGGGCTGGATTCCTCTGCTTCTGCAGTGAAACACAGCACCTGGCTGGGAGGTGGCAGAGCAGAGCTCTGGGGTTGGCTTGCTCTGGCTTCTGCAGCTCCTGCCACGACTACTGAGTTTGGGGTGGGTGGGGGCAGCCACTCCAAACTATCCTATGGGCAGGTTGGCTCGGGAGCTGACCCCGTCACTAGCCCAGCAGACGAGGTTAAAGTTCTGAGTGATTATTGAGAGCTGGGTAGTTGACTAACCATCACCCAGGACCAAGTGGTGAAGCTCACTAGATTCAGACTGGAAATGGACCTTTAACAGGGAGGGTGATTAGCTGTTGGGAACAGCTTACCGAGGACCATGGGCTCTGGTGCTGGTTCTTCTGACAAGACTGGCTGTTTGGGGGAGAGCGGGAAGGAGGACACACTCTAGGTCAGAGAGGAAAATTGGCTTAGGGCACTCCTGGGCTATGCGGCCAGGGGCGTGGGGGAGGAGGATCACAGCAAGCTGTTCTAGCCCTAGACATGCAGTATGTCGGTGGCGGTGTGATCAGCCAGAGTCTGGTGGGTGCCCTCAGGGCAGCTGATCTCTTCTTCCTCTGCATCAGGTACCAGTTCAATCCTGCCTTCTTCCAAACCACAGTCACAGCTCAGATCCTGCTCAAAGCCCTGACCAACCTGCCGCACACAGACTTCACCCTCTGCAAGTGTATGATCGACCAGGCTCATGTATCCTTCCTGACATGCCTGTCTCGTGCTCAGCGGCCTGTTCAACAGCCCTGATGTCTGAAGGGTTCCTCCCACAGATCAGGGTGGTGTGAGCAGTGGGGTGTACACCCCAGCATCGCCTGCAGCTGGCTTCGAGGGAACCACCCGACTGTGAAAAATAAGTTCACGATCCATGGGTGGTTGGCTTCTGAGGGTGACAAGGAGTGAATGGTGGTGGCAGCTTTAGGTGAAGTGAGCTCCTTGCAGGCATTGAAGTGTCCCCAGCTGGTGAGGACACCCAGGTAGTACTGAGCTGGCTGACACCCGGCGCCCTAGAGAGGGAAGGAGCCTTCTCTCGTTCCTCTGGCAGGTGCTTGGCTTTCTTGCCATTTGTCGGTCTCCTTCCCTCCCAACTGGTCTGCTATGGGGCGCTTTAAGCTTCTTCCTGACAGCAGGGTTCGAACAGGGAAACGTTGGCTTTCCTGGAAGCATTGGGACACCGCAGGGCTCAGTCTCCCTGCACGTTCCATGGGTCTCTTCCCCCTGGGATGCCCATGAACGTGTGTCAGGGTGAGGATGACTTGCTCTTGTGCTCCAGCCCCTGTTGGCTCAGCTTCCTTCCCCTCCCCTGTGCACATTGCCCTTGACATCCTGTATCTCAGCAAGAAGAGAGGCCAATCAGGCAGATCCTCTACCTGGGGGAGCTGCTGGAGACCTGCCACTTCCAGGCCTTCTGGGTGAGCATCATCCTCTGCCCCGAGATCTCAGTGGGCTCCACCAGCACGAATGATTTACACCTCCTGGCCCACCTCAGCTCGGAGAGAAACATGCCCAGAGAGTGATGTGAGCTCAGTGAGTCTGTGCACAGCTGGGAATAGCCCCCAGGAGTCCTGGCTCCCAGCCCCTGCTCTAATCCTTTGGGACTGAAACCAAAGGTCCTGGCTCCTGTCACCACCCTAACAGTGCACATGCCTTTTAGTGAAGCAGAGGTTTGCAGTTGGGATGTGAACCCAAGCGCTTCTGCCTTGTTCCCTGTGGCACTTGCTGCACCTCATAGTTCCCACAGCTCCCTGGCTGGAGTCTGTGCTGACGTGTCCTCTCTCTGCAGCAAGCCCTCGATGAGAACATGGAGCTTCTGGAAGGGATCACGGGGTTCGAAGACTCCGTTCGGAAATGTGAGTCTGGCTAATAATTACGCGTGCACGGTTCCTCCCGGGGGGAGTCGAGGCCCAGTCACCCGATACCTTCCTCCCTGTGGTGAGATCCTTCTGCTGCATTGGTTGGGAGTCCTGGGCTGGATGTTCTTGTGGGAGCCAAGTAGTGAACAAGCAAAGATCGGCATTTGTGTCTTGTTGCCCTTTAGCGGGACTTGATCCATCTGGGGCTAAATGTTGCTCTACCCAGCCTGTTAGCAAAGGTGGGCCCCACACCAGCCCGCTGCCCCAGGGAGGGTGGGGTCAGGCCATGTGGAAGTAGCAACAGCTGTCTCTTCTGTGTTCTGCTGCAGTCATCTGCCACGTGGTGGGGATCACGTACCAGCACATTGACCGGTGGCTGCTTGCTGAGGTGCTGGGTGACCTCTCAGGTAAAGCCTTTGTCCTTCAGTGCCTCTTGGGCTCGTGGTTCCCTGTCGGGTCTCCATCCCTGCTGTGAACTACCTCAGCAACACTTTGCTTGGGAACAATGGCAGCCTTACTCCCAGGGTTCTGCCTGCCCCTGTGGGTGGCAGACCTCCGCTGCTGGAATGACAAGTGATGGGTCATTGGTGTGAACTGGGAGCCAATGAAATCTGTCTGTGCGCTGCAACAAGGAGCCCTTCCTGGTTCCCACAGCTGAGGCGCTCTGCCCTTCTGTCACACCTGGGGCAGGCTGCCAGGCAGCCCTGTGATCTCTGCTGCAGATCTCTCCTTGGGAGAGCCCCTACTGCAGACACGGGGGCTAGAGGGTCAGGTGTGACCTGGGGCTGGGCTCCTGGATCACCCAAGCAGAGCCACCCTGGCTGGGGCTGGCCTGGCCTGGCCAGTGGGTTCCAGCACCCACACTTAACTCTGCTAACGCAAGGCAGAGGCTCAGCCTGCCGACCCCTCTATGCAGACAGCCAGTTGAAGGTCTGGATGAGCAAATACGGCTGGACAGAAACAGAGTCGGGCAAGATCTTCATCTGCAACCAGGAGGAGAGCATCAAACCCAAGAACATAGTGGAGAAAATCGACTTTGACAGTAAGTACTGCGCTCCCACCTGGGCTCTGCAGCGAGCCTCTCGCTGGCCCTAGTAGGGGGCTTGACAGAGTAAGGGCTGTAGGGGGAGCCAGCAGCCGCTGCTACAGGTGTTGATCAGCGGTGTAGAGGAAGGGCTGGTCACTGAGATATGCAGGAGTCAGACGTGACTCAGCCAGCAGGCGCCGGGGACATGGCAGAGAAGAGACGTGTTGGCACAGGAACCAGAAGCCAGCAGGACCATCCTTCTTGCAGGAGTCGAAAGAGAAAACAGGGACAGGGTCCCCACTCCCCACAGCCTTCCAAGCCAGCTGAGGTGACTCCCAGCTGCTGGCCCCAGCCACTGCCACCTCTTCCAGCCTTTTTTTTACTTCCCTGACAAAAGGTGGCCCCTGGTCTCACCCCCTACTAGGATCAGGTTCGGAAGGGTCTGGGTCACTGTGTACATGCCGGAGGAGGTAGGGGAGGCCTCCCACAGTGGAAGTCGCACCCGAAATGCCCATCGTGGTCTAGGTTTTGGTGTAGTGCCTGGGGAACTGAGGCACGCCTGGGATTGCTGCAGGACAGGTGCGCTCAAATGCAGCGTAATCTGGGGAGTTAAATCCCCTCCTTTGTCGCATGGCTCCACTGAGCAGGTTTGTTCCTTGTTCGCAGGTGTCTCCAGCATCATGGCTTCTTCCCAGTGATGGCACCTCCGGCCCCACCCTGGCTGCTGCCTAGGAACCTGCTCTGCAAGCCCCTGGCTCGGTTCCCTGGCTTAACATCTGCCAATAAAAGCTCTGCCATTGGCCCTGTCTCCTCTCCTGCCCGCAGCCTTGAACGTGGGGCCTGGCACTGATGGTTGGGGCCCTAGGCAGAACTCAGGGTTTGTGACTGAGTCTCCAGCCTGTGCATGATCCTTGAGGAGCACCGAGCTGGACTCAGCTGCCGGTTCTAGTGCACGGAAGGACAGTCAGCCAGGAGACTCCCAAGCTGGGTAGGAGGGCAGGGCGCAAGGAAGGCCTGTGGACCGACAAAAGGGACAGAGGCGAGGGCAGCCCAGAGCCCATCTGCACTAGCCTCGCCTTGGGCTCTCCTGAAGGGACCTCTGTGAGAGCTGCCTGGAAATGCCCATCACTGCACACAGGTGGGAGCGGTGGCTGACAACTACCTGCAGGCAGCATTGGGCTCCCAGGGTCGCCTGCTGTCTGTCCCTGGGGTAGGGCTGGGCTGCATGGTAGCCCTGAGCCCTTAGGGGCTGTGCGACTCACCTGGTCGTGGTGCTGGGCCTCCGCTTTGGAAGCTCAGTGCTTCAGAGGAGAGGAAGAGATCCCCGGTTTGCTGGTGGTGCGAGGGAGGAGGGACTTGTCAAGGGCCCACAGCTGGGAGGAACCCAGGAGTCCTGCTCCCCCTCCTGGGTGGAGCTCAGGTGCTCAGCAGGGGGATTGAGGAAAGAGCCATTTCCAGTGAGGGTGAAGACCAAGGCTAGGGCCCGGGGCCCTGGTGTTCTGCCTTCCCTTTTGCAGGCGCATTCTGCATGGTGGGCTCCTGACCGCTAGGTGGTACCAAAGGCCCAGTGACTACAGGACAAGCCAGCAGCAGAGCTGGCTGGACGTTTCCTGGGGGAGCTGGGGCTGCCTGGCTGGGCTAAGAGTAGTGCTGTGAGCCTGACAGCAGCATGGGGTGGGCAGGAGCTCAGTTCCCAGGGGTTCTCTGGCGGGGGCAGAAGGTGGCTGGTGCTGCTTTGAGGGCCCCTTTTCACATGGAAGTCAGGACCTGTGCTCCATTCGCAGGGCTGGGAGAAGTGTAGGCTGGTGGCGAGAGGCAGGGCGTGGCTGTTCCCATTCCTGGTGTCTGCTCCCACAGTTGTCATTTGTGGGAGTGCTGTCTGCTCTTTTTTGTGCCTCAGTTTCCCCATCTATACCTGGGGGGCGCTCTGTGTTAGGAAGCTGGCTGGGGGTGGGCACACTGGCTTTGGGACTTTTGGGGCACACTTCCTGCTCTGAGGCTGCCTGCCATATGCAGCGGAGCCCATGGGGGGGCAGCAGTTCTCAGGCGCTGGGCCGAGCAGTTGGCCAGCACAGGTGGCAGTGCAGGGAGTGTGCCTGGCCCTGTTCGCAGGCGCACACTGGCTGTGGGCTGGAGGCCGGCTTGTGCATTGTGGAGGGAAGGCTGGGGGTAGCTGGTCTCTCTCTGCTCCCTGGATCACCTCTCAGCAGAAGGCCAAGAGTATATTCCCCACTGCCCCGGTGAGCTGGGTCACTGCAGCTGGCTTTGAGCTCTGGTCAAACCTGCCTTGGCCAGGGGCTTAGGTAGCAGAGGCAGTGCCAAGACATCCCCCCAGTGCCTGCGGGGCGGGGGGGGGGGGGTCAATGAAGCTGCCAAACTGGACTGTGGCTGAGCCCCAGAGGTGTGTCCTTGCAAACAGACACGCAGCAGGACAGCAAAGAGGCAAAGCCAGACACAGTGCGGTGTATGCTGGTCTCTGATTCCAGGCCGGGTTCTGCCTCGATCCAGCCTACCAGGCCAAGGCTTGTAGCATAGGGGAGGGACGTGTTGGAGGATGGGCTGATCCCCCGGCTGGAACAGGGCTCTCACTTCTGCTGTAGCAGCACTGGTGTGACATGGGCTCTGGCCTAACGAGGCCTTTTGTCCAGCTCTGCAGCACAAAGGCCTTTTGTTTGCTGTTTTCCAAAGCTGACACTGTTGGACTTCAGGAGCTTTTGGGGCTTGTTGCAGTTCCCTTCTGTTCTTCCTCCCAATCCCCCACCTCTTTTTCCCATGTGAGGGTGAGTCGGGGCTCCATGCGAGCTCCCTGGTTCTGGCCTGGGGCTTACCCCCTTGTGCCCTGTTCTGGTGGGGCTGTAGCAGAGGATTGTTCCCCATCTCCTCGACTTTGGGGTGAGATGGGAAAGCCGAGGGCAGTGACTTGATTCTGCAAAGGGAGGGCACCAGGAAGTGCTGAGGTTGGAGATCTGCTGGTCTGAGGCAGTGATGGACTGGCCCAGCTCAGGTGGTTCCTGCCTCTGTGATCTGCTGGTGTGAGCTCGCCTCCAGCAGGCACAGGAGGTGTCTGGGGAACAAGCTACTGAAGAGATGATGGCAAAGGGCAGGTGGACTGGGAGAGGGCAGCTGTACTGCGGGGACCCATGGTGGATGGGACAAGGACCCTTCGTACTTGCAGCCTGAAACTGAGGGCTTGATCCCACCCCTTCTGCCTTGGCGAGGCGTGGGGAGCGGGGAGGACAGCAGGATGAAGCCTAAGGTCAGACAGACCTTGTCTGCTTGCATGGGGCTGCCATGATGGTGCTTAGTGTGGGGTCACAACAGGGCCTGTGCTGATACTTGGCATTTGTTGTGGCTCCTATGTGTGTGAAGGTTCCAAAGCAGCCCAGATGCTCCACCACTGGCAGGGGCCCCTGAGAGCTTTAATGGCCTGTGCAGAGGTAACTGGCAAGTACTAGGCACCTTCCCTGTTGCTGGAACTGTCCAGGTTACCCCCACCCGGAGCCAAACTCCCCAGCCAGGCTGCCCTGCTGACTTGAAGCCGCCATGCAGGCCTGTCTCTGGGGGAGCCAGGGAAGTTTTCAGCTGTCTTGACGGTGGTGCCTCCAGGATCTGGCAAACCTCCCCCCCAACCCCCCCCCGGTGGCTGAACTCTCTGAGCAGACAAGAAGTGCAGAAGCCCCTTGCTGATTCTGCAAGCCAGAAGTCTGGTACCTGTGTGGTGGCTGCAGCCATTCCCACCCCAGGTCTGAGAGGTGTTTGGCTGAAGGGGGAGATCCTCATCTCTGGGGTGTTATGTACCTGGATTTATGGGGTCTCCCTTCAGTCCTTGGTCTCGTCTCCATGGAGCCAGCAGGGTGTGATGCTTGGGTACACCAGGGCAGGCAGCTGCTTCTTGCAATAGTGGAGATTGATGGCAAGCGATGTTGCATGCCAGGCCCTGACGGGGTGGCTATATCTCCTTGGCCTTCCACGTTTTGATGGCCTCCAGCCCCTCGCAATCATGGTGAGCTATGTTCCAGGAGCACAGGGCCTGCTGGGCTGCTAGAGGGCCAGATGCCTGACTAGACCAGCTGAATCAAAGGGGGTATGGAGGGACCCAGCGTCAAGACTTGAACAAAGTCTCCTGGCTGGTCATGGCAGAGCTGGGAATGGACCCCAGGATTTCTGACTCCTAGTCCGTTGGCCTGTGCTGCCCTCAGGGTGATCATGGGTTTAAATGCCGCAGTTTCTGATCTAACAAGGCAAAAGAGGCCTGTAGCACTTTAACAAAATAATTTATTAGATGAGCTTTCATGGGGTAGACCCACTTCTTCAGATCTGGACTAGTCTGTGACTTGTTCTGATGTGTTCTGGTTTTCCCTGGGCTGCAAGGGCTGCCCACCTCTGAGAGTCTGGCAACCTGAATCTTTGGCACGCATTGCACTCGCCTGGAACCGTTGGCTGTAGCATTGGTTGATGGCTCTGAACTCAAACCCAGAGGGGTCTCTCCCTGGCCATAAGTGTGGCTGCATGCTGATGATCCTGCTTGGTTTGTTTGTTGGCAGGTAGCTGTAGGACCTGGGCATCTGCTGTCACAGCTGAAATGACTGTCCAGGGGAGGGGCAGTAGCTGACTGAAGCCTCTAGCTGTGGAGGAACCACAGAGGGTCACCTGGTGAATGTGGATAGTAGAAATGTAGCACTTTAAAGACTAACAATGATTTCTTTGGAGATGAGTTTTCATAGGACAGACCCACTGCTGCAGATCAGAAGAAGTGGGTCTGTCCCATAAAAGCTCATCACTGAACAAATCATTGTTAGTCTTTAAAATGCTACATTTCGGCTGCTTTGTTTTGTTGGAGTACAGGTTAACAGAGCCACCTCTCTGTGAATAGGAGTGTGAATGTCCAGTGGAGGGTGGGTGGGTGGGTGGGTGGGTGTGTGTGTGTGTGTAAGCGAGGGCTGTATCCTCACTTATCAGGCTCATTTTCTCCCTTCCCCTGTCCTCCTGGCTCTTGTGACCTCCTTCTCGTGGGCCAGTCCATCGCTGCCTCAAACCAGCAGGCCTTCACCCTTGCCACCTCCTGGATCCCATCTGTTCTCTTTCTTGCTGCACTGCACCATGCTGCCCTCCTGTTTGTGGTCCTAGAGCCCCTGCTGCTGTTTGCATAGCTGGCAAACCCAAGGGGGCAGCTGAAAGCAGGGGCGGTGATGCAATCGAGGCCAGCCCTGTGTGCGTCTCAGCTCGCCAGTTATTCTTCCCAAAGCCAGTGGTGGTGTCTGTACTAGTGCAGCATTTCTCGAAAGGGGGAGGGAAAGGGGTGCAAGAGCAGCGGCTGCTGACCTGGTGTCCAGCTCTGAAGGCAGCACTGCTGCTGGCTGTGCAGAAGGAAGGACCGGATTGGGGGTGGGGCAGGGAGTGTTTGACGTTTTTCCAAGAGGGTTCCAGCCAAAAAGTTTGAGAACCCCCTGGACTAGTGTTTAGCGCAGAACATTCCATCGGGCCCTCCCCTATTCACAGCTTGGGGGTGGGGCATTTGAGATGATTAGTATATGCTGGTGAGTCAAGCAAACCCCACCCATGCTCCTCCCCCCCCCCCCCCCCCCCAGCCCCGAGCGCAAGTTCCCTTCTCTGATAAATAGAGGAGTCTGAGCCAGCATCTAAATATATACATTGCAGGAATGTTCAGCATCTCAGCATGCAGGAAATGGGAGGGCATAACCCTTGCTTCAGCTTTGCAGAGCTAGGAAATAAAACAAAAATCTTGGGGGGTGAGGGAAAGAAAAATGTTGATAGAATTTTAAAATGCAGGGGGGGAGCCAAATCTGTGGGTCTGGGTCACAGCCAATTCCCAGCTATACTGAGGGACTTTGTCTCCGAAAAGACCTTTATATGGCAACTTGCTGGACTACATCCCTCTTCTCTCCTTGGCGGCTGTGATCTCATCCGACAGCACCTGTGTTTACAGGCTAACCCCTGGGGCAAGGTTAAATATTCAGTGGGAAGATGATAGCAGCTAGGACACAAAGGCAGCTGCACACTGGAGTTGTCTGGACATTAATGAGAGAGTAAAGCTAGAACTCAGATCCACCTGCTCCAACAACCTAAGCCTTGAACTGAAGGGCAATCTCATTTCTGGGTTAGCAGCATAGGGTGTATGACGTGCTGTTCAGCAGTTTAGATTCCATCCTCTAGAACAGGAGTGAGCAAACTTTGTACGTCAGGCTCCTCTTTCCATCCCTGCAATTAGCAGGACCCCCCCACCTGTCTCATATAATCAAAACGGTCAGAAACTTCATATGAAACAAAATCCTTTCGGCACGTGTAAGAGAAGTGTAGAACGTAAAAACATTGTAAATGGGTCTATACGTGTGCATACATGAACATGCAAACGGTAATGAAGTTCAGCATTTTCAATGAGACAGATGTCTGAGATCTGGCAGCTGATTGTGCTGTGCCGCAGTTAGGAAATGTCTGCCCCCCCCTTTGTGCACACCTGCTGTAGAAGGCATTGGTGTGTACATGTATCCATGGATACTCACAGATGTAAGGATAGATCTGGTCCAGGAGCATTGGTCCCCAGGAGATCTGACCCCTGTGACATCAATGTAAGTAATCTGGTGCCCCCAGCGGACAGATCCCACTTCTGATACCAGGTAGCGAATTCATTGCCAACTTGTGGGCTGTCTCCTTTACGTCTGAATGCACCTAGATCTGAGTGATTTATTTTCCTCCAGCTTGAATGTGATTTGCTCAGAAGGTGCCGTCCCCTTTGGATTCTCAAGCACTGTTGGTGGTAGTGATGCTGGTGTCCTTTTCCCTCGAGTGCATGAAAATAAAATCTTACTAGAGTCAGTTTAGGGCCCTGGGAGACATGCTGTGAATGAGAGCAAAGGAACCTGGAGCCCAGCGCTGAGCTTTTGAAAGTGACAAATGAAATGTTACAAATGCAATTAAACTGGAGCAGGAGACACAAGATGTGAACTCCTCCCTCAGCAGCTTCATGTGTGGCGGGGGCTGGGCTGACCTGGAGGGGCCCTGGGGCTCTCCTCACTCCATGCCAGTTCCTCACATCTGTCCAGGTAGCTCCAGCTCCTGAGAAACAGTGTTGACTTTGTTCCTGATCCCTGAGGCCTTCCTGAAGCTTTGGTCCAAGTTCTGGGGGTGCTGTAATAGAAGCGGGAGCCGCCAAGGAGGCTTTCTCCATCCGGTTTCCAGATGGAAAGAAAGACTGAAAGTTTTTCCATTCCTGACAATCTGTTTTTCATTACTTCTAACCCTGGCTCCAAGTCCCTTCTAGCCCAGCGCACATGTCTCTTGATCCACAATAGGCTGGAGCTGCGGGTTTGGTCTCAGATCTGAACTGGCACTCAGATCTGGGTCCTGGCTGTATTTGGTTTGTTTTCTAAGATACCAGCCCCATGTGGCAGAAAAGTCCCATTATTTGTTGTTCCCCCAGGTCACCAGCAGCATCCCAGTGGGAGCCACAAATGGTTCTGTCCCAGTTCTGTAGCAGCCCAGGGCCTGGCAGGTGCCCCCTATGGAAGGGGTGGGTCCCTCGCTCAGTGCTTTGCAACAGGAAGGTGCTGGTTTCATGCCTTCCAGTCCCGTCCAGCCATGGCTTCTCCATATTGGTTGTCTGAGAAGCACTCTCCTGGGAGCTCTGACTCTCCCTTTGCCTCAGCTACAGCAGCCAGGGGCTGCAGGCTTGAATCACAGTTGTCTCCAGCTGACAGAGAGGGAGGGTTCTCAAAGAGACGTCTGCCCTCGGGGGCTGCCAAGGCTCCTTTCGAGACAGAGTCAAAGAGCCTCCCTTACTCCACTGCATGGTCTATAGAGCAGAAGAAGGTGGCCGCAGGGAGACTCTGGGAAGTCAACTCTGCGAAACAGGCTGTGGCTCAAACAAGCCACTCACAGCTCTGTGCCTGGGACTGGAGGGCTCAGGGAGCTCCAGAGCTGCTCCTGGCTTTGAACTGAGCAGTGGGCTGCGACGTACCCGAGGAGAACAGAGGTTACTGTGTAATACAGACTCCACAGCACAGCTAGCTCCCTTTGTTGACCGGTTCTGGAGACGGAATGGGGTCCATCCCAGGTCGCTGTCCTCCCCCTGCCACTGGGTCCAGCCCCCTGGGCTATCCCCCCAGCACTCTGTCAATCACTGCTACAAGGGTAACTCGGTGTCACAGTCAGGGGTGCAGTCGAGACGGGTGAGAGGCTGGGCACTGCTTGCCTGTTGCAACCAAATAAAGGGAAAACACCCGACGACAAAACCGTACACCACACAAAGCACAGTCTTGGTCCTGGATAGATTTCTTCCCAATTTCCCTTTGTTCACAGCCATGGCTGATTTCCCCTCAGCCAGTCAGGGCCTTCCACAGAAGTACAAAGTGCTGGTTGCCCTTGTCTTCCTAGGTGAAAGGGCTTTGTCACAGCAGTTTTCTCACCTATGTTCAATTCCCAGGGACTTCAAACCCCTTTGCTGAAGGACTCATTTTTCTCAGCTTGCAAGAGCACTGTCCACTTACGGCTGACTTCCCCTCTCTCCTTATTTCTTCCCAAACTCTCTGCTTCATGCCCTACTCAAAGACCTTATGCTGTTCTTCCCCTACTGAGAACTCCCCGCTGCTGCAGGGTTCCCTCTAAGCTTTTCCATCCTTGGGTGAAATACATGTGTGCACCACCATAGAAACACACACTCCTGGCTGTGGACAGCTCCGGGCACTCTGCTAATCAGCTGGATGGCACCAAATCTCTCCTGGTCGGCTGCCCAAACACTCAGCTTACAGGGAACACTGGCCGTCAGACGAACCAATGCGCCCCACTTTGTCTAAGGTAGACTGGGTTGATGCATTGCTTGCCAAGCACATTTCAGGAACAATAAGGCGGGTGAAGTAGTATCTTCTATTGGATGAAGTCAACTATCAGTGGGCCTCTGTCTCCCCCCATCTGGAGAAGCCTCCAGCTATTTTTCAGCTAACCCAAGCAGCGTTCCTGCAAATTTTTTTCCATCTGTGAGTGGAATAAATTTTGTTCTGTGCACCGAGGCATGTATATATGTGCACCACCCCAGGAACACATGCTGCCAGCTGTGAGCGCTCTGCTAATCCACTCGGGGCTGGGGGGGAGCCTGAATCTCTGCTGGGTGGCCACCCAAACACTCAGCTTACAGGGAACCTTGGCGCCAAGGTATCAGGCCAGAACTGCTGCCAAAGGAACTCTCTGAACTCATCCCGGCCTCTGTCCTCTCTGTGAGGCATCAGAGGAACCTCTGCCTTGTTTTTCCTGCCCTGAAAGCAATGACTTTAATGCTGCATAATAGAGGAGAGGAACATTTCTGCAGCCCATGCTGGACACGAGCCTTGTGATCCCTTGGCTGTTAAGCAGAAGTACGTGCTGAATGTCCCATGCTTCCCAAAGCACATAAGCATGTGTCAGTGAGCTGAGCACGTGAGTGTGAATGGGTTCACGACCACACGTATGGCGTGTGACAGTGTGTATGCTGGGGCTCTGTTTCTGAATGCACCTGTGTGAGAGAATGGTCTATGAAAAAATACAACTGGACTTATGCTTCTCTCTCAGGGCCCCATACAAATCCATTAACTGCAGTTTTGAATCACCCTCACCAACCCCAGGTGAGGTGGAGCAAGGCCCTATCCCCTGAAGCACAGAGAGGCTGCGTGACTTACCAAGGTCGCATGGTGCCTCGCAGCAGGGAATTGAATGAGGGCATCCCCTAAGCACTAGGCCACTGGATGCCACCTTGGGGTGCGCAAAAACCTGGGGGTCCACAAGGGCATTGCGGGGGGGGTCTGTGAAAAAAGCAAAAGATAAATAAAATCGATCACAGAAAAAGTTGCAAATAAACTGCGGTTACGATCAATTGTTATTTTTTAATTAAGTCTGTTCCAGTCATGTTATGAACAGCTGTCCAAAAATCTACGTGGTGGTTTCCCTTTTCATTTCATGCAGTGTACATAGCAGCTAGAATGGGCCTTGATGGGGGTCCATGAATGGTTTGGCGGGTGGCTGGGGGTCTGCACTAGGGAAACAGTTGGGAACCACTACCCTGGGTGGTCCTTCCTCTTAGGAGGACCATGCATATGTTTGTAATCGTGGTGTGTGTGTGGATGTGGGTGTGCGCATGCGCATGCATAGACAGCACTTGTTTGTGAACCTGAGCATGTGCGTGCAAAGGGCTATGACTATGTCTGAGACACAACTATGTGATTATGAATATGTTGTGATGACAATAGGAAGTCTTGGGTGAAAAACTGTATCCGCCTTGTTAATGCTTGTGACCAGGGCCACTGGCAAGTGGGGGCAAAAGGATCTACCTGGCAGTGAGCGCAGCCACAAGCCCTTTAAAATGCAGCCAGAGCCCCAGGCAGCATGGCCCAGGCAGGGCTGAGGGAGTGGCAGGGGGAGGCTAGCCCCCAGCCCCACTCCTTCTGCCCAGAGGCCCAGCTTCTGACATAAACATCCTAGTATAAATCTGTTCCAAGGGGCACCTCTGACTAAAATCCACCTCCTCTCCAGCTCTTCTGGGTTACCACCACGCTTCCACTTCCTGTCATGCCACCAGCATGACCCCTGAAGCCCACATACATCCATACAGAGTTCCCCATGAGGTCCGAGGGACTGATAGGGCTTCATTCTCTGGCCAGCTGCCCAAGGCAGGGGTTCTCCAACACCACTGCACCACAACCCCCTCCTGAGAACAAAAATTACTGCGTGATCCCAGGAAGGGACTGAAGCCTGAGTCCCACTCTCCCAGATTTCACAGGGTGCAAAGCCCGAGCTCCACAGTTCCGGGCAGGGGGATCCCAAACCAAAGTCTGACCCCCCACTGCCCTGCACATGTGGGGGACCCAAAAGCTTCGGCCCCCAAGCAGGAGGTCTGTAACCTGAGCCCCAGAATCTAGACCTGAAGCCTGGCAGTGGGGTTCACACTTCAACTTCAGCCTCAGCAAATCTAGCTCTGGCGACCCCATTGAAATAGGGTTGTGACCAGGGCACCCTCTAATTTTTTCCATCCATGTATGGAATAAATTTTATGTGCACCAAAGCATGTGAAGGTGTGCACGACCCATAGAAACACACTGCCCACTGTGGGAGACTGTGAGTGCTCTGCTAATCAGCTGGGTGGCAACTGAATCCAAGTGCTCAGCTTATAGGGAACAACTGGCCACCACCCATGTTGGCATTCTGACCCACAGCTTGGGAACCGCTGGCCTAAGAGCAATAGCTGTAACAGAAGGCAAAGACACAGAGCCTGATCACAGGTAAACCGCTTCCTTTCACTCTGCAAACTGCGGTTACAAATTAGGGAACTTGTGGGTGGACCAAGGGTTTTTTTACATTAAGGCAGCTCCCTGGTCTTCATGGCTTGGAGCCAGGCGTGAGTGAGGCTTGGGTAGGCTACTCTGGGGCAGGGCTATTTCTATTTATAAGGCTGATAGCTGCTTCCGCCCATTGTTCCAGAAAAAGGCAGCTCCCAGGATTCATGCTGGGGCTGGAGGGTAGGAATCCGTCAAAACAGCAAGTGGAATTTTAATGACAATTTTCCATTCAGTCATTTTTTCATTGCTCTTCATGGGAGACCTGTACATAGTAAAGACATGGTAAAAGAATTGACAGTAAAAAACACAAACTGCCTGTACTCACCCTTGACCTTGTTGAATGGAATCAAAACTGTCCAGCTGTGCTTCATTGGGCCTATACTGACCATTGCTAAGGGTGATTCCCCATCTGCGTGAAAGGCTTTCAGAGCACACATTTCTGAGTTTTGTTTGTGCCTTTATAGTCCTGGCTTGAAACTATCTAGATTAATTAATGGATCAGGGAATCACATGTACAGATGGACTTCACTTCTCCTCCAAACAGTTCCCACTTTTCTCTGGTCCAAAAGCTTGTCTGCTTTCTCATTAAGCCATGAGCTCGGCAGTGCCAACTTGGGGCAAGAGGTTCCATTGGGGCTCATTCTTGCCGCTTGCCTCTTCTCACAGATTGTGGTAGGACTGATCCAGTGGCTTGAACGCTAATCTGGGAGTCAGGACTTGCTATTCCAATGTCTGCCACAGCTAGGTCGCCTTGCATAAAGCACGTACCTGCCCTGTGCCTCAGTTTCCCCCGGTTGCAGTGAGGTTTGTGGTACCTGGCCTCCTTCCCCAGGAGCTTGGAGATGAGCAGCACTATAGCCGAGCTTGCCAGTTTTATTACTTCAGGCTCCTGGCCAGGCTGAGTGAGGCTGGTGCTGGGGATGTGATGCTGAAGACCCGGCTTGCGGAATTAGCAGGGCCTGACTCTGGCTTCCTTGGGCTGGAGCCATGACACCACCCCCAGCCTACAAGGCAGGGTAGGAGGCCGGCACTGTCCGAGGGGCACTCGGCACCCAGGAGCCCTTCTCTGCATGGGGTAATAGCTGTTCCCTGCCCCCGGGAGCCTCTAGAATATGAATATTCATGAGGATGCGAAAAATGCATGTGGTTAGTCATTAATATGCACAGTGCAACATAACCCCGCCCACCACCTACATATGCATGAGTCAACCCCCCACGTTATTCGAATGTCCGCGAAGGGGAGGGGTGCCTGTTCTGAATATTCATGAGGGAGGTGTAAACCCCACCCGCCATATGAATAATGATCAGTGGGCGTTCCCGGAGCGGCAGAAGTGATCAACTGCCATTGGAGGGACAGGGTGTGACCGCAATATGAATATTCATGAAGGAGGCAAAGCGGCACGCTCAGAACATGAATATTAATAAGGAAGGATCGTTGTCTCAGCCACCACTTCGTTAGTCACGCGGTATCAGCGCACCCCGCCCCTCGCAGGAATATCCATGAGCGAAGGCGGGGCCAGCCACGGTATGAATATTCAGGGTAGGGAGGCAACACCCCGCCGCACAGATGCCGAGGGTGCATTGTCATTGGCCGCACGCAGGATATGAATATTCATGAAGGGCGGCAAGCCGCCGCTTTGGGACCGCGTTGGGGAGGGCGGGAAAGATTGACGCAGGCGCACTGCCGCAGAGGCAGGCGAGCGCGCAGGCGCAGTGCGAAGCCGTGAGAGACGGGGCAGACGGGTCATTCTACGCTTGCGCAGTGAGGTGCTGAGCCGGGCTGACGTCGGCCGGGCGTGCCACGCAGGCGCGCTGAAGCGCTCCGTCACGGAGCGGAGGGGGCGGGGCCTGCGGAGGCAGAGGGCGGGGCCTGGCCTCCGCGCAGGCGCGGCGAGCGCCGGCCCCTCCCCCGGGGCGGGGGCCCGCGCGCGGCGCCTCCCCTCAGCCGGAGCGAGCGGTCGGTCGGTCGGTGTGTCTGGCGCTGGGCCGGGAGCCGCGCGGAACATGGTGGATTACCACGCAGCCGGGCAGCCCTACCAGTACGGCGGCAACGGGCCCGGCTCGGCCGCCTTCGGCGACTACATGGCGCAGGAGGACGACTGGGATCGGGACCTGCTGCTCGACCCCGCCTGGGAGAAGCAGCAGCGCAAGGTGTGTGTGTGTGTGTGTGTGTGTGTGTGTGTGTGTGGGTGGTGGGGGGGGCTGCAGAGAGGGGGGCGGGGGGAACCCGGGGGGGAGGGATTTGGGACAGAGGGGGCTGGGGCCTGGGGAAGCTGGGGGGAGCCTGCACCCAGGGGGCCGTGGGGCAGGAGGTTCTGGGGTGGGAGACTTGGCTGGGGGACCTGGAGGCTGAGGGAAGAAGGGGGCTCTGGATACGAAGGGAGAGGTGAGGCTGTGGGGTGCCCTGGTGCTGAGTTGGCTTTAAGTCGGAAGGGGGAGGCCTGGACGGAGGCCCTGGGGTGGCTGGGTGGGGGAGTGAGGCCTGGAGCTCCTGGGGGGAGCTGCCGTGCAAGGGCAGGGTGCTTTCTCAGCTGGGGTGGGGGGAGAGCTCGGGAGGCTTTGAGGTCCGCAGGTCTGAGAGGCGGTGGTAGAGTGGGAAGGTGCCCTTAGAGGTGGGAAGGGAGTGGCTCTGGACCTGGCATAAAGGCAGGCTTCCAGGTGGGGTTTGTGGGGGAGCTGGCTGTGTCTAGGGGCTGGGACTCAATCTGGGAGATGCCTCTGTGCATGGGGAGGGGAGGCCCCTCCATGATGAGGCAGCTGCCTGTGTGGTTTGGGTTGAGAGTCCTTAACTGGGGAGCCTCTTAGAAGGGTTAGGGTTGGTGGTGGAGATTAGAGACCTTCTACTGGACCCTGCCTGGAGAGGCATCATGTGGGTGGAGACAGAACCTGGTCTTGGAGGGGTGTGCTGTTTGTTGGCTTTCGGGGGCTGTGACCTGAGAGAGGCAACATAAGAGGGAGATTGAGGCAGGGGAGTGCAGGAAAGAGGGCTCCATAGGGAATGAGGACCTGCTGTTGGACCTAGTCTTAAGAAAGATCAGCTCATGGTGATTGAGGGGTTGGAGAGGTGTGAAGGGGAAATGGGCTGGCAAGGCAGAATATCATGGAGAATATGAGTGCTTGTGGGAAAGGATGGAAGGGGATGGGGTTGGCTGAGTTGTCAGTAGGTGTTGGTTGCATGAGGAAGCAGGAGTCATGAGTTTTGGGTGGGGCATGTTGAAATGAATGAGGTGATGGGTGGAGAGAACAAATTCCTAATCACTCATGGCTTTAAGGTGCTCCCCTTTGAGTTAATCTGCCATGGATGGAAAATGCTGAGAGCCCTGGTAGGGAAGTGCCTGTTTCCAACACCCTTCACCTCTTCCCTGGAATCGCATTGGGGAAGAATTTCATAATTACAGAGCTCACTGCAGAGCCTCCAGGAGTTGTTGACCTATTGGTATCAGTGGCTCTGTTTAGAACATCTATAATATATGCCTGCTGCATGGTCTCTCTCGCTTGCTCCTTTGAAACACTCTTCCCCATTGGCTGAGTTTCTTGTTTGGTCTGCTGAGAGAGCCAGAAATAGTGTGACCCTAGAGGTGAAGCTCCAGTCTGTATGATTTCCTTGTATGTCTAAATATATTTGTCAGAATTGATGGGTCTCTGAGCCAAAGTCTTGCTTACTGTATATAAAAATGCACCTACTGTGGTCCCTAGCAGCATTTACAAAAACTGTGGTGCACAGACATTCATTAATAAGCATATGGTCAACCGATAGCCATAAAAATGCTGAGGCTCAATTACCTTACCTCCTGAGGGCAGCTGTATGTCTTCTAGCAATAACTGGTATGGCTCTGTGAATCCTTCCTACCACTTCTGTGGCCTGTGATCTGTAAATACTTGATTGGACAAAATCTGTTGTGACAATTTTCCCCGGTTTGTTCCGAGTTAAAGGTAATTGTCATCAGATTAGTTCTATGCTTTGGGCACTTTTTTTTCCTGACGCCTTTAATAACATCATATTATACATATACATATTTTCGTGTATATGTGACAGATGCATGAATTGTGTGTTTCTCTTTCCTTGGGATGAGAGGGTAATTTGAATGAGAACCCATTTTGCAAAACTACACCTTTAAATTTAATAGGTCCTGTCTCGAAATGACTGCACTGTGAATTCAGTCAACTGATGCCAGAAATTATTAGGACTACAGCAGTATTAACACTTGAGTTCTTAGATACATTCGAACTCCCTCCCCCACAGCCTCATCTAATTTTCTATTGGGAGTTTCACAGAGCTGGGCAGGGCACATCTTTTTTCCTCTCTCCATTAAGGAGGGCACTGTTGGTAATTACAAAATCCTATCAGCACAGCAGGGCTACACCTTGCTTGCAAGACTCAAATTGATTGTGAAGAGTATGTGTTGTTTTCTCAGCCAGTTTTTACAGAACCCTGGAAATGTAGTAAGACCCTGGAATGTTCTGACCTATAGCCGATTGTGCTTTCATGTTGGTTGTTAATTTGAGGTTTGTGTTTAAAATTTTTTTCTTTAGGCAGGTAGTGGAGAATTCAAGGAGACCATCTGCTATTTTGTTTAATTATCTTAATTGCATGCTGTTCAAGACAGAGCTAAGAATATCGGAATTCAAGTAGGTAGAGGAATTTTTAGACTCCATGCTGGCAAGAGAAGAAACTTTCAAAGGGAGTATTTTGTTCTAAATGTAACAAGAATGTGTTTGTCAAAACTATGTAATAAAGTCCATGCTGCAAGCTTTCAGTGAGGTTAGGCTGAAATCCGACCAAAGATATTTTAAAAATAGCCAGTAGGCGGTTTCAACAGTGTGTAAAAGCCAAGTCCTATTGGTGATGATTTTTCCATGTTTTGGGGGGTAGTACAGATGGCTTATTTTTATATCATGCTGATACACTGCTGTTAAGAAAAGCTTCTGCCCTCTTTCAAGCATTGAATGATAGCTTAGTTTCACTTACAACACCTAGCTAAAAGTTTTTAGTGGTTGGTTGTTGTTGTGATGTAGCACCTTAGCTGCTGTTCTCGTAGGAGAATGCTGTTAATGATCACTATTTCAAAGTGTATGATTTTCATGATATAGAAATGCCTGAAACCTGAATCTATTTGTCCTTCACGCTTCACTGAAACTATTTTATTATGATATGAATCAGTCACCTTTTTGAGATAGGACTCCAGCTCTGCCATCAACTGGAAATTGTTTTTAATGCCTCAGTTCCTCGAAGAAACATGCGATAAGAGAACTTGACCCTTCAGGGCCTTATTGATACTGGGCATTGAAACACCAATCCAATCCAGCTAAATGGGCTTCAGATATGCATTGACTGATGTGGGCAGGACCAGACTCTTAAATCGGTTCTCAAAAAGTCATTTTTCTAATTACGCATTTTGAAAGCAATCTTAGGGCAAATCTACATGGAAAAAGTAACGTTGATTTTTAAGTAAGGGGAGGATGGATTTGGCCTCTTAGGCTCAGAGTTCCCTTTCCCAGCATCCAGCCCACAGTGGGACCCCAAGTCTTGGAGACTGGAGTCAGACAAGGCAGGGCCCCATCTGGCCCACTGGCTCTACCTGAGGGGGGCAAGAAGTGGCTGCAGGTTCTGCCACCTCTGCTCTCTCTTCCCTGGTTGGGGCAATGGCAGTGCAGCACTGGCTGGAGGCTGTGCCCACTCTGCTCTGACTGGTATGCCGACCACTCAGAGCAGCGAGGTGGTGCATGGGAGCGACAGGGGAAAAGCCTCTCCAAACAATATTTCTCTGCACTGCCTCATTCTCCTGCTGTGGGAGGGGGCAATGCACAGAGGGTAACGTTCTGCCACGTTGCCCAGACCCCACATTCTGGGACCACTCTTGCTCCCTCCCATGCAGGTCCTCTCAGTCTGCTTCTGTACCCCTCCTGTCCAGACCCTCAGCCAAGCTCACTCCTGCAGCCACTCAGATCCAGATCTCCCTCCCTCCCAGATCTCACCTGCTCCTGCATCCTCACTTTTACCCAGACCCCACATCTGCTCCCCAGGAGCCCTCTCCTGCACACTGAACTCTAAATCCCCCACTTTTGGTTCCAGAAGAGTTAATCTGTCCTGTGGGAAGCCCTGAACCTTGTTTCCCTGCCCTTCTCCAACCATCTCCTCTGCTTGTGGGGCTGGACTGTGAGGTGTCTCAGACAGGAGCCACTCCAGTGAGGGGTTTGTGTTTTTTTTCACTTTTATGTGGCCCCCTGACTATCTTTTCTGTGGGACAGTGGCTTCTGGCACAAAAAAGTATTCCCCACCCCTGTTTATATGTGTCGGAAAGTGCTTATATTAGCTCAAGGAACCAATATAAGCCATACCACTGTAAGCAGTCTCATACCTGGATAATGGTGTGTATAGTAGGGCTTGCAAGTAACACTTTATTTTGCACCATCTGTGCTGCTCAGATCATGTTTGAGATGGTGTTTAAGCCAGATCCTGGCTTTGTTTTTGAATGCGGTTAAAAGCTTAGTGTAGACCTTGCTGTGGGAAAACCAGAGTGAGACTTGACCAAGCAAGATGATTGTTATAACACAGTAGAGCCTTGATTGTGTCATGAGAGTTTGGCCCTGGTTTTTATAGGCAATATCAGGACAGCAGTAGCTTGTTTTACATAGTAAAAGATGGGGAGATGTAGAACTGATTCACTTGGCTTCCAGTGTGGCTGGATTTTTAAATGTCCTTTTGGTAATACATACATTAGATCCTTTAATTCAGTTAGGACAATGTCAAGAGAATGTCCAGAAAAAATTATGGTGACAGATGGGGAAAGTCAAAGCGTAATCTAGACTAGTTGTTTGCAATCTTTGTAGACTGCTTTACCCTCTTTCAAGAGTCTGATTTATGTTACACCCCAAGTAAAAATGACTTGTACAAAATTAGACATAAGTGACTGCACACAGTCAGTGACATGGCTTGCTTTCTCATTTTATAAGTATTAGATGAATTGGAATATAAATATTGTACTTAGAACAGTGCAAACCAGACATTGCCTGAAATGTGTGCACTGACTTCTAGTGCTTTTTATGTAGGAGTTGTAAAACTACACAAAGAGTTGATGTAACCCCTCAGACCTCTGTGTACCCCTAGTTGAGGTTGAGAGCTAGTGATCTAGACTGATAAAAGCCCAAGAAGTGGGATGTGGAATTTGACACTTCATAGTTTAGTGAACACTGTGATCTTGATGTTTGAGCAGTTTAGTCTCATTTTCACACCTTCTAGCAGATGAAAATGCTCGTGTATATGTAGCATTGCATGCTGTTTTGGCTGCCTGCTGACTTCTGAAAGTTTAGTTCATTGCCTAAAGTTAATCCTTCCCTCTTTAGATATCTAATCTCATTTTGCCAGATTTCAGCATGAGTTGCTGCAAGCTTTACGCAAGTTTGAAGAGGTAACAAAATGAGGTTGTTAATTCCTTTTACAAAAATAACACTTCTAAAATAGCTGGAATGTTTGTGTTTGGAAAATCACAAACACGTGTTAGCTCAATTCTCAAACACTAGCTTTTCTGACTGCTATGGAAGGACATAGAATACTGGAGAAAAGCTGGGTGTACCTTTGCTTTGAGCTCATGGTTGTAGATCTGGTGTCTCTTTTGATTAAAAGGAGTTGGAAGAAGCTTTGTGGTCTAACTTTGGTGGATACTTGGCCGTTATTGCACAGTGCACTTGTGCCCAGGAGTGAAGTAACACAGATATACCACATGAGCTGTCTCACTAGAGCTGCTAGTTGATAGGACCGGACCAGGTAATTAGGAAAGTTGAGATGAAATACTTTAGCTATAAAGTGTATATGTGGATTGATGGGGTATTCTAAAAATAGAAGGGAGCAGTGCTAATCGGGGATGAAGTGAACTGGAAGAAATTTAGGGGATAGCGTCAGGACTTAAACAGAAGGGCCCAACTGTGCAGCACTTCTGAATTGTGTTTGGGCAGAGTGCCATGTAGAGCAAGGTAAACAGTACCTGCTTAAAAGTTACAACTCACTAGCTTTACTCTGAAACCCATTCTCAGGGATTTTTCACATTTTTTCCTATCATCCTCCATTAACCAGTTCAAAATCTGAAAGCCATATATGGACTTCTCATGCATGTGAAAATCTGCTGTGAGTAAACAGATTCAGGAGTCGTAACTGAAATGTTTGACCTATTAATCTGAACTGGTGGAGAGTAAGTCTTATTTCTGTAGATGATACTGAATCTTGTAATCTGTGGAGTTTTGAAGGTGTGTAGAACAGACAGTGCTGAATTGGTGCTAACCATTCTTTAGCTCACTTCCCTCTGTACTCTGTTCAGCTTGTAGCAATTTGTGTGTGTGGTAAATATTTAGACAGCATAGAGGCATTTATATGCTTTATTATAATCATAATGAAACTGCTTAGTCTAATCTGGGAGTCAAGCTGAGTGAGGTAATATCTTTAATTGGTGTTTACACGGAGTTCTTCAGGATTTGCTTCAGGTAACTTGAAGAACAGCCCTGTGAAAGATTCTCTTTCCAACAGGAGTTGGTCTGGTAAAAGATATTACCTAATTTTGTGCATCTAGCGTTTGGGGACCAGCATGGCTATAACAGCACTGTGCACTCTTAATGTTAGTGTGTCTGGGTAGTGCTTTTGTTTCAGCAGTATAATTTAACTTGCTAAAGCACACAGGGAAACTGTCTTGCTGATCTTCACCTAAGGTAGCCAGGTTTGCTTAGTAAAGAAATGCTGAATGTGGAAATACCGAATGCAGGTTATGTTTAAATTGGCATGCTAGTAGAAACACAAAGTTCACTGATTTCAAAGTAGAAGCAGTAGCTTGAAATTTCAGTCTGCTCAAAGGCTAATTTTTAAAAAAAAAAAAATCCCTTCAGCCTCCCCAAAATAATTCCACTTCTCCCTCAAATACATCTTTGCTGTATACAACTGCATCTGTCCAGAATAAGTCTCTTCACCCGTGGTTTCAGCAAAACCATAAAACAACTTTGCATCTAACCTATTGAATAGTTCTGCAGTGTGCCCTTTCAGGTTTTTTCTTGCGGCACAATGTTTGGCAGAACTGTCTCTACAGAGAAATTAGCTCTGCTGAATGTTAATGCTTAGCACTTGTACATCAGTTTTTCACAGTGCTACATAAAAATTGGAGGCATGTTGGGCTAGTGGATTGAGCTCAGGATTAGGAGCCAAGAATGGATCTGCCACTGGCTTATCGTGTACCCATGTAACCTAAACATTTACCTCAGATTACCTGTTCTTTTAAAAAAAAAAAAAAATTAATTTCAGACTTCCTCTTGTGGGGTGTGGACTCGTGCCTACAGAGTACCTGCACAAGGTGAATTAGAACAGCTAGGTGTTAACTTCTCAGTGAGGTTTAAATAGCAGGCTGGAATACCTACACATCCGAGATTCACTTTCATTGTATTGCCTTTTTGCTCAGGCAATAGGCAAAGATCACTGTGCCGTACACATCTGTATTCTTGGGTAGCCCTCTTAACCACTTTATCGTACTTATTTGAAGGGAGGCACAGAATCAGTAGCATGAAGTAGAAACACACTTTCCTTTGTAGGATGCTTTCTGCCAATATTGGTTCATTGGTCATGTTCATTTAACCATCTTGCATTAGCAGTCCTTATATTTTTAATTAGTTTACTTTATGCCATTTCTACACCGTAATTACAAGCAGGCCTGTGAGTTCAAATCTGTCTGGGGTAGGATATCAGAGTGAAGTGCTTCAATCATTTCTTTAAATTCCTCATTTTGTGCATCATAGCCTTTGATTTTTAGCATCAAAGAAGGTTGCAGCTTACAAAGTTAAAAACTTTGCCTTTTGGTTTTATAGCAAAATCACAGATCTGGGGGGGGGGGGGTTGACAATTTTGGGGTGTGAAGGAAGATCATAGACTATTCCTATCCGTATATGAAGCTGATATTGAAGAGTTGCTGGAATATTTGGATCATGGATAGGAGTTGTCATGGCTATATTCTAACCTTTGCTGCTGTCTCACTTCCAGGTTGATGAGTCATTGGTCTTCTATTTCAATAGACAGTTTCATTCAGTGGCAAATTTAAGCTTGAAAATGCAGATAAACTGATTTTCTGCTGCTCTTGAGGCTCTTCCTATTCAACTTAGTATTTGTACTTTACTGTAAAAGAATTATCTAGTTCCATCTTTTCAGATCCTTCAACAGCTTCCTTTCCACTATTTTAGCTCTAGCAACTTGAGTCAGATAAATTCATACACTTACTTATGATCAGCGAATACTAATCATCAATTTCCTGTATTGATCTGTGGGTTTTGTATTTCCTGTATCTGAAATTAAAACCATTTTATATCAGAGTCCAATTTAACACATTAAACACATCCACACTGGAACTACCACTGATGCTGCTGGAATGTTTTCTGAAAATTTCCTAGTATAGATTAGTATTAGAAGGGTCATCATGTTAGTCTGTATCCATACAAACATTGAGGAGTCTCGTGGCACCTTAAAGAACAATAGATTTATTTGGGTAAAAAGCTGTCATAGTCAATAACCCACTTCGCTATTTGCATCTGGCAAACCTTGTTTGCTCCCACAAAAGCTTATGCCCAAATAAAGCTGTGTCTTTAAGTTGCCAGAGATCTCCCTGTTTGTTCTAGTGTAGATTAGGCTGTAGTGCATGACAGTGAAGACTGAAAATAAAATGAGGTAGGCAACTCAGGATCCAGGGTTTTGTCCAGCTGCTAAAATTCACTAGACTCCAGTGAACCAGGTCATCTAGCAGTTCCTCTCTCCATTCCCCTTCCTTTAAAGCAGGACTTCCCAACCTATGGGTTGGGAGCCAAACATGGGTCACTATTAGATTTTCTAAGGTTTGCCATCTGGGCAGCTCCAAGCCACATGTGTCTCTTTAAAGAGCTGTTTTCGGCTTCTGCAGCTGCTCATTCCTCTGGCTCCCCGACCCTGCCCTGCTGCGCTGAAGTGAAACTTGATTTGATTGTTTTAACGGATGGCGGTAGGGATCCAGCCATTGGACCATTTGAATTTGGTCTCGTTTTGGCATGTCAGGGAGGAACTGCCTGCACTGCAGGTGTGGGAAAGGAGTAGGAGGTTTGTGGGGAGCCGCACAAAGGAGTTGATGGCGACCTGGTAAAGTATTAACAGCGGTGGTATGTAGAACTCATGTGAGGTAGATGGGACGGGGAAGTGGTTTGGGGCTGAGAGGGGTTTAAGCTGGTAGGCATGGGGGATGCATTTTTCCCAGGGGATACCCTTCTCCCCCACTCCTCTGAGTCACAAAGTCTTGGATCACTTTTGCCTTGGGTCACAAAGTCTTATTGAATTGTCAGAATGGGTCCCTGTCTTTAAAAGGTTGGGAACTGCTGATTTAAAGGCTGAGAGTGACATCCAGAGTGACAGAAAAGCACTTGATGACTTGTTTTCCTGGTGCCTTTTAGGAGCAATGTCCATTGTTTCTGTTGATTCGTTGCCTTAAGGGATGCTGACATGCACCAGGAATAGGCTGTAAGTCCATGGTGTCCACATGTGGCTATTTGGCTGGTTGATTGTGGCTAGTTCACTATAGTGGGTACTGCTTCAGAACTGGTTGGAAACCACAGTCCTATGTTTTTCTTATGCTTCAAAAAAATTAAATGGCTTTGGTCTCTTGGGTAACATGTTTTGAATTGGACTTCTAGTTAATTTCCTGCTATTTAGCCCACTCACATCTATTTGGTGGCTGAGACTTTCTGCTTCAGAAATGCAAGTCTCACCTACTGAGCAAAGTGGTTATTTGATACTATAAAAAGCATCTGGCGAAATACACATCATCAAAGCTCTCTGATCCTGAGAGGCAGAGCCCTAATACAAAGGTTAAAGGGAAGGTAAAATTGAGACTCAAATATTTTGTAAGTTTAGCAAAGGATGCACTAACTGGTCAGTCAGTGATTCTGATACCTGCCTACACGACTGGTAACACATTAGACTGAAGTCAGTCATGTTTGAACTAGAAGGAAAAGCAGAAATGGCCATGTCAGGCCACAGGGCAACTTCAATTCCAGCAAACGCTGTGACAGCACAGGGAGTCTCTGACATTTAAACACTTCAGTATGCTGTAGAAATAAAACTGTCCTGTTAGAGGGTTTACAGTGGATTAATGCATTGCTTAGTGTGAATACTGACTCCTGTAGTGAAAGGGCAAGGGATGTTACAGTTCAGCAAGACTACATAGGGCTTTTCCACTGGCACCGAATAGGTATAGGTCTATGTGCATACACAAGCCATCCAAACAGTTGCGGTTTTACTGCTGGTATGTGTCCAGTCTCTGGGGTTTCTGAGCTGGAATCTCAGCTATTTGACATTAGCAGCAGGGCAGAATCTGTCTGCATCCTCTGCATGCTTTTCCAAACACTAGCAAACAAAAAGCAAATGAGTGCCAGTATTCAGCCTTAATGGAAACGTATATCCTACCCCTGTGTTCTGTACACTTATTTCTTGTAGTGTTGCAGTTGGAGAGATCACTGTTTTCACAAGAAGATGATATTCTTGAGTGAGTTACTGGAAGCCATCTCCTTTGCTGTGCTAGTAAGTAAAGTCAGAAAACACCAAGGCTTGTTTTACAAGTTAACTTGGTTTTCTTGTTCTGCCACAAACTTGGACTGTAAAATCCAAATTGTGTAACATTTGATTTACCATCCAAGGTTGTAGGCTTGGGTACGTACTATTTTTACACAATAGCTACCTCCGTCCTTGAGCCATTTTGAAGGGCACACAAGAGATTCAGTCTTTATTAGCTTTACTTGTAACTGTGACTTAAACTTGGTTTGGGTTGGACCAAATCCAGAATGTAAACATCCCATTGATTCAGAAGGTGGTTACATTTTTGTTGTCTCGATTTAAGTGCCACATTACAACAGCACATCATGAAGTCTACAGTATGATTCTGTGCTGTGTATGAGAGAATTTGTGAAGTATTATGCTTAGTAACTACCTTGCCTGAGTGTGCTGTTTGCCAGATTGAATCAAGTGTGTATGCATAACTTCTGAAGAGCGGATTAAATTGAAGTAAACAAAAGCTGTACTCCAGACAAAGAAGAATCAAGTCTGTTAACAGATAAAGGTGTTCACAAGTGTAAGATAACAGGGATTTCCATTTTCTTCTGCTCCTCACCTCACCTATTTCATAATAGTTTTATGACAGTATGACTGTGATGTAGGAGTGGCTACTTGTTCAACTGTTACGATTCTCAGTCTTTCTCAAACATTCCACTGTGAAAGAGTTCTGTGTGATAGAAAACTGCAGTTTAAGCACCCTCAGCTCTCATTGGTTTTGTTGGAACCCAGTGCTTCTCAACACCTCAGAGAATCAAACCTCTGGAGGGGAGAATTGAGCTTGCAATTATTCTCTAATTTCTTTCAGAAACACTGCCCATTTTTGTTTTAACTAGTGAGTAATCCTTGTGATGTGACCAGTAAAACAGGACCTCATGTTAAAGGCGTGCTGGACACAACAGTGTTTATGATTGTAATCATTGTGCCAGTCTTGTGAAAGAATATTGAAATTGTCTTGAGTAATAGTGCTTTTACAATGACTAAATTTTTGCTGTGAGCCAGAGTGTTCCATAAATGTTGCTGACCAACGGTGGTGGTAATGATCCATAATATGTATCAGAGGGGTAACAGAGTTAGTCTGCATCTTCGAAAGCAGCAAGTCCCGTGGCACCTTAGACTAACAGAGATTTTGGACTGTAACTTTTCGTAGGCAAGTACCTGCTTCGTTCGATGCATGAGTGGGACTTCCAGAGGAGGGCCCATAATATGATCCATAATATGGTGATGGCTTGACATAACTGTCCACTGTGGTGTCAGTGCCCAAGAGGGTATGCAAGCTGTGGAAGGTTTCACTAAGAGTACGCTTCTGGGAGCATAACAGTTCATACACAGCTATATGAACTACTTAACCTGTATAATGGCTTACTTTCTCAAGCCATAAGAGAGGACTGCAGAATATTAAAGCAACAGCTTAATTATATGTCTGTAAATAAGGCATCTACTTGATTAGAGGCGTTAGCAAGTGTAAGGTTTAATAGCTTTATTATGCTGGGTGATCTGCTGATTGCTTTGTGATATGACTATGTACCAAGTAGAAAACAAATAGCATTTTACTGCCACATGGCACCTGTCTGCATACTAGGACTTACAGCAAGGCTATCTGATTCTCACTTCCTAGCTACAGCAGGAACATGCTGCTTATTGTCCTGCCAGCACTAAAAGAAATGCCCGTCTTGCTCAGTTTGCATTATGGGCCTTTCTGTAGTACCATCTGTGGGTGGGCTTTTGGAGGGTGGGAAAGTTCAAAGTTTGAAGTATGGCTCAAGACTGAAAATGACCTCTTGGAGTTCTATGTTTGTCACAGTTTTCAAATAAAATGTGTTTTTCACAATTAAAAAAAAAAGCGTTTTCCATCCTGCTACTGGGTCTGCGAGTCAAGCTGGATTTTTCCCTTCAGAGTTGTAGTGAAGATTTGTAAATCAGGCAGCTGACACTTGTGTAACCTTTGCATCTTCAGTAGACGTGCAGAGGTGTAACAGAGTGGAATGCAGTAAACATCTCTCTACACGGAGTTGTAATGTTATATTTATGGAGGCAAGTCAAGGCTGGTCTAAAAACTAAGACTGACAGAGCTACAACAGTTTGGGGTGTGAAAAAACCCACATCCCTAATTGACAACACACACTTATGCCCTAATCCCTAGTGTAGATAGTTATACTATTGGAAGAATATTTCTTGGGAGGATAGGTGCATGAACACTAGAAAATTTGAACATGACCAGCATTGAAGCCATTATCATTCATCAACAACTTCGTTGGACTGGTCACGGTGTTCAGGCATCTGATCGGCGCCTTCCAAAACAGATTGTTTTCCAAGTTGAAGGAAGGATGGAGGAGCCTTGGGGGCCAAAGGAAGCTATATAGGGACATGCACATGAAAATATGCAGCATCTGTGTCAACACTTGGGAGAACCTTGTACTGGACCATCCCCAGTGAAGAGTGGTAATCTGTAAGGGGGTGGCACAATTTTGAGAGGTCCTGCCACAGTGTAGATGAGAAGTGAAGAAGAAGAAAAGAGCGGCAAAAACTGCTGTGCTCCCTTTTAACAGCTCCCAATGCCTGCCTCTTCTGTGGTAAGCCCTGCAGCTCCAGAATTGAGTTGATCAACCATCAACAGACTCACAAATAAGAGGGTGGCATGAAGATATCCTTCTCATTGAGTGACACCGGGAGAGTGTGGATACAGCTATATCGTTGTACAAATGCTTCTGTCCACTTACCTATTGTAGTTCAGGGAGAGCGGCGACTTAGACTCAGTGTTGACATTCTGTCTGCTGAAAGCCTTTCACTCTACTGGGAGAAATCTTTGCAGATGTGACGAAGTAAATACTACCATTTCCAACGACTGCACATGGGGTCAAATCACTTGACTGTCTGGGGCAAAGAGAATCGTAAAATCTCTGTCAGTGGGGAGGAGAAGTCCTAGCAGTATGACTTCAGTATGGTCTGTCTTTCAACCTAGCTCACTTCAGGTAAAATAACTTTACTCTGAACTTTTTGTTTTCTTTAGAGAATAGGAACGTTCAGTTAATATTGAATGAAGGAGAATAGAGGTGTAAACTTGTACTCTATTGTAAATGGAGTTAAATCAATGGCTTTTTTTTAAACATGCAGTAAGTAGCTTTTCTCGTAGCTGTCAGGCTAAAAGAAGGTGATATAAAACAGAACATTCATGTTATAATAGTATCATTAACTTGAAGCTTGTCACATGCTTTCTGGGACAGACTGAGAAAGGATCATAAAATTGTAGGCTGAGACTTTCAGAGCTTCCTAGGGAATTTGGCTATCTAATTGGGCATTAGGAGTCTTTAGATAGCCTTGAAAATCTTTAGTGATCACCTTCAAGTGAATTTCCTCCAAGTTCTACCTACAATGGGAGCTAGAAACTAAAATCAATAGTTCATGCCCCAGGAGGCTGGCTGTCAGTCTGTACAATATCTGGAAGTGGGACCCTTGGCTCTCAGATGTAACTAACACCAAAAATAAAATGTAGTCAAATTGAAAATGAGCTGTTTGGTCACTTCTGAGAGTACTTACTGAGAGGGCTAAGGGCTTGTCTACACTCAAATGTCTGCAGCGAAACCACCACCTGCCTACTTTTCCCCATCACAATATAGTCCGCCTCCCTGAGAAGCAATAGCTATGTCAGTGAGGGAAGTCCTCCTGTCTTCATAGCAATGTCTACACCGGGAGGCTTGGTCAATATAACTGTTGCTCAAAGTCCACATCCCATAGTAATTTTGTAAAACCAACTGAAGTTGCTAGTGTAAACCAGCCCAAGGCTTTCAAGCCTATTAATGCACCTGTGAGAACGTGGGGATTCATAATGTTTTTTATGCTGAAGTTGGGGTTAGCGATGATATAAAACTCCCAGGATATAAAGATTTCTTCTTAATGAGAGCATCTGCTTGAAGGGGTGGCTGAATGAAAAACGGGAATTCCATGTAGTCAGTAAATACCCCTTGAAGCAATACAGCAGTCAACGTCTGTCCTAGGTGGTTTATTGCAAACTAATTGCAGGGCAGACTGCTTCCAGCTTCACCTCTTTTAAATGATCCAACTTTTTTTAATTCTCAAAGGTCTTGCAAAGGATGCAAAATTCTACAGTTTTCAAATGATCCCTGCAGGATGACAGAGCCTGGTGTTCATAATAAAGTGGGCTATGGTGTCAATTATATCAACAAAATTTCCATTAATTCAGTAGTGAATTCCTGAACATGATCACCTTTCTTAAAAGACTTAAGTCTCCATCTGTTTTCTTGATTTCCTTTCTTTATGGGTTGTTTGCAGAGAATGAGAGTATCCAGTTCAGTCAAAATGACTGCAGTGAACTACTTGTCAGGGTCAAGGTGCATAGCAAACCTGAAATTGCCAGTTTCACAGTGCAAACAAGACCCTGCATTGCTAATCAATCTATCGGAGAAACTGACTTATCAGGTCACTGTACAAATGAATCTGAATTCTTTGTGTCTACAATGGAAGGGTTGTAAATTTGTCATCTTCCTTTGACTTTGTCACAGGTCTGAGCTTCTTTACCATGTAAGGACATGATAGCAACAGCAACAAACTGAAGAGCAGCATCCTTTCACAAGACAGGTAGAACAACTTTGTAAAAAGATCAGGTTTGTCTACTCCCAGAGTTCAGTGTCCTTTTTGTTTGTTTTGATGAAGGTTCTCTTCTTCTGCAATGTTAGCTGGCATTCGATAGTTTGCTGCAGTGGAAGAAACAATTTCACCATTGAATTGGCAAAGAGAACTGCTAGCAAATCAAGTGACTAATCAGGATATTTCTCCCCTTGTGGGAACTGAATCTCAACTTGCTTCATAGTACCTCTGGTCCTGTAGCTCGGCTTTAACAGCTGCCTCTCAGAGGCCAGCTCTGACCTACTGTTTAAGCAAAAGTCATCAGGACTGATTTCATGAGGACTCAGCTGAAGAGCCTTAAGACAATCCTAAAAACTTTCTTCAACAGCAAGCAACAAAATTAATGAAAAAAATAAAACCTGATAAGAAATAATAGGAGTTAAGTGAAAATGTGTGCAATGAAACTGCCAGCCTTAGTGTTACAAAATTGTTTGCAAGGCTTAAGCATTAAACTTTTTGGTTATGTCTGGAGTAACTTTGACTATGGGGAAGACAAACTAACAAATGAGATTAGAAGAATCCCATATGAAATTTGTGGGACATCTGTAACACAAATACCCTTCACTGACTCATGTTGGGTCAGGGCTGTGTGTGTATCTTTTCTGGACATAAAGGCTTGATACCATTTAGAAAAAATGAGAGCTATTAATTATGCTCTTTTAGCAAAGAAGCAGCTCAGGCACTAATTGGTCTGATCCTGGGGAAGTAACCATCCTTTCTATAATGCATTTTCTCTGATGGATTCTAAGGACTGAGGTCCATCATGATCTTGTCTGACCTGTCTATTAGACTGCAGAACTGCCCTATGATGATTCCTGGGAACGAGAACAGATCTAGAAAAACAATCAGTTGGCTGGAGGCAACGGGATTAATATGATGCTGTTCATAAAATGCATATGTAATTTGTACTGTAGCGTCTTGATATTAAGACTTGCATTGACATGTGAACAGAAGTCTTCCACCAGTGAAATGCTTTAAAGAGGTGAAATGCTGCTGTTGCCTGTCTTGTTCAGCACTGTGCATCCTAATAACGTAGCTTCAGTATTTTATGTTTACCTTTCATTTAAGGCTTGAGGTTCTCTGCTTGTCAAATACAGTAAAATCATTCTTACGCACAAAATGGCAGCTACCTCTCTTCCTAACCAGGATCTAGAATAGCAGAGTCACTGTAATTTGGTCCTGGGTTACAGACATTTCACTTAGAAGTGAGTATACTAAAACATTTATTAATATATTATCAGGAAAGGTAAGCAGTGTGAATGTGTCCAAATGAAAATAGTGAACAGTGTATCCTGCTGTACCACCTATCTATTGTTCACTTCAGTGATAATTTGCAAAATTGACTAATTTGCAGTGTCTCTCCCAGCATTGTGAAATAAAGTGCTAATACATCATCAGTTCCATGTTTTCTGAGGAAAATTCTCAGACTAAAATCTTGGCTATTAAATCACTGGTAGCTTTGAATTAGACATCCGACTATCTTTCCACAGCACTTTGTAACATATCTGGATGTGGTTTATTTCAGAATCCAAGAATGCTAAAGTTTAAATCGCTGTCTTACACAGAATTTAACACTTCTGTTTTTTTAGGGAGCAGGAAGAAAATTACCTTAATTTCCCGTGACATAAATGGGGCAAACTTTCATTTACATCTTGAAATCTGTCACTGGAAAAAACATCTTGAGGCAGATGGGACATGCTGAGAATTTGGAGGCATAAAAACAAACTTTTAAGCCGCTCTGCTTCTGTGCCTCTAACTGGTAATTAAGCCATCAAATGACATAGCAAGAATACCAAGATTTCAGAGAGGAGTATTGGCTCAAACAGCTGTTTATCCCTAACTGGAATGTACATTTACATGCGATGCTACATGCATTAGACTATAGTATGAGTTGCCATCAGTGATATTTTGTATGGCTTCTCCTTTGGATAAAAAACGTACCCATTGCAACAGCAGACAGTGCTAAAATCCTTTGCTGTCTTTCAGTAATGGCTGCCTAGGCATTCAGCCGGAAGTAAAATGACTTAGAATGTGTTTTTTTTCCCCCAATCTTCATGGATCTTGTAAAATGTTTTACAATATTTTTAAATATTAATGTTAATATTAAAATTATTTTTGAATATTTTAATCTTTAAGGAGAGCAGCATTAAGCCTGTGAGAATTAAATTGCAAACTTGCCCTTTTGCTTCTGAAAAATTTGCTTTGAAACCTCAGTACAAATATATGGTTGCTTAGCTTCTGGGATTGACACAAATGCTGAGCTGTTGATTCAGTAATCTCTAACTGTATCTCTCTCCTTGGCTATATCTCTGCTCACTCAGTAGGGGAGTGGACTCAGCAACATTGTAATGAGTGCCACTTAAATACTAGACACAAGAATAAATTTGCTAAGTGACTTGGCCAGCAGCACTAAGTGCTACCCACTTGTGCATGTCTGAGCTTCCAAGCGTCCTTTGGATTCAAGCTTACAAGGCTGAAGATGACACAAGATTCTTCTTGTGAGGAAGAACAGACAATGGTCCCAAATAGGTGACTGGAGATGCAGTCCAGCTGTGCATAAAAACGTGTCTCAACTGCATGCGGGGAAGTGATTACTGAAACCCTGAAGAGGAGGAATAATAGGCTCATAGGGCAGTCTCTGAAAACATCAGCTCGCCTCAGTCCTCACCCAACCTGCACAGCCTGCGGCAGATCCTCTATATTTTTGGCAAAGAATCCTAAGCAGTGGAATAGTCCTACTGCCTAATTGTTTTTGTCCTAGAATCTTAGAAATGTAGATCTGGAAGGGACCACGAGGTTATCTAGTCTGTCCCCTGTGCAGAGGCGGGCTTCAGCATACCTAGGCCATGCCTGACATGTGTATACTTAACAAGTTAACTGCTGCTGACAGGGATTCTACAACCATCTTAGGTAATCTGTTGGGTGCTTTATGCCCCTTAAAGTGAAATGGTTTGTTAATAGCTAACTTGAATTTTCCTAGCTGAAGACTAAGCTCCCACCTAGTCCTGCCTTTGTGAGTTCTGAAAACTCGGCCTTTTCAAACAATGTAACTTAATTATTCTGAAACCCTCATCATTCCAAGTACTACATTTGAGTAATTCCTTCTGCCCAGCTAAGTATCCAGCTTGACGTTCGCTTTGTTGCATAATTGTGCCATTTTCCAGTAGCTTGGAAAGCTGCTCTTTACTAAGGTACCCGTGAATGACTGGCTCATTCTCAGGTTTGGATGATTTTTCTGACGTGGCTATTCAGCAATGCAAATACTTTTAAGCCTTCTATTAAAAGCTTCTAGAGTTTGCATGAGAGATTAGGATTGTCTGTATAGCCACTGTGGGCTCTCTCAAAACTAACTGGAAAATGTGTAAAAAATCATCAATATTTCAGTTCAGTATCTTACTGTTGGCTGCTTCAAACTTTTGGGAACTGTTCTTTCCCTGAATGGAGAGAGTTGATTTTTGTTCCGTTGGGAAGGGTACCCAAGATCTCTCAGCCTGGAAAATACTATGCCCAGATAATCTTATAACCTGAAGGTAAGTGCACCTGACCTGAAATGCCACGAGGAGCTCTTATGAAGAGGAAGGACTGAAACTATTCTAAAAAACATAGCAGGAAAACAGCAGCATTTGTTTAGGTTCTGTCTGTCCTAGACTCCACCTACCACCTCCCCCACCCCCCCCTCCCCAAAGTTCTAATGCTTCCTTATGCTATTCCTCTTCCAAGTTAGCCTCAGTCTTGAAACAAAATCCGATGAACAGCCTAATAAGGCAAAAGAATGAGGAGAATCTCTGTGGCCTGGTCTCTTCCTAGCTTTTCTATGTGGTAGCAAATTAGGAGGCTTATGGAAGAATGACAAGTGACTCAGACCAGTATGTAAAGCACTCATTCACTGTCCCAAGAAGTTAGTAACCAACCACTGAAGGCAGCAGTACCCAGCTGGCACTGAACTGCTTTAATCAGAATGAACAGAGCCATAGTCTCCAAAAGTGGCTGCTTTATATGTGGTATTGAAAGCCCCAGGCTGGCTAAATATGCTGAGAGCTATTTGTACACATTCTAACAAGAAGAGCTTGAAAGGGACTGGCCATTAACATAAGCTTAAGAAAGGCAGCATCAGTCACAACACTTCTAATAATTCTGCCTTCTTCCTTTGCTAGGTGAGTTTCTTATTAGCCTGAAAGCTTATTAAAGCCCATGGACACTGGTCACACACATTTCATCTGATTATAATCAAGCCAGTGTAATACACCACAGTTCTATAGCACCTTTTATCTGAAGGTCTCGAAGCAGTTTGCAAACATTAGTTAAACCTCACAACATCCCCTGAGGTGGGATTACAGGTAGGAAATGCAAGGTGGAGAGGAGAAATGACCTGACCATGATCACACTATTCTGACTACTAAACATTGCTTTCTCCATAACCCGAGATAAACCTTCAGGTCTCCTGACTCCTCATCCTATGCTTTAATCACAAGATCCTCGTTCCTCATATATGAGGATAAACAATTCCAGTTCCTCTTAAGCTAACTTGCAGAAATTGGTGCATTTTGTGGATTTTCCAGTTGGTTGCAAAGTTGAAAGAAAACTGATGGCTAATAGTACGAAACTTAAGCCCTAAATGTCATAATCCAAGTAGCGTATACCTCTCCACTACCTGTTTATTCTGAAGGCCATGTTTTATAATAAGTCTTGATGGGGCAGTTACGTAAATTAATTTCTAATTGTCAGTGAAGTCAGGTGATGTGTAACTACTGACTGATTCTTCCACACTGCAATTAAGGAATATGTTGGGAAGTGTTTTCTTATTTTAAGACCCCTGATTAATCTTGGTGAGGAATCAAAGAACAGGCTGATAACTTTAAGCACAGGAACAGTTTCCTGTCTTAATAGCTTGCACAGGAAGTTTAACGATAATGTCAGTGACCCTAGCAAAGGGGTGGAGACTTAATTTTTGAAGCTGCAGCTGTAAAACTAGTTTGTTATATTAGGAGATAGGCTTTCCTACAGACTATTTGGCAATCTAGTTTTGCCATTAATCTCTTTGGCTAACCTTGCCTTAACAATAAACTTCAATTGTCTCATGAATTGGTAAGCCACCCACCCCACCCAAATCTGGCCTCTGAATGCATCAATTGCAGACCTTACTGCATTGTGTGGGTTTGATTTATAATCAGATCACATGGAAAATGCTCTTCATCCTCTCCTGATTTCTCCCCAACAGAAAGATCTTAAAGCATCTTTCTATTTCTCAGATTTTTGAAAGTCTCACTTGATAAGGCTTAGTGGTAAAACTAAGTCTTTCATGGATTGAAAGCCTGTTGGCAGCATTCTGAGTCCACAGTGACCTGCCTACTATTTGCATTGGCTCTTTAAAAATACCATAGTGGATGATGTCATGAAGTCAGCTGGCACTTGGATACTATGTTAAATGTGATATAGTTGAGTAGACATATCCCTGTTTCTTTATTTTCAGTGTCTCTTCTCTAGTGACCACAGACCAGTTTAAGACCTAACACTTTAGTGGGTCTTTGCTTACTGTCAGTACACAAAAGACGAGAGGTGCTAGACATGAGATGTATGCAGATAGTTCCACTGGTATCTGGGGGAAGGGTTTTCAAAGGTACAGTTACGCGTGTCCAGAATTTCCCATGTGGACACTGTTTTTGGAATAATTTTTGTATAGAAATAATTTATTCCAGAGTGGTATCTCCATCCAGGGAGTTAGTGTAGTGCTGCAGCCAAACCATATAGATTATTCCATTGTAGTTCAGCTGATTAATTTCTCAGTGTCTGTAGGCTCAGCCTTTAGGTATATAAATGGATCTGAAATTTGCATGAATTCTGTCTTCAAGAGGTCAGCATGAAGTCTGCTCTCAAACATGCTTGCCTTAAAAGGAAGGTTACAAAAATATCAAACTATTCATGTCTTGTGTCCACATAAAGTAAGCAAAACGGTGTATGCCAAGTTGCATTAATCAACAGCTAAACAAATTCAGAACAAAATTAATAGGAAATCATGCCTTTTCATCTGCACGTCGGTCTGTCTATACTCTATGCCAAGAGTAGTGTGTAAAAGTTGTTAGTATGCATGCATTCTAGAGCCAAGTCACTAGATTTTACAAGCAGCAGCATGATCAAAGCCCAAGACTAGAAGCCAAGAACTCTTTGAGAGCTAATCCCTCTTCTTACCAAGTCCCTCTGATTTAGGGTGCTTAAGTACCTTATGGTTTGATCCTTAATGATAGCTATCTAGTATCCATCATTTACGTTGAAAATGGTGTCAGTTGAAGGTACTTAGCAACCTGGAGATTAGGCACTTAAATTCTGACTCTCTGCCCACATGAACAATGGGGAAAAGGGACTTTCAAAAGCAGTGTTGGGAGAGCTCAGATTTAGTGCTTAAGAGAGCTCAGGCATACCTCTCTGTAACCTTTAGGTATGCGTGTGAACACACTGCAAACCCTTCATATGCGTTCCCAACGCACCATAAGATCTTCCCAAAACATAGTTATTAGGTGAATACTTGGCTAAAACTGTCTTATTTCAAAGCTTACACTTAGAGCTCTGGATTGCCAGGTGGAGTACATTCTTCTGCGTCAGAGACCCTGACAAACTGAGAGAGTGAAAGTTGCATCTGCCACACTTCAAACATTTTTTTTAAATTTAGTAGATGATAAAGATTTTTAAAGGTTCCTTTCAAGTCTCTCTCAAACAATAGGTGCAGTTTTATAAATGGATCCATGTAACCACCTGCTGCATATTTGGTCTCTGAATTTCACTGCTGTCTTTCTAGCACTTTCTGAAATTTAGACTGCATTGTGTCTGAAACCAGATAGTTAAAGCCAGTTTTGTGTCTTCTGACTTTTTTTTGCTGCTTTAAACTTTGGATGTCATCTGTTGTCACCTGACAAAGGGAAATATATATCAAATATGTCAGGAACACAGCTAGCACATCAAATCATTGTTGGTCCAGGATCTGATTTGTGTTAACCCTGCTGTTTGGTTTACCACAGCACCAATGTGCCAGATTTGGTTTATAATCCTTTGCAGCATGCAGGAGATGCTTTTTCAGAGTGTTTCTTGACTCTTCATACTGTAACAACAAGAAGTCCTGTGGCACCTCATAGACTAAGAGAGATTTTGGAGCATAAGCTTTTATGGGCAAAGACCTGCTTCATGCATCTGATGAAGCGGGTCTTTGCCCACAAAAGCTTATGCTCCAAAATATCTGTTAGTGTATAAGGTGCCATGGGACTACTTGTTGTTGTTCATGAAGATACAGACTGACATGGCTATCTCTGATGCTCTTCATACTGTGATTGCATTGCAGCCAAAGAGTTCTGGGACCTCGTTCCATCTAGCCATAAAGAAGGCAGTTATGAATCCATGAAACCTGGTAACTCATCAGGTTGAGAACTTGTGATTTAGTGTACCCAGTTCACACTGCACAAACTGCTGCTGTCTCCTCCCCAGGAACAAAGGCAGCTTTGATACAGTGCTTGGAAAGCACTTCTACAGGGCTTCCCTGGGAGGGAAATTTTAGGAGCACAAGTAGACTCTGCAGTTTCAGTAAAGTTTAGTCCCAACATTGCCGCACAAATGCCGCTCTTCCGTCCTCATATTACTGCTCTGTGAATTTAGGTACTTAACTCATGTTGTTGTTGTTTATGTTCAGTAGTGTATGGCCACCTTCAGTACTGATACTTAGAATAACATTGCAACTGGCAAAAATGCATAATTGCATTGAAATTGGTTCATGTTTTCAAATGATTGATATTTTACTGGCTGCTGTGTGTTTCATGAAGTTATGAACTCTGCCAAATTCCAAATACTTGCCCAATTTGCCTCTGTATGGGGAGGGAGGGTTGGCTTGTAAAGCAATCAGTGATGTCTTGAACTTTGTCAGTGTTAGGGTAGCTAATGAAACCTTTAGACCTTAGTGACAGAAGGCACTCTTAGCCTGTGTGCACCAGCTATACCCCAAAACTGGGAAAGAGCGTATTGGAATGTGCAGATCTCTGCTAAAACAACAAGTCCTGCGGCACCTTATAGACTAACAGATACTTTGGAGCATAAGCTTTCATGGGCAAAGACCTGCTTTATCAGATGCATGAGTGGTGGGGTTTGAGGAGGATTTAAAGAGGGAGTCCACCCACTGAAAGGGAAGGAAAGTAGTGTTGACTCACTATGGGTATTTAGTGACAGGTACTGCCTTTTGGGTGGCTTAACAAGAAGTCGATATATTAATGTCTATACAGAAAATACTTTCTTATATCCTCAGCTAGTGCTGAGGTGTTGCCCTGTGTTGTTTTTGTGGGGGTGGGGCTTAAAATTCTCAAGCAGTAATACATTCATAAATATGTTTTGTCTTCTGCTTGTCAGTGTTTTTTTTTTTTGTGTGGAACTCCTCAGTATGAGGCCTGGAATTCATATTGCTGTCATACTTGTACTGTATTAGCATGTGAGCCTATTTCCATACTAGTGCGGAAGATCAGCCCTCTCACAGTTGATCGTCAGTGTTTTTTGTTTTGTGCATGCGTGAAACGGCGCTTTCTGGGGTCAATGTTGACACCAGAACTCCTCATGAGTACTTCTTCCACGAGGACAGCCCTAGCAGTCAGCTGCTGCTAAGTCGATTTTAGCTATGCAATTGGTCTAGTGTCTAGTATAGATTTAGCCTGAGATGAAACTGGCTAAAGTCTTAGTTTTCAGCTAAGCCTGTCTCTTAAACATCTTGGCTATTTACGCAAAGTACACACAGCTGACTTCTCACACTCCACTGCTGTCATTGAGACTGGAATTGCCTAAAATGTTGTCTGCGTGCAAACTGTCTTGTCTGTTGATTTAAAGTGAGGTCTGGACCTAGTTTTGTGATGCTAGGGGCTAGTGCAACATTTTACAAAGTTTTCTCCCCATACGTTGCATAATGAAGTGCAAGAGAAGCCAATCAAACGAACTACACTAACCAACCATATCACTTGTGGAGTCATAGCACGTTATTGCTATTAACGGTTTCCCATTGAGCAATTCAGCAGATGCACTTTGATATTATAGAAATTCTCATACTGCTTCTGGAATATTCATGGAGATAACCAGCTTTGGGCAGAAGTTGTCTTCAAACTTCAGAGAGTGCAGCCTTTTGCCTTCTGTATTGCTACCTTTCTGGTACTGTTTGAAAACTTTCTGGGTTTCAGTAGCGAATCCTCCAGAGTTCCTGTGTATAGTGGAACTTCTAAAACTCATTTTATGAACAGTTGGGCCCCATCCAATCACCTAGACCAAATTTCCAAACCATATTAGCCTGAATTAGGTAACTGTAAAATGGAAGCTTCTAACATTGATTTACAGTGATGTGGTAACTGAGTCTGTCCCTTTAATTTTCAATGCCATTTAGTTTTCTAGATTAGAATTTAAAGGTACCTTAATACATCAACACTTTCTAAAAGTCTAACCTGGGCAGAGCAGCATGTTTAACATCAACAAGAAGCCCTGTGGCACCTTATAGACTAACTGATGTTTTGGAGCATAAGCTTCCGTGGGCAGAGATCCGCTTCGATAGTCTGTAGCCTATAAGGTGCCGCCGGACTTTGTTGTTTTTGAAGATACTGACTCACTCGGCTACCTGTCTGATCCGTGTTTGCAGTGTGATGAGCTGGTCAGGTTGGCTTGCACTCATTCAGCTTTGTACATGTTAAAGCAGACACTGCTTTGTCTAAATTAGAGATTTAAAACATATTAGCTAATAGAGCCTCTGAGTTATCCTCCTCAAAACAAATCCTTATTAACTTTTTTTTGGCTACATGTTGTGCCAACCTTCAGTTTAACATGAACTACACTTTAAAGCCAGTGTACCCATTCAGCAGAATGAAAACCAGTGGTGCTGGTTTTGAGAGTAAAGGTTGCCTTGTATCAGAACAAGGAGGATGTCAACCACAGTGAATACAAAACTTTGAGTAGCATAGTAGGAAAATGCTAATCCTGAAGAAAGCGAACCTTTGGCATTCTGGGTGCGGTCAAATGGACTAAGCAGGCCATTCCCATTCGGAGAAACTGAGGTGATTTAAAAAACTAGTGTTTGCAGATGGTGACGGTAACCAGTTTTCGAAGCTAGCATCATGGCTCATGACAAAGCCATGTCAGACTCATAGCAGGGTATGCAGCACATGCAAAGTAAATGGTTCTTTATCCTGTGCCATAACTGGGCCAGGAAGTACTGCAGTTGTGGCCCCTTTCATCTCGGAAGGCTTAATGGCCTCTGTGTTTCCTGTGAAATGGCTGTTTGAAAGCTTTGTAGCCAGCCTGGCTTACATGTAGAATGACAAAGGCCGAGTTAATTGGCAGTGCCGCTCTTTGAAGAGTCAGTTGTGCTATTGGTTGCAGCACAGCGGCATCCTGCTAACCACGTGTACCACTACTTGTGCAGATTGAATTTCCAGCTCATCTTGTGTTCGTTGTGTAGACACATGCAACCCTGAGCCAGAGCAGTCAGGGGAGTGAATGTCAAGACTAATACTCAAACTACGGCCATGTTGCTAGGGCTGGTCTTCCCTTTCTGCTCCCCTTTTTCTCTCAGCCTTAATACTGTGAGTCTATTTGGACTTGTATTCTGCCAGGACTTTCATCTCTTGGTTGTCTGTGCTGAAGCAAGATTTTGGCCTGCTTCACTGATGAAGTACATCTGGAGATAGATGGAGTCAGAGACTTGCATTAAAACATTTGGCTGACTACTTTTGTTGTACTGTGAATACTGAATCTGTGCTGTTTAGTGATGAAGGGTGGGTTAAACAACTGCATCTACTTTAAAATTCTCTAGCTTCAACTTGCATTTGGATGTGGCAGAGCTTGTTTCTGGAGCAAATGCTCTTGGTAAATGGCAGTAGTGATACATCGGAGAACTTGGCTGTCATCCCAGGTCATGTGTCTACATAGCCTCTGCATAACCCAGCTGTAACCCTGAAAACCTGCTGTATTCTGGGTGGCAAAAATAGACGCAGTGAGAGGCCTTTTGCCTTCAAATGTGGCCTTGCTAATGTTGTTGCTTTGGGTGGCTGGGAAGAGGGGGAAACAGTTGGCTTAACAGAGGCAGCAGACTCAGTCGCAGTATAATTGAGTCTTTTAAGATGCACTTGTTCTAGCAGCTTTTCACAGGTCAGAGCAGAAGGTAACCGTAACTTACCGTAGAAGTAAAAGGAGTTCACAGAAGATCGAAGTGGAAAGAACTCGGACCTTAGCATAGTGTAGGTGTTGTGGTGCAAAATGATGCAGCTGCCACCAGGACAAAAGGAATGTGAGGGTCAATTGTTGCAGACAATAGTTACAGTGGCACTTTAACCTGCAGCGGCAATTGGCAGAACACTGGGGAGAAAATAGGAAAGGCCTGGGCTTTTGGTATAAAGAAAGCACTCATGTATCTTAATGTTCCTCAAATACATGGAGTGGGCTTTAGGGCATTGACTGTACTGATTAGATAGAGGCCGGGACTCTAACTGCCATGAGTCAAGAACCTTAGCTCTCTACTGTCACTGTGGATTACCAGGTTAACTATCTAACTGGCTTTCTTCCCCTGTAATCTGACTGATCCAGTCAGTCACTGTCACAGGTTAATGTTGGCATCCGTCACTCTCCTGTTAACTGACTAATGGCAAGCTTTGGTGTGCGCCACTGTTTCCTCATGGAAGAAACTGGCTGCTGGGCTGTGTTCCAAAATCCGAGGCTTTATCAGACTCTGCCTGCCTGCCTCCCTCCCTTCAGAGGCCTGGCACAGTACCTGCTTGGCTGGCTTCCTGTCTAAAAGTGTCTGAGATTCTGGCCAGCCAGCTCATGTGAAAGGAGGGAGGTTGAGCTCCCACTGAACGGTAGTGCTCTTAGAAAAGGGAGTGCTCCTGTTAAGAGATTCTTATAGTCAGCAAGAGTGAAAAAGGAGACGAAGCATGCACTAAGTGTCAGAGGGTTTTGGGTAAATGTATCTGAAGTGGTATACAAGAGCCTCAGTTCCACTTGTGGATGTCTTTCTTTCTCCTGGGGCTGAGTAGCTGACACAGGGAACTAGCATCCAGGACCCTAGACCGCAAGGATTTTCACCTCATAGCTGTTCTTCTTTCTCCCCCCCTACTCCTGTTTCTGCCACAGGCTGTCTGCAGTACAGTTGACTGGGTTAAGGCAGGAGTTGGGGGGGGGGGGGCTTTGATCAGGCTTACCCATCTCATTAAAAGTGTTGAAATCCATTACTGTTTTTGCGTATTCACGTTTATAGACCTATTAATAAAGTTTTTACATTTACAGACTTACTTTCTTACACCTGCCAAAAGGGTTTTTTTCAGATGAATATAACCAAAATTTCTGTCTGTTTGGATGACATTAGACAGTTGGGGTCCCTGCTACTTGCAGGGATGAAAAATGGGGCCCAGTGTAAAACGCTTGCTTCCCCCCTCTGTTAAGGGCATGACCAAATTACTACAGTAAAAATCATAATGTATGTGGGACTTAACTGGGGACTGACAAAAGCTTTTAACCCATGTAAGAAAACTCTTGAGTAAATATTTTGTGTAGACCAGGACTAGATAATAACCAGTCCCATGACTTGGTGTAACCCTGGTGTTCTGGAGTATCTGTGGGTCTCTCTCAAGCCTGCCTGGTGGCAACAAGCAGAGTCTCTTGAGGAAATGAGCTAATAGAGAAGTTCCTTTTTGGAGAACTCTTAGGCTTTTGATTACTCAACTCTGGCTCTTTAGAACAGTTTTTAAAATCTTACGGGCTATTTTTGTAGCATTTCTATAACGAGTACTGGGAGAGGCCTGTCAGGGACTAAGTCTGGCTTGTCAGACTTGCAGTAAAGGTGTGGTTCCTTAGAGGGCAATTAAACCACTGCGCAAAACGTATGGCCAAGCTAGCTGGCTCTTGCACGTATACTTGGCAACCAGCACTCTTAAAAGCGTTACGAGAGCAAAGACTATAGTGAGGACAACAGAAGCCAACCTGGGAGCCTTTTCTGTACAACAGTTTGACAGTTACTTGGAGCACCCGGAAGTCAGTCTCATGTAACACAGCAGTTCGAGAAGTAGCCTCTCTTAGAACTAGTATCTTACGTGAGCGACTATTTGCAATGTATTTGATAAAACTGTGAGAAGACAGACTACCGTTGTAGTGAACCTGAGCAGAAAGACTAACCTTCAAGTTGGACAGCAAGGCTAGAATTCTGAAGTCCCGAGTGTATTTTAACCCACGTGCCCAACATATCTTGAACCAGTCAGAATGTTAAATGGAAAAGCCTATTTCCATTCAGTTTTACTCTTTTCCAAGAGGCTTTTGATGGGCGGTGGTTCCTGTCTTGTCTTAGGTCTGATTTGGACTCTCCTGGAAATGTCTGGATGAGCTCACTTAAGGATTTTTTCATGCCCGTGAGTGTGATGACTTGGCAGACTCTGGCACAAGACAGCTTTTTAGTTCCCACCTTGCTTGGTGATGAAACTTGGGCAAGGCTGGAACATGGTGCCTGGCAAACTTCCGTGAGTAAAGCTCTGAGTAGAAAATAGTTGACTTCCTGCATGTACCCCCAGAGACTGACTTGAGCTACAGCCCGGCTCAACAGCTCTCTATATCATGAAATGGAATTTATGATGGGCTATAACCTGTATTGTTCCATCGGCAGTCGGAATCTGCTTATCGGGTGACTTTTGGGCAGTACTGGAACAGCTTACTCCACCTTTGTAATTGACTCTATCTTGAAACCTGTCATTCTGTCCATATAAGGTAATCTCTGAGTTCCATTCTGTTGGCACGGTGGCAGGAATGTCAGGATAATGCGGCTGCCTTAACGTAGCTCATTCTCTTCCTCCTCGCAGGAGTTAGTCACGTGGCTTAGAAATGTTTCAGCATGTTCAAAGATCATCTACAGTTTCATGCTCCACCTTACCCTGAGGAATTTTGGGTTTGATCCTGCAAATGCCAAGCAATTCAGTAACATGCTCAGTTACTCCCACCAAAGTCAGTGAGGTAAAGTTAAGGGTGCACAACACCCTTCAAGTAGGCACTCTGCATCTCAAACTCTCCTGGGCCACGGTTAGCATGTTGCCACTCTGATGCAGACTTACACACTGCAAGTTGTGTGTGTGCACGCGCACATGCATACAAGAAGTGTCACGGATCCACAGGTTTGGTGCTGTATCCCATCTTTTAAACAGTTCCTTGGAGGAACCCTTTTCTGTGCTCCAGACTTCAGGAAGAGGTCTCTAATTTCCACCCGGGGGTCGGGGGGAGGGAGGAGGGGTGGGCTCACACAGTCTCAGCACCTGCAAGCCTGAGCCTCAAGGCTCTGGCACTCCTGCTTCATGCTGTGAGCTCTGCCCAGTCAGTCCTATTGAGGTAGACTCATTTTTAGAGAGGATTTTTAGGATCTGTCTACACTGGCAACTGAGGGACAAAACTTTAGTCATTCAGAGGTGTTAAAATCTCACACGCGCTCATCTGCTGATAAATTGAGCATTGCTCATTGGGGCTGGAAATACTTGGTCATCAAAAGAGCCAGCAAACAGTGTTTACGCTGCCTGAGTTTCAGCAACATGGCTGTTTCTGAAAGTTGCACAGAGTAAACCAAGCCTTGTACACTCCAGCGCCTAATGCTCCTCAGCAAATGTGTTTGTGGTGACACTAAGCAACAATTTAAAAAGTGATTAATTTGTGATCTGGAACGCAGCATTGTTAGTCCTTAAGTTAGCATAGAGCAGAGGAGGGGAGTCTTCTTTGGTTTGGTGGCCACTGACCCATAGACAAGTCAGTCAGAGGTCACAAGTGAGAAGCGCAAAAAACCCAAACCCTCACTGATCTGTTCCCTGACTGGAGAAAATACCTTCCCCTTGCACACCAGCCCCAGAGCCCTGGTGGGCCAGAGCTAGTATATTGTGGGCTGCTCTGGGATGGGGCCAAAAATAAGGGATTCAATGTGGAATGGGACTGCTAGGAATTGGACTTGGGGTGTGGGGTCTTGGTGGGAGGGTGCAGGAGCAGACTAGGAAGTGGGGAGTCTGGATGGGAGCAGGCTGAGGGTGGGTGATCTACGAGTGGGTGGGGATGAGGGTTTGACCGCAAAGGGGTGGGAGTCCAGGTATGAGAGGGCAGGAGCAGGCGGTGGGGAGTTAAGGTGGGAGGGAGGTTGCAGGAAGAGGGTGGGAGTGGGGGGTGTTGGTAGGAAGAATTGTAGGAGCTGTCTGGGGGTGCGGAGTCTGGGTGATGGGGGTGCAGCTTACCTGGGGTGAATCCCCGGATGCATGTGACTCTGCACCCTCTCCCCATTGCTCCCAGGGCCTGCCCTGGCCAGAATTTGAGCCAGTCAGAGCAGCAGAGTGAAGCTTCTGGGAAGGCCAACAGCTGCTGCTGCTCCACCTCCCCTTTCTCTGGCTGGGGGAACAGCAGCCAGGGGCAGTTGTCACATGGAGCCATTTCCTTCTCTCACCTGCTCTCCTCTCCCCAGAAGCCCTGGCTTGCTCGAGCTGGCTTGCAAGGCTTGGGGCTACCAACCCCCATGCCTGCTTAAGGCCAGATGCTGGGGAGGGGAGCCCCGAGCCTTGCAAGCCACGGTTTGGATCTGTACCGTGGGCTGGGGGTTCCCCATCCCTTGCATAGCAAATGAAGATTTAAACCTAGTCCATTTGCTCAAGCCAGAGGAAAGTGGAATCCACCAGCCAAATTACAGCAGAGTCCACATTGCCACCTTTGTCCGTCTCCTTTGTCAGTCCTGACTGAGGGCAGCCAGCTTCTTCCAGCAGCAAGCTCTCTGTTCCTGTCTAAACAAAAAGCAGTCCAGTAGCACTTTAAAGACTAACAAAATAATTTATTAGGTGGTGAGCTGTCGTGGGACAGATCCATTTCTTCAGATCAGAGCCATACCAGAACAGACTCAATATTTTCCTGTCTGTCTGTCTCTCCAGGCAGAGCCAGGCTGAGTTCATCACTCCCCCTGTTGGAGCTTCCAGCTATTACACATCAACTGTTCAGTTGTCACACTTTGTATTGTCTCTAGACCAGGGATGGGCAACTGTCAATGGTGGGTGGGCTGCATGAGTGACCCCCCCTTCACATCAGTGGGCTGCAGCAGCTCATGAGTCACTGGGATTCCTTTCATCTGTCGCCTCCCCTCACGTGCCTCTTGCACACTGGGGAACCAGACACCATGGACTTGCCTGTTCTTCCCCCTCCTCCACACCACTTTTGAGTGTGTAAATTAGCTGATTCACAGCTCTTCCCTAAGTTCTGGGGGGGAGCGGTAGAAAGTGTGGGACTTGATGAGGTGAGGGGGGAAGCCGGGGGCTACAGGCCCCAGGTTGCTCACCACTGTGCTAAATCCTCTATTTTGAGTCAATTTCAATAAGTTCCTTAAGGAGCCCATTCATTGCAGCCAGACGGCCATATGCCCACACACTCCTCATAGGCTGTGCTGCACCAGGAGCAGACTTTATTCATTTGCTTCTCCTGGTTAGCAGTGGAAAGTACAGAGACACAGGCACACACAGGATTCATAAAAAATTACAGAAAATTCTCACTTTGTGGTGATGAGTAAAACTCTTGTATTAACTTCCATAAAATAAGTATATTGTTTTGAAGTTTCTTCAGAAAGATCTACATAAATACCAGTCACTTTCTCTGCTATTCAGTACCTTCATGAAGTTTGCAAGTACATGGCTTAAGATTTAACAAAAAAAATTGGTCAGACCACCATTGGCACTCAGTGGCTGCCTTGCTGGCAGAGACCCCAAACATTGAATGTGCTTGGCAGTGGAATTGCTCTGTTCTGCCCAGAGTCCTTCCAGATCAGGTTGTGAGGCACATTGGCAGGGGTTACCCTATGGAGAGAGCTTGTTTTGTCACTACCTTCCCTGTTCTGGGCCTTCACTCTCCAGGGCTGACAACTTGGCACTTTTCAGTTGTATTACAATTCAGATTTTGGGGTGGTTTTTTTGGGGCAGGAAGGCAGTGAATTAAGAAGCTTCACTCTAAAGTCTTGCAGCTTTCTCACCCCCTCAGTTTTATAATATAATCAACCATCCATCTTTTGGTGGATTAAAAAAGGTACATTTATAACTCTCTGCCCCCACACATCCTGTGTTGCAGTTGCCTTTCAGATTGAAAATTTGTGTGAATGTGTAAAATTAAAACTTCCCGGACCAGCCAGGTTTTTTGTGTGCATTGGCTCGATCCTATGTGGAGGAGGAGAACACCCACTCCTTCCAGCTGCTTGTATGGCTTGGCAAAAGGCTAGAGCAAAATAGGTAGAGCCAAGCCAAGTAGCATGGTCCACCTGTCCCAGTGCCAGGCCAACCCCTTGTGGAGCAACTGAGTCAGACATGCCAGCCTTTTTTGTCTTGCTCCTTCCAGTGCTATGCTTTAAGTGATGTTGCAGGAGGGAGGAGCATTGAGTTTCTTTTAACGTTGTCCCCCCTCTGGAGTACCCAGCGCTTGTATTTGTTTAGGGTTGCACCCTAATTTGATACCAAAGGCCGTGGTGTCAGAACGTGGGCTCTAGGGTCATTCCGTACTTCATGTAGTCCAAATGTGCATGAGGTTGCTGGGAAACCTGAGCTGATTATCTGCAAGCTCCTGTTCTGACCCAGCAGGTTAATGACACTTGCATAACGTCAGCGCTATCTAGTATAGGCTTCTCTGTCTGGGTTTCCTTTTTCCCCTTAACTCTTGCTCAAAATTCTGTTCTAAACCCAGGAAGGGTAGTGCCATGCTGCACCTAATCACTAGGACTTAATCCAGCAAGTTTCATGGTAGAGAGAGAGTGAGAGTAATGGCAGTAATAAAGGGCTGAGATTAATGGGTTTCTCGTCTCATTCTGGATCTGAGTAGGAGTGAAGACAAGTGTGGATAATGAAATCTACTGCACACACCTCTCTGTCTTCTCCAGTTCCTGTGAGGCTCCATCAATAGGACAGAAGTGTAGGACAAGGTGGCTTACAGAGCTTAATTCTACTGACAGGTATCAGAGAGGTAGCCGTGTTAGTCTGTAGCTTCGAGAACAGCAAGAAGTCTTGTGGAACCTTATAGACCATAAGGTCTCTAAGGTGCCAAAAGACTTTTTGTTGTAATTCTCCTGGTTTTTCTTTGGCCTGGTCTATAGCAGGGACCAAAGTCAATCCCAGGTATGTAATTCTAGCCACACCATTTGCGTATCTAGAATTCATGTGTTATGATTGACTTTCTTCCCTGGTGTAGATCGGTGCTCTTCGTCTTCACACACCCAGCAGAACTGATCCCTGGAAGATCGACTGCAGCATGCCAACCCCTCCATTAGTATAGACATAACCTTTGTCCTGAGAGATTCAGGTATTTAACATGCTAAACTCAAGCCAAACACAAAGAAGTCACCTGCTGTAGAATAAGATGATGTTTGTGCAAATGCTGAGTGCCTGTGATGTATCAGCTAAAACTTAAGCTATAGAAGTTAAATGCCACTCCTCTCTGTAACCCTCAGGATAATCCCTTTGTTTCTATTACCAGTTTAGTATTGAAAGGTGGGCACAGAACATATGCATTTAGCAGGGCTGGGGAAATGATGGTAAAAAAGAGAAGCTGTGTAAGAGATAGCTAAGGCTAGCTTGAGCCCCCCCATCTACTCTGCTTAGTTTTATCTTGTGCTTGGCTGTCAGTCAAGATCTTAACGATTACAAAGCAATTCCAAACCATCAGCCTGTGGGTAGCTTGGCTGTTTGTAAACAGCAGTAGATTATGCATGCCTTTCACAAATTCTTCAGAGGGTCGTCATTGCAATGGCCTCCCTAACTTCTCTGCAGTTAACTCCTGTCATGCTGGGGAACTCATTTTACTTATGCTGAATAGTAACAGAGTAAGCCGTGCTAGTCTATACACTATCAAAACAAAAAGCAGTCAAGTAGCACTGTAAAGACTAGCAAAATAGTTTATTAGGTGAGCTTTCATGGGACAGACACACTTCTTCAGACCATAGCCAGAGCAGAACAGACTCAATATTTAAGACACAGAGAACCAAAAACAGTAAGCAAGGAGGACAAATCAGAAAAAGATAATCAAGGTGAGCAAATCAGAGAGTGGAGGAGTGGGGGGGGGAGATCAAGAATTAGATTGAGCCAAGTATGCAGACGAGCCCCTATAGTGACTCAGAAAGTTCCCATCACGATTTAAACCATGTGTTAATGTGCCGAATTTGAATATAAATGTCAGCTCGTCCACTTCTCTTTCTAAAACGGTGTGACAATTTCTCTTCAGTAACACACATACCTTGAGGTCATTGACAGAATGCCCCATTCCATTAAAACGTTTAACTGATTTGTGGATCTGGAGTGTTTTGATGTCTGTTTTGTGCCCGTTGACCCTTTGTCTAAGGGAGTTAGCAGTCTGTCCAATATACAAAGCATCTGGGCATTGTTGGCACATGATGGCATATATGATGTTAGTAGAATAGCATGAGAAAGTGCCCTTGATTCTGTGAGTAACCTGGTTAGGTCCAGTGATGGTATTTCCAGAGAAGATATGTGGACAAAGCTGGCAGCGGGCTTTGTTGCAGGGAAAGGTTCCAGGACTGGTGTTCCTGGGGTACAGACTGTGGCTGTTACTGAGGATCCTTATGAGGTTGGGAGGTTGTCTGTAGGAGAGAACAGGCCTGTCACCCAGGGCCTTCTGGAGTGTAGCATCGTGATTAAGAATAGGTTGTAGGTCTTTAATAATTCGTTGCAGTGGTCTGAGTTGGGGGCTGTAGGTCAGTCCTGGCATGTTTGTATTTCCACAGTGAAAATGGAAAGAGGTTCCTGCAAGGACCAACAAATGGTGAGCTTCCTAACAGCTTCTGGGAAGAAGGCAGCCATATTAATGTAGAGTGAGGATGTGATCTTATTTCCTATTTCAGAAGCTAACTAATATAGCCGTACTTCCTCCACTGCAGTGCCTATGCGCCCTAGTCACAGACCAGAATTGCATTGTGCTAAGTGCTACACAAAAACTGCTCCCTGCCCTCAGAAGAGTTTACAGTCTAAGCTGCAAGAGCCAACAGATGGGGAGTTTGAGGAAGCAGACAGTATTTGTCAATGTGATAGACAGAGGTCTCAGCACATCTGCAGTCTAACCATTGGCAAGGGTGCTGATGAAATCACTTTGAAGAGGTTTTTGGGAGGCTCCTCTGAAGGGCCCAGATCAGCATGGGAGAAGTCAGAAAGGTAATTTCTTAAAGTCAGTGCATGGCCCATGAGAACCAGTGATTCAGCCTGTTGGACATGCAGTTGTAGATGTAGAATAATTACAGGGCTCCATGACCCAAGTTGGGGATTTAGCTTCTACCCTTGTCTTCAGACTAATGTATGAAGCAAATAAGTGTGAAGGATCTTTACAGGGTTCCTGTGCAACTTCTAATCGTGTCATATTTGCTGTCCTTCCCCCTCCACCTCCATGCATAATGTAGAGGGATCTGAACAGCCCTGAGTGAATTGAGATCATCTGTGAAATATACTTGAGTGAAATCCATCAGGATTTTGCCAGGCGCTGTATGTAAAGGCAGGCTGTTAGCCCATCTCAGGATACCACCACATCATGCTTGAACATGGAGTCTGTTGGGAGCGCTACATTTTCCCCTAATGGTCACTTTTGTCCGTGGTACAAAAAACTATTGCATAATTCTTGCTCCTCGAATAGGCAGTGCCAGAATTGAAATAGCAAGGCAGCTGTAGTTCAGGTTCCCTGACAGTGCTTTGCTGCTTGCTCAGATGAGGCATGATTCTAACCAGTGCTGTTTGACTAGTTCCCTCCCTTTGGTAAATACCAGATACCCCCGTTATGTGGGACTTGGGTTCCTAATTGGAAATGACGCAATTCTACAGCTTGACTTTACAACACTATTTTCATGGAATCAAATTAGCCTCTAAGTGTTTGTTCTAGTTTGTCTGTTCTTTAGGATTAAAGTTTAAACCAGTCTTTAACCTGTTTCCAAAAAGTTAGAGACCATAAAGGGGGTCTTGTATAGGTCAAGCTAAAAGCACTAACTGGGGTGTAATAAAATAAGATGAACAGACAAAACAGAGTGCAGGCTGGGATGGCGGGGGGGCCGGGCGGTACCAAAAGGCAAGTATTCAATAAAAGCAGCTCTGATTTGCTCTCCCCTGAGTAGCAAAACAAAGAATTGGGAAGAGCTGTGTATCTGATGCAGACCAAGCCACACCTGTCTCCATTTCTTTTTGTAAACTTCTGCTTGAGGAGCTTGTGCATACAGAAGGCATTTTGCTTGTCCATATCCAGAATAAATACTTTACTTTAATTGCACAGTACTTGAAACTTGCAGTGCAAGAGACTGAAAGGATCCTAAAGCATTAGATGGAGCATGAAGATGCTTTAAACCTAATCTCACTGATTTTGGAATTTCTGCATAAATTCCTACCGTCACTCATTACCTTCTAAAGCATAAAGACTGTCCCTGGGTCCTGGGACTGGTAGCTTCATATTCTCACAGCAGGATTATTACTTAAAACCCTCTCTATCCTGAAAGTCACTTTGTGGAAATTAGAGGTTAATTGAGTGAAACAAAAATGTAACAAGTTTGGAGTGCAAGCTGGAGCCCTTCCAGATGCAATACAACTGAAATCTACACCACTGAGCCTTTCAAGTTGTTTACCTTTTATGTAGCCAAACAACAGAGGTTTTTCTTCTGTAGGAATGACTGAATAAGAAAACAGGATTCTACTTCCCGGTGCTAGAATTTGGGATCAGTTAGAGTGAATTGAATTAATGTTATGATTAGTGACTAAAAATCAACAAAAGTGGCATTATCTAGTCATTAGAGCAGGGGGCTAGCAATAGTCTTAACTTCTGTTCATAATTCTGCTCTTTAAACAGTGTAGAGCTCTGATTGGATACATTGCTTCCCATTTCTATGTCTCAGTTTACTAATTAACAACATGACTGGAGAAGGGGACAAAAGGGCAGATCAACAGAAAGCAACTCTTAATTGGCAATCTTTATTGATATTGAGGCTTAATGTATGTGAAACGTGGAGATTTGCAATACTAAAGTTATACTATGGCTGTACTAGATCACCTGCAGAAGTAGTCACAGATCTCATACAGGGCAAGTTTTTTCTTTACTCTGGCTGGTGAGTCGAGCCAGTTCTTCTAGAACGGTAGAATTCAGGTGTCACTGAGCAGTGCTACATCACTGCTCTGTAAGTCAATGTTCCATGACGCCCTGGAGAATAAATTGCTCTTACTCTCAGGAGCCAAAACCTCACTCAATATGCTTATGTCAAGAGACCTTGAAGCATATCCTAACCATTACATTTGTGTGGCCTTCGTAATCTCCCATGAGCGATAAACCTTTGAGCAGTCAGGTATTACTTTGGTAATGCCTGGATTCAGATCACTGCCCAGAAAAGTGCTGAGTCGATGGAATCTACCAGTGGAGATTCAAGGAGGTTTTGTTGATGTCTATGTAGAGTCCCTCTCAGAGGCATGTCTACTCAAGGTGAATTGGAAGTCCCAGAAGTAACTATTGGAGCAACTACCCAAAGTTTTCTGTAACCGATTTTAACACTCATAGTTATTTGCAGTACTTCTCTTTGTACTTGGGGCCGTGGTTTCCAAGGAGCTGGGGATGGTGCTGACCCAGTTGGTGCTGCTCCCCCACTGCCCCCAAATCAGCAGTCACAGGCATTAGCTCAATCCTATCATGATCTGCTACTAGGGCGGGGGTCAGGAATAATTTTGGGGGGCACTCCAAGAATTTGCTGGGCTGTCAAGGGCTTCCCTCTTCCATGATATTAATGGAGGAAGTACAAGGTCTGAGACAGGTTGGGGGCAGGAGGGGGTGCAGGGTCTGGCAGAGAGTTTGGGTGAAGGAGTGCAGGGCTTTGGGTTGTCACCTGGGGCAGGGCCTGAGAGAGTGTATGGGTGCAGGAGAGGATTCTGGCCTGGAGGAGGGGTGCTTGAGGGAGTGCAGCTTCAGGAAGGGGGTTGTGACTTGTGGGGGAATGCAGGGCTTTGGGTTCTGACCTGGGGCGGGGGATTGGGATGCAGAGTCTGGGAGGGTATATGGGGTGCAGGAGCAGAGCTGCAGAGGGCTTGGATTATGTGGTGCTGAATAGCGGGGTGGTGGTGCAGAGGGTTGTGGGGAGAGGCTGGGATGCCAGATACAGGTTCTGCCAGGGAGGTGCTTACCTAAGCAGGTCCCTCAGGCAGGCTCTCTTTGCTTGCCTCAGTCCCTGTAGGCTTCTCAGAGCGGCTGGTTGTGGGGGCTGTGTGGTGCTCTGAGCTCTGTGAGCCTGATGTGTCTCCGTGTACTACACGTGCTGCCTGCCTTTTAAACAGGCAGAAAGTGGGCAGTGGGAGCTGTGAGATTGTGTTGGGGGCTGGCTAGTGTGAGATCATGGGGTGTTCAGAGATGCATGGGCCCTGCAGTTAGCTGCTCTGAGCGGCATGTGGGGATAGGGCAGGCAGCGGGAGCCTGGGCTGCGGGTGGCCTGGCACTGTACTAAGAACTCCTGTCTGGTCTCATGGCACTCTTCGCAAGTGTACTTAGTAGACTAAACTGTAGTTGGGCCTCAGGAAATCCAGCGTGTATTCCTCTTGGCCACTTTTGCCCCCAGTTACTTACCCATTGTTGCCAGAACAGCATGCATTGGTGAGGGTAGCGAGGTCCACTTCCCTCCACTTAGATTCAACCAAAATACTGTAATACAGGTGATCCCTGATGATATCCATGGGCTTTTGTGACTTGGTTGATGCTCATGTGTTAAGATCAGAGAGGTAGCCATGTTAGTTTGTAGCTTTGAGAACAAGAAGAAGTCTTGTGGCACCTTAGACTAACAGATATTTTGGAGCATAAGCTTTCGTGGGCAAAGACCTGCTTCATCAATGTGGTAATAGTTATTACTGAAGAAATTCTGACATCAGTTTGTCTCCCTCTGTTGGCAGGAGAGTCTCTGGATTAGTAGAGGAGTGACAGTGGAAACCTCCCCTCCCTTGTGAATCCCAAGGTTACAAAATGTGTGAGGAGGAAGCCTGAATGGAACACAGATTGGCTAAACTTTATCTATTTAGATAATCATGTGAAGACCGGATGGTTCTGAAGCTGGCTTTCATATCCTCCTCCTCATAGCTATGACCGGAAATGCAGTTTTGTGATTAGGAGTAAGAGCATGAGTCAGAATTCATGGGTGCTGCTCCAGCCCATACAGTTAATGTGCTGTGCTGTCATATTAATCACTTGCATTCAGAGAGGGGTGTTCTGTACACGCCTCTTTACAACCGGGCAATATGTATGTTAAAAGGTTATGAAGATATACCTATCTCATAGAACTGGAAAGGACCTTGAGAGGCCATTGAGTCCCATCCCCTGCCCTCACAGCAGGACCCACCATCACTGCTGACAGATTTTTTTCAAATCTATTTGCCCCAGATCCTTAAGTGGCCCCCTCAAGGACTGAACTCGCAACCCCAGGTTTAGCAGGCCAATGTACAGTAGTTTCATGTTTAGAAATGTCTTAGGCTAAAGATGCTAGAATGGCATATTCTAACAAAAATAACTCCGAGAAGTCCTGTGATACCTGATAGACTAACAGATATATTGGAATATAAGCTTTCATGGGCAAAGACCCATTTTGTAGGAGGCATTGGGGAAAAATAACTCAGAGCTTACAATTTAATATTGAATTAAACATAGATTTCACAAACATGGAAACAGTAATAATTTACTAGTGGCCATGCTAAAATCTCTACACATTCAGTGCAAAACCTATTGGCTCTGTGTCTTTTCAGAGTGGTATAAAGTGCCCCTCTTCAGTATTGTCCTGCATAACTTCCCTTGGTACCTGCAGTGTTTTTGGAATGCTTTGAAGAAAATACTTCTCCAAATTGGGTTTGTTACCTTTTTGCACCAAAATCTGCATTAGTCAACTCAGCTTGCTCAACATTTCCTTATTTTCCCCAAATTCTCTGTGTCTCTTCTGTCTGTTTAGTTACACGACCCATGAGATCTCTGATAACTGCCTCAGTGCTTTCAGATCTGCAGCTGTGGTGCAATGGCTTTCAAGGTCTCCTACCTGAATTAGAGCGCACAGTGTTACCAGACGCTGTTCTCCTGCTGTTTAGTGAAATAAACTTTCTTTGTTGAGAGCTTAGTTACTGGATTACTTCCTCATGACGTAGTGCAACCTTTGATTTGTCTTTGGAAGTCCTTTCCTCCCTTCACCTCCCCCCGCATTGCTTTGAAGAGGAAAAAAAACTTAGAGATGTTGGTTTGCCTTCCTCTTCCTAAGCACACGAGAGGAAGGCGTGTGCAGAAAGGCAGTTAAAATGTAAAATTCTTGGTAAATTTATTTCAGGAAGTGGCAGCAGTAACAAGTGAAAACCAGCACTAAGCCTGTTTCTGGGGTTCTTTTAAAAGTTTGTCCTCTAATTTTCTCATTGAAGTGGGGGCAGGAGGGGTTGACGTTTTTCCTTGTCAGATGAATGGCTCATTTAAAAACTGTCACTGCAACATTCCTCAGCACTGACCTCACCAAAACCACGGAGGATTGGCCAGCAGTGTTTCGGGTGGAACAATGTTCGTTCGTTCATTCATTCTGCTTCCTCTTTGCTGTAGGGAGGTGCCACACAGCAGCTCTAGGAGGGGCTGTGCTGTGACTCACATGAATGGGTTTTGATCCCCATCACTTGCCTTGGTCCTAGAGCACAATGTGTGTGGTTGGGAAAGCTAATTATAGCATGAGCAGCTGCTTGTAGCTGGGACAAGAGGGTCAATAGCTTGTGAATGCAACAAGTCTTTGAAGGGTGACTCTAGGCTGTAACTCTCCCTCCCCTCTAAGAAGGTGTGTGTGAAAGAAAGGTGACAGGTGCGCCTTATGCCATGAGAAGGCCTGATATGACTCATGGCTTTTGAAATTTGTCCTTGGTTAAGTGCTTCTGCTGATCTTTGCCACTCCCTCCAAAAGGGCATGGGAGAGTTGTAATTGAGCTGCAGGGAGGCTGAATAGAGTGTCCCTTGAAGGAAATCAGTGATCAGTGTCCTCTTAACTTGCCAGAAGTCTCTGATATTTCTGCACATTTCCTACTTTAGACGTCAGTGGCACTTGATTCAGCTGAACTGGTGGTAGCATCAGAGTTTCTTCCTGAAATTCTGTGGTAGGGACAGGACTGCGGAAGCAGGTGTGCTGAAGAGTTTAGAAGGGGAATAATGTTTGTTTATATGATGGACCAAGTTCCATGCTAACCCTTTTTGTGAGAAGGATGGTGGGTTTTAGTCAGAGTAAAATGAGGCTTTTCCTCTTTGGAAGTAACTTTCTCCAAAGCAAAAAATCTTGTGGCTGCTTCTGAGAAGTCTTTAAGGCAGCGCTTCTCAACTGCTCTGATTGGTACTGTACAGCTTACTTCCTGAGCAGACAGAGCACTTTCTGCATTTCCTATCAGTTGGTGCTGCTCCCCATTACGACTATGGTTGTGGTTGCCATTAAATCACAATGAGCTTCCTGGAGGCAGAGGAAGGCTTTTTATAGCATCAAACACATTGGAATACAACAAATATTAATGAACTACAAAGACAGCAGCTTCCTCTCAGGACTGCTCATCACCCCAGGGGGGTGCAGGCTGGGGCTGGGAGAGTTGCATGACAAAATGTGCCACTTGCTTAACTGCCTTTCTTTAGTGTTCCGGAGTGCAGCCCACATACCTAAGCTGTCCTTTGTCTCAGCTGCCAGGAACACAGTGTCTGAAGTTAGTTTTCTACACTTGCAGTAAAAAACTGTAAGTTAAGACCATAATTCATTTGAGTAAGAGGCAACACTCATGAGTTTAGACTAAGCATCAGGAAATGGCTGTTTCATACATTCGACATGGTCTGCATATTTGGACCTGGGAATTGGGCTGCAAAGTTATCTTTGTGTCAGGGCGTTGGGAAGCGGGTCTAAATTGTAGCTCACGCTGTAGTAAGGTGAGAAATTTGAGGAAGAAATGGAGAATGGAAGAAATGACACCAAGTAGTGGAGGTATTTCTGCCTCTGCTCATGCTGTGTGGAGATATTTACTGCCCAGACTCTCCAGAACTAGAGCTTTCAGCTATGACAGGAATTTTGGATCTAAACTAAAAATAGTTGATGTGTGTGAAATTGCATGCAGTCTCTCTGATTGCTGGTAAAGGAGTCTTTTAAAATTACTGCTACCTGGCTGCTCCAGGAAATGTGCATGTATATTTACAGCACATAGCTGAAACTAAAGTTCTTGATGCTACAAAAATGTGAAACATGCTCCATGTTCAGGGTTCTTGTGGATTTTCATTTTACTTTCTGAAAGTTTCTGGATACTGAGTATCTAATTCCTAGACAAAGCATGACGGACGGTCAACAGCCTTGCATAGATGGTGGGATGGAATGGAACGTTCATTTTCCTTTTGTTGTGTGAGTGCACAAAATGACAAAATTGCCTTCCCCTTGTAGACTCTAGAAATTCCTAATGCGTGTTCTTCTGTGCCACCCATATGCATTGAGTGTGCTGGCCTCAGGATGTGTGCAGGTGGTGTGAATGCCAGTTTTAGACTGGTGTTACCTTTTACATTAGTGCCACTACACTATTGGTTTCAGGCACACTCTGATGGATGTCTATGCTAGTTCTCTGACTTTCCCAGCATTATTCTCATCCTTTCTCCATTCTCCATCCAAGTACTCCTCATAGATAGAGGGTAAATCTGTGGCAGCTCTTGAAATTGGCACATGCCCACACCCTTAAGCATCACATTTTAACCTGACCATATGTCCTCCCTGCAGGCTATGTGTGGGGTAGAGTATCAACTATGCTGCTACTGTCTACAAGTTTTTGAATGAACAGGGTTAGTAACAGTTGTCAAAACAAATGGTGTCTGTCTTGAACACCCTGCAGCTGCTCCTGTGTTCGTCTGGTGGCATGGATCTTGTGTTTTTTGGATGCATGGAATTGCAAATAGCATTTCTAGAATGACAGATCTTAACATCATCACTTGAGATTGTCTCTCATCTGAATAGCTTGTAATATTGCATATGTTGAATGTTGCTCCCTGTAGTGAGGAAAGTTGTGGTGATTTTGTGTGAGCTGCATGAATTTTATACTAAGTCGGAAGGCTTGAACTCCACCAATACAGCGGCCAAGCCGTGCTGCGGTGTTTAGCATGTGGGTTTTTCCACACAAATGAGCTTGTGCAATGTTAAGCTCTGTAGCTCAGTGTTTAATTGTTTACCATAGCGAGGAGGCCACAGGAAACCAAGAATAGACTTTGGGCGTCCAGCTATAACCAGAACGGTCTGTCTTTCACTCAGTGCAGGGCTTCCTCACATGCTCTGCAGCAGTCACTTGCCCTTGTTAACCACATACCTCTTCACCATACCGAGTGTTTGCTCACCCGTGTTTATAAATGCTCACCATATTTAGCAATGTTTGCTAAATGTGAGTCTCTTAAACTGCTCAAGATCCCTCTTGTTCTATAACTGCAAATTAACACTTGGTCTAATGTAAAAAGTTGGGTCCAGCTGTATTGTTCTGCTGCAATCTGTTAGTTTTGCCACCGAACAGAATAACATGGTGGTTCTTGGAATAAGTTTTTGGGGAAATGATAGCAGAGCTAAAATCTTTGTAGGGGTGAGCACAGTGAATATAGCCATCCAAGATGATTTAGTGTACGTGCACATCGATGAGACCTGCACTACATTGTGATGTATTGGATCCAAATAAGTTAGTTCATGTGAACCTGGGTAGTTTAGATTAAGCCTTTGTCATTTCTAGACTGAGTATTGTAGTATCACACCTTCCGTCTCTTTTCCTTTCAGACTTTTACAGCATGGTGCAATTCTCACCTGCGAAAGGCTGGCACGCAGATCGAGAACATAGATGAAGATTTCCGCGACGGTCTCAAACTAATGTTGCTCTTGGAGGTCATTTCAGGTGCGTAACTGACCTGTACTACTTCTGTGCAGGGTAATTAGTGAATCCCTGAAATCTTGTACTCCGTCCCAGTCTCGCTAGTAAGGGATTATTTTGGCCTAGGATGCGTCGTCTTGTTTGATGTGCACAACGGGGCTCTGATTTCCTTTTAGGGTATGTCTGCGGAACACCTGTGGCTGATCAGCTCACTTGGCTGCAGGGATATAAAATTGCAGGGCAGGTGTTCAGGCTGGAGCCTGGTCTGTGACCTTCCACTCCTGTGGAGTCCCACAGCTCAGGCTTCAGCCTGCGCTCAAATATCTACACCAGTTTTACAGTTCTGTAGCCTGAGCCCTGCAAGCTGTGGGTGTTAAACTGAGGTATAGACATTCCTGTAGGGTCCCAAGGTACTACCTCAGTACAAATAACAAAGACCCCCATTAAATGTGGGTCACCAGCAATCCTGTGTGTGTGAATATTTATATTACTGTAGGGCCTAGGAGCACTATGCACCAGACACCTTTGCGGCAAGCGTTGTAGAGACACAGAACAAAGACAGCCCTTTCCCCAGTAGTCAGATTACTAATGCGCATCTGGGCGGATTGTTCAGGTATGAGTAGCCTTTGCAGCAATCTTGAAACAGATCGTCTGCCCTGGAGAGCATTGTGAAGGATCATTCGAATGCTTGCTCGTGTCAGTTTTAGTTGTGTGCATACCCACGTGCACAGTTGTGGGAGAAGTTTGCCTTCACGGTATCCATATGGTTAGGCTGTGGCACCCTCTGGAGTGCTATGTTTATACCCTGGTGTATTAGATGTCACTGGCCCTATCTGCTCACTGTTTAGTCTTACCACCTTTGATTGGAGCACCTCATCTTGCATTACAGAACATTAGTGGTTCTTCACAACCTGTCACCCATCTTCTTTGTATTTAGTTCCTAGGTACTTAGCCACTAAGTTAAGTGTTAGGTTAGTTTGGTAGTTAATCTGTCTTGGATCCCAGAGCAGGGCATGCCTGTTCCCTTGGCTTCGAACCATACTTGTCATGCAACCAGCCACTGCTGAGTTGTTACACCCACAACTGCTGGGCAAGTCTCGCAGAAATACCAAGTGCAGGATCAGTAAGAGCTTTCACCCTAGAACCCGGAAGGAGTAGGATATCTGCCTGAAGGTTCTCCTCATGGAGGCTGCACTTCATCCTGCACCAGAGCCCTACTGCTTGGACCTCATTCTTGACCCTTCAGAGTGCACTACAACACCAGCTCTGCTTAGCACCATTTCCACTCACCAGTGCCCGTGAGAAGCTACTTGGCACCACAGGGAAAGAGGGCTTTGGGCAAAGGACCTGTCTCGGACCACGTGCGTCTGTCAGAGCTTCATGGGGGTACCACTGTGGTCTGACACAATAGCCTGGTCAGGGATTTGCCTCTGACTCCTGGGAGCAGCAGGGGACGACTTCTTCTTCTGGGGCCTTTGTTGCCTAATGCGGCTCTGGCAGTGACAGAGCAAGCAGGTTGGCCAACATCACAGACAACAGAACAGGTGCCAGACTTTGGTAAGACCCAACACCTAAGGGTAAGCTGGTGATGGGACTGCCCCATAGGGCAGTGGAGCATCTTCAGTTCCTGGATTGCAGGTATAGGTCCCATCGTCCCAGCCTAGGACCCTGGAACTGCGATCTTGGTCTTGGCTCAGAAGGCCCGGGTTCCTGATGTCATTCTCCCCTCCTGTGAGGCATGGAACACTGGAGTTGATGCATTCATCCCAGTACCCTTAGTTACGTGTGAGCTTCCTGCCAGAGATTGGCACAGACCAGGTCTCACCCCAGGGTAGGACTGTTCTCCATCACAGCACTGGTCTCCATGTCCTCAGTGCCACTTATTGGGCAGGCACTGGTCCTCCCCTGTGTCTCACAGGTTGCCACCCAGGGTCAGTCAGCAAAATCAGGCTTCCAGGGCTCCACGCTAATTATTGGAAAGGTAGTCATCTGAATTGCACCAGGAGTTCAGCCCCTCACTATGGAAAAGTGCCTTGTGAGACTGACTTAGCAGCAGGGAGAGTAGCCCTCTCAATGGCCCTTCTGATGGCCGTCCTGTAACTTTCTCTCCCCATTCCTCCCTGACTGCCTTGGGTGTACCACTCCCAGTAATGGGGTCAGAACAAGGTGCTGAATCTGACATGGGGACAGGACAACAGGCTCCAAATCCTGAGGAACCATCCCTGGAAAGGGACGGGATCCTGCCGGTTCCCAGGTGCAGTCATTGGGAAGAAGTAGTGATGTGCCTCTCAGAAACTGGACAGTCCCACTTGATGACTTCAAGCAGCACCAGTTCCTCCTTGAAAGGGTGAAATCACAGACCTCCTCTTCCATTATGCCTGTTTCTAAGAAGGCAAAAAAGTACTGTCACTGCAAAGGGATTTGAACATCCACCAGAGCCATTGGTTATGTCCACTGTTAATGAAAGGAATAGGCTGAGCCAAGTGAATGGGATGTTGGAAAAACAAATGCCAAGAGGCTAGTGGTGAAAGATGGCCACCAGATTACATGGGACACTATGCATTTGGTGGCCAGGGTTACTGCCTGATGGTAATGAAGTGCAGCTTTTGGTTATAGTCTTCTTATGTTATCTCAGGAGATGCAGGTCACCCAACAGGATGTTTGAAGGAGCAGGGGCTCTTCTCTGAGCTCATGGCCTTAAAGACTCATGCCATGCTCCGCTCCTTGGGCCTAAACACTCCTCAGCAGGCGAGGAAGCCATTCCATCCTCCACCTCCCCACTCTAGGTCCTGGTGACTCCTTGGCTGAGCACTTATAGGGAAAAGGACAGACAAAAAGAGTTTAAACAGTGACGTCCGTAGTCTTCCCATCTGTCTACTCAGCCTGGATCTTTCAGAAACCAAAGAAGCCAAAATAGGCCTTTTGAGGGTGCACTCAGTTGCATCCCAGGATCCATTCCGGTTGACCTCAGACCACTGAGTGCTCAACATAGTATCTTTGGGTTACACACTACAGTCCATCACATGCCCCTGTTCCATCCCTCTTCAGTGATGCTTTTCAAGAGCAGCTTCTCATTCAAGAAGTTGAGAACCTCCTGCACCTGCAGATGTTGAAGGACATCCCTTGGGATATAAAGGGAAAGGGGTTCTACTCTGTTTCCTAACCCAAAAGCAAAAGGGGGCCTGAGGCCCATTCTGGACCTGCATCATCTCAAGAAGTTGAAGTTTTTCATGATATGCCTAGCTTCCATTATCCCCTCCATGGCAGAGATGAACCATCCGTAGGAAAGTTCGGGATCGCTGCTCTGGGTACTGCACTTTGTAGCTTCTGTACATCACGCTCCTAGGCCTGTCCCTTTCATCTATTAATGTCAACCTGTTGGCTATCTTGAACTTCCATCTGGTGCTCAAGGGTAGGTTGGTTTTCACCCAGCATGACTGCCCTGTTCCTTAAGGGCTTTGAGTACCTTTTCTCACACATCAGGGATCCCTCCATGGGACCCGAATCTTACGCTGTCACAGGACACCGTCCCCTCCTTTGAGCCACTGGCTTTCTGCTCTCTTTGCCTTTGTTGGAAGATTAAATTCTTGGGTGCAGTAACGTCTGCCTGTTGGGTCTCAGAAATTAGGATGCTTACCTTGGATCTATCCCATACAATCTTTTACAAAAGCCTGATCCAGCTGTGGCCACACCTGGCTTTCCTGCCCAATATGGTCTGTTTCATACTGGTCAGGACATTTACTTGTCTTTTTTCCAAAGCCACATAAGTCAGAGTGTAGTTTACTTTCCTAGCTATCAGGAGGGGTTGTCCTTCTCCATTGAAAGGACCACCCTATTTCATAAGTCAACACAGCTGTCAGCCACCACAATGAACAGGGTGAAAGGTCGTCCAGTGTCTGCTCAAAGAATTTCTTCTTGGATCACTGCCTGTTTTTTGCTGCTGCCAAGATGGGCAGCGGCACTCCCTCCAGCGGTCATAATGGCCCTTTCAATCAGGCGGAAAGCCTCTTTGGCACTTTCCTGGCCCAAGTGCCTAGGTGGGACATCTGAAGGGTGGCTACCTGATTGTCTATCCAGACTTTTGCATCCCGTTACACACTTACCTAGCAGGCATAGGACAGTGCTGGCTTTCATAGACCAGTGCTTCAAGCTGCAGGACTGTGAACTCCCAGCCTGCCTCTGAGGATGCTTCTTTGGGAGCACCAAGAATAGGAATTAACCTGGGCAAGCTCTTGAAGGAAAAGTGTTTACCTAACTTTTCATAACTATTCTTGGGTTACATTGCTCATGTCCATTTCATTACCTCCCCTCCTGCCCCTCTGTTAGTTGCCAGCAAGAAGGAACTGAGAAGGCTTAGGGCCAGCAATACCTAATATACCAGTGTGTGAGTGTGGCACTCTTGGTGGGCACCAGAGCTGACCCAGTGGATACCTAAATGTGCACAGTCAGATTTCTGCCTCGAATGTGCACGCACACAGAATGGAACGGACATGAGCAACACATCTCAAAGCAACAGTTATAAAAAGGTGTGTTTCCCATCACTGGTTTTAGCTCTCGCGAGACTGTAGAGAAATGCTGTAACTCTTCTGTTGCCCTTTAGGAGAGCGATTACCCAAACCAGAGCGAGGCAAAATGAGAGTGCATAAAATCAACAATGTGAACAAAGCCCTCGACTTCATCGCAAGCAAAGGAGTCAAGCTGGTCTCTATAGGAGCCGAAGGTATGTAATTTAGGCCTTCTGAAAGTATTGATGTCCAGCCTTGATTCTTGACTACAGTAGAACCTCAGCATTACAAACTCCTCTGGCTTGAAACTACGAACAAAATGGTAAGGCTTTTCTTTGAAAAGCTTACAACTGAACATTGCCTTACGCCTTTGAAACGTCACTATGCTGAAGTCAAATGCTGCTTTTGAGCATTTTAATTTAAATGCAACAAGCATAGGAATAGTTTCCTTTCCTTAAATTTTTTAAAAAGGGAAGGACTTGTTTAGTAGCTTATGCTGAACACAGTTCATTTGCCTTTTTTGTCTCTGCTGCTGCCCCCTCATTGTGTGCTTCCAGTTCCAAATGAGGGGTGTGGTTGACTGCTCAGTTTGCAGCTCTGGGGTTCATAACACTGAGGTCTTACTGCATTAGGAGTCATGAGTACAGTAGTGCCTCAGTTTACACGAGGGTTGCATTCCCACGCACCTTCGCATAACTGGAATTTCACAAAATTTTGGGGGGGCTTTTTTCCCCTGGCAGAGCGTACGTTCTGCAGCCAGGGAAGCAGCAGGAGCACAAGGAGCTCCTTTTGAAAGAAAGTCCTGGGGTTGCGGCAGCAGGGGGAACAGTTGGGGAGGGTTAAGCCTGGTGGTGGGCTGGGGCTGTGGGATGGGGGCAGAGGGCTTAAGTCTGGGGTGGACTAGGGCTGCAGGGGGAGGGGGGGCAGAGGTGGAATTGAGTGGGAGCTGCACAGGTGGGGGGGAGAGGAGGTAGAGCCATGTGTGGGTGTGATGAGCCACAGCTGTGGTGGGGTGGTGAGCTGGGGGTGGGTTTAACCTGGGCCGCATGCAGGGGTTTGATCTGGGGAGGGAGAGGGTTGAACTGTTGCTGCACTCATGGGGGTGGTGAGCTGGGACTGGGGCCCGGGGGAGTGGGATTTTGAGTTGCACTTAACTCGTGTTAATGCGCGTTAAGCACAAATTGAAATTGCGCATTTCAAGGGTTTATTGTAATTGGAAGAGTTGCTTGACTTGAATGACACCAAGTGCATGTAATTCAATCAACAGAAAGAGATATTGGCCAAGAGGTTCATTTTACTTAAACGTAGCTGCATTAAATCAATAGTTGGTTGCAATTGCTATCATTGGGCTAACATACTTTGGCTATAAATACTTATAGCAGAATGTGTTCATTCGTAAAATGTAATTTACCATGCCTGTGTCTTAGATGGCAAGAATACTTGGAGAATAAGAGTTAGCTGCGGCCAAGTGAGATCTCTGGGTGTCCAGACCTTTAGCATCCAAATTGCCAGGAATGCTGTAAATGTCAGTTCTAGCCTGGGTTCGTTTATCTCATCAGTGGTGGAGTTACAGCTCCCTTTATTTTGGATTAATGGGTTAAGCTTCCCCCACACCCAGTAAAAGATCTACCCTTTTTATTGTGTGCCCAAGAGCACAGTTGGTTACGGAGTAGATACTTAGAGTGATCACCACATTTGGAAGCAGATGCTGCTTTTTAATAAATGAATGCAGTGCCGTAAGAGTGGCCACAATCAGGGGCTTACTCTTGATGGGGTAACTGTAAATACCATCAGTGTTGATACTGGCCACAGAAATAGTCAAGAGAAGCTGAATCCCAGTTTATGTCCTGTTGTCTGAATGCTAAAGGGGGTGGGAAAGGAAAACCTCAAGCTTTATGGCTAATTATGGGAAGTGTTGTACAGTAAATGCCAGTGGAATAATAAGTAACCTTGGCTTAGAGTATCTGAGCGTAATGCAAATAGAATTGGCCCTGTGTGGAGAGTATCTCTTCTCCATTGTTAGCTATAGTCAAGGGAAGCCAAGTATGCTCACAGCAATTTAAAAGCATTTTGGGAGTTTGGAAATTAATACTGAACCTTGGCGACTGTCTATAAAGCTGTTTGAACAATTAGTTCAAGGCATGAGTCTTTCTCCATGGTCAGTCAGATGGCAGCAGGCTGCTGTTTTTTTTAAACTAATTGCCATTAGTGATTGGATCAAAGACTGCTTCCAGAAAAGCAAAATATTTGTATTTTGCATTGTTCCAGATCTGCAGGCCTGGAATTTTTCTGCTTTGCCAAACGTACATGCTGGCAACCAACTTGTTATGGTTTAAAAACCAAAATTCCTGCTCTCAGATCAGAACCTCACATTTTCTTCAGTATTGCTTTATGGTTGGACCAACTCCCAGCTCTGCCTCTTCTAGTTGCCTTTATTTGGTCTATGCAAAGAAAAACGCCCTGGTTAAACAGACCAGAGCAGCTTCACGAAACCACAGACTAAAAATATGCTGGTCAGTGGTCCATTTAAAATGGTATTAATTGTGAGTTCACATTGGAACATGGTTTCTCCATTTAGACAGCTCATATCAGGGTTTTTCTTTTTGGTTTGGTACTTCCATAAAACAATAGGTTTTAACCTGATTTTATAACACTTGTGTATTTCTGGGATTCCTAAAGAAGATGTTTATGTGAAGTACTGTAGTTTCTCATATTAATGGAAACAACTTAAAGCCTGTTAGTTTGATACTTTGCATTCAAACGAGTCATTTCTCCTCTTTCTTCCCAAAAGGATAGTCTAGAAGACACGTCTGTCTCCTTATTGATGGTTCTGTACATGCATCAGAACATATATGTTTATAGTTCTCCACCTTTAGATTGTCCAGGCTACTGCATTTTTAAACATGTTTTCTCTTGATATTTTTGTTGGAGTTTATTGTATGAGATGAAATTTGGTTAAATTATCCATCCAGGAACACAGTTTAGATAGGAATATTTTGAGTGTATCTGTACCCCTTATGCATTAGGATATAAGCAAACCACTGAGTGGTGGGGGGTTGAGAAAAAAACTTTTGTGGAAGCACAAAATCTCTGCTTGCTTTTTTCTCTCTAAAGCATCTGGCACTGACAGCCACTATTGGATAGGATTCTGGGCTGATCTGCAGTGGCAATTGTTTCCCACGAGTACAAACAGCAGCAGCTCTGTTCATAGAATTTGTCCTTGCTTGGAAGAACTACAGCTTGGTCCTTGGACTTCTGAAACTCACTGTTGCTTAGGCTATGTCTACACTAGACAGAGAAGCCACCTGCTGATATTCAGCTTTAGCTGCGCCAATCAATTTATCTGTGGTCGACTTCCATGTCTGTCCACGTGGCAGAAGGTCGACTGGAGTGTTTCTTCTTTCAACCTTCCTTATTCCTCACCTCTCACAAGGAGCTAGGTTGAATTAATCAAGTATGCCACCATGCACTGACGTCACATCTCTAAATCTAGTGACTGGTGGCTTTTTTGTCTATATTTGACACCAGAGCCTGTTCCACATAGTACCCCATTACAATGCAGGATGTGTGGGTATGTTACAGATGCTAGGGTGCCCTCCGAGCTCTCCTCCTAGACACCAGCTCTTGCTGTGACTTTTGAACAGCTCATTTGGTACCTAGACTTAATTCTTCTTGAAGGGTTTATTTGGTTTGAAAGAGCTTTTTGCTGCTTTGGACAAGAGAAATGCCATGTCTGTTCAAAAGTTTAATCTTGCTATCACTGTTTAACTAAAATAGGGTTCCTTAATCTCTGTAATAAGAAACATCCAATTCTCCTTTATTTCATACAGTTGAAGCTAATAGAGGCAAACTCATCCCTTTGAAAGGGATTGAAAGGCTTTCTTGCTGTACTGTATCTAGGCGGCTCCTGGCACTGTGTCCAGCTACTACTCTGACAGGCTGTGTTCAGATGTAATTGGCCTTGTCCACATGGCAGTGGGTAATGGAGCCTCTTTCTCTAGGGAGACAGGTTTAAATGTATTTGTGGTGAAGCCATTAATGTATATCACATGTTCTTGAATGATGATGCCGGGTTGTCAGGTTTGTAGTACTCAGCTTTATCTCCTCCTGGGATCTAGGGGTGGCATTTAAATGGAAGGTGATTATGGAGCTTCCAGTGGTGGGATGGTGCAGTGCTATCTTACTCTTTGAATGCATCCAGGTATATTGAAAGAAACAAAGTCTAATGTCTGAATTTCAGAAACTCGAAGTAGTGCTACTAGAACTTTGAGCACTGGCCTGATACCTTTGCTCCCCAGTCTAGTATCAGAATGAAACTTGGAGTTATTCTCTCATTGGTCATTATTTGTCCTTTAGAAACTTGAGTCTTCAGATGTGAGCTAACTTTGAATGAAAAGATTAGCCTCCACGTAGCCTTCATTGATGTGTTGTTTCTCTGTCATTTGTAGAATACAATGTAAACTGGTGAAGGACATGCCAGAAAGTGAAATCCTGAAGCATTTGAATCTAAAAGCAAACTCTTTGTAGATGTGTGGAGAATGTTATCAGTTTAGTATTTGGCTTTCAACTGGACCGTGTGTGTTAATGGCTAGTTATTGTAGCACCTCTTGAAATCATTTTCCTAGCTTGCTTACTCCTGAACGCTGTTTGCTGATGTGTCTGTGTTAAGAAAACAAGGTTTCCCTCCATCCTAGGTAAGTTTTAATGTTCACATTCTTCTTTCCTCTGTTGCTTTCAGAGATTGTAGATGGCAATGCGAAGATGACATTGGGCATGATCTGGACAATTATCCTTCGATTTGCCATTCAGGACATTTCTGTGGAAGGTAAGAGCCAGGCGTGTGTAAATTGTGTCCTAACCCTCTGCTGCTTTGCTCTTCCACACATTAGAGCCACTACAGCTGGAAGAATATGGGATGCAGAAGATAAGACTGGTGCAGTGAATTGATGCTGTTTTATGGTAGTCCAGGAGAGTTCATGCATCTTCCTATGCAATGTTCTTTTGCACTGGGATCTGTCTCTGTAAATCGCATGCTGCGTTGTCTTAACTCGGGTTGCTGCTTCACTTGATCTAATGCTAAATACCCTACTTTCTTCCCTGTGCTGACCCAGATGGGTAACGGAAGGAAGGTGATCTTTTCACCCCATGCTCGCAGCTGTCCTGACTCGGCACACCTACTGGCGAAGGTCCTTCCTAGCTGGAGACAACCCCAATGGAAAATAAACTACCCTGATATTGCCCTTAATAAGAGTGGCAATGCTTGCTTGACCTGCATGTTTCTGAGCAGGTTGGCTTGTGACACAAATGCATGCTATAATGCTAACACAAAACAGGGCCCAGGTTGCCCCCTTTGCTGTTTGTATATAGATCTATAGATTTATTAGGAACTGGGGACACTTTTGGGGTAGGGGGAGCCTATACAGGAATGATGGGCTCCACCTAAATCAAGGTGGATCCAGACTGCTGGCATTAAACATTAAAAAGGTCATAGAGCAGTTTTTAAACTAAGAGGTGGGGGAAAGCCGATTGGTGCGGGGGAGCACCTGCATCGGACGGAGATTTCTCTTACACGAGGCTCCATAGATAGGGATTCCCTAGAAGTTAGTCAGATAGGGAACGTGGGAAATAATATATGGGCAAGATTAGATGTGAAACAATCGCATATAAAAAAAATCCAACGCGTCTGTGAAAGGCGGACATATAAATAGTGGTAGTTTTTTAACGTGCTTTTACACTAATGCTAGGAGTCTGTCTAATAAGATGGGTGAACTGGAGTACCTCATATCAGAGGAAGTTGACATAATAGGCATCTCAGAAACATGGTGGAATGAGGACAATCAGGGGGACACTATCATACTGGGATATAAATTATATCGGAAAGACAGAACAGGTCGTGCGGGTGGCGGAGTGGTACTATATGTGAAGGATAATATAGAATCAAATGAAGTAAAAATCCTAAAGGAATCAAAATGTTCCATAGAATCATTATGGATAACAATTCATTCATCTAATATGAATATGTCATTAGGAATATATTACCGACCACCTAACCAGGACAGTGATAGTGATGCTGAAATGTTAAGGGAGATTAGAGAGGCTATCAAAATAAAAAACACAGTAATAATAGGAGATTTCAATTATCCCCATATTGATTGGGTGCATGTCACCTCAGGACAGGATTCAGAGATTAAATTTCTTGATGCCTTAAATGACTGCTTCTTGGAGCAGCTAGTACAGGAACCCACAAGGGGAGAGTCAATTCTTGATCTAGTCTTGACTGGAACGCAGGATCTGGTCCAAGAGGTAACTGTTACTGGACCGCTTGGAAATAGTGACCACAATATAGTAACTTTAATATTCCTGTGTTGGGAAGAACACCGCAGCGGTCAAACACTCTGGCATTTAATTTCAAAAAGGGGAATTACACTAAAATGAGGAAGCTAGTTAAACAAACTAAAAGGTAGAGTAATTAAACTAAAATCCCTGGAAGCTGCATGGAAACTGTTTAAAGACACCATACTAGAGGCCCAACTTAAATGTATACCCCCAAATAAAAAAACACAGTAAGAGACCTAACAAAGAACCACCATGGCTAAACAGCCATGTTAAAAAGGCAGTGAGAGAGAAAAGGGCAGCTTTTAAAAAGTGGAAGTCAAATCCTAGTGAGGAAAATAGAAAGGAACATAAACACTCCCAAATTAAGTGTCATAATGTAGTAAGAAAAGCCAAAAAAGATTTTGAGGAACAGCTAGCCAAAAATTCAAAAAACGATAGTAAAATGTTTTTTAAATACATTAGAAGCAGGAAGCCCGCTAAAAAAGCAGTGGGGCCCTTGGACGATAAAGATATAAAAGGAGCGATCAAGGAAGACAGTGCCATTGCGGAGCGATTAAATGATTTCTTTGCTTCAGTCTTCACGGCTGAGGATGTTACAGAGGTTCCTAAATGTGAGCCAGCCTTTTTAGGTGACAAATCTGAGAAACTCACTCAGATTGAAGTGACATTAGAGGAGGTTTTGGAGTTAATTGATAAGCTGAATAGTAACAAGTCTCCAGGACCAGACGGCATTCACCCAAGGGTTCTGAAAGAACTCAAATGTGAAATTGCGGAGTTATTAACAGTGGTTTGTAACCTATCCTTTAAATCCACTTTGGTACCAAATGACTGGAAGACGGCCAATATAACGCCAATATTTAAAAAAGGCTCTAGAGGAGACCCTGGCAATTATAGACCGATAAGTTTAACATCAGTACCAGGAAAATTAGTAGAAACACTAGTAAAGAATAAAATTGCAAGGCACGTAGAAGAGCACGAATTGTTGGGCAAAAGTCAGCATGGTTTCTGCAGAGGGAAGTCGTGTCTAACTAATCTATTAGAATTCTTTGAAGGGGTTAATAAACATGCGGACAAGGGGCACCCAGTGGACATAATATACCTAGATTTCCAGAAAGCCTTTGACACGGTCCCATACCAAAGGCTTTTATGTAAATTAGGTGGTCATGGGATAGGAGGAAAGATCCTTTCATGGATCGGGAATTGGTTAAAAGACAGAAAACAAAGGGTGGGAATAAATGGTAAATTTTCACAATGGAGGAGGGTAACTACTGGTGTTCCCCAGGGGTCAGTCCTGGGACCGATCCTGTTCAACTTGTTCATCAATGATCTAGAAAATGAGGTAAGCAGCGAGGTGGCAAAGTTTGCAGATGACACCAAGTTGTTCAGGACAGTCAAAAGCAAAAGGGATTGTGAAGAACTACAAAAAGATCTCAGCAAACTGAGTGATTGGGCAGCAAAATGGCAAATGAAATTTAATGTGGGTAAGTGTAAGGTAATGCATGTTGGAAAAAATAACCCAAATTACACGTACTACATGATGGGGTCAAATTTAGCTACGACAGATCAGGAAAGGGATCTTGGAGTTATAGTGGATAGTTCTCTGAAGACATCCACGCAGTGTGCAGCGGCAGTTAGTAAGGCAAATAGGATGTTAGGAATTATTAAAAAAGGGATCGATAATAAGACAAAAGATATCATACTTCCCCTATATAAAACTATGGTACGCCCACATCTTGAGTACTGCGTGCAGATGTGGTCTCCTCACCTCAAAAAAGATATATTGGCATTAGAAAAGGTTCAGAAAAGGGCGACTAAGATGATTAGGGGCTTGGAACGGGTCCCATATGGGGAGAGGCTAGAGAGACTGGGACTTTTCAGTTTGGAAAAGAGGCGATTGAGGGGCGATATGATAGAGGTATATAAAATCATGAATGGTGTGGAGAAAGTGAATATAGAAAAATTATTTACCTTGTCCCATAATACAAGAACTAGGGGACACCAAATGAAATTGATGGGTAGTAGGTTCAAAACTAATAAAAGGAAATTTTTCTTCACACAGCGCACAGTCAACCTGTGGAACTCCTTGCCCAAGGAGGCTGTGAAGGCCAGGACTCTATTAGGGTTTAAAAAAGAGCTTGATAAATTTTTGCAGGTTAGGTCCATAAATGGCTATTAGCCAGGGATAAAGTATGGTGCCCTAGCCTTCATAACAAGGGCAGGAGATGGATGGCAGGAGATAAATCACTTGATCATTGTCTTCTGTTCTCCTTGTCTGGGGCACCTGGCATTGGCCACTGTCGGCAGATGGGATGCTGGGCTGGATGGACCTTTGGTCTGACCCAGTATGGCCGTTCTTATCTCAGTCATCTGTTAAACTCTTGTCTCTTGTTTTTGATTTAAAACTCTACCCGGAGTAGCACTCTCTTAGGCATAGTCCCTTAATTGCCCTGTGCCTTTTGCAGAGACCTCTGCCAAGGAAGGCTTGCTGTTATGGTGTCAGAGGAAGACGGCACCCTACAAGAACGTCAATGTACAAAATTTCCACATCAGGTAACTGCTTGTCAGGTCACCTCCTAGTGAGTGTTCAACTGTGTGCTCCTTATATGCTTCAAAAAACTCTCCGTGTTGGCAGGCAGTGCTGTGGATCTTGAAGTCAGCAAGAAATAACCCATTGCGTGGGCCTCTGAGATATTTCTATGAAATATTCAACAGGCCTGCCACTAGGAGAGTGATGGTTTTAATGCTGTTTGGCTGGAACAAAGCCACCAAATTCATGTGTGTTTGGCTCTAGCTAAATCTGCAACTCCAGCCATTGTGGCCTCTTACTTGGTCTGTTATTCCCAGGAGTGGAAGAACCTGTAAGACCCAATCTAAAGAAAGAGTTAACTGTGTGTAGTACTCAGGTCTGCTGCTTTTAGAGGCATTAAATCAAGGTAAACTCTGTGTACTGATGATCTTTGATTGTAGCGTATGATACAGGTACATGTATTGAAAACTCACACACTAAAACCATCTGTTCTTTGTAGCTGGAAGGACGGTCTTGCTTTCAATGCCTTGATCCACAGACACAGGCCAGAACTCATTGAATACGACAAGCTCAGAAAGGTACCGTGGCCCTGTTATCCAGTCTTCAGAAACCAAGTCACATACTGCTGGATGTACCCTGGGGAAGCAAGTGACCCATTTAACCACTCGTGCCCCCCCTCATAGTTGCTGTTTGCCTTACTAGTAGGGGAATTGAGTGTAGAAGGGAGGGTTGGAAAAGATCTTTTCACGTGTTATAGTCTGCTGTGTCCAGTGAGAAAGGAATTGGGGTCTGGCAGGGAATGGTCAGCTAATGGGAGCAAGTGACTAAGGAAACTTTGAATCCACAGTGGAAAAGTTAGACAGAAATGCTGCAGCACGTCAGCCCTCAAGGGGAAAGGTGGGGAGTTAGACCCCCTGCAAAGCTGTCCTTGGGGCAGCAGGGCTGTCTCCGTAGGAGGCAACTTTCAGTGACCTCAATTCACACACACCCCCCACACACACACACGACTTTTTGCAACTTTCCTTTTCCCAGGATGATCCTGTGACGAATCTGAACAATGCCTTTGAGGTGGCTGAGAAATACCTGGACATCCCCAAGATGTTGGATGCAGAGGGTAAGCTTTCCAGGCACTCATTGCAGTACCCACCTGGGTCAGGAGGTGACCCTGTTCTATGAACAACTGGCTTGTCAAAGCAATAGGAAAAGTGCGCTTCCTCCATTGGTGCAATCCCATTGGATGGGTGAATGCGTGATCTGGTGTGGCAGGACAACCAGCTGGGCTTGTGTTGAAATGTCATGTTCTTCCCTGCAGCATGCACATGTCCCACCCTTTCCATGGCTAGGTTTGTGTTTGAAAGGCCCCAGGGCTAATCATGCAGCTGATTAACTCAGGGACTGATGCTCATAGATTAAGGTAAAAAACTCTTCAAATCCCAGCCATTTGACTGGAAGTAAATTTCCGATCAGTTGTATCATGGTCCCTTTAAGCCGTACTCTGTCTTCACAAGTAGTGATGGTGTCCAACCTGGAGCTGGTTGGCCTTTTCCAGCTATTTGTTCACATCTGGATCCACATCCTTTCCTGGATGCAGTTGTGGTGCAGATTGAACCAGAAGTGAGACTAGAATTGAGGAACCGTGTGTCGGTTACTTTGGGTAAAAGTGCACCCCAGTTCCTGTTTTGTGAGCCGGTAATCTCACTTGACCCTCTCCTCCGCTAAATCCTGCGGCCATCATTCCCTTTTTAAAAGATTAGTAGAAACTGTAGCAGCTACTCTATCTGAAATGATTCAGTACCAATAGCTGCAAATGCCTTGAGTTCAGTTGCGATTGACAAGTGCATATTCCACACTGAGGTGTGTCCAGGAAAGTCTGTGTTCTCTTCTGCCCCTCCAGATGCTCTGGCAATTGTTTTTTAGGGAGCTGCTTTCTCTGCGGGACTCCAGAATGGTGAAGAGCAGGTGTCTTCAGATGGCACACAGGGTGTGCTTTGGTGATCCATGTGAAACTCTTCCTGTGAGGGCACTAACATTTATGGTTTGCTTGCAGACATTGTCAACACAGCTCGCCCTGATGAGAAGGCCATCATGACCTATGTATCCAGCTTCTACCATGCCTTTTCTGGTGCACAGAAGGTACCGGAGGGAGCTGTGTCTGCCTCTCTAACTCTTCCAACTGCGGCATCATACACTGACCCAGTTTTTCTTGCAGATGGTAGTGATCTCTTGCAGACTGGAAAGCAAACCTCAGCTAGTTTATACACATTGAGGGAGCTGTCCAGCCCCTGTGGTCCCAGCCATTATGCGACACTAGGGGGACCAGAAAAATCGTCCTTATGAAGCCCCTGCTGGGGGGACTGGGCCATATCATTAGTGAGGAGGGAAGGTTGCAGCATTAAACAGAAGAGATGAGCTTTTCAACCAAGAGCTTTGGGCAGATGAATGATGAGCCTGCTAGTCAGGATTTCACACCAAGTGCTGCTAGGGGAGGAGTGGGGCTAGTCATCTTGGGAGAGAGGCTCACATACAGGGACAAAACAAAAAGCAGTCAAGTAGCACTTTAAAGAATAGCAAAATGGTTTATTAGGTGAGCTTTTGTGGGACAGACCCACTTCTTCAGACCATAGCCAGACCAGAACAGACTCAATATTTAAGGCACAGAGAACCAAAAACAGTAAGCAAGGGAGGACAAATCAGAAAAAGATAATCAAGGTGAGCAAATCAGAGAGTGGAGGGACACAGGATACAGGGACAGGAACTCAGAACTGGGTGGAAAGGATTAAAAGCAGCAAAACAGCCCATTTGGCTGAGTCATGCTCCAGCTTAGGTTTGGATTCCAGTCTGAAGCAAGCGCTTGTTCCCTGCTCAGCTGCATGCCAGAAGGGCTGGGAGGTTCCCACACTGCTCTCTTCACTCTCTCCTCCGTTTCTTTCTGCGCAGATATTGTAGGCACGCTCAGGCCCGATGAAAAGGCTATCATGACATACGTGTCCTGCTTCTACCATGCTTTCTCAGGGGCTCAGAAGGTGAGCTTTTGGCAGGTGGAATTGCAATCACTTCTGCTTCTATGCATGTCTTGTTTGGTTCAGCTGCCACTAATCTTGTACGCCAAGCAACTCTCTGGGGCTTGTTATGCTGGCTTTACGGGCTTATGAGAAGTGCAATGAGGTGAAAACGGCCTGCATGATCACAGAGACCGAGCAACAAAAGTGTAGCCACTTGGAGTACAGTCTGGGGTGGTTTATATGTTGTGTGCACTCCTATCCACTCTTGGGTTAGTACTTCCAGGCTACGTCTACATGTGCAGCCAACATCGAAATAGCTTATTTCGATGTTGCGACATCGAAATAGGCTATTTCGATGAATAACGTCTACACGTCCTCCAGGGCCGGCAACGTCGATGTTCAACTTCGACGTTGCTCAGCCCAACATCGAAATAGGCGCAGCGAAGGAACGTCTACACGTCAAAGTAGCACACATCGAAATAGGGATGCCAGGCACAGCTGCAGACAGGGTCACAGGGTGGAGTCAACAGCAAGCCGCTCCCTTAAAGGGCCCCTCCCAGACACAGTTGCACTAAACAACACAAGATACACAGAGCTGACAACTGGTTGCAGACCCTGTGCCTGCAGCATAGATCCCCAGCTGCCGCAGAAGCAGCCAGAAGCCCTGGGCTAAGGGCTGCTGCCCACGGTGACCATAGAGCCCCGCAGGGGCTGGAGAGAGAGCATCTCTCAACCCCCCAGCTGATGGCCGCCATGGAGGACCCAGCAATTTCGACGTTGCAGGACGCGGATCGTCTACACGGTCCCTACTTCGACGTTGAACGTCGAAGTAGGGCGCTATTCCTATCTCCTCATGAGGTTAGCGACTTCGACGTCTCGCCGCCTAACGTCGAAGTTAACTTCGAAATAGCGCCCGACGCGTGTAGACGCGACGGGCGCTATTTCGAAGTTGGTGCTGCTACTTTGAAGTAGCGTGCACGTGTAGACGCAGCTCCAGTGGCCACTGGATTGGGAGAGGAGAGGTAATTACTCAGTTTTTAACTGATCTTTTCACTGTCCTCTAGCCACTGGTGTTAGATGCAAGACCTTCACAGTAGCATTTTATGGTGCTGGAGGTTGTCGGGGGAGGGTGGTAAGCTAGCACTGTTCTGGCTTACATTGTGACAAGTCATTCTCAGTGACACAGTTATAGGGCTGCTTGCCACGGTCCCCTGGCTGAGGCTTGTTTACTGCGCTTGATACAGAGATGTCTAGACTCCAACTGCTGGCCCAGCAGACACTGAAAAAATTAATCCAGCTGGGGGTGTGTGGAAGTGGCTTCATTAAGTGTCCACATAACAGCCCCTCATGGCTGTTATGGTGCAGGAGGGTAGCTGGCAGAATGCTCCACTGAAATTAGTATGTGAGTATTTATGATCACAGTGGGACTTCTGGATCACTGGCATAATGAGCACAAAACAGGATGACTCCAGTGACTTAATCAGATTTGATTCTGCATTAGGCTTTTCATATCCCATGAGAAGGTCATGGCTGTGCAAATGGCTCTGCTCTGTTACTTGACACGGAGGACATGAGCAGCACCAAAATCCTTTGAAAGTCTTAGTGACAACAGTTTAACCTTGTTTGCAGCCTGTTTTTTCTCATCCCCTTCCCAAGCTGCCTCATGTGCAGTTACCGTTCTTATCCAGAGCCCTTGCAAATGTTGATGTGCCTCTCACAGCAAAAGCGGTGCCGAATGTGATGGGCCTTGGCGTTCTGATTTTCCTCATTCTGCTGCTTTCACTTGTATAAAAGCTTCCTCAGCCCCATTTTTATCTTAAATGTTGCCTTTTGGGGGGCGCTTCTGTTTCTTCAGCAGTGGAGAATATCACCCAGAAAGTTAGGTCTTGGAAAAAGACTCTTTCAAGAATTCTGTCAGTCAGGCATTGCTTAAACACTGCACAAGCGAACAATACACTCTGCTCTTTGAAGTGCACCTGACAATGCCCTAATCCAGAACAGGTTAGCCTTGCTGTTTCCCCCTGCTCTGCTTTGGCGAAGGACAGACGTTCTGTGAAAACAGTATGACTCTTGAAAAGTGATTGGGAAGAACACCCTTCACTGGTAGCTAGATATTGCCACTGGTGAAGACATTTACCTTCATACCCTTTTCAAGAGCACCTAAGTTCCATTTTCAGAATTGATTTGGTTTTGAGCCTCAACAAGCCTATTAATGTTCAGTCAGTCAGGCACTTGGGGGACAGCCATTTCTGCAAATGGGATTTTGCTCTCTTGAAAATCTTATTTTGGCTCTAAGCATTGCCCTGACTCAGTATGGTTTCCACTGGGGGTTAGTCAGTACATTTCTGGTTCTCGGAATCAAACTCCCCTATTAATCTCAAATCTGCTATGGTTACACACCAGAACTCTGCTCACTAAAATCTGAAACTAGATAACAAGCAGGAATTGTTGTGCTGCTTCCGTTCCTCACACGGTTCTTAAACTGTGGTTTTTTTCCCCTTACTTCCTTCCTTTGCCTTGCTAGAAGCATTTAGTGTGGTGTTTACAATGAAAATCCAGGTCCATTAGATGGTCTTTAAGTGCTTGGATAGCTGCTGCAGTTTGGAAGGTTGAGAGGACCTGTAATTGCTGAGTCGGTTTGAAAGACAATTTTAGTGCTAACAGGCTTTCAGGAGATGAATGAGCTATTTGGATGCCTTGCTGCAGACTAAGGGGATGTATCCTGATTTTGATGTTTAGAGAACTGTCGAGTAAATTCTTTGGGGCTGGAATTATGATTGTCCTACAGGAGTCAGCACCCCTGGGGCCTTCTGATGCAACTGACCCATGTTTAACTGTCATATTTCTGCTACTTGTCAAACCAATATTGGAGCATAACTGAAACTATCTGACATCAGTAACTGAGGGCCAATTTTGGGTTGAGTGCCTGGCCATCACTCCCATGTGGTGGTGTTCTCATGTGGTCGTGTTTCTTCCAGGTGGTTTTTTGCCGCCGTGAGTGATTACGTGCAGTATAGTGGAACAGTGAATTGGGCTATGAGAGTCTGAGTATTTCATTTCAAATGTGAGACCCCACACATGCTACCCTGGGAGTTCTTGGACCGAAGATGGGAACTAGCTTCCTTTATTGCTTGTATTACCATAGTCCTCAAGAGCCCCACTGCACTAGGCACTCCACAAACATTAGTCTGTGCCCCAAAGGGGTTACTGTCTGAGCCAACAGATGGATGCAGATAGAAGCAAGACACGGTATTAGTCAGCGGGATGAGCAGTGCTCAGAGCACACTAGTCACCTAAATGTTCATGTGTTTTGTAGGCCTCCTGGCTTCTTTGAAATGCATTTTGGATTTGGATGGCTCTTCCTGTGGAGTAGCCCATAGTAGCAGGTGTCAATCTAATCTGTTGTATAGTCTAGGGAAGAGTTGGGGATGCTTATGAGGGCTGTTTTATGCAAAGAGGTGGCTCTTGCCTGCCTCAGTTTCTACTCACCTGAAGGCAGAATGGTACAGATTTACCTCATCAGTAAATTACCTTGTCCCCAAGCACGCAGATGACTGATGTTTTAAGCTTTGTAGATTCCAAGGCCAGGTGGGACCATTTTGACCATCTTGTCTGACCTAGTGGTAGAACTTCCCCAAAATAATTCCTAGAGCAGGTCTAGGATCTAGCCCAACATTTTACATACGCTGCATAATTTTGTCAGTGCTAGGTCCTTTTCCGTTCTAGGGTGTGATTGTTAAAGATCAGGATCAACTTGGTTAGTAAAGTATAAAACTTTTATAGGCTGGAAGCGTTAACCTTGTTTGATAGCCAGTGTTTGAAAAACGCACACATTTGATATGTATTCCATCTGGACTGAAATGTTTCTGTTAAAGTCTGAACTAGAGTGTATTCACTAGCACTTCTCACAGGGGCTCCCTGGGTGGATGTAATGTGTGAAATTCTGGTCTGGCCAGCATTTTTTTATTGTTCTTTGTCTGATCCCAACCTTGAGAAGCACAGCTGGCACATTCTCTGCATCAGCTGGTATTTATTAGCTTCTCATAGCATGTGGTGGTTTTTCCAATGCTCTTGGGTGCCGTGTTCTCAAATTCCAGTCCCAGGTCTGAGGTGACAACTGATGTGTGCTGCATTGTGAGCATGTCTAATACATTTAAGTGGTACCCTGCAGTGTGAGGAGGAGGAGAAGACAGCCTAGAATCCAGACTGCTTATCTCTTGTGTTTTGTTGCTAAAGGGAATCAAACTTCTGATGTCTAGTCTTTTTGGCAACTCGGTTCCCCAGCTGTTTTCCTCACCCCAGCCAGTAGACCCTCTTCACTCTTTCTGTTGATGTCTGGCTTTCAGCTCTTCTTCTTGGACTCTTTCTGTGCTGCCCACAAGGTACTTGATCTCTTGATTTTTTCCTTCTTTGCCCCCATGTATCCCACTCTAACACAGAGGAGTTTCACCTTTCCCCACATGCCTTGCAGAAGAGGAAACGGCAGAAGGAAGAAGTGTGTGCTGTACTACAGGCTGGAGTAAAATCCCAGTCAAGGAACAAGCTTGTCCTCTCTGACAGAGAAATGATTGATAAACATGTGGATGCGTATAGCCTGAAGTGCTGTAATTCTGGGACGGCAGTAATGTGACATGCTATGGAATGTTGCCCAGGCAGTGCCTTAACACTGAGCTCATTATGGAGCCAAATGCTGTGTTCGTTAAGCATTGGAAGTCAATGGGTACTGAATAAGGAGAGCAAGACACGAAGTGTAGGGGTTCTGACTCTACCCCAACATGCTTAGTTGGCAATATACTAGTTTACAAACTCAGTTAGTCCAGCGATTGAAAGTTTGCAGTGAGAGTGCAGTGTTCTGGTCTCCTACCTTTTGGTGACTGCCACTTGTCACATGCTCCATTCTTACAAACATGAGAGCTGAGTGGGGTGCCCAGGGGAAGATGTGGGACTCAAGGATGGGGAGGGCCTCTGGGAGCAGCAGAAGGAAGGTGCCACACCAGTGACTCTTTCATAATGGGTGCAGGCTGGGGCTGAAGTCGTGCAGTGATGGGCACATGCTCATTGCTGTCACAAGCAAGCTGTGATTTCTCAAGGGCCGCAGCCCAGGTGGCCTTAGGGATGCAGACACATGAGGTGTAGTGGTGGGCTCCTTTTTTCATCGCAGACTGAGGTGCTGCAAGGTACTCGGTGCCATTGAAATGTGCATAGGGCTGAATTTCCTCTCCTCAAGGCACCAGAGAGGCTCTGGCCGATAGCCATTGAGCTAGCACCTGCTTATGCTGAGCTCAGAAAAAAGCTTTAATCATCCTAGCTGAAAGTCCCAAGCACTGGGGGAGCCTCACTGCTCAGTGAAGCAAACATTTGGAAGCCATGTGCCTCAGGCAGCAGGAGGAGGATCTGGCCTTGGCAGAACTCACCTGGGCATCTCAGGAAGCAGGAGCCCATCCGTAACTTCCTACCTAATTTCTAGTTAGTGCCACGTGCACAGGCAATGTCAGGACTGGGTTTTGATGGGCCTGAGCTGCGGGAGCCCCCCGGGGGGTGAGCTGCACTGTCCTAGTGAGTTATGCAAGGGGCATCCTCTAGCTGATGAAGCCTTGGAAGAAATCTTCCACATGACATGGCAAGTGCTGATTAGAGCCATCAGGCAGGCAGTCCCTCTCATGGCTGGGTCGAGCTTCAGACTTGCTTTCCTGTCCTCTGTGTGGGGCTGGGTAAATTAACACCACTGGCTTCTCCCTTCATGCCATCCTTGCTGCTCTGCCGCAAATGGGTCTAAAATCCCCCATCTCCCTTTGTGCCTCTCCCAGGCTGAGACAGCAGCTAACCGGATTTGCAAAGTGCTGGCCGTGAACCAAGAGAACGAGCACCTCATGGAGGACTACGAGAGACTGGCATCTGATGTGAGTCCCCCAGCTTCTGGACCCTCCTCTGCATGGAAGGGAGCTCGGTGCTGGTTGGTGATGGGTCCTGGTGGGCTGTTGTGAAGGTGGAATGCTCCTGCGGGGAGGGGAGGGGGGAGATGTCTCCACAGCACACTGTCGGATTGTACATTCTCGGCAAGACTGTGACTTCTCCCCATTAAGGACAAATGACAGATGTTTTCCTGCTGCTCCCCACACTCCGCTTACCAGAGTCTGCTCCCCTGCAGCTGCTGGAGTGGATCAAACGCACTATCCCCTGGCTGGAGGACCGTGTCCCACAGAAGACCATTCAGGAGATGCAGCAGAAACTGGAAGATTTCCGTGACTACAGGCGGGTGCACAAGCCTCCCAAAGTGCAGGAGAAGTGTCAGCTGGAGATAAACTTCAACACCTTGCAGACTAAACTCAGGTTGAGCAACAGGCCTGCCTTCATGCCCTCTGAGGGCAAGATGGTCTCGGTGGGTATTGGTGGTGGTTGTCCAATGCAATGGGGTGCTCAGGGCAGGGAGGGTAAAGCAGAGTGAGGCCTTCAGCACAGCAGAGAGAGCAGAGCTCAATTTTGGTAAGAGGAGGAGGGAGCAGTCTGGACCCAAAGCTGATCTCAATCCACTTACGCTTCTGTTAGCATCCAGATGCAATTTCCTCTTGGGAACCTGCTTATGGGATACTGCAGCCAAATGTCAGATGCCCTCTGGGTGGTCCTTCTCTGCTGCCGGCTTCTTGGCAGTGCTGACTTTAGTGCCTGGAGGTGGGGGATTTGTGTGCTCATGCTGGAAGATCCAGGGCTAAATCTGAATCTTGTTTACTTATACACACACCCTCTGCTTGGGAGTGCAGTAGTGTAGGTGAGGGCAGCTGCCTTTGTGTACATGAGCTACTTTTTCAAAACCTGCTGTCCCCACAAGGCCAGGACCATAACCACCCTTACTGCATAGGCCTCGCCTCTGCCCATGTATTGCAGGGTATGGCTGTATTAGCCTGCCTTTGCCAGCTTGAATCCCACTAGCGAAGGTAACTGTAGTGACGCCAGCACAAGAGAGGCTGTAGCACAATCTCAGCACCTCCCAGGCCTGAATGCAGACTGTTTGCACTGAACCCTGTGCTGCGGCACTACTGCTGTTCTTATCCATGAGCTCAGGTAGGCTAGCCTGGCATTGCTTTGGCCATAGACACATACCATAAGTCTCTTTCTCAGGTGTGTGCACCAGAGAGGCATATTCTCCTTTGCTCCTGGTAGGAGATATTTTGTGACATTCAGCTTCTCCCCAGTGGCTCATGGTGGTGCTGCTCTGTGCCCCCAGTGTTAGTTATTACATATGCTCATGTATACGGCATGGGGAGGGCTAATGTTGAGACGGTTAATATCCTGTGTGGGGAAGGGCAAACCCACTGTCACACTGGAAGTATGGGCTAATGGGAGATTTCCAGGCCAGAAAGGCCTGTTGTGGTCATCTCATCTGATCTCCTGTGTAACACAGGCCAGAGACCTGCACCCAAATAAGTCCTAGAGCAGATTGGTTAGGGAAACATTCAGTCTTGATTTAAAAATGCTCAGTCGTGGTGAATTACTTGCCCTATTAATGTATGTTGCCTGGAAGTTGAAGTTGGACACCTGACAATTAGTGTTTTCCTTGCTAGACCGACAAGCTCATTGAGTATTTGTTCCCCGTCATGTTGAGATTCCCCTTATGTGCTTCATAATCTTGCTGGCAGTATGACAGTCTTTCATTGCGCTAAACCACTTTCCCATGCTTGAACCCCCAGGACATTAATAATGGCTGGCAGCACTTGGAACAGGCAGAGAAAGGCTATGAAGAGTGGCTGCTGAATGAAATCAGGCGACTAGAGCGACTGGACCACCTGGCTGAGAAGTTCAGGCAGAAAGCCTCTATCCACGAGGCCTGGACTGAAGGTTGTCTTGTCTCTGAGGCCAGGGAATTGGTGAGGGTGAACGAGGCCTAGCAAGGGAAGGCAAGAGTAACCTTCTCACACAGGCTGAACGGCTGCCAAGTTCTCCTCTAGTGCTGATTGCCTGACACAGGAGGCGGAGGTCAACCCCAACAAAGGGCGGGAAATCCAAATTCTGCTTCTGTACCAGTGGCTCTGTATGTAACTGCTTGGGCAAGTCACTGAGCACAAAACCTGCCATTTCTGGAACAGGGAAGCTAATCCATGGCTACCTTTTGGGTGATGTAGAGGTCAGGAGGTAAAGTGGCTGCAGGAATGGTACTGACTGTATTAGCAAGTCACTTGGTGCCTTCCTGCTGCCAGCATTCTGGAGCTGTTATATTGAAGCTTGGCTGTGTTTCCAAACAACTCGGTATGGGTGTGTGCATGTGGGAGTAATTCAAGAATAGAAGCGACTGCTATGTACTTAGCTCCTGACCACAGGAAGACATTTGTCCTGTATTTCAAGCACTCCAGGTATGGTTTGTCCCTGGATTAAAGCTGACAGGTCCCTAAATGCACAAGCAGAGCTATTCCTGACAGCCTTGTGGTTTTGTGCAGGCGTTTTCAGACAGGGCCAGGTAAAATTTAGACACTGGCAGAAGCCAGAGTTTTGGCTGAAGCTATATCTGTTTAAATGGGCCTAGCCAGCCCTGGAAGGGAATGCAGTCCAGTTAGCTGTTGTCCGCTGCCTCAGAGGCCATGCCGTATGACAGTCACTGTGGCTTGTTTACAGTTTGCTAAGGATTTTTGTCTCCTTACTCTAGCCAGATGGCTAGACGTGATTGCTCACTCTCCGAGCCTTCCAATATGGCAGCTGCATCTGTTTCCATAGAAAATACAGTAATCCCTTCTCAGAACTGAAAGGAATGTTCTCATCGCCCAGGCTGGGAGAATACCACGTAGAGCATTAAAGGGCGACGGGCTTGTTCCGCCTTTGGGAGCGGTGCTTGAGCACGGCTGCAACTTAATTGGGTTTTGCTTCCCGCTTCTTAAAACGTGGTGGCAGTAATTGAATGGATAACATGGATCCATATAGTTCTGAGGCCCCTATGCGCCAAGATGGGGGCCCCTTGAGTGATGAGGAACAGGACTGATGCATTAGGCAGAGAGCCCACTTTTTGGAGAGGTAACTGACAGGAGGGCACAGGATAGAATCACAGAACACTAGGACTGGAAGGGACCTCGAGAGGCCATCGAGTCCAGCCCCCTGCCCCATGGCAGGATAGCTGAAACGCTGCTCTAAGGGGGTGGCTGTGTTCTGCCAAGCGGCTTCTGACTGGCACTGAAGCATTCTACAAGTCCCTGTGAAACTTCTACCCCGGAGAAGCTGGCATGGTGAGCTAATGTTTTTGGGCTCCATTCCTGTGGCAGAACTGGTCTCCATGACGACTAACTTGCCCCTTGATCCTCAGCAGCGTGAAGTGGATTTTCTGTTGCCGGTAGAGTCTCTGCAGATTGTGACCTGGCTGCACCATGCCGTTGTCCTGCACATTGCTGTAGACTCCTCCCATTCCATGGGAGCTGGAGTACCCCAGCTTGCTCCCCACTGGTCCCCAACAGTTGGGACACGGAGACTCAGTGCCCAGTGTTCCCTTGTCCAAAACCAGCTTTGTATGCCAGGCACAGCACTGCTGAAATACAGCCAGCTCTGGGGTGGAGGGCAGCAGTTTGGTGCTCAGCAATGCTGCAAACCCCTTCTGTTTGCTAGATCTGTGGTTTAAAACAGTCACCCCTCTGTCTAGATTGGTGAGGGGCAGTTTGGGTGGGGAGGAATAAATGGGGAAAGGAATTTATTTTTGGGTATGGGGGTGGGAAACAGTGAGCCACAAGAAGTAAGTTCTTCTCTTCTGCCAGCCAAATACAGTGTCCAAAACCGTGAGTGGTGATGAGAAGGCACGTGCAGCCCTTCAGTCTGTCCGGTGGCTCAGGCTTCCAGCAACATTCCTGAGCAGCAGCTCTGCAGGTGCTTTAGCTGCACCAAAGATAGAGGAACAGTTACCAGCCACACCCTGCAACCTCCATCAAAGAGACAACCCAGGAGCTAGGTTACCATGGAGGCGGTTTAGCCTTCTCATTGCAGCTCGAAGGGGATGATTCTTTGAAGTCAGAAGCGGCTTGGCTTGGTGCTAGAGATGCCATTTTAAGGTCACACTTGACTCCAGAGTAAAGCTCAGTAGTACTTGGGGAGAACTACATGGCACTGGATTCTGCCTGTAATCCTCGTTTCTGTTGCAGAGATCCTTGCAGTGCCCCTTGGATTGCTTGTCCCCTTTAATACTGGGTTGGCTTGGAGAACACAGAAGGTCTAGATGCCTACTCTAGTGCACTGGGGCCTGGTACTGTGCTCTCCGGGAAGCACTCAGGCTCTGAAAATGGGGCACTGTAGGGAGGGTAGGTGTGAGGATCAGATGAGACACTATTGTAGCTCATTAGATAGTGAGCTGTACTGCAGTAGTGCCTGGAAGCCTCGATCAAGGCCAGGCCCCCATTGTGCTCGGTGCTGTACGTGCACCCAGTGAGAATCCTAGCCGTGAAGAGCTTACCGTCTAAATAGTCATGATGGACAGAATGTGTTTGGGGAAACTGAGTCATGGAGGGACTGTGATTTTTGCCGTGGGCCCTCAAAGTTAGTGGCCCATCCAAGACTCAAACCCAGGCCCCGAGTCCCAGTTGTGCCTTGTCACTGGATGCACTGTCTCTCCTGCAGATGGTCGTTATGCTATAAACAATTTTCTGTACCTCTGCTTCCTGCCTGCTTCTCCTGAAAACTGTCTGGGAGCCATTAGCAGAACACACACCCCAGCCACCGTTAGAGGGCCCAGACTGGCTACTGGAAACATCTGACAAGCCGAACATCCCAGGGAACAGCTGACGGGAACCAAAAGGCATTTCAAACTGAATAGACTCAGTACTCTGCACTCAAATAGCTTTTAAATTAACGCAATCGCACCACTTACGTAGTAGATTGCCAACAAACATGGCTTGCTAGTCAGTGCCTGATGCTGGAAGATGGAAACTTGCCTTCCAGGGCCGGCTGTCTCTCCAGCTCCGGAATGTGCCAGGAGAAAGAGCAGTAGGAATATGTAATCAGCTCCATTGTCTTAGTTCATGACACTAATTACACCCCCGTCTAATTCCTCCCTCTGCAGGCAGCAGTTTGGAGCACATTTCCTGTGTCTGACTTCATGCTGTAGGCTTTGACAGGGGCTGTGGAAGGAGGGACACGTCACTGAGTTCTCCAAAAACTTGGTGACAAGTATCAGAGGGGCTGCCATGTTAGTCTGCATCTGCCAAAACAATGAGAAATCCTGTGGCACCTTGTAGCTGAACAGGTAAATTTGAGCATAAGCTTTCCTGCATGCATCTGACAAAGTGGGTTTTTGCCCATGAAAGCTTATGCTTCAAATTGTCTGTTTTGTTTATAAGATGCCACAGGACTTCTCACTGTTCTTCCCAAAACTTGAGGTTTCTCCTTTCACTGGCCAAGGGTGCACTGCTGTGAACTGCAGCACCCCCCCACCTGAGCACAGGTAGAAACCACCCCAAGTGAAGCCACCCCGTCATGTTAGCGACCATTCCCCTTCATCCCCTTGCTGCAGAGCTGCTGTTCTGCAGATCTCTGGCTCATGCTGCCTTTCCAGTTGATCTTTGCAGATTTCATGGTCTGGCTTCCCCTCGCACTGTTGCCCTGTGGTGCCTTTGGCAAAGCTGGAAGCTTTTCAGGGCAGGAGTATAACATCATGTGGCTGCTGCTGCTCCATTAATCTCCTGCCATTTCCCTGCCTTAAGCTGTGTGAGCATGTCCCCAGGAAACCCCAGTGGGTGGAGCTGCAGTACATAGGCACAGAATCTGTTCCAGCAGTGGTAGGATGGAGGATGAGCCAGCTGAACCAGGGAAGAACTGAGTGGGGTGGGAAGCTACTGCCCATCTCTTAGCCTCCTCTGACAGCTCCTGATCCTGAAGCTGCAAGGGTTCATAGCCTCCTCCTGGTGTCTGATCACGGACTGCTCAACGTCTCATTAAAATGATGCAGTGGGTCTTGGCAGCAGACCTGCCTCTGCAACCAAGCTGCTACACCCCTCCTGCCCCCCACTGTTAGATCAGCTGAGGCACTGCTGTGATGTCATTTGAACAGCATGTGCTGCTGCTTGTTCAGTACTTGTCCTGTTCCCCTGTGAACCCCTGGTGTTTGCCCTGCCACCACACCCTGCCTCTGTGCTGCAGCATGGAACCACTGTGCAATGGGCTCTGTTCTTCTCCACCCCCAGGGAAAGAAGCTATGCTGAGGCAGAAGGACTACGAAACTGCCACCCTGTCAGACATCAAAGCCCTCATCAGGAAACACGAGGCCTTTGAGAGCGACCTGGCAGCTCACCAGGACCGTGTGGAGCAGATTGCTGCCATTGCACAGGAGCTCAAGTAAGCCAGCCGTTCTGCCCTGGGATTCCACTGCTGGGACACTAGAGACCCTGTCCCCTTTGGCCCAGTCCTCCAGGGTGCTTAGGCTCCTGACTTCCACCAACTGCATGGAATCGCAATGCCTCAGTGGATCTGGGCCTTACGCCTCAGCCTGTGTTCCTGTTAATGCTGCGTCAGCACCGTGCAGCCACTCAGGGTAGGAGACAGTGTGCTGCAGGCAGAGCACAAAGGCAAATCCCAGCTCTTGGTGCCCTGTGGGGAATTGTCACGTTGATCACACGCAGTCCAGTGCACACATCTTGTTCTCTTGCACTGCCCCATCTCTTCTGCTCCACTTCCCCCTTGTTGATCCCAGAGTGATCCTGCTTTGCCCAGGCATTGCTGACCGGAGAGCATTTACACTCCAGAAGTGGCCCTGTACCCCATCTGCAGTAACACGGCCTGAGGCTTCCAAACACCTTTGGGTGGCTTGCGGTGTACCCATTTTCACTGGCACAGCGCTGACAGGAGAAGTGCCCTCCTGCATGAGGGGCCCAGACAAGGAAACACTGTACAACTTTTCTGGCAGAGTTATAATAGTTTGTGTGAGCTTTGTCACTTGGGATTTTTTTTTTTTCAAGAGGACCTGGCTCTTGCAACTGGCCTGTTGGGAGCACCTCTGTTTGAATGGGGTCCTAATAGGGTTGTTCTCCCCCAAAATACACACTACCCCCATTGTTCTGTCCCCAGCCCCTCCCCCTCCGTAAGAATGCAGTTATTGTAAGGGATTCCAGTGAGCTGCCGTCTCTTTCCAGCCAGATAAACTTGCACACAATTAGTACACTGAGAGTTGAAGGCAGGGCCAAGCCATGAATGGAGCCCTTATTCCAGCGGCCTGAGTGGCAGAGAACCTGGAAACAGGGATGTGTGGCTTGGAGCATGACTTCATGGAGAAAGCACCCCAGCGCAGAGCCTGCGAGGGGGGAGAGCAGCTGAGGCGGGTCCATATCCTGGTGCACGGTCTATATTCCTGTGCATGCTGGGCTCCTTTTACAAGCCACCAGGATGGGTTCTGTAACCCATGGCTCCTTGGAAAGTTGGAGCCCTTCTGCCCTTTCAGCTGGGCTTTAGTCATTCTCCACAGGGTGCTCTTAAAAACAAAGCTCTCTGCGAGTTCTGCCGGCGTCGCACTCTGCCTGTGTTTCTCACAGCAGCTTTAATCTCTCGCCTAGCCCTGCCTTTGAAGTGCCTTGGACATGCAGCAACTTGTAGCCTTCCAGCAGCACTTTGGAACTTAGCGTACAGGACAGCTGAGTCTGTACCATGGTGGGGGCGGGGTACGGCCCTGGCTTACTCCTCCTGCATGGGGAGTTGGGGGACTTCGAACCAGCGATGCCGCTAGGGTTCCCTGCGGATTCACCTCCCTGGTGCTAGCTGGCCATGCTGAACGCGGCTGCCGATCCGCCTGCCTCTGAAGAGCAGTCACTGGCTCTGTCTACACCACATGTTGGCTCTTGGCAGCGCACAGCGTGCACACTGCAGGCCATTCAGCTTAGGCATAAATAGCAGTGCCGATGTGAAGTGCTGCTTAGGTGATGGTCCCAATGCAGCGCTCCCCACGCCCGAGCTGTGCCTCCCTTGTCGGCACGGCTGGTTTTCCCTGCCATAGGGAATGGCTCCCACAGAGAGGAGGCTGTGGAGAAAGGCTGTAGCAGTTCTCTGCTGTTGGGACCTTTCTCCACGCTGTGTAGCTACACATTGCACTCCGCCATGTTGTGTAGCAACTCGTGTCCTACATGCTGCTGCTGGGCGGGTAGAAAAAGCCACTGTTGTGAGAGGAGAGTGGTGTTAGCTAGTGGAGTGGCTGCCTGTGCAGCCCTTAGATACACCCTTGCAATCTTCTCCCAGACCCCGCCAGCCCACGGGATTTTGCAGAGCCCCGACTGGCAGGCTGGAGATGGACAGGAGCCAAGCCATACAAGAGTATATGGAAGAATGGGCCCCTGCGGAGTGTCAGGCCTATTTTAGCACGTAAATTACAGCACTTCGTGAAGCTCCATGTCAGTTCTGATCTGCACGTGGCCATGTCCAGAGTCCATTTACTATCTGTGTCCTTCCTCCTCTGCCCCAGTGAGCTGGATTACTACGATTCCCCCAGCGTGAATGATCGGTGCCAGAAGATCTGTGACCAGTGGGATGCTCTGGGATCCCTGACCCACAGCAGGAGAGAAGCCCTTGAGGTAGGCAAGTCTCTGGCATGTGCTGGCTCTCTGCTCTGCATCCCAGAAGCAGGAGGAGTAGAGTGCCACCATGAGGCTTCATGAGGAGAAATCCATCTGTCAGATCCTCTAACCAAGCTGTGCTGTTTGTCACACCCCCCACCCCCACCCCCCAGAAAACAGAGAAACAGCTGGAGACCATCGACCAGCTGCACCTGGAATATGCCAAGAGGGCAGCACCGTTCAACAACTGGATGGAGAGCGCCATGGAAGACCTCCAGGACATGTTCATTGTCCACACCATTGAGGAGATTGAGGTAGGGGAGGGGTCAGGTTTGCTGGACAGGACCTCAGGAGACTGAGTGGTGGTCCGGGGAAAGCAGAGATGCTGCACTTTGCAGCCTTCCTCCAGGTCTAGAAGGCTGGCCTGTCTGGCTGTGCAGACCGCGTGCTGCTTATTGGAGAGGCATTTGGGGGCCCTTGTTGCTACTTGGTTTCACTGCCATGTTCTCGGGCAATAGCCTCACTGCTGCAGTTTGGTTGGGTTGCTGGAATCCAGAGCGTGTTTTCACTGCAGAGACCTTTGAGCTGTTGGTAAATCTTGTCACTTGGTGCTTGTCAGTCTTGAACACCCAGACCCATAGGGGGAGGCATGCGTGTGTGCAAAACCAGCACTTTACCAAGTGGCAGGGACTTATGCTGCGTCAGATGGGCTTGGACTCACTAAAATTCTCTCTCCACGGTCTTGGTTTTCAGCAGTTTGTCTAACTAGGGGCCCATCTCTTCCAGGGCCTGATTGCTGCTCACGATCAGTTCAAATCCACCCTGCCCGACGCTGACAAAGAGCGCGAGGCCATCCTGGGTATCCAGAACGAGGCGCAGCGGATTGCGGACTACAACAACATCAAGCTGTCTGGGAACAACCCTTACACTTCGGTCACCCCACAGATCATCAACTCTAAGTGGGAAAGGGTGGGTACATGCAGCAGGGTGATAGCAGGCCCAGAAACACACAGATTTACGATTGGCCATTGGTGTAAACAGGCCATTACTAGCTCCATTTATCAGGGGCTGCAGTTGTCCAAGGCTGAATGTTGGAAATGACCGCAGCTGTCTTGGAAACATGACCAGGTGAAATAGGCTTCCGGGGCTGTCCAAGCAAATCAAACTAAAATTGACACCTCTCTGCCCCCAGTTGAGCCATCTCACACAAGGCGTGCTGTGGACAGTCATTCTTGGTTTCCTCTTCAGACTTCCTATCCCACTTGATGGCCGCCACATTTCCAGCAGCAGAGCCTGAGCACAGCTCTCAAGGGCTTATCGTGGCTGATTTGGACACAGTAATAAATGGCTGTGGAGCTGCAGGTTTTCAGCCCCTGGTGTGAGGACTGCAGCACTGGGGTGACTCTCCCTGCTGGTTCTACCACCTCACTGCTAGCCGCTGTGCTGCATTTGAGACCTCAGATGTGTATTTCCTGGCCGCGTGGGTTGTGGCTGTGGCTGCCAGCAGGGAGAGAGGTGTCAATGGGACTGGCAGATGCCCATATCTGAGAAGCTGTGCACTAGAACAACGAGCAGGTGCTTTGTCAAGGAACGTAGCCTGATGTGGGAGCCCTTTTGCCTTGCATCAGTGATCTTATTGCCCTGTTCAAACAGTTGTACTGTGAGCAGCAGTTCACATGTGGGGAGTGACTGGCCTTCAGTGACTCTTGCCGCTGGACTTCCCTTCCCTGGCAGTGCTCCTGCAATGGGAATCTTGGATCCACCTGGATGTCGAGGGGCAATCGCCTAGGCCTGTCCCTGGGCCAGGCAGGCACTTGGCGCGTGCTGCTTCACCAGGACCTGACCAGTGCAGAGGTGCCTCACTTCCATGCGGTTCCTTGTTCCTCACAGGTTCAGCAGCTGGTGCCCAAGAGGGACCATGCCCTGCTGGATGAGCAGAGCAAGCAGCAGTCCAACGAGCACTTGCGTCGGCAGTTTGCCAGCCAGGCCAACATCGTTGGGCCCTGGATACAGACCAAAATGGAGGTAAGAGCTCAGTTTGCAATGGCTGCATCCCACGGGGTGTGGGCACGTGTGTGGCCATGTGCTGAGTACAGTCAAACGCCAACCTCTGGATACTAGTGAGAGCTCATGGCCCCTTCTTGCGAGGCAGTCGCTGGGCTTCACCTGGAGAATGACCCAGCTGACGCCTCTTCTCACTCTCCTCCTCCTCCTCCTTCTCCTCCTCGCTCCCATTCTCTCATCTTTGGAGTTAAAGTGCCACCTAGAGTCCAGCCTTCAAAACTATTGTCATCCCCTGGACGGAGCAAGCGACAGTGACCTCCTCCCCCGGCCTCTGGTGGTGTCGTGCTGCGGAAAGAGCCAAAACCCGCCCCCTCATGGCTGACACCAGTTCTGTGCTGCCGCCTCCCAACTCTGCTAGGAAGGCGTTTGCCCCTTACTACGGCCGCTTTCCCCTGCGGCATGCACACGGAGCACGCTTACCCAGAAGGCCGGTCGGGGGGAGTGCACGAAAAGTGCTACAGCTATTCCAGAAGGCAGGTCCCCAGGGTTATTTCACGCTCGCTATTCTGGCCCCTTTCCTCAGATAGCGAAGCCCTAAATCTGACTAGACTGGCTCTGCCTATACTTCAGGCACCATATAATCACAGGGTATTTCCTAGCCTTACCGTGCCCTGCTCTGAAAAGGGACAGCATACGCAGCTGGCACCTTACTCGCTAATCAGCTCCCTGTCATCTGTTTTTTACCAACCAGTTATTCCTCTTAGTTCTGCAGAGCCAGCCCATGTACCAGTTACCTGGGTTTTCTTCCTGCCCTATCAGCTGCACTGCTTCCTGCTTCTCAGGGGGCTGCACTTCTGTGAGTTCCTTTGGACAGGAGGGCTGCACAGCTGCCACAGAGGGCAGAATTGGGCCTGTAAGTCTTTTATTACTGATATGAGATCAGGAAAGAACCCAGCTTGGATCTCGGGGATGCCGGGAGGAGACTGCAGGGCTGGCATGAAAAGGGCATTGAGTACACCAGGGAGCGGAGCCAGAAATGTCCCTTTGCAGAGAGTCACTGGCCATTGCTGTTCCCCCACTCACAGGAAATAGGGCGCATCTCCATTGAAATGAATGGCACACTGGAGGACCAGCTGAACCACCTCAAGGAGTATGAGCAGAGCATTGTGGACTACAAGCCCAACATTGACATACTAGAGCAGCAACACCAGCTCATCCAGGAGGCACTGATCTTCGATAACAAGCACACCAACTACACCATGGAGGTAGGGCCAGCGCTTAGCCTGCAGCCAGAGCGCCTCTTGCCAGGCAGTGGCAATGCTGGGAGGGGTGTTGCAAGACAACGGCAGTGGTTGAGCACTGTTGTCCTGCCAGAGTAAGTGCAGTTCAGGTAGAGCCCATGGCAGGCTTCAGTAAGGATCCCACCATATTGGTTTGCAAGGCTCAGGGTGCTAAGCCAGCTCCTATTTGGGTAACCGCATCCTGCCAGGAGCTGCGCATCTATCCAGTATTCTCCAGCCCTTCCCTGTGACCTTTATGTTGCCCATCAGCGTAAGACTGAAAGGCTCCATATCGATGAAGCGTGTGTGAATTAAGCTGTCATCTCAGGCGCTCGTGACTAGAGCGAGGATGTTTCTGTAGGCTGTGGAGCCAGTGTAAAATTTGTTTCCATCCCTGCCTGTATGGATGGGCATTAGGTGAACATAAGTCCTTTCAGAGCTGTCACTGGTGCCCATTTGAAGAGGCCCCTGACTTCTCTGAGGTATTGTCAAGTTTCCCAACACTCAATGCTCTAACTGTCCCTCTCCTGCTGACCTCAGCATATTCGAGTTGGCTGGGAGCAGCTCCTCACCACCATTGCCCGCACCATCAATGAAGTGGAGAACCAAATCCTAACCCGCGATGCCAAAGGAATCAGCCAGGAGCAGATGCAGGAATTCCGGGCTTCCTTTAACCACTTTGACAAGGTAACCAAGGGCCCAAACATGGCTCTCAGCTGGTTGTGGGGCCAGAGGCAGCTAAGATGCTGTGGCTGGTGATAGTTTCTGGGTTTGATGTCTCATCCTTCTCCTTTCACATGCCAGCCTAGTGCTTATTTTCCTCCACATCCAGTATTCCCTGTATGCTGGACACTTGGGTGGCTGCTCAGGATTGATTCAAATGTTGCCTGGCTGATTAGCCGAGTGCCCACAGCTGGGTTTATTTCTCCTGGTGGTGCACATTTGCACGTGCCTTGGTACAAGTAACCAAATTTATTCTGCGTATGGATGGAAAAGATTAGAGGGACTATTGGGCCCATTCCCTTTAATCACTGACCATCTGCTAATACTTCAGCAGGAAGGAAGTGTAGTTTTGGGGGAGTTATTTCAAGAAAAGAACCTCTGAAAACAACTAACTGCTTTTTAGCAGATGAGGAATCCCAGATGATGTGGGAAAGATGGAACCGAGGCCCATTGTTCATCTCTGAAAAAATCCGTGGGAGTGCCGTTTGCTTGGCAGGGAGGCCAGGCGGGGAACTGTCTCATCTAAAATAAGCTCTGTCCTCCCTCAGAATAGTAATTTGTGCCAGTGTCGGTTGCTCCAGGAGCTGACTGAGCCTATGCCCAGCCCTGCCAGACTGTCCGTGGTTCAGGAGGTGCCCGGCAGGAGTGAAGGAGGCTTGTTCATGAGGAAATGGCTTGGGAGTCTTCCCTTCCCGTGAGCTGACATATTACAAGAGCTCCAATTACCATTAAACTAGAGAGTAAAGGCCAGTGTTTCAAAAGCACCTAAATCCACTTTACAGAAGTGACTTGAGGAGCAGAAGCACAGCAGTTTCAATCCCTCAGGTTCCTAATCCACCTGGCACTTTTAGAACATTATTCCAAACACGAGGGCTGCATCCCAGCTCTTGCTGGGCTTTGGTCAGTGCAGGTGTGTGTTGCAGGGCCAGGGTGGATCACAGCTGTCGGGATGCAGGAGTGTATGTGTAGGAGCTCCTTCAGTGTTGTACCCATTGCTTTGGTAGCTGAACTTCCTCCATGAAGTAGCTATCTCTTGGCACATGGCTGCTCCGTTCTGCAGTAGGCCTGCCTTGGGCATAGTGCGTACGGATGTAGTGCAGGAGAACTCCTCTGCCAGGCAGGCTGCATCTTGAGTTGTAAATTAGAAACAAGCTCAGGCTTACACCCTTCCTTCCTGAAACAGTGAGTTGATTTCGGTTCAACTAATGATGTCCCTTTCCCCTTCTCCCCATCCCTCTCCATGTGCATGTTCCTCTCCAACCCCTACCCCAACATGCATGCCATCGTCTCCGTGAATCCTGGTGCGGCCACCTCGCCACGCTGTGACCCCCCCCTTCATCCTGCATGTTGTGTGGTTCTCTGATGGCAGGATCACGGCGGTACCCTGGGACCTGAGGAGTTCAAAGCCTGCCTCATCAGCTTGGGATACGATGTGGAAAATGACAGACAGGTACCGAGCGTCACTACTGCACAGCCTGCGCTGACACTGCAATTAACATGGTCTCCTTTCTCTCTTCCTTCACCACATTTTTCGCTCCTCTCCTTCTATGCTCTCCAACCATTTGTTTGTGTTCAACTCTGGCATTCGATCCCTCTCCTCTATCGCCTGGTCATATTGCGGCAACTTCCACAACCCCTTCTGAAACTAAACTCTCTGCCTCTCTCTCCTTCTATGGGGCCCTGTCCTCTCCTGCCCATCCCCCTGTTGTCGTGTCTTTGCATGCACGGTCCATCTGGCCCTCTTGGGGCTGGCCCTCTCCTCCTCCCCCCGTCATGCCCTCGGAATAGAAGCGCACAGGAAGCATGGACATGGATGACTTCCGAGCTCTCCTTATCTCCACAGGATACAGCCTGGTATGCTATCCATTCATTTGTTCCTTTCCTTCTCTGATCTTCTCTTGCAACATGAACCTTCAGCCGTGCGCTTGTCAGGTGTGGCAGACTTGCTTCTGGGGCGTTGTCTGTTTAAAGCAGCTCTGTAGAGAGGTGGCACTGTGACCACAAGCCCTGCTTCCTGGGTCTCCCCGTCTTGCCGGCTGATATATGGTTTCACTGGCCCTGCTTCTAGCTGCCTAGTGCAGCGAGACCTGCGTTTCCTGGTGACGTATGAGGCAGGGCCTGCCTGGCTAGGTTTTCATGTCCCAGGTGGAGCTAGCAGCGTCCACAAATTAGGAAAACCCTCTTGTAAACTGAGCTGCTTTGCTCAGGGAATTGACTTATGCTGGGCTTATCTTGTCTCTCCTGGGGGGAGTTTGTTCTCACCTTTCCACGCATTGAGAATAGGCATTAGAATAAGTCTGCTCCCCTCAGTTGTGTGTGTGTGTGTGTGTGTGTGTGTGTGTGTGTGTGTTCTACAGCAGGTCCTGGCCAAGCTTCTGCCCCGCCTCTGCTGAGGTGGGGACTGGCTCACTGTCGACCATTCCTTGCTTAAGGTCTCCTTTGTTTAGCCCACAAGGGCGTACTCCCTGGCCAGCTGTGTGGCATATATATATAAATGGCTAGCCAACACTTTCTAGCCTGGCTGCATTGCTGGTGGTGGTGGGTCAGAGTGGCCATGAGGGCAGAGCACACTGCCTGCACCCAGTGATGAGTGAAAAGCAGTCTTTTGTAAGGGCTCTACCTCTGCTAGCTTATGTGGAGCAGAGTTGCTGTGGCATTGTCCCCCTGGGCCACCACACGAAGGAGTGGGTATTGTTGAGCAAGCTGCAAGGCCTGTAAAAACAGGCTAGAGTTGGGCATGTGCTTCCCCTTGGGGGCCAAATGATTCCAGCTGTAAGAGGAGCTGGGATGCTGATGGTGGCACGCCCATCGTTATACACAGGTGAAGATGACACTGTTGGCACTGTGCTTGTTGCACAGGTTTAGGAGCTCTTTGGGCTGAGGGAGGTCCATAGATCTCCACCCTGGAGGGCTTGTTTTCACACCCACCGGGTGTGTTCAGTATCACCCTTCTAAACCCCACACCTGCAGCAGCTTTGCCTGAGCTGGTCTTGGAATGTCCATTAAAGTTTCTCTCCCCCTTCCAACACTTGCAGGGAGACGCTGAATTCAACCGGATAATGAGTGTTGTGGATCCCAACAACAGCGGGATTGTGACCTTCCAGGCCTTCATCGACTTCATGTCCCGAGAGACCACAGACACAGACACAGCTGACCAGGTCATCGCCTCCTTCAAGGTCCTGGCTGGAGACAAGGTGAGCTGTGGCCAGGAGGCTACAGAGGGTGCATGCTCCAAGCCATGGCCTTCCCACTGCTGTCCCTAGGCTGGCGCAAGTGAGAGAGCAGAGGTGGCGAAGGTAGTTAGATCATCAAGGGCACAGGAGCTGAGCTGGGGGGCAAGGGGGAAGATGTCTGGCAGGTCTCAAAACCTCTCCTCAGTACCAAACCAGTAGCAGGTGCCAAGTAACAAGGCTCTGGCTGCCATCCCCGAGAGTAACTTAAGGCACCATGTGCAGGGACAGACCAGCATGCTCATGAGCACAGCAGCCGGGAATTCCCATGAGCCTGGGCCAGTTCCCAAACCCAGCATCTGCTATGCTCATATTCCCCGCAACCTCAACCCAGACATCTTTATCCCAGCACGGCACTGAGTGGGGACAGGAGTCGTGTGTCTGGGGAGCTTTTTGTGGAAAGACTGTAACTTAGCCAAATCTCTGTCAACATCGGGGTCTGTCCTGCAGAGTGGGATGCTGCTCTGTCTTACATCCGCTGTACACCTCCGAATATGTGATGTTAAGTGGAGGGAGAAATTGAGGGAGGTAAAGATGTTGAGATGAGAGCTGTGACCTGAAGGACTCTTGGGGGGGCGGGGCCAGACAATAGGAGAGGAGCTGCAGAGGAGAAGGCCCTTGGAAGGACAGAAGAGGCTAGTGCCGAGTGAGTGATGAAGGGGGAGGTCCATAGTCAGAAACAAGACAAGCAACTTTGACTTGGATCCAGAAAGAGCGGAAGCCAGCGGATCCGGGTGATTTGATTGCTCTGCTTTGAAATGCATTTTGGTGCCAGCCTGGGGACATCATCCAGGATGAGCTTCACACCTCTCTCCTGGAGGGTCTGTGCCCCAAGTAGGCTGGCAAAGCAGTATCGTTCGCCTGGGCTTCTGACTTAAAGCCTAGACTGAGGGAGCAGCTGTCAGTTTGCCAGTACTCTCACAACTGGGCAGAGCACAGGCACTCAGTGGGAATTTATCTCCTTCTACTCCAGAACTACATCACAGCTGAGGAGCTGAGGCGAGAGCTGCCCCCAGACCAAGCAGAGTACTGCATCGCTCGCATGGCACCGTATCAGGGTCCCGACGCGGTGCCCGGAGCCCTGGACTACAAGTCCTTCTCCACGGCACTGTACGGCGAGAGCGACCTGTGAGCTGGTGGCAGTGGCAGCAAGCGCTGGCGCTTTGGCAGCAGGAGCGAAGGCCTGATTCTCTGCTCTGCATTTACACATGAACTGTCCCTCAGCCATGGGATCACCCTTCTGGAGGACAGAAGCCACATTCGCACTGGGTGATCCTGGGAATTAGCCTACATTCCGGTTGTAACTGCATATTATATGAACCATGTACCTATGCAATGATTTTTTTCACTTTGCTCTGTTAAACATGTGGGGGAGGGCGGGCTTGAAATGTTTTTTCCTCACATTTAGTTGCTTTGGGATTTCTTGACAAGGGGGAAAAAGGGAGAGTCTGAAAACATGCAAGTAGCTCTGGTTCAGATGGTTATTTTTGTTAACTATATCCCGTTCTATTTTTTCAACTGAGCTTAGAAAAAAATATCTGTAGACTGGTATGTTTTTGAAATTGAACCTTTTTCCTTTGTCTCTCTCTCTCTCTCTCTGCCACCTTTAATTTATGCCACTGTGTAGCAGAAATCCTAATAATTTTGTCAATTACCCCCAGCAAAATCCATAGGAGGAGCATTTTTCAGGGATTCCCTCTTTTCCTGAACCTGCCTCAATACAGATCTCATGCACCTGAATCCAGTCTCTTGCTCTTCCTCTTAATTTCTATAGCAGCAGTGGTCTCCAGCAAATCGCCAGTTAGCGAGTCTTGGCATAGTGTGGGATGGGGTGAAGTGAAGTAGCATCCCTTAACTAACAGCAGTACTTTCCCTCCACTCCCAGACATAGTGCATGCATGAAAAGCAGCTCTCTGCTTGGTAACATTATCTTCTGCCTCTGTGTTTTTTTTCCTTAGTGAAACTAACTTGACTCCCAAGGGGCGTTAGTTCCATCTCTTGGTGCTGACCTTGCTAAGTTCAGCCAGCCTGCAGAGCCACCTCTGGCGACTGACAGTACAACTCATCCACTAGCCTTGTGCTTTTCATGGTTTAATCGTCTACTTACAAAATTGTAACATTCCCCTTTTACAAGTTTTGGTGTTCAGTTCTTCAGACTTTTTTGGGGGTGCATTTTGAATTCCTGTTACACAGACCAAATTCTGAGATCTGGAGGCAGGGACCTCTGTGCCTTTCCTACGAAATCTTGTGATGCTTTTTAATTAGTGACTATTAATAAGAACAAAGCAATAAGGTATAAAGAGACAACTTTATCACTTAACTGTAATCCTGTTTGCATTGTCCGTACTCCGGAGACCTCTGGCTGTCCAGTAGGGAGACATCTAAAGGAGTGTTAAGTAGGTTTTACGTTCTGAACATGCATGTCTGTTGGGAAGGGGTTAGGCAGGCCAAGTGAATCATCTTGTTCTCATGTCACCCAACGCTTACAACAGATTGTCTGGGATCTGCTTCATGCCAAGCCATAAAACTGCACCGGCTCCTTATCACAGCAATATTGGCACCTCTCTGCATAGAGGCTACCGCAACTTACAGTGGAGGTTTGTTTTCCCATTAGGCCAAGGCACAGCGCTGGTGTGGGGTTGCCAGTAACTAATGTACCCGTTGTGGAAGGTGCTCTTTCACCTTCACACAGGCCGCTTTAGCACGCCAGGGTGAGTTTGAGAACTGGGGTGGAGGAGAAAATGAAGAAAGCAGTTTATGAATCTGTAGACCCCTGCTGCTGTCACATATCCCTTGCTGCTTTGACACCCTTAGCCACGGAGTCCATTGCTGCTGTCCAATGCCCATTGCACATATTGTCAAGTCAGGGTGTTTAGCAAGAGGCTACTGGGAAAAGGCAGCTAAACACACTTTACTGCATGCATGATGGACACAGGCCTACTAAACTAACTGTGCCCTCAGACTCCAGCCACAAACAGCTCTGCACATCTGGAAACTTCTTGTGTTTTGGAGGGGGAGGATGAAATACCTCTGCACCCTGTATACCAGCAGCCTTACACAGCAAAGCAGGAGGGGCCAGAGCTTTCCAGTTAGAGGACAGGAAGCCAGAAACTGAAAGTATATAGGAAATAAGGGTTTCAAGGGCTCTACAGCCATAGCGTCATCTTTGAGGAGCAGGAATGCTAGCACACCCAGTCTGTTTGGCACTCAGAGCTAGCACCCCTGCCAGTTCACTACTGGTGCATCTCCTGACACACTTTCACAACTGTCTTGGAGCAGGATTTTCTGAGGACCAAAAAACCATCCTTTTTAAAAATTAAAAAAAGAAAATCTCATAGGGTTCCTATTTACTTTATTAACTTACGGATTTATTATATAAATATATATATTCGCCTAGCATCGTATATTACAGTTTTTTGTCATGTAATTAAAATATTGCTGATTATTGTAACAATGGAAACTGTAACATTCCACACCTTTTGTCATTAATCTTTTATTTCACCCCTTTTGGCATTGGAGACTGGTAGTCATGGAAGCATTTTATTGTGTTCACTATTGAATGTCCTTCAACAGCTGGGGGAATGCACATGTCCACAGGCAGGAAAACAGCAATAGGCAGTAGTCAGCTTTTATATGCCTCTGTTTATGTTCTTAAAAAAAAAAAAAAAAAAAAGCTTTGAGGTTTCTGGGAAACCAGCCCTCCTCCTTCTTGGGACAGGACAATAAAATGTGTAATATTTTTAAGGATGATCATATGTATCCTTTCTCCTCCTCCTAAGTACACCGTACACTTCCCATTGGTCACTTTCCTTGTCTGTTACAGCGCAGACTTTCAGTGGCATTGGAGAATATCAGGTATTGAAATGGAAACTTCAAACCAGCGATAATCGCTTTGTCTCCAGAAACAGCTTTCAAACACTGCTCCGCCCTCCCCCAGAATGGGGGCTGGAACAGAGTTCTGAAGCTGCAGGTGGGGAAATCGAGACATGCAGTGAGCGGGGAACAGAGTCAGAACTCTGATGTGCAGTCCTGTATCTGGGCCTTCTCACCATACTTCTCTCTTGGGCTCAAGTCTTGTCCAGAGTCAGGTTAACTTTCGGATGCTCCATCTCATGGGAATTCAGTGGCTAAGTCAGGTTAACTTGTTGCCAGAGCAGAGGTGTACCTTGGATCCATCACATGTGGGGTGTTCTGCACAAGGCTGGGGAGCATCTTAGAGCTGGAAGCCTTAAATGTTTTGCTTTGTGAATGCCCAGTGGGAAAACCAGGTGCACTGCCTGTTTCCCAGCTATGGTTGTCCCTGGACGTCTAAGGCCAGGACACGGCATGCAGGCCAAGTCCTGCTTCATCTACAGTTCTACCCAAAGCTGCAAAGTTTAAATTCCTACTAATGTGCCCCCCATCCCGAACCCAAGTGGGCTCTCCTTCCCTTGGTCTGGATCTAGAGTTCTTCTGGAGTGGCTCTGCACTGGGCAGGTTGTGATGCAGGGAGTCAGATCTGACTGCTGTGACGTTGGAATTTGTTTTGCATTCAAGGGGCTTTTTTCTTCCACATTTGTCCCTGTTTCTGGATTTAGGTCACCCCTAGACTGGAGACTTGTTTCTCCCATGAGGAGCGTGTGCTGCTGTTGGATCCCTTTGGAGGCGAAACTGGAGGCAGGACAGGAATGTTACCCACATACTCCACGTGTGTGGGCCATGCTCAGTAAAATGACAGCTGCGCTAACAGAGACCAACAATAGGAAAACATAGCAGGTCCGGAACCATACCCTCCTGGTGCTGGGCAGCAAGGACGGTGGAAGTGCCTTCGCCCAGTTGGCAGGAACAATCCCAAACTAGTTTTCAGCTTTCCAACGTTACTCTGCTGTTCCCCAAATGATTTCCAAGTTGCCAGTACCCCAAACCCAGCCTGTACTGAGCAGTTAGGCATCCGTCAAAGGTTGCAATTTAAATTTCAGTAGTGACTGTTCACAGTGACCCATGGCTCTTCCAGCCCCTGAAGCCCAGTTTCCTTCTAAGAGGCCTGTCGTGGAGTCTTGATGCTCCAGGGAGTTGGTGTGAGTCACACCCAGGTTGGCCAATGATCTAGTGCAGTTACAGTTCTTCAGCAAGGAGGCCCTGTATGGGTTCTGGAGCCTGAGAGGCAGGCGTCCCTCTGTGCAGTGAGTGAGGGAAGTGTACCCTGCTGTCGCCTGGGCTTGACTTGCTCTGGATCACAAAGGCTCCAGGGCTGTGAAGGCCAAGACTAAATGGAGGGTTTCCATGACTTGAGATTGGACCTGTTACTTCTCTCCACTGAGCTCAATGCCCCCCTCATGCTGTGAGCCCGTCAGGCTAATTAATTCCTCCAGGGTGCTAGTGCCAACTAGAGCAGTGGTATAGTAAAAGCAAGTTATTTTCGCAAATAATCAGTGCTGGCTGAACAGTCGGGAGGGTTTCTCAGGCACCAACTTCCCTCTGCGATGAGTCTTGCTGCATGCCTTGATGGGTGTGCACCAGTCCTCACGCTGGGCCCACTGCTGCTTTGGCCCATCAAGTGAAGGTGACAAACTGTGAGTTGAACAGTGAGTGAGCAGCTGGCGCATTGGGTCTTGACTGCTCCTGCCTCTGTGTAACTCCTCTGCCTGCAGCAGGGTTGTTCCCTGTTCACAGCCTCACTGAGAGCAACAGAGTCCAACCCTCTGAAGTGAGCGTGCAGGTCACGCTCTGTGGAGGGAGTTTTCCCACTGTGGCTAGAGCCGAGGCTCTTGGGGTGAAATGAATCTCATCGCTCACCTCCATATGGGTCATGTTTATGATGGCACCAATTCAGTGACTGCACAGACCTGTTGGAGTGAAGTTGGGTGTGTTCAGGGTGGCGTCCAGCCTACACCTTTTTCTGTCCAGTTCAGCTCAGCGCCAAGGTAAGCAGTGTCTAACAAGGTTGCTGCCTACACTGAGGCCAGATTTTCAGGTTCTACAATGAGCCTTCCTGTCAGAGCAGCAGGTTCCCCTTCCCGCGGGTCCTTGTCATTCCTCACTGCCCAATGTTATGTGCAGCTAGTGCTGCACCCCAGAGCCTCTCACCGAGCAGGGGTGAGCAAACCCATCTGGAGGCAAAGAATTAGGGTTTTGGAGCAGCATTTTGCCCACATGCAGAATAAATTGTGGACAAAAGCTAGTGCAGATGTGCACCACCAACAGGAATGCGTACTATGGGCGGCTGTGCGCTCTACTGATCAGGCAGGGAGCACCTGAATCGCTCCTGGACGGGCATCCAAGTGCTCAGCTTACAAGGAGCAGCGGTGGAGTGGATCTCTTGTTTTCTGGTGGGTAAGATTCCACTGCAAAAGGGTAGCAGCTCCACCCAGGAGAGAGGATCTGGTAACCCTGTTACGTGACGGGCCTCAGCCCCTACTGAAGTATCTTGAGCTGGTGAATGCACCTACTCCCTGCAGTAAACTCTATGCCTGGGTATAAGGCCCTGGGTGATCAGCAGCCAGATCCTACCAAAGACCCAGACCAGCTGCGCCACACGAGAAAAGAAGCCATCGAGGTCAACGTGCAGGTGGCAGCTGCAGTATTTTCTGTTGGCAAGCTTAGTCACAGAGAGGTCGCTGTGTTAGTCTGTATTGTCGCAAAACAAAGAAAGCAGGCCCCTAGCACTGTAACAAGATAATTTCATAGAATCATAGAACAATAGAGCTGAAAGAGACCTAAAAAAGCAATTGAGTCCAGCCTGCTGCTCTAAGCAGGACCAAACCCATCAGATCAGCCCCACCAGGGCTTTGTCAAGGCAAGACTTAAACACTTCCATGGATGGAGACTCCACTACTCCCCTGGGGAGACCATTCCAATGCTTCACTACCCTCCTAGGGAAAAAGTTTTTCCTAATGTTCAACCTGGACCTTCCCAACCGCAACTTGAGACCATTGTTCCGTGTTCTGCCATCCATGACCACTGTGAACAGCCTCTTTGCAGCCTCCCTTCAGTAAGTTGAAGGCTGTTATCAAGTCCCCTTTCAGTCTTCTCTTCTGCAGACTAAACAGTCCCAATTCCCTCAACCTTTCTTCATTAGTCAAATGCTCCAGACCCCTAATTAGTTTGGTCGCCCTCCGCTGGACCCTCTCCAGTGTCTCCACATCTTTCCTATAATTGGGGGCCCAGAATCAGACACAGTACTCCAGATGCGGCCTCACCAAAGCCGAATAAAGAGGAATAATCACTTCTCTGGATGTATTAGGTGATGAGCTTTAGTGGGACAGATCCACTTCAGGTCTGGGAAATTCTGATAAAAGTAAACTGACATGACAAGAATTTAACGGGAAGGTAGGAAAAAAAAATAAAATGAAAACTGATGAATTGGCTGCATAGGACAGAAGGAAAAGGGGACGAAGGGCAACAGTTTCCCCATCTTTGATATTCATAGTGGGTGCATCTGGGGCAGCACCGGACTCAGGTTCTCTGCGGTGCCTAGGATCTGGAGCTTCACATCAATGGGAGGGAGCTCAGGGCAGTCAGGTTGGCATGCGAGGTGTTTCGGAAACACCCAGTGGGACATTGCGTGTTGGTGACCACAGACAACACGCCAGCAACATATTGTATCAACACATGGGGAGGCTGGGGAAGCCTGAGGGACACCCCTGCATCCACTGTCCAGCCATACAGGTGCAGAACTAGGGCCGGCCAGCCAGGCCCCCCCCCCCCCCCCCGCCAAACTTCCCAGATGTGAGAGGAGCCGGCTGATGAGCTGAGTGCTGGCCAGCCTCACCCCTTGCTGTCCTGCTGACCCCAGAGCCAGCCAGCCAGGGGAAGAGGAGAGAGCCCAGCGCTGGCCAGGCGGGAGGAAGGAGCTATTGTGCCAGCGGCGGCAGGGTGGGGTCATTCCAGTGTCAGAGCCGAAAACGACTCCTTGAAGAGCTGCCAGTTGCTGACCTCTGACCCCAATGGCAGCGCTCTGCGTCCTACCTTAGTCAGTAGTGAAGCTGCTGTAAGTGGGCCTATTAGTGACTTTAAAAAGTGTCACCGGCACGCGGACCATCCATGGAGGTCAAAAGGTCACGGTGCGGCCCATCCCCCGGAAAGGTTGCTGACCCCTGCTCTGGGGTAACTAATTCCATTTGACGGGGCAGCTCTGCCTGCGTCCAGCCCTTGAGGGGGGAAGGGCAGCGGGGGTGGGGCAGCTGTGCCTGGGTCCAGCCCTTGGGGAGGGGAGGGGATAGTGTGGGGGGGGGCGTGATTGACAGGGATTCCCTCAACTGTCAGCCCTCCTGGCAGGGTGGCAGTTGGGCTGTACCAATCCCAGGCCTGGTGACAGTGCACAGTAGTCTGCCAAGTGGGCTGTACCACGCCCACAGCTGGTGGGGGGGGGGGAATCCGGAACCTTCTGGCCATTGAGCCGCACCACTCTTGCTTGGTGCTGCCCCAGCAGAATGTTCCGGCAGTTGGGCCGTACCACTCCCGCCGGTGATCCACAGGACAGCTGAGATTGGGCCGTACCACTCCTGCTGGTGGTCCTGGTGCAGATACAGCCCAGAGCCTCTGAGGGTTGGGCCGTACCACTCCTGCTGGTGGGGGGGGGGGGGCAGAGGCTACGGAACCTTCCGGCAAGTGGGCTGTGCCACATGTGGCGCACAAGTCAGTTCTGGCCGTTCCCCCCCCGTCCCCCTGGGCCAATGGGGCCGTGTCGCAAATCACCGCCCCCTTCTGGACGCCCGGGGCCCCGGCTGCGCCCACCTGCACGTCCCCTAACCGGCCGCGCAGCTGGGCCCCGGCGGGCCAGTCACGGCGCAGCACCGACGACCCCGGCCTGGCTGCCCAACCTGCCCGCTCTGGGCACCGGCGGGGTAGCCCTGTGAACGCACCTGCGCCCACCCCCGTGCCGCCACGCCTCCGTTCTCACCAGAGCCCGGCCCCGCGACCAGCACCCCCGGAAGGAGGGACGCTCGCTCCCGGGCGCGGTCGCTGCGGTGCTGGGAGACGTGCTACCATGGACCCTGCGCAACCCTTCGCCACCGGGGACAGTGGCAGACTCGCCTGTGAGGTAGAGACGTGCGTTTATCCCCATTATACAGAGAGCAAAGTGAGGCAACGGTCACACGGGCAACGTGGGGCAGAGCACAGAATGCAAGGGACCCCCCGGGCCTCCCTGCCCCTTGGCTACGTGAATGGGGTCTCTTTGTTGGACAGCTGGGCCAGCAAGAGAGGACAAGTGCCCGCTGCTGTCCCCACCGGAGGGATCGGTTGGGTTCTGATCAGCTAGCACAGGGCTGGGCCATGGACGGCTGGTATCACGGGAAGGGGAAGGTAGTTCCTTCCCGAAGTGCGGGCAGGGCAGTGCCCCATGCTCTGCCCCTGCTTCAGTGTGTATGACCCGGGCGATCTGGGATCAGGCTGTGGCCAGGCTGTCAGTTCTCTGGGAGCTGGGGAGGCTAGTGCTGGGTGCTACCCAGCCTCTCTTCCCCTCACCCTGTGCTCTGGCTGGAGCTGAGCCAGGCTGGGGCCATGAGCTGCCCTCTCTCCCACTTGAGCTCCACTGGGGACTGGGTCAGGCTGGGTGCGGGGGGGCGGGCAGGTACTGCCCTCTTTCCCCCAGTGCTCAGGCTGGTGCTGCATGCTGCGCTCTTTCCCTCCCAACCCCGACCCCCAGTGCTGTAGGCTGAGCTGGGGCAATCCGGAGCTGGGCACATCCCTCCTCCAGCCGTGCTGCGCTGCCTGATCTCCCTGCCCTGTGCTCTTGGGCTGGGGTTGGGGGAAAGCTAGGGCCACGCACCGCCTGCTAGGAGAGGTGGTCTGGGTCGGAGAAGGATTTGGATGAAGGAGGGGGTTGTGACCTGGGGCAGGGGTTGGGATGCAGTGTCCAGGATGGCATTTGGATTCCAGAGAGGATTCTGCCTGGGGGGGCGGAAATGGTGTAGGAGGGTGTGCGTAGCCTGGGAGGGAGCTGTAACCTGGGGAAAAGCAGAGGGGGTTACAGAGGGTTTGGGTGGTGATGACTCAGGGAATTGGGGTGCAGGTTGGGGAGGGGCTATGAGTGCAGGGGATGTCTGGCTTGGGGGAGGCACTGCAGGGAGCTAGGACCTGGCGGGGGCGGTCTGGGTGGTGTCATGCGGCAGGAAGTTGGGGTGTGGGAGGGGCTGGGGTGTCAGAGTCAGGCTCTGGCCTTTATTGCCCTGCCTTTGAATCACACACAGCTCGTTTAAAGTGGAGCAGGATAGAAAGAGACCCATTGGAAACCCTTCCCCACGCAGCACAAAGTCAAATTATTTCTCCTCTCGTAGATCCCAAACTGCTGGTCCTCCCTACAGCTGCCATTCCGTTCCCCCTCTTCTCTCCCTGATGGGCTCGCTGGATGGCAGCAGCTCCCCCGATAGGCCAGCTCAGCTCTTTCCCTCCCACTCCTCCCTTCTTTGGCTGGCTGCAGTTGCATTGAGCAGCCAGCTGGAAATCCCAGAGTCCAATGTCTGGGCTGGCAGCTCAAGCTGAAGACCACGGAGAGTGGGAGGAACTCTGCCTGGCGTGTCCAGGCTGGGGACTTGGGCCCTGCTGCTTGGCTGGACAGGAGGAGATCACCTGTCTGCCCTGCTCCAAGCTGGGCTGGCTGCAGGGTCCATCTGGGGGAGCGCCTGGGAAACAGCCTGAAAGACAGAGGTGGCAGTCGGTGTCCAGGCGCCCCATTGAGAGAACTGAGGCTGTGAGCCCCAAAGACTCAGCAGCTAAATCAATCGATGCCATAGAGTATTCTGGTGCTGTACAGGGACTTCAAGCCAGGTCGGCCTCTCCTTCCTGGGTCGCTCTCATCCCAACCTGAATGTCTCAAAGTCTAACAGACACAAAGCCTTCCTCCCTCTTGGGGGTTCTTCCTCAGCCTGACTCTGGCTGGCCTGCCCTTGCTGGGCTTGGTAGCCCTTTCTCTGGCCTAGTATATCCCCTTCAGTGGGACTGAAGTTGGGGGGAGGACCTGTCCTGCCCTGGACTCTCATCCTGCAGCAGCTCCCCCATCAGTGACAGCAGCTTGCAGAGTCTCATTGGATCCATTAGTTTCTCTGGGAGCCTTCTTGCTATGGCTGCTGCATCCCTCAAAGCCTTTTCTGTCAGGGCCTGAGAGCCCACCGTGGGCTGCTCCACCCTTGAGTTTGTCCCTGCTCCCCTGGGCTAACCTCAACACAGCCCTGGCACGTTCTCCTCGGCGCTTTCTGTCCAGGACAGAGCAGAGCACTGGGCTGATTTCCCTCTGCAGGATCTCACACGAGAACTGCTGCTGCTCCATGCAGGTACCAGCTGCCTCTCTAGCTCTGTCTGCCCTTCCCCCTCCTTCTGGTGGGTTTCTCAGAGCAGCTGGAAAAACACCTTGTCTTGCTTTGGCTGCTGAACCTATCCTGGGAACTGAGGTGGGAAATCCAGTGACCAGCTCAGTCCCTTGACACACCTGCTTAGGGGACATGGCACCCTTCAGTCGCCCAGCTTTCCAGCTGCACTTTGGGATGCTGGGGTGAATTCAGTGCTCCGGATTATGACAGTCATAAACAAATCTAGTTATCATTAGTGGTCCCTGTGTGGCCAAGGCCAGGAATCACAGCCCTCTCACTGGGCCAGCATCTCCAATTGACGGTCTCTCTCCAGGACCAGGGCACTTCTTTGCCTGGTCACTCAGCCTCTGGCTGGGTCTCTAAGCCCACCCTTCTAGGGCCCAGCCTCTCTCACACTGATGGTCCAACAAGGTCTATGTATGGAAAGAAGTCCTTTGGCTCTGGCTGGGGCTCTTGCTCAGCCTATGGTCCCCTTGCTGGGCTTGGGAACGTCCCCTCGGTGTGCAAACATCCCCTTCTCTGGGCAGGAGTGGAACCTAGTCCCACCTTGACAGTGGTACCAGCCGAGGGCCCTCTGTCAACCGCTGGGGCTGCTCCTTCCTCCGTGCTGCAGCTTTCCCCAGGCACGTTCTGCCTCTCTTCTCATGTTCCTGCGAGACTTTCCTTGCTGCTCTGAACTTCTACCTTGTTCTCCTTCCAGGGCAAAGCCCAGCTGAGCTTTATCACCACTGTAGTCTGGCTCTTTGTGGGAGGTCTGAGGTCTCTCTCAGGCAGGGCTCATCCTTTCATTAGTGAGACTAAGCCCCAGGATCTGAAGCCCAGAGGGAAGGCCCCTGTTCCAGGTCTGCTCTACCCTGTACATCTGCTCCTGGTTTGAGGTTCTTACTCCCCATTTCACAGCTGGTTTCCAGAGGGGCTGAGGACACCCAGGCTCCATTGGCTGGAAGTGAAGCTGGCTTGTGATGGTGACTCACGTTCAGGGCCTGCCTCATGCTGAGCTTTGCAGTGTGGTGAGGGGCCTGGAGAAACCCCAGCGCTGATGGGGTTGAGATTCTGGGAGCTGCAGGGTTGGATTGTTCTGCTGCGGGAAGTGGAGCTGGAGAGCGAAGAGGCGATGGGACAGAGACTGCAGGATGCTCTCTCTGTGCCTGAGGAGCTGGAGCCTCCTGCCAGAAAAGCTCCAGGTTTGAGGCCATTTCTGGGGAGCCTCTTCTGGGAAAGAACAAGTGGGGATGGGGGGCAAATCAAGGAGATGTTTCTGTGCCTGGGCTGGGATCCAGGGACAGGCTTCACAGGGGCTGTGTTTGTCCAGCTCAGGGGGCCGTGGGACCTCCCACTGACTGAGCTAAGCCCATTCTAAGGAGTAGACGTGTTAGCCTAGCTGTAGCCATCTAACCCAGGAAAGCGAGAACCGTGCCTCATTTACAGTAAGCCTGGCCTGGTGCCTTCCACCCTTCTGTGATTCTGTGCTCTTTGGGGCACTCTGGGAGTCTGCTGCCCTGGCTACCTGCACGGAGCCACCGCAGCAGACATGGGGAGCTCACACATGCAGCCCAACACTTATCATCAATGGACAAAGTGAAATACCTGTCAGAGCCCCACACTGGTAACTTCTAACCACCCGGGGAACCCAGCCAGCCCCACTCCCTAAGCCCTGTCCTGCCCTGCCTGAGTGTCCTTACCTCCCCATCCCTGGCTGTGTATCTGTAGGCCAGGAGCCTGCTGTCGTCCTGCCAGTGCCAGCACCACAGGTGTTCTGCCTGGAGGATGGTGAACTCTGAGAGAGACAGACACATGGGTCATTCTGCCTGCAGGGTCTGAGTCCTTCCAACCCCACTGATGGCTGCACAGTGGGCAGAGCCCTCCCTGCAACCCCAGCCCAATAGAATGGCAGGGGCCACAGCAGGCCAGAGACAGAGCAGCTCCCCCTCACTTCCCCACACCCCACTTGGTCAGTGTGAGAGAAGTGGGCTGGGCTCCCAGCACCCAGCTGCGGTCACTCTCAGGGTGTAATTGGGTCCCATGGCCCAGCTGAGTTCCTTACCCCTGTGGTGCAGCAGCAGCTGGCAGCCAGTACCCACCCTCCCTGGCCAGATGGCTGTGGATGTGTCTGTGGATGGGTCTCCGATGAACAAAGGCAGCTGTGCCATGTGGTGACCCATCCCAGGAACTCGGCTGAGTTCTAATGTGGGGAGAGGAGAGGGGAAACCATCAGCGTTATCCTCTCAGCTCCCAGTTCCCACGGGCCAGGAGCCTCCCTCCCTCAGTCCCTCTGCAGAAGGTGCCAGGAGAGAAACCCTAGAACCAGAACCTTCATGGCGCACAGGCCCAGGGTCGCCACAACAGTGGGAAAAGGAGAACTTGTCAATTTGAGCTCACTCCTGGCTTTGACTCTGCCTCCCCAAGGGCAACCCTCCCAGCCCACTGGCGCTGCAGCACCTACAGCCCGTAGGAGCCAGCACTGGGCTCAGCGTCACTTACGCCAAACTCCGGGAGGGTGATGGCGACTCTGAGCGCGGCCGTGCTGCCCTGTAGGGACCTGGCTTTCTCCTGGGGCACCTGGACACCAGCCAGCAGTCGAGGTGCTGTGGGGGAAGGAGGCAGGTCAGGATCAGTGGGCAGGGGCCTGTGCTGTGCTGACCAGTCCTCCCCAGCCCCTGGGGCTGAGACATTATGCACAGGGCAGAAGAACCGAGGCCCTGACGGCAGAGCTTTAGATGAGGTTTGTTGCCCCGGGGGACTCAGGGCCCATCACAGAGAAGAGCTGATTCCCTGGGACCCTCCTGTGTCCCTCACCAGGCTCCTGCGGCTCTTCTCTGAGCCCAGCTCCTGGATCTCATGGGGGGGTTCAGACACTCACCCCTGTAGCCAGTCGGGGGGCGGGAGGGGGTCAGTGCTCAGCAGGCCCAGGCAGAGCTCTGGCTGGAAGCCCCAGCTCCTTCCTCTGCCCTTCCAGGAGGCTGGGCCTGACATGGGATCGTCCTGACTGCCCTGACCAAGGAATGGGAGAGGCAAACCCAGCTAGGGGAACAGATGGGAAACTGGAGCTGCCAGTCTCTCCTTACCAGCCTTCCTCAGTGTTTGGGTAAAACTGCCCCTGCCCCTCCCCATGAGCTCACCTCTAAGACGTGGAGCCCAAGTGCCTGGGGACTCTGCTCCCCGATAGGACCCTGTTTGTGGAGTGGGTGGGGTCCTGCTCCATCTCCTGGGTGAACGCTGCTTGCAGGGCAGCCATCAGAAGGTGGGTCTGCTGCTCTGTCTCCAAGGCAGGTTTCATAGTACTTCCAGAGGGAGGAGCTGGGATTACACTGTGGCGGTGGGACAGATAACGGCATGGACGAGAGACCACAGGGAACAGGACCAAGCAGGTGCGACATTATTGGATTCGGCTGTGAGCTTACAAACCACTGTTCTGTGTTTGCACCAGACCTTGCACAAAGTGGCCAAGGGAGATGTCTGTAGCAAGCCGATGATTTCCTAATTCTGGCTGTGCTGCTCAGACGCGCGTGTTGTTGTATGTGATGTTATCAGGGTGGCTGTGTCCTTGCATTTGAAATGTTTGCTTCTGAGAGAACATGCACGGGCTTGGCCAATGCACTGCGGATGGGTTGCTAATCAAGGGCACAGCAGCACTGCTCAGGCAATGCACCTCAAGTGCTGTCAAACCACAGCTGAGGAACTTGCCTGTGAAGGTTGAGACCAGCGTGCCACCAAGGGCTGCGGTGGAGTCATGCCTGGACAGGTGACTTGGTCATGTGACCAACTCCTGTGACTGGAGCTGCCTGGGGCTGAAGCTGCGTTGTGGCTGGAGCCACCAAAGTGCAAGCCACCCCAGGCTGAAGTCACGCCGCGCTCGCCACCCCGCAGCTGGAGCCCGCCAGGGCCAGAAGAACTGTGTGCACTGCTGCTGCCACGCACTTGTCCACCATGTGGTGGGGCATGTGCGTCGAGCGTCTGGAGGGTTGTCTCCCGTGTGCAACTCTCCTGAGCCACATTTCCCTACACTGTGTATTTTGCTACACTATGTGTATTGGACACTGCAGCTCAAGACTGTCCTCCAATTGATTTTGCACCAGCTCATCACTTCAGGAGCATCTTTACTATGTCCTGAGCCTGGAAGGACTGATAACACATCCTAACAAAGGCTGCATTGCACAGACTTTAAAGATAGCCATTTATTCCATCTCTGCTACAAGCCTGCATCAGGAACTTTGCTTTGGTGTGTGTCCTTTATTCCTTTAAAATTGTACGCTCAACCGTTCCCTTTTTCTTTTATTAAGAAACCTTTCGATGTTAGATTCTGTGGGATCGGCACAGCGAGCTCTTTGGAGTAAGATCTGAGGTAGAAATTGAGCTGGGAAGGCAGCTGGTTCTTTGGGATCAGGAGAGCCTATTCAGATTTGCTGAGATTGGTTTTAATCAACCTCTCATCTGTGTACGGCGGGTTACTGGTTGTGGCACAGGAGAAGCTGGAGTGTCTGAGGAGATGGCTTGTAGCCAGTGCGGTGAACAGAAGAAGTGTCTTTGTGACTGATTTGATGCCTTATAGTGGGGGACAGCCAGTCCTGGGCTGTAAGTACCGCTGTCTTTAAGAAATATGCCCTGATTTGATCCTCTTAATGATACCCCCAGTAACCTGACACCTTACAACTGGCAAAAAAGGAAACTGAGGCAGCAAGCCAGGGAATGGTAAAGCCACTCACACACAGCGGCAGGGCAGGACTAGCACCTCTTCCCTGCACTCTGCTGCTCTTCTGTATCTGACCCCAGGAAGGAGCCTCTCCCCAAGGCCCCCAGAACATCACTGGACTGAAAGGACAAGACCAGGCAGGAGACAAGGAATATGCCCATCCCCTGTGCCAGCGGAGCTGCCCTTGGTCGGAACCTGGAAGGGCAGGGGCAGTGATGCCCAGGCCAAGGCCATAGCAGCACCAGGGCAGGGAGCCAGGGGAAGGGCTTGGTCCCTGAGGCTGCCCACAGTGCTGAGGGCGTTGGCCAGCCCAGCGTGGGGTGGAGAGTCCTCAGGCTCATCTTCAATGATTTCCTGTGAGACCCCGAGGAGACAAAGGAGTGTGTGACATTCGGGCCCCATTAGCACATGCCCATGAGGAGCCCCACAGCCAGCGCCCACCCAGCCAGCAGCATCCACACCCCGCCTCCCGCTGCTCCACTTCCTTCCTGCCCAGCAGGCAGGGCCCCTCTCCTTGGTCCTACCCTGCTCGGCCCCTTCCCCTTCTCCCCTCCTCCTGCCAGAACTTCCCTGTCCAGCACTGTCCCAGCTCCTGAGCCGGAACCAGCTGCTTCCGCATCCCCAGCTTCAGCTGCCCCCCAACCCCTCACTACCCACTGCCCATGAGTGACCAAGCTCAGAATTTCCCCTGCCTTTTCTCCTCAGTTGTTAGCTCCTCTGCAGCCTCTCTAGTACCCTCACCCCCATCCTGTGCTTGGGGAAAACGTTGCCCAGGAGATGGACACTCAGTTCCTGCCCAGCTGGGGAACATTTATACCTTGAGCTGCTCTCAGATGTCCTGGAAATCAGCTTCGGCAAAGTCCTCAAGCAGCAACTCGTTCTCCTTCTTCTCCATCTCCTCCATGTCGTCATCCACCCTCTCCTCCGCCTCCTCCTCCCCCTCCTTGTCCTCTGAGACACTGGGGGTCCCTGCACCAGGGAGGGAAGGAGACAGGGTGACACCAGAGTGTTAGCCTCCCCCTTTCCCACCTTAAGGAACCATGGCAGATGGGGCCCCACTCTCCTACTTGCAGAGGTGCCCCCAACAACTTCTAAATCCCCTAGCAGAGCCCACACGCCCATCAGGGACTCCCTGGGAGGTGCTGGTTTACCCAGAGCATTAGGGAACCAAGCAGCAACAGCTTCCACTGTGGCAACCCACTCCCGTTTCCCTGGCTGCAGAACAGCTGTGTGAGGGCTGCTGGTGTCCGTGGGTTTGAACGTACCTGGTGCTAAGCTGTTAGCTATGGGGAGGGTACGGGGAGTGCATGGTACCAAGCAGGATGGGTTTATGTGTATCACTAAGTGCCTGGCTCTGGGTGCTTTTAGGCCATGTGACTTACCAGCTCTGGCTCTTGCTGCATTTCTGTGGGCAGAATCTCCCCAGCACAGTTTTTGCTTTACCCTACTGCTGTTCAGGCCTGAGGCCTTTAGCTTTGCTGTATGTTAACAAAGCATTGACTGGTGTCATCAGCCTTTAGCCTTACACCAAGGGTCTCATTACTACAGGGGGCTCAGGCCAGACACAGGCACTGCTGCAGACCCACCCCCAGAGCACTGAGAGCACCCCTGGGCCCAGGCCATTCACAGCCCCTCTCCAGCTCTCCCTCAGCCCATCCCTCTCCTCACCTGGAACAGAGCAGCTGCCGCAGTCGTCCTTGCAGCTCCAGGAGACCCAGGGGATGCCGCTCTCCCAGAGTACCAAGGAGCAGTGGCTGGTGCTGGGAAGGGAACCCTCCAGCTTCAGGTCTGAAGAGGCTGGAAGGTCCTGCTGGGCATCGAGGCTGAGCTCCTGGGGCAGGCGTCTCTCTCCGCAGAGGAGGCCTCAGAGCCACCTTGCCCAGCTCCTGTCCTGGGCTGGGTCCCGCCTGCACAGTCACAACATGGGCCAGCTCCATGCAGGCCTGGTTGCTGCCTCTCTTGCCTCGGCGCCTGTGCCAGCAGCAGGTTGCCTCCACCAGGAGGTCAGGCAATTGCAGCTCCTGGCCTGCGTGGAAGCTGCTTCCCCACCCACAGGGAGGGAGGCGCTGCTCTGCTCGTGGGGGAGGCAGTGGCTGCTTCCTGCAGGCTCTGGCTTTGGGACTACCTTCAGAGCCTTCCTCCTGAGCACCTGCAGGAGCCTGGCCAACTTGGAACTGAGCAGGAAGCAGGTGTGAGACTGAGTCAGGGCAGCCCCTCACTGACGGACCTTCATGGTCCTTCCTCACCCCTGTCCCAGCCACTGCAGCTGCTTGTCCTCCCACGGGGGGCTAGGGAGTGCCGGTGACAGCCTGGCAGGAGTCCTTTGGATGGCCACTCCCAACTTTGGCACCCCTGGGGCTTCAGTACCCAAGGAATTGCCTCCTCCTAGCACAGTGAGTCAGTCACAAAGACCAGCTATCCCTTTGGAGAAGCAGCCACATTCCCACCCTGGCTAGTCCAGGCTCCTGCTGGGAAACAGTTTCCCACATGAAAGCCCTGCAGCTCCAAGTCACAGGGCATCCAGCACTCGGATGGGACAAGGGACCCTGTACTGCTTTCAGCAGAGAGATCCCTTGCACCTCAGTTGTTGGAGGTATGGGGAGTTTGGAGCTGACACACCAAAGGCCTGCTCCCACCAGCACAATGATGTCTCTAGCAGCCGGATCTAGAATCTGCAGCTCATCGGTTTCTTCCAAGGGGAGAAAGTACCAAAAGTACATCCCAAAGTACAGAATGACAAAGACAAGGAGACTCAGGTCCCACTGCAGAAATGTTCCTGAGAAACTTCTCCTCTGCTGCCACTATTCAGCTTGTCTCTCCCATGTGGGCTGTGCTGAGGAATCCTCCAAGATGTTATGGAGATCTCCCATTTCCCCTTTGACTCCAGCGCTGGGTGCTGCGTGCTGGTGTGTTTGAGAGCTGGGATTTTCTCACCGCTGTCCTATGAAGGAGGATCTTTGATTTTGTTTTTCTGCAGCAAATTGCCACAACTTGTGTCAATGGCGGTTGCTTCTTTGGAAGAGTGGCTGAAAGCCGGACACTGCCATTGGCATTTCCTGGCCGGCTCTGGAGAGTAGAGGTGGATGCATGTTAATGGCCCATGTTAATTTGGAGCTCACTGGGTTCCCCACATAGTTTCCAGCTGGGTCTTCTGCTTCCTGACTTGCAATTTCTTCCTTTTATTATTGAACCTTTAGATTTTAAATTCCAGAGGACTGACACAGCCTGATCTTGTGGGTCAGATCTGAGGCATCAATTGACCTGGGACCATGGCTGGTCCTTCAGGATCAAAAGAATCTGTTTGGCTTTCAGAGACTGGTTTTCATAACCTCTCATGCATTAGGTGGGATACTGGTTGTGGCACAGGAGAAGCTGGAGTATCTAACAGGATTACTTGTGTGACTTCTTGCTAGCCAGTGTGGCAAACAGAAGTGCTCTTTGTGACTGGTTTAGTGCCTGGTTTAGAGAAAGGCCCCCCAGTCTTGGCCTGTAAGTAACCCTGTTTCTGAGTAATTTAACCTGAATTGAGCCTCGTAGCATTCCCCCCAGAACCCTTTCTATTCCACCTGTGGACTCTCAGCATTATCCTCTCAAGCTCCCAATCCTCTCCTTCCCTCAGTCCCGCTGCAGGAGGTGTCCGGAGAGAGACCCTTGAACCAGAACCTTCATGTTTTGGCCACTAAGGAGCCTAGAGCTGCTCTGCGATGCCAAGCAAGGACCCAGGGCCTGGTGTGAATCTGGTGGGCTCAGGGGCTGCAGCACGGTCCCCTGAATAGGCCCAGGGTTACCACAACAGTGGGAAAAGGAGAACATGAGTCAAGCCAAGCTCATTCCTGACTCTGCCTCTGCAAGCGGGACTCCCCCCACCCACTGGTGCTGTAGCACCTACAGCCTATTGGAGGCAGCACTGGCCTCAGAGTCACTTACGTTAAACTCCAGGAGGGTGATGGTGACTCTGAGCAGGGCCGTGCTGCACTGTAGGGTCCTGGCTCACTCCTGGGGTACCCGGACACCAGCCAGAAGTGGAGGTGGTGAGGGAGAAGGAGGCAGGTCAGGATCAGTGGGCCTGTGCTGTGCTGATCAGCCCTCCCCAGCCCCTGGGGCTGAGACATTATGTGCAGGGCGGAAGAACTGAGGCCCTGACTGCAGAGCTTTAGAAGGGGTTTGTTGCCTCGGGACACTCAGGGCCCATCACAGAGAAGAGCTGATTCCCTGGGACTCTCCTGTGTCCCTCGCCAGGCGCCTGTGGCTCTCCTCTGAGCCCAGCTCCTAGATCTCACATGGGGTTCAGACTCTCACCTCTGTAGCTAGTCAGAGGGGTCAGTGATCAGCAGGCCCAAGCCGAGCTGCTCTGGCTGGAAGCCCCAGCAACTTCCTCTGTCCTTCCAGGACGCTGGGCCTGACACCTCCCTTTCCCACCGTAAGAAACCGTGGCAGATTGGGCCTCATGCTCCCACTTGCAGAGATGCCCCCAGCAACTTCTAAACCCACTAGCAGAGGACACACTCCCCTGTCAGGGACTCCCTGGGAGGTGCTGGTTCACCCGGAGCATTAGGGAACCAAGTAGCAACAGCTTCCACTGTGGCAACCCACTGCCGTTTCCCTGGCTGCAGAACAGCTGTGTGAAGGCTGCTGGTGTCAGTGGGTTTGGGGGTGCTCAGGCCAGACACAGGCACTGTGGACCCACCCCGGAGCACTGAGAGTGCCCCTGGGCCCAGGCCATTCACAGCCCCTCCCCAGCTCTCCCTCAACCCAGCTGGCTCCTCACCTGTAACAGAGCAGCTGCCACGGTTGTCCTCACAGCTCCAGGAGACCCAGGAGAGGACGTGCTCTCCCAAACTAGCATGGTGTGGCTGGTGCTGGGAAGGGAACACTCCAGCTCCTGGTCTGAGGAGGCCGGAAGGCCCTGCTGGGTATGGGGGCTGAGCTCCTTGGGCAGGTTCTCTCTGCCAAGGACGCCCCAGAGCCACCTTGCCCAGCTCCCTTCCGGGACTGGGTCCCGCCTGCACAGCTGCAACATGGGCCAGCTCCCCCTGGGCCTGACCACTGCCTCTCCCGCTTCGGAACCTGTGCTGGCAGTGACTGGCCTCCATCAGGAGGTCAGGCAGTTGTAGCTCCTGGCCTGCCTGGGAGGTGCTTCCCCACCCTTCGGGGATGGAGGAGCTGCTCTGCTCCTGTGGAAGGTGGCGTCTGCTTCCTGCAGGCTCTGGCTCTGGGGCCACCTTCAGAGCCTTCCTCCTGAGCACCCGCAGGAGCCTGTGCATCCTGGAACCATGCAGGAAGCAGGTGTGAAGCTGCGTCAGGGCAGCCCCTTTCTGATGGGCCTTCTGGGTCCCTCCTCACCCCTGCACCGACCACAGCAGCCCCTCGGCCTCCCACGGTGGGGTCGGGAGTGCCAGTGACAGCCTGGCAGGAATTCTTTGGATGGACACTCCTAGCCTCCCGCCTTGGCACCCCTGCAACTGCAGTACCCAAGGAAGCTTCTCCTGCTAATACAGTGGGTCAGTCACAAACATTAGCGATCCCTTTGGAGAAGCAGCCTCTCCCTCCGTCCCAGCCACACTCCCGCCCAGGCTAGAGACAGACCTGAAGCCAGGAGTCCAGGCTCCTGTTGGAGCTTTGGGGGTTGGATCTGGGGAAACATTTCCCAAGTCACAGGGCATGCGCGGCCCCTCGTTTCCCATTGGTTTTCATGGGCAGAAGCTGGGCAGAGTGGCTCTGGGGCCTCCTGTGGGGAGGGAAACACCTGCCCCAGGAGCCCAGTCCCGAGATCAGAGACTCTCTGCCTGGGGAAAAGGCACCTACATGGGAAGGACTGGGAGCCCCATGCCTGGGGCGTCCCAAAGACACTGGAGATGGCTGTGGAGAAGCCCTGGCTCAGTCTGAAAGCCAGGGACTCCCGGGGACTGTTGGCAAATCACACCTCCTTTGGGAGCAATTTTCTCCCCTTTGCTCTGCCCCCTCCCCAAACAGATGGGGAAGCCTCTGAGGAGCCATCATGCCACTGAGGCAGAGGCGACTGGTAAGGGGGAATCCAGGAAGGCACCAGCTATGTGCCCCCCAAACCAGGGAAAAGCTGGAACAACAATTCTTGGCCCAAAGACCTGCCCCACCCCGCTGTTCCTCCCTGTCCACCTGTTCGCCACCCACCTCTTCCTGTGAGTGTGGGGATGATTTCCCCACCCCCTCAGAGCAGTGCAGCCCTAGAGCAGTGTGAGCTAGAGCCAGCGCCCCTCCCCCATCATGCACCCCCACCCATCGCCCCAGCACTCATGAGGTGCAGGTGATGGTGCGATGGAGGGTGGGTGCTCAGGTCCCCAGCTGTCTCTTGCCCTCCTCCACACTCTCCGAGCCCGAGGCTGGCTGGAGAGGGTGGGACCTGAGGAGGTTCCCTGCAGGCAGGGAGATGGCACTGGGGGGGCGGTCGACGGGCTGTGGAAGGAAGGGGCTGTCTTACTGCCGAGGGACCCAACATGCAGCCAGCAGAAGGGGCCAGGACACAGCGCTGGTGCAGGGGCGACAGCACCTCCCAGTCCTGCCATACCAGCACTCGGCACATGTCCATGAAGCCTCCAGTCCCGCCACAGGGAGTGGGACTCCAACCCTCTGCTGGGAAGCTCAGAGCCATGGATGGGACCCAGCAATGATTCTTCCCTGTTGTTCACTGTGATGATTCAGCTATTGTTTTCGGAGAACTGCAATGTCTGAGAAAATCATAGAACTCTAGAACTGGAAGGGACCTCAAAAGGTCATCAAGTTCTGCCCCCTGCCCTCACAGCAGCACCAAGCACTGTCTAGATTATCCCTAAGAGGCATTTATCTAATTCGCTATTAAATATCTCCACTGATGGAGATTCCACAAGCTCCCTAGGTAATTTATTCCAGTGTTTAACCACCCTGACAGTCAGGACATTCTCCTACTTTCCAACCTACACAGTCCTTGCTGCACTGAAGTCCATTGCTTCTTGTCCTATCCTCAGAGGTCAAGGAGAACAATTTTTCTCCCTCCTCCTTGTAACAGCCTTTTAGGTACTTGAAAACTACTCTCATGACCCCTCTCAAACTTCTCTTTTCCAACCTAAACAAACTAGTTTTCTCAGTTTTCCCTCATGGGTCATCCAGTCTCGACCTTTCATCATTTTTTTGCTCTTCTCTGGACCTTCTCCAGTTTCTCCATATCTTTTTGGAAATGTGGTGCCCAGAACTGGATGCAACATTCCAACTGAGGTCTAATCAGCTGTGGTGGGGTTCTGGGGTCCCCCAAGCTCTGCAACGTGTCCGCAGGCAGGAGAGTCTCTCACTCAGCAGGAGAACAGCAGGTTTATTAGCCGACAGGACACAGCATCGTACAGAGGAGTCAGTACAGCAGGCAGACAGCCAGTCCAATCCATGTTGAGGAGAGGAGGCCCCGAGGGGCCCCCAGAGCTGGGGCCTGGCCCCCTCCTTTGTCTCTCTCTCTCTCCCAGCCCCAGACTAACTGCTTCCAACTCCCAGTTCCAATTCAAACCCCTCAGGCTCCACCTCCTCCTTTGTCTGCAGTACAAAGGTGTTACCTGGTCATCAAGGTTACCCTCAGCAGGAGCCCCACACCCTCTGTGAGCCACTCACACACACACAGGTATCCCCCACTCCATCACATCTCTCCCCCCTTCCAGACCGAACTGAGCAGGGTCACTCAACTGGTGACCTGGGGAAGTTCGGGGCTCTCCCCTCGTGACAGGGCATCGGCTGTACCCTCAGTGCTCCCCTTGATGTGCACCACCTCCACATTATAGTCCTGCTGGGGGAGGCTCCAACTCAGGAGCTTGGTATTGGCCCTTTTCATGTGATGCAGCCGGGCAAGTCCCTTTAGTTCCCTTGGGTTGGTTGGTCTCGCTGCTTCGGCCCCGGTCCGTCAGCCACGTTCTCAAGTCGGGCAGGCAGAGCCCATACAGATGCTGCAGCACCAACAGATCAAACAGGTCTTTTGTGGTCTGGGTCCTGCCCCATCTGACCACCAGTCCATACAGCTGCTCCAGCCAATGTCTGGAATTCAGTTACAGTCCAGTAACGGAAGGTACAAATGCTTCCATCCTTGGCATTTAGCCAGACCACCACAATGGCTGTGTGCCTCAGTTTCCCCTTCCATGCCACACAATAGGTTTGGAATGTTCCTTCTCATGTCAGAGGTTGCAAGACTAGTTACAGGGAACAATGGTGACATTTCAGAGTTACAGACTCCTTCAACATACAATTCATGCTTCTACATCAATGTCGTCATGTCACATGGCTCTTTTCAAACATTCAGTGCATGGTACAATTCTACAGCTTTTGGTAGCAGCACCCCTTGGTTACAGCAGTCAGCGTGAGTAACAGAACAAACCCATTGCAACTGTACATTTACGTTGCTCTTTGGTAGACCACAACTTTTGTGTAACCCCCTTGAGAATCTGGTATTTTGGGGATAAATGGCTGAGGCCTTTCTTAGCACCATCAAGTTCTAATCTTCTCCCTTGCCCCCTGGGGTGGAAATCTGATCTCTCTGGGTGTGCCCTCCCTTCTAACAAGAGCTGGGCCATTGATGATCTCAGGGAGACGGCCCCCTTCCTGCCAGTCTGGAAATTTGCAAACCAAACTGCTTTCTGAGAGTTGTTTTGTGAGTCCCAGACGCAGAATCCACATGGAGGAATCCCTGTTTATCCCTTACTGGCCCACCAGGCCCACAGCTCCTTCATCCTTCCACCTCCAACTACTGCCTCCCATGGAATCAGAAGTCGAATCCAGTATGAGAATATAAGTGTTTCCACCATCTGGAGATGGGGAATTGCTGGCGCTCTCCTGCATCCTACAGAGATTGGCTGTGCAGCTGTTTTACTTGGTTCTCACAGGGCTGCTCACATTCCCTGATAGTTTTTACTTTACTTGCACCAGCTTCCAATTCCTGAGAAACTTTTACACTGCCTGCTTTGGACCCTTCCAGAGCACAGCCAGTGGTTTCACACTCAGGCAGGTCCTTGCCATCAGGAGCTGAAACAAACTTCTCCCCAGGCAAAGGGTTGCTCTGGCTCTTACAGACATGCACCTTTCCTGTTCACTCTCCTTCACCTTACTCCCATTTTCTGCAGTCCCCACAGACGGGTCAGGAAAAGTTTCAGGGAAATTCTCTTCCTCAAGAGCTCCCCCAAACAATAACTCACCCCTGTCTGGCTCCACAGGGGCACTGCTCCCTTGAGCCACAACCAGCTCCTGGGTTTCACCTACACCCAGGATCACTTCTGGCCCATTAGGCAGATTCCCACGTAATCCCCCTCCAGGCAGACAGCCAGTACCACCGGACAGAAGGTTAGGATCCCTTTCCTCCCTTCTGCTACCAGCTCCTTTATCTTCATCAGTCAGCATAACTCCATTGCCCATCTGTTCTTGTGCCCTGGCGAGAGGATGACTCTGGTAGGACAGAGTCCTCTCACCCCCTCCCAGTAACACCTCAGCATCAGGCAAAGAACAAGTACCAGAATCGTCTGGTCTCTGGGATTCCCTGATGATACTAACTGGATTAGACCAAGTTAAAGCATCATCCCCCCTGAGAGACACAGAGGCAGGCCCACTTCCCATCTGGGCTTCAGCTGCCCTCAGATCCAGCTCTGGGATCTTGGCTCCATCTCGAGCCCTCACAGGCTCAGGCAAAGGATTCACTTCCCCAGAAGCAGAAGCACTTTTCTTGCACCAAGGACCAGTGTCCTTAGCAGGGACACCACTGCCCATTCCAGAGCCCTTCCCTCTGCTCCAGCCCCCATGGCCGGATTCAGAGACACACCTGGAATGCTCTTTTCTGGTGGATCCTTCTCCAGCCATCCTAGGCTGGGGAATCTTCCTCAGACAATGGGCTAGTTTCCTCATTGGCACCTTTTCCAAATGCAGGCTCTGCTCTCTCCCCAGGCTGCTGCTGCTGCTGTTCAACACAGACAGACAATGGGAGACACTCTCTCCTTTGTCCCAGCCCCCCCGGCTGGTCTCCACACACACACAGAAGGTGAAGCAGCTTCTCTCACAGACAACTTGCCATTCCCAGTGGATCAGCTGCTTTCCTGCACAGACACACAGGCACCTTCCTCGGCCCAGGCCTGGAAAACTCTTCGCAGGTCTGTCTTGGCCACTAGTAGATGATGGGTTGGAATCACTCCTTCCCTCCTTGAGCTGCGGCAGGCCACTCGGTTCAGAACTCCATGCAGTCCAGGGTTCCCTGCCCCGATCCGGGCTCACCTCTGCAGGATTCTCCCCAGCCCTCAGCTCCGCCACTGCACATCCATGCTGCCTTGTCCAGCTCCTTTAATCTCGATTCGGTTTCCAGGTGGTGCCACTTCACAGCGGAGTTGCTCAGCGTGGTTGCAGGCTCTCAGGCTGATGCCCTCTGTACCCCACGATTCCTGGAAGAATCCCTTCAGTGTGCCAGGCTTCTTGCGGGTCACAAGCTGCCCAGGGTTAGGCCGTAGGCCCCTCCGCCCTCTGGGACCGACTCCAACAGACTCCCAGCGGAACCCCTTCTCCAGTGTGACACCCGCTCTCAGGGACCATGAGCACCCTGTCTTGGGAAGGACTCATTTAGCGTCAGCCTTCTCAGGGGTCACTTGTTCCTGGGGGTTGGGCTCTCGGCCCCTCCACCCTCTGGGACCGACTCCAACAGATTCCCAGGAGTAACCCCTCCTCAGGTGTGACACCCCCTCTCGAGGACCACAACCGCAGTTGCTTGGGTTCGGCCGCAGGCCCCTCCGCCTTGGGGACTGCACCTCACTGCCCTTCAGCACACCTGGGTCTCGCAGGCCCCACTTCTTCCGGGGCCCCAGTCACTTACTGCTGGATGCTCCATCCTCGGGGTGCAGAACATCCCACTGCTGACACCAGTGTGATGGGGTTCTGGGGTCCCCCAAGCTCTGCAACGTGTCCGCAGGCAGGAGAGTCTCTCACTCAGCAGGAGAACAGCAGGTTTATTAGCCGACAGGACACAGCATCGTACAGAGGAGTCAGTACAGCAGGCAGAGACAGCCAGTCCAATCCATGTTGAGGAGAGGAGGCCCCGAGGGGCCCCCAGAGCTGGGGCCTGGCCCCCTCCTTTGTCTCTCTCTCTCCCTCAGCCCAGACTAACTGCTTCCAACTCCCAGTTCCAATTCAAACCCCTCAGGCTCCACCTCCTCCTTTGTCTGCAGTACAAAGGTGTTACCTGGTCATCAAGGTTACCCTCAGCAGGAGCCCCACACCCTCTGTGAGCCACTCACACACACACAGGTATCCCCCACTCCATCACATCAGCGCAGAGTAGAGGAAAGGCCTTCTCGTGTCTTGCTCACACCACTCTTGCTAATGCATCCCAGAATGATATTTGTGTCTCACATTTAGTTTGTGGTCCAGTATGACCCCTACATCCCTTTGTGCTGTACTCCCTCCTAGGCAGTCATTTCTCATTTTGTGTGCGTGCAACTGCTCGTTCCTTCCTAAGTGGAGTAGTTTGCATCATGAATACTCTTGAGACAATGCAGCCAGAAAAGCACCAACATTAGTGAAACACGTCCTTGGCTCTAACATACTGGTTTGGTCTTGCACGAGAACAAGGACCTGAGTTTCACCCCTGCCAAAAGCCCCTGCTCAGCCAATCAGGGAAGAGACTGAGAGGTGGGGTGGGGGGAACATTCTCACTAAAGAGCCCCGTGCATGTCCCAGGTCACAGAAGCAATCTCTATCAGACATTATTTCAGCCCCCACCTTTGATTGGTCCTCCCACAGTGGATGTTGCCTAACCCTGCCTATCCTGCTCCTGGTGATGGGAGGACAAAAGAGGCAAGAAAAGAAGAAGAATGTGGGAGAAATGGAGGGAAAGAGAAACCAAAAATGAGAAACCCCCACAGGCCCAATGGTTCCAAGAGACAAAGTCCCAGGTGTGGAATAACATTTTGCTACTTTAGTCTAGTGTTTGCCAGGCCTAGAATCCAGGTAGCATCAGGTGGCACAAACCGAGCAGGTTCCCAACCCCTCGGAGGCGCTTACCTGCTCAACAGGGCTGTCCAGCTGGTTGTCAGATCTGGCAAAGGAAAGGAAAAGCAACAACCAATCAGGCAACAGGATGGAGAAAACTCCACAGAGGTTCCTCCAGGCACTCATGGGCGTCAACCAGAAAGCTCTCAGTCCTCACAAAGAGAGACTTGGAGAGGGAGACTTGCTAGAGCAAAAGCCATAGGAGTCTCCGAGGTGGCCTTGCACCCTGTCCAGCCTGGCTGATGTCAGGGTCTCTCTGTGAGGTCACCACCTCCCCGCCAACTTTGCCTTATATGCTGAGGTCCTACCAAAGACCTGTGTGATGTCACTGCCACACCAGGCCCTCTGGATGTTTGAGCTGTTCCCTTTGGTCACCCCACTGAAGGACTGTTGATTCTGGGGATCCATCAGGCTACACAGTTAAACAACAGAGGCTGCTCCCCCTACTGCACTCAGTTTTTCATCATTTAGGAGAATCTGGGGTAGGAGGGACCCTCTGCATTATCCCAGGCCTCATGTATAGCACAGGAGCTAGTTTTTGACCAAACATGTTCCAGAAAGACATCTACTCTGCATGAGAAGACATCAAGAGATGGAGAATCCACCACTGCTCTTGAGAGTTTGTTCCTGCAATGAATCATCCTGACTATTTGTGCCTTATTTCTTATAGGCACTGGTCTCTTTGCATTGTCCAGCCAGGGGTCTTGCTCTGCCTTTCTCTGATGGATTCATGAGCCCTTTAATACCCAATAGTTTTTCTCCATTAAGACACCTTAGTGGAGGCACCTCTCAGTGTTTTATCAGATGCACAAGTTGAGCGCTCTGTTTGCCCTCAGGAAGGCATTTTCCCCCAGCCCACAAAACGTCATGACTTTTCCTGCCCGATCTCCAAGTTCTCAACATCTTTTTCAAAGGTGAACACCAAAACTGGATGCCAACTTCCAGTCCCCATCTCACAGAACCTGTCACCTCTTTGTCCTGTTTCCTGTTGTGCTCATGCTGGGCTTTAGCCCTCTTCACCACAGCATCCCATTGGGAGCTCACGGGGAAGGGCTTGCCCAGTATGGTCCCGAGATCCTCATCACTGTCAGAGTCACTGCTTTCCTGGATAAGTTTCTGCAAGCTGCGGGAGTGGCCAGCAGGTTTTCTTGCTCTGTGCATATAGGGCCTTGTGCCGGATCTGTGCACTCTTCTCTTCTCGGAATGGGTCCAGCTGCCTGATGGTTCTGGCTGCTCCGGATCACTGCCCTGTCCTTGTCATTTATTACCATGCGGCCAGTAACTCATCGCTCCCCAACGGTAGCAGTCGTGATTTTATATTGGCCTTATTACGTTCCAGTTCTCTGACTCCCAACTATGCCCTAGACCCAATAACAGTGAGGACTTATTTTAAAAGCCTGCTCACATATACAGAATGTTCTGACCTCAGCCACGTTACCAGGTCCATGTAGGTTTGGCTTTTACCCAAAATGCCGTGCAGCCAGCCAATCCTTTAGCATCTAAAGGTTTATTATAAATTAAAAAGAAAGCGCAAGAAGAGCGTCGTAGCATGCTGAAGCGGTCACAGACATGTAAACGTTCAGAGTCCATGTAGCAATACTGGCAAGTTTGCTGGACTGTAAGCCCCTCTAGAACACAGTCACAGCTTGGATGGGTCATTGAGTCCCCTGTTCCCAGCTTCAGTTTGGAGAAAACAAGTTACTCCAGAGGGAAGATCCCAGAAGCAGGCTTGAAGACAAAATGAAGATGATGCAGCTGTCTTTTATATTCCTTTTGCCTTGTGGCCTGTAACTTCCTTTGTTCTAAGAGTTCTGTCCATAGGTGTGGCCCTGCTTGGCTTACTGACTCCCCAGGTGTAATCCTTATTCCTCTCAGTTGGGTCATTGTGCAGCTGCTGTCCCTTGGTGGGCCATCGAACAAGGCTAGGACTGATGCCAGTCTGTCTGGGGGTAGGGGGTGGCACCCAGAAATACTGCACAAGTTTGGCAATTCAGATATACCCAACGGGTCCGTAAGGCATAATACAAAGGTCAGGCAAACATGTCAACAAGATGCTCGCACTGGGGAAACTATAACATTTTTGTAGATACCGTACACAGCACACCTGGGACAACTCATAATTATTTTACAATATGGGTCACCACAATATCCCAAAGCAGGGGCGAGCAAACCTTCTATTGGGCCCCACTGTTCGTCTCTGAAATTGGGAGCCACCCCCTGCAGCCTGGCTAACGTAATCCAAACCAACGGCAATGTCAGTTAGGCTCATATAATTTAAAAAAAAAAAAAAAAAAAACACCCCTTTTTTGGCATGTGTAAGATAAGGCTGTAGACCATAAAAACATTATTAATCAGTATATAAATGTGAATACACAGACAGCCAAACAGTAACATTTTTAATGAGCTGGACAAGCCTGACACCCAGCAGTGGCTTGTGTTGCCCCCCCCCACCCCCCCACCCCCACTTTACGAACTTTCAGACTCCACCCAAGGCCCCCCCCCCCCACTTTGCACACGCTTATCCTTAAGCGTCACCCAGATTTCAAACAGCATCACACCGCCTATGCAAAACTAATGCTGAAAGATGCCCCCCGCCCCACCCCTGGGCTGCTGAATGCATTGCAGGAATTTTCCATTCTTGGTCCAGTATCATCACTGCTTTCAGTTTAATGGCACAGGGATCAGTGTACACCAGGTAGGCATTATCACACACCCAGTCCATGGGGCAGTCCCATGTGCTCTTTGTGTGATTGCTCCAGCCAGGGATAGCCCACAGGTAGTGTGTTTGAGACCACCACCAACGCCCCCCGCCCTGGGTCCTCCCCAGTCTGTGAAAAACCTTGTCTGACTACATCAACCTCTATATTAAGGCATTCATCATTCTCTCATTTTTTTTCCTTTGCTCTTATTCCATTTAGGCACTACTGGTTTCATGGACATAACAACCTTGGCATTTAGCCATGAGAGCAATATGGTAGTGTGCCTCAGTTTCCCTTTCTGTCAGCAGGCTGGGTTTGTAATGGCACCTCTGCTGTGCTACATTCCAAACTCAGTCACCGGTCTCAGCTGTAACATTTCACCATCAGTGGGGTTGCTAGCATACCGTGTATGCTTTGGTGTTATTTCTAACATGTTCACAGGTGGTTAGCCAAGGCCTGCACCTTTTACCTTGTGACCAGGCTTGGCATCAAAAACCAAACCTATCCAAGAGTTTAACTGTACCACTGAATCTGTTCTCTGTGTGTTATGTTTTCGGTTGTGCTGAGCCTCTTGGCCAGAGACGCACACTGAGCTGTTGGCCAGGGCCAACCCAGACACTACCAGCCACCACCTTGCCCTCTGCTGCTAAGGTCCAGGCTGGACACATTCTGCCCATTAGCAGGCTTTGGCTCCCCCAGTGCCTGGTGGACTGAATGTCCCACTCCCAGGACTCTCTGGCAGTTTAGGTGTGTGTCACTGACTGTAGTGTGCTCTGCTCTAGCCAGCCTAGTACCAGACAGCAGATGGTACTCGCCTGCATAGCCTAGCTCTGGGAGCTCTGCTGCTAACAGGCAGGTGTGGGAGAGGGAGGGAGCAGGTGGCACAGCTAGGAATAAACACCAGGCAGCTCATAGCCTCGCCCAGCCCCAGAGGAACTACAAGCTTAGCCTGGCTCCAGTGCTTGTCCTGCACGTGAGGGTGAATGTGAACCACCCCACCCTTTCTTGCCCTTTGCTCTCAGGCTAATAAACATGCTGCTTTCTGCCAAACTCCGGTGGGGCCGCCCTACACTTAGTAGCTGACCCAAATTTGGTGACCTTACTGGTGGAGAATGCGGGCAGCTTAAGGGAGGATTTAACTCAAGAGTAAGGCTCCCCTGGTGCCCCTTAGTAGTCTCTCGAGCCAATCTCGAGACTGCATGTAAAAGTGGGAGGCTAGCAACCCACTGCAGAGAGACAAGGATGCTGCTGCCAAGTATGCCAGTGTGGGATGGGCAAGGGAAAGGTGAAGCAGCCCGAACGAGCGGACCCCCCCCCACCCCCATGGGAAGCGGTGCTGCCACCTGGAGTGTTGAGAGAATGGCTCCAAAAGAAAGGGACAGACCCCTGGATTGCAGGGGCAGAACCGCCTGGGAGTACAATTCCCGAACTAGAGCTCATGTTGGAAAATATGTACTGATATATGGTCTGCAGGCAATGTGGGGGGGGGCCTTGTGTAGGGGCAACAGCGTATATGATTGATAAAACCCCAGAGGGGATATGGGTAATGCCGCAGACAACTGAAGCACAAAGGATCTGCTGCAGGGGGGGGAGCACTGTGCTAATCTGTTTGTGAGATTCTATCCTTCAGCATCCTGACCGGACCGTTGGGTACGAGTACCGGCACCTGTTCAGCAGCAGGCAACATGAGCCATTGCAAACGGCCCTGTGGCTATTGTGGTCACACGCTAGGTGTTTCTCCCCACCCCCCCTAAAGACCCCTTGAGAACCACTAGTAGCACGGGACAAACAGTGTAGCAACTAGATGTGAGTTTATGGACCAGCTGTTCCCCTAAATCCCCTGTGGCTTCATATCCTCCTCATCAGTTTAGCCTTGCTTAACAAGGGGGACTCCGACAACCCTTACTCGTTGGACGCACCTGAGGAGGTCCTGACCTCAATGACTTCTATCATTTGATAGCTAATGCAGCATGGAACTTGGACTCCATTTGTTGATGTATCCAATTATTGTGATGGTTTTATTGTGCAGTAAACCCCTGATTTACATGGAAGTTGCATCCTGGACAACCTCAGCGTAAATCAAATTTTGCCTGAATTGGGGAGAGGGCGGGGTTGGGGAGATCCCCGGATTTCCCCTGGCTGAAGAAAATGGGTGGCTGGAACCTCTGCTCCAGCCAGCAGCTCTGGGTGCCCCCCCCGCGGACAGGCAGGGCTGGGTTAGGGATGAGGCACCTCCTGCTCCTCCTTAACGGCCATGCAGAGCAGCCATGGGTGCTCCTGCCGCCTCCCAGCTATGATGTGGCTTGGCCTCAGGGCTGCTCGGGCAGCAGCAGCTCCAGCCACAGTGTGGCTTGGTCCTGGGCAGCTCCAGCTGTGCCTGCCCCTTTCTGCCCCTGGCATTGCAGTGCCAGGCAGCCACAAGGTGGGAGCTGCCTCCTAAGGAGCCCCTGAGCTGGCCAGCAATGAAGGGGTAAGTGACAGGGCAGGTTACACAAAAGTAAGGTCCAACCCCGGACTTGACTCACATTAAAAACACAGAACTCAATTCTGTGCAAAGCAGGGGTCTACTGTATTCCCAGTTATTATGACTGTAATGATTATATCATATTGCCAATTATGATTGGAATGATTATATTGTATTCCCAATTATGATTGGAATGATTTACGTTTGTGTTTGTTATTATATCTGAGCTTAGTTCAACTGTAATGATTTGAGTTATATTCAACTGGTTATGCTTGGTTGGTTTGTTTGTAACAGATCACCAGCGCCCTACAGCAACACCAACGACTGTAATAATTATAGATGAAGGGGCAGAGTGGGGCCGGAGCAGGGGTGATCAAAAGCCTGTTACCCCGCCTCACCTCCTCTCTCCCCCATTGAATGCCTGTGAGATCGCTCCCCCCTCGCCCCCTCCCTGCGGGAATGTCTGTGGAGATGAATGGGCTGTCTGAGCAGCTGGAAGATCAGAAGAACTCCCACATACATAGGGCATCTGGGGCTCTGATCAGGCAGCAATCACATGCCCAATGCATGGACACTGCCTGAGGTGGCGTTTGACCAACCAGACACAGCCAAGTCCTCTCTAGCCACAGACCAGGAAGAGCAGGTCCTTAAAGGGGGAAGAAGCCAGGTGCTGGGGAGCGCTCTCACAAGCTTGCACCTCACGGGAAGGCCCTTCGCCCGGACTGCCTGGCCAGTGGTCTACTGTGTCACCTTCCATCCTGCCTCGGAAAGACATACCTCCATTGCACTGTGCTTTGCTGCGCTGTGGGAAGCGTGCCTCACAGAGCCCCGACCTCGCCAGTGCCAGGCCTGTCCTGGGAGTGAGAGTATGTGAGAGTGAATGCGACCCTCCCCCCTCTTAAGCTTAACTATCAGTGTAATAAACATGCTGCTTTCTGCCAAATTCTGGTGGGTCATTAGTCCTCCCTAAGCATAGTAGCTAGCCCAATTTCGGGTAACCAGGAACTCCAGTCATGGCACAGGCATGCCAGGAACTGTACATTTTTATTGCTATTAGGTGTGTTATGGTAATAGCTAGGAGCCCCACGCATGGAACAAGCCCCCATTGTGCCAGGTGCAGTACATTTTTATTGCGCCTGGGCCAGGTGCCCATACAGAACATAGCTTGCAATCTGTCAGAGCCGTGGGAGGCCTGGAGCCAGAGGAAACGAATCAGGCTGGGGAAAGCAGGATGGCACATGGGCTAGAACACCAGCCAGCAACACATGAGAGTTGAGGATAAATTCTGCTCCTTCAGTGGCAGCAGGCAAGTCGTTTTGTTGCCGCATGCCTCAGTTTCCCCATCTGTACATGGAAGATAACAGCATGGCCCTGCCTCACAGCCACATGAAAGACTGAGTTCAAATACTAGGTGAAAAGGGCCAGGCAACGTATCCCGCCGGAGAACCTGCTTCCCCCACCCCGACTTCGTCTGCATCATAAAGACCCTACTGTAGAGGTCCATGAACACACCTACCAGGTTTGCCCCCATGCAGCATTTCATTTTGGCTTGGTGTTCAGGCTGATCCCTGTTCTACAGGACAAGTTCTGGCCTGGGCTGGGCCCGTGCAACACTGGGGCAGCGGAGGAAATGCTGCCAGGGGCTCACTTCAGGAGCTGCACATTGGATGTTTATCAGTGGCAGTGGCCACTGCCGCCTGCCTCACGAAAGAGGCTCATCATAAGAACAGCCCTGTTGGGTCAGACCAAAGGTCCATCCCAGCCCTGTGTCCTGTCTGCTGACAGTGGCCAATGCCAGGTGCCCCAGAGGCAGTGAACAGAACAGGTAGTCATGGAGTCATCTCCGTCCTGCCATCCATTTCCAGCCTCTGACAAAGAGGGGCTAGGGACACCATTCCGACCCATCCTGGCCAACAGCCCCTGATGGAGCTACCCTCCATGAATTGAGCTACTTTTTGGAACCATGTGAAAGTCGTGGTCCTGGTCTTCACAACATCCTCCAGCAAGGAATTGCACAGCCGTACCGTGCGCCGCATGAAGAAACGCTTTGTTTGGATAGTTTTAAACCTGCTACCCATTAATTTCACTGGGTGACTCCTAGTTCTTGTGTTACAGGAACAAGTCAATAATTTTTCCTCATTCACTTTCCCCACCCCAGTTGTGATGTTATAGATCTTGATTACAGCACCCCTTAGTCTCCTCTTTTCTTAGATGAAAAGTCCCAGACTTCTAATATCTCTGCCTATGGCAGATATTCCCAACCCCTCATCATTTTTGTTGCCTTTGTAAACCTTTTTCAAAGCCAAGATGAGCTGAGATGACCACATCTGTACAGGGTACAGTAAACCCTTGAAATACGTGGCTTCAAGGTGCACGTAACTCACATTAAGGCAAGTTAAGCAGAACGTGAAGCTGCTCTGTGGACCCTTTTCCTTGACTTCTCCCAGCCCTGTGACAGTCAGGCTGACAGCTGTGCCTGGAGGAAGGCAGGGAGAAGCAGCTGGGAAACAAAACCATACCTGGTGGGCTGGTCAGTTTCCCAGCTCCTGCAAACCCAGGGGGAAATGGGAACCAGGCTGCAGTTTGTTCGTCTTACCCCAGACTTGCGCAAACTCAAAGGTTTACTGTATTCAAGCTGTAGGTGTACCATAGATTAATAGAAAGACAATAAACTATTCTGTGTCTTAATCTCTGTCCCTAACATTGGCTGGGCCTACACGAGCCCCTTCCTTTCAGATGGGGCATGTTAAGAAGCAGGTTCGAAAGATGCTAATGAGGCCCTTTCATGAATATGCAGCATCTCATGAGCATATGGCAGCCATGGCGATTTGAAAGTGTGACTTTCGAATTACATGCTGCCCGTGGAGACGGAGACCTTTTGAAAGGACCCCCCAGTTTTTGAAAGCCCCTTCTTCCTATCTGGTGCCACTTTCAAATCGCTGCGGCTGCCATTATGCTAATGAGGCACAGCATATTCACAGCAGGTCCTCATTAGCATCTTTCAAACCCGCTTATTAACATGCCCCTTCCAAAAGGAAGGGGCTCGAGTAGACCCAGCCATTCTGTTTGCTTTTTTGATGGCTGCTGCACTGAGAGGATGTTTCCAGAGAACTATCCCCGATGAGTCCAAGATCTCCCTGGGCTGGTTAGAGCTAAATTAGTCCCCATCATTTCATACATATAGTTAGGATTATTTTTTCCAGCATGCATTACTTTACATTTAGCAACATGGAATTTCATTTGCCATTTTGCAGCCCAATCCCATAGTCTGGGGAGATCCTTTTGAAGTTTTTCACAAACTTTGTTCTTAACTACCTTGAGCAGTTTACTTTCATTGGCAAATGTTGCCACCTCACTGTTGAACCTTTTCTCCAGATCATTTATAAATAGGTAGACTAGGATTGGTCCCAGTACAGACTCTTGCAGTAGGGACACTGCTAGTTACTTCTCTCCATTCTGAAAACTGACCATTTAATTATTAACGATTTAGATATTGGCATAGAGAGTAAGCAGATGATACCAAGCTCGGAGGGACTGCAACTGCTTTGAAGGACAGGCTCATAATTCAGAATGATCTGGATAAACTGGAGAAACGGTCTGAGGTAAACAGGATAAAGTTTAATAAGGACAAATGCAAAGTGCTCCAGTTAGGAAGAAACAATCAGCTTCATATATACAGAGTGGGAAGTAACTGCCTAGGAAGGAGTCCTGCGGAAAGGGACTTAGGGGCATAGTGGACCACAAGCTAAATATGACTCAACAGTGTGATGCTGTTGCCAAAAAAAGCAAACATGATTCTAGGATGTACTAAAGAGCGTTGTGAGCAGGATACGAGACGTCATTCTTCCGCTCTACTCAGCGCTCGTTAGGCCTCAGTTGGAGTTGTGTGTCCAGTTCTGGGCACCGCATTTCAAGGAAGACGTGGAGAAATTAGGAACGGTTCAGAGAAGAGTAACGAGAATGATTAAAGGTCAAGAGAACATGAGCTATGAGGGAAGACTGAAAGAACTGGGCTTGTTTAGTTTAGAAAAGAGGCAATTTGGAGGGGACATGATAACAAAAAAGCAGTCCAGTAGCACTTTATAGACTAACAAAATAATTTATTAGATCAAAGAACTGGGTCTGTCCCACGAAAGCTCATCACCTAAAAATTATGTTGTTAGCCTTTCAAGTGCTACTTGACTGCTTTGTTTTGATAGAATACAGACTAACACGGCTCTCTCTCCGTCACTAGGGGAGATGATAGCGGTTTTCAAGTATCTCAAAGAGGATTACGAGGAGAAGGGAGAAAAATTGTTCTCCTTGGTCTCCGAGGATAGGACAAGCAGCAATGGGCTTAAACTGCAGCAAGGGAAGTTTAGATTAGACATGAGGAAAAACTTTCCGTCAGGGTGGTTAAACACTGGAATAAAAGTTACCGAGGGAGGTTGTGAACTCTCCATTGCTGGAGATATTTAAGAGCACGTTAGACACCTATCAGGGATGGTCTAGACAGTGTTTCGTTCCCTGCCCTCTTGGCAGGACACTGGACTCTATGACCTTGAGGTGCCTTCCAGTTCTAGTGTTCTATGATGCTCCAATTCCTACCCTTTGTTTCCTGCCTTTTAGCCAGCTAGCAATCCATGAAAGGACCTTCCCTCTCATCCCGTAACAATGTGCTTTGCTGAGGGACCTTGCAGCCAATGCACCTGTCCATAGGGCAGGTAATTGTACATGCTACATTGGGTGCAGTAGGCAGGATTAACCCCCACTCTGCTGCTGGGCTTCTGCCTGCATTTCCTCCCACAGATAGTTAGATTTTTGATAGGGGGGTTTATTTAAATCAGGTAGTTTTGGTTTTAGTTTAGTTTAAAAGGGGGTTTAAAGAATGCCGAGTGTATCTAGTCCCCTCCAAACTCCCTGTTACCTGCTCCTGTTCACAAGCTCCCTGGTTACTTTATATAGCCCTGGCCTTTCTGATAGCCCCGCCTCATGGCTAAGGCTTGACCAATGAACAGAGAGTTTGAGATTTCAAATCCTCATTAAGAAGCTCCCAGATTCCAACTGCCCGGCTCAGCACACTGTCCTTCAAACAAAGTTTGACGACGGATCTCCAAGCAAACAGACAACACAAGCTCAGCACACAGTAGCTTTAAGGCAACCGGCAAGTAAGCCCCAGCATGCACTTACCTCAAGGAGCCCATAATCACTCCACCTTCACCTGCAGCACTCCCACACGAAACTCCCTGTTAGCTGCTTCCGTTGCCAAACAGAAGGGGACAGGCTGGTTACAAGGCTCAGGGTTACAGCCAGCAGCTTCACTGCAAAGTTGGGGAGGTGACGTCAGAGCACATGGTGTGAGCTGCTAAGGAAACAGGTACGTGGCTGGCACTGGTGGGCAGTGTTCCCCGTAAGCCATGCACTTCTGCCCACGCTCAAGGGAGAGGCAAGCGGCTCCCAGCTCAGCACCCACCTGCCAGGTTTTGTTTCAATTGGTGGTACGAACACACATTTATTCTGCACATGGATCATAAAGATTAAAGGGAACATTGTTGGTGGGGCAGGTTAAGGGGGGATTTTATGTAGTTATAACTGATGAGCAAATTCTGGAAGGGACTTTACACTTCCTGCCTCAGGGGTGAAACTGATCTCCAGGAGCAACCAGGATGAAACCTGATGTGGTGCAGATTATGGCACAGCTGCAGGGTTCTTTCACTGTCCCCAGCAGGCCCAAATGCTGGGCAGAGGCATCCAGTGGGATAATTCCTATGAATAAAACTGGGATTGTTGAGAGCATAACGGCAGAACCATCCTTATTCCTGCTTCCCTACACAACCCAGTCACCTGCATTCTCCCCGCATAACGTGTGCGTGGGGGCTGCTCTGCAGGGGGGCAGCGCTAAGGGCTGCCGGGGCAGCAGCAGGGCAGGGAAGCAAGCAGGAAGTGGTGCGAGCTGAAGGGGGAGCAAGGGGCAGCCAAGCAGCCACCTGGAGACAAGCAGCAGCCTCTCCTTCCAGTGCTGACTGTGCCTTGTCCTGTCCAGGCTGTGGCCCTCAGCACAGGCAGCACGGAGCTAGTGCCCCAGATTTAATGCAGCTGTGTATGCCTAAGCAGAGCCCTGCGTAACAGGAGACCCCAGCAAGCTTCTTTTGCTATCTCTGGCCATGGAGACATTTGAGACTGACAGATACAGCAAGTCCCTGTAATTGCCTCAAAAACTGGGGGCCACTCTGTGCTCCAGCCCTAGGTCAGTCCAACTCTATAGCTGAGGGCTGTGACAAAGCCACGCCTGTGGGATGCACACATGCCCACCTTAACACCCCCGCCACAGCCCCACACCACCTCTCAGGGAAGTGGAGCAGCTATGCCAACGGGAAAGCCCTCTGCTGACCAAGGGGTCTGTTGCTACGGCGATGTGGATGCAGTGTTCTCAGTGTAGAACTGTGGGCCAGATTGCAGGGAAGAGGTAATAGGAGGTCAGGGGATTGTGCTGTAAGTGTGCCAGACAGGAGAGGATTTCCGAAACAAATTCCCCACTTCCTCTTAGGCAAAAGCCCAGCCTCAAGCAGCTGCTGCCGCTGTCGGCAGATCACCTGTCCCTGGGGCAGAGATCAAAGAGCCCAGCTGGGTAAATAGCAGCTGAACTATCCAGCCTGAATTCAGCTTCAGCATCAAAGAAAAGTGACAAGTTTGCAACCATGGAAGCAACCAGTTGTGGGGTTTGGAGGACTCAGACTGAGGCTGGAGGGGGGACAGCGCTTGGAGAAGTTTCTTAGCCGGTGTGTAGGTTCTTGTACAGACTGAGCCTCTCTAATCTGGAGCACTCGTCCAGCAACATCCATAACCCGGCATGGTTTTAGTTTGGCTGGACGACCATTTCTCATGGGTGCGTCCAAGTGTCCCACAGTCCCACAAAGTTTGTTTCCAGCCACCAGTCCTGGCTCTCAGTGTTCTGTGCTGTTACTGAGCTGTAATTTACCCCCCAAATGTCTTCTAAGAGCCCAGTACACAGTGAAAAGTGTTGGTAATGTACTAGAAATTACTGATCTCCTGTGGTCCACCAAATTCCCTTGTCTGCCACTGATCAGGTCCTGAGGGTGCTGGACTAGAGAGGCTCATTCTGTATTGATTGTACTGTTTTGACTTTAAGGATAAAACATGCTGGCTTAGGAAGGGCTGGTCAGTAGGAAGTAACTGCTGCAGGTACATGTCCATAACATCTGGAGAGAAAGCAAAGCTCGAATGTCAGCCTCTGTCAACAGTCTAGCTTGATGAGTACAGGCAGGGAACAGTGTAGGCTGCCAGCACCTGGCAAAAGGGAGAGACCCAGTCTTCACCCAAACGAGGTGACAGGGCGGAGCCTGGAAGCTTAAGGTGTGTAGCAGTCTTCCCTGTAAGCCAAACACTCAAGAGATTCAAGTGCCACCCAGCTGACTAGCAGAACACTCACAGCTCCCCCCAGTGTGTGTTCTCCTATGGGTGGTGCACATCCACACATGCCTTGGCACAAACAAAATTTATTCTACCCATGGATGGAAAAAATTAGAGGGAAACCCTGTGGTTACCCTTAGTGAATCAGAGAGGCAGAATGAACACATAGGTGCAGCTGCCCTGAAACTGCTGGAGTTTACCAGAGTTCACAGATCAACTAGAATTGGGGGGGGGGGGGGGGAGGGAGAAGAGGAGCGGGGAGACAGAAAGGCAGTAGATCCCCTGGTCAGACACTTACTGGTGCAGGGAGCAGACCAGTGGTGCCTGCTAATTAAGCACAAAAGCCAGGCCACCTTTGTTATGGACTTCTTTTATTATATTCATTATGATCGCATGGCACCTGCTACCACTACATTGTCCTTCACACAGAGGAAACAGGCACGGCACAGACAAAAAAAGAAAACACCAAGAATCTGTGTTTTTCAAACAAAAGAAGCAGCTACGTCTGCAAATCAAGTTACCACATTTCAAAAGGAAATTGACACATTGGGAAGATCTCAGACAGTGTTAACAACTGGTCCTTGGCAAAAGACAGTTCCCCACATCCCTGTGCACACGCAAACAGAAGAGTGTTTCTAGTCCTACCAGTCCCAACAAGCAGCCAACTGAACATGGGGCACATGTAACTGCCCTGGGAACTTCTAAGGGACTGTTTGATCTGTGACGTTGTGACGGAAGGCAGCAACATCCTGATGTTAGCAGAAAGGAACGAAGGAACTGCTGGATCAGAGCGGCAGGTGAAAGTTACTCCCCAAGGACCTGGCTGCACCCCGCCCCCCACCAGCAGGAGTTCTAGCCTGGCTATGGCTGGGAGAAGGGACAAGGTGGGGTAAGCGAACAGACAAGCTCCCCCACGTCCTGCCCATTTGTGGGTCGGCATCACAGGTAGCGTTCTGCCAGCAGGTTGTACTTTTAGAACCACTGGCTTGTTTTACACTTTCCCAAGGAGAATTAGCCCAAGGGTTTAATCCAAGGGTTAAGTCTGGTTGGGGGCGACAGTTCACCTAAGCCCAGATAATCCTATCACCGATCCAGTCACAGAAAGCATTTCTCCCTGTTCAGCAATACACGCCTACCAAATTCCTCCATCCACTCAGAGCCAACTATTCCCTGCTGGATCCAAAGTCGCACGGGAAAACCCACAAAAAGAGCCGGCCAGAATCAGACAAGTGCTGCAATAACCCAGACCCACAATAGCTCTGCAACAGCCGCTTGCAACGCCGATGGCAGCTCCACAAGACAGACACACTCCTTCCTCTCAAGGCCCATTTATATAACCAGCACCAGCTCAGCGGTGTGCTCTGCTTAAAGCAGACAGAAGTGTTCTCCATGGTGCCCATCATTGCCAGGAGATGCAGCAAAGTGCAAGCCTAAGTGGGTTCCAGAAAGACTTAACTACAGTCCAGGCGGGTGGGTCCATTGATGGCTACCAACCCGTGCGATCCAGGACAATCTGATGTACCCCGCTGAAGCCAAACTTGGTGGGGAAACCCATGAGGAGAGCTGGGCAGAATTACGTAAGTTTTTTGGCCTCAATGCCAGAAGCTGGGAATGGGCGACAGGAGATAGATTACTCAGGAACTGTTCTGTTCATTCCCTCTGAATCCCCTGGTATTGGCTGCTGTCAGAAGACAGGGCACTGGGTGAGGGCCATTTTGGTCTGATCCAACATGGGGCTCTTCGCATGTCTGCCTCTGGCGGTGGCTGGGCAACACAGCAGTTGAGAAGCAGAGCAATGTTCCCCCTAAGCTGAGCACTTGGCTGGTCACCCAGCAGAGATTCAAATGGTGCTCAGCAGAGCACCCACAGCCAGTAGCGTGTTTTACTGTGGTGCACAGAGTAAGAAAATTTATTCCACGCAGATAGAAAAAAATTAGAGGGAACACTGCAGTAAAGGGCCCTCGCTGCAGAAACAGCCTGCTTGGTTCGATCCCCACTGGCTGCCATCCATGCGGAGTGCGTGGACTGGAACTGGGGGAAAGAGGTCTGCAGGGGTTTGAGGAGCTTCTACGGAAAGCAGCCTTCAGCCCTCTCTGTTTCTGACTAGAGTGGGGATCTCCGCTGGTGAAAGCCTGGTGGGAAAGTCGACTACCGTTATCAGGGACGTGCCTTTCCGGTCTGCTCAGAAGGAAAGCGCTGCCTGGACCCCACCCAATCAGGCCTGCACCATAAACCGGTGCATCAACCAGCTGATTGCCTGGGAAGTAACCAGCGTTTCCCTGTACGCCACGCGCCTGGGCAGCCAGCCAGCAAAGATTCAGGTGCTGCCCAGCAGACTAGCAGAGCGCCCACAGCCAGCAGCCTGTGTTCCTCTAGCGCTGGTGCACGTCCACACATACCTCAGTGCACATGACGCTTATTCCACCCATGGATGGAAAAAAAATTAGAGGGAACACGGGTGACTGGGCTTGTCACGCTCACACCCCTGGTGACACGACTGGTGTACCTGTGAAAGCAGCCTGCCGGGTGAGCTCTCAGCGACAGCCCCTCCCCAAGGGGTGCTGCCTCTGCCCGGGCCCAGCAGGGATCAGACAGCCCAGTGCAGCAACTGAAGGCTGAGCTATGGAGACTCCTCGAATGGCCTTGCTGCGGGAAGAGAGACAAGCCGGAAGCTGTCAAAGCTGGTAGGATTCCCTCACAGGGCCAGCAGAGCGCTGCAGAGAGGGGCCGGAGAATGTTCTCCGCTGGGCGTTTAACAGGACAGTCACTCAGACGAGAGGCAGGGAAAGTTTGAACTGCCCGGCCACACCCAGGATCCGGATGCTACCTCAGCTGCAGCAGTCAGAGAAAGGGCTGCAGTCACCTGCCCCCCCCACCCCCCCGAGTATATTAGGGAACACTCAAGTTCCCTGAACTACACACCCAAAGTTAGTCACGTGCCCGGGAAACACAGCTACAGACAGCCTGAAACACTGCAGGGGTACAGGGAGAAGGTGCTGATGATGTGACAGGGCACCACAGGCCTTCCCTCGTCACTGCAGCAGCCAGACAGCACGGGTGAAAGAAACACACAGGAATTCAGGGACATCTTGTCTGGCCAAGATACACCACAGAGGAGCCAGACTGCAGCTTAAAACAGAGTCAACCAGCGGCTAACAGCATCCCGCCCTGGCACTCACACCACAGATTCATACTCCTGTCACATGAAGAATTAAGACCCATTCAAGCTCCTACCTCCGGCCATCACCCTAGCACCTTCCACGTTAACAAAAAAAAAAAAAAAAAAAAAAAAACAACCAACCAATAATAGCTAAGTCTGTAACAGACTTCAGGGAATCTCTGTCACATTCCCCTTTACAGGGCCAGGACTCTGCTTGGGGTGTGGGGGGGTTGAAAACAAAGAGGTGTTCAAATTGAGCCTTTGGCCGACATATTCCTGGGGCAACCTCCTTCAGCCAAGCAAAGGTGAAGGACAAAGATGTGAAATAACCCAACCTCCAGCTCTGACATTGCAAACCCTTCGTACGTCCAGCAACCAAAATATGGAATTTGTGATTTCGCCCCTAACCCTGGGCTAGGGAGCAGGGAAGTTCTCGTCCTCACATGTTCCAAGGGGTACTCGCTCATGCACATCCTGCTTTATCACACCCTTCGTCCAACCCAAATCCTCCCACAGGTTTAAGTATGAGCCCCTGTGCTTGGCGTGGTCCTGGGGCCCCCGTTCCAACCATCGCACGCCAGCCTATCCAACCACAGATCCGGGTCTCAGCGCAGGAGACACTCCGGATACAAGGAGCACTGCTAAGCTGTACAGTTCCTCCCAGGCAGTTTTATTAGCGTCCCTGCACGAAGCTGGTGCGTATGGAGGGGATGGAGAAAACACAAAGGGACAGGGCATCTTCCACTGAACAGATACAATCAGAAGTAGTAAAAAAGCCCAGCTGCTTGTCACATCTTCTCCCTCACCTAGGTGCCCTCTGGCGGGATCCAAACACAGCAGCCCACCAAGACGCCGTGGCATATTGACAGCCGCGCGGACGCCTTCCTCCCATCTCCCGGTCACATTTCATCATCCAGTCCATAGTCCTCTTCCGGGAAGTCCCCCACAGTGACGTACTGAGGCTTCACGAAGGCGCCGTACTTGGGCTGGCACTGGAAGTACTGCTTTCCGTTTACACTGGGAAGAGGGAGAGTCAGGAATGAAATGAGCAGCAGCCTGACTTGGCCCACCTGTTGGCAAGGCACCTGCACCACCAGACACCCGGCTGTGACCGCAGCTGTCCGCACGGGGCAGGGTGACCGTCCCAAGGGAAGCACAGGCCACACCTGGGATGCACTCAGACTGGGGCTCAGCGCTACACTGCTAGGGAGAGAGTCAATACCCAGCACAGGCACAGAACTGGAGCGAGGTCCAGGGCGAGGCATTCTGAGCCCTTCTCTTGTGTTCGTTTCTAGTGAGCGAGCCGGCCTGGGGTAGGTATAAGGGTAAGGACAGGGACCTTTGCTGGAGCCATACTGAAAGGCCTAAAGCCTACGGACTTCGCCTACAGACAGACTGACAGAGTCAGCAGCCGCAACTGCCTGCTTTACAGCCTCACAGTCCTTCTACACTGCATCACAACAACATAACACCAGGCTGTTAATAGCGACGTTGACGGGAACCGGTAAGCCTCACCCCAAACAGATGGGGCTTACACGTTACCATTAACTGTGTGGGGTGGGGGGGGAAGAAGAGTGGGCCAGCCCAGCTGCAACCCACTCTCCCATTTAATTGGTTAACCAGTTAAACTTTAACTGGTTAACTAATTAAACAGGATTTTACATACCGAGCTGTTGAGGAGAACTTGTCCTGACAGCACCCACTATCAGCAGGTGAAAAATAAACCTCTTCAAATGATTACAGACAACTCAGTGCATAGCATTCCATCCGGCAAGAACCTGATCACTGGCTGGGGCTGTGAAACCCTCATTCTGATCTTATGGTTCCCACTATCTTGCTGTTGGTCGATATGATCTCTGTCTGGGTTTCTGCTGGCTGCAGAAGTCACTTCGCTCGGTGTAAATCAATTCTGGCGGTGGAGTATGACTGCTTTGGATCAGAGTTCTCCGTATACTCAAGACTGGTTAATAAAATTTGAGAAGAAGGGTTGCATAAGGTGCAACGACGCCAGGTTCAAGTTTTCACTAGATAAACTGGGGTCCCAGAGCCCATTCTTTGGGAGCCAACTCTGAGAGCAGAGCTGCCAGACAGTCACCCCATGCTGATGACACTGTGCAGAGACTGGAATGCCCCAGATGGACCTGAGCCTGCCTGGCCATCAGGAAAAGTTCATCTCTCTTCCTGGGAGTGGTGAGCGTTGAGTGCCTCACCTGTGCCCCCTGGTTTGGAGGACTGTGAAGAGACAGGTTATTATTATGGAAGACTCCTCCACCAGTAAAAGACTCCACAAACCTGCAGAGCGAAAGGTTATACCTGAGCCCCAGGACTGGCAAAGGGTGGATGCCCCTCGATTGCAGCGTATGACAATGTTGTGGGGGTAACACAGGCTCCTACTGGGAACAAAGCAGGATGACTTGTTTGCACCAAGGGAGAACATGGACACAGGAAGGGTTTTTACCTGCCATCGTTTTTCCCTAAGGGCTCATCATATTTGACACCAATCCAATAGCCTGGTTTGAATTCCGTTAGCCCTGTGGAGAGGGAAATCAAAGCTGAGTCATGGCTACTCCACGCTCTCCTTTCATTCAGGCAGGCTGCAGGAAGGTACAGCCAGCTGGTCCCATCCAGGCCTGGGGCAGAGGCCTCTTCCTGAATGTTTATTGAAAGATACTGCGGAGAACAGACCTGCATCTGTAAGACCCAAGCCCCAAGAAGCAATTCCCCAGCTCTTCCGCAGTATGCGACCACTCCTGATAGGAGTTCAGGACAGGAAGTGAGCAGTTTCCAGCCAGCTCACCTGCAGGAGGAAGCTGGATGAGACGACACCAAAGCCACTGGGTGGAACAAAATACATTTGGCACCACTAGGGAAGGAGAAGAGCTACTGAATCTGAAGAACAACAGTGTCCCCAGAACAGATAAGAGAAATTGACCAGGAATCAACTGAGGCTGGAGGTTAAGGGAAGATTTTGAACCACCGCAGGGAGGGGGGTTTGGAGCAGTGGGGGAGCAAAGAACCAAACTGGTTTGAAGATGAAGCTCAATCAACTGAGGACCAGAACGATGTGGGGGGCAGGCAGAGGCCGGGCTGTGGTTAGCACCAACTGCACTCGATGAGCCACAAAGTTCCTTCTGGTTCTAAATGCCCATGAGATTCTGAACAACCGGAAGTGGCAAGGATGGCGGCAGTCTTACCACTAGTTGTTATTAATCTGATGAAGTGGGTCTTACCCATGAAAGCTCACTATCGAATAAATAAAACAGTTAATCTTTAATGTGCTACCAGACTGCTTGGCTTTACTGTGTCTCCTCTAAACAGCCTCCAACCCCATTATGGCTCTGGTAAATACCGACTTTACAGGAAGATCTCCCCTCTGAATCCCTGTCAATCCACATCTGAGCCTCCCTTCATGTCACCCAGCTGCATTAAGGTCACCACCAGAGGAAGATTTCCTGCTGAGTTCCCAGCAGCGTTCCCTCTAAGCTGCATGCTTGGGCAGCCACCCAGGTGAGATTTAAATGCCACCCAGCTGACTAGCTGAGCGCCCACAGCCGGCAGCGTGTGTTTCTATCTTAGGGGTGCACAGCCGCACAGGCCTTGGTGCATAAAATTTATTCTGCACACAAATGGAAAAAAATTAAAGGGAATACTGGTTCCCAGTGCTGCTGCACTGACATCCTAAGGCTTTCCTCAGCCAAGTGCCCAGCCAGCCCAGCTTGTCAACTCACAATTAGCATCTTGCATACTCAGTCTCTGGAAGATCCAGGGAGGGCTAATCTGGGAGATGGGAAACCACACCCTGCAATCAGGGTGGAAAAGAACTGGGAGCAACGAGCACTTACCCACATACATGACTGTCCCCCGTTTGTTGGGCTGGCCCAAGACCCGAACTTCACACCGAGCGCCCACTGAAATGGCCTCTGCCAGAGCCTTCTCTTCAGCCAATTTCTGCTCCTGCTCCGCCTCTCTCTTCAGCATCTCCTCCTCGTTGTACTTTCCCACCTTACTCCGCTTCAGGAAGGAGCGCACAGAGTCTGAAAGCAAGAGGGGCACCTGGTTGGCCTTCAAAGGGCACCGTTGGGTTGGATGAGAGATGTTAAAGTTTCCTGCCACCTATTAAGGGATCCAAGGTTAGAACTGAGCAAGTCTTTTAAAATCTATTTTCCCCAAGTGATATTTTGTGCTCAGCTCAGGCAAAGTCAGTTTCATATTTCCCTAGTCAATTTCATCAGTGCTGTACTAACCTATAAAGGCAGCATTTAGGCTATAACCTTTGCAGTGTCCACCTGTTCCATGCTGACCACAAAAGCTCCTTTCTCCCAGTTTTGCTGGAACGATTTCCATTTCAGTCCCCTCTATTTGATTTGTCAGTTTTTACTGTAATTTTTTGGGGACCTCTGTGTTATATAACTGGGTGTGGACCGGGAATGCCATAGATCTGAAGAAGTGGGTCTGTCCCACAAAAGCTCATCACCTAATAAATCATTTTGTTAGTCTTTGAAGTGCTACGTGACAGCTGGTTTGTTAGAATACAGACTAACACAGCAGCCCCTCTCTGTTACTAGCTACATCTTGGGTGTACTTCAAAGTAGCAGTAGAATGTCTCCCTGCCACCTTCCTTCTCTCTTTAGCAAGAAGTGATGTAGAAGGCAGAGACTGAGTCATATCTGCAGCAGTGCTGACACCGAGTGGACTGCCATGACGCTGCCCACGTGATGCATCTACAGTACAGAAGAGTCAGGCCCCCCTGAGAAGCTGAACCAGGGTGCCCATGACACCCAGCTGGTATTGACACAGGGGGTGTCAACTAAGTGCCCCTAAGCTGCACAGATTCCCCTGCAGTGGGGTGAAATCTTGTTCCCTAAACCCTGAAGCTGCTGCAGCCGGTGGAAGAGACGCTCCCCACGGCTGATCCATGCACCAAGCTGCTGTGGCCCGGGGAAAGGAAACCCTCCCCTGTGGCCCCAGCACTAAGAGGCCAGGGACACACCCTTCCCTGCTGCTGGGGGAAAGAGACCCTTCCTCACCTCCCAGCAAGGAACCCCCTGGGCAAGCCTGAGCCCCAACCTCCTTGCCAACCTTGAGCCAGACCCCCGCCCTGAGCAGCCTCTTGCAGCTCAAAAGACTCTCATCCCTATCCCACACCCGCAGCCCAGAGCCTGTACCTCCTCCTGCACTCCTACTCCTAAGCCCCAATCCTGCACCACAGTGCCCTCATCACCAGCCCCACCCCAGAGCCTACACTCCCAGCCACAGCCCATACACCCCAAACCCGCCCCAGCCTCGATCCCCTTCACCACAGAGCCTGCAACACCAGCCAGACTTCTCACACTCCTGCCGAGCTTCTTTGCCACACAGAGAACCCCCTTGGCCTCACCTCCACCACACGAACGGGATGTGCACCAATAGGAAGGTGATGGGTTGCACATCACTTCCACATGGTTGCACATACAAATATTCATTCTGCTCTGGGGTGGGAAAAACTAGCAGGAACATTGGGTGTTATCCCCATGGTCCTCCTCCCTCATGGGAGGGAGCCAAGTGGAGCCATTTGGAGCCAGCAGCAGCAGAACAGGAATGGGTGGAAAGTCCCCACCAGGGTGGATAAAAATTGATGATTTTAAAAAAGTGAAATTAAAAAAAAAAAATTATTTGCTCTTTAAAACGGGATTTAAAAACAAAACAAAAACAAAAAAAACAAACCACACCACAATAAAATACTGAACTTCTCATTTCAAACAACAGTTACAACTAGATATCCTCACAAACATGCTAAACCTACACTAACAGTCTCACAACAATGAATTACTGGCTGTAGGCTGTCCGGCCAAACTACTGGCTCTGGCTTCTTGAAAGTTCTGGGCTTTCAATTTCTGTTTCTCGGCTGACTGAAAAAGGAAGATGTGCAAAGACAGACATAAGCTGAATAGGATTGTTTTTGTTCTGTGCTTCAGTGCTGGTGGACCTTGGTAAAGCGCAGCAGAGGAGTTAGTTGAGACACTGTTTAAGACAGACACACAATATATATAGGAAAGGACAGAGGCAGCATGGAAAGGAATGGTGCAGTGGGCTGGAAGAACAAAGGGAAGATATTATTCAGCATGCACACAGCTTCCTATATCCCCCCACACTTTTGCCACAGAGAAACACTTGCGGCTTCTGGGTGTAAGAGACCCTAGCTGGGAATATCTGAAGAAACTTGTTCCTCTGATAAAAATAAAAAGAAAATGTGTCAAGTGTAAAACAGTGCAAGAAGCAGCATAGGAGGATGAAACAGGATAAGGAAAACTGCTTATTGGGAGAAAACGATGTGGATAAAGATGCGGATATGGCTGAGTGGATCAACTGGTTAGTAACTTAAATAACTCACTTTGCAATGCTGCTTTCTTCAAGACTCTCTCTGTGCCCTGTGGTGTGAGTGTAAGTTAATTTGCATGCTATGTTGGATATTGCTAGGAGAAAAAATTTAGCATAGCCAATCTTCAGGGCTTGCTTCATTAGTTAACTAGCTTTAGACTCCATCACTGAAGTATGCAATGCAGAAAGCTGCGGTAAGAGAAATCTAGAGTTGCCAGTGGCCAACAAGCGTCAGTTCTTATATTACATAACATATGCCCCTGGTTTTGGGGCATCGCAGCCACAGACCAGAATGGTGATGCCATAAATCTACTGTTTTACATCAGCGGAACTCAGCTTTTCTAAGGGAACCCTAGTTAGTACTTGGCGAGTTCCATGGGGCTTGCTCCAATATTAAGGGCACTCTAAGTGCAGGCTGAGCTTTTTGGTAACCTGATTTAATCAGTTATGGTTTTCTTTGGTGATTTAAAATTGCCTCGATTTAAGTCAATCTGCCCTAGTTCTCCTCTCCTGCCCCTTGATGAAACCCAACTCTAAGGGCTAATGCAGGTTTAAGTGGGTACAGAGGGGACATGGATGAGGTCCCTGTGATACAAACCCACCAGGTGTTGCATTTCCACGTTGGGGATGAAAGTTTTAACACTACCAGATGGGTCATTTGGCACAGCTGTGACTCTTACCTGGCCTCTTCTCATAATCGCTGGCTGACATTTCATACTTCTCCACCCGGGACACATCCTCGTACTCGCCGATCCTGGCTCCACTCCGGTCAATCACCTAGGGCATAGAGCAGGAGGGAGTCCTCTCTTGGTCACACCAGTTTGTTCCTTGTTGGTCTTGGGAAGTCGAGCCTTGGTAGTTCATAGAATCCTAGGGCTGGAAGGGGCCTCAGGAAGTCATCTAGTCCAGCCCCCTGCCTAAAGCAGGATCAACCCCCACTAAATCATCTCAGCCAGGACTACATCAGACCGGGACTTAAGAACCTCTAGAGATGGAGGTTCCACCACCTCTCTCAGTAACGCATTCCAGTGGTTCACCACCCTGCTGGGGAAACAGTTTTTCCTAATATCCAACCTACACCTCCCCCTCTGTAACTTCAGGCCATTGCTTCTTGTGCTGCCTAGTTAATACATCAAAGCCCCAGTTCACTGCAGTCGAGAACAACAAGAAGTCTTGTGGCACCTTATAGACTAAACAGATATTTTAGAGCATAAGCTTTCGTGGGCAAAGACCCGCTTCATCAGATGCATGAGTGTGGAGGGTGGTTACAGAGGGGTATTTAAAGAGTGGGGTCCCAGTAAGAGGGAGGGCCAGAGCTGACAAGGTCTATTCAGCAAAGTGGAAATGGCCCTGTATCAACATTACTTATCAAAAGAGAAAAAAAAGTCAGATCATACAGGGGGATGTGAGCTTTTGTCAGAGAGTCTAATGGGGGAAGATATTAACACCCAGAGCAGAGAAACTGCCTTTGTAAGCTGTGAGCCACTCCCAGTCTCTGTTTAATCCATTGTTAATGGAGTCAAATTTGCAAATAAATTGCAGCTCAGAGATTTCTCTCTCCCATTTGATTTTTAAAGTTTTTTTGTTTCAGGACGGTCACCCTTAAATCTGCCACTGAGTGTCCAGGGAGACAATAAAAAAATTTTAAAAATCAAATGGGAGAGAGAAATCTCTGAGCTGCAATTTGCAAATTTGACTCCATTAACCATGGATTAAACAGAGACTGGGAGTGGCTCACAGGTTACAAAGGCAGTTTCTCTGCTCTGGGTGCTAATATCTCCCCCATTTGACTCTGACAAAGGCTCACATCCTCCTGTCTGATCTGACTTGTTTTTTTCCCTCTTTTGATAAGTACTGTTGATACTGGGCCATTTCCACCTTGCTGAGTAGACCTTGTCAGCTCTGGCCCTCTGTCTTACTGGAACCCCACTCTCTAAATACCGCTCTGAAACCACCACCCCCACTCATGCATCTGATCAAGCGGGTCTTCGCCCACGAAAGCTCATGCTCCAAAATATCTGTTAGTCTATAAAGGTGCCACAAGACTTATTGTTGTTCTTGAAGCTACAGACTAACATGGCCACCTCTCCGATACAATTCACTGCAGTGGCACGCCATGCCAAGGTGTCCCCAAAACAAGTGCTGTACAATGTGTCTACACACACAAACCCCACAGCAGAGTGTGTCAGAATCCGGAGGCTATGGTGTAGTGGTTCCCAACCTTTTCAGTAACACGGCACATTTCAGTGAGACAGAACTCCTCCCCACCACGCCACCTGTTTCGGCTGAACCGACTGCTCAGAAACGTCACATTTACTAGGGTTACAGTCTTTCTAGAAAAGTTTGCAGCCTAGAAGCGCAGATAACAAGCTAAAGGAGAAGCAGATGCATTAATGTTTCAGATCCACCCCACATACGCCGTCTTAGCGAGCACACACATTTTTAAAATCGGCTCCATGCCATGCTAGGGATGTTGAGTAAACAAGTAACCACTGAAAGCCGACTCCCCTCCCTGCCAGCCTGTTAGAACTGGCACATGGCATTTAAACTGCATCCCTACTCCAACAGGATCCTTCCCCCCACCACCTTCCCCTTGCCACAGCTGGGAGGGGGCATGGGCTCCCTGCCAGCTCATTTGGGGCAAAATGCAGCATTTCAGCTGCCTCCCAGCATAAACAGGGTCCTGTGGGGTTGGCATTTCCCCTCACTGTGGCTTTGCAAAGAGTCACTGTATGGGGAAATTGGTGAAATTTCACAGCACACTTGGAAAGTTCTCATGGCACGCTGGTTGAAAAACCACTGGAGCGTTCAAATCCACCCCTGCCCTGCCTCGCTTCAGAGCCCAAGTGGGAAACTCACCAAGCCTAGTATTAGCGCTTGAGCCCAAACTCATGTTTCTAGACCCAGGCTCAGTGTCTTGCTGCCCCAGGGAGGAAGTTTTGCTGTGTGGACACACCCTTGGGCTGTCCCAAGGTGAAAGCTGCTCCGTACAGGGTTGATAGGCTGTTGCATGTCACCCAGTGTCTCCCCAGAGTGCTGAACTACTCCATTGGCCCTTGGGGGGTTAGAATCCATAAACCCAGGATGTACGAATTTGAAATAAAAGGTGTCTAAAGAGAGAAACAGGCCAAGTGAGAACTTTGCATACAAACATCATCACATTTTACACGGGGGGGTGTAAGATCAAGGCTCAGTTGGTCAGAGGCTCCTACATGATTCACTCACCAAAACCTGCTGCCTTTTGGCAGTCACTTGGCGGACAGAAAACCCATTCACAGACCTATCATCTCGGCCCATTCAAGAGGAAGCCTAAGTTTTTCCTTGAATCGAAGAAAAGCCGAGTCCTGGGGGCTCTTCGGCACGACAAGGAGAGAACACGCTGCAGTTCGCCATTGTTAAACCACAGGCCCCAACTCTGCACTAAGGCCTCGTCCACCCCAGGCACCTGCCCTGTTTCAGCCATCACTGGCTACCTACTTGGAGGGCTCTGTAAGGCCAAAGGAGGTTAGCAGTTCTGTTCCGCCAGGGGCACAACCCCAATACCCACGTGTATCCTGCAGCCGTCGTCAATGGGGTAGGATCCCAGTAAGGCCTCATCGCTGTCCAGTTTCATTACAAACTTGTCATCCGGCGTGTAGAGCTCCAAGTCCATGCATGATGCTGGGCTCCCCACCACCAGCTCCAGTTTGCACTGGGAAAGGAGAGACAGCCTGTTACCGAGAATGGCACCTCCAGACGCCAAACACAAGCACTGTGGACAAGCCAGAGTCCGGCCAAGATGCACCCAGCGGGCATCATGTCACAGGAGCTTAGGGAAGAAAATAAGACCTAAAACCAGCATTTCTGTACGTTTTTCTTCCACCCATGCATGGAATAAATTTTGTTATATACACGGAGGCATGTGTGGCTATGCACCACCAATGGAAACACAGGCTGCCGGCTGCAAGCACTCTGCTAATCAGCCAGGCAACACTTGGATCTCTCTTGGGTGGACGCTCCAGCATTCAGCTTCCAGGGAACAGTGCCCAGGAAGCCTACAAAATGCCAGAAGCAGAAGCCACCTGAGCCAGACAGACACTCTCAGATGCTCAGCCTGAGGATCTGTTGCCACGGTGTAGCGCTCGACAGCCCCCACGCAGTGATGAGAACGAGCTCTTAGGCCAACACTCAGCTGCTCTGGCATAAATTCAGCTGCAATCGCATTTGCAGAGGAACCCAAGGGAGAAAAATCAAAGCAGAAGCAGCAAGCTGCCCAGGAAGGCAGCTTCAGGCCTGGAGAGATCAGAGAACAAGGAACTGATAAGAGACATGGTCCTACAGACCGGAGGAGACACCAAACCAGCCAGGGCTTGGTACGACCTTAGTAGCATGGGGAGTTGGCCATATCCCCTGCAGAGTCAGGTTATGCATTACAGACCAGTTTACCCTTCCAAGGGGATAAGGAAATAAACATTGATGGGAAGCAGCAGCTAGTGGCTGGCAAAGAACCAGCCCCTCCAGGGGAGAACATGACAGCTCATCAGTTAGCCACTGTTAATCCCCCTTTGGCTGCATGGCATGGCTGGATTTTTCTGCTGGTGGAGCCCTTCCCAGGGACCTGCACTGTACCCAGAGCTGCTGTGGGCAGCGTTACTCAGACAGGATCTGGGTTGCTGCACATCCCAGAGCGAACACAGCAATGATGAAGCCGGGCTGGAGGGGCAGGCTGGAAAGCACAGATGATGAGGGTGGAGATCTGGGCTGGGGAGGGGGAGGAAAGAAAAAAAAAAAAAGAGGCACATGGGGGAATGAGTGGGGGAACAGGCCAGAAGAGAGGCCAGGAGGCCTGCGGGCTGCAGCTGTATCCTAGCACAGGGACACAAAGGTACAGCTAGAACAAAATCACACAGAAAACACACCCACCGATCCCCAGGCACCTCAGCACTAGATGACCACCGTGCGCCATGGACAGGCAGTGGTACCTAGCACACAGAGAACAAAGACTTGAATTCAAAGGCCTTGAGTTCAGGTCTGGCAAATCCCCTTGTTCAGCACCACTCAGGACCTGGGGGGCCTGAATGAGGGAGGTACAACCTGTAGCCCACTAAGCTAACTTGGTCCAAACAGCCCCGCCCTGTGCCTCAGTTTCCCCATCTGTCAAAAGGGGGGCACCGATATTGCCCTCCTTTGCGAAGCACTTTGAGCACAGCTGATCAAGCGCTTGCCATACAAGGCCAGCGTTATCACTAAAGCTGAGACCAAGACCACTCTAGGCTAGTTTGCCTTCAGAGCAGCCAGTGCAGGTGGACCTCCCTCTGGGAGCTTTGGGGAGGAGGGAGTGTTACCTGCAGGGTGACTTTCAGGGAGCGCCTCTCCCCCATTCCTGCAGGATCTCATTGGTCACTGCTGGACCCAGCAAAAGCTGACAAACAAGGCTGCAAACACCTAGGAGGGACAGCGAGGCTGGGACCAGGCATCATTTAGGGTGGGGTCTGCCTGCTGCAACCTTCGCTGAGAACAAACTGGTGCTGGCAACTACCAGAGACAGAACACTGAGCCAGATGGGCTGACAAGTCCCACGTCTCTGCAACGCAGCACACGCCCTGCTCTCCAATAGCGGGCGTGTGACCTCCCTTCAGATACTCGCGCGGTCAGAAGCCACTCCGCAGTGGGGTGGCCGCCTGCATCCCCTGCAGGGTGAGAACTTCGGCAGCCACCCAGGGGAAATTCTAATGCTACTCAGCTGATTAGCAGAGTCCACAGCCAGCAGCCTGTGTGTCTATTGGTGGTGCTCAGCAGCAATTAGCTCAGTGCGCAGAACAAAATTTATTCCACCCATAGATAGAAAAAAATAAGACATTGGCGGCCTCCTCTGTAGCTTGGGGCTCATCGTCTTTCTCGTTGTCCAGGTGGGTCTTGGCTCCCCTTCCCTTCCCCCCAGCCTTAGCACATCCTGCTGCCGAATGGTTCCTGATCTCACGGAAGGAGCAGGGCATGACAGCCGAGCTAAAAGATCCCAGCAGCTGCAAGGAGGAAACTGTGCTCCTGGCAGGGCAGGGCACAAACCCCAGCCAGGGCTCCAGGCTGAGCAAAAGCAGGGGATTCAGGCAGGTAGTCTTTTTAAAAGACCAAAAAGTCCTGTGGCACCTTATAGACTAACAGATATTTTGGAGCATAAGCTCTTGAGGACAAAGATCCGCTTCATCAGACACATGGGGACCGGGGGGGGGGGGGGGGGGGGGAGTATTTAAAGAGTGGGGTCTCAGTAAAGGGGGAGGGCCAGTCTTTTTAAAAATACTTATTTACAAGATCCCAACTGCAGGGACTCCCAGAGAGAGCAGCCCAACTGTTCTAGGACAGCAGACCCCGAGGCCCAACAAGTTCCAGCTTTCCAGCTCTTAACACATCACTTGCCAGTGTCCCACGCCAACATACACGGACTAAACCCCTTAAAGCAAACCAACAATTTCACGAGCAGCATTCTTCTTACTTTGCTGCTCTGTAATTGTGATTATTCCTGAGGGAAGTACTGGGGGATGGGGAGCCCATCAGCGTGTGTAAGCTGAGCACAGGGGCGCCCAGGAGAGATTTGTGTCACCCAGCTGGTTAGCAGAGCAACCACAGCCTCCCACAGCCACCAGCATGTGTGTCTACTGGTGGTTCACATTAGCACTGCCTCAGTGCATATGCAAGTTTATTCCACATATGGATGGAAAAAATAGCAGGAGTGCTGGTGTCAGGGAAATCACTTTTTATTGACTGCTCCTGAGAGAAGTCTAGTTCTTCCGTGGGGAAAAACTGCTGTTGTGGAAGAGCCTGCACTAGATGGGACCACTCAATTCATTTTTGTGGCAGATTTCTATTGAACTTCTGACACTCTATTAAAATCTCAGCCCAGGTTCCTTAAAACAAATCAAAACACAGGAAAGAGAAAGCACCCAAGCACACCAAGTAGGGACAAAAGGGTCCTGGCCCCAAAGGAACTCCAGACCAAATGACACATCTAGGGGCTGAGGGAGGCCTTCTGGTCAGTTCTCATTGCTTAGACTGGAAGCTCTTTACAGCAGAGATGGCAAATAGCACTGCAAAGACAAAGACTGGGCCGTCTTCAGCTTTACAGCAGAACAGCCAAAAGAACAGGGCCACATGGGGCAGGTACGGAATGGAAGAGACCCAAGCAGAGAGTTCAGTGCAAGGAGATGAGGAAAACACAAGGGGCAGCGTGGAAGGAGAATGCTTTACGGGGTATCCAGGCAAAGACTGGGCATAGCAAAAAGCAGGCACTGAAGGGTGCATTAGGAGGAGCATTTCGAGCAGATCTAGAGAAGCAGTTATTCCTCTTTATTCGGCACTGGATGACACACAAGTAGGGGGGAGGTAGATACACTGGAGGGTAGAGAGAGAATCCAGAGGGACCTGGATAAATTGGAGGACTGGGCCAAAAGAAATCTGATACAGTTCAATAAGGAGAAGTGTAGAGTCCTGCACCTGGGGCGTAAGAATCCCAAACATTGTTACAGGCTGGGGACTAACTGGCTCAGCAGCAGTACGATGGAAAGGGACCTAGGGGTTATGGTGGATGAAAGGCTGGATATGAGTAAACAGTGTGTCCTTGTCTCCAAGAAGGCTAATGGGGTTTATTCGGGTGCATTAGGAGGAGCATTTTGAGCAGGTCTAGAGAAGTGATTATTCCCCTCTATTCAGCACTGGTGAGGCCACATCTGGAATACTGTGTCCAGTTTTGGGTCCCCCAGTATAAAAAGGATGTGGATTTGCTGGAGCAGGTTCAGCGAAGGGCAACAAAAATGATTAAGGGTCTGGAGCACAAGACCTATGAGGAGAGGCTGAGGGATTTGGGCTTGTTTAGTTGACAGAAGAGAAGACTGAGGGGTGATTTAATAGCAGCCTTCAACTTCCTGCAGGGGAGCTCTAAAAAGGAGAGTGAGAAACTGTTCTCAGTGGTGTCAGATGGCAGAACAAGGAGTAATGGTCAGAAGTTGAAGAGGGAAAGGTGTAGATTAGATATTCGGAAAAACTACTTCACCAGGCAGGTGGTGAAGCACTGGAACGCGCTGCCTAGACAGGTGGTGGATTCTCCATCCCTTGAGGTTTTTAAGTCCTGGCTGGACAAGGTCCTGGCTGGGATGACTTAGTAGGGGTTGATCCTGCTTGAAGTAGGGGGCTGGACCAGCTGACCTCCTGCGGTCCCTTCCAGCCCTGGGATTCTGTGAAGGGACTGGCAGGAAAGGGAACAGAGGCTCTGTCAGGTGGGAGTCAAGTAGCAGCAGGAGTCAGGGAGGGCCTAGTGGGGAGAGGAAGAGGACTTCCACGAGCTGCTGGCTCCTGCCCCTTTCCTAGGTCTCTGGGGAGGGCAGCAGATGGGAGTTGAACACCAGTCCCCAGACCTCACCAATGGAGAAGTGTGGGAGGGTTCAACAGAGAGTCCAGTGCTAGAGAGGTGAGTTGCTGGCTGAGGGGGGTCAGGTTGTAGCAGGGCCCCAGGTTTGGTGCACAGAAGGGAAGGGGGTAACAGTCAATTCTGATTCGGTGCCGAGGATGGGGTGGGGTGGGGGGGGTCTGGTTCTGGCTTGATAACTGGGAGAGGGGAACGCCTGGTCCCAGGTGGGGGTGGGGGGTGTCAGTCCAGCCTGTGTTGGTCCCAGTTCAGTGTCTGGTCCCCAAGGATTTTGGCCTGTTGTTCAGTTGGTGTGTGGGGGTGTGTGTGTATTTCCAATTCAGACTTGGGGGAAAAGGGTGGGGGTGTCACACCTGGTCTGGTTCCAGGGGTTCTGTCCTAGTTCAATTCCCAGCCAGGGGGTGGGGGCTCTGGTCCCTGGTTCAGGGAATTCAGTGCCAGGTGGGGGTGGTGTTAGATTTTGGTTCAGTTCCAAGGCCAGGAGTTTCGTCCCTGGTTTGGTTCCCAACCCAGGAGGTCTGGTTACAGTTTGGGAGGTTGGGTCCCAGTTCAGTTCCTGCGCCCTGGAGAATTCAGACCAGGTTCAGTGTCCAAATCCAGTCCAGGTTCTGTCCTGCGGGTTCAGTCCCAGTCAGGCTGGGTGGTTTGATCCTGGTTCAGCCCCAGTCTGGGCAGTTCAGTCTCAGTTTGGTTCTGGGAGTTCAGACCCGGAACGACTAGGAGATTTGGTCCCAGTGGGGCCTGGCCAGGGTGTGTAGATCCTTTTGGGCTGGTTCAGTTATGGAGACTCAGACCTCATCGTGCCCAGAAGTTCGGTGCCAGTTCAGCCCCCAGGAGTTTGGACCCAGGTGGGCTGGGGAATTCAGGTTTGGACCCAGTCGGGCTGAGGGATCAGGTTTGGTCCCAGTTTGATTCTGGGGGACTCAGGTTTAGACCCAAGTGGGCCTGGGATTCAGTTTTGAAGCCAAGGGTTTGGGCTCAGTCCCAATTCAGTTCTGGGGTTCAGGCCCAGGCAGGCCAGGGGTTTGGGTTCAGCCCTGGTACGGTTCCGGGTTTGTACCCAGTTCGGTTCCGGGAGTTCAGGACGGTGGGTTCAAACCCGGTTTGGTTCAGATCAGGCGGTTCGGTCCAGGCTCAGTTCAGGGGGTTCAGATCCAGGCGGGTCAGGGGCTCAGACCCTTTTTGGTTCTGGGAGTTCAGACGGGTGGGGGGCTGGGTTTGGACTCGTTTCGGTCCTGGTTCGGTTCACAGGGTCCAGACCCCGGCAGGCCGGGGGGCTCAGACACAGTTCAGTTCAGAGGGTCCGGATCCGGGAATGCGGGCCGGGGGGTTGGGATCTGTGTGGGTCGGGGGGTTCGGACCCGGCAGTTCGGTTCAAAGGATTCGGTTCAGGGGGTCCGGACCCGGGAGGTCGGCCCGGGGGGGGTGTTCGGTTCAGGGGGTCCGGACCCGGGAGGTCGGCCCGGGGGGGGTGTTCGGTTCAGGGGGTCCGGACCCGGGAGGTCGGCCCGGGGGGGGGCGGGGTTCGGTTCAGGGGGTCCGGACCCGGGAGGTCGGCCCGGGGGGGGGGTGTTCGGTTCAGGGGGTCCGGACCCGGGAGGTCGGCCCGGGGGGGGGCGGGGTTCGGTTCAGGGGGTCCGGACCCGGGAGGTCGGCCCGCGGGTGGGGGGGGGGGTTCGGTCCCGATTCGGGTACCTTGAACTCGGCGATGGTGAGGCCGCGGCCGTAGCGCTTGTGCGCGCGGAAGGAGTTCAGGCTGCTGCTGACCGACACCGACACAACGGCCGGAGAGGCCGCGCCCGGCGCCCCTGACAGGATCATGGTTCCACCGCCGCCGGGAGCCCGCTCCCTTCTGGAAGATTCGGCCCGCCCCACGAACGCCCCCGGCCAATCAGCGCACGCCCCGCCCAGGTCGGCCAATCCCGCCGCCGTCTGCCCCTTCCGCGGCCCTCCCCGGCCTCCGCGGCCAACCAATCCAAGTTCGCGTCTACCCCTCCTCTCCCGCCCCCAGGTGAAGCCAGAAGAGTCGCGGCTTTCACGTCAGCCAATAAAACGACAGCACTCGGCACGAGGGGGCCAATCTGGCCAATGACAGGGCTCAATGTAAAGGAAGGTGGGAGAACGAAGCCCCCTGGCTGTGAGGGCAGCGGCGTGCAGAGGGCAGGCAGCACACGAGGCGGGCGCCGCGCGAGGCACGCAGGGCTGCGAGAAGCGTGTGCGTGGAAGCGGGGTGCATCTGTGGGCGCAGGCCCAGGGTGGGGGGGGCTGCAGAACGGGCTGTGCAGCACAGCGGGGATGGTGCATGTACCCCTGTGAGCAGCGGGGCCACCAAGCCACAGGAATATTGTGTCCAGTTTTGGCCCCCCCAGTATAAAAAGGATGTGGATTTGCTGGAGCTGGTTCAGCGAAGGGCAACAAAAATGATTAAGGGGCTGGAGCACAAGACCTATGAGGAGGGGCTGAGGGATTTGGGCTTGTTTAGTTTACAGAAGAGAAGACTTAGAGGTGATTTAATAGCAGCCTTCAACTTCCTGCAGGGGAGCTCTAAAGAGGAGGGTGAGAAACCGTTCTCAGTGGTGTCAAATGGCAGAACAAGGAGTAATGGTCAGAAGTTGAAGAGGGAGAGGTGTAGGTTAGATATTAGGAAAAAATACTTCACCAGGCGGGTGGTGAAGCACTGGAATGCGTTGCCTAGAGAGGTGGTGGATTCTCCATCCCTTGAGGTTTTTAAGTCCCAGCTGGACAAGGTCCTGGCTGGGATGACTTAGTAGGGGTTGATCCTGCTTGAAGCGGGGGGCTGGACTAGATGACCTCCTGAGGTCCCTTCCAGCCCTATGATTCTGTGAATTTCATTTATTGCACAAAATGGGAAACATTTCTGGACAGACAAATTTTTTTAGTAGTAGTAGTAGTAGTAGTAGGCATCCTTCAGTCTGCATAGACTATGGATTGTGCCCTTTATAGTTTCAATTGAGGACTTCTTTTACAGCATCTACTGTGACTATGAAGACCCACACGAGAGTGACAGTCCTTCTTGCATCTCTTGCAGATATGGTGGGTGTCTGGCAAGTCCTTATGTGCTTTCTGTGCGCTCGCTTCTCTGCTAGCTGTCTGATCCTCATCTCGCCCTTCTGAAGGCCCTTGTGTAGCCCCTGCCTCCATCTGCTGCGGTCGTCTGCTAGTTCTTCCCAGTTGTCCAGCTCGATGTCTACCTCTCTGAGGTCTCTCTTGCAGACATCTTTGTAGCGCAACTGGGGGCGTCCGGGAGGTCTTTTGCCAGAGGCTAGCTCACCATACAGGATGTCTTTTGGAATCCTTCCATCAGTCATCCTGTGGACGTGGCCAAGCCAGCAGAATCGACGCTGCCTGAGGAGGGTGTGTGTGGTTGGGATTCCAGCTTGCTCTAGGACGGCGGTGTTGGTCACTCTGTCCTTCCATGATATTCCAAGGATGCGCCTGAGGCAGCGCAAGTGGAAGACGTTCAGCCTCTTTTCCTGGCGGGCATACAGGGTCCAAGTCTCGCTGCCATAAAGGAGGGTGCTGAGGATGCAGGCTCTGTAGACTTGCATTTTGGTGTGAGTGTACAGCTTGTTGTTATTCCACACTCTGTTGCTGAGTCTGGACAGAGTTGTGGCCGCTTTTCTGATCCTCCTATTTAGCTGAGTGTCCAACGACAGGGTATCAGTGATGGTGGACCCGAGGTAAACGAACTTGTGGACGACCTCTAACGTATAGTTCTCAATGCTGATTGATGGGGATTCAGCAACATCCTGACCGAGTACGTTTGTCTTCTTTAGGCTGATGGTAAGCCCAAAGTCCTTGCACGCTTTGGAGAACTGATCCAGCAGTTTTTGAAGCTGGTCTTCTGTGTGAGACACTACAGCAGCAGCATCTGCGAACAGCATGTCTCTGATGAGGACTTCCCACACCTTAGACTTCGCTTTCAGCCTTGCAAGGTTAAACAGTTTCCCGTCAGATCTTGTGTGCAGCAAGATGCCCTCTGTTGAAGATCGAAAGGCCATGCTTCAGGAGGAGTGCGAAGAAGATCCCGAACGACGTCGGAGCAAGCGCGCATCCTTGTTTGACGCCACTCCTGATTCTGAAAGCATCCGATAATGCGCCGTCATATTGGATGGTTCCTCTCATGTCTTTGGTGTCTCCCTTTTCAGTAGTTTTAGATGTCACCTACCCCCTGCTCTCCGAATCCAATCTGCCATTCCTGACATTGCCATGGTTTAAAAGAAATACTTTTCAGTCTGCTGTCTCCATCGAAAGAGCTGAAAAATGCACGGATCCAACTGCAGCTTCTCGCCCCCAGCTGCTTTCAATGGAAGGCACATGCCTACTTACATAGGGCTGTGTCTTTGCATCATGTACCTGTGATCCTCTCTTGCAGAGCTGGGTGCGTGCTTACTACTTTGCAGATTTTCTAAGCTCCCCCCTCCTGAACTATCATTTCATTAACATCCATGCAATGCCCAGGGTGGTTGCTCCTGGTCTAGAGCAGAGGGAGGCATGGATCCGTGGAGTTATTCCTGATTTACACCCGTACCATGCTACTGAGTCACATTGCTTTGAGGGAGCAGGAATTAGCCCTGTAAAGGTCCAGTATTTTTGGTGGCTCTGAGTAGTACCTATGTACACATTTCAGCCCCAGTTCTCCAGGCAGGCTGGGGACCATTTGACAAGAAGTTTGGGGGTGTGGGCAGGGAGTGAAGATGGCAAGAAAGCCATCTGGATGCCAAGCTAGTCCCTGGTATAGAGTAGCCTGAAGGTTGCTCTAATCTACACTGGCTTTAGCCCCAGCTGAGGATTCCAGGAGATGCCCTAGCCACACCCCAGTATATTGGCCACACCCCCCTGAGCTGGTTGCAAGGAGGACAGCTGAACACCAGCCAAGGAATAAAGAGGAATGCTCTTGTGGCCCAGTCAGGCTGTCTAATGACTCACTTCTTGGTCAGTGGAGTCTTTGCGCATGAAAGTTTATGCTCCAATAAATCTGTTAGTTTACAAGGTGCCCCTAACACAGCAAGCCCTCTGATATTTGACCCTTAAATGAAGCACATACACATCTGGCTTTAGGTAACAGCTATAAATAACCACACACCTCCCATTCCCCCAATAAGCCGAAAAGCTGGCAGCTCTGTTCGGTGACCCTTTTGTTTCACCCCGACTTGGCCACGTTGTACTTTCTCTTCACACGGGCAAAGGGCCCCAGCGAGTCACAGAAGACAAAGTCCCAGAGGACGCAGACCCAGGAGGTATGGTAGGGCAGGTGGTCATAGTACTCAGCAGCGATCTTCTTCACCTGGAAGCAGAGACACGCAGATGTCTGACTGTGACCACAACTGCCCTGGGACATTTCAAGGCAGATACACAATTACCTTATGCACTGTAGTGTTGCATTCATGGCACACACGCACACAAAAGTTAAACAAAAACAGAAATAGTCTAACCCGAAGGCTGCTCTATAATACGACTTTATTCCTAAAAATCCAAAACACACAAGAACCACCAAAAACAGAGAGAGAGAAACCAGACTGCTCCCTAAAACCAGAGCGGCACAAGTCATCCCTCCATGCTCCTGGTTGGCTCTTTGCAACCTTGCCCTGATTAGGAAAATCCCTTAAAATTACAAGCTATCACTCTATGTTTAATTTTACAAAATACTACATATGGTTGTGTTAAACCTACACAAACCTATACATCTTACAGCAGCTGGGTGTAAACACCACCCTTATTTTGACTTATTAATAGCAGTTAGGCTCCATTATGAAATAAGAGCAATCTCTTCACAAACCAAAGGCACATCCAAGGCCCTGCAGGAATTTGAGTTCTGTGGGGCAGAGGATATTGTTTGAATACAAATGGGGAAGGAAGGACATAAGCAAAGAGGGATGCAGAATGGCAGACGTTTCAGAAACAGCCTGGAGAAGTACATGTCTTGAATAGATGCCTAGAGAGAGGGAGAGGGATGTTGGGCACTGTACTGTCTGGAAAGAGGCTTGGGACTTTGAGCAAGGAACCTGTCTCCTCTTGTTCGGTTCTAGCTGTGGCCAGGAAAACAGGAATTTGTACAACCCATGCAAATAAACAAGAGAGCCTCAAAGGCACCTGGCCTCATCATTTATTTCTGTTGCTAACTGGAAAAAAATTTGGAAGATCCACATTTTTGCCTGGCTGCTAAGCCCAAGAGGGATGATCATAGTCATCGGGCCCTAATTACTTTAGTTTGTTTATCTTAAGCTTCGAACTATTGTGAAAGCACTGCTGCCTTGGCCAATATACCAGGAGAATTCCAGCCTTAAAAAGACCAAGAATCTATGCCTGGGGCTGAAATGGCTCCTGTCCTCACTGCAGCAGCTGAAACTCACTTTCATCTATTATTCCCATTTTATGCATAGGGAATGGAAATACAGAAAGAATAAGGGATTCACTCAAGGACACAGGAAATTAAATCTCAGACTTTTGAGAGCCAGACAAGTGCCATAACCATTGCTCCAGCCCTCCCTGTTGTACTGCCTGGCCCTGATTTATCTCACTGCAATGTGTCACAAGAAGAAAAGTCAGTTTCGAGAGCTGACTGCAAGTGGTAACCCTTGAAACCGTCAGTCTTAACTATTAGGATTAAGGCTGGGAGATATCACTCTTTTCCATGGCACTGCCATAGTACCATGGAAAAAAAGTTTCAGGGCATTCCAATGAATGTTAGGACTTCCTGCCCCCTTATCCGTACAGAAAGGGAAATTGTTCACACTCATCTGAGAGTCTCTGGGATTGCCCTCCGCAGCTTCAGAAGACACAAACATAAGGGTGCATTAGCTTGTCTTCCCACTAGAGGGCAATATGGTACTACTTAAATTCTCCCAACAGCACTGGGTGTAATCAGTCTTAGGGAGGCCAGCCAAACTGCAGAGGGGGGGGCTGCTTTGTGAGCAGCAGTTTGGCCTAGTGGATAGTACACAACCCTGGCAATTAGGAGACCTGGATCCTGTTCCCAGCTGTGCCAGTGGCCCTGGACAAGTAGCTTCCCCCACTCAATGCCTCAGTTTCCCCTGGTGTAAAACGAGAGACAAGGACACTGCTGTGCTTGGTGAGACACTCAGTAGAAAGTGGGTGGGAGGGATACGGAGGGGCTCCCCTCCAGGAAGGGCCTGCAGGAAAGCAGAGGAGGCCAGGTGAGGGAGCCCTGAGCCAAGTCCTATGGGGTTGAGGTTGGGGCGGGGGGTGATAGAAAAGGCCCGGAGGGGCAAAAGGTCAGGTTATGTCGAAGGTGGGACTCCCTGGGGCCTCAGACCACAGGAGGGCAAAGGTCCTTTGGTGCACAACAGCAGCTGGGACTCTGAGCAGCCCAGGAGGGCAGTCATCGCCCCATGACTTGGTCAGAGGGCCAGACACCAAGCAAGGGCCAGGAGAAGACCTGGGCTGGGACTGGCAACTGGGAGGATGGGGGGTACAGGAGGCAAAGTTCCCCACAATGCCCATCCTGGGCAGCACCCTAGAGGTGAGGCCGTGCGCTTTACGCTTGCCCATGGTAGTGCAGAGCCGGTCCCAGGAGCGAAGGAGTTCTGGCATCCCTGTTCTAACAACTAGGCCACCCAGCATCTCTGACCTAGGACTCCAGAGCCCTAGCTCCCACCTCTGTCTCACTGGACCACAAGCCCTTGGCAGAGCTGGGGGAAGAACCCAGGAGTCCTGGCTCCCAGAAGCCCAGACAAGCAGCACACACAACCCTCCCAGCCTGAGAGCTCTGCTATACCAGCCAGTGCACCAGGCCCCACGCCAACAGCCTCTGTCTCCACATGGAAAGCACAGGTTGCTTTCCTAGATGTGGGAGAGCTTTCCCCATGGCGGTGTGAATCCATACCCAGCACTGGTCCTACAGGGGTGCAGGGCCAGGGACAACCCTGTCTCCACCCCAGGCCCTGCCCCTGCTCCACCTGCCGTGCCCCCACTCCACCCCTTCCTGAAGCCCCTCCCCTCCATGCCTATCACACCCTTACCCTAACCCCACCGCCTCCATCCCTATCACACCCTTCCCCGAGCCCCTCCCCCTCCATCCCTATTGCACGTTTCCCCACATCTCTGCATCATGGTGATGGCAGGAAGCAGAGTGACCCAGCCCCATCCTACCCAGCCTCTCTCCTCCCTTGGCTCTTGGCCATGTCACTAGGAGAAGCAGATCAGGCCAGGGCTGGGATGTTCCGCTTCCCGCCCATGCCAAACCCCTGGTAATCCCCTGGGCCCCACTGGCTCACCTGCCCCGACCTGTGCAGGGCCCATACCTTGGGCTTCACTTTGGCCAGGCCCAGCCCTAGGGGTTTGCTGCGTGGCCCCGGAGCTGCTGGGCTTTACTGCCTCACTGATGCCTGTAAAAAACTTGCTTGAGCCCCATCACTTCTTTCGTTACAAATGAAAGCCATGACCCCAACCTTCCCCGCATTGGCATGAGTTCCAGGCAGTGATGCCCCGTCCCCTTTTAAGGGGAAGGCCTTGGGTCCCCCCAGTGCCCGCCCCCTTCCCAAGGCATTCCAGCCCTCCCCAGCAAGCAGGGAGGTTCTTACCAGTGGCAGCCTGCTGCCTGGGATGCTGGGGAAGTCATGGTGCTCCATGTGGTAGCCCACATTGAAGGTCAGCCAGTTCAAGGGGCCGTAGTAGGAGAAGGTGTCATAGCCCTTGAGATACGTGTAGTGTTCAGCAATGAAGTGTCCAGAGATGGGGTGGATCCCCATGGCTAGCACGGAGCCAGCAATCATGTAGACGACGGGCTTGGCCCCCCACAAAGAGTAGATCAACAGGTCATAAGCCAGCTGCACTGCCACGTTGATCACCTCCATGCCGGTGAAGGGCTTGGGGTTGACGTAGAGGGGCCGCAAGATGTAGAAGAGGGGCTGCAGAAAGAGCCACAGGAGCTTGCGGGCTGGCGAGTAGAAGAAGCGTCCCTCAAAGGCCGTGGGCACGTCCACATCCAGCCCGTCCCCCGCCAGGTAGCGGTGGTGGTCGACGTGGTACTTCTTGAAGGAGGTGGCGTAGGGGACTCCAATAGGCAGGTTGGCGAACATGCCGAAGAGGCGATTCCACCTGGCCTCCTTGTTGCCGAAGGCCACGTTGTGGGAGATGTCGTGGATGGCCAGCGTCATGGAGTGGTTGAGGCAGCCCCCGAAGGCGTAGGCCCAGAAAAAGACCCACTTCCAAGGAAGGTCCCTCACCAGGTAGCAGGCCACCAGTTGGGTCAGCACCATCAGGAACACCACCCACTTCAGCTGGGGGTCTGGACCCATCAGCTGCTTGATCTCAGGGTACTTGGCTGTGAAGTGGGGATGAAGAACATAAGAGCATAAGAAGGGCCAGACGGGGTCAGACTAAAGGTCCATCTAGCTCGGTGTCCTCTCTTCCGACAGTGGCCAATGCCAGGTGCCCCAGAAGGAGAGAACAAAACAGGTGATCATCAAGTGATCCCCCCCCCCATCATCCACTCCCAGTCCTGGCAAACAGAGGCTAACGACACCATTCCTACCCATCCTGGCTAACAGCCGTGGATAGCTCTGTCCTCCAGGAATTTATCTAGCTCTTTTCTGAACGCTGTTAAAGTCCTGTTCTTTCCAACATCCTCCAGCGAGGAGTTCCACAGGTTGTCTGTGCGTTGTGTGAAGAAATACTTCCTTTTGTTGGTTTTAAACCTGCTGCCCACTGATTTCATTGGGTGACTCCGGGTTCTTGTGTTATGGGAAGGAGTAAATATTTTCCTTATTTACTTTCTTTACACTATCCTGATTTGCTAGACCACTCACCTAGCCACCACTGCTCGAGGTTGCGGATAACCTATGGTGACAGCAGAAACCTTCCTAGTGTGGGTGGTGTCTCAGAAAGGGCAGGGAATCCAAGGGAGACAACCTACAGGCCTACTGTGAAGCCCTGTGGGTAAGAGAGAGAGCCCCTGGTTCAAGGCCTGCCTTTAGCAGTTCTTGTGGGGGAAAAAAAAAGACCCCTATGAATCTTCTGAGCTTGGCCACTGGATCCAGAGCAAGAGGCTTCAGCTAGATCCCCAAACTAGTGGCCTTACCAGCTGGATGGTGGCAGCTGTAGGGCAGAGCCGGCTTACCTAAGCCAGGAGCTGCCCCAGCAGGGCTGCAGGACCATTCATAGCTCCCCAGAGCTCAGGGAAGTCAGGAGCCTCATTGGTGGGGCTGCAGCCCCATTCCTGGCTCCCTGCAGTGTGGGGAGAAGCCCGGCGCCTCACCTGCTGGGCTGCAGCCCTGTTCCCGGCTCCCGGAGGTGTGGCACTGAAGGGGAGGTCCCCCTGTGGAGTGGGAGCCCCTTTCCCAACGCCTGGCAGTGTGGGTCATCCTGCAAACCCCTCACCCCCTTCTGCAGGGCAACCACCCCTGCAACTGGGGACTCCAGTTTTACTGCCACTGACATCCCACAGAGGGTTTGGATTTTGAAGACAGCAAAATGAAGCCGATCAAAAAGTTCCCACCCTTCTGTAACCAGAGGTGGGAAAAGTACCTGAAAAGCTACTTGAGTAGAAGTGCAGCTGCTTTCACTTCTGGATACGCAGTGTGACCTGTGTGCTTTTACTCAAGTAGTTTTCCCAGCGGGACACCAGTGACTTTTACTTAAATACTCCACCCCCACCGCAGCGGTACTTTTACTCAAGTAACTTATTGGGTAGTTTTTCGCCCTCTGTCTGTCACTAACACTCCTCCGCCGGTGAGCTGATCGAAGCGCAGCTGGAGATGGCCCTGGTATCTGCCTTCCCACGCTGGACAGAAGAGATAGAGTTTGGCTGTAATTGTGTTTGCAGTAGAGCTTTTCCCCTGGCAGTGGTTCCATCCCCAGGTGGTGGTGGTGGGGTTTGGTCAATTCTTCCCATGCATTGCAGGCTCTACCCGCCTTCCCCGCTCTGCCCTTGCACCAGCCTGGATGGGATTACCGGGGTAAGAACCCGTGGTGAGCCGTAGTAATAAGGGTTGCTTCCCTTCTCACCAAACGGTGCAAGCGACAGCCTGCTCCCCTCTGCTCCACCACACCCTCTCAGCTGGCTGAGCCCCGCTTCCCCACAGGCGGTGGGGAGCAGAGGCCACTTCCCGCAGCTGTGCAGAAGTGGGGCTCAGCGGGCCAGGAGGCTGCAGCAGGGCGGAGCAGGCTGGCCCTTGCACCAGGGAGTGATTCTGGAGCAGGAGGTGGGGCTGAGGGCAGGTGACCCCCTGCTACTGCTGCTCTCTGCTCCCCGTCACAGGTAATCCTCCTCCATCTCGTCCATGGGACGGCTGGGGCAGCCACTGCAGGGCCCCCATAAGCACGGTGCAGCCGCCCCATCTCACCCTAGGGATGGGATGGCAAAACCCCAGGAAAATCTCCTTTCTTCTCCCTGCCTGACCCTGGCTCTGCTTTACCACAATGGGGCCGAGCAGGAGGCAGTGGAGGTTGTATTCAGTCCACAGTAGGGCTGGGAAGTTTAGGTCTGGATCAGAACCAGCGAGGGGCTGGGTTAAGCCCATCTGGGGAGCTGGCCCACCAGTTCGGATAGAGCAACACCTGACTGACACAGCTGGGGGTGGGGGCCAGTGATGGTTTGAACCCATTCAGTTAATTTGCATCCCAGTACTGGTGACAGGTGTTGTGATCAGTGTCACCTCCGGGATCAGCCTGGCAAACCCCAGTGCTACACAGCAGAGAAGGGTTGAACCCCATCTAAACCATGAGCACCCTTGGGCCTCATTTTAGTTACCTGCAAGAGACAGCGAATGAGCTGCAGCGAGGGCAAAGCAGGCATGTGAGCTGCCTTGTAAATCAGCGGTAGAGAACCTGGGGAGGAACAGAAAGGCAGCCCCACCTGCAGGACCAGAGAACCAGAAAGCCAGACACCCACTGCCTGAACCAGCAACCTGAGCTTGGTGCTATAAGGAAGTTGCGGGGGTGGGGGGGTTTGGTGGCATTTGGTTTGTTTTGGCTCCTCCTGTGTTCCGGGAAACCGGGATTTCAGATGGGCCTTGCCAACAAAGAAATTTGCATCCAAAGGTACCAGGCTCTCTTGTCAATTTCCCTCGCACCTGGATCAGCCCTCAGGGCCCTGGCTGGTCAGCTCACAAAGGGGTGGGGATTAGGGAAATAACAGAAACAGGTTTTCCTTCCCAGCGCCTCTTCTCAAGGTTCTGCAGGGGGCTGCCTCTGTTTCCCTCTCTCAAAGACTCCTCCAAAGCTCCACCTTGTCCCCAGCATTTTAAAAATCCCCCCTGCTGGAAGTAGGAAGGAATCCAATTGAGGGGTTGAGCTGCCTTCTGAGGATCCATAAACACACTGGCCGTGCTGCCTTCACCCACTGGGCCCTTTAAGAGCTCATGTAGCTCATTCTCCCTGAGGCAGGAGTCCTGGTTCTGCTTCCTAGGCCAGTCCTGTTGCTCTCTGCATCTGCCGTCACAGGGCAGCCACTGGCCCCCTGGCGCTCCCAGCCAGCACTCCTTGTGAGCTGAGCACATGGGCAGCCACCCAGGAGAGATTCAGGTGCCACCCAGCCGAGCGCCTGCAGCCGGCAGTGTGCATTTCTACTGGTGGTGCACATCCACACATGCCTTGGCGCTTGTAACAAAATTTATTCTGAGCATGGATGGAAAAAAAATGCTCCTGCGCCTACCTAGCCAGAATGTTAGCGGCACCTAGTGCTCGCCCTTAGCCCCCTACATCCGGCCCGAGTTAATCACATGACCTTTATGTCATATGACTCCTCATTTCCCTGGGTCAAGTGTTGCAGGTGGGACCCAAGGCAATCTCCCCATAAAAGGCCAGCTCCCCAGTGACATGCCGCACTGAGCCCCAGCCTTGCCCTGCTAGACACCGCATGAGATCCAAGTGCCGGCATGGCTGTCCTGTCTCATTCCACCCTGTTCTTCTAGTTCCAGACCTGTCATGTTCCTTGCTGCGCTGACCACTGGCAGAAACGGCAGAGTCAGGGGCAGATGGGGGCGAGCAGGGGCAAGGACACAGGTGTTGCAGTGAGCAAAAGAAACCAGCAGGCCAATCAGGCCTGATGTAGCAAAACCAAAGGAAAAGAACAAACCAGGGGAACGTGCAGAATGTGGGTCAACGGCAGCCCTGGGGCAGGTAGCTGTGGCCACACCTGAGTGGCATGTGCTGAGCTGTGTGTGGCTGACAGCCGGGAGCCGAGGGGGGCTCTTTCCACTGCATCAGCCCCTAAGAGTGGAGCTGTGCAGGAAGCTCTGCCCTCACCAGCAAGCCCAGTGCTCCCACCCCACTGGTGGGGGTAGGGCACTCCCCGTTGGTCTCCATGGGGCTGTGGGTTGGGGGCAGGGAATTCCCCATTAATTTCTATGGGGCTGGGGGGGCAGGGAGTTCCCATTCGTCTCTATGGGGCTGAGGGGGCAGAGAATTCCCCATTAGTCTCTTTGGGGCTGTGGGGGCGGGAGAGGGAATTCCCCATTGATTTCGATGGGGCTGGGGAGGCAGGGAATTCCCCTTTGGTCTCCATGGGATGGAGGGGCAGGGCATTCTCCATTGGCCTCTATGGGGCTGCAGGGGCAGGGAATTCCCCTTTGGACTCCATGGGGCGGGGGGGGGCAGGGAATTCCCCTTTGGTCTATATGGTGGGGGGGCAGGGCATTCGCCATTGGTCTCCATAGGGATGGGAGGGCAGGGAATTCCCCATTGGCCTCCATGGGTCTGCTGGGGGCAGAGAATTCCCCATTGATTTCTCTGGGGCTGGTGAGGGCAGGCCTTCCCCACTGGTCTTTAGGCTCAGCTCTGTTGGGCTAACCCCTCCCTCCCTGGCACAGGCAATGCCATGGACCACCCCCCCAGGGCCACAGGCAACCGGCAGAGCCTGGCGCAGGTGGCGCAGAGCCCATAGCCAGGAGGCAGCCACCTTTGTGCCAGCGCTGCCCCGCCCCCCGCACGCGCGTAGAGCCAGGAAAGCCCCAACGGGACCTCCTCCAAGACCTGGCACCAGCAATAGGCAACCAGGCCCTCAGTCCAGCTGGCAAGGGGGGCTGAGGCCGGGCTGGGTTCCAGGGTTAGCACCCCAGGGTTAGCCAAGACCTCTGAGCTGAAAAACCAATCCAAGCACTGCAGCAAGTAGCTCCTCTCCTTCTGGATGACCTCGGTTGAGTCACTTGGGCCCTGTGCCTCAGTTTCCCCATCTATTAAACACGGCTTACGATCTGGGCCGCCCTTGCAAAGCCATCTGAGACCTGCTGGTGACAACGCGACATTCCTGGAGCTTATTATTAACAAGCAGATTGAGAGCTCCCTGCGTTCGTTGCTGAGTTTCCCCTGGGCCTGAGAAACCACACACGTCCTACCCAGGTGAGTCACGCCACGGCTTAGCAGTATACAGCACCTGGGCGTTGCCCCAAATGGAAGCAGCCAGCACCCCGGGGCCCATTGCGCATGGGACTGCAGCCAGTTGTTTCACGCTGCGTCTGAGATCTCAAACCAGGGCCCCCCATCTCCCTGTGCCATTAGGGGGGAGGGGGCCCAGTGTAAACCTGTCGTGTCTGAGCAAGACGCCAGCCGACTTGTTTTTCACGTCCATTTCACTGGACGCTTGGAGCTCCCCCGACCTCTCTGAGCTCCAGGGCCCTTCTGTCAGACTCCCAGCGCAGCCACGGGCCACAGTATGACCCAACAAGGGTTAAAAGGGAGAAACCGACATTTTACTTTCCGTCGCTTTGGCTGGCGGAGGAGGCTGTCCGCTTAGGTGCTCAGAGTCACACCTAAGAATGCAGGATCTGTGCCAAATGTTCTGTCCTGGTGGGGACAGAGCATGAGAGAAGGTGACTCAGTTTCCTGAGTCCTTAGGTTTCCTCGATCACCTGGGCCCAGAATAAACTCAAAAGCGGATGGTTTCCTAGCAGTGGACGTGTAGCCGTGCCCGTCCCTTTAAATCAGCCAGCTGCTTTGGGATGCCTGTCAGAAGCCCCTAGTTTCCAGCCCAGTAGAGGAGACCTGGCTGCCAGTGGCCGCCCCGCCAGCTGGGCTTTTGAGCAAATCCAGCCCTCAGCCATGTAGCATGTTCGACCCAACCTGCGCAGTCCGTGACTGAAAAATAACCAAGCCCCGGAAGCAGTTTTGATCTGGTCTCCTACATTCCCCTCCTCCCCCGCCAGCCCTGACCTCTCTGGGGCTCTTAACTGAGCTGGTTTTGCCCCTGGATTTGCAGAGGCATATATGGGGGGGCGGTCCGGGGAGGGGGATCTGTGTCTCCCCAGTCCAGGGCTTTGCATCACACACTCATGCCTGTGTTTTGTGCAGGGGTAGAGGCCTGGGGTGGAGTCAGCTCCACTTTCCCTCAAGCCTTCTCTGTGTGTGTGTGTGGGGGCAGCTGCCAACCCCGTCTAAAGACCCATCTCCTTGCCTTGGGTGGTGTGGCTGGCACACATGGTGGTTGTCTTTGGCCTCTAGGGCTCCTAAGGGGTGGATCCTGGGTAAAGGCCAGAGCATATATTGCTCTCTGTTGGATGGGATGAGAAAATTGCTATCATGTGTCATAAGATCGATACTGCTCAGTGCTGGTGGGGATTCTCCAGTAGCTCAAGGGGTGGGGATGTGGGGTTTGGAGCGGGAGAAACTCCACAACCGTCCCAGTGGATTTGGCAGCTTTGGCTTTGTGAGAACCAGCAAGAGAGGGGTGCAGCATAACCTTTCCTTTTGCAACCTGGGTGCTGCTCAGAGTCTATGAACCCTGCTCCCCTTTCCTGCCCAGAAGGATGCGGAAGCAAAGACGAATCCCCAGATAATTAGGGAGCCCGTTCACACCTGTCAGGGGTGATCTCGATGGGGCTTGGTCCTGCTGTGAGGGCAGGGGACTGGGGACTTGAAAACCTCTCCCAATTCTTTCCAGTTCTGGGATTCTGGTCCCGGCTGTCTGGAATTCTTTTCCCAAAGTGGACATTTGTCCTGTTGGCTCTTGGCAGCTAATCAAGCTTGGGGTGGGCCCCATCCCCATTTGTGTTAAAAGGTGGGGTGCAGGGGAACCCGAGGGGTGTGTGAGCAGTGATGCCAGCACCACATGGAGCAGGGCTCGGGGGTGCAGCAGGCAAGGTTCAGACATGTGGCTCGGGCCAGATCCAGGTAGGTAAGAAGGGGCAGGGCTCAGGTGAGCCCCCTGGGCCACCCCCATGGGTGGGAGGGAGGGGGGCTAGCCCCACACAATCCGGCCTTTTTCCTTAGAGAACCCTATGCCCAAGGGGTTTGCCCTACAGATAAAGTCACAGGGGATGAGTTCATTGTAAAACAATTCATCATCACCACCCCTAACCGTGGGCTCAGGGCTCGTTGGTGTCTGATGCCTCCCTCACTATTTCCTCCTACAATTGCCAATCCACAAAGGCCGCCGGGAGCAGGGTTTGCCCGTGCTGGAGAAGTGGCAGGGGCACCTCTTCCATGCAGACATTAGCTGTGCCTGCAGGAGGGATTGTCCAGAGGCTGTAGTTAACCCACCTCCCAGAGAGGCAGTTGCCAGGTGGAAAGGTAATTATTCCACCAACCTTACGCTGCCTACACCTGCTCAGCTTAATGCCGCAGGCAGGGGGTGGGGGATCTGTCACAGATCTGGGCAACGCAGCTGGATCGTCTTTTCATGTAGAGCCGGCCGCGGAGGGGCAGAGCTCCTTGCAACCCTCGGCGGTTGACACCGGCTGGTTCTGACCCATCTCCCTCCTCACCTCCTCCCTAGCACCCCTGTGCCGGTCTGGTTTTGGTTCACCTCTCTCCCTGGCACCTCCGGTCCTGACTTCTCTGCCTCTGGCTGTGGCGCCTAGTTCTGGTTCTGACCCTCCTCCCCCTCTGGCTCACCCCTGGTTCTGATCCACCTCCCTCAGCACCATCCCCCTTCCAGACAGGAGCTACGTGGTGGTACCAACCCAACCCAGACTCACCCAAGATCTCTTTCCTCCTCTTTGTATGAGGCTGATCTGTATAGACCCACTCAAAGTCATCCCTGACGATCTGGTTCCCCATGGTGAGTCCTCTCCGCTGGAGCCAGCCTGGTTCCCACAGTGCCAACAGAACCAGGACTCCCGCCCAGGGCAGCAGCACCTGCACAGGGGCAGAGTACCCTCTCGCTGCCGTTCCCAGAGTCACTGCACCGCATGCACCCTTCTCATGAAATGCTTTCCTGCCTGCCCTTCCCCAGAGCACCTGCCAGACCTGTTTGGCTGGGCATCTGAAATCCCAGGGGTGGAGTTGGTCTGTAAGTTCCTGGTGTTGGGCCCCGAGCCAAATCGGTGGCTCTGGCCACCAATGGGGGTGTCTACGCACAGCTCTTTTGAGCAGGAGCCCAGACATACAGGTGGAGGCTGCGCGGAGGTACCTTGGAGTGGTCACCGAGGGCCTAGAATCATAGAATCCTAGAGATAGAAGGGACCTCAGGAGGTCATCAAGTCCAACCCCCTGCTCAAAGCAGGATCAACCCAACTTAACCATCCAGGATGGGACTTTGTCAAGTTGGGATTTAAAAAACCTCCAGGGACAGAGATTCTACCACCTCTCCAGGTAACGCATTCCAGTGCTGGATGGTTTCCTAATATGCAACTTACACCTTCCCCACTGTAACTTGAGACCGTTGCTCCTTGTTCTGCCATCTGTCACCACTGAGAACAGCCTCTCTCCGTCCTCTTTAGAGCCCCCTTCAGGAAGTTGAAGGCTGCTATTAAATCACCCCTCAGTCTTCTCTTCTGCAAATTAAATAAACCCAAATCCGTCAGCCTCTCCTCATAGGTTATGTAATCCAGACCCCTAATCATTTTAATTGCCCTCTACTGGACCTACTCCAATGCACCCATATCCTTTCTGTACTGGGGGGTGGGGGGGGCAGAACTGGATGCAATATTCCAGATGTGGCCAAGTAGAGGGGAGTAATAACTTCTCCGGATCTGCTGGAAATGCTCCTCCTAATCCACCCCAATATGCCGTTAGCCTTCTTGGCTACAAGGGCACACTGTGGACTTATATCCAGCTGCTCATCCACTGTAATCTCCAGGTCCTTTTCTGTTGCACTGCTACTTAGCCGGTTGGTCCCCAGCCTGTAACAATGCTTGGGATTCTTCTGTCCCAAGAGCAGAACTTTGCACATGTCCTTGTTGAACCTCATCAGATTTCTTCTGGCCCGATTCTCCAGTTTGTAATGAGACTGGCCCTGGTCTCCTTCCTTGACCTTGTGAGAGGGCCCCTCAAACTCAGGAACGAAGGGGTTTCTTCTTTGCGAAAATGACACAGACTGTGAAGATGGGGCTTCTGGTGGCACAGCCCCGCTGCCTGTGCCAGAGCCAGGAGCCACACCGATGCGCCAAAGGGCAAGGCCACAGACAACCCCAGGGAAATGGACAGGGAGCACTCCCATGAAACAAGTACTTGAGGTATTTCCTGCAGAAAATGCCTAGTTGTCAAACCCAAAACTTTTCCTTCAAGAGGGATGAGGTGGGCTGAGCTGTCCCAGCTGGATGCTGGAATTCCTGCTCCCAGCCAGCCCTCTGCAATCACCTGATGCTCACGGCAACCACCTCGTGTGCCACAGACCGGTGGCCCCCAGATTCCAAACCCTGCTTGGCTTGCACCTAGATCTGCCTGCTCCCAAGGAGGTGTCCTGAGCATTGGGCTGTAGAGTGGACGTCTCCTGGCCCAAAACATATCCACTGATACGTGGAACAGCTCCCACAGGAGAGACCCCAGAAGCTCTTAGAACCCATCAGCCAGAGAGCTGGATTCTGCAAAGCCAGGCAAAGGCATTCAGCCATCTCTTCAGCTATTGTACTTTGAATTCACACCCTATGCATCGCCAGAACAACTTTCCACTGCACACAAGCCCCAGAGAAGTGAAGCTACTCATAAGAAGAACGTAAGAACAGCCACACTAGGTCAGACCAAAGGTCCATCAGGCACAGTGTCCTATCTTCTGACGGTGGCCAATGCCAGGTGCCCCAGAGGGAATGAACAGAATAGGTAATCATCAAGTGATCAGTTCCCTGTCACCCATTTCCAGCCTCTGAAAAACAGAGGCTAGGGACACTGTCCATGCGCAGGCTGGCTAACAGCCATTGATGGACCGATCCCCCATGAATTTATCTAGTTTTTTTAAACTCTAGTATAGTCTTGGCCTTTACAACATCCTCCGGCAAGAGGTTCCACAGGTTAACGGTGCGTTGCGTGAAAAAATATTTCCTATTGTTTGTTTTAAACCTGCCGCCTATTAATTTTATTTGGCGACCCCCCTAGTTCTTGTGTTGTGAGAAGGAGCAAATAACATTTCCTCGCCTGTACATTTGAGTCTATGTCCCTTTATATGGAGATATTAAAAAATGGCTCCATCAGAGGAGACTGCAGGCCCAGCTCTAACCTGCGTCACACATCCCCTGTCGGCCCCCTTGGGGTCCTGCACTTCTTGGTGGATTTTACTGGGTGCCCCAAAGACTCATGGTAGCCCTTCCACTGCCTTGGGTCTTTCCAGAGACAAGGGTCTCTTTTCATCAAGCATCCTCATCATAAGCAAGTCACAAGAGTGGAGGGGTACAAGTCCCCTTCAGAAGGTTCAGATGGCCCCATCCTTCCACTGGGGCGGGTCTCCAGGGGAAGCCGGGGGAAGCCCAGGCCCACCCACTATGCTGAGCTCCAGCCCTGGGACCTAGATTGGAGGCAGCTGATGGGGCTTTTCACCTGCCCCAAACCCAGCAGCCTTTACCTGGGCCACTTCTGCCAGGTGCTTTCCCATTGTACCTAGCTAAGCCGCTTCTCTCTTCCCAAACTCAGATATCCATCCATCCATCCATCCATCCACCCCCGTATCCGCCAGCCCATCATGCATCTACCGGGCCTCATATACACCCAGCCACTAACCCATCTAACCTCCTCGTGGAAAGCACACGCCGCAAAGAGTGGCTGTTCTTAAGTGCACAGCCGATCAGGAAACGGTGTAAACTGATAAACGCAGACAAGAACCAGTAACCCACCAGTCAGCAAGAGCCAGAGTACTGAGCTTCTGCAAGGACACAAGAGTCAATGAGTTAAAAAGCATTAAAACCCCCCAAATGGGGCAGGCTGCAAGTCACCTTGTCTTTTATTTGTCCCTGGTAATCTCGCTGGAGGTCAGAGGAGATGAGGACAAGGCTTCAACTTGCTGTTAAAGTCTCAGGAGAAGATTTAAAAAGAAAAAGAAGACATAAAAGTGACCATTTTACTGCATGTAGTTGGAGGAAGTGGTTCCAGAGGCTTATACACTCATCCCTCCTTTAACAAGTGCTTTACTGATGAATGCTCACTAAAACGAGGAACATATATACCTACCTTTATTCACTAAATGAGGGAACTTCCCCTGCTTATATGAGCAGGGTCCCTGGCTGAGGGGTGGGGAGACCAGCCTTACAACCCCACTGCAGCCCCAAACTTCCCCCAATCTTAGACCCCCCCAACTGCATCCCTCAACAGCCCAGCCTTAGACACTTCTGCTCCCGCAGCCTCTTCGCCGGGGCTGCTAAGCTGGGTGGCTCCTCCAGCCCTACTGCTCCCAGCAGTCAACTCAAGTGTTAAGGTTTCAGCACCTAGACATAAGATAATTGCTCTCACTAGGGATAGAGATAGCTGCCACCTCCCGCAGCTATCGCTATAGATAGATATCTGCCTGAGGCAGCAGTGTTAAGAAAATGCAAATGGCTTCTTTAACAGCCACATGCAGCTGGGAACTGCTCATCTGGTGACCTTCAACAAATCTAATGGGACTCATGTTTGGGTCCCAACCCATAGGTTGGGAATCCCCGCTCTACATTCATACACTACATCCTATTTCTGGTGCCAAATTATTCAAATACATCAGAAAAGTACCTCAACCCAATTGGTTTATGTCAAGTTAGATGCACTTGGAAGCAATTGGAGACTTTTACGTTTATTTTAATGGGAATTTAGTGTTGCTCTTTTGAGTTTTCACCTACAAGCAGAAATTTGGGAACCAATTGTGCTTGTATAGCGAGGTCTAGAAAACATGAGCTATATGGGACAATTGAAAGAACTGGATTTGTTTAGCGTAGGAAAGAGATGACTGAGACGGGACATGAGAGCTGTTTTCCAGTGCCGAAAATGTTGTTACAAGGAGGAGGGAGAAAAAATGATTCTCCTTAACCTCTGACAAGAAGGCAGCAGTGCGCTTAAATTGCAGCAAGGGAGGTTTAGGTTGGACGTTAGGAAGAAATTCCTAGCTGTCAGGGTGGTTAAGTGCTGGAATAAATTGCCTGGAGAGGTTGTGGAATCTCTGTCATTGGAAATATTTAAGAGCAGGTTAGACAAACACTCGTCAGGGATGGTTTAGTTCAGTGTTTCTTAAACTATGTTCTGCAGAACACTGGTGTCAAATGAACAACTTGCACATGCGCTACAAGCATTTGATGCTTTTTTGATATTGTATGATGATGGTGTACATTTTCTGTTCTTAAAACCAGCTACAATATTACTCCTTCATCGCTTGACATTACTTCATTTTGTTTTTGCTGTATATGTTGCTGTTTGCATTTTTTTATCTGAATTTTTTTGAGGAATATTTTCATAGATGTTCCACATAAAAATATTATTGTTTCGTGTTTCATGGTCTCAGAAAGTTTAAGAAACACTGGTCCGGAGGGTGACTGGTCCTGCTGCAAGTGAAGAGGACTGGACTTGAGGATCCTTGCGGTCCCTTCAGTTCTATGATTCTCTGACACATTCTGAAAGATAGGCCTGGTCTACACTAGCCCAAATCTTCGAAACGGCCATGCAAATGGCCATTTCAATGATTACCAATGAGGCACTGCATATGCATTTCAGCACCTCATTAGTAATCTTCGAAATGGCCACTTGCAGGGCCATTTCGAAGATTTGGGCTAGTGTAGACGTCGCCATACTGTCTGAAAAGGCTCCCCCTTTGGCAGTGGCCTTAGGTCACGGATCTAGTTTGACCTCTTTTATGCTTAAACAAATCGTGGTTCACGTTTACAAAAAAAAAGGGCCCAACCCCCCCCCCCCAGAAATTCCTTCCTTCAGGCCTAGAAACCCCCTGCACCAGCAGGAGCAGCGGTGGCTTTTTTCCCTGCTACCAGCTCCCTGGTTTCACAGAAGCCCCCTCCCATCCCTGCACACCTGAGCTTCCCTTCTCAGGCTTGGTGCACACAAGGCAGGTAAATTGATTGCTGACAATTTGATTCTAGCCACACAATTGGCGTAGCTAGAATCGTGTATCTGTAACTGACTTCCCTCGCCGTCCTCATAGAGGGAGGTGGATGGGAAAAACTCTCCTGTCCACCTCTCTTACTCCTGGCGATAATGAGGAGCTCAGGGGTCGACTGCTGACCCCAGATCATTCGATTTCATGTGTCTCTACCAGGCACGCAAAAGCAAACTCCAGAAGATCCACCCCGACCATGTTGATCTTCCCTGTAGTCTAGCCTAGTGTGAACATCCGCCCAGCTTGCAGCCCGAGGGCAAGTCTACTCTTACTGGGAGATCGACCCATTCAGAGTCGATCTCCCAGAGTTTAAGTTCTCACGTCTGGTAATGACGTGAAATCGACTTCTCTGGGGTCCACAGTCGACCTCCTGTACTCCTGCTCTCACGAGACGTAAGGGAGTCGATGGGAGAAACACTCCCGTCGACCTCCCTCCCTGAAGACAGACCTTACAGTCGACTGCAGATACATTAATTCTGGCTACGCAATTGCCATAGCTAGAACTGTGTATCTGAAGTCGACTGTAAGGTCTAGTGTAGATCAAGTCTAAGAGGTGAAGGGTCCGTTTGGCCTAGACCAGAGGTGAAAGGAAGTGGGCGTGCTCCCCAAGAGCTGAGCCAAAAGAGCTGGCTGGTTCCTAGGGTGCAATAGGACAGGACCTGTGAGGTGTTGTAAATTACTTCCCCTGCCCCCAGCCTAGAATAACCCTTTCAGCTGAGTGTGGGAAGCAGACACACCCACACAGCACTCTCACAAAACCTGTGATCAGTGTCCTCCATAAAGGACTGTAGGAAAAGCTGGGAGGGAACCTTGTTTGCTGAACCTCGCAAGTAGGGGGATCAGATATCAAGTGGGAAAAACCAGGCTGAGGAGGGGCACCTGTATAAAACAAAACAAAAAAGCACGCCTGTAGCACTTTTAAGACTAACAAAATTAATAAAAGTGCTTCTTTGTTTTGTTAAGATACAGACGAACATGGCAACCTCACTGTTACTGTATAAGACAAAGTCGTGACTATCAGGGTCGTCTCTAGAAAATTGGGACATCTGGTCACCCTGTGACATAAAGACACAGAGATCGTATCTGCTCCATCTACTGCCAAGCCTGTAGGGACTCCTTTGCAAAAGAGAACTCAGAGCACCACAGTCCAGGCTCAGCTGCCTGGCAACCAAGCAGAATCAACACCAAGTTGTGGTCTCTGGCACCGGGCTGTGTCGTGGAAAGTAAACTGGCGAGAAGCCGACGTCAGTTGGATGTGATGATACCGAAACTTGGGAGGACAATTCTAGGCAAGCCCTGAGGTGCAGACGCAGACTGAGCCCATGCTAAAGAATGTGCTCCAACCGGTAAATGCTAACAGCGTCTGGCTTGTCTACCTGGAGATTTAACGTTGGCCATCAGCAGGGCTCTGACACACTAGTCACTCTGTGGGGTTGGCAGGGCCCGATGTGTTTGTTTTAGGCAGTATTTATCGGGCATGGTTTTGAGAATAAAGAAAGGGAGGCGTCACCTGTGGTGTCTTTGCAATAAGTTTTGTCCACACTAGGACCTCAAGGAAAATGAATCCAGATTAACAAAAGATGTGAATCTTCCGATATTTAAACCCCCACGTGAATGCTGCTGTTCACAATTCAATTGGTCTTAGCTTGGTTTAGCTGCGCTGTGAATTAAACAGAACCAAATTAAGGCCTTTTTACTGATGAATAACAGCAGCCTGTCACACGGGGACTGCTAGTGGTTTAACAAATCCACTTCTAAGGCACAGCTCTAGATGAGTGTTTCACAAACGGGGTTCCGTGGAACACTGGTGCTCTGGGTTATGTGCATGGGCGTGCAGTGAGAAAATTTGGATGCTAGCAATTTGTATCGAAAATGCTAAGGTATTGGAAAAGCATTTAGAGAGCTGCTCGCCTGCAGGACAGGGGCAGTCTCGGGAGTGGGTTGGGGGGCATGGCAGGGAGCTTGCCCTGCTGCTGATTGTGCTCTGAGCAGGAAGCTTCCCTGAAACCCCCATATTGCTGACTCTGCAGCAATGGGGAGTTAGCGAGGTTGGCTCCTCCGACTGCTAATCAGGAAGCAATGATTCCGTTTGCAAAACCCTCCCATCTCTCCTCCAGTAGCTCTTCGCTCCCCTGCTCTTGCATGGAATGGAGTGCAGGAGTTGTAACATTAAGCCCCTCCCCGCATGAGCTGTATGGAATGTACCTGGTCTCTTGTGTAAGACAGAGCGACTTCAGGGGTGCTCTAATTCATGTTCCGCCTCCTGTGGGCCTTGGTGCATAAAGAATAGCCACAGTGTGGTGCACACCTGCCGGGTCTGCCTCTTCCCTTCCTCTTCTGGCCACCATCTCACAGCTAACCTATCCCCACACTGGGGGCTAAGGGCAGTGTTCCCTGTAAGCTGACTGCTTGTGCAGTAGGAGAGATTCAAATGCCACTGAGCTGATTAGCAGAGCACCCACAGCCAGCAGCTCATGTTTCTATTGAAAGTGCACCTCCGCACATGCCTGGGTGCGCAGACCAAAATTAATTCCAACCATGGATAGAAAAAATGAGTGGGAACACTGACGAGGGCGAACTTTTTCACCAGCTCCCCACCGGCCTGTTGGAATAGGAAGGGGAGATATTCACAGGACCGATTCTTCCTTTTTCAAATGCCTTGGTTCTGTGGGACACTGTGGGATTTGCCCACAAGAAATCTTAATTTCCTCAAACCTCCTGTCAGGAAAAACATCTTGACAGAGAATTTCCAGCCAGCTCCTGGTCAAGGAGCCTCTCAATCTGCAGACCTTCGGCTTGTGTGAAGTCCAGTATTCAGCCCAGAGTACACAAATTACTATCTCCCCATCAGCGTTCCCTCTAAATTTTTCCATCTATGTGGTGGGGGAAGGAAATAAATTTTGGTCTGTGCACGGAGTCGTTGTGGATGTTCAGCACCATGAGAAATATGTGCTGCCAGCTACACCAAATGAAATTAACGGGGCTGCAGGTTTGAAACTACCAAAAGGAAGTTTTCCTTCACACAATGCGCAGATGGCCTGTGGAACTCCTGGCTGGAGGAGGTTGTGATGACCAGGACATTAACAGGGCTTGAAAAAGAGCTAGATAAATCCACGGAGGTTAGGCCCTAGCCTGTGTTTGTCAGAGTTTGGAAATGGATGTCAGGAGGGGGATCGTCTTGTGATCACCTGTCCTGTTCATTCCCTCTGGGGCATCTGGCGTTGGCCACTGTCAGAAGGCAGGACTGGGCTGGACACTAAGCTTGTGGATGACACAAAGCTAGGGGGAGAGGTAGATACGCTGGAGGAGAGGGACAGGGTCCAGACTGACTTAGACAAATTGGAAGACTGGGCTGCAAGAAATCTGATGAGGTTCAATAAGGGCAAGTGCCAGAAGAATCCCAAGCATTGTTACAGGCTGGGGTCCGACTGGCTCGGTAGTAGTTTTGCAGAAAAGAATCTGGGAGTTGTAGTGGACGAGAAGCTGGACATGAGTCAACAGTGTGCCGCTGTAGCCAAGAAAGCTAATGGCATATTAGGGTGCATCAAGAGGAGCGTTGCCAGCAGATCCAGAGAAGTGATTATTCCTCTTTATTTGGCTTTGGTGAGGCGGCATCTGGAGTACTGTGTCCAGTTCTGGGCCCCCAATTATAGGAAGGACGTGGATACACTGGAGAGGGTCCAGCACAGGGTGACCAAACTAATTAGGGGGCTGGAGCATATGACCCATGAAGAAAGGTTGAGGGAATTGGGACGGTTTAGTCTGCAGAAGAGAAGACTGAGGCGGGATTTGATAACAGCCTTCAACTTACTGAAGGGAGGCTGCAAAGAGGCTGGAGAGAGGCTGTTCACAGTGGTCATGGATGGCAGAACATGGAACAATGGTCTCAAGTTGCGGTTGGGAAGATCCAGGTTGAACATTAGGAAAAACTTTTTCCCTAGGAGGGGGGTGAAGCATTGGAATGGTCTCCCCAGGGGAGCAGTGGAGTCTCCATCCCTGGAGGTGTTTAAGTCTTGGCTCGACAAAGCCCTGGAGGGGCTGATCTGATGGGTTTGGTCCTGCCTAGGGCAGGGAGCTGGACTCGATGGCTTTTTTAGGTCTCTTCCAGCTCTGTTGTTCTATGATTCTGTGATTCTATGACCCAGTATGGCCATTCTCATATTCTTATGGGTACTTTGTTAATCAGCTGGATGGCACATGACTCGTTCATGGGCAGCTACCCAAGCACTCAGCTTACAAGGGAAACTGCTCCCCATCCTTCCACACCACCTGACCTAGTTTGCATGTTCTTATGTTCTTCTTATGAGTAGCTTCACTTCTCTGGGGCCTGCATGCAGAGGAAAGTTGTTCTGGCTACAAGTAGTATGTGAATTCAAAGTGCAATAGCTGAAGAGACCATCTTTACCCAGCCCTCCACGGTTTTGTAGCAGCTTTCCCGCCATCCATCCATCCATCCATCCCCATACCCGCCCATGTAGCTAACCTCACGCCAACTCACTCACACCCCAGTCTCTCTCTATAGCCACGCACCCATTTATCTAATCCATCCATTTATCTAATCTCCTAGAGACCCCCACAGCCACCCACCCTTTATCTGTCTATCCCTAACCCCACCCACCCATATTCCTGTACACAGAGCGCTTAAGCGGCTGCCCTGGAGAGAGTCAAATGCGGCCCAGCTGATTACAAGAGTGCCCATGGCCGGCAACTTGTGTGTATGGGGTGGTGCACATCTGCACAAGCCTCAGTGCATGTAATAACATTTATTCCACATATATGGAAAAAAATTAGCAGGACCAATGATCTAATTACTCCCACTCTGGCCTATCATCTGTCTACCCCTATTCACACCCACCCATCCTTGATCTATTTTAGGTACTTCTCTGGCCCCCAGCTGAGCCCCTCACGGTCTATAATGTATTGACCATCTCCAGCCCCTGGGAGACAGGGCAGAGCATTGTTTTTTAATCTCCAAGAACACAGAAGTAGTTTCATACGGGGCTCTGCTCCAACTCAACCTGAAGTCCTAGACCCCATACTCAGGAGCCTCAATACACATGCCAGGTTTGAAGGGCAAGCCCTGGTATCCAAGAACCTGCCCCAGAGCCAAGGAAGTGACTCAGAATCATCTTCAACAGATGCCAGTCTGTCCGGTTACATCTCAAAGCTTTGTTTGTCCTATTTAAAAGCCTTGGCAAGCACCTGGGATGTTCACGGCTTAGCTCCAACCTCAGAAAAGTGAAGCCACAGCTGGGAAGGGAAAGGGAATTGGGTGTGGGGAAAGCCTCGTTGAGCCAAGCTCAGAGCAAGCAGGCCGTGGTTAGCACTTCCGACCGGTCGCCCTGCCAGGTTATTTTGTGTCTGTAGCTTAAGGGCTCCTGGGAGGACAGGCAGGGCAGGGGCAGATGCAGCCATGAGCGCCTGTATCTTCATGATGGCTTTTTGGCCCCCTTGCTGGGAATCTGAGAGCTGTTCTGTTAGACTTGTGAGAAAGCCACCTGTCCAAGGGACTTCACCGGCTCCCCTCGGTGTACCCCTCACATTCTTTCAGATACTTACTGCCACAGTGATGCCCCGGGCCAGGGCAGTGCCACTGTCCCCTTGTTACACATGGGGAAACTGAGGCACCGGGTGATTTAAATGACTTGCCCAGCGTTGCACCACAGGACAATGCCAGAGCAGGGAAATAAATCCTGGTCTCTGAGAGCCCAGGTGAGATGAATCACTGTGTAACAGTATAACCAATATGGTTTTTCTATAGCCAAATGGGAAGGCCTTTGTCTACAGCCCGCACGAAGAGTAGCACCCATGAACTGTAGAGCTACAAGCCACATACTCACATTCCCTCTAAATCTCGTTACGAGAGTGTCACTCCAGGCTGTTAAGAGGGAGACCACATCCTAATGCCACCCACTGTCACCAATGGGAGAGGCAATGCCTGCAGGGAGCACTGCCCTTCAGTGCAGAGCTGTATGAAGAGACCTGTCCCCCATGCTCTGGATCTGTCCCCGGCAGGCATCTGTCCCCCACCTCCTCATACACCCTGCCTCCTGCCCTGACCCCATGCCTACCACCCTGCTCCCACACCCCCTCCTACCCAGACCCCACCCCGCACCCCTACCCTGCCCTTGCACCCTACCTCCTGCTAGGACCCCGCAACCTCACCCCCAGGCCGTGCCCTGGTGGTCCTCCCCCACGCACTGAACCCCTCATTTTTGGCTCTGCCCCAGAGCCTATGGGAGCTGCACAAAATTGCTAACCCCAGGTCCCCAGAAGAGCTAACCCAGCCCTGGGGGTAAGCCCTGAGCCTCCCTTTGACCTCCCTATGCAGGAGACTGAAGGCAGTGAGGTGTCTTTTCTTTCTTGCTTCTCTGCTGGGGGCCACCTACCTGAGGGTTTTATTCTCATTCTCACTTCGGGGCCAGGTCAGTGAGGAGCTTTTTTTTTTTTTTTTAAATTTATTCACGTCTCACTTGTGTGGCCCCAGACTGATTTTTCTGTGGGTCAGTGGCCCCGACCCAAAAAAGGCCCTCCCCGGAGGTCCGGTCCATGACTGGGTGCCTACAGACTGTTGTTATACACAAATAGCAATAGAAATGCACAGCTTTTTGCCTCTGTTTGGGGCTTCACTGGCAGGTGAAGAGTTGGAGATGGGGTTTAAGAGCGGTCACTGTCCTGTGCCTATTGCTCACAGAGAATGAGGCAGGGAGAGGATCAGAGCTGTCAGGCTCTTCAGTGCTCTCCCCCATGCTTATAAGGATGGCATCAGGCAGGTGGCTGAAGGGAAGGGGAGAGAGCTATGCCAGCTGCAGCTCTGTGGGTTATCCTGCCCCGAGAAGCGGGCTGGCCATGCAGGCAGCAAGGATCCCCTTAATGTTTTCCATCCATGCGCAAAATAAATTTTGTTATGTGCATCCAGGCATGAGCAGATGCACACCACCAGTAGAAATACAGGCTGCCAGCCGTGGGGGCTCTGCTAATCTGCTGGGCAGCCCCTGAATCTCTCCTGGGCGGCTGCCCAAGCACTCAGCTCACAGGGAACCCCTGGCGGGCAACCCAGCAGCATGCTCAAATGTGGTAGGGGATCCAGCCCGTCTCACACCCCACCACGACCAGAAAAAAACCCAAAATGTGGTGATGGCTATGCTAGGAGCTAGCTCTGTATTGCATCATCTGGTGATGACATCACACTGGGGCAACGAAATGTCAGAGCTATGACATCACACTGGGTGACGTTATCTCAGCACATATGACATCCCAGTGCGACAATGCCATTGTAATAGTGAGGTCACTACCACGTTGGCGTTGCTGTGACGTCACAACGAAGCCGGTGAGATCTCTGTCCGGGCACGGCCCTGCAACCACAGGGCCAGGGAAAGTCGCGCGTGCCACGCCCCTCTGGCACGTGAGAGAGGTCAGGGCTCAGGCCGCAGCCGCCTTCGGGCCTGTTTTGTCCCTGCTACGGCTCCGTAGCGAAGAGGCTCGGCTGCGCCTGCGCAAACGCGGCCAGGCCTGGGAGCGTGCGCAGGGCGCGGCCTGTGGTGAGAGGGCCGGCCGGCGGCGCGGTTGCTATGGAGGCGGACGGGACCTACGAGCCGGGCTTCGTGGGGATCCGCTTCTGCCAGGAGTGGTGAGCGCGCGGGGCCGGGGCCGGGGCCGGGGCCGCCCCCGCCCCCTCTCCCCCGCACCCCTCAGGTCTCCTCGTCACAGACCCCCCCCCCCCCCCCCGTCCCGGACACTCACGTGGGTCCCCTTCCGACCTCTGCTTCGTGCTCGGGGGACGGGGGCTCGCTCTCGCCTTGGGGTCCCCGCCCCCCCGGACAGCCCCACCCCCCCCCGCTTCCGGGGTCCCCGCCCCTTCCCGCCTGCTGTCCTGGCAACGGCAGGGCAAAGCCCTCGAAACAGCCGCCGGAAGCCCGGGCCGCGTGGTGAGAGCGGGGTCCAGGGGAGCCCTGTAAATAGCAGCACTTTAAAGGGCCCCGGGCTCGCGGCGCTGCTGTGCCACCGACTGGGGGTTCCTGTGGCGGTTTAAACGTCGGCAGCTCCTGGCACCCCGCCGCCACCCCGCAAGCAGTGTGTGTGTGTGCGTGCGTGTGTGTGTAGGGGGGTGCGTGCGTGTGTGTGTGGGGGGGGTGCGTGCGTGTGTGTGTGTGTGTGTGGGCGCGTGTGTGTGGGGGTGCGTGGGTGTGTGAGTGTAGGGGTGTGCGTGTGCGTGTGGGGGGGTGCGTGGGTGTGTGTGTTTATATATACACACACGTGTGGGGGCCCTGCGGGCCAGATCGCGGGCGGTTTCTTGCCCACCCCTGCAGTGGTAACGTGATTTCATCAATCGGAAAGGTGCGGACCCCAGCAGTTTACCAACATTTATGAAGTGCCCCCCCCCCACCCGACCAAAATTACTGCCCACCCCTGCCTGACAACAGTGCCGATTGGTACGTCACATGGTACCCTGGCCTTGCAAGAGATCCTACAAGTAAAGCAGGTGCTTACAGCGTGCCACCCAGCACCCTGGTTAAATGCAAAGGGTCTACGGTAGCAAAACCTGGGCAGCCTGATGAGAGACTCTGCAGAAACAAGCCAGGGTACACTGGCTTGGAATCCCCAGGTGGCACTACACTAACTAACCCATATCATCGCTGCAGTGAAAACGGGGAGGGGATTTTTGCCTCTCAGAGGTTAATAGAAAAAGCTCGGGAACTATATCAGCCACCTACTGACACATGCAAGGACCTCACTCCTCATTGCTGTCCTTTGTTGTATCCATAATAGCAACAATATGCTCTACCCCAAGGAGGACAAGGAAAATAGAATCCTGCTCTATGCGGTGAGTTTCACATGACCAAGGCTGAATTCAGTCCTGCTCTGAGCTCATTGAATGTAGCAGGGTAGACCCAGTTTCAGACTGACTCAGCTGTTAGCCACCTTGCCCTTACAGTAAACTGAGGCAGGGGCTGATCTTAGCTTGTTTAGGTGCTGCAGGGGGAAAAAATCACTTTAAAAGATCCTGGTGTTTAACCTCAGATGCATTCTTGGGGCTGCTTTCTGCAAATAACCTCTTAAGGATTGTGTTGCCAGCTGGACCTTGCTTACGGGAAGGCTTGTCCTTTTATGAAGAGGCTGCCCTCTCCCACACTCCCTTTCCCAGTCCTTTCCTTCTGTGAAAGCAGGGTGGGATTTCTAAAGTGCCTAAAGCACTGATCCTCAATGGACTTTCAGCTTCTAACTCCATTTATTAGGTGCCAAAATGTCTTTCTGATCAGCTCTTGAAGGGAAGTAGAATTGCAAGTTCTATTGACTTTCAGTGGGACACATCATTCTAAACCACTTAAGCTCTTTCAACATTCCTTGCAACCACACCAGCTGGAAGAAATACCATCTTTGCTGCAGGCGGTGTTCTTTGTACTTTACATGCACACTGCATTAATCTCTATAAGGGTTAGGTGGAGCTCATGACTTGACTGGTCACTGATCCATGTTAGGAAATGGCATGTATGTGGGGAGATGTTTTCTCTGATTCTTACTGTTTTTTCCTCTTCGTTTTACTTCCCCTCCTTACAACTCCCTTTTCCTTGTGGCTATGGAGGGCAGAGCATAGCTTCCCTCTCTGCTGTGGGTATCCAGATCTCACAGCAATGGGTGTGTTAGGAATAGCCGGATAGAGGGTGAGCCTCTTGCTGTCAGCAGCCAATCACTAGGTTGAGATGCTGTGCTCTTTCTTCTTTGGTCCCAGTTTCTCTCGATACAGGCATAAGGAATCTAGCTCGGCTACTCCCTTCACACACACGTACGTGCGACTACTCTGTGCTTCCTGTTTGGCTGCAATTTCAGAGCTTCATTTCAAATGAAAGTTGAATTAGAGATTTCTTAGAGATGTAGCTGGCCAGGTTCATCTGTAACTTCAAAACTACAAGCAGCTAAGGAGCCATAGGACTGTGTGTTGTTTTTAGACAGTTCCTGACACCACAGATCTGTCTTCTCTGTTATGCTGGGCTCTTCTTCAGGTTTCAGTCCCAACTTTCCCTTGCCATCTACACAGAAAAACCTCTCACCTAGGTTTGCAAATGTGTTCAGTCTGTGCTAATTGGCTTGGCTGGAGAAGGGGATGTTAGAGTGAAACTCTGCGTTTCACTGGCATTGGAACCTGCTGATAGTTCTCCCATGCCCTTCCCAAAATTCCCCTGTGGACATACTGGGTCTCCTGCAGCTCAAACAATTGACTGGGAAAGAAACCAAGATCATCTCAGCATGGTGAACGGGGGGGTCTGTTCCAGGCACACGCAGGCGAGTGGGGACCCAGGAACATGGGTAGGTTATGGGTTTGCTTGCTTGCACCCGAGCTAGGCCAAGTATGGAGCTTGGATCTGAGCACTGGTCACCTGGGCTAGCTGGGCTGTGAAGACCTGCCCTCAGATTTGTTGTGTGATGCACCTGATCAGTTATATTAGTGAGACTGAACAGACCTTACTGAAGTAGCAACTGCTGCTTAGAAGTCACCATTCTAAGGTACATTTTATTTTTCTTTCCATTTCCTTACCAAGTGTCGAAACTGCGATTACCAGCAGGAAGCTGACAACAGCTGCATCTATGTCAATAAGATCACGCATGAAGTGGAGTGAGTAAGAGAGCTCTTATCGGGTGCTAAGCAAGTCTGTGGCAGTTCTGCGCTGTTGATGACTCCCTTCCTCCCCATTACCCAACAGCTTTCTCAGCAACGAGTTGTTGATTAAATACATGTCTGATGGAGAAAGTTTGGTGTAGTGGTCACAGCTGAAGGCTGGAGCAGTCACCGGGGCTGGTAGGATTATCCAAACTGTAGGTGTAACTGTGAGACAGTGAATAAAGACTAATAAAAATATGATAATTTATGACATATGTTAATGAGAAAAGATGTAAAAGGAAGACAAACTAAATGAGTTTATTTAAAACTATATTAGCCTTATTGACAATGTAAGAATTGTTTAGCAGATAACTGTAACACAAGAGAAACATGGGAGTAAAAATTAATGGGCTAAAATTGATGTAGGATTGGAGGCAGGAGTTCTCAGCTTTAGTGTTGCATTGAGAGTGAGCATGATCTAGTTGTTAGAAACAGGGGCCTGGGGACACTGAGGCTCTTGGGTTCTATTCAGGGTCTGGCAGGTGCATGCAGTCTAGTGGGCAGAGCAGGGGAAGGTGGGTCAGGACCCCTGGATTCTATCTAGCTTTGCCTTGCTGTATGATGTTAGGCTAATCCCTTCACCTCGTGGATCCATCAAGAAAGACTTGGAGACCCTCGAGTGAAAGGGACCAGACTCAGAGCAGGGCCTCGTCTTATTTATCACAAGTGTAATGGTCAGTTCAGAAAATGAGCTACAAAACTGATCCATAGGGTGGAAAACTTGCCTTCTTGCACAAGACTCCAGCAGCTCAGTCCAGCCTGTCCAAGAGAAGGTGAAGAGGTGGTCATGTTCTGAGACAGACAGTGTGATGGAGTTGGCAGTACTGTAGGCAAACTGCCTGGAATTAATATAAATATTAGTGCCTTACATTTAATGCTTCTGGGGTCCATTGTATTAGAAATGAAATTGTTTGTCGTGGTGAGACTGACTATAGCTGGGGAGATGCTAACTTCATTCCTGGGGTTAGCAGTTCCTTGAAGCCAACCCCAGCAGAGCTGCTTACGCACGAGTTCGGCCTAAATTCTCCAGGGATCAACTGACAAAGGATTAGGGGCTAAAAAGCCTTGTTTTAAAGGGTTGGGGCCTTCTTCCTGGTCCATGAGGAGCCCTCATCATTAGAAGGGACTTGGAAGGACTTATGGAAGTCTGGGTGCTAGATCTGAGCCAAGGCCTTTAGGATCTCGTGACCACAAAAGACATCCCTTTGTGGGCTTTGAAGCAATCCCAGGCCAGAACCCATGGCACAGACAGTTGGGTGGCGGGGACGGGAAATCTTTGGTCTGCTTCTTGGTGCGTGGGTTGGTTTTTGTGTTGTTTTAATGTTTCCTCTGAAGAGCGGTCACCTCATGACTAAACAGACACCGAAAACTGGCACTTGTGCTGTTCTCAGTCTCTGAAGAAAGCAAGTTGGTCTGTTTAAGGCAGGCTAGTTGCTGGGAATAACTTGGGGAAGGCAGCGATCTGCTGGCCTTGGAAATACCCAGCTCAGGAGAGAGAAATAAGCAATGGGTAGGGAGTCAGAAACCTTTGAGTTGGTGCTGGGCTGTAGAGGGGGAGCACAGGTGCCATTGCCCTTACAGGTGACAGGAGGATCTTTCACTAAGTAGAAGAATCATAACAGCACCCAGAAGATGAAGCTAGACTAGAAATCAGGTGCCTGTTTTTTAAGGGAGGGTAATTAATCATGGGAACCACCGGTTTAAGGACAGGTGGATTTTTCATGACTTGAAGTCAGGCCTGGATGTCTTCCCCATGTATTTGCAGTAGCTTGTACAGAAGGTGTGTTTTTGACACAGGAACTGTTGGGTGGAGCAGTGTGATTACCACACTCCTGTCTGCCTTTAAGACAGCTTATTATTCAGAGATTCTTAGCTCCTGACAGATCTGTTTTCGCTGCAGTGAATTGACACAAATCATTGCTGACGTTTCCCAGGACCCAACCTTGCCCCGGACGGAGGATCACCCTTGTCAGAAGTGAGTGTTAACCCTTCGAAGCCTACAGATGTTTCAAGTCATTCTTTTAAATGCTCGTGGTGAAGGTTGCGATCTGGGAAGTGGCTACCAGCCTGCAGGTTATATTGGTGAGTTAGGTCTGACATGCAAGATTTCCAAGGGGCTGAAGATAAACCAGCAGAGTCACTTATCAGGAAGCCTCTAGCTACTGTCCTGTCTGTTCTCGTGAGCTAAGCAGGGTTTCCTTGTTGGGAAACCTCCAAGGAGAGCCCTGGCTGCAGCTGGCTCTAGTGTTCAGCTCAGTAGGGAGATCTGTCCCCTCCAAGGCAACTCCTTACATCTAGAGGTACCATTTCTCAGATGACATGTTCAACGGAGACCCCCCACTACCGCTGATGGTTAAAGACCTCTTGCAGTTAGTAGCTTGTGGGTGTCCAGACAAGGGGTAGCAGTAACTTTTGATGGGGGGGCTACTCCCAAGACTTTGTTACATGGTCAAAGGCTGCACTTTATTGTGGAAGGGGGTGGGGGGCTTGGGATGGAGGTTGGATGCAGAAGGGAGCTTGGGGTAGGGGACTAGGGTGCCAAAGTGGGTGGTGGGGTTGGAAGGAGTTTGGGTGAACATGGGGATTGTAACCTAGGGCAAGGGATAGGGGTGCAGGGTCGGGGGAGGGGTACGTGAGAGAGGGTTCTGGCCTGAGGGAGGAGTGTAGGAGAGGATGAAGGGTCTGAGAGGGAGTTGGGGTACTTGGGGAATGGGGTTCCAGAGGCAGGCTCTGGCTGGAGGGTGTTTACCTAAGATGCCCCCAGCCAACCACACTCTGAGGCAGGCTTCCCTGCCTGCCAGCAGCCCAGCCCACTGGCTGATCCATGTGCCTGATCTAGGCCTGCCCCCGGCCAGCATAATCTCTTGGCTCCCATTGGCTGGAAATTAGCCAATGGGAGCTGAGAGATTTTGCTGGGGGTGGTGCAGCATGCAAAGTTCTCCCAGCACAGGGAGCAGCCTGCTGCTGTGAGTGGTGCAGCTTCCTGCCTGGGCGGGGAATGGGTGTGCGTGGGCTGGGTTAAAAGGCTTGGTGGGCTGAATTTGTTGTGCGAGCTGTATCTTGTCCACCCCGGACCAGACAGTGTCCAAACCTGGGGAATTACCTTCTGCCTCCTTAAATTCCCTGCGCCATTTTAATAACAGGTGTGATCGTCTCAATTTCTAGAGCTCCCTCCACCCATTCTCCGCTGGGTCATGCCCATGCCAATTTTCCGAAAAGCTCTGCCCGAGCCTGTGTGTCTGCCCTGCAGCCTAAACTTAACAGCTCATCAGGCCGAGCTTTGGGTCTTCTGTGTGCTGTTATCTGGGACAGGAGCCGTCGGCCACTCATTCTGAACAGCTCCTAGCACAGTGGGGCTGGATCTTACTTGGGCTTGAGGCACAATCCTGGCTGACAATAGCGTCCGGTCTTTCACCACAAGACTCCCAGGGATTCTCCCGGGTCTTTCCCAGGAAAACACTGGTGCCAGCTGTCACGGGGGGAGGGGCGTCTGGTGCTTTGGAACTGCTCTGTATGCAGCCAGGCAGGACGCTGGGGCCATGCGTCCTCCCTAGGCATAGTGGCACCAGGGTGATCACACACATCTGACCTCCCACCCAAGAATCACCTGGTCACAGCTCCCTCGTGAGGCTCAGGCTACAGTGGGGCAGCCATAGCTACCCGCAAACAGCGGGAGCAGCCACTGCAAAACATGTCCTTGTCTAGCTGGGGGGAGCAGGGGTGGGGAACGTTTTTCAGGTCAGGGGCCACACAAGTCAGAAGCTTTAAAAAAAAAAAAAAACCGATGTGGTCCCTGACTATGGAGCCAGTCCTGTGGGGCCTCGGGGAGTTGGAGGGGGTGTTAGAGACGCATGTAGGGTCTAGGCAGGAAGGGTCAGGGTGTGGGTGATAAGCAGGATAAGAGTGGGGGTCTGGAGGGGAGGGGGAGCAGGAGCAATCAAGTGGTGCAGGGTCTGGGGGATGGGCATGCACTTGCCTGCTCACCCCCCTCCCCGATGCACATGGTTCTGTGCCCCCTCCCAGGCACCACCCTCCCCTGCTCCGATCGGTCAGAATTCCAAGAAATCAAAGCAGTGGGAAGAAGCCTCCAGGGAGGCTGCTTCAGCCAGTGCTGCTTCCCCTTCCTGCCCCAGCTGGGGGAATAGTAGTGACCAGCACCTGAGCCTTGAGTTGTGTCCTTGCCCCCAGCAGAGCCCACGGTCTGGGTCTGGACAGTGGTTTGCCTGATCCGGCCCATGAGGCTCAGGGCTGCACATCCTCCACCCTGTCACAGGCCCAGTGCTATCTCAGGGCCTGGATCCAGCCAAGCTGTGGTCCAGATCCAGACCACAGCCTGGGGATTCTCCACCTGGACGCTAGACATTAGTACAGCACACGGGGAAATTGAGGCACACCCAGTATTCATACAGAACAGTCAGACTTGCACAGAAAATAAGGGAAAATCCCCATTTAGGCACACCGACCCACATCTGTTCCCGCTGAGCTTACGTGCCTACTCTGATGCAGTGCCAACCTCTCTCTCCTTTCCAGGTGCGGGCACAAAGAAGCAGTTTTCTTCCAGTCTCACAGCGCAAGGGCTGAGGTGAGGGGATCTGCTCCTTGGTTTGGAACACAGTGCGTAGCTAGGGTTTTACTTCCATCTGCCTGCCTGGCTTGGGCCCAGGGGTAGGCTGTTAATGTCATAATAGGAGCCGGTGGCTGGCACTTGGAGCTAGATGGACTAGGCTGCATCCGCCTGAGGGATGGATTTGCCTGAGTGTGGCACTTCCTGCGTAGTTAGGCTTGTAGGATTCCTCAGCATCAGCTACTCTTTGCATGAGGGAGCCTTGGTTTGTGCCTGCCAGGGCTCAGCTCCCCAACTACCCCCAGGCCTGCATAGGCCCCCGCTCTCTCTGCAGTTTAACAATAGCAACTGCAACGCTCCCCCTGTCCCTGGGGTGCCTTACCCCTCTGGCTGCCCACAGAACTCCCAGCTCCTTCCCATCACACAGCACAGTGCCTCAGTTGCACCGCAGCACTTAGACTTGTGGCTAGCGAGAGCAAGAGTAAGTTTATTCCACAAAGGACAAATCAGAAATGCTGGAAACAAAGGGTTGCATAGAAAATAAAACCATAACGTGCAGCTTGGAGCCCAAACGTAGCTGAGATGACACAGTCATGCTCTAAGAGCAAAAGCTCATTCCCCATTCTTCCAGTGTTGCACAGCCAGACTTGGCTGGGACCTTCTGTTCATATTTGTCTCCTTGCAAATGGGATAACCCGTTATCGTACTGCCTAAGTCTGCCCTGGAGACGCTGCCATTGCCTGATTATTCAGATTGTAACTGGGTGGTGGACTGTGAGCCAGGCAGGTGCTCACTTCACATGGAGACAACCAGATAACTCTCTTGCCTGAAAGAAACTGGTTTGGCACCTTTTCTGGTGAGGAGCCCCAAGCCACTGACCTTAAGATGATAACGTTAGGCTCTGTACACAGTATTAATCATTACAAGATGTAACGTACCATTGACACAAGTGAGAGACAGGCTTTCATGAGCTAGTAAAGTACCAGCCCCCGGGCATCCCTGTCTACTTAATGCATTAATACAACTACATGTTTCCAGCGATGAGCAGAACACAGGTAGAGAGGATGAAGGACTCTCAGCTGGGAACCCATGGCAAATAGTTTTGGGGGTGTGTGGCCAGGGGATAATCAGCAGAACAGGAGCACCCAGAGCGACACCACAGCCAAAAGAGCGAATGCCATCCTGGGACATATAAAGAGGAATCTCAAGTTAGAGCAGAGAGGCTGTATCACATCTGTGTTTGGCACTAGTGTGACCACTGCTGCGTCCAGTTTGGTGTCCACCATTCAAGAAGGATGTTGGGGGTAAACTGGAGGGGGGGTGTTAGAGAAAAGCCACAGGTATGATCAAAAGGTTAGAGACCTGCCTTATCGGGACAGACTCCAGCAGCTCCCTCTATTCAGTGTAATGAAGAGAAGGAGAAGGGTGACAATCTCAGTCTGTCACTACCAACATTGAAAAGAGGTTTGGAGTAACAAGCTCTTCAGGCCTTCAGAGAAAAGTCTAACAGTCAGACTCAGGCTGCAAATAGCTCTTTGCAGCTCAGGATGTTAAATCACTGATGTACTTAACCAACCAGTCAGGGTGCTCTCACTATGTTATTAACCTCTTGCTCCTGGTTTGTGAGAATTCTATATAAAATATTGTCCCAGCCCACTGTTCCACTCTGGATCAACCTCAGACCACTGTGGCTCTTTTGATTAATGTTGATCACTAACACGGCCCCTGAGGCCTGAGCGTTACAGAGCTAGAGAAATTCAGATGGGAACCAACAACAAAAGTAATTAATCCTCAGGATGGGGGCTTGGTGGGTTCTCCATCCCTGACACTGTTTAAATCAGGCTGGGATGCATTTCTAAGAGAGCTGCCCTTGGATTACTGCGGGGTCATTCTGTTGCCTGTGCTATCCAGAGGTCACTAGCTGACCACAATGGATGCTGGTGGCCGTAGAGGCTACGAACTGCTGCACCCTCCTCCTGTTGGCATCAAGAGGTGCCTGGATCGCACTCATGGATGCGTTCTCTTGTTTCATAGGACGCAATGAGGCTGTATTATGTGTGCACTGCCCCACACTGTGGCCACCGCTGGACTGAATAAAGAGGCAGCTGCTTGGGGGTGGCCTGTCAGCAGAAACCGGGGGGGCTCTGTTCCCTTCCTGGAGTTGCCTCTGCTGCTGCAGTTGGAGCTGGCCCAGGGCCATTTAACGGCTGTCTGTTTTGTGAATAAAGAGGTTCTATTTTTCACATCACACCAGCGTGTGCGTCTGTCCAATGGGGGCAGTTGCTCTGTGTGTGTCTGCGTGCACGCCTATCCAATCGGGGCCAGTTGTTGCTCTGTGTGTGCACACGCCTGTGTGTGTGTGTGTGGTCACTACTGTATTAACTAGAGAGACCTGCCTCGGGGTGCGAGGGGGAAAGAGGACACATGGAGCTGGGGCTGATGCTTGTAGGGGGCTACTAAAGGCGTTAAAGGGACCGTACTGTACAGAAGGGACCCTTCGCATTGGAGCAGAAGTTGTCATTCCCAGCCTAGGCTGCCATACCCATGCGAGCACTGATCCATTTAGCACGCCACAAAGAGCAGCATGAAGACACCCCAAGTGCTATCCTGGCCCAAGTGTACATGCCGGTGCCTCCCAGGCCTCACCTCCCCAACACCACTGCTAGTTTCGGTGCTCTCGCTTCATCAGAGCGGCCGTAGGGCGTCCGTCTGAGCCGGGAGTTCGACGGGACTTGGTGAAAACGTCCCATTTGCTCAGTGAATTCCTGCTCCCTTGAGGAAGGGCTGAGCTGCAGGGAACATCTGTTACTCACCCTTCGGGCTGGGGAGATGTCCCCTTGACGTGACTGCGGGGGAATGCCAGCGTGTCACAGGGCTGCAGACCCCACTGCACGAGGGGGGCCCAGGCAGGGCCCAGCCTCAGGCGTAGTAGCCCCTGGGGTAGAAGAGGAGGCGGAGGGAGGCAGGGCCCTGCTTGCGGAGGTACTTGTGCAGCAGGACGTTGCTGGGGTGCAGCTGCCGCACATGGCCATAGTACTCCTCACCGGCAGCACAGGTGAAGCCGCACTCCTCGCACACGAAGAGCTTGGCGCGCCGCTCGCGATAGGCGTAGTTCTGCTGCAGCCCATGGATCTTCCGGAGGTGGGACTCCAGGGAGCAGCGCTGCGTGAAGGCCTTGACGCAGATGTGGCAACGGTAGGGCCAGATGCCTGCAGGGAGGCGGGCGGGGGGGGCGGTAAGCAACACCAGAGGTGACCCGGGCCCTGCCCTCCCTCCCTCCCATTCACACACAAAGCCGCCTCCCCAGATTGGGTGGGGCCCCTCAGTGCACGCAAAGAGGCAGGATGACACCTGGATCAAAGTCCCTGCTTTGCCCCAGTCAGGTCCCATCTATGCCCAAAGAGGGCTCAGAGCTGCCTTTGCCAGTGGTTTAAACCGGGATTAGCTGCGAGGGGCTGGGCTGGAGTTCACTTGGCTGTGTGGATGCAGGTTCTTTACCCTGGGTGCTGAGGGGCCTCCAACGCTTTCCCAGAATTCCCCGGGGGCTGCCTTTCCCCTGCCCTTCCACCACACGCCCCTCTCCTGCCATGGGAGTCCAGTTTATACACAGGGCAGAGGGGGAAGGAGCCTAATTACCAGGGATCCAGCCCCCAGCTCACGGGCCTGTGATCGGGGGCTTCTCAGGCTCACCTGTGTGCGTCCGGGTGTGTCTCTTCAGGTCAAAGGTGTCGTTGAAGCCCTTGCCGCAGTACTGGCAGACGTGCTTCTTGATGGAGCTGTGGCACTTCAGGTGGCGGGTTAACATGCGCTGGAGCGGGAAGGCCTTGCTGCACACAGGGCATGGGAGGTTGCCCGGCCCCGGTGGGCCTTTCCCCTGCAAAGGGGAAAGCGGGGGAGGGGAATGGAGCAAGTGGGGTGTATGGTCGGCTGGACCTGCCCTGCACCAGCCCTTGACAGAGCTGCCGAGCCAAGCAGGGCTGAGCAGTGTTGCTGGCTAGGTTAGAAATCTGGGTTCCTTCCATGTCTCTCTTACCTCCACATGCCCGGGGCTCCGGGTGCTCCCCCCCCAGTTGCCCTCCCCTCCCATGCCAAGGGCTCCAGGTGCCCCCCACGTTCCACTCCCCAGATGTCCTGATTCCCAGTCCTACCCCTCCCCCCAACCGTAACCACTAGTTTCCCCTCCCCTCAGCGCTAGCACTAGGGTGCAGGATCCTCTCTCCCAGCACCTTCCCTTCACCCTAGTCCTTAGATACCCCAGCTGGAGACAGAGCCTTGAGTCCTGACTTCAGGACCTCCCTGCACCCTACTATTAAACTGGTGCCCCATGCCTGTCGGCAGCTTGTAGGAGGGAGGATTTTTTTAGAGCTGGGATTTTGTGGTCTTCAGCAACACACTAATAAATGTTTTTAAAACTAAGGTCCTGTAGCCTAACACAGTAAATTCAGAACCTGATGGTCTACATCAGTTTCTCAACCAGGGGTACGAGTAACCTGGGCGTACACAAAGGTCTTCAGGGGTACATCAATTCATCTCGCTATTTGCCTTGCTTTAGAACAGGCTACACAGGCTGTACTGACTTTAATAGTGTATTTAGAGAGGGGTAGCTGAGTTAGGCTGTATCTTCAAAAACAACAAGTCCTGGGGCACCTTATAGACGAACAGATATTTTGGAGCATAAGCAAAGCCCACGAAAGCTTATGCTCCAAAATATCTGTTCGTCTATAAGGTGCCCCAGGACTTCTGTAGTACAATCAAAGTTCCTTCAGCAAATTGAATAGTAACAGAGCTGTGCTAGTCTATACACTATCAAAACAAAAAGCAGTCAAGTAGCACTTTGAAGACTAGCAAAATAATTTATTAGGTGACGAGCTTTCGTGGGACAGACCCACTTCTTCAGCAAACGTGTGCCTGCTGCCTCGTATTCATTCCGCTGAAATGCATGTACAATAATAATATTTGCTGGTTTGATAATAAGATGGTAGAAAGCCAGCAAGTTTTTAGTAGTTGTCTTCTGTGACATTTCTGCAGGTAGATTTTAAGTGAGGTGTAACTTGGGGGGAATGCAAAACAAATCTGGACTCCTGAAAAGGGGACAGTCATCCGGAAAGGTTGAATGGCACTTGTTTCAAGACCTCAGATTACTTTAGGGCCAAGTTTCTCAACCCCCTGAGGGAAGGAGAGAGAAGTCTGGGGGTGCTTATTTATTTTTTTGGAAAAGGGATACTTTATGCAAATAGGTTGAGAATCACCGGTCTGTACCTGGGGCTGGCAAATGCCCCTGGAGTGGCTCTTTCATAGGCTGGATGTTCTGCTAAAGGCTCTGGCAACTGTAAGATCACTAGATTCTCTCCGGAGGAAGCAGAGCCACAGAGCAAGGATGGGAGGAGGCAGATGGGTGGATATGAGGACCCAAGTTTTTGGGTTCCCCAAGTGGATATGGTGCCCCAGGCAGCTGCCTGTGGGGAAGGACACCTCTGCCTGACTCCCACCCTGTCCCTCTAGCCCACTCGAGAGAGCCAGGAGGCCAGGCTCCTATTCATCAGCTCAAGCTCCATTCCCCACAGCTAAGCATAGGACCCAGAAGTCCAGACTCCTCATCATCCCCCACACCCACTCTAGTCTGGCTGGCATGCCGCTCACCTAGACAAATAAGAGAACCCAGGAGTCCTGGCTCCCAGACCCCCTGCTCATACCCACACACTTTACCTTCACTCGAGGGTATTGCGTTGCAGTATTTTTGGGCAGTCGGTTTGCACCAGGCCAGCTGGAGCCCCTCACACATGGTGCATCCCAGCCACTCTTCCTGTCTTCTGGGAACACCCTGGGGGCTGGGGAACCCAAATGCATGCTGCCCTCTGGAAGAGAAAACATCACCTTGCACGTGGCCTGAGTGCTGGGCAGAAGTCACATGCAACGAGGCAGGAGTGGCGAGGGGCAGGCAAGTGAGAGGATCTGTGGGGAAGGTATGATGGGCAATTTGGGGGGAGTGGGGGAGCACAGGTTGGGAGAGTCAATCATTTTCTGCCAGCCATCGTCCTGGGAAAACACCTGGCAAAGGGGTAGAGGCTTCGACTGCCCTACCCCCACCCATTCAGCCAGCCAGGCCACCACTGTACCACAGTCAGGTGGCCAGGGCCGTAATGGAGGATGTTGGACAGCTCAGGCTGGGATGAATCTTCCTTCAAGCCCAGGGCTGGCTGTGGGTCCTTATGGGAGGTGAGGCCAGGTCACAAAACCCAGCACTGCTGTCCAAGCTGTGAATGAGGCAGGATCAGAGGGGCTGTGAATCCCCAAGGCCGAGGATGCAGAGCTCCCTTCTGGCAGAGGAAGAGCACGTACAATTCCTTGGGCTGGGCCCTTGGACAGTAAACCAAGAACATCAGGGCTGTGAATCTGGCCCCTTTCGCCAGCGTGAGGAGCAGCTTGTGCCCTAAAGGAATGAATCCCCCACCAAAATAACAAACCAGGCACCTACCTGGGATGTAGGCATCTCCTCGGAGCCGGTCTGAGAGCTCTCCCCAGTCCTGGGACCCCGGTGCAGCTGCCTGGTGCCTTTTCACCAGGAAAGCTTTTGGCATGGTGGATGTAGGGAAGGTTCTCAGAAGTCCCCACGGACCGTTCTGATGCTCCCCAATCCTGCTGTCCCCGTTTGACACCCTAGTGCCCGGTAGAGTCAGGAAACCAGAGAGCAAGCAGAAATGGGAATGCTTTGGTACAAGTAAGCTGCAAAATGGGGTCTTGGGATTGAGAACCAGCCCAACCCACTGAACTCCAAGCATCTTCAAACCACCACGGGTGCCTCATGCGCCACCCTGGGAGGCATGTTCTTCATTTTACAGGTAGGGAAACTGAGGCAGAGATAGGCAGGGACTTGGTTGAGCTAAAAGTCCAGTCTCCCCAGTCACCAGCTAAACACTAGATCCCATCTTTTCTCACAGAGCAGACCCCACCCCCTCAAACAGTCCTAGCTTCTAGTCCGCTGCTTGAATATCAGGATGTGCTGCTTCCCAGCCCATGACCCAGCTTTGACACGGGGGGAAACTGAGGCACACCCATTCGATGCACGTACACCACTGTAGGACGAGGCGTTAAAACTTGGCAGCCGCCAGGTTTAGACTCAGTGCACTAGCCCACACTGCCTGTCCAGAGAATATAAACTGCAGCAGCCTCCCACATCAACCTGCTCCTGAGCAGCCACCACTTACCCCCAGTCCAGCAGGACAGGGAGCTTGTGTGTGTGTTTATATAGCCACTGATTGCAGCAAGGATTTGAATTGCCCAAACAGGCCAGGAACATGAAGCCTCATTCTTTGCATGCACCATGCTCTTAGCTGCCAACCAAACAAAAGCCTCCATCCTCTTCATGCAAATCCTCAGCTCCGGCCCAAGGGAGAATTGCTGACGGTTAGCTGCCCTTTGTCCGCAAGCTCGGATGGAAAGCAGGCTGAGGCCATGTGGGTGATCAAGCCTCTTTAACTGTATGTCTGAGGGACCCCTCTGGCTCTGGCTCCCACAGCCTTGGAGCCCTTCACCATGCTCAGACAAGTTGCTCACATCTACCTAGTGAGGCTTGTGCCAATGCAGAACAGAGGCAAAGCCCAGCAGCTCCAAGGTATTTGAAATCGGGAGGAGTTAGGTCTGTGAAAACACATAAGGATCTAGGCCCAGGTCACACAGGGAGCCTGGGGCAGAGCAGGGAACTGACTTGGTCGAGCTAACAGAACCCAAGAGTCCATGCCCCTACTCATGTGCTAACCACTAGACCTCACTCCCCTCCCACAGCTGGAGAGAAAATCCAGGAGTCACGGCTCCCAGCCACCTGCTCTAACCACTAGGTCCCACTCCCCTTCCACAGCTGGGGTTAGAATCCAGGAGCCCTGACACCCAGTTCCCTGGTTCTATGCACTAGGACTCCTCCCCGCTTTCCTCACAGAGTGGAAAACAGCCGACAGTAGTGCCCACAAACACGAGGTTATCGTTCCTCAACTTACACCCCTCATCTTCTGTGCTTCCTTCCAAGCCAAATCAAGTCAGTGGCAGGTTTCAGACATGGAGAAAAGATTCCTGCTCTGATCTTTTTGGACAACCCCGGGGGCCAGGGAATAGAAGAACTAAATTTAAGTGGATTAACAGCTGGTGGGGCAGCAGAAGGGATCCAGCCGTGAAACCAATTGAATTTAGTTCCATTATTTCAGCAGCAGCAAGGCAGGGAGTCACAGAGAGCCCTTCACTCGCTCCTCTACCCAAGTGGCCACATCCCTCCAGTGGGCATGGCTCAGCTCACCCTCACCAGTGACACACCTCCACATCAGCCTTCCCTCTGCTGGGCGCACGTGGCCGCCTGGCCTAGGCTCCACAGCCAGTGCTATGGATGGGTTACTCCCGGGGGGTGGAGGGTGGTTTGGGGCTGAGAGGGATTAAGACCGGGGGTCGGCGGATGGGTTTTCAGCATGGGGGGGGGGCAAATGTGGGAGCCGAAAGGGGCAAAGCCTGGAAATGGGGTTCTGCAAAATCCTCTAGAGCTTAAAAGGGTTCCATGGCCAAATAAAATTCAGAAACACTGCCCTAGGTTATAGAGGGCTCAGACAAGATGATCAATTCGGTCCTTTCTGACTCGGAAATCTACAAATTCAAGACACTTCCAACAGTTCCAGTGAGAACCATCAGATTTGCAAGAGTGAAACAAAGACAAAAAGAGCCTCCTAGTCAGCCTCAGGTAGCCAGCACACCAGCTGACCTCCTTTCCTGGGAGTTTTGTTAGTCAAATAAAAGGGCAAATGAATAAAAATCAAACTGCTCACAAAGCTGTCCATGGAAACAGGTTTATTCAAATCAGGGCACCAAGCAAACCCATGGCAGAGGAGTATGAAAATGTGGGTCTGTATAAAAGAGATTTATTTACTTTGATATCAATTAAGTGTTGGAGCAGTCAATGAGTGTTGGGTAGTGAACCCAAGAAGCTAACAGATCCCATCCACTCTACGCGCTGGGGAGTGTAATAAGAACTTGGTTTAGCTGGAATAATTTTACCTGTAGGTCCCAAAGCACTTCATAAAAGTGGGTGAATGTTCTGCATAGGCAAAAACTCAGGCACAGCATTGGAAGGCATAACTCAATTTTTGCGTTAGGCTGGGGATGGGGACCCCTCCCCTCCTCCTCTGCACCTCTAGAAGACTGGACCAAAGGGCAGCAGCACCTGGTCACTTTCCAGGCTCCCGCTCAGCTGTGGGGAGGCAGGAGCCAGGCCCAACAGTGCCTGGTCAATTTCCTGGCTCCCTGCTGCTGCCCAGGCTCCCACCTCCCTAGGGCTGAGGGACTCCCTCTTCCAGAAGCAGCATTCACCTGACTTCTCCCAGCTGGGGGAAAGCCAGGGGAAGCCATGGGGCTGCTCCCTTCACTGCTCCACTGCCAGCTACAAGCGCTGGAGCTGGCGGCAGAGCACTGTAAGCAGCAGCCCTGAAGCTTCCCTCTGGCTTCCCCCGCCTAGGGCAAGTGAGGGGAAAGCTGAGCCCCCTGACCCCGGCTCCAGTCGCCCAGGATTTTGACATTCGTGCTAGTATGATTAACACGTACATCAAACTCGCATAAAGGGGGGATTTCTTGTCATTCAAGTCTCCTGGTTCCCAATGCAGAGCATTATCCGCTAGACCCAACTGCCTCCCAGCAAAGGAGCTGTTCCATACAGCAGCAAAGGGGAACCTAGTGTAGTGAGTGGGCCACATGAGTGGCCCTCCTTCCTTCCTTCCAGTGGACTGCAAGTTTGTCGTAACCAAGTCAGTCTCCCGAGATAGGGCGGTTTTGCTAACTGCGCTGGCACACCCGGAATCTGCAGGATGTGCTGACTGAGCCGCGGCAATGCTTCAACAGGAGGCGGAGGAAGCCCATGGTGCTCAGACAGCGCTGTGTGCGATCAGCCCGCACCCCACTTCAGTAACGTCAGCAGGAAAAACCCCCACAGGCAGAAACCAGCGGAACCTGGCAATCCCCCTGCACAACGGTGAACAAAACGTCTCGCGGGCCACACGCAGAACCCCCAGGGGCTGTGTGCAGCGTGGTGTCCAGCCTGGGTTTGAATGGCACCGAAGGTCTGGGGTTGTCGCTTCGTTCCTTGAGGAATGTCCCACCAGCCCACAGCTCTCACGCTGGAGGCTGGAGTCACGCACAAGTGGTGTGCAAGATTCACCTTAGAGCGTCGATTTAGGAAGTACAATCCCCGGACGACGAGTGACCCGTGGCCGCCCTGCAGGTGGGCTGCGTGCCCAGGGCTTGGCCCTCCCCCATGTTAGGGAGGCCACACTGATGTTCCAGCTCCACCCACCACACCCCACCTGCGAGGCTGGAACACCAGAGCTGGTTCCTGCTGCGCAGGCAGGATCCCTGAGCCTTGTGGGCCAGATTTGGGTGTGCGGGGGTGGGGAGAAGAGGCGCTGTGGGGTGCCACTCCCCCTACCCTCACCTGGGGGAACAGTGGCTCTGGAAACTGCTCACTGGAGGCTTTCACTGCTACTCCCTTTGGCCAGCCAACAGGAGCAGTGGTGGGCAGCGGCAGGGGGCAGCAAGGGGCACAGTGCCAGGTAAGCAACCTGTCCCCTCATCTCCCTCATCCCCAGACCCCCATCCCCATTCCCTCTCCCACCTAGTCCCCCACCCTCAAGCCCCTCTCTCCCTCCCCAGGCCCACTCCTTTACTCAGTCTCCCCACCAGAACCCCCACCGCACCCAGCCCCTCCTGTACGCTACTTCCTGCCCAGACCCCCACCCTCAGCCCACTTCTACAGCCTACCTGCTACCCAGACCCCCACCCTCACACCTTCCTGCACTCCACTTCCCACACAGACAACGCACCCCGTCCCTATCCCACTCTCCAGCAGTCCCCTGCCGCACACCAAAACCCTTAGTTTGTGCTTCACACCAGAGCCTAAGAAAGCCCACAGTGTACTAGCCACAGCCCTCCCCACCCCCAGAGGCATTAATCTGGCCTGGGGGACGCCCTGATCTCCATCCCCACCCCCCGGGGCTGGAATCAAAGGGGAGTGAGGTGTCTTGGAGCCTCTCTCTCTCTCTCTCTCTGTGTGTGTGTGTTTCGCTTCTCATTTTCCTGTTACCCCTGACGGATTATTCTGTGGGTCTGTGACCCCCAGCCCATAAGAGGCTCCCCATCCCTGCCATAAACAAAGGCAAGGTTGAAATTGTTTTAAATAAAGTAATATATTAATGTTCAAAACAAAACGAAGATTGGTAAACTAACACGACAGCTGCATTGAGCTGTATATATATGCCCCCTTCAAGTGTAGCTGCCTGTTTACCTTTTTACGCTCCAGTACCCTATTATGAATGATCTAGTATTTAAGGTATTTAGTGATAAGTGACTGCATTCTGTCATCATGGCTGGAGGGACGTGGGAAGCTTAGTGTTGAGTGGGGGTGGGCTGTGGGCCAAAAAGTTTGAGACCCACTGGCTTGGAGCAAGACTCCCTACATAGCTTAATTTGGCCAGATCCACCATTATGGTTATAAGATCTAGTTACACCAGTTTAATGCCCCATATACACACTTTTATTCTGGTATAGCAGTGTGTCTTTTCGATCTAGTTTCATCCCCTTCACAGGCAACATAACAGGCCTGAATTCTGGCATAACAGTGGTCACACAGGCAGTTTTACCAGTAAATACACACAACTTTAGCAGTACAGTTATACCTGTAAATGTCTCCAGGGTAGACAAGACCTTGCTTGCATTATACCAAGCCTAGGGTGTTCCTCTGTGACTGACAAAGTGCAGGCTGGGAAGGAAGCAGGGGCATATTTACAGTTCCTCTCCACACTGGGCCCAGAGCGAGGCTGTGCTAGCAAACTGCACACCTTTCTCATTCAGTAATTCAATCCTACCCCACCTGCTTCTCTTTGTGCCCTCTTGTATAGCTCCGTGTTGCTTGGAACTCACCTCATCTTTCATTCTTCTCTCTGCCTCCTCTCTGGCCAGTGGGGAAAAGAGAGCCTTGGCTCTTGCCATCTGGAACAGCTTCTCTGTGCCTCCACCCTCCATTCTCCACCTGGTTTCTCATCCCAGCCTTTGTACAGGAGCTGATTCCAGCCTCCCATTTTCCCGCTAGACCTTTTGTCTAGTAAATGGACCCACAATTTTCCTTTCTTTCTGAGGCCTATAGCTTTCTGCCTGCCTCTGGCCTTTCCCAAGTCCCTATTAGCTTCCCCAGAATCCAACATTCAGATCTCACCAGCCTTCGTAGAATACCAAGTGCGCCAATTTGGGCTTCCTCCCCCTCTCCTCCCAGCTCTGTGGGCTTTTTCTGAACAGCTGACCAGTTTAAATCTAGCCCCTTTTCAGTCTGAACACTTAACATTTACTCAGTTTCCAGCCACACTCCTCCCTCTTTGGCTGGCCTCTCTGTTAAACCACAGCTCACCCTTCCCATTCCACTCTCCCCCGGTGCCTGTTTGATCTGACAGCCAGCAGCACTTACATGCACTCAGAGTCTGCCAGTCTTTTGCTACAGTGCCTCAGCTCACCTGCCGTGCTGCGGCATCCATGACAGAGCACTGCCAAAGCCCAGGACTGACCCAGGAACTGTTAACTCTTCAGTCTAATGCTCTCCATACTTAGCTACTTTGGCAACGCTGGTATGCACCTCTGAGCTGTACACTCAAACCTTGGCTGCCTGCGACACAGCTCCTACAGCAAGGGTAAGAGTTGAAGCACTATGTATTGGTGGGACAAATGGAACGTGGGTAGGGACTGGTCACAGCTACTGAAACCTCTCTTGCAGGAGCTCTGGCGAGCTACAGGCTTAACTCTGACATGGACCCTCTGTGGGGCTTTAGACCGGGCTTTAGTTTCCACCGCTCAAATGGAGATAGTTTTGAGGTTTTAGGTGACCCTGGTAGTCTCTTCCCAGCCTAGTGCCTCGGTTTCCCTATCAGTCAGATGGGGATAATGATCCTGATCTCTGAACAGCGTTTGAGATCTGTGGGTGAAGGAGAGGCACAACAGGTAATCCTTAGACTTCTGGGCAGTCTTCCACTGGGCTTCCGGGATAACTCAGGCTGGATTTGAATCAGCCAACTGGAGGGGAAAGTTTTGTCTTTACTAGTCTTCCAAAGCCCTCAAACCACCAGGGCTGTCTACCCAAAGCTGACCCTTAGAGCAGATCGTATGTGGTGATAAGAGTCTAAGTGAAGTGCCATGCATGGGTCAGGAGAGATATTCTAATAACGGCCCCTCTAGAAGCTATTCAATTGGTGAAGCAATGGGAGACTCATTCCTTCAAGTACAAACACATTTATTTTAAAAATGCCTTGAAAGGACAGCGATCTAAAAGACAAAAAATACTTTTGCCAAAGCAACTTAAAATACACCAACCTAAAATACAGATCCAAATGTATGGAAAGCACTTCAGCCATCTCCCCTTGTTGCCAACATAACAGTCTGAATGCTCTCTTCCAAACAGGTCATTTTTAGGCTCCTGCTCATGACTGTTTGCCAGGGCCATGAAATTTACACACATAAAACTTCCCCAAGCCAACCAAACAACCAAAACCAGTGCAGAAGACAACAGATAAAATTTGTTGACTTAAAAGGTCCGACTCCGCAGGAGTCGCATGTCAGGCCTAGATTTGGTTTGTGGGGTCTCAGGCTCTGCATTGCAATAAAATATACCATTCACTCATTTACCTCATGGGGTCACTCTAGCCACTTCTGGTTTAACACAGTCATCAAGCTTTTTCTGGACCATTCTTACCAGCGATTCTGAGTAATGTTTCAAAAGACACAGAGTCTCATTGTCATGCAGGTGCTTACGCTGAGGAGATGGATTGTCTGTAGACGTTGCGATGTCAGCATTGTTCTTAACAGCTCTGGAATCCAATTCAGTTTTCATCCAGCTGAAAGTGCTGGCAAGCATGGTTTTTATCTGGAGGAGTTCCTCCTCCGTGGATTCTTTGTGCGAGGTTACCTGTGGAGAGGGAGTTTTAACGAATTGGACAGTACACTTATGAAGACTAACGGCCCAATTAGCTAGCTGAGTCCTGATCACATCTATAGTGATCTGTCCGTGGATTTTCCTCAACACAGGGTCAGTTTAACCATTGAGGTTACTGATATGATCTTACACTTAAAATTAAGATTCAACCCTGCATAGGAAGGACCCCAAAGCTAGTATGCAAATTATACCATAGGTCTGTCCACAGCCCCAAGATCTAGAAAACACTTCACAACCAATGCTGCCTCTGACACTCTAATTCTTTCAGCGGACTTGTGCAAGTCACCACCTCTTCCCTTCAAAGCGACATTCATGCCTACTTATAAAATGCTTGGACAACGCACTAAGAGCTCCTTGTAGGTATGCACTCAGTCTTGGTGGGGTCGGGGGGATGAGAGTGAAGCACAGCTGTTTTACAAAGGTACAGCAATGCCATGCCAACCTTTGTGATAAGCACCTTTTTCAGCTGATGATGCAGCTGGAATTCAAGCCAACAGAGTGTAAGCATTCAAGATGAAATTTTCCTTAAGAGAATTCTCCACAGCCAGTTCTCAGCTCCACAGATGAAAAGCGCCGATCCCCTCTTGCTCCGACATTCTACCTCCGACACAGCCTGGAGGCACATACCCCAGCTAAACTGTGTGCTATTTTAGGCACACATTTTTTAAACACAGCGCTAATGGCATTCCCATCCTTTAGGCGAGGGACCACATGCTTTCAGAAGTACACTAAGCAACCCTCCCACTTCATGACCCTCCTCTAATTAAGGTAGTTCCTCTTTCTTTCCTACCCATGAGAAGCACACAGGAGTGCTGGGAAGTGGGCTGTCACGGCAACCTAGACCTTACGTTTATAGAGTCACAGAAACAGAGGGCTGTAAGAGATCTTGAGAAGTCACCAAGTCCATTTCCCGGCAGCAGCACTGTGACTGGGCCAAGTAAACCTACAACATCCCTGGCAGGTGTCTGTCCAAACTGCTCTTAAAAATAGCCAGTGATGGGGATTGAAGAGCTGCTCTTGGAAGCCTGTTCCAGACCTTCACTCCTGAGAGTTAAGAAAGTTGGTTGTAATCTCTCACCGACATCTCCCTTGCTACAAATTAAACCCATCACTTCTATCCTGCCTACTGAGGACACTGATATCAATAACCATCCTCTTTGCAACAGCCCTTAACATATTTAGCCACTGTTATCAGGTCCCCCCTCACTTCTTTTCTCAAGAGGAAATAAGACCAGGTTTGAACTTTTCCTCATAGGTCAGGTTTGCTAATCCTTTTACTACTTTTTTGCTCTCCCCTGGACTCTGTCTTGTCTGTATTTTTCCTGAAGTGCAGCACCCAGAACTGGATACAACACTCCAGTGAAGGCCTCATGAGTGCCAAGCAAAGCAGGACAGTTCCCCTCCACGTGGTATTTTGTACCTTCACAATGCTCTTCAGGAAGTTTTAGCCCCTTTGCAGTATGAGAATTATCCCAGTTTATAGTTAGTCAAAGAGAAAAAGGTTAAGAACCAATAGACAAATTTAGGCACTTAAAGATGCAGACAGGGGGCTCAGTGGGGGATTACGAAGTGTCTAAGAAGGTTAGGGGCCTAATTCCTATTGGACGTTGATGGTACTGAGGTGCATAAAGAGAAGTTACTCACCGTAGTAACGGTGGTTCTTCGAGATGTGTCCCCGTGGGTGCTCCACAATAGGTGACGGGCTTGCCTGGCGCCGCAGATCGGATCTTCCAAGCAGTTTCTGCCGGACTGCGCATGCGCCGGCGCGCGCCGCTCCCTTGCGCGCTCCTGGCCATGTGCGCGATCCGGTCCCCGCCAGTTCCTTGACCAACCGCCTCGGGTGCCCCTGCAAAACACTAACAGAGATCCGAAGCGGGGAGGATGGGCGGGTAGTGGAGCACCCACGGGGACACATCTCGAAGAACCACCGTTACTACGGTGAGTAACTTCTCTTTCTTCTTCGAGTGTCCCCGTGGGTGCTCCACAATAGGTGACTACCCAGCAGTAACCCAAGATAGGAGGTGGGTAATCGGATTATGTGCAGCTTGTCTCCGAGAGGACCGCTGCAGAGAGACGGGTATCCTCTTGGAATACCCTGTGAAGGGCGTAATGTTTGGCGAAGGTGTCGTAGGATGACCAGGTCGCCGCTCTGCAAATGTCTTTTAACGCAACGCCCTTGAAAAAGGCTGTTGATGCCGCCACCGCCCTGGTGGAATGAGCCCTGGGAGTGGCCGATAAAGGAGTCTTTTTGAGCTCGCAGCACATTTTTATGCAGGATACAATGTGCTTTGAGATTCTCTGCGAGGAGAGACCCTCTCCTTTCGATTTGGGAGCGAGGGAGACTAGGAGTCTATCCGTTTTCCGGAAGGACTTGGTCCTGTCTACGTAGAAGGCTAGCGCCCTCCTCACGTCCAAGAGGTGTAGGCGCGCCTCTTCGTTGGAGTTATGAGGCTTTGGATAAAACGAGGGTAGAACAATAGGTTCGTTGATGTGAAACTCGGAAGAAACTTTGGGAACAAAGGCTGGATGCAGCCGTATGGTTACCGCCTCCTTGGAAAAAACAGTGCAGGGTGGCGTTGCCATGACTGCCGCGAGCTCGCTCACCCTACGAGCTGACGTAATTGCAAGAAGAAAGGTCGTCTTTATTGTAAGGAGGCGGAGGGGAACCGTGGCCAAGGGCTCGAACGGTGGTCCCATCAGTGTGGTAAGCACCAGGTCCAAGTTCCACGAAGGTGGAATCGGTTTCCGAGGGGGGTAGAGGTTTACCAACCCTTTGAGGAACCTGGTAACCATAGGGTGGGCGAACACCGTGTGCCCTTCCTCCTCATGTCTGAACACCGAGATGGCGGCAAGGTGGACCTTTAACGAGGATAGCGAGAGTCCTCCTCTCTTGAGGTCCAGTAAATACTCTAGAATTGTAGGTATAGGCACCGAAAGGGGGGCCAGCTGCTTGGTAGAACACCAAGCCGTGAAGCGAGTCCATTTTTGTTTGTAGGTCTTCCTAGTGGAAGTCCTCCTGCTACTTTCTAGGACTTGTTGTACTGCCACTGTGCATGTGCTCTCTAGGGAGCTGAGCCATGGATTAACCACGCTTGCAGTCGCAGGCTTTGGGGGTGCGGATGCACTATGGACCCCTGGGCTTGCGTGAGCAGATCCGGCGCCACCGGAAGAGGCATCGGTGGACGGTCCGACATGCGCAGGAGTAGGGGGAACCATTGTTGGCGATCCCACGTTGGGACTATCAGGATCATCCGGGCCCTTTCCCTCCTGGCTTTTTGCAAAACTTTGTGGATCAGCACTATGGGAGGAAACGCATAAAGCAGGGGGCCCCCCCACGGGATTGCGAACGCGTCCCCCAGGGACCCCCATCCCAGTCCTGCCCTGGAGCAGAATCGTGGGCACTGCTTGTTGTGCTGAGTGGCAAACAGATCTATTTGGGGAAAACCCCATGCGTGGAAAATCGGCCGTAGCAGATCGGGACGGATCTGCCACTCGTGTGTGAGCGCAAAACGCCTGCTCAGCTGGTCTGCCTTCACGTTGTGCGCACCCGGCAAGTATGAGGCTTTCAAGATTATATCGTGGGCGATGCACCAGTTCCATAAGCGGATTGCTTCTGCGCATAAGGCACGGGATCAAGCTCCTCCTTGCCTGTTTATATAAAACATGGTGGAGGTATTGTCTGTACTGATCCCGACGACTTTGCCTTGTATGTGGTCTCGAAAGTGTTTGCAGGCGTTGAACACTGCTCTGAGCTCCAGTACATTGATGTGTAGTGACTGTTCCGTGGGTGACCACAGTCCTTGAGTCACCCCTTCGCCCATGTGCGCTCCCCACCCTATGAGGGAGGCATCTGTAGTGAGAAAAACCGATATTTGCGGCTGGTGGAAGGGTACCCCTGTTAGCAAGTTCCTGGGGTTTACCCACCATTGCAGGGATCTGTGCACCCTGGCTGTGGGCGACACCACCCTGTGAACGGTGTGTACTGCCGGTTTGTATACCCTCGCCAGCCAGTGCTGCATGCTGCGCATGTGTAACCTGGCGTTCTGCACCACAAACGTCGCCGCTGCCATGTGGCCCAGCAGCTGCAAGCACGTCAAGACCGGCACCGTAGGGCTGAAGGTGATGACTTGCACGAGGGAACCGATGGCTCGAAAGCGAGCCTCTGGTAGGTATACTCTCGCTGTAACCGAGTTTATGCGAGCCCCTATGAACTCTATGTCCTGTGTGGGGTCTATTTGTGATTTTGCCAGATTGATAACCAGGCCAAGTGAGGAGAACGTGTTTGTTGTGACGCGTATCATGCGCAGAACCTCCCCTTTCGAGGCCCCTTTGAGCAGGCAATCGTCCAGATACGGGAAAATAAATACCCCGTCTGTGCAGGTAGGCTGACACCACTGCCAAGGTCTTGGTGAAGACTCTGGGGGCCGAGGAGAGGCCAAACGGTAGGACCTTGTATTGGAAGTGTTCGTTGCCTACCATGAACCGGAGGAATCGCCGGTGAGCCAGATGGATGGTTATGTGGAAGTACGCGTCTTGTAAATCGAGGGCTGCGAACCAGTCTCCATCGTCCAGAGCTGTAAGGATGGAGGCGATCGTGGTCATCCGAAAACGTTGCTTGCGCAGGTACCTGTTGAGGCCGCGAAGGTCTAAGATGGGCCTCCAGCCTCCTGTCTTTTTCTCCGTGAGGAAATACCTGGAGTAGAACCCTTTCCCGTGCAGTTGCTCCGGCACTCTTTCCACCGCCCCTATGAGCATGAGATGGTCCACCTCCTGCCTGAGCCTCGCTACCTGGGAGGCCTCCTGGAGGTGGGGCTTGGGTGGAGGTCGTGACGGTCGGAGCGACTGGAAGGGGATGGTGTACCCCGTGGCTATGATCTCCAGCACCCATTTGTCTGTGGTGATCCTTTGCCCCTGGTCGTAGAATGGTCGGAGGCGATGGTGGAATAGCCGCTTCGGATGACCTTGTGCGATGGTAGTGATGGCGCAGCCCTGGATCTGTATGTCAAACTTGTGGCCTTTGGCCCCGCCCCAAGGACGCACGGCTCTGTTGTGAGCGTCGCCTGGGAGTTCTGTACTGCTGGTGCTGTTGATGTCGCCCTTGCTCGTAACCCCTGTAATACTGGGGGCGCTGTTGCTGGTACTGGTACCGCCTTTGCTGAGGGTAGTACCTTTTCTTTGTGTATGGAGGGGTGTAAATCCCCAGGGTCCTGAGTGTGGCTCTTGAATCTTTACTGGAATGAAGGACCGAGTCAGTTGATTCAGCAAACAGCTTCTGCGAGTCGAAGGGAAGGTCAACTATCTTCGCCTGCAGATCCCTCGGTATACCCGAGGTCTGGAGCCAGGACTCCCTTCGCATCACCACTGCGGTTGCTGTGGAACGTGCTGCCATGTCCGCAACGTCCAAAGCAATCTGAACTCCCATCCTCGCAGCCGCGTAGCCTTCTTGTACTACGGCCTTGAGGACCGGCTTTTTGTCCTCTGGAAGCGAGTCCATGAGGGAAGTTAACCTGGAATAGTTGTCAAAATTATGGTTCGCTAAGTGCGCTGCGTAATTTGCCATTCGCAACGTTAAAGTGGAGGAGGAGTAGACCTTTCTGCCGAACAGCTCTAGCTTCTTGGCATCTTTGTCCGTTCCCCCTGTTTTAAATTGAGATGTTTTTGATCTTTGTTGCGAGGACTCCACCACCAGGGAGTTTGGCTGTGGGTGGCTAAACAGGAACTCCATGCCCTTCGCCGGCACGAAGTATTTCTTATCCGCTCTCTTTTGGACAGGCGGAATAGTTGCAGGGGTCTGCCATATCGTAGTGGCGGACTCTAAGATCGCTTCATCAAGCGGTATTGCTACTCTGGAGGAGGCCGGGGGTCTCAAATTTTTGAGGAGCTTATGGTGTTTCTCTTGCACCTCTGCTGTCTGGATGCCTTGTGTGAAGGCCACCCTCTTAAACAGCTCCTGAAACTGTTTGAGATCGTCCGTAGGATGGACGTCCCCCAGGGCCGTAGTCTCGTCCGGGGAGGAGAGCGAGGAACCGCTGGGGTACGTCTCTCTGGACCCTTCCGGTTCCTGCTGGTGATGGTACACCCTCTCGCTGGAGGTTTGCGAGGGAAAATCTCGGGGTTCCATGACCAGTCCCCCCTGAGATGCTTGAGTTTCTGTCCCCGGTCGCAATTGTCCTCGGGGGTACGAGATAGTTTGTGGGGATCTTTCCCTAGTAGATTGCCGATGGTGTGTATGCCCCGCGTGGTAGGGGCGACCATGGCAGTATAGGCACTGTTCTTGGGAAGGTGACCTAGACCACTCCCTTGGTGCGTACCCTCTGCGTCTGGGGGAGGGAGATCGTCGAGACACTGGAGAGAGCGATTTCGCATAATAGTCCAGTGGTTCAAACCCCAGGAAGGGTGAAGGTGGTGCCAGCCATGGCGAGGCTGGTTGTAAAAATGGAGAAGGGGGCTCCGGGTAGGCTAGGGGGGACCCCTGCCTTCTGGTTGGAGTCTGCAACATAAGCGGAGGGCTGTGAGAAAGCAGCTCCTCAGCCCTGTCCGGAGAGGGGCTGCAATGCCTCCTCTTGTGTGCAGCCTTCCCCCTCCCTGGAGGAGGTGACTCCGCCCCCTGACGCGCGGGGGATCCTAGCCCCGTCGGCACCGTGCTAGGCACGCTCGAAGGCGGTGCCGCACGTGCGGTGTCCTTCTGCGCCTGCAGGCTACGTGCCTGCGCGCTCTGCACCGCCGGTTCCCTGGGGGTCGGTGCCGCTGCCTGCGGTGCCGCCGGTACCGGCGCTTGTTTAGCCGCCGCCCTGCCTGCGGTGCGGGGCGGCTGGCTGATCATCGAAGGCTGAGCCGTTTCCACGTGGCTCTCCGTGCCGCCGCTGATCAGCTGTTGCTGCGGCTGGGGGCTGCGTGCTCCTCCCATCCCGCTCACTGTTGCTGCCGGCAGGGATCAGGCTGGAGAGACTTTCCTCCGTTTTTGCGCTGATGGAGTGAGGAAGGCAGCTTTCCTTTTAAGGGCCCCGGAGGGTCCCTCCTGCTGCGGCCGCTCCGGCACGTCTGGCTGGAGGGCCTTATCAAGAAGCAGCATTTTAATCCGCATCTCCCTGTCTCTTCATGCTCTGGTTGTTAATTTAGCACAGAAGGTGCATTTCTGTGCCACATGGGACTCCCCCAGGCACCTTATGCATAGACTGTGCCCATCGGACACTGGCATCGCCTCTCGGCAGGACTCACATTTTTTAAAGCCTGAAGAGGACATTGTTGGTGAGTCTTTGAGTTTTTAAGTGGGTACTTAGCACCTTCTTTGTGCTGTTTTCCCTGTCCGATGGCCTGCCTCAGCAGGAGGGCTGATGGCCGTAGCTCCTGGCCTCCGGCGCTGTTTACTGGGACTGGACTGAAGCTGTCTCGCTCGTAGTTTGTTTGTTGTTGTTTTTTTTTTGCAAAATAACAACCGGCTAACTCGTAGTAGCCTAAGTATCTGAAAAACTTTTAAAGAAAAACAGATAAAGTCGTTGAATACGCTATTTGGCCTTAGCCTAGTCGGATTCCGTCTGCAGCCGACGGCGGTTAAGAGGAACTGGCGGGGACTGGATCGCGCACATGGCCAGGAGCGCGCAAGGGAGCGGCGCACGCCGGCGCATGCGCGGTCCGGCAGAAACTGCTTGGAAGATCCGATCTGCGGCGCCGGGCAAGCCCGTCACCTATTGTGGAGCACCCACGGGGACACTCGAAGAAGAACTTCTGTTGTTTTCAAGACAGCCATGTGCACACCTTTCCTGCCCGGCTCCCACCCACTAAAATCAACCGGGGTTAGACAGCTAGAACTCCTTTCAAAATCTGGTCCCAACTTTCCATGTACGTGCACCTCTCCAGTTCAGGTGTGCAAGCACCAGAGGACCCACACCTGTCAGGTCTGTGGGTGTGTGCAATTCACCCAGCTCGTGCACAGCAGAAGGATGTGAAAATGTCAGCTGAAATACTTGCCCAAGATCACGTCAAGTCAGTTTTAGAGCAGGGATTGGAACACAACAATTTAGCACCAACTTCTGAGTTTAAATCGACTACAACTTTGAAGCCAAGATGGTGCCATACATGGACAATTTACAGGACTGAGTAGCCCAGATCTCTCTGCTATAGGGTTTTATACCTTGCTCTGAAGCACTGAGTACTGGCTGCTGTCACAGACAAGATACAGGGCTAAATGGACCCAGTATGGCCACTCCTATGACAAGCTATTATGGCACACCCAATCTGGATCAATCCCATTGTAAAGTCATCTAAGACAGTGCTTCCCAACTTTTCACTAGTGCAGACTCCCGATCACCCCCTCAAACCATTTGCAGAGCCTCATCAAAGCCAATTCTATCTTATTTTTTTCATGGCCCCATCTGCAGACCCCAAGTTGGGAACCACTGATCTAAGCAGCTTCAGTGGGCAAGAGAGTTAACACACACAACTACTTGACAGAGCTCCCTTATGCTAATCCAGGCATTAACAACAAATAGTATGCAGCCATTTGGATGCTCATCACCACCGTGAGTTAGAGGCTCTGTAATTCCACCAACAGGCAGGGGTTGTAGCAAGGATGTCGCAATTTGTTATTCCTTTCTGTGGCGCAATAACTTCACATGCTTTCAAGTTTATCACATTTCTCTACCCGACCCTGTACCTTGTCATAAAGTTGCAGTGTCTCCTGGAACCCGTTGCACAAAGGCTGCAAGCTCATTTCAAAACTTTTGATGAGGATCTGGGTTTCTGAGAATAAAAAAGATTTACTGTGTTTGGCCATGACATTTCCACCTCTGGAGCCTTCCCAGACAAACCACAGCTATAGTCTTCCATTATGTTAGCCAGCTATTTTCTTTAAATAGATGTGCAAACCTCTTCCAAGAGGGCTACAGGCTGAATCTCTCTAATCTGGAACACGCTCATCCAGCAACATCCTGGGTGCAGCCAAGTTTCCTGTGGTCCCATAAAATTTGTTTCCAGATACCAGTCCTGCCTCTCAGTGTCCTGTGCTGTAATTTAGCTATAATTTACCCTGAAATGTTTTCTAATAAAGATTCTCACAAGCAATCACAGGCTATACCTCAATACCACCAATCCTGAAACATTTCCTTGCATCAAACCCAGTTGCCAAATTTGTCCATTTGTTTATTCTGGGGATCCCATCACTGGACATAACCACATTAATTACAAGATCAGGGCTCATTCTCTTGTACCTCAATCAATATTATATATGCCATCATGTGCCAGCAATGCCCTTCCACAATGTGCATTGGGCAAACACTTTGCCAAAGAATGAATGGACACAGAGCAGACATTAGGAATCTCAGTACACATAAGCCTGTCAGTGAGCATTTCAGTGGACTGGGCCATTCTGTTAAAGACCTGAGAATATGCATCCTACAAAGAGACTTTAAAAGCGGATTACATAAGGAGATTTGTGAACTGGGGCTCATACTCAAATTTGACACATTAACATCTTGTTCGTACTAAGACAGCAATTATCTCACCCATTACAAGGACTCCCTTCTTCCTTGGATGTTCGTAAATATCTCAGGCAAGACACTTAATTTCCCTCACCCCCATCCTTCAGTTCTATGTAATTGATTTGTCAGATTTTTACTGCATTTTTTTTTTGGACCTCTGTGCTGTATAACTGAGTCTGGACTGGAAATGCCACAGCTATGAAGAACTGGGTCTGTCCCATGAAAGCTCATCACCAAATAAAACATTTTGTTACTCTTTAAAGTGCTACTTGACTGCTATTTTGTTTTGCCAGTCTAGTGAGACAACTACACACACAACAGATTAAGTGATGGGAGAGCTGACACAGCAGGCAGAGAGTTCAAGAGCTGAAATATCACAGAATGTAGTGGTGGAAGAAAACTAGTCTGTCTCTATATTGCTCATCACCTTCACGGGTGTACTCTCTGGTGTTGGGACAAAACAAAGCTACTTTGAATTAAAACAAGAGGAGCAAAGACAGGGCTTTCTGAAAAGAGGAGAGCAAACAATGCCACCTTGTGGAAACCAGGAAGGAGAGAGCTACTTTAGTAACAAAAGATTCAAAGCGCAGCTGATCAGATAGGCATGCCTTTCCTACCTATGTTGTCGCTGAATGTAACTGTCACCGAAGTGAAACCAAAATGTTTTCAGAAGCACTCAAGTTGGAAATTGTGCACAAGCTTTTCCAGACCTTTTCCCAACACACAAAAAAGTGCTAAATCATGTTTCCAGCCTCTTTTAAAAAGGCCAGCTGTATACTTCTGGGAACAAATGTGAAGCATACATGAGTCATTTTCCATGTTCTTCCCTCCCTAAATGAAGTATGCAGCTTGCCTTGCAAGCTATGAGCATCTGACCTGAGGGACTGCACGTGTTGGAGTCTGTTTTTTCCACCACAACAAGTGGCTTTTCTTCCAATGATTTCTAAAAAAATAAAAATAAAATTAACAGAAGAGTTGGAATAAGCCCATATCACAAAGATCCTAGTTTGGCTACTGCGTTTTTACAAAATTACAGAAGTCTGAAATCATCATCTAAGGTAGAATTTTCAAAAACACTCCAGTGGTTTTCATTTTTGAGATTAAAACTGATCTTTAATTTTAATTTCCTCTCAGTAAGAAGTACACCACATATTTTATACATCCTGGTTCTCATATTGTGCTACATGTGTCACTGAAGACGAACACAGAGGAAACCACACTTTTACTAGAATCCGTACTGACAACTCTCACAATAACAGCTTCATGGTTTCCCCACCAAGAGCAAGTAACATTGCTAAAAGAGGAAGAATACAAAAGCTGTTTGTACTGCAGCTCTTTATTTAAGGTCCTGTTTGGGTACTCCTTCCCATCACCATAGAATCTGCAATCTGCCTCATCTTTCATCGTGAAAGGCAACCTGTAATGGATTCAGATTACATGCCAAAAGGTGATTATCTTAACAGGTGATGTTACAAATGCTACTGGGCATCTGCAGCCCGGGGCTGCTTTGGGCATCATTCCTGGCGAAACAGATCCTCCAATCAGAGACTACCTGGTGTATCTGGGGTACATAAGATTTCCCATATCATCACAGTGTCTCAATGCCTCCACTTTATTATTTTTATTCTCTCAACACCCCTGAGAAGTAGGGCAGTGAATATCACACCCATTTGCACAGGCAAAACAACCTGAGGCACAGTTATGCTCTGGTTTAGACCCTCAAATGTATTTAGGCTTTTGATTTCGATGGAAGTTAGGAGCCAAAATACTTTGAAGATCTGGGCCTGTTGGACTTCTCATGGGTCACACAAAATGGCTGCAAAAGGATAAAGGGATTGGACCCAGGCCTCCCAGCTCTCAGACTCTAACCACTGGACCACTCTTCTCCACTTCATTTAATGCCATCTTTTCTGGCGAGCAACTGATTTTTTTTTAGGTTTCATGGCGCTTTTTTTTTTTTTAAACAGAAAAAAAACTAATATAAAAACATTTAAAAAGGACCAAATTTTATAATTAGTTTCAAATGCTGCTTATAAAAGTGATTCTAAACCTTGATTTGCTCGAACGATTTATTCTGCACAAAACTCTGTACAATTCCATACTTGTCATTTACATGGTTATGAATTTTCTAAAATTGTGATTTAAACAGGCCCCTAAAACTGTCTCTCACACTCCTCTCACCTGGTGTAATAAGACACACAGTGTTTCACTCAGCAGTTAAGTAGCACTTTAAAGACTAGCAAAATGGTTTATTAGGTGAGCTTTCGTGGGACAGACCCACTTCTTCAGACCATAGCCAGATCAGAACAGACTCAATATTTAAGGCACAGAGAACCAAAAACAGTGAGCAAGGAGGACAAATCAGAAAAAGATAATCAAGGTGAGCAAATCAGAGAGTGGAGGGGTCGGGGGGAAGGTCAAGAATTAGACATACTTGGTTCAATCTAATTCTTGACCTTCCCCCCCACCCCTCCACTCTCTGATTTGCTCACCTCGATTATCTTTTTCTGATTTGTCCTCCTTGCTCACTGTTTTTGGTTCTCTGTGCCTTAAATATTGAGTCTGTTCTGGTCTGGCTATGGTCTGAAGAAGTGGGTCTGTCCCACAAAAGCTCACCTAATAAACCATTTTGCTAGTCTTTGAAGTGCTACTTGACTGCTTTTTGTTTTGATAGTGCATAGACTAGCACGGCTTCCTCTTTGTTACTATTTCACTCAGAGTTCTGTACCAGGAAGGATGCTTTTTGGGCAAGATTAACATACCTCTGAATTCATGGGCTCACTAGATAATTTACTCTCTTCCTTAGCTTGGTCTCTTGTATCTACCGTACTTTGTGATTGCTGACGTGCTCGTGGAAGATAGGCAGCAGCAAACCTGGAGGTAAATATAAACACATCTGATTCAGGTTTTATCTGTCAGTTGAAGTTGTATACCAAGCCACCTCTATGAATGGCAAGGGGCTGTATCACAAAAGTCCTTAAATTACCAGCCAAGAGACAAAATATTTGTCAGTTTATATACATTAGATTATTGTATGTGGCGTTGGCCCTAGGTTGCTTGTTGGACAAAAAGGAATGAGGTACTATGTTTATTGGATCACATGAACTTACACAGAGCTCTTCAGATCCTTCAAAAGAGCTGAATCTAGTAATTTGGGTTGTGTTAGTTCTTACTGTTGCCAAGTACACTACTAAGATCCTATATGAATTTCCAAAAAAGATTACACCCTCAAGAGTCCATGCATGCTCCTTGCTAGAGCTCAGATGTTCAACTTGCATTTTAAAGCTTAGGATGAAACTTCTTCAGTGGAAGGCCCACAAGAGCAGCTGTCTTATGGATGTAGAATTTTTCAGAGGCACCTAATGGATTGAAATGATTAAACTGCACTGAACATCAGGGAGATTTCTAGTTTGAAATTGCTGAGGTGCTTTTATCCAGCTGTCCTGACCTAAAAATGCTAATGTGCATAGTTAGCAGCTGAAGTCATACCGAACAGTATCACTTTCTGAGAACTCAAATAGTAGACAAAAAGTGAATTAAAATAAAAAAAAAAAAAGTGGTCTGTGATTCATGGCATTTTACAGACAAGAAAGTCTCTACACCCAGTATCTTGTTATCTTCAATACAATGGTGAGTGATGCTCTCCGAGCATGATCTACTGAGACGGACCAGTGAGCGAAACGGGGAAATAACCAAGTGAAAAGACATATTTGGACCCAGGAAAAATGCTGCACCTACCTGCTGTTTTTCTGGCAGCGCGAGAGAAATCTTGCAGAAATACTCAAACGTGGATTCAAGAACAGGTTTTTTCCATCATCCTCATCTTCAGGTGGCTTCAAATCTTTTAAACAGCCATCAAACTTTTCTGTGTTTCAGGAGAGAGAAATATTCTCAGTGAACAGTTCTGATTCCCTAGTTCCACTGCTCTACAATCATAGATCAATAATGAAAGAGTTCAGGAGGAGAAAAAAAAAAAAGATCATGTTTATTAGGGTAGTACTCATGGACCAACTGAGAATAGGGTCCCATTGTACAATAAACACAGGAGTACACTGCTGCAAAGAACTTACGGTCAAGCACACTGGACACCCAAGAGGGAAAGAAAAGGGATAGAATATTTAGGCAGATTGACCACCTTGAGAGAAACAGAGAGAGAGTGTAGAAATCAGATAATGAAAACAATTCTGTGCTCCGATCTAGCAGTTTTATTATCTGATTTCAAATATGGACTCAAATGTGAAAAGCAAAATGATTTCAAGATTGGACCATGGGTTTTGTGGCTCAAGAGAGTGAATCACATGCAATCTGGATGGGTCCTGGCATGGACTACACTTTTCAAGCCCCAGTACTGCATGCATTCCAAATACTGGATACATTAATAAAGGCAATCACTAAAGCTTTGCATGAAGCAATTTCAAGGTTGATGCTAGAAGTGAAGCTTCTTGAAATACCTCCAAGAAAGCCCACAAGCAATTAGATAGGCTGTGATAATACTTCTATCTTTGAGTCATACATGACAGTTATTTGTATGTGGTCCAGAAAGCCAATACAATTCCAAATGAAGTGTGAATTGACCGCTTTTCATAAATTTAGTTTAAAATACAGTAATGATGATTCAAGCACACAGGTACAGAAGCATAACATTTGGTTATGCTGAAAAGTGCCAATGACTTGTATTCAAGAACAATCCCAGACTTGAAGCCAGTGGGAGTGTGCCAAACATTCTTTCACACTCAAAGGAGGTATCAAGCCCCTTCAGGTGTTTAAAAACTGCTGCTTTGGGCAGTTACCTCTCATTGTCAATAGGCCACACAGTAGCTCAGAGATGAGCTGTATGGGCTGAGGGATGTCCCTGGCTGCAGGCACAGGCTATGAGAAGAGCTCTCACTAAGTTTTTTGGTGGCTTCAGAGAGTGGCCATCAAATCAAGCTGGTGACCATGGACAGTGTTGTCTAAAATATTTAATTTTAGGAAAATTAAAGATGCACATACACACATCAAATCGTTGCAATTTATTTATTACTAGCTAACCAACTAGTCTGCTGCTGTGAAAAGTTATACTTGTATGTCTGTTAATATTTTTCAGAACCTCCCAGGGAAGTTAATATACAAGTATCACTTTCACAGCATTCCCTTTACTCAGCACCAGCAAGCCCATGGACAAATTAAGCTCTGGAGGAGAAGGTGGATGAATAGGCAGCTGGGACAAAAAGGGATGGAGGAATGCAGTGGGGATCCAGAGCAATAGGGAGGGAAAGGGAGTCAGGGGGAAGCCAAAGTCTGAAGTTCAGAGCATGGGACCCCAGGATGGAGCTTGAAGTCCTGAGGCCATAGCCCAAAATCCCAAGGCCACGCCTGAAAGCCCCACAACTGGGGCCCAAAGCCATGAGGCCAGAACCTGCTGCTCTGCCATATCAGGACTGAAACCCAAGTCCCACCACACAGGAGCAACAGGGAGCTTTTGCTTGGGGAAGTGCCTGTTGTTTTGCTCCCTTCCACCTCCAAATCACCACCCACAAGACTGTGGGTGCAAGAAAAGCCCCTGGAGGTGGCACTTGAGAAATGCTGGACTAGAAGACTGGTTGTAAGCTGTACGAGGTATGTAGGTGTAGGAGGTAGAAAGCCAAAGGGAAAATGCTAGAAGAGTGACACAGAGGAAGCAAAAGGGCTTCCTGGGCACAGAGCCCACTAGAGGGGACTTCTGAGAGAGAACACGTTTGATTCAATTACATGCAGCGAAACTGGACCCTTTGGAGATTTTCTGCACGTAAACCAAAACCACAAAAGCATATACTCAACTTGTATCAAATTTCTCATCTTATCAGAGACAACCCTGCAAAGTCCCAAATTTTGCCTAATCACTTTATAATTTATTTTGTGCTTAGTTGGTACCTTCATCATGGGCATCTGCCAAGGTCTCAAAATGATGTTTCAGGTACTTCTCTTGTTCTGGTGTTTGGGGTAAAGAACTGCTTTTCTGGAAGTTCCCATCCAAATCAGTTGCTTCTATTTCCACATCCAATTCTTCATCTGAGCTCAAGGAGTCTTCATCTAGCAATACATTACACATAAGGAAAGAAAAGAGCTAAAGAGAAGATGCACAGGAAATGATAGTGGAGTCTGGCACATGTTAGGTTTTCTATTTAAAAAATATCTTATTACAGGCAGATGTATAAATAGGTCTTTAAGCCTCTAATCAAACACTGCATGTGAGCATGCCTGTGACTTTAAGCCTGCAAGTAGCCCCTAACTAGTCACAGGTTCAAGATCACACACAGCCTTAAGTGCTGAATTAGGGCCTTATCCTAGGAAACAGTTTTAAACACTTGAAAAGCTGCCATGGATTTACAACTCCATACAAATATATTTTAAAGCCACAACCCCCTGCTTTAGTATTCTAAAGGCTGGTTATGCTGTTATATTTTTAAACCTTACCTTCCCGTTGTCGATCAAATCCAGATGTTTCACAATCTAGAGAAGTGATGGGGCAGCTTTTGTCTTTGCCGTTATTGACTTCCTTCTGATAAACAGGCTGAAGATGCAGCTCCTTCACATATTTTCTTGAAAAAGAAATTAAAAAACAAAAAGAAGCAGCAGACTGACATACTAGAAGTCTCAATCTCCAAAGTGCTGTTAAAGCACTGGCTTTATGACACACACAAGAGTTGGTATATTGGCCAGAGAAGGCATTTCACCGCTAGGTGAATCAAATACACATCAGCTTTCTTCAGCCAACAGATACTAGATTTTGATCTATGTTATATGACTTGACAATTCCAGTCTAGCTTCTCACAGATGGATAATACTGACGGGATCTCTTCCCCCTTCCCATTATTCTAGCTGAAAAGGTACAGGAGGAAGGATAAGGTCAAAGGCCTATGTCTTCAAAGATATCTAGGCTCCTGAAGTTCATTGATATGAATGGAAGCTGGGAGCCAAAATATCTTTAAGGCCCTACTCCACACTGCCGCAGGCCTTTGATCTAAGTAATTTCAGCTATGTGAATAATGTAGCTGAAGTTGACATACTTAGGTCTGCTTACTGCAGTAAGTCAGTCAACAGCTGATGCTCTCTCATTAAGGCCGCTTATTTTTCTGGATTTGGTGGAGCACCAGAGTCAAGGGAAGGGTGCTCAGAGGTCGATTTATCAGTTCTACACTAGCCACACTAAATCAGCCTGCACCAGATTGATCGCTGCCCACTGAACCATTCTGTAGTGAAGACATGTCCTGAGAATCATGGCCCTGCTGCTCTTGGGGGCTAAAATACTCTCAGATAGGTATCGTCCAGACCAGTGGATTAGCAACAACAAGAGGGAATGAACCCTTGGAAGATAAAATTTCAAAACTAACTTATTTCAGTGTGTTTGAGCATCATGAAATAACTACAACACAAATAAGTATATTAGGTTGATAGAATAGCTAGGGATTCCATCTGTCATCTGTTCGTCAGCAATAAGGAACCATTACTCTAATCTAGCAGATACTTTGTCACCCTTTCCTTCTCTGTCAGGAAGTTTTCTGAGTCATCTTTGAAACCAAGAGCTGGATATTGACCAGGCAAGCTGGACAGAAGGGAAAGTAGCAGGACAAGAAAGAGAAGAGTAACCAGCAATAATTACAGATAATTAGTTTTAGTTTGTCTTTTCTTCACCAGATCTAGGAGAAGAGGAGATCTACCACATAATAAACTGAACAGCTTTGCAGAAAGAGATCAGAAAAAAAACTGAGGACCAACTCCTGTACCTTACATACTCAAACACTGTGACCAGATCTCTAAGAAAGTTATCTGCAAGCTAGTGAATGAGGCAAGCACTACCTCGTGAAAGAAGGGCAAAGACACATGCAGCTGGACCACTGCCCTAAGGTTTGGTCTACATTAGACCCTTACAGTCAATGGCAGATTCATCATCATCTCTAGCTACACGCTTGCCATAGCTAGAACTGCTTATCTGCAGTGAACTGTAAGGTCTGTTCTCACTGAGGGAGGTTGATAGGAGTGTTTCTCTCAATCAACCTCCTTTACTCCTTGCAAGGGGAGTTTACTGCAGACCCCAGAGTGATTGATTTCACGCATGTTTACCAGATGTGCAAAATCTAACTCTGGGAGATCGACTCTTCCACCCGGTAAGTGTAGAGATACCCCAAGTGGAGTATCAATTGCTCACAGCACGAATGGGGGAGGAGCAACTCATCACATGAAGTCAAGTTTATCCAGCTGGTTTCCCCCAATCGGCCCAGCAAGAGAGTGGTTTGATTGCTTTCTGACCTAACTAGAGCCTAATACATTAAATATTCTGCAACACAAATAGACATCTATGGTCCTTTGGCAACTGAAGAGTTTAATATTGCCTACTCACAACAAAAGATATGGTGATACACGAAGGAGGTTGCTAGACAACTGGCTACATACAAAGCACTAAAGAGGACACGTCCCATTTTCCGATCCCCAGCTGACTTTCTCCACCATAAGAAACAGATTAATATGTCTTGCAATAATTACAAAGCACCTAGGAGCCCTTGACATAGTCCAGGGCCCATTGTGCTGGGTGCCTTACAAACACCAAGAATTACAAGTACTTTAGGGAGAATAATTCCAGATCATACAAAATACTCTTCCTAGAATACCTACAAACTGCTAAGATTTCTTTATAACAAATGAACACCTTGCTACAGCTCTGCAAACAACTTGAACTTGGCACAAAGGAAGAGAGAGCTAATACAAAAATAGATGAACATCTAATCTTACTGTGTAACAAAACTAACCTTTCTGCTTCCATGGAGCTGTCCCCAGCCTGTGCATCATATATGCTGTTTCCACTAGTTTCAAGAGATTCAGACTCCTGATTCGTCTCATCCTCTGAGAAGAGGACTGGGTGCTTGAAGTCCTCAATAACATTGCTAGGGGAATTCTCAGTCTGTAAGAAATATGAAGCTTTATCTCTTCTTGAAATGCAAGAGGTTCTCAAGGTATGATTGGCCTGCAGACTTTAACGATATATCACATCTGCTTTACAAGTAGAGGTCTGACTGCAACTTGCACTCGCACACTTGTGCCATAATCTAGCTAGTGCAACTAAAAATAGCAGTTACAACCTGGACCACAGCTCAGGCTCAGAATGTGAACATGTATCTGGAATTCTAGCCAGGCTTGCACAACCCATGCTGCTGTGTCTTCACTACCATTTAAGTTCAACAAGAAGTCTTGTGGCACCTTATAGACTAACAGATATTTTGGAGCATAAGCTTTCGTGGACAAAGACCTGCTTCATCAGATGTTGCATCTGATGAAGCGGGTCTTTGCCCACGAAAGCTTATGCTCCAACATATCTGTTAGTCTATAAACGTGCCACAAGACTTCTTGTTCTCGAAGCTACAGACTAACACGGCTACCTCTCTGATACTATTTAAGTTGTGTTTGTTAAATTAAACATAGCACAGGTTAGCCTACCTGTGCTCAATCACACCTCCAACTGCACCATAGACATACCTGGAGATGTCTGGAAGTGGTTCTTCATAGAAGGTAGGGTAGATATAAGTGCTCAGAAGTCAAATTTATGACTAAGTAACAAGTACAATAAAAAAGGGATATTGTCAGAATTGAAACAGATTCAGAACAAAGGGTGTGTCTATACTTATATTCCTCTTTCGAAAGAGGTATGCAAAATGAGATAAATAAAATGCAAATGAGGTGTAAATTTGCATTCATCACCTCATTTGCATATTCCAATTTCAAAAGAGCTTCTTTTGAAAGAAGAAAGCCAGTGTAGACGCTGCCCTTTCAAAAGTAAACCCATCTTTGAAAGAATCCTTCTTCCCTTTATTTAATGGGAAGAAGGATTCTTTTGAAGATACGGTTTAGTTTTGAAAGAGCAGCATCTACACTGGCTTTCTTCTTTCAAAAGAAGCTCTTTTAAAATTAGAATATGCAAATGAGGTGACGAATTTGCAAATTTATACCTCGTTTGCATACCTCTTTCGAAAGAGGAATGCAAGTGTAGACACACCCAAAGTGACTTTAGTTCTCTGAAAAGGACAACTGAAACCATCTTAACAATAAGCAACACAGGCTCACTAACCTCCAAGAGCAGTTGGTCCAGATTCTTTGGCTCAAGTTCAGCATCACCCAGGAAGTCATTTTTTATTGGGGTAAAGTAACTAATCTCCGTGTCTAAAAGGGTTTTAATTGGATCTTTGTCGGCACGTTCCGCCCATCGTCCCTGTGGCTGGTAATTCACCCTTGGATTAAATGTCATGCTGTCCAAATTTTCTGCCTCTCCCAGCTACAGAAAGAAAATTTTCCAGGTTTAAATACTCTGTGTGGCTTCTATGGATCAAATGTAATTGCAATAATTTGTTCAGTTCTCAGTTAAGTATGAAATGTGTAGACAAAATATTTTAAGAACAAAAGCAGCATGTATGAGAGAAAATTCACTGTTTTACTTAGCTGCCAAAACATCTGTTTGAGATCAGAGGGCTATGCATTTGGAGAACTGCAGTTAACAGGTTAAAAGGAAAGGCATTTCACTGAACATTCTAACAAAAAAGCCCATGCTTATTGGTAGATAACGTTTTACTAATATAGAAAAGGCACCTCCACACCGTAGATGACCTGCCTTGATTGAGGGGCTGGGGGGGGGGGAAAATACCCAGACACTATTAAATCCATTGCTATTGTAAGAGCATTTACCTCACCCCATGGTCTAACTGTTTTACGATGGTTTCAGAACCTTCAACTCAAAGTGGGCACCTGCAGAAGCAGTTTAATGATGGAGACCTCTTAAAAAACCCTCAGATGCCTTGCCCTCTTTTAGTCAATTGTCTAGTTAGACAGTATGACATATTTCTTTCTAAGTGCCCAATTGTCTCTTCAATAATTGTTTAGAGTGCTACCAATGAGACAGAAATACAAGTTTAATGATCCTGCTCTGACTGTTCAGTGCAACCTTGAATGGGGCACCAATAAAAATATCTGCAGAGTCAGAATCATAGGTCAAATAACTCACCTTTCATACAGCTGATGTTAGATTTGACGTACCTTTGCTCCAGCCCTGCTCATGAGTATTTTTAAGGCAAGGGAGAGTACACAGCCAGCAATCTGTGGCTATCATGGTTAGAAAGGGGATGTGTGGAGGACACCACCACATTACCACCCAGTTCAAAGACAGATCTTTTGATGAAAAGCGTAAGAGTGATACAATCTTTAATGTAACTATCACAACATCCCAGTGCTATGCTCACCATTGTATAACTGTGGAAGAGAGAGGCTAAGTGACTTTTCCAAGCTTACACAAAAAGTCTGTGGTGGAGGAGAGAAATGAACCCAGGTCTCAGGTAACTTCACTAGCCACTGGATCATCCTTCCTCTCAATCAAAGCCCTTTTACACTGATACACGATGGTGCCCAACTTACCAGTCTCTTTGCCCACATAGGCAGCTTGCCATTAGTTAGTATGCAGGTGGGATCTGGAAAACAAAACCAAGTGACTGTTGAGATAAGTAAGAAAGCTTGTGCTGAGAAGCATTCCCTGCAGGGGAATGGGCTGACAGGTATGGGAACTTGTGATGTCTAGTCCTGCCTGAAAAAAATTCAGGCATAAGGAGCTGACTACAAAGGGGCTTTTAGTTGGCAGAGATATCTTGCGTGGCTATGCTAATTAGTCCTGGGATTATGCTAATGAACATCCATTTGGAATTGCAAGACTGCTGATTACCATGAAGTTGCCAGGAGAACATGTCAGAGTAGCCCCAGCCACTGCGTTTTAACCACAGGAACATACTCCCACTTTACTGACGTTTAAAAGACTCCCTGACCATCTAGAATATTTTTTATTCTCCCCATTCTCTCAGTGATTCTCCAACTATGTTCCAAGATGCTCAGGGTGTAAAAGCAGGAGAGCACGGAAGACCACAAACTTATATAAGTATCACAACTGATTGACACACGAAGCTAAAGAGCATGCCTGTGTCACCGTCTTCTTTGGCTGGAGTCTGCAGAGAGGACTCCTCTTCCTGCTCCTCATCCGTTTCAGAGTTGGTTGGTTCTTCTGCCTTCTGGGACATCCCTCCACTTGGCACAGCAACGTAAGTCTCCCGCCTGCGAAACGTTATAAGCGTACAGACATTACCCACATCCTCACTCCACTCAGCTGTTCTAGTTACACACGCATCCCTTACGTTAGAAAGTTCCAGATTAAGATGAGACAGTGGTGGCCACTCTCCCCAGCCCAAATTCAGACTACCAGCCCAAAACATCATTAGGCAGCACAGCACACATTTGGACAACCATTGGGCAAAAGCTGTAGGTAAGGCCATGTGGGCAATACTTGCTGCTATGGAGCCCAGCTTTAGGCACAGAGCACTTCTTCCTCCTGATTATCTGCTCCCCTGCTGTACTGAAGCAAGTAAGAAATAGGCTACATCTACACTAGCCAAAAACTTCGAAATTGCCATGCAAATGGCCATTTTGAAGTTTACTAATGAAGCGCTGAAATACATATGCAGCGCCTCATTAGCATGTGGATGGCCGCGGCACTTCATAATTGATGCGGCTCGCTGTCACGTGGCTTGTCCCGACGGGCTCCTTTTTGAAAGGACCCCCGGCTGCTTCGAAGTCCCCTTATTCCTATATGCTCATAGGAATAAGGGGACTTTGAAGTTGCCAGGTTCCTTTCGAAAAGGAGACCCATCTGGACGAGCTGTGCAGCGGCGAGCCACGTCAATTTCGAAGTGCTGCGTCCGCCCGCATGCTAATGAGGCGCTGAATACGTATTTCAGCGCTTCATTAGTAAACTTCAAAATGGCCATTTGCATGGCAATTTCGAAGTTTTTGGCTAGTGCAGACACGGTCACGGTGGGCAGCTATATTGCAAAAAGGCAAACAGTGCCTCCCAGAATCATGTTTGCCTTTTTTGCAATATAGCTGCCCACCGTGACCGTGTCTGCACTAGCCAAAAACTTCGAAATTGCCATGCAAATGGCCATTTTGAAGTTTGCTAATGCAGCGCTGAAATAAGTATTCAGCGCCTCATTAGCATGCGGGCGGACGCAGCACTTCGAAATTGACGTGGCTCGCCACTGCACAGCTCGTCCAGACGGGTCTCCTTTTCAAAAGGAACCTGGCAACTTCAAAGTCCCCTTATTCCTATGAGCCTATAGGAATAAGGGGACTTCGAAGCAGCCGGGGTCCTTTCAAAAAGGAGCCCGTCGGGACAAGCCACGTGGCAGCGAGCCGCATCAATTATGAAGTGCCGTGGCCGCCCGCATGCTAATGAGGCGCTGCATATGTATTTCAGCGCTTCATTAGTAAACGTCAAAATGGCCATTTGCATGGCAATTTCGAAGTTTTTGGCTAGTGCAGACACGGTCACAGTGGGCAGCTATATTGCAAAGAGGCAAACACGATTCTGGGAGGCACTAACAGGAGTGCCGTAAGTAAAATACAAGAAATAATTCTTCTGCTTGACTCTGTGCTGATTAGGCCTCAACTGGAGTATTGTGTCCCATTCTGGGCACCACATTTCAAGAACGATGTGGAGAAATTGGAGAAGGTCCAGAGAAAGGCTACAAAAATGATTAAAGGTCTAAAGAACATGACCTGTGAGGTACAACTTAAAGGATTAGGCTTGTTTAGTTTGGAAAGAGAAGACTGAGTGGGGACGTAATAACTTTCAAAAACCTAAAAGGTTGTTACAAGAAGGAGGGAGAAAAATTATTTTTCTTAACCTCTGAGGATAGCATAAAAAGCTTAATTTGCAGCAAGTGAGGTTTAGGTTGGACATTGGGAAAAATCTCTTAAGTACCAGGGTGGTTAATAAGTGGAATAAATTGGCTAAGGAGGGTGTGGAATATCCATCATAGAGATATTTAAGAGCAGATTAGACAAACACTTGTCATGGATGGTCTAGATGGTGCTTGGTTCTGCCATGAGAACAAGGGACTGGACTTGATGAGGTCTTGAGAATCTCCCAGTTCTAATATTCTATGATGCAGTAGCAGCAGCAGTAAGTGGGATGATGGCTGGGTACAGATAGTACAGGTGTCTCTGTACTAGCCCTCGGCTTGTCCAACTCTCCCAGATACTACTCATTTATGTGCTTCAGAAAAAACTTACCCAACCCCAGTGACCCACTCCCCCACAGCCCGTGCCCCTACTTGAATCATACCAGCTATCCATCGGTAGGACTCAGTACCCCAATTAACCCAGACACCCACTTGTAACACCCCCACCCCCAAGATATCTTCCTACTCTTACCTTCCAAGTTTCGTGCAGCTTCCTTTCCCACCCCCAACCACTGCTTAATCATAAATTTAGCTTTATGGTCATCTGCAAATTATTCAGACAGCCACATCAGCTCACTGCTTAATTTGCATAAAAAGGTCAAACACGGAGCTGCCTATAACTTAAAATTATTAGCAATACTAATAGAAGTATTATTTACTACAGCAGAATCAAATTACTAACATGCAGTTAACGAAAGCCCACTGTAATACCTGATTTGATTAGCCCAGTTTAGTTCCCTGGCTTTCCTCTGTTGTTGTATTTGATCAAGCTCTACCAAGTGCTGTTTCATACAGTTCGTAATCTCCGGGCCAAGATGCCATATAAACACACAACTGTTGATAAAAAGGTTTGTTTAGCACCTTAAAAATTCTGAGGTGTCTTGCATCTCTGCACTACATTTCAGACTAAAAGACTCCCAAAGAGGTTTACCAAGGCCAGTTCTTACAAATTAATGAATTTGTCTCAAATCCCAATGGAGTCTCTTGCCATTGGTCATCAAGTCAATTCACTGAGCCAGAGCTCACCTAGAATCACCCAGAGATATTAAGTAAAACCAAAATCCAGCACCCTCAAACCAAGCCAAAGATACTCCAAACATCATCAAGCTTTAAAAATAGAGCCAGAACTACCAGTATCACCTCACCTGTTCACATCATCAGATTCAGCTCCAACCTGGTTCACCCAATCCAACTCCCAATGAACCCAGCATTAGTAAAGACAGATTTTAGCCTTGACCTGATGATGCCTCCACGGCAGTAGCAACAGCGAGAGCTGTAGCACAGACATGGTGTGGTTTAACAACTATCATGTTGTCTACATAGTAAATTTTAAAAGCTGCACCCTGGCTACATTGCGGCGTCCACCGTTGATACTGATTTGCGTAGTATAGGATAAACCTGGACACACAAGATGGCCATTCACATTGATGGCAGCTTGCTCAGGGTCAGCGCCTATTCCCTTCCCTCCTATCCTCCTCCCTCATGAATGATATCTCACTGAGTAAACATGTTAAAATATTCATAGGTACCCTACTTTGGTACCTTCCTTTTCAAAGCAGGTTTGGCATAATGCTATTTTGTGGTACACGCATACCTGTCTCCTGAGACTGTGATTAAGTGCTTGCAATCATAGGTAAACTTCATCCCAGTTACTATTTCTATAAACACAAAAATTAACTATTATTGGTCTCCGCTTCAGAAGACAATGAATATGTGTAGTAATTATTTGTACTATTGGAGATGATTTTCAGAACAAAAAGCATATTCTTTGTTTGCTACGAAATGACTGAAGCCACAGTTGATATAACTAGAGGTCTAGCCTGATTTGAATTTGTTTAATCATATTCCTCTTCTATCATTTAAATAGTCCTAGTTAAGTCATAAGCTACTAATGGTAAATTCCTGATAAAATGTTTAGTTTCCTAGAGTATTAGATTTCTGGATACTAGGAATTTTATATGAACGCAGTAAGTCAGAATGCAGGTTTTGATATCTTACTGAATGCTCTCATCTACAGTAAGTGTATTATAATATTTCTAAAAGATTTGGAAAAAACATTTTTCAATGTGTGTGCTGTGCTTGGATTTGTAAAAATGTTTTAAAATATAATGTGGGATTAAATGAACTATGTAACTAAATAGAGCTGGTTAAGATACTTTCATTAAATTAATTTTAAAAAATGTCCTTTTTTACTTTTGCTGCTAACTGTGCTTCACGGTTTAGAACACATATTTGTGATAAAGTATCATCTGAGGAATTGTTAGCTAGGATAATGCTTCAGGGAAACCTTTAATAGTTTGGTAGTTTTCAATTTCACAACTGAAATGGCTAATGGAAGTGATTGATTCTAGATTAAGTGTTCTTGAAATAAGCTAATTTAAAGATAAAATGGAAAAGCACACCTGAATGACCAAACATTTTTGCAACACACTCGCCGGAATGGAAGTCAATGATTGAAATACTCTTATCAGAGCAACTGGTTGCTAGAAAAGTTCCCGAGGGATCCAGCTGTACCTGCAGAAATAAGACATTTCCATATGCTCACATAAATTTTTTCATTGTGAGAAAATGCATATCCTCCTTCCAGAACCTAAAGAGCACCTGTAATTGCAATGTCCAGGCAATTTCAACCATACATTATGGAGTTATACCTATTTACCACTGTGGGAGAATTAGAAACTGCTGAACTGGTTAAAAAAAAAACCCACACAAGGAGAAGAAATGTTGCCTTGGAGGGATTAATACTCCAAAAGGTTTGAAGGAACAGATGGAGCAGATTCAGATTTCTGAATAAAAGTAGATGAGCTGCTCCAGCAAACCTACCAAATGGCTGGACTTTGAGACAATCTGACAACTAAATGGATAAGTAGAACACTCAAGGTGGGAGCGGGAGCAAGATATTTCCTACAGGGGAAACGGATCAGACATGCTGCACAGTATGCCACACAGACCCAAAAACAGAACAGAGAAACAACGGCAACTGGCACTTCTAAAAACTTGTCAGTGCAGCTCTTGATAGCCCACATTCAGCTTTGGGAGGAGCTGGAATATTGAGTAAGCCCCTAGGTGTGGTCAATAATGGTTGCAGAATTTGCAGCTTTAATGCTGCAGAAGTATAAGGTGAAATGCAGGGAACGTGCGCTTCCTGTTTGTGGATTTGCAGGAGGCTGATGACAGAGTTCCTATAGAACTGTTAGGGTGGTGTCAGAACATGCAATCAGGTGGACACCCAGCCTGAACCTGTCACAGACATGTAGAAGGGCAGCACAATAGTGAGAAGCAACTGCAGTAACTGACTGTGAGAGTAGGTCTACATCAAGGACCTACAGCCCATTCCTATTTCTGTTTGTAATGGGCTCCTTGGTGCAAAAGATTAAAAAAAAGGCTTCACAGAAAAAGCTTTTCACTGGATGTTATGTTGTGCCAGGAAAAGAAATATAAACTGGAAGAAGACCTAGAACTATGGAAGGCTGCATTGACAGCAAATGCCTTAATCTGCTGACAAAAGTCAGAACATGTGAAATCTTTTATTCAGAGAATAGAGATGTCAGTAAAAATAGATGTTACAGAATTAAAGTCTGTGCAACAATTTAAATATCTCAGTTCAGTGTCGAGACTTAATGGAAATGTTAGGATGCTGGGGGCTGCATGACGTGTGCCAACAACACTGGCCAACGAGAAGGAGAGAAGAACAACCACATTGCATTTCCAAAATTAGAAGCCTCACATGAACGCTAAGTAAGATGAGAGGTGATACCCTTTCACTGTGTAGTCTATGAATTATGATGCAGGTAGCTTCATCATCAGAAAGCAGAGGGAGTACTGAGTGAGATAGCAGGGCTACGTGAGACAATGAAATATGGGATATGCTGGCCACAGAGTACAAGAGCTTGCAGTCTTGGGATGACAATGAGAGAAACCTGACAGTGGCGGGGGAAGTGCTGAAGGAGTACAAGAAGAAAGTTGGTGTCATCCTGGAAGGTGTACTTGACAAGAACACTTGAGAGACTGAAGAATAAGAGAAACTGACTCCAGTTGACAGGACAAGGAAAAGAAAGAAGAAATGGTTTCATCCAAACCAGGAGAGTATTATGACCTCTGCCTTGCTAATCATAGGGAGGGAAAGATCATGAGACCTACTGCAGGGGCCATGCCCACATAATGATGTGTGCATCTTCCACAGAGCAACCTTAGCGAGCAGATGGCTGAAAATATATTTTCTTGACCAACTTCTTTTGGCGAAAGAGACAAGCTTTCAAGAACCGCAACCTGAAAAAGAGCTTTGTATAGCTGGAGAGCTTGTCTGTCTCACCAACAGAAGTTGGCCCAGTAAAAGATGCTCTCTTACCTATGTTGTGGCTCTAATGACCAGGGAATCAACTCTAGTACAAACAGAGCAGACTCAAAAGTGAGATCACATAGCATTCTGACTGGTTGTCAAAGTTGATGGGACTTTCCAAGTGAGAATTTCCATAATGATTACATGATTCTTTAAAGGATCGTTCATGTGGTCTTGATGCTTTGGGAAATTTCCCATAATACCTTGCAAAACACTACGATAGGTTTCATCTGATTGTAAATCTGGAAGCAATATCATTGTAATCTGTCTACATCAGATTCTGCATCTTTAGAATTGAGGCACACAGACTTGCCACAAATAAAACATTATGCTTTAAATTTCATATAAGTGAACCCCTAGCACAAGTTTCAACAGAGCATTTTAAAAGCTGCAGCAGCTACTGGCTTACCTTTAATAATGACCCATCATCACCTTGTGATCCCTTGTAGCACCACTTTTGTTTCCCGCTGACAGTGTTGTATACTCTGCAAGAAGGTGATTCCTTATTTTAACTATGTGCAGTAGACAAGTGACTTGACTGAGTTAAGACCTGCCTTCCATGCACCCATAACAAATGGAACAGGGCCACTTTACCATTTAGTTTTCAGGTCAAGAAAGGCCTTAATAAAATATCTGCTTATTATAAAATCACAAAGCAGCTAAACTAAAACACACTTCTGCAATTTGCCCCGGGCTTCTACACACACCATTTATGTCAGTACAATATGTGTAGCACAAGGGTGTGAATAAGCCACACCCCTCAAGTGATAAAAGTTACTCTGACTTAAGTGACAGTGTGCATAGCCTACGTTGGCATGAGGTCTTCTCCCACCAACACAGGTATCACCTCTTGTGGAAGTGGATTTATTATGCTGACAGGAGAGAGCTCCTCATCATTCTAATGTAGACTAGCCCCTAGTCTCTGATATCCCAAACATCTGCACTTCACGGTGGGAGGCTGGGTGCGGGGGTGGGGGGAAGTGAGGCCATAAATCTCTAGACAATAATTCTGCTTGAACTCGTATGCACTTAGCCACGTGTGGGTCCTTACAGATGTCACCTTTTGGCAACCTTACGGAAGTTTGTTCCCACTTCTCTAGTGTAGTTGGACCTTCTGAGAAGGGAAAATCTGTTGGGTTATTTACAAACCGTATTATTTAAAAGACTGACTTGACTGTTTGCAGAAAATCTGGTTAGATGTGAGTTCTAGTCCTATACACCAAGAAACTACTCCAAAATAACACAGAATTATCTGTAAATGGCAGTTTTAGTTTATGTATTCCAGATGTTTTAAATTGCATTTATTCTCTCAATCTGTTTGCAGTTTTTGTTGCAAGTTGTATCATGTTTTACTTATAATTCTTCTTCATTACCACCTAGATTTCAAAAGGGCAAAAAACTGTGCTAAGCAATTTCTAAACACTCAGACAGATACAACCTGTCTCAAAGAGAGTACGATATATACACAGTTTCTATAATGAACGCTTATTCCATATATGGAGGACAACAGATAAACTTTGTTATGCTACCTGGCTACAGTAAGGCCTTTGGAAAAAGCGTGGGGCAAAGAGAGTACTCTAATGTTGTGGAAAGCTTGCAATGGGGCATGGACAGGAGACTGGTCCCCTAAAAACATAATCTGAAGATTAATTCTTGGGAAAACTGGACATTTACAAATGGTTTAGGTTAACCACCTTAAACTGCTGCAAACTTTAGGGTCGAAGCATTACAAGATATTTAAAAAAAACAAAACAAAACAAAACCCCCCACACCTCAGAACTCTTCATCTGAGAGATTACTGAATAAAGAATTAAAATTTCATTATAAAAAAAAAAATAGCACAGCTATTATTAGGACCTTTATAGATGACACCAGAGTTACTGGACAACCCTTGAGGTGTATTCCTGTTATTCAAAGATGTTGCTGAAGTCTTTATTAGAGACCACAGCTGCATCTACACTAGCAAGTTCTTTTGAAAGAAGGGCACTCTTTTGAAAGATCCCTTGGCACATCTACACACAAAAAGTGTTCTTTTGACAGTGAATCGAAAGAATGCAGCACTCCTTTTGAAAGTGCTCTTCACTCCTGTTTCAGGAGGAATGCCTTCTTTCAAAAGAAAATGCATGTAGATGCTCCATAGGGCTCTTCTTTCGAAAGAGCAGTCTTCATGGCACCTGATTTTTTCAACCCCTGGCCTATTCTTTTGAAAGAGCGGGGGCTGTGTGGATGGTCTCTTTCTAAAGAGCAGATCAGTCTTTTGATCGACTTCTTCATGTGTGGACACACACTTTTGAAAGAAGTTCCTTTGGAAGAAGTCTTCCGGAATGGTTTCTTTCGAAAGATCTCTGTAATGTAGACGTAGCCAACATGTTTTAGTCTAGCCAACATAAAATAAATAAATAAAACCAATTCACCTGACATTTCTATCTTGGCAGGCAACCGCTACATATTGCTGCGTGATATCAACATCCATGTCATACAAGGTGGTTTTTTCAGCAACATGGTGAGTTCTAATGAAATTAATCCCATCTGCAACCTGCATAAAGACACGCAGATTGGAAAATAAAATTGGAATACGCTGCTTCTTGTGATACAACCCTGACTTCTGTCAAGAATTTCTCCGTCTATGTTTATGGAGAAGATTTAAAAATCCCATCTAGAATGTGCAACCTCATGTCAGACAATGACAATAAAACCCTTCTAGAGAAATCCTGTAACTTTACAGTGCCTGCAAAGGCTGAAAGTTACATCATCTCAGACTCTAGAGGTTATTCAAAGTTGACTCTTTAGGGATAACTTTAAATTATACAGTGTAACTTCAATTTTGTCAGAGAACATACCACAGAGAAGATAGTATTTTGCTTGTGAATAGCTGCCATCATCTACAGAGGGATGCTATACTGCTTACCTTTTGTGCACTGCGAAAATAAATACTTTTGTCAGCCCCACAGCTTATCATTTGAACTTCTCCATTACCTGAAGGAAAAGAAGATAGGGAAATTGAAGTCAGACATTCAGGTTGGCACCAAAACCTAATAGGGATTCATGGCAATTATAAAAGAAAAAGCCAATACTACACTAAGTAGCTTCCACTTAAAAACTAATTGCTTAAGACCTAAAGGCCAGATCCTCAGCTGATATAAGTCTGCCAGGCTGTATAAGAGTCAATGAAGCTACACTGATTTGCTTCAGATGAGGATTTGGTTCCAGAACTCTACTGACAAACAGAGAATTACTGGAGGAGGCCTGGCACTAGGCAGCAGCAGTTGGGCTCCCCTGCACTCCCTGCAGCACTAGGAGCCACAAGCAATCAGAACGCACTCAGCGAGCACACTCGCTTCGCTTCCCCACATCTCCCACTACCACAGGAGGTGCAAAGGGAGCCCAACTGCTGCTGCTGCCCTGGGCCAGGCCACCCCCCCACTAAATCCCTGAGGCTGTTGTCCCTTGGAAGACAGGATACCTTGCAGAGGGGAGGAGGGAGCGGACAGTGGGAAGAGACTTAAAAATAAACCATCAAAATTACAAAAACAAAAATCAGACTCTACAAAGCTTAATTATAAGGAAACTGACTTCACACCACCTCCTCCTCCAGCCACTTTTGTGGATTTAGAAGTGGAGGAGGGTGGGGGTGTGGAAATCTCTTACTATTTCTTTAAATTTTTGAGAGACCAAATTTTTGGTTTTGGATTTCTCATCCAGACCCCTTACAATTTCGCAGAGCTTCTAGCAAGTTGGGAAGAAAAAAGGTTATTTACTCAGTTCTATTGCTAAGGTATGCAATAACCTATCCTTTTAAAATAAAGAATTCAGTTATAATAGTTTAAGTTCTCTCCTCACAGCACAGACACATATCAATGAAAATGTAACAGGAGCAACAACTTAAATACAAAGTCTGAAAACTTACCTGCAAATTTGACAGCTGTTATGGCAGATGAATGATCATCCAGAGTTTGCTCCAATTTATAACTTCTATCTACATTTAACACATGAATCAGTCGGTCTCTGCTTGCTGAAGCCAGCAGTGCCATCCCTAGAGACATTAAAGGCACATTTGTAAAGGCATGGAGCTTTTCATTTCCTTTAAAAATAAGCACCATTTGTTTGACATGTTATATTCTGAAGAGTCACCATGTAAATATAGAAGGTTTTTACACAAATGATCACGCGTTCACTCATAAGCTTATTTTACAAGAAACCACACACTTTTTTCCGATATACTAAAAGGCCAGAGAAAAATATTTAACAGAGCTAAACAACTGAAGGGAGTTTGAGAAGAATATTTTTGCTAAACTGAAGATGCACATAGTTTAATGCAGACTGAAGCCAAAGAAAACACAAATAATTCTTTAATATCTTTTCAGTATCTTCCATGAATTCTGTTGTGTTTTTGTCATTTTCTCAAACAGATTTTATGGTTTGTGTTTAAATGCTTACCAGTTTCTGGTTTGGAATACTCCAAGCAGAGAACTTCTGAATCATGAGCTTCTACCTTAATCACTTCATGCATGAACTGTAACTCATGTATCCTATGACGAAAATGCACCAGTGAAAAACTAGCAGTTTTAGTGGTGGGATGCCAGGTCAGCAAAGTACCTGATCAAATCAAATTTATTATGGTAGTAGTTTAATGCCAATCAGGAATGGGACCAGGTATGTTAAGCACCACATAAACGGAACAGAAGATGAGCTCTTAAGATTTTACCATCTTAACAAAAAAACAAAGATTCAGGAAAGCATAACATGAACATATGCATGACTAAACCCACCGAAGCCTCAAAAATGAGTTGAAAAGTGGGAGAATTCCTAACAGTGAGAGATTCAAGGAGCTCAATCTAAAAGACAACTGACAGGTGACTTGAATGCAGTGTATAAGTACCTTCACAATGGACAAAAATACTCTGTACTAAAAGGCTCTTTGACTTAGCAAAGAAAGGCAGAACAAGAGGGATGGATGGAATTTGTCTGGCTTCAATTCCAATGAGAAATAAGGCACAGATTATTAAACAATGAGGGTGATTAACAATTGGTACAAACTCTCTCCAAGGAATGGTGACACCACAAGATAGGGAATCTTTCAAATCAAGACTGGATACCTCTCCAGAAGAGGTGCTTTAGTCAACACACCAATTATTGAGCTTGGTACAGGCATAACTGAGTGAAATTTTTTATGGCCCAATTTATACAGGAAGTCTATCAGAGCTTATCGTCCCTACTGGCCTTACAGCCAATGTATCAGACACAAATGCATGTGTGTTGAATGGAACATACGTGTAAGTGCCTGGCTGGATGAGGGCATGATTACCCAATAATGTCTTATTACCCAGTGGACAGTCAGATAATAGCAATAATACAAAGCCACTAACATTTAAGGAATAAGATTACCCTAATGCAGGGGTGGCCAACCAACCAGAGTCAAAGAGCCACATCTTATATATTTATTTTATATATCTACATCTATATATAAATCTATAAGAATATCATACATGGTTTAATGCCTTCCCACAGAGCCAGGCATCCCCAGCCCCCTGCTCTAACTCAATCCCCCTACCCTCCTCCAGAACCAGGCACCCCCAGTGCTTCTGCTCTAACCCTCTTCCTCCCCCACCCCCCAACCCCCCAGACCTAATCCAATGCTGGCGACTCACTGGTACAGCAACCGCTGGCACCACCACATGCTTCTCCTGCCAAGCGGAGCGCACATGTGCAGAGTGGTGGTAAGTGCTCTTGTCATGTGACTTGGAGCAGGAGCCACATTTCTTCACTCAAAGAGCTGCATGAGGCTCAAAAGCCATGGGTTGGCCACCCCTGCCCTAGTGATTAGCTTTGTAAATAAATACAGAAAAAAAAAATTATGGAAAAATCACAACCAAATGCAGGTATTAGTGAAGGGATGCGATTAGAGTGGGACCCTCATCCTCTAACGTCAGGATTGAAAGAAAACTTAAAAGAGGCAAAAAAAGGATGTTAACTAAACTTAGTTTTCATTGTATTGAAAATTTTAGACTATCTGGTTTATGCATAGTTATATGACTAATAAGTGAGTGTGTTTGGGGAGGAGTGAGCAGTGGTCATGCCGTTCTTCTGGTTAATGGTGGCTGCAAATGTGGCTCCCAAGTGCCAGTTTGATTAAGGTTAGCTACACAGTTACACCTTGATTTGCAGCATAGATATATCCTGACATATACAGAACCTGTAGCTACTTGGTGAGCATTTCCAGGACCATTTCTGCAACTTTCAGTGAAATAGAGTGGAGATGACAGATGGCAGATATACTTGCCTCAAGTTGCCTCCTCGGTCACCAGAGGCTAAATGCTGGCCGTCAGGGCTAACCTGCATCACACGCACACCTGCTTTCACATCCAGATAGCCTGCGTTTTCATTTCTGTCAGGCACAGTGGCTGAATCTTGCAAATGCTGATTATTATTGTCCACATACACCACCTTCAGCAAGTTCTTTATATTGCGAGGGGCAAAAAGAGAGCAATTTTGGTATATACCACAACAACGAACAATAAAATGCTCACCACGGTCCCTGGGAGTGCAGTAGCTTTGACTTCAGTAGTTTACTAGTACCGTAAGGATGGTATTTTCAAAAATGTTTGAGCAAGGATCACAAGCCCCAGTGCCTTTCAGTAGAACCTATGCATCTAACTCACATCAAGTGTTTTTGAAATCCCACCCTAATTTTTATAATTCTTTCTGCCCCAAGAACTCAAATCATCATCCCTAGTTATAATCTGAACAGAACAAACTAGTCCCAGCCGTTAAAGGGACAGGCCATAGCACTTCCATCAGTAAATCTCAACGTGCTTTACAAAGGAAGGTGGGATCATTCGACCCCTTTTACAGATGGGGAGAGGGTGGCAAAGGAACAGTCACCCAGCGGCAGAGGCAGAAAAAGAATTCAGGATGATTGCAGTTCAGTGCTCTATCCTCTAGGCAACACTATCTCCAAAGCACTGGTCAGAGACAGATTGAACATCATGGAACACCCTTGCAAGGGTGATAAATATCACAGTTTCATAGCTGAAGAAAATGCAGTACAGAAAGGGGAACACAGTTTACCCATCTTGTTCTTTAGCCACTAAATCCCCATCTTTCATTTTCAAAAGGTCGGCTCCGTACAAAATATCATTGGCTTATCTGTACTGATAAACATGGATAGGAACTGATCTTGGCAGAAGGAACAAGCTCCAGGCTCTTCAGGTCATTGTAAATCTTCTGAACATGTTTAAAACAAAAGCTAGCTACCTAATAACTTAAATCAAATTAAAGTTAGAAGTAACTTGTTTTGAGTTCAAAAAAATAGTACACATATGAAAAAAAGATAGGCGACTGCTAAATGAGGTACTGAACGAATACATCCCACTTCCCTGGCCACAATCCATTTCCAGACAGCATCACTAAATTCGTCAGCTGTGCAGTCTTTCAATGCCTCAATATAAGAGAGATTTTATATAATTTCCACCACTATAATTTTCCCTTCCCATAGCAAACTTAATGGCTGATCTGCCAGACTTTTCACCTGTCCCTCCTTATTCTAAAGCTGTTTGTGCGCACCTGTTAACAAGAAAACAAGAGACATCATGATGCTTACATTACTGTAAATATTTTTGTGAAACATTGCTCCAGTGCCACTTTCCACATTCCAGAATCGTATGGTGTTATCTGATGAACAGGTCAGAAAAGATCCTGGAGGTAAACAAGATCTGTGATCCTCAAACTCAGGGTACACCTACATATTTCAGTAACATAAAAGGAAGGCAGGGGCAATGGAGAGAGGAGAGGTACAAATTATTTCATATTCAAAAAACAAGTGGCTGTCCAGGAGCCTAAGTAGCAAGAGAAGTTTGTTCTACACAACCCCTCTCCAATTCTCCTTTTAAAATTGGAGAGATTTTTCTCCCCAGAAAATGCCTTAGGTGAAAATGACGAACAGAAAAAGGGGAACTGGAAATCTTTGTCAAATTAGGTGTAGGATTTTTTAATACCTTAATTTCAGCCAAAGGGATTCTATTAGCATCCATTTTTTGTACCTAGAAGTCCCAATCTCCATGGTCCTGGACATACTATAACTGATATAAGAGAGAGTCTCTACCAAGAACAGCTTCTTGGGTAGAACAGTCAGGGAAGCACAGTGGAACAGTGATACACTTATAACTGTAATAGACGAGAATCACTGTGTGACTAACCATCTCACTGTCTCTCACCACTGTCCTTCCAAGGAGCTACTTAGATTCCTTATCATGAACCCTAGTGGACTATGTATCAGTTCCTCTGTTAGAGGAAGCAAGGACCCACGACAGAGTTGATAACAGCCAACAGATAGGTTTTCTTTCCCCTCCAAAATAATTTACTTTAAAATAAATATAAAGCAAACCTAGGCACTTAAGAATCTACCAATTCCATCACTAGATATCTCAAGGCTGAACACTGTCAGCACAAAGCTTGGAAATAAACATGAAGTACAGGTGTATTTTTGTGGAATGTTCCTGGACCACTACAATTGAATTGAACAGCAATCACTTGCAGCTCCTTTTTGACCACATCAGCTACACAAGAAAGATAGTCAAGCTTTGATCACAGTTGTGGGGGCTATTAAGGCAGAGCTACTAGAGGCTGCCTACATATATTTTCTATTGAACATCCGCATCCACCCTAAATATCAAACTCTGCTTTTTACCACCTTTTGCTCTACCTCAGGCTCCTGTACTATAAAGAAGGTTGATAGTATGATCTGACTACAGGAAAACGTTTCTTACTAACCAGTTACTGTGCCAAAATAGAAATAATATGATGGCAAAAAATCATCTTTCTAAGTGGGTGAAGCTAACAAAGAAGCTTATGTCACATTTTATTCACCACCATCACCTTCAGAAGCTCTGTTTCATGGTGATTCTGTCTCCAAGATCCCTTTAAAAGTCATTAAAAATTGCTCTGATGACTTTCGAAAATAGCCCTAAGGAAAGCACCTCACCATGAGAGCTAAACACTACATGCTGAACCTCCGTAATCCAGCACACTCTTGTCTGGCATCATCTGTAATTTGGCATGATTTTAGTTAGCCGGATGACTGTCTATCGTGGGCTTGGCCAAGTTTCCTGTGGTCCCATAAAATTTGTTTACAGTCACAAGTCCTGGCTCTCATTTTCTGTGCAGTTATTTAGATGTAATTTACCCCTTCTAAGAGTCCAGTAAGAAGTGGGAGTGTTGGTAATGCTGCTAGACAATATTGACTTCCTGTGGTCTGGCAAAGTCCCTCGCTCAGCACCAGTGAGGTCCCAAGGGTGCTGCACTAGAGAGGTTCAACCTGTAAGTAGCTCCTGGACTTTAAGTCCAAAGTCAGAAGCTTTGTGCTGCGCAGTATGAGGACAGAACAGAGTGTATCTTTGATATTTGTAACTATCTCTAGCAAAATGAACTCCATCTTACCTCAACGTTCCATACAAAGGAACTATGGAAGAGGTCTGACCACACTTTGTGAACTCTCTTGGTGTCTTTAACATCCCAGATGTATATACTGTGGTCTTTGTACACACAAGAGAGCCAACAATTACATGGGTCGAAGGCTAAGGCAATAGTGTCTGGGTAGACGGAATCTGGTCGTCTTAAGAAAGACAGAGAAAAAGGAATTATTTATAGTTGTGTTTAAAGGCAACATAAAAAGCATGCTATACACAAGAATTCTTTTCAACATCTGAAATTCACTAATTTTCCAGTCTATCAAACATAATAAAAACCACAGATTTTCTGAGCATGAACTTAGTCTCATAAATGTCAGCACTAGGATCAAGTAATTCAAACCTGACAGTGGATATCATCATCATTCTTGGAATTTTACCCTTTTTCCATAAAGAGCTTTTTCATAGCTATACAATTCTGTGGCTACACCCCAAACAGATTGTTTTGATAACGCACAGTTTTGAAAAGCCCCCTAGCTGCTGGAAAACATTCATGCCAGTTAGTTACATTGAAAGACAAATCAAGTTAATGAGAAGTTACCACATCTGTAACGTGCTTTGAGAGTTTCAGATAAGAAGCCTGATATATGGGATAAGTATTTTTATTAAAACAGACAAAAAAGTTGTCAAGCCTGATCTGTCTTAAATCCTTATACCGTTATATGTAAAGTATCAGGCTTTTGTTTCTTCAAGCTCCTTCAGCAACTCATTTAATGGGTAACAGACCTCTGAAAAATGACCAATTTCACGTCAATTTTCTTATGCAAGAGAAAACACAAGCTTTCAGGATCAAATTTTCAGAAATGCTGAAGTATCAGAGGGGTTGACATATTAGTCTGTATCCACAAAAACCACAAGAAGTCCTGTGGCACCTTATAGACTAACAGATATTTTGGAGCATAAGCTTTTGGGGGGCAAAGACCCGCTTCGTCAGATGCTATGTCAATGACGGGTCTTTGCCCCCCGAAAGCTTATGCTCCAAAATATCTGTTAGTCTATAAGGTGCCACAGGACTTCTTGTGGTTTTTGCAGAAGTGCTCAGTTTCCACTGTCAATGGGCACTTCTGATAATCCAGCATTTGATATTAGCCACTATATTTAGAAGCTGTACAGACTATTTAAGATCTACAAAGAGAAGCTACTTTTTCCTTCAAGCCAAGTCAAAACATAATAGCGGCAGTGATGCACTGCATTTCATGCCAGACCTTCGTACCTTGGTTCAAGCTCTTTGGCTACATCAACACCCAAGTAGTGAGGTTTTGGTAGGTCAGTGAGATAGTGCATGTTGTGGGAATAGAAGATCCTCACGGTTCCATTTGCACAGCCACAAAAAATAAACTCTTCACTAACACAGATGCAATTTGCTAGCGATACCTGAAGGAAGGAGTCCACATGCATTCAATTATTATACTTTTTAGAAAAGAAAGATTTCTAGAAAACAATTACAGCAACATATAATGGGAGCAGAGGTTTCTGAAATAATAGAATGGTTCTACAATAATTAGATAAGGTGTTTTACCTTCAGATCAATCCACTTTTCCAGCATTCTCTTCTCATTAAACTGACAGAGAAGCCCAGAGTAAGACACACAGAAAGTGTTGCCCAGCATTTTCCCTTGCCCGCATGCTACACCGCAAAAGATGTTATTGTGAAGTTCTCCCAGAAGTCCAGAGCGACCAACTAATGGGACAGTCTCTTTAATCTGTAATTTAACAAATAGTCTGCATTATAAAAAACACAGATTTGTCGTTCTGACACTTTATATTGAGGCTCTAAAGTAAGCCTCACAATAACCCTACGAAACAAGTAAATTCCTCCTTTTTGTAAATGGGAAACAGGATTGTCACACATACCAATTCATGTTTTCCAGAATCCAACAATTCAGCTCTGTCAAAGAACTGAAAAATGCCGGCAAATAGGTTTTAAATATGAATTAGAAATTTGTTGCCCCTTCATCCTTGTGCTCTGATGGGAATGGGATTTGAGACTGCAAATTTTTAAGACTACTTCCAGAAAGAGAGATTCAAAGTCCATCCTGGCTGTAGGTCATTCCTAAAGCCGGGCAGGAAGAGCATGACAAAGTGCTCAAGTGCAGGGCAGAGGCGAAAGCAGGCTAGCGAGGGCCAGTATGGCACTTCGGTAAGAACCATCCGCTCGACCAGCCCATACTCAGCTGACTTTTTGTTCCACCCGTCAGTACCACTCAGGGCAGCAAGGTTAAAGCCCCCTTTCAAAGCTCCAATTCATTCAATCACCCTAGGCCCCATGGTTTGCAGGGCCCCCATGGGGCACAGAGTATCCTAGGGGGCTAACAAGAGACCTGGTGCTACAGGAGAGGTTGAGCCTGCCCCTATACTCACTAGTGACAGGAAGTGGAGCAACATGGCTGGGAGCGTGGAGCAGGCTTGGGCCAGGATGCTCCACTTCCCACTGTCAGTGTGAAGGGCCATTGGGGATGGGGATGGGGCTGTGGCCCAGGGCAAACCCCCCCCCACCACAGTGCTGCAGGCCCGAACCTCTCCCCACTTTATCCCCACCCTGACCCCTCACCTCCTCCCCAACCAACCGTACTGGGGATTACCTGGGGCAGGACAGGGCAGCGTCAGCAGTGTTTCCCCCCACCTTTCCCCACCCCCACTCAACACATAAGTGGTGGGAGCAGCAGCCTATGGCACAAGGGGAGGCTGCTTCCTGCTGCTGCAGAGAGGCAGGTTGCAGTGTGCCGGGAGGGCATGGAGGAGCCTAGCAAGCCGTTGCTCACGCCACCTGCCTGGTGAGTGTTTGCGTGGCAGGGTGAAGGGATGAGCTGATGGGAGGTGACCCCCTGCTGCTCCCACCACCACGCCCTGCACCAGGTACTCCTCCCGTCCTTCTGTCCCTAGAATGGCTGCGAAGCACAAGACCTGAGGCAGCCACCCCACTTCATCTTATGGACAGGACAGCTCTGCCAGTGAGTGCAGAGGTAAGCTGGGACCTGCTGATGGTGCCAGCCCTTCTGGTAGTCCCCTGGGCCTCCTTACTCATAGCAGGTGGCTTGAGGAAGGGGTGGGATGGGGGCAGAAAGAGGAAGGTCTGGCGGCAGATTGTCCTGGGCCCCACACCACCAAGGATAGTCCTGCCAGCAATTTAAAAGGGCCCATGGCTCTCAGTCACCAGAGCAGTAACTGGGAACCCAGGTCCTCCAAATCCCCACTGAAGCTCCAGGGCTTCTAACTTCTACCCCTGGGGCTCCCAGTCTCTGGCCATCAAAGACTTGGGGGTGGGGGGGAAGTATTCTGCCTTTCCAGGGGCCAGTAGCCACTCCCACCCCCACTAAGGATGCAGAGCTTGGCATAGAGAACACCAGTAAGACCTGGCATCTACCCTCAGCCCTGGTGTAGGGCACGAAAAAAAAAAGCTCTCTCACTGCTCTTTGACTCCACTTTAAAAGACCAGCTCAGTCTGGTGTCATGACAGATATGGGCCACACATCCAGTCAGCCGTCTGCATATCCTGAGCACCTTTTTCAAACCCCATTTACTTCCTCATCCAACCGGTACAGCAAAGGAGAAAGGTTTACCTTAACTTCCCTTGATACATCCAAGAACCAGAATTTAACATGGCGGTGGCCAACAGTAACAAAGTAGCTGTCCTCAGAAAAGGATATTGCCATAACCTTACAGGAGACTTTGTTTGAGGCTACTAGAGTATGTTTCTGTAACAAGGCAAAAAAAGAACACAGCCAATAATTTACACATGACGAATACAGGGCACAAGAATACGAAAGTGAAGAATGAATTTCCATTTCCACTACAAGGCCAATTTTGACACTGCCTCATCTCCACTTCATCCTCATCATCATAACTTAACAATTCATATGAACATGGACAGGAAGTTCATCTGCCAAGAAAGACCGATTTTTCTGACAATTCGGACAAGGCATTTTTGTGAAACAGAAATTTTCTGACTGCAGGGTGCAGGATTGTCAAAAGCTCCCTGGTCTCTGGAGGGGTGTCTGATGCCTTCCCCCAAGTGAGATCTGCGGCTTGGTTTGAACAAAGGAGGGGAATTTTGATTGCAGTCATTCTCATGTAGCTTTCACAGATATTTTATTGTAAATGCATAAGTACACTCTTTGCTTTGCAGTGAGAAGTGACAGGATATTTGTCCCTGGCACCTGCAGTTCCTTACCTTCCAGTCCCATACGTTGACAACCATGTCATGCTGATAGCCCACTGATACAATATACTTCATGTTGGGAGAAAAGGCCACACAAGCCACTCCATGTTTGTGGCCATGCAGCTCAGATACTTGCGCCTTCTCCTCAATGTCCCACACTCGTACGGCTGGTCTGTGCCCATTCTGCAAGAGTCATTTGAATACATGCTGTCATTTGAATTAGACACAAAAGATAAGAATTGCCATCCCAGATCAAACCAGCAGTCCATCTAGTCTAGTATGCTACTGCAGGCGACTCGATGTTCAGTCTGGAGTTAAAACGCTCCTCTTTACAGTTTAAATTCCAAAATAGCACCACCTGATTAACTGGCAAGAATTCAGCCAATCTACTGAGGCTGGAAAGCTAGCTAAATAACCTGCACTAGCTGAGCATTCCTCCTAGTCGGGGAGCCAATAGATTTGCTGAACCCCTGGGCAAGGCCTGGGGAGCCCAGCTCCCTAGTCCCAGAAGGGGCAGGGCACAAGGGCAGAGCTGGGGGCTGCCAGGCCTCAATACCACCCAGCGTGTGGTTCCCTACCTTCCCTACCTCTGCCAGCAGCACTCTGAAAGCTTTGCAGTAGCCAGGAGCCATAGGCCCTTGTGAATTGTGGGGCCCTGGGACAACTGCCCCCTTTGCTTACCCCACCTTTATCAGTGAGCCTGTGCCTAGTCTTACTACGGCAGTTTTTCTAGGCCAGGGTGTCCAATATGCTTGCCTCTCACCACGTGGCCAATAGGACGCCATGTTGCGGTGAATACAGCTCTCAAGCTGCATGCAGCTCCTGGAGCCTTTAAATGTGGCTCCTCCAGACAGCTGCATGCAGGAAGTGCTGCCCACCCATTCTGTGCATGTGCCCCACTGGTGAGTTGATGACATTGAATTAGAGCAAGGAGGCTGGGGGTGCCTGACTCTGGGGGAGGGAAGAGGGCGTTTATTTAGAGCAGGGGGGTCAGGGATGTGGTGAATATGTAAAGATGACAGCCACAAGTGTGGCGATCCTTGAATTCCTATTGACACCGCTGTTCTAGGCACACCAGCGTTCCATTCCAAGGATGCACACTACAGTACACTTCAGCAGCACTCACCTCACCAGTAACAATAAATTTTCCATCAGGGGAAAAAGACAGAGCACTCAGTGTTTTCCTGAAAGAAAGATAAGGCTTTCATTTCTCCTCAAAGAAAAGTCAGACAGCACTCACCACACCAAATACTATGTTAAGGAAAAAAAAACAAAAAACAAAAAAGTCTTGAAGTTACCCGGAACAGTGCTATCCAAACACTCAGTCTACAATAAACTATCCATTTAAACTGTCAGGTCTTTGGGGCACAGACTGGTTTGGTTTTTTTTTGGGTGTGTGTGTTTGTAAAGTACCTGGCACAAGGGCTCTGCTCCATAATTAGGAGCAACCAAGCACTACTATAATACCATGTTTCCAATCTCACCTCGCCAGGCGGACAGCAGCCACACACATAGTGTGAGCAGTTACACTTTGCTCGGTTCAGAGTGCTTTACTTTCCCAGCAGCCCAAATCCCAAAAAGCAAGCTTGGAACAAGGATACCCAAGTGCCATTAAGGTGGTGAGTAAATTAAGCATTTACAATACCTGGACGTATTAAAGATGTGTCTTTGTTTATTCTTTTTGGGATTTAAAATTACAACCACACACCTGAAAAAAATGAACAAGACATTTACATTAATAAGCATTTCACTTGGTTCGTGGGGTGTTAAGAGTAGGATAGCAATCTGCAGAGTTTGGAAGATTTCCCACAAAAGGGACAGTGTTGCAGAGAAAAAACGTATCCTATTTTTAATTAAAAAAGTACAGGTTGCACCTGCCTGGTTTAGCATGGTTGGGACCTGGTAGTCCCGAACAAGAGAATTTGATGGACTACAGATTCTATTCCCAGACAGCTCTGCTCCCAAGGCTGCTGCAACCCCAGCCTCCCTCCCCAGGACTCCAACCCCAGCTCAGGCTGCCAGGGGGGCTCTCATCTGCCTCACTTTGCTGTGGGCAGGCGGGAGCTCCAGCTTTTGGCCCCCAGCCCCTGCTGCCTAGGTGGGATGCTCCGCTTCCAGCTCCTAGCCCCCATACTGCCATGGGAAGGCAGGGGCTCCAGCTCCAGGACCCTGTACTGCTGCAGGAGAGGCAGGGGCTCTAGCTCCCAGCCCCCGCACTGCCACAGAACAGGTGGGGACTCTGGCACTGGCCCCAGTCGGGCTGCTAGCTACCACTCCAGCCCCAGCTGGGCTTGCTTCCTGACGCTGAGAGGTCAGTAACCTCAACCCAGTACTTTCTTGTCCTGGAACATCCATGGTCTAGACAAGAGAGTACCAGCTTTGAGAGATGCAACCTGTAACAACAACAACTCCCCACCCCCACCCTAACTTTTGTTATCAGTTGAGCTCCATGTGTTCGACAAAGGAGATGGGAACTGTCTCATTATCGACATTTTTGAGAATGGGTAACTGACGCACAGAGCTATGACACAACTGGCCCAGGATCATCCAGCAGGACAGCTGCATTGTCAGGAATAGGAACAACATTTCCAGATTCCAGTCCCATGTTCTATCTACTTGGCACCCCAGGTTAAATGTCATATTTTTAGAATGTATTTGTTCTGTATTATTGCAACCGCTTTGGGCCAATAGATGCAGCAGCATCCAGATTCTGGAATCTATGCCTGGAAATGGCAGGGTCGATACAGAGAGGGGGAAAAAAAAAAAAAAAAAAAAAAAAAAAAATTATAATTTAAGCTACTCCGGTATCATGAAACTGACCAATCTAATGCACAGTGTTATCAGACTTGTGGATGTCTAGGAATGAGGGGAAAAAAAAAAAAAAGCCTTTTAAGACTAACAATTTTATTTATTAGGTAATGAGCTTAGAGGACTGATTGTTTTTTTTTGTGAAGCTACAGACTAACACAGCCACCACTCAGACTATGAATGAAAAGGTGAACTTAAAGCACTCTTTAGCCAGCCTAGAAGATGTGGTCGTTGTTCAAGACCTTTCCATTTCCAGCCCTTAGTTGCTTGACAATTATGGTCAGATAAGGCAGGAGTGACTTTTTATGTCGGGCCCCACTTTTCACCCCTTTAATTAGCAAGGCCCCCAAACCCATCTAATGTAATCCAACCCGACAAACTTTGGTTATGTCCATATTAAAAAAAGTCCTTTTGGCACATCTCAGAAAATAAGTCTGTAGAATGTAAAAACTTTATTAGATCGATATATAAATGCGAGTACACAGACATAAAACCAGTACCACATTTCAACATTTTTAATGAGATGTATGAGGCCGAGACCCTGCAACTGATCATGCTATGCTCTCCCCTTATGAAATTTCATGCCTCCGAGGGTCCCCCCTTTTTTGCGCCCCTGAGATGAGAGTTCACAGTCAGTTGGAACTTTGATGCTAACACATGCATGTAGATACTCTGAACATGCTTACAGTGGTAGCTGATCGTATCGGGGACGGGATCCAATCTTTGCTCACAAGTAATCGTTACTTATGCAAGCTGCATCATTAGCCTCTGCTTGTGACAAGTCTACTCTCAAGTGACAAAGGGCTGTAAAATGGGGCCACAAGGTTATAGTAAAATAAAATTATTACATACATACAGTTGACAAAACAATCAGGCCCCATATTAATTTTCTTTTACTCTATACCTTGCAGTGGTTTCTATCATCATGCAGATAGACACAGAACAGACTTACATTTTTCACATTTAGTTATGTAGCATACTTACCCTGCAGCATATGCTATCTGCCCGGTATTTGGATCGCAGGATAAACCACTACTAGTTTGGGTAGTTATTCCCAACACTTTCTCAAGCATAACCTGTCCAAAAAAGGGAGGAAATATTGATGTCTAGTGTAATCAGAACTATGTAAAAGATTATTTATAATTCCCAATTATTAGATTCTTGAAGCTGTTCCAGCAATTCAGAAGTAACACTTCCCACATCAGGTAAAAGCAAACCAATAAAACTTCCAGGCAAATAATCATGCACAACATACAAACTTAACATTGAACTTTATGTTAAAGTGGAACATTGTTTAATACACCAAATAATTAAAGATAATGTGTTCAGGTTTTAAGGGAGCACCTGGAAATATTCTTCCCTCCATAATCCTCCAAACCTAGAGATCAAAAGTATGTATCTTAGGCTATGTTCATACTAGTCTATACTGGCATAGTGGCTTAACGTGGATGCAACCTACAGTGACATAAGGGCTACAGCTACACTAGTGAGTTCCCCTCCCCCCCCCCCCCCGACAAAACTGGAGTTTTATACGTATCTCACAGAGCTGGAAGGGACCTCCAGAGGTCATCAAGTCCAGTCCCCTGCATTCACAACAGCATCCATCACCAAACCTGGCAGTTTTTTTGTTTGTTTGTTTTTAAACCTGCCCCAGAATCTTGAAAGGCCCTCTCCAGGGCTGAACTCACAACCCTGGATTTACAAGGCCACTACTTCACCTCACGTCCACACGCAAAATACATTTTGTTGACAGTCTGTCGACACAACTCGGCACTTCCATCGACTACCTTCTGCCTTTCCCAGATGAGGAAAAGCACCTTTGTCGACAGATTCTGTCAACAAAAAGCTGAGTGGATACTCTGAGGGCCTTCTGTCAACAGACAGGGCTTCCAGGACACTGGGCAGCCCTGTCTGCTGTGCTTCTGGTTGGCTGTGTTGTTCAGAGTGCCGCTGGGCAGTCCAGCCGCTCTGTTGACAAAGCAGATTGTTCTTTCAATCTGCTTTAGTGTACAGCTGTACTCCGTCGACAGACATTTTGTCGGAAAATCTGTTCCGACAGATGTTTCTGTCAACAGATGCTTCTCGTGTAGCTGTAGATGAGGTCTTTTTCTCCTTATGTGGGGTTCACAGATGAATTGTGCACTTTTCTGTCAGCCTGGCTGTGTCTACACAGAGGGAGAGAGAGACATCTGTCAACATAGCTGCATACGTCCCAGGAGTGTTTTCATGACAAAATAGGAAGTACAACCAAAGAGGGACAGTAGCTTTGTTGCCAGGATAGCATCTCCTGTGTACAAAGCTCTGTCCACCTTGGTGCTTTTGTTTTTAAATCTTTTGTTAACGGGGGTATTTTCCCCACACCTATGAGTGACAAAAGGTTTAAAGTCAAAAGTGCCACGTGGACAGAGCTAGGTTGATCTAATTTTTAAACATAGCCTCCATCTATTTCTATACTAGACATAGAAGTTGACCACCAATATGTAATTTTAGCCACACCAATTGCAAAAATTGACTTAGCAGTCATTGTCCTCAACGACTGTTTATATAGAAGAAGGTCAACAGGAGCGTTTCTCCTGGTGACCTTCCTTAATCCTCGCTGCTCACAAGGAGTTCCGGGATTGAATTTGACCCCAGAAAGCGCCATTTCGTACATGTGTGAAACAAAGCCCTGAGAAGCTCGACCCTGAGACCTAGCCTAAGGGTTTGTCTTCATTAGAGGAAAGATCATCCCTGCCACGGTCGATCTTCTGGTGTTCAATTTAGCGTGCTGGAGGGGCATGCTAAATCAAATTTACAGAACACCCCTGCTGACTGTGGTATTCTTGCCCCTTGTCACAGGTAAGGGAAGTTAACAGGAGTGCAAGCTCCTGTCAACCTCCCTTACTGGAGATAGCATGGAAATCCAAACTATGGTACTTCGACTCTAGCTATGTAATTAACATACCTAGAATTGTGTAACTTAATTCAACCTTCCGCCGTAGTGTAGTTGACTGTATGGTCTGTACCGCACAGCTGTTAATGACAAGACTTGTTGCTAAAACCAAGTTTTGTTGACAAAACACTGCCTTTTGTCAACTAAGCACTGAGTATACACTTCTATGCATCTTTTGTGAGGAAAAACACCCAGTTTCAGTGACAAAAAACTTCCATTCCATGAAAGAGATATTTTTCCTTTTCCCCTCCCTTTAGTGTCCACAAAGGAGACAAACACTGCTGTTTGTGTAGCTGACAAAACTGGCTTCCACCAGTATCCCACGATGCCTTCCCTGATTGCTCTGCTCAGTGTTTTGATCTCTGCTGCCCTGCAGGTATTTGCCCAGACAGCAGAGCTACTCTGTTTGGGTAACAAACAAATAGCAACTCATTGGAGTTCTCCTGATCTGCTCTGCACTGGGAACAAAGTGGTAGACAGACATCTGCAGCTGTTGGAGGGGGACAGGCTGCTGTCCTGCTTTGACATGCTTCAGCAGAGTGAGCTCACCAAGCTCACCTAGTCATGATGTCACTCCCAGGAGCTGAGGAGGTTGTGTGAGAACAACCCAGGATGCGCAGGGATCAGCTCTGCCTTCCTACAACACTGCACTGTGGGGTACATGCCCACAATGCATTGTTCAGACTATTAATGATGGAGCCCCCAGTGGGGGTGTGAGCTGTCAACAGAGCTCTCTGGAGATTTTTGTTTTGTGAAGTTTGGGTGTTGACATAAGTTCTGCCAACAAAACTAGGCAGTATAGACCAGTGTTTCTCAACCAGGGGTATGTGTACCCTTTCTGGGGTACATTGACTCATCTAGATAATTGCCTAGTTTTATAACAGGCTACTTTAAAAAAAAAAAAAAAAAAAAAAAAAAAAAAGAACCAAGCCACTGTTAAAGTCAATACAATCTAAAAATTCATTCAGACAATGACTTGTTTCTACTGCTTCATATGCCTTACACTGAAATATAAGTACAATATTTCTATTCCAATTCATTTATTTGATAAGATGGTAGAAAGCCAGCACGTTTTCAGTACTCATCTTCTGTGATATTTTTGCTCATTTTTGAGGAGTTTTTAAAGTGAGATGTAACTTGGGGGTATGCAAAACAAACCTGACTCCTGAAAAGGGTACAGTAATCTGGAAAGGTTGAATGGCACTTATTTCAAACTGTCAGATTACCTTAGAACCACATTTCTCAACCAGTGGTAAGCGTACCCTTATGGGTACAGAAGACAAAAGTCTGCAGGTACTTTGAATTTTTTTTTTGTTTTAAAAAGGGGTACACTTTATAAAACTCTGCCATGAAGCCTTTAGGGGTTCCATGCCAGCCCCAAGCCTGGATAAAGGAGGAGGGGTTGGTCTGATGAGTTAAAACGTGCTGACCGTAAAACACCACCACGAATGAAATCTGATGCCAGCAGGACTAAATGATAAAAGATGCTGGCTCAGACAGTTGCCCAGATAAACAAGGTCTGCAACACCAATGGAGCGATCAGGGTTGGGTTGATAAATTGTCTACCGAAAGAAAATTACAATTAAACATATATACTATCAGTTGGAACATGGAATATCCAAACACTGCAGGCAACTGGAAAATTAGAGCTGCTTTGAAAGGAGATAGAGATACCGATGCAACATACTTGGACTGGTGGAGATGTGCTGGACAGCACTGGGAGAGAAGTGTTGTTGCAAAGTCATTTGGTTAGGGAACTAAACGAAGTCTGAGGCAGGGGTCAGATTCCTTCTTAGCAAAAGAGCTAGAGGAGCATTGGCAGGATACAAACCAGTGGCCGTTTCTACACAGGCCACTTTCTTCGAAAGTTGCATGGTAATACACAGCCTGAAATATGCTAATAAGGCATGGATGCAAATTCCCTGCGCCTCAATAGCATAATGTCACATGATTTGGATTCCGGAAGACCGTTCTTCCGGACTCCAAAATGCCGTTTAGAGGCATGGACCCTGGGGAGGGGGCGGCGCTTCTGGAAGGAAGTCCTTCTTCTGGAGGCCCCTTCTTCCCAAAAATTTTCGGGAAGGGGCCTCCAGAAGAAGGACTTCCTTCCGGAAGCTCCCCCGGGGCCGTGCTTCTAAATGGTGTTTTGGAGTCCAGAAAAACAGTCTTCCAGACTCCAAATCACGTGACGTTATGCTAATGAGGCACGGGGAATTTGCATCCATGCCTCATTAGCATATTTCGGGCCATGTATCACCATGCCAATTTCGAAGAAAGTGGCTGTGTAGAAACGGCCAGTGAGTGCAAGAATGATGGTAGCAAGGTTCGAAGCAAAACTGTTCAACATCTCAGTCATTCAGGTGTTTGCACCCACGTCAGACAGTACAGAGGAATAGTAACAGAGAGGGAGCCATGCTAGTCTATACACTATCTAAACAAAAAGCAGTCAAGTAGCACTTCAAAGACGAGCAAAATAGTTTATTAGGTGAGCTTTCGTGGGACAGACCCACTTCTAGACGACACTTCTAGAAGTGGGTCTGTCCCACGAAAGCTCACCTAATAAACTATTTTGCTCGTCTTTGAAGTGCTACTTGACTGCTTTTTGTTTTGATAGTACAGAGGAAGAGACTGAGCTATTCCATAAAGACTTGACAAAGACACTGGAGGAGATACTGAAAAGAGCTGTGTTGATAATCAGAGGATATTGGAATGCAAAGGTAGGAACAGATAACAAAGGGTGGGAGAGAGTCATGGGAAGGTTTGGATATGAAGAAAGAAATGAACAGGGCAAGAAACTACTAGAGTTTGCTTCAGAGCACGAGATGGTGATCTGCAACAGGAGATTCCAACAAAAGAACTGTAGGAAGTGGACATGGCAATCAATTGACAGGAAGTCCAAGAACATGGGTAACATCAGTACAACGGTGCTGAACTTTCCAAGAAGCAGATACAGACTCGGACCGCAGTTTAGCGATCACAAATATGAAGATGAAACTCAAGTGTAAGACACAGTTTAAGGAAAGAAGAGACAGGGCAAGGAAGAAATAGGGAATGCATGCAGAGCAGTGCTTGAAGAGAAGGTTAGGAATGTGGCCAGAGAGAAAGACCTAGATAAAAGGGTCGAAAGGATAGCCACAGCAATAGAAGAGGCAATTGAACAGGCTGTTCTAGAAGAAGAGAAGATCAGTAAGAAGAGGATTATGCAGGAGGCACTGAAGTTAGTCCAAGAGAAGGGAGCATTGAAGACCAGAAGGGATGTTTCTGAGAAGGTGGAACAATAATATAGGGTGAAATGCAATGAGGTAAGAAAAGCAGCCAGAAAGGACATGGCAAAATGGTTAGAGGAGCAGTGTGAAGATATAGAGAGGTATTATGGTGAATGTAAGTACCAGGGACGTGTACAAAATGATTAAGAATATTAATAGGAAGTGGCAGCTGAAGCAGATGGCGATCAAAGATGAGAACGAAGAGGTGCTCATGAACAAGCAGAAGACTGTGCAGTGATGGACGAGATATTGCACCAATCTATACATATATCAGAGGGGTAGCTGAGTTAGTCTGTATCTTCAAAAACAACAAGAAGTCCTGTGGCACCTTATAGACTAACAGATATTTTGGAGCACCAAGCCCCAGGGAGCCAGGAAGGAGACGAAACCCCGAAGAAGGCACAGCCCCACCCCATGCTCCCCAGGAGCCCCGGGGAAGCCCCAGGGACGCAGCAGCTGCCTATGCTTGCTCGGCTTCCCCAAGGCTCAGGGAAGGGACTTCTACCACCAGCTGTGCCTGTGCAGCTGCTGGCAGAAAAGGTCAGCCAGGGAGAGGGCCCAAATACGAGATAATTCGTCCCTTTTACAAAATAAGTCAGGATGCCTTTTCGGCATCCCATGTAAGGGAGCATCCTGCCTAATACAGGACAGATGGTCACCCAATCCAAGCACCACCCCCTCATGTCAACCTAACTTACCACTGAAGCCTCATCCGCTCTCCATTTTTCAGTCATGGAATCTTAAGGCGGAAGGGACCTCAGGAGGGTCATCGAGTCCAGCCCCCCCGCTTCAAGCAGGATCAACCCCAACCAAGTCATCCCAGACAGAACCTAGTCAAGCCGGGACTTAAAACCTCTAGGGATGGAGAATCCACCTCCTCTCTAGCAAACGTATTCCAGTGCTTCACCACCCTCCTGGTGAAGTAGTTTTTCCTAATATCCAACCTACTCCTCTCCCATAACTGCAGACCCTTGATCCTTGTTCTGCCATCTGTCACCACTGAGAACAATTTACCTCCATCCTCTTTAGAGCCCCCCTTCAGGAAGTTGAAGGCTGTTATTAAATCACCCCTCAGTCTTCTCTTCTGTAAACTAAACAAGCCCAAATCCCTCAGCCCCGCCTCATAGGTCCCCTTCCATCTCCCCAAGCCCTGCCCCCAGTTACTCAAGCCCCACCTCCTGTGCACCTGCCCAACTCCCCCTTAACCCTTCTCTCACTCCAAGCCCCCGCCCAACTCCCCGCCTCCTTTGCATACACCCACCCACGCCCATCACCCACCCCGCCCCTCAGTCTAAGCCCCGCCTCCCTTGCATCTTGCTCCTCCCCCCGCGTCATCCAGTCCCTTACGCTAAGCCCCGCCCCTCCCGCGAGCCGCGCCCTCTCCTCAAGCCCCGCCTACCATCGCCTCAGCATCTCCCCTCCCGTCGCCCCTGCCCCGGTCGCTCACCGCCTCCTCCGGCCCCAGGTGCCTCGACCGCCTCCTCAGGCTCAAGAGCGGCGGGGAGTCGGCGCCCCCGCTCCGGGTGTAGAAGCTGCCGCCGACGCACCCCGCCATAACTGCGGGACCCTTCGCCTCGCGCCCCTCCCCACCGCCGGCTTCCCGCTGCGGCGTCTTCTCGACTCCCCGCAACCGCTCGAAACTGCGCGCGGAATCCCCCTCCTCGCCCCCGTTGGCGGGTGAACACGCCAAACATCTCAGTGACCCGCCAATAGCGGCGGCTCTTCCCGCAAATCCCGCCTCCCTGCGTCCTAATGGGTGGTGTGCATGGTAATCATCCCCGCTCGGCCAATAGCGCTTCCCTTTCAATCTCCCTCCCCCCGCGGGGATGGGAGGGCACGAGGAAAGTCAATCATTTTTAAGTTCAGCCAATAGTAGCAAAGCTACTATTAAAATCCCGCCCCTATCTTCTCAGGCTGTGGAGCTCCGCAACGTCTAAAGCGCACGCTGGCGTTTAGCGTGCAGGTTCGAATCCCAGCCCCCTGAAATGCCATGCGTTAATTACCTGAAACGCAATTAATAAAATTAACCCGCTTAGACGCAATCAAACCACTAGTCTCGGAGGAGAAAACTGGAGCTCCAGGATGCAAACCCTCTGCAGATGCAGACTGCCACTGAACTCCCTGATCTTTCTGTGGCCTGAGGGGCTTGTTGAATTACTTCTAATATTCAGACCCCACAAGGCAGAATTTTATCATAACTGGAAGGGTCAGAAGATGCTTCTGCACTTGCATACACAGAGCTTATTGCACACACTAAAGATTCTTTGCATCCCTCTGTCACACACAGAAAGGGCTCCATGTACTCTCCTTTTTCCCCAATGCCCCTCAATGCGGTCCTCCATTTCTCCCTCAAGGTAGGGATTCTTATCTTCCCCAGCCTCTCCCCAGTTAAGCAGCTTAACAACATAAGACCAGACATGAGTCCACACTGGTCCATCTAGCCCACTATCTGATCTTCCAATGGGAACCAAAACCCAGTGTTTCAACTGGGAACAGAACAGGCAATCATTATGTGATTCGTCCCCTATTAAATTAAGACATAGAGCAGGAAGGGACCTTCAGAGATCAGGGAGTCCAGTCTGCTGCTCCCACAACAGGTCCTATCACCACCCTTAAGGGATTTTTTTTAAATCTATTTGCCTTAGATCCCTAAATAGCCCCCTCCAGGGCTAAACTCCAGGTTTAACAGGTCAGTGCTCAAACCACATATCTATCCCTCCCAGCTTCAGTCCCAGCTATTTCAAATCAGAAGTATGGGACAACCAGAACATGCGGTGCATCCCTGATCATCTGAGCTAACAGCTATTTGGTGGGCCTATCAACCAGGAATTTATCTAGTTGTGTTTTGTTTATAATCCCATGAGGCTGTGTCTACATGGGAGCCCACCGTCGAAAGAGCAAAATTGAAAGCCAGAAATCAATATACCAGCTTGCAAAAGAACACGACCACACGGCAAAGGCGGATCACAGTTCCGACCCACTCTTTCGAAGACCCCATCTCATTATTTCAAACGGGAGCGTCCACACATGTACGAGTGCTCTTTCAAAAGCAGGGAGGCAGAGATGCCGCAGATGGGGTCGCATGGCTGTCAAGCCCTTCTGGGGCCCGCAGCCAGCCGCCTGCCTTAAAGCACCCCCTCCAGTTCCCCCGCCCCGCACTAGCTGAGGCCTGCCGAACTGCCAGGAGCAACGCAGACCCTAGTGCAGCAGCACCATGGGTGACGACACCCTGCTCTTCGCACTGGATGCAGACATTCTGGGCACTGTTGCCCACATTGTCTGCAGGGTCACCGCAGCCGCCCCCCTCCTCCTTGGGAGACAGAACAGCCCCCCCAAGGACATGGAGCCCACCCAGACTGCACTCCACCCCCTGGTACCCCAGCACCTGTGGAGCCACCCCAGCAGCACAGACTGGTGGGAGTGATTGGTTCTGAACATAAGAATGGCCATACTGGGTCAGACCAAAGGTCCATCCAGCCCAGTATCCTGTGTGCCGACAGTGGCCAGTGCCAGGTGCCCCAGAGGAGGTGAACCGAAGACAATGATCAAGCAATTTGTCTCCTGCCATCTGTCTCCAGCCTTTGACTAAAGGCTAGGGGCACCATACTTTACCCTTGGCTAACAGCCATTTATGGACCTAACCTCCAAAAATTTATCAAGCTCTATTTTAAACTCTGTTAGAGTGCTGGCCTTCACAGCCTCCTCCGGCAAGGAGTTCCACAGGTTGACTGCGCTGTGTGAAAAAAAATTTTCTTTTATTAGTTTTGAACCTACTACCCATTAATTTCATTTGGTGTCCTCTAGTTCTTATATTATGGGAACAAGTAAATAACTTTTCAATATTCACTTTCTCCACACCATTCATGATTTTATATACCTCTATCATATCGCCCCTCAATCTCCTCTTTTCTAGACTGAAAAGTCCCAGTCTCTCTATCCTCTCCTCACACGGGACCCTTTTCAAACCCTTAATCATTTTAGTTGCCCTTTTCTGAACCTTTTCTAATGCCGGTATATCTTTTTTGAGGTGAGGAGACCACATCTGCACGCAGTACTCAAGATGTGGGCGTACCGTAGTTTTATACAGGGGAAGTATGATATTCTTTGTCTTATTCTCTATCCCTTTTTTAATAATTCCTAACATCCTATTTGCTTTACTGACTGCTGCTGCACACTGCGTGGATGTTTTCAGAGAACTATCCACCATAATTCCAAGATCCCTTTCCTGATCTGTTGTATCTAAATTTGCCCCCGTCACATTGTATGTATAATTGGGGTTATTTTTCCCAATGTGCATTACCTTACACTTACCCACATTAAATTTCATTTGCCATTTTGCTGCCCAATCACTCAGTTTGCTGAGATCTTTTTGAAGTTCTTCACAATCTACTTTGGGTTTGACTGTCCTGAACAGCTTGGTATCATCTGCAAACTTTGCCACCTCACTGCTTACCCCTTTCTGGGGCAACGGGGTGATGCTACCTGGCTTCAGAACCTTCGCATGAGCCAGGACACGTCCCAGGAGCTGTGTCACTGTCTGGCACCTGCACTGAGGCATCAGGACACCACCATACTGCCTACACTCCCCCTCGAGAAGCAAGTCGCAGTTGCACTATGGAAAATGCCCGCCCAACTCACCCCCCCGCGAGGTGACACCGCCCAGCCCAGCCCGGCCCCCGTCCCACCCCCCCCGCGAGGTGACACCGCCCAGCCCGGCCCCCGTCCCACCCCCCCCCCAGGTGACACCGCCCAGCCCGGCCCCCGTCCCACCCACCCCCGAGGTGAAACCGCCCAGCCCGGCCCCGCTCCCACTCGCCCCTCCCTGGGGTAACACCGCCCAACTCACCCCCCCCCCGAGGTGACACCGCCCAGCCCGGCCCCTCTCCCGCCCCCGGCGACGCTCACCAGCCCCGCCCCCACGCCCCTTGCAGCTTTAGCCTGCCGCCCTATTGCCGTGGCAACAAGACCGGCCGCCTCAGACCGGGTCTGGCTCCGCCCCCTCCCCCTTGCAGCGCATGCGCGTCCTCGGTGGTGTAGGAAGAGGGGCTACCCCCAATGCGTCGCCACGCATAAGGCCACCTTGCGTGCGGCCGCGGCCCCGGTCACGTGCGAGGGGGGCCGGCCCGGCACTGGGCGGTGGGGAAGTGACGATGCCCAAGTACTGCCGGGCTCCGAACTGCTCCAACTCGGCCGGGCAGCGCCGGCCGGGGGGCGAGCGCCTCAGCTTCTACCGGTCAGTGCCGCGCGCGGCGTGACGTCGGCGCGCGTCACGCGCCGGCCTGTGGCGTCACGCGCGGGGCGCCCTCCCCTCCCCCTGCCGGAGTAGCGCGCGCCGGCAAGGGCAGGGGAGCGGGGCTGGGGGGAACCGCTGGGGGCGGTTGGTGTGGCAGGCAGTGAGCTGAGGTGAAGGACTGTGGAGGGGCAGAGCACGGGGGTGGGGGGATGGAGTCGGGGCAGAACACGGGGAGTGGGAGGTGGTGGTGTGAGGGAGAGGGTTATGGGGGGGAGGATACATCTGGGGAGAGTCTGGGGTCAGGAGGTAGTGGGGTGAGTGGGAGAACTGTAAAGGAGGTGGGGGGTGAGGGAAAGTATTGTGGAGGGGGCAGGACACAATGGGGCGGTTGGGGCAGGAGGCAAGGGGGTGAGAGGGAGGACTGGGGGCATCAGGAGGTAGTGGGGGTGGTCTGGGGGCAGGTGGTGGTGGTGGCGGGGTGCGGGAGAGGACGATGGAGGGGTCAGGACTCAGTGGGTAGTGGTCCAGGGGCAGTATGTAGTGGGCTGAGGGAGAGGATGGGGGTGGGAGCAGGAGGCAGTGCGGGTGGGGCAGCAGGGTGAGGAGGAGGGCTGTTGGGGAGTCAGGTAGACCATACTGGGATGAAGTGCGTGGGGGAGGTGATGGCACACATTAAAGAGGATTGTTGTCTGACATGATTATAGGAGAGCACAATGTGACATGTTAATAGAGGAAGTAGAGTTTCCCTCCCCCATTAACAGAAGAGTGCTGTCCATGGGCCACCTGGTGAATGTTGCCAGGTGCTATATGTCACTTTCATGGAAAGTAGACCCTGTACCTGACAGCAATGAGTGCCTGGGACTGTAGTGTTACAGGGGTGCTTATGATGCCTTGGTGTGGTCCTAGGCACAGTGAGCTTTTGGGATGGGGCGAGGAAATGTGCTATGAAGCACTAGACTCCTTCATTGCATCTGTGCCTATGGAATCCTCGCAACTGCTTTTCAGTGAGCATGCTGCAGAATTTATATGTTATATAATATAATCTATCAGATTGTGGAACAATTGCAAAGACACGTTGAATCTGGTCCCTCCTGACCTATTGGGCTGCACCATTGCCCAATACCTCATGATTCAGAGGAAGGCAAAAAAGTGCCCACCTATAATACACCTGTGCTTGTACCAAGGTTTCCTGCCTGAGCCCTGCAGTAATCAGCTGCTGCCGTCAGCACTGAGATTTGATTGTCCCACCTTAGCAACCATTTAAAAAAAAAAAAGAATTGGGAGACTTGGATTACTCCCTGCAGGTAGTTCAGTAGCAGCCATCCCTCTCACCGAAGGCAGAATTGTTTGCAGCAGGGCTGGTTGTTTTGTTTTTTATTGCTATCTGTTTGAACCCATGCAGCCTACTGCCTTGGGAGGTAGGGGAAGGAAGCTCAGGATCTCAAGTATTTGGAATTTAGAACTGTCACGGGATATTCAGACCTCTCCAGCAGAATCCTGGATTCTGCTGCTATATCTTTGAGCACAGTTATCTCTTGGATGATTTGGGAGAACTGGGCCAAGAACAGTGCCCAGGGAGTCATAGGTTCTTTTCATATTTCTGAGGCTGACTTGCTGCTTTAATTAGGCAAATGTCTTCAGCTTTCTATCTGAAGACCTCTTTGATGTCCATGCAGGTTTCCCTTGCATAACCCAGAACGACTCCGCCAATGGCTGTCTCAGATGAACCAGGAAAAATGGATACCCACCAGATACCAGCATTTATGCAGCGAACATTTTGCTCCATCGTGCTTTGAGTACAGGTGGGGTGTTCGCTATCTAAAGCCTGATGCTATTCCCACCATCTTTCAACTGTCTGAAACCCCGCTGGTAAGTCCTTGGTCATCAGTTGATGTTGGGATTCATTGTGGAATGCTTGGGAGAGAATTGACTTGGGAGGAAGCATGACTGAGTAGCTAGTCTTTAGGATTGAGCTCTGTTTCTTTGGGAAGGAATTATCCCAATTTTAGTAGTTTGGGAAATTGAGGCACAGAAATATAAAGGGACTTAACATAAGAGATTCTGAGTTATATTCTCAAACCTGATAGTGGGGTCTCGTGATCAGAACATGTGGGACTGGGACTCGGGGCTCTTATTTTTTGTTCTTAGCTTTATTACTGACTCTGGTGAATCTCTCTCGTTCTCCATAGCCTAGTTATCCCAACAAATAGGAAGAATTATATTGACCATTTTCTGGGGATCCTGTGAAGCTTTGGGTTCCTCATTGGTAGCTTGAAACAAGGTGTTTATTAGTGGTATGCTTCTGGGAAGATGATCAGAAATAGGTCTAGTTATTGCTAGGCAGCCTGCCCACACCTATTTGCTTGTTCATCCAGCTATTGACAGTCTGTCAGGCCCTTAACTCCCAGAGCAAGTAACAGAGTAAACAAGAAGGCTAATGGCAATGGAGGTAAATAATTGCCTAACTGGAACAGGGAGGGGAGGAGCCTGTGGCTCTGTCTGACAGTGCATGCCTGTGCAGGGTGTTGGAGAAGAGGGCAGGAGTGATGACTCAGGGCCCCAGAGGCAGGCCTTTGACCATCCCTACAAAGCTCAAGGAACTAGTAATGCTATTGAGAATCAGACCCATAGGAAAACAAAAGACTTCTGGCACTGATCTGAGTTTAAAGTGCTGTTTTTAACAACTGCTTAAGCCTCCCTCTGGTGTCAGAGGCCATCCCAGCTGGCACAGAGCAGGTGTAAAGACTCTGCATGCGAAACCTGTCATGGGGCTAGATTGGGCATGGCCAGAGCACACAACTCTGTTCTCATGGGATAGGAGTGAGGCCTCTCTTTAAGTGCCAGTACCCTGCAGCAGCAGGAGGAGGAGCTGCAAGCCTTGTAAGCTTAAGTCAGGGAAGCCAGGATCAGATCTGGCCCTCTGGCTTTGCCTGATGCTGGGACAGGGGGTCTGCTACAAGTGCCATTGCTCCCCACGTGCCCCTCCCACAGCTGTGCAAACAGCAGTGTGAGGAAGTGCTGCCTGTAGGCTTTTCCCCTATCACACTGATTTTCTGAAATCATGGCCAATAGAAGAAGCGGGGGGTGGAGGGAGAGAGTGAGAGAGAGCCATTGACATCCCCAGGGAACTGCGCAGGTAAGCACCCCCACCATCACCCAAGTCTCACACTGCTCCTGAATCCCCTGCTCCAGCATCCCCCACCTACTCAGCCCCCCACTCTGCTCTGTACCTTCCACGCCTATCCCCAGCTAGCTTCTGCGTTCCTCCTCCTGTCCAGACTCCCACCTGGCTCCTGCATTCCCCACCCTCTCAGCCCTCCCACCCCAAGCATGCTCATGCACCCTACCTCCTGCCCAAACCCCTACGCTGCTCCTGCATTCTACCACCCTTCCATCCCCAGCCCATTCGTGCATCCTTCCTCCTCTCCTGACCCCACATTCCAACCTGGCTTCCTGGCAGCCCCCTCCCACACATGACACCTAATTTTTGGCTCCACCCAGAGCCTAGGAGGCCCAAAACACTTCTAGCCTAGGCCTTCCTTGGCTCTGGGGCTGGTGTGCAAGGGGAATGAAGGAAATGTCTTTTTTTCCCCGCTTATCAGTCGGGGAGCCACTTTTTCTTCTTTTGTGTGGCCCCTGGCCCAAAAAAGGTTCTCCATCCCTGTCAGAGGCCCTGCAGAGGGCAGATGGGGTTGCAGCCAGAGTGCACTGTTCTTTGTCCAGTGTCTGCTCCACAGAAAACCATAGGAAAAAGAGCATAGCATAGAGCAGCCCTGAAGCTGCAGTAATGGCCACTGAAAGCTAGATGGGGCTCTCCCACAGCAAAGGAGAATGCAAAGGGAGCTTCTAGACCCCTCATCTTCCCTCCAAAACCAGGGCAGGTAATTGTGCCCCTTCACTGCTGCATTGTTCTTCAGAGGCAAACACATGTTTTTTCTTCCGTGGCTTGCAGAAAAGGGAGAATCCTGCGAGGTCCTCCTGTGAAACACAAGCCAAAAAGCTGATTGTTGAGAGCAGTACAGACAAGACATCTCAAGGGCCACAGGCCATGGCTGTTCACCCCACTCAGGACACACTGGAGGCTCTGGCCATAGCTATCGACCCAGGTCTGTCCTCTGCCCCAATCTATGTGGAAGCTCAGCCCTCTGTCTCAGATCTGGACCTCCAAGCCCTCTCCTCCCCGCTGGTCGGGGCAGTGAACCTGATGCCTCTCATTCAGATTGTGGAGCCACTTAATGCTGTGGCACTGGCTGTGGCCTCCCCTTCTGAGGGTGTAGAGTCCATCCCTCTCCATCTCTCAAGCCAACCGTTCCCTCCTGCTGTGGAGCAGCACTTGGATTTCTCTGTTGAGGCCACTCCAGACCCTTTCGTGGCAGATGTGCCTGAGCAGTTTGCCACAGAGAACATGGTCTCTTGTGAGGATGCTGCTGTGATGGAGCAACCTGAAGGCCCCTTCGCTGCTGAGCAGCCGCATACACTGGTGGCCACAGTGGACCAGCAGGAGATCTCTGACCAGGGCACTCTTTTCATTGAGAATGTGTCCATCCAGCCCTTCCTGGAAACCGACCCTTCCACTGCTGCTGTCCTCAGCTCCCTGCAGGTGTCGACCACCCAGATGGTCGCCTATTTCGAGACCATCCCCACAGCGCCAGTTGTGTCCTCCGGTGCCATGGGGCCACTGACTTGCAGTGCCTCTCCTCCTGAGACTGTGCTGTCCTCTGCCCTGACGGTGCCCATTGTCTCCACTGTGCCCATTGTCTCGAACTATGCCACTGGCTCCCTGGATGATGACTCTTCCTCCTCCACCATTGAGGTGGAGCTCTGTGCTGAAAACCTGGAGGAGCAGCTAGAGGAGCACCGCTACCACAAAAACGAACTGACCACTGAGCAGCTGGTCGACCTGGTGATGGGCTTGCAGAAGAAGGTTAAGGTCCTGCAGCAGAGGCACCGGCGTCACTGCACCAAACTGGAAGCCATGGAGGGCATCGTGGAGCAGCTGAGGAAGGAGAGTCTGGTGTCAGAGGAGAAGCTCAGGCTTCTGGAGATGGTAGGTTGGCCTTATCTAAGGAGAGAGAGGGGCGTGGGCTTGGCTATCTGTTTTTCTGTCTAAGGGTCTGTTGAGATGCTTTCTGGGTATGTCACCAACACACTCCCTTAGCATGAGAGAGTCTTGTTTATCCCTGCTGTATGTCAGCTTTCTGAAACTACCAGCCTCTGGGAGCACAGTTTCTGCCTTCCAGGTCTGCACAGGCCCTGCTGTCTTTGTACAGGTTAGTGTGAAACATGCACAAACTTCAAGTCCTAGGCATGTACCTAGCCTTGCTTTCTGAACACTGGCAGCTTTTAGATCCACCGTTCCCAAGATGTAGCTTGGGGCTTCAACTCCAGGTCACCTCTCTCTATCTCTGTCTGACAGCCACCCACTTTAGTTATCTGTATTGGTAATCTTTTTCTTGTTTTTTTTTAACTATGGACAGAAATGGTAGTGATAGTGGGTGAGAATGTTGGAAACAAATTGTAACAGATAAAACAAAATCAGAAAATGCTTTCTAGGTAGTAAATGTAACACAAGGTATAAAATCCACCAATGAACACCCTTGGCAGTGCTCCTCGCATCCTTGCCAAAGAAATCATAACTGACCCCAAGTGCTTTCCTCTGTGTTTTCACCCAGTATGGTTAATCAAGGCCCTTGTTAGCTTGTTCTTACAGCTTGAAGGAATAAGGGGGGGATAGGTTTTATAAATGCCCCACCTAGAAATAATTCTCCAAACCATTGTTTTAGTTTGCAAACTGGATAAACCCCCACTATGGCTTGTTCTTACTAGTCTGCTGCTTTCCCATTGATTTCACATTTCTCCATTAGTATTCAACTCAGTATGTGAATGGCCTCCATTATGAAACTTACAATACTTCATTTACATGTAGCCAGACCAGAGAGAGAAACCTTTCTTACCTCTTGTCTGGTGAAACTAGGACAAGCTACCTTATGTTGCTTTAAAAACATAATTTTTGTACAGGAATTTAACTCTTTAAGTACCCCCTGTATATGCATCTCACTATGATCAAAGGGACCAGTATGAAGCACAGTAGAAACAGTACAGAGACCTTTGATGAACTATCATGTAAATACCAGACCCATGGCATTCCTGTGACATTTATGCCCTCTGCCAATTGGCAGCTTGTGGTCCCTGGGTCTCATTAATATATGCATACATGGGTGTGATTGCAGGTCGCGTAGGTGTACCAATGCTGATTGCTCTTAAAGAGTCAGGAAGTGTCATGGCAAGCTACATAAACCCACCTGAGCTCTCCAGTACACACTTGTACATTGTGTGCTGCAGCATCCTGATTTCTGTTTTCACTAGGCTAGCTGGAGTACAGCTACAAGACAAATGTGGCTGCAGTGTAGACATACCCAGAGGACTATCTTGGTAGCATCCGGGCACCTTACAACCTTTCATGTCCTTTGAGGGAGGGCAGGGCTCTTATTTCCTGCGCACAGGTTGGGAACTGAGACACAGAGATGCTAAGTGGCTTGCAGGAGGTCACACGGGAAGTCTGGCAGCGTAAGGAACTGAACCCTGCTCTCCCAAGCTGTAAGCTAGTGCTCTAACTAGTGGAGAAGTGGGTTGGGGTAGAGGGCTTTTCCTGCAAGCAGGAGTTTATGCGCTAAACTGAACCGCTAACTCCCACGTCTCTCTCACCTAGAACCCATTGGTCCAGTGGGACTAAGTATTCCCCTCTTACCTGCTGTGGTGAGGATGAAGGCACCTTGGCAGGGGAAGCTGTGACACTTTTCCGGTTTACGCAGCATTACCAGGGTGAATACTACCACTCACTTTCTGGAGGCGGGCACTCTCTCTGTGCCGCACCAGGGGACACTCTCCCTGGCCACTAACTGCTAGCAGCACTGGCTCCCCTCTTTGGGCTCTGCATGCCCCCTCTTTCCCAATGCAGACTAGCAGTTTACACACCCTGCTTAGTGACACTTCAGTGCCCAGTTCCCTAGCTCCTGGACACCTTCAGTATGCACCAGTCCACTGCCTCCATACCACAGTTCAGTGGCTTTCCCTCATTCATTGCTCTCCTTAGACTTGTCTGGAGTACAACCCAATGATGGGCAACCACAGCCTCGGTCAGCTGCATGAGTGGCCCCCCTCCACCTCAGTGGGGCTCAGCAGCCCATGGCTCATTGGGGTTCCACCTGGTTCTCGCTCTGGCCCCACTCCTCCCCCACAGAGTTGGAACAGCTGCAAACAGCTGATTTGTGGCATTCCAGCTCTGGAGGGGAAGGGGAGGAGCAGATACAAAGTGTGATCAGGTGATATGTGCACTCCCAAAGTGCAGGGGTCAGGGAGAGGTAGGAAATGCAGGGCTCTGGTCTCCTGTGCATGAGAGGCGCATTGAAGAGTGGGGAAGCCAGGGGGTCCATGGGCCTAAGTTGGAGCCCCAGAGGGCTGCCCATGGGCTGCAGGTTGCCCACCAGTGGTATAACCTCATTAAAGTTTATTTATCAGAGCTGGAGGTAAAGATTCAAACTATGGGCAGCTATAAGGGTTTGGAACTGTAAGGTTACAAGTCAGAGACAAACATAAAACACAATTTATACCCTCTATTTATTAACCAGTTACTGTCCTGTGTGGTAAGGGGTTTCTCATCCAAATCAGCCTTGAATATTGCTCATCAAGCCTAGAAGGCTCGGATCCGCAATTTATGAGACAGTCCCCACTAGCAGAGTCACTTCTCCTCTTTATCCCCTTCTCGTAGACAGTTGTGGATTATGGTCCCTTGTCCCAGGTGCCCCTTCTTCAGAACCTTTGATCGCAGTTCTTTAGTCTTTGTAAATGCTGATTCCTGGTTCTGGCCCAGACTGCAGAAGGAAGCTGGCTCTGTGCATGTTCAGTGGTGTTCACGTAGCTCTGAGACCCACCTTGCCTCAGGTGACAAATTTTGTCTCAATAGCTTTGAAACCTAAAATTTGTCATTTTGCATCTCTCTAGAACTGTGCTATAGAAACACCTTGCTGCCACCCCGACAACAGTCAGTCAGTTCTGAGGTTTTGGTAGAGATCCCATGTGACCCTTTTGGTGAGCTATTGAGAAGATGGTCAGACACAGGGCATCAGACAGTAGAACTTCAGTGTTATGAACACCAGAGTTACAAAATGATCAGTTAGCCACATGCCTCATTTGGAACCAGAAACATGCAGTCAGGCGTCGTCAGAGACAAAATGAAAAAAGCAAAGACATTAAATGAGCTACTAAAAGTAAAGGGAAAGCAGCATCTTTTGCATACGAAAATTTCAGAGCTGTATTGAGTCAGTGTTCATTTGTGAACTCTTGAAAGAACAGCCATAAAGTTTCGTTCACCGTTGCGAACAGCCTCCATACCTGAAGTGCTCATAACTCTGAGGTTCTGCCTAGACGTGTCTGTGGCTACATCTTCACTAAAAACGCTGCACCGGCACAGCTGCACCACTTCCTTGTGTGGTTGTAGTGAATCTCTATGCTAGATTCTCCCCAAGGAGCAGTGACTACCTAAGAATGGTGGTACTGGGTCAGAGCAAAGGTCCATCTTGCCCAGTATCCTGTCTTCCAAGAATGGCCAATGCCAAGTGCTTTAGAGGTAATGAGTAGAACAGGTAATCATCAAGTGATCATCTCCTGTTGCCCATTCCCAGCTTCTGGCAAGAGGCTTGGAATGCTTCAGAGCATGGCTTTTCATCCCTGCCCAACCTGGCTAATAGCCATGCTGCCAGGCTGGGTCACAGAGATCCCCCTGAGACTGCTACTTCATGGGCTGATTATACTGCTAAGCACACCTATGAGTCCCCTGGGGCACCCCACCAGCTTAGCCTGAAGCCAAAGCTCTTTTGTCCTGCAGCAGAGGCACAGAATTGGGGTTCACAGCCAATAGCAGAGCAATATGTACAAAGAGAGCAGCTAGGCTCTGGGAAGGCTCAGTCATGGGGAACTGGACACAGAAGCCAGGTGCACAGCCCCTGTGAGACCAAAACCCCAGATAAATCTGTCTTTACTCTGTATAAAAGTTGTTACAGAGCAAGCACGTAAGTTGTTCTCTCCCTTTATCAATGAACGAGAGAGATGCGCAGCTGTTATGCCCCACAAGAAGCAATTATTTACCTTGAGTTTAATAATGAACACAATTGTATTAAATATAAAAAGTAGGATTGAAGTTGTTGCAAGCAATAACAGATAAAAGTAAGTTACAAAGCGAAATAAAACAAAACTTGCCAGCTAAGCTTAATACTCTGAGGCTGTGTCTAGACTAGCCCCCAACTTGGAAAGGATCATGTTAATTCAGGTGTTGGGAAATTACTAAAGAAGTGCTGCAGCGCATATGCAGCACTTCATTAGGCTAAATCTCCCCCGCGGCAACTCTGAAGTGCTGGCTTGCCTGTAGCTGCAGGTCAGCAGTGGGTACTTCAGAGTCCCTTTGGGGGGCACTTTGAAGTACCTGTGGCTGACCCACAGCTGCTCGCAAGCTGGCACTTGGAAGTTTAACACTTGGAAGTTGCAGTGAGGGAGATTTAGCCTAATGAAGTGCTGCATATGCACCACAGTACTTCATTAGTAATCTCCCAACACCCGAATTAACATGCCCCCTTTGAAGTTGGGGGCTAGTCTAGACACAGCCTGAGAAACTTGTTACAGGCAGTTCCTTATTCTAAGAGTATTTCTGATAATCTTTTCTCACAAGCTAGATAGTCTCCTAACTTGGGCCCGATCCTTTCCCCTGTGGTGTATCCAAGCAGTCATCAGGGTCTTAAGCAGGGGGTTTCTTGGTGTCTCTCAGCCCCCACATTGTTTGGTCTCCTGCCTATAAATAGATTTTATACATGGTGGGAATCCTTTGTGTTCCATTTCAAACTTTTCCTCCTCCCATGGGAAAGTACCACATTCAAAATGGGGTTCCAGCATCAGGTAACGGGGCCACATGTCTTGGGAGAATCATCATAATCCAGGTCTTACAGGAAGAGCATCACTAATTACAGATCATTGTCCTGAGCACCAGGCCTGTAAGCTCCTTGAGTACTGCCTTCATTGGAACATCTAGCTATAAAAACAGGGTTATATTTCATATTTCTGATTTCAAATACAGGAATGATACATGCACACAAATAGAATATATACATTCAGCAGATTACATGCTAAGTGTGTAAAGCATATTCGAGTTATGCATATTCATATTCAAAAGCATATTTCCACAAAGAATATAGGTGTGTGATGTCACTGCTGCTGACAGACCCCATCCTTCACGAACTTATGTAGTTCTTTTTTTGAGCCCTGGTATAGTCTTGGCCTTCACAACATCCCCTGACAAAGAGTTCCACAGGTTGACTGATTGCATGTAGAATTCTGTCACCCTAGCAGTATCCACACCAGGGTTTATTTGAACTTAACTACATCATTAGGTGTGGCTTTTTCATACCTCTGAGCTGTCTAGCATAGATCTGGCCTGTGGGGCAGGATGTCTCTGCTCTGGATGAATGGTAATCTTGTCTTTCACAGCTTTCAGTCCAGCGGTGAATTGATGTAGAAGAGTAAGCAGAACCTTCTTTGATTCTTGGGGCAGGGAATTGCCACAATAAAAAAACAAAAAGTCTGGACTCAGCCATTCAGGAATAGGGGTTATGGGAAAGGCAGTTGAAGCAGAATGCTGTCACTTTAAGGTCTGTGTTATCCTGGCCAGACTAAGATAATAGAATCGTAGAAGATTAGTGCAGGGAGAGACCTCAGGAGGTCGTCTAGTGCAGTGTTTCTCAACCCTTTTTTATAATGTACCTCTTTAAAATATATATATAGATAGATAGATATAGTACCTCCAGTACCCACAGTTTTCAGCTGTGCAAAATCTTTTGCTACCGTTGCAGCACGTTCGTTTGTTTAAACAACTTAATTGTAATTGGTTTGAAAGAAATTGCTTATAGGCAACAAACTTGCCATCGTACTTATAATTGTGCAAAGAGGATAAATAAAAAGAAAAATCAGATGCAGGTAAAATAAAGTTCAATTTTTTATTCATACATATGTATATGTTTTTATGCAAACATCAATGAACAGTGATAGTGAAATTACAATAAAAGTTATAATTAATGCAATATTTGAGCTTGTTTGGATAAAATCACGTGTTCAAACCTAGGTCCCAGACTGCTGGGGGCCACAATTAAATCAATGTTTCTGATACAGTTTCCTGTGTACCACCTTCTTCCAAATCTGCAGTTTTATTCTTTGTTTTCACAAGACATTGGTCCATTTTAAACCCTTTTAGTTGTAATTATAAAAACTAAACTAAAGTTGTACAGATAGCAATTTTATCACTTACTTCAGATAACCAGCATAATATTCCAGAGCCAGGCACTGCCAACTCCCCACTTTAGCCCAATCCCCCTTCCCTCCTCCAGAGCTAGGCACCCCCAGCTCCCTGCTCTAACCCAATCCCCCTCCCCTCCTCCAGAGCTAGGCACCCCCAGCTCCCTGCTCTAACCCAGTCCCCCTCCCCTTCTCTAGAGCCAGGCAGTCCTAGCCCTCCCCAACCCCCACTTTAACCCAGTTCCCCCTCCTCCAGCGCCAGCTCCCCCCACTGTAATCTAATGCCAGCAACCCACTGGAGCCAGTGCTGCCTCTGCCGCGTGCTTCTCCCTCTGAGTGCTAGGGAGGGACGCATGTGCAGAGTGGCACACAGCACTCTCAAAGCTCCAAGCATTTTATTGCTCAAAGAGCCACATACGGCTCCAGCACGTCCCCCTAGACTTCTCTCGCGTACCTGTAAGGGTTCACGTGCCACACATTGAGAAACACTGACCTAGTGCAACACTGCTCAAGCGGGGCCAACCCCAGCTAAATCATGATATGATGATAATGTCCTGCCTTTAAAAAAATCTGCTGATCTGTTGTCTTGAGGTTTGTCCCCTAGAGAAACAGACCAGAGTGGCTTCCCATATGGCCACTCTTACTCCAGAGTAGCTATAGCACTTGAAATCTATGCCCCACCTTTGTTCCAGAATAACTTCCCATGTTGATGAGCCCTACAATAGCAGGGGTAGGCTCTGAATGGTTGAGCTCTTAAACAGGGGAGAGGCAGTGTCTTTCACTTATAGATCAGTGATTCAAACAGAGGTTTCAGACCCATGCCTGTGGCTCTTCCCACAAACCAGGGCTCTTCCCTGCAGCCTCGGGCAAGAGAGGCCAAGGAATGCACAGGCCACTCAGCCTGAACACCTGTGTCACCCTCTTTCTCTGTGATCTTCTGGACTCTCTATAGGGTTTAGAGGGGAGAGTTCAGCTCACAGGGTCCTATCAGACTTTGGCTTCTCTGCTGAGGCTGCTGATGAGGGGCCTAAGTGCACCTCTGGCTTCTGTGCCCTTGTTGGCTAGCCACTGGGGTAAGACTCATCAAACTAATTTTGTCCAGGGGCCACCAAACAGCTGTCCGATTGGAACATCTCGTTTGCTGTTCCCCCGGGGCTGGATCTAATGAGCCATCTGCAACTAGCAGCACGGTCTAAGGCCTGAAAGGCCCACCAGCCTGATCCACAGTACTTCACAGGCTACCAACAGCACCTGCATGCTAAACTCAGCAACTGAAATTAGCCCAAGTATTTCAGCCTCCAGTAGACTGAACTATCATATGGTACAGGCACCTAATAGGAGGGAACAAGAGGCACCAAGGCTGCAGCTGTGGCAGGGACATAGTTAGGTGGGATAAACTCAGATCATCCTGGCAAGTGATCTGCTCCTCATGCTACAGAGGAAGGCAAAAAATCCCTGAGGTCCTTGCTAGTCAGACCTAGGAAAGGTTCCATCTCAGCCCTATATTTGATGACCAGTTTGACACCGAGCAGCAAGAACCGCCCAGCCAAGCACCAGAGGGAACGTCTACGGCTCAATTCACAACCTTACAGCACTGAGTTTCGGCACCCGGGTCAATTGACTCAAGCTGCGGGGCCAAAATGTAAGTGTAGGTGCTGGGGCAGGAGCCCCAGCTCTGAGACCCACAGTCTTTCAGGGTCTGAGTCTAGGTTCTGCTCCAAGCCTGTCTACACTGCAGTTTTGAGCCCAACATTCTGAGTGAGGTGACCTGGGCCAGCTGTGGCTTTGCTGCTGCTCTTTCATTGCAGGGTAGACGTGCATGCAAGGCAAATGCTTGGTGCCACCTCTCAGCCCTGGCCCATCTTGTCCTGTAAGCAGCGCTGCCTGAAAACATGCCCAGGCAAAATCTTTAACCTCCCCTCTTGCTCTCCCCCAGGCTTGCCTGCAGTCCAGCGCGGTGATGCCAGAAAGCGGCAGCACAGTTGCCATCATCTGCCAGGAGGAAGACCGGGCTCTTGTGTACGCTGTTCCTCAGCTCCCAGACGAAGGGAATGAGAGGATCATTCATGTGGAAGAGCAGTAACCAAGAGACCGGTGCTCTAGAGCCTTCCACTCTGCTTCACTGAGCTGCACATTCAGGGATCACGCAGGTTGCTCTCTCCCCAGCCACAGGAGCGACTGTTGCGCGCTGATGTGGCAGCTGTTCATTCAATGGCCTTAATGCTATGGCACCTTATTTTAGTGGGAAGTGGAGAGGTGGGTTTGTTTCAGGTTGAAATGACTGTTTATAAAGAGTCTTGGGGAAGTAAGTTACAGGCGTTTCCATGCATCTGCCACCCCGAGCATCGGAGCTGTGGGATCCTGCTGTCATGGGGTTAATAACCACTGATTAAAAGCTGAACTTGCCATATTTACTCATGAACTCGCTCTGCCTGCATATAAGCTGGCTCCCTGGGTGGGTGACAATGAAAATGAGTAGGGTATGTGTGTAAGCCAAGCCATCTTGCCCCTTCCTAGGCTGCGGAAATCTCCGCCTTTCAGATCTCTGCTTTGCTGCTGGCCTGGTGTCTTCTGCACCTCTGGTTCTTTTTGGGGCACTAAACCTAATTAACCCCCATGGGTCATCATTTTTATAAGCCACAGCCCCACATTGATGTCTTGGAATCCTAACATAAAGTTCTTGGCCAATGCAGAAGCATCCATGTGGATGGGAAATGGAGTGAGCAGACTGAACCAGCAAAGCTGTGCTGAAAATTCTTAGAATACCAGTATTTGGGTGTCTGAGCTGCAGAGATCCTGGAGGGATGTGGGGGATCTGTGACAGTTAACGCTAACCAGCTGTGTTGTCACTCAAGCTGCTGTAGTTACAAGGCTTTCTGCCCATCCCTGGGATCTCATGCATCCTGGGCATTGTGCCGCTTGCTGTGATATTTAAATGGCTTGTTCTAGTCAGCATTGCCAACCCTCAGTGTTCCCCAGTCATGAGTCATGCACCCCCAAAAATCAGGGGTGGAGCTTTAAAATCACGAGATGATATAAAAATAATAGCTTTGGTGTTCTTTTTGTTTGCCTTCACCTTTTTGAACTTTTAGAGTGCACATGGACACATCTTGAAGCTTTCTCCACTGCTGAGAGGGCCAGAAATCACCATGTATCTACTTGCCTCCAGGAGCTGGGGCTTCAAGGAAAATAATAATGATCATGACTCTTGACAAAACCATGAGAATCAGCAACACTAGGAGACTTGTAATGCTGCAGGCTTTGCAGCTGGGGAGGTGGGCAGGGCTGGTCACTTCAGGGAACATGCAAGTATGCACTGGAACAGCGGAGAGGTTTGGGGCTGCCAGTAGCAGGGGTCATCAGATAGCTTGATAAAGGCTTTGCCAGAGCTGTAGAGTGTCTGGGATAATGTGGGTGAAGGGAGAAGATGGGTGTCTCCTGACCCTGACTCCAGCTTTTTCCAAGCCAGTCCATGGATGTTTAGACCATGACTCCAGGGGGAGTTTTTGTGCTGGGTGCCTCAGCATCGCAGCCAGCTCTGTTCTTGTCTGCAACTCCCTTCTGTACGGTTTTCTGTTGGGAAGACAACGATTCTGCTGCTATTGAAGGTGCTGGTAAAGCTCCCACTGACTTGACTGGGAACAGGATTGGTCCTTGAATTGCAAGTTACCAGGAGAAGAAAAAGCACCTTTAGACCCAAGGATAACTCGTCCGCCAAAAGCTTTAGAGCTAGGCTACCCCCATCCCCACTGTCTCATTGCCAGGGGCTTTCTCTAACTGGCTGTGTAACAAATTCTTGAGGATGTGAATAAATTCTCTTCCACTTTATTTTTTTATTTAAGTTTATTTTTAATATGATAGTCTGCAAATGAAACAGCTGGACTCAAAGGTCAAATGGCAAATGTAGATCCTATTGAATGTGATGGGCGGAGGGGGAAACCTCATCATATTTAAATCTTGATTTGTGTCTATGCCAGAGGGATTGTGTATGCAAAAATAAAAAGCTTTAATAAAAATGAATGATGATGACAAAGAAGTGGAAGTTTCAGCCATTAACATTGTCCTGGGAGAGTTTCCTTCCAGTCTACTGATGTGTTACAATCAAGGGTCAGACTGATTTTTTCCCCTCTTCTATCCAGTGTAAATCAGGAGTAACTTCACGGCAGTCAGTGTGTGGAGTGAGGGGTGCCAGAGCTGGGTCCACACAATGTGTGTACTAGAGCAGGGCTCTCAAGTCTGGACCACAGTTTGGAACCTCGTGGCCCAGTTTGACTGACTTGGTGGAGCATTCCAAAAAGTGCTGGTGGAGAACCCTTGGGGCTTGAGCGCTGAACTGCATCTTCAAAGCACTTTCCCTCTGCCAGCCTGGGCTAGGCTGCAGTCTCCAATGTGCAATGTAGACACACCCTGAGCCATTGGACAATCCAGGACCTGTGGGCACCTTTGGGTGACTAAGTCTCCTGCAGCAAATGATGGCTGCTGGTTCGCTTCCATGTTTTGTTTGGGTTAATGCAAAAGCGTCTGTCCCTCAAGTCCATTATACATCATGCTCTGAGCGCACGTACGTCCCAGACGTTTGAAAGTTGAGCTCCCCATTAAGAAACAAAATCCCAACCCCACATGCATCTGTCACAGCTAGCCCCTCACGCGGTCTCCTTGTCATCCTGCCCACTCTGCAAAACCCAGTTCTGGATCTTCTTCCTTTGAGCCTCTGTCTCCTTTCTGACTTGTGCTGATGAGCAGGAGAATGGTTAATAATTAGGGAGGCAATAGTGCCTAGTGGATAATGAACTGGCCTGAGTCTCAGAAGACCTTGGCTCTTTTTCCAACTCTGCTACTGCGTGAGCTTGGGTCAGTCACACCCTCTTCTCCCGCCCTCTGTGCTTCCTTTCAGGCATGTTGATACTGACCTTTGTGAAGCTCATTGGGGTCTGCTGATAAAAAGGCATGTATGAGAGCTAGACGTTGTTAGCAGTGGTGATGTTTGAGCTTTGTCCCGACTAAGGAAAGTGGCTGAGTTTGGGGCTGGCTTTGCTAACTTGTCAGCCAAACCTGACAAGTGTGGCCATTCTTCCAAGTCAGGATAAACTTAAACACCTAATTGGCTTAGCATCTGTTGAGATCAGCGAGCCTGTCTCCACATCAGAGCTATTGTTTCAGGCTCTCAGGAAACTCTGGCAGGCTCTGCTGTGTTAATTATGCTCAGAGCAGCTCTCCCATCTCAGATTTATCTTAGTCCTGGTCTATGCTTCAACATTGTCAACCTAGCTGTATCGCTCAGGGCTGTGATAAATCTCTGCTCACTGCCGGAGTTAGGTCAGTCTACCCGTAGCTTAGATGTGGCTGGCCCAACACAAGAATTCTAGCTACCCTCTCTCTAAGAGGAGGATTAACAGCATAAACAGAAAAAGCTCTTCCATCAACGTGGAAGCTAAAGTGACTCACCTGCTGTGCTACTGACTCGGTTCCACTACAAACAGTTCCCCCTGCTCAGCCAACATGTCAGGCTCTCTGCCAATTCAGGCAAAACGGCCTCAGTCACACGCTTCGCATTTTGATTTGCAAGCATAACAGCCCAAGCCTTACTCTTTGTCCTTATGCAAAAGCTGAAATTCTGGGGGCAACCCAGGGAGGGCTGGCTGCACACCCAGCCCCAACTAGTTCTTCCAGGGCACACCCCCTTCTTTATGAAACATGGCCCAAACTGGAATCCAGCCCTAGGCTGAAGTGGTGTGTGGTGCCGGTGGGTGTTTTCCAGCACACAGTGGCAGGGTGCAGCATTGTCTGGCTGCAGTATCCGCTCCCACGAGCTGCGTATGTGCAAACTGATTCTCTCCTTACGGAACATCTGCATGGAAAAGCTAACTTCACCCCAGAACAAACAGTAGCTTGACTAACATCCACTGCACTTGCTTTAAATATAAATCTCCCAGGGGCATTACAGCTGCCCCAGCGATAATTGCCAAGGCCCCGCCTCCATTTTGTCCAGTGAGTGTGGAAGGCCGTCTGCTGAGGGGGGTGGGGAAGGAGTTTTATAGCTGCTCTTAAAGTGATTTGTAGTAATGGACGCTCTGCTTTCTGCCACCTCGGTGCCAGCTCCCTCAGCTGATTACCAGAAAAATTTCTCCCGCTTGACACAAGGGATCCCCCACACACACTGCGGAAGTGGGCCTTCGCTGCTGAAATGCTTTTCTCTAGAGCTGGGAGCGAGTTTATTACCCTCTCCTCCCCATGGCTCCTGAGGGCCTCATTGGATTTCGCAGATGGCTTGTGCCTTTATCACAGAGGAGATAGCAGAATTTTTTTGCGGGGGGGGGAGGGCTGGGAGGAGTGGCAGTGCTTCAGCAACAACTTGTCATCCCCCTACTCTGCCCACAATGGGGAGCATGGAAGTAGTTACCGTTTTTACTGTATGCCATTGTCATTAGGTCCCAGAGCTACCATTCTTCTGAGGTGACCGCACTGGCTGCCTTCCCAAACCTCCCCCCCAGCTCATGCATCTGATGAAGCGGTTCTTTGACCACGAATGCTTATGCTTCAAAATATGTCGGTCTGTAAGGTGCCACAGGACTTCTTGTTCCCAAGTAGAGGAAGCTGTTGTAGACGTGGCTGCTGTACAACAGGCCTGCATTGGTTTTTGCTCAGAAGGTGTTCATACTTAGAAGCTTTTACAAGCTGTCAAGGGCCATTGGTGGCCAGCAGTGCCCATGGGTGGGAAGGAGGCTACTGTTCCTGCCCCACCGAACTCATGGGGTGTTTGGAATCGGGTCTGGATGTCCCACCCTGGGCCAGCTCCCTTCTTTTCTTCCCTGCCAGGATTCATTCTTAGGATTAAAACCAAGAAGTCCTGTGGCACCTTCTAGACTAACGTATTTTGGAGCATAAGCTTCCATGGGCAAAGACCCACTTCGTCAGGTTCTTAGGATTCTGATCTGCAGCACGAGGGGCGGGGGTGCTATTTACCTTCTGGGGGAGATGGGCCGTACCTTGTGCTAAAAATCTTGGGCACAAGAGGGGCTCAAGCACCGAAGGCAAGTCTGGGGATCTCTTAGAGTGTTTTGTCACTCCCTGCCCTAGACATTGCAGCATGGCTGTGTGCTGCGAAAAGAGTCATGACAACCCCACCCCTGAGGCAGCTGCATTTCCATGGGCATGGTCTATTAGGCACTGTGGGGTCCCATGACTGGGGGAAGAGGCATCTCTGAGTCAGTCACCTCCCCAAGAGCATACCCACTCTCCCTTCCCAGTGCTTCTGTAGCCATGCAGCCCCCACCCCAACTCCCCTATAGCCCTGATCACTGTGTTTTACTACCCTGGGCTCTGTTCCTCCCCTGCAGCACCCCCAGCCTCCTGCTCATTCTACACCCTGCATGGCCCACCTGTACCCCCTTCCATTTCCCCTGTGCACACTCCACCTCCTTGCACTCCCCTCTGAGCCCCACAGGCCCCTAGATCCCCTGTTGTGTCCGTATAACCCCCAGGGCCCCTCAGCTCAGAACCCCTCTGCTCTCCCATCTCGTCTCCTAGATTCCCCAGAGCACCTGCTCGCCCACTATGGCCCCCATACTGACCTGCTGTCTGAAGGGCACTCCTTAGCTCCGGTTCTCCTGTCAGCCCATACAATCCCATAGCCTTTTTCTACCCCATAGCCCTTGTTCTCCCCTTAGAGTCCTGGCAGCCTCCTGGTCTCCTCCTGTAAGCCCCATACCAAACTGACAGGCATTTGCTTCTCTCTCTGCCCCCCCTTACCTGACCCCATAGCCACCTGCTCCAGTAAAGCACCAGCTCCTCCTGCATCCCATGCTCCCCTATATCTGACCTCCCAGCTCCCCTACAGCACCAGCTCCCCCTACACCCCTTATCTGACTCCTCAGCCCCCTGCTCTCCTATAGCCCCAGCTCCTCTTGCACTCCCTGCTCCCCCTTATCTGACCCCCAGCCCCCTGCTGCCCCTTATTTGACCCCACAGCCCCAGCTCCCCTATAGCACCAGCTCCCCCTTTACCCCATGCTCCCCCTTATCTGACCCCACAGCTCCCAGCTCCCCAAAAGCACCAGCTCCCCCTGTACCCCCCTTGTCTGACCCCTCAGCCCCTTGTTCTCCTATAGCCCCAGCTCCCCTTGCACTCCCTGCTCCCCCTTATTTGACCCCACAGACCCCTGTTCACCTATAGCCCAGCTCCCCTTCCACCTTCTGTTCCCTCATCTTACTCCTCAGCCCCCTACCCCCCTTATCTGACCTCACTGCCCCCAGCTCCCCTATAGCCCCAGCCCCCCTGCACCCCCTTATATGACCCCACAGCCCTCTGCTCCCCTGTAGCCCCAGCCTCCCCAGAACCCCATACTCCCCCTTATCTTACCCCTCAGCCCCCTGCTCCCCATAGCCCCAGCACCCCTGCTCCTTCTTATCTGACTCCACAGCTCCCTGCTCCCCATAGCCGCAGCACCCCCTTCTCCCCCTTATCTGACCCCTCAGTCCCATGCTCCCTATAGCCCCAGCACGCCCTGTTCCCAGGCATCTGACCCCGCAGGCCCCCGCTCCCCTAGAGCAGCTGCTCCTGCCCCCGCCCTCCGCGGGACGCCCCCCCCGCAGGAGGCGGGGATGCAGCGCTGATGCTGGTGCTGATGCTGCGGGCGGCGCATGGGCTCTGAGATGCTCCGGACCCAGCGCCAGCCCCGCCCCAGCGCCCGGGCACCGAGCAGACGGAGAGATCCGCGGTAGGTGCGGCCCGGGCCGGCCCCCATCGGGACAGAGGAGCCGGGCCCGGCCCAGCTGCTTCCGGCCGCGGGGATGGGGGGGGCGGTGTTTATCGGGGTCCGGCCGAGATCAGCGCCCCGCCACCGCCGGGCGAGCAGGTCCCGCCCCTTCCCCCATCGCCCCTAAGCGACCCGCCCGTACCCCGGCTCCCGTCCTTCCCCGCCCGCCTCCCTCACCCTCTTCCCCCGCATCGCCCCGCACGTTCCCCGCCTGCCATTCGCCCTTCCCCTCACCCCATCAGCGCCCCTTTTCCCGTCCCCCGTCCACCCAGTCAGCCACCTGCCCCCGCTCCCCTTCTCACCCACCCCCGTCTGTCCCTCTGCCACCAAACCACCCAGCTCTGTACCACCCCTCCTCCGGTCCTCCCTTCCTTCCCCGTCCGCCCCGTCACCCCAAACAATCCACTGCACCCCACCACCATCACCTGTCATCCCCAAACAATCCACCTGCACCCCACCCCCATCACCCCATCACCTGTCACTCCCATACAATCCACCTGCACCCCACCCCATCACCCGTCACCCCCAGACAATCAACCTGCACCCCACCCCATCACCCCCAAACAATCCCCCTGCTCCCCATCCTATCACCTGTCACCCTCAAACAATCCCCCTGCACCCCATCCCCCACCCTCCCTGTCACCCCAAACAATCCCCCTGCACCCTATCCCCCACCCTCCCCATCACCCCCAAACAATCCACCTGCACCCCACTCCCATCACCTGTCACCCCCAAACAATCTCATTGCACCCTATCCTCCACCCTCCCTGTGACCCCCAACAATCCACCTGCAACCCATCCCTCACCCTTTGCATCCCCCATCATCCCCATCACCCCCAAATTATTCACCTGCACTCCATCCCCATCACCCTGTCACCCCAACAATCCACCTGCACCCCATCCCCCACTCTCCCCATCACCCCCAAACAATCCACCTGCACCCCACCCCATCACCCGTCACCCCACACAATCCCCCTGCACCCTATCCCCACCCTCCCCATCACCCCCAATAATCCACCTGCACCCCATCCCTCACCCTTCGCATCTCCCATCATCCCCATCACCCCCAAATTATTCACCTGCACTCCCTCCCCATCTCCCTTGTCACCCTCCAACAATCCACCTGTACCCCATCCCCATCATCCCCATCACCCCAACAATCTACCTGCACCCCATCCCCACTCTCCCCATCCCCATCACCACCAAACTACCCACCTGCACCCCACCCCCCACCCTCCCTATCCACCCTATCCTCCTACCCAACCCACCTGCCCCCCATCCTCCCCACTTCCTTGCCCTGTCCCACCCCATCACCCCCAGCCAACCCATCTGTCCCCCCTTCCCCTCCCAATGTTCCCCATCCCTCCCTGTCCCCCATCATACTGCCACCTCTATCCCCATCACCCTCTCACCTGTCTCCCCTCCCCCACGGCTTCCTCTCCTCCTTCCGCATCCTCTCCAGTTCTACCTCCTCCTTCCCCCAGCCACCCCCCCTGTACCGCAGCACCTCCCTCCTTCGTCTCCCCAGCCACTGATTGCCCCATCTGTGCCCCCATATCCTCCAGGCACAGCTATCTGTATCCCCAGCCGTTGCCCCATCTTCCCCCAATGCCATATTCCCCCAGTGCCCCTCCATCCCACCAACTACCCCATCACCCCCTTCCTATGTGTACCTCCAGCCCCCTCACTGCCCTGCCATCCTCCCCTCCCCCAGCTCATCCATTCCTATCCCCACCCACCCTGCAGTCCTTGACCCCCCCCACTCTCTCCCCCCTCCCCACAGCCAGACGGCTCTGTTCCCGTTTGTCCACCAGTCCTGCTCTGTCTGGGGCTCTGGCCCCCCAAGGGATTTTGGGGTGTCAGGTCAGGGGTGTAGGTAGGGCTGGGGGCAGGTTGGGGAGAACATCTTCACCAACCCCCCCGCTTTCCCTCCTCTGTTGCACACAAGGCAGGGGGAGGGGCTGGAGAAGCCCCATCTGCAGTCAGGACCATGGTTCTGATCCACAGGGCAGGCCCACAGGGACAGGACTGGTCATTTTCCTACAGAAACCGTTGCGGGGGGGCACTGATCTGAGCAGTGTATGATCTGGTGTGCAGGGGGGAGAGAGTGGTGTCTAGTGGTTAGAGTCAGGACTCCTGGCTTCTGTCCCCAGCTCTCAGAGGGGAGCAGTGTCTATGGTTAGAACGAGGACTCCTGGGCTGTCTCCTGAGCTCTGTGTTGGGAGTGGGGTCTAGTGGTTAGAGACAGAACTCCTGAGCTCTGGGAAGGGACCGGGGTCTGATGGTTGGAGGTAGGACTCCTGGGTTCTGTCTGGTGCTTGGGGACAGGAGCGATGTCTAGTGATTATGGCTGGGACGCCAGGTTCTGGCATGGGCTTTGGGAGGGGTGTGGTGTCTAGTGGTTACAGCAGGAAGAACTGGGAATCAGACTTCTGGGTTCTATTCCTAGTGCTGGAAGAGGAATGAGGCATAGTGGTTAGAGAAGGGGCGGGGGGGGGGCTTGGCTTCCAGGATCTATTCCAAGCTCTGGGATAGGGGATAGGGGATCTATTCGTCATTTCTCAATGCTGGGAGGTGGTGGGCCTTCAGCCAGCTCAAAGCTCCAGGTCCTTCCTGTGAGGGGGAGGAGTCAGTGAACCTCAGGCCTGAGTGAGTGCTGGGGACAACAGAGGAAAAAGCAGTGACAGGAACAGGATCTAGTGTTTAGAGCCAGGGCCTGGAATTTGACTCTGGAGTTCAGTTCCTGGTTCTGTCTTACTGCGTGAGGCTGCAAGGAAATTCCTTTGCTGGTTTGCGCCTCAGTTTCCCCCTTCCTATTTTTCAGAAGCATGGGGCAGAACCAGGGAGCCTGTGGGAATGAATGGGAACCCATGGGACACAGGGTGCTGCAGAGATGCCAGAGCTTACCCTGTGGCAAGTGGACCCTTGTGAGGGGCTTGGCAGGTTCAGCTGATCCCACCGAGGACTTGGACGTTTTTCTTTGCCTTGCAGGAGTAACGGCCAAACATGACCAAAGACGACTCAGCCGAGAATCCCTCCGAGGAGGCGCACCAGCCTCTGGAATTCCAGAGCCCTGTCCTGGAGCGGAGGAAGAAACCCATCGTCCACACCTCCGCCCCTGCGCCCTTGCCCAAGGACTATGGTAGGCTCCCCGCCACCACCATCTTGCTTGCCCCGCGCGAGACCTGTTAGGACGTCCTCTGGCCTTGGGTCCCAGTGACAGCTGCAGGGGGTAATGTTTCCCGTTGCTGAAGGGTCTAATCCCTAGAGGTGCTGAGCACCTGCCAGCGAGGGGCAGTGGGGCCTACCAGCTAGGGCCACAGGAGACTGGTCCGTCCCCAGTTCTGCTGCTGATCTTCCTATCTCTCTGCCTCAACTCCCCCTCCTGCCTGTATGCTTTCTAGGGCAGGTGGGGTGGAGGTGGTCTCTTGCTCTGTCCCCATGTGGCACCCGGCCCACTGGGCCCTGATTTCAGCTGGGACCTCAGGGCGTCGCTGTGACGCAGGTAAGAAAAGCAGTAGGTACTCACAACTTCTGGGGATCAGACCCCAACCTAAAGAGCCCATTGCTCTTATTTAGGGATCTCAGGGCCTCATCTTACAGAGGGGGAAATGTCACCCTTCCTCAGTTTCCCCCAAAGCACCCAGCAGGCTCATGGCCGAGGTAGGATTAGAACCCAGGCTTCCCTTGTTTTAATACAGTGCTCTATTCATTAGGCAACATTGCCTCCCCACTTTGGCCTATGGGTGAGGAGGATGTGGTTGCATTTTCCTCCCACATGGAGCTGTGTCATTCGGCTCTTAACTCTGGGACCGGCTGCCCTAGCGGCTGAATCCTACTTAACCACTGTGCGTTTCCCACTCCTGCCACAATGACTGCTCAAACAGGGCCAGCTCTGAGTCAGCATCACCAGGGCCCACTTAGTGCCCAGCATCTCAGCCAACAAGGAGTGACCGTGCCATCCGACTTCTGTACAAGGGGGCTGAGACCTCCCAAACTTGCTTCACATAGGCCACCGACCCTCACGTCAGTGCTCAAGGAGATAGCTACTGAGGCTGATCTGAGCACAGATTTAGGACCGGTTTGTGTCAGGTAGGAATATGAGTCTTATTCTTATTGATACAAACTGGCTGGGTTATTCTGATATCCCTCATTCCCGTCATTATCTTCAGAAGAGCCCTTCTAAACCTGCGCAACTCCACCCACAGCCAGGGAAGTTCTGCTTTTGCTAGAGCAGGATAGTTAAGGAAGGACAACTCACGTGCAGAGGCAAGCAGGGGTCTGGGTTCCAATCAGTGACTTACAGGTTTGATTGCCAGGATGGGCTGGGTTTCTGGGCCTGAAACGTATAACCAATTACCCACACCAGCCCCTCTCAGGCCCGGTTACAGGTTAAACAGCTGTGGAGCTCTGCCAGGGAGAAATTGGCAGGTGATCGGTTTCTAAACACAGCCCAGTGACTCAGTGTTGCTAGATGCAGACATGGTGCGTCACTGGATGCCATTTATCCTGGAAAGGCTCCGCCCTGCTTAATTCTGCCCCCACCCCCCCACCCCCATCTTCTTTTGCATAAATTTGGCTAGGGCCATGCAAGAACAGTCGAGATTTTCGTTTGGGGGGCAGGGCGGGGGGAATAAGATGACACATGTCTCGCCAGCAACAGAAAGCGGGGTGTGTGCATTTGACTTTGGATTCTTTATTTATTATGATTGGATTATACGGGGAGTATTTTGGCAAATAAGATTAGCTATGAAATCCATGCTAAGAACATACTTACACCGTGTGCCAGTACATAAGCTTGGGAGGGGGGCTTTTGTAGCATGGGAAACCCATGCGCTCTCTGCAGGTCTCCAAGTGCCTAGACCCCTGGTGTCCCAACACGCTCGCCACTAGTGTTCCCCCAACTGCTTCCCTCCATGGGCAGAATGAATTTTATACGCAGCCCGGCATGTGCGGATGTTCACCACCAGTAGAGACACATGCTGCGTGCTGTGTGTTGGCAGTGGGCACCCTGCTAATCAGCTGGGCAGTGCCTGAATCTCTCCTTGCTGTGATTAATTTTTTTACCAAAAAAAGGTTAAGCCAAAAGGTGACTGGAGTGGAAGGCGATCTTTTTTTTGCTTGAGACTGGGGAAGAGTGAGAGTCAGTCCTTGGCTCTGTTACTGACACCTTATATGATCCTCATTCTCTCCGGGCCTCTCTTTTCCCATCTTGAAAATGGGGAGAATAACCCTGCCTTTGTCTGTGTAGATCGTCCCTGTCCCAAAAGCACACGCAGCCACTCACTCTGTGTCTGTGCAGCAACCAGAACAGTGGCCCTCTGGTTTTGGCACAGCTATAATAATTGAGCAATGGTGGAGGCATAGGCCACTGATGCCTCTGGGAGAAGGGGGTGCAGGGAGGGCTACTGGGGGCACCCGCCGTTAGCAACTAAAATTTTGGTGGGGGCGCAAGGGGATGGTGCATCTCCCACACAGTGTTCCCTGGAAACTGAGCGTCTGGGCATCTACCTGGGGAGATTCAGGCGCCCCCAGCTGACTAGCTCCAACTCCGCCCCTGCTCCAACTCCGTATCCCGCCCCTCTCCCAGAGCCAGGCACCCCCAGCCCCCCGCAAGACAATGCTCTCCCCTCCCGAAGAGCCAGGTACCCCCAGCCCCCCCACTCTAACCCAATCCCCCTCCCCCACAGCCAGCCCCCCCCCACTCAATGCCCTCCCCTCCCCCCAGTCAGGCTCCCCCAGCCCCCTCATTCTACTTTGATGCCGGTGACTCCCCAGAGTCATGGCCGAAGGTGCCGCCGGGGCCCCCACGCACTTCTCCTTCCAAGCAGTGGGGTGCACGTGCAGAGCAGGTGCAGGGCACTCCCTGCGTGCAGCTTTCAGGAGGAGCTGCATTTAACGCCTCCCAGAGCCGCACATGGCCCCAGAGCCGGATTCGCCACGACACAGGGTCGTGTTTGCCACGTGGCGAGTGGCAAATGCGTTGGACGCTGCTGAGCTAGACGGCCCCAGCGAGGCTGAGAGGTGCTTGGTTTTATCTCCAGACCAAACTGCCCCCCCTGACCTGGAGGGCGGGAGAGAGTTCTGTCTCTGGGGTCCGTGTCAGCCTTGATTCTTTGCTTGCTGTGAGCTGAGACCTACAGACTTTGTTCACCAATCAGCCCTGGAATAGTAAACAACTCCTGGTCACTACTTGCCTGGCCAGGATCAGAACCAGTGAGCTCCAAGTTTCAAGCCAAATGGTTTCTTATGCAGTTAAGCCAGTCACTTTTTCAATAATCATCATCCTTTAATTTATTTATATTTCATACTGTAGTGCCTAGAAGCCCTAGTCATGGACCTGGAATCCACTGTGCCAGGTGCTGTACATGTGTACGGCTATTAAGAGTGTTATGGTCAAACCTAGGAGCGACTGACAGAGACCAGGACTGCACTTTGACAGATGCTGTGTTTTTTGCTCATGGGTGTATTATGGTAGCTCCTAGGCCCCCAGTTAGGAAGTGGTAGGGGCTGGGCTCTGTGTTCAGCCAGGCCTAGGTTCCAGGCCTGCTCCCACCTTGCAGTAGCTGCCCTGGGCAGGACTGGGAGAATGGTGAAGGGTTAGGCAGCTGGGTGTTTTTGCAGCATTTACTGCTATTAGCAATCATCAGTATAAGCAGGATGGGAAGCAGCTGCCTGGCCTGGGCAATGGATCCCAGAATGTGTCCTGCCAAAAGAAAAGAGCAGCTGATGTTATGCAAATTGGCATCTGGCTCAGACAAGAAGAGCCCAGCAAAGGCAAACAAAAGGCAGGATGTGCTGGGATGGCTGATAGCTTATGGGGCTCGGGCATGGGACGTTTCCCCTCTCAGGTGGGTCAGCCCATTCCAGCCCAGGGTGGGAGACTGGCTGACATAAGGGACAAGGGAACGGGGCTGTTCCCTTGGTATTTCCAATTCCAGTCCAGTACCTGGGAAAGAGATGGAGAGAACCCATCTAGCTCAGGGGAAAAGTTATGAGACATGAGACTTCTCCCTTCTAGAGGGGTGTGATCTGGGGTTAGAGCTGGCAACACGGCTGCCTGGCTTGCAGAGAGATGCCATCAACCTGGCACCTTTCACCCCTGTGAAACTGACTCAGAAGCCTCCCCATCACACAATCTGGCGCTTGTACGGATCACAAGCTGTGCTTTATCCCCGTGGGTTGCCTCCTGCCAGGCCACTCTGAAAAGCTCTCTCCTTTGTCCCAGGGCCCTGCATTCAGAAAATCTACATCTCAGCCCCTGAGTCAACCAGCTGATTGATTTGGGGAGGAATAAACATTGTTTCAATCCGAGAAACCAAAGTACAGTGCAATTTATTAGGCCAAGACCTGCTTTTATTTAGCGCATATTATGGTAATGCCTCGTGCCCCACCACAAATCAAGGCCCTTTTGTGCTATGTGCCACACAGTAAGATAAAGTCCCTGCCCCAGTGAGTTTACAGCCCAAAGAAACAATGAGCATCAGGGGAAACTGAGGCACAGAGCAGGCAATATGTGTTTCAAGGTCAGAGATGTGCCTAGAACCCCAAGGTCCTAAGCCCCCAGTTAGAGCATTATCCACACCACCCTGCTGCTTCTCCATGGTTTAAAGACATGTTCTTTCTCTTCATTGAAATGGGGATTTTCAAAATTGGCTAGTGATTTTGGGTGCCGTTATCTGGGGAGGGCCCAGAGAGGTGCCTGATCTTCAGAAAGTCTGAGCAGCCCTTTCTCTGAAACTCCAGCCAGTTGGACTCTCCCAGACTGCTGGCTTCATCTGGAAAGCTCAGCTTCCTGTTTGATTGATAGATAGAAAGAAAGAAATCAAACCTGTCGGCATGGGTCAGAGAAACAGGTGGAAGTGTCAGAGCTGAAAACAATTTGCAGATCTGACTTCTCACTCAGCTTTTTGTTTTCTGTCTCCCCTCACCCCAATTCTTTCATCGTGGAAATCTGAAAACAAATTCCTGTTTGTTCTAGTCAATTTCATTTTTCAGTTGATTGGTATTTTTATTGATGACATGGCTTGCAGTAACAGCCAGGTGCTGTCCATTGATGCTATTAGGTGTGGAACAGTAGCCCCTAAGTGACCAAGCTATGAGGCAGGAGCCCCTGTGCCAGGCACTGTACAGACACAGAGCGAAAAAAAAAAAATGTTCCCTGCCCCAAAGCAATTCCAGGCTAAGAATAAGAGAGGTGGAGGCAGACAGATAGGGGAGCAGTGTTCCCTGTAAGCTGATCACTTATGCAGCCCCGCTGATTAGCAGAGCTCCCACAGCCAGCAGCCTGTGTTCTATTGGTGGTGCACTTCTGCGCATGCCACAACGCAAATAAAATTATTCTGCAAAATTTAAAAAAAAATATTTGGACGGAAAAGATTGTAGGGGAGCACAAAAAAAACACAGGGACAGGGCTGCTCAGGACCTTAAGCAGTGATTGTCATGCACCAGTTCTCTAGGTTTCGGGGGGGCCCCAGGGTCAAGGAGTATATGAAGGAGGGCGTGTTGGGGGGGCTCCTCCCAGACAGACACCTGCAGAAGAGGCCACCCAAGGTACAGGGACGATGGTGTTGGACACAGTGACAGAGCGATGGGGATGTCCCAGCGAACAAGGGGAGCTCTGGTCTGCCTGCATGGAGCTTCCTAGTTTGCATGCACTAGCCCAGTGCTGCAACGCCCGTTGCTATGGGCTGAGAGATGCCAAAGTAACCACTGCTCAGCTTGAGGTACTTCCATGGGGCTGGTGCTCCCCGCTGCCTAGAAAGGAGCTGCCTGGGAGGTCTCTTGGGATCCCATCATCCACTTGTAAAACTTGTCTAGTGTTTATCTATGGTGCCTTCTCTGTGTGTTTGGTGCCTTCTGTGCGTAGCCAAATCTGAACGCAGAGAGCTGTCATGCTCCAGGATAGGAGGACAGAGGATTGAAGAGAAGGTGGATAGCAAAGAGGGACTTAGTCCAAAGGAGTCAGAAGGGGATATTTAATAAAGTCTCCAGAAATTTTCTGAGCCCAGACTTTGGTCAAAACACCCTTGGCCTGGGTGCTGTCCAGACACACACCGACTGAGATCAGGACCCCGTCGGGCCGGGCGCCTCCAGACACACAGTGACCAAGATCAGGGTTCTGTCAGTTCAGGCACTGCCCAGACACACAGTGACCAAGATCAGGGCCCCGTCGGGCCGGGCACCCCCAGACACACAGCAACCGAGATCAGGGCCCCGTCGGGCTGGGCGCCCCCAGACACACAGTGACCGAGGTCAGGGCCCCGTCAGGCCGGGCACCCCCAGACACACAGTGACCGAGATCAGGGCCCCATCAGGCCAAGCGCCCCCAGACACACAGCGACAGAGAGGAGGGCCTTTTGGGCTGGGTGCTGCCCAGAGACACAGAAAAACCCAGTACTGTCCTCCATCATATTCACTACTGCAACACGCCCCGCAAGCCACAGACCCACCGTTCCCATGCCTATGCGCTGCTTTCTCCAGCAGCTGGTTCCAAGCCCCTTTCACTCGTCTCACGCATCCTGCCTGGCAGCTCTGGTGCATGTCCAAAAGGCCACACTCTCCACTCCGTGTGCGTGATGTCAAAGCCAGCTCCTTCCTCTGGCCTGGCTCTCTGCATAGCCGAATCTGAACGCAGAGAGCTGCCGTGCCCTGGAGATGCAGAAAATGCTCATGTGCGACAGGCTCATGTTCAGACCACTGGGCTGCAGCTCAGGCAGGATTTCATTAGAAGCCTTTGCAGGCAGGTGAGGGACAATCCAGGCTTCGTGGTTCCCTTGCAGGCTGAGGCAAGCTCTTGTGTTATTGCCTGGCTACGGATCCCTAGGCTTCCTGCAAAGGGGATACCTGTGGCTGCAGCCGCCCCATGTGTCCACCCACAGAGCTGTTGGCTCACTAGGTTGTTACCCCCGTGACTTGGTTCATTCAAGGGACCCCTTGTGTCAGAACTGTGTTAGTATCTGCCGGTGGTGCTAGGGGAGGATCGGGCCAGCAAAAAGCATGGGTGGAGAAGCCAGCTGGAGACACTCTCCCCTCTCACTTAGTCCCAGTTCCCCGGCTCTGCTGCAGGCAATTGGGTGTATGGCTCCATAGGGGGCACTCTGCCTTTCTATTCAGTGCTGCCCCCATTGTAGGGTTAGGAGTGCTGTGGGGCAGGGCTTCGGTAGGGGGCACTTTGCCCTTGCAGTCAGAGCTGATCCAAGTGCCCAGCTAGAGGGCACTGTGCTACAGGGCAGCAGCAGGGGGGCACACTTCCCCACACTCAGGACTAACCCCAATGGGTCACTAGGAGGTGCTTTCCGATCAAATGCAGAACTGAAACCCTAACTGCTCCAGGTGATGCTCTTAGCCACAGAGTGGGATCACTCTATTAGCCTGGCCACTGTGGTGAATTCCTGCCGACTTCCTTTTGGGCCCACTGTGCCATTGCCATTACAAACAAGAGCTTTCTTTACTTTCCAGCTGAAACCGATGCACCTTGTTGCTGTTGAACACTGTTGCGCCCCACCCCATAGGAGGCTGCATTTTAGCACTTATCAGCAATCCCTGTATGAATATGAAATAGGGTTCTTTATGCTGTTATGGCAGAAGTCACCAGGCAGCCTTTGGGGCCATGCAGTGTTCTTTCTGTGCGGTTGTGTTTCTTTGGAGGAGCCCTTACGAGAACCCTCAGCTGCTTCAGTCCTCCCAGCTTGAGTGGAGCCTTTGGCCAGAATTTCTCCCTGGGAACTAGCCATTGGTAGTTGCCCAGACATTACAGTAAGAGGGAGGAGCTCCGATGGAGGAGGAAAAAAAGAGGTGGTGCTCTTTTGAGCTCCGCCCACTAAATTTAAGCTCCGCCCCACATGTGTTGCAGGAAGGAGGTGCTGCCCACAATACATTGTGCAGATGGGGGGGCCAGCTGAGGGAGAAGGGGCCACTTGCCCAGGGGCCCAGCAATTTAAAAGGGACTTGGTCCCCAGCGGCTGCTGCAGTAGCTTTGCCAAAACACATCTCTAGATTCAAAGGTGCTTTTGATATTTCCATGCAGGTTCCAGGGCTGGGTTACTGGGCCCCAGAACCAGCCTAGAGCATAGCTAAAGCAGCATTGAATCAGGGGATGCTGCTGCGGCTTTCACCAAAGTAAGCATGTTGGGCCTGGGGAAGGTCGGGGGCTGGTCTGTGTTGGGACCTCTTGGTGCGACTGACATGCAGGCTTGACATAGCATGCTCTTGATTTTGAACAGGCATTCAGGTGCTACCATATCAGAGAGGGAGCCGTGTTAGTCTGTATCTTCGAGAACAACAAGAAGTCCTGTGGCACCTTATAGGCAGATATTTTGGAGCATCAGCTTTTGTGGGCAAAGACCCGCTTCATCAGATGCATGGGACGCGGGGGGAGTTCCAGAAGGGTATTTAAAGAGTGGGGTCCCAGTAAAAGGAAGGGCCAGAGCTGACAAGGTCTATTCAACAAGGTGGAAATGGCCCAGTATCAGTAGTATGTATCAAAAGAGGAAAAAACAAGTCAGATCAGACAGGGGGATGTGGGCCCATTGTCAGAGTCTAATGGGAGGATATTAACACCCAGGGCAGAAAAGCTGCTTTTGTAAGGGGCCAGCCACTCCCAGTCTCTGTTTAATCCTTGGTTGATGGAGTCAAATTTGCAAATAAATTGCAGCTCAGAGATTTCTCTCTCCATTTGATTTTTGAAATGTCTTTGTTTTAGGACTGCTACTTTTAAATCTGCTACTGAGTGTCCAGGGAGATTGAAGTGCTGTCCCACAGGGTTCTGTACATTACCATTCCTGATGTCTGATTTATGTCCATTTATTCTTTTACGTAGAAACTGCCCAGTCTGGCCAATGTAAATTGCAGTGGGGCATTGCTGACATATGATGGCATATATTATATTAGTAGATGTGCAGGTAAAGGAGCCCCTGATGGTGTGGTTGACGTTGGGTCCTGTGATGATATCACTGGTGTAGATATGTGAGCAGAGCTGGCAGCAAGGTTTGTTGCAGGGATTGGTTCCAGGTTTAGAGTTACTGTGGTGTGGTCTATAGTGGCTGGTGAGAATTTGCTTAAGGCTGGCAGGCTGTCTGTAAGTGAGGACAGGCCTGCCTCCCAAGGTCTGTGAGGGTGAAGGTTCATTGTCCAGGATGGGTTGCAGATCGCTGATGATGCATTGAAGAGGCCTTAGGTGGGGGCTGTATGTGATGGCCAGTGGTGTTCTCTTGTTTTCCTTGCGAGGCCTGTGTTGTAGCAGGTGGCTTCTGGGTACCCATCTGGCTCTGTCAATCTGTTTCCTCACTTCCATAGGTGCTACCGTAGCACCCCTAATACAGGGGTCGCTCTCCTCCTTCTTAAAGACCTTTGTTCTCTTTCCAGCTTTCACTTTCTTTGACCCGAATGACCCGGCTTGCCAGGAGATCCTCTATGACCCCAAGACCACTATCCCGGAGCTGTTTGCCATCATCCGACAGTGGGTCCCCCAGGTGCAACATAAGATCGACGTCATAGGCGGTGAGGTGAGTGGGGGGGGCGTTGACACACCTTGCCCAGGAGGTCGCCCTTGCTGGGATGTGGAGGGGGACTGATGCTGGGGGGATGGGGAACTGGCACGTCCTCATCAGAGAGGGGCCTGATTCCACTGAGGGAGGGAGAGTGGTGCCAGAGTGAGTGGGAAACCAGCCCACAGGAACTTCGACGCAGGGCTTGGGAGCCAGGACTCCTGGGTTCTATTTCCAGCTCTGGGAGGGGCGTGGGGCTGAGCAGATGAGAGCAGAGGTGGGCTGGGAGTCATGGTTCTATCTTCAGTACTGCCCCTAATTCACTTGGTGAGCCTAGGCAAGTCTCACCCCCCCCCTTGTGCCTCAGTTTCCCCCTTCTGGCAAAGGGGCGATGCCTGCCTTTGTGATCCCTGGGGCAGAAGGGCCCCATGACACTGCCATCAGAAACCTCCCATCAGGCCCTGAAACTCAGTTGTCAGCTGCACCTGTCTGGGGGTCCTTCCTGCTCCATGTGGGTGCTGGTCTGACCTGGGAGTTAACCTGAGACACAGCGGGATTACAAGCTCTTGACCAAGAAGGCTGATGCAGAAATGCCTAACATAATGCATGCTAGTGGGAAGGGGGTTGGTTTAGAGGATAAAATAAAAAAAAAGAACAAGTTAAAAATTACTTAGAAAAATTAGATGTCTGCAAGTCACCAAGGCCTGATGAAATGCATCCTAGAATACTTAAGGAGCTGATAGAGGAGGTTTCTGAGCCTTTAGCTATCATCTCTGAAAAGTCCTGGAAGTCGGGAGAGATTCCAGAAGACTGGAAAAGAGCAAACATAGTAAAACGCAGACTTTTAAAACAAAAAAGCAATAAAGTAGCACTTGAAAGACTAACAAAATAATTTATTAGGCGAGCTTTCGTGAGACAGCCCACTTCTTCAGACCATAGCCAGACCAGGACAGACTCAATATTTAAGACACAGAGAACCAAAATTAGTAATCAAGGTTGACAAATCAAAAAAAAATTATCAAGGTGAGCAAATCAGAGGGTAGAGGAGCAGTGGGGCAGTCAATAATTAGAATTTTAAGTCATTAACAGTGGAAGAGGAATTTTCACAACAGTCTTGAAAGAGAGGCTGCTCAACTCTCTTTTATATTCAAATTCGACACATTAACACATGGTTTGAACCGGGATGGGAATTTTCTGGGTCATTATAGGGGCTCTTTTACATACTTGGGTTAATCTAATTCTTGACTCCCCCTCCCCGCCCCTCTACTCTCTGATTTGCTCACCTTGACAATTTTTTTTCTGATTTGTCCACCTTGATCACTGTCTTTGATTCTCTGTGCCTTAAATATTGAGTCTCTTCTGGTCTGGCTCTGGTCTGAAGAAGCGGGGCTGTCCCACAAAAGCTCATCACCTAATAAATTATTTTGTTAGTCTTTAAAGTGCTACTTTATTGCTTTTTTGTTTTGATAGTACATAGACTAGCATGGCTTTCTCTCTGTTACTGTACAATGGGAAGCGACTAGGAAGGAGTCCTGAAGAAAGGGATTTAGGGTTCATAAGGGACCACATGCTAAATATGAGTCAACTGTGGGATCCTGTTCCAAAAAAAGCAAACATAACCCTGGGATGCATTAACAGGAGTGTTGTGAGCAAGGCATGAGGAGTCACTCTTCTGCTCAACTTTGTACAGATTAGGCCTCAGTTGGAGTATTGTGTCCGGTCCCAGGTACCACATTTCAAGGAAGATTTGGATAAGTTGGGGAAGGTCCAGAGAAGAGCAACAAAAATGATGAAAGGTCGAGAGAACATGAGCTGTGAGGGAAGACTGAAAGAACCGGGCTTGTTTAGTTTAGAAAAGAGAAGACTGAGAGGGGACATGATAGTGGTTTTTAGGTACCTCAGAGAGGATTACAAGGAGGAGATACTCATCTCACAGAAGTGGAAAGGACCTCAGGAGGCCATTGAGGCCAGTCCTCTGCCCTCTTGGCAGGACCAAGCACCATCCCTATATTTTTTTAATCTATTTGCCCCAGATCCCTAACTGGCCCCCTCAAGGATTGAGCTCACAACCCTGGGATTTAGCAAGCCAATGCTCAAACCAGTGAGAGGGAGAAAAATTGTTCTCCTTGGCCTCTGAGGATAGGACCAGGAGCAATGGGCTTAAGCTGCAGCAAGGGAGGTTTAGATTAGACATTAGGAAAAATTTCCTGTCAGGGTGGTTAAACACTGGAATAAGTGACCTATGGAGGTTGTGGACTCTCCATCACTGGATATATTTAAAAGCAGGTTAGACAGATGCTATCGGGGATGGTCTAGACGATGCTTGGTCCTGCCAAGATCACAGGGGACTGGACTTGATGACCTCTCGAGATCCTTCCAGTCGTAGTGTTCTGTGATTGTATGTGGGTGAGTGGGGAGCACGACTTGACCAGCTCTGACACACCCCACCTCCTCCCTTCCCTCTTTCCCCCCAGATCCTGAAGCGCGGTTGCCACGTGAACGACCGGGATGGCTTGACCGACATGACGCTGCTTCATTACGCCTGCAAAGCCGGCGCGCACGGCGTCGGTGAGCTGGGCGGAGGGGATGAGAGGAGAGGGTGGCAGGCGGTGGGGTGGGCTGCATGTGGGGCAGGGCTCATTTTGGGGGTGTAAGCCTCTATCCCAGCTGAGCTGCAAATGGCTGACTACCCTGACTGGGGGCCGTGGGGAACTGCTCCTCTGGGGGAATGGGGACAATTCAAGGAGTGCAGGCTCTGCCCCCTTACTGTGGGCCCGTCTGCCGCTTAGAGGGGGAGGCAGTCAGGCACCATCCTCTGGAGGCACACCCAGCATCGTGGGACCCACCCTTCCCCCGTGGAGCAGCATCGGGGCCTTCCTTCCTCTTGCACAGAGCTGGATGGGAATGTCTCAGCTTAGCTGGGCCTGCTGCACTCTGCCTCACACAGAGCTCCCTGCAGGGGTGGGGTTGTCTGAACCCTTGGAGCAGTGTGCCTGCGAGTTAAAACCCCCCTGAGAAACCCGGGGCTGCTCCCCACTCTCACAGCAACCAGCTCAGGCTCTCGGCAGACCCAGGCAGCGTCGCTGTGAGTTACATCCGGGGCTGCTCCCCACTCTTAGAGCAATGGGCTCAGGCTCTCAGCAGACCCAGGCAGCGTCGCTGTGAGTTACATCCGGGGCTGCTCCCCGCTCTTAGAGCAATGGGCTCAGGCTCTCGGCAGACCCAGGCAGCGTCGCTGTGAGTTACATCCGGGGCTGCTCCCCACTCTTAGAGCAATGGGCTCAGGCTCTCAGCAGACCCAGGCAGCGTCGCTGTGAGTTACATCCGGGGATGCTCCCCGCTCTTAGAGTAACGGGCTCAGGCTCTCAGCAGACCCAGGCAGCGTCGCTGTGAGTTACATCCGGGGCTGCTCCCCGCTCTTAGAGTAACGGGCTCAGGCTCTCGGCAGACCCAGGCAAGCATCCGTCATGCTCAGTTCCTGTAATTTGGGCTTTTTCACCATTTGCTGTGGCTGGTGAGGTTCTTCCTTTGAAACAAGCCAAGCTCCTGTTGGGGTCCCATGGCCCTGGAGCCCCAGCCTGGAGCTAGCGCTTCTCTGCTTTCCTCTTGTTTGGAGGGTGCTGCTGTGCTGTCCCCCCCTAGCAGGAGCCTGGGGGGGTGGCTCGGTCCAGGACACTGTTGTGCCGACCCATGCGGGTCTGATCCTGTCGTCTGCCCCACCTTGCTGCCCCAGGTGACCCTGCCGCCGCCGTCCGCCTCTCCAACCAGCTGCTGGCCCTGGGGGCGGATGTGACCCTGCGCAGCCGCTGGACGAACATGAACGCGCTGCACTATGCCGCCTATTTCGATGTGCCCGAGCTCATCCGCATCCTGCTCAAAGGCTCCAAGCCCAAAGGTGAGCCAGGGCGACGGGGGGGCAGGAGAAGTGGGTGCCGGCATGAGACGCCTTTCCCCTGAGTCCAGCCAGGAGCCCCCTCAAGTGCTACTGCCCCCTGGCTCTGGGCTTGCGTTGGCCCAGACGTGTTTCTGGTAACTGGCGAGGGTCAAGATACCCAGGAGGACAAGAGTGACCTGAGTGGTCAAGTGGTGGGGCTGGCAGCCAGGAGTGCTGGGCTCTCGCCCCAGCTCTGGGAGGGGAGTGGGGCCTAGTGGTTACAGCTGGGCGGCAGGACTCCTGGGTGCTGTTCCCGCTTCTGCCACTGATTCGTTATGTGACCTTGGTCAAGTTGCTCCCTCCCACCTGTGCCTTTTTTTCCCCTCTAGCCCTTGGCACGGGGTGGGTCTTTTCCAGGCCGGGCTTGATGCTTTACCCAGGGCCCTGTCTGCGCTTTGCCTTGCAGTACTCAACTCCACCTGCAGCGACTTCAACCACGGCACAGCGCTCCACATTGCCGCCTCCAGCCTGTGCCTGGGGGCCGTCAAGTGTCTGCTGGAGCACGGGGCCAACCCTACCGTCAGGGTGAGAGGCTGGGCACAGGGCCTCTGCCATACGGACCGGGGGGGAGGGGCGTGGGAACTGAACTGCTCCACGGGGAGGGGATGAGCCTAGAGCGGCAGGAAACCAGCTGGGGCAGGAGATGGGCTGGGGGGAGGCCTGGCCCCTGGAGCTGGATGGAGAACACCGGCCCCTTTGGCACTGGAGCAGGGGAGGATGGAGGGGAGCTTCCATTAAACAAGGGACCTGGTGGCAGGATATGGACCGAGGAAGCGGGACGATAGCAAAACGGGCCTGGCTCTGGGATACATACCCGGGGAGGAGCTGCAGGGAAAGAAAGGGACAGGCCATAGGGCTAGGAATAAGGGGTGGCAACAAAGAGGGGGCCTGATCATGGGGATATGGCCTGGGAATGGGCAAGCCTCTGGTGCAGCCTTTTCCCCACCCCCCCGGCTGCCCTGTCCCAGCCTCCCTCCTGCTTGGCCCCCTGCAGAACAGCAAAAGCCAGGTGCCCGCTGACGTGGTGCCTGACCCCATGGACATGACGCTGGACAAGGCCGAGGCGGCCATGGTTGCCAAGGAGCTGAAGCAGCTGCTGCTGGATGCTGTGCCCCTGAGCTGCAACCTGCCCAAGGTCACGCTGCCCAACTACGACAACATCCCCGGCAACCTGATGCTCACCTCCCTGGGCCTCAAGCTGGGCGAACGCGTGGTGGTGGATGGGCAGAAGGTAACAGGAGCTCCCCCGGGGCAGGGGCAGGGGCTGGGGGCAGGCTGGGGCCTGGGGGCTGTGGCGGGGAGTGGGGTGGGGGCCCAGCCCCTCCAAGCTGGGCTGCCCGTGGTGAGAGATGCTGATGGGGAAGAGGTGCCTTCTCCTGCTGGCCCTAGCACCCCAGCCCCATCACAGACCTGGCCTGCACCTGCTGCAGCTGTGGGACAAGCTCCCCTATCCCCTGGCCCAGGTGGGCTGCAGCAAGGAGAGAGGGCTGGGGGCAGGGAGTTCTCTCTCCCCATTGGAGCCCCCGGGAAGCCTGCACCCCAAACCTCACATACATGGCCCCAGCCCGTAGCCTGCACCACCAGAGACAGCGGTCACCCCCTGACCCCCAAACCTCTGCCCCAGATCTGAGCCCCCTCCCATGCCCTGAACCCATCAGCCCTGGCCCCACCATGGAACCCTCACCTCCCACAACAACCCAAATCTCTGCCCCAGCCTGCCAGCATCCTAACATCCACAGCACCCCAACCCTCTGCCTCCTCCAGCACCCTGAAAGCCTCAGCCCTGGCCCCACCCCGGAGCCCTCACCCTCTCCAGACCCCAACCCTCTGCCCCAGCCCTGACTGATGTTCCCTCTAATCTTTCCCTTCCACGCGTGGATTTTTTTCAGCCATGTGTGGAATAAATTTTATGAGCACTCAAGCATGTGCAGATGTGCACCACCAATAGAAACAAAACCCAGCTGTGAGCGCTCTGCTAATCAGCTGGGCAGCGTGGGACTCTCTCCTGGGTGGCCACACAAGCACCCACCTCACAGGGAACACTGGCCCTGAGCATCTCATCCCTGGCCACACCCTGGATCCTGCACCCCTGCCTAGAGCCCTCACCCCCCACATGCACCCCAGCCCTCTGTCTCAGCCATGAGCCCCTCTCCCACACTCTGAGCCCCTCAGCCTCACCCCCACCCCATGAATTTTGCTATTTGCCCCATTATGGAGGTGAAGTTTGTGGTGGGGTTCAGGGGTCCCCAGGCTCTGCCCCCCCGTCCACAGGCAGGAGTAACTCTCACTCAGCAGGAGAACAGTGGATTTATTAGCTGACAGGACACAGCCTCATACAGAGGGGTCAGTGCAGCCAGCAGAGGCAGCCAGTCCCATCCATGCTGGGGAGAGGAGGCCCCGAGGGGCCCCCAGGGCCAGGGCCTTGCCCCCTCCTTGGTCTCTCTCTCTCTCCCAGCCCAGACCCACTGCTGCCCAACTCCCAGTGCCAATTCAAACCCCTCAGGCTCCACCTCCCGCTTTGTCTGCAGCCCAGAGGTGTCACCTGGTTGCCTCGGTTACCCTCAGCAGGAGCCCCCCACCCTCTGTGAGCCAAACACACATACACACACGTATCCCCCACTCCATCGCAGGGTGTCACACCGCACTTCCATAGGGGTGCACGTAACCAAGTGCGTTCTGCGGGCGGGCGGGAAAAATGAGAAGAGCGCTGGCGGAGGCCCACTAGGGGATGCTCTCCCCTTGCTGCCTGCCCTGACCCCCTGTGGCGGTAGGGGGTGCTGTGTGGCGGGGCTTCGTACGGATCTAGCGCCTGGCTCTGATGCGACCTCTGCCTCTCCGTAGCTGGGCACCCTGCGTTTCTGTGGCACGACGGAGTTCGCTAGTGGCCAGTGGGTCGGGGTGGAGCTGGACGAGCCGGAAGGCAAGAACGACGGAAGTGTCGGAGGAATACGCTACTTCATTTGCCCTCCGAAGCAAGGTGAGTGCGGAGTGTGCTTGGAGCCGGGGCTCCAGGGGTCTGTTCCCAGCTCTGGGGTGGGAGGGAGGTCTCGAGAGGTTGGAACACAAGATGCCTGGGCCCTGCTCCTCTCTCTGGACGGGAGTGTGGCTCAGGGGCTGCGCACTACGCCTTTTCTGAGCCCACCGTTCACTGGGGTTGCTTCCTTCCCTCTTTTCAGGGGTTTTTGCTTCCGTGTCTAAAATCACCAAAGCCACTGACCAGATGCCATCTTCAGTGACGTCCACCCCCAAAACCCCCCGTGTGGACTTCTCCCGCATGACCGGGAAGGGCCGGAAGGACAAGAAAGGTAGCAGGGCTGTTCTAGAGGCTAAAGTGCCAGGACGGGGGCCCTTGGAGTCAGGACTCCTGGGTTCTGCTCCCAGCTCTGGGAGGGGAACTGGTGTTTAGTGGTTAGAGCTGGGAGGGTTGGGGGTTGGGAGTCAGGACTCCTGGGTTCCACCACCCTTGATTCCAGAGCTGTGCCACTTTCCCTCCATGTCTCATTCTGACCTATGGGGTACGGTACTTGCTCATGAACCCTAAAGGCCCTTTCTTTGTGGGGGTGGCTCCACAGTGGCAGGATCTGGGTCTCGATAGGGCAACCGGTTAAGGAGGGACAAGTGGGACAGGGCCCTGTGCTAGGAGATTAACCAGGAGTCCCTCCGGCCCCCTCTCTTACAGACAGGCTGTAGCTTGTGCCTGTCTGCTGGGGCAGAGGTGAGAGCCCTGGCAGGCTGGCCTACTCTGGTGCAGCAAACAGCAGCTGGGTAAACCTGCATGCTATTTGCATATGCAAATTAGAAAGACCCAGACTCCCCACAAACCAGTCTCACCAGTTCTCCCCGCCCATGTGCATCGTTTCTCCTGCAGAGTCTATCCAGTTTCCTCCTGCCCCCTTTCCTCCCCAGCCTGGGCTTGGCGGCTATTCCCGCGAGCTTAGCCCTGCCTTTGCTGGGCGCCTCCCACTGCTCCCTCCACCTGTCTCACTGGAGGAGAGAGGAGAAGTTGTGGGCAGGGAAGCAGCTGGATTGGCTGGCAGGTGGGCAGGGGGAGGAGTTTAATTCATTGGCCTTCCCCCTCCGCTCTGGCCCCAGGCTCCCAGCTGGGGCAGCTGCTGGTGGAGGGTTGGGCAGCCCTGGGCTGGGCTCACTCTCTCTCTGCTCAGCCCTCAGGAAGAAGTCGCCCTCCGTGGGCAGCCTGGACCGAGAAGGGCTGAAGATCGAGATCGGGGACCAGGTGCTGGTGGCTGGGCAGAAGCAGGGCATCATCCGGTTCTATGGCAAGACAGACTTTGCGCCAGGTAAGGTGCTGGCTGGTGGGAGGGCAGAGCCGCCTGGCGGGTGGGAAAGACAGTGACCCTCTTGCAGCCTGGGCATGCCCAGGGTCTTTTAGCTCTGATTGGAGAGTTTGATGCTGGTCGACCCAGTGCTCTGGGGTTTATAGAATCATAAGGATGCAGAGATCTCAGGAGGTCATCGAGTCCAACCCGCTACTCAAAGCAGGAGCCATCCCAACTACATCATCCCAGCCAGGGCTTTGTCAAGCCGGTACTGAAAAACCTCTAGGGATGGAGATTCCACCACCTCTCTAGGTAACACATTCCAGTGCTTCTCCTAGGCTAGGTCTACACTTGCATTCCTCTTGTGAAAGAAAAGCAGTGTAGACGGGGCTCTTTTGAAAATAAAGCCCATCTTGGAAAGAACCCTTCTTCCTAATTTTTTTTCCTGAAAGAGATTATGCAAATGAAGCACAGGATATGTAAATCAGTGCCTCATTTGCCTTTTCAATTTCCCTCATTTACATTCCTCTTTTGAAAGAGGAATGTGATTGTAGACGCAGCCCCAGTGACATACAGTCAGGTCTCCAAGTACGTGAACTCAGAATGCACGACCCCGCTCTTACGCGTCTGACCTTGATCCCACCCCCTGGCCCCGTTTAAACCACCTGAAGGCAGCTCTGGTTGAAGCCGCCCTCCCACGCCGCTCCGGCGTGACCCCCCTGCCGACTCACAAGCTGCCCACCTGCCTGCCCTTCCCCCACCCTGCGCGGCTCCAATGTAACCCCCTGCCGGCTCACCACGCAGGCACGGCTCTGGTTCCAGCTCAATTCCCCGCCCCCCCTGCAGCCCAGCTCACCACCTGCGCTCAACTCCACCCCTCACTCCCCTGCAGCCCGAACCCACCCCAGGCTGGGCCCTGCCCCCACCCAACTCCCACAGCCCCAACCCACCACCAGGCTTAACCCTCCCCACCCCAGCACTTACCTTTCAGCTGCTTCCCCGGCTGCAGAACATGTGTTCTGCCAGGGAAATAGCCAGACCCCAACTTGTGCGAAATCTGGGTACTCTGAGACCTGACTGTACTTGTTCTTCATATTCAGCCTCGACCTCCCCCACTGCAACTTGAGACCATTGCTCCTTGGTCTGTCATCCGCCCTACTGAGAACAGCCGCTCTCCACCCACTTTGGAACCCCCCGTAGGTAGTTGAAGGCTGCTATCAAATCCCCCCCTCACACCCTTCTCGTTGGTAAACTAACCAAGACCAACTCCCTCAGCCTCTCCTCATAAGTCACTTGCTCTGGCCCCTTCATCCTTTTTGTAGCCCTCTGCTGGACTCTCCCCAATGTGTCCACGTCCTTTCTGAAACGGGGGGCCCAGAACTGGATGAGGTTTCATAGAATCCTAGAACACTAGGACTGGAAGGGACCTCGAGAGGTCATCGAGTCCAGCCCCCTGCCCTCATGGCAGGACCAAGCACCGTCTAGACCATCCCTGACATGTGCTTCTCCAACCTGCTCTGAAATATCTCCAGGGATGGAGATTCCACAACCTCCCTAGGCAAATTATTCCCATGTTTAACCACCCTGATAGTTTTGCCTAATATTCTACCTCAAGCTCCCTTGCTGCAATTAAAGCCCATTGCTTCTTGTCCAGTGTTTGGTCCCTCGTGCTGGGGAACCGACAGCTGACAGCCTCTTGTCCCATCGCCAGGTTACTGGTTTGGCATCGAACTCGACAAGCCCACGGGGAAACACGATGGCTCAGTCTTCGGGGTCCGGTATTTCACCTGCCCCCCAAAACATGGCGTGTTTGCTCCTCCTTCCAGGGTCCAGAGGTGCGTGTCCCCTGGCTGTAGCTCTGTGTATGGGTGAGAGTGAGTGATTGCCTTCCAGGGGCTGACCCAGACAGGGTGTTGCTGCTCCCATTGCACCAGGGTGGGCCCCTCGGCTAGTGGGGCTGAGTTCAACTCCTGCCCCCTTGAGGGGGGTTAATTCAATGTCTTGAAGCTTCTGACAGCTCTGACTCCAATGGGCAAGGATGCATCTGCCTCCAAACCATCCCCATGGAGCCCATTGACTGGCCGATGTTCTCCCTGCAAAGCCATGGGGAATGGCACAGAGGTGGCCTCCCTTGGATTCTCTGCCTTCTATTTTCAAGGGGCTTTGGGACAGATCTCAGGCCTCAGCTGTGCTGAGAGTGCGCCCCAATCCCCATCACCAGTGTGTGAGCCCCAGTAGGAGCTGTTACACTGGTGCAAAAACCGGTGGTGGGAGTCTGGACAGTTCCTGGGTGTAGATAAGGTCCTGGCTTCTCCCCACCTACTGCATCAAGTTTCTCCTCTCCCCCTTCTCCCTGACCCCCTTTGCAGAGTCGGCGGCCCCAAAGACTCCCAGGGAGATGGCAGTTCGGCGAAGAAGGTGCACCAAGTCACTAGTAGGTATACTCTGGATCCTCTGCCTTTAACCGTTCCCCCCTTCGCTCCACCCCAGCAATGGGAGGGATCAGGGGCTAAGCCCATCCCACTTGTGACTCCAATAGCCTTGCACCAAGGGTGACTTTAACAAAAGCTCTGGGATGTTGCCTCTACCTGAACAGCACCCCTCCAGCCCAGATGGGGAAACTGAGCCATGCAGCAGCCAAGTGACTTGCTCAAGGTCACACGGGAAGTCTGTGCCATAGCAGCGCAGGCTCTAACCCCTGCTCCAGGCTTCCCTCCTTCTCCCAGTGTTGCTCCCTCAACCCACTCTGCTTGGGCTGCCCTCAGTGCAGCCGCCACCCTCCCTCGCCTCCACACCCCACCGCTGTTTTGAGCTGTAACCCTCATCACCTCCCCAATGCATTGAAGCCGCCATGCAGGGCATTGAATCCCGGCTTCCCACGTCTCAGGTGTGCATCCTAACCACTAGGCAGCTCTTCCTCCCTGGAAAGGTGTTGACTGCACTGAGCATTAGGTTACGCCTGATCCAAGACTGAAGCACCTAGGTGCTACTGCAATACACCCAATAGCAACGGGAATGTACAACCCTGTTTTCCTAGCCCATAGGTAGGTCACAGTGCAACAAACCCACTAGGATGCATGGGCGTAACAGTGACCCATTTAAAGGATGGCTTTGTCCCTTCTCTTGCAGTGTCACAGCCAAAACGCAACTTCACAGCGGTCAGGACCCCAAAAGACATCACATCAGAAAACTCCATCTCTAGGTAAGGCGGAAGAGGAGCTGGGAGCCAGGGAAGGGTGGACATCAGAACTCTCTTGTCTCGGCTTGAGGGCAGGAGAAATCGCCACTCTGGGGCCAAGACAGAGAAATCACCCTCTTCGTACCTCTCCATTTCCTGCCGTTCTGTGTACCATGAACCTGAAAAGCAGGGGATGAGAGTTGGGGGCATCCCCAGTTGCATCCCATAGCTCCTCCCAGCTTAGAGCAGGAGCCAAAGGAAAATATAGCAGTGGTTAAACCTCTCTAATCCAGAACTCTCTCATCCAGCAACATCCGTAATCCGGCTTGATTTTAGTGAGTTGGACAGCCGCTTCTCATGGGTGTGGCCAATTTTCCCGCCGTCCCATAAAGTTTGTTTCCAGCCACCAGTCCTGGCTCTTGGTGTTCTGGGCTGCTACTTAGCTATAATTTACCCCTAAATGTCTTCTAAGAGCCCAGGCAGCAGTGGATTTGTTGGTGATGCTGCTAGGCAATATTGACCTCCTGTGGTCTAGCAAATTCTCCTGTCCTGCATCGGTCAGGTCCCAAGGGTGCCAGGGTAGAGGGGTTCAACCTGTAGCACCATCCCTGTGTTCTCAGCTGTTCTTAGATTGGGCCCTGGCAGCTGGAGGAGCTTTGGATCTTTAATTTATGGGTTCATACTCAGGCTGCCAGCAGAGTAAGATGGATGGAAATGGCTTCCTGGGAGCCCCCCTTTGCTGGCCCTTCTGGAGCTGGTATAAGAGCCCAGCTCCCAGTGTAGGGCATGGTTCAGGGCATAGCTGGAGCATACTGTGCTGTGGCTATTTCCTGCTTCCCAGATCCCACATGGGGCCGATCATGGGTGTGACTAGAGTGAATTGTGCAGTGGCTGTTGCTGGCCCTCTCCAGACCCCTGTGAGGAGCAAACAGTTAATGCTAGTAGCCTCAGAGCTAACTTACTGCTAGAGCAGCCTCAAGGCTGCTCTGACTTACACTGCAGGCAGGGCAAAGCCTGCACAGGAACCATAAGGGTGGCTTAAAGCCATTATAAACCCACCATCCCCATCTCAAGTGAGACAAACTGAGCATGAGACCCCTGAAACGTGCCAGCCAATCAGAAGAGAGCACCCACCGCATCAGAGAATGACTGATAAAAGTCACAGAGCTAAGGCTAGAAGGGACCATTAAACCATCTAACCTGACCTCAACAGGCCTTTCAGTTTCACCCGGTATCTCTGTATTAAGCCCTGTGACTCTAGCTAGACTTCAGCGCTCTGATCCTCAGGAGGCTTAGCTGCTGTGAGCCACAGAAAAAGACTTTTAAATTTCTTGTCAGTCTAACAAGGGGAAAACACCCTTTCCCAGGTTGCCTAACTAGCTGTTGGTATTATGTGAATTACCCGAGTGGCTAAAAGCCACAGTCACTCACAGGGACCCCTTTTTGGAAGAGCTGTACATTTTATGGCTATTAGGTGCCTTACGGTCGCTATTAGGCACCCCAGTCCTAGGTTAGGACTCGCTTGTGCTCGGGAGCTGTACATTTAATTGCAAGTAAGTGTATTACCGTGGGGCTAGTTGCAGTACCTTTTATTGGTATTAAGTGTATTATGGTAGCACCTAGACACTCTAGCCATGGAGCAGGATCTCATGGTGCTGGGTGTTGTACATTTTTGTTGCTGTTAGGTATATTACATTAACACCTCAGAGCTTCAGTCTTGGACCAGGATCCCACGGTGCCAGGTGCTGTACATTTCTGTTGGTATTAGGTGTATTATGGTAGCACCTAGACACTCTAGCCATGGAGCAGGATCTCATGGTGCTGTGCATTGTACATTTCTGTTGCTGTTAGGTATATTACATTAACACCTACGAGCTTCAGTCTTGGACCAGGATCCCACAGTGCTAGGTGCTGTACATTTCTGTTGCTATTAGGTGTATTGTGGTAGCCCCAAGGAGCTTCAGTCTTGGCTCATGATCCCATGGTGCCAGGTGGTGTACATTTCTGTTGCTATTAGGTATATTACGGTAGTGCTTAGGCACGTCAGTCTTGGATCAGGGTCCCACTGTGCCACGTGCTGCACATTTCTGTTGCTATTAGGTGTATTACAGTAGCACCCAGGCGCTTCATTCTTGGATCAGGATCCCATGGTGCTGGGTGCTGTATGTTTCTGTTGTAATTAGATGTATTACGGTAGTGCCTGCGAGCCCCACATTTGGACCCAGCTCCCAAGGTGCCAGGTGCTGTACAAACCCTGAACAGAAAGCCAGGCCCTGTCCCAAGGGGCTGACAAGCTTCCTCCTCATTCCCTCTGCCCCGGCTGCGAGTCGCCCGGCAAGTGCTCCCCTCTCTCTCGTCTCTTTCAGATTACTCTTCTGCTGCTGGTTCCCCTGGATGCTGCGCGCAGAGATGCAGTCCTAAGGCCTCGGTGCGCTCCTTTCCCCTCTTCCGCTCTGTCCTCCGCTCTCCAACTAACTGAAAGACTGCTCTCCCCGTCGGGCACTCATCTCCCCCGCCACCCCTCCGCCCCGGTCGCAGTTCTAGTGAACCCCAGTGCCTTGGTATCATTGAACGTCACCCCTTGTCATCCGTGAGAAAGGCTGCACTGACACCCGCCCCCTCGAGGTCTCTAGGCACTTCCACTCTAAGTAGATGTTTCATGGGCTTGGAATCTCCCCTCTTTGCTTCCTCCAATCCCTCTCCTGGGCGCAGCGTCACGAGCACTGAGCATCTTGGGCACAGATTTTTCTCCATGGTATGAGGGCTCTCAGATGCTTGGGGTGAGACTCACCCAGCATCCCCCGAATCCAGCCCTTTCTGTTGCTCCCCACTGAAACTTAATCAAACCTGGCCTGTCTCTGCATCTCTGGAGCAGCACGGCCAGGGTCAGGTTATACCACTTCGAGCATGGCCGTAATGCTCCACCCCATCCTAAGTCGCCTGTTTGTCTGGGAATCAGGTAGTGCTCACTTGCCAGGGTGAATGGTATTAGCAGAGGTGACAGTCAGCTAGCTGAGCTGCGGAAAAAGCCAGCAGGAAGCTATTTAAAGAGCTGGCAGAGACCCGGGTTGTAATAGGACAGGACCGGTGAGAAATGTTAAGTTCCTTTCACCCCTGGCTATTAGATTGCTCGGTTCCTTCCAGGGAGGAGTTCTGGCTTATAGAAACTGGTCCTGTGTTGGGGCTTAATAAGCAGTGAGATTTGGGGGGGACCCCTCTCCTTGAAAGCAGTGCGCCTCACTGACAAAGCCCCTGTCCCATGGGCATTCAGTCTGGGGCACACCAGTCAGTTATCTACCATGGCAGAAAATCAGTGCCTGAGTGTATTTCCACATCAGATCAGCACTTACAAAGAGGGCTAAGCCTTCCCCTTGGGACGCCACCTCTCTCATGGGCAACTCAAAGATCAAAGGGGTACCAGTTCGGAAGGATTTGAGGGGCCGGGTGGCAACACAATGGATCGCCAGGTTCTCCTTCATCTCTCTTGCATTTTCCTGGATCTGCTGCCTTCGGTGGGATTGTTTTGTATCACAGACGGACCCGCTGGGCTTTTTCCCTTAGAGCGGTTTAGAAAAAAGTGTATATTTTTAAAAGCGACTCACCCTTGTCGTTTTAAAAGGAAGATTAGCCCTGGAACAATGGGAGATGGCAGATTGATTTTCCCCACCGAGCCACAGGTCCTGTCTAAACTGGGGCAATGTTTGTGTTTAACTCTCCGGGTTCTAGCAGTCTAGTGTAGTTGGAGTGGTAACCGGGGCTCAGAGCAGTCTAGCACAAAGGACAGCCGGTTATAACTTATACCCTACAAGACACTATTACCCCACATCACTACGGTATCAGTAGAAAATCATTCTTCTGGCCCCTGTGGCTGTGCCAGCACAATCTGTGTGCAGCTGGTTAAGGGTTTCTCCTGTCACGGGCACAACCTGGATAAATAGAACCCACCACTCACCAACCTGAACCAGTTTTTAGGGGGTATAACTAGTTATACCAGGATAAAGGTCCCTCTCAGGGACAGTTTACTCCCTTTCCCATGTGGCGGTCGCTATCCTCGCGTACGCACGCTGATCCTGCGTCCACACTGGAGGGGGTTGGCCCGTGTTAGCTGCTCCGGTCTGGTGAAAAGGGTGCAGCGTTTGGGAGCAGACCGGGGTCAGGGTTTTGCCAACAGCCCCTGAGTGGCTGTCAGGTGAGCGGCTGCTTTTGAGAATGGGGTCGGGCTGTTCAGGTTCAGCTCCGGGCAATGAAATGTACCTCAGCATGCTCTCTTCGGGGCAGAGATGCAGAGAGACGGATGGGGCTGCCCAAGACAGGGTGTAGTCCTGGCTAGAAACCAGGAAGAGCTGCACAGACTATGTCTCGCCCTCCATCCATCTCAATTTGTTCTTAGATCCATTCATTGTATTCCTCCATCTCTCCATCCTCCTACCTTTGTCCTTGGATCTATCCATCCATGCTTCTCCCTCCATCTCTCCCTTCTCCTCCCTCTGTCCTGGGATCTATCCATCCATCCTTGTCCCTCCCTCCTCCACGGTTGCTGTCATGTCTCCTAATGTCACCAACTAGGAAAGCAGAAGAAAACAACTGGTCAACCTGCTTTCTCTGGGGTGTCCTGTCCGTAAGCAGAGGCAGCCTTGTCCCGTGGTTAGAGCTGGGAGAAGCTAGTACTCCTGGATCCTATTTCTGACACTGGATAAAGGACAAGGGAAGCTCAGACATGGAGGATCCATTCCTGACACTAGGGAAAGTGTGCTGGGCAAGGGAACAGAAATCCGGGACTCCTGGCTTTTGTTCCTGGTGTTCAGAGGAGGGGGACTGCTGGATTCTCCTCCAAGTTCTGCCACTGACTTCCCATTGGCCTGTACCTGCACCTCTGTGGACCTCAGTTTCCCGCATCTGCAAAACAAGGATGAGGCCATTGACCCACCTTACAGGGGCTCCTGAAAAGGCTCTGAGACCCTCAGGGTGACACCTCCCCTGGAAGCACAGAGCATTATTAAGGTCCCAGGAGCAGCGTACTTTAAACACCTCCCAATGGTTTGTTTGTACAGTAGGTCTTCATGCTAACCGCCAGCTCCAAATCCGCCAGCCTTCCTCCGTGTCCTTCTATTGTAAGTTGTAAGAGCCGGGAGAAACCAGGACTCCTGGGTTCTCTTCCTGATGCTGGGGAAAAAGAGTACTCAGCTTGGGACTAGGAAGCCAGGGCTGGCTCCTACAGTTGCCCCAGAGGTACAATTCCCTCCCTTTCAGCTGCTACGAGCACTAAACACAGGCATAGCCGCTTCCTCTCCAGCCTAATAAAAAGACACCTCCCTTCTCATTTTCTTTTCTCTAGCAATAAAATCCTCGCAATCACTCAGCTTTGCCCTTGTGGCTAGGGAGCACCTTGGGTCTTCCCCCCAACTTCATCCAGATCTCAAGTCACCCCGGCCAGGCCTGCGTCTCCAATGCTAACCCTCGGGTACCACTGTCCAAATGCTAACCCGACCCCAGTCCGGCTCAGAGTCCTTTGCAGCGGTCCCCGCCCTCACCTCCGTGTTTGTATCATAGACATCCCATCGGATGGAGTTTCTTTAACACTATTTTTAAAATTTGTAACCCCTCCTCCTTGTAAATGGTTTTGCAAGTGGCTTCTGTTTCCCGCTGCTGCTCTGGCCGGTGACTTTGCATGCCGTGTTCCTTTCCCCTTCCGTCCAGGGTCTCTGGAAGCTCAGCATGAAAAGAAATCAATATGCCTATTGCTTATCTGTCATTAATAAAGAGTGTTTCTATGTGCACTGTGTAAAAGGCCTCTGGCTTCTGCTGCTCTTTCCCATCCTATCCCCTCCTCGCTCAGCTCCTCTTTCGGAAGCATAATCTCAGAGGGGTCGCCGTGTTAGTCTGCAGCTTCACCAAAACACAAGCAGACCCGTAGCACCTTAAAGATGAACAGGTTTCTTTATTAGATAATGAGCTTTTGTGGGCAAGACCCACTTCATCAGATTCAGACTTGAATCTGATGAAGTGGGTCTTGCCCACGAAAGCTCATTACCTAACAAAGAAAATTGTTCATCTTTAAGATGCTTATAGGCCTGCTTGGTTCTTTTGGAAGCAATATGATGAAAGGGAGAGAAGGAAGGTGGCCTTGAAAGGAAAGCCACACCCTCCTCAGCGGAAGTGCATTTAAAAATCACAAATTGAGATATCTTGAGATTTGGAGAAAACAAGAAAGGTTGGGTTCTTTGCCACTGAGGCTGAGGTTTTCCACTCACATTTTTCCTGCCAGCTGCGAGGGCTGGCAATGAATTTTGCTTTCTCTAGCATGGACGGAGGAGCTCTTAGAATCAGAGGATCACCGAAGATGAGGGTTGGAAGAGGCCTCAGAAGGTCATCGTGTTTTGGGTGAGCAAACTTTTTACAGCAGGCCCCACTTTTCATCCCTGCAAGTAGCAGGGCCGCCCCAACCTGTTTAATGTCACCCAAACCGACCAACATTTCAGCGATGTTCATACAAAAAACCCAAACAAACCCTTTCAGCACATGCAAGAAAATAATGTGGAATGTAAAAACTTTATGAAGCGGTCTACAAAAGCGAATACACAGATGTAGAAACGGTAATAGAGTTCAACCTTTTTAATGAGATGCATGAGGCTGAGACCTAGCAGCTGATCATGAAATGAAATTTTATGCCCCTGCCCCCCAAGGGGCCCACGACCTACTTTGCACACTCTTGATCTAGTCCAACCCCCTGCCTAAAGCAGGATCAACCCCAACTAAATCATTCCAGCCAGGGCTTTGCCAAGTTGGGCCTTAAAAAACCTCTAAGGATGGAGATTTCACCACCTCCCTGGGCTGTAACAGTATAACCAATATGGTTTCTCTATAGCCATACCGAGAGGCTGAGAGCGCATCTGCAGCCAGAATAAAGAGCAGCAGCCATTAACTGTGAAGCTATAAGTCCTGTACTCACACTCCATCCATATTTCAGTGCAATAGTGTCCCATCAGGCTGTTAAGAAGACCACAGCCTAATGCCACCTGCTATTACCTGACAAAGAAACATAGTTCAAGATGGGTAAAGAAAACTTAGTTAACAGCATTTGATCTGGCAAGCAACGACTTATCGATAGCTGAGGTTGTGGAATCCCCATTCTACGGTGATTATCTTCACTTTTCTGCTGTTTTCTATATAATCTCTGTTTGGTTTATAATTGCTCCTGTCTGCTGTATAATTAATTTTGCTAGGTGTAAATCAGTTAAGGTGGTGGGTTATGATTAGTTAGGTAATTCTGTTACAGTATAGTAACAGAGAGGTCTCGCTGTTAGTCTGTACTCCAAAAAAACTGAGCAGCAGAAATGTCGTGATTTAAAGAATAACAAAATGATTATTTGGTGACGAGCTTTCGTGGGACAGACCCATGAGGACAGACTGAATAAATCATTTTGTTAGTCTTTAAAGTGCTACATTTCTGCTGTTTTGTTCTGTTACAGTATGTTATGACTGGTTAATAAAATTATACTAAAATAATTGGTCAAGGTAGAGCAAAGCAGGACTCAAGTTTCACTGCTTAAACTGGGCTCCAAGAAGGAAGAAGCAGGAAGAAAAGAACATCAAGCACTAAAGATGGAAGAAGAAACACCTTAGGGAGGACTCAACCCCCAAGACTCCGAGGTGCAGCAACCAGCATCCAGACAGTGCCTTTGTCTGTTCCAGCAGGGGAAGGCTGCATGCCTTATCAGGATTGGTGAGCATGAGACTGTGTGCTTAGCATGTAATCTCCTTTCCTGGTAATTGTAAATAAATAGAGAATAAGAATATTACCATGTAAGGCCTTTTCAGGGGCACAGACCCTGCAGACCTGCAGGGAATTACGCCCTGAGCCCTAGGAATTGGGTAAGGGTGGGAGTTTAAATTAGCAGGGTCATGCCTTGAGCCCTACGGATGGGGTAAAGGTGTGTGTGTCCCTGAAGTGTGGAAGGGATAGAGAAGTTTGTGTGGGTAACAAGGCAGCCCATTCCAATGTTTCACCACTCTCCTAGTAAAGATTTTCCTAGTAGCCAACCTAGACCTCCCCCACCACAACTTGAGACCACTGAGAACAACCTCACTCCAGCCTCTTTGGAGACCCCCTTCAGGGAGCTGAAGACAGCTATCAAATCCCCTCACTCGTCTGCAAACCAAACAAGCCCAAATCCCTCAGCCTGTCTTCATGTGTCCCAGCCTCTTAATCTCTCCGACTGCCAGCCTGGCTCCCTGGGTGCTATGTTGTCCTTCTCAGCAGAGCATCTTTGGAACCAAGACCCTATGCTCAGCTCAGTGGGATTTCTCTGGCACACTGCAGCCAATCAACCCTGATGTTTCTAGGTGTCATAGAGCAGAGTTCTGTTACTTTTTTGGGGGGTTGGGTGGAAGGGAATTTGAAGAGACTGATGGTGACGTATGTGGCTGGTGGTAGGTCACAGCTTTCTGTGCCTTCCACTCCAAGGCTCCTTCCTTCATCTCTGCTCTGCCCATCCTGCCAGTAGAGCTGGGGTCCTAGAGACCTACGGCTCAGACAGAAAGAGTGACAATGGTGAGGACAGGGGAGGAGAGGCAGGAATGAGGGTGCTCACACAGCCCTTGCTGTGGGGCAGATGAGGGCACTCAGGGAGCTGCTAGCATAGGGAGGGAATGGGAAATCTCAGTATGGGAAGAGAAAGAAATGGGGCACACTTAACCCCTGGGTTGGGAGGATATTGGGGGACGCTGGTATGGGGAAAATAGGAGGCATGAGCCCCTGGCAATGATGTGGGGGAACAGGGGGGCACAGAGAATCCCTGCCATGAGGAATGGGGGCACATGGAGTCCCTAAGATGGTGGAGGGAGGAGTCTCTCAGAGCCCCAAGGATGAGGGGGAAGGAAAATGGGGGTTACACAGGGCCCCTGGGATGGGGGAAAGGAAAATGGTGGTCATTCAGAGCCCCAGGGATCAGTCTTCTAAGGTCCCCCCTAGGCTAGTTGCAGACCCATAGAAAGGAGGCAGAAGAGGCATCATTAGCTACCTGCGAGCTGCAAACAGGAGAAGGGCCATCAGCAGCCAAGACGCAGGGAGAGCTCCAACAGGCACTCTACAGTTGTGGTTCTCGGCCATGCGTACACATATCCCTGACGATATACAGAGACCTTCCAGAGAACGTCAACTCATCTGCATCAGGTTTGCTCTGCCTGGGAGTCACACACCTGCCCCGCTCTTCCCCTGGGGCATAGGAAAGGTTTAGGGGTGTTCCAAGTGCAGGACTGGTAGTAGGGGTGGCAAGGGATGGGGGGAGAGAATGGGAGTAACAGAGCCCCAGGGATGGGGGGAGGAAAATGGGGGTTACACAGAACCCTAGGGATGGGGGTCAACACGGGGGTCATATGGAACTCCAGACATGAGGAGAAAGGGGGTTACACAGAGCCCCAGGGACGGCAGGAAGGAAAATGGGGGTTACACAGGGAACTGGGGATGGGAAAGGAGCCTCCAGCGTGACGTAGGTGGTGGGGTTTACAGAGACGCGCTGCAACAGGAGGGATGCTGGTGGGGGAGAAGGAATGGAGGGGTGCAAGCGGTACCCCCCTGCCATGCTGGGTAAGGGGGTGCCACCTCTAGGCACCAAGCACCCCGCCGCAGCCCCTAGAAGCAGCTCAAAGAGGAGCACGGGGGGGTGGGGCGACAGCTGCCGCGCCCGCCAGAGGCCACGGGGATGGGCAGCGAACACCCCGCTCCCCCACGTGGCGCCAACAGCGCCGTGAGTCCCACGGCCCGCATTAGAAGCCTCGGCTCTCAAGGCCCGCCTCCTGCCCCCGCCCATTGGCTGCGGGCGATCCCGCCTTTTCCAAGAGCCGATTGGCCATCCTGCCTCACTCCTCCTCCTCCGCTGATTGGTTCAGCCTTGGCCTCTCATTGGACGGAGGGGAGGTCGGTTAAGAAGCCCCAGGAAGCGGCTGTGCTGGTTTCCCAGGTGGGGAGACCTGGTCTCGAGCCAGAGGAGCTTTTCCCATGAGCCTTTGCGAGGCAGGACTCCTGGGTTCTCTCCCTGGCTGGGGGAAGGGGAGGAGGGAGCCAGGACTCCTGGGTTCTGCTCCCATTACTGGGGCGGGAGGGGGGTAGTGGGGTTCAGAGGTTACAGCGGGGAGGGGAGGGGGGTTGGGTTTTTGGTCTCTTGGATTCTGATCTTGGCTCTGCCCCAGCAGCCCTGGGGGAAGTTGCTTCCTTGCTCCTTGTCTCAGTTTCCCTGTAAGGTGAGGATAAACCTACTGGTAAGTGGCATGGGCATGGCAAGGGTAGCTGCGTTCCTGCTTCTAATGCCTGTTGTGCTGTCAAGCAGTGGTTCTCAGCCTTTCCAGACTATGGGACCCCATTCAGGAGCTCAGGACGGGAGCATGTAACTTGGCTTTCTGGGGTGAGCTGTGGCATGGGGCCCTGGGTAGTTGCCTTCCTTGCCATCCCTACTACCAGTCCTGCACTTGGAACACCCCTAAACCTTTCCTATGCTCCGGGGACAGAGGGGGCCACGGGTGTGACCCCCAGGCCGAGCAACCCTGATCGAGATGAGTTGACATGTTCTCTGGAAGGTCTCTGTATATCGTCAGGGATATGTGTATGCATGGTCGAGAACCACAACCACAACCGTGTTGGCCGCTGATGGTCCTTCTCTTGTTTGCAGCTCTCAGGTAACTAATGAGGCGTCTTCTGCTCCCTTTCTATGTGTGTGCAGCAATCCTAGGAGGGAACTCAGAAGACCGACCCTTCCAGCCATCACAGGCTCGTTAGAGATGGAGGAGGCAAGCACCAAGATTCCAGCGCTGGAGGCGTTTCGTGTAGAGCAGGTACCAGATGGGGAATGTAGCTTGCAAGTGGTGGTAGGGGAGGGAGAGGTTGTAACTGAGGAGTTTAGTTTGTGGTTGTCATCCACAGGTGCAAGTCCCATGTAGATGAGAAAAGTGGCAATTTCTGCCATCAAAACCTGCTCTGGTTCAGTGCATACCCCAGCTGTAGTGGGGGGTTTCTTGGGCACACCTGTGAGCCTTGTGGGTAGCAACTGGAACGAATCTCTAGGACAGACAGAGCCAGAGTGGGAGGTGGATTCTGATCACTTGCCCTGAGTAACAGGCAGTCTCTCTAGTCACTCTGCTGATTTTGGGTGGTGTTAAGGGGGAATTTGATTCTTGGAATCACCATGAATCAATATGACTTTTCTGGGTGAAGACACCAGTGTGCTCATCCGTGGAGTACGTATATTGGATGAGAGAAGAGGTGGGAAAGCTAATTTGACACTCTGTTGAATGTCCTCACATAGAAAAGTAAGAGTTGTGATCATCTGATTTGACAGACTTTGTGGATATTGGGGCATGTTGTGACAGGTGCCCATAGGACCTGAGGGTCTTGAAAGGGGTGTTGGCATGGGAGGGGCTCTTGATCGGTGGCATCTGCAGGTTTTGCATGTGTTGTTTTGGCAGAGTCTGGTGCTGCTTTGAATTGGTGGGTCCCAGTCAGTGGGTAGCTTGGTTTTGATGAGGAGCTTAGCAAGGCTGGGGTGTGATTTGAAAGCTAGAAGAGGAGAAATGGCAATGTTTTGTTTCCATTTGTGATCCCCTTTGAGCATGGATTGTAACTGCTTAAAGTTATCAGAGAGGTTGCCGTGTTAGTCTGTAGCTTCGAGAACAACAAGAAGTCTTGTAGCACCTTATAGACTAACAGATATTTTGCAGCATAAGCTTTCGTGGGCAAAGACCCGCTTCATCAGATGCATGGGGGGGGAACGTGGTTTCAGAGGGGTATTTGAAGAGTGGGGTCCCAGTAAGAGGGAGGGCCAGAACTGACAAGGTCTATTCAGCAAGGTGGAAACGGCCCAGTATCAATAGTAGGTTTCAAAAGAGTTAAAAACAAGTTAGATCAGACAGGGGAATATGAGCCCTTGTCAGAGTCTAATGGGAACATTAGATTGCTTAAAGTTAGTTAGTCCATAGAGGTTTCAGCAAGGACTGATAGGCAACGATTAGGGGCAGTTTTGTTCTGTATGGAATCAGGTTCTCTAGGTATATTTGGGTGCCCCATTCCAGAATCAGCTCCGTTTTCCTGGTGGTGTCCTTGTCTGCTGAAGGTGATTTTAACCCTCTTACGGTACATGCCCCAGACTTTCTCCTCCGAGAGGAGTGGGGAAGGATAGCCTAGGGGGAGGGAGAGCTCAGTGGTTTGAGCATTGGCCTGCTACACCTGGGGTTGTGAGTTCAGCCCTTGAGGGGCCACTCAGGGATCTGGGGCAAATAGGTCTGAAGGTAGTGGGTTATCTCAATTGATTGTTCACAGTTACAGATTGATCTCCTTGTTCTCGCTTTAGGTTATGGGGCAGAGGGATAGCTCAGTGGTTAGAGCGTTGGCCTGTCTGAGTCTGTTCTGGTATGGGGCACAGACTGTCCAGTAAGTTCTTGGATTGCATTGGAGACAATTTGTTATTCCAAAAGGTTGAAAAAGCTGCCGGGGGGAAGATGTTCTAGTTATGATTTTAACAAATAGGGAGGAACTGGTAGAGAACTTGAAAGTGGAAGGCAGCTTGGGTGAAAGTGATCATGAAATCATAGAGTTCGCAATTCTAAGGAAGGGTAGAAGGGAAAACAGCAAAATAGAGATAATGAATTTCAGGAGGGCAGATTTTGGTAAACTCAGAGAGCTGGTAGGTGAGGTCCCATGGGAAGCGAAACTGAGGTGAAAAACAGGTGAGGAGAGTTGGCAGTTTTTCAAAGGGACATTACTAAGGGCCCAAAAGCAACCTATCCTGCTGCGTAGGAAAGATAGAAAATATGGCAAAAGACCGCCTTGGCTTAACCAGGAGATCTTGGAAACAAGGACAAATTACAAAGGATGAATATAGGCAAACAACACAAAAATGCAGGAGCAAAATTAGAAAGGTTAAGGCACAAAATGAGCTCAAACTAGCTACAAGCATAAAAGGGTAACAAGAAGGCTTTTTATAAATACATTAGAAACAAGAGGAAGACCAGGGACAAGGTAGGGCCGTTGCTCAGTGAGGAGGGAGAAACAGTAACAGGGAACTTGGAAATGGCAGAGATGCTTAATTACTTCTTTCTTTTGGTCTTCACTGAGAAGTCTGATGAAGGAATGCCCAACATAGTGAATGATAGTGGGAAAGGGGTATGGTTAGAAGTTGAAATAAAAAAAAAAGAACAAGTTAAAAATCACTTAGAAAAATTAGATGTCTGTAAGTCACCAGGGCCTGATGAAATGCACCCTAGAATACTCAAGGAGCTGTTAGAGGAGGTATTTGAGCCTTTATCTGTCATCTTTGGAAAGTCATGGGAGACAGGAGAGATTCCAGAAGACTGGAAAAGGGCAAATATAGTGCCCATCTATAAAAAGGGGAATAAGAATAACCCAGGAAACTACAGGCCAGTCAGCTTAACTTCAGTGCCAGGAAAGATAATCATCTGCAAGCACTTGGAAGGTGGCAAGGTGATAGGGAACAGCCAACATGGATTTGTAAAGAACAAATCATATCAAACCAACATGATAGCTTTCTTTGATAGGATAGCAAGCCTTGTGGAAAGCGGAGAAGCAGTAGATGTGGTATACCTAGACTTTAGTAAAGCATTTGATATGGTCTCGTGTGATATTCTTATAAAAAAAACTAGGCAAATACAATTTAGATGAGGCTACTGTAAGGTGGGTGCATAACTGGCTGGATAACCGTACCCAGGGAGTAGTTCTTAATGGTTCTCAATCCTGGTGGAAAAGTATAACAAAGTGGGATTCTGCAGGGGTCTGTTTTAGGACCGGTTCTGTTCAATGTCTTCATCAGCGATTTAGATATTGGCATAGGAAGTACGCTTATTATGTTTTCAGATGATACCAAGCTGGGAGGGATTGCAACTGCTTTGGGGGATAGGGTCATAATTCAGAATGATCTGGATAAACTGGAGAAATGGTCTGAGGTAAACAGGATGAAGTTTAATAAGGACAAATGCAAAGTGCTTCACTTGGGAAGGAACAATCAGTTTCACACATACAGAATGGGGAGGGGCTGTCTAGGAATGACTACAGCAGAAAGGGATCTAGGGGTTATAGTGGACCACAAGCTAAATATGAGTCAACAGTGTGATGCTGTTGCCAAAAAAGCAAACATGATTCTGGGATGTATTCACAGGTGTGTTGTGAACAAGACACAAGAAGTCATTCTTCCGCTCTACTCTGCGCTGGTTAGGCCTCAGCTGGAGTATTGTGTCCGATTCTGGGCACCACAGTTCAAGAAAGATGTGGAGAATTAGAGAGGGTCCAGAAAAGAGCGACAAGAGAGTGTGACCTATGAAGAAAGGCTGAAATAATTGGGCTTGTTTAGTTTGAAAAAGAGAAGATTGACAGGGGACATGATAGCGATTTTCAGGTATCTAAAAGGGTGTCATAAGGAGGAGGGAGAAAACTTGTTCTTTTTGGCCTCTGAGGATAGAACAAGAGGCATTGGGCTTAAACTGCAGCAAGGGAGATTTAGGTTGGACATTAGGAAAAAGTTCCCAACTGTCAGAGTGGTCAAACAGTGGAATAAATTACCAAGGGAGGTTGTAGAATCTCCATCACTGGAGATATCTAACCTGTTCTTAAATAAGTGTCTGTCAGGGATGGTATAGACAGTACTTGGTACTGCCATTGGGGCAGGGGTCTGGACTCGATGCCTCTCGAGGTCCCTTCCAGTCCTCGTATTGTATGATTCCTTCTCCCCCACCACTGTAAATTGCTTTGAGGTCTCCAGCTGATGGTGCTGGCCTGATTGGTATGTTTTCATTGCAGGCACCTCCAACGGTCTATTATATACCAAACTTCATTTCAGAGTCGGAGGAGGCCTATCTGCTGCACCAGGTAGGTGTGATTTTCCTTGGGGGTTACTATTTCCAGGGAACAAGGAGCCTGTGCAGTGCTGGGTGGCTGCAGCTCTTGCAGTGAAGAGTCTCTTGCCTGATTCAGAGAAGGGCAGAGTGGTATGTCTCTGCCCTGGAAATCCCTGGAGGTCCCTGACCCTTCAAGCTCAGACGGACACAGCTCTTATGGGTCTTCAAGAACAGCAAGAAGTCCTGTGGCATCTTATAGACTAACAGATATTTCGGAGCATAAGCTTTTGTGGGCAAAGACCTGCTTTGTCAGATGCATCCGATGAAGTGGGTCTTTGCCCACGAAAGCTTAAGCTCCAAAATATCCATTAGTCTATAAGGTGCCACAGGACTTCTTGTTGTTCTTGAAGATACAGACTAACACAGATGCCCCTCTGATACCTGTTATAGATCTGGCATCCCTGGGTCCTCCTCCGCCCACTCCATCCTAATGTGGTAGGACCAGTAAGGATCTTCTACTGTATGTGTTATGGTAGCACCTTGAGATCCCAACCAAGATCAGAGCCCCAGTGTGCTAGGTGGGGAACACACACCCAGTCCCTGCCCCATAGACCTTGTAGCCTCAATAGGCAGGACAGACCGATATCCCTATTTTACAGCTGTAAGAATGGAAGTGCCTTGCCTGTGGGGGAGTCAGGAAATGAACCTGCATCTTTCAAGTCCCTGCCAGCATCTTAATCACAGGGCAGGCCTTCTACACAGAACAGATTCAGGGTTCTGGACCTCCTCGCTCACTCCCTATGCTTCAGGCCCATCCTTACTTTTCTGCTTCTCCGTCCCCGCTCTCTGCCATTCGTGGCCGTGCTGATGTCCCATGATGGCCCTTGGGTGTTAGAATGGGCACTAGGGTAGTCCCATCCTCTGCTACAGATGGCAATTGAGGCCTTGGGTGAATCATTTAGCCCCACAGTGGCAGTTTTCGCTCATGCCTTTTGTCTACTTGTCTCTTTGTGATTGATAGCTCAATTTATAATCTAGTTATTGCCTGTGATTAAGTCAAAATTAAAATTACTGTGCTTAAAAAATTAAGGCATTAATTGCGTATCTGTGAGAGGCATTGGTGGCAGAGAGAGGGTCCACACCCTCTCAGGTGGGGCTAGAGCCCCAAGTGTGGCTGAGAACCTGTGCCAGCTGCAGGGGAACGGTTTGAAGCCTGGAGCCCCCAGCCTGGAGCCTTTATTTGAAAATATAAAAAGTACACCCTCCCCCCACCCAAATATTTAAATAAATGGTATTCTAATACAGGTTGAACCTCTGTAATCCAGCACCGTTGGGACCTGATCGGTGCCGGACGAGAGAATTGGCTGGACAATGGGACATTGCTATTGTCCAGCAGTGTTACCAACACATCCACTGCTTACGGGGCTCTTAGAGGGCATTTAAGGGTACATTACTGCTAAATAACAGCCCACAACACTGAGAGCCAGGACTGGTGGGATGGAAATGAACTTTATGGGACCATGGGATATTTATCCGCACCCCTGGTAAGTGCTTGTTCAGCTCACTAAAATCATGCCGGGTTGCGATGTTGCTGGACCAGCAAGTGCTGGACTGGAGAGGTTCAACCTGTATTGTTTGACAGTAATTAATTGAGGTTAATTTTTTTAATTGCTTGGCAGCTCTGATTATAAGCTCTGCCTGGCAGGGATGGTCTCTTAGGCTATGTCTACACGAGACGCTTTTGTCAACAAAACTCAGGAAGTGTCCGGATTCCCAAGGTGTTGTGACGACAGTAAATCGACAGAACGCAGCCCTTTTGTCTACAGGCTTGTCCTGCTCCCCATGAGGCAGAACGCCCCTGTCGACAGAGATTTGTTGACAAAAAGCCGGTCTGGACATTCTGGGAGGACCCTCTTCTGAGACATCAGGCAGCCCTGTCTGCTGTGCTTCAGGTTGGCCATTTTGTCAAGAGAGTGGCCAGGCAGTCCAGCTGCTCTCTGTCAACAGAGATGCAACTGGTCGACAGAAGTTTTGTCGACAAATCGCTGTAATGTAGACACGCCTAATCCTGTCCCTAGGCAGTGCCCGGCTCAGTGGAGTGTGGAGTTTAGTCGGCGTCCCCAGGTGTGAATGTCAGTAATACTTTGGCTTCTTGTACCGTTTCTCTGTTATGTTCTTCCCCTCTCAAGCAAAACTTTCCAGCATCTTGGCCTAGATTTCCTCTAATCGGTTCCGCTCGTGTGGAATAAATTTTAAGTCCACTGAGGCATGTGCAGGTGCGCACCACCTGTTAAAAAAAAAAAAAGAAGCGTAACTCTGGGCAGTCCGCTAATCAGCTGGGTAGGACTTGAATCTCTCCTGAGCAGCTGCCCACGTGCTCCTCTTACAAGGAACATGGATCTCAGCCCTTCCCTGTGTTCACATCCTCAGGTTTATGCTGCCCCCAAACCCAAGTGGACCCAGCTGTCTGGAAGGAAGCTGCAGAACTGGGGTGAGTTCTCTCCCTCCTCACTGTGGGTGCTCAGGTTTGTTGTCCCCAGGTGACCCCTCCACACACATCAGTTAGTGCGTGGGACTGGGGAGCTGGCTCCCGCCGGCTGTTTAGTGCAGGATCAGAATAAGTTCTCTTTGTCCTTTGGAAGCCAGGCATAGCTGGCAGCACCGGGGAGTGGAGACGTGTGATTTGGCTGGGGAATGACCTGGGCTCGCTGCCCGCAGGATTGGGGAGACGGGTACATCAATTTCTGTCTCCACAAATCTGGGAACCGGACCCTGCCTCAGTTTCCCCAGTACCTTGCAACTCCCCCCAGCATTAGGATTTCAGCACCTTTCTTCCAGGATCACGTTTATTGTTCATGGACAGCTCGACATCGGTGGAGTCAGGTAGGCCAGGCCCTTCCCGAGTCCCAGGCTGATGGCTGCACCAGGCCTGTCCTCGAGCGGGTCTCTTTTTAGCTGGTGTGGCTGGATGCAGGTGTGCTGCAGAAACGTCTTCGCATGTAAACGAGCCTTGATTAGTCACAGGTGGGAGCTGAGCCCAGCTCTGTCCCTGGGTCCCACGACCTAGCCTCCTCCACCAGCGTTGCTGCGGGGGGGACTCCTTGCTGTCGCTCGTCGGTGGTTTAATCAGCTTCCTGTGGAGCGAAATTCCCTCTAATCTGTTCCATCCATGCAGAGGTGAACAGAAGGGGTGAGCCTCTGCCCTCCCAGTGCCGTGGACAGAAGTAGCAGGGCCAGAGCCTGTTGGCTGGGAGTCTGGCTCCGGCAGCCAGGGACCACTCCCACTCTGCACTCACCGGCTGTGGCAGCAGAAAGCAGAATGACATAGTCCCAGCTTACTCGGCTCCCAGGGCGTTTCTTGTGGGAGGGGTGGAACCAGCCCCGCTTTCCCTGGCAGGAAGTGGGCGACACGGTGGGGGAAGCAGTGAGAGGTAGGGTCACATCGTTCTGCTCCCCTCTTCCACGGCCTGGCAGTGTGGGGCAGCGGGCAGATGGGGGGAAACACCACTGCCAGCACAAGCCCCCAGGTCCTGTTAGTCACCCAGGCCTCATAGCTTGGGGGAGGGGCGTTATGGAGTGGGGGACACGTGTGTGGCTCACAGAGGGTGTGGGGCTCCTATTGGGGGTAGCCTGGGCGACCAGGTGACACCTCTGGGCTGCAGACAAAGGAGGAGGTGGAGCCTGAGGGGTTTGAATTGGCACTGGGAGTTGGGCAGCAGTGAGTCTGGGCTGGGAGAGAGAGAGACAAAGGAGCGGGCAAGGCCCTGGCTCTGGGGGCCCCTTGGGGGCTCCTCTCCGCAGCATGGATTGGACTGTCTGTCTCTGCCGGCTGCACTGACTCCTCTGTAGGATGCTGTGCCCTGTCGGCTAATAAACGCGCTGTTCTCCTGCTGAGTGAGAGTCACTCCGGCCTGCAGATGGGGTGCAGAGCTTGGGGACCCCTGAACCCCACCACAAGGGGGCTTTGGGGAAGAGGTAGGGTGGGACCTTGGCTGGAGCGGGGACAAGGAGAGGGTGGGCTTTGGGCAGAGGTGGTTGTCCTGGCCCTCCCCCAAGTTAAGGGTGGTGTGGGGAGGAGTCCATTGGCTGTCCAGTCATGTGACCTGTGGTGCTCCCCCCCGCCCCCCAATGTCCCTCCTCATCAGTTGTCCCTGCGTCTGTGTGTGGATTTTTTTCCATTAATGTGCAGAATAAATTTTAATGCACACTGAGGCCTGTGTCACGTGCACCACCCGTGGCAGCAAACGGCCCAGCTGTGGACACTCTACTCATCACCTACGTGGCATTTGAATCTCTCCTGAGCGGCTGCGCTAGCCCCCAACTTCCAGTGATCCCTGCTCTGAAGGGCAGTGGAAGATGATTTTTTTAGGTGTATTTCGGTAGCCCCCAGGATTCCCAGCTCCCAGGTGCTGCACCAGACCCCCACTGTACCATTGCTGCTTCCCCACCCTCAATGAGAAGCGGCCATGGGGTGGAAGGGCGGTTTCCTGGGTGCTACCATAATAGACCTAATAGATAACACACACTGCATTCAGTTCAGGGCACCAATTGGAAAGGAGCCCAGAGAAGAGCAGCACAAATGATCAAGGGGCTGGAGCGCCTCAGTGACGCAGCGAAGAGGAGGAAACGGAGTGGCCTATGGGATCGAGCATTAAACAGGCCCTCGAGGAGCTTGGGTTCGAATCACGATATTGCTGCTGGCCAGCTGGGCGACCTTGGGGCAACTCACTCTGCCTCCCCGTGCCTCAGTTTCCCCATGTTGCAGATCTCGATGCCAGCCTCCATTGTAAAGCACATTGAGCTCCGCTCGTTGGGGGAGCGAAAGGTTTGCTGGTTGCAGGCATGAAGGAGGGAGGGGAATTGTGTGGGGCGACTGTTGCTAGAACAACAGCAAAGCGGCTGGAGAAGTGCCTTCCCATGGGAAAGGGGGGGAACCTGGTTATTTGGGAGGGTTCAAACAAAGCTGGCTGAACCCCTGCAGGGTGGGATCCGGCCTACTGAGGTGGGCGGGAATGTCGCTTAACACTTTTCAGCTGTGGCTCTCCCAGCCTGCTGGCGAGATAGAACCAGAGGGGTCTTCTCCATCACCAGCTGCTCTCTGTTCTCTGCCTCCAGGAGGGCTGCCCCACCCCAAAGGGATGGTCCCGGACAAGCTGCCCACCTGGCTGCAGAGCTGTGCTGAGAAGATCTCCTGCCTCGGAGCGTTTGGTGGGAAGCTGGCCAACCACGTGCTGGTGAACGAGTATCGCCCTGGGCAGGGGATCATGGTAACCTCCCTTCATGCCAGCTGCTTCCTGATTCAGTGTGGGGGCAGACTCAGAGCCTGCCTGCTCAGAGATGTGCCTAAGGGGTAGATGTTGCTGGCTGAGATTTTCAGATAGCCCAGACTGGGCTTTCCCAGGACAGTGGTGGTCAGTGTGTGTGTGTGTGTGTGTGTGTGTGTGTGTGTGTGTGTGTGTGTGTGTGTGTGTGTGTGTGTGTGTGTGTGTGTGTGTGTGAGAGAGAGAGAGAGAGAGAGAGAGAGAGAGAGAGAGAGAGAGAGAGAGAGAGAGCACTAGAACTCCTGGGTTCTGTTCCCACCTCTGGGAGGAAAGTGGCTAGACCAGGGGGCCTGTGTGTCTTGGCTCCTGACTTCACACATTTCAGCTGCCCCTGCATCACTCGGAGAGAGCAGACTGCTTCCCCAGCGGGGTTTCTATCTCGGATGTGGACCACAAGCACCAGTGACGTGTGCTTAGGGCACATCTGGCCCCTGCTCACGCTCCTGGCTTTGCCGCGTGCCTGGAGCTGTGTCAGGGAGGCATCTGCTGAGCCGCAGGGCCTGCTTGTGACGAACGGCCATGTGTGTCTCGGGCGTGTAGAGCAGTGTCCTCCTGCATTTCACGCTGGCCCCTGAGAGAAGAGCGTCGGGGGGCGTTTGCATGTGCGTGCTGGAGAGGGAGATGTTGGGTTTCAGTCTGACATCTCGGCTTCCTTCAGCCTCACGAAGACGGACCTCTGTACTTCCCCACCGTCACCACCATCAGCTTGGGATCACACACGCTGCTGGACTTCTACCATCCCATCAGCAGGGGACAGCAGGTGGACAGCCAGCAGGTGAGCGCGGAAGAACCGCCTACAGAGCTGTGGGGCGGGGCAAGTGTTAGTTTTCCTCCCTTTTGGTTTGGTGGCAGTTCTGAAAAACGGTGCAAAAAATCGATTTGGGTCAAAGCGAGCCTGGAATTCCCTGGCTTTCGTCGGTGAACCAAAAAGTTCCTTTGGGGTCTGTGCCCGAGCAGGGGCTTGTTCCTGGTTTTCTCCGGGCTGTAACCACCCAGGTGGACATGATTTGGTGTTAGGATGCTAGCAGTGACAGTAGCAGCAGCTCGTTCTACCTGCCCTTCCCTCTCCCCCAATTTTATGAAGGGCCAACACCACTTGCGACAAATTTGTCAGTAACTTCAGCTCAGCCAAAATTGCATTTTTCCCTGAATAAACGAATTTCCTGAAAACGTTTGCCCGGCTCTGGTTCCGAGTCGTATTTCTATGAGCCGGAAGGGGGTTTGCATGGCTCCTGTGATCTGCGCCTGTGAAAGGGAGCTGAGAAAAGAACACAGATTCTGTGTGTTCGTGGGGTGTCATCAGTTTCCCTCTTTTTTGGTGGTTAGTGAGGCCATGATTTTGTTGATGCCTATAGACAGGTCTAACACCTGGGGAGCAGAGAAGAAGAACGGCTGAGTGGTTAGGGAGCTGATTTGGGAGGCCTTGGTTTGATTCCCTTCTGTGCCAGAGCCATATTTTACGACCTTGGGCAAGTCACTTAACCTCCCTGGGCCTCAGTTCTCGAAGGGGAGATATTATTTGTATTATGGTAGCTTCTAGGAGTCCCAGTCCTGGACTCGGCATCTGCATTGTGCTGGGAGCGGCACATTTTTATTGCTGCTAAGTGTATCACAGTAGCACCTAGCAGCCCCCGTCTCAGACTGGGCATCCTCATTTTGCTGGGAGCAGCACATTTTCATTGCTATTGGGTGTATTACGGCAGCATCTAGACACCCCAGTCCCAGACCGGGCACCTGCATTTTGCTGGGAGTGGCATATTTTTATTGCTATTAGGTGTATGGTGGTAGCACCTGGGAGCCCCAGTCCTGGACCCAGAGCGCATGTTGTGCTGGGAGCTGTGCAAGCATGGGGCAGAAAGGCTGCCCCTCCCCCCACGTAGATCTGCCCCGCTTGCTGCAGAGGGTGGTGAGGGTAAATCCATTTCCCACAGTGAGGCACTCAGCAGGTGTCCCCTCATTGGAGTATCTAAGTACCCGAGCCAGACGGGACCTGTCCTTTCCCTCTGTGAGTTCCTGGTCCTGGGCAATGGAGTCTGGTCAGTGCATCGGGGTAGCAGGTTCCTGCTCCCTTTACTCTGAGGCCCACGTCTCTTGGCCAGCTTTAAAAACTGCCTGAGGCGCGACTGGGCAGCGAATAACCAGAGTCGTGTTTACATGTCCGTCAATGTGCAGAATAAATTTTTACATGCATTGAGGCATGCGTGGATGTGCACCAGCAGAGAAATGAACAACCTCGCTAATTAGCTGGGCAGCTTTTGACTCTCCTTACACGCCTTCAGGGGAGGATCCCTGACGTGTGACCATGCTGCCTTATGGGAGATGCACACCTGGGTTCTATCCCTGGCTCTGGGAGGGGAACGAGGCAGAATAGGAGGGGTGGGGGACTGAGAATCAGGACTTCTGTTCCTAGCTCTGGAAAGGGAGTGGAGTCTAGTGGTGAGAGCTGGTGGGGGCTGGGGGTCGGGACCAAAGCTCCCTCTGATTTTTTTCCATCTGGGCCAGAATAAATTTTGCGATGGGCACCAAGGTATGTGCGCTCCTAGTAGAAACACAAGCTGCCCACTGTGGATGGCTGTGGGTGCTCTGCTGATCAGCTGGGCTGCATAGGACTCTCTCCTGGGTGGCTGCCCAAGCACCCAGCTTAGATGAGACACTGGTCAGGACTCTGGTTCCCAGTTCTGAGAAGGGAGTGGGATCTAGTAGTTAGAGCTGGTGGAAGCTGGGAGTCTGTACGTTTGTTCCTAGCTCTGAAACGGAGAGTAGGGCTTAGTGGTTAGAGCTGAAGGGGGTTGGCTGAGAATCAGGACTCCTGGGTTCATTTTCCAGGTCCTGCTGCTGAATCACTGTGTGATCATAGACCAAATTCTGTCTGTCTCTCCATTTTCCCACCTGGAAACACCATTCCACTGCTTGGAGATCATCCTGTGGAAGCAGCTGCAGACTGGGCCGGTTTCATTCTGCACATGTGCTGTTCTCCCTTCCCAGGCCCCTGTGCCCCAGACGGAGGAACAGCGCCACTTCTTGTCCCTGCTGCTGGAGCCGCGCAGCCTGCTGGTCCTGCGAGAGGACATGTACCTCCGTTACCTGCACGGCATCCGACCCGCTGTCTCCGACACCATCACGCAGAAAGTGGCCAATGTGGCGTCCTGCAGCGTGGCCCTCGGGGACGAGCTGCACCGGGGAACCCGGGTGTCGCTCACCATCCGCCACGTCCCCAAGGTGTTGAAAACAGCCATTTTCCTGGGCAGGGGGAAGTGAGGGAGGAGTTTGGGTCCTTCTGCCCCCACGATACCCTCCCGCTGCCCAGGCTCTGGGCTGAGAGCCCTGCTGTGAGACACGCAATTAGCAAGGTGACAGGGAGGCCCAGACATGGACGGCTGCCGTGACCCCATCCTGCTGCGCACTGGGAGAACACTAAGAGATCTGACCTGTGTGAGAAGTGGAGCTGCTGGTCTCATCTGTATGGAGGCACAGAGCCGTGGACAGGACGCAGTGTGGTCTAGTGGTTAGAGCCCAAGGACAGGGTGTCAAGCCTGCTGGATTCTCTTCCTGGCACTGGGAGGGGAGGAGGGTTTAGATGGGGTGCCTGGGAGCCCATGATTCCTGGGTTCTGTTTCCAACTGGGAGACAGGCGTGAGGGCCGTGTGGTTAGAGCAGGGGATAACCAGCCGGGACTTCTGGTTTCTTCCTCTCCACTTTGCTGCAGGTTCACTGTGTAACCTTAAGGCAGGGGTGTGCAAAGTGCAGGGGCTGAAAGTTCCTAAGGGGGCGCAGCACGATCGGCTGCTGGGTCGCAGGCTCGTCCATCTCATTCATAATGTTGAAATCTGTTCCTGTTTTTATGTCTGTGTAGTCACATTTATAGACGGATAATAACGTTTTTCTGTTCTACCAGCTTATTTTCCTGCACGTGCCGAAGGGGGTGGGTTTTTTCCCCCCTTCCCCATATGAACATAACCGACGTTTCCATTGATTTGGATGATATTAGACAGGTTGGCGGGGGGGCCCTGCTAACTGCAAGGATGGAAAGTGGGACCTGATGGGAAAAGTGCGCAGTCTGTTTGCGGCGCACCCCGAGCATCGCAGACGCGCGCCGTGGACTCATCTCATGCCGACATTCAAACACGTTAATTTAAAAGCCTAATGAAGGCGCTGGTGAGCCATCCACCTGGCTGGCAGCTCCTGGCTGCTGCTACAGGCAGCTCTTGCGGTGCTGCTTTTGAACGCTCTCCTGCCGCTGTGCTTATCTCCTAGGCTGAGATCCCTGCTTGGCCAGATGCTCTCCCGGTCATGCTGTGCTCTCTGCCCCTGCTCTGTTCCTGGGGTGCTTGGTAGGTGAGACTGTGCACATGATGCAGGGAGGGAATTGGCTGTTATTCCACCTCCTGTTAGCTGTCACCGAGCGGGGCCCAATGGAGGAGCTGGAACATGGAGCAGCTCATGCTCGGCAGTGGGCTGAAGCAGCTCAGGAGCGACAAGGTGCATACCTGGGATGTAGTGGGGGACTCCAGCACAGAGGCCAGGAATACCAGCCCCTGACGTCTAGAGCAGTTGCTGGCTGGAGGCTGATAGCGTCTGGATTATTTTGATCTTCAGGCACAGTCTTAGGAACCAGGACGCCGAGGTTCTATTCCTGAGTCTGGGAGAGGAGTGAGGCCTTGTGGTTAGAGCAGACAGGGCAAGGCGTCGAGACCCCCTTGAAGTTAAAGGTCTGCCAGTCACCCGGGCCTGATGTATTCTCAAGCTGCTATTTGAGGAGGTATCTGTGCGATTAGCGATCATCTTTGAAAAGTCGTGGAAGTTGGGAGAGATTCCAGAAGACCGGAGAAGGTCAAATATAGTGCGCATCTATGAAAAAAGGAAAAAAGGACGACCCAGGAAACTATAGACCAGTCAGTTTAACTTCTAAGCCATGGAAAATGATGGAGCAATTAATCAAGAGCACCATTTGCAAACATTTGGCAGGTGATAAAGTTATAATTAACAGTCACCATGGATTTGTGAAGAACAAATCATGGTAAACCAACCTGTTTGCTTTCTTTGATAGGATAACAAGCCTCATGGATAAGGGGGAAGTGGTATCCACAGACTGCAGTAAATCACTAGCTGATGTACCCAGCTTTACCTGGGTCCTTTATCTGCAGGGTGTGTTTTTTTTTTTTTTTTCCCCCTGCTCTGGGCCCCACCCTGCCTGTCTGCAGGGTGCAGGGTGGAGCACCTGCCCATCCAAAGGCAGGCAGGGTCCAGAGCCCTGTCTCCATGGGGTCTCTGTTCTCCTGCTATAGCTGCCCCAGGCCTGGTCTATGCTGGGGAACAAAGTCTATCCCAGATACACAATTCTGGCTACGTCATTAGCCTAGCTAGAATCGAAATATCAGGATCAACTTTGTTCCCTGGTGTAGACGGGGGCTCTTTGGCCTGGTGTCCACCTCCCTTACCCAGCACGATAGTGTGGAGTGCCAGGATCAGCAGCCGAGCCCAGAGAGATTGATCTTGCCGCATCTTGGAAGAATCAGACTCGGGAGGATCGATCATGGCTGGTCGAACACACGATAAGTATAGACATACCCCTGGTAGGCACCCTGCAGTACCACCATTCCTTGCGCTTGCTGCCCTCAGAGGTGAGTCAGATGTACGTCTCCCCTCCTCTCAGTGCCCCTCCCTTTCCACGTTCTGGGAAATCCTGGGATTTCAGGCATTCCCCACTTTCCAGGCACAACCAAACCCTGACTTTGATCGAAGTTAGAGGAAGGTAAGAGGAAGTTGGGGTAAGAGGAAAATTTTGTGGTTGTAGCGTTTACGGTTTAAGAGAAGTCCTTGAACAAAGGTAGTGCCGCAGCCAGAAGGTGCACTTTGAAATATGTAGCTGATTTGATACTGTCTCACATGACCTCCTCAACAAATAGGGACGTACAACCTAGAGGGGGCTAGTATCCAGTGGGTGCATAACTGGTGAGAGAACCCTTCCCATAAAGCAGTGATCAATGGTTCACAGTAATGTTGGCAAGGCATAACGTGGGGTTGGCAGGGGGTGGTTTTTGGGACGAGTTCAGTTCAATATCTTCACTGATGATTTAGATCACAGCATAGAGAGTACGCTTCTCAAGTGTGCAGACGATACCGAACTGGGAGGCGTGGCAAGGGTTTGGGGGAAGATAGAGTCGGATCTGGACAAAGTGGAGAAGTGGCCTGAGGTACATAAGATGAAGTTTTCTAAGGACAAATGCAAAGCACTGCCCTTAAGGAGGAACAATCAGTTGCACATATGCAGAGTGGGAACTGACTGCCTAGGAAGGAGTCCTGCAGAAGGGACCTGGGGGTCATAGCGAACTGCAAGCTAAATATGAGTCAACAGTGTGACGCTGTGGCAAACATTGCCCTGGGATGTATTAACAGGAGTGTTGTAAGCCAGCTAGGAGAAGTAAATGTTTTGCTCTATTCTGTGCTGATTAGGCCTCAGCTGGAGTGTTGTGTCCAGTTCTGGGCACCACATTTCAAGAAAGATTTGGAGAAACGAGAAGCTCCAGAGAAGAGCAACAAAAATGATTAAAGGTAGAGAGAACAGGGCCTATGAGGGAGGATGGAAAGAACTGTGTTTGTTTAGTCTGGAAAAGAGAAGTGTGAGAGGGGACATACCAGCTTTCAAGTACCTGAAAGGTTGTTAGAAGGAGGAGGGAGACAATTAATTCTTCCTAATATCTGAGGGCAGGACAAGGAGCAATGGGCTTAAATTGCAGCCAGGGAGGTGTAGGTTGGATATTAGGAAAAACGTCCTGTCAAGGTGGTTAAATGCTGGAATAAATTGGCCAGGGAGGTTGTGGGATCTCCATTACTGGAGATATTTAAGAGCAGGTTAGACAAACACCTGTGAGGGATGGACTACATGGTGCTTGGTCCTGTGTGAGGGCAGCAGCCTGGACTCAAGGACTTCTCAAAGTCCCAGGATTCTGTGATCTGTAAGCCTGCGTCTGAGACGGAAGCGTGCTCAGAGCCCGGGAGGCACCATGCCTGGGTTCTAAGCCTGCTCCAGCCACTGACTCTTGTGCTTTGGGCGAGCAGGGTCTTTGCTGCATGCCTCACTTTTCCCATCAGTGTAATGGGGAGAAACGTCATGCAGCCACCTCCCAGGGAGGGTAGGGGGCTCAATTCGCAGAAGTACATGAAGTGCTGGGAGATCCCTGGAGGGCAGGTGCTAGAGGAACATGCTGTGCTGCTGTCACTGCCAGCTCCAAGCACCAGGAGTGGGAGACCCAGGTGCCCAGTTGGAGTGACTGGGCTGTGGTTCCAGTGGCATCAATATTAACTTTTCCCCTTCGGGAATCTGGCCTGCCTCACATGACTCTGTCTGCGAAGGTGTTCGGAGCAGTGAATGTCCCAGCTGAGCACGCTGTCCCCTCTGGCTGCGCTCGGGCAGGAAGGCTGTTGCGGGACTGCTCACTGTGGGACTCCTGTGGATGGTCACAGGGCCATAATCGCTTCTCCTCTTGGCTCGGTGCAATTGAAACAGGAGGCCGCCAGGCTCGGGGAGGTGGGGATCATTGATGGCGGACTCTCCTCCGGCTCTGTGGATATAGCAGAGCCAGATCTGTGAGGAAGGATGGCTGGCCCTTGGGTCGGGGCACTAGCCTTGGGCTTGGCAAATCTTCCTCGCTCTTCCACTGCCTTCCTTGTTGTCTGGGGTCAACTCACTTAGCAGTTCTGTGCCTCAGTTTCCCCATCTCTACCCAGTGGGGGTAATGCCATTGCCCTACCTCTCTGAGGGGCTGTAAGACGCTTAGCTCGTACAGTGGTGGGTGCTCGAGAAGTGTGGTCCATCAATAACCTTTTATATACCGTGGGTGCATCTACACTTGCCTTCCTCTTTTGAAAGAGGCATGCAAATGAGGTAAATTGAAAATGCAAATGATGTATAAATTTGCATATTTGGCACCTCATTTGCATATTCTAATTTCAAAAGAGCTTCTGTCAAAAGAAGAAAGCCAGTGTAGATGCTCTGGAAAGTAAACCCACCTTCGAAAGAATCCTTCTTCTCTTTATTTAATGGGAAGAAGGATTCTTTCGAAGATGGGTTTACTTTTGAAAGAGCAGCATCTACACTGGCTTTCTTCTTTTGAAATTAGAATATGCAAATGAGGTAGCAAATATGCAAATTTATTCATTTGCATTGTCAGTTTACCTTATTTGCATACCTCTTTCAAAAGAGGAATGTAAGTGTAGACGCACCCTGTGTGTGCTGGGGGCAGGGGGCAGAACTCTGTGTCTTGTCTGACCGCTCTCAGGAAGGCAGGAGTTGCCCCAAACCTTGTCAGGCTGCAGCAGTTTTCAGCTCCGTTTGGTCTCCTCCTGTGGCAGAAGAGAAGGTTTGTGGGTCTCTCGGGCCAGATTCTGGCTTGGGGCTTCACAAGTGTAAATGAAGGGAAATTGCTCCATTCTCAGAGTCGGGGGTCTCTCTTTGTTCTGTGATTTCTGCAGTGCTTAGCCCAAGGAGGGCCTTGTTTGTGGGAGGGGTTCCCTGCCACTACCCTAAGATGCCTAATACTCCTGGCACAAGGGGGGTGTGAGTGAGGCTCCCAGGTGCTGTCGTTGCATAGATGATAATCCAGCCTACCCCACTGCAGAGAATAGCCCAGGGAATCCCACCCAGCCCCCCACTACCTCCAGCCCCTATCTGACAGTCGAGCTGGAGTGGATTCAGTGCCATTCAATCTTGATTTAAAGACTCTAATGGTGGAGATTTCTCCCCCCGCCTCCAGTCCCTGGATCAGTTGTTCCTACGGTTAAGTTCTTTTCTGTTCAAAGATTTGCGCCTTATGCCCTGTCTGAATTTGACCAGATCTCTCTCAGCCTTTTCCTTGTGAGCTTGTCACTCACAGCAATCTGCCACTTCTGTAAGTACTTTTTGACCAGGATCAAAGGGGTTTCTTGCCATTTCTTTGGATAAAAACATATGCCCTGGTCTGTGCAGCATAAATAGCTCTTAAAATGGGGAACACAGCCCCTGTGAATCCCCATCTCCACCCCTGCAGGCATCATTCCCAGCCAAGGCACATCTAGCATTAGGGTTCAGCTTTCTGGCATATGAGATGGTTTGGGGACAGGGCAGGAGCATGGTGTGCTATGCCCATTTCTCTGCTCCCCAGGGCCCGGTGGGTGTGTAATGTGAGTTAGAGCAGCCTTGCGGTCACTCTGGCTGGTGCTCGGAGCTGGGCGAGAACCAAATGCGAGGAGAGCAAAGGGAGCTTACAGCTGCTTCCATGGTCCTCATTGCTGCCCCAAACACAGCAACACAAGAGCCGAGAATGCAGCCCAAAGGTCTCACAGGGCTGTCGAGCCTCTGCTGGTTTCTGTGGGGGTATGCATGCTGTGTAGAGCTTGGCTGCAGCTCCATCCCGTCATCCTGGGCCTTCCCCTTCTTGTGCATTTCATTCATCCATGGACCAATGTCCTGGTTTGCTGGCAAGACACTGGCTCGCCTTGCTGAGGCAACAGATTGTTTTCCTAATGCAGGGGCCAGATGCTCCCCGTCTGTGATGAGGAGACTGCATTGAGGGCAGGAGAAGTGGGACTAGAACTGGGGAAGTCCAGACCTCCAGTCTTCTGTGGAGTCTGCAGGACAGTTGGCACATACCATCTGCCCAACACAAACCTTAAACAGCCCCCGGCCTAAATAACCACCTGCTTTGATCCAGTGCGCCAGGCCCGTTGGCTGTTCAGAGTAAGGTTGTTGGAGGAGGATGGGGGTCCCGATCTCGGGGTCTGGGGCAGTGAGAGCCCTGATTGTGGTTGGCAGCTGGGCGATGCCCATCATGAGGCAGGCCCTGATCTGCTGCTGGCAGACCTGCAAAAGCCCAGGCAACGAAAAGCGTCAGAGAAGTCGCCGTGTTAGTCTGTATCTTCAAAAACAGCAAGGAGTCCTGTGGCACCTTACAGACTAACGGATATTTTGGAGCATAAGCTTTCGTGGACAAAGACCCGCTCCATCAGATGTGTGAGACAAAGCGGCTGTTTGCCCATGAAAGCTTATGCTCCAAAGTATCTGTTGGTCCACAAGATGCCACAGGACCTCTTGTTGTTTTTTTCAGGCAATAGAAGTCATCACTCAGCAGATGAGTTCTCAACAGCACTTCAGTTCAGGAGCAGGGTTCCCTCGAATGCTTTTCCATCCATGGGCGTAATAAATTTTGTTCTGTGCGCCAAAATGTGCAGGCGTGCACCACCAATAGAAACACAGGCTGTGTGGGGTCTCTGCTAATCAGCCAGGTGGTGCCTGAAGCTCTCCTGGGTGGCTGCTGGAGTGCTCAGCTGACGGAACGGTGCTCAGGACAGTCAGAATCGACGATACAGCATGTTACCCTGTGAGCAAAAGGGGTAACTCATTCAGTGGTTAGGTGCAGTGGACGGCTGTCCTTGTCACCGCTTGGAGGGGCAGCCATGCACTCTGTGCTTGCATGGGGGCCAAGCCACTTTTAGTTTTGGTTCCTCCGTTTGTCTTCCCACAAGCAGCTCATTAAATTTCCCTCCATCTCTTAGGAAATGCCCTTTGCCAACACCAGAGCCTGCCTCTGGATTTTCAGACAGCTCAGAGTAGAGAGAGCCCAGGTCAGAGGGAGATGACACGGCTTTAATGGTAAGTTTCAATAGTGTAATATGGCAGGAGTAGAATCTCTGATTGTCTGGCTGTAACGTAACCTGGATTCTGTCTCATCTGTGGCAGTGGTGACGTTCTGATTCAACCCTTTGGGGAAATCCCAGGCTTTGTAGAGCCATTTATTGGCTTTTCTTCTGATATCTGCCATCGGCCAGCCTGTTTTGTGAAGGAAATTCAACCCGGAGAACTGTCTCAAATCCCCCTCGCCTGTAGGGTTGAGGTGGCCCTGCAGCTGAAAAAGCAGGGCTGTGACTCGGGTGTTCCCAGCTCTATACAGTTACAAAACTAGGGGGTTAGCGGGTTAGAGTGGGGGCTGAGAAGTAGGACTCCTAGAGGGGGTCTAAGTTGGAGGACAGTGAGAACTAGTGGTTAGACCAGGGAGGTGGCTGAGCTCTAGGGCTGCTGGGTTCCTAACTCTGGGAGGACAGTGAGGTCTAGTGGTTAGAGTGGGAAGGGGGCTAGGCACTAGGGCTCCTGGGTTTTAGCCCCAATGTTGGGAGAACGGTGAAGTCTAGTGGTTAGATCAGGGAGGGGGCTGGAAGTTAGGATTATCCTGGGCTCTATCCCTAGCTTCAGGAGAAGAGTGGAGTCTAGTGGTTAGGGCAGAGGGCAGGACTCCTGGGTTCTATCCCCAGCTCAGGGAGGGGTGGTTGTCTAGTGGTTAGAGCAAGCCAGGACTCTTGGATTTTATTCCTGGCTCTGTCACCACCTCACTTCCCTTCCTGCCCTCAGTTTCCCCATCTCTAAATAGCCCCATGCTGGGTGCACCAGTGGCACCCAGCGCCCTAGCAGGATGGCCTTTCCCAGCACCTCATTCCTAGCTGGCTGTGCCCGTCTGGCATTGGCAGCCCAGCCACTGCCCTGTGTTCCCCTCTGCCCCCGGCACAGCATCCCAGTATCGTTCCCCACCTGGGACTGAGCTAGCTCAGCCCTTGGGGCCCGATCCCCTGAACCACCCGGGCTGCTTTGCATGCGCCCTGTTTGCATGAGACGGCTGGGCTGGGCTGGGCTGTCAGGCGAAGGTCAGGTTACCTGGCAGCACTCCACCCTCCCTCTCGCTGCACTGCCTTTGTGCCATTCTCCAGCCTTGCGCACCTGCTGCGGGAGCGAAGCTCCCATCCACTCTGGACAGGTGAGGAGCGGTGCCGCCGGGGGAGCTCGGGCTCTCCAGACCGTGCCAAGGGGCAGGTGGAGGACGCTGCCATCCTGTCCATGGTTGATCAGCCGGGATGATGCAAAGGACCCCCAGTTCTCACGGAGGATTAGAATGAAGCTGGTTGCTTCCAAGGTACGGCGAGGGCAGGCACAGGGCGGGGCAGCTGTCCCTGGGCTGGCGGCAGTAGCCAGCGTTACTGGCCCGTCAGTCTGGCCTCTCGGCTGATGGGAAGGGGAGGCGGCTGCTGCCCGGGGCCTCCGGCCCTCCACTCTCCAGCTGTCAAGGAGTGGGGTGGGGAGAGAATCCGGAATGAGCAGCCACATGATTGGGACTCTGCCTCTGCGTAGCACCCAGCACAATGGGAACCCCCCCTGCCCCGGTCTTGCATGGGGGGGTTGGTGTGATGGGCCCTGGATGCGGTCCCCCGATCTCAGTGAGCAGGGAGCAGTGCTGGCTCCCCTGCGTTGTGGGGTTGCGCAGTGACGGGTGTGGTGGGGCCCTTCCTGCTCCATGATTAGTGTCTGTGCTGCGCCTGGTACGATGGGAACCCCCCAGTCTCAGCTGGGGGGTGGGTCTGTGCTGCCCCTATCGCAGGGGCGGGGGAATCAGTTCAGGAGAACTGCCCAGCACGAGGGCTTCTGATGGGGGGCAGGGAGGGGGCAGGTCTGTGCTGTCCTTGGAACAGTTGTGGGGTCTGTGCAGTGTTTGGTATATGGGGCTACCTTCCCCAGCTGGGGGAAGGGGGCGGAGGTGGTACCATAAAACACGTAATAAAACAGCCACAATGGAAACAGGAAGCTCTGTTCATCCCTGGCAAAGCTTCCCCCCGACTCCACTGGCTTTGAGGGGTGCTGGGAGGGAGATTCCTGGCTGGAGCAGCGTTACCAGGAGCTGGTTTGGAGGAACAGGTGTGCGCAGCAAAGTCAATATTTAGTCTGTAGTTTTACCCCCAGCTGCCAGGCTGGAGACGTGGCCTGGTCGATGACAAAGTGCAAAGTTTGTGGCTTCCAGGGGTTTACAGTACATCACTGCTCGCGGGTGGCAGGGAGCTGAGGCAGGGCTTCCTGGAGCAGAGGTTTAAAGGGGACAGGCTGCAGAAAATATATGGTGTCAGCAACCCCGGATCGGGCCCGCTGGTCCTTTGTATTTTAAAGCCTACGGTCTGTCGGTAGGTGAGATTGAACTTACAGCCCTCGGGGCTAAAGCAGGGGCGGGCAATAATTTTCACAGGGTGGCCAGGCCGTGAATTTTGGTGCTGGTCTTGGGCTGGCTCCAGGCGCCCCTGGAAGGAGCAGGACCTGGAGCAGAAGGGACGGAGCACGGGGCTACAGAGAGAGACCACAAAAGTGTGTAAGCGTGACAGGAACACGCGTGTGAGACAAATGGGGTGGCGTGGTGAGCGTCCGCTGTGGTATGAGTGTGGCGGTGACTGTGTGTGACACACTGGGGGGTGTGATGGTGCCACAGAGTGAGCGTGTGCTGTGTGTGTGACGGTGACACAAAGCGTGTGCTGGCTGCTGCTGGTAAGTTTCAGAGGAAAGCCGTCCTCTGTCTCTTTAAGGGAAATCTGTCCTTCTCTGTTGTCTCCCTGCTCTGCCCTCCTGAGTCACTGACCATCCATACTTCAGGCTGGAGCAGCTCCGCTGTGAATCCCCTTCTCCCTGACCCCTGCTCTGCCGAGATGAGGTGCAGGGGCAGGGGAGCACCTCGACTTCAGCCTTGTCCTCTCCCCTCCCCGCCCTTCTGCTCAGCTAGGCAGAGAATCCTAGGAGCAGCTCTGCTGCAAGTGGAACAAGGTGGGGGGAGGGGCAGCTGAGCCCACGCTGCCGGCTGTAAGTACGCACGCTCTCCTCGGCTGGGCAGGCCAGATCCGGCCCTCGGGCGAGATTTTGCCCACCCTTCGGCTAAAGCATGAGCTAAATGCCAGCTGGCTCTCAGCTAAGGCAGTAGAGCTGACTCGGTTTCCTGGCTCTGGAGTTACACGGAGGTTGCCAAGAACGCAGCCTCTGCGTAAGTCGGGTTCTGCTGTATGCGGACCTGTGGCAGAGCCGCACCTGAAGTTTATGAGCCGACAGGCAGGCTGCACGGGACTTGGCAGTTCTGGAGTGAGAAGAGGGGATGTTGGGAGCTTCCCAATGGCACAGCGCTGGGGGCCCCGACAGATTTATAGGCAGGGGAAGCTGCCAGCTGTGCTGGCTGCATACACGGGGGCTAGGAAGGGCGGAGGGTTCCCCTTGCTCCCTGCAAGGGTCTGAAATGGAGAGGGGTGTTTCCTTCCCCGTCCCCTCCTGCAGCCCGGGGTAGCAGGCTTGCAGAAATTTGGGCACAGCCCAGGATGCCCAGAGCCTGCACCCCCCTCTTAAAGCTCCTCCCCGCCCCACCTGGAGCTGGTATGAGGGCAACGGGGGATTGGGGCAGTGGCCAGCACAGTGGTCGTGTAAATGCAGGGTTATGAGTTCAATCCTTGAGGCCTTTCAAGGTTCTAGCACAGGTTAGATTTAAAAAAAAAAAAAAAAATCCTGCTAGGGATGGCAATAAGCCCCACTGTGCATGCAAGTGCCTGGACTCCATGACCTCTCCAGGTCTCTTCCAGCTCTATGAGCTACGTAAGTGTACGTCATGGCTAGAATTGGCTTTGATGGGGGCCAGTGAATGGCTTGGGGGGAGTGACTGGTGGGCAGCTGCTGTTGTAGCATTCTCCAGATGCCAGCAGCAGCAGCAGGAAGATGCCTGAGATGGGTCCCTTTGCATTTCATGCTCTGGAGGAGTTAGTTCCAAATGCTCCTGCTTGATTATTTCCCCTTCAGGCCAGTAGCAAGGGCCAGGCAGGATGTCTGGGCAAGAGAAAGTAGGAAGGGGAAACGGAGGCCCTGGCTCGCCCCAGGGGCAGTCAGGATTCAAATACAGTGCTGCTGAGTTCTAAAGCAGCATAAAGGCCCACAACTGACCCAGATCCACAGGAATCAATGACAAGTGTCGGGTGAGGGAGGGAAACAATCTGCCCCTGTGGGGCTGGGGTCCACTCTGGGGCTACTAGGGAGGGACAGTGTGCTGGAGTCTGGGGAGTTGGGTTTGGGCCCAGTTAGCCTGTGCAGAGCTCTCCCCACAAGGCTCTGCCGTGGGCATCGGGTGAGGTCTGGCTGAACAACTTCAGAGTAACCATGAGAGTTGCCAACTGCCCGTGGGGCACATGGAATTTCTGCCCTGACCCAGCCAGAGACCTGCTAACAAGCAGCTCCCACACCCCTTTGGGGTCCCTGGCCCCCCGGTGAAGAGCTCCATTGAGAGGCGCCGCCCTTGGCCCAGCAGCCAGTGGCTGTTCTCAGCTGGGAGCAAAACTGGTGCGGAGAAGTTGGGGGAAAGTAAACACTCTGATTCTCAGCTGCCACCGTCTGACAGCCTAGGCTGGTCCCACCCCACCGCGTGCCTCAGTTTCCCACCCCAGTAACATGCAGCCACAGCTGCTCAGGCCCTGGGAGGTGTTTTGTCTTGTCCTGAAGGAACATGCTAGGGCCCAGCAGGGAGCTGCTGTGGGATGTGGCGGGCTGGGGGCTGCCACCTGGAACAAGGCATGGCTGTAAATCGACCCTTTTTACCCTGCCCGGCTCTATCCCCCCACATCCCAGATCTGCCCCATGGGCCCTAGGGGGCAGAGAACAGCTATGCCTAAGGACCAGGGGCACTTCTTCCACCCTGGCTGCAAGGGGGAGGGGAGAATTCTCCAAGGGTTTTCACCCTGGTGTGGGCCAGAAGGGCCTCAGCCAGAGAGGAGCTACCAGATATGGGCACGTTTTTTGTGTGTGTGTGTGTGTGTGTGAGCGAGCGAGCGAGCGAGCTATGGAGTGTGGGTCATACAGGCATATTGTGTGTGAGTGAGAGTGAGCGAGCTGTGGAGTGTGGGTCCTATGGGCATGTTGTGTGTGTGAGAGCGAGCGAGCTGTGGAGTGTGGGTCCCTCTGCATTTTTAACATTTTTTAAAATGTAATGTTATTTATTTACGCCGCCTCTTCCAACACCGTAGCTTGTTTGCAGAGTTCTGGGTCTGTTTGCTCAGGAATTAAGGAGGCCACCAGCAAGTTCCTTCCAGAGGGCACCGGCGCCAGGGAGAGGCCCATCGAGACAAGAGAGCACAGGAGACGGGCGTGCTGCTAGACCTGCCCGGCACCGATGAAAGCAACCCCACGTCACGTTTTATTTATGTGATGTGGGGTGGCACGGGAGGGTAATGGTGGGAGCAGTGGGTGCTGAGCATCAGGACTCCTAGGTTCTTTTCCCAGCTGTTGGAGGGCAGTGGTGTCCAAGGGTTAGAGACGGAAGGCCTGGGATCCAAGACTGCTGGGATCCAATGCATCCCTAATTCCAGGAGGGGAGTGGGGTCTAGTGAGCTATTCAGGGACTGGGAATCAGAATGCCTGGGTTGTGTCACCATGTCTTTCAGGGGAGCATGGCCTAGGAGTTAGAGCAAGGTCACCAGGCGCTGGGTGGAGGGGCTGTTCTTCATTTGTAATGAAGGTGGAGCGGGGGCTCAAGCAGGTTTTTCACAGATACAACTGATGCCACAAGCCCAGGGTGGGAAAAATTAAGCCCTGGCGAGAGGCCGTTATTCCTATAGCATAAGGGGCTGTGGGGCAGGAGCAGTGGGTGCTAGTCCTGGCTTTGCCCCTGAAGCTTACAAAGCAATGTGGACCCAGTGAAAATCCTGGCCCCCAGTCCCTCCACCCCCCCTGCAATCTGTCCCCTGGGTGAAACCCTCCATCGACCCAGTCCCCTCCACTGTTCTCTTGCCAACCATGCTGGACGAAGGGGGAATCTTTTCCTGTGCCTGGTCTCATTCCCCTGACACCCAGAGGCTGGGATCCAGCTCACTCAGGAGGCTGGTGGCATGGAAATTGCCCAGCAAACATCTGGGGTGGGGCAAGTTAAGGCCTCTGGAGGCCTTAACCCAAACCCCTAGTTGGTTTGCACAAATCTTTGAAGGTAGCAATGCAGGAAGGGCAGGGTGGGGGAGAGGGTGCATGGCTCAGCTGATGGCCTGACTCCTTCTGTGGGTCTGGCCAAAGAGGAGGGAGCTGAAAGGTAGTTCACCCTGGCAGTGGTGGAGCCCTGGGATGTCAGTTCTGTTCCAGGCATGGGCTGCGTCCAGCAGGCACAGCTGGAGGGGTGTGAGCTTTGAGCTGGCGGGGCGATGGGTCTGGCATCGGTTTGGGGCTGGGTGCGGTGAGACCCAGCCTGTTCTGCTACTCAGTCCAGTCTCCTTGTCCTATCTGTTTCCATCTGGTCTTGGACTTGGATTAGAAACTCGAAGGAGGGGATGGTTTGTACAGCCCCTAGCACAATGGGGGTCCTGAGGCATGGCTGGGTGCCTTATGCCCTACCATAGTACATCCAATAGCCATCAAAATGTACAGTACCTGGCGCGGGGGTACCCCACTCCTGGACTAGGACTCCTAGACACTACTATCCTACACCTCATAGGAACGAACATCTACAGCACTGAGCAGAGTGAAGTTCTGGTTCATGATTGTGGTGCAGGCCCACCAAAGCGGGAGAGCAACTGCCCTGGGGCTCCTGGGTGCATTTTTTTGATACAGTTTCCCACCACATTCTTGCCCATAAGCTAAGGAAGTGTGGGTTGGATACGTGGACTATAAGATGGATAAAAAGCTGGCTAGATGGTCAGGCCCAACAGGTTGTGGTCAATGGCTCAATATCTGGATGGCAGTTGGTTTCAAGTGGAGTGCCGCAAGGCTCGGTTCTGGGGCTGGTGGTGTTCAACATCTTCATTAATGATCCAGATGAGGGACTGGATTGCACCCTCAGCGAGTCTGCGGATGACACGGAGCTAGCAGGAGAGGTAGATATGTTGGAGGGTAGAGAGAGGATCCAGGGGGACCAGGATAAATTGGAGGACTGGGCCAAAAGAAATCTGATGAGGTTCAACAAGGAGAAGTGCAGAGTCCTGCACCTGGGATGGAGGAATCCAAAGCATTGTTACAGGCTGGGGACTGACTGGCTCAGCAGCAGTACAGCGGAAAGGGACCTAGGGGTTATGGTGGATGAAAGGATGGATATGAGTCACCCGTGTGCCCTTGTCGCCAAGAAGGCTAACGGCATACTAGGGTGTATTAGGAGGAGCATTTTGAGCAGATCTAGAAAATTGGTTGTTCCCCTCTATTTGGCAGTCTTGGCCCCCTCCCAGTACAGAAAGGATGTGGATTTGCTGGAGCAGGTTCAGGGAAGGGCAGCGAAAATGATGAAGGGTCTGGAGCACATGACCTCTGAGGAGGGGCTGAGGGATTTGGGCTTATTTAGTTTCCAGAAGAGAAGACTGAGGGGGGATTTAATAGCAGCTTTCAACTTCCTGACAGGGGCTCTAAAGAGGCTGGAGAGAGGCTGTTCTCAGTGATGACAGATGGCAGAACAAGGAGCAAGGGTCTGAAGTTACAGAGAGGGAGGAGAAGGTTGGATATTAGGAAAAACTATTTCCCCAGGTGGGTGGTGAAGCACTGGAATGTGTTACCGAGAGAGGTGGTGGATTCTCCATCCCTTGAGGTGTTTAAGTCCTGGCTGGACAAGGTCTTGGCTGGGATGACTTAGTTGGGGTTGATCCTGCTTTGGGCAGGGGGCTGGAATTGATGACCTCCTGAGGTCCCTTCCAGCTGTGTGATTCTATGGCTCTTGTGGCAGCGCTGTTAGCCAGAGCCCCAGCCCTTTAAATTGCCACTGGAGCGCCGTGCAGAGCGCTAAGGGTGGTGCTTGGAGCTACTGGGGGGTGGAGGGGGCGCGGCACACTCTGGGCACTGTGGAGGGCTGGCTGCTCCAGCCCTGCCCCTTATGCCCGAGGCCACGCCCCTTCCACCTGAGGCCACACCCCTTCTGGGAGCACAGAGCCCACCCCCTGCCTACCTTGCCCCAGGGCCGGGCAAGTCTGTCAACCCCCTCTGCTGGGGTGGGTAGGCACTACCGTAATACACCTACTAATCCTAGTGTTGCCCCTGGCTTTGAGCCCCGTAGCCAATATTCAGGGGCCTTGCGGGGTTATTTCCATTAGGAGGAAAAACGTTGGTGACCGCCAGGCGTAGCCTCGGCGTAACCAAGTCTGGTTACACGAAACGTGCAGGACGTCCTGTTTCACAGTAGGAAAAAAAGGACAACAGGCGGCTTCCTCCCTCGGCAATCCCCGGCTGCCCCCGGTGGGCCCTGTGCCCAAGAAGTCTGGTCCCTCCGTCACCGCCCAGGGTCATGGGCCTGATTCGGGCTTCAAGCGTCAATCAGTCACTTCCTCCCCCGCCTCTCTGATTGACCCCTGTAATCTGGGCGCTGGAGAGGGCAGATTTTGCTTTCCTCTGAGGCACTGGGGATTGGCTGCAGCTGGAGATGAGGCACTGGATGGGGTGAACCAGTGCTCTGGGGTGGCCTCAGGTGCCTGGCTAGGAGGGCTCGCATGCCCAGGGTCCAATGCATGCTCAGATTTGGGATCGGGAAGAAATTTCCCCCAGATCAGACTGGCAGGATTTTTTTCGCTGAAGCACAGACTGTGGGGCATCTGCTGGGCTCATCCCGGCATCTCTCACCCATTCCCTGCCAGGGCGAGGGCCTTGGGCAATGGTCCCCCCTAATTGTTTCCATCCGCATGCAGAATAAATTTTGTCCTGTGCACCGGGGCATGTGCAGATGTACACCACTGGTTGAAACACGCATTGCTGTCGGTGGGGGCTTTGCTCATCAGCTGGGTGGCCGCCCAAGTGCTCATCTTACAGGGAACACCCCCGGGGGCCCTGCCGGCCCCTCGGCCTCTGCCTGCAAGTCGCAGTTTGATCTCAGGCGAGCTCAGTGTTGAGGTATTTGGGAGGAACAGAATGTCCGGAGAGTGGTGGCTCTGCGGGAGGACAGGCCATGTGATTTAATGCTCCCTTCTGGCCTGGAACTCTGTTCCCCTGGTGCTCGGCCTCCACCTGCCACTTCCTGCTGCCCTTCTCCTCGCGCTGCTGTTGGCGACCACCCATCCATGCAGCATAGCTCTGACCGGCTAGTTTGGCGTCTTCCCCTCGCTCGTGGCCGCCTTCCCCAAGTAAGGGGCCTGGATGGCTTCTTCGGCTGGTCCTGGAGCAGGGGGGCTGCTGGCCAGGCTGCTTTGTGTTCTTCTGCTCGAGGATGTGAGTGCCTCTTGCATTAGCCGTTGGAACAACCTACCGCTCTGCATCACAGCAGCTAGGAATGGTGGCAGTGGTCAGACCAAGGGCTGTCGAGCCCAGGTTCCTGGCTCCCCATGGTGGTCAGTGACAGGCGTTTCAGAGGCAGTGACCAGAACAAGGCAACCATCCCATCAGCCTCTCCCAGCTTCTCTCCTCTGCCCCCTTTCCCATGCCCCCATCGCCGCCTCCTACCACTCTGCCTCCGCAGGCACCAGTTTCAGAGCCTGGGTCCTTGGCCCAGGGGGCCGGCTGACTTAAGGTGCCAGTGGCAAACGAATGTCTCCCTCGCCTTGCTGGCTGTTCTCCTATGCTGCCAGAGGCTGTGAAAAGTGGCTGCCAAGCTGCCATTAGTCCAGCCGCCTCTGGTAGCAGATACAGGCCCCGCTGGTCGCTCGTGCCAACTCTCCGCTCCAGGGAAGGCCTGGGCTGGGGCAGTTAGGCCTCCTTTGCATTCTCTGTGTCCTTGGCCCTTTTGTGTCAGAGTTGCGCTGAGGCTGCTCTAAGTGACCGGGGGGTGGGGGACAGGATCTGCTCACTATGCAGAGTGCTCCAGGTACACCCCGATCTGCCTCCTATGGTGGGGACAGAGAAGAACCACAGTGCAGTGAGTCCCAGCCGCCCTGTGACCTGCTGCTCCTGCCGGCCGCACACTGGCAGGGGAGATGCTCTGGCTGGATTGTGAGAGGTGGCGGGGGTGGGTTCTCGGGGGCTGTTTTTCACCCATTTTGCAGCTTCGCTGTGCAAGTGACACCCTTCCGCACAGGCCTCCCCAGCGGGGCTGTAATTTACGAGAGCAGAACTCCCTTCCCTGCCCTCCCAAATTTTCTCTGCACCTGTTGCCCTTAGGACTTCCTGTCTCCCCACCAGGGCCCCCCAGCCTGGGTTCCAGCCAGCCCTGCTGTTCTCCCAGTACAGCCAGTGGCTGTCCTGTTACTCAGGTGTGATCCATTTGTGCCCAGACAGGACTGGCTGGACTTTCTCCTGGGAGGGACAGTCGGGGTCCTCTGCCAATTTCCCAGCTTCGTCCAGACTCCTAGAGTCCCTGCCCCAAGATGCCTGCCCCGCCGGCGGGGATTGTGCAGTGTGGGGAGGCAGAGGAGTGGAGGGACAGCCCTGCTCTGCGGCAGCATCGGATGCTCCCCACGCACTGTGGGGAGCTGGCGCCCACCGTGTCCGGCTGTGGTGTCTGCGCGGCCTCTCTGGAGAAGCGCATCAGGTGAGGCTCAGATCCAGTATTTGGGCAGGAAGGAAGCAACACCCGGTATCGGGCATTGGAGGGGTGTCGACCTTCGGGTCCTGCCGCATGCGAGGTGGCCGATGACCCTCTTCTTCCTGGAATCCTGTCGGGGGGGGGGTGTGTCCCCAGGCCCTGCACCCCATCCGCAGCCGCATGTGACGCATTCAGCCTGCAGAACAGAAAGTTCATTAGGCCACAGGGACACAGGATAGAACAGACTTATCAGCGCAGGAGCCAGAAACCATCAGTCCCATCTGTCTGGGGGAGCAGGGCCCAGAGGGGGTCCCTGAGCCAGGGCCCTGGCCTTTTTCCTCCCTCTCTAGCCAGCCCAGACCGTCCCCATTCAACTACCCAGTTCCAGTGCAAACCAGCTGGCCCCTCCTCCGGCCTTTGTCCTGTTTCCCCGGGAAGGGCTCACCTGGTTGCCTAGGTTACAAGGAACAGGGAGGGCCTGGCCTACGTGGGAGAAATCCCCACAGGGAAACTTCCCACACCGCTATGCCCTGAGGCTGTGCCTAGGGAAACTGAGGCACCACAGGGGGATAAAATCCTTACACACCCCACTTTGTCACAGCTGCAAAGGGCTGTGGGGTTTGGGGTCCTGAGGTTACCTGGGTCTGTCATCTTGTGAGCAGGGATGGAAAGTGTTGAGGTGAGACAGGGGTGTGGGGGAGGGGAAGCACTGGGGGGGTGGGGGGATGCAGTGGTGAGGGTGGGGGCTGGGTTTTAGGGGTGTGGAGATGGGGAATCTACAGCTCCTCAAGACACCAGACATTCCCTGCCACTGTCCCCAGTGTCCCTGGGACTCTCCCCGGTCAGTTACAGGCCCTGGATGGTTGTGGCAGAGGAGCCGAGTCTCTGGTGTGCATGGCACATGGGGCTCGGGCCAGGCCGTGGTGATGGGGGCCGTGGCAGCCTGGGGCGCTGGGATCACCGCGTGCCATGAGGATCTTAGTCTACTCTGTCTCCCTGCAGGGCCAAGCAGGCATGCCGGCTGCATGAGCTGACCCTGGAGTCCCTGTCCCGCTTCCAGGACTGGCTGCAGGCGGCAGAGCTGGGGGCTGCCTGCCCCGCCTCCTCACAGGTGCTCTTCTCTGTGGCCAAAGAGGAGCTCAAAAAGTTCGAGGTGCGGAAACATCAGGGCAGAACAGGTGGGCGTGGGGAGGGGGCAGCCCAGCCCGGTGGATGGAGCAATATACTTGCTCTGCCACCCTTGCCCCACTCTGTGCCTCAGTTTCCCCTGTTCCCTTTTGTCTGTTTCAAGGTGGGGCAGGGGTCTGTCCCTTGCTGTGTCTCCAGGCCACGCCCAGCACAATGGATTGGGATGTAGGGTGCTCCTGTAATGCATATAGTAAGGCCCAGCACACTGGGGTCCCGATCCTGCATGGAGATGTCAGGGCTCCCGTTAATTACACAGGGCGGCCCAGCATGATGGGGCCCTGACTAGGTGGGGCTGTTGGAGCTTCTGTAATGCACATAGTTAAGACTCAGCACAGTGGGGATGGGAGATGTTACTGTATTGCACCTAATAAAGCTCAGCACAGTGGGGTCCCAAACTCCAGTAGATACGACCGACCTATACCTCATCATCAGGTGATGGGCTCTCAAACCCAGATGGGGACTGTAGATACTACCATAATACGCCTAATAAAGCTCTGTTCAATAGGGCTGGGTGGGGGCTGGCAGCTGCTACCGCATTTAGCCTAAAAGGACTGAGCATGCTGGCAGTAGGTGGTAGTCCAGTACACCTATGGAATAACGCTGTTTTCTTCTGTGCAGTGATGTTGGCACAGCCGGGGGAGGGCGTGGCTGGCAGCAAGTCCCCTCAGGGGAGCTGTTCGGCAGCAGAGGAGCTGCCGAGTTGGGTTTCTTGAAGTGCTTTTATTTCCAAGGTGCCAAGAGAGCTAAGTATGCAGAAGATTAAGCAAGGGAAATGTATCACCCACTGCCGCTTGGCAAGAGGGTAACGAGATCTCCAGACTTACGTTGTGAGAGAACAGGGAGCAGAACCCAGGTGTCCTGCCACCTGCCCCCCGGCTCTAACCAGTAGCCCCTATTTTCCTCCCAGCAGGGGGACTAGAACCCTACATATGTTCCTCGGATCAGTACAGTGGGAAGGCCTGCAACAGAGGCTCACCAGAGGGCAGTGATGGCGGTATCTGAACACAGCACTGCCAATGAATTGATCCTCCTTGCCCCACACCCAAAGATGGGGAAACTGAGGCACAGAGGGACACTGTGTCTTGCAACTTCTCTGACAGGGGCCGGCAACAAAGCCAGTCCTAACCCAGTGCTAACTAGCAGTTCCTCACCAGTGCTGGGGTCCCTGTCTCCCTCCAGGTGCTGAAAAGGCAGATCCAGGAGAAGCTGCTCCATCTGGAGGCCTTAAACAGGCAGTACAGGCAGCTGGTCCAGGCCAATGGCACCAGTTTGCAGGGCCGGCTCAGGGCCGCGATCCAGGACAGCAATCAGCGCTGGGACAACCTCCAGAAACGAACTGCTGCCATCCTGAAGAGACTAAAGGTACCAGCCGGCTCGTCCTTGGGGTGGATGGAAGGGCACCGGCAAGGTGGAGAGGGAGTGTTGAGCACCCTTAAAACAGAGCAACACTGATTGACACCAGATAAGAATCTGGCCCAGGGAGTGAAATTGATCAGGCCCAGACACATGGCACGCAGCTGAGTGAAAAGAGCAAAGTATCACCCTGCTCCCACCCTGGCATCTGATTAATTAGAGGTGGAATCTCTCTGATCCTGCTTGGTCTTGTTGGGCAACATCCATAATCCAGCATGACATTAGTTAGCTGGATGGCCACTTATCATGGGCGTGGCCAAGTTTCCCACAGGCCCATAAAGTTTATTTCCAGCCACCAGTCCTGGATCTCTGTGTTCTGTGCTGCTATTTAGCTGTAATATACCCCGAGCATGTCTTGTAAGAGCCTAGTAAGCAGTGGAAGGGTTGGTAAACATCCTAGACACTTTGACCTCTTGGGGTCTGGCACATTCTCTTGTCCAGCACCTGTCAGGTCCCAAGCATACCGGATTAGAGAGATTCAACCTGTAGTATTACTACTGATTCACCATTTACATCATGAGAGTGCCGGGAAACACAGACCCCTTGTGTCAGGCGCTGTACAAACATCACACAGGGAGACGGTCTGCCCCGAAGAGCAGCTTGGGGTTCACATGAGAACAAATTGCCAGATGCTTTTGCAAGTGTGTCTGTCGAGAAATCAAAATCCTCGCCCTTTATGATGATAATTAATAACCTCCAGTGCTATTGGCAACAGGCAGGACATCGAAATGCCAGTAGGAACCACGGCAGAGATGTTCTGTTGTGCAGCTTCCTGCTAAACCTGCTGGCTCGGTTTGATTTTGGTTGCTTTGTTTGTTTCAGTATTTTGTCAGCCAGCGGGAGGAGTTTGAATGGGAGCGGGAGACGGTGCAGGTGCGGCTGTCAGAGCTGGATCTGTGGCTGACGGATGTGGAACATTTCTCGGGGGGCAGCTCTCTGGAGAAAATGAGGCAGTTGCAGGTAAAAGAGGAGTGTCCTCTCATGAAGGATAAGGCATGCGGGGGGGGGACATATATCGTTGGCCCCTTGCGACATCTAGCTGCAGCCGTGCCAGATACACACCCGTGCAGCTGCATCTAAGGATGATCTAGCATTCATGTGCATCCAACGTGCTGGGGAGCTTGTCTGCAGGGCGAGGGCTGAATACAAGCCCTCTCCTGGTGTTGGTGCTGTCCCCAGTGTGGCTCTAGGGGGCGCTATGCTGCAGGGAGCCAGTGTCTTAGTGCAGTGAATAAACAGCTGCCACATCTCACCCCAGAGCTAGCTGCATTTCCATGCTGGCTGAAGTGATCGTTGCTTAGGCTTCCTCTAGCCCCTCTCATGGGAAGCAGGGAGGCCTCATAATTCGTGGGCTACACATTAGTATCTGTGAGGAGCTTTGAGTGGGAAGAGGGCAAAGTACCCGCATTGTTCTGCGGTGGGCAGAGCGGTAGCTCCAGCAGTGGCAAAGTAATACGAGAATGTGCATGTGATGACACAGAAGTGCACAGTTTACGCCAGGCCCCTGCCCCACCCCGATCACCTGTTTGCATAGAAACTGTTGTTGGTTCACCAAAGGGGAAGTTTTATTTCTAGATAATGACGTACGGCTGAGCTGGTTTCAGGTGTCTACATTTCACTTAACCTTCCAGGTGCTGGGCTGCCAAAGCACTCAGGTAAATGGGGGTGATCTAAGGAGCAAAAAGACCCCACATAGGCCCTGGGGAAGTAAGACAGGCTCATTCCAGCCTGGAAAGTAATTTTTCTCAGCAAAGTTCTAGCATCTGCCTTCCAGGGATCTCCAAGCACCTTCATTAACTCAGCCTCCGGGGGACATGAATCGATAGCCTCTGCTCGGTTTTATAGGTGGGGAAACTGAGGTACAGAGCAGGGAAGTGGGTGCCAAAGTCTTACGGGGAGGCTAGCTAGGAACAGAACCCAGGAGTCTTGACTCCCAGTTACCTCCTTCAAACACAAGCTCAAACTTCTCCAGGGTGGGAGTCCTTCAGATCCTTGGATTGTGTTAGGTGGGTCTCAGATGTATTCTATTCTCTCTCTCTCTCTGTCACACACACACACACACACACACACACACACACACACACACACACACACACACACACACACACACACACACACACACACCAGGTCCCCCTCCAGCAGGGGGCTGCAGACAGAGACCCCACCCCCATGATAATAAACTTTAAAAGTCCATAAGGAGCAAGGCAGGTGGGTGTTTGGATGACACTGAAATATTTACTGTGATCAGGTGGATCACAGTCCTCTGTGGGGATGAATCGCTGCAGGTTCCCTGTCTAAAACACCTTCCTGGGAGCTGGGGCTGAGACCCAGGGTCCCTTTCATGTTTAGATTGCTAGTTCCCATCAATAGGGATTGAAACTTGACGAGTGTTTCCTCTGGGCAGACAGTTGGCCAGGCCTCAGGTCACTAGAACACTAGCGGTCCTTTTCTGCCAGGAATCACCTTGTGCTTTCCACAGCAGATCGCAAAATGCTTCCCCAAGGAGGCAGTATCACAAGCCCCATTTTACAGGTGTGGAAACTGAGGCACAGAGTAGGGCCATGGCTTGCCATAGCAGGCTCCTTCTCCTGAGTCTCAGCTGGTAACCTCGGTCAGCGAGCCGCATTCTACCCACCCTGTGTGGACTTTGTTCTTCTGCTGAAGTCATGGAGTGGTATTAAAATAGCACCCGACTGATTGGTTTCCCAGAGCCCTACAGCGGGAGGTGGGAACTGGTGATGAGGTGTATTACTAGCGTCTGCTTGATCAAACCAGCTGGCATCAGTTTGCATGGAAACCGAGAGCAGGGAGGTGCCAGATCGATACCTAGATTAGCTTATTACTTCCAGGTAGCGATCGTGCCTGTCCCTGGGCTGTGCTACAAAGCGTAATAAACCCAGTGGCTGAGACCCTGCAGGGCTGTGACCCTGGGCGCCAAGGGCTCAGCAGGGTCAGGAACTGCAGGGAGCACCCACGCACGCAGGTGTCGGGAACCCGTGGTTCATTTGGTCTTGCCCGCCTCTCTGGGGAACACATGAGACTGTGGTGTTAGGGGTGGGGGCACTCTGCTTGGCAGCCAGTGTGAACACCAGTGCTACACGAGTGGGCACTTTGCTGTGGGGAGCAGATGGGGGCTCCAGCCCAATACCCCAGTGCAGCTCTAGGGGGCGCTGTGCTGTGGGTCTGAGCAGGGGGTGCTCCCTCAGTGCAGCTCTAGGGGGCGCTGTGCTGCAGGGCTGAGCAGGGGGCGCTCCCTCAGTGCAGCTCTAGGGGGCGCTGTGCTGCAGGGCTGAGCAGGGGGCACGCCCTCACTCAGCACTAGGGGGCGCTGTGGTACAGGGCTGAGCAGGGGGCACGCCCTCACTCAGCACTAGGGGGCGCTGTGCTGCAGGGCTGAGCAGGGGGCACGCCCTCACTCAGCACTAGGGGGCGCTGTGGTACAGGGCTGAGCAGGGGGCACGCCCTCACTCAGCACTAGGGGGCGCTGTGGTACAGGGTTGAGCAGGGGGCACGCCCTCACTCAGCACTAGGGGGCGCTGTGCTGCAGGGCTGAGCAGGGGGCACGCCCTCACTCAGCACTAGGGGGCGCTGTGGTACAGGGCTGAGCAGGGCACGCCCTCACTCAGCACTAGGGGGCAGCTGTGCTGCTGCAGGTCTTCTGGGCAAGATGTAAACCTGAGGCCACACCCACTCAGATCCCCCCTCGCGGTTTGCAGAGAGTAAGGGGGCTCCATCCCTATTGCCTCACTAATATCGCCCCCCACCCTCCCCGCAGGAGTTCCAGGAGGCCGTGCAGTCCAACACAGAGCGGCTCGACTGGCTGCTGGTGGCCGGTGAGCGGCTGATCCAGAGGAGTGAGCCGCAGGACGCTGAGATCTTGGAAGAGGAGCTGCAGGATCTAAGCTGCTACTGCCAGGAGGTCTTCTGGCGGGTGTTCCACTTCCGCCGGCGGCTGGTCAGCATGAGGCTGGTATGTGCGGTGGAGCCCACGCCATGGGGCACTGCGGCGAAATCGTCACCGGGCACCTAAGCGATCTGTATGCCAGTCTGCAGCTCTCCCTGCCGGTGCGGGCAGCCCCGCCCAAGTGGTGGATGGAAGATCTGCCAGGAAAACCTCTGGGGCCACAGGGCAAGCAGTGTGGGAGATTCATTATGGGGCAGATCTCCCTTTGCGGTCAGTGCTGACTGCAGTGCCCCAAGGTGGTGCCAAAGGGCAATCTTCTGCAAGCAAGAGTGAGGCACAGTAGGGGGCGCTCTCCCCTTGCATTCAGTGCTGGCCCCAGTGCCACACTAGGGGGGTGCTGAACTGCAGGGAGTGGGGTAGAGGCACAGTAGGGGGCGTTCTCCCCTTGCATTTGGTGGTGACCCACTTCCCCCAGGTGGCACTAGGAGGTTCTGTGCTGCAGGGAGGGGTTGGTGCCAGTGTAGTCAGCTGACTCCAAAGAGGTGGGTGGTCCCCAAAGGTCAGGCTTGGTGCTTGAGGCTGTACCTGTTCTGCTGATGGGGGAGAGATCTAGGCTCCGGGTGCCAGTGGTGGGGTTTTTGCAAGAGTTGGGCTATGAAATGTCTGGGTCGTGGCCATGTTTCCTTGTGGGCTGTTCCTTTTTTACCTTCCAAAGTCCCCCCGGCCTTTTCAGCTGCTGAAGTATTCTTTGCTTCCTCTCCTCAGCTGTGTGTCATTGCTCTGCAGCGGTGTAATGGCTGCTGTATGTTCCACCCCAGAGGTGACTGCATCTCAGCACTGGGTGAGGGAGCTCTCTATAACCAGCTGCTATGGCCCACCCCAGAGGTGACTGCATCTTAGCAGAGACCCGTGTATAAACAGCAATGAGAAGACCTGTGGCACCTTATAGACTAACAGATATTTTGGAGCATAAGCTTTCATGGGCAAAGACCCACTTCATGAGATGCATGAGCTGGGTGGGGTGGTGTTCCAGAGGAGGGTTTAAATATGTGGGCTTGTGAAAAGAAGGGAGTCTTGGTCAAGGGGAGGTGCAGAGTTGACAAGATCTGTTAAGTGATGGAGGATGTGGCCCATTATCGGCAGTTAAAGTGGAGCTGTGAACATCAAAGGTGCGTCTACCCTAGCATTCCTCTTTCAAAAGAGGTGTGCAAATGAGGTAAATTGAAAAATGCAAATGAGGTATACATTTGCCTTTTTGGCACCTCATTTGCATATTCTGATTTCAAAAGAGCTTCTTTCGAAAGGAGAAAGCCAGTGAAGACACTGCTCTCTCGAAAGTAAACCCCATCTTCGAAAGAGTCCATTCAATAATGGGAAGAAGGATTCTTTCGAAGATGGGGTTTACTTTCGAGAGAGCAGTGTCTACACTGGCTTTCTTCTTTCGAAAGAAGCTCTTTTGAACTCAGAATATGCAAATGAGGTGCCAAATAGGCAAATGTATACCTCTTTTGCATTTTCAGTTTCCCTCATTTGCACACCTCTTTTGAAAGAGGAATGCTAGGGTAGATGCATCCCGAGAGAGGAGAAATCAGATCAGTTCAGTCAGGGGGGAGTGTCCCATTATCAGTAGCTGATGTGGAGGTGTGAACATCAAACGGGTCTTTGCTCACAAAAGCTGATGCTCCAAAATATGTCAATCTATAAGGTGCCACAGGACTTCTTGAACAACAGATTTGCAAATGTGACTCCATCAACCAAAGATTAAACAGAGACTGGGAGTGGCTGGCCCCTTACAAAAGCAGCTTCTCTACCCTGGGTGTTAATATCTCCCCATTAGACTCTGACAATGGGTCACATCCCCCTGCCTGATCTGACTTGTTTTTGATCTCTTTTGATACATACTACTGATACTGGGCCATTTCCACCTTGCTGAATAGACCTTGTCAGCTCTGGCCCTTCCTTTTACTGGGCCCCCACTCTTTAAATACCCCTCTGAAACCACCCCCCACTCATGCATCTGATGAAGCAGCAACAAAGGGTCCTGTGGCACCTTATAGACTAACAGAAAAGTTTTGAGCATGAGCTTTCGTGAGCACAGACTCACTGCATCTGATGAAGTGAGTCTGTGCTCATGAAAGCTCATGCTCAAAACTTTTCTGTTAGTCTATAAGGTGCCACAGGACCCTTCGTTGTTGTTACAGATCCAGACTAACATGGCTACCCCTCTGATACTTGGCATCTGATGAAGCGGCTCTTTGCCCATGAAAGCTTATGCTCTAAAATATCTGTTAGTCTATAAGGTGCCACAGGACTTCTTGTTGTTCTCAAAGATACAGACTAACCCGGCTACCTCTCTGATACTTGTATAAACAAACAGCTGCAACCTCCTTTCCCAAAGGTGTGACAGTCTCAGCCCTGAGGGAAGGATCTCTCGATAAACAAGTGCCATTTTACTCACAGAGCTAAACAAGGCGATAGCTGGGTATCCATTTCCAAAGCATTTGGGGATTATAAGGGAAGATATTATCATTTACAAACTGGTGTGTGCTTCAGTGACCTCTCCTCTTAGCATAAACATGACTTGATTGTGTGTCATAGCCCCTACACTGCAGGCAATGGCTGGAGATTCTCCAGTTGCAGGATCTTTGAAGGAGGCGTACTGGAGTTGCCCCCTGCAGACTGCATTGCAAGAAGGTTAGTTATAGGCTACTACAGGGAGATGGGAAGGCCTAGGAATGAGACAGAGCCTCCCTGCTGATCCTCCCACCAGGTCTTTGAGGACCCATGGCTGTCAGATCGAGAGACTGATGTGGAGTCTGACTGCTTTGAAGCCACGTCCCCGGAGCCTGAGAATGAGGGAGAAGCCGGGGGCCCCCTTCCTGCTGCTGGGCTCTACCAATCCACCCCGCACAAGGCCATCTGCTGCCGGCGCCGCCATCGGTTTGGGGCTGCCTGGGGGGACAGCCTGGACCTGGAGTGGGACCCCTCAGTGGATGTGGGTGGGTCCACATCTCACGACGATGAGGATTCATCTTACTGCAGCGCCATCACAGGTACACACTTCGGAGCGTTTCGCCCCCAGGCTGCCAGGAGTTGAGGCCCTGCTGGTATGGCGAGAGGGGTCCATCCTGCAGTGTGGAGGTGGGGGTGGAGAGGTGTCCTTAAAGAGCCAGTATCCCCCAAATCTGCCCTGGATAATGGGCAGGAGGTGGCGTCTCACACCCCCCCTGGCACTCAGGATGGTACCCAGGAATCTTGGCTGCCCCATGCTCAACCCACTAGACCTCACTGCCCTCCCACAGCTGGAAGTGGAACCCAGGAGTCCTGGCTCCCAGTTCCTCCCCCCCCCCCAACTCTAACCACTAGACCCCATTGCCTTGCTAGAGCTGATGATGGAACCCAGGAACCTTGACTGTCCCCATGCTCCAGCCAACTAGACAACCTCTCGCCGTAAAGATTCCTTCTCCCCCACATATGGCAGGGACGGGCCACCCTGAAAGGGATGGCCCTGCCCCACCCCCAACAGTGACCCAGCTGTCACCTCCCTCCCCTGTGAGCTGGGGCAGCCCTGTAAGGGGCTCCGGAGGTGAATGGGGTGAACAGCCCCCCCCCTTGCCTTAAGGCAGCATTTGAGCTGCATCAGGGGCCTCTCAGCAGTATTCCAGGTGTCTGGCGAGGTTGCCCTGGGCCAGCCCAACAAGGCAGCAGCAGCTCCTGCAGGCATGGAGGACATGGGGGGATGCCTTTTCCAAGGGCAGGTGCCACCTTCCGCTGTTCCCTTTCTGCAGGCATGTGCCAGTGGGAGGAACTGGGCCGGAGGCACAGACACCAGCTGGGCATGCCTGCCAGCTGGCCATGCGGGTGCGAGAGGGGCACCAGGCAGGGCGACCTGAGTGTAAGTAGCTGCCATGGTCCCCTGCAGCGGCTGGGCTGGAGGTGGTGGGCACTGGGAGACCTGTACCAGCCTGTGCCATGCAGTGCAGGCCAGAGGATCTAGTCTGGCCTTAAACCCTTAAACCCTGGCCTTAAATCCTGAAAGGGAAGGGACATCTCGACAGGGGCTTCCTGGGCCCAGCTGTGAGTGGTCAGGGGGTGGTTTGGGGTATGACCTGCCAGGGACCTTCAAAGCAAGGTCCTGGGTGGGATTTTAAATGGCAGCAGGGGGAGATCCCAGTCTCACTCATGTTTGGTCCAGTCATCCCCCCCACCTCTGATCACAGGCTGCGGGGGAACTCTCCCCTCAGGCCCCTGTTGTGCCCCTGTGGCCTTCAGGTTCTCAAAAGCACTGGGGCGGGGATGGGCCCTCCTGTGTGGTGGCGGAGGATGGCCCTTTGGCCTCCCCCAGGTGCAGCCCAGGAGTCAGATTAATTCCCAGGACCAACTCTCAGCTCTTGGGCTCCTGTGTCCTCTCTCCTCACAGAGGGTCCATCCCTCTTAGCAGTGCCCCTGGTGAGATGCCAGGCCCTATCCTGCCAGGTGCTGCAGGGTGACTGGGACCAGGCCCTGTGGTACCAGTAACTGAGGGCGCTGTGCTGACAGACCATTCCTGAGCATAGGATTATCTCTGTTGGTGAGGTGGGGAAACTGAGGCCCAGCAGAATGACATGACTGATGTAGGGTCATGCACAGCTGGGACATGAACCTGAGGCCCAGCCTAACACCTGAACCACCAGGCAGCTGCCAGCCCTGGCCCCCCGGTAGCAAGGGGGCTTCCCTGGCTCAGCACAAACCTCTGCTGCTAATGCGCATCTCTGAGAACTAGAGTCAAAGTGATGCCTCTTGTATTCGTAAGAGGGAGCAGGGTCTAATGGTTATAGTGTGGGGGGGTGGCAACTCCTGAGTTCTAGCACCAGCTCGGGGGTGGGAGAATGGTCTAGTAGTTAGAGCAAGGAGGCTTGGGAGCCAAGACTCCTGCATCCTTGCCCCAGCTGTGGGAGGGAAGTGGGGTCCAGGGGTAGGAGTAAGAGGCTATGGGGCTCAGGGCTCCTGGGTTCCGTTCCCAGCTGTGGGAAGGGAAGGGATCTGGACACTAGTGCAGAGGGAGGGGAGGTGCTAGGACTCCTAGCTCCTGTTCCCAGCTCCAAGCCTGATTTAGGGGGTGATGTGGGGCTGTGTCCCTCCATTCCCTGCTCCCTGGAACCCCAGAATGAAACTAGCCCTGCCTCGTGGGGAGGAGCTGTGTGTGGCTATCACTGACAGGCCATTCCCTGTCTGGGGGAACCGCAGGCACAGCTGGGCTCCCAGGACTGGCCTTATCCCTCCCTGGCAACTGGAAGGACACTGGACAGTGCCCGGAGTGATTCTGGTAAGTGACTCAGTTCCTGGCCTGTCCCAGTTCAGTCTGGCTGACCACTATCTGTCTGCTACCAAGAAAGCCTCTTAGTAGCGCGCACGAGCTAATCACAGCACACTAGCCCTGACACCTGGAAAGTCATCGAGTCCGGTCGCCTGCACTCGCAGCAGGACCAAGAAATGTAGGCCATCCCTCAGCGTTGTCTGTCTGACTTGGATGGAGCGATCCCACGGCCTCCTGAGGCAATTTAGTCCAGTGTCAGCCACCCTGACAGTTGGGAAGTTTCTCCTAATGTCCAACCTAAACCTCCCTTGCTGCAGTTGAAGCCCGTTGCTCCTTGTCTTATCCTCAGAAGCCCAGGAGAATCATTTTTTTCCCTCCTTGGAACAACCTTTTAGGTTTTTGAAAGTTATCATGTCCCCTCTCAGCCTTCTCTTTTCCAAACTAAACCAACCTAATCCTTTCCAGCTTCCCTCCTAGCTCATAATCATTTTTGTTTCTCTTCTCTGGACCTTCTCCAACTTCTCCACGGCTTTCTTGAAAGGAGGGAGAAAAATGATTCTCCTTGGCCTTGGAGGATAAGACAAGAGGCAATGGGCTTCAACTGCAGCAAAGGAGGTTTAGGCTGGACATTAGGAGAAACTTCCAGACTGTCAGGGTGGTTAACACTGGAATAAATTGCCTTGGGAGGTTGTGGAATCTCCATCGCTGGAGATATTTAAGAGCAGGTTAGATAAGTGTCTATCAGGGATGGTCTAGACCGTGCTTGGTCCTGCCATGAGGGCAGGGGCTGGACTCGATGGCCTCTCAAGGTCCCTTCCAGTCCTAGTGTGCTATGATTTATTGTGGGATGGGGAGCCTGCAGCATAAAACACCCAGGGGTGGGGTAGCAAATGGTCCCCTGCGGCCAGCCCCAGAGTTATTTCTCAGCGGTTGCTCTGGAAAGACACCCCCGCCCGCCCCCATCCCTCCCTTCTGGGAATGAGCCCAGTTTCCAGGGCCCCATGAATTCTGGGCCTTTCTGCTGGGGGGTGGGGATGCTCAATGCCCCAAGAACCACACCAAGACCTGAGAAACACATTTCACAGCAGGAAGGCCACTAGCCAGCCAGCAGGCTGGTAGCGCTTTCTGAGCTGGGATGGGAGCAAACCAGCACGCCCAAGGCAAAGAGTTGCCGACATTGCCCACTCCACCAGCTCTGTGGCCGCCCCATTATTGTCTGAGTCCCCTGCTGATGCGCACACTGCTGCTTAGCCAGGTGCCTCACGATTTGTGGTGTAGGTATCCCCTACAATGCACCTGTGAGGCTGGGAATCCCCTTTGCACAGAAGGGGAAACTGAGGCACAGAGCAGTTAAGTGGGTTGCCCAAGGAGCTGCTAGCGAAGCCCAGGATTCGAATGAGCTCTGCCCTAGCCCCAGCGGGCACCTCGCTTGGAGCTCTGCCCTGGCAGGCATGCCCATGCTTCCCTCTCCCTTTAGGGGGTGCCCCTGTGCGGACAAGCCAGGACCCCCAGGGCCTGGCACTGCGGGGCAAGGCCTGCCACCAGACAGAGCTGGTGGGTTTTGACCCTGAGTGGATCAAGAGCTGGCTGGGTCAGACCTGCGTGGAACTGGGCAAGCTGGAAGTGCCACAGGTAAGTGCTGTTGAGGTGTGGGGAGGGGGGGTCTCTGACTAGGCACTCCAACCTATCAGCTGAGCATCTTCCCGCCCCACTGCCTGCAGAGCTTTGCTCTCTCCCAGCCCCCTGCTCCATGCAGCCTTCCCTTCCCTGCTGGGGACAGCCATGCCCAAAAGGGAACCCGGCTCGGTGGGAGCCAGGTGAGCTGGGGGGTGGGGCGGGGTCGTCAGTCCTGTGGCCTCTTCATGTCCGGGGCCCCAGAACCATGGGGTGGACCCTAGGGGGAGCTGGGATGCAAGTGAGATTTGGGCTGGGGGTGGGGTTCCTCCCCTCTGATCTGTCTTGTGCCCCATTGTACCCTCCACTCCTGTCCCACAGGATTCAGCGCAATGGGGCCACCCCCCCCCGCCAGTTTGTTTCCCCCCACCAAGCAGCAGAGCCAAGGATGGGTGATTGCAGCAGTGGGTGGGATAAGACAAGATCCTGGACAACGGCAGCAACCTCAGCATGTCAGTAACCCCCAGGCAGGTCGGCCTGGCTTAGCTTCCCTAAGCTAAGCAGAGACGTGCTTGTCTGTCCTGGGGAGGCGTGACCGTGTTGTACTACAGCTTGTTAGAAAAACCCAGGTCTGCCTACCTAATGCCCCTTTGGGGAGCTGGGGCAGGACCTGGGAGGCCTGACTCCCTTTCCTTTCTAACACTAGTTTGCTCCTTCCCAGAGCAGGAGGACCCAGGAGTTCTGGCTCCCAGTCCCTGTGCTCTAACCCCTAGATGGCACTGCTCCTACTGCATAGTTTTATACCCCTCTGAGTGTCAGAAGATGGCTCAGGGCTGGTACCTCGATGTGCTGGCCACACAGAACCCCTCGCTCCCACCCCATCTTGGCTAACTGCCCCCTTCTCTCTCCTTCCCTCTGCAGCCCTGGGAGAGGAATCGGGCAGGTCTGAGCTCAGAGGACGTGACCATTGTGATTGAGAAGGGGTAGGGACAGCTGCTTTGAGCCAGTGGTGGGGCCAGCGTGGGGCAGGAGCTGTGCAACCAGCTGTCCTTTGCCCCCTCTGTGCCCCTCCCAGTCCCAGGCCTGGTGTCTCCCCAGCTCCCCCTCTGGGCATGGGCACCCAACCACGGCTGCTTCCCTGGTGTGTGTGTGGCAGGGTTCTAGGGTGCTGCCCCAGTCACCAGCCCTGGGGCTTCTGCCCAGCTGCGAAGGGTTGCGGTACAAGAGCCAACGCGTCTGCAGCCAGCAGCAAAGCCCTGCTCTGTGCCTGTGGAGCCCGGGCGGCCTAGGACACAAGGGGCAGAGGTGCTGGGTGTGGGCCTCCCAGCTCGCTAGTCAAAGCCAGCCTAGACTTGCTGGTGCCCATGTTGCCCTGGGTCCAACTAGCCCCCGTCCTTCCCAGTCTCACACAGCCCAGCCCCCTCCCCCATGCAGACCTGCTTGGCATCTCCCCCTCCACCCCCAGACCTACTCCCTGGAGCAAAGGTCTCCACAACCCTTCCCTGCTCCACATTGCCCCTCGGAGCAGCCCCAGGCAGAGCAGAGGGATGCTGCGAGCGGCAAGTCCCCAGAAGCCTCTTCCTGCAGCCAGGAGTTCCGCAGCCCATGTTCCCCTTTTCCCCGACGCGTGCAGGGATGGAGGGGGTTGAGCTGCAGCGCCTCCCTTGTGACTCGTGTTCTGTACCAACCCCTCCATACGCCACGTCTCTCATCCTCCAGGCCCAGGGCGCAGCCTGTGGCTTTCCCAGGGCCACTGCGGCCGGGCCCCCGACGCCTGCCTGGAGCAAAGAGGCTGCTGCTGTCAGTCGCTGGCCTGCTGCTTCTCCTCCTGGCCAGTGCCTCCCTTCTCCTCCCAGCTGACACATCCTGCACCAAGACCAACGCCTACGCCCGGTCCTTCCACTTCATGCTGAAGTACGTCAACGGCCCACCGCCTACGTAGGTGGGGTGGGAAGATGCCCATAGGAGCCCATGGTTTCCCCAGGGCCAGGGGCAGGTTCTACAAGAGCCATGCTGGAGTGGATCGTCCTTGGGCATCTGCCCCGGAGGAAGTGACTCTCATTCCTGGCAGAGGCGACAGGCATAGCAGGGTGGAGCCACCAGCTCTGTGTTAACAAAGGTCCAGGTGTCTCCTGCAGCAGAGCTGCCAGGAAAAAGAGACTTTCACAGCAGACAACCTAATGCGCTGTCCCACCTCCAGTGGTGGCCACCTGCTCTGGAGAAAGGTACCAAACGTTCATGGTGACCTGTTAACACAAGGAGCTGGACTGTGAAGGATGCACCTTTTGGATCCTTCCCATGACCTTGGAGAAAAATTCTCAGACTCCACCAGCATTGCCCCCCGTGCAATCAGAGCTGCTTACGGCTGGAAGGGACCCCAGCCCGTCAGCTGGTCCCACTGACCTTCCACGCAAGGAGCTCTGGTGTCCAACATCCTTGCTGGGTCAGCCCAGCCCTTCAGCAGACCAATGGCCTCCAAGGTGTTGGGGGGGGGGGGTTGGAAAATTCTCTAATACAGCTGGTGTTTGCCTGCAAGTGGGAACGCGACACAGGGAAAGGCTCTGGGAGAAGCGGCTGCTGCTTGTGGCTTTTTGTTCAGAATAAACGCCCAGCAGATTGCAGTTCAGAAATGCTGCCCCAGTGAAGCTCACAGAAAACATGCCCTCCAGTGCAGCTCAGGCGGTAGGTCAATCAGTCTCTCCATGACATGGGGAACACAGAGGGTGACCACATTGCCCTATGGCAAATACAGGACACTGGGCTCTGAGGGCTGCTGTTCCATGTCAGAGCTCCTCAGCAATAGGGGGCAGCTGCCCCCCAGCGAGGCAATGGGGATGGGAGTTCCACAGCCTCCTGAGGAGGGGAGTGGAGGATGGTGCCCTGCACTACCCAGTGGTGGGGGGCACCAGAGGGGAAACTGAAGCACAGCACAGGGGCTGGGCCATGCCCCTAGTCCTGCAGCAAGGCGGGCAGAGCTCTGCTCTGCTGCATCCCAGGCCCCTACACTAGATACACTCCCTCCCCCCCAGCTAGAAATACAAGCCAGGAGCCTGGGCTCCCAGTATCCCCTTGTGCTAACCACTAGACCCCACTTGCCTTGCAGAGCTGGGGCTAGAGCACAGGATTCCTGGTTCCTAACCCTGCTTTGCTTCCCATGGTTGGGCCACACTGTACTATTAGTGACCAGCCCATGAAGGGGTGCAAGAGACAATCACAGCTATTAAACAAGGGAGGGGAGCTAACTCTTCCCTGCTCCTCCTTGGGGCAGGCATTGCCCCCCCTCCCAGATTTGCACCTCCCCTCTCTGGTAACTGGGACTGGTCCTGTTCAGACGGGGGCCTGCTTGATTCAAACCCAAACCAGGTAACAATGCTAAAGGGCCTGACTCAAACCAGAGCCCCAGGCCAGGCTGCTGGGGCTAAATGGAGATGGATTCAATTAAAATCTCCCTCCAGCTGCTGCACTGTGGGTCTCAGACCAGCCTAGGTGCTGTGGTTGGCCAGGGAACTGCCTTGCCCCAGAGGCACAAAGAGGACTGGCCTTGCATATGGTTAACCAGAGCAGACGAGGTCATGCGCTGAGAGGACTAAACCCAGGCTCTGAGAAAAGCTGGGTGTTCCCTGCAGCCCATCACCAGCCAACAGGGCTGAAATCTCCACCAGAGCAGCTGGCTGGAGCTTCTCCACTCTGCTCTGCAGCAGAAGCAGTTTGGCATCTAAAATCACCCCTAGAGCTTGGGCCCAGGCCAGCTCTTCTCCCCTCTGTCAGCCAGCCAGGCTCCTCCCAGAGCGCTGGGGAGTGGCTCCCACAGTCACATGTCGCCCATTGGCTTAGGTGGGGCGGGGTCCCCAAGCCAGCCTAGGCTCCCAAGGAGGTCTCATTCCATCCTCATGGGCCCCCCTTCCTCCTCACACCAGAAGCCCAAAATGGCTACAGCAGCTGTCCCAGGGATGAGGAAAGGTAAGAAGCTGAAGCTGGTCTGAGGCTCCCCTGCTGTAACCTCTCCCTTTGTCTAGTAACTGTGTGCCCAGCCCCTCGGCTCAGCCAGCCCCTCCACACCAAGACTGCACAATGCAGGCCCCCCACAGGGAGCTGAGGAGTTCTAAGGACATGGCCTCCATTTGTGCAGCACCCTGCACGACAGGGCCCCTGCCTTGGCCTGCATCCGCGCAGCAGCTGGCCCCACGGGCCCAGCTCTCCCACATTTGCAGGCTACCAGCCCCCAGGCGGCCAGACACAGAGACCCCCGGCTGGTGCATGAAGTGCAAGGCAGAAACGTCGCTGTGGAAATTCAAAGCACACGAGGATGGTTTCAAAGTGTGATTTCTTTTTATCAACAGTGGATGCAACACAAATACCGTCCCCTCCCCCAGAGCAAACACAAACACCACATCCCCCCGAAATCCAGCCCCAGCAGACAGCGCGGGGGGGTGGGATTTTTCCCATGAGAGCCTGCAAAGCATTCCAGACTTTAAAATGAAATGTCAAGGGCTGGCAGGACCTGGGGAGAATGAAAAATCTCCCTGGGGCTCCTGTAATCAATGTCAACACCAAGTGGAGGAGAGGGCACTGCTGCAAGGGGGCTGGAGGCACGTGGGGCAGGGGAAGGGGCACGGGACTGGCAGCCCTTCAGAGTAGGTCAAATGCATGGGGGAATGCAGAGCTTATTACGTTTCAATGGGGGCGGGTTATGAGGCTGTAGGGAGAGGTCATGCCAGGCAAATGGAGGTGGTGGTAAGGGAGAGGACATGCGGGGCTAATGGCGTGGGGGAGAGGTTAAGGCAGAAGATGCATCAGTGTCAATTTCTGATCCCTCCCACAGGAGCCCAGCCCCCCAGAGTGGGGAGGGTCCAGGCTTCACTTGGGGGAAGCCAGATTGGGACAGGTGCAGGGAGGATGGGGAAGCAGCACTTGCAAGAGGGAACTGTGGGGTGGAGAGAGGGGGTGGTTGCTCAGCTGAGTCCAGCCAGCAGCCCCTGGCTTGCTGCCCCCCATGCTGCAGGGGCACAGGGAGGAGGCGGGCTGGGCTGGGCTCTAGGGCTGAGCCCTGCTGGTACCCCGACTGTCCTGTTGGCTCAGGCCTGAGGAGAGGGGAGGGAAAAAGGCCCCAGATCAGAGAGAGCTGGTCACGGCCCCCTCCCACTGGCAGAGCACAAAGCAACAGGCTGCCCCGTCAGCAGGATGGTGCTGCTCTGCAGGGTGAGCGAGGCTGGCAGCTCCCCAGCACCATGGTCCCTGATGTGCTTCCTCTTCCCAGTGCGGGTCCCAGCTGGGCTTGGCCTGGAGCAACCCCAGGCATGTCTTCGCCCTGGCGACAGGCACCGACTGCAGGTTGGGGGTCTCCTTTCTGGCCACAGTGTAGCAGTGGATCCTGGCTGGGTCTCTGCAGAGAAGGGGCCCTGGGCTCCTGGGCAAGCAAGTCCTGGCTCTCCGTCCACCCCACTGGGTACCCAGCTGGGAGAGAAAACCTGAGCGGCTCCTGCAGGAGGAGTCGAAGAGCCTTGGGGAAGATGCTCTGTGCTGGGCACTGCCATGGCAGCAGCTGGCACGCTCGGGCACCTGGCCACCGTGCAGCCCCCTGGAGAATCCCCCGTCTAGAGCCACCGTTGCATGGTGGTGTCGCCTCCCCCGTGACCGGTGGCACATGCACACAGCACGTGGGCTCCTCAGGCTCCGTACGCAAGGCAGCGTTCATCCTGACAGCGAAGGGTCTGGTCGCTCCAACCGATGCCAGCACCACCCATGCGGATGCAGGAGAGGGACTGGGACATCCAGCCGCTGCCACAGGACGCAGTTAGGCAGGGGGTGAGCCAGGTCTGCAGCCCTAGAAATCGCATCCCTGCCCCCGTCAAAGCCACCCTCCACCCATCACCACTGCCACCGGCACCCACCGTCCCTTACACACAGCTCCATGGAAAAAGGGGCTCCACCCTACCGAGAGCTACCTCCCTTGCCTCCCCAGGCGGCCAGGAGCAGCCACGCGCAGGGCCTTTCGACCCCGCCTTGACCAACAGGCCCTCTGGCACAAACCCTGTTACAGGCAGGCCCAGCACACCTCCGGCTGACAGTCCCACGCTGCTCCCAGCCGGTCCCCTTAGAAAACCGTTTGCCCGTGTCCAGGCAACGCCGCTCCCCGTGGGTCAGAGCAACAGTCTAATGTGGTTTCCCGCCTAAGCCAGTTCAGGTAAGAAGCCAATCCTGGGCGAGGGGCGTTCTGGTCGTCTTCACCAGCCGGGGCTGCCCTCCCTGCTTCGGGGGCTGGAGGCCGGGGCAGTTCTTCAGTCCATTAAAGCCCGAGTATTAGAAACTTAAAGGTAATAAAATAATCTTTTAACCATATACAAATATATATATTAAAAGAAAAACCACCAGCCACTCTCCTTCCCCGATGGGCCGCGGAGGGAAGCCAGGCGTGTCCCGCAGTGCGACTGGGTGCATTCCCACCTCACTCCATCTTGGACATCTCAAACTTCGTGGTCACTATTTCCTGGAGCCGGAGGTGAAAAAAAGAGCCTGTGTTAGATACCCCAGGGAGGCGAATGGTCTCCTAAGCCTAGGGCGACTCCTTGCTGCTGGCAAGCAGAATGCTGGCTCCCAGAATAATCGGCCACTTCTGGGGCGGGGCGTGGCGGGGGGATGAACAGGAACCACTTGCAGCACTGGCCTGTGGGAGGAGCCACATAATGCACAGGGCAAGGAGCCAAGGAAAATCGTGCGCCCAAGTTAATCGGGAAGTTGGGGGGGATGGACAGCGGCACGACAGCGTCACTCAAGCTGGAGCTGGGTGAACACTGGGCTGCGAAAGCGCCAATGGGATCTACGGTGCTCACGAGTGGTTGGGGCCACTGACAGCACAGCCCCCCCAGTGCCACAAGGGGGGCATGATTCAGGAGGGGAAGTGCCTCCTCCTAGTGTGGGCAGTGCCCTAAGAGGAGAGGCCCCACCCGGCTCCCTGCAGCACAGCACAGCACAGAGAGTGCACCCCGCCCCCGGCCCATCCACAGCAAGCAGCCTCCACAGAACCCCGGCCCAGCTCCCTGCGACACAGCGCCCCCTAGCGCCGCACTGCCAGGGGAGCGCCCCCTACTGAGCACTTCACACAGCACCCCCTAGCGCCGCACTGCCAGGGGAGCGCCCCCTACTGAGCACTTCACACAGCACCCCCTAGCGCCGCACTGCCAGGGGAGCGCCCCCTACTGAGCACTTCACCCCGCTCCCTGCAGCACAGCGCCCCCTACTGAGCCTCCCGCCAGCCCCCCTAGCACTGCATTGACATGGGGAGAACACCCCCGACTGGGGTCCCTGCAGCACAGCGCCCCCTGGGGTTGCACTGGCTCCGAGGGGAGGACCTTGAGGCCTGGCCTCCTCTATCCCCAGGCGCTCTTTGGAGCGGACGAGAGCCCAGGATGGTACCCCGATGCCCCCTGCGGGTTCAGGGCCCAGAATCTCTGGGGCTGTAGGTGGCGGATGCAGGGTTACCTCGTCGGAGTCCAGCAACGGGGGGAGCACGCTGCAACGGGGAGGAGAGGAAGGAGACGTCAGTCTGGAGGACGCGTGGGTTGACGAAAGTGGGTCCTTTGAGGGGCAGGGGAAGCAGCACACAAAAGGACCCTGAGACACTCAGCACGTGAGGGGTGACCCAGTGGAGCGCGTGAGGTGGCCCGTGTTTCTACTGTCCTGCGGTAACCCGAGGTGGGAGCCTCAGTTTCCCTAGCAACAGCATCAGTGCATGGCGGAGAGGGGCGTTTCGGTGTGAGGACTTCTCACACCCAGGCAACGGCCCTCTATTGCTGGTGGTTACCTAGGCCACCAGGTGACAGCTTTCTTCCCTAGCAATCAGGACCAAGGCGGGAGAAGGGGCCTGGCTGGTTGGAATTGGAACGGGACAGCTGGCAGGTGGTCAGTCTCCTCTGGCTGGAGAGGGAGGAAGTGGGGGGGCCAAGGCACTCGGGGACCCCTCTGCCCCTGAGGGATTGTACTGACGGCTTCCGGTTGCTGTGCTGACAAGCCTGTTCTCGGCTGTGCCCCTGTCACCTTGTAACCCGCCTGCTCTCCCTGCTGAGTGAGTCACCTCTGACTGCGATGTGGGGGCAGGGCCTGGTGACCCCATCCCACTCTGTGACACGAGGGTCCCAAGCAAGGGGGCGAAAGGGGTCTGTCCCCTGACCCAGTCCGAGAGGAAATTCACTCAGGAGGCTGGAGCCAAACATCCCAGATCCCACCGCACAGACCGCGAGACGTGACTGCGGGGGGTTTTGGGGGGTTATTTCTCATTCAGGCTTCTGCACCTCCTGCTCCACCTGCCCCAGTCTCACGACAGGGCGATGGGGTCTGCGCTGACTCCTGAGCAGAGGTGTCCCAGAATAAGCCACCCACCTCGCCCTCTGCAGCACAGCGCGCCCCAGTGTTACACCAGGGGCAGTACTACCTCGGAGGTGAACGCCCTCTGACAGGACCTTTCCCAGCCAGCTCTGGGCATCGCGCTGGTCCAGCTCAAATGCTTAGCAGGGGCACTAACCGGCCAGCAGCCCAGCATGGCTGTACCAGGAGGGCAAGCAAAGGCCCCACATACGTACAGACCACCCTCCTCGCCCCGAACGCCCCAGGCCGCCTCTTTCAGGGGGCAGCTCCCAAGGGACGCATGGTAAGAGCTCACGTCGCCCCGGCCGACGGAGCGAAGGGCCCAGCGGGCTCAGGGATCGCGTTCAACCTACACATCAGCCATAGACGATGGGATGTTCTCCTCCACCCACTTCAAATCTTCATCCTGCATGGAAACACGGACGGGGGAGACACTAGTTATCGCTGGAGGTGTAATCCACACGCTGTCCCATGCAGACACACCTCGGCACTTACACAGCAAAGATTGAGTCTCCCCTGCAGCCTTAGCTGAGAGCCAGCTGGCTGTTAGCTCAAACTGTAGCGTGCTTGAAACATGGAGATAAACCCATCTCATAGAATGGAAGGAACCTTGAGAGGTCAAGTCCAATCCCCTGCACTCCCGGCAGGATTTATGGACTTCCCTGACAGATTTTTGTATTATTATTCTAGACCCTGGAAAAGCCTTGTCCAGGACGGAGCTCACAAACCTGGGTTTACAAGGCCAAATGCCCTAACTAACCAGCTATCACTCCCCCCCTAAAAGATCACATCTCATGGAGCTGGAAGGGACCTGCAGAGGTCACTGAGTCCCATCTCCTTCAGGACCAAGCACCATCCCCAACAGAACTTTTTTTTTTCTTAAACGTAATCTGCTCCAGACCCTCCAAATGCTCTCTCAAGGACTGAGCTCACAATGCTGGGTTTACAAGGTCAATGCTCTAACCACTGAGCTATCCCTCCCCTCTTAGCTCCTGCAATAGGCTCTCAAGATCCCTGGCTTGGATCCACCTGTGGGCCGTTACAGTAATACCTCCCCATGGTTTGCAATGCCACAAAGACCCCACTGACTGGGAGGGCACAGCATTCCCTGGCCCCACTGAGTGGTAAGCGCCACCACCCAGCGGCACAGCGTCCCACCCCCTAGCCCCACACGGAGGCTTCCAGCCCAGCTCAGAAGGGAGAACACACCCCACCCCACCCCACCAGTAAGTCTCCAAAGGCGATGTCTGCAGTGCCTTGTCTCCCATCTGCACACTAACCAGCTCTGCCCCTGCCTAGCTTTGCTGCTCCAAAAGGAGCTTGGCGGAGATGCCACCGATGCAGACAAGCGCCAGCCCACGTTCCCTGTAAGCAGCGTGGCTGCTCGGGAGCGATTCGAACGCAGCCCAGCTGAGAAGTGCAGCGCCCACAGCTGGGCGGTTTCTTTATACGGGTGGGGCACAGTCACGTTTCTCAGAGCATCTACAAACGTGCTCCTGCTGCACACAGACGGCAAAGATCCCCCCGCGGATGCGAGAGACTAGTGGGACCATTGGTGCCGATCACCCCTCTGCTGCCATGGCCTGGGCTGTTCGGGGCCAAAAGGGCTCCCAGTCAGGCCCAGGGCAGCACTGACTCAGAGTGCCCCCCCCCGCACAGTGCTGGAGGCACCTATGGGGAACCCCAAGGGAGACCGAGGCCAACCCCATTCCTTACCACTCTGCTGCCTTTGAGGATCCCGTTGGCTTCATTTTTCGCACCCCTCATCTTCATCCCTTCTGCAAAAGACACCCGCCCCCCGGCAAACCAGCCAGTCAGTGGGGGAGCAACTAGGATAAACCCTGCGCACCCCCCAGCTCCAGCTACCCAGAACGTTCTTGTTTCTTTCACGCTGGCAGAGTCCTTTGGGACCCCCCGCTGCCGCCCCTCCCCGGCTGATGGAGTACAAAGGAGCCACCGACAGCAGACGTTTGGGCTGGCAGCCGCCCGCTGCCCATGGAGTGGGGCTCTAATCTCACCGCATTGCTGCGCCGCATTCTCGCGCTCTTTAACCGCAGGGATTTGGACAAACGACTTAGCCTCACAGCCCCTCCCCTGCGTTCTGCCTATGACAGAAGAGGGGTCCTGCCACGCCCAGTCACCAGCACATCAGCAGCAAATCTGGCAGCAGTGCTGGGAGTCCAACCCTGCACCTGGATCATTATGTAGCTGTGTAAGTTACAGGCAAGTCAAGCTCATGCTTCAGGGAGCAGGGGTCAGGGGTCAGGAAGGCCTTCCCTTACCCTTTGCTGCACACTGCACCCGAAGCAGAGCTGAACTGGCCAGGTGAATTATGGGGTGGATGGGACTATTGACTACTGTGTCCAGTACAGAAAGGATGTGGATGTGCTGGGGCAGGTTCAGTGGAGGGCAACGAAAATGATCAAGGGGCTGGAGCACATGACCTGTGAGGCGGGGCTGAGGGATTCGGGCTTGTTTAGTTTGCAGAAGAGAAGACCGAGGGGTGATAATAGCAGCCTTCAACTTCCTGATGGGGGGCTCTAAAGAGGATGGAGAGAGGCTGTTCTCAGTGTGACAGATGGCAGAACAAGGAGCAATGGTCTGAAGTTACAGAGGGGGAGGTGTAGGTTGGATATTAGGAAAAACCATTTCCCCAGGAGGGTGGTGAAGCACTGGGATGTTACCGATAGAGGTGGTGGAATCTCCATCCCTAGCGGTTTTTAAGTCCCAGCTTGACAAGGTCCTGGCTGGGATGACTTAGCTGGGGTCGATCCTGCTTGAAGCTGGGGGCTGGACTAGATGACCTCCTGAGGTCCCTTCCAGCCCTAGGATTCTATGATACTGCTGCGAGGTGGTCAATAGTCCAAGTCACTCCATAAGGCTCCTGGAAGTGGGATGCACTTAGTTCCTATGGCTAGAATCACTTTTAGGCCCTGTCCCTGACTTGCCCTGCCTTTGCCAGCCCTAGCAATTTAAAGGGACGGTGCACCAGAGAACAGCCACTTGCCTAGCATCACTCAGGGGATGGGGTGGTGGGGGAAGGCAGGCAAGGGCACAAGCCAGGGCACTGAGACAGCAGGGTGAGAGCACGGGCGTTGGGTGGCGCCTCCTTTTGGGGAAACTAGTCCAGACTTTGCCCTTTTCACTGGAGGCCCAAGACCCCCTGCTACCCACAACAGCCAGAACCCCACTCTGGCCAGAGCCTTTTACACCCGCTGCTCACGGGAGAGAGCAAAGGGAGTCACCGAGTTCTTCCTAGTTTACCCCAAGCAATGGACACAGGAGCCCCCGGCTGGGCCGAGGGAAGAGAACCTGTTAGATCAAACTTACCAAAAGCCTCGTTCACCATATGCTCTTCTTCATCCTCTTCCTCACTCCCTTCATCCACCAGCGGCACAAACGCGTATCTGCGGAGACAGCAAGATGGAGTCAGAAATACAGACTCCCAGGCGAGGAGACCCTCGGCGCTCATTCAGTGTGGCCACCTGCGTATCCAGCCTGGGCAGATTTTTTTTTTTTTTAAATCATTTCAGAGGATATCAGGGTATTTTTAAGCACCTGATCTTCAGAAGAACCTCAAAGTTATGAAGACCAGCGTTACAAACTGGTCAGGCAGCCGCACGCATCTCCGCATGCTGGAAGTGTGTAGCCGGGCAGTGACAGAGACAAAAATTAAAAAAGCAAATGCAGAACAGTACTGCATTAAATGCAAACTAGAGGCTGAGTCTCCCTAATCCAGAACTCTCTCAGCTGGCAAAATCTGTAGTCCAGCATGATTTCAGTGAGCTGGATGACCACTTCTCATGGGTGTGGCCAAGTTTCCCACAATACCATAAATTTGTTTCCAGCCACCAGTCCCGGCTCTGTGTTCTGTGCTGTTAGTTGGCTGTAATTTACCCCTCAATATCTTCTAGGAGCCCAGTAAGCAATGGAAGTGTTGGTAATGCTGCTAGACCATACTGACCTCCTGTGGTCAAGCAAATTCTTTTGTCTGGCATTGGTCAGGTCCCAAGGATGCTAGAAAAGAGCGGTTCAACCTGCACTAAAAATGTAAAGGGAAAGCAGCATTTTCCCTCAGCAAAGTACAGTTTCAAAGCGGTGTTAAGTTAACATTCAGCTGTTAACTTTTACAAGAACAATGCTAACTAATGTTTGGTTCAGAGTTACTAACAGTAACAACCAACCTCCATCCTCGAGATGTTCGTAACTGAGGTTCTGCTGCATTTAAATAGTCAGTTGTGAAAAATTATGGGTTTTAAGCATTTTTTTTAAATTTTCAGTTGTGGGAGATAAGAACATAAGAACGGCCGTACTGGGTCAGACCAAAGGTCCATCCAGCCCAGTATCCCGTCTGCCGACAGTGGCCAATGATGGGACGGGAATAATTATTTAACGACCGAGGCCAAGAGTCAGTAAGTCGCATTTCTTACAACTGTTGTAACACAAGCACACATCAAAACAGACGAGATAAATTGTTTGAAATCGAATGCTAACAGGTTAGCAGGCAGCAGTCTGACTTTGCCAATCTGGTAAGATTTGTGTTATCCTCAATGGAAGTGTTTTTTTTGGACTGGCTTGTGTATTTGTGGCGAAATCAACTTTACTGACATTTGCCAAACAAAATTGTAGCCGTACGTGGTTGTGCGTAACGCAGGCTGCAGTACTTCCCCAAAATAACTCATCTTTGAACAAGAGCAGATGGGTTAGCGACCCATGTCAGCGGCAGGGATGCGGGGGGATGCAGCCAGCAAAGGGGCAGCTCTTTCTAAGAGGTGTGGTATTAGCTTTGCCATTAGATCTGGACTGGTTGTACAGAAGGTACAGTGAGTGTGTATCTGGGGACCAACACAGAGGCCCCTTAGCACCAGGCTGGGGCACTGGGGTCAGCAATAGGTTAACAGAGATCTGACCCTTCTCCCCTCACAGTTCCCTCCCTTCCTAGCTGAAGCTGTGGCCGACAACGATGTCAAGCCCTGGTCTCAAAGCCCCTCTCTGCCCAGGCGCCCCGGGGTCCAGGTACCTTTGGTTGTTGGCTGATGGCCTCCACAGGAACATGATCACCAGGAGGATGATGGAGAAGAGGAACCGCCAGAAGGCGTCGTCGATCCACAGCTCCCGCCAGTCCTGGGAAGGGACAAAGGGGCAGCAGAAATGAGCTGGGGCGGGAGGGGAGGGGGGAGAGAAGAAAGATGTGGAGCAGCCCCCTCCTCCCCAGGTCATCCTAGAGTGCCACTCAGACTCCCATCTGAGGCAGGACAGTTATGGTGCAATGGGGAAACTGAGGCAAGGGGCCACACAGGCCTGGCCCAAGGGCACCAGGTGAATCAGTGGCAAAGCCTGGAATAGAATCCAGGACTCCTACCTCCCAGCCTACCCCCCCCACCCCGCAACCACTAGGCACCTCACCCACCCCAACCCCTTAGCTAGGAACATAGCCTCAGCGTGCCAGCTCCCAGCCCCACGTTGGGCTCAGCTTCTCTCAGCAGTAGCTCCTGCAGACTCCGGCTAGCGGCATCACAGGGGGTTGCAGCCAGCAGCCACCGGGGCTGGGTGGTTAGACCCAGCAGTGCAGCTCTGCAGCCCTCTACGGCCTCCACTGCCAGCCCAGGCCTGGTTCTGCCCCAAGGGATGCGAGCCTCTGCAGGCAGTGTGCTTGTTCACCCAGTTACCGTGCTGCCCACAAGCTACCAACTGCACCCACAAGCCATTCTGAGGCCTGAGCGCCTGCTGCCAACCCCCAGCTACTCACCGACTGGCACTTGGAGAGCCGGAAGGTCTTGGTGGTCCAGATGATGAAGACGACAGATGCTGGGGAGGAGACGGGCTGTTACCAGGGCAACGGCTGCCAAGCTCGTCCCCTGCCACTTGGCTCAGTTTTTCCATTGCTTCGGCTGGCAGCTGGGAGTGGGGCGTTTAGAGATGGCTTGGGGTACAGACCCCATCCCCCGCATTCTCTACCATCAAGGGGGGGGGCAGAACCCCCCACCCCAGGACACCCTCCCTGTAAGCACTGGGAGAAACAGCACTAGCTACTTTAACCCCTCATAGTCCCCACCTCTGGGGAGGGCACAAGTGCCAACCACACCCACACCCCCAGGCACAGTCTGCCTGGGGAGAACGGCCACCCAAGAAACAGAGAAGGGATCCTGGCCTCCCCACAGCCCCAGCCTGCAGGCCGCTGCTGGCCTGGGAGGGAGGCCCAGCTCTCAGAGAGCACCCCCATGCCCCAGGCTCACCGATCACAGCGAAGATGAGGGTATTGATGAAGTGGCGGTACAAGGAAAGCTTCACTGTATTGCGCCGCAGCTTGAGCAGCTTCATGGTCTGCACCAGGCTGATGAGGACGTGTGGCCCGTTAAGGAAAGAAAACTGGGTACCTGGAGGGGGCCGGGGGGCGGATTGCCAGGGAAGTGCGGCTGAGCCTCCTCAAATTCGCTACAGCCCTCCCCCCGGCCCTTTCCGTGCCACGTCCCACAAACCAGCAAGGACTGCTGCAAAGGATTCTGGGACACGGGGGTCAGGTGGGTGGACGTGTCAGCAGATAAGGAGGGAGAGAGAACTGCCAGCACCAAGCACTTGGTAGCACACAGGTATGACCTCCCCGGCTCCTGAGGGGCGGGAAGTGGTTAACAAGCAGCCTCTGCCTGCCTGCGAGAGGGGGTGAGCATTATGTCCTCTACTTTAGAGACAGGGAAACCAAGGCACAGGGAGGGTCTGCCGGTGATATTACACAGCAAACCTTAGGAATACAACCCAGGAGTTCCGACTGCCAGCCCCTCCACACCACCCACCAGAGCTGGGGGAAGAAACCAGGAGTCCTCCTCCCGCCATCACGTTCCAGTCCCCTTCTGGAGATGGGCACAGAACCCAGGAGTCCAGTCGCCCCGCCCCTACCCTGCCGCTCTAACCACTAGACACCACTCCCCTTCCAGGCTGAGCCCCCGCCGTCCCACGAGCCCTAAATCGGACGCCGGCTGGAGCAGCAGCAGCCCCCGAGCCCGGTGGAGCTGGAGACCCAGCAAGAGGAGGCTCCGAGCAGGCTGGAGGATGGGGGATAGAGAGGGAGGGAGCCGCACTCAGACAGACCAGCAGAGGCACAGGATATCCACCAGCACAGGGCAGAGTCAAGCATAGCCAAAGGGATGGCAGCCAGCAGCACCAGGTCATCCTGCGCCTGGAGAGGGGGAGAAGAGAAGCAGAGAGAAAGGTGAGCGGGTGGGGAGGAGTGTGGAGGGGACACGGCCGAGGAGCGGGCGCAGGGGGGGCAGCACAGACGGCTACAGCCCAGCCCACGTTTGCAGGGCTGCAGGGGAGCCGGGTGGGGTTAGTTCGGGGGAATGAGCAAGACCATCTCCAACTGTCAGAGCGGGGACAGGAGTCCCCCAGCTGCAGGGCCAAAGAGAACACTAGCCCCACCGCCAGCGATCACTGTTAGCCCCGCCCCTCCTCTCCCCCAGGAACCCCCAGGCAAACCAACTCTTGCTAGGCCCCGCCTCCTGGGACACTCCCACCCCAGCTAGCCCCACCCATTCCTGCCACAGGGAACCTCCAGGGTAAACCTCCCCCTACTAGGCCCCGCCTCCTGGGACTCTCCCACTCCAGCTAGCCCCGCCTCCTGAGGTCAATCCTCAACTAGCCCCACCCTCCGTCCCACAGGAATCCCCACGCACTCCTGCCCCAGCCAGCCCCACCTCCTGGGGCAATTCTCAACCAGTCTTGCCCACTACCCCCCAGTGTGACACCCCCTCCCCCCAGGCTGTCCCCAACATGGCCAGCCCCACTCCAGGCACCCAGTGGCCAGGACCACTAGCTCAGGCTGAGCTGGGTCCCGCCTCTGCCTGCTAAGCGTCGGCTGGGTGCTGGGGGAGGACGACGCTGGCATAGGGTAAAGGATATCCACCAGACGATGCAGGAATCGACAAAGGCCAGCACAATGTCGCACACTAGGGTGGCCATGTCACCCTGCTCCTGGGGAGAGGGGAGGGAAGAGCTGAGCGACCATGGGGCAGGGCCAGCCAACGCCAAGCTCCCTGTAGGCCCGACCCGTCTCCCAGCCAGTCCCCAAACCACCACCACAAGCTCCAGGCAACCCCGCCTCTAAGCCTTGCCCCGCCCCAGCCTCTCCTTCCTGCAGAGCATGACGGTGTCTTTCCCTGTAGGCCCACCAGCCAGCCCCACCCCGCCGCTCTACACCCCCAGGGTTGGGGTGAACCCGTCTGGGAGCTGGCGCCTATCCTGCACCTGCCAGGAGAGAGCCCTGTCCCCAGCTGGCCTCCTGCCCCTCCACTGCAGCCCCCCTTGCACCTGCTGTCCCCCAAACAGCTGTTCATTTGCACCCTCTCCCACCCACCGCAGGGCAGCCAGTGGGGCTCCAACTCAGCGCCCCCTTGGCAGTCACTGGTTCCACCCCCCCAATCCCACCCCCCACTTACCGATTTCACCCGCAGGACGCCCTCGATGATGGAGAAGACCAGGTACATCAGCCCCACGCCCACCACCCGGTTCAGCAGGGCGCCCAGGCGCGGTCTGCCAAGAAGCACACACAGCAGGGGTCAGGGTCCCCCATGGTGTCGGGGGAAAGGAAGGGCCTCTTCCATGACAGGAGATACCCCTCCATCCTCCCCCAGTTTTCAGGCAGCCCCCAAATGCCTGTCCTCCCCGGATATGATCTGACCCACCTCTACCCATAAGCCCTTTGGGGCAGGGACCAGGACCCCTCCCCCACCCCAGGCACACTCCAGCCACCCATACCTTTCCTGTGGGTCAGGGAGAGGAGGCTGAGTGCTCAGACCTCAGGGCGCACGCTCATTAGCAAGGGCCAGGAAGGACTTTCACCACCTGTTTCTATAAGTAGCTTTATCTAGGGGTCATCCACCAGGGCTCCCGGGCTAATCTGCCACGCCCCAGCCCTCTCTCTCTTCCACAGGTACCACCCCCTTACCCACTCCCCAGCCTCATCCCTGGCTTGGGCCACCCCAGGGACTCACTTGACAATGCCGTATCCCAGGCTGGCGATGATCACCAGCACTCGAGCCAGCATGCGCTTCACGGCGCACAACACTTCCGCAAAGATCATGGCCCCTTGGACTGGACAGGTGGGAAAAAAGCAGCCAAGCATTACCCTGGGGCTCCCCAGGAACATCGTCCCGCTCATGCCCCTCTGGCCAGCCCTGGCCACCTGAGCCCCCTTCCTGCCTGCCAGTTTCGCTGCTGAAAACTGGGAGGAATGGGGATCACCTAAGAAGGATTGGAAACCAGTGCCAGGTGCCATTTCTGACCTGCTACTTTGGGCCCATGCCGCACCTAGCGGGAGCCAGATAGAAACAGACCTAGGGCCCTCCTTGTTCCTTCGGAGGAGCAGGGATAGGGCAAAGCCTGGCTCTAGCCCATGAGCTGCGGCCAGCACAACCCTCGCGGATCACGCAGCACCCTGGCTCGTGCGATGACAAGGCGAGGAAGGGGGCGCTTGGTTCCCGTCGGGAACAGATCTCGGGGAGGCAGGAGACAGTGTTGGGAGCAGCTCTGCGGCCAGATGAGGCGGCTTCGGAGGCGTGAGCCCAGGCAGTCGGGAAATGCAGAAGGGAGAGTGGAGACAAGGAGCGGGAGAAGCGGCAGCTAAAGGGGTTTCCCAGTAAACGATGCCCAGTGGGACAAAGGCCCCAGGTAGGGCGCAGTGCAACGATTAGACAGCAGCGGCGTTCTTCTGTCTGTCTCTGCACAAACCAAGGGGGGAGCCACTGGGATTTGGGGCAACAAGGCGGCCAGGGATCAGCCCCAAGACCCCTACTGAGATCCGGCCCCCAGCTCCCTGCAGCACAGTGCCCCCTAGTGGCACTCCGAGGCCAGCACAGTGGGAGAGAGCAGAGCGCCCCCCACAGAGCCCCCACCCTGCTCCACAGCACACCGCCCTCTACTGAGATTCCCCCCACCCCAGCCCCTGCAGCACAGCGCCCCCTAGTGCCACACTGGGGCCGGCACTGACTGCCAGGGGCCAGTGCCCCCTACTGAGCCCCCACCCTTCTGCCAGCAGCACAGAGCCCCCTAATGCCAAGCTGGGGTCAGGGGTAAGAGGGACGGGCGCCCCTTCCATGTCGCGCCCCTTCCGTGTCACCCCCCCCCCCAACCCCCTGGGAGGCGAAGCCGCTGAGCGGGAGCCTGGGCACTCACCGGACACGCCCTGGTTCTGGATGCTCTGGAACTCGGCGTAGAAGACGGCCTTCTCCAGCATGCCCAGCAGGATGACGCCCCCGACCCAGAACTGGATGCGCAAAATGTCCCGCCAGTAGCAGGCCAGCAGCACCAGCCACAGCACCCCGTAGAGCACGTACACCACGCACATGGCCATGTAGAACTGTGGGAGGGAGGGCAACTGACGGGTCTGGTTGCAGAGCCCTGCCCCAGTGGAGGGGGGAGCCTGGCCCCCTGCGCTTTCCCCTGGACATGGAGGGGATGGGGCTCCCAGCACTGCCGTGGGGCCTGCAATGGCTGCTGGGGAGAGCGCCTCTATTGAGAGAGCGCCCCCCACCCGGCATCGTGATGGGCTCACAGGGGAAGCACAGACCACACAAGACAAGCTCCCCTCCTGGGCCTCCCAGGCCCTGCAGGGCAGGATCCCCTAGTGCCATAATGGGGTCTGGGGGTCAGTCCTGAGTCAGGCGAGAGAGCGCCCCCTACCGAGTCCACACAACCCCCTCCAGTCCCATGACGGCGCACTGATGGGAGAGCGCCCCATTGTCCAGCACCACGCTGGGCTCAGACCGGGCCCTAAGATGCGACCCTTCCCGTAGCAGTGGGCTAATCCCAGAGGTCTCCCATCCTGGTTCCAATCTGGCCAAACCCTGCTTAGCTTGCGAAGCCAGCCACTGTCCCTGCTCGTGGTGCTACAGGAGCGTGCCCTCCAGGGGACCCAGCGTCGACAGGCAGAGCTAGGCAGCTGCCTGCACAGCTGGAGGGGGAAGCTCAGCATGCTTCAGCTTTCTAGACACCCCAAAAAGCTCCAGCAGGGGGAGCAGCCAAAGGGGCTGCCCAGCTCCGCTTTACACCCCGGCACTCAAGGGGCAGAGGGATGTTAGCAGAGCCATGGAGACCCCCAGACTGTGCTCCCCAAACCGCGCCAGCTCTGGGGGTCAGGTCCCTCCCCAGTGCCTTAGCCCCGTGCCAGGAGTCGCTCACGCACCACCATGAGAGGCCACTCGGAGGCCGAGATGTACTGGTAGAGAGGGTGCTTCATCTGGAGGTCAACTGGGGAGAGAGAGAGACGCAGAGCTGGGCACTGGGCAGCAGCTGTAGGCAAGGAGCCCACCCACCACAGCAGCTGTTCTCCCGGCCTGTTCAGCGTCCCTCTCCCCACCTGTTCTGCCCCGTTCCTTCTGCAGGGATCTGCCCCATTCCCCCCAACCCCTCCCCCTGCTCCCCCTCACTTTCCCTGCAAACTCTCATCCCTCCCCTCCCCTCGCCCCCCTGTTCTCCCTCTTCCCCCCACGACCCTGGGAAAACCGCCCCTCCAACCACGCTCCTGGAGCCAGCCCCCACCCCTACACCCGTCGCCCTCAAGGATAGCTCCCCACCACCTGCTCACACCACTAGGGCATCCACCAAACCCTCCCCTACCATCCCTCCATGATCCCTCCTCCATGCCCCCTCCCAACCCCAGAGAGGGAGACACCTTGGAAGGGGAGGAAGCAGAGCGGCTAGCCCATCACCCTGCCCCCCACGAGCCCCAGGACAGTCACCCCTCCCCCGCACAGCTCTGCTCTTCAAGGACCACCGAACTTTCCTGCTCCCCAGGGATTGGAACCCAGGCCGGGGGAGCGGAAGGGCACGGCCACAGCAAATGAACTTTGGCTGTGCCTACTTTCCAGCACCCAGTTCGGCACCATTTTCTGGTTCACGCTCCGGCCCTCGATCTTCAGGATGAACACGTAAGGCCCATCTTCCCAGGCCTTGGCTATGGCATAGAGCTGCAAAGAGACAAACCCGCGTGAGGCACAGGAGGCTGTCCCTCTGCCCTTCCACCTCCCGATCACTTAACCAGTAGCGCAGCAGACTCGGCCAGGGGTTTTCCCTCCCTGGGACGGGACACCTGTTTATCCCCAGCAACAGCAAGGTGGGGAAGGGCACCTAGGGGGCGGGCTGAGCCCTGCAGAGGGAGGAACCCTAGTTGCAGCCTGGGGAGAAAATCCAAGCTGTGGACTATTCGTTGTTGGTTTCTATGAGGGAGACAAAACCCAAGGCTGTGGGGCAAGGGACGGACAAACCTGGGATTAGATGCACAACTTTGGCTCAGCCAGACATGCCTGAGGCTGGTTCTACCCAGCAGTGGGGAGCAGAGCACACTGAGGAAATCTAGTTGGACAGGATTTGCCAGGCTGCAGGGCAGGGGCAGAGAAGGACACCAGGATCCATCCAATCCTACAAGCACAAGCAGCTCCCTGAAAGCAACTCTACCCACGACAAGCAATCCAGCCGGCTCCCCTGGGACCCACTAGAGCGCACAGTCACCAACCTCCGACTTGTCCTGCCTCCCTGCTTTTAATTTCTTGGGCCCGCCCGTCTTTCCCGGGCTCAGCTTCTCTTTCCGGGTCTCACTCAGCTTCCCCGCCACGTCTGGATTTTTGCCAGCTGCATCCACCACTTCAGTAACAGGCAACTTCTTTTCCCCTGCTGCCTCCTGGGCAGCACTCTCAGGCAGCACGCCCACACTGTCACGCCGCTCAGCCCTCGACAGCTGCCGCAGAGCAGAAATTGGGAGTCAAAAATGTGCGTCAAGAGAGGATTTTAGAAGACTCCACAGGTTTAAAAAAAAAACGGGGGCGCTGGGGGCGGGAGTAGGGATTTACAATATTCCTCTCCTGGCAGCTTTCTGACGGACAAAAGTCACCATAAGCAGTTCTATTCTGCTGCAGGCATTTCTTCTGGATTAGAAGTCCAAGCCCTCTCTAATTCAATTTTTGATTTTGGGCAACTCCCAGGACAACAGGAGACTGGCTGGGTTAGAGCATGTGACTGGGAAAGAAAGCAGACTTATTCCAACAGTTTCAAGTTTTGTTCCGCATTTAAACTCAGACCAATCAAACAACTGGGAGAGCGATTCTTTCTCAAAGATGCCATTAATTGCTAGAAAAGCTCCCTGTCCAGATCACTCAGTTTTCCTATAAGATATCCAGAATAGTTAAGGCGTAACTGTTATGTTTACAGTAAACTCACCAAAAATTATTATGTATCATAAGACACACGTCAAGCCCCTTCGTCCCTCAGAGAAGGGAAACAATAAAAGGCCCCAAATGGACTGCTTGGAAAACAGCTGGGTGTCATGTGAAAAATAAACATTTAAAGAAAATAACTCATCCCACATCAAGGCAAAAAGACAAAATTTCAAAGGTGTTGCAAAATGTGCTGGGAAAAATGGTTTGAGTAAATTAAAAGGTTTTGTTGCAGGAAGTTCAAAATGTTTAGAGATGACGCCCCCCCCCCCTTTTTTTTTTTTTTTCGGAAACACCCCCCCCCGCACAAAATAAAGTACAAGAAGTCTTGTGGCACCTTATAGACCAACAGATATTTTGGAGCATAAGCTTTCACAGACAAAGACCCGATTCATCAGATGAGACTCAGGACTGACGCCCCAGGGTTCATTATGGCTCTGACTAAGTGGGCCTTTGCCCATGAAAGCTTATGCTCCAAAATATCTGTTAGTCTATAACGTGCCACAGGGCTTCTTGTTCTTGAAGATACAGACTAACACAGCGACCTCTCGGACAAAATAAAGCGCATTTCTAAATTAAAAAAGTTTTGATTGTTCACTTTGAAGCATGAAAATTTCAAAAATGCAATATCCTTATTTATTTTCCTTCCTGAGAGGAAACCTTAGAACGCAACCTCATTTTGCAAAGGATTTCAATCAAAATGGCATTTTCCAACAGCTAACGGTTTTGGTGGAACTTTTTCCTCAATGGATTCTAGGTTCATATCCCAAGTGGCTTTGTTTACTAGGGATGTTAAAACAGTTAATCAGTTAACTATTTGACTGTAGGCACGCCACCAGGCCCATTATGGGGTTCTGCTGCAGGCATGGGATCCTGCCACCTGGTCTGCCCACCCCTTCTGTGGCTGGGGCTACCCCAGCCCAGCATGGCTGTCCCTCACCAGAGTTCACCAGCGAGGGCTGAGTCACCGATTAGCATCCCCTTAAGCCTCATGTTTACCGGTTGGTTACATGGTTAACTGGTAAGCATCCTTATTTCTCACTTGACTGGACACTTGAGAGTAAAATCAGAACGTCCCCTCTCGCCAGTGTCCAGGATTTGTTTCATAAAGCAGCTTCGTGCAACTGAAAGGCATGGACCGAATGGACGGGTAGCCATTGCAGTTAAAGCAAAGGAACTTTTTCCCTGCATCATGTAACAGAAGTGCACGCAGACTCTTGGGGAAAAGACATTGGATTGATACTCAGCGGGACCAGCCAAGGCTCTTCCCTCGATTGTGCCTCTGGGAACCCAATCGTGCGTTGAGACACTGGAATCTGCCCTGACTCAGAGAGGAAAGGACCCTCTAGTGCAGCCCGCAGCACTGACTGTGAGGCAGGAACACTCCCTCCTCCTTAGCCATCCGGCTTTCTGCAACCCAGCACCCCCTAGCACTGCTCTGGCATCACTATGCAATAAGGACTGAAACCCCAGTTCCCCAGGCACTGCAAGCTGCCCATCCAAGCCCCAGCCTCATTTCGCTTCAGAGACCTGTCAGGATCCCAGCAGCACAGAGCCAGTCACAGATCCGCTCAAACCCAGAGCCAGCAGAGCTCAGCAAGCCCCTGAAGTAGGCTCAGAGAATCAAGCCACAAGACAGGATCAGAGCTTTTACCCCAAGGATCAGGGAAGGCAGGGGACATCCCATGTCAGAGGGCCAGGGCCTGTGCTCCCTTGAGCTCCAGGGGGATGCAGCGGGACTCTTTGAGCCACGACTGGCTAGAAGCCAGAGCTGGGAGGGCCAGAGGGCAGCCGGACACTTGCGGTTACCTACCTGCAAGTCCTTGGGCTGTTCCAGCCGGGTGGGAAGATCGAATGCCACCACGTTCAGCTAAGGGAAACCACAGAGGAGAGTCACCAGGAGCAAGTCACCAGAACCCCCAGCTCCCTGCCAATGGCCAAAGAGCCCCCTACTCCCCTCCTGTTCCAAGCAGCTGAATTAAAATCCTCCCCCCGGCCCACACCATCAGTCCACCCTACGTATCCGCCCCGACCCCACCCAAACTCTCCCAGCTCCCCAGCTTGTCCCCCATAGGATTGCCGAGCTATCAGAGCCACCCTCTTTCCTAACAGCTCCACTCCCTGCCCAGCCTTCATCCCCAGAAGGACCTCACCTCGAGGGGGACCTGGTGGCTGCAATTGAAGGGTTTGTACGTGCGCAGGATGTACTGGCCAGAGCTCTTTGCCTCCATCTCCACCTTGTAATTTGCCAGGTAACCCTCCGCTCTCTTCTCCTGCAGGGACGGGGAGAGACTAGGATCGAGGCTCAGAGATCTTCCCGACCAGGGGACATCCGTCAGCCCACCGACCTGCTTGGTACGTGCCCGCCCATCTACCACCCCCTCCTGATGCGACTCTGGGAGAGCCATGACCTTGTGCATCAATGAGAGTCCTGGAGGGAGGAGTCCTCTTGCCAACAGACGTAGGAGGAAAGAAAGCAGCACCCCCTCCCTTCATTCAGGCTCCTCACCTCCCCGCAAGGCTTAGTCCACCTGGGAAAACTACTATCAACTAACTAAAAGCTGGGAGTTACCATATTAGTTGAACTAGATCAATAGGAAAAGCCACAGTGGGTCGGATCAAAGGTCCATCAAGCTCAGTACCCTGCCATCCCACACTGGACAATGCCAGGTGTCTGCGAGGGAACAAACAGAACAGGGAACCATCAAACGATCCATCCTGTCGCCCATTCCCAGCTTCTGACAGACGCTAGGGGCACCATCTTTGCCCAGCCTGGCTAACAGCCATCGATGGACCTATCGCCCATGAATTTATCTAGCTCTTTTTTGAGTCCTGTTACAGCCTTGGCCTTCACAATGGCCTCTGACAAGGAGTTCAACAGGCTGACTGTGTAATTGCGTGCAGAAGTACTTCCTTTTGTTTGTTTTAAAACCGCTGCCTATTAGTTCTTTTGGTGACTCCTAGGTTTTATGATAGGAGAAGGAATAAACAGCACTTCCTTATTTACTTTCTCTACAGCTGTCATGCTTTTATAGACTCCTATCATATTCTTCTTTGGTCATCTTTTCTCCCTGAGCTGAAAAGTCACAGTCTTATTAATCTCTCCTCACCCAGAAGCCATTCCACTCCCCTAATCATTTTTGTTGACTTCTGAAACTTTTACAATTTCAATACATCTTTTTTGGGATGGGGCAACCACATCTGCTCACAATTTCAAACCATGGACGTACCATGGGTTTAAGCACAGGTAACACGATATTTTCTGTTTCTTATTTGTGATGCCATGCCCCCATGATTTTATGGAAATGTCTTTTAAATACAAATATGCAAAACATGGCACGTAACCTGTTGTTGAAAAGCCTGTAATACGCTGAGTGTGCATATTCTGTGTACATGTATTATCCTCTTATGTGAAGTCAGAAATACAAAGCGTAAACCTGCTCATTAATCTAGGTCTTCTAGATCAGTGTTTCTTAAACTTTTTGAGACCGCAGGACACCAAATAATATTTTTCATGCAGAACACCTATGAAAATTTTCTTAAAAAAAAAAGTCTAAAAGAAAAAAAGGACTAAAAAAACCCCTATCCCTCTCCTTGGACACAAAAGGAGTTTTAACAACTATTTGTACTGGGGCATCTTCCATCCCATGACTCCAAAGTAATTTGCACAGATTAAAGATGCCTCCCAAATCCAGCTCCCACCGTTCCCTTGATCAGTAACATCCCCATTTCACAGAGGGAAAAACTGAGGCACAGAGAGGGAAAGAACTTGCCCAAAAGCTCAGCAAGTCAGCAGTAGAAATGGACGCCATGAATCCTGACCCCACTTCACACACTGAGCTTCCATAGAGTCAGGAATAATCTTGGCTCTCAACTCTAATCACTAGAGAATGTCGCCCTTCTAGAGCCAGGAAGGGAACCCAGGAGTCCTGGCTCCCAGCATCCTGCTCTAACCGCTGAACCATGCTCTCTTTGCAAAACTCACGGTCAAATGCTTCTAAGGTCAGAGCTCTCTCACCGACCAATTTGTTTTGAATCCCTCCTCCATCCAGTCGTCCCCACTTCCTCCGTCTTTCCCAGGCCTCACCTTCTCCCTGCATCACCCAGCCCTCTCCAGAATCAGAGCCCTGGCCACAAGGATGCAGAGATGCTTACATCTATGTAGACTTCGTTGTGACATCGGGAGCTCCGCAGGTACCACGTCACGTTCAGGGTCAGCCCCGGGGAGCACTCCTGTGGTAACACTGCAAAGCACAGGCACCCTTAGCAGCCAGCCGCAGGGTCCCTCTGGCCCCACCAAGGGAGCCAGAGTCAAGACCGACGGGGCAACACAAGCCATTTGCCTCCGCAGCAGGAAAAGCTGAGACAGCGTCAACACTGGCAGAAGTAGGAAGACCAAATAGGGACCCTTTCTCCCACTGCCAGAGCATGTCGTGGCCTGACCGGGGGCAGGAGAGGAGACTAGGCAGGGGTACAGGATGCTAAACTCAGGTTTTTTTTTTTCAAACTGAAAAGCCAGATTGGCACCATGGGAGAGGATAATATAAACCCCAGCACGTGCTGTGTGTAGATCTCAAATTACTTTGCAAAGAGGGTGGGGAAGGCAACATCACAGCCCCCATTTTACAGACGGGGAAACTGAGGCAGGGACGAGCCTGGACCCGGTCACCCAGCTGGCCAGCGGCCGAGCCAGGAACAGAAGCTAGCTCTCCAAAGTCTCATTCCAGACTTCTATCCGTGCTGCACCTCTTTTGGGCAGAGCTCGATTTGCTGAAGTCCCATCAGCAAATGCCAAATCTTTAGGACTCCGCAGGCCCAGGGATCTTGTTCAGTTTGATGGCCAATTCACGACTGGTCAGCTTTCTTTTGGGTTTCTCTCACTTCCTCACCAGAGTACAGCCACCAAGCAAAACTGAGCTGTGTTTGACTGCCCAGGAATGTCCACCCCCCACCACGTTGCTGTTACAGCGCCACTTCAATGAGCACATCCCTACCTTGAAAGGTTGCCAGCTCTGGACCTGCAGCGCTTAAAGCTTCAGCTACTGGATTTATGTCATGAGGTGACACTCAAGACAAGATAGAAAACCTCCCCCCCGCCAACGAGTCTAATACTAGAAACCAAAATGTGAGACGTGTTTCTATTATTTTGAAATCTCACTACTTGCCAGCCCATCGTGTGATACCGGGGGAGCGGACTGACAGCTTTTGAAGCCCTGATTTCAGCAACACAGCACAAGGGGCTCACAGTAAAACCCCGTGCAAATACATTGTACGGGCAGCTGCAAAAATGGGCTACAGACATCCATACTCATCTGCCAAGGTCCAGATATAAAATTTGCATCTGCACCCGTATTTTCAAAAACAAACCATGGATACAAAGCAGATGTGGATTTGCAGGGCTCCACTCACTGCAGGTTGGGCCTCTCTAATCTGGGACCGGACTGATGCTGGACGAGAGAATTTGCCAGACCACGGAAGGTTGTCAACATTGTCTAGCGGCATTACCAACACTTCCACTGCTCCCTGGGCTCTTAGGAGACATTTTGGGGTAAATTACAGCTCAACAACAGCACTGAAAACTGAGAGCCAGGACTGGTGGCTATTAACAAACTTGATGGTACCGCCAAAAACTTGGCCGCACCAATGATAAGTGGTTGTCTAGCTAACTAAAAGCACGCCGGATTACAGATGTCACTGGATGAGAGCATTCCAGATTTGAAAGGTTCAACTGGCAGCTTCAAGAGAACTGATTCCATGAACAAAGCAAAGTTCCCCTGCTAAATCAGGGTCTATGCTTCGTATTCTTTTGCAATCAATGGTGCTTTAAGTTTTTTTAAAAAAAATGCACTTTATGATGCTTTGGAGTATTTTCCCTGACTCCCTAGAACAGGCTGATGTATCTGTATTTTGGGCATTTTCACCAAGGAACACACAACTGTCAATGCTGATTTTCACTGAACACTGGGTTTGTTTTAAACATATTCTCTCTCTCTCTCTGGAGTGCTAAGTGTGTAGTGCAGCAGCTGCTGAAATGACAATAACAAAGCAGTGTTCTGATAGGATCTGAAGGACTTTTTAAAATAACATGGTATTTTTAGATGCCGCAGCTCAGTGGGTTACATGTCACATAGTTCTTTCCATTCTACAGTTCTACCGACTTAGTGTTTCCCTACCAGGAAAACTGATCAAACCTTTCAAATCTGGGTACTTAAAACTGAGCTCCTTAGGTTCCTTATTTAGGCTCCTAATCAGAGGATGATCATGCAAAGATTGAAGCATATTCTTATCACAGTTTGCTGGAAGATCTCCTTTGAAACAGCTTCCCGTTGGAAAACAACAATGTTTTTCAAGCAACTACGTCAGCTGAACTAAAGCTTCGTGCAAAATGTTGGAAAAATATTTAGAAAACGGCCAAACGCCCCCAGAAGCTGCCTGGAATCTGAAAATGCTGTTCCTGTGTGGCTTTAGGAGACCAGCCTTAGACATCCCAGTCGCCCCGTTTTGGGCCAAACGTTTTGTGCGGTTTAGCTGATGGATTTTGCGGGGCTCAGTTTTAATATGCCGAACATCCCGCTCCCATCCTAAGCAGTGTTTCAACACTTCTGAAGCTACTTACCCTGGAGAGAGATCAAGGAGCCATTGAACATTGTTTTTGAGAACACAAACAGGTTCTTGGTGGAGTTCTGAAAAAGGCAGAAGGGGAGGGATGATTATTTCAGTCACAAGCAGCGTTCCCTGTAAGATGAGCTCCACAGGAGAGAATTAAATTAGCAGAGTGCCCACAGCTAGGACTTTTGTTTCTTCTAGGGGTGCATATATGCACATGCTTTGGTGCACATTAACATGTACTCCGCACATGGACAGAAGAGATTTAAGGGAACACTGACCACATGATAAGAAAACCCACAGGTTCTGTCCCCTGTGTAAACTGATGCAAGGACTCCAGAAATGTGCATGGGAGAAACAGCCAAAATAAAGCCACTCGGAGCAAACTGCTTTGCAAATAGGCTAAAGTGGAGAAAGTTTTGCACCGCTGCTTCTGAGGCAAGGCTGAAGGGTTAAGAAACAGCAGCATTTCCTCTTCGCCACCGCCCAAACTAATTCTCAGGAGAGCCCGTGAGACAGACCTGTGAAGGAGGTAGCATGATCCGGTGCTTAGAGCACTGGTAGGGTAGTCAGTGAGGCTGCATGCTATTCCCAGCTCTCCCACCTCAGTTTTCCTTCCCATTTGTCAGGTCTCTTTGGATTTAACTCTCGTGCTAGGGGTTTGCAAAGCACCTAGCATTAACTGGCACCTCTAATAAAAGAAACACAGTACTAGTGGCTTCTAAGCACAACAGCAGGGAGGCGACCAGAGGGCTTAAAAGACTGAGATTGAGAGTTCAAATGTGGTGGTGCTGCTAGTGAGTAGGGGCGGGGCAGGCGAGGAAAACATGGAGGATGGTAGGAGATGGCACAGAGGGACGGGGAGGGTTAATGAACACACTGAGCTCAAACAAAGCATGTGATGCTGCAGGCCCTATAATTCAGAGAGCCAGTGACCCACACCAACCAAATTCCTGGCTCCCTCCTGCAGGCAGTTGCTGCAGTGCTGGTGGAAGGTTCCTTGAGGGGGGAAGTTGATTACCTGGCTTCTCAAGCTGGTGCAGTTTTTAACAGCACAAACGTGGTCGTGCAAGGGGAAGCGGACTGTGGAAAACTAGTCAAAACTGAGCACACTCAGCCGCTCTGAGTGGAGCAGCTCAAAGGACTTTATGCATTAAAATTGAGTCTCTACAACCCCAGGCAGGGAAGCAAGATGCTGCATTATGCCCAGACACAGCAGGAGAGCCATCATGAAAACCCAGGAGTTCTGACTCCCGGTTCCTCTGCCGGAACAGTGATGCCCTCACGCCGATCCCCATATCCCAGCCAAGCGGCTCTACCCATTCAGCCCTACTCCCAGTTCAGGACAGATCCCAGGAGTCTGGATTAACGACTCCCAGTTAGACTCCCATCCAGGGCTGGGAATAGGACATCACACCCGGCTCTCAGTACTGGCCACACACAGTCTCAGCGAGGTTCTTGTGCCTGACATTCCAACGTTATGCGCAGAGAGACACCCCCACCAACTGCACCGTTGTACATTTCAGAGGGTAGCCATGTTAGCCTGCTGCAGTCCACCAAAGCTTATGCCCCGATAAAGTCTTTAAGGTATGGGTCCTCTGGGGTGCAGTGGGCCAGGAGGCGGCAGCAGAGTGCTGTGTGGTGGGAGGGCTTGGGGTGGGGAGGTAATCCCCTGTGGCTGCTGTCACCTGCTTACATCATCCACATCCCACCCCAGACAATCCTCCCCCTCCTGTCCATAGGACAGGGGGATGGCTTCCGCAGGGGCCTCCAAAAGCCTGGATAGGACAGGCTCTGCCACTCAGTCAATTCTTCAGGACAATACCGATGTACAAACATCACTATTATTCTGAAAAATCTGCACACAAATCCACTGTGCTCTTTGTAAGATATACCTGTCAGCTCTACAGAGGAATGGCCAGTAATTCTGCCATTACAACCAGGCTGCTCCAGTGGGAAGAATGTGAGAAATATTATCAACGGGGAATACTAACACTTATTTCCCACCCTCTTCCATTCAAGGGATTCCAAGCCACTTGGGAATTAAAGGAATTAAGCATCACAATCAACTGTGGAAGGAAAGATTTCTTCCATTTCCATCTGACAGATAGAGAAACTGAGGTGACTATGCCAGCAACATAGCCCAAATTTCTCAGCCGCCCCCGGCCTTAATTGTGACACAAAAGGAAAAAAAGAGGATTCTGTATGTCATACAACCAGATTTACCCAGCGTTGCTTGGGTCTGCAACTGAGAAATTCCATTAAGCGTATTTTGTTTCTGCATCCCTACAAACTCTTTACCATTTGCTAGGTTTTAACAAAAAAGAGTTATAGTCAAATTGATTTCCAATAACATTCTTCTAGTTTGCAAATCTTTAGCATTGATTTAGCTGTGCCAACACCCAGCACCACTGCAAATTTCTCCATTTTCTCTCTCTTCTGTAAGGGTTATTGAGAAGCGACCCTATTCCAGACCAGCCTAATTTTCTGGCTCATTTGAGTTCAGTCTCTTGCAACAGTTATGTCAGTTTTGAGGACTGTAGCTGATTTGGTGAGTCCATCTCCTTTCTGTATGGTTTAATGAGACACAATCCCATTCTAGAATCATCCCATTTTCTGGACACAACCAAACCCTTATGTAGCTATACATTATAACAGGACACTGTATTCCAAATTTGGTGGTGCTAGTTCTTACTGTTGTCTCTAAAATACATAGTAGATGAGGATGGAACAATTGTTTCCTGGGTTTGTTTTATACCAGGAATCCAAGAGACATTGTGGGTTGAGGCACTAGCTTAGGATCCAGGAAATCTGTGTTTAATTCCCAATTTTGCATTGGGTTTACCTTACCAAAGTCAATTTTTGAGCCCTGGAGTCCAATGGCAATTGAAAAATCAAAACTCACCCTTTTCCCCTTCTTTTGCCTCTTGTCTACTTAGACCAAATGTCCTTCAAGCCTGAGACTGTCAAAATCTGCACTTGGCCTGATGCAACAGGGCCCTGATTTGAGCAGGGGATTCTGGACCCTACCCCAGCATAGCTCTTGTTAAATAATTGTGTCTTGTCTGACACAGGAGACATTGCAGCCAGTGGCCCACCCGCGGCATTTGACGTGGCGAGGCACGGACAGCAAGTAAGAGAGTGGAAACTTGCAAAGCAGAGTGCTAGAAACATTAGGGCATGCGAACAAACCTTTATAACCCACACATGGGGAGAAAACACCTCTCAGTTAAGAGAGTCCCATGCACACTGTCCAAAGGCCAGATCTCAGTACACATGCCCCGATCCAAGGCGTGAATCCAGGCTAAGGCAGATTCCCACGCCTGGTGGCTATGGAAGCCCTGGCGCCGCCAACGCTCACATGCCAAGCAGCAGAGGACTCCCGAAGATACAACAGTTGGGTGTTTTGATCCCCTTTCCCCAGTGGAGGCCGCAGGCAACCTGCGGAAGCCCCCACCCCCTCTTGATGGTCCCCAGGAACAGAACAGCCCTAAAGGCTCATTTTAGGGTTCATCTGTTACCAAAAAACCAAAGCAGCAGCAGGTGGGACAGGCCAAGTCCTGCACAGGACACCAGCCCTGCCCCTAGTGGGGACCTCAGGAGCCTGGACCAGAGCGCCCCCCACTTCCAGCCACCCCCTCCACGGAGGGGACCCCAGGAAACAGGGCAGCCCCGCCCCCTCCTCCCCGCCGGGTGGGGGGGGTGTCCGGGGACAGGGCAGCCCCGCCCCCCATACGGAGCTCAGCCTCCCCGCTCTCCAAGGGCCCCGCAGTAGGAGGCGGGGGAGCCCCCGGCAGGGGGCGGGCCCTCTGTCGCGACTAGCCCCGCCCCTCTCGCGACGCCGCCGACTCACGCTGTGGGCGGTCAGGCGCCAGCGGCCCGGCTCGGAGCCCGCCCCGCCGGCCGCCGCAGGCCCCAGCGCCAGGAGCAACAGCAGCGGCGGGAGAGGCCGCGTCCCCCCGCCACCCCGCCGCGCGCCCGCCGCCATCCTCTTCCGGCCCGGCACCACGTGACGCGCGTCGTGACCAGGGGCCGGGGAGGAAGTACCTATCCCGGGGAGGGGCGAAAACTTCCTCCCGCCGGCCAGCAGGGACCGGGGGAAAAGTACCAGCTCCGGGAAGGGGCGAAAACTTCCTCCCGGCGGCCGGCAGGGACCGGGGCGGGGAAGTGCCAGCTACGCGGAGGGGCGAAGCGGACGGCAGGGGACCGGCGGGGAGTGCCAGCTGCAGGGAAGGGCGAAACTCCCGCCTCCGCGTCCGGAAGTAGTGGGGGGAGGAGTACCAACCCCGGCGAAATCGTTCCTTCCTTGGCTGATAACAGGGGCTGGGAGCGATGTTCCCTCTACTTTTGCCCATCCATGGGTGGAATAAATTGTGCTCTGTGCACTGAGGCATGGGCGGATGTGCACCACCCACAGACCCACACACACTGCCGTCTGGGGGCGCTCTGCTAATCAGCTGGGCGGCACTTGACTCTCCCCTGGGCGGCCGACCAAACGCTCATCTTCCAGGGAACCCTGGCTGGGAGGGCCAGGAGCAGCCCCATGGAAGGGTGAAAAATTAGCCCCACCCAACCCCGAGGCTAGGGCACAGTGCTGCCCCTTGAAACTGTGGTGCCAGTTCTGACTGGCAGGGGAGAGAGCACCCCCCACTTCTCCCTGCAGCTCAGCACCCCCAGCACTGCACTGGGACACTGGGGGCAGCACTGGCTGCCAGGGGAGAGCACCCCCTACTGAAGCAGCCTGCCATATTCCAGCTGAGCTGGTCCCTAGAGATACTGCCCCCAGGTCAGGCACCCTAGGGGGAAGCTTGTGCCCTGCTCTGTGTGAAACGTACACGGCCCTGCCTGCTAGGTCTCTGCAAACCTCTCCTCCCTGCAGGCTGCATGATGCAGCATAAACCACCCTGAAACAGCCTCTTCTGGTGGAGGCGCCTAAAGCTTTGTTAATGCTACCTCACGGTCCTTGGACAACATGGCCCAGCAGACAGAACGTGGCATTGGAACTTAGCCAACATGGGCTGCATCCCCAGCTCTGCCACAGGCCCAGCAGGTGACAGTGGGCAAGTCTTTTCACTACCTCGGTTTCCACAGCTGTGCAATGGGATTAACGATAGTGTGCTCCTTTGCAAAGCACTTTGGGACCTAGTGGTGAAGAGCATGGTAAACCACCGCTGTTGTGACATCCAGGTAACTTGTGCTTGTGTAACCTATGTAACCCACACACTTAAGGGTGAGGCTCCCCCTAGCTCCTCCGATTCTGCATCTCACTGCTAAAAGCCAATGAAAGGGCAGCCACTGTTTCACCATCCACTGGGTAACCTGAGCCCGGAGGATTATCTCACCCTTGCCCTGACCCACAGAAGAAAGCCACATGCAAAATTGGGCTCTGTGTCCAAGTCCTATCAGCAAGAGGAAGCGTGTAGAGGGAATTGGCCCAGCTGGTGTCCCAGCTCCGGAATTGAACTTCTCCCGCCCTCCCAACGCTTCTCACCGACACTAAACCTTGGCTCAGGTTGGGAATGAGACAGACTGGTGTGGGGAAGCAGGAGGTGCTGTTTCTTTTTGTGCCAAAGCCGGTTCTCTGAGAAAGCCAGTGCTGCAGCCGATCACACGCTCCACAGCATCAGACAGACAAGGGGGTAGTGGCAATGTTCCACCAATGTTCCTTCCACCAATGTTCCTTTTTCCCCATCCATGTGCAGAATGAATTTTGTTAAGTGCACCAAGGCATGTGTAGATGTGCACCACCAGCCTTTCTTGCTGCTGGCTGTGGGCACTCTGCCAATCAGATGGGTGGCATTTGAATCTCTCCTGGGTGGCTGCCCAAGCACTTGGGCTTCAGAGAACTCTGGTTGAGGACCACCTCTCATGGATTTGGGAGCGCTGGATTCCCTAGTACCCTGCACTCAGCACCGTTCTGCTCTGGGCTCTTTTCTGCCTGCTTGGCATGGTGTTAATGACTGTGCAGGGCCTGGGGTGATGGAAACTCAACCTCCCTGCATACCTAGGCCAAATATGATGCAGGATTGCAGAAAACCCCATCGGGAGCGAGCAAACGGGCCCCTTGTACTCCTGGAAAAGGATCTGAAACCAGATCCCCGGTATAAATCAGTTTATTGGCTTTGATGAGCCACCTCTCCATCAGTGGGAGTTGACCTAACTCTGCTGGGGTCAATGGGCCTGATTCCCCCACAGGTGTAAATCGGTGCTTTACACCATTTGGGACTCAGCCCATTACAACCAGTTTTCCTCCTTGCCTATCCCCACGTGTTTTCAGAGTTACCACCCAACCCATCCTGGAAGGGCTTTGCTGGGGCCCTGTGTGCTCACATTCCAGGCTGCTGATTCAGAGCCCTGAGCTTCCTTCTCTCCTCCCACCACCCTCCTTTTCCTGGGGAAACCGCAATGTGGCTTCACTTTGAGCAGCCATGGGGGAGAGGGGGGAACGTAGGGAGGAGGAGTTAAGCTCTGGAGAGCTATCATTCAGCTCCCTTAAAGAAGCCGCATGCAGCTAACTCTGCCCAGGCACCAGTTGCATCTGAGCACTGGATTCAGATTTGTGTTTACATGGGGCAATCCAGAGTCGCTCCAGGATCTCTCACCGGTGCTGGCCAGCAAGACACATAAGCCTTGAGCACGGATGAGAATGTTCATGTTTCATGTATTGGAGGGGTAGTCATGCTAGTCTGGATCTGTAACAGCAATGAAGGGTCCTGTGGCACCTTATAGACTATCAGAAAAGTTTTGAGCATGAGCTTTCGTGAGCACAGACTCACTTCATCAGATGCAGCACCTGATGAAGTGAGTCTGTGCTCACGAAAGCTCATGCTCAAAACTTTTCTGTTAGTCTATAAGGTGCCACAGGACCCTTCGTTGTTGTTCATGTTTCATGGGTCTCTCCCCCATGGGCCTGTCCAGCAGGCCACTGCCCCCGCAGAACCTCATCGGCCTAAATGGGGAGCAGGTGGGAGAGATCTCAGCACTCAAAGTCCTGTCCCTGTGTGTACCCCTGTACAGAGCTTGGCACAAGAATGGGGCCCCTAGGTGCTACCCTTCTACAAGTATTAATCTACCCCATTGTTTCCCAATTTTATTTGGCCATCAAACCCTTTTAAACTCAAAAGAATTTTGTGGAACCCCTTAACCACTCAGCCCAAACACCTCACCCAACCCAGAAGATGAATGCATTGCTGCTCCTCTGCCTGTAGCACCTGAGGCAGGACCTGTTTGACTTCCCTTCTGGCAGCAGCAGCAGACTCTTTAAGCTGCAGGCAGCTCTGGAGCCACAGGTTGCTGACCCCTGAACACACAACCTTTATGTTCATTTTGTGGAACCCCAGGGTTCTGTGGAACATCAAATGGGAAACATCAATCTAACCCTTAGACTTCACTCCTCTCCCATAACTGAGCTCCAGTCAGCTTGCTTCCCAGCTCCACCTTGTTCTAGCTAGGAGACTCCAGAGTAGGGAGGAGAACCCAGGGACCCTAACCCCTCAAACTCCATCCTACTAGACCTTGGTGTCTGGGGGATTAGAACGCTGACGTCCTGAGTTTTAGCCTCCCCCCTGCACACTAACCATTAAGCCATCTTCTCAGTGAGAGCCCCTGGGGCTCTGAAATCCTCCTCAGGCTAACGGATGAGCTGTTCCTGGGGCATCACCTGAGCCAGAATAGCTAGTGCAGCCTTATGCATGTGTGTGTTTTCTCCCAGGGTTGAAATTTGTCCATCTGTCCACTCTAACAGTGGTTGCCTTGAATCTAGGCCTCTGGAAGGGACAAAGCAAGGGGTCTGATGGTTGGATTGAGGGGGTGGGGTTGGGAGCCAGGGGTAGCGCACCAGGGTCTTTCCCTCGCTCTGGGAGGGGAGTGGGATCTGGTGGGTTAGAATATAGTGTGTGTGTGGGGGATGACTGGGAGCCAGGGCTCCTGGGCTCTTTTCCCAGCCCTGGGCAGGGAGGCAGATCAGGGTGGGTGTGTGTAAACCGGGACGCCTGGGTTCTTTTCCCAGCTCTGAGCAAGGAACGATGCCTAGTGGTTAGAGCGTGAGCGGCTGGGAGCCAGGACTCCTGGGTTCTCTCCGCAGCCCTGGGCAGGGAGACAGATCGGGAGGGGGGCTGGGGTGGAAGCCAGGACTCCTGGGTTCTGGGCAGGAAGCGGGGGCCCCTGGGAATCGGGACCTCTGGGTTCTCGTTCTCGCCCCTCGGCGAGGGCGGGCACTAGGGCCCCCGCGGAGGAGGGCGGCTCCAGGGGCGTGCGGTGCTAGGACCCGGCGGCTGCGGCGCCCAGCTGCAGTGACTCGCTCGGGCGTGGTAGGTCGCGCAGTCCCGGCCCGGCCGCTGACACAGGCCCGCTGCAGGCAGATCCCGGAGCCCCGCGCCCCGCATCGCCTCTCGCAGGTAGGGCCGGGGGGGCCCGTGGCGCGCTGGCTCCTCACCCCCGCGTCCAGCCCCCTGTCCTGGTCGCCGGTGCCCCAGGTCCCTGGGGGGGCAGGTGCACCGCCCCCCCCCCGCAAAGCCCTCTGCCTCCCCATGCGCACCGGCCCCGCTCCCATTGCTGCCCCGTGCACTGGAGCCCTGAGCCCTGCCCGCCCCCCGGGGCTCTCGGATCCCCCCCTTCCCCCACCGGATCCTCGTGGGCTCCCCAGCCCCCCCCCCGCTCTGCCCTTTCCCTGGAGGTGAGGGGCCCCCTGGGTCGCCCCCTCCCTAAGAAGCGCTCTGACCCCTGCCTGGGAATCCCTGGGCCCCCTCTAGAGCCCTAGTGACCTGCCTCAGCCTGAGCAAACTTTTTTATGCTGGGCCCCACTTTTTGTCCCTGCAAATAGCAGGACCCCCTTCCCACCCCCCCCCCACCCCCCACCGCCTGCTTAATGTCAGCCAAACCGGCAGAAATGTCAGTTGTGTGCCTGTGTGTGTGTGTAGATCTGTGTACTCGAATAAACATCTTTGGGCACGTGTAAGAAGTTTGTAGAATGTAAAACTTTATGACTCGGTTTGTGAGTGTGAATGATACACACGCCCGAAAACCGGGGCAGAGTTAAACATTTTCATAGGATAAATAAGCCTGATGTCAGCAGCCGATCTTGCTGTGCCCCCCTCCCATGAGACTTCATAACCCCCCCCCCCCCAAGGGGGCCCACCCCCACTTTGCACACTGCGGATCTACCTGCTGGCTAGGCCCTTCTCTCTGGTCCCATCCCACTTCATCCCTTCCCAAGTTGCTGCCCTCTTTGGGGTTCTCCCCCGCCCAGAGCTCTAGCCCTGTGGTGCTCACCCTTTCCAGATTTATGGGCGCGTAAGCTTTCGTGGACACAGACCCACGGTGTCAGATTGGGTCCGTGCCCACGAAAGCTTATGCTCCAATAAATTTGGTAGTCTCTAAGATGCCACGGGACTTCTCGTTGTTTTTGAGGATACAGACTAACACAGTGACCCCTCTGGTACATCTGCTGGAAAGGCCGCTGGCTTGGAAAATCAGCCATAAAAATACAGCGTTACCCAGCCGTGGACATGGCCTGTTACAATGCACAGTTATATCCTCGTTGGGGCGTCTCTCGTATTTACACTGCAGTGGCTCGCTGGTGGACTGGTGTAAACGAGTCCCTGCCTGTCAGAAATTTCAGCTGGCACTGAGTTCGCGCGGGCTGGTTCTGAGGTCTGCAGTAAAACTAGGCAGGGGGGGTTGCCCCCGTTGGAAAACCACTGAGGTTACCCCCTGAGGTGTATTTCCCCCTGGCAGAGAGCTGCTGCTCCGGGGGTGGGGGGTCATCTTATGCTTGCCTCATGGGATTGCTTCTCTACACCTCACTGGATTTCTCCCTGGGGAGGCATCTTGTGCCTCTCTAAACTGGATCCCTCCTTCCCCTCCCCATCCCTCGTACCGTGATCCTCTGGGGGGACGTCTTCCCCTCCACCTGGATTTCAGGGAATCTCATGCTTCCTGCGTACACGGGATTCCAGGGGTATCTGCCCCTGCTTTACACTGGATTCCCCACAAGGGTCTGTGGTCCCCCTCCATCCTGGATTCTTCCCTCTCTGCAGGGATTCCAGGGACGTGTGTGTGTGTGTGTGTGTGTGTGAGAGATTCTCCTTACACCGTTGCTGTTTACACCAGTTCCTCTCGCCCGCTCCGGGACTGTGGCTGTGTGTGCTTGTCTCCCTGCAGCAGCCGCGGGAGGCAAACGTTGGAGGGGCTGGGGACCAGCAGGCCTACAAGGAGGCTGAATTCTCCCCTTGCTGTCCCTCAGGATTGGGAGATGGGGGAAGCTGGCGAGGATGGGATGCCTGCAGGGGGGTGGCCCTTCCCCTCCCAAGTAAGGGAGCCAGGGTTGGGCTTGACTAGGCCTCTCCAGCCCCCTGTCCCAGGGATTCCTCAGGGGAGCTTTGTGTCCGGGGGGGGGGCGGGAAGGGCCCCCCTTTACTCACTCCCCAGCCAATGGCTGGCTTGCTCAGCTTTGGGCCTACTAGGCTTCTTGTAGGCTGTGTTGGATAGCTGCTCCCCACTGTCTGCCCCGCCACCCCCACTGGAGCCAACGCCCCATTGTCTCTCTCTTCCCCACCCCCCGGGCATCTGGCCTGGCGCCCAGAGGTCTCCTGCGGCTCTGGTAGCTGCTTCTTTCCCCAGCTGAGGCCCACACCCAGCTCCTCTGCCCTTGGGCTGCTGCATTTCCAGCTCCGGGGCGCTCTTCTCCCTTCTGTGTGGCCTGGAGGATGGGTTGGGTCCTCCCAGCTCCTGGGTTCAGTTCAGTGACCTCAGGAGTGGAGGGTCTGGTGATTAGAGCAGAGGGGTGGGAGAAGGGAAGTGGGGTCTAGTGGTTAGAGCAGCAAGGCTGGGCACCAGGGCTTCTGGGTTGTGTTCCTATTTCTGGGAGGGGAGTGCCGTCTAGTGGATAGAACAGTATGGGCTGGGAGCCAGGCCTCCTGGGTTCTATTCCCAACTTGGAGGGGAGTAGAGTCTAGTGGTTGGAGTGAAGAACTTGACAGCTGGACCCCTGCTTCTTTCCCCGCCCTTCTTGGTTAGAGAGAGAGGTGGGTGGCTGCATCCACGCAGCTTTTACTGTCCTACCGCTTGTTCTGGGAGCCAGGTTGGCCTCGGGAGCCTTGCTAGAGCCTTGCTGGCAGAGCCCCTTGTGAGGCACAGTCAAATCGGACCAGCCCGCAAGTCGAGCAGCAGGTGTGTCTTTAAACAGTCTGTGCCACGTGCTGTCTGCCAGGCCTGGGATCAGGGGTTCTACAGCTAAGGAACCTGTGTCTCTTGCATAAAACTCATAGAATCCAGCTTGCTCGCCTCTAACTGCGCGGGGAGAGTCAGTGGATATGTTTGGTGAGGAGCTGAGATGGGCAGTGCTGCTGCTGTTTGCTGCGGGGGCCCACTTTCTGGCTCTGTTAACTTTTGTCTCTGTTCACTGTAATTCTGCTTACAAACACGCCCCAGACAATGCCCCACTGTTCTTTGATTCTCACGGCCTGGGCACTGCTCTTCCTGCAGCACTGGCTTTAAATCTTCCCTGGGGTCTGCTGCAACTGACCAGCCATCTCCTCTGCTCCAAACAAAAGAGGGAAAACTGTCGCCAAGGAACCGAAATTCTTTTGTGACTTGTCACTTGGCAGCAGGGGCTGTACTGTAAATTAACCCTCATGGTGCCACGTGGTGGGTATTCTCCCCATTTCACAGCAGGGGAAACTGAGGCACTGAGGAAGGCTTGATTGGCCCAAGGTCACACAGGAAGTGAATGGCAGAGCTGGGACACCTGACTCCATTCTCTTCCAATCCAGCTTAGAGGCTAGAGGTCTGCTAAGGCTTAATTTTTAGGCCTTCCTAGGATCCGTGCCTGAGCCAGCAGCTGGGACAATACCAGCGCCTGCCCCTGGGGTTGGAGTGGCAGCAGCTGCGTGTCATGCGCGGGCTACCTGCAGCTGCGTCCTGTGTGCTGTGAACTGAGAGATGCAGCTTTCCCACCCGACCCAGGCCCAACCCTTGCAGTGGGGGGGTCTGTGCCCGCCTGTGGCTGTGTGTGCATGTCTCCCTGCCGCAGTCGTGGGATGCAAACATTGGAGGGGCTGGGGACCAGCAGAATTCCCCTCTTGCTGGCCCTCGGGATTGGGAGATAGGGAAAGCCTGGGAGGATGGGATGCTTATGGGGGGTGGCCCTCTCCCTCCCAAGTAGCCAGGGTTGGGCCAGATTAGGCCTCTCCAGCCCCTTGTCCCAGGGATTCGTCAGGGGAGCTGTGTGTCTGGTGGTGGGGGCAGGAAGGGCCCCCCTTTACTCACTCCCCAGCAGATGGGTGGCGCTCTATCCTAGAAAGCTCTGTGCTAGACCAGGGGTGCACAAAGTGGGGGGGGGGATTTCAGAAGCGGGGGGCTCAGCACCATTGGCCGCTGGGTCTCAGGCTCATCCAGCTCGTTAAGAACGTTGGACTACGTTCCTGTTTTTATGTCACTGATTAATAATGTTTTTACCTTCTACAGACTTTTTTCTGACACGTGCCAAAAGGGGTTTTTTCCGTACGAGCACAAGCGAAATCTCCCTTGCTTTGGATGACACGAGACAGGCTGGGGGTGGTGTCATGTTAATTGCGGAGATGAAAAGTGGGGCCCAGTGTAAAACGTTTGCTCACCCCATGCTAGCCTGTCTCCTGTTGCCAGAGCTGTGGAGAAACCCGGGAGTCCTGACCCTCCTCCCCTCCGTTCTCACACTGGGGGTTAGAACTCAGGAGTCCTGGTGCCCAGCCCTGCGCTCCAACCACTAGACGCCGCTCCCCTCCCAGAGCGCTCTCTGCCTGCAAAAGCACAGCCCCCCTGATTCCAGTGGTTGCGCTGCAGTTTGATTCCCTGTTTTGACAACCCCCGATCCGGATCCTGCAAGGTGCTGCACTCTCCCTCGCCCCAGGGAGCCAGTAGGAATTAGAGGGCGCTTGGTGTGCTGCAGAATTGGGCCCTGGAATGGGCCGGGAGTAACCAGGGGCTTGTGCCTGCTGCTTGCCCGCTTCTGAGCAGCCTGTGTTGTGAGGCTGGCTGAGCAGACACTGTGGGTGGTGCTAATGGGGGCAGCCTGCCAGCCAGTTACTCCCGAGTGAAGGGACGTGTACTCTGTGCTGCAGTCCTGCCTGAGAGACAAGTCCTCTCTGCAAGGGGTGGCAACGTTTTGTTGACCAAGGCCAGCGCAGAATGATCAGTGGACTGAGAAAGGGGGGCACTGACCAGCCTTGCCTCGGTTTTCTTGCAGCTCCTCTGTTTGCAGATTTTCCTCCAGCTCGAGGCCGCCCAGATGTTCCTCATCAAGAACTTCCTAGGAGGGGGCGGAGGAGGTGGCGGCGGCGGTGGAGGCGGTGGCATTGGAGGGAACATCGGGAATGTGATCGGAGGGTTCCTGAGTGGCGGCGGTGGAGGAGGCGGTGGAGGTGGTGGCGGCAGAGCCATGGGCATCATTGGGGGAGTGATCAGTGCCATCAGGTTAGTACATGCTTTTGTCGTTGGCATTATGCTGCGATCTGCGCTCCACAACCGAGATCAGGGCCCTGTCGGGCCGGGTGCCGCCAGACACACAGCGACCGAGGTCAGGGCCCCGTCGGGCCGGGCGCCCCCAGACACACAGCGACCGAGGTCAGGGCCCCATCGGGCTGGGCGCCCCCAGACACACAGCGACCGAGGTCAGGGCCCCGTCGGGCCGGGCGCCCCCAGACACACAGCGACCGAGGTCAGGGCCCCGTTGGGCCAGGTGCCCCCAGACACAGCGACCGAGGTCAGGGCCCCGTCGGGCCGGGCGCCCCCAGACACACAGCGACCGAGGTCAGGGCCCCGTCGGGCCAGGTGCCCCCAGACACAGCGACCGAGGTCAGGGCCCCGTCGGGCCGGGCGCCCCCAGACACAGCGACCGAGGTCAGGGCCCCGTCGGGCCGGGCGCCCCCAGACACACAGCGACCGAGGTCAGGGCCCCGTCGGGCCGGGCGCCCCCAGACACACAGCGACCGAGGTCAGGGCCCCGTCGGGCCGGGCGCCCCCAGACACACAGCGACCGAGGTCAGGGCCCCGTCGGGCCGGGCGCCCCCAGACACACAGCGACCGAGGTCAGGGCCCCGTCGGGCCGGGCGCCCCCAGACACACAGCGACCGAGGTCAGGGCCCCGTCGGGCTGGGCGCCCCCAGACACACAGCGACCGAGGTCAGGGCCCCGTCGGGCCGGGCGCCCCCAGACACACAGCGACCGAGGTCAGGGCCCCGTCGGGCCGGGCGCCCCCAGACACACAGCGACCGAGGTCAGGGCCCCGTCGGGCCGGGCGCCCCCAGACACACAGCGACCGAGGTCAGGGCATTTTTCATCATGGGCTCTCAGAAGGTTGTATTAAGGAGAGCAAAGACACAGCAAGGTCAGAATGGAGGCGATCTCGAGAGATCACCTGGTCTCCGCCCTCCGTACTGAGATGGGGCCAAAGAAACATTGAACAGCCCCAAGAAAGGTTTTTTCCCCAGCCTGTTCTTAAAAGCCTCCAGCAACGGGGATGCCACAACCCCACCAGGGAAGCTTAACTCCCGTTGGAGTTAGAAAGTTTTCCCTGATATCTCACCTAAATCTCCCTTCCCGCCAGCTAAGCCAGGTCCTTCTTGTCTTGGTTACGACAGTCTTGCAGCCCACTAAAATGAAGGAGCCCACTCAGTAGCCTAGGTTGCCTGTTGCCGAACTGGATGGAGACCTTCCAAAATCATTACACGCTGTTATGCTCCTAAGAAGCACATGAGATCTTTGTTAGGGAAGAGGCCACACGCCACGTTTATTGAGAGCACAATAGAGAAGTCACTGGCATATTCCACACCCCGTCACCCCCGGTCTGTTGCTCCCATTCAGTTAGTTGGCCAAGCTCATGAAGTGCAAGGATGGATTGGGAGCAGGTTCCTTTCGGCCCAGGTTGAGATCCCAGTGGAAAGGACAGATGAATCCGGAGTCTGAGGCAGAGCTGCCCCCTTCTTAGACCAGTTTTCTTGCATTTGGATCAGGGGATTTTGCATCTGTTTGTTTCTTTCTCATCTCTTATCTACCGTCTCATGCTGGTTTTGATCACTGCTGTCTTGGTCTCATTGACATCTGCCTGCTTTCTCCTCCAGAGTCCGGCTGTATGCTCTCTTCTCGCACTTTAATGAGGATATGCAGCTATACCAGTGCCTGTCCTGGTCCCTGTCTAGAACATATGGGGATGATCTCACACCTATCACACATATTCTTCATTCACACAAGGGGCTTTCATTAGCGTAGAGACCACAGGTCGGCAACCAAAACGGCAAGAAGAGCCACTTTTTCCAGTTCGGTAAAAAACTCATAATTCAAGAGCCACAATGCACGTGAATACGAGACGGTCCTTAACGAATAACATCAAACCAGATATTTTTGTAACCCCTATTTTAAGAGCAGTGCGCACACAATGATTTGTAATGTGACCCATGTTTGCTGCAGGACGGTCACAACCTTTTTATATATTCTCTTTCCTCATACTTCACATGTGTGTGGTTGTACCACTGTCTGCCTGACTTTCACTCCCAAACCTTCTCTCTGGAGGACACTACGAGGGCGTTATCCAGCATTTGGAGATCTCATATCGTTTGCTATTTAGATATGACAAAACAAAAAAGCGGTCATGTAGCACTTTAAAGACTAACAAAATAATTTATTAGGTGATGAGCTTTTGTGGGGCAGACCCACTTCTGCAGATCTTCTCTATTCGGCACCGGTGAGGAATCTGGAATATTGTGTCCAGTTCTGGGCCCCCCAGTATAGAAAGGATGTGGATGTGCCAGAGCAGGTTCAGCGGAGGGCAACAGAAATGATTAAGGGGCTGGAGCACATGACCTGTGAGGAGAGGCTGAGGGATATGGGCTTATTTAGTTTACAGAAAAGAAGAATGAGGGGTGATTTAATAGCAGCCTTCAACTTCAGAGATGGTTTAGACAGTGCTTGGTCCTGCCCTTGGGGCAGGGAGCTGGACTCGATGGCCTCTCGAGGTCCCTTCCAGTCCTATTCTATGATTCGTGAAGAGGGGCTCTAAAGAGGATGGAGAGAAATTGTCCTCAGTGGTGACAGATGGCGGAAGAGGGAGCAATAGTCTGAAGTTACAGAAGGAGAGGAGTAGGTTGGATATTAGGAAAAACTACTTCACCAGGAGGCAAGTATCGGAGGAGGTAGCTGTGTTAGTCTGTAGTTTCGAGAACAACAAGAAGTCTTGTGGTACCTTACAGACTAACAGATATTTTGCAGCATAAGCTATTGTGGGCAAAGACCCACTTCATCAGATGAATCCAAAATATCTGTTAGTCTATAAAGTGCCACTAGACTTCTTGTTGTTCACCAGGAGGGTGGTGAAGCACTGGAATGCGTTGCCTAGAGAGGTGGTGGATTCTCCATCCCTAGAGGTTTTTAAGTCCCGGCTTGACAAGGTCCTGGCTGGGATGACTTAGATGGGGTTGATCCTGCTTGAAGCAGGGGGCTGGACTAGATGACCTCCTGAGGTCCCTTCCAGCCCTGGAATTCTATGATTCTGTGATCTGGAATAGTGCTGAAAATGAACTGGCACGACGAATATAAAACGGAGAGATAGAAAACAAAAAAATTAAATGAAAACTGACAGATCAGCTGGAGGCGGGGAAGGGTAGGGAGGAAGTTACTTCAGGCAAGTGTCTATTAGGTGACTTGCCTGAGGTCGCTATAATAGCAAAGATGGGAAGCTGTCTTTGCAACGCCATAAGGTAATTGTGGTCGAATTTGAGAATAAATTCCAGTTCAGATGTCTTCCTTTGTAATCTGGTTTTATAGTCTCTTTGTCGTAGGATGCAGATTCTCAGGTCTGTAACACCTTGAAATGCTCACTGACACATTTATATGTATTCAGATCCCTTATGTCTGATTTGTTTCCATTCGTTCTTTGGCGAAGTGATTGCCCAGTCTATCCAATATACATACCAGAGGGGCTTTGCAGGCACATGATAGCATATATAACGTTAGTGGAGGCACAGGAATACGGGCCCCCAATCGTGTAACTGACGTGGTTTAGTCCAGTGATGGTGTCTGTGGGGTAAATATGTGGGCAGAGTTGCCAATGGTGACTATTTAGATATGAATTATACTTTTTTTAGACCTTTAGACATTCAAAGATAATCAGGAGGAATTATTTATTTTTTAACTTTGCAATTATAGCGTTGGGCGCCACAACAAAGTCCTTAAAAGAACTGTGTGTGGCTCTGGAGCTGCAGGTTGCAGACCCCTGGTTGAGACAATACAGCATTTAGACAAAACAAAGTAGGAGAAATGTAGCATTTTAAAGACTAACAAAATGACTCACTCAGTGATGAGCTTTTGTGGGACAGACCCACTTCTTCAGATCAATTTCATTTCCAATACAGACTGACATTTATAAGGACAGAGGACCGGAAAAAAAAACTGCAATAAAAACTGACAAATCAAATAGGATTGAAGGAGGGAGTGAGAGGTGGGGGGATGTTGATTGTCTTGTCTGAGGTAATTACGAGCATCAAAGGAAGGGAAGCAGTCCTTGTAATGCATTAGGTAGAATCATAGAACACTAGAGCTGCGTCTACACGTGCACGCTACTTCGAAGTAGCGGCACCAACTTCGAAATAGCGCCCGTCGCGTCTACACGCGTCGGGTGCTATTTCGAAGTTAACTTCGACGTTAGGCGGCGAGACGTCGAAGTCGCTAACCTCATGAGGAGATAGGAATAGCGCCCTACTTCGACGTTCAACGTCGAAGTAGGGACCGTGTAGACGATCCGCGTCCCGCAACCTCGAAATTGCTGGATCCTCCATGGCGGCCATCAGCTGGGGGGTTGAGAGATGCTCTCTCTCCAGCCCCTGCGGGGCTCTATGGTTACCGTGGGCAGCAGCCCTTAGCCCAGGGCTTCTGGCTGCTTCTGCGGCAGCTGGGGATCCATGCTGCAGGCACAGGGTCTGCAACCAGTTGTCAGCTCTGTGTATCTTGTGTTGTTTAGTGCAACTGTGTCTGGGAGGGGCCCTTTAAGGGAGCGGCTTGCTGTTGAGTCCGCCCTGTGACCCTGTCTGCAGCTGTGCCTGGCATCCCTATTTCGATGTGTGCTACTTTGACGTGTAGACGTTCCCTCGCTGCGCCTATTTCGATGTTGGGCTGAGCAACGTCGAAGTTGAACATCGACGTTGCCGGCCCTGGAGGACGTGTAGACGTTATTCATCGAAATAGACTATTTCGATGTCGCAACATCGAAATAAGCTATTTCGATGTTGGCTGCACGTGTGGACGTAGCCTAGGACTGGAAGGGGCCTCGAGAGGCCATCGAGTCCAGCCCCCGCCCCAATGGCAGGACCAAGTACTGTCTAAACCATCCCTGATAGACATCTATCTAACCTGTTCTTAAATATCTCCAGCCATGGAGATTCCACAACCTCCCTTGGCAACTTATTCCACTGTTTGACCGCCCTGACAGTTAGGAACTTTTTCCTAATGTCCAACCTAAACCTCCCTTGCTGCAGTTTAAGCCCGTTGCCTCTTGTTCTATCCTCAGAGGCCAAGGAGAACAAGTTCTCTCCTTCCTCCTTATGACTCCCTTCTCTTTTCCAAACTAAACAAGCCCAGTTCTTTCAACCTTTTTTCATAGGTCACCTTCTCTAGACCTTTAATCGTTCTTGTCGCTCTTTTCTGGACCCTCTCTAATTTTCTCCACATCTTTTTTGAACTGCGGTGCCCAGAACTGGACACAATACTCCAGCTGAGGCCTAACCAGCGCAGAGTAGAGCGGGAGAATGACTTCTCCTGTCTTGTTCTGATGTCTCTCTTCATACCACATGTTAATGTGTCGAATTTAAATATATAGTCTAACTCACAAATCTCTCGCTCTAATCTGTTGTTAAATTCTCTTTGTTCCAGAATACAAATTCTCAGGTCTTTAACAGAATGGCCCACTGCACTGACCGGCTTGTGTGTTGAGTTCCTTGATGTCTGACATCAATTTAGTTTTAACAAACACTCTTCATATTCTTATACAATATTTATCTTAAGTCTGAGTTCAACAGTAGATACAGGTCAACTTTTCAAGTCAAGGGCTGCAACATTGTGCTAAATGACAATGTTATCCTAAACTAAATATAGCTAAAATAGAATTTTATACTACAATGTGGGGGGCTGGCCCTATAGCCACTGGGGACTGTAGCCAGGTCAGGTTAGCTGCATCCCCAGCACTGTTGTTGTTTGCTGTAGGGGTTAGGTCGAAGTTTGTGCTCTCCTCTGGACTTTCTCCAGTCTATCCACCTCTTTCCTGAAAAGTGGCACGCAGAACTGGATGCAATACTCCAGCTGAGGCCTAGACAGCGTGACATAGAGTGGGATTGTTTCTCATGTCTTTCTTGCAATATTCCTGCTAATATGGCCTGGGAGGACATCTGCTCTTTTTGCAACAGTGGGACAGTCATAGCCCATTTTGGATGTGCGCACCTGATCCTGCCTAAGGCTGGGTCTACTCTAGATCTTAGTTGGTCGTAGATACGCGAGTCCAGCTGCTGGGCCCTGCATAGCTGGAATTGACTTGTCTATAATCGACTTACCTGGCTGCCCTCTCTGAGGGAGGTTGACAGGAGAAACTCTCCCCTTGCCCTTCCTTACTCCTCATCAGACTGAGGCATCTAGGGGTCAACTGTCATAACTGGATTTCTGGCAATTACCCCGAGATGTGCAAACTCAGACCTCCCTCCCCCCGAAGACTGACCCTGACTGGGTCCATCTACCAGGTAGCACAGACATGCCCTCAATGACGCGCTTCACATTTGTCCTTCTACCTCTCATGCAGCTGGAAGGGATGTCAGGAGGGCATTGAGTCCAGTCCCCTGCCCTCTTGGCAGGACCAAGCACCATCCCTGCCAGTTTTTTTAAGTCTATTTTGTCCCAGACACCTAAAATGCCTCCTTGAGGATTGAACTCTCCGCCCTGGGTTTAGCAGGCCAATGCTCAAACCACTGAACTCTCCCTCTCTGCTTTCCTGAGGGCCATTTCTCCACTTTGTCCAGATCATTTTGAATTTTAAGCACATCCTAACCTGGGATCATCCCCAGACATCTAAATCGTCGATGCAGACAGGGATCGGCACTGGACCTGGGGCCGTTCCCCTTCCAACGGCACTGTGAACCCTGGATAACGACTCTCTGGGAATGGACCCCCCATGGGACCACCAGAGGAGCATGCGGCTAGGGGGGCTCTCCCAGGCGGGTGAGGTGCCAGCCTGCTGAGACAAAGACGCTGTTTGAGCTCTGCCTTGGAGCCTGGCGTAGCAAAACTGGAAAGGAGCCTGGGTGAGACGAGGCCTCCTGGACGAAGACTGTCCCCAGCTCATTCCCATCCGAGTCTCGTTTTCACTTTAATTCCCTTCCAGCTGTCTCTGCCTTTTTCCCTGTTACCTGGCGCCCCTTGATCCATGGTCCCTTGTGAATCAAGTCGCTTAGGGCCCGGTGAGAGGAGCTGGTCCCCACAGAGCGATTTGCCGGTGAATTCGGGGCTGGAGGAGTCCCGATTTCAGCCTGCAGGCTGGGCAAAGCCAGTGTGTTGAAGGCACCAGGGATACAGAGCAAGTGGTGACCTGTCCCTTTGCTACTCTGGCTTGAGGTATTCTCTGAGTGCAGTGCCCTGCCCTGCTGCTGGCAGGAAGGGCCGGGTGTCAGGTGCGGCTGGGCAGCTCCAGCTTGCTTGGGTTTTCCGTCAGACTGGTTTGCCCACATAGGGGGAACTCACAAGAGACACAGGCCCCCGGAATGCGCCCCTCCCCGCCCCCGCACCCAAGGGAGTGCAGGGAAAGTCCCACCCCTCAGTTCCTTCCCTTCTTCTGGGCTCTTCTGTCATCACGGATGCTTCCCCAGCGCATCCCATGCGAAAGGTCCCCAAGCACTTTGCATAGGCCCTGCAAACCACACGCACGGCAATTCCTCACCCTGCGCTGGCCAGCTGCCACCTCTGGGGTGGGGCGCTGCAGCGGTTCTTACAGGGCTCTGCCTCCGAATTGAAAATTTGGTTCTGCAGTTTATTGCGCCCAGCGTTGTGCACAGGGGAGGTAGCGTAGTCTAATGGCTAGGACGCCGGGTGGGGAGATAGGCGCATTCAGGGCTGCTGTCTCCATGTGAACCTGGTGGTGCTCTGTGCCTCAGTTTCCCCATTTGTGTAGTTGGGAACAGGAAGCGTAATTGCCTTTGTAAAGTGCTCTGAGAGCACGTGGGACTCTAGGGACAGAAGGCGCTGTAACATATATGATAGGGCATCTGGAAGCCCTGGGGCAGACAAGACCTCCTTGGTGTCAGGCGCTGTACAGGCACGCAACAAAAAGATGGCTCTCGCTGCAGCTTTCTGGTGCAGTGTTTCACTTGACAACAGCTGTAGCATCAGTTCTGGGATGCGATTGCCTCAGTCCCCTCTCTGCTGCAGTATTTGCAAAACATTAAATGCATTAAATGGAGAGGATCTGGGCTGGGCTCTTCTGGACTGTATGGCTGTCTCTGACACTGGGCTTCCTGTGTGACCTTGGGCGAGTCTCTGCATCTCACTGGGCCTTAGTTTCCTCATCTGTAAAATTGGCACAAGAACTATTTCCTGGTCTACGCATATGGGAAGCTTTTGGGAGCAGGTACAGTCTCAGTCAGGGTCTGTGCAGTGCAAGGCTCCTGCTGTCGGTCAAGGTCTGTGCAGTGCCCAGCCTGACGGGGCGCTGATCTCTGCTGGGGTCCGGGCAGTGCCTAGCACAAGACCTGATTGTGCTTGGTTTTTTGGCAGCAGTTTGTCCCCGATTTTGGCTGGTGCTGCCGTAAATGCAAATATATAACAACTTTATCAGAGGGACTCGGGTGTTTATAAAAGACCCTTTGTAACGATTTCCTCTATTTTTCCCCTTCTATCTCCCAGTGAAGCTGCTGCTCAGTATAACCCGGAGCCACCGGTAAGCCCTAATTACAGCTCCCTTGTTATAGCCCTCCCTGGGCTGCTTCTAACAATGCGTGTCAGATATTAACAGGGGCCCTGCGCTGCTGAGCTAGAAGCAAAGTGTGGGGCTGGAGCCACATTGGCTTTGTGGGGGTAGGCATGAGCACGGCCCTGTGCCCAGGGTCGGGGCCATGATTGAGAGCTCTGCACTGGGTTTTTCAAAAGAGATCTGCGAAGAGAAGTAAATGGGGTTTGTGTCTCTTGCTGCTGCTTGGTGGCACGCAAAGGACGTCCTAAGACATCCGTCCGGTTGTACGCTAGAAATTAGGGGCTTTTCCCTCTTTGCCCTGGAGGGCGCTGTGGGTGATGGGGGAATGGGATCGCACCCTGCAAATAAAATCATATTTCCTGGAGAGGGAAGGGAAGGTGGCTGGGCTTGATTCAGGTTGTCTCTTTGAGCCGCATCCTCCTCTGGTGGGGTAAACTGGCTCCTGTGAAGTCAATAGAGTAATGCTGATTTACCCCAGCTGGGGATCTGGCCCCATTGACACCAGTGGAGTGACACCCGTTTACACCACCTGGGGCTCTGACACCAGTGGAGTGACACCTATTTATAGGAGTGACACCCATTCACCCCACTGGGAAGCCCATCTCGGATGGTGTAAATCAGGAGTGAGTAGCTGGCCCTTTATGGTTGTCAATATCCAATCCTGTTTAATTCAGTCTGGAGACACTCTTGGGGTCGGGGGTGGGGGAAACATTTTCTGCCAGAGATCCACCCCGACCCGCTTATAAAACCCTCCTGGCAGTGCCATGAAAGTCCCCTGCTTTGCTTGTCCACCCTAACGAGAATTGTCCCCACGTCCAGGCTGTAACTCCTCCTCTTGGACTGGGCCTCCGGTACAGGAGCTGAAATATGTTTTACTAAGGATTTTGTGCCCACCGGTGGGCCCCAGGAACAGTGGCGAGAGATGTTTTAAACCAAGCAGGCTATCTGTTCTGTAACGTTCCATGTCTCCCCCCAACCCGCCCCATTCCCTGCAGCCCCCTCGCAGCCATTTCTCCAACGTGGAAGCCAACGAGAGCGAGGAGGTTCGTCAGTTTCGGCGTCTCTTCGTGCAGCTGGCAGGAGATGTAAGCATTTTGCCGCCCTCTCTCTGAGCATCCATCTGGAAAGGTCCCCTGTCCAGCTGCGAGGGCGTCTCCTTGGGCCCAAGTTTTCACCTCGGGGGCTCCGAACCCGAGGCCCCTTGGGCCTGATTTGAGGGGTGTCAGCCCCAGCCAATTCGCAGCCCTTTCGCAAAGCGGGTCCCAGAATCAAAGGCCTCCTGCCCTCCGACTTCCCCTCTGTAGGTAGCCCTGCCCCGACTCCTTTGCAGCGGTGGACTCTAGGGGTTTACGGGCTGCAAGGGGGCCGCCACCTCTGTCCAGGGTAGCTCAGGAGCGGCTCCCTGGGGGGCGCGCTGGTCCGGGGCGAGAGTCGCTCCAGCCTGGGGTGATGTCTCCGTCTCTGTGCTCTGCGGCAGGACATGGAAGTGAGCGCCTCGGAGCTGATGAACATTCTCAACAAGGTGGTGACCAGACGTAAGTGGGGCCCGTGGGCCAAATGGCGCCTTGGCTGGGGAATTTACAAAATGGTTGAAAGGTCGATGCTGGCTGGGCCCTGTGTCCCAGAGCACAGCCGCGCTTTGCGCATGGTGATGGGGCATCCTGGGGCCACAGAGGCCCCACCTAGGTGTAGCTCCCTGGAAGCTGCATGGCCTCAGGGCTGCCCAGCTGGCACCGTGCATGTATGCGAGGCATCAGTGCAAGGAGGGATGGAGGGCAGCCCCAGTCCAGCCTGCAGCCTGGTGGCTGGGGGAGAGATGGCCTGAACCAGGAGCCTCCCGCAGCCCAAAGGCAGCCGTGCTCCAACAACATCCCCCACCGCAGCCGGAGCTGCCTGGCCCCAGCCCCCCATCAGCTGCGACCTGGCCCCAGACCCCCATCAGCGTCATCCCGGCCCCTCGTTTCCCCTTGTCTGACTTCAGCCCAGGCTCCCCCACAGCAGCCTGGCCCCAGCCGCCCATCAGCTGTGACCTGGCCCCAAAATCTCCCCCCTCCAGACCTGCCGTAGCTTGGCCCTAGCCCCACATCGGACATAGCCTGGCCCTGCACGTCCCTTGCACACCATGGCCCAACCCCAGCCCCCTCTGCTGCAGCTGGAGCAGCCCAGCCCCACGCTCCTCCCTCCCACCCCCATCATCTGAAATTGCCCCAACTTGCTTTCTTGTCTTCCAGATCCTGACCTGAAGACCGACGGGTTTGGGATTGACACCTGCCGCAGCATGGTGGCTGTCATGGACGTATCCTCACCCCGCAGGGATGTCTGAGCCCCGGAGCCTTTGCACAGGCCAGGGCCTGATTGACAGCTCCTGCCCCCGACCCCTCCACTCCCATCCTGGGTGCTTGGGATGGGCTGCGAAGGCTTCAAACCTCCTTTGCTCTCCCTGTATTCTAGGCCCTGCCCAGTGGCTAGTAGGTGTCCAGGCCGACCTAAGTCACACTTCTATGGGCCTTGAGGGGCAGAGAATAGCCACAGCTCAGTGCAGTCAGGCTGTGCCCCTGATCTGCCCCTTATGGGCCCCGTGGGGCAGAGAATAAACACATCGCAGGGCACCCTGGCTGTGCCCCCAGTCTGCCTCCTATGGGTCCTGGGGGGCAGAGACCGGCCCCAGCGCAGTGTGCCCCAGCCATGGCCCCAATCCACTCCTATGGGTCCTGGGGGGCAGAGAATAGCCCCAGTGCAGTGAGCTTCAGCCATGCTCCTGATGCGCCCTTATTCTGGGGCCCGGCTGCCCAGGCTGGGGAGCGCCCTCGCCCAAGGGGCCGTGTCCGCTCACATGGGAGGCCCCGGGTGGCTTTGGTCGGCGCCTTTGTTCCTTGACCGCGAGCGCCTCAGAGCGACACGACTGGCAAGCTGGGCTTCGAGGAGTTCAAGTACTTGTGGGGGAACATCAAGAAGTGGCAGGTAGCGAGCGGGGGGAGGGGCTGTGGCTGCCGTACCCCTTCGGGCGTGGGGACGGGGAGGAGAGGCCTTGGGGCTCCCAGGCTGAGGGGCTTTTCCAGCCCTGCAATCCCAGGAGCCTTCCTGGCTGGCATTGGTGTGTGTCAGTTTCAGCCCTGCATGGGGGCAAGGGGGGGTGGGGGGGTTACAGCTGCATTGCCTGCTGGGTACCCAGAATTCCCAGCACCGTGCCACCACTGCCAGAGGGGTCTCGGTGTCCGGCAGGGGGCAGTTGTGGGTCCCGGCCCCGGCAGCTGGGATCTGAACAGTCCCCACCTGGGGGCAGAGTTAAGGGGCTGCTCTGCCTGTGACGTTCCCTTCTTCCCCCCGGCTCCTGCCACCCCAGCCTTTGAGGGAGGGGCTGCCATGTCAGTGGGGGCCTCTCCCTCTCCTCTCCCTCCTGCCCCCCATGTGCCACTTGAGCTGGGGGAGGGCTTCCTAGTTCCCTCCTCCACTCTGCAGTCCCAGGGGCGGGGGGGATATCTCAGGTCCTGTCCCCTCTCCCCTCGCACGTCTCCTCCATCTCCCTGTCTGGTGCCCCTCCCCGCCCAGCCTCTGTCTTCAGCCTTGTGTTTGCAATGGCAGGGTGGGGGGTGTCCCTCTCTGTTTCATAAGGAACTTGTGCCCCCCCCCAGTGTATCTACAAGCAATACGACGTGGACCGGTCCGGCACCATCGGGAGCAACGAGCTACCAGGTGCTTTCGAGGCAGCGGGTAAGGAGCCGCCAGGGGAGGGCTGACAGGCTCCGTCCCACAGTGACGGGGAGTGACCATCATGCCGCTTTCACCCCCCAGGCTTCCGGCTGAACGAGCAGCTGTACCAGATGATCGTGCGCAGGTACTCAGACGAGAACGGAAACATGGACTTCGACAACTTCATCAGCTGCCTGGTTCGCCTGGACGCCATGTTTCGTAAGTGGCCTGCGGGTCAGGCCCGGGGAAGTGGGGGTTCCAGGGTCCTCTGTCCCCCTCTCCCCTCCCTCCAACCCCTCCGCTCCCATCACTAGTGTGAGCTGGGCCCCTCCCATCTGGTTTTTGTTCCCTGTTCATACAGCGCCTGGCACGATGGGCCATGGTCCTTTGCTCAGCAAAGAGGTGCTACCCAAATACCTCTAATGCCATTTGAACCTCTCTCATCTGACACCCTCAGGACCTGACTGGTGCTGGATGAGAGAATTTTCCAGACGACAGGAGGTCAATATTTTCTAGCTCATTCCCAACACTTCCAGAGCTGACTGGGCTCTCACAAGACATTTAAGGGTGAATTTCAGCTAAAGAACAGCCCAGAACACTGAGAGCCAGGACTGGTGGCTGGAAGCAAACTTTATGGGACCCCAGGAAACTTGGCCACACCCATGATAAGTGATCGTCTGGCTCACTAAAATCACAGCGGATTGCAGAGTTTGCCAGACGAGAGTTCTGTATTAGAGAGGTCCAATCTGATCAGGGCATGGTCTGTGCCTAGGGCTCTGAAATGCTGCCATAATACACCTAATCACACTAAAATGTGCAGCACCTAGCACAGTGGGGGCTGGTCCTTGACTTGGGCTCCTAGGTGCTACTGTAAAACACCTAATAGCAGTAAAATGTACAGCGCCTGGCGCAATGGGGGCAGGAGGAAGAGGACTTGGGCAGCTGGGTGCTATCGTAATGCAGCTAATCAGAGCAAGGCCTGTTATACTAATGGGAAAAAACAACAGCAATTGTAGATGATGTTCACCTGAACTAGTTTCTCTCTCATCCTCACCCCCCTACCTTGCGTGTGGGGGAAGGAATTTCTCAGTGGGAGGGGAGTGGTGTCTAGTGGTTAGAGCAAGGCGGGGGGAGGGCTGGGAGTCAGGACTCCTGGATTCTGTCCCCAGAACTGGTGGGTAGCGACTGGGGAGGTTCGTGTTGTGCCGGGGGCTGCACAGATGCTGTGAGAGAGTGTCCCTGCTCCAAAGGTAGATGCTCCAGCATGACAAGGAGCCGGGAGAGGGACAGCGTAACCAGAGGAGTGCCTGGGACTCACAGATGACCCAAGATCTCCTGAGTCCCAGCTTAACCTTGAGGTCACCCTTCCCCCTCTCCTTCCTCCTGCAGGTGCCTTCAAATCTCTGGACAAGGACGGAGATGGGCAGATCCGGGTGAACATCCAGGAGGTGAGCGAGGTGGGAGGCCGGCTGTCCTCTGTGCTGTCCGGCCAGGGACCCTGATTTGGTTCCTGTCTCCTTGCTGCACCCTCCTCAGAGGGTGGGCTGGGACCTCCTGGGTCGGCGGGTCCAGCCCAGCTCCCTCAGGCCGCCCCTGCTGGCCAAGGGGGCAGTCTCGGAACTTCCCAGCACTGTGATGCAGGGGCTCCACCCCAGCAAAGCCACCAGCTAAATGTCTGGGGCTACAGACCGCCCCCTTCGCCCCCCACTGCACTGGGGTCCATGGAGGATGGCCCCTCCTCCATCCCTGGCCATGGGGTCCTTGGGGAATGGTCCTTTCCACACACCCCCACCCCTTTGGGTCCCCTCCCTAATCTCCACACTCGTACCCCACTGGAGTCCATGGGAATGGCTCCCCTCCTTCATCCCTGTCTATGGGGACTGGCCCATCTCCCAGCCCTGCATACCCCTGCCATTGGGGCCCTTGTGGGATGGCCCCTCCCCACACATCCTACCAGATCCCCGGAGCCTGTTCCTCCCCACGCCCACGCTCCAGGAACCCGTCTGACTCCGACCGGTCTGTTTTCCTCATGGCGCTGCTTGCCACTCTCACCTGACCTCTCTTCCCCTCTCCCCTGCAGTGGCTGCAGCTCACCATGTACTCCTAAGAGCCTGCCTGGACCCCCGGCCTGGAGCACGCCCTGGCCTCTCCGGGCATTGTGCTGCGACCTGGGCCTCTTTGCTCTCGCTGCAACCCGCCCTTCTCTTTGCTGTGTGATTTCCAACCCCGCCTCCTCATGCCCCGATGCCCCCTGCTCTCCGACCCCCAGGATGCCCAGCTGAGCTGCTGCATGCTCTGGGCTGGGGGCCACCAGGAGGCACCACATGGCTGCCGAGTTGGTGGGTCGGCTCCCTTCGGCCCCGTTGCCGCCTGATCCTACTCCGTGCGCTGCGGCTCTCCCTGCTGGGGGCCGGGACAGAAACACAGCCAAATGCACCAAGCAACTCCCCTGTGCCAGCTGACTGAACCACCGATCGGCCCCCATTCCTCCTCCCTGCCTGGAACGTTGCCGAGAGCCAACCGGCTCAGTTCCTTGCCTGCATGCCCTTTCTCCGCTCGGGCCCAGAGTGGCTGGGCGTGGGCCAAAAGACACAGGGGAGCCCACCTGGCTCTCTGTCTTCCTCTAGTGGCTAGGCCGGGTAGAGCGACGTATCAGCTGCTTGTGCTTTTTTAGGTCCAGGGGGACTGGGTGTGATCCTTGCAGACCATCCGATCCAGAGGGGCGTTGGATGGTTTTCAAGTGCCCTGCCACGCCCCAGGGCATCAGGGTGCACGTGCAGATCAGGGGCTGCCTGCTGTCCCGTGCTCTGGGGAGGGCATCCCTCCTGCCTTCTAGAGAGCCGTGCGGTGGGGGGGGTTTGCCGTGCAATGTACCAGCTGTCTGTTATCACTGACGCCTACCGTGTTTTTCTAAAGCTCAATAGAAACGAGAATAAAGTTCTATAATAACATGTCAGCAGAGCTCGGCTGCGCTTCTTTCCCGCCCCTGCGCTGAGTTCCAGTTAATTATATGCTTCCTACCCACCCCCCGTCTAGGAGCTGGCGTTGTTTTCATACTTCAGCCCTCGCGCCTCTCCACCCTCAACTTGCTGCCGGTGTAGCTCACCGAAAAGCAGCTGCCTCTGCGGTGGAAGGCAGCAGCTGTTTGTAATGGCACACACCAACTTAACTTGCCTTCCTGTGGGGTGGGCCCTGTTGTTGGAACGCCTCATGTTCTTTCGTGTGGTGTCCTCACGAATGAGAGCAGCGTGCACCAATGGGGAAACTGAGGCACAGAGCAACAGTGACCTGTGTAAGCTCCCTTGGGAGGAACAGGGAATGCAACCCAGGTTGTCTGGTGTCCTAACCACTGGGTCACCCTTCCCGTTGAAGTGGGGAGTGGGGACTGATTCCCCTTTCAATGTCAAAGGGGGAAATTCTAGGGCTGAAGAATTATCCAAACTGGGATTTCGCCAGATGGATGTTTAGCAGCAAAAGGTCAGTGCCAAAATAAATAAATGGGCCTAATTTTACACTCACCTCACCTCCATTCTAGCTCCAGGTGGTCCTCCAAGGGTTTGCACCCCCTTAAACTGACGCAAACCGATGTTCCGTCTCATCTTTTCCATCCCTGTGGAATAACTTTTATGTGCACTGAGGCATGTGAAAATGTGCACCACCCTTAGAAATACAAAACCCAGCTGTGGGCGCTCTGCCAATCAGCCGGGCGCCATTTGAATCTCTGCTGGGCGGCCACATGAGCATAGAATTTACAATCTGCTGGTGTTAACGGAAGTCAGAGTCTCACCCCGGTACTCTGAGATTTTGCTCTAGTTCCTACATGTTGTCACCTGCCTCAGTCACCTGCCCATCTCTGCCCTGCCAACTGGTGAAACTGCTTAGCATCCTTGCCTGTGTGCAATACCGGATGTGGACCAGCCATCACCTTCCGCCCCAGAGCTGATGGCTTCTTGGTGGTGGTTGGGTGAGTCTTTGTGGGGGGAGGTTTGGGAAAACACCTGGAAAATTCTTCATGGGCAGTGAGGAGAGAAGGTGCTAGGTCACAAGAGGGTGAGAGAGCAGGAGATAGTCCCCTGAGGCAGTGTTGCCTAGTGGCTAGAGGGACAGACTAGTACCTGAGAGATCTGGATTTTATTCCTTTTTCCCTGGTGGCAGACTTGCCTCAAATCCCAGCTCTTGCGCTGGGCATGCTACGGTGGCCTTGAGTTGCTATTACAACATGCTGCTTGCTTGTGTGCCTCAGTTTCCCCATCTGTAAAATTGACATCATTTATTACTCAGGCGGTCTGCTCATTGGTGCAATGTCCATCGTTTGTGTTCTGAGTTTGTCCAGCACCTGGTTCAAATGGGGTCTGACTTGGGACTGGTGCTACTATAATACGCCTACTAGCAATATAAATGTACAGCCCCTGGCGCAATGGAGAGGTGGCTTGTGACTGGGTCTCCTAACATACTGAAGAGCAATAAAGATGCATGAATAGGGCCCCGTGGGGCGAGACATCTGTGGCTCAGCTTGCTGTTACCATAACACACCAAGTATCGTTCCAGGGCAGGGTGAGAATGAGCTGAACGGTACAGTGCTTATAAAGGTGAAACTACAGTCTACCTCCAACTGTTCTTCAGCAGCAGCACGAGAATCCCTTGGGCTGTTGCCAGCTCCCTCTTCTTCCCCCAACTCTCCGGAGCAGGTGCAGTTGGCTTTAGGCATAAACTGACTCTGCAGGGAACTGTGAACTGAATAACCTCAGCACACCCAGCCTTGGAGGAACCAGTTCGGGCAGTGGCCTGGCCCCATCAGAGCTGGCAGGCTGGGGCATGTGGACCTGCTTGGGTCACACCTGCAGCATGTGGGGTTGTTTACGGTTCAGTGGGCATCCCCATGAGAGTGTCACGCCTTGGGGAGGAGAGGGCTGAGATTTTCCTACCCACAGCCTGGGGCACATCACACGACAGCACCTCACCCTACCTCTTCCTGGCCAAGAGCCCCTGGCTTCCAGCCTCCAACCCCACCCCCAGCTCACTGTGGAATCCAGAAGTCCCAGCTCCCACTGCTCTAATCACTAGGCCCCCATGCTGAGCAAGAAACCCAGGCATCCTGCTACCTAACAATCAGCTGTGACCACTAGACTTCTCTTTTCTTCCGATGCTCAGGGCAGAACCCAACAGTCCTGACTCCCTGCCCACCTGCCTCACCAATAGACCCTACTAACAAAGCTGGGAGAAGAACCCAGGAGTCCTGGCAGCCATGCTGTGTACATTGCTTGGCCTAAGGCCCTGTTGCAAAGGGTCCCATCATCCTATAGCTGGAGAAAGGCACCACCCAGCCAAACACATGGGTCAGCCTGGTAGCTAGTGCCACAGGCCACCCCGGTGGAATCCATCTCCTATTGGATTATCCACAGTAAGGCAGCTTGCAGCCAAGGACCGTTTCGTTCTTAGGAGCGGCCGCAGCAGGATCTGCTGGCACTCATGCCAGGACTCTCTTCCTCCTTAGGGCCACAGGCTGGGGGATTTAATGGGCCTGATCAAGGCTGGATGTCCTGCCATTGGCAGGCTGCTCAGCAGGTTCCCATGCGTGCAGGCCAGATTGCCAGCAGGCTAGGTTGCTCAGATTACAAAGATGCCCTGGTATCCAGGCCAGCTCACTACAGTGCCCAGGTTGTCTGTTAACATGCTGGGTTACCATGATGAATTGCCCAGCCTGCAGTACCAAGCTGCCCAGGGGAGTTGCCTAGGTTACCATGCCAGGTTAATCAGGTAACTATAATGACCAGGTTGCCCAGGTTACCATGCCAAGACACCCAGGTTAGTGTGCCAAGATGCCAGGTATGTCACCCAGGCTACTGTGCCCAGTCGCCATCTCCATCCTCACTGCTCCCCAGCTAACGTCAGAGGCTGGAGGTTGCCCCTGGTAACAGCATCCTCAGGTGGGTGGGAGGGTACCAGCCTCAGGATCTTAACCCACCCTATCCCGCCCCCCTTTTCCTGGCAGCCAATGGGAGAGCACCCTGAGCTGCCAATCCGCACAGTTGTCCAATGGGGGCCCCATAGAGGTGGGGCCAATCCCCCCACCCGCCCCAGCCGAGCTGTTGCGACTTAGAAGCAGAACAGGGATCCTGGGACTGAACAAACAACAGGTACAAGGGGAAAGAGCCACTCCTCTGGGGCTGTAGGGGTGGGGGTGGGGATCCCCTGGCCCTGGCGATGGGGGGTCTGTAGAAGGGAGGGTGGATGGGGCAGTAGGAGGGGGTCTGGACAGGGGATGGAGAGTTTCTGAAGGAGGTCTGGGTAGGAGGATGGCAAAAGGAGGGTCTGGGTTGGAGAGAACTAGAGGTGGGGGTTGGGTATTGGAGGGGGGCCTGGGCGGGGGGGGGGGGTCCCTGAAGAGGGGGAATCCAGAGAGTGAGAAAGAAACTGAGGCGGTGGGGGGGTGGTTGGAGCCCAGATTCCAGACGGCGGAGGCGGGGGTCTGTGGGGCGGAGCAGTCTTAGGCTCCCTGAAGGGAGGAGGGGACAGGGCGTCTCCTCGGTCACCCTCCGTCTCCAGCCCCTCCCAGCCTCAGGCTCCCATCTGGATTATTGCTGGGGCTTTCCAACCACCTCCTCCCCACTCCCCGCCAGCCCTTCGGCTCCATGGGGATGCCAAGGGCAGCAGGTATTGGATCCGGGAGGGGACTAGTCTGGAATCTCCACTCAGTGGAAGATGGATGGCTTGTGGCAAAGTGGGGTCAGCCTGGCACAACTCTTACTAGTTGGGTGGTGGGGAGGGGCTCCATGGGGAGGGGTAATGGGCAGGGACCTGGGGGTCTGCGCCCATCTGCAATAATGCACCAGGCACCCAGGTGTCAGCTCTGAAGCCTTCCCACCTGTTGGTGGAAGAGAAATGCCAACAGGCTGCAGTAGGACCTCACTTTGCCTGGTCTATTCCCATAACCCCGGATTAGGACCTACCCCGCAGTGCGAGGGGCTGCACATTTGTGTTGCTATCGGTTGCTTTATGGTAATACCTACCTTTGTATTGTTACTAGGTATATTACAGTAGCATCTGGGCATCCCCCATATTCAGGGCCAGTCCTAGCCAATTGGCAACCCCAGGAAAATTTCAGCAGCCCCTTGAAAATGGCAGCCCCATAATAACCCCAAGACCAGCGCTCTGCCCCAGCTCTGCACCCAGCAGCCAGCCTGATCCTGGAGCGCGCAGTGTGGCGGGATCCACCTGGGAGTGGAGCACCTGCCCAGGAGCAGAGTGCAGCCAGTGCGGTGAGGACCATCCCGGGAGTGCTGGCAGCAGAGTGGGGGCCCTCCCAGCGCGTAGTGCCCCCCTGGGCTCACGCGACGTGGGGGAAAGCTGGCTGCCAAGACTGCAGCCGAGCCCAACATGCCAGACTGGCTTTTTGGAGGCCCCTTGCAAGTGGCAGCCCTGGGCAAACGCCCGGCTCGCCGGCTCCTAAGACCGGCTCTGCCCATATTGGACTCGGTCCCCACTGTGCCAGGTGCAGTACAGCCACAGAACGAAAAGACGATCCCGTTATACTGTATTATAATTTAGATCTTTCACGTTTCCTAATTTCCATTGGCACCGTCGTGTTTTGACAAGAGCAAATCTGTTCCACTGGCTCATTTCGAAGTTCCCACATTGGCATGTTGGGAAGTGCCAGTCTGAGCAGTTTCAAATGTTCAGCTTTCGGGACACAGCGCAATGCCTGGGAGGCTCATTTTCTGAGGGGCTCCAGCCGCATGAGATAGTAACTCCGGCTGCCCCAGCTCCCAATCCCACTGTGGACCAGCACCCGCCTCCTCGGCTCTCTGCATTGCTGCCAAGCCAGCCTGATGCATGTTGATTTCAGCAGGCATGCAGGAGATCTGAGCACCACACAGAAGGCACTTGGCTGTCAGGGGAACTTGACATCCAACAAGATCAAACCCTATATGGGACCACCTGCAATGTGACCACCCAGCTTTCCATCTGGCTATGGGTGAAATGTATCCATGTTGCCATCTGGGAATCTGCCGGTGGGGCTGGGAGATGAAACTCAGAGAGGGGGTAACTTGCCCAGGGTTGTGCAGTGAATCAGTGGCAGAGCTGGAACCAGCTCCTAGGAGTCCTGAGCCCTGCTCCTGTGTCCAAATGTTGTATGGGGATCCTAGGTGCCTCACAGCATGGTCTAGCCAAACACAGGGCAGCCCAGCTGGATTTCAAGGGTGGTTCCCTCAGTTAGCAGGTTTGAGTAAGAATTCTCTAGTCTAGTGGTTGGAGTGGTCTGGAGAGACTGGTAGTCAGAACTGCTGGGTTCTACGGGAGTAAGATCAACTGGTTAGAACAGGAGACTGGGACCCAGGACTCCTGGGTTCTTTCCTTAACTCTGAGCAGGGGGAGGTTGGTGTGTGAGACAGGGCAGGGACGGGGCTGGAACTCAAGACTCCTGGGTTTTATTCTTGGCACTGCTACCTGCTGGTTGTGACTGTCCCCCTGTGCCTCAGTGGCCCACCCTGTAAAATGGAGATAATGATCCCTCCCAGAAGATTCAGAAACCTCTCCACAGAGTTGGGAGATCCCTGGTCGCTGGTTGCTGAGTCATGGCATGACTGTGTTTGGTGGGCATTAAGGCACAGGGAAGTTTAGAACTACAGTGACTCAGTGCCTTCCCCTTGAGTCACTCATCCAAGGACCGCTGAGGACAGGAACAATTTGCTCCCTCCCAGCACTACCCAGGATTTGGTTCAGTGCTATACTCCCCAGGTTACGGGGGAAACTGAGGCACAGAGTGGGGGAGGGACTTGCCCAAGGTCCCCGAGTGAATCAGTAGGGGAGTACTAATTCCAAGCCGCCCTCGCCCTTGCTTATCTATAAACATGAGCTGGTATGCCTCCCTCTTCTCCCTGCGCGGAGAGACTGGGGCCGGGGTAGATGGGAGCTCCTGCCCTGCTCCCCACAGTGCCCCCTGCTGGGAGAACCACTGCACAGTGAGGCTGCTTCTATCATTTGAAGCCTTTGGATTGTGGAAGGAGCTAAACTGAGCTCCAAGCCCTCCTAAAACTGCCCCTTTGCAGTCCCCCTTTCAGGGTTCCCGGTAAGCTGAGCGTTTGGGCAGCTGCCCAGGAAAGATGCTGGTGGTGCCCAGCGGGTTAGCAGAGCACCCCCAGCTGGCAGGGTGTGTTTCTATTTGGTGGTGCACATCGGCCTATGCCTCGGTGCATATCACAAAATTTATTCTGCCCATAGAAGGAAAAGAAATTGAGGGGATGCTGTCTCCTAGCCATTTCTGCCCTGAGATTCCAGACCCTGTGGCTCTTGTGGATTTCAGCAAGAGTGGGGGCGGGGGGAGGGCTCTCAGCACTATGCAGGAGGTACTTGGCACCCAACAGGATCAAACCCTAAATGTGGCCACCTGCAAAGAAGGCAGATTTCCATTTGGCTGTGGGTAAAATGGACTCAGCAGATGCTCCCTGCTCCCCTCCACATGCCAGCTGTGGGGTAGGGTGGGGGCATAGCCCCATTACTAGTGATGGTGGAAGGGATCCCAGATGCTGTGTAGGGCTAGATCCTGGCTTGCAGTGGGAGCCGAGGGAGGGCTGTGCTCACCACCCACACTGCTTGTGGGGGTGTGTGTGTGGATCCTGGGGGTAGATCCGGTGGATCTACGGATTGGGTGAAAGTGAGAGTCTCATCAAGGGTTAATCAACCCCCGGCTGCAGATCCCTCCCTTCCCACCTCACACAGACCAGGGCGGGAGGTTATTATGAATCAGCCAGCTGAGGGGCGCTCCAGCTCAGGCCCCCAGAGAGCAGACAGCACATCAGGTAGCTGAGTCATGGCTGGAAGCTGAGGCCTGGCTGTCACGCCCTGGGGTTGGTGATGCGGCTGTTGCTGTTGTGGCGGGGAAGGAGCCCGGATGCTCTGGGACAGGCAGTGGCAGCTTACAACCCTGAGACAACTGCGCTTGTCCCTGAACCCTCAGATTCTCTCTCAGCATTTCAGCCTCTCCTGCCCCTCCTCTAGGGACCTGTTTTCTGGGTGGGGAAACTGAGGCACCAGAAAAGGCAGTGACTTGCCTGATAGGGCATGGAGCAAGTCAGTGGCAGAGCCAGGAATAGAAAGCAGTTGTCATAAGTCCATTTCAGACCCCCCTCTCTTTGCAGCTGTAACCCATAGGCACCACTCCCCTCCCAGCACCGGGATGAGACCCTGGGCGGCCTGCCTTTCCTTCTTGCCTGCTTGAAGGGTTAAACTCCCTGCCAAAGTGGGGAACAGAACCAAGGGGTCCCTGCTGTGCTCCCCCACCCCACTCCCTGGGCACAGTGCCCCCCAGTGCTGCACTGCCACTGGCAGTGACTGAGGAGACAGAGCCCCCTACTGAGCCCCCATCCTCCTTCCTGCAGCACAGTGCCCCCTAACGGCCAACACTGACTGTCAAGGCCCCTGCTCTCTGCCCCACGAGTCCACAGCCCCCTCCCTGTGGCCCAGCACCCCCAGTGCCCTCCTGGGGCAAGCACTGACTGCCAAGGGTCAGCACCCCCTAATGAGCCCCCACCCCATTCCCTCTGGCACTGCCCCCACTGAGCCCCCCAACCCTGCACCCTGTGGCACAGCCCCCTAGGGCAGCACTGCAGCAGGTGCTGACTCCGAAGACAGCTCCCGCTACCGAGCTTCCATCCCCACTTCCTGTAGCACGGCGCCTCCTAGTGCCCCCTTGCAGCCAGCACCGACTGCCAGGGCAGAGCGCCCCCTACTGAGCCCCCAGCCTCCTCCCTGCAGCACAGAGCCCCCTAGTGCCCCCTTGGGGACAGCACCAACTTCCGGGGAGAGTGCCCCCTACTGACCCCCCAGCCCCCTCCCTGTAGCACAGCGCCCCCTAGTGCAGCACTGACTTCATGGGAGAGTGCCCCCTACTGAGCTCCCAGCCCCCTCCCTGTAGCACAGCGCCCCCTAGTGCAGCACTGACTTCACGGGAGAGTGCCCCCTACTGACCCCCCAGCCCCCTCCCTGTAGCACAGCGCCCCCTAGTGCAGCACTGACTTCATGGGAGAGTGCCCCCTACTGACCCCCCAGCCCCCTCCCTGTAGCACAGCGCCCCCTAGTGCAGCACTGACTTCATGGGAGAGTGCCCCCTACTGAGCTCCCAGCCCCCTCCCTGTAGCACAGCGCCCCCTAGTGCAGCACTGACTTCACGGGAGAGCGCCCCCTACTGCATCCCCACCCCCCCCGCAGCACAGCGCCCCCTAGCGCCAGGCTTGGCTCAGCCCTGTCTGGGAAGGAAGTGCTAAATGCACCCACGTCCCGTCATTTGCTTGCAGCCGGGGCAGTGAGGGCAGGTCTGAGAACATCTTTCTCCAGGCGCTGCCCCCGCTCCGTGCGACCCGGCCCCAGCGCCTGGCTAATAATCCCGTCGGGGGACCCAGCCCTTGTCATTGCCTCCCACCTCCTCTCCCTCTCCCTGCGCCGAAGCCGGCACCAGGCCAAGAGCCAGCCAGGTGGCTCCCTTGTGGCAGCTGTGAGCGGCGAGGGGCTGCGCTCGCTCAGCTCCTCCTGCCTCGGCCCCCTCCACACACGCCCCCTCCCAGGGAGGCATGTTAAAAATAGGCTGTCACGGGCCCCCCCACCGCCAGCCCAGGCAAGGGGATGTGTGAGCAAACGCGTGTAGGATCCCTGGCAAATCTCCCTCCATACATGAGCAGAGGAGCAGCAACAGCTGAGCTTCTTGGCACAACATGAGGCCGGCAGAGACCGATCTGGCCTTGAGTGGGCAGGCGACTGGGGTTCTGACCCCTGCCAGGGCAGCAGGATCCAGGGCTGTGGGGTCTGCTTTGGCGGGGGGGAGGAGGGGGCCGTGAGAAACAGAACAGGCAACCGTCGAGACGCAGGAGATCCGGAGTCGTCCCCGAGCTCTGATCTGGACTCCTGAGGCGATGATGGAGCCGTCCCTGCATTGCTCCATGCCTCAGTTTACTCAGCTCTCCTGTCTGAGCTGAAAGCTCCTGCTTAACTGATCAAGGCTATAGCAGGCGCCACTCTCTCTGTACGTGGCCAGCACTGGAGCAGGGTGGACTGGATGCGTTAATGAGTTCTGCAGGTCACGGCCGCCTGTGAAACAGTTTCCTGGTGTTATGTCCGGTTTCATCGCCTGGTCCTTTCTTGCCCTGGATCCTGTGTTGAGCTCTCCCACCAACAGAGGGGAAGCGAGACCCCCTGGGGCAGAGTGGTCCCACCGCCTCAGGGATTGAGACACCTGCAACATGAGCAGTGTGTCTAAATCCCCTAGGCTGGGTTGGAAAACACAGTCTGTGCCTGCCGCTTTCAGGCCTCGAGAGGTGAGTGGGGGCTGGTTTCCATTGTCCTGTGCAGGTGATCGGGGAGAGGCCATAGCCTGAGCCTGTGAGCTGTGCGTTCCTAAGGGTGCGTGCCCTCCGCCGGGGAGCCTGCAGGATGGCAGCCAACGGCCCAGTGGGGCCCGAGTCGCAGGAGATGCAGCGCCGTGTGGATCAGGTCACGGACGAGGTGAGCAGGAACTAGGGCACCAGGGCTGGTTCTAGCATCCCAGGGCAGCTGGCGCCGGGGTGGGTGTGTGACCACCCCACTGCGGAAACGGAGGCACTGACAAAGGCAGTGACTTGGACAAGGCCGTGCTGCAAATCGGTGGCAGAGACCTGACTCCAGCCTGGCTGTTCTTACTGCTAGCTCCCACTCCCCTCCCACAGCTGGGGTGAGAACCCAGGAGTCCTGACTCCCAGCCTGCTTTGCTCTAACCCATGAGCCCCCACTCCTAGAGCTGGGGATAGAATGCAGCAGTCCTCCCCAGCCTGCCTTGCTCTAACCACGAGCTCCCATTTCCCGCCTGCAGCTGGGGGAGAACGTAGGAGTCCTGACTCCCAGCCCCCTCACCCCACCTCCAGACAAATGCTCCCACCTAGTGGGACAGGGGCAAGATGGAGCCAGGCCCAGGCAGATGGGGGCAGAATCCCAATCCCCGCCCCGATGGTGACTGGGCGAGGGGGGTTATCCTAGCTGGAGAAGTGGCAACCCCAGAACTGGGGACTGGGGACTGTGCTCCCAGACCAGGGGAGCAGGGAACGAGGCAGCCACCAAAAGGTCATTGAAAGCAGTTGGCACCTGCAGATCTTACTCCCCTTTCAGCCACAACTGTGGGCCCCGCCTAGCAGGTGGTGAACTCAATCCTCCCCAGGGCACATGAAGGGCAGCAGGTGGCCAGGACGGGAGCTGAGGGATTTAGGGGGTTGCCCATGACCAAGGCAGGTGCTGCACACACAGAGACCGAGATCAGGGCCCCGTCGGGCCGGACGCCCCCAGACGCATAGTGACCGAGATCAGGGCCCCCTTGGACCGGGCACCCCAGACACACAGTGACCGAGATCAGGGCCCCCTTGGACCAGGCACCCCAGACACACAGTGACCGAGATCAGGGCCCCATTGGGCCGGGCGCCCCCAGACACACAGTGACCAAGATCAGGGCCCCCTTGGACCGGGCACCCCAGACACACAGTGACTGAGATCAGGGCCCCGTTGGGCCGGGGGCCCCCAGACACACAGACTGAGATCAGGGCCCCGTACCCCAGCGTTAGCTGCTCTTTAGTTGCTCATCCCATGCCCAGTGTTGAGCTTCTCAGCAGGGGCGCATGCTTTGTGCTGCTGGAGAGCTGGGCTGAGCTTCTTGCTCTAATGCCCTGTTCTCTGTTCTCCCTGCAGTCTCTGGAGAGCACCCGGAGGATGCTGCAAATGGTGGAAGAGGTAAGAGCTGAGGAAAGGTCCCAGGGTGGTGGGCGGGGGATGTCCCTTGGCACCCCCTTTAATACAAACCTGTGTAGCAGCAGATGACAAAGGCCTTTGCCCTCCGAGGCTAGAAATCAGGAGTCCGGACAGGACAGGCTGGTCAGGGCACTGCTGCGGGAAGCTCACCACACTGGTGTTCCTGGCAGGGCACTGCTGTGGGAAGCTCGCCACACTGGTGTTCCTGGCAGGGCACTGCTGTGGGAAGCTCGCAGCTTCTGGCATCAGAACACTGTTCTGAGGTTGGCCTGGCTGGGCAGCAGGTGGCCAGGGTTTGCTAACCCCTCTTCCTCACCTCCTCTCCACCCACAGAGCAAAGACGCTGGGATCCGCACCTTGGTGATGCTGGACGAACAGGGAGGTGAGGAATGGACTGGGCTGGGCAGGGGGAGGCAGGGACGAAGCAGGACAGAACCAGAGTGTGGCAGACACAACCAGCCTCTGCCCCAGTCCTGTCCTTCCTACCCCCACGCCCCCCGGATCAGCACCAGCTCCAGTTTGAGGCGGGATCTCCCCCACACCCCCTGAGTTTTGCCAGATACAGGCTACATCCTCAATGGACCCCCACTCCTGAGACCCTTCTGGCCCCAGATCCAGCCTTTGGCTGTGTGGCTCCCAGCTCCCATGGGCACGGGCAGGGTGAGTCCTTGGGAAGGGGCGGAACGCTGGCCTTGGCCAGGGCACTGCTCTGGGGAAGCTCACAGCACTGAACTCTGGGCAGCCCACTGTTATTCTCACCTGAGAGGAGCAACCCCCAAACCCCGTAGGTAAGTTGTACTGGGGGGGGAGAACCCCAAGACCAGAACCCCCCTGGTGCCCCCAACGCCCCCAGTACCCCATCCCGAGTTCATGCCTCCTGAGACAGCCCCAGGCTCCGCCTAAAGGGGGCACATGAAGCCTCAGTCTATTGTCAGCCCACAGCCTGACCCATCACTTGGGCCTCCCCCAGTCTCCGAAATACTACGTCCTCATCTGCCCCACAGATATCCCCAGACCTATACCTTCATCTGCCACCAACACCCTGCCCCACAGACACCCCCAGTCCTACACCTTCATCTTCCCCCAACACCCTGCCCCACAGACACCCCCAGTCCTACACCTTCATCTGCCGCCAACACCCTGCCCCAAAGACACCCCCAGCCCTACGCCCCCATCTGCCCCCAACACCCTGCCCCACAGATATCCCCAGACCTACACCTTCATCTGTCCCCAACGCCCTGCCCCACAGACACCCCCAGCCCTACGCCCTCATCTGCCCCCAACACCGTGCCCCACAGACACGCCCAGCCCTACGCCCCCATCTGCCCCCAACACCCTGCCCCACAGACACCCCAGCCCTACGCCCTCATCTGCCCCCAACACCCTGCCCCACAGACACCCCAGCCCTACGCCCTCATCTGCCCCCAACACCCTGCCCCACAGACACCCCCAGCCCTATGCCCTCATCTGCCCCCAACACCCTGCCCCACAGACACCCCCAGCCCTATGCCCTCATCTGCCCCCAACACCCTGCCCCACAGACACCCCAGCCCTATGCCCTCATCTGCCCCCAACACCCTGCCCCACAGACACCCCCAGCCCTATGCCCTCATCTGCCCCGGTCGCTCTCCCCTTTCCAGAACAGCTGGACCGTATCGACGAGGGGCTGGACCAGATCAACCAGGACATGAAGGAGGCGGAGAAGAACCTGACAGACATGGCCAAGTGCTGTGGCCTCTGTGTCTGCCCCTGCACTAAGTAGGAGACTCCCTGTCCCCTGCTGGGCAGGGGAGACAACGCATGACCAACTCCTGCCCCTGCCCATCACCACCAGCTGGCCGGTCACATCCCCTCGTGACAGCACAGCCTCCCCATGTCCCTTTATTGCAGGGCACTGGCGGGTGTGCGGCGGCACTGGGGTGGGGTCAGACCCCCAGCTGGGTTTGAGGGCGGTGCTGGGAGGTCAGACCCCAGCTGGGTTTGGGGGCAGCACTGTGGGGTCAGACCCAGCTGGGTTTGGGGGCAGCGCTGGGGGGTCAGACCCAGCTGGGTTTGGGGGCAGCGCTGTGGGGTCAGACCCAGCTGGGTTTGGGGGCTGCGCTGGGGGGGTCAGACCCCAGGTGGGCTGGGGGGCAGCACTGTGGGGTCAGACCCAGCTGGGCTTGGGGGCAGTGCTGGGGGGTCAGACCCAGCTGGGCTTGGGGGCAGTGCTGGGGGGGTCAGACATCAGCTGAACTTGGGAAAACCTGGCTGCCCTGGTTGGGGTCAGACCCTGGGGCCAGTTTCCCATTGGCTCCCCCTCTCCCTGTTTCACTGAGGCTGAAGAACATCAAGGCCAGCGAGGCTTACAAGGCCATCTGGGGCAACACCCAGGACGGGGTGGTCTCCACGCAGCCCTCGCGGGTGGCGGACGAAAGGGAGCAGATGATCATGAGTGGTGGCTACATCCACAGGTAGGTGGGTGGGTCAGAAAGGGGCACCCTCAACTGGGGGGAACCCCACACCCCTTTGGTTATTTGTACCTGGGGGGGACCTCCAGGTCTGACCCCCCCACCCCAGGTTTATGCCTCTAGAGACAGCCCTGCGGGGGGAGGGGCTGCATATGGGATGCTGCCCCCTCACAGTTGGCGCTGGCCTTTATGCCCCCCCAGGGGGTACTGTGCTGCAGGGAGAGGGGCTTGAAAAAGAGAGGTGGGCGCGCGTGGTGGGGCCCACCCTCTGCCTGCCTGCAGAGGATAACAGCCTACTGCTGCCCCCTCACAGCGGGAGCGACTCCCTCAGCCCGGGCGGCAGAGAGGTGGGTGCTGTTCGCAGGTGGGGTCCGAGGCGCTTGTCCCAGCAGGCTGCTCACCCCCTTGGGGCTTCTTCCAGAATAACGAATGACGCGCGGGAGGACGAGATGGAGGAGAACCTGGTGCAGGTGGGCAGCATCCTGGGCAACCTGCGGAGCATGGCCCTGGACGTGGGGAACGAGATCGACATCCAGAACAAGCAGGTGGAGAAGATCATGGAGAAGGTGAGCATGGAGTGGCCACGCCCCCACCTGCCTGAAGGCAGCCACGCCCCACTCCCTATCAGTGGCCACGCCCCCTGCTTTCCAACGAGAGGCCACGCCCCCTTGCAGGCAGCCACGCCCCACTCCCTATCAGTGGCCACGCCCCCTGCTTTCCAACGAGAGGCCACGCCCCCTTGCAGGCAGCCACGCCCACTCCCTATCAGTGGCCACGCCCCCTCCTTCCAACCAGAGCTCAGGCCCCCTTGCAGGCAGCTGCGCCCCCACCTCCCTACTAGCAGCCATACCTCTGCCTCCCTACCAGTGGCCACATCCCCACCTCCTCTCTGGTGACCTCGCCCTCACCTCCCAACCAGCAGCCATGCCCCAGTATCCCCATTGGTGGCCACACCCCCACGCTCTACCAGCAGCCACACCCCCAAATCCTCACCAGCAGCCATGCCCCCCCACCAATGGCCATTCCCTTTCCTCTCAATCAGTGGTCCTGCCCCCACCTCCCCACCAGCAGCCACCCCCGCTTCTCCCAACAGGTGGCCCTGAAGACTGAGCCTTTGGGTGAGATCCCAGGTGCCACCTACAGGGGATAACAAAGGAGCCTCAAGGCCCATTAGATGCTGCATGCCAGTTTCTGCAGTTCATGCCGCATTAAGGTCCCCGGCTGAGAACCCCCACAGCTCGGTTCACTGCCCGCAGCCACCTGCTTGCAGCTCTCGCTGCCTTGGTGGGATTGGGCACCACCCTCTGCCCAGGGGAGCTGAAGTCACGCCGGGCCCCTGGGCAGTTGACTCTTTGCTGCTCCCACTCCCGTTGGCGGGCCTGCCACTCCCCAAGGAAGCTGTGTGTGCTCCCGGCAGGCTGACTCAGCAGGGGGTGTGCTGTGTCCACCTCTAGAGGCTGCTCCAGCCGCTGGATAACAGCCCAGCTACTGCTGTTGGCTGAAGGAGCCAGCCCTCCTTGGACTCAAGCCATGGCAAGTGCAGAGAGAAGCTGCCAGGGGACTGCAGGAAATGGAGAGTTGCTTCCTTGAGGGGAGATGGGAGGAGCTGAGCCCAGCAAAACAGCCTGAGCCGGGAGGGAGCCGAGGGCTGCCTAGAGCCCCTCCAGAGAGGAGATGCTGGGAAGGTGCAAGGCACTGGCACAAAAGGAAATGGACTGGCCAGTGATCAGCTGAGGCTGCAGATTAGGGGCAGGGCAGAGGGACACCCAGCGAGGGGTAGATCTGCCCCATCAGGCCCAGCATGGGCGGGTGGCCCGGTCTGCTGGCTAGCTAAGCTCTTAGGCCCCTGCAGGTGTGTTTGCAGCTCCTGGCAGAGAGCAGTGGTCCCGTGTTCCCCTGTCCCCTCCTGGCAGACCAGGGCAGAGGATGCTGTGTGATCTTCTCCCCCTGCTCCCGCCCCTCCCTGCAGGTCACCGTCAACGAGGATCGCATCCAGGAAGCCAACACCCGGGCCAAGAAGATTCTAAAGAACGCCTGAGCCGTGCCCCCGCTCTCCGTGTTCTCCCGCTTCGCTGCCCCCACCCCGGCTCCCGGTCGCAGCTGTCTGTCCATCTGTCCCTGCTGTTCAACCTGCCCTGGAGTCTGCGGCGCCTTGTGTTAGGTGGAGCCTTGGCTGCTCGGAAGCGGGCACAGGGGGCGCGCCCTGCTGTCGTGCGTAGAGCGGATAACAGCCTTACTAGCGCAGCCAGCTGGGGGAGCTCCTCCTGGAGCTCAGGGAGGAGGGGGCCGTCCCTGGGTGCTGAAGGTTGGAGGCTCAGTCGCGGCTGGGAAGGTGGCGTGTGCTGCGGACACTGGCTTCATGTGTCGTGGGGGAGGGGGTGTTGGTAGCCTCTTGGGGGGCAGACAGCCCCCCATGCAATGATTCAGATTAGGTCCTCTTTCCCGCACACCCGTCTTGCCACCCCTGCCCCTCCCCTATAGGTTCCTCCCCCTTTATCCATTTATGAAGATTTCTGGCCCTCCTGGCTAAGATGGGCTTTCCACGCCTGGGGGCAGATCAGGAGTGCTGGGGAGGGGCAACCCACTGAGGGACTAGGCAGGCTTTGAACAGCTGGGGAGAACTGGAGGGGCTGAGGGGGATGAGAGTGAGACAGGAATTTTCTTTTGCATGATCCCAGGCAACTTTGGGTGCCGAGCAGCACCTGCTTTTAGGAAGTATATTAACTTGTGGAACTCCCTGCCACAAGCTGTTAATAATCCCTCGATTTTATCATCTGTAGGTCTCAGAGCACTGGGCGGGTGGTCAGTATCACTCTTCCCATTTTACAGATGGAAAAACTGTAGAGGAACAGAGAGGGGAAATGACTTGCCCAATGCTAGCCAGCAAACCAATGCTGGAACTAAAATCTGGGTCTCCGGAGTCCCTCTCCAGTGGTCTGTCCACTAGGCTGCACTGTTCTGAAGTAAACCACTGTAACAAGGGGCACAAATCCTTCAGTAGTTAAATGACCTGAGACAGGATTGACAAGACGCCTGCCTCAGAAAGGGCTGGAGCCAGAGTCCCTGATTTAATTCACCAGATCAGCCTTCCCTGTTAACCTGCGGAACTCCTCCCACTTGACACTCCCAAAGCAAATGGTTCATTAACTAACTGAAGACAAAGAGAAGTGAGTCAGAGCTTTCAGGGGTTTCCCTGGGTCAGTTCCCCCTCCCTTCTGTGCTGGGACCCGTGGAACTCCCCTCCACAGGATATCCCCAAAGCAAACGTTTTGTGAAAGGAAAGCAGGGCACAAGGACTGCTGGGAGGGCTGGCAGGAGGAGGTGGGTGCACATGCCGACGACTCCCTGGATTCTATCCCTCCGTGTGCATGTGGTTTTTTTCGAAACGTAGCTGTCACTGTGACACCGGAGCCCCTGTCTGTGTGAGGGCTCCGATTTATTTTTTATCTGTGACGTAAACGAGGTGATTTTTTTTCCAAAGCAAAATAAAAAAAAAAAAAAAGCAACGTGTCTTGTGCTTTACGATCAGCTGAAACCCGTGTCCAACGCGCAGGCCGGGAAGTGGTTCCAGGGGTTGGGGTGTGTCCGCCCCATAGAATCCAAGGGAGGTTGGCCTAGAAAGGCCCTTCGCTGGTTGTCTAATCCAGTGCTCCGCAACTGGTGTGCTGGGGCACACGGGTGTGCCGTGAAGCCGCGCTTACTGTGTCTCAGAGCCACACGCTGGGAGTGCCGTCTGCTGCTCTGCGCATGGACCCCTCTGATTGGTGGGAGAAGCACGTGGAGGTGGCTCTGGTGAGTCGCCAGCCTTGAGTTGGTGGTGGAGGCTGGGGGTGCCTGGCTGTGGGGTGGGGGATTGGGTTGGGGCAGGGGCTGGGGGTGCCTGGCTCTGGGGGTGGGTGATTGGGTTGGGGAAGGGGCTGGGGGTGCCTGGCTGTGGGGTGGGGGATTGGGTTGGGGCAGGGGCTGGGGGTGCCTGGCTCTGGGGGTGGGTGATTGGGTTGGGGAAGGGGCTGGAGGTGCCTGGCTGTGGGGTGGGGGATTGGGTTGGGGCAGGCTGGAGGTGCCTGGCTGTGGGGTGGGGGATTGGGTTGGGGCAGGCTGAGGGTGCCTGGCTATGGGGTGGGGGATTGGGCTGGGGTGCCTGGCTCTGGGGTGGGGGATTGGGTTGGGGCAGGCTGAGGGTGCCTGGCTGTGGGGTGGGGGATTGGGTTGGGGCAGGGGCTGGGGGTGCCTGGCTGTGGGGTGGGGGATTGGGTTGGGGCAGGGGCTGGGGTGCCTGGCTGTGGGGTGGGGGATTGGGCTGGGGTGCCTGGCTCTGGGGTGCGGGATTGGGTTGGGCAGGCCGGGGGCGTGGGAAAGGATGGGGCTCTGTACATTGGATGTGCTGTGGAATTCTGAGTGCGGATGTGGGCCATGAGGCGATATAGGTTGCTGAGCGCTGAGACAGGGCCCGGTAGCCGTCTGCCGTCACCGTCGGGCTCGTCCAACCTGGCCGTGAAAGTTCCAGTGACAGGCACCCTCCCTGAGAAGCCCGGTACAGAACTGCACCACCCCGGAACAGCCAGTCACCTTCCCCTTTGGCACATCCCTTAAAGTGACGGACGCCTGGTCTCCGTCTCCCCTCAACCTTCTCTTCTCTAGGCTCAAACTGCTCATTTCTTTCAGCCTCTCCTCCTAGGCAGCCAGGCCTCCTTTGAGCCTCCCTCCTCCGGCTTGCCCGAGCTCACTCGAACTGACGCTGTGGACCAGGCACAGCAGAACCCAGACGGCCTGGCAGTGCCCAGCCCCCACTGTGCTAAGTCCTAAACCACTCATAGCAGTGAGACACATGGACCTGGCCCCCCAACATCATATTTAATGCACTGCTACCCAGGCCGTAAGTAACAAGGATCCCTAGCTCCGACACAAGGCTCTACAAAGACTGTCAGTTTTGTTATCCTTATTTTACAAATGGGGAAACCGAGGCACGGAGCAGGGCTGCGACACACCCAAGCCGCGCCCCCGCCCCGTTCCCAGCCAGTGCTTTACTCACTAGCCCATGCTTTGTTTGTCAAAGCAAAGGCTTCGATAACAAAATGAAGGAAAGCGGAGCGCTGAATCTAGGCATAAGGGTGGCACGGTTTCAATTCCTCCCACGGGCCTTTTCCGTTAACCTGTGGAACCCTCCGCCACATGGTATTCCTGGAGCAAAGGCAGAGCAGAGTCAGAGAAGCAGGGAATCAGAATCCCTGAATCTTGGAGGAAGGCCAGTTCGGCCCAGCAGCTGCAGTGCGTCAGTCAATTGCCTTTATTGTCCGTATTTGGAAAGAAACCAAGCTGGTGTCTCATTGTGCTCACTTTAGACCCACACATTTTTTTTCCCTGCACCCCAAAGGCAGGCCTTACTCTGACACAGAGATTTAAAGGTGCTTTTTATTGATTTCTGAGGTTTGGGGTACTCATAAAGTGCCTGGGTTGTTGTTCTCTCCTTCCACCCCCAATCGGGCCCCCTGTGGGGCAGGGGAACTGGCTACTTTGGGGTCATCCATGTAGCCATCATTTATTCTTCTGGGGGAACGCAGCTTTGACCAGTGAAAAGACAGAGTAACAGGTGCCTGGAATGGCAAGAGAATGACTGGGGTGGGGGGGGTGCTTCTCAGAATAAAACCCTAAACCATGCCCTCCCCCATGAAACCCAGGCGCCCTGCCCCCCCCCAGCCTCTAATCCCCCACTCTCCTCCCAAAGTTGGGAATAAGCCCAGAAGTCCTGCCTGCCTCCCTCCTCTAAACCCGTAGCCCCTCCCAGAGCTGGGAACAGAACACAGGAATCCTGATTCTCAAGCACTGCCCCTCTGCTCTATGGGGGGACCATCTGTCCTGTATTAGGTGGGAAGGTTCCATATTCGGGATGCCAAAAAGGCGTGCCTGCTTATTTTTTAAGAGGAACGAATTGTCCCATATTCAGGCCTGCAGGGGTGGGTGCCCGTTTCCCGGGGCTTCAGGCCAGGAGCTCCTGCGGCTGCTGCTTTCCCAGGGCTGGCGGGGGGGGGGGTGGGGGGGACACCAGTTCCTGGTGCTTGGTGCAGCTGGGAGGAGCCGCCCTCCCGCCCCCATATCACCCTGTTCTGTATTTGGGACAGGGAGATATGGTCGCCCTAAGCACTGCTCTAACCACTAGGGGATGCTACACACGCCAGCCCATTCACAGTCAAATCTTTTGCCCTCAATAGCTCTCTGAGTCCCCACAGGGGTTGATCTCAAATGGAAAGGGAAGTGGTCTAGAAAAGGCTGATTGCCACAAGAAAACTGATCAACTTCGATCGGTTTCATTTCTCCGTCTGGCCTGCGCTTTTATTTTAAGAGCTAAGAGGTTTGTGTTTTATTGAAATCAGGGCCATAGCCCGGGGAGGCGGGTAAACTTTGCTGCAGCTCTCTTAATTAGCTAGTAAGTGAAACCAGAAGGGCTGATTCCTAGCCCTAACCACTGGTCCTTCAATTAGAGTTAGAATCATAGAATCCTAGGGCTGGAAGGGACCTCAGGAGGTCATTGAGTCCAACCACCTGCTTCAAGCAGGATCAACCCCCACCAGGTCATCCCAGCCAGGACCTTGTCAAGTCGGGACTTGAAAACCCTCGAGGGATGGAGAATCCACCACCTCTCTAAGCAACACATTCCAGTGCTTCCCCCCAACCCCCGGGGAAGTAGGTTTTCCTAATATCTAACCTACACCTCTCCCTCTTCAACTTCAGACCATTGCTCCTTGTTCTGCCATCTGACACCGTTGAGAACAGTTTCTCACCCTCCCTTTTAGAACCCAGGTGATCTGGCACAACCCTCACCTCCAACCCCTCCATCCCACTCTGCTCCCTGAGGTGGGGATAGCACTCAGGACACCTGCCTCCTAGCCCTGAGCCCCCCTGCCTCTAACCACTACACCCCACTCCCCAAGTCAGGGTTAGAACCCAGGAGTCCTGTCTGCCACTCACCCCCCACCCCTTAACCACTACACCCCACTCCCCACCCCAAGCCAGGCATAGAACCCAGGTGTTCAGAGCAGGAAGCAGCAGCTACCAAGGACACAGATGGTCATAGTGACTCTATACAGCAAGGAATCCATGGCGCCCCCTTTCAGATGCACTGGCAGGCCGTTATCCTCCTAGGAGAAGAAGGAAAATGGGGAGGTATCAGGAAAACAGCCCCCCAGTAATTCCAAGGGTCCCTGCGTGGCCCATCAATGGGGTGTCCTTTATGCAGAGACAGGGACAGATTCAGACTCTTCCCAACCAAAAATGGCAGCATGGGGGTAGCAGCCGGTTGGGGCAGTGTGAAGGGGTGGGCCAGGGTTAGGGAGGGCGCATTCGTTAGCAGAATCAGTGGCGTGTTCCCGCCCCCCTCCCCCCCGGAGGATGGTGCTGTGAAGAGTATGTTCACATAGCTTGATTGAGAAGTCCCTGAAAAGTGGGGAAACTGAGGCAGGGATGCTGTCAGGTGACCTTGGGGGTAGACAGGAGGTGGCCAACCCATTTCCAGGAGAGGGTGGGGAGCAACGTTCCAGTTCTGCCTCCCATCCCAACCCTGCCAGTGCCCCTCTGGGATTACCATCCCCATTTAATGGGTGGGGAAACTGAGGCACAGAAAACCGAAGGGCCTGGAACCCGCGCAAATTTCATCCATGGCAAAGTTGCCAATGGAGCCCGGGAGGTCTGATTGCCCCCCTCCCCACTCTATTCCATCATTTGGCCCCTCCCTCCCTCCCTCACCCCCAAGAGCCAATCAAGAGCTTGTCTCACCTGAAAGAGCTTCTGATATTCGGGGACCTTGTTTTTCATCTGGTGGCAGGCGGAGGTGGCGAAGGAGCGGAGGGGTCCCAAGCGGGGTCTCTGTGATGGGGCCGCAGGGAGGGTGGAAAGTGGGATGGGTGAGGGGGCCGAAGGTGAGGAGGGGGCCTACAGACTAGAGTGAAATCAGTCCCATTCCCGCAACCCTGCCCCCCTGGCCCCAAGCTGGACCCACATCAGGGCTCTGTCGGCCACGGGAAGGAGCTGGCCCCAGGCGGCTCGGTCCTGTTCTCAGGGCACAGACACCAGAGATTTACACCAGATTGAGCCAGGTCAGAATCCTCCTGCTGGGCTCCGGATGCGTCACAGCTAATGGGTTTTCCCCCTGGCAGGGGTGTGCTAAAGCCAGCAGAGAATGAGCCCTCCCCCGCCGTGCTGCAAACCAGGCTGGGGGTCAGGACTCCTGGGTTCTGTCCCCAGGCCAGGAGGGGAAGGGGGCCTAGAGCATGAAAGTTGTCTCCATACTAGTCTAGAATGCTTGGGCTGGATCAATGGAGGGTGCATGGTGGGGTGGGGTGGAGGATTTCCCCCCCCCCCGACCAGCAGTGGTGTGACCCTCCCCCAGGGCTTTGCCCACCTGTGCCCGCGCAGCTTCTGTTTCCTGGACGTGCACCATGAAAGCAGCAGCTGCTAGCTGACTTCCCCGCAGGGCAGTGAAAGCAGATGTGAAAGTGGGCCAGGCTAGAGAGGCTGAGACAGTGAGAAAGACAGCCAGTGGGGACGTACAGCACCCTGCACCCAGGGTCTGGCAAATGGGCTTATGCTGCTGTGTAGCAGAGGTCGGGATCTGGCTCATGCTGCAGGATCTGGGCTGCCAGGAGGATATACGTCTCATGGGCCCACACCAAGAACCCCTGCATTTGCTACAAGACCTCATAGTTCTGCAAGAAGCTGCTAAGAATCTCTCCCAGTGCCAGAGCTGGGGAATGATCCAGGTTTGCCACAGCAGCCTCAGTCAGGGCCTCAGGCCACTGCTGGGAGCAGCACTAGAATCCCCATCCTGACACCAATAACTCTAAAGTCACTTTGGGAAAGTGAAACTGCAGACACAGAGGCCTCTGTGCTCTTTCCTTTCCCACCGCTACACTCTACCCTTCTTTATCTCCCCCGACATCTTCATTCTCCTGATTAGCCCATGCAGCAGCTCACCCAACCCATCCCTGCAGCCCACCAAGGACTTTAGAGGTTTACAGACACCCCAGAATTTTAACACCCAAACCTACTGCCCACTTGCCAGCGAGCGCCTCCCAGTTCCAAACTCTCTGTTCCCTGGCTCTAAAGCTCCAGCATACTTCTGGGCAGGACTATTTATTTCAACTGAGCTAATCACCCCTTGAAGCATTATTCACTTTGTACACAAAACACCTAGATTCCTTGGCTAAGATCAGAGCCCTCTTGGGCAGCCCCTGGATGCTTTCAGGGTCCGTCCGTTCTAGGCCCTGGGCAGACAGGGCTCCTGCCTGGAAGTGCTCTTGGTCCATCCAGCCAAAGGGTGAACATGTAGGGGGACCGAGGCCATGGGGAACATAGTGATTGGTGGGGGGGGGCAGATTCATGGGGTGTTTCGGTGGATCCGGAGGGGTGCAGTGTGGGAAGCTGCACTGTGGTGAGGGGGCTCAGAAGGGGGCTTGCCTGCTCAGGGTGGGTGCCTGCCTTGCAGCAGGTGATACAGGGAGTTCGCAGCAGAGCTGGGAATTTAACCCAGAGTTCCCGTCACTGGGCCTGGGCCACCTTGTCTCTCCCACGCAGCCCCCTGCCTGGGTGGCTAACATGCCTGCCATTCCAGGTAGCTCCAGGCATGTCTGTCTGTCCATCCTTCCAGCCCGCCTGTCTGCCTGAGCGGCATCCTGAAGCGCATCACAGGAGCCGGGGCTGGGCAGGGCCCTTGCTGCGGGCGCCTAGTGTGAGCAACAAACCAGCCGGGGCAGCAGAATTTTTTCTGCTTTGTGGGAATCGGTAAGTGCAAGTGCGTGTGTACGGCTGGGCGGGGGGACCCCCGGTTTGGGTGATTTGCTCAGGGACATTATGGGATGGATCAGAAAACCTGACCCAGTAGGAACGGGTGCAGGCCAGGTTCTTTGCACAGCGTCTAACACACTGAGGTCCTGGCCTGCGGCTGAGGCTCTGGGGTACTACCGTAATACACCTCATAGCAATACAAAAGTACAGCCCCAAGCAATGGGGTGCTACCATAATACACCTAATAGCCATACAAAGTACAGTGCCTAACGCACTGAGGTCCTGGCCTGCAACTGAGGGTCTGAGGTGCTACCGTAATACACCTCATAGCAATACAAAAGTACAGGCCCAAGCAATGGGGTGCTACCATAATACACCTAATAGCCACACAAAGTGCAGTGCTTAACGCACTGAGGTCCTGGCCTGCAACTGAGGGTCTGAGGTGCTACCGTAATACATCTAATAGCAATACTAATGTTCAGCAAGGAGCACAAGGGGCACCTGAGTGCTACCATACTACACCTAATAGCAATACCAAGTACGGCGCCTAACACACAGCCATCCTGGTCTGGGACTGAGGCTCTGAGGGTTACCCTAATACACATAATATACAATAAATCTCACTGTGCCCCGTTGGGGTCTTGCTGAGGCTGGGTGTAGATAAGGATTTGCAGCACAGCAGAGGTGGCTCAGGACTGAGCTATTTAAAGACACCAGCCAGACAGATTTAAAGAAAGCCAAACCAAACCCCAAAGCTGAACAGCAAAAGCCCAGCAGGGAGCAAAGGTTAGAGACAGGCACAGGGGAGGGAGGTGATTCACACAGAGGTTGCACCTGAAAGGAAGCGGGGTGGGGGTGAGGGTGGTGTTTGCATCTGGGCAGTGTTTAGATCCCGGGAATTGGACCAGTGGGGTGTTTGGAATGGAGGGTTTAGCTTGGGGGCTCAGGGGGGTCTTTAGGTTGGGGGGCTTGGGGGGGGCTGGATCCAGGGCGTGTTTAGATTGGGGGGCTCAGGGGGGCTGGATCTGGGGGGTGTTTAGGTTGGGGGGCTCAGGGGGCTGGATCTGGGGGGAGTGTTTATGTTGGGGGCCTCAGGGGGCTGGATCCAGGGGGTGTTTATGTTGTGGGGCTCGGGGGCGCTGGATCCAGGGGCTGCTTAGGCTGGGAGGTTCAGGGGCTGGATCCAGGGGGTGTTTAGGTTGGGGGGGGCTCAGGGGGTGCTTAAGTTGGGGGGCTCAGGGGGCTGGATCCAGGGGGTGTTTAGGTTGGGGGGGTCAGGGGGCTGGATCCAGGGGCTGTTTAGGTTGGGGGGTTTGGGGGCTGGATCCAGGGGGTGTTTAGGTTGGGGGGCTCAGGGGGCTGGATCTGGGGGGTGTTTAGGTTGGGGGCTCGGGGGGCTGGATCCAGGGGGTGTTTAGGTTGGGGGGCTCAGGGGGCTGGATCTGGGGGGGTGTTTAGGTTGAGGGCTCGGGGGGCTGGATCCAGAGGGTGTTTTCATGGATCCAGAGGGGTCCAGTGTGGGGAGTTGCACAGTGGTGAAGGGGCTCAGAAGGGGGCTTGGCTGCTCGGGGCAGGTACCTGCCTTGCAGTGGTGGGGCGGGCTGGACCCTGGGCCTGTTGCCTGTCAGTAGGGGCCAGGGCACCGGGCCGGAGACGCTGGCCCAGCCTCTCAGCTGACCCCAAGGGCCCGGCCGCTCAGCTGGGCCCCTCGCGAGAGCTTGGCGTTTGTTACCAGAAGGGCCTGCATCATCCTGGCCCGGTGCTGCGCTGGCCTCTCCTCCCTGGGCCTGTCCTATGGCCGTCGCCCTCGTCCCAGCCTCCCAAGGACGCTGCCTGAGGGGCCCAGCTCTCCCCTCCTGTCCCGTTGCCAAAGCCAGGGCAGCAGCTGAGCTCAGATCACAAGCAGCAGCCCAGGCCTTGGCGCCTACCCAGGACCGTGGATCCCTTCCCCGTGGCTTTCTCCGCAGGGAGGGGCCCACGGGGAGGGAGAATAAAGACCCCCTGGCCCCCCCGGCGGAAACTTCCTATACATGGGGAATTCCTGCCTGGTGCTCGGCTGGCCCTGTCTTCGCCCTGTCCCATCGCCCTGGCGGTAAAAGGGGATGTGGCTGCACTGACCTTTGGCTGTTCTCTGCCCCGCACGGCCCACAGGGGGCAGATCGGGGTGTGTGGCTGGGGTACACTGTGCTGTGTTTATTCTCTGCCCCCCAGGCCCCATGGGGGCAGATCAGGGGCGTGGCTGGGGCGCACTGTGCTGTGTTTATTCTCTGCCCCCCAGCCCCATATGGGGCAGATCGGGGGTGTGTGGCTGGGGCGCACTGTCCTGCGTTTATTCTCTGCCCCCCAGGCCCCATGGGGGCAGATCAGGGGCATGGCTGGGGCACACTGTCCTGTGTTTATTCTCTGCCCCCCAGGCTCCATAGGGGGCAGATCGGAGGGGTGTGGCTGGGGCACACTGTGCTGTGTTTATTCTCTGCCCCCCAGACCCATATGGGGCAGATCGGCGGGTGTGGCTGGGGTACACTGCACTGTGGCTGCAGGCAGCTCCTCCCTAGCCCTGGAAGGTCCCTCCTCACCTGAGCCGTTCTCCGCCAGCCTCCCCTTTTCTTCCCTTAAGTGCCAGGCCATCATGGCCCTTCACCCCCTCTATTCTGAGTGCTTTCTAGCATTTTGACATTGCTTCCGCACTGTAACCGGGAAGTAACACTATCCCGTCGTTTCTCTCGCTGCCTGCCCCTACCCCGTTTACCGTCTCATTTCCCCGTCGTTACTAGGTGTCGAAGTCCTAATTTCTTCATTACTTGCCCTATCAATTTTGCTTGTCTTGTCCTTGTTCTCACCAGCAACGATCTCCTGCAGTGCGCTTCAATCAAAACGGACTGATCCGTCCTCTTAGCTGGCCAGGGAATACGCAACATCCTCGTTAAAAAACACATTTCTGTGGCTTCTCAGCTGGCTCGCTGATGGTCCACGCTTCAGCCCCACACAATAATATTGGCTCAATGTAACATCGCAAAACTCTTCTCCTGATTTCTAATGGTAACGACTTGGCTGTTTCGCATACTTGGCTTAATCTACAGTCATACCCTGAGATACGCCCGTTCGGGTTACGAGGATTCGAATTTATGAGGAGTTTCATTTAATACCCCTCCTTTGTCTTACAAGGCATTTCCTCGAGTTTACGAGGATACGCTGCTGTGGCTGGTCTGTGTCTCTGCCTCGGCGCTGCAGCAGCGGCGTGCCCCAGCCTGGCTGGCGGCTGTGGGCTCCCAGGAGTTCCTGCGAGACGTGGCTGCTGGGTGCCCAGCCCATCCCGGCCCTGCCCCTGCCACTTGCCCCCCTGCACAGCTGTGCCTCGGGTACCACTCACCGCCTGCAGCTTTCCATCGCATTTAGTGCCTCGGCCGCCGCCGGCGGGGCCTCTCTGCCATGCAGCCCTACATGAGCGAGGCATCGCCCCTTGCCAGCCGGGGTCCCCTGTGCCTGCCTAACTCCCTACATGGCCAGCCACTGGCACTACCCCCTCCCTGCTTAACCTAAGCTGTGCTCAGGCCGGGCTGCCTCCCCGTGCCCTGCTCTGCCCGGCCTGCCCCCTTGCACCGGCCCCACTTCTGCAGCCGTGGTCAGCTACTCAGCTTTGTGCCCCCCCACCCCAGGTGCTCCTTGATTTCCCTTCTCCTCGCAGCCCTGTCTCTGCACCCGGGACAGCCCCCCGGCCCCGGGCTCTGCTCCCCAGGCTATACTACTGGGAGGACTTTTCTGAGCTCCGCACTTCTCCTGAACTCCCGCTTCCTCCTGCAGCCCAGCCACCACATCCTGGTGATGATGCAAAACAAGACGGCATTGGCTTCCTGGCACATCTCCCTCCCACGTTTTTGTACTGTAATTAATGAAGGGAAAATACCTTGTTAGGTTGTGTTACGATAACTAATGTTAACTGTGGAAGTAATTGTGTTCATTTTATTGGGATTTGGTGTTGTTTCAGCATAAATGGGTGTACATTTTGGGGTTCAGGAACGCATAACATTTTTTCCCATTGAAATTAATGGTAATTACTTTTTCGACTTATGAGAGTTCGCCCTAAGAGGGGTGTTTCAGGAACGAATTACCCTCGTAAGGCGGGGGAAGACTGTAATTCTTGACTCCCCCGCACCCTTCTGCCCCGCTGCTCTCTGATTTGCTCACCTTGATAATATTTTTCTGATTTGCCAACCTTGATAACTATGTTTGGTTCTCTGTGCCTTAAATATTGAGTCTGTTCTGGTCTGGCTATGGTCTGAAGAAGTGGGTCTGTCCCATGACAGCTCATCAACCAATAAATTAATTTGTTAGTCTTTAAAGTGCTACTGGACTGCTTTTTTTGTTTGGATAATATATAGACGAGCACAGCTTTCTCTGTGTTAGTGCGGATGCTCCGCCTTCTCTGGAATTCAGCCTTTGCTTGTGCAATTCTGCATTTAACTTCCGTTGCACACCGAGCAGCTGATGTGATACACCACCCCGAGCATTTAAATTCAGTCACCTGATGTATAACTATCCTGTTCGCACTTACGTCGCCCCTTGGCATAACGTTGCTTTTAGTTATTACTGTTGATTCCACTTTTGCAGGGTTTAACTTAAGTCCCTTCAGCTCACTTTCCCTGTTGCAGTTTTAATTGCAGAAAATGAAAGGGACGGTCAAGAATTAGTCAACGTAGCCTCTCCTTTACTCAGGTGGAATAAGGGGACGATCCACCTTGGGTGCACTTTGGCAGCTCCTGGCCCTCCCGCAACCTCAGCCCTGAGCCCCCGAAACCGTTGAGGTCCTGCACAGCTGTGCGTGGGGGCGTGCTCTGCTGTGTGAAGAAGTGAAACCGTCTCGAGGGCTTTCTGTCTGCAGCTCCCCGGCCCTGCCCGCCTCGGCCAGGCAGCTTCTGTCTGGTGCCAACGGGATCAGACCGAGCAGGTTGAGCTGGGGTCCGGAACCGGGCTTTCCGTGGCCAGAGGCCTCCTGGATATGGCCCCCAGCATCCTCCTCCTAGGGCACCCCATCTACCTCTCCAGGGAGGTAACCCGGAGGAGGCTCCAGCCTGGGGATGCCAAACCTGGGAGCTGGCTATGGGTGGCAGCTGTCCTGCACAGACTCAGAGCCGTTTAGCTCAATCTGCCCCTGGGCACATATGGCACCACCTTGGCGGGGGGCAGGGGTGGGATTGGCAGGATGTGGCCTACGTGGTACGGGGGCCGACCGTGTTGCGCTCGCCTTGCAGGAACAATGGAGCGTGGGGCCGTGCTGGCGTTCCTGTGGCTGGCCACAGTGGGGCTGCTCCAAGAGGAACACAAGCAGCGAATCGGGTAGGTGCCGTGGGCAGCGAATGGCTCCAGCGGTGGGGGGCAGAGAGGGCTGCAGGACTCCCGTGCTGGACCTATAGACACGCTGATCCCCCCCTCTGCAGTGGGCTTAATATGGGGCCTGACCCACAGATTACAGCACTGAGTCACCCCCACTCCCAGCCCGGTGAGCACATTACAGAGTCTACTAGCTAGGGGCTCTCCCGTCTCCGCTAGTGGGCAGGAAGATGGGTTTGCATTGGTGACCATGAGGAGCGTGAGCTGAGTTTAAGAAACGGGGAGGTCAGGGCTGGGGAAAGCTCCTTGGGAATCCTCCACTCCTGCACACCCTCTGGCTGGGAAAATTGTAATCCCAGTGTCAGACGTAGGTCGTGGACATGGCTGGAGCGCACTGCATCGTGGCTAGTCACTGCCCCCCAAGGGCAGATGGGGGGATGGCTGGAGGACCCTGCACGGTTCCTATTCTCTGCTCCCCCCAGGGAGAGCGTGAGAGCCAGAGCAGCCATGGCAAGGCCCAGAACAGGGGCACAAAGGGGGCTTAAAGCCCCCTCCCACCCCGTCACTGAGCGCAGAACACAGGTGACTGACTCAAGGGTCGGACTGTCCCCGTCTGGTTGCCTTAAGCTCTTGCGTGGTAGCATCTCTGCTCCTCGAGCCTTTTGTGCATTTATTTCCACCCCCCGGCCTGCGAGGCAGGGCAGCGCTCCCCTCCACACTCTACAGAGGAGAAACTGAGGCACAGCGCCATTAAGCGCCTCTCCCAAGGCCAGGGAGGCTGTAGGGAGCAGGGAAACGTACCCAGGGCTCCTGCCAGGGAGCCACCGTTCCAGTCCACCCCCCGCAGCTCTGCTTTGCCTCGCTAGGTTTTGCAGCTGGAAGTGCCTGAAGTTTGTCCAGATGTGGCCGGGATCCTTCTGTGTGGTGAGCACCCACTGTCCCACCCTCCAGGCTTTCCCCCTGGGCCCCCCCACCCCGCACTGCCAAGCACCTGGGCAGAGGCGAGGGGTGTTCATGGTCCCTTCTAGTGGCACTTAGACCACTTACAGAGTGGGGGGGGGGCGGGTCTCCCCTCCAGCCTTAGGTGAGCGCCAACAGGCTTTTAACCCCAGTAGTGCACTACACTCTAGAGGTCTCAGGTTCAAGTCTGCCTGGCGGTGGTTCCACCAGCACTAGCGCCTCAAGGGGACTAACCCAGGGGAGGAGACTTCTCAGCTGGGCCTGTGGTCTGGCCAAGGGTGGGGCCAGCTGGGCCCATGATCTGACTGAGGGCAGTAAAGTGCGGTCGGCTGTGTCTGTGGTTGCACCGAGGGTGAAGATGTGAGGTTGGCTGGGCCTGTGGTCTGACCAGGGGCAGGGACGTGAGGTCAGGAGGTCCCTGGTCTGACTGAGGCCGGGGCCATGGTCCTTCGCTAGGCTCCAGGGGCAATGCCCAGGGAGCTGGGCCCACGGCTCCCATCCGCTGGCTGCCTGTACGGCGTGTCCGGTCCCAGGCTGACACCTGAGCCCTCCGCCCCCAGCTTTATCCACTCGCTGCCTGGCGGGAGGTGCTCACCTCGTTGGGCCGGGGCTGAGCAGCCGGGATGGGGACAGGGTGAGCGGGCTCCATGCAGTGTGTCAGGGCAGGGTAGGGTGAGCTGGGTCATTTGCTGTCATAACCCCATTCCTGCTGGCTCTGGGGAGGGGCCCCCCAGTGGCATTATTTGGGTTAATAGCAGCACCAGGTGAAACTGCACTCCCCTGGGCAGGCGGTGTGAGCACAATGCTTCTGACGGGAGAATGAGGCCTGGGGAGAGGGTACAATCGGCTCTCAAGGAGAGCTGAGAACAGACCCCGCTCCCCTGCTGGCAGGGCTCAGGCTAGGACCCAGGACTCCTGACACCCAAGCCCCTGCTCTCACCACTGGCCTCAATTCCTCCCAGCACAGCCAAGGATAGAACCCAGGACTCCTGGCCCCACCTGCTACTCTAACCACTAGACCCTGCTCTTCTCTGCAGAGCTAGAGCTAGAACACAGGGGTCCAAATTTCCAGCCCCACCGCTCTAGCCACTAGGTTCCACTCCCCTCCTAGAGCTGGGGAGAGACCTCAGGAGTCCCGACTCCTGCCTTCCCCCCCCCACCAACCACTAGACCCCACTCCCTCTTGCAGAGCTAGGACTAGAACATGGCAGGCCTGATCCCATTCCCCCACCCCACACTGGGGCTAGAACCCAGGAGCCCTGTGACCAGGTGAGCTGCGCCGGGCGGGCTGGTGGACCGAACGGGGGTGACCCTTTCTCGACTGCTTTGCTTGGAGGCTCTAGGTCCGAGATTCGACTGTGTCATCCCGGCGGACGCTGATCACTGGACCATCCATGGGCTTTGGTGAGAGCTGGGGGCCTGGAGGCGGTTGGGAGGGGCGGGGCCAAAGCGAGCTCTCCCCTGACTCTGAGCCCCTCAATCACAGGCCAAGCAACATCATGAACTGCTGCAGCTGCTGGCCCCTCTTCCCCTCCGACCTGGCGGTGAGTGATCCCTGCCGACCCCATGTCCTGAGCCAGCCACAGCAGGGCTGGGCACCGGGACGCCTGGGTTCTAGTCCTGGGACCCAACCACAGCAGGGCTGGGCACCGGGACGCCTGGGTTCTAATCCTGAGACCCAACCACAGCAGGGCTGGGCGCCGGGACGCCTGGGTTCTAGTCCTGGGACCCAACCACAGCAGGGCTGGGTGCCGGGACACCTGGGTTCTAGTCCTGGCACCCAACCACAGCAGGGCTGGGCGCCGGGACACCTGGGTTCTAGTCCTGGGACCCAACCACAGCAGGGCTGGGCGCCGGGACACCTGGGTTCTAGTCCTGGCACCCAACCACAGCAGGGCTGGGCGCCGGGACACCTGGGTTCTAGTCCTGGCACCCAACCACAGCAGGGCTGTGCGCCGGGATGCCTGGGTTCTAGTCCTTGCTCTGACTTTGGACAGGCCATGTTGCGCTCTCCGGTGCCTCAGTTTCCCCACAGGTGAAACCAGTGTGAACAGCTGCAAAGCCATGAGGCGTCTCCTGGGCCAGCAGCTTCTGACCCTGGCTGGTGTCTGGGCAGGGCTGAGGTCTAGGGCTGAGGCACAGAAAGAATAAATCCATCCCAGGCTTGGAGACTGGTGGGGCTGCCTCCTGCTGGAGCCCTGGCAGCGGGGCAAAGGGGTGATTCCCCAGCTGGGGGGCACTGCTGGTCTCACCCCAGTGGGACTGCGGATGGCGCAAGGCCTGCTGGGAGGCTGAAGGTGACACTGGGGCAGATTGTGGGACCCCCCCCAGCCCAGCCTGCTTTTCTCTCCCCCCCAAACCCCTCCAGGATCTGTCCAAGCAGCTGGCCGAGCACTGGCCCACTTTCCTCAATGCCAGCAGCTTCAAATTCTGGTAAGTGGGGCAGCCAGGGAGAAGAGTGGGCTGGGAACCCCCGAAGGAGGGGATGGGGCGGTTTGCCAAGGGGACCCCCAGGTGGGAAATGGGGCAAGCTGCAGAGAGAAAGCAGGGGATGGGGGAGGCCCTACCAGGGAGGGGATGGGAAGGTGCAGGTGTGGGTAGGGCTCTGATTAGGGAAGCCACAGAGGAAGCTGTCACAAAGGCTCAGGGTGGTGTCTGGCCAACCCGGGTCCCCCGGTGAAGCCCAAAGTCTCCAAGGAACCCCACGGCCGGCCAGTGCCCTGGCGCCCCCCCCGGATGCCAAGCCCTCAGGCTGTTGGGGGAGGGCCGGGACTGACGCAGGGACATTGTCCTCCCCTCCCCAACGCAGGAGGGAAGAGTGGCAGAAGCATGGGACCTGTGCTGGCTGCCTGGAGGCCTTCAGCTCCCCCAGCAAGTATTTCGGGGCGGCCCTTGCCCTGCGCACCCCCTACAACGTTGACAGGTGAGCCGGGCCCGGGGGCGGGGCACCGGGTGAGCCAAGTGGCCGGTGGGCAAGCCGGGGGGCGGGGGAGACATTGGCAGCACCCCACCCACTTCCTGGGGACAGAAAAGCAGCCACTGGGGCAGGGCCTTGGGGAAGGGCTCAGACCTCCCTGGGGGGCAGACAGGGATCACCCAGGAGGGGATCGTGAGGGTGGGGAGCTAGAAATCGGGGTTCAGCGTCTGTGGGAGATCCGTACTGGGGGGGGGGAACTCGCTGGGGGATCTCAGTGGTGGGAGGGGATGTCTGTTGGGGGTCCGTGGAGGAGGATTGCTCCTCTAGGGAGTCCCAGGGCTGGGACTGTCTGTACCAGGGGGCTGACGGGGTCGGTCTCTCTCTCTCTCTCTCCCCCTGTGGCTTTGGGGTGCGCTAATGTGTGACCTCCAGCTCAGCAGGCTCTCCTGGGGCTGTCTCTGACGTGCGTAGGGGCTCTGTTGGGGGATGGGTCTGTCGGGGGGGGCTCATGGGGGAGGTGGGGGTCCTGGTGACACTGCCCTTCTAGCGCTGCTGTGGCTGACCCCGATTCCTGTCCCCTTTCGCGTAGAGCCTTCCAGCGAGCCGGGATCATCCCCTCCTGCAATCACAGCTACCAGGTACCCCCCGGCAGTCCTGCTGCAGGGCCCCTGCACCTGCTATGCTGGACTCAGGTCATTCCCACCCTGGGGGGCCCCTGCCTGGCCTTTTCAGGCTGGCTTTGCCCTGGGTGGCCAAGGGTTTGTGGCTGACGGGGGGGGAGTCCTGGCCCCCGGCTCAGAGCCCCACTATCCAGCTCTTTGATCCATCCCGTCCTGCCTCCTTAGCTCCACACCCTCCAGGAGGCTTTGGTGCCCATCATGGGGCAGGAGCAGGAGCTGCAGTGTGTGACCGATGGCCAGGTGGGTGCCTTTCTTGTACTCTCTGGGGGGCTGTGGGTGACAGCTGTGGGGCAGGGCAAGGAGCCCAGGGGATGCTGGATAATGAACAACAGGGTGTTGGGTGTGTGCAGGGGCTGTGGGGCATTCAGGTAAACTGAGGCAGAGGAGTTTGGGTGGTGCAGTGCCCCAGGGGGATTCTGGGTAACAGAGAGTGGGGCACAGGAAGAGGGGGGTCACTCTGGGGTATGTGGTCACAGCGAGTGAGGCTGGGTAGGGTTTTTTTCTGGGCTGTGCTCCCCCTCCGCCTTCCCTGGGCTTTCCCCAGAAAGGCTCAGGTTCTCCTGCAGCAGGGAGTTCCGCAGGTCGGCAGTTGGCAAAGCTTTTAGTGCTGCTCCTCAGTTCCACGCCTCACTGCCGGCTTCCCTCCCGCCGTACCACAGGCTCGCCAGGTGCTGGTGCAGCTCAAAGTCTCGCTCTTCAGCAACTTCTCCGCTGGCTGCCTGGAGGAGGGAGCCCAGGAGTTCTCCCCCTACCGGCCCTGCCACAGCCAAAGCCGCATCTTCTACTTCCCCCTGAACCCCAAGAACCCCCGTCAGCCCTGCCCCTGACTGGACTGGGGTGGGATGGGCTGGTGGCTTAGCGCCCCCCTGGCAGAAGATACCCCTCCCCCCACTGGGAAGGGCTGGAAATCAGGCGCCCCCGCAGCAGAATAAACGCCTCAGGACAGCTCGACAGAGTCTCGTGTGTGGTATTGTGGTGGGAGCCCTGCCCCTGTGACAGCCCCTCGGCCGTGGGCTACCTGGGCCCTGGGTGGCCAGGCCCCCATGTGGCTGAGCCCGTGTGCAGCTGGGAACAGGCAGAGGGGAGCTGTCAGGTGGGAATGGCTTGCAATGAGGAAATGTGTCTGGCAAGGGCCTGGCATGGGCTGTCTATGCCAAATCCCGTGTGTGTGTGTGTGTGTGTGTGGGTGGGTGGCAGGGAGGGGTGGGGGTGGGGATTTCCAGCAGAGTCAGTGGGGCCAGCTCCCCAGATGGTGTAAATCAGTGCCACTGGGGATGGGATGCTGCCTCCTCCTCTGTGTGTGTGTGTGTGTGTGTGTGTGTGTGTATTTCTGGCAGAGTCAGCAGGGCCTGATCCCCAGCTGGTGTAAATCAGTGTAAATCAGTGCCACAGGGGATGGGGCACATCCAAGCCCCTGCTGCCTCCTGTGTGTGTGTGTGGGGGGGGGGGGGGGTCACGCTGGGGGCTTTCACCTCAGCTCACCTGAACCTGGCAGCCCCAAATGTGCCGAAAGAAATCAGAGAGTCTGAGACAGTTTTAGTCGCACCAGCAGCTGTCACCGATGGCCACGCTGGGCCCTGCTCTGCTGGCTCTTGGCCAGGGGCTGCGGTGAGACCTCCTGCCGGCCCCCCCCCGCCCCACCCCCACGGGGGGCTGCCTGCTCCAGCAACTGCCCCACTAGATTCAGCCAGGAGCCCGTTTGGCCTCAGGCATCCAAATGAGGCCAGAGGCCCTGGCCTGGTGCGTTGTGAGTGTTCCCTGTAAGGCAAGTGCTTGGGCGGCCGCCCAGCAGTGCTTCAGGTGCCACCCAGTGCATTAGCACAGAGCCCCCCAGCCGGCAGTGTGTGGTCCTGTTGGTGGTTCACATCTGCACATGCCTGGGTGCACATAAAATTTATTCCTCCTTCGGCTGTTAAAAAATGAGAGGGAAACCAGGGCCTGGGTCAGGCTCCAGCGAGCGCCCGGCGCCACCCAGCTGGGGTGCGAGACATCCAAGTGAGCGCAGAACTCCCAGGGGCTGGGACACGGATGCAACGGTTACTCGCACTCGGCCATTTGCTTGCGTGTGCTTGTTACACTGTTTCTCGCTGAGGCAGGTTTTCCAGCCCTGGGCTGGCTCTGTGCACACCTGGGCAACTTTCTGGCCTCCGATGCGGTTGGCTTGGCCTGGCAGGCTGCAGCCCCTGGGCCGAGCCAGCTGCAGGGAGGCTCTTCTGAGGTCCTCAAAGGCTGGCCAGCCTGTTGCACTGTGCTGGCGTTGCTACCCATGCTGCAGCAGGTTTGGCTTGGCACCTGAAAGCAATGCAGGTGCTAGCTCAGCTCTGTTGAAAGCAGGTGGGGAATCCACACACAGGTGGGCATTGGGGGTAACCCCAGTAAGCAGGATGGCCACTAATACTGAATTTTGTGTATCTATTACCAGTACAATGCCAATTGGTTCCCATCCCTTTTGGCCAACAGGCACTGTGACCACCACTACTGAAATGCTCTCTCCCACCGGACAGCTACAAAAATCTGCTGGGTAATTTGTTTCCACCCACAGACCATTTACAACTAGAGATACATAACCTGGTCGCCAGAACAAAAGAAACCTTAGTCCCCATAGCCTGACTGATACAACAGCAGGGAGAGGAAAGAGCAGAAGTATGAGAGATGGAAACCCCATGGCGGGCCAGTCCAGAGGCCATGACTTTACATCCAGTGGGACAGACCCTAAGTATTGTCTTAATGGGAGGCCAAGCCATTACCATGGTGGCGCTCTTTGGAATGAGTTGTTACAGGCACAGGCAAGCTAACAACCCCAGATTTCAGTAGCAAATCAGCCAAAGGAGGGATGTGGCCGTTCACTCCGCCACCACAGAAAATCACCATGTTAGGGAATAGGTACAGGTAACATCTAAAAGGTAAGTTTAGTCACCAGGTGAGCTTGTCTAGTGTAAAGGAACAATTGACAATTGCCTATGAGCAATAGGTGATCAAAGCCATCTCATGGTATCAACCACGTTTCCCCCACTTATGGTTATGGTTGCGGGCATAACATTCCCAGGCCCATCATAAGGGACTAATCAAAAGTGGCTGATAAAATCTGTCTGCCAGTCGTAGGTGGGAATGTGCAGCCTTTGGAACAGCTGGGACATGAGCATGTGGACAGAGCAGAAAGGTGTCTGTGTAACAGTGTTTAGCCCATTGGGTCGCCTTTCAGTCGATGCATTAGGCTTTTCCGGGACGATGGGCGAACATCCTCCCCATAAAAAGACAAAAATGGGGGATGTAGTAATGAGACCCTTGGTGTAAGGCTAAAAGCCGAGGACAAGAGTCAATGCTTTATTTACATGCAGCAAAGCTAAAGGCCTCAGGCCTGAACAATAGCAGGGTAAAGCAAAAACTGTGCTGGGGAGATTCTGCCCACAGAAATGCAGCAAGAGCCAGAGCTGGTAAGTCACATGGCCTAAAAGCACCCAGCGCCAAGCACTCAGTGATACACATAAACCCATCCTGCTTGGTACCATGCACTCCCCATACCCTCCCCATAGCTAACAGCTTAGCACCAGGTACACGCTGCCCCCCACGTTCCGAAACCGGTCGTAATGATAGTACGATGGATGGTTTTGTTTTGCTGGTACCACCATTAAACCCCAAGTTAATGGGTAGACCTAGTTACACTGGGGGGGGGGGTGTCAATGTATTACAGTGAAGGGGTTGTACCTGAATACGTAACTTGTTTATACCTGTGTATAACAGTGTGTGTAACAGGGGCTGTGTCGAGAGACCTAGGGGATGATGGAGCCCCCCCCCACCCCCAGCCGCCAACTGAGTCGTGTCCATCGTCATGGCCTAGGCATGTACCAATGTAAAATGTTGAGTCACATTGGAGACTCATGAGGGTGGTGGAGCCCAGACGTCGACGACAATAAACCCGGCTCCAGCGCCTTCGTACCGCGCTTCAGCTGTGGTTCTTGGGCACTCGCAGAGGGCTGAGGTGCTGGCTAACTGCAGGGGCTACACAGCTGTCCAAAGAGAGCCCACACACACGGCCAATGTGATTAACATCAAAGGGAGACGATGGGACGTCCAAGCATCGGTCCGGTAGAGATGCCCGACGACATGGGGTGGGGCTAAGGCCCCCCCAGCATGCACAGCTGCTCCGGACAAAGGCTGTATGGAGGAGCCAGGCCTGGGATCTAACCCCCCATCGGGTCCCTCCTCCCCACATACATTTAAGGCTCTCTTGTGACTCTCTCTTGGTTAGACGGTTTTACTTTCCTTTCCTATCCTGCTTCAGCTGTGAACATCTTGCGTGACCAGCCACCCAAATCTTACTCCTGGCACAGTCTCTCGGCCTGCTGGGGCGGGGCGGGGCGGGGCGGGGGTTTCTGTGGCTGAGTCATAGCCCTGCCCCGTGCCTCAGTTTCCCCACTGTAAAATGGTGCACAGGCTGGACTGCTGCGTTGCAAGGCGCTTTGAGCTGAGCAGTGACAGAGATCTGTGAGTGAGTGGCCCATCTTCAGCTCAGTGGGGCACGAGATTGTCACCCCCCATGACCGTTTCCCGGGCTAGGGCAGTTTTGGAACTGGTGCGGGTGTGCCTAGAACTTGCGGTGGGTGCTGCTGGAACCATTGCTTGGTTGTAGAGGGAGCGCACAGCTCGTCTGACCTCCCCGCTGTGTGCCATCAGCGGGCTCCTGACGTCGCGGGGCCTTTAGTTGTGTGGGCACCCCTTTTGTGACACCGATGGGGAAAAAATAAACGTGGCCAGCCCCCAGTGGAATCTGGCAGCCCTGCACGTGAGCAGCGTCGACCACGATACCTCGTGGGCCACCCACACCATCTGCGAGCTGCACGTGGGCTCACCCCGAGCTGCACTGACCCAAAGCTTCAGGCATCAGCTGGTGCGGGGGGGGGGGGGGGGGGGGGGGGGGCTTTCATGTGTAGGGCGCCAGCAAGCCCTAAAAACCTTGGTGGTGGTGAACAGCAGGGCTGCCTGCTGGCGGCCCATGCCACATCTGGGTCCCACCGGCCGCATGGCTGGAGCCTGTCGAACACGGGCGGAAATGCCTTGCTGGTTAGCGTGTTAACGCTTTTTCAAAGGCAAAGCGAGGAAATGGCCAGGGCAATTTTTCCAGCAAGGCCACTCACCCAGCTGCCCTCTCCCCACCCCATAAGTGCCACACACCCACTTCAATCCGCCCCTGCCCAACAGGGCTCTGCTGCAAACACGCTTGAGCCAATCAAAGTAGCAAAGTTCTTGGCCCTCCAGAGTAGCACGGTGCACAAATGCTTTCCTGGGCTTTTCAATGCACCACCTGTGTGCTGGGGGGGGTGGGGGGGAGGGAGGTTGCTTGCCAAGCAGGGATGTGTGTGAGACAATGCTCAGTAGGTGCTATAGAACTGTTGACGCAGCGGCCAGATCTCAGTGAAGCGAGGCAGGGTGCCTCCCTCGAGGCAGCTGCCTCTCAGTGCTGCGTGAATGAGTCTGATATAAACAGCTGCCACATCCCACCCCAGAGGTGGCTGCATCTCAATGCTGGGTGAGTGATCTGCAGTCAAATGCTCTGCCACTGAGCTATACCCACCACAATCCACTTCAGAGGCACCACCACTGGAGCACCCCAAGCCTGGCCAGGGGCTCCTCAGCAACACCCCCATGTCACTGGCCCAGAGGAGCAGGTACCTGGGTGAGCATACGTGGGGTCCCTGAGCCGGTTCAGCACTGGCCCCTCCCCAAAAGGGGGTGAGGGGGGCTGGCTGGGGGTGTGGGGTCTGGGGTGGGCCTGAGGAGAAGGAGTTAGGGAGGCTGCCTCAGGGCTGGGGCTAGAGGAGGGCTCCTCCTACTTCTCCCACCAGCAGCAACAAGCTCTGCAGCGGGGGGGGGGGGGGGGCGTCCTTAATGGCCAGACCCACAGATTAATGGGAGCAACTGACCAGGGGCCTGGGCTATTCACAAGCGCATGGGAGCCCCGCCACTGTTGAAGTAGCTCTGCCAGGTCTGGGGAAAAGTATCTCTTGATTCTCAGGTGCTTTTAGGGCCAGATGGGGTCAGACCAAAGATCTATCCAGCCCAGGGTCTCGCCTTCCGACAGTGACCAATGCCAGGTGACCCAGAGGGAGTGAACAGAACAGAACAATCATCTAGCGATCCCTCTCCGGCCTCTGACAAACAGTGGCGAGGGACCCCATTCCTCCCCCACTTGGCTAATCACCAGGGCCTTTGGCAGGACCTCAGCATGTAAGGCAAAGGCGAACTCCCAGCCCACGTCCAGGGGCTCCAGGATGGTTGGCCAGAAAAAGCACGTCACAGACCCTGACGTGTGTGTGTGTGTGTGTGTGTGTGTTGGGGGGGGGGGGGGTTTGCACCTCAATGCACACACCGCTTTCTTTGAGATTCGAGGGAGCCCTGGGTCTGAGCCTCCCACTTGCCATGGGAGATGAGGGGATCTCTCCAGAGCTGGGAGGGATTGGCTGGGGAGGTATGAGGCTGGCCATGCTGCCCTGGAGATTCAAAGTCAGAACACTCCTGTCCATAGGACAGTTCAGGGCAGCCACCCCAAACCCTGAGCCTCTGGGGACCCCACAGCATCTGCCCCCCACGTCCTAAGGACAGGACCCTGGGGATTACCCCGCTGCCCTGGCACCAGGTCCTCTGGTAATCCCCAGGCTGGGCTGCTCAGGGGAAGGCTGGCGGGGGGACAGTTGAGAGGCAGGGCAGACCCAATGCCTGGGCTTTGAGGTAGGGAGGGGAATTGCCCCAGGCAAAGCAGCCACCGTCTCCCCAGCGCTAGATCCAGCCTGACGTTCACTCCGAGCCATTTAAACCCAGTTATTTTATTTGTTTGCCAACAGATGGAGTTGAAGCTGAGCAAACCCAGCCCCGACGGCAGGCGCTTCTGGGCCCAGTCCTCAGCCACATTGAGCCCTCTGGGACAGTAGCGTCTCCCTGAGACGCTTCCCCGACTTTGCTCAGGGAGTGTCCTCGAGTGTTGTGCGTAAGGGCCCCTGCTTCTAGCTCCCAGCAGAGGGGGGGGTCAATTGGCATTGTGCTGTAGCTCTTCTCCACCCCCTGGGCTTAACAGGGGCTAGAATGCAAGTTAGAGAAGCCCTGAGGCTGCTCTAAATGACGCAGAGCTGGGTAGGGCCCACAAGAGAAGGACTGCAAAGCGGGCATAAAACACGGGAAGGGGAGTGGGGGGGGCGCTCTTCTCAGGGTATAAGTCTGATCTGCAGTAACCCCAGGGAGGCTGCACTATCCCCTGCCTTGAGGGGGTATCGGTGGCCCCCCCCCGTTGTCAGGGGCCGTGCTGGGGAGATGGATCCCGCTCCCCTGCATGGAGGCTCTTGTTATGTGTGAAGAACACCAGCCACCATAGACCAACCTCGCCCCGGGCTCCCCTCTTCGCCAGCAATGACATCTGACTCAGTGCAGCCCCTCTTTGACTGGATCCGTCCTGAGATGACTTCTGATTGGGTGCCGTCGTTCTTGGTTCAGAACTATGCTGAGGCACAAAGGTGGCGCTGAAGTGTGATTGGCTCCAGCTCCTCCCTGGCAGGATCCATTGGATGATGACAGGTGGAGCTGAAACCTGATTGCGTGGAAGGGACCACACCCAAAGTGGCTCTTTTGAGAGCAGAGTGGCGGAAGGAGGGATGGGGCGTGGGCGCGTCTCTGATTCTGAAGGGTCATTTCAGCATCCGGAGGCTCATCCTCTGCTCGATGTTCAGCTTCTCCACTGACTGCAGGGAGGCAAGGAGGTCAGACATGTGGGCAGCCCTGGGCTCCTGACCCAGGACAGACCCCAGGGGTCCCCAGACATTAGGCTGGGGGGCTGGCCACATGGTTAAGGCCCTGGGCTGGGATGCGATTCCCAGTTCTGCTACAGACTTTCTGTGAACTTGGGCCAATCAGCTAGTCACCCTGTGCCTCAGTTCCCTTCCAGTACAACAGGAATAATGCTCCTTCCTCGGTCTCAGTGCGCTCTTCGTCTCTTGCTTTGGGCGTGGGCAGCCCCAGGGGCCTTGATCTTGGACAGGGTCTGTGCAGCTCCCAGCTATTGTAATGCACCTAATAAGCCTTTCTTCACCCCACCCCAGCCCCAGCACGAAGTCTCACTGCTTCCTCCTAGAGGCTCAACACCTGCCCCCCCCGGTTCGCCCTGGCCCTGCCAGACCGTGGCAAACTCCTGGAAGGAGATGGCACCGTCACCGTCCTGATCGGCCTCCTGGATGGTGCGCTCGGCAATGCACGCCAGCTGCTCGTCTGTCACCTGGATGCCCACCATCAGCCGTAGCACCTGGAGGGGAGGAGACAGTGATGGCCCCGCCCTTTGCTCCTCCTCCGGCCATCCCCGGCACTGCCCCTGAGGGAAGGGTTCCGCCTCCTGAAGCTCTTGGAGAGAGCTGGGGGCAGCACCAGCCTTGAACGTCTGCCTCACACATCCATCTCACACACTTGCTCACTAGCCTCACACATCCACCTGGCACACTTGCTCACCAGCCTCACACATCCACCTTGCACACTCGCTCACCTGCCTCGCCCATCCACCTGGCACATTTTCTGATCAGTCTCGCACATCCACCTTGCACACTTGTTCACCAGCCTTGCATGGCCAGTGTGCGCATTTGCCCACCAGCCTTGCACACTTGCTCATGAACCTTGTACCTCTGCCTTGCACACTCACTCACCAGCCTCATGCACATGCTCCCCCCCATCACTCTTGCACACTCCTTTGCCCTGCCCTCACACACTACCTGCAGCATCTCGGCCCGGGAGATCTTCCCATCGTTGTCTTGGTCGTAGAGCTGAAAAGCAACTTGACAACCAAAATTGGTGTCAGCATTGGGATCGGATCAGGGAAATGACACCCCGCCCCCAGCATCAGCCCTGGCCTCCCACTGAAGCCCCTTACATGCTCCCATGTCCCCTGCTCTGCCCAGCACCCCTGCATATACCGGGTGTCCTGCCTGGATCCCCTCTGCCTTGGCTCACACGCATCCCCCCAACCCAGAACCCCCCCCCATATCTCTGCATCCCCCCCCAGTTCTGTCAGTTCCCCTCCGTGTGTCCCCTCTGCACTGCCCCTCCAGGTCTCCACACCTCACCTGACGCCCCACCATACAAACGCCTTCTGACCAGCAGGACCCATGCAGGCCCCATCAGGCGCCTCACCTCCCCCTTGAGTCCCACCAGGTACTCACACTGCAGCTTGCTGAGTCGGCTGTTCAGGGGCTCCGGGTAACTGGTCTCCTTGGACTTTCCTTCCTCCACGGGCCGGAACCGGGCCAGCACCCGGATGAAGGAGCGGAAGTCGGTGAGCTCTTCCCTGCGGTGGGAGCCAGGAGGTTTGACAAAGAACCGCTTGAAGCTGTGCGCTGGGGTGGGGGACACGCGGGTTGTTTATTTAGGGAGATGCAGCTGCCTCTGGGGTGTGGCACCATGATTATTTCTACAGTAAGCCCCTGCCTGGTGCTGAGATGCACCTGCCTCTGGGGTGGGGCTTGGGGGGGGCGGGGGGCTGTGTGTACCGGAAGCCCTCACTTGGTGTGGAGATGCAGCTGGCTCTGGGGTGTGGCACAAGGCCTGTGTACACAGGGATTCAGACAGCAAGAAACAAAGGAGGACCAGACATTCTCAGCACCCTGCAGGGCTCTGCTGGGTCCCCAGCCAGGCTGCATGGCCAGAGAGCTGTGGCGCCCCCCAGTGGTCAGTGGCATCCCTGCACCTTGACACTGCCCCCACCGTGGCTTGGGGCTGAGGCCGGCGGGGGGTGTTTGCTCATGGAGCAGACTCACCCCTTTTTGAAGAAGGCGTTGATGATCCGATCCCCCAGGGGGTTCACTGCCAGAGCCCCGATCCCCTGCAGGTCGTATTTGCTTTAGGGAGACAGGGCAGAGGGCATAGTGAGGCCCAGCTAGTTCAGCTTTCAGGGACATCACCCTGTGTTCTGAGCCCCTTCTCCCTGCCTATCCTAAGACTGATGGCAGCTGCCTCTGGGGTGGGGGCCTGGCAGCTGTTTAAGCAGGGATCCTGTGCCCAATGCAGCCACCTCTGGAGTGAGGCATGGCAGCTGTATATAATGGGATCTCTTTCTCAGCACTGAGATGCAGCCATCTCTGGGGTAGGGCCTGGCAGCTTTTTACATAGGGATCCCGCTCCCGCTGCTGAGCTGCAGCCACCTTTTTGGGGGCCGGGGAGGGCGCAGACACTCCGCTGAGGTGCCGCCACCCCTGGAGTGAGGCATGGCAGCTGTACATACTCTCCCAGCACTGAGATGCAGCCACCTCTGGGGAGGGGCCTGGCTGACATCCCAGAGCAGGGAAACAAGGGTCAGAGGGTTGTTCGATGAACTCTAGCTGGGCTCCCCGCCGGGTGCAGCCTGCTGGAGCGGTGCCTTGAATCTGATGCCAGCTGGGTGCAGTGGCAGAGCGCACCGGGACTTAGTGCCAAGGTCCAAGTGCCTGTCTGAGAGCAGCTGCACCCTGCGCCTTTCCCCTCCTACTGCCACCCAGGCTAGCAAGCCGGGAGCCCTTGGTGGCCTGACACAGCGGGGATGGGCCCTTGATCCTGACCGTGGCTAGCCGGGGTTCTCTCCACAGGGTGAATCCAGTTTGACACGAGACTCTGATCTGCCACTCGCAGTCCCATTAGCTGCCCAGTGCCTCACTCTGGCAGTCCCTGTCAGTAGAGAGCTGAGAGCCACTGGGCCCCCACTCCCCTCACCCAGGAGGTTTTAACAGTAGGGGATTGGTAGGGAGGAACAGCAAGACAAGACCAAGCTCCACCATGGGGCAGCTGCTCAGGGAGTGGAACAGCTGTCAGGAGAGCTGGGTTCTGGTCCAGGCTCTGACCTCAGGCCCCACTCCTGTGCCTCAGTTTCCCCTCCCACCCTTTGGTCTAGCCCCTTGGAGCAGGGACTTCTCTCCCTGCCGGGCCCTGATCTCAGCTGCATGTTAGCCCCCTCTGCCCCCTGCTAATAATTCCACCAAACCCTGGGCAGCGGGGGCCTGATCTGTTCTGCCTGCGACAAGTTCTTTCACCATGCCCATCCCCGGGGTAGCTGGTGCTTTCCGCCCATACAATGCCGCGGTTGCACCAGGAACTCCAAGCACTGCTACTGTAATGCCCTAACCCCCAAGCAGCCAGGACGGCAGCCGCATGCATTCCCCTACCTGAGGAAGCCTTTCTGCTCCTTGTCCAGGGCCTGAAAACGATCGTAGAGGCGGAGAATGGCGGCTTGTGAGACTGGACACAAGAGAGCAAGAGCTTTATCCGGAAATGCCAACCTCCCCCTTCCTGCGGGGGCCAGGGTTAGCGATGCCCTGATGGCAACTTTAGGATACTGATGGTTGAATGCATCCCCCACCTGATTAACCTTTCAGGAGATGATTTCAATTCCCACCAAGGGCCCCAGCTGTGCAGGACTCACAGCTGTATGGAGGGCTGAGTGCAAGGGAGAGAGGTCACCATGAGAGCCCCTCCCCTGGTATACACAGGGCACGGAATTGGCTCTTTCCCGGGGTTTTTGGTCCAGAGAGTTTGGTGTCATTTCACAGCTGGGAAAACTGAGGCATTGAGCAGGAGCTGATGTGCTATAGGTCACACACAGCCAATCAGTGGCAGAGACCTCAAGAGTCCTGACTCCCTGGCCCTGCCACACTTTGCTCTGATCACTAGACCTACCCCACCCCCGCACCCCACCCAAGGCTCCACCAAAGCTGGGAATAGATCCCAAGTGTCCTGACTGTCAGCCTTCCTTGCTCTAACCACTAGATGCCACTCCTGGAGGGGAAGAGAGAACCCAGGAGAACTGGTCCCAAGGCCAGCATTCTAGCCCTGGATTTAATCTGTCCCAGTACCTGCCCCCCTACACCCAACCAATTCACCCCACAGGGTCCCCCAGCCTCCATTCATGGCCTTTTAGCTGGTACCATCCAGCTAGCCCATAGCAGGGAACCCAGGAGTCCTGCCTGACTCCCCCACCTCTTGCGAGCCCCTCCCCCCCACACCCTTTCCAGCACTGGTGCCAGAACTCAAGACTCCAGACTCCCTGCCCCCCGCCCCCACCTGCTCTAACCACCAGACCCCACTGCCCTGCCAGAGCTAACCCTTGAACACAGAAATCCTGGCTCCCAGCCAGCCTGCTCTCACCCACCAAGCCCCACCCTTCTCTGCCTGAGTTTGGCATAGAACCCAGGAGTCCTGACACCCGGCTCTTTGGCAGAACTCCCCACAAAAATCTTTTCCCTCCCCTGCAAACACAGCCCCCACCGTATGCACCGCAGGTATTTAGGGTGCAGCATTCTCAGCTCCCCCTGCCCTGTACAGCTCAGGGCCCCTGCAGGCAGGACACCTACTGCTGCCTTTCACTCTAACATGCCAACTGTTGGGCTACACAACCCAGCCACCCCACCCGGCAAGTGCCTTACAGCCTGTTTCCTGCATGATCTCTTCCAGCTCCGGGACAGCAGATGGGTGGGAGCCCTGGCAGCCCATCTCTCGTGCCGTCAGGCCTCGCCACGCACTGCAGCCAGGTGCACAGGGCAACTAGGAATCCAGAGCCAACTTTTCCTAGCAGCCTAGCTGGGATCTGGACTGACTGGCTGGATTGCCAATCCACCCCAGGGAAAGGAGGGCCTTGGAACAGCTGGGCTGGGTTCCCTTAAGGTGGAATTTCCTTCCCTCTGCCCAGGCAGTACAGGCATGGCCTGGAAAACAGGGAAGTGGCTCCTTTTTGCTTTTCCCAAATGTCAAGGTTTTCTGGGGGGAGCTGGGCTGCTCTGAGCACGTCCTATGCCAAAGCCTTTATGCTCAGGCTGATTGTTTTCCGCAGAGCAGCCGGCACTTATACAGGGACCTCTAACCTAGCACTGGAATGCAGCCACTTCTGGGGTAAGGCATGACAGCTGTTTATACAAGGATCCCTCATCCAGGGCTGAGATGCACCAACCTCTGGGGCAGGGCTCAGCAGCAGCTGTTTATAAGAGGGATAAGAATAGCCAGACTGTGGCTCCATCTAGCTCAGCATCCTGTCTTGCAACAGTGGCCAGAGCCAGGTGCCCCAGAGGGAGTGAACAGACCAGGTAACCCTAGAATCCTAGGGCTGTCAGGGACCTCAGGAGGTCATCTGGTCCAGCCCCCTGCCCCAAGCAGGATCAACCTGAACTAAGTCATCCCAGCCAGGACCTTGTCAAGCCGGGATTTAAAAACCTCTAGGGATGGAGATTCCACCTCCTCTCTAGGCAACACATTCCAGTGCTTCACCACCCACCTGGGGAAGTAATTTTTCCTAATATCCAACCTACACCTCTCCCTCTTCAACTTCAGACCATTGCTCCTTGTTCTGCCATCTGACACCACTGAGAACAGTTTCTCTCCATCCTCTTTAGAGCCCCCCATCCCTTTGGGACTTTGCAGGCTGCTATTAAATCACCCGTCAGTCTTCCCTTCTGTAAACTCAACAAGCCCAAATCCCTCAGTCTCTCCTCACAGGTCTTGTGCTCCAGCCCCCGAATCGTTTTTGTTGCCCTTCACTGAACCTGCTCCAGCACATCCACATCCTTTTTATATTGTGGGGGGGGGGTGTGGGAAACTGGACACAATATTCCAGATGTGGCCTCACCAGTGCCAAATAGAGGGGAACAACCACTTCTCTAGATCTGCTTGAAATGCTCCTCCTAATGCACCCCAGTATGGCCGTTAGCCTTCTTGGCTACAAGGGCACATTGTTTACTCATATCCAGCCTTTCATCCACCATAACCCCTCGGTCCCTTTCCATTGTACTGCTGCTGAGCCAGTCGGCCCCCAGCCTGTGACAGTGCTTGGGATTCTTCCATCCCAAGTGCAGGACTCTGCACTTCTCCTTGTTGAACCTCATCAGATTTCTTTTGGCCCAATCCTCCAATTTATCCAGGTCCTGCTGGATCCTCGCTCTACCCTCCGACGTGTAATCATCAAGCGATCCCACCCCTGTCGCCATTTCCAGCTTCTGACCAACAGATGCCAGGGACACATCCCTGCCCAGCCTGGCTAATAGGTATCGCTGGACCAAACCTCCGTGACTTTAGCTCTTTGTTTACTTCTGTTAAAGTCCCAGTCTGTGCAACATCTTCAGTGCTGAAAAGCAGCCACTGCTGGCCTGAAGCATGGCAATTTTGTACTACGTTTCTCTGCTTGGCTCCTTGGCCCGGGGTAGAAATGTAGACACCTCGAGGGCGGGGCCTGGCAGTTGTGTAGCCAGAGCTCCTTCACCCAGGACAGAGGTGCAGCTGTTTCTGGGGTGTGGCAGAGCTGCTGTTTAACAGCCCAATTCCAGATCACATCTGAAGGCAGGAAAAGGAGGCTCGGGAACTGGAGGCGGAGGGGAAGAGCGGGAATTTAAGGTGGCACAAATCGAAGCTGGCAAGGGGAGAGAAGCCCTTTGTAAAGCGCCCCTCCCTGCCCCCGAAGCGCCCTGCAGTACAGCACCGCCGGCTGTGGACTCTGTGCACCGACACATACCAACTCGCGGCTCTTCGCGCACATGTTCCAGCTGCAGAGCTCAGTGTGCCTTAACAAGGAGGGAAGCAGTTACCTCTGTTTTCCAGAAGGGGAAACTGAGGCACAGGGCAGCAACGTGCTTGAGGTTCCCCCTCCCCCAACCCCTGCATCCCTGCAAAGCCAGGAACAGGCCCCATATCTCCCCTGGGCTGGGCCAGTGCTCCGCCCATTGGGAAACACTGCTTCAGGGTAAAGTCCACTGCAGCAGGGATCCTGCCCAGGAGGAGACGCGAGGCCAAACTGGGTGGCCATGGGCTCAGCTGAGCCATCGATTGCTGGGAGCTGTGGAGCCTCAGTTTCCCTTTCCCTGTATGGCCAGCCCCCTCTCCCAGCCCTTTCCCCACACCATCCCCTGCTACTCAGCGGGGATCACCCCCCCGCCAAAAGTCAGCTGGAGAGGAGCTCAGTGTGACATTACCAGGAACCTGCCACCCGAGGGCACTGCCATGTCATGAGAGTTGATTGGATTTACACTGTCAGCTGGCCCTGGCCTGCCCCAGACAGCTCCCAGTCCCAGGATCTAGGTCACAGCTTGCGAGAAAACCCAAAGCCCTTTCCTGAGCCTGGTGCCAGCCACATGCCTGCTGTGGGGCCAGACCAGAGCCAGCGCCCCCTAGAGAGGAAAGACCACCCCCCCTGCCTATTTCTGCAGCTACCCAGCCCTGCTCTGAGGAGTGTCGCTGGCCAGGGAGCCAAAGGCAGCAACCCCCCCCAGTTGTCACCCACACCCAGCTCCCTTTAAACCAGATGGAAGACCAAGACCCCCACCCCAGACACCTGCTGCCCTTGGCTGCTGCTTTTTAAATAGCTGGGCAGCTGCTTGATTTTGCTGGGGTGTGTGTGTGTGGGGGTGCCTTAAAGGGACAGGAGCTCATTTTCTCACCCAGGAGGGGGCTGGGGGTGAAGCTGATTCGGGTGTGCAGGGCCAAGCTCAGGAGCCAGCTGGGGCGGCGGGTGGAGGAAGGCTTCCTGGAAAGGACCTTGGAGGCTCACAGACGAGGCTGGTCTGTTAATGGGAGGCGGTGTTGCCAGCAGAGGTGGGAAAAGTATCCAAAAGGTACGTCAGTAAAAGTGCAGCTGCTGGGGCGTGGGAGTGTACTTAAGTACAAGTTACTGGTGTCGGTCTGGAAAACTACTTCAGTAAAACCATGCACACACAGAGCTCACATTAACTTTTACTCAAGTACCCAGAAGAGAAAGTAGCTGCACTTTGACTCAAGTAACTTTGTGGATACTGCCCCCCCCAGCCCAGGATTGCACCTGACTGGCTGCGCATGCAAGAAGTTGTGCCATTCTCTGCCTGATTCCAGAGTCCCCAGTACACAGCCAATGGTCATCACCGGCTAGCAGCAGCCACCCTGTCGAGCGAATTGAATGAACCACAGAGACCCCCACGCTCCCTCCCCTGCTTCCAAGAGTGGCTGAGACATTGCAGTGCCTCCATATTTAAGGGCTGCGCTTCCCCACCCAGGAGTCCTGACTCCCAGCCTTCCCGGCGCTAACCATTAGATCCCACTCTCCTGCCCCAGGGCTAGAGATAGAATTCAGGAATCCTGGCACCCAGCTGTAACCACTAGACCCCACTTCCCTCTGAGCCAGGGGTCAAAGCCAGGGAGTTGTGGCGCTCAGGTTCCCTCCTTGCTCTAACCACTAGAGTCCCTGCCCTGCTCAGAGCTGGGAGTAGGACCTAGAAACCAGGGCAGGACTCCAGCAGGGCTTCATGCCCCTATATCTGTCCCTGTCCAGGAGGGATGCCCAGCGTCTGGACAGGTGGCTGTGCAGAGCCAGGTGGGACCAGACACCGAATGGAGGCGCGATCTCTTAAGCCCTGAGTGACTTCTCACCAGTAGGAGGCAGAGCTGAGTGACTTGAGAGTTTTAAGCTTGGGGTGGTGTGTTACTTCCTTGCCTCCCCCAGCCATGCCCACGCTGGGGATACCCAGCAGTGGGAAAAGTACCCCAAAAGTTACTTAAGTAAAACTACAGCCGCTTTCCTCTTCTGGGTACTTGAGTACAATCAAGATGTGCGGTGTATGGGATTGTGGGCATGTGCATGTGTGTACTTTTACTCAAGTAGTTTTCCAGAGGGCCATACCCCCGTGACTTGTACTTCAGTACCCCCCCCAAGCAGCTGTACTTTTACTCAAGTAACTTTGGGGGGTACTTCCCCCACCTCTAACCTGGATCATTGCCCCCTGCCCCATAACCCCCCACTCATGGCAGCAGCCGGGGAAGCAGAACTCAGCAATTTTCTCTTCCCAAACCAGCCACGGCCTGACCTGGAGTAGTGCTGCGTGGGGTCTAGGACACACAGTGGAATTGTTCTGAGGCAGTGCACAGAGAGGCCTGTTGAACAAACACACGTGCACGTTCCTCTGCCAGGTGTGGCCCTAGACCCAGGAATCCTGACTCCCGTCCACCGTGACTGTAACCACTAGCCTCCACTGCCCTCCCAGAGCTGGAATCCAACCCAGGACGCCTGCGTCCCGGAACCCCACTGTTCTACCTGCAGTGCAGGCATACGGGTCACCTTCCTCCTCCCTCCCCCCGCCCCTGGCGCAGGCCTGGCCCCCCCCCCCCCCCGCCACTCCCTGAGCTCGATAGGCTTGGGCGGGGCGGGGGGGCAGCTTAGCCGTGTGTTGACAGCTGCTGGCTGTAAAGCGCTGCTCAGTGGGGCCAGAAGGCAGCGCCTACCACAGCTGCAGCTTCCCCATTAACACAGGCTTGTTTTGGGCTTGGGGGGGTGGGGGTGGATCCAAGGTGGGGGGGAATGGGGAGGAAACCTAAACAAAGGGGGGTGGTGCTGGGTAATGAAGTTGCAGGGCAGTCCAAGGAAGGGCCCAGGGAAGGCTGAGCAGCCCCGTTCCCGTCCCAGCGCAGGGCAGAGCATGGCAGCCACACAGACACTACCCACCCCCACTCTCCCCCGGCGGGGTGGGGGCAGACCCCAGCCACCCTGGTGTGGCCCCGCCCCCCCCGCTCTAACCACTAGCCCCCCCCCCACTCCCTTCCCAGAGCTGGCAACAGAAACCAGGAGCCCCGGGTCCCAGCTCCAACCACTAGGCAGCACTCTCCTCTCTCAGCTGGGCCCAGAAGGCAAGCAGTCTGGCAGGCCTCTGCATTAGTCCATAGCACTGGGTGTGCCCCTCTGCCCCTGCCCCACAGATGCAAAGGTTGCCTGGAGCGCAGGGCCTTTCCCACAGCGAGGATGTGGGGGTGGACACACGTCCTGGCTGCAGTCACCTGATGGACCAGCTCTCCCTGCCCCCGCAAGATCAGAGGGATAGTCCTGCCAGCTGCCTGTCCCCACCAGCCTGCAGGTTCTCTGCATTAGGGACCCTAGCAGGCATGGGGTGTGTGTGTGTGTGTGTGTGTGTGTGCGTGTGTGTGTGTGTGTGTGTGTGTGCGTGCCAGCGAGAGAGAGAGAGAGCGCGAGCAAGAGTGGGGTTGTGGGGATGCAGGTTAAACCTCTCCCCACGATTCAGAGCTGGCTCAGAACACAGGCTCAGGGTCGTTGGGTTAATTTAAGTTGAAAGAGCCCTAACCTGCCCCTCTGCTCCAGCTGCTACTCCCTCGCGTGACTCCAGAGCTGCAGGTGGCACCCAGGTGTCCTGGCTCCCAGCAAACCTAACCGTACAACCTAACCACTCAACCTGCTCCTCCTCCAGTGCTGCAGACAAAACCCAGGCGTCTTGGCTCCCGGCCCCACCACCGTACAAACCACCCAACCCCCCCACACCAGTGCTCCTGATACTATTTTCCACCAGTGGGTGGATTAAATTTTATTGTGTGCACCAAGGCAAGGCTGGATGTGCACCACATGGTCAGCTGTGAGTGCCTGTGAGCGCTCTGCTAACCCCTCCTGGGCAGCCGCCCAAGCCCTCGGCTTACAGGGAACACTGGTGCCAGCCCTAACCTCCCCACCCGCCCCAAAATCCCCACACCACTCTCAGAACTGCGGCTGGAACCCAGGAGTCCTGGCTCCAGCCCCTGCCTCCCCCAGCAGTTGCCACGTGGCAGGAGTTCCCACGGTCACACAGGCAGGAGAGAGCAGCTTCTCTCAGGCCAAGTGTGGGAGCCGGAGGTGTTTGCAAAGGGTCATGTAGCTTCCTGCCCCACCACCCCACCCCACCCCGCACCGCCCTGAGAGGTCAGTGGGAGGTCGCTCAGCCAGGGTGCTGAGGGCGAGGGGCAGGGCAGAGCTCCCTGGCTGGGAGGGAGGCCGAACTGCTGGGGCTGAGCCAAAGGCCTCCGTCAGAGGCGGGTGCAGGATTGGGGCCGTGGTAGTATGGGAGCGGTGGCAGGCTGGTCCTCTGGGAGGCTCCTGAGGGAGCCCAGACTCACCAGGGCTGCTCCTGGCTTCCCGAAGAGCCCACGGCTCTCGCTGCCAGGCCTGGGGGGTGTCTGCACCAATGGTCCCAGCCGTGACCCAGGCTCCAGCAACAGCAGCCGAGCGTAGGCCATAGGTGTGTGCGGGGGTGGGGAGCAGGAGGTAGAGCCAAGGCAACTCTCAGCCCCTCACTGCCGGGTCACACCCCACGGCACTGGGGTCCCACCCCTGCCCCTCTGATCTGCTGCCTTTTGGCGCTAGGCAATGCCAACTCCTTCGCCCTTCCATGGCACTAGGGCATGCTGGCCCCATCACCCTGACCACAGCACTGGGGGCTCCCAGCACCTTCCTGGCCCCCCCCATGGCACTGGGGGCTGCTGGCCTTCAGCCCCAGGGGACACCAGCCTGACCCAGAGCCCACAGCTCAGTGAGGCATCGAACACCCTGGTAGCCCCAGGCTGAGCGAGGGCTACCCTGGAACAGCCTTAACCCTGTTTGTGGCACTGCCAGAAGCCAGCCCTAGGCCACGCCCTGTGCCACAGTGGGCTGCATGATCCTGGCTGCGCCCCAGGGCCTCCGCCTGCCCCGGCTTTTGTTGTGAGTCCCCAGAGACTTTCCTGTTTTTGGGCCGCACCGTGGGAAAGCAGAGCTGGGCCGGGGGGGGTGTTGTCACCTGCACACAAGTGAACAGAAGTGGATGTGGGGGTGGGGGGCGGGAGGACACAGCCTGAGAAACACACTGAAGCTGGGATGGGGCAGCCCCGGGTGGGGTGTGTGGGGCAGTTCTTGGTGGTTGGTTGCCCCTGAAATCAGGCAGAGGGGCCAGCTGGACCCTGGGCTCAGCCCAGACGTACTCCCCAGACGTGTGAGCTGCCGCCGTGCTCACAGGGGACAGAGGGAAAAAACAGGGTCCTTCAGTCTCCAGTGAGGCCTGGGTGTCCGTTTTGCTAAAGGGGGATGTGACCCCCTGCAGCTCTTTACAGGGACGGGCTAAGGACTAGAATGAACTTTTCACCAATTACCAGCATGGCGGGGGGGTTGGGGGCATCAGCTGTGACTGCAAGGGGCGAGCCCCTCTCCCACTGAGCCCCACCTTGCAGCACAGAGCCCCCCCGCAGCATCGCACTGGGGCAGTGGGGTCAGCCCTGACTGCCATGGGGGAGCGCTTCCTACTGAGCCCCTGCCTTGCTCCCTGCAGCACAGCGCCCCCTAGTGCCCCGCTGCCGTCAGCACTGCAAGGGGAGAGCGCCCCCTACTGAGCCCCCACCCAAGTCCCTGCAGCACAGCGCACCCCTAGTGCCCCACTGCCGTCAGCACTGCAAGGGGAGAGCGCCCCCTACTGAGCCCCCACCCAAGTCCCTGCAGCACAGTGCCCCCCCTAGTGCCCCACTGCCGTCAGCACTGCAAGGGGAGGGTGCCCCCTATTGAGCCCCCCCCCATCCCTGCAGCACAGCGCCCCCCTAGTGCCCCACTGCCGTCAGCACTGCAAGGGCAGGGTGCCCCCTATTGAGCACCCCCCCGTCCCTGCAGCACAGCGCCCCCCTAGTGCCCCACTGCCGTCAGCACTGCAAGGGGGGGCGCCCCGTACTGAGCCCCCCCATCCCTGCAGCACAGCACCCCCCCAGTGCCCCACTGCCGTCAGCACTGCAAGTGGGGAGCGCCCCCTACTGAGCCCCCTCCATCCCTGCAGCACAGCGCCCCCCTGCTCTCAGCACTGACTGCAATGGGGGGGGCGCCCCCTGCTGAGCCCTCCCCCCCGCATCCCTGCAGCAGAGCACCCCCTAGGGCAGCATTGGGGTCAGCCCTGAATGCCGCGGGAGAGAGCTGTGTATTAACACACTGCCCCATACACACTGCCTGAAGCACAGGCTCCCCTAGAGCCAAAGTGAATCCGGGGCCACGCTGGAGCCCCTAGCTAGTGCAGGGGCTGCGGGAGGGTCGCCTTTCCCTCAATGGGGCGCAACACTCCCAGCAAAGCCAGCGGCCCCCCCCTCCCGGGCAAGGGCGGCTTTATGAACTGCGCTGGTGTCCTGCCTGACCCACACGCTGACGGGCTGCGGAGGGAGCCCCTGGAACTCAGCGCGCGCCTCACGTCACAGGCCCTGGCTCGACACGTCAGTGACACCGGTAGGAAAAAACTGCCAAGGATGGAACTTAGAGGAATCCGGCAGCCCTGCGCCGGGTTAACGGTGAACCAAACGGCTCGCGGGCCACACCGAGAACCCTGCTAAGCCTCAGGGCTCCCTGGGAGCTGCGCACTTGGGCAGGTGCCCCGGAGAAATTCAGCTGGTTAGCAGAGCGCCTGCAGCCGGCAGTGTGTGTTTCTATTGGTGGTGCACATAAAAAAATTATCACACACCCGGATGGAAAAAATTAGAGGGAACACCGTTACCCACCGCTAGTGTCCTGACTGAGCCCCTCTGTCATGTCCTGGGATCACACTGGGACCAGCACTGCCTCCAAGCCCAGAACCAGCCCCAGCAGTACCTCAGGGGGCTCGTGTCCCGGCACTGAGCCACGCAGACCCCAGCTGGCTCCCCGCTCCCCAAGGCGATGGGTGGAGAAAGCCGGCAGTGGGGTGGGGCTGGGGGGCACGTTTCAAGTGGATGCAGCCCAGCTGTGCCCGGGGCGCATCTCACACCGTCCCTGCTGCCGTGTGATGCTGAGCTGGGGGAAACTGACACAGCCAACAGGAGGAAACCCATCAAGCAGTCACAAAAAGACAGACCTAACCCTGCTCGTTTTCCCGGCTTGTTTGCCTGTCTGCAGCTTCCCCAGCGGTGCGGGGATCCTGCAGGTCAGCCTGGCCCCGCTCCTCGCATGGGATCAACCCCCAAACCAAACCACTCAGCCCCCTCTGCCGTCCAACCATCCCACGGGGGGCCCCTCCACTAGCAAAAGGCGGTTGCCTCAGCTCCAGAGCCCAGGTGGTGACAGCACATTCAGGTGACATGTCCATAGGCCACATCCTGCGTGTGGTGCCCTGGATCGCAGCCTCTCAGGGGCACCACATGCTGGATGAGCTGCTCCCTCACCCTGCCACACCCAGCTTGGTTGGTGCGGAGTAGGACACAGGCCAGATTGCCCCACTACTGCTCCAGGGAATACTGTCTTGGGCCTGGCCCGTCCCCTGCAACCTTTCCGAGGCAGCGGGCTGAAATCTGACCTCTCTATATGGGCTCCGTGCTGGTGATACTTTTTAAAGTCACTAATAGTCCCACTTACAGCCGCTCCATTCACAAATAAGCCTCAGAGAGGTCGCCGTGTTAGTCTGTATCCCCGAAAATAACGAGAAGTCCTGCAGCACCTTACAGGCGAACAGATTTATGGGGAAATAAGCTTTCGTGGGCAAAGACCCGCTACGTCAGATGCACACATAAGTTAAGGTGCAGAGCCTTCTCGTTTGGCTGTGGCTGGTGGCAGAAGGGAGAGTCCTGGCATGCAGAAGCGGGGCTGACCTGTGCTGGGGGCAAGCGAGCGGAAGGAGAGAAACTGGGAAGCCCTCGACCTCCAAACCCCTTGCTGGAATTAACCACCTGCCCAAAGGATGGGGGAAGCGATTGGCGAGGTAGCAAGACAGGGCAGAAATGGAATGCAAGAGGGCTCGGCCACCATCCCAGACAGCGGGCAGAGGCAGGGGCAGATGGAAAGGAGGGGCATAGGGCTCAGTCCCTATCCCTGGGGCAGGCAGCTGAAGGCATGAGGGGCAGAAGGGCTCAGTCCCTGTCCCCAGGGGGGGTAGGGGCCAATGGAAGAGCAAGGGGGCCTGAACCCACCTCGCAGAGAAGGACTGCACGCTGCCAGTGGTGGGGAGGCAACAGCCAGCCCTGCAGGGAAGCAGCCAATCCCTGAATGAGGCACCGACGGAGGACGGAGACTGGAGGGCAAGGCTCCACCGCAGGGCTGGCCCCACCTCCGTGAGCCCCTTCTGCCCTTGGACGCAGTGGCTGGGGGGTAACCTGCACGGTTTCCCAGCCTCCCCCTCGAGAGCGTGCCTGGGCCCTGCTCCGTCGTCCCTTCCAGCCCAGCGCTCGATGTTTGGGAAGTGATGCCTGAGCACCTGCGTTCAGCCATGGCTGGGAGGTAGCCAAGATGCTTCATGTTTCTCTGCTCTCAGTTACAGGGGGGCAAACCCACATCGACTCGACCTGGAGTCAGGGTTCTGAGAGCAGGGGCCCATCGACCCTGGTGTTCAGGGCTTCTAGAGCGGCCGGTTCCAGCTGCCTCAAAAGAAGGTGTAAAACACTCCCCTCTGTGGACAAGGAAGAGATCATCTGCCCAGAGATGCAAAGTCTTCCTGACCCCGGTCAGTTACCGGGTTATCTTTTGCCCTGAAGCATGAACGTACAGGTCTGCATTTTACTCCTTCCTAACGTAACCTATTCCCATAAACCCCCGATCCGAGTCTGAACCCTGCTAAAGTCCTGGGTTTGTCGATATCATATGGCAGTGAGTTCCACAGGCCAAATTGCTGGTTACAAGTTGGCCATGTCTCCCTTTCACTGAACAGACCCATGGAAAAGGGTGAACAAACCACTGTCCACCTTCCCTAGTCCTTCTCTTCACCAGTAAATCTCAAACTGCTCTTCAAAGAAGGTCAGAATCATTTGCTACTTTTGACAGATGGGGAAACTGAGGCACACAGCAGAAAAGTCCCTTGTCCAAGGTCAGCAGGCAGGGATAGAAACCTGGTGCCCCAAGTTCCAGGGCTTTATGCACTAGGACACACAATCTCCCAAGTCCCTCCTCTCTAAGCAGCCCCAGTCTTTTCATTTTCTGTTGATGGGGAAGTTCTCTCCGGGTATTAAACAACCTCTAAGAGATTCTACAGATACATTCTTAGATTCTGTTAAAACCAAAAGGGATCACCGTGATCATTTAGCCCACCTGCTCACACAGCCCAGGCTGGAGATTCTCCAGCCAGTGATTCCTGCATGCAGCCCATATTTTATGGTCAAGCTAGAGCAAATCTTTTCTAAATCGACATTGAATGTTGATATAGAGACTCTAGGTGATGGAGAATCCTTACACACACACATGCACACTCACACACGCGCACGCACACACACACGCACGCACGCACGTCTGTTGATTAAAGGGCTCATCCTCCCTTCTCTGAAAAAAAGTGCGCTGTATTTCCAGGTTGAATTTGTCTGGCTTCAGCTCCCTGTCACTGGTTCCCATCCTGCCTGTTGTCTGCCCGATTAAAAGTCCTTCTAGTCAAAGCCCTTCTCCCTTTGTGGGTGCTTGTGGAAGCGTTAACAAGCCAACTTACCGCCGTGCCAATAACAGAAGAACCTGCCACTCAACCTCCCACCAGCGGTTAAAGAAAATCAAAAAACAAAGCATCAAACTGATAGTTTTTTCACTGAGCAAAATAGATATTTTATATATTTCTTTTAGAGAAAAAGGGGACATACAAAAATGTGAAAGAAAAAAAAAATCCGGGAAACAGACAGGGAAATATGTACAGGACACTTCTTATAAATATACAATATATACAATTTAAATATGTATATAGAGTATCTCCAAAAAGCTTTTTGTACATGGCACTTCTTTTGTTTTAAGTTAAAACAAATGCAGTTCTCAAATAATAATAATAATAATAATAATAATAAAAAATTATTTAAAGATATTTTGACCCCCACCCCCCGGTAACGATTTAAAGACTTGTTCTTATCCCCTCGCGCCATTGGTTCCTGAAAGCAAAAGAATCCATTAGTGGAATACCCCGTCTAGCCACCCCCCTCCCAACCCATTTCTGGCACATAGAGGGCGTCGATAGCTTTCCGCCACGTGGTCTCAGCATGTGGCCCCACCCCTTGCATGGGGGGGAGGGGCTTATCCCCATCCACCGCTCTGATTGGCCAAGTGACAATGGGCGGGGCTTCCTTCCTTCACTGCGACAGGGAAGCAGTCAGAGACAAAACCACAGCATTAACATAATAATAATAATTCATAAAAATAATTAGAAAGAAAGGGCAAAAGGAACAGGCATCCATTCCTGGCAGCCCCCCTGCTGGAAAAGGACCGGCCTTTTCTGACTACTGCTCTATTGTCTTCCTGATGTATCTCTAGTGCAACAGGCCTCCTCCCTCTACTCTCCAGCTTCCCCACCCAAAAAACTTCCCGCCCACCCCCCAAAAGAGACATCCGCACCCCCTCACCAGCCGACTTCCTGTTTCCAAACCTTCCTCTGGTCCCTCGGTCCCTCCCCCACAACTCGTGTAGCAGCAAGAATAAATATTAAATATTTTTCTCTTTAGAAAAACCAACAGGAGTCTATCTTTATACTCTATAGATTAAAAAATAATAGTACGTCGTCCGCCGCTGCTCCGGGCGTCCAAGGAGGCGTCTCTGTAAACATTCTGTAGCGGGGCGGTGGGGCGGAGCCACAGGTCCGAGGTTGGCAGGCGACTTTTAAACCTAGAAATGAACAAGACGAGGGGTGAACGATTAGGAGAGATGGTAACCGGCTGGGAGCCAATAGGCCCTTTCCCCATCCCTCCCACACCGTCCTGGTCGGGGAGTTCAGCACGTATTGGGCTGAGGGGTGGTCTTTGTTCAGGGGCCACCCCGGCCCTACAGATCTCAGTTCGTAAACGGGCAGGCGGGACACTGGTCGCATCTCATCTAGATTCCAGGCCAGGCCTTTGGGATAGCCAAAGAAGCGAGTCCCTGATCCCCGTCGACCCATGTAAATCCTGTCCCGGGATTTACACTAACCCCAATTTCAGGACTTCAGTGGAGCGCTGGGGATCTATGCCAGCTGGGGTGAGGTGGTGGGGGAAATGGGGCTTTATATGAGTAGTGCTAGGAGGGTGCAGCCGAGGTGATGGGTTCAACACAGAGCCCTTTAACTCCCTCCAGAGCCCCCCGTGCACCAATGCAAGGTGGATGTAAACGGGTAACTAGGTGGGTGCCAGGGAGTCTCCGGGTCAGGGAGATGGCGTGGAACACAGCCTGGAAGTCACCTGAAAGCGGTAGGATGTCCCTAGCGTGGAGCTAAATGCAGAGGACGTGCTGCAGCCTGGGTGAAGGGGCACACGAGATGCACCCAGTGCTGCGAATGCCAGAGACGTCACCAGCCTGTGCAGAGAAACCAGGAGGCACTCGGCGGTATTATGGCAGGACCCAGCCAAGAGCAGGGCCCCGCTGTGCCTGGTGCTGCCCACACCCATCTCTGCTTCAAAGAGCTCCCAGGCTGAGCAGACCAGGGGATGAGTCGCCCTGTTTGATATCGAGGGAGGAAGAGATTCGCCAAGGGTCACTCCTGGGGATAGGGACAATAAATCTCCATATTCATGGAACATGATCAGACCCCTGGGTAAGCACTAGGGGGCGCTCCTCCCACCTGCTTTGTGTTGCATGAGACACTCCACCGCTCTGCTTAGCACATGCCCAGGGACAGCCTTTCCATAGGCGACGGCACAGTGCCTTGCACGCTGGGGACTGGGCCAGTTGGGCACTACCACCAGCTCATGAGTCAGTAGGCCTGGAAGCCCTTTACAATGGAGGTCAGCATCATTCCCCTCATTTTACAGATGGAGAAACTGAGGCACCGAAGGGGGCGGAGTCACTTGGCCAAAGTCACTCAATGCCATTTACACCCCCCTAGCAGGCCTGATGCATTCAGTACCCCCAACACACTGGTCATGACTTGTTTCCTGAAACGCATAGTGCAAGATGCCACGTGCAAACGGGTGATGTGCTAGGGTCTGCCCATCGCGGTGCAATGAATGTCGGGACTGTGCACCGAGCCGGATAGCGGTGCGCTGAAAAAGTTCCCAAAAGGCATTAGGAAGCAGAGCGTAAACCCAGCTTCCCCCGTCCGGCTCCATTTTAGGCAGAGGACACCAAACGTACATTTACAGGCAGGGGAAACAAAACCATCAAGCTAACAAAGAGCAGAGAAGAGAGTTTAGCAACCACTCCAGGGGTCAGACGTGACACCCAACAAGCTGAGAAAAGGCCCTTTGGGTAATATAAGGGGAGGGAAAAAAGACATTTCATTATCTGTTGCCTAGAGAACAGAGGGGCCAGCAGCCATGAACCTGTGAAAGTTGGACCCCTTGGCCTGAATGGCAGATGGGGATAACTTGCTGCGAGACGCTCCTCTAGTCTGGAATTCACTCCTAGCCACTACAGAGCAGGTGACTAGTCTCAGGCTACAGCTACACCAGACAGCCGTTGACTGCTGATACACAATATTAGTTACACCAATTGCGCGGCTAAAATCAACTTAATAATATAAGGAGATACACATCTCATAGAGCTGAAAGGGACCTCGGGAGGTCAGGAGACCAGTCCCCTGCCCTCTTGGCAGGACCCGGCACCATCCCTTTTTGTTTTTTTAAAAAACCTATTTGCCCCAGATCCATAAACAGCCCCCTCAAGGGCTGAGCTCACAGCCCTGGGCTTAGCTGGCCCATGCTCAAACTACTAAGCTGCCCTCCCTCAATGGTCAACCTCTGTGGCCATCTGTATGGAAGAAGGACGATGGGAGTGTTTCTCCCATAGACCTTCATTAATTCTTGCAGCTTGCGAGGAGTTCTGGGGTCAGCTTTGACCCCCCCCAAACTGCTGTTTCACACGTGCGAAACAAAACCCTGAAAGATCGACCCTGAGTGGCTTGATCTGCTGCAGCAGCCTAGACATAGGCTCAGCTAGTCTCACTAAAATGCAGGCAGTGTTTGTACCAATAACCTGTCTCTTTCTCTCTCATTTAATATCACCTAACTCTCTGTGCTTTGCTAATAATGCTTTACTATAAGCCTGCGTTTCTCCACCTATCATCCACCATCTCTGAACAGGTTCCAGGGAATCCACCAAAATAAACCACAGAGCTGGGCTGGCCTTAGACTCACTGGGATCTGAGCAGAATGTCGCACCCTGAGCCCCACCACCAGGGGCTGAAGATACCCCTCCGTCATGACTGTGTAACACCAGCTGAGCTGCACCAGCATAACCTTCACTGTCCCATGTAGTAGCACCTCACCCACTTAGTGGTATAGGATGCATTACCTCTACAGCCTTTGCTGAGCAGCTCCTGAAGCCCCAGGTTTGAGCCCACCTCTGCGTGGTTACACCAGGAACGAGTAAAACAAAAACCATGTTTTGTTTCTGCAGTCCTTATAGCTCTGTTCTCCTTTACTTTTGTACGTTCCAGTGGGGTGTGTGTATAACTGTATCGCACTCCACTTCACGCAGCTTTTAATCCACTAGTGGTGCCAGAAAAACATGGCTGGGGCACAGGAGGGACTGGGAGCTTTTATAGTGCACTGGGGGTGGGCGGCTCAGAAAGGAAAGGGCTGAGAACCCCTGCTCTAAACCCTCCCAGAGCCATAATATAGGTGTGGCGCCAGGAGGGGTCTTCATTTCTGTGAGAGGGACAGGATGACACAGAGGGAGGGTGCCGGACACCTCCTGAACTGGTGCGTGCTGTGTGCTACCCACCAGGCAAGACTGGCGAAGCCGAGGCGAGCTCGCTGGGCCAGCAGGTGCGGCTGGGCCACGCACCCACTTGCGAACTCAGGGGAAGACAGCTCTGAATGCCCTGAGCGGAAGGTCACTGCTACCTTGCTGGGGGCAGGACTCTGGAGTCCCAAGGCACTAGCGGCCAGGCCCCACTGCCTCCTGTTTACACCTTTCGCCTCCTCTCGCACAGGTCCCTCCAGGGATCCCCTCCATCACACAGAGAGAGCCTAGCAGAGCATGACAGAGCCCTCAGGGTGGAGAGGACAGCGGGGACGCAGATAAAAGCTCCCCTGAGGCTGCTGGACCGCAAAAGGCGCTGGGGTTCCCTCACTGGCATCCCCAGCTGGTGGGCCCTGTTGTCACCTGTCTAACTCCTGGCTTGGAAACCCGGGGCTGTTTACATAACAGCCGGGGATCCGTTCCCTTCCATGTGCCATACTGCCAACAAGTAGGGTCCAGGCCTTGGTTAGGCCTCCAAAGCCCATGGCCTATTTAGGGCGTCCTCCCTGAGCACCTCACTCCATGGTACTTCCTCCCGGGGTGGGCTACAGAGAACTAGAGTGAATTCACCCGCAGTCACGCCCCAAGCCCTGAGCAGGGCAGGGAACGGAAATGGGAACGCCTAACGACGTTCAGGGTTCCCAGCTCCATCCCATGCCCTGCTGAGGACTTGGGGCGTGACTGTGGACTTCCCTGGAGTAACTCCCACTTCAGGTCCCAGGACTGCACGAGAATTAGAGCCGGTCATTGAGGAAAACATCCAACCTTAATTTAAAAACTTGCCCGTGTGGGATGGAGACTCCACCCCGCCTCTAGGCCCAAGAGTTGGTCACCTTCACTCGGCCTTATTTCCAGCCACAGTTTGTCTCCTTCAGCTTCTGGCCCTTGTCTCTTGCCTTCAGCAGCTTAACCAGAGAGGGCAAAGACCAGACAGGCGGCCAATGAACTGCTCTCTCCCTCCTGGAAGTGGGTGTGAGGATGCCTCGGCTGCGCCTGCTGGGTGGACAGAGGCCACCAGACTCTTGGGCTATTCAATACAGTGGGACTATTAACAGTGTCCCCTGGTTCAACTAGGCAAAGGGGCTGCAGCGTGGGAAGGCTTAAGAGGCACGAGCTGTTGGTCTGGCGCAGAGCATAACAAGAAGGGGAAGAAGGGGCTAAGCGGAGGGTTCTTGCCTCTCCTGGAAATGGCCTGCAAGCATCACCCACAGCCAGGGTTCCCTCTGGGTTTTTCCACCCAGGGGTGGAATAAATTTTGTTAGAGTGTATTGTGGAGGTGCACCACCAGTAGCAACACAGGCTGCCGGCTGTGGGCACTCGGCTAATCAGCTGGGGGGCTCCTGAACCTCTCCTGGGCGACTGCCCAAGAGCTCAGCTGACAGAAAACGCTGCAGCTCTTCCTTTGTCCTTCCCTGGTTTCAGACAGCTGGGGATTCTGGTGCTGCAGGGGTCACCATCCCCCTTGGCAATGCTCCAACTCTTCTCCAAAGGATGCTGCTTTGACTCCCAGGGCTGGCATCTGGCCGGGTTTCTCCATTCCCGTCCTTTCCTTTGCAGAACAGATGCACCAAGTTAAGGCCCAGGAGAGACACCGGAGGTTCACTTGCATGTCAGGTCCCAGGACTGCGGGTGAATTGGAGCCGGACTTTTGGAAAAACATCCAACTTCGATTCAAAAACTGGCCAGTGAGGGATGGAGACTCCACCTCACCCCTACGCCACTCGCCCCAAGAGGCAATCATATTTCCTCAGCTTCGTTTCTAGCTGGAGATTGCTTCAGCCGCTGGCCCTTGTCTCCTCCATCCTGGGGTGAGCCATGTGGCCTGATCTCCTGGCAGTTGGCCTTAAGGGGTTCCCACAGGATCTTGGCAAGAGGCAGCAGATGGGGAGGAGCACAAGAGAAGCCCTGTTTATATCCCCACTGGGTCTCAGTGACTGGTAACCCAGTGGGAAATCAAACAGCACTTCAGGGGAGATGGCCAAACTTGGGAGGGTAGAAAGCCTCAGTGATGTACAGGTGGAAACCATCATCACGGTCAGAGCCTCCCTAGCCAACGTTCACAGCTGCACACCAGATTCCCTCAAGTTCTGGGGTACTTGTGTCTCTTGCTGTACGGCTGGGGGAGGGCTGAGACTCATGTTCTCACCAAGTTCCTACACAGTGGTGAGACCTGAGCACACCTGGATGCCAGATCTCCAAGTCCGCGGCATGTGGTTTTTTGATCCGATCAGACCCATCTCTGGTTGAAAAGGCTGCTCAGAAGGAAGTCAGGCCAGGGGCGTTTCACTGGATTTCCAGTGGGGAGTGCCTTGGCAGAATGATACCTGCCCCGGGCGCCTGCCCCTTCAACTCAGGGAAGGAGAGAGCTTCAGAGGTCAAGGACAGCATCAAATCCTTGCATATGGACTTTCGGTGAGTTGCAGATGGGTCCCAAGAGGAACCAAAGCCAGATTCCAACACTGCAAACCACCTGGAGATATTTTCAGTTGGCATCACGATTAAAGCACATCCTCCTAGACTCCTTGCTCCACTGCTTGCCCAGCCATGACCTAAGGTGGCCAGCCATGTGCGGGAGCTACTTCCTCATGCCCCACTGCCATGCAAGGGGGAAAAATTTAGTGTTGAGAAGTCTGGAGTCTGGAAACTCTGACTTGGAGAGGAGACACCATGTGCCCCAGAGAGCTGCCCATCTACATGGTGCTGGCTTGCCTGCCCTTGGAAATGGCGTAGGTGACATCTAAACAAAGCATAGCACCTATTTGGTTGAACTGGAGTTCTCTAATGCTACTGCCAGCAGCCCCAGGCTCACGACACTTGTCTAGTGACCTGCCCCATTTCAGGCCAGTGTCACCAGAGATCTAGGTGGTTACCTTTGACTCTATCTCCTTCCTTCTCCCCAGTCCAGCATTGGCTTCTCCAACAAACTGTCCCAATGGGTCTAGCCCTTTGTGACCTCTTGCCTCAACTTCTGTGACCTCCTCTTCCCTGACCTCATCGCCTCTTGATCTCTCTCCCTTCCAATCCAGGCTCACTGAAGATAGCTTTTCCCCACCAGCTGGAACTCATCTCAGAATCCGTTCCACTCTTTTCATCACATTTAAGGCCAGAAGGGACTGTTTGGTCACTGGCTCTGACCTCCTGAATATCACAGACTTGAGAATTTTACCATTAGCCCTGAATCGAGCCCACGGACTTGTGTTGGAATTTGTCTGGCTGTGACTTCCAGCTGCTGGTTCTTGTTCTCTGCTAAAGGAAAGGCCCCTTTCGTACCTGGTGCGCCCCACCCCGTGCGTCTACAACGAAACGTTGCTCCCACGGTAGCAACGTCCACTATGCAGAGCACATAACTCCGCCTCTGTGGGAGGCGCAGTGTGCGGGTTGCGGCAGCATCGGCATAGACGTTGTACTGTTTACGTTGCACGATGGTCGGCTCTTGGGCGCCCCGCATTGACAGGCCAAGAAGTGCAAGGGCTCCAGGGGAGGATGCGCCCGCCGACACAAGGACGTTGTGGGGACGTGCAAAAGTGTGGTGGGGGCTGCATGGTGACCTCACTTAGGTCAACTTGATTTTGTAGAGGCCTGACAATGGGAGTGGGGTGGGGGGAAATGATTCTAAGGGACCCTGGGATCTCGCTGCCACTGGTCCGACTGCAACAGCAGCAACAGCCGGAGCCTCGGACCCCCTTTAAATGGCGCCGGAGCACCGTTCCATGAGCTCGGAGGTCTGGGGCAGAGGGGAGATTCCAGGGTTTTGGTCCGGATGGCACTGAGAGCTGGCTGCCCCAGCCCCGCTCCTTCCACCCAAGGCCCCATCCCTTCCAGGGACACCAATTTGCTCCCGCCCGCTTGCTGGGAAGCTGCTGGCCCGAGGAACGTACACTCGCCCGAAGCCTCAGACCGCAAGACATTTTCTCCAGCCCTGAAGTCATTTTTGTAGCTGTTCTCTGGGCCCGTGACAATTTTTCAACATCCTTTTTAAAATGGCGAGGCCAGAACCGGAGGCAGCGTTCCACTAACCGCATCTCCAGGCCAGGCTCCCTCTCGCTATCCTCACTGCTCGCCTGAGGATATGGCAAGAATTGCATTGGCCCCGTTTGCCATAACGTTGCATTTGGGGCTTGACCACATGCTGGAATTACCACCACTGAACCAAAATTCACCAGCGTCCCAGGAAAAACACTGTGGGGTGCTGAGCGCCTGGGGCTGTACCACAGCAACTTGCAACTCCAAGCGCTAAATTTGATGGGGAAAGACAGTTATGCTCTGAACAATCACTGTGCTGGGCCACACTCCCAACACTAAGTAGCAATGCTGCCATGGCTGGCACATTAACTACCATCACTGTCATGCTCAGTGCAATCAGTTGCAAAGCTAGCAAGCCCATGACACCCAAGTCACCGAGCAGCAACACCATGACACCCAAGTCACTGAGTAGTGATGCCACGTCGTCCAATGCACACAACAGCAACCCCATGACACACAACTCATCTGGTAGCGACACCAAAACACCCAGCTCACCAAGCAGCAACGCCATGACGCCCAACTCACTCATCAGCGATGCCATGACGCCCAGCTCACCGAGCAGCAACACCATGACACCCAAGTCACCGAGCAGTGATGCCACGTCGTCCAATGCACACAACAGCAACCCCATGACACACAACTCATCTGGTAGCGACACCATAACACCCAGCTCACCGAGCAGCAACACCATGACGCCCAACTCACTGAGCATAAGAACATAAGAACATAAGAATGGCCATACTGGGTCAGACCAAAGGTCCATCGAGCCCAGCAGCCCATCTGCCGACGGTGGCCAATGCCAGGTGCCCCAGAGAAGGAGAACAGAAGACAATGATCAAGTGATTTATCTCCTGCCATCCATCTCCTGCCCTTGTTCTGAAGGCTAGGGCACCATACTTTATCCCTGGCTAATAGCCATTTATGGACCTAACCTGCAAAAATTTATCAAGCTCTTTTTTAAACCCTAATAGAGTCCTGGCCTTCACAGCCTCCTCGGGCAAGGAGTTCCACAGGTTGACTGTGCGCTGTGTGAAGAAAAATTTCCTTTTATTAGTTTTGAACCTACTACCCATCAATTTCATTTGGTGTCCCCTAGTTCTTGTATTATGGGAAAAGGTAAATAATTTTTTTATATTCACTTTCTCCACACCATTCATGATTTTATATACCTCTATCATATCGCCCCTCAATCGCCTTTTTTCCAAACTGAAACCCAGCTCACCGAGCAGCAATGCCACATCGTCCAATGCACACAACAGCAACCCCATGACACCCAACTCATCAGGTAGAGACATCATGACGTAATGCCAAGTAGTAATGCCATGACACCCAACTCACTTAGCAGCAACACCGTGACACCCAACTCATTGGGTAGCAAAACCAGGATATAATACCAAGTAGCAATGCCATGACACCCATCCCACCGAGCAGCAACACCATGGCGCCCAACTCACTGAGCAGAGACGCCATGATGCCCAACTTGCCGAGCAGTGATGCCTTGTTGTCCAATGCACACAACCGCAACCCCACGATACCCAGCGCACTGAGCAGTGACGCCAGGACGCCCAACTCATGGAGTAGCAGTACCGTCACCATCCAGGAGCAAAACAGTCACACCCCCAGACTGACTCCATTCTTAATGCATGGCGCAGTGATACTGTCACACCCAACACACTGCTAGCAATGCTGTCATGCCCCACTCCTGGAGCCGCAAGGCCTTCACATCCAGCGGTTGCAGTGGTTTAGTGGATCACCAGGTCTGATACTCACGAGCAATGCAAACACCCCAGGATCTACATTTGGATCATTTGAACCTGAACCTGCACCTCTTCTCCATTTGCTCCACCAGTACCCCATTAACGAACTCCTCTCCCTCCCTTGCAAACCCGTGAAAACTGTTTCAGGGCATGAGGCGACCTCCAACCAAGGGAGGACAGGTTATTCCAGGGGTCAGAAAAGAAAATAGCGAGAAGAGCCATTTTTTTTCAAATTCAAGAAAGAAGTGAATAATTCAAGAGCTGTAACGCATGTGACCACAAGATGGTCCTCAATAAATAACGTCAAACCAGCCTTTTCGCAACCCCTATTTTAAGAACAGTGCACACACAATGATTTGCAATGCAATACACATTTACTGCAGAACAGTCACAATCTTTTTACATGTTCTATTCCCACACGCTTTACATGCGTGTGTTTGTGCCGCTGTCGTCCCCACTTTCACTGCCAAACCTTCCTTCTCCCTCTGGAGAATGCCAGATTCTGAACAAGTTTGTTTTGGTGTTTGAAATCACTGTACGGGTGCTCTGATGCATTGATAGTTGCAATCCGTGAACAGCTTTCCTTGTTTCATGGGCTCTTGCGTCACCACAGAACTAGCCCCATTTATGCTACTTGGTGATTTCACCCATTTAGCGAACGTGTCCTTACTTTTCTCTGCTTCGAGTAAAATGTCCTCCATGGCTTTTTTCCTGGCATTTCCAGCTGGATACTGTTGGCAAAATCAATGTGTTTTTTGGGAAAATGCCTCTTGAGGTTGCATTTTTTGTAGATGGCAAATTTCTCATTGCAAATGAGACATAAAGAGAGTCCCGCCAAACTCAAAATAAATGCAAAGGATTGGGTCCATTCAGTTTGAAATTCTCTATTTTCATCTTCAATTTTCCTCTTTTTTGAAGCCATTCCAGCTCCACTTTACGCCAATTTTACACTCCGTTTAACTTCAACTTTCTGTCTTAAAATACGTGTTGCCCTCCACAGCAAGAATGCCACAAGCTTCCTTCCCCTTTTCAAAATTAAGACTTTATTAGCAACACGATCAAAACACAGAGACAGCATCATATCCCACAATGCACTGCATATATTACAGGGGGAGTTATCCAACGTTCCGAGATCACATCGTTTGCGATTTAGATCTGAGTTGTTCATGGTTGGGCTTTTAGATGTTCACCCTTTATCGAAAACGATCATGTGGTTTTGGTTTTTGTTTTTGCTTTGCAATTATAATGTTGGGAGCCACAGAGTAGTTCTGAAAAAGCTGCATGGGGGGCTCCAGAGCTGCAGGTTGCAGACCCCTGGGTTGTTCCAACACTGCTCACCGAGGGTGTCCGGGCATCTTCCTACGACGCAGCTGAGATTAGCTAGATGGTTATCTGATTTGACCTGACAAAGCAATTCCCAGGTTCCCACAGGTTGCCTGTTCCTCAGCTGTTGCTTAGCGAGGTTGCCCATAGTTAGGTCTTTTGAGTTCCCCAGATTCCCCTCCAGTTGGACACAAATCTTTCTTGCCACCTAGCATCCACAGCAGGAGCTGATATTCTAGGCATGGGAGATCTAGGTAGCGTCTCCCTCACACACATTTTCTATTGCAATTACTCATCTAGGAGTGCATTGCTCCCCGAAAAATTTTGCACCTTTAAAGAATCTGTTCAATCGAAAAAATAACAGGGGACAGGAAAAATCAGCTCCTTGATAACTCTGTACTATACTCACATTTGGTTCCAGTTTCCTAGCTTTGTCTATAAGTGTTTTTAAACACCGGAGTATGAAGCAGCCTCCGGTTGCTTCACTTCATTCCACAGAGGGCCGGGCAAGGGATTGTTTTCTCCATCACAGAAAAAGGGAAGTTTGGATAGGGGAATGTTTTCCATTGCAAAACCAGGAAGTTCTGAGAGTTTGTTTGTTTTGCTGTTTTTCTTCCCCCCCAGTGGCAGAAATCAAGGACCATGAAAAACTGGATTGCTGAGTAAGCAAACAGAATGGTGAAGACTTTCCAAATTATTGAGACAGGAGGATCTGGTTCCAGTTTGGTTCCTGTTAACTTGCTCTCTGCTCAATTACCAAGGTGCCTGGGATCTCTGCCATTCCTAACCTCCTCTACACACCTAACCCAACTACATGATGCAGAATCCAAACTGACCCTCCACCCCCTAGATTTTGGCTTTATTAAACCAACAATCAGGTAATGAAGTTGAACTTAAACCATCTCCTCAGGCCAAGCTGCCTCCTAAGGCTCCTCCCTAGGACGGCTCAGCCCATGTCCTGGGTCCTCTATCCTCAGGAAGGCTTCCCATCTTTCTTGTCTCCAGCAAGGGTGAAAAAGCCACCAGCACCAGAGCACTGGCAGAACCCACTTGACCCTTTCCCAGCAGGATCACAGGTTTGTGTGTCTGCCACTGCTGCTGAGTTAATCTTGGACCATAGAGGTTAGCTGTTAAATCTAGAGGTCTCCGGTTCAGCCCCTCAGATGGCCCGTCCTGGGGTGTGATCCTATGTACACAGCACCTATCCCAGTGGGACCTTGTTCTTCAGTAGCTATCATAATACACTTAATAGCAGTGCAAACCCCTGCCCACTGGTTAGCGAGCAAGTTCTGTCCAGTGCATGCCTCAAGATGGTTATCTCCAGTGAGCTAACATGTCAGCCCCAGTCACCCCCATTGCCAGGGTCTGGAGATGGGATAAAAATGGAGGCAATGGGAGAGTCCCAAGCTGCATGGCTAATTCCCTTCCCCTTTGCCACTTGGAACTCCCATCCCTTACTCTGGCTTTTGGTTGCTTCCTGAATCACTCCACCAGTTAACTGACCTGGGAGGTGCTCTGGAGACAGGACTAGTCTCTATATCTGGCTGGGGCCGTGTGTGTGGGCCAGATCCCCAGACTCTGCCATTGGCTGGTGGACTCCATCACATGGTGCTGGGTCTCTTTGGCCTCCTACGCCCCGCTGGCTTGGCCCCTGTCCTCCTGGGCCCCTGGTTTCCCCATCCAACCCCCTTGCCAGAGGTTGGCCGCTCTGATCCCAGCAGTGTCTTTAGTTTGTGAGGGCAGCTCCTTTTACTCTGAGGATTGGTTTTCTCCTGGTTGTCTCCACCACTGCAGACCTCCAGGCTCTGCTTTGTCAGGAGCGACCTGGGCACCAGCAGGAGCAGGTAAAAACAGACAGAAGCCCTACATGCTAGGGAGCAGCCAGTCCCCTGCACGTACCCCGTTATGTGCAGCCCAGACCTCTGAAGAGCCCTAGGCTTCATGGGGCAGTTCTGCCTTGACCCCAAAACCTCCTGTACAAGCTGAAGGGTAGTTTTCCGCAGGGTCCCTGTTTGAGAGGGTCCCCAAATCAGACCTGGCTCTGGGGATGCAAGCCCATTCAGATTTGGCCTGTCTCTGGAGGGACAGGCAGGATAAATTTGAGTGGTGGTATGACCCCAAGTGCTACGTTGCAACACCAATCTGTTTTGGTCCATCTTCTCCTCTGTCTCAGTCTACAGAGGGGCAGAAAGGTCAACTGGTATGATACAGGCCCATAGAAACTACCATCATTGAAAATGGCTGCCCCCGTCTGCTACTGTTCCTCATGGGAGTGAGGCTATGGGCTGACCTGGCTCAAAATGGCTGACCCCGCCTCCACTGGTTCTCAAAAGGAGTGGGGCCCTGGCTAAACTTTGTTCAAAACGGCTGCCATCACCTCCAGTGGTTCTATCGGCTGACTTAATTCAAAACGGCCACCATTGTCTCCTACCACTCTCAGTGTGAGCGTGGCAATGGGCTGCTCTTTCAAAAAGGCCGCTCTTCCCCTTTCTCTCTCTCCTATCACCTGTTCCTACCCCTACCTGAGCCCCAACCAGCCACATGTGGGATTTGTGAGGGGAGGTTGGAAAAGAGATGAGAGGACTTGTGGTGGCTGGCAGAGTCGGGGCAGTTTTGCCTCATTCTATCCAAACACAGGAAGCCCTGCTCAGATGTGGGCTCGAGTTGGGGGTAGGATCCCCTTCTTCCACCCTCATTCCTTCTCCCATCCTCCCCAGCTTCTCTTCCTTCCACCCTAATTCTGGGCCAGTCACCCCATGACTACTGCCTATCTCCTGCACTATATTTTGGGGTGTCCCTTTCCACCAGGTCAGGCCCGGCCCAAGGCTGGTGTGAGGGACGGGAAAGTGGGAGAGATATTTGAGGACTCCAGTGCTGGGTTTGATTCTTTTGCCTTGGGCAATGGCCTGGAGTGGGGTTATTTGTGCTGAGCTGGTTTGCCCAGGCCTACGTAAAGCAGCACCCCCTGCCAGTAACCCCCTTCCCTTGCTGTAAGGAGGTTGGTTGTGGGAAGACGGGAGGGCTCAGAACAGAGTTATCTGGGGGATGGAGGTTGGAGCCATCAAGGTTTGCCTCCTTGGTGCTACAAATAACTGGGATATCTGGGATGTACACCCCAAGGTATCACTGATTCCTTATTCAGGGCACTGTCTCCTCAGCCCCCCCGGGCTCCTGCTCCCAGTTCTTTCCACGTAAGATGAGGCACCTGTTGGAGCCACCCTGCTCCTGCCCAGCAGTGGACTCCAGAGTTGGTGCCCAGACAGTTAAGGTCCCAAGTTGCCCCATCCCTGGGGCTCTCAGACCCACAGCTCCCCCTGCTAGAGCCACTATAGGTTGAGGGACCTGAGTGGGGGTGTGACTGACAAAACCCAGGGCTCATAATGCCCTAGGAGAACGTGCAGGCATCCCAGGACAGCCACCTGAGAGTAAAAAAGAGGCAAGCCGGGGAAAACCTGGCCAAGTGGCTGGAAGATCGCAGGAGGAGGAAGCTGACACACTGGCTCTGTTTGCTGTCCAAGGGCACAGCTGGAGAGAGGCCTCTGTCCATCCCCACAGCAGCGGGACACAGCCAGGGTACGGCTAGGGCTGCAAATCCCGCCTTGGGAACTCGCCCTTTCCAAGCCCACCTGTGAGTGTCCACACTGCATTGGGTTTACAGTCGCTAGGCCCGCCCGGCTCTCTCAGCCACACCCCCAACACCTCCACACAGTGCTGTGCCGATCTGTCGACTTGGGCGTGTGACTTCAGCTGCGCCCACACCGCAAAAGGGGCTCTCTATAAATCTACGGGATGCCCACATCTTGAATACGGCCTATGTAACCCACGCACCTCTGCGTGGTTAACTGTCCCATGCAGTGGTACCGAGACCATTTCAAAGAGGGAGAATAAGTGTCCTTTACAGCCTAAGCTAAGAGCCAGCTGGCCTTCAACTCAGGCCTGCACTATGCCCCAGAGATGACAGGTTTGAGTCTACCTCTGGGCAGTTACGCATGCAGATGTGGTCACCTCATCTCAAAAAAGACATCTTGGCAGTGGCAAAAGTTCAGAAAAGGGCAACAAAAACAATTAGAGTTTTGATCAGGTGCTAAATGAGGGACTTTGCTACTGAGAAAACTAAGGGGGATATGATAAAGGTCTATATAAAATCATGACTGGTGTAGAGAAAATAAGCAAGGAAAACTTATGTACTTGTTCCCATAAGGCAAGAACTAGAGGTCACCAAATGAAATTAGAAGGTTTAAAACGAATGGAAGTATTTCTTCACACAATGCAGTCAACCTGTGGAACTCCCTGCCAGCGGTGGTTGTGAAGGCCAAAACTATAACAGGGTCTAAAAAAGAGAGAGAGAGAAATTCCTGCAGGTTAGGCCTATCAGTGGCCATTAGCCAGCCTGGGCAGGGGTGTGTTCTTTGTCAGAAGCTGGGAACCGGCAACTGGGGAGGAATCCCTGTTCTCTTCTTTCTTTCTGGGGCACCTGGACTTGACTGACCACTGTCAGGTGACGGGATCCTGGGCTGGATGGATCTTTGATCTGCCCCAGTCTGGCCCTTCTTATGTTTTCTGTTGGACCAGAGGCTGAGTGGGACTCGGGCTGTGACCAATGGTGGTGGGTGGGTCCTAGCTCCTGAGCTGGGTCAGATGAAGTTGTGTGTGGATGGAAATAGGTATTGGGCTCAAATCTGGGCCTGAGCCCAGGTGTTTAATGCAACACAAACATCACACCCCCAGAGGTCCAACAAGGCCTCCCATCAGCATCCACAGCAGACCCCTCCCCTTTAGCAGGTACAGGCGAAACCCCTTTCTGCTGAGGATGGAGGCAGAGTGATGGGCTCTCTAAGGGACCTGGCACCTCCCCTTTAAAACAGCCGCCCAGATCCTTCTATCGCTACTGCTGTCTTGCATCCATCCCCCATCTCCTCAGTGCCCTTCCGCTTTGGGCTCGGACGCCGTCATGTGTAGCCTCAGCCCTCTCCGGCCTTCTGCACGCTCCAGAACCCCTCGTGTTTGACAATGGACGTAGCCAGCGCCGGTGCCCAGGGATCTGGGGCAGAGGGCAAGGAGAAGATGGAGGAGATGTGGGAGGAAAGGGTACCAAGGCAAGGGCTGGAGCTGAGGCAGGGAAGAAGGCTTTTTTGTGGGCAAATGGGGCCCTTCTCCTCTGTAGGGCGCTAGCTTCGACCTGGCCCCAAGGCAGGGGATGGGCTGACTCCAGGGATGTGGGGGACGGTATGGGGGGAGGGATGAGGTCTTTTCCCTCTGGGGGAGATAGCTCTAAAGGAGGCCCAGGGTGCTGGGACTGGTTGGGTGAAGTAACTCAGGGCCATTCACCTCCACCTCAGCTCTTCAGTCTCCTGCAGTCAGAAGCGGCCATGTGGGGTACCTATGTACAATGAGTTTGACAGGGCTCAGTCAACTTCCTGGCAGACAAATGGCCTTCCCAAACCAATGAGAAAGGCAGTTAGGTCCCTTTGCTGGCTAAAACCATGGAGTCCAAACTCCCTTCTCATCTCATGGAGCAGGGCTGAGGCAGGGATGAGTGGAGACCAGGCCCTGGTTTTGCATTGAGCTGTGCTCACAATGAGGGGCCTGGCAAGGTTGCCAGCTCCCAGGGCTTTCTTCTATTGCCTTCCACTGGCATTAAACCAACAAAAACCACCCCCAGGGAAAAGGTACTTTCAAGGCAGACGGGGAGCGCTATAAACCTCCCCTTTGCCCCCGAACCATTGTCCATAGCTCACACCAAGCCTTGGGGAGGGTTCAAAGAGTCTGGACTACTCCCCTTGATAAGTCCTTGTCATGACCAGTGTTTTGCATTAATTCAGCATCTTCAGTGAGAAAGTCTCCAGGAACTTTACAAATGGGGAAACTGAGGCATGGGAGGCAACGTGACAAGCTCACGGCCTCCCAATTCAATCAGTGTCAGAAACAGAACACAGGTATCCATCTCTCATATGTCTCCCGCTCTAATGCCTTGACTCATTTTCCGCCAGGGCAGGGGGAGAACTCAGACATCGTGACATCCAGCCTCCTCCTGCTCTAACCATTAGATCCACTACCTCTCCAGAGTCAGGAGTAAAATCCCCATGTGCTGGTCCCCAGCTCCTGTTCTGACCACTAAATTAGGGTGCTTTCTCACTCACAGTATTTGCACGCACCCAAGCAATACAGGGAAATCCCTGAACACTTGTGCAGCTCAAACGAGTGAATCCAAGTTTCTGAGTGTTTGATGCTCACCCATAACCTTCGCAGTCACAAGTCTGCAATTTCTCCATCAGCAGCGAATGATCTACAGCAGAGACGGACTGCTTCGCAAGGGAGGTAGCGTTGCCTACTAGATAGAGCACGGGACTGGGACCCAGAAGGCTTGTGTTGTTCTGCTCCCAGTCACTGCCTCGCTCTCGGCCTCAGTTTCCCCACATGGACTACGGGCATACTTATATCAACCTCCTCTGTAAAGTGCTCTGAGATCCACAGAAGAAAAGCGCCTGCTAAGAGCTGAATATTATTATTTCTCTGTTAACTACTGAAAAAAAAACAGCGATGGAAATACCTGATCTCTGGGCAACGCCTACACAAAGCCACTTTATTCTGCTGCCATTCAGAAGCCTGGAGGATTTGTTTTTAAACAGCGCTCAGACACAGTAATAAATGGCCGAGGGAGATTGTGGGATCTCCATTACTGGAGATGTTTAAGGGCAGGTTAGACAAACACCTGTCAAGGATGGTCTAGATGGTGCTTGGTCCTGCCGTGAGGGCAGGGGGCTGGACGAGATGATCTCTCCAGGTCCCTTCCAGTTCTAGTGTTAGGGAAAATGGCATTGAAAAGCTAACATTCCTCCACTCTTCACCCCTTTCTCAACGCTGTGAGGACTATGTGAGCTGGGGCCCGATGCGCAGGAGAAGTGAGTGCTTCCTGGGGCAGCAGCCAGCCCAGTTAATAAGGGACAGTTGGTTGACAAGGACCGTCCTGCTTTTGAAGGGATTGTGATGCATCCTGATGTCCCTCTCCACCCTGGTTCTCACATCACAACATCCAACACCACTGTGCTAAGGACTTCCAAGGAAAGCATCACATGCTTTGTTCTACTGTGGGGTTGTGTAAACCAGGCATGCAAACGGAGAGTCAGAAGTAAAGCTGGATTCCCCCTCCCTCTGCTCTAACCACTGAACCCTGTCACCTTTCCAGAGCTGGAGACAGAACCCGGGACTCTCGACTCCCAGCCTTGCCTTTGCTAACCACTAGTCCCTGCTCCCTTCCTGGTGCTGAGGAGAGAACCCAGGAGTCCCAGTTGTGGCTCTCTATTCTGAGTTACTTAACCTCATAGCAATGAGGCTCCAAGGACTCAGCTGAATATGATTTTCCTTTTAGAGACTGGGAAACTGAGGAAGAGAGAGGTGCTGACTTGTCTACAGTTCAGTGGCAGAGCTGGGAAGAAACACCAAAAGTCCTAACTGCCACACCCTTGTTTTAATCAGTTGGCCTCACCTGTCTCCAGAGCTAGGAGTAGACTGAAGGAGTCCTGGCTCTGTCCCCTGCTCTAATCCGCAGAATAAGAGTTAGGGATTATTACTGAGTATTTTTCATCAGTACATCTAACGCTGCCCTGCCAACTTTACTAAGTAAGGGCAGTATTATTACCCACAGTTTACTGGCAGGGAAACTGAAGCACTGTGTAAAGCCTGGACTCCCAGCCCAGAGGCAGGAAGAGAACCTAGGTCTCCTGATGCACAGGCCAATGCTTCACCCACTGGGTCACACTGCTGTGAAGAAAAGCTGTTCTTTCCATGTGCTGTGGGCAGAAGCCAGGAGCCCTGATTGTCAGCCCCCTGCCGTTCACGTCTTCCTATTGGGACTGGCCCACCTGGACAGAGGGGATACTGGAGGGAGGAGGAGGTTGGTATAATTACATCTATCGTCCACGTGGGGAAACTGAGGCACAGAGCAAGACAGTGACTCAGCCAGCAGCTAACTCCTGCAGCAATTTTCCTGCCTCTTCAGGCCTCCAGCATCGGCTTGATTTCACTGCGTCTCTCTTGCACATCGGTGCCAGCCAGGCTCCCCAAATATCATCTAGGGCCAACAGAACGGAATGGCCCCATGACGCTCCCGGCCAGCTCTCGTGCTAGAGATACGTGGTCATACCCGACGTAAGGTCTGGATTAAGGGAGTCAATGTAAAAGCTTTACAGCTCACGAGCCGGTAACGACATGAGCCCAGCTGAGCTAATGAAGGTCCCCGGCCTAAGGACGCGGCACATGTGACTAACTCTATAGCGCGGGGCGACGGGACAAGGAAGCATTACTAAACTGCTGGCAGGTAACCAGTTCGTATCAGTTTTAGATCATGTGAGGCAGGAACATCAGCAGGTGTCCAAGCCCCCAAATGCCCCAGTAGCTAACTGACGAACATGCTAATAAGGATGAAGTAAAAGGCCTAATAACTCAGGGGAGACAAGATCCCCACCCCGAGGAAACACGGAAAAGGGGCTGCAACCCCTAGGAAACTTGCACAAGGCACCATAGCGCCAGTGTGATGCATCTACCAGCTGTCTGGTGGACTTTGGGAAACACCAAGATGACGCTCGCTGGTGCTGGTGACAAGGACTTGGGGTTTCTACGCGAGCACGGTGTGAAATGTGCACTGCCAGACCTTCTGCATTGTTCTCTTGCTCTTTGGCCAGCTGGCTGCGTGCGTAGGGTGGACACAGCTCTGGATAGTCTCTGTTGTCCGCCACAGCTCCCCCTTCCACTCATAACCTCTCCGCTCACGCATCTGGCGAAGCCGGTCTTTGCCCACGAAAGCTGGTGCTCCAAAATATCTGTTAGTCTGTAAGGTGCCACAGGACTTCTTGGGGATTTTGAAGATACAGACTAACACGGTGACCTCTCTGATAACTCTCCACTGTGCTCCACCCTCACCCTTGGGGGTGGTCAGTTGGTCAGCAGGACTCACGGCTACAGTTCAGGCTGCACCTTGGAGTCACAGGGGGCAGACGCTGTTATCATCGCAAGAGGACACACCAGGAGCCTGGCTGTTGCGACACACAGCTTTGCCTCAGAGGGCGAGTGGTTAAGATGTCATCCTTCTTGGGGAGGACAAGCGGCAGGCAGTGTGGTGAGAGTCACTCCTTGGGGAGAAACAGAGTAGCAAGAATGGGGGTAGCACAAATACAGGGGTGAGGAGTTAGGCTATTCTGAGGCTCTAGGTCCTGGGAACCCCAAGAGATAGACAGACAGGCAGGCAGGCAGGCAGGCAGGCAGGCAGACAGACACAAACCTTCCCCTCCACACGCGTTGGTATTTACAAGAGAGCATGTCTGTGTTTTGGGCGCCACCTGGTTCCTAAGTGACGACCCTAAGATGCCACCCTTTGGGGTGAAGTTTCCTTAGCTCAGTGGCTCCCGACCTTTCCAGACAAGTGTGCCCCTTGCCGGAGTCTGATTTGTCTTGTGTATCCCCAACTGACACCTCACTTCAAAACTACTTGCTTACAAAATCAAGACAGAAAAATAGAATCACAGGATCACAGAATGCTAGAAGGAACCTCGAGAGGTCATTGAGCCCAGTCCCCTGCACTCATGGCAGGACCAAGCAACATCTAGAGCAGGGTCAGCAACCCCCAGCGCTGGTGCCAAGAGCAGCAGACGAGCAGATTTTCATCGATGCATGAGGTGGGAGTTCAGCCCCACCTCTCCTCCTGCGTGCAGCCGGGAGCTTGCTCAAAGCCAGGCCACCTGGGGATTAACAAAAGACCAGATAATACTCCCAACCACAACCTCAGCAGCATCAAAACAAAAAAGCAGTCCAGTAGCACTTTAAAGACTAACACAATAATTTATTAGGTGATGAGCTTTCGTGGGACAGACCCACTTTATCAGATCAGAGCCATACCCATGAAAGCTCATCGCCTAATAAATTATTTTGTTAGTCTTTAAAGAGCTCCTGGACTGCTTTTTTGTTTTGATAGTAGATAGACTCACACGGCTCTCTCTCTGTTACACCTCAATGGTAAATCTCTGTGCCTTCATTAATCTATTAATGAAGCTGTTGTAAGTAGGACTGTTAGTGACTTCAAAATTATCACCAACACTCAGAGCATACAGAGAGGTCTAATGGTCAAGTTTCGGCACTCCGCCTCAGAAAGGTTGTTGACCCCTAATCTAGACCATCCCTGACAGGTGTGTGTCTAGCCCGTTGTCCAACAATGGAGTGTCCACAACCTGCCGAGGCAACGTGTTCCATCCTGACAGGAAGTTAATCTTAACATTCAGCCTAAACCTCCCTTGCTGCAATTTAAGCCCATTGCTTCTTGTCCTATCCTCAGAAGTTAAGGAGAAAAACGTATCTCCCTCCTCCTTGTAACATCCTTTTAGATACCTGAAAGCTGTTATCATGGCCTACCCTCTCAGTCTCCCTTTTCCAAACTAACCAAACGCAGTTCTTTCAATCTTCCCTCACAGGTCATGTTTTCTAAACCCTTAAATCACTTTTGTTCCTCTTCTTCTGGACCTTCTCCAAATCTCTACTGAAATGTGGTGCCCAGAACTGGGCCCAGTGTTCCAGCTGAGGCCTCATATCAGTGCAGAGTAGAGAGGAAAAAATTGCTTCCCGTGTCTTGCGTACAACACTGCTGTTCATACATCCTAGAACAACGCTTGCTTTTTTTTTGGCAAATGTCTCACTATACAAAAATGTCCCGGCACCCTAAGTACTAACAAGTTGCTGACTTTCTCATTTTTAACAGAGGATTAAAAAAATACTAGCTCAGCAGAAGATAAATGGTGTACTTATATGTGAGTGGTGAGTATCTAGAGCCTTATAAACAAGTCATTGTATGAAATTTTAGCTTGTCCTGTCTTCGCTAGTGCTTTTTATGCAACCTATTGCGAAACTAGGCAAATATCAAGATGAGATGATATCTGTCTTCTTCCCAGAAGAGCTCTGCATGCCTCCAGGGGTACAGGTGCGCCTGGAGAACCACTGCCTTAGCCAATCTGGGTTATAGCAAACAAAACTAACTTGGTCTTTCTCAAACTGGCTGGGAGGGTCTCATCAATGAGTGTGGTCTCACCACTCTGGTGGAAGTATTCAATCCCTTCCTGGATACAGAGAAGGATGAAGTTCCTCAAATGCTAAGACTGCACTGGGATGATGCTGATGTTAATGCGTTCTCTAGACTATCAACTCTGGCATGCAGAGAGTTGATTTGTGCTGTCCCTCTGCCACTGGGCCTCTCTTTTGTGACTTCCAACCAGGGTCTCTGGTCCTACCCAACAACTGCGTGAAGCTGCTAGGAGAACTGGCTACAGGCGCCATGAACTCGGATACCAGCCAGGTGCTCCATGTATCCTACACCACACAGAACAACAGTGCTCACGCCATGGTGGCTTGGCTGAGTTCTGCTCATGAAAGCAGCTGAACCTTAATGACCCAAGAACCTCTTAATGCCAACTGACACTGGGGAGAGGGGTAGAGAGACAGCCCAACCCTGGTGCATACATTCTGCAAAGTCTCAGATGACAGCAGGAATCAGGCTGGTTATTAATAACACTGAGAAAGGTCTGTACGGGTAAGAGGAGTTCTGTGTGCACACTGGAAATTTGTTCTTAGCATGCATGCCAAGGCATGAGTCACCAGCAGAAGGGGAGAACAGGTTGTTTCTGTGAGACGTGAGATGTCTAGTCCCCTGTCGGTGGTGCGAATTAAGTACTGAAAGCTGCTGCCATGGGGACCTACTAACACACATACGGAGGATGACCAAGAAATCTGACAGCAACAGGAAAGCAGCATACAGGGCGAATTGAGCCCTGGAGGTCAGTTTTCCTGTCTATGAGCAAAACCAAGGAACTATAGGGAAGTGCGCCCATGAACTTTTTAACATCGGGGTGGAATAATTTTTGTTAGGTGCACCGAGGCATGTGTGGATGTGCACCACCCATAGAAACACAGGCTGTCTGCTATGGGTGCTCTGCTGGGCAGCATCTGAATCTCCCCTGGGCGGCTGTCCCAGCGCTTAGCTTCCAGAGATCACGGCTTTGGGGATGTAGCTGGGGACAAAGAGGACAGCCCTTCACCATGCACTTTGGAAGCAAAAGGACAGTGCATTTCCATTCTTAGAGCAGGCAGAGGCAGGGGCTTAGCCAGCCCTGCTAGAAACACTGCAGGATTTGGGACTGGTCTTGGGACTCCTTTAGCTTATAAAGTTCAGCCTCGAGAAAGCACGTTCTGACGCGATTTGCTACGTAGCCTCTTGTTTCCAAAGGCCTTACTCCCTAACGCTTGAATCTTTGACAACAACTTCCTCGGGAGCTGAATCACACAGGCTGGCGGGTGCTATTCCCGTGGGAACGGCAGCTCTGCAGTCTGTGAGTTGCTGGCGTCAGGGGCTGGATATCCCAGGGGAGTCCTCCAAAGGGACTTGCAGCTAGGGGTGTACCTCTTGTTAAGCTGCAAACCAAAGTCAGGGCTGGGCAAGCCCAGAGAAGTGGGTTTGTGCAGTTGACGTCCTGCTAAGCACAAGCCTGACTGCCTCTTGCTGGAGGCTAAGGGGGTGACTCACAGCCTGGAGCACACCACGAACCATCGCAGCTCTAGCAAGGCAGAGGGGTGCTGGCAGAGAGAGGAGAGTGCCTCAAAGTGTTTGCAGCCATGGCGCACGCCTACCAAGGGCCAGGGCCGCCCAGAGCTTGGGAGTACATCTGGCTGCTGTGATGCCCTCACCCAGCAGCAGGCACACAGCTCATCATCAGCTGGCCAGGACCTAGCCTGAGCTGTTCATGCCTTCAGCACCCCGTGCGACAGATCTGGGCATGAAGCCTTCAGCAAACCCCAACCAGGGCTGGAGCCTGTGGCATCTGCTCAGCAAACCTGACCCATCCTCCGCTCCTTACGTTGGCTTCCCGCAGGACAGAGGACAGAGCTGGGGCGACGTGGCTCAGGCTGGCCTCCAGGCTCCGAAACCCAAGGTGGAGAACTGTTGCCAACATGGGCAACAACATCTCCTCTAATCTTTTCCATCCATAGGCGGAATAATTTTTTATGTGCACTGAGGCATGGGCGGATGCGCACCACCCACAGGCAAACGCTGCGGCTAATCAGCTGGCTGGCATTGACTCTCTGCTGAGCAGCTGTGCAAACGTACAGTGCACAGACAACACTGCTGGGCACCCTGGGGCCCATCAGGGCTCTATTGGGGGGCCACGAGACGTTTCGTTTACCGCTGGCCGAGCTCCGGGTTGCCAGATTTGGCTGGTTTCCCTCCCCGTCGTTTGTTTGCTGCCGGGTGTTACGAACGTGATGCTCTTAGAGCGGGGGCGCGTGAACTCAGCTGCGTGCTGACTGCGCACAGTCGCTGATGGGGAGCACCGGGGGCTCCCTCCGCAGCCATTCACGGCGCCGCTACCGGTCAGTCGCCACACCCTGGCCGTCCTAAGCGCACCAGCGCCGCTAGCAAGGCTGCCGTTGCTGGGGAGACTGTCTTGGTGATGACAATTGGGTGGCTCACTGAGAAACAGGAGTTCACTCACGCCACCCACTCACCAGCCTAAGCTGCCCACTGCGGGTGTAGACAGACCCAGAGAGGCTACTAGCACTCTGGTTGGGGAACCATGGTAGATTATCTGGCTCCTCTACCATCTTGGGACTTTCTGCTGGAACCAGCAGGGGAGGGGTGTCCCCAGGCTGTGGAACGCACTCCCTGGGACACGAAGCTCCATCCCCACCTTTTGCGCCCAGTGCAAGGCAACCCCTTCTGACTGGCCCTCATTAGCACAGAACTCTGTGGACGTTTCAGAACACCCACAAACCCCGACTTCAACCAGCCGCAGCCCCAGTTCTCCTTCTAGGGCGAGGACGTCAAAGCAAACACTATCGGTGCACAGCTGGCAGGCGTTTACATGGTCTGGGATAGGAGCCTATGCAGAACGGAGAGTCATCTGCAGATTTGGGGCCAGATCCCAGGAGACAGGACTCTCCAGACAAATATAATGGGCTCGCCCCAAGGACAGGGTGTCAGTGGCAGAAGCCAGGAGTCCTAGTTCTCCGCACTCTCTGCTCTAACCAGCGGGACACGCTGCAGATCGCTAGACACCTCTGATGAGCTATCTAGCTAGTTCCTTCAGAACGTGAAGAGCTCCTGGGGTTGTTCTAAATCAGCTCAAAGCCAGACCTAGGGATGACGTCAGTTCGGAGGAAATGCAGAAAAGCTTTGGATAAAGCAAAGTCCACCCTGAGCACAACCCTTTTTGTAGTGGTTGAAAATCAGTCGACATCCCTGTCCCACATTACCCACTGTGGTTGCCTCTGATGCTGGTTGCATGACAGGTGTCACTGGGGGAATCTACCACTGCAGGCTCTGAGTGTCTAGGAGGCGAAGGGCTAACCGAATGACACTGACCGAAGCAAGATGCATCTGGCCTGCAAGAACACTGTCCTTGTGATAAACTGGTGGAAAAAAAGACAGTTAAGAGCAGGCTAGCAAATTTGAGGAAGGCGGAAGGTCCTGGCTGGGATGACTTAGTGGGGGTTGATCCTGCTTGAAGCAGGGGGCTGGACTAGATCACCTCCTGAGGTCCCTTCCAGCCCTATGATTCTGTGATTCTGGAATGAGGGTGGCCAGCATTGGGCTAACCATGGGAATACAGGACTTCGGCAGCTCTCGCCTCTGGAAGGAAGGCAGGGCTGTTAACGCCGAAGGGGACTGCTGTTGCTAAAACAGCGAATGCAGTCCGGGGATGCGTCAACAGGGGAAGCTCAAATCAGAGCAGAGAGGCTGTTTTACTTCTGTCTTCCTCGTGCGACCTCTGCTGGGATCTGGCATCTGCCCCTGCAAAAGGATGTTGGTAAATTGGCGAGGGGATCAGAGAGGAGCCACAAGAATAATGGCAGGGTTAGGAAACATACCACATGGTAAAAAGGCCGTCCTGTAACACTTGAGAGACTAACAAAATAAATTATTAGGTGATGCACTTCTGTGGGGCAGATCCGCTTCTTCAGAAGAAGTGGGAGAAGTGGGTCTGTCCCATGGAAGCACATCACCTAATAAATTATTTGGTTAGTCTTTCAAGTGCTGCAGGTCTGCGTTTGTGTTTTGGGAAGACACAGGCTAACATGGTGACCTCTCTGAGACTATACCTCAAGATGATAGACTCACAGATCTTAACTGGTGCCCTTGGCCAAAGAGGAGGGCAAGAGTTGACTTGAAAGCAGTCTACAAGGTTGAACCTCTCTAGTCCGGCACCCTTGAGACCTGACCAGTGCTGAACCAGGGAATTTGCCAAACCACAGGAGCTCAGCATTGCCTAGCACATTACCAACACTTCCACTGCTTACTGAGCTCTTAGAAGACAACCAGGGGTATATGACAGCTAAATAACAGCACAAAACACCAAGAGGCAGGACTGGTGCTCGTAAACAAACTTTACGGGACTGCAGGAAACTTGGCCACACCCAGGGTAAGTGGCTGTCTGGCGAACTAAAATCTTGCCAGACCTTGGATGCTGCCAGACCAGAGAGTGCCGCACTAGAGAAGTTCAATCTGTATCAGTATCTATCTGCAGAACAGATGCTTAATAATGAGCTTTGCAATCTCACAGAGAGCCAATGGCTGGCAGTTGACCTTGGACTAATTCCGACCGGAAAGAAGGCATGCATTTTTAACAGTGAGGGTAATTAACCATTGGGACAGTCAACCAAGGGTTGTGGTGGAGTCTCCCATCATTGACAATTTTAAAATCAAGCTTGGATGGTTTTCTAACCAATCTGCTCTAGTGGGGCAGCTCCAAGCTTCTGTTACCCAGGAGGTCGGTCTAGATGACCACAATAGTCACTTCTGGCTTAGAAATCTAGCAACAAGGACTCCAACATGGTGGAGAGAGGTTAGGCTCCTTTCTGGGGCCCCTGGACTTGGTTATGAAGGCACTTGCGCCGCTCAAGTCGACGGAGAGACACCAGCGTTAAAACCGACCTTCTGCTAATGCAAGCTGGTGTAGCACCACTGACTTCAGCGGAGGGTTGGGCCGTTTACCCCAGGTGGGGGTCTGTCTCCATAGACTCCAATGAAGTGACAGGTGATCTGCCCCCATGAGAAATCTGGCTCTCTCATTTCTAACAAGAAAAATGCAACCGGAGAGGCGTGGGCAATTCAGTGCTAGAACAGGCAGGCCTTATACGTGTGACTTGACGTGAATAGCCCACATAACGCGCATTCAAAATAGCTGGTGTTGGCAATGCTTGTGCAATTTTAGCCCTTTAGGAAGGAACAAATATCTTTATCCAAGCAGCTAGTGATAAAGGTCAGGCACAGGGGATGTGGAAAAGCTCAGTGTGTAAGAATTGGCCAGTTTGGATAAGAGGCATCTTGGTTTAAGGGAATAAGGCCCAAATCGTTTAAATGGTTTAAATGCCTAATTCCCATGGCAATTGCCTACCATGGGAGTTAGGAGCCTCACACATGACTTAGGCAGCAGAAGATGATTGGAGAAAAGCAAATTGATTAGAGAAAAGCAAATGTGGTGCCAATCTTCAAAAAAGGGAATGACAAGTGACCCTGGCAATTGCAGTTCCAGTTGCTATTCCTTGTAAAATTTCCACCATGCAAACTCAGAGTTCAGGTAATTGATATATTTAATACAATTCATGTGCAGAGCACAAAACTGGCATTTCAATAGTATCACATTGTTGGAAAAAAAAAAGGGAGCATCATTCTGGGTTATATCAGCAGGAAGGTAGTAAACAAGAGACAAGAAGTTATTCCTCCACTCTGCTCTGAACTGCTACAGCCTCAAATGGAGTATTGTGTCCAGCTCTGGACACCACAATCTGGGAAAAATGTGGGCAAATTGCAGAAAGTCAAGAGAAGATCAACAAAAAATGGTCAAAGGTCTAAAAACATGACCTACAAGTATAGATGGGAAGAGCAGGACTCCTTTAGTCTGGGGGAGAAAAAATAGAGGGGAGACACAACAGGTTGTCAAGTATATAAAAGGTTATTAAAAAGAGGAGGCTGATTTGTTCCCTTCATCTGCTGAGGATCGGACGAGAAGTAATGAGGTTAAATTGCAGCAGTGGAGGTTTAGGTTGGACATTAGGAAAAACTTCCTGGCAGGGTAGTGAAGTTTTAAAGCAAGTTAAATAGAGGGGTTGCAGAATCTCCATCACTGGAAGGTTTTAAGAACTGGTGAAACCAATACCTCTAAGAGAAAGGTTAGTTAATACCTAATCTAGCCTCAGTGCAGGGGACTGGATGAGATGGCCTCTCAAGCGCCCTTCCTGTCCTGCATTTCTAGGGTTCTATGATTGCCACCATAAATCTTTAAGTAGCAAACTGTCAGGAAACATTCAGCTAGATCAGAGGAGGGCCGGATAGGGAGCGGGAGTTTTCCAGGAGAAGCCAGCCCAGCTTCAGGGCAGCATGGTGAGCAGTGGGTGGTCAGCCTCGACCACCCCCACCTTCGTATCTCCTTCCCTGCAGCCTCGGGTCCCCCAGCACGTGCGCAGCTTGACTGCGGCTCTGGCCAGGAGGCATGGCTGTTGCATTGCAAGCACCAGTGCTCCAGGTGAGCGCAGTCATGGGGCGGGGAGCTGGCGGGGGAGCTGGGTTGGGTTGGGGACAGGAGTCCCCAGGGGGTGGTCAGAGGGCAGAGAGAGGGGAGGTGGATGGGGGCAGATCCTGGCTGGGATGATGTAGTTGGGGTTGATCCTGCAGGGGGCTGGACTCAATGAGCTCCTGAGGTCCCTTCCAGCCCTAGAAGTCTAAGAGTCTACAATTCCCAGGAGGCAGTTAGGGGCAGGGAGCATGGTGAGTTGCACAGGGCATGGAAATCGCTGGGAGGAAGTCGGGGGCAGGAAGCAATGGCCAGGCCACGACTGGCTGTCTGGGGAGGCACAGCCTCGCCCCGGCCTTCCCTACCTGGTGCCCATGGCAATGAATCCAACTCCTGGGTAGCACAGCGGGACCAACCTCCATTCCCCTAAGCACCGAGCTCCTTTCTTCAGCCAAGTTCTTTCAGAATTGGACCCTCCCAGTTCCCTATGGCCCCACCCTTGAGACAAAGCCATGAAACTGCCCTTACAGACCCCCCCGACCAGGTTACATCTCATACAGTTCCCCTCCCTCACTTCAGTATCATCTGAATTCATGACCCTCCATACAATTTTCTGGACCCAGATGTGGCCCCTAGACCAAAACATTTGTCCCCCCTGTTCTAGATATAATACTCATCAGTATGAGCTCACATCCTTCGCATCAAATGGCAAGACTGTGACAAATGAGGAGCTTTGGGAAAGAGCAGGATAAGAACCACTTGATTTTCAAATCAAGAGAAGGAAGTGGTGATGGCTTGGACACACACTCAGAAAACCACCATCCAGCACAGTCCATCAAGCTCTCACACGGAACCCGCAAGGAAAAGGCACAAGAGGAAGACTCGGCCAACGTGGAGAAGATCTACTGACATGGAAGGACAACAACTGGGGGAATTCTGAGGTCAGCTAGAAATTTTGTCTTGCAGATGACCTATGCTCCCCTCGGAGAACAAGGGTTTAAGTCAATTAGGTCAAGTGTATGAGCTCAGTTTACACATTCTGATAACAACTTTAATTCTTACCCACAAGGTACACTTAGCAACTTTAATACACTGGTGGCACATTGCAATTTCCAAGCAGATATTGGCTACGTCTACACTATAGTAATCTTTTGAAAGAAGTTTGTCTGGAAGAGATCTTCCAGAAAAAACAAACAAACTTCTTTCAAAAGAGCACGTCCATGCTCAAAAAAGCGGATCAAAAAAATCAATCTGTTCTTTCAACAGAGTGTCCACACAGCCTCTGCTCTTTCAGAAGAACGGGCCAGGGATCGAAAACCCCAATGCTGGGAGGACTCTTCTTTCAAAAAAAGGTCCACAGAGTGTCTACACATGCTTTATTTTGAAAGAAGCTGTTGAAAGGAGGCGCCTTTCCTGAGCCGGGAGCAGAAGAGGGCTTTCGAAAGAAAAGTCGCGTTCTTTCGATTTCAGATCGAAAGAGCACATTGTGTGTGTAGATGTTTCGTGTGTTCTTTGAAAAAAGGGCTGGATTTTCCAAAAGCACTTGCTAGCGTAGACGCAGCCACTGGGTATTTTATCAGCACCCAACGGTGTCTGTTTCGAAAGAAATTCAAAAGCATTTCTTGTGATCAGACTCAGGCTATGTCTGCATTAGAAGCATCTGTCTACAGAAGTTACTGTTGGAAGAGATGTTCTGACAAAACTTCTGTTGAGAGATCGCCTCTGCGCATAAAAGAGGATCGATCTTTAGACCCACTCTGTCAACAAAAGGGCCCCCGGAGTGTCTACACAGCTTTTTTTTCCGGTTTGTGAGCAGATGTTCCACAAGTTTTGTCTGCAAAACTCTCTACTGTAGATGTAACCTTAAAGTTGCTCTCATCTAGGCAAGGCTTCTTCCTCTGTCAGATGTTATTAGCCCAGCCCATGCATGGTAAGGGCATGGAAAATCACAACCTACTATGTTTTTAGCAAATGGCAGTACCAAGAAGTGAAAATTCATCCCGGATATTTCTGCAACCGTCATAATTACAGCCCACTTGTGTGACCTTTCAGCAAAGAAATCACTGGCATAGTTGATTAAATATTTAGTGTATATAAACGTAGCAGCAGTGATCAATACAGGCTAGTATAAAATTCATGTAGAACTCTAACCAGTGTGTTCTATAGGTCAGAGTTAAGGGGATTATTGTGTAAGGTAAATGCCAATTTGTCAGTATTAATGTCAGCCAGCTGTAGAGCTATAAGAAGAGGTATGCAAATTTCCTTGCATTAAGCCTTTGTAATTGGGTATTTTTTTAAAAGTCAGCTGGGTTCTGCAATCTGCATCATGGCCATGCAACTTACTACTGTAACCTTAACTGTGTTTCAGAGACTTATCTGGCCCCATCACTGCACTGCCTGAGCACTTTGCAATCTTTAATGTGTTTATCCTCATAACTGCCTGGGCAGGAGGGCAACCCTGTTATCCCCATCTTACAGCAGGGAAATGGAGGTAGTGGGAGGTTAAGAGTAGGTCTACCCAGCAAGTATCAACCTATATCTACACTTGCATTCCTCTTTCGAAAGAAGAATGCAAATGAAGGAACTCAAAATGCAAATGAGGCACTGATTTACATATCTCATGCTTCATTTGCCTAATCTTTTTTTTGGAAGAGATTCTTTTGAAAGAAAGCAGTGTAGGCAGGGCTCTTTCGAAAGTAAACCCCATCTTCGAAAGCACCCTCCTTCCTGAAACAAAACAGGAAGAAGGGTTCTTTCGAAGACAGGGTTTATTTTTGAAAGAGCCCCGTCTACACTGCTTTTTTCTTTCGAAAGAATCTCTTCAGAAAAGAGATTATGCAAGTGAAGCATGAGATACATAGACCAGTGCCTCATTTGCATTTTTGATTTCTCTCATTTGTATTCGTCTTTGGAAAGAATGCAAGCGTGGACAATGCCTCAGAGTGTGCGGCAACTGACTCGCGTAGATCTTTAGGATCCAAGACCTTCCTCCCCAAGGGGTGTCAGAACCCAGGCTCCAGCCCAACCCACTACTCTAACCACTAGGCTATGCTCCTACCCCCTTCCCTCGGAGGAGGGCTAATCCAAAGGGTGGGTCTTGAACCCCGGACAAGGCAGCTACCCTGCTACTTTTAGCCCCGCAGCACAGACTCTGCAAGCCAACACTGGTTGACTGGAGTCTAAGACGCTGTGCCATAAGTCACTGCATCGAGATACCCGGGATGACTTGCATAAGGTTACACACAAAGTCTGTAGTAGAGGTGGGAACCTGGGTCTCTCAGAAAAACCATTAGTCCACCATACTCGAGTGCAGGCATGACAGTGAGGGCCCTACCAAATTCATGGCCCACGGTGGTCAATTTTAGGTCATACAATTTTTAAGAATGGTCTGTCATGTAACAAACCTGCAGGCCTCAGACAGCAAAAGTGGGAGCCTCCATTCCTGTAATACAGCCAAATTCCCATCCCTGTGTTACAGCCTGTTACGGCCTTGAACACGAGCTAGCCGTAACGGCCCCTAACACCTGTGTTTAGACATGGAACCTAAAGAGAAGCCATAACCAGGGCAACCTTAACTTCAGCCCCGTGAGAACGTTAGAAGTGGAGCTGAGCCAGTACGCGCCCACCCAGCAAACAGCTAAGGGATAACATCACTATGAGGTCCTGCCCCAGCTGAGTTTCACTAGGGACGCTTTGCCTCAAGTGCGCCTCGGACCTTCCCCCCGCTGGACCAACGTCCGCCATGGCCCTGATGTGAGGTGCTTTGGGACTGGAACTCCCCGTGGCAGAAAGGGATGTAAGTTGCTTGTGAAGACCTATATATCCGGTTGTATTTCTCTTATTGATTTGTACCTTGTGAATAATTTGCAGTAACTTGGAGTAGATAAGCTTAATAAAGTACTGTTATCCCTAATCTGCTCCGCGTTGAAGTGAATCCCATAAATCCTGTTTGGCGTTGGCCTGCGAGTTGACACGGTCAGTTTCAGGATTTCAGCTGTTTCCTTCTCAAATTTCATTGTGTTGTAATGACAGGGGGCCTGACACAAAAAGGAGCTGGCAAGGGGCCACTGTGCTATTGTAGGAAGGTATGCAATACTGCTATCCACACTTCTGTTCTGCTGCCAGCAGCACTGCCTTCAGAGCTGGGCAGCTGGCGACTGAGGGCTGCTGGCCAGGAGCCCAGCTCTAAAGGCAGAGCCATCACCAGCGTCAGTAACATGAGACAAGGATGCCAAGGCATGGTATTGCCACTTTTACCTCAGTGCTGCTACCTGCAGAGCTGGGCCCTCAATTAGCAGCCACCGTTCCCTGGTTACCCAGCTCTAAAGGCTGTGTAAAAATTAGGACAGCAGTACCATGGCCCCCCTAAGATAACCCTGCAACCGCCCTGCAACTCCCTTTTGAGAACCACTGGTCTCCCCAAGAAATCTTTATCACATAGGACAACTGCACACAAGAGACCAGGTTTCACAGGGAGAAAACAGATGTTGTGGTCTGTGACAGGTTTTGCATGGTGTGAACCTAGTAGGTGCCTAATGATAATATTCCAGCTAGGAATGTTATTGTAACACAGGTTCTTTTCATGGGGAAATTTCCTTTCAAAAGACTTTCAAGGGAGGATTTACAGCTGGTTGGCAAAGGGACTGCACTCACAGGAACCAAAATGGACCCTTTTGCAGAGATCTAAGCCCCCAGGCCTAACCATTCCACTCTGTGCACCTACGTTTTCTGGGATGCTGGGGTCCCCCATTCTGCACCCTCCATGCAGAGGCTGCACAAACTTGGGGCTCACCAGATCTCCTCTCTGCAGGACAGAGACGACTCCCAGGACATCTCTGGGGACAGAGAGATGGGAGGGGCTCCTGATTCTGCAGACCTCAGAAGTCCGTTTCCAAAGACGTTACTGGCCGTATTGTGCACTTTCTGTGGGAAAGCAGCTTCTAGGGGGTCACCACCCTCGCCAGGCTGGATCAGAGCTGAGATCCATCTCACCCAGTACCCCATCCCCACTAGCGCTCAGCACCAGATGCAAGAGGAGGAGGTGGAAGACACCTGACCCAGAAGCAGATAATTTGTCCTCTACATTAGAACTTACCCGAGAACCTAAGCAACTGAGATGGGCACAAGCACAGGAGCCGGAATACTGTCAAGGGGTTGAGTTCATTGACGGCTCAATCCTGAAAGCTCCTGAGCGCCCCAGTGACACATGCTCTTCATGGGATCAATGCCCCTGGGCCCCAGAAAGAACAGATGTCTAAAGGCCGATGTGTAGAGTCCTTACACATAAAGAGAGACACTTAGCTCTGGTGAAGCAGGAAGAACAGCCTGGAATTCTCTGGGGGTTCTACATCTGCTGCCATGCAATCTTGGCCAAGTCATGGCGGCGCACGGTGGCTCAGTTTCCCCATCAGCACAACAGGGAAACTAATAACTCTGACCTCTTTCAACATCGTTTTGATTGACTCAGCAGATGCGCCGGAGATTACTGTGATCGAAATCGATGGGATTATGAGGCCCCAGCACTAGAAAGGCCAGAAACATGTGTTTAAATGTGAGCAAGCGCTCACGCCCTCTGATAAGCTGCACGCTTTTCTGAATCGGATCTGGAGCGAAGGAACGACTGCAGCGGGAGCCTTGGTGATTTCTCGTTCCCAAGAGCTGGGGCATAACCAGGTTACGTTTCTGCTTTTCCCAGGTGTAGTTTTTTTCCATAGGCCTGTGGTACAAAGGAGGGTGGCAGTTTTCTTTTACAAGCTAGCCTACGCTGGAGTTCTGGAGAGATTTTAAATGTTTGCAAAACAAAGCCCAAACAGCCTTTGATGAGCCAAAGAAAGCATGGGAAACTGACAGACAGCAAATGTCTTTTTGTTTACACCTCCTTAATTAGTGCACAGATGTATGGGTAACTTTGCAGAAAAAAAAAAACCTGCTCATCTCAGCCTTTTCCCCTAGAGGAGAGCTGTGGAATTTTGATTGTGATCAACGGTTGTTTTCATAGACTCACTGTGACAGCTGTCCTGACTGCACATAACAAACAGACCAGAGGATTTCCCTGATTGTTTGAACTAGGGCTGATCTTCTAAAAAAGCACCCAATCTAGATTTTGAAACTACCAGTGATGGAGAGAATTCCACCTTGGTAAGATGCTCCGAGGATTAATTATGGTCACAGTTTAAACCAATTATGCCTTATTTTCCTTTCTTCCAGCTTTGGGACCTTGTTAAACCTTTGTCTGCTAGACAGGATAGCAAAGAGCTGGTGGAGATTCAGAGGAAGAGATGTTCCCAGAGCGAGGCTGGGGCCCCAAGAATTAATGGGATCCTGGGATGCATTAACAGGGGAATCTTGAGGAGGGGTGGAGAGACTATTTTCCCAGTGTGTTTGGCACTGGTGAGGCTGCTGCTGGGATTCTGTGTCTAGCTCCGGTGCCCACAATTCAAGAAGGATGTTGATAAATTGTCGTAGGGGAGGTCAGAGAAGAACCATGCAATTGATTAAACAGTTAGAAATCCGGCCTGGTAGTGGCAGATTCAAAGAGCTCCATCTACAGGCTGAACCTCTCTAATCCGGCATCCTCTGGACCCGACTGGTGCCAAACGAGAGAATTTGCCAGACCACAGGAGGTCAACATTCTCTCGCACACTGCCAACACTTCTACTGCTGACTGGGCTCTTAGAAGACATTTGGGGTAAATTGCAGCTAAATAAAAGCAAAGAACATTGAAAGCCAGGGCTGCTGGCTGGAAACAAACTTTATGGGACCGTGGAAAAACTGGCTACACCTGCCATAAGGGGATGTTCGGCTAACTAGAGTCATGCTGGATGACAGATGTTGCAGGATGAGAGAGGTCCAACCTGTAGTTTGCTTAACAAAAAGCAGGTGAAAGAGTCCCTTGATAACAGCCTGTAAGCGTCTACACCTGGAACAAATATTTAACAATGGGCCCTTCAGAGTAGCAGAGAGAGGTCTTATACAACCCAAAGAAGCTAGCCAAATTCAGACCGGAAATAAACTATGAATTTTTAACCATGAGAGTCACTAAGGCCTGGAACAATTTACCAAGGGGCATGAGCAATGTTCCCTTTAATTTTTTTCTATCCATGTGTGAAATAAATTTTGTTCTCTGCACAGAGATATGTGCTCAAGTGCACCACCAATCAAAATGCATGCTGCTGGTGTGGGCATTCTGCTAATCAGCGGGGCGGGATTTAAATCTCTTCTGAGTGGCGGCTGCAGCGCTCAGTTTACGGGAAACACTGGTTGTGGTGAATTCTCCATCAATGACCATTTTAAAATCACAGTTGGATACTTTTTTAGCAGTTCTGCTCTAAGAATTGTTGTGAGGCAGGTCTCTGCCCTCTACCGAGGGTCAGACTAGATGACCACAATGGTCCCTTCTAGCCAGGAAATCTATGAGTCTATCAGACAAGCCAGTAGTATTTCAGCATACCAGCAAGCAATAACAAGGACAGACCCACCGAAGGCAACAGAAATTCTCTTTCACCAGCACAGCTGGTCACAAGAATCCTGTTAAAACAAAACAGAGATTATGAAATCCCTTCCCCCTGCCAAATGGCATAAAACTAACCCTCTCAAACTTGTTCGCCAAAAGGAAGTTTAGTTTTGGTGTAAAACAAAACATTTTGTTTTGCTCTCAACAATGTTTATCAAAACAAAAAAGCGGTCACGTAGCACTTTAAAGACTAACAAAATAATTTATTAGGTGAGCTTTCGTGGGACAGACCCACTTCTTCAGACCTTGCCGAAAGCTCACCTAATAAATTATTTTGTTAGTCTTCAAAGTGCTACTTGACTGCTTTTTTGTTTTGATGGTATATAGACTTGCACGGCTCCCTCTCTGTAACTATGTTTATGTTTTTTAAGTATAAAAATATAAGGAAATTTCAAGTCACGGGAAATAAATCAAACCCAAACGTTTGGTTCCAAAAATCTTGAAAGAAGAGGTGGCATTCTGAAAGACATTTTTCTCTCTAGTTTTCTTCCAAAATGAGTTTTTGTCCCAAACACCAACAAAACAAATAACACAAGTTGAATCTCTCTAATCCGGAACCATCCACAGTCTGGCATGATTTTAGTTAGCTGGATGACTACTTATCATGGATGTGGTTAAGCTTCCCATGGTCCCATAAAGTCTATTTACAGACCACAGTACTGGCCCTTAGCGTTCTGTGCATTATTTAGTTCTGATTTACCCCTAAATGTCTTCTAGGAGCCCAGAAAGCAGTAGAAGTGTTTATAATGTGCTAGACAATATTGGCCTCCAGCAAATCCTCATCTGGCACTGGGCAGGTCCCGAGGGCACGGGAATAGAGAGGTTCAACCTGTAGGATTTCCCCCACGAAACACTGGTTTGAACTGACACCCCATTTTCTGATGGGAAATTGCTTTGGTGATTTTTTTTCTGAGCTGCTCCGATTTGCAGTGCATAGATTCGTAGCCGGGGGTCATTGGGGTCATGTGGCACAGCACCAACCGGAGAATCCCTGCAGCTAGCCAGCCCCTCTCTTGTGGTTGAGCGAGATCTCCATGCAAGTTCATGAATCAGGGCTAAGACGACAAAGAATTGAACCCTCACTCCAGCCTGAGCGTTGTCTTAACTCTGGAGCTGAAGGAAAATAGCCACAATAGCAAGGACCAGATTCCCACCTTGTTGACTCTGTAGCCATGTTTACACTAGGAGTGCTCTGATGGGATCACTGGCCAACAGAACTATGCAGGTAGTGTAGACATGTTTTACACTGTGAGTCGACCTGCTAAACCCAGTGCAACTGCTCACAGGGTAAGGTCGGATCCGCTCTGGGTGAGAAGCAAAGAAAGGCTGGAGCTAAGAACATAAATATTTGGCATCTAGGTCATCATTTTCCGAAGCTATTCCCAAGTTCAGGGGCCCAGCAGCTCTGATTTGCAGAAGGTGCTGAGCATCCAGGCTTCAGTTACAACAGGAAAAGTCAGGGCTGACTGCCCCCCAGATGGAGACCACCCAAAATCACTAGTCACCTGTGAACAGCTTAGCCCTGGGGGATGTGGATTCATGCACAAATTATTAGTACCACCTGCCAACATCCACAAACCCCAATCACGGACCAGGACCCTGTTGTGTCAGGCGCTGTACATTTTAATTGCTATTAGGTGTATGATGGCAGCCAGACCCCATTGTGTTAGGAGCTGTATAAACACAGAACAAAGACACTCTCTCACCCAAAACGCTGACAGTCTCAATTTTACCAGCCCAGCTGCGATTGCATCAGTTACCTATTTAGGTCTAGACTGTGAAACAGTTGTGTGCTAGGTGCCATATTATTATACTCCTAAAAACCCTCAGCTCTTCTCTCTTGCTTTCCAAGCTGTAGTTCTCAAAGCACATTACAGAGGGGGAAACTGAGGCACACAGCAGGGCAGCGTTTTGTCCAAGGTCTCCCAGCAGACAGAGCTCGGAATAGAACCCAGGTCTTAGCAATCCCAGGCTTTACCCACTAGGCCACACTGCCCTCTCCTTACCTAATACCAGGGATTAACCAGAACTGAAAGCACAGGGGTTCTACTGACACAAGGAGTTATTGTGCTGGTAGAATTCAACCAACTCCTCAAACAACGTGAACTCAGGGCCTTTTGCTGCTCTAGCTGTGACTGCATGGCGGGTGCTGTGAGACAGGGTGCGCGTGGTTTTTCCCCATTCCTAGCTGTCACAGCTATGCTGGCAGAACTCTGAAGAGCAGACCCAGCCTGACCCTCAGCAGCTTGAGCTAAAAGCCAAATTTGGCAGCTAAGAGCTGTGGGCAGACTGAAATCCGCCATGGATTGCGCAGTGGGGGGAGCTGTAACTGACGCTGTCGGCGGGGTGAGCCAATAGAAGCATTTGCCTAAATAACACCAGCCAATGGGAGCAAATAAGGAAATAGGAAGGCGAGATCAGTGTAGACAGGATCGAACTAGAGAACGTAGACAAGTTCATGTACCTGGGGAGCAACATAACGTATGACCTAGAGTGTAAGAGGGAAATAGCGACTAAAGGAAGAGCAAGTTTGAAGGCGATGGTTAAGATCTGGAAAAGCAAAGCGATTAGCTTAGGAACAAGGCTGAGCATTTTGAAACATGTTTATGCAGCAGCCTGTTGTACGGATGTGAGACGTGGGTGGTAATGAAAGATTCAAAGAGGAGGATATTGACGTTCGAGAGGAGCTGTTATCGCAAGATCCTGAGAATAGGATGGATGCAGAAGATCACCAGTGAGGAATTATATGGGAAGCTACAGCCGAAAGAGAACCTGCTGCAGAAGAGTATCAGAGACATAGCCACGTTAGTCTATATACTATCAACCTCGATAACTCTTTCTGGTTCTCTGTGCCTTAAATATTGAGTCTGTTCTGGTCTGGCTCTGGGCTGAAGAAGTGGGTCTGTCCCACGACAGCTCACCACCTAATAAATCATTTTGTTAGTCTTTAAAGTGCTACTGGATGGCTTTTCTGTTCTACTGCAGAAGGTCACACAGTGGAAGTTACAGCTATTCGGGCATATGTGCAGAATGAATGACAAATGCAAACCCGAGGCCCTGGTATTCAGCATACGGGGCGGTTCGAATAGGAGAGGCCGACCTCACAGAGAATGGGTAGATGATGTAGTAGATTGGTGCGGAGCTAGTCTACAGAAACTAAGCCACTCTGCACTGGACAGGGAAAGGTGGAAGGAAAGAGCAAGACACTAACGGGCGCTGAGCCCCCAGCTGTTGAGGAGGATGATGAATGGGAGCAAGGCATGCCCTCAGGGAACGCTGGCAGGGGAAAGGCTTGTGAGCAAATTCGGAGAAGCCTGGTGCCTGGCCCACTCGCACAGGCAGAGCACGGTACCGAAGGAGTTTGGAGGTTTCTAGGAAGTTTGGGCACACCCCGCCAGGGCCGATGGAGGTGTCCTTGGCCCCTCCCAGCCCTGGCGTTCTCACATTCCTTGTCTGGATTCGAGCCAAGCGCTCAACAGAGCAGCTCTTCGCCATGCATGCCCTTGAGAAAAGTGCCCAAGTGATTCAGGCGCCTAAGTGCTGCGAATGGGGGGGAGGACGGGGGGAGTCAGGTGGAGGGATCTGAGCCAGGAACGGGGAGTCGAGGCAAAAGGAGTGACTGTGGCTGTGAGCACTGAACAGCTGCCAGCCTAGTGCTGCTTTAGGGCTTCAGAGCAGGCTGCCAGGCCAGTCTGGGTGGGTCAGGGCTTCCGTCTGCAGTTACCTTGTGCCTCAGAGGCCTTTAGGTGCCTACCTCAATGGGAATCAGGCGCCCAACTGCTGGGCGTCAGACGCTTATCTTAGGGGGAGAAAGCCCCCCTGGCACTTAGGCTCCTGAAGGATGGATCTGCAAAGTCTGAAAACGGGATTGGGGACGTGCGTGGCAGGAGTCGGGTCCCATTCCAGAGCCTGGAGTCAGGGCACTCTGCACAGGCAGGCTCCTGGCCACCTAATTGGCTCCACTGCCTGATTGGTGGGAAGAGTCAGAGGCCTGGCTCTTCGCTGTTTATCCACGCGCAGCAGCATGAGCATCTTGTCCTAGCCCTGCTCGTGCCTGGACCCAGCCTTGCCCCGTCTTGCTTTCTCCAAGTATCCCGTGTCCCTGACTTTGGTTCTGGCAATCGGTCTCTGACTGCATCTGTTGCTGGATCACTATCCCTGGCTACTGAGTCGACTAATGCTCTAACCACTAGGCCCAACCACCTGCACTCTGGTCTCCGACCACAAGACTTCTTGGAGGTAAGTCAGACGGGAGCAGAACCAAGCACTCACGAAGGGCTCAACTACGAGGCTGCCACCAGCTGTTCTCGGGAGCATCCAGCAACTCTGCCTCCTCTCGTTACACCCGGGGTCCCCACTTCCCAACCTCAGGCTTTGCTCTCAATACACGACGAGTTCGCACCCAGCGTTTGTGGGCAAACCCCAGGAGGCAGGAGGGGAAGGCGAATAGAAAGGAACTAACTGGTGGGTTTCAGAAAAGATCTCAGTGGGGTCAGCCAGCGTGACTGTAAACCTAGTGTCCGTCCCTGGGGCGGGGGGGTCACTTGGGGCAGCCCCACTGATACCCACCCAGGCTCCAACCTCCTGCCAGCAGCAGGAGTGACTTGTGGGAATACAGCAGTCATCTTCAGTGTGCTGAGGGACCCTGCAGGGTACCAAGTTCCCTGCAGGGCACAGTTAAGATTGGAGTCAGGTCCACCCGTCAGGTCCACCCTTCTATCTACTTTAAACAGAGATTGGGAAGGTGGGGTGGGGGAAGCATCATACTAAAAAGAACCACACGGGCGATGCTGAACAAGGAAGGGCGGCCAGGGAGAACAGGGAATCATCCAAGGGGATCACAGAATCATAGAACACTAGAACTGGAAGGGACCTTGAGAGGCCATCGAGTCCAGCCCCCTGCCCTCTCGGCAGGGCCAAGCACCGTCTAGGCCATCCCTGACAGGTGTCTGTCTAACCTGCTCTTAAATACAGTGAACTCTTTCAGATCCAGGATTCTATCATCCGGAACTCTCAAAGAACCGGCATTTTAACTGTAAGTACATTTTAATTCTGTTTTCCAGGAGTACGGTATAGTGACCATAAACACAACTAAGTAGAGCAAATACAGTATATGTTTACAGTGTCCAGTACTACTGTTGCTGGTAAATAAAGGACTCTGCATATGTTTTTGTTTGTTTCTTAATATCTAATCTTGTTTTTCTTTTGTATTATGCATTGCCAAGTATGTCTCTCTATTATCCAGAATATTTGAATATCCAGCAGCCTCCCGGTCCCAGGGCTGCCGGATATGAAAGAGCTTACCCTGTCTCCAGAGATGGAGATTCCACAACCTCTCTGGGCAATTTATTCCAGGGTTTGACCACCCTGACAGGTAGGACGTTTTTCCTAATGTCCAACCTAAACCTCCCTTGCTGCAGTTTAAGCCCATTGCTCCTTGTCCTGTCCTCAGAGGCCCAGGAAAACAATTTTTCTCCCTCCTCCTTGTAACACTTTTTAGGGAATTGAAAACCACTATCATGTCCCCTCTCAGTCTTCTCTTTTATAAATTAAACAAGCCCAGTTCTTTCAGTCTTCCCTCCGAGCTCATGTTCTCTAGATCTTTCCTCATTCTCGTTGCTCTTCTCTGGACCCAGAGAAAAGGCAAAAGCAAGCTAGGAACAACCCATCCAGAGTCAGTTGGGGAAATGTGACTAGCACCTCCCGGGGAGAAGGGACCAGAGAGGCAGGAGATGGAGCAGGCAGCAAACGAGACGTGGGTTTGTGATGAGATGGGGTCAAAAGACCATGGGGATGTTAGGTTGTCCACCTCAGAGATCCCAGGGCCCGAAGAAAAACTTCTGGGCCTCTCTCTGGCTCCAAAGGCAGCATCAGTAGAAAGGCATTGGCACGCTGGAAGAAGAGCAACAGAACTGATGACCTACGTCTACACTAGAGAGTTTTGTCGACGAACCCTAGTGGAACATCCACACGCAAAATCAGAGGAGTAGTCGAGTTAGTCTGTATCTTCAAAAACAACAAGAAGTCCTGTGGCACCTTATAAACTAACAGATATTTTGGAGCATAAACTTTCGTGGGCAAAGACCCGCTTCGTCAGATGCGTGAGTGGAGGGGGTGTTCCAGAGGAGGGTTTAAATACATGGGCTTATGAAAAGGAGGGCGTCTCGGTCAAGAGGAGGGCCAGAGTTGACAAGGTCAGTTAAGTCACGGAGGATGTGGCCTATTATCAGTAGCTAATGTGGAGGTGTTAACACCATGAGTGGAGAAAATGCATTTTGTCAACAGTATGCCGACAACCTTCTGCCTCTCCCAGATGAGGAAGAACGCCTTTTGTTGACAGGTCCTGCCAACAAGAAAGCTGCGTGGATGTGCTAGGGGCCCTTCCCTTGACAGACAGGGTGGCCAGAACAAGGGGCAGCCCTGTCTGCTGTGCTTCTGGGAGCCTGTTTTGTTGAGAAAGCAGCCATGCGATCTGGCTGCTCTGTCGACGGAGCTAGTGGGTGGCTGCACGCCGTCGACAGAAGCTTTGTCAGGAAATCTCTTCTGACAGTCACGTCTGTCGACAGATCGCGATTGCTGTAGTGTAGACGTAGCTATGGGGCAGGGCAGGGAGGGTTTAAAGGACAGGTCAGCAGGGTTAAATCTGGCCCCGCAGGGATGCGAGTAACTGTCTGGAGGGGCTGGCCAGCAAAGAGGCAGAAGGTCAGATTTCCCAGTGGATGCCCTTGGGGTCAGATCCCTAGGTCAGCCCAGCGCCACTGACATGGACGGAATGAGGTGGCCTGGCACCAGCATTCAGGGCTGGATCAGCGGAGCTAGACTGGGAATTCCTAAAAGGGAACGTCTGGGCCGAACACTGGCAGAAGCTCGGGGGGTGTCTGGTCTCTCAGGCTGTGAGATTGTGCCCCCCTCTCCCAGGAAAAGGGCAGAGACCATTGCCTGCGACCCTTGTGCTGGACTGGGCAGACCTGAGAATGTGCCCGAGGGACTGGTCATGCCCTCACTCCCAGGGATACAGACCTCCTCCCTCCCCTGCCTCCGTGGCCGCAGAAGGAAGCAGCTCAGGCCGAGAAGCCCACACAGGGGTCTGTTTGGGGGAGCGTCCCAGCCACGCTCCACTGACCCAAGAACTAAAGAGAGACTGCGGCTCCAGCCCAAACCTTGGAGACGTGCCCAGACCCCGTCACTCGACCAGCCTCAAAGAAAGGTCTCTAGCTCCTGTTTCCAAAGCTCCAGATGACAGACTGCAGAAATGCTCAGTGGCTGCAAGCTGGCCTCACTGGGCACCACCCCTCTCCCCATCAGCTGTAATCCCTGGTGCTGAAATTCAGCCAGGGGAAGCGCTACAGACCTAGCCCCGAAAGGTTCCGACAGTCGCACCCAAGCTCCCCTGCTGCTTCCCCGACGGCCAAGAAATTCCAAAGGGGAGGAGAAAAGGAGCGTCACACCCATCTCCTCGGGGAAACCCCAAGTGACCAGCCCAGAGGATCCACAGCTAGTCAAGGGCGAAGCTGGGATAGAAACTGGGAGTGCTGATCAGCTGGTGGACCTGGCTATGAGAGGCGGGAGCCATTCAGACGTCAACCAATGATTTCACCATGCGCCTTTGGAACAGACGATCTCCCCAGGCATGGGGTGGATTAGGACCTGGGGCCTTTTGGATGCTTCCTTCCCAGAGCTCTGCTCTAGCAGAGCCTCAACGCACTCACAGGCCACGCGGGAATCCCTGGGCCTGACTCCATGATTCGTTAACATCTATCAAGCCAAGGTCAGGATTCAAAGATAAAGGGATAGGCAAGAACGACCGCAGGGGTCCCCCTTCCCCCAGTGAATGTCTGTCTCACATGTTCCTCGTCCATCTATATGGAGCTCACAAAGCAAGCAAGGGCTTTTCCAACAGCTGGTCCCCCTCTCTGGCGTCCAATATGGCTGTTGGACACATGGAATGAGCCAAATGTGTTGCTGATGTTACATAACTTGCCTCCCATCCCTGCAGCGGATTCAGCTCAGGACTGTAAAACCTGGGTTCTCCCCCGCCCTCCGGTGGGCATCACTGGGCGCAGCCCCAGGGACTCCACGTGGAGCAGCTCCTGCCAAGGCTCTACCACCCTGCCAGCAGCAGGTGCGACTTGCAGGAATGCAGCGGCCTTCTCCCCGGGCTCGCACTTTATGGGGTGAAAGTGCCACAGTGGGCCAGGCTGGTCGTGTTTGACACCCACCTGGCAGTGTCAGGCCCAGGGCAGCAGAGATCGGGGATGACAGTGACTCCACTCAAGTCAACACAGTTACTCTGGGTTTAGACAGCTGGATCCAGGCGGCGTGTGTAAGCACCCACAGGCAGATCTGAACCTGGGACCTCTGCCGTTTGAACTGAAAGCCAGCTGGCTCTTAGCTAAGGCTGTAGGGGAGACCCAGTCCTTCTCTGGACTTGGCTTCACAGCTGCAAACATCGACCCTGAGTTTGGTTGTGTGTGTCTGGTACAAAGATGCACAAAATCGATCTCTCTGGGGTCAGCAGTTGACCCCTGTCCTTCTCCCTAGCGCAAAGAGTAAGGGAGGCCGATGGGAGAAAGGCGCCCGTCACCTTCCCTTCCTGAAGACGGGCAAATAAGTCGGCTTCTGATACGTTGATTCTAACTACACAATTGCTGTAGCTGGAAATGTATCTCTGAAATCAACTTGTTTTCCTAGCATAGACCAAGCCTCTGTGTAAGAGGTCTAGGTGCCACTATAGGGGACAGTGAACCACACCGCAAGGTGAGCGGGTTACACTTGGCTAGGTGCTCCTTACTAGCTGTCAAGCACAGATCCTTGCTCTCAAAGTAGGTCTAGACAATCTTGCTCTAGATCAATAGCACCAGCACAAAACCCATGTAGACACACACACGATTCACACTAATCACAGGGGATTTGTTTGTTCCCATCCACCCAAGGGAAGGGGTAAACTGACGCAAGACGATCCGCACGCAACCCTAACTAAATCAATTTCAGATCACTCCTGTTGTGGGTTCAGACCAGGACTGTTAATTCTGCCACCCGATAGTCTCTTGCCTGGAACTTTTGGCGGCAGTACCTCTCTGCTTGCAACCAGGGAGGCAGCAACGGAAACTCCATTGCTTACGAGGAAGCATCTGGGAGGGTGTTTCTCCCAGCACAGAGGGGGAACAGAGGAAGGCTGGCCTGGCAGTGAATGAAGGCACTAGGTGGGAAGGCAGGAGTGCTGGTTTCTCCTGGTTGCCCTGCTGAATAATCTTTGGCTGGTCATTTTGTCTTTCTATGCCTGAGCACCCAGGGGCACAGAGTGAATTAGCCAGGCTCAGACGCTGCAGGGACAGGAGCTGTAGCAGGGTGACAGAGAACCCAGGGCGAAGCTGAACCATGCTGGGGTCAGGATTGAAAAAAAAGGAAGAAATATAATATGTGGAGATACACACCTCAGAGAGCTGGAAGGGACCTCATGAGGTCATCTACTCCAGCTCCCTGCCCTCTTGGCAGGACTAAGCACCATCCCCACGCTGCTTTTTATTTTTTTTTAAATCTATTTTGCCCCTGATCCTAAATGCCCTCTCAAGGGCCAAACTCACAACCCTAGGTTCAGCAGGCCAACTCTCAAACCACTGAGCTATCCCTCCCCTGCAATAACAACAGCCTCACATGCTTCTACCTGGTTTTTGAACCAGGGACCTTTGGCACATTAGGCAAATATGATAACCACTACATTACAGAAGCTCTCAAGAAGAAGCAAGGTGCAAGCTCAGCAACTTCTGTGTGTATTGTAGGATGCAAGAAGGTCCCCACAGTGCCCTGAGTCGGTGGGGGAAGGGGAACCAGCTACAGAAGGGGGAGGGGGTTAAGTAAGCAACAAACAGCAGGAGCCCCATGAATCAGATCACGTGGCTAGACAGAAGACGGATTTATCCAGCCTTGTAACCAATACAGTATTCCACCCAAACCCTTCATGCAAGACTGTGTCATAAGAGGAAATCCCTTTGTAATGCATGTAGCGGGCTCATCAAGTCCTAGCTGGTCCAGCCATCACCAGAGAGGGACAGAGTGTCACCCTGAGTGGGTGTGGCTTACACCTTCCTGACCTCCAATCTAGGCAACTGCTGAAGCATGAGGGCTGGTAATTTATCAGAGCTGGCCTGCTGCCTTTGGAAACAATTTCCCGAACAAGTTTATTTAGGTTTCTCACGATTCAGTTTCCACACAGACTTTCCTTTATTAGTTCAAAGGCCACTTAGTACTGGTAACATCCAGGTTACCATTAGCCTTCTGCTCTATACACTAACACCACTGCAATTACACACCTTTGCCAAAATACTAGCAACGTAACCAGGCACTGGAGATCCCTTCGTACCATGGTGTGACTCCCGAGGAGTAAGGAAATACTCTTATAAAGAGCCCCTAGAACGCCGTGCTTTCTATACACAATAATAAAGTGATGAAATTCCTGGTTACTGGAACTTCACTAATGCCAGATGATGCATTATTTATGGGGATGTCAAGAGATTAAAAAATTCATTGCAATGAATCATGTGATTTAAAAAATTAATTGCAATTAATCATCTGATTAATCACACTCAATAAGAGTACCATTTACACAAATATTTTCATATTCTCAAATGTACTGCTTTCTATTACATCAAAGTGTACAGTGATCACTTCATGTTTAATTTTTATTATAAATATGTGCACTGTAAAAATAAGAGTAGTTTTCAATTCACTGAATACAGGTATTGTACTGCAGTCTCTTGATCATGAAAGCTGAACTTGCAAATGTACAATTATGTAGAAAAATAACTGCATTCAAAAATAAAACAATGGAAACCTTCAGAGTCTAAAAGTCCACTCAGTCCTACTACTCGTTCAGTCAATTGCGGAGACAAACAAATTTATTTACAAGAGATAATGCTTTTTGCTCCTTGTTTACAATGTCACCTGAAAGAAAGAACAGGCGGTTGCATGGTACTTTTATATCCAGTGATGCAAGATATTTAAGTGCCAGATGTGCTAAAGATGTACACGCCACTTAACACTTCAGCCACCATTCTAGAGGACATGCGTCCATGCTGGTGATGGGTTCTACTCAACAGTGATGCAAAGTGGTGCAGACCAACCCCTGTCCGTTGTCATCCCCGGAATCAGAAGCCACCAGCAAGATTGATTTTCCTTTTTGGTCATTTGGGTTCTGTAGTTTCTGCATCAGAGGGTTTCTCTTTTGAGAATTCTGACACCATGTTCCAGACCCTGCTCGTCTCAAATTCTGGAAGGCACTTCAGGTTCTTACGCCTTGGATAAGGTATTGTCGCTGTCTTTAGAAATCTCACAACAGTACCTTCTTTGGCTTTTTTCAAATCTGCAGTAAATGTGTTCTTAGAATGAAGAATGTGCTGGATCATCACCAAGAGGGCTATAACATGAAATATATGGCAGAAGACAGGTAGAACATAGGGCAGGAGACAGACAATTCTTCCCCAAGGAGTTCCGTCACAAATTTAATTGATGCTTTTTTTTTGTTTAAAACAAGCTTCATCCACATGGAAGCATCAGCATTGCACCCTCTGGAGCGTTGGCTGAAGCAGGAAGAGACGTGAACGTTTAGCGCAGCTGACTTGTATTCAGCCAATGCAATGCTGGCTACAAACATGCCATGTGAATACCTGTTCTCACTTTCTGATGATATTTTAAGCAAGATGCAGGCAACATTATCTCCCATAAATGGAAGCAAACTTGCCTCTCTTAGCGACTGGCTGAACAAGAAATAGGACTGAATGGACACAGAGGCTGTAAAGTTTGACGTTAATTTGTTTTTGACCCAGCTGTGCAAAAAAAAAAAAAATCTACATTTGTAAGTTATATGTCTGTGATAAAAAGACTGCACACAGTACTTGTGTGAGGTGAATTGAAAAATACTATTTCTTTTCTCATTTTTACAGTGCAAATACTTACAATAAAAATAACATAAAATGAGCACTGTGCACTTTGTATTCTGTACCACACCTGACATTAATATATTTGCAATGTAGAAAGCATTTAAATATTTCATAAATTTCAATTGGTATTTTATTATTTAACAGGGAGATTAAAACTGTGATTATTCCAATTAATTTTTTAATTATGGTTCATATTTTTTTAGTTAATTGCATGAGTAAAACACAATTAACCAACAGACCTAGTTCTGTATTAAACCTATACAGGTTAACCATGTTTTCTTGATTTGTTACCTCAGACAAAATTTTAAATATACGCTGGTGTTTGTGTTTCATGAATTGCCACAAGTTTAACATAAATAACTTCTTTCTCATGTTCATTTTGCTTGCTTTGGGCCTATCAATCACATTAACATTCAAATTCAGGGCAGAACAACATTCCCTCTATTTTTTTTCCATCTGCATGTGGAATGAATGTTCTTAGGTGCACCAAGGCATGCTCAAATGTGCACCACCAATAGAAACATAGGCTGCCAGCTGTAGGAGGCTGTGGGTACTCTGCTAATCAGCTGGGCGACATTCGACTCTCTCCTGGGCAGCCACCCAAGCACTCAGCTTACAGGGAACACTGATGTAGAACCATAATTCATGCAGGCCTGACATGGGCCTGTAATCCTACGGACACGTAGATGCAAGCCCTTGGGAGTTGTAGTCTCTAGAGTCAGATTGTAACACACACGATCAGCCCAGTAACAGGCAGAGGCTGCTGTAGACAGAGGGGCCTACATACAATGTCACAAAACTAGCCACTCAGGCTGAAATTTCCCAGGGTGGGTGTTGACCTTGAGCTGAATTTTTGGGGACAGCTTCGGCCATCCAGGTTTCACCATTTGCAAGAAGGAGGCTAGAGGACGATAGGGTGGTTTGCCCACATAGAATAACGTTCTGAATTGTTTTGTTGAACAGAGCTAGTGCTTCCGGGTGGCAGGGCAGGGACTTCACTTTGTGTAGAGCAGGCACCCCAGTGGGCTGAGCTAGCCTCAGACATCCCTTGCAGGAAGAGTAGCTAAGGACCGAGCTTGCTACGCCCTAGCTATTCTTTCACACTATGTTGACCTTCTAGGTCATCATTAGCCAGAATGTCACGAAGGGCAACCCCAAGACTGCTCTAGATTACGCTGTCAGCTGGGCTGGGAATACAAAGGCTGCAGAGATCCCATCTCCACTGTATCTAGGCTGGAGCGGAAATTATACCTACTTTTATTGCGTGCATTGTCATAGCTCCTAGAGGTTGCAAACGAACAAAGCGAGGTGCTGTATGTACCCATAGAAACAGTCTGTGCCTCAAGGACCTTACAAGACCCAGCCTAGGGGAGGGACACTGAGGCTGAGGGGTGGCTCACAGCAGGAGAGCATCAGAACTGAGACAAGAACATATGAGGCCAGTCCAGGAGCCCAGTCTGAACTTTCGTCTTTCTAGCCATTTCTAAACATGCCCTGTGGGGTCTCTGCTCACCCATGTTTTCCCACTGGGAAGAACCCCAGCTATTTGCAGACGATAAGATGCTATTCGAAGCTGCGCTTCCTTCTGACAGCAGAAAACAAACTTCACAGGAATTCCCACAGACACCGTCACCCCCTACAAATTAACCCTCCTCCCCTTAGTAATACTGGATACAGATCTCGCCTGTCTGTGGGCACAGCAACCTCCCAAATCTGTGGGAAATCCCCCCCTCTACCCAGACCAGAAGGCACAGGCCACCAGTGCCCAGGAAAACTGGCTTTAAATGTCCACCCAGCCATCAATCTCACGCCCATTTTTCCTACGCTCTAGGAAAACAAAGCAGTGGGAGGGAAGCAGCTAACTCTAGTAGCACAGCAAATCCAGGGTGCAAAGGCCAGGCTGCATGCCCCAGTGACAGGCAGACACCAGCCCCACTGACTAGGGGAGGGGTAAAGGGGTAAATCCCCTGGGGGCTGGTGATTCAAAAGGTTTCAGGGCTCCTGGCTGCCCCTGCAGCAGCCAGAGCCCTGGGCCATTTAAATCGCTGCAGGAGCCCCACATGGTGCGTTCTGGGGGACTGCCTGCAGAGGGGGCAGCACAGCAAGGATTGCTCTGAGGGCCCTGCCCCTTCCTCCTGAGGTCGTGCCCCTTCTGAGAACACGGACCAAGGTGCTCCGCCTCCCCCCCCCACCAACACACACCTTGTCAGGGGCCCAGAAAGTCTGTCGGACCTCTGCCAGACACAGCTGTCTTAGGTGCTTATATAGGGCCAGTATAAGAGTCCTCCACAAATTTAATCCTGCCGCCCCCATGGGTGGCAGGGAAGGGTGGCGAGCCCCATTTTACACCGCGACTAAGAGCCGGATTTTTGAAGCGTGTAGACACTTAACCCCACCAAGAACCTACCTACCTTTAAGAACCAGATCCCGGTCCACACTCCTCTGCCTGTGGCAGGCCTGGGAACAGAAGCCAGGGGTCCCAACTTCTAGATCAGGAGTGAGCAACCCCTGGTACAGGTGCCAAGAGCCCTGTCCCTCCTTCCCCCGACGCAGCCGGGAGCTTGCTCAAAGCCAGGCTGCCTGGGGATTAACACAAGTCCAGCTAATGCTCCCACCCACCCCTGAAACGGCTCAGCTCTGCATCTTCACTTATTTACTAAAGGACCTGTTGTGAGTAGGACTCTTAGGCTACGTCTACACGTGAAGCCTACATCGAAGTAGCCTATTTCGATGTGGCAACATCGAAATAGGCTATTTCGATGAATAACGTCTACACGTCCTCCAGGGCTGGCAATGTCGATGTTCAACATCGACGTTGCGCAGCACCACATCGAAATAGGCGCTGCGAGGGAACGTCTACATGCCACAGTAGCACACATCGAAATAAGGGTGCCAGGCACAGCTGCAGACAGGGTCACAGGGCGGACTCAACAGCCAGCCGCTCCCTTAAAGGGCCCCTCCCAGACACACTTGCACTAAACAGCACAAGATACACAGAGCCGACAACGAGTTGCAGACCCTGTGCATGCAGCATGAATCCCCCGCTGCAGCAGCAGCAGCCAGAAGCCCTGGGCTAAGGGCTGCTGCACACGGTGATCATAGAGCCCCGCACGGGCTGGAGAGAGAGCGTCTCTCAACCCCCCAGCTGATGGCTGCCATGAAGGACCCCACAATTTCGACGTTGCGGGACGCGGATTGTCTACACGGTCCCTACTTCGACGTTGAACGTCGAAGTAGGGCGCTATTCCGATCCCCTCATGAGGTTAGCGACTTCGACGTCTCGCCGCCTAACGTCGAAGTTAACTTTGAAATAGCGCCCGACGCGTGTAGCCGCGACGGGCGCTATTTCGATGTTAGTGCCGCTACTTCGAAGTCGCGTGCACGTGTAGACATGGCTCCCGTGACTTTGAAAAGGATCCCTGGCACTCGGCCCATACAGAGAGGTCAAATTTCAAGCCTTCTGGCTCAGAAAGGTTGCTGAAGCCTGTCCTAGGTTAAAGTCCTATCCATTAGCTCATCCTTCACCTCTTAGCCTAGGAGGGTTGCAAACTACAGCCGAGCACCATTGTTCGAGCGTCACACCAGGGAGAGAGGAAAGCGTCCCAGGATCCAAACCAGCAACCCCTGCCCCCCCGTCAGTGCCTTTATCGGGCCAGGTGCATGGGGTGGCAGATTCCAAGCCCAGTGGGATCACCTGTCTGACCCACTGATAACAAAGGCCTGGGAACATCCCCTAAATGATTCCCATGGCAGATCAATTAGACAAATATCCAGTCTTGAGCTAAACACGGTCAAGGATGGAGACTCCATCATGATCATTTTAAATCATTCCAACGGTTAATTGCCATCTCTATCACAAATTTACATCTTAGTCCCAGTCTCCACTTGTCCAGTCATTGGATTGTGTTAGGTCTGGTAGACCGAAGAGCCTCAGATGAAATATGTCTTCTCCATAGAGATGCTGCCAGGTCTGGATCAAGTCACTCCTTAACTATCTCTTGGTTCAGCTAAACACAACGAGGAGTTCCAGGGCACCTTGTAGGCTCACAGCTTTATTTGGGCATACGTTTTCATGGATCAAAACCACTTTGTCAGATGCATGAGTGGAAATTGCAGAGGCAGCGATATATGTGGGTGAATTGGCCTCATTAACACTGGCCCTACACTTAGGCCTCCGTTGGAGTGCTGTGTCCAGCCCCGGGTACCACATTTCATGAAAGAGGTGGGGAAATTGGAGAGGGGCCAGAGAAGAGCAACAAGAATGATTAAAGGTCTAGAGAACATGGGCTAGGAGAGAAGACTGAAAGAACTGGTCTTGTTTAGTTTAGAAAAGAGAAGACTGAGAGGGGACATTGATAGCAGTTTTCAAGTACTGAAAAGGAGGAGGTAGAAAAATAGCTCTCCTTGGCATCTGAGGAGAGGACAAGGTGCAATGGGCTTAAACTGCAGCAAGGGAGGTTTAGGTCGGACATTAGGAAAAACTTTCTAGCTGTCAGGGTGGTTAAACACTGGAATAAATGACCTAGGGAGGTTGTAGAATCTCCGTCACTACAGATATTTAAGAGCAGGTTAGACAGACACCTGTGAGGGATGGTCTAGACGGTGCTGGGTCCTGCTGTGAGGGCAGGCGGCTGGACTCGATGGCCTCTTGAGGTCCCTTCCAGTTCTAGCGTTGTATGATTCTGTGATAAGCGACTCCCTTCTTTTGCTATCCTACTACTAATGCACATCCCGCCTCTGCAATTTCCACTCCACGGCCTGACGAAAGCTTACGACAAATAATTCTGTTTGTCCGGAAGGTGCCACGGGACTCCTCGTTGCGTTGGAAGGTACAGACCAGCACGGCAGCCCCTCCACGACTTTATGCACCGTAGATCGAGCTCTCTTTGTCTCTCGCCATGACGCCGGTTTTGTAAAGCTTCTCTGACCTCTCTCCAATTTACCAACAGCTTTTCGGGAGTTGACCCAGGGTCACTGCAGCAGTCACGCCAATGCCAAAAACAGAGAAGAAAGAACCTTTGTGCCCCTACTTGAGAGCCCCTCTTCAGGCAGCCGAGGAGGGCAGGAGCCTTTTGGCCCCAGGGTCACCCTGGGAGATCACACTCAACTTATTATCCCAGTTTGTAGCCAGCCTGTCCTGTTTCCTCTAAGGTTTGTCCCTGTCTGGCAGGGACACAAAATTGGCCGTGGCTTTGCCCAGTATCATCACGGGTGCCTGGAGGTCACCATTTCACAGAGGCTTGCTGCCCCACCAGCGCATGCCTGGAGGCTTCATTCCTGGATATCCCCTTTCACTAAAGATTCATCTTGAATGCCTGGACACTCCAGGGATGGCAACCCTACGCCCCGCTGGTGTGGCCTGTGTCTTCTCGGGGGGGCCCCAGTGGCGGCCCCTGTTTGTCACACCTCTGAGCCAGCCCAGGCCTGACTTGTGAATCACACCCACACCTACTGCTAGAGGTTGCAAATGAACAAAGCGAGGGGCCGTATGTACCCATAGAAACAGTCTGTGCCTCAAGGACCTTACAAGACCCAGCCTAGGGGAGGGAAACTGAGGCACAAGTGAGGCTCACAGCAGGACAGCGGCGGAACCGAGACAAGAACACATGAGGCCAGGCCAGGAGCCCCGTCTGACCTTTTGCCTTTTTTAGCCATTTCTAAACACGCCCTGTGGGGTCTCTCCTCACCACACTCTCGTGCTGGGAAGAACCCCACGCGGGTGCGACCCTGCCACCGCTGGCGTGAAGTCGCACACCCAGTGCGGGTGCACTCACGCCTCCTGGAGGACGCCACGATGCGGTGCAGTCGCCCTGCTGGGCTGCACAAGCTCCTCCCGGGGGGCAAGGTTACGCTGGTGGGGATAAGGCGGGGTGTGCTGGAAAACGGCACCCTCCAGGTGTCCTCTGCAATACTGGCTAAGCCCAGATCTGGGTCTGGAGCTGTGCGGGATGGGGACAAACCTGACAAAGCTGGGACAAACCAGCTTAGAAGCAAACACAGGGCCTGCCTGTGCCCACAGCCCCACTGGGGTCAATACAGCCAGCTGTGCAGGGAGGGGGGTAAGTCCCTTCACATGCAACATCTGCGTGCCCGTGACCAGACTTAAGCCTTTTGAAGTCAATGAGAGTCCAAGGCCAGGGAACCACACGGGTCAGCAGAGCAGAGGCAGCACCCAGCAGGGATGCTGCGGCAGGTCTGCCAACCCGGAGTCACTGGCTGGTGAGGCCAGGAGGGACCTTGTTCTGCTGTCCTAGGGCAGAGAATTTCCCCAGGGACCAGCCCCAGCACTTGGGGAGGAGCTCAAGTGGATGCACTAGAAAGAGATGACTCATCTTGGCTCCAAGAGAGCATGTGGTGGGAGCCACCCCCTCTGGAGGTCCACTGTTCAGTGAGCTTTGCATGGGCTGGCAAACAGGAGCCAGAGAGGTGAAGTAACTGGCCCAGGTCCACACACAGAACTTGGGTCTCCCGGAGCCCAGGCTAACACTCGCCTACTTAGCAGCACTGCCTCCTCCAAGGAAACTCAGCTGTTTCAATCAGTAGCATGAGGTTTTCATGCACGATCCATATGTCCTGCTCCCCCCAGAAATCTACAAAAGCAGGGCGCCTTCTTTGTGAGTTCTGCCTCAGTGCCAGAGAGCAGCAGAATGACGGGGAACCCCTTTTGATGTTTTCACAGCAAAATGCATTAAGGAAACACAAGGCTGAGGATTTCACACAGGAGGACAGCAGAGCAACTCAAGACCAGGGCTCGGACTCCAGCTGCAGATTTTAATTAGACCCCTTTGGAATATTAAAAATTGGAGGATTTTCTATCAAAAACTCTCTCTCCCCGCAGCACAAACTACCCTCTGAAACTCTCAAACACCTGTGTTCAAAAAATCCAAACCAAACGATTCCAATTGCTGAAAGTTTTCCATTGTGAAAAGTTGATGGGTTTGGTTTTTTTTCCCACAAAAAATAGACACCTGAATTCATCTTTTTAGCAGAAACCTGAAAACTCGCAATGAAATTGGAAAATCTCCATGAAATTGACCAGCTTGCAGCAAAAACGCCATTTCCCCTTGGAAAACCATCCAGCTGGGAAAATTTTCAGCCAGCTGGAATGAGAACCACCACCCCTGACTCTTTCACCGCCGCACCAAGGCCTTGTCCGTGGTGCAGGGGGCCTTATTCGCTATTCCCTGCCCCCTTGCAAGACGCGTTCAGGCCCGGACAGAGCTGCAGACCACAGCGTTCTCTCTACTTTTTTCCATCCATAAATTATGTTGTGTGCACCACCAACAGAAGCACACTCTGCTGGCTGTGGGTGCTCTATGAATCAGCTGGGCAGCATCTGAATCTCTCCTGGGTGACCGCTCACGCGCACAGCTTATAGGGACCACTGGCAGGCAGTAGCCAGGGCTGGATGCTCACTATGGAGATTAGCCTGGCACAGCCCCACAACGCAGCACAAATGGGCTAGGTCTGCGCAGGATATAGCTTGGTGGGTCGGAGTTTGAAGTGTAGAGCAGGTGTTTGCTGACAAAAGGATCCTTCTGCCAATACGGATGTGTCTACGCCTGACCAATGGAATAATGCTGATGGTGCTGTCAAAACCTGATGGACCCTAGAAAGCTCGGAAATACAGGAGCTCATCTCAGACTCTCCTTTGCAGCCCTTGGTGCCAGTGCAAAGGGAGTGTGAAACATCAGCCGTGCTAATCTACTAGTGACCAGTAGCCACGAGCGCACAGAACTCTTCCGGTGCAAAGCCAACTGAGTACCAGGGCCTGGGATTTAAGTGCTGGCACAACAGTCTGTATTACATCTGTGTCATATCTGTTAGTCTATAAGGTGCCACAGGACTTCTCGTTGAGTCTGCGTTACAGTAAACTCTCGATTTAATGGACCCCAATTTAATGGGCATCAGAAATAAGGGACTCTTGTGAGAGTGCCCAACATGGAGCAGCTCGTGGCAGGGGGGGCCCAGACGCTCTGCTCTGGAAAGAGCACAAAGAGCCCACTGCCGAGCTCTCTCTCCCGACCACATCATGTTCCTCCCATGTCTCGGACAGAGCTCTCCCTAGTGCACCTTGCAAGGTGCCTCCATTCCTGCAGATTCAGACTGAACGGACTTTTGGCATTAACAGACACCCCTGGCCCCCTATTAGTCCATTAAATCCAGGGTTTACTGTACTGCAGGGGGAGCTGCTCTGGCGTAACCTGAGTCTGCACAAGGGCTTCGCTCCCACGCGGCTGCGCCAGGTCGATAACAACCTGAGCTTCCCACTGGGGGTTTCCTTATGCGCTCAGAGCTGCCCCTTTGCACACACAACTGTACTCGAACTAAGACAATCACACGAGAACTGCCAAATGGGGCTTTGAAAGCGTGGATGAATTAGGCCACACGGTCCTGCCTGGGTAGTCTATGGCCAGGGAATCAGAGGCACCGATTCTTGTCTGAGATTGCAGAGTCAAATTCCAAGGTGGGAAAAGAACCCAGGGGTCTTGACTCTCAGCAACCTCTGCTCTAGCCACTAGACATCACTCTTCTCCTGAAGCTGGGAATAGAACCCAGAAGTCCTGACTGACTGCCCAACTCACTGCCCAACCTATTACACCTCACTTCCCCCAAAAGCCAAGAACAGAACCCAGGTGTCCTGATTCTCAGCTCTCCCCCGCCATAAAAAGCAACAGGCTCAGGTCTTTCTCTACACAATCGCTAGGTTACTCAATATGGCCACTTTTATCTCAAAGGTTTGCCTCACCCCGTCCTCAGCAATCTTATTAACCTTTCCCTGACTGAAGTCCTTGTGGTCAGAGGCAGCCTCCTCTTCCTCCCCCAAGATTTGCCCTGGAACACAAGAACTCTGGGGAAGGCAAGTTTTTAAACCAAGCAGTGGCCTGGCAGAAGGAGGTTCTCCACCGCAGCCAGATGTAACCGCACGGACAAGGATGAAGCCAAGCAAACCAGACCTCGTGTGGCTGGTTTCTGCTCCAGCCAGGAGAGACCGTGGTGCAGTGACTGGAGAGCTGGACTTGGGACTTGAAGTAGATTCTGTTCTTGGGGGGCTCTGTGTGTCACCCCATAGGCAAAGTCACAGCCCCACCCAGGGCCCCAGTTTCCCTATCTGCCTTATCAGGTCAGATGACACTGATCTTACTCAGTGAGGTGCTTGGAGATCTTGGGGTGAAGCCCATGGGGGTGGAGCATGCTACTTCCCGACAACAGTCGCAGAAGGGTGGGCTGAAGCCCCCATGTAAGTGGGGTGTGCCACTACAAACTGACTGTCGCAGAGGGGTGGCGGAACCCCCCCCCCCCGCAGGTGGGTTGTGCCACTACTCACTGACAACAGTCGCAGGGGGTGGGTGACGCCCCACGTAGGTGACACAGACAGCAGTTGCTGGGCAGGGTGAAACTCTCATGTGGATGGGGTGTGCTTCCACCGACTGACAACAGCCGCAGGGGGCTGGTGAAGCCCCACGTGCGAGGGGCGTGCTCCCACTCACTGACAACAGCCGCAGGGGGCCAGTGAAGCCCCACGTGCGAGGGGCGTGCTCCCACTCACTGACAACAGCCGCAGGGGGCCAGTGAAGCCCCACGTGCGAGGGGCGTGCTCCCACTCACCGACAACAGCCGCAGGGGGCCGGTGAAGCCCCACGTGCGAGGGGCGTGCTCCCACTCACCGACAACAGCCGCAGGGGGCCGGTGAAGCCCCATGTGCGAGGGGCGTGCTCCCACTCACCGACAACAGCCGCAGGGGGCCGGTGAAGCCCCACGTGCGAGGGGCGTGCTTCCACCGACTGACAACAGCCGCAGGGGGCCGGTGAAGCCCCACGTGCGAGGGGCGTGCTTCCACCGACTGACAACAGCCGCAGGGGGCCAATGAAGCCCCACGTGCGAGGGGCGTGCTCCCACTCACCGACAACAGCCGCAGGGGGCCGGTGAAGCCCCACGTGCGAGGGGCGTGCTCCCACTCACCGACAACAGCCGCAGGGGGCCGGTGAAGCCCCACGTGCGAGGGGCGTGCTTCCACCGACTGACAACAGCCGCAGGGGGCCAATGAAGCCCCACATGCGAGGGGTGCGCTCCCACTCGCTGACAACAGCCGTGGAGGGAAAAACCGGGACCGGAGATCAGAAGGGCGCTCTGATGTCACTGCCTCCCACACAGGCTCCCTGCCAGACCCGCCCCTCCATAAGCTCCTCCCACTCCACCTTCACACTGCCCGCCACGGCACCTCTAAAGGCTGTTCCAGCCCCTCCCTCCCCTGTGGTTAGATACGCGGGTCTAGTTCCCATCTCTTCCTGCATAATCCCCCTCCCCCCGGCTGTTTCTGGGCCAGCGCGGTTCTGCAGCTTCTGAGGTTGGGTGCCACTCACAGCCCCTGGCAACTCGGGGTGGCCCCACCTGGGGGTCATGACCCCTGCTTGGGTGCCACGCTCTCCAAGAGTGATATGGGAGCCCATCGCACAGCGGCGTCTTCTCCAGCATGGGCTGGGCATGCCCCTCTACCACCCAGCGGATACTGGCAGCGCATGGCTCAGGTTAGGCCCAGCCGTCCCTCCACTGTGACGCCGAGGAGCCAGCCAAGCCAAATTTGCATGAGTGGCTCTGCAACCCAAGGAACCTGGCTGTGATGCCACTTGCAGAAACCTCACCCAGCTGTCCCCTGCTCCCTCCCACCAGAATGCTCTCTGACCCCGAAGAACCAAGCCCAGCCAGCCCTCGAGGACAGAAGCAGCTGCCATGGTATAGAATAAGAACATAAGAATGGCCATACTGGGTCAGACCAAAGGTCCATCCAGCCCAGCATCCCATCTGCCGACGGTGGCCAATGCCAGGTGCCCCAGAGAAGGAGAACAGAAGACAATGATCAAGTGATTTATCTCCTGCCATCCATCTCTTGCCCTTGTTCTGAAGGCTAGGGCACCATACTTTATCCCTGGCTAATAGCTATTTATGGACCTAACCTGCAAAAATTTATCAAGCTCTTTTTTAAACCCTAATAGAGTCCTGGCCTTCACAGCCTCCTCGGGCAAGGAGTTCCACAGGTTGACTGTGCGCTGTGTGAAGAAAAATTTCCTTTTATTAGTTTTGAACCTACTACCCAACAATTTCATTTGGTGTCCCCTAGTTCTTGTATTATGGGAAAAGGTAAATAATTTTTCTATATTCACTTTCTCCACACCATTCATGATTTTATATACCTCTATCATATCGCCCCTCAATCGCCTCTTTTCCAAACTGAAAAGTCCCAGTCTCTCTAGCCTCTCCCCATATGGGACCCGTTCCAAGCCCCTAATCATCTTAGTTGCCCTTTTCTGAACCTTTTCTAATGCCAATAAGACAATCACAGGGCTGGAAGAGACCTCAGGAGGTCATTGAGTCCAACCCCCTGCTTCAAGCAGGACCAACCCCCTACTAAGTCATCCCAGCCAGGACCTTGTCAAGCTGGGACTTAAAAACCTCAAGGGATGGAGAATCCACCACCTCTCTAGGCAACGCATTCCAGTGCTTCGCCGCCCACCTGGTGAAGTAGCTTTTCCTAATATCCAACCTAGACCTCCCCCTCTTCAACTTCTGACCATTGCTCCTTGTTTTGCCATCTGTCATCACCGAGAACAGTTTCTCACCCTCCTCTTTGGAGCTCCCCTGCAGGAAGTGGAAGGCTGCTATTAAATCACCCCTCAGTCTTCTCTTCTGTAAACTAAATAAGCCCAAACCCCTCAGCCTCTCCTCACAGGTCTTGTGCTCCAGCCCCTGAATCATTTTTGTTGCCCTTCGCTGAACCTGCTCCAGCAGATCCACGTCCTTTCTATACTGGGGGGCCCAGAACTGGACACAATATTCCAGATGTGGCCTCACCAGTGCTGAACAGAGGCGAACAACAGTGGGGCCTGGGGATGTCTGAACGTCTCTAGCACTTACCGAGTTACTGTGTATATTTCTTACCACCACGTACAATAGCGAGCAAACCCGGGGATGTCCACACTGACACGCTATTTACTTGTGTGTGACAGGACAGTGCAGCTTACAGCAGCCCAGAAAGGTTGACTCATACTGATCTAGCACTTGCAGCCACGGATGTTAACAGCCTGTGCCACAGCAGCTGTGGGAAGCAGAGGGTGCTCAGGGAAGCGTGACCATTCAGCAGCTCCAGTGGGGACACTTCAGAGGAAAGACTGGCGAAGCTAAGGCCAAGGGCATCAACCTACAGTTTAGCAGCCACGCCTCTCTCTTCGGTCCAAGTGGTTGGCTGTTCAGAGCTCTGCTGTTCACACTGAGCTCAGAGGGAGGCGTGGGTGGTGGGCACAGGTGTGTTTAGACACATAGGCTGTGTCTACACTAGCCCAGACCTTATTCATACATATTCAGCGCCTCATTAGCACGCCGGCAGCCGCAGCACTTCGAAATTGCTGCGGCTTGTCCAGACAGGGGTCCGTTTTGAAAGGACCCCAGCAACTTCAAAATCCCCTTATTCCTAGCAGCAGATAGGAATAAGGGGATTTCGAAGTTGCCAGGGTCCTTTTGGAAAGGGGGCCCCAACTGGATGAGCCGCAGCTGCTGGCATGCTACTGAGGCACTGAATATTTATTTCAGCGCTTCATTAGTAAACTTCAAAATGGCCATTTGCATGGCTATTTCGAAGGTTTGGGCTAGTGTAGACGTAGCCATAGAGATAACTTCAGACTCGAAGGAAGCCCCGCTTGTCACAGGATAACGAACCACTGAGAAACCAGAGCTGGGGAGCAGGTGCACTCAGGCAGGCGAGGTCTTTAAATCTTTGTAACAGCCTCGTTCTTTTCGCATCGGAGGCCTGGGCCGCATGCAGGACTTGCCGGGGGGAGGTCTCTGGCAGGGGCTGTGCAGGAGGCTGGAGGGGATGATCTCTTCCGATCTTAGAGTCCAGGAATCCCATGAAACTGGGATTCTGGCCTGCAAGCAGGGGCCTTTCCCACCAAACTCTGTGCCTGGGTCTCTGTTCCCTCACCCCTGTGACGAGCAAAATCTCCAGAGAGCTCCAAAGCCATGTGTACATAAGAGCCCTCCGCTGACTCTCGCTGCATAGACAGATTCAGACGTTCCCAGGCCCCACGAGCTATCATCCAGCCCAGTATTACGCAGGGCCCACCAGTAAGTCCGAGGGCAGAGATCTGTTCGAAAAAACTGCCAATCGTGATTTAAAAATCACCAGTGAGGGAGAATCCACCACAACTCTCGGCAAACTGGTCCTAAGGTGAATTGCTCTCACGGTAAGGTAACCATCTGTCCCGTATTGGGTGGGACGGTCCTGTACTTGGGACACCCAAAAGGCTCCTGACTTATTTTTTAAAAGGGATGAATTGTCCTGTATTTGGGCCGTCCCCGTCTCGCTTCACTGCCCTGAGCCTCGGGGAAGCAGAGGGAGCGTGGGCAGCTGCAGCTTCTCCGGGGGTCCAGGGAAGGGCCAGGGACCGCAGCTTCCCTGGGGCTTCTGGGGGAGGGCCAGCAGCTGCCACCTGCTTCCCGGATCCCTGGGGCTTGGAGAAGCTGCCCCTCACCCCCATACCTCGGGACAGGGAGATATGGTCGCCTTATCTCAGGGTTAAAAATTGATGCCTTATTTCCAGTCTGAATTTGTCTAGCTGCAGCTGTGAGCCACTGGACTGTTAGACTTTCCTCTGCCAGACTGAAGTCCTCAGCTGATTGTTCAGTATTTGTTCCCCGTATAGACCGGGATCAAGTCACCCCTTAACGGTCTCTTTGTTAAAAGGTCTCACTCCCATTCCTCCTGGGCATGAAGTGCAATACTGAAGAAAACAACACCTAGATAATAAATTTCAGCTCCAAACTTTCTCCCAGGCTTGGCTGAATCTAAGGTTCCTCCCTCAGGGCTACCACCCCCTAAATCCTCCCTCCCCAGAAGCAACCAGAGGTCCCGTGGTACCTGATAGACTAACGGATATTTTGGAGCATCAGCTTTCGGGGGCAAAGACCCGCTTCATCAGTTGCATCAGTCACGCTAGTCTATCAGGTGCCACAGGACCTCTGGTTGTTTTGTGAAGATACAGACTAACACAGCTACCTCGCTGATACTTCCCTCCCCAGAGAACCCCTCCCTTCCCTCAGAGCCAGCTAATCTAAAGTTAATGAGCCACCTGCACCAGTCAGTCAGCAGAACGCCTTTAACTCTATTATGCCAGGATCAACAAGGTGGGTTCCTGCCTCCCCCGACCCCCACAGAGCAGACACTGCTTGCCTCTTCTGTGGGGCTGAGCCCCAAAATTGGAATGCCCTGAAATCATTATAAATGTCCATGCATCCACTCTCACAGCCTGGCTCAGTGGGCAAGGGGATGATCATAATTTACACCCACCAGGGACAGGAGAGAAATTTGATGCCAGTCAATGAGAGTCAGGGGACGGGGAGGACTCTCGAAAGGGAACATTCCAGTTCTGCCATTGATTCCAAGCAGGACCTCAGGCATGTCACGTCATTGCTTGCTGCCTCAGTTTCCCACCTGTGAAATGGGCATAACAGTGCTGCCTGCGAACGCTTTGGGCAGGTCCTGTCTCTCACTATGGGCCTGTGCTGTCCATGGCACACTGGGGTTCAAATCTCAGGGTGTGCACAGCCCCAGGCTTCCTGGCTGACAGATCTTCCAGGAAGCTTCATTGTTTAGGGGACTTAAACCTGGAGCTTGAAGCACTGTCAACGAGGGAGGTTTCTGCACTGGCTGGGAGAGATGGGGAGAGAGAAGAGCTCAAAGGGTGGCTCCCACTTCCACTGCTAGCAGTTCCCACAGAGGGTGGCATCTAGGAGCAGACAGAGCAGATCTGGGAGAACAGGGGCAGCTCTGAATGCCTGGTCCCTCTTGGAACCCAATCGAGCGATTGCCTAGGGCAGCACAACCCCCAAATTGCAGCGTCAGGACTTGGCCAAGATCTGGTTTTGGGATGCCCTCGATTGCAAAGGCAGCAAGCTCCCCGCCCACAGCACCCACTGTGCTGCGTGCAGGAGGTGGGCATTCAGACCCTCTGGGACAGGTTGGGCTACTAGGCATTAAAAGCTGACTTTGCAGGATACAGGTGCACAGGGGGTCAGGGACCCACATGGCCAATGCCTCCTTTGAGCTCTCTGAAATCTGTTGCAAGGGTCCTTGTACCAGGGCTAGCCCGGGGTGGAAGGAAGCATGGTAGGGTGGCTAAAGCTAGGGGTACTGGGTACCTAGGGACCTGGGATTGGGTTCTAGCTCCGGGAGGGTCATGTGGTCAGAGCAGGTGTAGACTAGGTGCCAGGATCAGTGAGATTTATTCCCAGTTTGGGGGCAGAAAACAGGAGCTGAGTAGCTGGGGGCGCTGGGAGCCAGGACTCCCAGGTTCTAGTCCCAGCTCTGCCAACACATGTGTTTGTAACCCCTGACACACCATTCCCCCACCCTCCTAGACCAGAGGTTCCCAGCTTGGGGCCCCTGAGGTTATTGCAGAGGTATGTGAAAATAGATACATAAAAATGATCAAAGAAACTAAGTTTTAAATGAATTGCAAAGTTACAATCAATTATTTTTCAATTAAATCACTTCCAGTCATGTTAGGAGTTGCAGTCCAAAAATCTACGTGGCGGTTTTCTTTTTCATTTTAAGAAGCATACACAGTGGATAGAATTGGCTTTGATGGGGGTCTGCAAATGGTTAGGGGGTGGCTGGGGATCTGTGAATGATGGGGGGTGATTGGGGTACAAAGACTGGGAACCACTGCTCTAGACAGTTCAACCTCAAGTTGAATGAGACCCTGATAAGGGTCTTCAAACATGTAAAGGGCCATTATAAAGAAGATGGTGACCAGTTGTTTTCCATGGCTGCTGAAGGCAGGATGAGATGTAAGGGGCTTACTCTGCCGTGGGAGAAATTAGGACCAACATTCTCTTGGGGGAGAGCAGCTCTGCACCAGGCTCCCGCGGGAGGTTTAGGGGCTCCCCATCGTTAGCGTTTTTTAAGAACATGTTGGACAAACGCCTGATCCTGCCTCAGCACAGGCAGCTGGTGGATACATTGAAGGGTAGGGACAGAGTCCAGAGTGACCTACACAAATTGGAGGATTGAACCAAAAAAATCTGATGAGGTTCAATGAGGAGAAGTGTAGAGTTCTGCGCTTGGGACGGAAGAATCCCAAGCACTGTTACAGGCTGGGGACTGACTGGCTAAGGAGAAATGCAGCAGAAAAGGCCCTGGGAATTACAGTGGATGAGAGGCTGGATATGAGTCAACAGTGTGCCCTTGTAGCCAAGAAGGCTGATGGCATATGAGGGTGCATTAAGAGAAACATTTCCAACAGATCTAGAGAAGCTATTTTTTCCTTCTATTCAGCACTGGTGAGGCCACATCTGGAGTACTGCGTCCAGTTCTGGGGCCTCAAGTACAGAAAGGATGTGGATGCATTGGAGAGGGTTCAGCGGAAGGCAACAAAAATGACTGGGGGCTGGAGCACCTGACGTGTGAGGATGGGCTGAGGAATTTGGGCTTATTTAGTTTGCAGAAGAGAAGACTGAGGGGCGATTTAATAGCAGCCTTCAACTTCCTGAAGGGGAGCTCTAAAGATGGTGGAGAGAAACTGTTCTCAGTGGTGACAGATGGCAGAACAAGCAGTAATGGTCTGAAGTTACAGAGGGGGAGGTGTAGGTTGGATATTAGGAAAAACTATTTCACCAGGAGGGCAGTGAAGCACTGGAATGTGTTACTGACAGACGTGGTGGAATCTCCCTCCCTAGGGGTTTTTAAATCCTGGCTTGACATAGTCCTGATTGGGATGATTTAGTGGGGTTGATCCTGCTTGAAGCAGGGGGTTGGACTTGATGACCTCCTGAGGTCCCTTCTAGCCCCGGGATTCCATGATTCAATGACCTTTTGAGGTCCCTTCCAGCTCACTGTTTATGATTTCCACAGTAGCTGAGCCCTTCATGCACCCTTCCCCCGCAGCTTCCCCATTCACCCCATAGCACAGATGGGGAAACTGAGCCACAGAATGCCTGAATGACTTGCTCAAGTCTAGGGTAGAGTGGGGACCTGAACCCCAGTCTCCTGAGTCCTATACCACAGCCCTTACCCTGGGCCAGCTGGCCCCTCTGTGCCTCAGTTTCCCCCAGTTGTAGAAGGGTGAGAAAGCCCTGTAGAAACGTGCTTTCAGAGCCCTGATGAAAATGATTACTGGTACTGTGCTCCTGACGAGCACCACACGTGTCTTATTTGGCAAGGGGAAGAGGAAGGGGAGATGTCCAGCGAGACAGACAGACACCGTCTCAGACAGACGGACCCTGGGATCTGGCACAGCCCTCGAGTCCCTGAGCAAGCACTGGACTGACCCGTCACAACCTGCTTTTCCACTGCTCATTTGCCCCAGAGGCAGCTGGACCAATCTTGCAGTAAGGGACGTAGTGTGCTGCATGCAAGCCGACTTCAGGGCTGGCTTTCCAATGCTGTGGAGTGCCCCTGACTGCCTCTCCATCAACAGGAGACAGGCCCCTCTGACAACTGAGCCCCCCGGGATGCTAAGCAAGTGGCTCCCCGGATTCTAGGAGATTTGATACCCATTCAGCCCTACCCACCACTCCTTTCTGACCCCTTTGCCGCCACTGCTCCTTTAAGGCTTCATGGAAATTAGTCATCTTTGGATTGGAGGTAAAACTTCTGTAAGCCAAGAGGATGGCCCGGAGGAGAAACCTAACAGCTGCAGCTTTGCAAAGGTATGGAATTTGGGAGGCTCTTCCTTCCCATGGGAACACACAACTACGGTTCCCTGCCTACCCTCCTTGGTGGAAAAGGAAGAGAGGGGGACACAGGCCTGTTATTCCTCTTCCTTGGATTCGATGGGCAAAGCTTTGCAAGAGCAGCTCCTGGTTTTAAGGCTTTCTTATTGAGTGCTCCATCGTAGGACCCTGGAGCCCGATCTCCTTTGGTGCTGAGCACTCAGCGCTGAAGCATCTTGTCTCCACATGAGCCTCCGAGAACCGACCCCTCCAAAGAAAATGTGGCCTTATGCATTTCTCTACTCTGCCCTCCGACAACTCTGGAGAGCTCAGACCACCAGGACGTCCAGGTGCCAAGAAGACTTCCAGGGAGGTGGCACCCATCGTATGTTGCCTAGAAGTCTGCAACACTAGATGCCGGGTCTGAAGCCAGTGGCAACAGCCCTTCCTAGACGAGAAGACAGTGGAAGGAAAGGACGTACCACGGATTTCTGAGACAGCCCAATACTCCTGGACCATGGTTGAAGCCAGAGCCTGGCTGACTGCTGCCTCTTTGCCAGCGCCAGGCTGGGTCCTACACCACATTAGACAGTCTGACACGTCTGCAGAAATAGCCTCTGAGGTCTGATCGCATCCCAGCATCGCTGCAGGAATCAGACACACCTTCAGCCTGTTTCCAGGGGGACTTGCAGCTCCAGCTTGACCTCAGCACCCTGAGGATCAGGCTTCCCAGCTTTCAAGGAGCTGTCCAGAGGGGACTTTTCCTGCGTTTGACGACAAAGAGGTGGCCTTTCCTACTAATGTTACCTACCCACCAGCACCGGTGACAGGCTTTTCCACTGTGCCATCTCTGGGCCAGTTATTCCAGCCATACCTAAAAGGGGCTGTTTTGTGTTTCCCTCCAAAGCTAATGGCACTAGCCTGCCGTGGGAGCTGCGAGATCGTCTCTGATCTGGTTTGCAAACCTCAGCGTCGTGGTGTGCTGGGAACACGGGCCGGATGAAGCAGGTGGGGGGAAATGACGGGATGGCTCCAGAGGAGCGAGCATGGAACCCTGAACATGGCTTTTAGAAGGCAGGGAGCTTTCTTATCCCTGCCGGTGACAAAGGGGGTGGGGGGGAAAGGTTTATCTCCCCCACCCCCACTGAGCCAACCCTCAAACCCTGACCAACAGGTGGTGTATCTGAGAACCGGCCAGGGCAACCCAACAAAGTCAACAGAATGAGGCCATGTGACAACAGCTGGGGATCTGGCTCAGCGCCCCTTAATTTCTGCTGCTGGGTCTTCTCTCTGGGGTTCTGGCAGGCTCCTCCTGGCTGGTGGAACCATGATCCTGAGGGGTGGAGTGGTGGGGGGGTGGTCAGTATCACAGATCTATCGTTCTAAAGGCGGATGTCTTCTCCGCCTCGGCTGATGGATTCAGCTGCTAAGGGGGGCGGCGACAGGCTTAGCATGTGGCCCCACCTTGGCCGGAGGGGGATGGAGTGCCACACGGACCAGGGCTGGGTGACTCTGCCCCTTCCGAGCAAGAGATACCGATGGTGGGACTTGCAGCTGAAAATAAACCCCTACCTCGCACAGTGACAAGGGGTCCATCCTCCTCTGTCCTCTCCCCTCCAGCAACCCTGTGGGTCACCCTCTGCCCCTTCTCCCCGCTGGGCAAGGGGATTTAGAAACAAGCAGGCTCTGGAGTCATAGCATCAGAGAACACCAGAGCGGGAAGGGACCCGAAGGTCACCACATCCAGTCAAGATCATCCCTGTCCGATATGTATCCAACCTGTTCTTCAACAGTTCCAGTGATGGAGATGCCACCTCCTCCCCAGGCAATTCATTCCCACCCCTGGATTCTGCCTGCCCCCTCCCCGCTTTCATCCTGTGTACGGAGCTCGTCCTGGGTCACTGCCCAAGGAATGAGCCGTGGCCATGGGCACAGCTCATCCGTCCCTGCTGAGTTGCTGCCATCCAGTGCCAGCAGGGCTGTAGGGCGCTGGGGCATTGGAAGTGGTACAGGGCAGAGAGCTGCTGGCATCTCTGCGGCCTGGCTGCTAGGGGAGCGAGGGGTCTGTGGATGTGCAACATGGCTGAGACCATGCTGGGTGAACGATGCTATTTATAGGTCATAGATTCCCTGGCAGGTGAGCCCCCTGTGATCATCCAGTCTGGCCCCTGTGCAGCACCGGCTGGAGACGGCCCCCAGGATTGCTAGGGCAGAGCTTTGAGCAAAACATCCACCCTTGATTGAAGAATTACCAGGGAGGGTGAATCCACGCCCCCCCAGGGAAGCTGGACAAGAGACACCCGTGAGGCTGGCAGCTTAGAGAGAGGAAGAGCAACGATGGGCCCCCATGACATAGTACCACTTACACCTGTGATCTGGGGATGCTCCCACATTCCTAGGCAACGGCCCTGGGATGCAGCTTCATCTGTCCATCCTCCCTCCCCTGGGCCTGAGCACAGCGCGAAGCTCGGTCCCACCTGGACCGCTTGCTGGACTGTAAGGTGCTTCCCTGCGTGACGTGGGGGTTGGGAGCAGGAGCCTCTCTCATTTTCTCATCCCAGAGTGGAATAAATTTTGTTCTCTGCACCAAGGTACGTGCCCATGCACACCACCACCAACAGAAACACTAATCAGCTGGGCGGCACCTGACTCTCTCTAGGGCAGCCGCCCAAGCACTCAGCTGAGAAGGAATAAACGGAAGAATAAATACACTGCAGACTGAAGCGCTTTGAGATGTGCCGTAGAGGAGCCAGGTGGTGTAAATGATTACAGCCGTACAGCTTGCAATGCACCGCACCTTGGAACACATGAAGTTAGCCCTGCCCTGTGCACAACGCCCGTCCCACCCACTCACTGCTGGGCACTGGGTCGCCCGAGGGCTCCATCCTTTGTGTGGGTCGGGACGTCAGCTGAGAGTTCCAGCCGACTGACCTCCCACAGGGCGACCCAAGGCAGGCGTGGCCGATACATAGGCTGCTTCCTCCCCATCAGACACCAGCACCACCGATGCACCTGTGCCCAGCTTCTCCGTCGCCAAGTGCAGCCAGAGCCTCTGATGGCGCCTGGCTCCACTCATTGGAGGGGAGCACCAATGATTTAACAGGCACTGTGGGTCTCAGGCCACAGCTCAAATCCAGGCCCTGCTCTTGCAATTAAACCGCTTTAACACGCCCGGCCAGGGAGGCCAGACCTGCTCCGACCTGGACCAGAAAACTGAGTCACATTAGCACGGGAGTGCCTGGCCTCACGGCACTCACACCCTGGCTCAGCCCTGAGGGGAGGTAGCCTGGCAATGAGCGATAGAGGTAGGGGTGCAGCATAGTACGAATTTCCAACACGTGTGCTGGCGGGAGGGCTGAGGCTCACAGCATCTGCTCCAGGGAATTCTCAGTGTGGATCAGAGCCAAGGTCCCTCTAGCCTGGTATCCCCTCCAGAGGCATCCAGCACTGGACCCTTTGGAAGAAGGCGTCAGAGCCCGACAGTAGTGCTGGCTGCAGGGCAATCCGGGGTCTAACTGAGGAGGACGGTGGCAGGGATTTCCCTTCCTGACCCTCTGCAGCACTCAGCCCTGAAGCATCACATTTACTCAGGGGCTCCTGACTTCGCAAGCGTCACCATTCCCACAGCCAACCAATCGCAAGGGAGGAATCCCTCCGGCTGGCAGGTGGGCTTCTAACAATTCCATGCACCTCTCCTTTCAAAGTGCTTTGCAATTGATGGGCAAGTACCCCTAGCTCCATTTCACAGAGGGGGAAACTGAGGCGCAGAGCCGGGCACTGATTTGTGAAAGCTCACAGTGGGGGTCTGTTGCAAAGTGGGCCTGAGAACCCCGGAGTCTGACTGCCGTTCTAACCACTAGACCCCTCTCCCTTGCCAGAGTTAGCTGGAACTCCTGACTCCTCGCGTTCCTGTTTTAATTACAAAACACTGCCACCTCCCACTGCCCACCCGGAACTAGTGATAGAACCCAGGAGTCCTGGGCCCCATTATCTCCTGCTCTCACAGCTACACCCCACCTCCCTGCCAGAGCTGGAGATGGAACCCAGGAGTCCTGACTCTGCTCCCTCTTGCTCTAACCACTAGACCCCACACCCATCCTTTTGCAAAAGAAGCTAAGAAGGGCCAGCATGCTGCTTTTAATGGCACAGGCCACTTGCGCCACAGACCCCTGTTGTGTGGCTGTCCCCCGCGTGCTGAGAGGTAACAGCCTGCTCTGCTGCCTGCTGGGAGGGGTAGCTGCCTCTCAGGCAGTAGGGAAGCTGTTTCTCTTTGGTTGCGGTCTCTCCCTCCGTATGCAGCTATTCCTGCCGCAAATCTTTCATCAGTCTCACTACAGCTAAACAAAGGGTCAGCTGCACCACTAGGGATCACTCTCCTCCCAGGGGCAGGGATAAGGGAACCTAGCAGAGCTGACTCCCAATCCTTCTTGCTGCAACCACTAGGCACCACTTTCCTCCAAGAGCTGGGAACAGAGCCCAGGAATTCTGACTCCCAGCCCCTCCTGCTCTAAACCACCAGACCCCTTCCACCCCTTGACCAAATTCCCAGCTATCGCCTCTTGCTTTGAGCATGAAATCACAATTTCTCCTGGCATGCTCAGGCCTAGCAACTAACTCTTGGTGCCACCCCAGACAAGAGGGTCTCCTTTCCTTGGCTGTTTGTTACACGTGGGTCTGGAGCAGCCAGTCAGGTGCCAGCTGCCAGCGTTTGTTTACATCTTTCAACAGGGCTATCATCCACCATGGGGCATGCCCCAAATCCACAGAAGGAGACCAGCACATTCCCCGCTCCAGTCATGTCTTCTGCCAGGGTTCACGAAGCACTTTCCCCAACATGAACAAAGCTCATTTACACAGTCCCCTGGTCGTCGGGGCAGTGCCCTTAGCCCTGTTCTACAGAGGGGGAAACTGAGGCACAGAAAGGGTGCTTGGGCATACAACAGGTCAGTGGATAAGCTAGGAACAGAACCCCGGAGTCCTGGCCCCCAGCCCTCTCTAACCATTAGACACCATTCCCCTCCAGTGCTAGGCAGAGAACCCAGGAATCTCTGATGCCATCACTCCTGTTCTTTAACCACTAGACAATGCTGCTGTACTGGCCCTTCTGTTCTGCTGCCTATCCCCTTGTATAGGACGCAGAACTTTGAGGATTCTTTTAAACTGCCTTTTGGATTCGGCAAGTTTCCTAAAACTTTTTCCTGCCCTTAATTTTAAATGATCAAAAAGAAACAAATCGGCAAAAAAACAAGGTCTCTTTTCACCCTCCTCTGCCAGCCACACAGCACAGAAACACACCTGTCTGCCCTGGCTGAATCACCCCCCAAAATCCTGCTCAAGGCAGGCATGGAAGAGTCTTTCTGCAGATCAGTTCTAAAAGCCCGCTCCTGAGACAACCCCGGAAATGACATTTAAAGAGCCACTTCCCTCCCGACAGCACCATGCACAGAGCAGCCTGCCCTGGCCTTTCATCTTTCAAAACCCCTGAGTCTGGTTCTAAAGCCAGACCCTGATATTTATTCGCTGGGGACGCAGGGATTAAATGGCAAAGTGAATCCTCTGGTTCTGATGAACTGACACCTGCCACCCAACCTGTTGCAGCCACCTCTGGGGTAGACCCCAGCCACGGTCCCCACACAAACTGTGCCACTGCAAGCCTTTACATAAGGGTGACCTTGCCCAGAGCTGAGATGCAGCTATTTCATCCTGGGGGAGGGAACAGCAGGTGTTTATACAGGGAACCCTCATTGAGGGCTGAGATGCAACCACCTCTGGGGTGAACAAGTCAGCTGTTTAACAGCACACTGCAACGCTCTGCCACAGCTTCCGGGAGAAAGTGAACTCAAATGCTCCTGTACCCAGCTGAAACTGCAGGGTTAGGATGGGAGGGAACGTGGGAGCAGAATGGAATGACTGGTGGGGGACAGACATGTGGCCACATGTGCAGACACATGGCCAATTCCCCTCTCGGCACCATATGGGCCAGTTATTCGAACCTAACTGGGGGGGGGTGGATGGGGTATGGGGCCTGGATTTCAGCATCCCGAGTCCTAAACATTTTCCCACGTCACTAGTGTCAATCAGAGGCTCACAGAAAGGCTGGGCCTGGAATGGATCTCGTGAGAGCATCTAGCCCTCTGCAGAGGGGCCAGACTTCGTAAACCTGGATTTGTTTGGCCTGTTCTGAAAACCCTCCAGAGAGGGGATCCCACAGCCCTGTTCCAGACCTGCACCCCCCTGAGAGTTAGCCAGTGTGCCCTAATGTTTAACCTACTTCCCACTTACCGCAGATTCTGTCCATCACATCTTGCCCTGACTCCAGCAGCCACGGAGAACAGCAGATCCCCATGGTCCTTATAACAGCCCTTGATGTATCTGAAAACTGTTCTCAGGTTCCCCCCATCCCATCCTCTTTGCGCCCCTCCAGACTAAACAGGCCCCATTTTTAACCTCTCCTTCTGAGCCACTTTTGCAAAACCTTTTCGTTTCTCCCCTCTGGACCCACTCCAATTCATCTGCCTCCTTAAAGCGCGGGGCCCAAGCAGGAGCTGAGGAACGACTCCTGCCATGAATGTGGAGAGTCCAGACAGACACTTGAGTATGGCCTGATACTGCAATGAGGGTCAGTGTGCCCTTGAGGAACTATTCAGGTAATGAGGCAGCCGGGTCTTGGAGCAACAAGTTATGACAGTGGGCTCCTTAGAGTGAGAGTCCTGGGAGAACCCCGCCGTGGATTGTGCTAAAGATGTAAGCGAACGGGGCTGGCAGCAGGGTGCAGACCTTTCCTTGGGTGGAATGGATCTCTGTGCTTCCAACCTCTTCCGCAAATGAGAGACAGACCTCGGCTGTGTGGCTGCAGGGGGGGTGGTCCATGGGACGGTTTGCCAGGGCCAAGCCTGCACCTGATGCCAGGGTAGGTGTAGCCCGGGCAGCATGAATCATAGAATCCTACGGCTGGAAGGGACCTCAGGAGGTCATCGAGTCCAGCCCCTGCCCAAGTAGGGCAACCCCACTAAATCATCCCAGCCAGGGCTCTGTCAAGCTGGGACTTAAAAACCTCTAGGGATGGAGATTCTACCACCTCTCTAGGCAACACATTCCAGTGCTTCCCCACCCGCCTCGTGAAACCGTCTTGTCCTAACAGCCAACCTAGACCTCCCCCTGTAACTTGAGACCATCGCTCCTTGTTCTGCCATCTGAACAGCCTCTCTCCATCCTCTTTAGAGTCCCCTTTCAGGAAGTTGAAGGCTGCTATCAAATCACCCCTTAGTCTTCTCTTCTGCAAACTCAATAAGCCCAAATCCCCCCACCTCTCCTTGTAGGTCATATGCTGCCGCACCCCCCATCATTTTGGTTACCTTCACCCACAGCATGCGCCCAGCAGTGACCCAGATGGAGAGGAAGGAACAACCGAGTACAGAGCAGCAAAGTGCAGGTTTTGCCTCTGCCCGTATGCCCAGCATCCCTCCTGTCTCCAACATCTTTGCCTACGGCTGCAACCGCCCCTTCTCCTGTGCCCACCCACGCTCACACTCCGCACCCCTTGCCCACGCCTGCCCCAGTGCCCCATGTTCGTCATGCACACGCAGGGGAATCTTTGCAGAGGTTTGTATGTGCCGTGCAAGTGCCACAGTTTACTGCTCGCTGCTATACCCGGAGGCTGCGCCAGCACTGGAGCTGCAGTGTCGTTTGCCAGCTTGGGGAGATGGCACCTGTGCCAGTGCCCAACAGCAGAGCTGCAGGGCAACCAGCCCTTCTTACCACCAAGGCTATACTGTATTTTACCATGCTAGTGCCAGTATGTCTCCTTCAGCTCCAAGTATTGATGTGCCTACGGGGTAATGGGAAAGAAACACGGCCACCAGCCACGCCCCTGCTCTGGGTTGAGACCATGCACCAAATCAATGTGTCTGAATGTAAGGCACCACCCTGACAATGGCCAAGCTAATAGGCAAGGCGCTGGCCAGACCCTGTGAACCTGTGACCACTGGTGGCAGAGGTGGGATGCTGAAGGCCACAGGAGTATTTTGTGGCAAGTGATGTGCAGCCGTAAAACCAAAATGTGTCAAAGGAAAGGCCAGGAAAAAGGGTCTCTAAGCCAAGGAGGCGGGTTATTGAGCTGGCCATTAGTCAGGGTTAGAGACGGAGAGTTAAACAAGACACTGCTGGTGGAACAAGGAGAGAAAGATGATTTGGGCCAGGAGCCAGCATTCAGACTCAGGATGACAGGCAGCAGGGGTTGCTCCTGGACTGACCCCACACATCAAGAGCTGGGGGAACAGGGGACACAAAGAGGCTGAGAATGGAGGAAATTGGCTGATTGAAAGAAACAGCAAAAGTCACCGGGTGAGGCAACAGCTGTATGGACAGGACACAGAGAAGGGTAAGTGGGCAGAGACCACAGCCAGGGCATCAGTGATACCTTACTGCTCCCTTGAATGGAGAGAGAGGACACAGAAGGCTGGTGGCTGGAACCCAATTCCCCCAGCTGCTCAGTTTCACTCACATACAGGGTGCCAGAGACATTGGGCACGTCTACACTGCAATTAAAAGCCCATGGCTGGGTGGTGATAGCTGACTCGGGCCACAGGGCTGTTCCACTGCAGAGTAGATACTCAGACTCAGTCTGGGGCCTGAGATAAAGAACCCTGTGCAGCAGGAGAGCCCCAGAGTTTCTGCTGCAGCCTGAGACTGAATATCTGATTCTGGAGGCTGGGAATGGTTCAGCATGGAGACTTTCAGCCACCGCAGAGAATCGGGAGAGGAGGTTCTGAGGGACGCAGGCGTAAAGGGAAAAGGAACTAATGAGGGGTGGGGGCACAGTTAAAGAGACGCTCTTAAAAGCAAACTATTCCAAAGTGTGGGGAACACTGACCCCCATCCTGGCTTAACCAGGAGATCATCAGCACCCTGGCTCTCAGGAAAGGGTCCGACTGGAAACCAAACACAAAAGGCAACTTGGTCAAACGATGAGGGAGGACTATAAAAAACCACCGTGGGAGAAAATTACATCGCACTAGCAACGTTCTCCGCAGCATTTCTACGGTAATAGGCAGCACTATGCTGCTGCATCGTATATTACATACTACTACGTATTATCGTAAGAACGCTACAGAGAACATTACTGGGTCCCGGTTCTATGAAGCCTGTGCCCACGGCTGCAGAATACAGGGAGTGGCTCAGAGGTTGTCTGGCAGAGGAGGTTGAGGACGAGATGCACTGTTCTGAAGGGAACCCCAAAGGGGCCCCGCCAACCCACGTGCCCTGAGAGGGGGAACCAGGGAAGCACCCTGGAAATGTGGGAACAGGGAGGTATACATAGCTCAGAGAGTTGGAAAGGCTCCACTCTCCTACACTCATGGCAAGGGCCTAGCACCATCCCCTTTCTTTTTTAAAAATCCATTTGCCCTCAATGGTCCCCTTAAGGGTTGAACTCACAACTCCCGGTTTACAAGGCTCTAGCCTCTGAGCTCTTCCTCCCCCACAAGTGTGACTCATGTAAATCCCAACAGGGGCAGGCAGCTGCCACAGGCAGACTCCACCTAGGGGATCCCAGGACCTGAGAGGCAGTATGTGTAGAAGGATGAGACATCAGACCTCTTAGCCACAACCCAAGGGTCCAGGTCTGACCGACCCGCGCCAGGCCCAGCCCAGAGGGCAGCCGGTATAGTGGCCTCAGAAAGAAACACGTGATGGAGTTTTTGGAAGAGAGTCATCACCCACTCCTCTCGTCCAGGGCAGAGAAGTGCCCATCCTTGGGCACTGGCGCACACATCCCATGCCTGGTGCTGCAAGGACACCCGTGTAATAGCAAATTGCTGAATTGCACCCCACACTACAGGGCTGGACAGAGCTGCTTGGGGTGGGATGTGGGCTCCAGGAGCCTCCCCAGCCCCAGGTTTCGGAGCCCATGCAGAACACCTGCACTGCTATGTTTAGACCCAGCTCTGAGACTGATGAGCAACGGGGCCTGTCGGTGCAGAGACGTTCCTGGGGCAGATGGGTTCCAGGCCTGAGACATTTCTTGGACAACTCTACTTAGCAAACTCATCCAGCACGGAAGCCTTTCGCCCTGCCCATGGTTCAGACCCCCGGGTAGGCCCCAGAAGGATCAGGAGGGTGGGTGGCAGGGATGCGAAACAATGTGATGTCTGAAATACTTCTGGGAGACGTTACAGCTAACCCACCCTTCTCCCTCCCCCCCAGAGTGAAAGTTGCACCCGCTCTGGCGTAAACTCCCTGAAGCCTCAGTGTGGAACCCAGGCAGTTACCTCAGTGCCTGCCTCCTGGGGAAACTGAGGCAGGACCTTGCTGCCACTAAGACCACAGGTGAGCGTGGGCAGAGGAAGAGGTGTTGTTCAATAGCTTCATTAATGGCCTGGATGAGGGGCTGGATTGCGCCCTCAGCAAGTTTGTGGATGACACAAACTAGTGGGAGAGGGAGATACATTGGAGGCTACAGAGAAGATCCAGAGTGACCTGGATAAATTGGAGGATTGGGCCAAAAGAAATCTGACACGGTTCAACAAGGAGAAGGGCAGAGTCCTGCACTTGGGATGGAAGAATCCCAAGCACTGTTACAGGCTGGGGACCAACTGACTCAGCAGCAGTACCATGGAAAGGGACCTAGGGGTTATGGTGGATGAGAGGCTGGATATGAGTAAACAATGTGCCCTTGTAGCCAAGAAGGCGAACAGCATACTAGGGTGCATTAGGAGCAGCATTTTGAGCAGATCTAGAGAAGCTGTTGTTCCCTCTACTCGGCACTGGTTAGGCCACATTTGGAGTAGTGTGTCCAACACTGGGCCCCCCAATATAAAAAGGATGTGGATGTGCTGGAGCAGGTTCAGCGGAGGGCAACAAAAATGATTAAGGGGCTGGAGCACAAGACCTATGAGGAGAGGCTGAGGGATTTGGGCTTGTTTAGTTTGCAGAAGAGAAAACCGAGGGGTGATAATAGCAGCCTTCAACTTCCTGAAGGGGAGCTCTACAGAGGATGGAGATAAACTGTTCTCAGACAGCAGAACAAGGAGCAAAGGTCTGAAGTTACAGAGGGGGAGAAGAAGGTTGGATATTAGGAAAAACTACTTCCCCAGGAGGGCGGTGAAGCACTGGAATGTGTTGCCTAGAGAGGTGGTGGAATCTCCATCCCTCAAGGTTTTTAAGCCCCAGCTTGACAAGGTCCTGGCTGGGATGATGGAGGGGTTGATCCTGCTTGAAGCAGGGGGGTGGACTCAATGACCTCCTGAGGTCCCTTCCAGCTCTGTGATTCTAAGAGGACTGAGAGATGCACAAGCCCTGTTGTGGGGCGAGAAAAGCCCCAGAGAAGGGGAATACATCAACTGGACCCTAGGAAACCAGAGCCCCAGAGTGACAGCTGGCGTGAGTTCAGCTCTGCAGTTTTACCTGACTCCGCCAAGCGCTCAAGGGATCACTCCACTCCATCCCAAGATGGCAGACACCCAGAGGCAGGGGGCTTGTCCCCCTCCCCATCCCCCAGAAGATAAACCGGAGGAGGTGGTGGTAGGAGCCAATTCCAATTTCAAAGAGGAAGGTTTGGAGTGGGAGATGAGCCCATGCAAACTCCCCTGCCTCTCGCTGCTAGTGGGAGCCAAAGAAGACACACGTGGGACAGAGCAGAAACTGCTCTCGCCTCTGCCTGAAAACAGCGTATTGGGTATTGGAAGTGGTAGGAGAGAAGTCTTGAAAGGGCCTAGCAGAACAGCTGGCCTAGAGCTGGGAGATATTTGCGCTGCTACTGGATGTGGTTTTAGCTGAGCTCAGGGGAGAGGTGTATTGAATACCAGGTTAAAATGGCAAACTGCCGAAACCCTCAGGATGTGAGCTGGGTTTAGCAGCTGGCAAAGAGTCCACCTTGAGTAAGTCAGGGTGAGTTGAGCCCCGCTGCCTTAGTGAGCAGCCTGTTTTGTCTCTCTTTGCTTGTGCATTAAGGTTCTGGATCTATCAAAGAAAGGTCTTTTATACAGCCCATAACCCAATTTATTTTGCCCAGGGATGGGAAAAAATTAGAGGCAACGCTGACAGTGATCCCTTGCCATTCACCCTCAAGGGAAGAGATATGACACAGGTGGGAATTGCTGGGGGGGCAGAGTATTCATACGGACCACCGGCAGGACTCAGCATCCCTCCCTCCTTCATACCACCACCCACCAAAGGTCATGACCAGAAACAAAAGACCCAGCGCCTAGGAACCAGTTGGAAAGCTGCTGCTGTGAAGAGATGGGACCCCCCAAGGAGCCAAGATCATGGATAGGAGAGGAACGGGGCATTGCTGCTACCAGCACTGACTCCAAAGGGAGCTGGGCTGGGCTGCTCAGGCTCGCTGCAGATTCCCAGCTGCCACTGCTGCCTAGGAAGGGAGAGTTTCTCTCGGGAGGCTGACTTCAACTGGACTCGCTACAGAGAGCTGTGGGAAAACCACAAGCCCCTTGGGATCTGGCACACAGGAGCATAACACGGACCTTGCAGGTGTGTGAAAACACTCCCATCGGTGCATGCACATGCGGGCACCGGCGTGGGCACACACGGGCATACAGCCAGCCACCTGCGCTCCAGCCACTGCGTCGTGCTTTCAGCCATACTTTGATCAGTGCTGGCTGTCTCAGAGGCTGCCGTCTCTGGGCAGCTCAGCCAGGCCGGCTGGAGGGGGTTAAGACCAATGTGGCAGGTGGATCTATTGCTATTCCAGCTAACTCTGCCTCCAGCCTTAAAGCAAACCTCTGCGTCCCAGCACAACGGCTCTGCCGAGCCCTTCCCTGGGATCTGCTGTGCATAAAAGGGTCAGCCGCCTTGGGACACCCGGAGCCCCAGCCAACAGCCTCGCCCGCACCCGCCCCAGTGCCCCCTCACTGCCCATACCCGCACTGCACCGGGGTGTCTTCCTGTAGCAGTGCCCACGTCACTGCCCACACCCACACGGCACCAGGGTGTCTTCCTGTAAGCAGTGCCCACGCCACTGCCCGCACCTGCACTGCACCGGGGGTGCCTGCCTGTAGCAGTGCCCACGTCACTGCCCGCACCCGCACTGCACCGGGGTGTCTTCCTGTAAGCAGTGCCCACATCACTGCCCGCTCCCGCACTGCATGGGGGTGTCTTCCTGTAAGCAGTGCCCACGTCACTGCCGCACCCGCACTGCACGGGGGTGTCTGCCTGTAGCAGTGCCCACGTCACTGCCGCACCCGCACTGCACCGGGGGTGCCTGCCTATAGCAGTGCCCACGTCACTGCCCACACCCACACTGCACCGGGGGTGCCTGCCTATAGCAGTGCCCACGTCACTGCCCACACCCACACTGCACCGGGGGTGCCTGCCTGTAGCATTGCCCACATCACTGCTGCACCCGCACTGCACCGGGGGTGCCTGCTTGTAGCAGTGCCCACATCACTGCCCTCACCCGCACTGCACTGGGGTGTCTGCTTGTAGCATTGCCCACGTCACTGCCCACACCCACACTGCACCGGGGGTGCCTGCCTATAGCAGTGCCCATGTCACTGCCCACACCCACACTGCACCGGGGGTGCCTGCCTGTAGTAGAGCCCATGTCACTGCCCACACCCGCACTGCACCGGGGGTGCCTGCCTATAGCAGTGCCCACGTCACTGCCCACACCCACACTGCACCGGGGGTGCCTGCCTGTAGCAGTGCCCACGTCACTGCCCACACCCACACTGCACCGGGGGTGCCTGCCTGTAGTAGAGCCCACGTCACTGCCGTACCCGCACTGCACCGGGGGTGCCTGCCTGTAGTAGAGCCCATGTCACTGCCCGCACCCACACTACACTGGGGGTGCCTGCCTGTAGTAGAGCCCATGTCACTGCCCGCACCCGCACTGCACTGGGGTGTCTGCTTGTAGCATTGCCCACATCACTGCCGTACCCGCACTGCACCGGGGTGCCTGCCTGTAGTAGAGCCCATGTCACTGCCCGCACCCGCACTGCACCGGGGGTGCCTGCCTGTAGCAGTGCCCACGTCACTGGCTGCATCTGCACTGCACCGGGGGTGCCTGCCCACAGCACTGCCCAAGCTCACGCACGCGCCTGCACCACTTCCTGTGGCAGTGCCCACACCCACTCCCAGACCGTACTGCTGTCCATGCCCACGTTTGCACCAGTGCCCATACTGCTGCCCACGGTGCCCACCCCCACCCCATGGCCCACGCCCACCCCTGCATTGGGTGCCCTCACCTGCACCAGTGCTCCTGTCCACACTTATGCCACGTCCTGCGTCAATGGCCCCACCTGCACCAGAGCCCACGCGCACATACGCCCCTAGAGGTGCCAGTCTTTGCCCAAAGCCATTCCAGCAGCTCTGCCCGGTCCCCAGTGACTGCATGTGACTGAGCTCCCCCACTGCTCGTGCCAGTTACTGACCACCACCAGCATCTGTTACCCTGGCAGCTGCCCAGCCCGAGCCTGCTGAGCTCCAGCTGGGATGCAGGGGTCCCCAGCAGGTTGGCACTGGGCTGGGGAGCGGCAGTGCCCTAGATGTATCTAGGGCCAGCAGGGCCCCTGGTTCTTCGCCACTATCACGGCAGCACACGCGCCAATGCCTAGGGCGAAGGGCTTGGTTCTCAAAGGGGGAGATCTCAGGAGGTGAGTATTGGAGGGCAGGGTTCCCGGGCGACTGGGGGTGATCTCACTGGCTCCTTCCAACAGGGTCATGCAGCGGGAATAAGGGCTCCATCTCCCCACCTCTTCCCCATTCCCCTCTGTGGCTCTCTCTCCACCCAGCCCACCAGCAAACAGCCTGGTTCCAGATGGCAGCCCCCAGCCCCTGCCACAACCCAAGGCAGCTCCCTTCTGGGCTCTAGCATGTGCCTTCCAGAGAAGGCAAAATGCCTCCCTGGGCCTGAGCAGCTGGGGTTGGAAACTGAGGTACGCAGCAGAGGTGGGACCTGCCTAGGCTGTGAGACTGTGGCAGAGAAGGAACCCAGGAGTCCAGACTGTAGAGCCCTGCAGGCATTAACCATGTTCTCTAATCCCTGGGCCACCGACGGAAGCTGGAAGGGCCAAATCTGCCCCGTCCCCTGCTCTAACCACTAGACCGTGTTCCCTCTCTGAGCTGGGACAGAATCCAGGAGTCCTGGCTCTCTGTCCCCTGCTCTGAGCACTACACCCCACTCCCCTCTCAGCGCTTGGCCCTGTGAAGGTCTCAGCCTCCATAGCAAGTCACAGACTGGCCGACGCAAGGCCCCGAAGACAGCACTGGCTGCAGTGATGGCTCTGTGGCTCCTGCTGGCCCTGGCCTCATAATCAGGAACCAAGTTTATCTGATGCCTCGGAACGCAAAGCTGCCTCAAGCTGGCAGAAGGCAGCTCGAGGCACCACAGACGTTGATTGCTCCATCAGGGCCCTTGTCCTGACCAGCTCCACCTCTTGCAGCTGCACATGGTGTTGAAAGGTCCCCCGCAACCCCCAGCCCCAGCGTCCAAGTGAGGAGCCTGGATCTCCCAACCCCCAGGCCATACGGGGGAGAGTCGCTGCAATGCATCGCCCATTGGAACCTCCCCTGGGCTGCACCACAGCATCCGTCAGACCCTCCGGGGGCCGTACTGGGCAGGTAGCTCTAGTGCACACCCCGCCAGTTCCCTCTGGGGAGCTCTTCCCCAGCTGTACAGCCCAGCCAGTTGCAGGGTATCATGTGTGTCCCTCATCACGTCTCCCCAGATTCCCTCCCTTTTGGGCCACAGGGACCAGACTGTCACAGCGCATCCCCTGCACCACCAGATCCTCCCGCTTCCCATCCATACTGTGCACCAGCTACACCCCCCTTCCAGTGCATACAGCCCAGAGGGCTGCCAGGCACCCTGGCTAATATCCTGCCCCCTCCGGCATTCCTGGCCCAGCTGTTTCCCAATCACCCCACTCCATGGATCATCCACACTGTTCACACCCAGGCCCTTCGCCCCCCAGTGCAGGGATCTGTCACCCTGCATTGCAAACCGAGGGCTGTGGCACCCAGGCTTGGAGATTCAGCATTGGCATCTGCTCCGCACCACTCCTTCCACCCAGGCTTTACCCTTGCTAAGGCAGCCGCATTGAGCCCCACAGCCCTTCTGACTCCAGTCTGCAGCCTGAGTTGCATCCACACTGCAAAATGAAAGGGCTTGGACCCGGGTCATAGCATGACTGCCCTAGACCTAAGACCTGGCTGTCAGATTGATGTGGGTGTGGACAGAAGGGGGACTTAGGCTCAAACCGGAGCCTGAAGTGTAGATACAGCTGGGCAGACCAGCCACTAGAGGGGGTGTGTGACACATTTTACAGGCATGTTACACTTGCTCTGTGTCCTCTATCAGGCCCCTTTCTCCCAGGCCCTACGGGGCAGATGGCTGGGCCTCTGGCTTGAGAAACAGGACTGCTGATTTTTGGTTATTACCAATAAACACCCATCAAACAGACCCCAGAGGAAAAAAAACCTGCAATGAACACCAGAGAAACACTGGAAACGGTAACTGGGATCAGTGAACTTGTCTACACAGAGCCACACCATGGACACATCTGGCGTTCATCGGTCTGCGTACGGCCCCCCGGGTGCGCACTAAAAGCTCCCATGCGCTTAACCGGGGCACTGTTTGAAAGAGTCCGTATGGTAAAGCAACGTGGGAACCCTACAAAAAGAGCCCACATTCCAGCAGGTTCCTGGCTCACTGCATGCGGCGGGAAGCCCCAGGAGAAGTGCTGGTGTTAGGTCAAAGAACGCAAAAACTGCTAAAAATAAGCCGCAAGAAGTGAACCATAACTGAGAGACCTCACTCCCCTTCCAGGGCTGGGGAGAGAACTCAGCCATCCCGACTCAGCCGCTCCTGTTCTAACCACTATATGCCACTTTTCCTCCCAGAGCTGGGAATAGAACCCCAGAGCCCAGGCCCCTAGCCCCCCCGGCTCTAATCCATTACACCCCACACCCTCCCAGAGCTGGAGAAAGAACCCACAAGTGCTGGTCCTAACCACTCCTCCCAGAGCTGGGTGTCAAACCAGGGGTCCCAACGCCCAGCTCAGGGGACATGCTCATTCTTCCCCTTCCGTTGTTCTCTACAGGTTTGCACTCCTGGCTCGGTAGCCTTGTCCGTCTGCCCATCTGCCCTTGACTGAGCCACTTCCCCCAGCTCCGTGACTCAGTTTCCCCAAACAGGACTAGATGTTCTTCTAGCTTTAAAAACAACGAGAAGTCCTGTGGCACCGTATAGACTAACAGGTAGTTTGGAGCATAAGCTTTTGTGGGCAAAGACCCACTTCATCAGATACACGAGCGGGGGGTGTTTCAGAGGAGGATTTAAAGAGGGTGTGTCAGTAAAGGGGAGGGCCAGAGCTGACAAGGTCTATTCAGTCAGCGTGGAAATGGCCCATTATCGGCAGTTAAGGTGGAGTTGTGAACATCACGAGAGGAGAACTCAAGCTTTGTCTGTTTAGACCGAAAGCTTCCTCTGGGTTGAGACTTACCCAGCACCTGGCACACTGGGGATCCGTGGGCCCAGTGGGGTCTGTGCAGCCCCCGGCCATTGAGTCCCCAACCCCATCACCAACGTGCAGGTGCTATTGCCCCACTATGATTATGCGTGATCGCAGGAGACGGCAGTGCTTGGCAAGGGGCCAGGTTCTTTGCTGGTACCGTTTCGAAATCTGCTACTGTAAGCAGGTCCCTGTCTACCGGCAAAGAGGTTTCTGAGCCACAGGGGCTGAGGGTGGTGACACTAAAAGCCAGACTCCAGCATGTCCGTGCCGGTGGGAGCTGGATCCCAGAGGCAAAGCACTGTGGGAACCCTACAAAGAGATTCCAAAGTAGATATATCACTCCCGGCACACAGAGGGAAGGGCTGGCACAAACCAGGTATTCAGGTAGTTCCAGTGTGCAAACAAGCGACTCAGGCTACCCAACACACCTCACCAACACTCGCCCACCTGTGGGGTGAGGACTGGAAGCCAGGGTGAAACTGTCTCCTGTTTAGAAAGCTGGCAGTAGTCCTGGGACTTGGATATAGTGTACAGGGAGGTATTTCTGCCCAAGTGCACAACAGCGCTGTACCGGCCGGCTATGTTAGGTACAGCAAACCCTCGAGTTACGCAGGGGTTGTGTTTCTGCAACCCCCCGTAACTCGAATTTTTGTGCAAGTCGAGGGGAGATGGGAACCAGGCAGCAGCCACTCTTCTGTGCTCCTGGAGTGGCAGGGAGCTGGGAACCATGGGGCAGCCTGGTTCCCGTCTTCCTGCCGCTTGCTAGACCACTCCTTGGAGCCAGGAAACTAACCAGGGCTGCTGCCCTGCTCAGTTTCCCAGGTCTGTAAGCGGAAGGGAGCTGGGAGTTAGGCTGCCACCTGGCTCCCATTTCCCTGCCACTTTGGGGACCAGGAAACTGCTCCTGTCATGGATGGCAGTCATGTTAACACGAGACACACACAACTCGATGGCAGGTATCTCAAGGATTTCCTGTGGTTCTCTGCGCCTTGAGCACCTCAAACCCCAACGCATTTATCCCGCAGAGCTAGTACAGTGTTGTTATCTTCATATTGGAGCTGAGAACCAGGCCCAAAGGGTGTGTCTGTGCGACAAACCAGGCTGGGCTGTGATTCAGGGTTGAGCCCAAGTCCGCTTTCCTTGCACACCCAAATCCTTCACGCTCACATCAGCAAACACTTGGGGCAGGTCAGAACGCGACTTCCACTGAGACATGGGTCCGAGCCCCTTTGTTCTGCAGCGTGGACGTAGCTCAAGCCACAACCCTGTGTCGGGTCTGGGCAATGAGACCCGGAGCTGGCGACTGTAACTCCAGGCTTGTCCTGCAGCGTGAATGCTCAAGCGCAGGCTTGGAAACACCAAGATTACACACCTGGGTTTCCAATGCAGCAGAGACAGACCACACAGAGACTAACATTCACATACGGGTGCCTAATCCCTGGAGAAACCAATGGGAGTTAGGAGCCTAGCAGGTCTGTGGATCTGGGTGTAAGTGACTGGGCCAGAGTCTCACACAGGGAGTCAGTGGCGGAGCAGGGTCTGAGAGTGCTCAGCTTGTGCCTTAAGCTCTGCACCCTCCTGCTTCTCTCTGTCACAGCTCAGTGGGGGAAGGGACAACACTGACCTCATGGGTTGGGGGCTCAAGAGCAGGATGTCATTATGGCCACCTGCCCGATGCAGTGGGGTCCGACAAAACACACCAGGGAGTCCACCGTGGCTCTCTAGCCCCAGGCCACAGACCAGCACGGACCCAGCTGAGAGGGCAGCCAAGGTTACTAGAAACCAGAGGCAGCAAAAAGTCTTTCCCAGGCCGCAGGTGCTGCTGCCGGGCTCCACATCGGTGCACGCGTGCAACGGGAGCAGACGGGATTGGACACGGCCTGTAACGGGAGAGGACACAGCATGCAACAGAAGCAGATGCAAAGTGCAACAGGAGCAGACAGGGCCTGCAATGGGAGAAGACGGGAGCAAGTGCAACAGGAGCAGACAGGGCCTGCAATGGGAGAAGACGGGAGCAAGTGCAACAGGAGCAGACAGGGCCTGCAATGGGAGAAGACGGGAGCAAGTACAACAGGAGCAGACAGGGCGTGCAATGGGAGAAGACGGGAGCAAGTACAACGTGCGACGGGAGCAGACAGGGCATGCAATGGGAGAAGACGGGAGCAGGTACAGTGTGCAACAGGAGCAGACGGGAGCAGACATGGCGTGCAATGGGAGAAGACGGGAGCAAGTACAACGTGCGACGGGAGCAGACAGGGCATGCAATGGGAGAAGACGGGAGCAGGTACAGTGTGCAACAGGAGCAGACGGGAGCAGACATGGCGTGCAATGGGAGAAGACGGGAGCAAGTACAACAGGAGCAGACAGGGCATGCAATGGGAGAAGATGGGAGCAAGTACAACAGGAGCAGACAGGGCGTGCAATGGGAGAAGATGGGAGCAAGTACAACAGGAGCAGACAGGGCGTGCAATGGGAGAAGACGGGAGCAAGTACAGTGTGCAACAGGAGCAGACGGAAGCAGACATGGCGTGCAATGGGAGAAGACGGGAGCAAGTACAACAGGAGCAGACAGGGCGTGCAATGGGAGAAGACGGGAGCAAGTACAGTGTGCAACAGGAGCAGAAGGGAGCAGACATGGCGTGCAATGGGAGAAGACGGGAGCAAGTACAACAGGAGCAGACAGGGCATGCAATGGGAGAAGATGGGAGCAAGTACAACAGGAGCAGACAGGGCGTGCAATGGGAGAAGACGGGAGCAAGTACAACAGGAGCAGACAGGGCGTGCAATGGGAGAAGACGGGAGCAAGTACAGTGTGCAACAGGAGCAGAAGGGAGCAGACATGGCGTGCAATGGGAGAAGACGGGAGCAAGTACAACATGCGACGGGAGCAGACAGGGCGTGCAATGGGAGAAGACGGGAGCAGGTACAGTGTGCAACAGGAGCAGACGGAAGCAGACATGGCGTGCAATGGGAGAAGACGGGAGCAAGTACAGTGTGCAACAGGAGCAGACGGGAGCAGACATGGCGTGCAATGGGAGAAGACGGGAGCAAGTACAACGTGCGACGGGAGCAGAAAGGGCATGCAATGGGAGAAGACGGGAGCAAGCACAACAGGAGCAGACAGGGTGTGCAATGGGAGAAGACGGGAGCAGGTACAGTGTGCAACAGGAGCAGACGGAAGCAGACATGGCGTGCCACGGGAGCAGACAGGAGAAACGAGCAGGACAGGGAGCAGACAGGACAGTGTGCAGCGGGAGCAGAGAGAGCAGACATGGTGACCGCGTGTGCAAATAGGGAAGGCACATGGAGTATCTAATGGAGAGATGAGGGAGGTGAGGCAATAGCTCACTGGCCCAGGTTCTGCTGGGGGAAGGTCCCAGCCTCCCAGATTCACAGACCTCTGCAGCAGCTCTGTTAACGGGAAGTGCTCCGTTAACTTTGTACCTCGCACCAGTCGAAGCTGGAGCCTCTCATGCACTGGGGCCAACGCAGCTGCACGCCTGCAGCAGCAACAAGGTCTAACTGGCTCGTTCTGTCTTGCACGAGCCCACCTGAGCCCTGACTGTTACACAGGCAAACTCGGGTGTCCAACTGCCTGCACTGGTTTTGCATGCTGCTACCTTTGGGATGCAAGCGGCGCAGGCTGGTCCATTCCTTGCTCCCACACCGTCCCAGTCCTGTTGTGTATTTGGGCAGAAATTCAGCCCGCAGGCCAGTACTTCCCAAAGTGGGCTCCGTGGAAGGAATCCCAGGGTTCCGCGAGAAAGTTCCATTACAACAGCCGACTCCTCGGCAGCTCACTGCCCGGCTGCTGCTGAAACAGAAGAACTAAATGGAATTGGTTTAATGGCCGCCAGGGTGGCAGGAGGGATCCGGACATTAAACCAACTGAATTTAGTTCCATTGTTTCAGGGGGGCTGGGCAGGGAGCCACAGAAAGCCCCTCACTTGTCCCGCTACCTGAGTGGCCACACCTTTCCAGTGGGCGTGGCTCAGCTCACCCCCGCCAGCGGAACACCTCCCCCCCAGCCTTCCTTCCACTGGGCACAGGTGGCCACCTGGCATAGGCTCCACAACCAGTGCCACGGATGGGTTAGTCCTGGAGGCTGGTTTGAGGCTGAGAGGGGCTAAGCCTAGGGGTGGGGGGCAGGTTTGTGTGATGGGGGGGTAAACTTGGGGAAGGGGGGCAGATCTGGGGGCCGAGGGCTGAAGCAGGTAAAGTCTGGAGATGGGGGGTGGGTCTGGGGGCCAAGGAGGGGGGTACAGCCTGAGAATAGGGTTCCACAAAATTCTTTCGAGTTTAAAAGGGTTCCGTGGCTAAATAAAATTGGGAAACACTCCTGTATGCTAATCAAGTGCCAAGACTAATGCTAGCTTTCTGCACGGGGTCAATTTCACCCCGACTTCCAAGCCTCACCTCAGAGGTGGCCGCATTTCAGTGATGAGTGTGGTGGGTGGCGTGAGTCGCTGGTTGGCTTGTAAAGCCCTTTGTGAGCAGTGGAACTATCTGACTACCTGGTCTGTGCCATTAAGGAGATAATCCCTGGCTGGATTGTTCCCTCCAGCCCCCAAACACCACCAGTCTGCTTTCCACAGGCACAAGTGCTGACCCTGCTATGGTCTGCTCATTCAGCCCAGAAGCACCTTCTAGTTTCCAACCTCACCAGTGTAACATCCAATTCCTGCTAGTTTGATCCCGTTTGCCCTTCAGGGAGTCCCCCGGACTGGTGTACGGGTAAATGGTCAGCCTGAGAGTGATCTGCTAGTCCAACCTGCTCTGTTCCACCAGCCACGAACCCCACGCAGTACCCACACACTGAACCCTACCACCAAAATCAGACCACGGCATCGGTGCTCTCTGCAAACTAACCTATTACGTGCCTCTCATGCCCTGCGATCCAGGAAAGCACAACTCTTCTCTGCAGACTAGCCTATTCTGGGCCATGGAGGGCTGTTTGGGGCACCAGTGCTCGAGGCCGGTGTTCCCTGTCAGCTGCACGCTTGGGCAGCTTCCCAGGAGAGATTCAGAGACTGCCCAGAGGATTAGCAGAGTGCCCACAGCCAGCAGTGTGTGTTTCTATGGGTGGTGCACCTGTGCACGTGTCTCAGTGCATATAACAAAATGTATTCTCCCCACGGATGGTAAAAATTAGAGGGAACCCTGCCTGAGGCCCCCGCAGTGCCAGGGAAATAGTTAAGTGAGACAGAGTCACCTGCTCCCCATGTGGTGGAGGAAGGCAAACCTCAAATTCCTTCTGACCCCGTACCCGGGAATCAGATCACACGAGCAAGAGCCAGCTAGCCAGACACCCAAAAGGGAGGCTGCTGAGTGCTACCCCAGACTCCTGTCCCTCACTGTCCAATCTCCCATCTCCAGCCATGGCCATCCCTGAAGCTTCAGAGGAAGAAGATAAAAACAATCCCAGGCTACACTGGGTGGAGGGAAATCCCTTCCTGACCCCTGCAGGTGACTGCTCAATGTCCTGAAGCATGAGGTTAGTTACCAGACAAAGCACCGGCAGAGGCTGTTCCAAAATACCTTGCACAGTTCCAGGCTCGTCAACCTCCAGCTTTAAAATTGTCTGAAACCAGGCCTCAAAAAAAATTACAAGATTGTTTTAAAAATTAAATTAAAAAGTGATAATAAACGTTGGGTTCCTTTTGTTCACCTTTTGGCTCCTGCGGGGGCACTTGGGGCATGTTTTTAAGCTTTTCCCACTTTCAGGAGGGCTGGAAACCTACTGTTTATTAAAAACTGAAGCAGAGGTGGCCCTCAAATCACATGACTCCAGGAGCTTTGGCTCAAAGAAAGACCGTTCTTTGTCACATGACTTGCCGTCAAATTGTGAGACTCAGCTACAGTGTTGTGCCTTACACATAACTTCCACAGGCTCTGAACATGTACCCTCTGCCTGACATCAACTCCTTTCGTTCTACTTCTCCCACATACTCATTAGCATGTTCTCAGACCCCTGGATCGTTTTGGTGGCTCTTCTTGGAATTGCTTCCATCTTTCTGGGCCAGGTTATTTAGGTGCTTAACTCCCCTGCGATACAGGTGGTAGCACCCAGAACTGATTGCACTGGGTCCTGTGGCTTTACACCCATGTCTGAGTCGACAAAGGGACATTTATGAATTGGTCGCAGGGTATAAACCCCCAGATTTCCTTCTTTTTTAGCTCAGACCTCCAGTCCCCAAACCACCATTTCCTCCCGAGGGCAGGTCGTGCTCTCAACTCATTGCTTGCTGCCCTGTTACAACACCTAGGCATCTTCAGGGCATTACTGCTTCCACCGTCTTGTTTCTGAGCATGTCTGCCTTACATCGTCCCAGCCCGTGCTGAATCTCATTTGGCTAGTTCCTTCCTTTTTCCCTCAGGTGTCACCCACAGAAGAGGATTAATCCAGATTAATTAAAAGTCTAACTTTAATTTGGACTAATTAAACCTCCATGTGGACACACTTTTTTGGAACAGGAGTGGCTGTAATCTGGTGCACCTGAGTTTGCTTTCAAAGCAGAGTCGGCGTGAGGAATAAATTCTCTTACATTATGAATAGTTTATTCTGGAATTGCTGTGCCGGTTGATTTCCCTCTGATCCCTGTGGAGCTGATTTCTTGGCCTTCTCTGAAAGCTTGTGACTCCTGTACATCATCGACAAATTTTCGTTAACAGCCTCGTTGCTTTCTCCTAGGCCCAGATCCAGAGCGCACAGAGGTCATTGGAAATCTTTCAGACAACCCCCGCAGGCATTGGATCAAGGCTTCTACTGCTTTCGGGAAGATATTAAATAAGACCACAGCTGATCTCTGTTTCAGCCTGGTTCCTGCGCATAGGCCATGTGTGAACATTGATTTGGATCAAGAGGAAGGATGGCCTAATGGTTAGGTTAGCCTGAGATTTGCAAAACCCAGGCTCAATTCCCAGCCCTGCCACAGACTCTCTGGGTGACCCTTGTCGATTAGTGGTGCTGTGCCTCAATTTCCCCATATGTATAATGGGGATAATAGCCCTGCCCTGCCTCACGGGCATAAATACATTCAAGACTGCAAGGTGCTCCAAAAAGCGTGTACTAGGACCCCTCGAGTACCAGGCAATTACCCCAGAATGGATCCTTAACAGGAACCAAGCCGAACATTCAGCAACAAAGCACAGACTGCTGCCACTTGAGCCACAATGAGAGACTCCATTAGCTAGCAGCAGCAGTAGGTTCTTACCCAGCGCATGGCCAACCCCCTGCGGGGTGAGGGAGATACAATACACCACGCCAGTACAGACTCCTTTCAAACCTGGCATTGTGCTGATTGTTTGTAAAGGGAGAGGGAAACTCCATTAAACTTCCGACCCAAGCAAGGAACCCTTTGTGCTTCTGTTTCCTAGTAGAAAAGTCCAAGAGCTCCTGGCACATGCCTCTCACAACCTCAGTTAACTTATACCAGCGAGGTCGCCGAGTTAATCTGTATTTTCAAAAACAACCAGAAGTCCTGGGGCACCTTACAGGTGAACAGGACCTCTCGTTGTTTTTGAAGCCACAGACTAACTCGGCTACCCCTGATACTTGTCACCATGCAAGGCACCGCATTGAGCCGTACCGAGTGGAAATCGGTTAACTTAGTTTCCCACTAGCCCAGCCAAACCTCTGTGTTACACATGCCATCCAGTTAGCCTGAGTCCCACCCACCTGGCAGAGCTGCCTGGGAACCAAGATGAATTCGTTTTGCACGCAAGATACTGTTTTGGGTGTGAATTAAAAAAAATCTGGCTACTGTCCAGCTGGGATCACATTATTACGTGTCCTGTGCCTGGTGTTAGCCCCTCGGACTGCCAGTCACAGACCACCTCCCTCATTCTGTACGGTGCCCTACGTTTCCATTACGACAATGGTAGGCTTGGCAGAATTAAATACTTTTGAAAATTGTTTCAATGGATAACAGAGATGTTAACTTTCAATGCATTTTTCTTTTTTTCCTCAATTTCATTTTTTACAGGTGTGAAAAATTACGACGGGATCAGATGAGGTGGAAGGAACCAGCCAATCATTCTTTCACGACCATAGACGTCGAGATTCAAAAAGCGCAAGTTTTATAATCGTTAAAATGGTCAAGATCGCGTGTGAAGCTACGCAAAGTACACACAGGGTGCAATGGGTTCTCAAGCAGCATTTTTCTTACTTCGCCTCTCTCTACATTTTGATTATTGAGAGAAAGAAAACAGGGTTTGTCGGTTTGTGTGCACCTCATGAAATTAACGTTTCCAGACATTAATGACAAAAATCTAGTTCTTCCAAACCTGCTATTAGGTATATTATAGCAGTGGCTAGGAGTTCATCACAAACCAGCCACCTGCTGTGTCAGGTGCTGTACATCTTTATTCAGAGCCAGTCCTAGGGGCGGGTGAGCTGGGTGGTTGCCCGGAGGCCGCCACTTTCAAGGGACTGCCAAAAAGCCCTGCACCGCCTGCACTCCTGGGTGGCTCCCCGCTCCCAGCCCAGCCCCCACCACACTGCCTGTGCTCCTGGGTGGCACCCCACTCCTGGGCTGGCCCCCGCCATGCTGTATTCTTCCCAGGCTGGCCCCCGCCGCACTGCCTGCACTCCCAGGTGGGTGCTCTGCTCCCAGGCTTTACTTCTGTCTTTATTGTTCTTAGGTATAATATGGCCTTGCGCAGGAGTCTCAGTCACCCACCAGGACCCAACTGTGCCAGGGGCTGCATGTTTTTACTGCTATTAAGTGTATTGTGGTAGCGCCTAGGAACCCATCACAGACTGGCTTCCCACTGTGACCGGTGCTGTGCAGACCGCTACAGTCCCCAAAGTGCCACTGCCCTGCTCCCTCCACTTGGGATTTGTTTGTTGCTAGACTGAACTTATCCAAGCTGATTGGGTCTGTTCTTTACAGTCCTCCCCCGGAAAGGAGCTCTGTGACCTGCTAGTCACTTGCTCTTCGGGACCCAGTGGATAGTGCACTAGGTGGGGATTCTGGAGACATGGGCTCTATCCCTGGTATTGTTGCTGATTTGCTGAGGCACCTTGGCCCAGTTCCTCCTCTGAACAATAGGGGTGAGAAAGCGCTAGGTGATTATAAGCGGCCAAAATTAGCTTCTCCCCGACACCAGCTCCCATTGGGGGAAGGCTGGGCTCACCCCGGCTTTCCCCACCCACAAAACCACCCTGTTCTCAGGCCAGGTCCCCAGCTGGGTGTGCCGCGGTCGGGCCATTCAGCTCATCCCTTGGGTCACCGGCTTTCAGGCTGCGTCTGCCTCACAGGCGCCGCAGCAGCAGAATGACAGCGCTGTAAGGCTGCGTCTGCAGGTGCTGCTTTTTCCAGAAGCGGCACAGTAATGAGCTATCTGGAGGATGCTAATGAGGCATGGATGCAAATTTTCCATGCCTCATTAGCATATTGGCAAGTGGTTCAGAGTCCGGAAGCAGCTCTTCCAGATTCCAGAGGACACGTGCAGACGCGCGGCCCCCGGGGGTCTTCCAGAAGGAAACCCTCCGTCCAGAAGCCCCTTCTTCCCCAAAACTGTGTGAAGAGTGTGGGAAAGCCTGGGCAAGAAGGGGCTTCCAGGAGGAGGGTTTCCATCCAGAAGATCCCTGCGGGCTGCATGTCTGCAAGTGTACTTCGGAGTCCAGCAGAGCATCTTCTGGCCGGCCATCTGCAGGCCAATATGCTAATAAGGTGCAGAAAATTTGCATCCGCATCTCATTAGCATCTTCTGGCTAGCTCATTACTGTGCTGCTTCCAGAAGAGGCAGCACATGCAGATACAGCCTACGCTGCAGCTCAGGCACCGGCTCCATCACCACAGGTAACACCTCTGCAAGCAGCAGGAGCCAGGGCTAGGGAAGAATTCTTCCACTGCGCTCGCCACGCCTTCACTGGATGTTGGGCTGGCTGAACTGCAGGGCCCTGGGCTGTAATTTCTTCATACCCATGAGCGGCAGGGGGAGATGGAGCTGCATTTTAGGTGTAGACCAGGCCTCAGAACTGCTCCATCGCAGCACAGAGCAGGTGAGAAATCAAAGACATTTTCATACTCATGAAAATACATCCACACTGGGGTCAGCAACCCCCAGCACTGGTGCCAAGAGCACACACGAGCCAATTTTCAGCAGCATGCAAGACACCCCCTGTCCCCGCCCATGCAGACAGGAGCTGGCTCAAAGCTATGCTGCCTTGGGATTGACAAAAGACCAGCTCATGCTCCCAACGACCCCCTAAAATGGCAAAGCTCTGCATCTTCATTTATTTGTTAATGAAGCTGTTGTAAGGAGGACTGTTAAGGGCGTGTCTACACTAGGAACTAACTTCGAAGTTAGGCACTACATTGAAGTAGCCAGCAGAGAGTCTACATGCATTTTCAATCATCAGGCATCCAGGCAAGATCCCACAGAACGACACTTCGCATATACTAGACAAGAAGTCTATGAAAACCACACTTCCACTTCCTACAAAAGAGAAAGGACAATAAATTATCTAAATTACTTTATACCTCAGGATACAACAACTACAACAACCACAACTCAACCAACAACAGTGTTAACCCTTACAGCTACAAACTCAGACAGCAGAAGAGCCTCTCTTATTCCAGGGTCTTTCCTTCTGCCCCACTTCCTCTATGAACTTAATACAATTCTGTGGTGACCTTGAAGCCTTCTTTTGCTGCCTCCATCTAAAGGAATTCTTCCAACACACCTATGAATAGGTCCTACTCTCTCAACCCCCCCAACACCACCAAAAGAAGAACTCTATGCGGACCCCCCCAAGGGTCGCAGTGAAAGTCAGGATGTCTACGTACGATGCTTCCAAAACCGTGCTCAGGCTGACATTAGACACAAACAATGCCAGATGAGACACAATCTCAACTCTGCTGAATGCTATGCTGTCCGGAGTCTCAAAAATAACCCAAACATTATAATCAAACCAGCTGACAAAGGGGGTGCTGTTGTCATCATGAATAAGTCAGACTGTGAACAGGAGGCAGCCAGACAACTCTCCAACACCACATTTTACAGACCTCTCTCCTCTGATCCCACTTTGGAGTTCCCTTACTTTGAAGTAGGGAGCCCAGCTTCGAAGTCCTCACTCCATTCTTGGGAACGGAGTAGCGCCCTGCTTTGAAGTTTAACTTCGAAGTAGGGTGTGTGTAGACGCTCAGCTTTGAAGTTGCTTGCTTCCAAGTTATTTCTGTAGTGTAGACACGGCCTTTCTGACTGTAAAAACTATCACGGGCACGCAGCCCGTATGCAGCTGTCAAAAGGTCAAATTTTGGAATCCCACCTCTGAAAGCTTGCTGACCCCTGTTCTGCACCAGCTCCAGAAGGTCTTGGTTGGAACATACTCCCTCCAGCTCTAGCACAGACCTTCCCAAAGACTACAGACGGCCTGGGCTTTGAATTTAAGTTGACATAGCTAAGGCACTGAAGGGTTTGAAAGATCCACCCTCCCCTACCCCCAGCACCACGTGCTGGAGTGATGCTGTAGGACAGAGAGGAGACGAGGTGGATGAAGGGATGATTCTGTTGATTTAATTACTGTCACCTGTGGATGTGGAAAACTCCCTTCCCTTGCTGTAGGATGTGTCTATGCTACGGGGTTATCCGGCACACCTCCTGCACTGCAGTTAGGCTGTTAAGGAGGACCTGGGGTCCAAGGGGTTAAAGAGAGCTTCTGGACCCAGCGAGCGCTGCCCACTTTACCTGCAACCAACGACAGGCCTGGAAGGGAGATAAAAGAAAGGAGCCTGGCTCAGGTTGGGGCTGACCAGCAGGGGGGCAGGAGGTGGTTCAGCAGTCCAAGGACTTGCACCGCAGTCTGTCCACTCATTGGCTACTGGAGCCAGTAAGCCCTCATCCTATGGCTCTGGAAAAGTGGGAAACCTACTGAGGACCCACATCAAAGGAGAATCTGGACTCTGGAGGCCCCACCCCAAACTTGAGGACTTGGAGTTGAAGTGGTTTGGAGATCCTGGGCCAGGAACGTAGGGGGACAGCAGCCCCCTGGATACTCAGCGACTCAGCCACCAGGCACCTGTCCACACCCTGCATCGGAGACAGCCCCTCCATCCACTAGAGATCAGGTAAAATGGCCCATCTAGCCCAGCATCGTGTCACCGGTGCCAGAAGCTCTACCGGAGGGAAAGAACAGAACTGGGCAATTTACTGAGTGATCCATTCCCTGTCCTCCAGGCCGAGCCTCCGGCAGAAGTTTGGGGACCCCCAGAACATAGGGCTGTGTCCCTGCCCATGCTGACTAATAGCCATTGATGGACCTGGCTTCCATGAACTTATCAAATTATTTTTTGAACCCATCTCTCAGAGAGGTCACCCTGTTAGTCTATTCCCACCAAACAGTGAGGGGTCTTGTGGCATTTTAGGCTACGTCTACACAGCAGCCTTATTCTGAAGTAAGCTCTTTTTGAAGGGTGTCTCTACACAGCTTTCTCCTTTCAGAGGAGGAATGCAAATAACGGAGTGGGAAAATGCAAAATGGAGCACTGATTTACAAATCTCACGCTTCATTTGCATAATCTTGCACCATCGTGTTTACGAAGGGGATTTTCCAAAGGAAAACCAGCTGTGTAGATGGGGTTCCTTTGGAGAAAAAACCCATTTTTGAAAGAACCGTTCTTCCTCCTTTGTTTCAGGAAGAAGGGTTCTTTTGAAAACAGGTTTTTTCTCCCCGAAGGAACCCCACCTACTTGTCTGTTTTCGCTTTCAGAAAAGCCTCTTCTGGGAGCGCTATCGTGTGAGATTATGCAAATCAAGTGCAAGATCTGTAAATCAAAAATGCAAAGGAAATGCTGATCTCACTCATTTGCATTCTCCTTCCGGAAGTGGACTGTTGTTTAGAAACAGCAGCAGAGCTATCTAAAAATAGCTTATTTCAAAATAACGCTGCTACACACAAATACGCATTTCGAAATAGTACTTAACTATTTCTAAATAGAGGCTGTGGCTACACTAGCATTCCTCTTTTGAAAGAGACATGCAAATGAGGAAAATCAAACATGCAAATGAGCATGGATTTGCATATCAGAAACTTCATTTGCATATTGTTCTTTTGAAAGAAGAAAAGCAGTGTAGACATGGCTCTTTCAAAAGTAAATGCCATCTTCAAAAGAACTCTTCTTCCTAAAAAAAAAAAAAAAATCAAATAGGAAGAAGGGTTCTTTCGAAGATGGGGATAACTTTTGAAAGAGCCCCGTCTACATGGCTTTTCTTCTTTCAAAAGAAGTAATTTCAAAAGAAGAATATTGAAATGAGACACCTGGTATGTAAATCTGCACCTCATTTGCAGTTTTGATTTCCCTCATTTGCATGCCTCTTTTGAAAGAGGAATGCTAGTGCAGACGTAGCCACAGTATCTACACACAACAGAGCCTATTTCAAAATAGAACCATTGGCCACACTATGGCTTATTTTGAAATAGGATCTGTTCCCTGTGGAAGGAGGTGTACCTACTTCGAGATAGCAGTTGCGTTGTGTAGACACTTGCAAAGTTATTTTGGAATAAGGGCTGCTTTTTTGAAATAACTTTGCTGTGTAGACACACCCACAATGTCCAAGATGCCTTGTTAGTTTTGAGCCCCATTACATGTTTGGCCTTTCCGGCTCCTCCTGCCAAGAAATACTTCCTTTGGCTTGTTTAAACCTGCTGCCTGGTTGTTTCACTGGGCGACTTCCCTCATCACTTTCTCCATCCTGGTCCTGATTTTACAGACCTTGCTCACAACTCCTTTAATTGTTTCTTCCTCAAGCCGACCAGTCGCCGGCTTTCCAATCCCTCCTCCTATGGAAGTGGGTCCCATGCCTGGAGATGCTTTGTCTTGGCCGGCAGCGTGTGCCCAATGCCATTATGCCACACCCCAGTCCCATCCCAAGAACTGGTGTTGCAGTAAGCCAAATGAGATGCTAGCACTTCTGGACACAAAGCCCAGGGTTATTTGCGTTGCAAATGATGCCCTGCGGCTGAGTGTGGGAGAATCATAGAACACCACAACTGGAAGGGACCTTGAGAGGCCATCAGGTCCAGTCCTTGGTCCTCATGACAGGACCAAGCACCTTCTAGATCATCCCTGTTAGATATATTTACTCAACCCGTTCTTAAACCCTTCAGTGACGGAGATTCTACAGCCACCCTGGGAATATATTCCAGTAATTAACCACCCTGACAGTTTGGAAACTTGTCTTGCCTCTATACAGAAGTGCTCTTAACCCACCAAGCAAAGTACTTCTGCTTTGCCAGGCTCTACAGATTCCAGCAAGGGACTGATTCCTGCAGGGAGCCTGTCAGTCAAGATCACACTTGTCTGCACTGGCCTATTGGCATATATTGGAAAATTCTTCTCTCCCACCCGCCTGTTAAGGACTCCTTTGGCCAAGGATGTGGTTCCTGCATTAGCACCAACTTTAAAGCCAGGAGGAGAGAGATCTTTCTAGCCCCCTAACGCCCATGGGCAGTGACGCGTATATTCACGTAACTGTCCTTGCTTTGCTCCAGATGCTGCCTCAGATCCAGGTTGAAGCAGATCCTGTCCCTCCTGGCTGCCTGGGTTCAGCTCCCTGACCCAGATGTTGCATTCTGACCCCAGGTGAGATGCACGGAGGTGCCACCTGGCTCAGGTTTGGCCCCGCCCCTGAAGGGGAGGGGTGGGGCCAAATCTGAGAGAGGCCACTGTTTAGGCTAGCGGCCAGTTTGCAATGCCTGGAGCAAGGGGCAGAACCCACCAGTTCCTGGGGCTGCTGCTTGTGGAGTGCACAGTCCCTGCCCTGCCCCCGGCCTCCAGACACCGGGGGAAGCATCTCACACCAGGACCAAATGGGATGACCACAAGAGAAAGAGTGGAACCTGTCTGTGGAACCCAATATGCAGGGCTTGGTGCTCCTGGTACTCCAGTGATGGGAGAGGTCAGGGCTCAAACAGGGCTGCTCTTGCAGGAGGCACTGGAGCTGTTACTCAGAACAGCATCTCATTTCCTAGATACAAGCCTGTGGGAGGGATTCTCTGGCCTGTATTTTGCCAGATCAGAGCAGATGGCCCAGAAAATCTAGGCGGAGACCCCATCCTTGCTCTAGCAGCTGATGGCTCCTGCAGAAACGGCCCCTCTTGGTACCTAAACCACCTTCAAGAGTCCTGGTAGGGAGAGACTGAAACATCGGCCTCATTTTTACAAAAGGGAAACCGAGGCACGGAACGACTAAGCAACTTGCCCAAATCATATGAAACTCAGTGGCAGGACTTGACCTTAGCTCACCTAGGCCCAAGATAAAGCCCCATCCACTGGGACCTCCTGCTTCATCAGCTTGCCTGCTTCCTGCAGCCCCTTCACGGGTTACTTTAACCAACAACGGCAGATCACAAACACCCCAGGAGTGGGGAAGGCAGATTGTTGGGAGGGATCCTGACCTCTTACCCCAGCTGCTCACTCATCCTCCCTCTGTGAGATCCGCCACTGCGGGGATGCCCCTGCATGCGAGACAGAAGGGGAGAGTCTTTCTAAGGGGCTGGGATTTCCATGAGACACTTTCCAAGGCAAAAACTGTCCATTTCAAAGTCTCCAGTCAAGAAGAAGTGGGACAGAGGCAGAGCCTGGAGCCCCAGCAGGGAGGCCAGGGCTTGGACACCTCTGTGAGTCCACTGGCAAAGTCCCTACCCATGGAGAGCAGAGAGCCCAGCTTTAGAGCTGCCTTAATATAGAGCCCTTTTTGGGGGTGGGGAGAGGATCCACCCAGGCCTCTCCCTAGTTCCTCCCTAGCCCTGGGGCTTTGTACCACGATGCGGGGGATCTAGCCTGAGAACAACAGGGTAGATCCCAGTAGAATTAAATCAACCACCAAGACACAGCATAGAGGCCCTTCCAAGAGAGCCCATCCTAAATCATCAGACCAGCAGCAGGTCTTAAAGCACCACTCAAAGACGATCAGCACCACAAGCTCCATTTTGCAGATGGGGAAACTGAGGCACAGGGCAGCAACACCTCTTGCACAAGGTCACCCAGCAGCTGAGCACAGAAGCTGGATCCACTCCTCTAGCCCCATGGCTCTCAAACTATGAGTTGAGACCCCAAAGTGGGGTGGGACTTGAGCGTTGGCTTTGAGCCACCTGCCTGGGGCTGTGGGGCTCAGGCAGGCTCTGGCTTCAGCCCCTCGTCCTGTGTTTGTGTCATAACTTTGGTTCTTAGAAGCAGTTCACTGTGCAAAGAAATTGGAGAGCCCCCGTTCTACCCCATGGGCCATGTTGTGTCCCTACGGCTCCCTGGCAAACCGGGGCTCACACCAGGTGATCTGAGGCCAACCTGGGAATTGGGTGCTTGCCCGAGGGGGTAAGCAGGCAAAGGGACATAGCAGGATGTCTGTGGAAGGGAGAGTCCCACAGGAGGAGAGATTCTTCGTTTCCTCTCTCCTCCTGAGATCTGACTTCACTCCCTGGCTGGGCCCTCTGCTAATCAGCTGGGTGGCATTAGAATTTCTCCTGAGCGTCTCCCCAAGCACTCCACTTACAGGGAACACTGGGCTGCAGTTAATTTCAGGGGACAAAAAGAAGAAAACTCAAACAGGCGTTTGGGATCATCTGCCAGAGCTACTCGGGGAAAGTGCCTTGTGGGGATGCTCTCACCTGGAATGCAAGTGAGTTTATTCTGGACCACCACCACCCCTTTGGAAGAGAATGAAACCACACCCCAAGAAGGCCACTCTTATTCCAACAGCGGGCTTACTTCGGCTTACATTCACACCTTTGGTTAATTTGGATTGATGTCTCCCCTCCTTGCTGAGCTGTTCCACCTGGCTCTAGCCCCATTAAATTCAGGGCTAAAAGAAATCTGATGAGGTTCGAGAAGGAGAAGCGTGAAGTCCTGCACTTGATATGGAAGAATCCCAAGCATTGTTACAGGCTGGAGATTGACTGGCTAAGCAGCAGTGCAGCAGAAAAGGACTTGGGGATTACAGTGGATGAGAGGCTGGAAATGAGTCAACAGTGTGCTCTTGTAGCCAAGAAGGCTAAATGGCAGACTGGGGTGCATTAGGAGAAGCATTTCCAGCCGATCTAGAGAAAAGTTACTATTCCCCTCTATGGTGAGGCCACATCTGGAGTATTGCATCCAGTTCTGGGCCCCTCCAGTATGGAAAGGATGTGGAAGCATTGGAGTGGGTTCAGTGGAGGGCAATGAAAATGATTATGAGCTACGAGGAGAGTCTGAGGGATTCGGGCTTATTTAGTTAACAGAAGAGAAAAGTGAGGGTGTGATTTGATAGCAGCCTTCAACTTCCTGAAGGGGAGCGCTAAAGAGGAGGGCGAGAATCTGTTCTCAGTGGTGACAGACAGCAGAACAAGGAGCAATGGTCTGAAGTTACAGAGGGGGAGGTGTAGGTTGGATATTAGGAAAAACTATTTCACCAGGAGGGTGGGGAAGCACTGGAATGCATTACCGAGAGAGGTGGTGGAATCTCCATCCCCAGAGGTTTTAAGTCCCAGTTTGACATAGTCCTGGCTGGGATGATTTAGTTGGGGGTCGATCCCGCTTTAGGCAGGGGCTGGACTAGACGACCTCCGGAGGTCCCTTCCAGCCGTAGGATTCTATGATCCTTACAAAATGAGGCGAGCACACACCCAGGGCTTGTCCAGACTTGAAACTACAGCAGCACAGCTGCAGCGCTTCAGTGTAAATGCTATGGCTATGTTGACACAGCGACTGCTATTTTGACATTCTGGTTTCAGGACCCCTTGTTGCGAGAGGGGTTACGGAACTGTTGGAACAGCCATTTATTCCGAATTCTGCAAATTGCGTACATTATTTTGAAACCAATTCGCTGTGTTGACATACCCTAACTGGGCTGTTCTTCTGCTGGTGTGGATAATCCACCTCCCTGAGCAGCAGCAGCTAGGTCAAGGGAAGAATTCCTCCTTGCCCCTCGCTCTGTCTGCAGATGGAGTTGGGCTGGCTAAACTGTTTTTCACACACCGAGCATCGGAGCTGGGTTGATCTAATGTTTTGGCCCCAGCAGAACATCTAAGGAAGACCCAGAAATTCACTGCTCTGCCACATACTTCCTGGATGAACCTTGCAAAATCCCCCAGCTTCTGTGCCTCAACTTCCCCATCTGTACAATGGGGAGAGCAGCCCAGGCCCACAGGGGGCTTGGGAACACAAATGCATCAAAGGGTGGGGAGGGCTCAGAAACTTCAATGATGAGGTTCAGATACAGACCACAGGTGTTTCCCCTCCAACTGTTTGATGTTCGTGCCCAGTCTGCACACTGGGCAGCAGTGCAGAGGCCAGCTTTGCTTGCGGGGTTTGCAGCTGTATAGTTATGTAGGTGAGTGAGGGCACTTCTCACTGCTACAGCTTGAGAATCACAGACAGGTCGAGCTGGTAAGGACCCCAAGAAGTTATCCAGTCCAAGTCCCAGAGCTAAGGCAAGGCTGAGTCAACATAGACCAGCCCTGACAGGGGTTTGTTCTTCCTGTTCCTAAACACTTCTCGTGATGGGGGTCCCACAACCTCCCTGGGAAGCCCGGTCCGGGGCATCACTGCACTGAGAGTTAGAACGCCTGTCCTAATAGTCAGCCAACATCTCTCTGTTTCAGATTACATCCATTATATCTTGTCCTGCCTCCAATGGACATGGAGAGCTGAACCCCCTCCTCTTTACAGCAGCCCTCAATAGAGGTGTGGGAACTGGGGGCATGAGGGGGGGTGGTGCTGCCACATACCCAGGCTCCCGGCTGTGACCCTGTGTGCCAGGGCTTTGTACCTGGCCTTGCCTGGATTTTCAGCATCCCCCTACTCTTAAAAACGCACCACTGGCCCTCAACACATTTGAAAACTGCTCCCTCTTGGATGCCCCCTCAGCCTTTTCTCAGGTCTAAACTTGCCCTCTCCCCTGCTTTTTTTTTTTTTTTTTTTTTTGGAAACCTTTGCTCCCAGGCAGAGCCCTGCAACAGATCACGTCTGCAGATGGGGATGTGGATTCACATTCTGTATCCACGCAGAGCTCTGCTCATTGTTTGGGTTTGCTAAACCTCCTGGCATACTCTCCAATGTGGTCAGGGTTATAGTGGGATAAAGATGATACAGATGACTTAATCACTTTGCTTGGTACCTCTGGAGGGGAGAGGAGATTGTCTATTATGGCCTCATTAAGGGCCATGTCTACACTAGCCAAAAACTTCAAAATGTCCATGCAAAGTTTTCTAATGAAGCGCTGAAATACGTATTCAGAGCCTCATTAGCATGCAGGCAGCCGTGGCACTTCGAAATTGACGCGGCTCGTCCAGACGGGACTCCTTTTTGAAAGGACCCCACCTACTTCAAAGTCCCCTTATTCCTATGAGCAGATAGGAATAAGGGAACTTTGAAGTAGGCGGGGTCCTTTCGAAAAGGAGCCCTGTCTGGACGAGCCGTGTCAATTTCGAAGTGCCGCAGCTGCCTGCATGCTAATGAGGTGCTGAATATGTATTTCAGCACTTCATTAGTAAACATTTGCATGGCCATTTTGAAGTTTTTGGCTAGCGTAGACATAGCCAAGGAGGTAGAAAGCGAGAGGTTATGTCTGTTGATGACGCCACAATGACTAAAGGAGATGCAGAACCACAGAAACCTTGGGGTTTTTATGTGACTGGGGAAAGATGGATTTTGGGAGAGCAAATAGGGATAATAATTCCACACTCTACAGACCCAGGAACAGAAGTCAGGAGTCCTGATGCCCAGTACCGCTCCCCTCCCCGCACCCCCGGCTCTAACATCTGCTGAACTGGCTCATTAGCATCCCCTAGCAGAGCCATGGCCTCACAGAAAGTCAGGCTGCATCTACATTATAAGATAAAATCGAATTTAAAGGAGTTAGCGCAACATTAAAACATCACTGTCTCCACTCTAAATGTCTGTAGTTTGATTTAGTCGGCCCTAATATAACAAAATGTTTTAAAATAGAAGAGAAAATTGGTAACTCAGGAAATTCCATCTAATACTCGGCTCTTCGCTGAGCTTGGCAAATAAATTGCAAACGTTTCATTACCATTTGAGGTAACATCGTCAGTGCGCAATCTGGTTTAAAAAAAAGTCCTCCCTAACTGCTCTTTAGACAGTCCTTTTTGTGTGAACCTGACCAATAGTCAATCTTGATTGATTGTTCACCTTTAACCAATCATTGTTAACCAGTTTCCTTGCAAGATCTTTTCCTATTATTAACAATGATTGGTTAAAGGTGAACAACCAATCAAGATCAACTATTGGTCAGGGTCACACAAAAAAGACTATAGAAAGACCAGTTGGGGAGGACTTTACTGAACCAGATTGCACACTGACGATGTTACCTCGAATGGTAATGAAACGTTTGCAATTAAATTGTCAAGTTCAGCAAACAGCCAAATATTAAATAACGAAATGTCGATATTAATGGACAGGTGTAGAGTCAATCTCGGGTTTAAAATGACCAGTAAATAGTAGCGTGGATGTGCCACATCTTTCATTTGAATTTATTAGCCTCCGCAAGTGTCCCATATGTGTCCCACAAAGTTACACACTGCCTCTGGCTCCCAGCCCCCCGCCACTAGTGGGAGCTGGAAAATTGACCAGGGCTGTTGCACCTGGCTCCCGGCTCAGAATGTGAGCCTTAGGGAACTATGGGATAGGTTCCCAACAATGCACTGCTGCAACAGTCGATGCTTGGTGATTTCAGCGCGGAAGCAACGCGTCAAATTTGTTGGGAGCCTGTGGGAAGTGAGAATTCTACTGGCATTATAAAATTGGTTTTAAGAAATTTGAATGTATCTTGTAATGTAGATGTAGCCTCAGAGGCAGAAATGGGCGGAAGGCAGGAATTCCAAGCTCTGCTGCTGGGCCAGAGCCCAATAGAAAACTCACAGTCTTTACAGCACTGGGGAGGTAGGGCAGGTTACGGTCCCCATGGGGAAACGGAGGCAGAAAGCAGCTACGTGACTTACCCAAGATTACCTGGCAAGTCCGGTACAGCAAACAAATTCCCCCAGGCCACATTCAAAGCTAATACCCCTACTCACTGGACCCATGTGAGACCTGGACTGCAAACTCTTACTTTTGTTAATGGATAATGGAGTGGAGAGCATGCTTATAAAATGTGGGGCTGACAGCAAGCTAGGGAGGGTGGCAAGTGCTCTGGGGGACAGAGGGTGGAACGTGAAACAATCTTCAAAGATAGGAGAACTGGTAGGGTTACCACATTTGAGCTCTCAAAAGAGACGACGCTCCTGCGAGTGAGTGTTTCTGGATCAGTATCTACCAACTCAGGTTGCATTAATGCACTATATGAGGGGTCAGCGATCTTTCAGAGGAGCAGGGCCGAAATTCGACCTTTTGACCTCTATGTATGGTCCGAGCACCGGTGATAATTTTTAAAATCCCTAACGGTCCTACTTACAACAGCTTCATTAACACATAAATGAAGATGCGGAGCTTACCGGTTCGGTGGTGGTTGGGAGCATTAGCTGGTCTTGTGTTAATCCAGAGGGGGCCTGGCTTTGAGCAAGCTCCTGGCTGCACGGGGGAGGAGGGGCAGGCAGAGCTCCCCTCTTGCATGCCAGTGAAAATCAGTTGATGTATGGCTCTTGGCCCCCCATTCTGGGGGTTGCTAATCGCTGTACTCTATGTTGTACTACAGTATGAGATTACAGTACATTAATACGATGTGAGCTGGAAGATACTAACACACACTGCCTCTCAGGGGTGCCCTCTTCTTTGAAAGAACGAACGTGGTAACCCTAGAATGGGTCTGAAATCAGGACGATGAAATTCGGCCAAGGTCAGGCCTAGTGCTACACTGAGGAAGGGAAAAAGTTGCGCCCACACCTGGCAGAGGTAGGACTTCTGGAAAGGATCCTTCTGAAAAGGATTTGTGGATCACAAATTGAATATGAGTCAACAATGAAAGCAGTCACAAAACCCCCTAATAATAGGTGTTGTATGCAAGACACGGGAGGTAATTGTTCTGGCCTCCTTAGGCAGAGTGGTGCGTTCAGTCCTGGTGGCTGTGCTTTAGGAAAAACGGGACACATTTTTGAGGAGAGTAACAAAAACGATACAAGATTTAGAAGATCTGATCTGGGAGGAAAGGTTAAAACAACTGGGCGCATTTACGGTTGAGAAAAGCAGGCTGGGGGAGACTTGAGAAAAGTTTTCAAATACTTTGAGGGCTGTTATAACAGGGATGCAAGTCAGCAGTTCTCAGCGTTCACTGAAGGTGGGGCAGGACATCATGGGCCTCATCTGCATTGGTGGGGGGGGAGGGGATGTAGGTTGGATATTAGGACCAACTTTCTAACTTTAAGGGGAGTGAAGCTCTGCCACAGGCTCCCAAGAGAAGTTGTGGGATCTGAGGTATTTAAGACCAGGTGGGACAAACCCCTGTCAGGGCTGGTCCAACTTCACTTGGCCCTGCCTCAGCACAGGGGGTTGGGCTTGACAACCTCCCAAGGTCACTTCCCACCCTACGTTTCTATTTGTTCTACATGTACAGAGGTGGGTAGGAGAAATTGATGGGCTTTAAGTGAGATCTAAGAGGCAGATTGGCTTCATTCTGGCCCAGAACAACCCCCTGTAGCCTTTGCTAGCTTAATTGTAGTTTGATTATGGTAGTTGGGTTAAGGCATTGCTTTTATATATCCACACGTCAAGAAGCCATTACAGTATTGCTAACTTAGGCCCAGGGGAAGCCTGTCTTTCCTGCCAGCAGTAAAGTCAGCAGCCTGCCAGTAGGACTCGGTACGAGAGGCTTTTTGCAAAATTTTCTCTTTCCCCATTTATAGGAAAAGTTAAGGTCAAACCAGTAATGTTCAGTCATTTACGTCAACCTTTGTACCTGCGTCACTTTCCGACATCAACAGGTGTTCAAGCTTTCCCCACCTGCCTCTGACCAGAAAGGTGTGATGGCCTCACTCGAATTCAAGTAAAAGGTCACACAATGGTGTTTTCCCCCGGCCCATTTGCCCTCGAAAGTCTGACACACAGGGTACGGTCAGAGGGATGACCCCAAGTTAAGATCATCAGGGAATTTAGGATACCTTGGGAATTCTAAGAAATCAAAGCTTAATTTAGTAGCAGTATCTGAGCACTATGCGGTGAAGTGGGTATAAGAACCCTCATTGCATGGGGCAGGGTGCACAGTACGTAATCCGCACCTGAGGCGTATTCGCCTCGCGGGAGCACCACTCTCTCTGTTATCTCTACTACCTCTGTTATCTTTGCTCCCGCTATTCTTAGAACAACCTTTTGTTCTTCCACTCGGACGCTGACCAGGAGGGTCTCAACATTTGTGAGGGTTCTGTGTTCGGAACCCTCGCCAATGTCGATTTTTGTGCACGGTGGGGGGGAGCGGCTCGGAGCCCCGGGAAAGCGGCGGCTGCTGGCACTCCTGCCCAGGGCCCCGGAGAAGCGGCAGCCGTGGGTGCTCCTTGCCCCGGAGCCACTAGCGAATAACTGAATGCGTGAACGTTAAGTGTTACAGTGTTCTACCCACTGCAATAACACCTTCCTCACCGATTGAAGCCTCCAGGCCTCGGCTTCTGGGCGGTGCAGAGGAGCCAGTGAGGGTTGTACCCTGCTTGTATAGCGTAAGTTTAAACCAGAAGTGCAGTTACTTAAGTAACTTAGTAACTTGTATTAGTTGTTAGAACACTGTTAAGTAAAATCGCTGTCTGTAACCAGCTATTAACTGTAGTTGACATCTTTCAGTTTGGATCTGGTAAGTGCTGCTTAGATAACATCACACTACCAAAATAAACAAGTGCTGCTCACAGTGTTGTCTGTGTAACCACTGGGATCCCCAAAAACTCACCTCTGGCCTGAGGCACACTCTGTCTCAGACTATAAAAGTTAACCAGGGAAAGGTGCGACCCTTTAATCTTTAAATTTTAAACCAGATTGGCGAGCCTTCCCAAATCCATAATTCCCCAGAGTTAACACGCCCCCACCTCCGCTTGCATCCTCAGACCATCTCAAAGCTTTTCACAAAGGAGGGCAGAATCAGTCTCTCCATTATACAGATGGGGGAACTGAGGCACAGAGCGAGGAAGTGACATGTCCCCATTCACACAAGTTAGCCGTCGAACCCACATCTCTCGAGTCCCCAGCTGCTGTTCTCGTTCCTGGGCCATGCTGCCTTCAGCTTCCAACGCCTCTTTCCAAGGAGTGTGTGGAACAAACAGGTAAAGGCATTGTCATTGACTATCTCTGATGATGTGGTTTGGGGGAGTCCTTGACCAGGCCCCTGTTGTGTTGGGGTGGTAAAACCACAGACCAAAGAAACAATCCCTGCCCCAAAGAACTGGCAGGCTAAGGGCAAGACGAGCTGCTCCTATAGATTTTGTCCCATTATAACAATGCGCCTAAGGGGTGTGATTTTTTAATCAATATTGTATTAGCATTAGAACCGCTACTTATAGAGCTTACTCCTCTTATTCCTATACAGAAGCCATCTGTATAGTATATCGGAGCCATTGATGTGATCCACCTGAGATCTCCAGCATCCCAATCATGAGGCTCTTAAATCCATGTTTCTACTACCGGTCTAGATTTTACAAAGAAAACTTGATCGCAAAAGATCATTAGGATGGCAGGAGACAGCAAACGACACAGGAGTTTAGAGGACATGGACGCAAGAGAGAACAAAACAAGGGTGAAATCGGCTGACTGATGAGGACGCGTGGATGGGACTTAAATCTTCATACTCGTGGGTATAAATTGACTTCTGACTGACACAGGTCAGGAAAGACTTTCCTGCAGTGACAGTTCGCACCATTGTCCACTGGTGGGGCCTTGCACCTTATTCTGAAGCAGCTGGCCCTGCACACTGTTGGAGACGAGATACTAGGGTAGATGGGCCCATGGTCTAATCTGCTCTGCGAACTCCTGTGTCCCTGCCCAAGATCAGACTCTTAAATCTGTGTCTTGGTACCTAAAGCAAAGGGATTCTAAGGTACACAGCGCCTGCATCTTCTCATGGGATCTATTCTTTGTCCCTTGTGCAGGAATTTAAAGTGGGGAAAAGCCCCGCCCACCTGCAGGGTCCTGTTTTACAATTGCTTTGCACTGGTGGAATGATTCCTGAGATTCAGACCCTGATGATTTCATCTAGATTTGTGGGCATGTGGCAATCCTGGACATTGGGCCAGCTGGTATCGGGAGGTTATTATTAAGTGTATTATGGTAGCATCTCGGAGCCCCAGGCACGGGCCAGATCCCTATAGTGCTAGGTGCAGTACATTTGTATTGCTATTAGGGGTATTCCGGGAGTGCCTCAGCCTCCAGGCATGGATTAAGCCCCCCTCATGCCAGGAGTTGTACAGAGGCAGACTATCAGGATAACCCCAGTTCTAAAGAGCTGACATATATGGATGGATGGGGGAGAAGTGGGGGTTGCTTTAGGGCTGTCTCTGGGCGTCAGCCAAGAACTTTAAGGTAGCTCACAAACTTAATTTGGTTGAGAGCAAGGTTTTCATACAGCTAAGGGAGCAAAAAAACACGGTGCTGGGGGCAGAGGGCTCCTGAGTGTGGAATGACTTGGGGAGGGAGGTGCTAGGCAGGGGCTGGGGCGTAATTTAAGATAATCCCTTAAAAAACTAGAAGGAAACAGTGCAGTGCCAGGTTCACAGTGCTGCAGGGAGTGGAAGGCTCCATAGGGGGCGCTCTCCGCCCTGCAGTCAGTGCTAACCTCCTGTGTCCAAGCTAGGGGGCGCTGTGGTGCAGGAGTGGGGCGGCAGGCTCCATAGGGGGCGCTCTCCGCCCTGCAGTCAGTGCTAAGCCCCCCATGTCCAGGCTAGGGGGCGCTGTGGTGCAGGAGTGGGGCGGCAGGCTCCATAGGGGGCGCTCTCCGCCCTGCAGTCAGTGCGGACCCCCATGTCCAGGCTAGCGGGTGCTGTGGTGCAGGTGTGGGGCGGCAGGCTCCATAGGGGGCGCTCTCCGCCCTGCAATCAGTGCTAAGCCCCCCATGTCCAGGCTAGCGGGTGCTGTGGTGCAGGAGTGGGGCGGCAGGCTCCATAGGGGGTGCTCTCCGCCCTGCAATCAGTGCTAAGCCCCCCATGTCCAGGCTAGGGGGTGCTGTGGTGCACGGAATGGGGACTCAACCTGGGAGAACCTCAGCGGAAAACCACAGAGCAGGAGCTCCCCAGAAACAGAGATGCTGGGAGAGAGATGGGCCTGGTGACAGACAGCAAATGCCATGGGGGTTTGCCACATGACACCAGAAGAGGGGAAGAGGGGAATTCCTCCCCTGTGCACAACTGGACCCCCAGAGAAATCCCACTCAAGCACAGTGGGACACCTCAGCCCTGTGTTGGCTTCTCTGCACCCCAGCAGTGGAGAGGGCACTGGCCTGGGATCCAGGAGACCCTGTTCCCATGTCTACCACTCGGTGTCCTCAGACAAATCATTCTGCCCCACTGACTCAGTTTCCCCTCCTGTAAAATGGCGACCAGGATACTCTCGTTAAAGCCATCCGCAGGGACGATCAAGGGATTTTTGCTCCCACTGCCCTTTGGGGGTGCACGCACAGAGGCCCCAGCAGGGTGAACTGTAAAGCATTAGGACTCTGTGGGAAAGCACCAGACCAAGACCAGAAAAGCCCTGGCAGAGAGCCTGCTTGGTGCCAGGGATGAGCTAAAGGTTGACCAGCTTTGCCAGCCGCTACCAGAATCACCAATATGTCGGGGCCTCGAGAGGTGATCACATCCAGCCCCCTGCACTGAAGCCGGGCCAAAGAAACTGAGAGCAGCCCTGATCGAGGCTTGTCCTGCCTGTTCTTGAAAACCTCCAGTGACAGGGATCCCATCGCCCCAATGGGAGCCTGCTCCAGCACTCACTCCTGAGAGTTAGAAAGTTTGTCCCAATCTCTCCCCTAAATCTCCCTTGCTGCAGATTAAGCCCAGGGCTTCTTGTCCCGCCATCACTGGACACAGAGAACAATAAATTCCACTGCTCCTTAGCTCAGTCCTTAACTTATGTGAAGACTATTCTCAGGTCTCCCCCATCCAGCCCCCGCTCCCCATCCCAGTCTTCTTTTCGCAAACCTAAACGTGGCCATTTTTAAGCCTCTCTGCCTAGGCAGCGTTCCCTCTAATTTTTTCCATCCATGGGTGGAAATAAATTTTCTTCTGTGCAGCGAGGCTTGTGCACTGATAGAAACACAGGCTGCCGGCTGTGGACGCTCTGCTAATCAGTGGGGCGGCATTTGACTCTCTCCTGGGCAGCTGTCCAAGCGCTCAGCTTCCAGGGAACCCTGCTCCTCGGGCAGGTTTGCTCAGCCTTTGATCCTTTTTACTGCTCTGCTTTGTTTCCAAGTTGCTCACCTCTTTCCCAAAGTGCAGCCCCCTCCAGAACTGGACACAGCACTCCCGCGTCTCCTGTTTATACGCCTCAGAACAATTTTCACAACTGCACCTGACTGTCCAGTCACACACAGTTTGTGAGCCACCGGAGCGCCCAGATCCCTTGTGGCATAAGGACCCCACTACCTGGCTGTTCACCTTGTAGCGGTGCATGTGATTTTTCCTCCCTCAGCAAAGGAGAGTGGAAGGGGGTCAGATTCAGAATTAAAGGGGGAAGGGACCCCACTGGGAGCAGGGGTGAGAATGAAGATCACAGAAGGAGACTTACAGGACAGACACCCCTAGAACGAGATGGACTCACACGGGGGGAAGGGGGGGGAGACCCGTCGGGCAGGATGGGTAAGAGAAGACAGCTCAGAGCAGTGGCTGGATAGCGAGGTAATGGGTTACATGGGCCCTAGCAGGACTTTTCCAGCTCTGGCATCTTGGATTCTGGGGCCAGCATGAGCAGGGACCCAAGAGCGGTGTCCAGGTGGTTCCCCAGCCAATATTACACAGCCGGCGCTCAGTGGCATGAGGGGCAGCAGACCCTGGAGTGGGCGCTGCTTGGTGGGAAGAGGGTGTGGCCGGGGGGCTATTCAGCACATTCTTTCGCAGCATGGCAGAGTCCTGAGGGTGCAGGAAGAAATAGGGGCAGTGACACCCCATCTGGGGCCCCCCCACCAAGGTCAAGGCCGGGATTGGTGGAGGCGGAAAGGAGGCCTGTGCTTCTTGAGCTCATGAAATGAGGGGGGTTTCTGCAACTCTGATTTCATAGGACCTCCTCCAGCTCCCGGTCCTCGCAGCAGGACGAAGCACCATCTAGACCTTCCCTGACGGGTGTTTGTCCAACCTGCTCTTAAACATCTCCAAATGCTGGAGCTGCCACAACCTCCCTGGGCCAATTATCCCAGTGCTTCGCCTCCCTGGCCATTTTTCCTAATGTCCGACCCAGAGCTGCCAACGGGGGAAGGAGGAGCGAGTAACTGCCCAGGGGTCCAGGTGATGTAAGAGCCTGGGGGCCCTGGCCGCTGCCATGGTTGTGCCAGCTGGAAACCAGGCAAAGGTGTCATTCTGGGAGGGCTGGGAAGGACGACAGCCGCAGGGTCGGAGACGCTGTTTGCTTTTCCTCGCTGTCAGGGTGCGAGGGAAAGACACGGCTTGTGCGCACGCTGCTCGCTGAGGGCAGAGGAGGCAGCCAGACAAGCTGTGTTCTTTCCCCTCAGGGAGCCCCCCACCCGCCCTTGGGCTCACCCCCAGCTATGTTTCTCCCACCTGCCCCCAGCTGCTGTGGTCAGAGTTGTGAGACGCCTGCCTTCCCATCAGCCAGAGTCAAAAGCCCACCAACCCCTCAGCCCGGAAAAGCTCCAGTCACTCACCCCCAACCACAGGAGTCCCAGGCTGACTAAAAGCCGCCCCCACCCAGATAAACCCCAGTGCCCACCACGGCTGGAGGAGTCCTGGGCTGAGCTCAGGTCCCCCACCCGGAGAAGCCCTGACTGCCACTGCTTTGGCCTGTGGAGCCCTCGGCTGGCTGGAGATGGGCCTCCCCTTCCATCCCCAGCCCCACCCCACTCTTAGCAAGAGCGTCTTGGAGGATATGCTCTTCCTATGGCCTATGCAGGTTCTGGGGCAGCTGAGTGGCTGTGTTGGGTCTGGGGAAGGGAGGGAAGGGGAGGTAGCAGCTGGCCCAGGGCTTCTCCGGGCAACTGGGAGACAGGGCTGTGACCAGCCAGGGGGTTCTCTGGTCAAGGGGACACTCAGGGTCTCTCTGGGAAGGGAGGGAGCGGGGGGTTGTGACTCTGGCTGAAGGGGAGGATTTGGGAGATGGGGCCCTAGCAATTAGTTAGAATTACTGTCCTTGACCGTGGTCCAACCTAAACCACTTTTGGTCCCATTTGGGGCCCTTGCTTCTTGGTCTAACCTCAGCTGTTAAGAGGAACCATTTTTCTTCCTCCTCCTGGTAAAAACCTGTTACGGTACTTGAAAGCTGTTATGTCCCCTCTCAGTCTCCTCTTTTCCAGACTAAACAACCCCACTTCTTTCAGGCTTCCCTCCTAGATCATGTTCTCTAGGCCTTTAATTACTTTTGTTTCACTTCTCTGGACCTTCTCCAGTTTCTCCATTACTTTCCTGAAATGTGGCACCAAGGACTGTAGACAATACTCCATTGAGGCCTAATCACTGCAGAGTAGAGTGGAAAAATCACATCTTGTGTCCTGCTTACTTTCCTACTGTGACTGCATCCCAGAATGGCTACGTCTACATGTGAAGCCAACATCGAAATAGCCTATTTCGATGTTTTTCGATGAATAACGTCTACACGTCCTCCAGGGCTGGCAACGTCGATGTTCAACTTCGACGTTGCGCGGCACCACATCGAAATAGGCGCTGCGAGGGTACGTCTACACGCCAAAGTAGCACACATCGAAATAAGGGTGCCAGGCACAGCTGCAGACAGGGTCACAGGACGGACTCAACAGCAAGCCGCTCCCTTAAAGGGCCCCTCCCAGACACAGTTGCACTAAACAACACAAGATCCACAGAGCCGACAACTGGTTGCAGACCCTGTGCCTGCAGCATGGATCCCCAGCTGCCGCAGCAGCAGCCAGAAGCCCTGGGCTAAGGGCTGCTGCCCACGGTGACCATAGAGCCCCGCAAGGGCTGGAGAGAGAGCATCTCTCAACCCCCCAGCTGACGGCCGCCATGGAGGACCAGGCAATTTCGATGTTGCGGGACGCGGATCGTCTACATGGTCCCTACTTCAACGTTGAACGTCGAAGTAGGGCGCTATTCCGATCCTCTCATGAGGTTAGCAACTTCGACGTCTCGCCGCCTAACGTTGAAGTTAACTTTGAAATAGCGCCTGACGTGTGTAGCCGCGACGGGCGCTATTTCGAAGTTAGTGCCGCTACTTCAAAGTAGCATGCACGTGTAGACACAGCTAACGTGTGCTTTTTTTGCAACAATATGACACAACTCATACTGAGCTTGTGGTCCACAATGACCCCATAGGTCCCTTTCTGCAGGACTCCTTCCTAGGCAGTGAGTTCTGATTTTGTAAGGGTGCAACTGATTGTTCCTTCCTTAGTGGGGTATTTTGCACTTGTCTTTATTGAATTTCATCGTATTTACTTCAGACCACTTCTCCAATTTGTCTAGATTGTTTTGCATTATAATCCTATCCTCCAAAGCATTTGCAACCACTCCCACTTTGGTATCATCCAAAAACTTGGTAAATGTACACTCTGTGCCATTATCTAAAGAGTTGACCAAGACATTGAACAGAACATGAACCAGAACTGATCCCTTTAGAACCCCACTTGTGATGCCCTTCCATCATGACTGTGAACCACTGACATCCACTCCAGAGAGTAGTAATCAGTACAGTTACACACCAACTTAGAGAAGCTCCATAGAGGTTGCATTTCCCTAGCTTGTTTATGAGAAGATCGTGTGAGACAATACCAAAAGCAAACAACAAGAAGTCCTGTGGTGCCTTATAGACTAACAGATATTTTGGAGCATAAGTTTTCGTGGGCAAAGACCTGTTTCATCTGATGAAGCGGGTCTTTGCCCATGATTATGCTCCAAAATATCTGTTAGTCTATAAGGTGCCACAGGACTTCTTGTTGTTCGAGGATACAGACTAACACGGCTACCTCTCGGACACTTGTACCAAAAGCCTTATTAAAGTCAAGACATACCACATCTACCACTTCCCCCCATCCACAAGGTTTGTGCATCTGTCAAAGACAGTTATCAGGTTGTTTTGACCCCATTTGTTCTTGACAAATCCATGCTGACTGTTACTTATCATCTTGTTATCTTCTAGATGTTTTCAAATTGATTGCTCCATTATCTTTCCTGGCACAGAAGTGAAGATGACTGGTCTGTAGTTTCCCAGCTTGCCCTTACTTCCCTTTTTATAGCTGGAAACTAGATTTGCCCTTTTCCAGTCTTCTGGATCTCTCTCATCTTCCATGACTTTTCAAAGATAACTGCTCAGCTACCTCTTCAGTCAGCTGCTGGACTATTCTAGGATGTATTTCACCAGGCCCTGGTGACGTGAAGACATCTAACTTGTCTATGTAATTTTTAAACTTATTCTTTTCCCATTTTAGCCTCTGATCCCACCTCACTTTCACCGACATTCACTACGCTAGGTGTCCAATCATCACCAAGCTTCTTGATGAAAACTGAAACAAAAAAGCCACCTCTGCCATTTCAACATTTTCTGTTATTATTAGAGTCAGACAGCCACAATAACTCAGGCAGATAAAAACCAAGGCCAGCTTCCCAGGTGCTTACAGAGGGTGGTCCTTGCTAAGGCACTTTAGGTTCTGGTTCTACTTTGTTTGAGATACGTCCTCAGCCGTAAAATGGGGTTATGCTGTCCTGTCTCACATGGATGGAGTCAAGTAACTAAGGGCATGTGACTGTGCATGGGCAGGCTTTCATCATGCCTTCATGTCTTTGCTGATATCGTTATCTCTACTAGCTACATTGAAGCTGGCACAGGTCTTTCTCCCTGGGTTGCTATCACACAGTCGCCAGATGTAATTAGAGAAAATTCATCGGAATTAATTGGAGGTGTGAATTACATGTGAATCAGCAGATCAGCCAACCCATCTTCTTTTTTTTTTTTTTTCTGGCCATCTCACACTGAGGATTTGCCTAAGGCAGCTGTTTTTAAACATTGGGGTTTAGTTAGCCAGGCCTTTGTAAGTCTCCAGGTTTTGGAGCTATTCAGTAAAACTGATGTTACAATGGGGTGATGCTAAATATTTGAGGTTTGGTCTGGAAGGTAAGATTGCTGTTCTGTGGTTCAGCTCCAGAGGAACAAAAAGCACATCCAGATTTTGCTGTTCTGGACCAAAAAAAAAAAAATCACAAACAAAGAACTCTGAAAGAGGGCAAAACTGAAATTGACAGGAAATTATGGAATGAAAATAGAGATGGTTGGGACATATATACAGGAAAGATCCTAGGAGCATAACAAGATAGGTGCTGGATTGGAGCAGACCAAGGATGACATGGAAACTCCCAAGAGAAGCAGAGCTGAAACCTGTCAGAGTGACAAGGGAAGATGCTCAGACTACAGATGGAAGGTAATGGTGAAGGCACTATGTCCCCCATGGAATAGAGAAACAGGTATTAACTGCTCTTTATTCAGAATTAAAAGTTATCTTAATTGGATTTAGCTTCACTTTGCAACAAACTCTTCATGCACCGTGGAAGTGAATTAAGTTAATTTGAATTGAGCATCCACATGGGCACGTAATGCAATTTAACCCACTGTAAAGGTTAATTAAGACTAAGCTGTCCCCACCTACACCTGGGCTCTGATTCAGGCTTTAGCCTAAACACCCTCCTCCCTATTCTGTCCACACACAAATCCATCAGCACTCAGGACCCAAGTCCTAAGACCCACTGGCTATATCTACACTAGAGAGTTTTGTCTACAAAACTCATGAAGCATCTACACACAAAACATGTCTTGTCAACAGTCTGTCCACAAAACTTGGCACTTCCGCCGATGGCGTTCTGCCTCCCCACGATGAGGAATAACGCGTTTGTTGACAATTTCTGTTGACAAAAAAGCTGCGTAGATGCTCCAGGAGGCCTTCTGTCAACATACAGAGATTCTGGGTCACCGGGCAGCTCTGTCTGCTGTGCTTCCAGTAGGTTGTTTTGTCGAGAGAGTGGCGGGCAGTCCGGCTGCTCTCTGTTAGAGCGGATCACTCTTGTGATCTGCTTGTGCGTGTGGACGTGATCTGTCAACACAGGTTTTGTTGGAAGATATCTTCCTACAGAAACGTCTGTCGACAGATCGCTGTAGTGTAGACGTAGCCACCGTGATTCAGGACCAAGCCCTGTCATTTTGCAGTGTAGATACAGCTCAAGCCATAGACCAGGGCCAGAAGGTCTGTACAGCGCAGTACGGACATGTTAGCATGGCTGAGACCTGGCTTCAGCTCAGGTTAACGATCCAGATGCTCACGCCTGGGCTTGGAAACACAAAGTCAAGAAGCCCAGAAGCCACAGACCCAGGTTTACAATGCAGCAGACACATCTTGAAAGGAATACGTGGACACACTTTCAAATCAATATCCGACTCCTAGCATGCTGGGGATAGCCAAAGCCTCTCCTATCCCATTGCATGTCCTGTTGCTTTGGTCAAAAGGGACTGCCACAAGACCCTCCACAAAATAAAATCTTCCCCCTTTTACAGCTGGGGACCAGAGCAATTCTGGTCCCATGTAAACACTGTGTCAGATCCACGCAATGAACCCACACCTATTAAATCCCAATCCATGAGGTGAAGTAAGGCCCGAGTTGGATCGCAGTCTAGGGAGAACTATAGGGGAAGCCTGTGATTTGGGCTGAGGAGCAATAAGTTTGTAATGAGACCATCTAGAGCAGGCGTGTCCAACCTGCGGCCCGTGGGCTGCATGCGGCCCTGGACAGCTAGTAATGCGGCCCCACAAGATTGTAAACTTTTAACATTATTATGTGATTTATATACATTAACTATATTATATATTTTGTACACGGCCCAAGACTATCTTCACTCAATGCGGCCCAGGCAAGCCAAAAGGTTGGACACCCATGATCTAGAATTTTGTGTAAGTGTTTTTTTGGGGAGGGGGAGGGAATGAAGCCTTCCATCTCTGTGAGCAGCCTGCTTTGTCAGTCTCTGTTTTCGCCTCTTGTGTGCTAGGAGTCTAGAACCTTAAAATACACTTGTCAAATATCAGAGGGGTGGCCGTGTTAGTGTGTATCTGCAAAACCAACAAGAAGTCCTCTGGCACCTTACAGACTAACAGATATTTTGGAGCCCAAGATTTTGAGAGCAAAGACCTGCTTCGTCAGGTGCGGTGTCATTGCGCCTGACGAAGTGGGTCAAAATATAGTTGTGTTATGCAACAGCCTTCTACCCCGACTACTTACAGTTTTAATTTAATTTCAGTGTGTGTTTGCTGCTAACACAACAGACCACCTTTCCTACCACAGTATGCATAACTAGAAAAAGGTGATCCTTCGGCAGCTTGTGTCTGGTTATTCTCCATACCTCTCTCTCTTCAGAATGTGACTAAGATGAAATATAAAATCCTCCAGCCCCATCTGCTGAGCAAACACTGAAAGAAGGAGGAAGCTGTTGCCAAATGCAAGACACTGGATGGGTTCCTCCTGGCCAAGAGCATGAAAAGACTTAGGGCTTGTGCCTGCAGAGGTAACGCGAGTTATAACCCAAGACCCAGCCACACACAGGTACAAACCCTTCACTCAGTGGCCATGTCTACACTAGCCCCAAACTTCGAAATGGCCACGCAAATGGCCATTTCGAAGTTTACCAATGAAGCGCTGAAATGCACATTCAGCGCTTCATTAGCATGCGGGCGGCCGTGGCACTTCGAAATTGACGCGGCTCGCCGCCGCGCGTCTCGTCCCGATGGGGCTCCTTTTCAAAAGGACCCCGCCTACTTCTAAGTCCCCTTATTCCCATCAGCTCATGGGAAGTAGGCGGGGTCCTTTCGAAAAGGAGCCCCGTCGGGACGAGACGCACGGCAGTGAGCCGCGTCAATTTCGAAGTGCCGCGGCTGCCCGCGTGCTAATGAAGCGCTGAATATGCATTTCAGCGCTTCATTAGTAAACTTCGAAATGGTCATTTGCGTGGCCATTTCGAAGTTTGGGGCTCGTGTAGACGTAGCCAGTCTGTGCTGCTTTCAGCTCAAGTTGACTGGCTGGTTCATCAGCAGGACTGGTTACAGTACTAGGAACCACCACTCCGGAGCTGCTAATGCATCCTCTCCATGCCACTCCCAGGTTATTTGCAGCACAGTTGCTTTCACTCAGGATAGGCCAAGTCAAGAGGCGTGAACCCAAAACACAGATGGCACAAGCTTGTTCTGCAGGGCAAACAAACCCTTAGACTTTATGGACAAGGGTCCAGCTGAACATCTGTGGGGCTTGGTAATTCTCTATGGGCACATGCACACACACATTTGTGCCTGTTGTGGTCCTCCTCCTATCTAGTTCACTCTCTTTACCTTATGATCTACCCAGGCTAGAGACCACACCTCTTTTGCTGTTCACAACACCCTATTGCTATTATTATCTGTATTAGCATAGCATCTCAGAGCTCTAGTTATAGAGTAAAACCCCACTGTCCCAGGCACTGTACACTGTTATTGCTATTAGGTACATTATGGTAACACCTAGGACTCCAGGCATGGAACCCATCATGCTAAGCATTGTACATTTCTGCTGCTACTAGGTGTATTATGGTAACACCTTGGCACCCAAGGCATGGAGCGCATCATGAGAAGCACTGTAGGTTTCTATGGCTATTAGGTTTATTATGGTAATACCTAGCCATCCCAGGGCATGGACCCATTGTGCAGATGCTGTACACTTTTATTGTTATTAGGTGTAGTAAGGTAGCACTAGGCCCCCTCCCCCTCCCGTGATAGATCAGGACCTCCTTGTGCCAGGAGCTGGGCAAACACGGAATGTCGCTGCAGCATCGGGTTAGTGCATGAGAATCCTAGTGCGAACCATGCTTGGGACCTGGGCAAAAGTGACTGCTCTCTCAAGCAGAGCAAAGCAAGCCGTAGCACGGAAGACCCCAGAGCAAGCAAGAGGAAACGTTTTGTATATGAGCGGTTCTGCTGAACTCAACAGGGCCCAGTCATGGATCAGGTCCTGCGTTGGTACCGATCATGTATCTTGCATGGCACCTGAAAGGTTCCAGGTGCTTTCTCAACATGGAGAAAGACACAGATCCCTGCCCCAAGGAGCAAAGAGACCAAGGCTATGTCTACACTGACATTTGCTGAGCAAAACTTGTGTCAGTCTGGGTGCTTCCTTCCCCCACAAATGACAAGATTCTGCAGTAGCAAGTGACTCATTGTGCCAGAAAATACATCCACCCACAAAGCATTCAGACACGCACCAAGTTTTAGCGACAGGGCCGGGTCAGCTCAGCCTTGTCGCTAAAAGCTGCTGAGACAGAGAGGCTGTGTCTATGCTACAAAAAGAACTTGGTAGGTGCTTACTTCGAAGTACAACTTTGAAGTAAGCAACTTCAAAGTTGAGAGTCTAAACACACCCTACTTCGAAGTGGGGCACTACTCCGTTCCCAGGAAGGGAGAAAGCACTTTGAAGTTGGGCTTCCTACTTTGAAGGTAGTCAGGGAAAATGTGTAGACTCTCTGGTGGCTGCTTCAAAGTAGTGCCTAACTTGGAAGCTAACTTTGAAGTAAGTTCCTAGTGTAGACACATCAGACGTGGAAGGAATTATCTCTCAGACTCTGTCCCTTTAAGAGCTGCTAACCCTTATAGCATTGCATGCATAATGGACCATTGAGGATTCTTGTTTTAAAGGCAGAAATGCTCCTCAGTCCCTGCTCATGTGTTCCTCCTCCATTCCCAGCATACTGCCCTGCAGGGACTTGGCAGAGGTGTCCTCCCACCTCCAAGCTCACCAGCATCTGTTTGAAGGGTTTACAGACCTAAAAGCCCATTAGGTCATCTAATCTGAGCTCTGCACAGCCAGGGTTGGAAGGGCCAAGATCTCTCTGAGTAAACGTTGCTAAACGTCAATTTCACCGTGCACAGGCAAACCGACAACATCCGTTTCCATTGGTAATAACTGCAAGAGGACCTACTGCATACCAATGGTTATAAAGTGCTAACATCTCCAGACCCAGCATCTGAGGGCATGAAATACTCATTGTCTAGCTCTTCCCTTGTCTGCTTCCTCACAGCATTTCCCCTGGCTGTGAAAACTTAAATGAACAAAATAAGTTTTAAAAATGCTTCAAACCAGACGTTTTTCACAATGGTGACAATACCAATGGACGCAAAATGCTTAAAAATAAACACTGACAAAATCCTTTGAAATTAGAAAAACAAACTAGAAATGGAATCCAGCCCAGTCTGTGTCTGTCACGGGCCAGTTATTTCCACCCAATTAACCCTGTATTCCACCCACAGATGGGCTAAACAATGAAGTTTCAGAGGGTTACAAGAGGGGTCACCGTGCTAGTCTGTATCCACAAAAATCAGCAAGACCACCTGTGTCACCTTATAGACTAACAGATTTATTGGAGCATCAGCTTTCGTGGTCAAAGGCCCACTGAGTCAGATGAGTGAGATGCAGATATATGTGCATCTGACAAAGTGGGTCTTTGCCCACGGAAGCTGATGCTCCAATATGTCTATAAGGTGACACCGGAAGCCTCAGGGGGTCACTGTGTTGGTCTCTAGCTGCAAAACCAATGAGGAATCCTGTGGCCCCTTAAAGACGAATACATTTACTTGGGCTTAAGCTTTCTTGGGCACAAGCCACTTCGGCAGATGCATCTGACCTAGCGGTTTTTATCCAGGAAAACTTATGCCCAAATAAGTGTATTAGTCTTTAAGACTCCTCGCTGATAAAGCACTGCAGGGATCAGGAGACTGCCGCTGAGAGAGACCAAGGTCCCACCAGCTTTCGAGAGGAAGGCAGGAAAGCAACATACGTCCCAGTCACACTGACTGCAAAAATTGGGGAACCCATCACCCAGCCTCTCCCTTCTTTTCTCCTTCCAGAGCCAGCTTGTTGGTGCTAAGCCAAGCCAAAAGACGAAAGGAAGCAGAAGGGGAAAAGGGCCATTCATCTGCTTTCAGCTGCTTTCACTAGCCGGGATGTTCCTGGAAAGGTGAGCATTCTGGTTTGCCTGAGCTTAACACAGCAGGATACTGTTGACGAATAGCACCGTGGTTCCCAACCTGAGGGCACTGCAGGGGGTTCATGGAAAAAAAATAAATAAAAGAGAAATAAAAATGATTATAGACAATATGTTTTAAATAAATTGCAAAGTTACAACCAATTCTTATTTTTCAAATTAAAGCTCTTCCAATAATGTGATTAATGGCTGTCCCACAATCTCTGCGGTGGTTTCCTTTTTCGCTTGGTGAAGTGCACATAGCCGCTAGAAACGGTTGGGAACCGCTGGAACAAAATGTCTGTGTCAGCAGCCTGGCGCTCACCGGCTACCCTACAATAAACAAACTGGCAGCTGTGGCTCAGTGCTCACAAGAGACCGCACAGTGACAAGCAGGACTGCCCACGGGGGAAGAGGGGGGTGACAAGGGGTAAAACTGCCCCCAGGACCTGGCGATTCAAAAAAGCCCAAGGCTCCCAGCTGCCACTGTGGCAATGGCAACAGCACTCTGTACCCTTTAAATTGCTTCCAAAGCTCTGCGTAGCTTCCCCACGTCCTTGCCCCTTCTATGGGCAGAGAGCCAGCTCTCCCTGCCTTGTCCAGGGGCCCAGCGCGTCTGTCTGTAACAAGCCAATGCACTGAATCCTAGAAACGCGAGAGACTGGAAGGGACCTCAAGGGTCATCAGATCCAGCCCGCTCTGCTAAGGCCACGCCAAGTAACCCTAGGTCAGTCCTGAGACGTGATTGCTCAGCCTTTTCTCGAATCTTCCAGTGACAGAGTTTCTGCAACCTCCAGGCTCCTGGACAAAGGAGGGGGGCAATTCTGTGTTCCCAGAAGGGGCAGGGCCTCAGATAGAAGGGGCGGGGCCCCAAGTGAAAGGGGCGGGCCGGGGATGCCAGGCTTCAGAGCCATCCCAGCAGCAATTTAAAGGCCCAGGGCTCCAGCCACTGCTGCTGCTGCAGTAGCAGCAGCTGTATGCAATCCCTGGGCCCCGGCGCAACTGACGCCCCCAGACCTTCTTGAAATCCTGTTGCTGAGCTTTACCGAAAGTTAGAGAGTCTGTCCTAAGAGCTAACCTACTGCCGTCTAACTATTGCCGCAGATTACATCCTGGACGCCTTGTCCTAACTCCATAGGGAGCAAATGATTGTCCTCGTCTTTATAACAGCCTGCCACACATCTGAATTTGTCAGCTCCACCCACAGTCTTTTCTCTAGACCTTTTGTTTCCCAGAATGTGGTATGCGAAAGGATTTCAAGGGGTGCGCAGCAGAAAACAAATAACTAACAATCAGGAGATAGACACTGGGGCGGCACTGGGGAAGGTGGTACGCTAATAAGGCCAAAGGCCTGAAAGGCGCACACAAATGTTTAAAGTTTGGGAAACACTAAACATGCCCTGTTTGATTTGGTTTTACTTTCCCTCCTTGGGGCAGGTTTCCTAAACCTCTGATCATTTTTATTTCTCTTGCGTCTTTGCTAACGCATGACACCAGGAATGAGAGATGGGAGGCCAAGGAGAGCAGGACAATAACTTCCCCGTCTTCTGTACGGCAACCCTTCTTCTGCAGCCCAGAACCAGAGTAGCCCTCTTCACAACTCCACTGCATTGCTGACACACCTTCCATTCGCAATCCACCAGAACCTCTGGGTCCTTCTGAGCAGTACGACCCCCTCACCCGTTACTTCCAGTTTTGTAACCATACATTTGATTTTTCCTGTCTAAGTGATGTGCTTTGTATTGTCTTCGTTGATTTTCATGGTTCCCAACCGTTTCACTAGTGCCAACCCCCAACTGTCCTGCCCAAACTGTTCACAAACCCCCATCCAAGTCAATTCTAGCTGCTATGTGGAACTCAAACGAAAAAGGAAAACACCCCATAGATTTTCAGATAGCCATTAATCACGTTATTGAAAGAGCTTTAATTTGAAAATAAGAATTGATTGTAACTTTGCCATTTATTTAAAACATATTGTCTATGATCATTTTTATTTCTCTTTCCCCCCACAAGCCCCCTGCAGTACCCTCAGGCTGGGGACCCACGGTGCTATTGATATCAGACCAATTCTCCAATTTGTCCAGATGGTGTTTAGTGGCAGCCCTTCCCAGGCTGGTGTCATTCACAAATTTTATAAGCCTATGCTCTACTCCTTTTCCAAATCATTAATGAAAATATTGATTGGGAAGAGATCTGACCACCGTGGGACACCATTAGATTCTCCCTTCCAGAGGCTGTATCTACACTACAGAGATCCTTCAAAAGAAGTTCTTCTGGAAGATATCTTCTGAAAAAGCTCCTTTCAAAAGAGTACTCCCACACTTGATCTTTTGCTCCACTCTTTCGATACAGTGTCCACACAGCCCCTGCTCTTCCAGAAGAATGGGACAGGGATTGAAAAATCCAGTGCCAGGAAGACTCCTTTTTCAAAAGAAGGGCCCTGCAGAGCATCTACACATGCTTTCTTTCAAAGGAAGGCATTTTTCCTGAAACTGGAGTGGAAGAGTGCTTTCAAAAGGAGCGCCGTATTCTTTCGATTTACTTTCGAAAGACCATTTTGTGCGTGTAGACGCTCTGCAGGGTCTTTCAAAAGAACTTGCTAGTGTAGACATGGCCAGAGTGACAGGGTGTGTCTACACAACCAAGTTATTTCAGATTAACAACTGCTATTCCAAAATAACTTTGTGTCTACACAACGCAACCCGTTTCAAAATAATTTCGAAATATTGGTTGGCTTACTTTGAAATTGGTAAACTGCATTGTACAAGGAATAGTGCCTATTTCGAAATGGGGCCCATTAAGACAGGAAATAGAGTCTATTTTGAAATAGAGCCATTGGCCACACTATGGCTTATTTTGCAATAAGTTCTGTTGTGTGTAGATGTGCTATTTCAACATAGCTGAGCACTATTTCAAAATGCATTGTGTGTGTAGTGGCGCTCTTCTGAAATAAGCTATTCTGGAGAATCTTTTCCTGAATAGCTTATTTTGACATAACGCTGCTGTGTAGACACTGTGAACTATTGATAACTCCTCACTGAACAAGTTTCAACCTGTTGTTTCCCCAACAGTTAGTCATTCCATCTAGACCTGCATTTCCCTAGCACGATAATGAGAATATCACACGGGACTGCTAAAAGTCTTAACCAAATAAATATATCACTTGGACAGTTCCCTGTCCAACAGCCAGTAACCCTGGGGCAAAGAAGGGAATAAGGTTGGGTTGGCTTGATTTGTTCCTGACAAATCCAGGCTGGACATTACTTTCAGCCCTAAGTTATAATCCTCTGAGTGTCTACACTTTTGTTAATAATTAGTTCCAACATTCACACAAAGGATCACTGCAACCGTCTAGTCTGGCCTTCTGCATAACACAAGCCAGAGACCTGCCCCCAAATAATTCCTAGAGCAGAGCTTTTAGCAAAACTTCCAAAAACAGTCAGGGATGGAGATGTCCTCCTTGGCGAAATGTTCCAATGGTTAATGACTCTCACCAGGCCTGAATTTGTCTAGCTTCAACTTCCAGCCACTGGACCATCTTAGGCCTTCTTCTGTTCAAAAGAGAAGCTCATTATACAATAGGCGTCCTCTACGAAGGTGCTTCAGAACCTGGGATCAAATCACTTTTAACCTTCTCTTTGTCAAGCTAAGAACAATCGAGCTCTTCAAGTCTGTCACTACGAGGCAGGTTTTTCACCCTGTTAATTATGCTCATGTTTCCGCTCTGGCTCCTCTCTAGCTTATTAACATCCTGCCTGAATGGTGGGCCCCAGAACCGGACACAGGATCCCAACAGGGGTCACACCAGAGCCTAACACAGAGGGGAAAGAATCTCTGTGCTCCTGCTTGAGATTCCCCCATGTGTACAACCCAGGATCCCATTAGCTCTTTTGGGCATTGAATTGTAGAATATTAGAACTGGAAGGGACCTCGAGAGGTGATCAAGTCCAGTCCCCTTGCCCTCAGCATGGTGAGGAGCTAGGAGCTCATGGCGTCACACTAGGAGCACGTGTTCAGCTATTTTATTCACCATGACCTTCAAATCTTTTGCAGATCGTGGCTTCCCTGGGGAGCCTGTGCCCAAGGCAGACACTTTGTATTCCCAGATGTAGCTATTTACATTTAGCCATGCTAAAATGCACACAATTCTCACAGAAATGCACCATGCCTCCAATGTTCGTGGGGGTGATTTTAGGTTTTCTTCCAGGTCATTGATAAAAATATTGAAATAGTGCAGGGCCATGAACCAATCCTGGCAGGGCCCCCCACACTCAGTGATGATTCTCTGTTTATAGTTATATTTGAAGATCAATCACAAAGCCAGTTTTTAATCCATTTCCTGTTGGCTGTGTTAATTTTATATTGTTCGGATTTTTTAATCAAAATACCATGTGGTACTAATTCAAACAACACTAATACACCTTTACTGTGTATACGTGTAATCTCATTAGAGAATAGCAATTCAATTTGATAGGATCTATTTTCCTTTATTTCCTTTTCCTTAGATAGGATCTATTCTGTATTAGAATCCCGTACCACATGCGCTTTTATCTTGGCTAGGATTGGTTCCAGATAACAGGACTATCTTTCACCAAATGATCCTATTTACCATATAAAAACTGGCACAGCATTAGCTTTCTTCCAATCTTCTGCAACTTCCACAGTGGGCCAAGTGTTAGTAGTAGGCATCCTTCATTCTGCACAGACTATGGATCGCGCCCTTTATAGTTTCAGGGCCAAGTGTTATGGGGGGGGAAAAAATCTATGTTTTAGGTTTGGGTTGGACATTGGCAAAGAGCTTCTAAATGTCAGGGTGGTCAAACAGTGGAAGAAATTTGCCAGGGGAGGTTGTGGAGTCTCCATGGCTGGAGATGTTTAAGAACAGGTTGGATAGATGTCTATCAGGGATGGTTTAGACAGTACTTGGTCCTGCCATTGGGGCAGGGGGCTGGAATCTATGGCCTCTCGAGGTCCCTTCCAGTCCTAGTATTCTATGATTTTATGAACAGTGAGCTCCTCAGCCAGCTCTTTTAAAATTCTTGGATTCAAGTTATCCGGAGCTGCTGATTTAAAAATGTCTAACATCCTCCAGGGACACCAGTAGAATTAAGAGAGTTATCATCATATTGTGAGACTATATAATCTGTTTCCTCCCCAAATATAGAATAGCTCTCCAAATACACACAACCCTTCTATAACAAACAAGCCAGTGCTTACAAGTGACTCTGCAATAGCATGCTCACTAGCTCTCATTCACACGCCCCCCACCAGCACTGGTGCATGAAATCCTCCTACCAGAGCAACATTGAAACAACCAATGAGTATCCAAAATCCAGCCTGAAGCAGCATCCCTACAATAACTAGGTAGGACACACACAGGTAAGTAGAATCCGGCAGGAAACAAACAAGGGTATGAGCACCCAGTAGCTAATAAGCATGCTACAGTTGTACTCTAGCACATTCTGGGAATGCTTGGCAGCAATTACTACTTAGACAGTTGGTAAAAAACAATAGAAACAATTTTGTATCACTTAATATCTTCTAAGCAGCGAGAGCATTAGGTACGTTAATAACGCAATTTACTGCACCCTGACTGTTGGTTAGGAAAGTCATAAGACCCCAGACAACTGGAATAAAACAAATATAGTGCTGATTTTCAAAGTAAATGAAAGCGACCCTGATGATCACAGCCTTGTTAATTTCACTTGGGTCAGCGAAGTAAGAGTTGGGTATATTACAGGGAAGAAAACTAAGAAACAAGGAAAAACCCCACAGGCTGCTGCACAGCTGGAACTCCAGGGGTTAATTTAAAATAATTAAGAATAAAAACCTCTTTGCCTGGGCTTCAAACCCAACACCAGATGGCAGTGGGGTCTAGTGGTTAGAGTGGAGGTCAGCTGTGAGCCAGGACTCCTGGGTTCTATTCCCCTCCTCCCTGAGCGGGGTGGGAGTCTAGCCTCGTGTGGAGGGACACTGGGGAGCCAGGACTCTTCGGTTCTATCCCACCTCTGGGAGCGGGGTGGAATTCTGTGTCTGGACAGCACCTGGCACAGGAAGTCCAGCCCTGGCCTTTTAGGTGCTACCATAAGACACCTAATAGCAATATAAATGTACAGCACCCGGCACAATAATGGCCTGGGCCTTAGATAGGCAGATGGTCATGAAGGTTTCCAAGAAATCTGCCTTCAACTTTAATTCAAATTGTGCTCGAGGGGCGGCCTCAGAACGGAATGCCATACAGGGGAATGAAAACACAGGGTAAAGACAGATGTGAAGGGCTCTTCAGTGCAGGATCAATACCAGGTCTAATCTCAGGGCTGAAATTGACCGGCGTGGTTATGCCACAGTAACTCCGTTTCCTAGCCATTAGGGTTAGGAGGGACCATTACACTGACCTCCTCCAGCATACCACAGACCAGTACATGGTGGCCAGATACCCCTGCCTTGAGCCCAGTGACGTCAATTAAACCAGAACACCTGAGTCTTCAGGAGACTACCCAGGTCAAGAACAGTGGAAAGAGAGTAGTTAATTCAAAGTCACTTCTATCCTGAAATAAAACAATGGAGGTTGCAGATCTAAATACACCAGGATGGCCAGGACTGCCAGTTTCCCCATGGAGACAAATCCTTAATAAAGAGCTTCATTCTTTCATCGGAAAACAAGACTCTGTGCCTACGTTGACACTCGAGAGTTTTGTCAACAAAACTCGTGGAGCATCTACACACAAGATGCATTTCGTCGACGTCTGTCGACAAAACTCAGCACTTCCACTGCCAGCGTTCTGCCTCTCTGTGATGAGGAATAACGCCTTCGTTGACAGTTTCCATCAACACAAAAGCCATGCAGAAGCTCCAGGGAGACCCGTGTCGGCAGACAAGGCTTCCGGTTCACAGGGCAGCCCTGTTTGCTGAGCTTCTGGTTTGCTGTTCTGTGAAGAGAGCGGCCCAGCAGTTTGGCTTTCGCTTTTTTGATCTGTTGCGTGTGTGGACATGATCTGTTGATAGAAGTTTGCTGGAAGATCTCTTCCGACAGTAACTTTTGTCTACAGATTGCTGTAGTGTGGACGTAGAGAGAGAGAAACTCGTGTGTGTGTGTTGATGAGCCTGTGCTCTTACTCTGAGCCCCCCAACAAGCCTGTGCTCTTAATCTGAACCCCACAGCAGTACCCTAAGGGAGCTGGACATGAATATCTGAGGGAAGTTCATTGGGGGTGTTGCTTAGGGAAATGAAGCCCCTACAGCAGATAACAGAGATTAAGCTGCAGAACCTCACGTCAAGCCGGTTTGAAATAGCGAACACTGATCCAGAATGGTGTGAAAACCTTGAATGTCAGTCTCTCCCCTTTGTCGTCTCAGCACCCGAAAGCTTTGAAAGGCCCGTGCTCCCGAAAAGGAGCCTTAATGAAATAACTCCTATGTCTACACTAGCACAAATCTTTGAAATGGCCATTTCGAAGATTACTAGTGAGGTGCTGAAATGCATATACAGCGCCTCATTAGCACGCCGCCAGCTGCAGCTCTTTGAAATTGCCGTGTTTCACTGCTGCGCAGCTCATCCGATGGAGGTCCTTTTCGAAAGGACCCTGCCAGCTTCGAAATCCCCTTATTCCTACCTGCTGATAGGAAAAAGGGGATTTTGAAGTTCCCGGGATCTTTGCGAAAAGGACCTGCGCAGCAGTGAAACACGGCAACTTTAAAGAGCCGCGGCCGGCGGCATGTTAATGAGGCGCTGAATATGCCTTTCAGAGCCTCATTAGTAATCTTCGAAATGGCCATTTCGAAAATTTGTGCTAGTGTAGACACAGCCAAAGTGGCATTAAAGGTAGCAAAAAAAATATAATCCCTTCTCAGCTCACTGGCCTGTTTCTGATCACCCAGTTTCCTCTCTCCCTGTAGGATGTATTAATCAAACCTCCTGTCTCTGTGACGATCTGGCACCTGGATGGCCTACCCTCGGGCTGTCCCTGGCCAGCTGCCTGCAGAATAGGGAGAGTGGGAGGGGAGGGCCGGCTCTGTGTCCCCAGATAATGATGCTTAATGGCCCTGGTGGTATCTCACTGGCTATTTATCGGAATGGAGGCATTGAGTAATAGATCTATTAGAAAAGGAGATTCTTAAAAGGAGGGTGGGTTTATACAGTCAATAAAGATTAACAGTCCTGCTGCAGGGCTTTGGTCTGGAGGTGATGCTGCTGCTACAGAGCTTGGGAAGGAATGAACCCCCACACTTGGCTTGGGGAGGGGTTCAGCTCCTACTGTAGAGCTTATAGGAGAGGGAGAACTGAAGCATGAACAGTGCAATCCTGAGAGACAGCGCGAGGAAGGACAGCGCCATTAGGCTTGGTTTGGTATTTCTGGCATGTGGATTATGTCCTGACATACCACGGCCAACACCACTCCTGGTCTCTCCAGGACCTGTGACTGCTGTTCCTGGCCCGTTCTCATAGAGGGGTGTTGAAGTCATTTCCCTTACCCATCCTGAGCGCCAGAGACCCACCCCCACCTTCCAACTTTCAATCACACCCTTGTTGCTAACCCCCTCCGGGGCTGAACCGAAACCCTCCCCGCTTCCTGTCCCCCATCCAGAGCGCACTGAAATCAACCGGTCTCTTTCCAGGGCCAGGAACAGGCCCCGGATCGGGCCCTGCAGAAGGACTGGCTTCGGAGTGTGGGCGTTAACAGAGCAGTGGCTAGCAAGGTGGACGCGAAATCAAGGGAGAGCTCAAAGGTTGTGGTGGTGATGTGGGGAGTGGGAATCCTGCTATTCAGTTGCGAGGGGGCGGGGAGCTGGGGAAGCAGAGCAGCCCCAAGGCCGAGGGGTGAAAGCACAAGTGGTACATGCCAAGGAGCACCACGTCCATTCACTTGGGCGGGAGCCAAAGCCCGTGGGAAACCTCCAGCTGGGGCCTGTGCGTCACATCTCGCACCTGGGGATCAGTGAGAGGTCAGTCTCCTCTTCCCCCCAGGTTCTAGGGAGGTTGTTCCCTGCCTCGCCCCTCGGCTTCCTTCCTGGGCACCGCAGCCAGTGAGAGGGAGAGGAGCCAGGAAGGGCTGGGTTGGCTATGCAGGGGGTCACCACTGGGAAGGGGAAGGGATCCTCCGGGGTAGAGCTAGGAGCAAAACAAAGGAAGGGGAAAAAGGCATCTAAGTTGCAGGTGAGTGAAAGCTACGGGGCTGGTGGACTGCCCCCTCCAGGGAAGGGCTGGGGACTCCATTGCCTCCTGGCAGACGGGTCCAGCGGGGGAATAGAATACTGCACGGGCGGGGAGATGCATCAGGAAGGACCTATCAAAATCTCGCCAGTACAATGAGGGACAGCCCCAAGCCAGTGCCCGGTGCCCTGTGCTCACAGGAGACCTCCACGACCCAACAATGCCTGCAGCCGCGTGTCTCCACGCAGCGGTTCCCAACCTTCTTACTAGGGCGGAACCCCCAGTCCCCTCCCAAACCGTTCGCAGGCCCCAGTTACCTCCCCAGCTTGTCTGTGGACCCCCTTCCAAGCCAATTCTAGCTGCTCTGCACACAGAAGGGAAGGGACCTCAGGAGGTCGTCTAGTCCAGCCCCCTGCCCAAAGCAGGATCAACCCCAACTAAATCATCCCAGCCGATAAAAAAGGAAACTACTACATCGCTTTTCGGACAGCCATTCGTAACATTGTTGGAAGAGATTTAATTTCAAAATAATCATAGATTGTAACTTTATCATTTATTTAAAACTCGTTCTCTGTGATCATTTTTATTTAGCTTTTTTTTCCTGCACCCCCGTAACACCCTCGTGGACGCCTGTCTGTGGACCCCAGGTTGGGAACCGCTGTATTACAGAAACAAACCAGGCAGCAAAACAACTGTCCTCGTTCTCCACCCCCCCGTCCCCCGGATTTCTGAAGCTTTGGTGTGTGCAGTTTGGGGCCCGGAAGAACTGAATCCAGGAAATAAGGACTATAAGTCCCTCCTGGTCTTTGTGCCTCTGGGTCAGCCCTCACTGCTGGCCACTACTTGAACCACTGTCAATTCTGGCCTGATGGAGGGTGAAAATTTTGCAGCTGGGACCAACAAGTTGGTTGGCGGCCCTGTTGAAGATGACTCACTCCAAGCTGCAGCCCTACAATAACAAACCTGCAGGTGCCAACCAGTGCGGCAAAATATTTGGAGACACAGACAAAAAAATGCTACCGAAGCACAGACACTGGTGCAGGAAATAGTAACAGAGAGGAAGCCGTGCTAGTCTATACACTATCAAAACAAAAAGCAGTCAAGCAGCACTTTAAAGACTAGCAAAATAGTTTATTAGGTGAGCTTTCGTGGGACAGACCCACTTGTCGGTCTGAAGAAGTGGGTCTGTCCCACGAAAGCTCACCTAATAAACTATTTTGCTAGTCTTTAAAGTGTTACTTGACTGCTTTTTGTTTTGATGGTGCAGGAAATGTACACCTAGCTCTTGGGAAGTTGTGATGATATCCCAAGGAAACTGAGCTTAGCTAAGGTTGCCTAGGGACACAGCTGGGAATAGAACCCAGGAGTCCTGACTCCCTGTGCCCGCCTATAACTGCTAGCTAATACTCAGCTCCAGAAACACAACCCAGGAGCAATCCCCATCCTGGGGCCACTAAGCAATGCTTTCCTCTCCCCAACGTTCATAGCCCGCACGGCTGTTAAAACACAGAAGCACGCTCGGCCCTTTGTTGACAAGTGACCCTACAATAACAAATCACAAACCACAGCCATGGGGGAAGGTGGCGGGAGGGAATCCTGCCAGCTCCCAAGCAATCACTGGAACCACATGGTTCTTTTGGTGGCAAGGACTGTGCCCGCCTCACCACTGCCCTGCTGTGAGCTAAGGAGGCAGGGGCATGGCAAGAGCTACGCGGGGCAGGAGGTTTTGCTGCAGATTCCAGCAGACTGGGCTCAGCTTACTAGCTCTAGCACCCCTGCTGCCCTGGAGGGGGCTGGGAACAGGATCTCTGGTCCTCTCTCCTCTGCCAGTCGATTCCCCCCAACAGGAGCTGAAAGTCTCAGCCTCCAGCTTTTATCATCTGCAGCTCTTCAAAAGGAGGGCCAGTGCTATTTCCCTCGTCTTACAGATAGGGAAACTGAGGCACGGGGCAGGGCTGCGACTTGCCTGAGGTCACCCCAAGCCGGGAACAGAACCAGGGCCCCCGGGACTCTACTGACACAGCCACGTTGCCTCCCACCAAAGCACAGGGATTCCAACAGCTGCTGAAAGAGAAACCAGGACCCCATGGTCTGAGAGGGGTCAACCCTCCCCCCGCAGGTCACAAACTGAGCCAATAGGTTGGGGAGGTGGGGTTCTCTGCATTCTCCTTTGGAGGGATACAAGCTTTGCTTTGGAAGAGGGAGAGGAACAGTGTTTCTAACTCATCCCCCCAGTGATGCACAAGCCACCATCTTCCTGAGTGTGCAGGCAGGCACCCCGCCTCCGCCCCCGCCTGCTCACAGTGTCAGGTACTAGAACAAGCTGCTAGTGGTGGGGGCAGAGATCCTGTGGAGGTGGGATTACGCCCGGGGGAGGCCAGTCCCCCAAAGGAGGAGACACCCCTCCCGAAGGAGGGAGGGAGTGGATATTGCTGCAGAGGCACCACCCTCACTCCATCAGCCAGCAGGCTCTGGGGGAGGGGACCTTTCCACATGGGGATCCTCACCTACAGGCCTTGTGTTCAGCAGAGCCTCCCATGTAAGGCAGCGTCCAGCCCGGACACAGGGCAGTCTCCTGTCTGCTAGAGGGACTGGTGAGGCAGGGATGGGAGAACTGGGCTCCCCAGCAGGACCCACCCCTGCATCTTCCTCACTTGGCAGGGTTGGGCAACCAGGCTGCCCCCAGAGGCAAAGGAAGGGTAGGTCCTCTGACCTTACCCTGGGCTGGTAGGTTTAGCCCCATAGCTAGTGTGTGGTGGGGAAGCCGTGGGGGCATTTTACTGCCTGCGCTCAGCTGTTCTCACCTCTGTGTGGGCTGCCACTCTCCCAGGTTGGCTCCAGCTCTCCCAGCCGCCACTGTTGCCCCTTTCCGATGTTGTACCCACCTGCTGCCTGGTTACATGGCTGGAGCTGGGGCAGGGCTGGGCCCCCACGGTCCCCTGAGCTCAGTGCCGAAGCTCCCTTTGCAAAGGCCAGCCGGAAGCTCCAGAGCTATACCCCTCACTCGCTGCTGAGGAGCTCAGCCCACGGCAAACGGGAGAGGCCAGGCTCCTAGGGCTCAGGGCAGCGCAGTTTGCTACTGCAGTGAGCCCCCCTTTCCAGGGCTCGCTGGGGGGCTGGATTTTGGCCCCATCTGCCCTCAGGGCTGCAGTCCAGTGCCAGGGCTCCGGCTCTCTTCTCCACTGGTCTCCCTGGCCAGTGGGATGCTCTAGGGAAACAAGCCATGTCTTGCAGGAAAGGAGATGCAGGCAGGACCACACCCGTAGTCGGATCAGCCCGTCTTCTGCTCTGACCCCCTCCTGCCCAGGGCAGGGGGGAGCACTTGCTGCCAGGGATGAGAGCCTTCCCCAAAGGGCAGGCTTGGGTCCATCTGGGCCACACACTACTTCTTCCTCCAACGCTGCTGCTCATGGCTGTGGTCAGAGATGGGCTGGGCGGGCACGGGCTGATCAGAGGTGGCCGAGTGGTGGGGGAGGGCAAGAGGGAGACCCGGGGCTGGACAGGGCCAGGGCTCCAACCTATTCCCATCCCTGTCGGAGGGGTAGAGTCCTGCTCCACCACAAGCTCTCAGAGCTGGGAGGAGTCTTTTAGCCTCAGTTTTCCCATCTGTACAATGGGAACAACTGCTCTGCCCAACCCCACAAGGGGTGCAATTTGGAGCTGTGCAGATATGCTGGTGGCTGGAGCAGAGAGAGGGACAAGGGAGGTGTGGAAAGGTTCTGATGTCGGCAATGGATTTAGGATAGCGTTTGCCAGCCTGGTCTGCACTCTTTGCCACGGAAACCCCTGTAACCTGTCCGACTGCTCCACAGCCCAAGCGCATTCAGGACCACGGTGACCATCTAATCCAACCCCCTGTGTAACAGAGGCCAGAAACTTCCCCCTACTCATTCAGATTTTCTAGAAAAACCCCACTCAGCTTGATTTCAAACAAGCCGTTGCTGGAGCTGCTCCAGGGGTTAATTTTGCTCACCATGACACATCACTGCCTTATTTCTAGTCTCCATTTCCGCAGTGTCAGCTTCCGCCACTGTGGGTACATCTACACCTACCAGACCACCCCAGTCAGGGTCAATCTTCCGGGATTCAATTTCACGCGCCTAATGCGGTTGCGCAAAATGGAATGATCAAGGCTCTACAGGCAACCCCTTTCCTCCTCATTATCACGAGGAGCAAGGGAGGTCAACAAAAGTGGTTCTCCCGTCAACCTCCCTTAGCGAGGACAGACAGGTAAGTCAATGCCAGGTAAGTCGATTCCGGTTATGCAATTGTCACAGCTGGGATTGAGCATCTGGGATCGGCTTTCAGGTCTAGTGTAGACCCGCCCCAAGTCATGTTAGACGTTCCTCTGCTAGACTGGAGAGCCCCTAATGAAATACTCCTTCCCCATCTAAGTACCAACTGACTGGGATCAAGGCACCCTGAACCTTCTGTTTGCTAAGACAGACAGAACTCCTGGCCTCTCTTGCACCTGGAAGGTTTCTAATCCTTCCATCATTCCTGGGGCTGTTCATTGACCCCTCTGCATTACACTGGCCTCCTCCTTGAATGGACCCTGGAACTCAGCGGCGGCTGCACTGGGACCCAACATAGATTGAAAAGAACTTCTCTGCACTGGCTTTTGCTTCCAATCTCTACACCCCAGGACAGCATTAGCTCTTTGGCCCTGGCATCATCCTGGGACTCTTTTTTTATTAATTGGAGATACACACCTCCTTGAATGGGAAGGGACCTTGGGAGGTCATCTAGTCCAGTCCCCTGCCCTCTTGGGAGGACCAGGTACCATCCCTGACATCTATTTGCCCCCATCCCTAAATGGCCTCCTCAGGGATTGAACTTCCAACCCTAGGTTTAGCAGGCCAATGCATGAACCACTGAGCTATCCCTCCTGGAAACCCAAAGGGACCTTTGGAGGTCACTGAGTCCAGTCACCTGCACTCACAGCAGGACCTATCACCCCATCCTGGGCAGATTTTTTTTAAAGGTATTTGCTCCAGATCCCTAAATGGCCCCCCCAAGGGCTGTGCTCACTACCTTGGGTTTAGCAGGCAAATGCATGAGCCACTGAGCTCTCCCTGCCCCCTTTTGTTCAGCTGAGTCTCCAGCTCAGCCCCCAGATCCTTTCCAGAGTTGCTGCTGCCTAGGAGAAAGCCCCCCAGTCAGCTAGTGTGTGCGCCCCACATGCTTTGTTCCTAGCTGTAGCCACTGTCCATTTGAAAGAGCCCACGACACCCAGGGAGCCAGATAGCTCTGCTCTGCAGCAGTGATGCGGCCGCCGTATTATCTACCAGCCCCCCATGTTACCAGGGATGATTTTGTTGTCTTCTCGATCATGGATAAAAAGGGTAAATAGCAGAGCCAAGATCTGTGCCAGCAGGACCCCACCGGAAACACCTCCGCTCAGTAACAATCCCTTATTTAAGGCAAACCAGCCATCGAGTAACACTTTAACAAAATAACTTCTTAAGTAATGAGCTTTCGTGGGACAGACCCACTTCTTCAGGTCCTCGACCCCTGATCTGAAGAAGTGGGTCTGTCCCATGAAAGCTCATCACCTAATAAATTATTTTGTTAGTCTTTAAAGTGCTACATGACTGCTGGTTTGTTTTGTTAGAATACAGACTACCACAGCGACCTCTCTGTTTCTAGTCAATCCCTCATTTAGTCACACTCGGAGGCCTCTGCAGCTTTGTAGCCATGTTGGTCCCATATTACAAAATGATTTTAAATAGGCAAGACCAGCATAGCACCCGCCGGCAAATACTTTTCACAAAGGGATCGCTCCACGCATGATCTTTCCATACTCATCTTCAAGTGAGCCCTGCCCAAACCTGCCAGAAACTCTGCCAGACACCAAAAGCCAAGGGCTTACACCAAGGCTGCTGGTTTTATGGCTCATTAGGACAAATTAAACATGGAGTCCTGCAGCACCTTAAAGCTTCATAAATTTGTTAGGGCATAAGCTCTCGAGGGCTGCAGCTCACTTCTTCCAAAACCAGCAGAAGAGCACCTCAAATTCCCCAGAGCCCGTTACAGACGTGTGTAGTAAGATGAAGGCTGAAGCCCAGAGAGCACAGGCCTGGTTTGAGGCCTAGCTAACAATGGATAAAACATGGCCCAAAGCAAAGCTCGGCTGTGAGCAACAGGCAGGCCTCCGCTCACAGAACTTGGCTCAGACAGGGCTGGGAGTACAGGACACTCATTGGTAAATTGGCCCAGGTGCAGAATGATAACTGGCACAAGCTGAAATCACAAGGAACCACCAGCTCACTAAAAAAGACCGTGGTACTCACGCCTCACGGATACAGACCGAGGCTCAGGAAAGGCTCTACAATGACAGCATGATGGCTAGAGATGATCTAACCGAACCCCGAGGTACAGAGTGATGGGTGGTATCGGATGCTACTTAGAGGGTGGTAACCTCACGATGTCAGAGATTAGTCTTTAAAGTGCTACATGAGTGCTGGTTTGTTTTGTTAGAATACAGACTAACACAGCGGCCTCTCTGGTACCATTCAACACGCTAGGCATTACATTTAGCCTCTTGGAATGCAGATCCATCGACCGTATGAAAAAACTCGCTCAGATCCAGACAGACGACATCATCTTTCTCTCCAAATGCAAAGAGATGGACATCGTACCCAAGGGACTTACAGTGAAAAACCCATTGCACTCAACGCACTACACTGATTATAGTGAGAAACTATGGCACACGCTCTCTGGCTCAGCGGCTCCTGACCTTTTCAAGACGGTGACCCATTTTGACAATTCAGTAACACTTTGTGACCCAAGGCAATTCAATTCACCCTCTCCCCCAGGCTTTAACCCCTCGTACCCCTAAACTGTACCCCCTGCCCCCAGGCTTTAACCCCTCGTACCCCTAAACTGTACCCCTGCCCCCAGGCTTTAACCCCTCATACCCCTAAACTGTACCCCCTGCCCCCAGGCTTTAACCCCTTGCAACCCCAAAACGCACCCCCCCCCCATCTACCTCACCCAAGCACCCCTCTGCTGTCCCACCTCTGCTCCTTCACCAAACCATCGCATCCTCCACGCGGCTCCCTCCAGCCCTCCTACTCCTTTCTTCCACCTGCAGCATGGGCAGTTCCCTGCCCTGCCATACTGAAATAGGACTGAATTTAATTGGGTTTGAGGGCCGGATCCTTCCTGCCAGCCATTAAACCAGTTAAACTGAGTTTAATTTCAGTACAGCAGGGCAGGGACTGGGAGCTGAAGAAGTGAGTGGTGGCAGCAGCGGGAGCTGCAAATGGCTTCTCAAAGAGCCACATGAGGCTCAGAGCCACCCAGCCAGTGACCCTTAGAAAAAATAGAATTATGACCCATGTTTGGGTCCCCACCCATAGGTTGGGAATCCCTGCTCTAATTGTTAGTCTTTAAAATGCTACATTTCCTATGTTTTGTTTTGTTAGAATACAGACTAACACAGCTACCACTCTGTTACCACTCTCTGATGTTGAATAGTAACCTGATAGAATCACAGAATACTAAGACTGGAAGGGATCTCGAGTGGTCATCGAGTTCAGCCCCCACCCCAATGGCAGGACCAAGTGCTGTCTAAACCATCCCTGATAGACATCTACCTAACCTGTTCTTAAATATCTCCAGCCATGGAGATTCCACAACCTCCCTTGGCAATTTATTCCACTGTTTGACCACCCTGACAGTTAGGAACTTTTTCCTAATGTCCAACCTAAACCTCCCTTGCTGCAGTTTAAGCCCGTTGCCTCTTGTTCTATCCTCAGAGGCCAAAAAGAACAAGTTTTCTCCCTCCTCTTTATGACTCCCTTTCAGATACCTGAAAACCATTATCATGTTTCTCCTCAGTCTTCTCTTTTCCAAACTAAACAAGCCCAGTTCTTTCAACCTTTTTTCATAGGTCACCTTCTCTAGACCTTTAATCATTCTTGTACAAAAGCAGTGAGGTGTACTTTCTTTCTACCTGTATATAATGTGGTGTTTTGGGACCCTCTTTGCCTGACCTAGGGAGACAGTGGAATTCCCCCAGCTGTGTCAGTCCATTGCTGCACCTATGCAGTGTATCAGTACAGAATACTTGACAACCGTTATTTGCACCTTGCTTGGCAATAAACCCTGGTCACGCGCCTTTGATCCTTATCTGGTCTCTGGGGAACCTTGCAGGGTCTGCTGCGATTAGGCCCATATAATTCAACACACATGCAAGCAGCCTTCTGGTTATCATCAATGGAGCCAAAGATACATGAAGACACAGTGGGAATAAATCGGCCGAACTACAACTTGAAATGGCAAGAAAACACCAAAGAGCCACCTTCAAAACCAGCGTGAAACTGCTGGCACCATCAGAAGAGGGGCTGGATAGGACTGGGAGCGGCTGGCTCATCACAGTAATTTCCTCCTTTACTCTCACCGCATCACTGTTGGAAGTGGGCCCCATGCACCCTGAATTAGCCTCCTTAGCAGTGTTATAATGCTCCCATCTCTGTAGGCATATCTCCCTGCCATCAGATCCTTTCCCTTCACGCATCTGATGGAGTGAGCTGCAGCCCACAAAGCTTATACCCTAAGAAATGTGTTAGCCATTACGGTGCCACCAGAGTCTCAGCTGGTTTAGCTGAGACAGACTAACACGGCCGCCCCTCTGAAATCTGACAAATCCATTTCACTGCCCAGGGCCGCTATCTGCCCCAAATGATCACTTCATTTCGAGTGATCACCTCCAATACAGGTCGCTCCTTTGGCCCAGATGCGCCGCTTCGTGCCCCCCAGAGCTCAGTAGCTTGTACCTTCCATCAACTGAAGCCGTTTCAGCAAACGCTAGACACATCACCCACCTTGTCTCTCTTGCTTCGAGACCGACCAGCGAGCCAGTTTTGAATCCATTTATCATCAGCCATCTTCGCAGCGACTGAGCTGAGCTATGCCCACAGATGCTGCGGAAAGAGAGCAGCCTGGGGCTGGCTGGTCAGATCTGTTGCGAGAGGAATTGACTGGGTTTGAAGCGTGTGTTTGCCCCGAGTACATCGCCTGGCAGGGATGGGAGGGAATTGATCAGATGTGGTGCTGAGAAAGAAGAGAGTAGATCAGAGGAACGGACAGCTTTAAACAAGGGTGCACGTGGCCTGTCGTGAACCTTCGGAGGCAGATTCTGCAAGGCGACTCACCTGATGTTAGAAGGGGCAATGCAGGACAAGACTCATTCAGCTAAGCATCACAGAGTTTAAAGCCATCGGGGCCCCAGTGTGACCTTTACATCACACGCCAGCAAACCTACCCAGCACCTGTGCAGTGCCCCCAACCACCAAAATGAGACCAAAGCAGACTCTGAGGTGGCGCAGACAATGGCAGAGACTGAATGGCCCAGCACCCAAGGACCCCGCAGCATCAGTGAAATGACTATGTCAGATACACCCAGATCATCCTGGCTAGGGGCCTGCACCCACACTGTAAAGGAAAAAAAAATCCCCTCTCCCAGCCTCACGGCTGATCTGATCTGAGAAATTACTTCACCAGCCAACATGCGACAATCAGTTCAACTGGGAGCAAGAGCCAGGCAGCTCGAGACCCAAGAGAGAACGCTCGCTACCACCTTGGAGTAGTGGCCATCCCACTGCATGTCCCATCTCCAGCCATAACCATCTTGGATGCTTCTGAACAAGGAGGTAAAAAGACTCATCCCACATACGTTGCACGGGGAGGAAAAACACCCTTTCTTAACCCCTGCTGGGGGCCAGCTGAGTGTGCAGAAACTCTGCATATGTTGTGTAGAGTGTGTCTGTTTGATGAAGCAATCCTAAACCACAGGAGTTAGGACCACCGCATCTGGCCAGCAGCTTCCTCTGATCGTAACTTAAAGCAACAGAAGGTTTTGGTTGTGCCAGGAAACTGGGATGCGCCTGGAATGGCATTGCTGTTCATCAAACCAAACAGAAAAGCAACAATCACCAAATCAAGTACAGCTGTCAAAACTGACCTAATAGAGTGAATGGTGAAAGAGACTGAACCAAGGAGAGCTCAAAAAATAGGCTGGACTGCAATAGGGTCACTTCTCAATAGCTGGTACAGAAAAGAGATAAAACAGAGACATTTGGTACAGTGCTCTGTTTCGGTACAGCTAAATAAATACTTAAGGTCTGCCAACTGGAAGACAGTGTTATTGAAAACCAAACTGACCACAGCCTCCTTCCGCTTTCTTTTCTTTCTTTTTTTTTTTAAATATAGCAAAGGATAAGAGTTTATAGGGATGAATTAAAATACCCTTCATAGAATTCCCATTTTAAAAAATTGACTAAAAAAATTAAATGGAAAATGTCAATCCCTTTTTAGGAAATACTAAATTAAAAATTAACTTCATAAAGATAACACTGAAAAATACAGTAATTTAAGTAAAGCATGAGCATTTTTCTCCAACCCCCCCCCCCGCAAAAAAAAACACCAAATAAACCTTAATTGCATTAAGGACCCAAGAAATACTAAGTAAATCTGCTAGTAAAGCATAAAGCAGACGCAAGCCTTGGGGCCTGAGCCCTGCCCTCCACTGTCACACATACAATGACATACAATCCCGCTCATGAATTTGTCTAGCTCTCTTGTCTGGAGGTGAGACCTGGCATACCAAAAAGGTCTTCGCATCACAAGCTACAAACATTCATAAACAGATGCCCGAGGTGCATCCTTCACATCAAATAGCAAGACTTGGCCACGAAGGAGGAGATTTGGAACAGAGCAGGACAAAAACCACTTGACGCTGAAATCAAGAGAAGAAAGTGGAGATGGCTCAGACACCCTCCAGCAGAGTCCCTCAAGCTCCCACATGGAACCTGCAAAGGAAAAGCAGAAGAGGAAGACCTCGGACAACATGGAGAAGATCTACTGAGATTGAAGGACTCCAACTGGGGTACTCCTGGGATCAGCTATAAGTTTTGTCTCAAGACAGAGTGAAGTGGAGGAGACTTGTAGATGACCTGTGCTCCACGCAGAGCACAAGGGTTAAGTAGTAGCACTGTACGCTCCTAGAACTAAATTGTTTGTCCCCACACAACTTCTATCGGGAGGCAGATCCAGAACCTGACCCCTCTGTAGGTTAGAAATGGTCTATTCTCCAGCTGGAGCTGTTTCCTGGCTAGAGTTGTCCATAAGCTTAGCTACCTTTTCACTCTATGTGATATTCACCCCGGTGGATATATAGGGAGAAGTCAGGCCCCCTGCCTTCTTTGCACTACATATCGTATGTCATAGAGCTGGAAGGGACCTCAAGAGGTCACTGAGTCCAGGGCCCTGTCCTCTCAGCAGGATCAACCACCACCAAGTCAAGCACACGCCACAGAAGGAGGCAGGTCACACCAAAGGATGCTGTAACTCAAAGGGACAAAAGGAGGCTAAGGCAATGGGGCAGGAGCTACCATGGGACCGGCTTTGACGTTAATCTCCATGCATTTCAGCCAGCCATCACTTTTCCAATGCATCACACTTGTGCATCATAACAGCACTGTAGGAGTTGCTGGATAAGGGGTTGTGGGTCACCTTTTCCACCAGGAGACATAGGAGCGTCCGTCTGGGCTTCCCATTGTTCTTCTGTAAAGAGGGGAGAAGAAGATGGTCCTTGTTCCCCACACCAGCTCCCTGGCAAGCCCAGCTACCCCTGTAGGATGTTGGCATTGAAACGAACATCAGGAGGGTTCAGAGTTAACAACTCGCCCAACTGAGCCAAACAGAGAGCGGTAGATGGTGCTTGCTGGAGAAGCTCTCTGTAGATTCAGGCAGTCATTGCTGGGTCACCATGGGAAGGATTCTCCCTTCCAGGCATAAAAGCTTCCACCCTGCAGCATGGATCTGTGGCAAGGTGAGATGGATCCACAAGAAAAACACGATCCCTGATGGCAGTACATCCCAGGGCAAACAGCCACAGCCAAACTCCATAGAAACATAGAATCATAGAAGAGTAGGACTGGAAGGGACCTCGAGAGGCCATCGAGTCCAGCCCCCTGCCCTCATGGCAGGACCAAGCACTTTCTAGACCATCCCTGAAAGCCATCTATCTAACCTCTTCTTAAATATCTCCAGTGATGGAGATTCTACCACCTCCCTTGGCAATTCGTTCCAGTGTTTGATCACCCTGACAGTTAGGAACTTTTTCCTAACGTCCAACCTGAACCTCCCCTGCTGCAATTTAAGTCCATTGCCTCTTGTTCTATCCTCAGAGGCCAAAAAAAACAAGTTCCCTCCCTCTGCCTTATGACACCCTTTTAGATACCTGAAAACTGCTAACATGTCCCCCCTCAATCTTCTCTTTTCCAAACTAAACAAGCCCAATTCTTTCAGCCTTTCTTCATAGGTCATGTTCTCTAGACCTTTGATCATTCTTGTTGCTCTCCTCTGGACCCTCTCCAATTTCTCCACATCCTTCCTGAACTGTGGCGCTCAGAACTGGACACAGTACTCCAGCTGAGGCCTAACCAGCGCAGAGTAAAGTGGGAGAATGACTTCTCGTGTCTTGTTCACAACACACCTGTTAATGCATCCTAGAATCACGTTTGCCTTTTTCGCAACAGCATCACACTGTTGACTCATATTTAGCTTATGGCCCACTATAACCCCTAGATCCCTTTCTGCTGTACTCATTCCTAGGCAGTCCTTTCCCATTCTGCATGTGTGACACTGATTGTTCCTCCCTAAGTGGAGCACTTTGCATTTGTCCTTATTAAACTTCATCCTGTTTACCTCAGCGCATTTCTCCAGTTCATCCAGATCCTTTTGAATTATGACCCTATCCTCCAAAGAAGTTGCTTGGTATCATCTGCAAACTTAATAAGTGTACTTTTTATGTCAATATCTAAATCGTTAATGAAGATATTGAACAAAACCGGTCCTAAAACAGACCCCTGTGGAACCCCACTAGTTATACTTTTCCAGCAGGACTGAAAACCATTAACTACTCTCTGGGTACAGTTATCCAGCCAGTTGTTCACCTGCCTTATAGTAGCCCCATCTAAGTTGTATTTGCATAGTTTATTGATCAGTATATGATGTGAGACAGTGTCAAATGCTTTACTGAAGTCTAGGTATACCACATCCACCGCTTCTCCCTTATCCACAAGGCTCATTATTCTATCAAAGAAAGCTATTAGATTGGTTTGACATGATCTGTTTTTAACAAAACCATGCTGGCTGTTCCCTATCACCTTACCACCTTCCAAATGCTTGCAGATGATTTCTTTAATTACCTGCTCCATTATCTTTCCTGTCACAGAAGTTAAGCTGACTGGCCTGTAGTTTCCCAGCTTATTCTTGTTCCCCTTTTTATAAATGGGTACTATATTTGCCCTTTTCCAGTCTTCTGGAATCTCTCCCATCTCCCATGATTTTCCAAAAATGATTGCTAAAGGCTCAGATACCTCTTCTATCAGCTTCTTGAGGATTCTAGGATGCATTTCATCAGGCCCTGGTGATTTGCAGACATCTAATTTTTCTAAGTAAATTTCAATTTGTTCTTTTCTTATTTCAACTTCTAAACCTACCCCTTTTTCACTAGCATTCTCTATGTCAGGCATTCCTTCAGATTTCTCAGTGAAGACTGAAACAAAGAAATCATTAAACATCTCTGCCATTTGCAAATTCCCTGTTACTGTTTCTCCCTCCTCACCGACCAATGGCCCTACCCTCTCCTTGGTCTTCCTCTTGTTACCAATGTATTTGTAAAAAGCCTTCTTGTTTCCCTTTGTGCTTGTAGCTAGTTTGAGCTCATTTTGTGCCTTAGCCTTTCTAATCTTGCTCCTGCACGCTCGTGTTGTTTGCCTATATTCGTCCTTTGTAATTTGTCCTAGTTTCCATTTCTTATACGATTCCTTTTTTATTTTTGAGATCATGCAAGATCTCCTGGTTAAGCCAAGGCAGTCTTTTGCCATGTTTTCTATCTTTCCTACACAGTGGGATAGGTTGCTTTTGGACCCTTAATAATGTCCCTTTGAAAAACTGCCAACTCTCCTCAGCCGTTTTTCCCCTCAGTTTAGCTTCCCATGGGACCTCACCTACCAGCTGTGGGACAGGACCACAAATTGCGCTGAGGGTGTGACCTTAGCAGGGTTGGGAATGAGCAGAGGAAGCAGATCTAGACATACTGATTATGAAGGAGAGAGGGTGTCAGGAGTGTTCCATGGTCACGGGACACATCCTGAGAGTTATGGGGGAGATGGTAGCCAACTTCTCCGAATTCAGGTTGATTTACTCCAACTGAGGATCTTGCTCAGGCTTTCCACCCTCCTTCCTGGGATTTTATTAACAGCTCACAGAGGAATCAAGAAATGTTGAGCTCCAGATAATCTAACTTCCTTGCTTGGCTGGTCTTCGTGTTTCCCTGCGCAACTCCCCGGTGCTGGACCCCTCAGAGCGGTGACCCCCTCCCACAGATGACCAGTGCAGCAGGAAATCAGTCCGTGTCTCATGTCAGGACTCCATCCACAACTAGCCAGGGAAATGATCTCCTTTGGAAGTCCTCCAGGGTCACACCTGCCACGCAGAGCTCCTTGGCCCCCTCCCTGGGGAAATTCGGGTTGTGTCCATGGAACTGTTGGGGGCAGGGGTGTGGATGGACCCATTCCTTGTGGCTAGCACAGAATCACACAACACTAGAACTGGAAGGGACCTCAAGAGGTCATCGAGTCCAGTCCCCTGTCCTCACAGCAGGACCAAGATCTGTCTAGACCATCCCCAGTAGGTGTCTATCTAACCTGCTCTTAAATATCTCCAGTGATGGAGATTCCACAACCTCCCTAGGTCATTTATTCCAGTGTTTAACTGCCCTGACGGTTAGGAAGTTTTTCCCAATGTCCAACCTAGCCCTCCCTTGCTGCAGTTTAAGCCCAGTGCTCCTTGTCCTGTCTTCAGAGACCAAGAAGAATAATTTTTCTCCCTCCTCCTTGTAACCCATTTTAAGTCTTCTCTTTTCTAAGCTAAACAATCCCCATTCTCTCAGTCTCCCCTCTTAGCTCACGTTTTCTAGGCCCTGTCTGCTTCGGCTGGATGGAGGGAACCAAATGCACGAGTTAATGGAAACATCTGAAACCTGCTGGGGCGGTTCTGGAGCTGCAGAAGTCATTTCTGCTAGGCCTCCCAGGCAGTAAAAAGAGGAGTCAATGGTTTGAAGATCTCTGCCTTCACGCCCAGTCCTGGATCCTCTCTTTGCGCACCAGAGGTGCAGTATCTTTCCTGAGGTGCCATGGTAACAGCGGCCATCCACCTACCACCTTCAGCGGCACAAGAAACCCAGCGGTTTGATGGTGGGTCCATCTCCCTGGGGTGCGCTGCCTACAGCAGAACCTACCCAGGTGGCTGCTGGGTTGTAACCGGGTGGCCAAAGAGCTGAGCTGCCCTCAGAGCGCTCGGTGAGACCGGCAAACCAAGCGGTCATGGAGCTGGAGTTGTCGGGTTGAGAGAGCTTTCTTTGTCTTGGGGAGGGACGTCTGGCTCCTGGAAGCTGAGAGCGCAAAACAGGTTCAAAGTGCTTAGAAGCGTTTCCAAGCAGCACAGCTGGTGGAACTAGCTCCCCCGTCCCTGGTGGCATTGATCAGTGGGGCTGCATTCGAGGGGACTCTTAGCCTGCAGGGTCTGGATCGCAGGTGGTTGCGTAGCTGCCCTCTGGCAGACTCAAACGTGGGACCTCAGGAGGTTAGTGGAGGCACCTCTACAGCTTGGGCTAAAGGCCAGCTGGCTCTCAGCTTAGGCTGTAGAGTACACTTCTTTCTCTGTGAAGTGGCCTAGGTACCACTACATGGGACAGTGAACCACCCATAGGCGTGTGGGTTACAGTTGCAGAAGTTTGCACTGGAGCAGCTGCTGATACATCCTCAGGAGGCAGGATATGTGCTTGGTTAGCGGAGCTGCCGGAAGCATGTGGGCCTGCTGCTGCCAGCGTGACCCCACCCTGCCTGTCATGACCTCACCTGCAACACACACGGAAGGCTGTAACATCGGGCAGAGCAGTGCACTCGATAAAATGACATTTCCCCTGTGTGTTCGCAACGATACCGGACATCCCCACCGCTGGTTTTACAGCAGCACTGGACACAGACAACCCTTACGAAACCAAGACAATCCAGCATCAAGTCTCTGCCTTGCGGAGACATTTCCACTAGGGAGACACTAGTGAATCCTAACTCTTTGCCCTGCTGGACGTGACCGTGTGAGACACAGAAGAACACCAAGCAGGGACGTGCAAACGCCCAGAGCATCTATCACCAGGTGCTTCACAGAGTCACCGTCCACGTTCCCTCCCACCTTTTCCATCCAGCTGTGGAATAAATTTTATGTGCTCCGAGGCATGTGCAGCTGTGCACCACCAGGAGAAACAAAAGACCTAGCTGTGGGCACGCTGCTAAGCAGCTGGGCTGCATTTGAATCTCTCCTGAGCAGCTGCAGAAGTGCCCCGCTTACAGGGAGCCTTGGTCAGGATGGAGGCTATGATAGGAGTTTCGAACAGGGCAGCAAAATTCAGAGCAAGGAAATCTAGAGAGGGAATCAAAGCTGGGGAGGAAGGGAAAATTATTGCACCTAAAAAGACACAGAGCTGCCTCCTACCCCGAAAGACTCACAGTGTAAAGAGACTGGGGGAAACTGAGACAAGGATCAGTGGTGTGATTAGACCAAGATCAGCAGGAGTAACAGAAGCCTGATGTCTGGAGCCCCAGCCCACTACTCTAACCACTGGGCCACACTGCTTCTAGCTCAAGCCAGCTTTTCTGGCAAAGTCCTCGCTGAGGCCAGTGGGTGGCAATCTGGCAGTAAAGGGCAGGAAGCAGGGATAGGATGCGGGGGAAGTTAGGCAAAAGATAAAGCCCCTGTCAGTTTCCGGTCTGGAGCCCAATGCTAGGTGGACTTTTCTGCCACTCCAGACCCAGAGGGCCTCACACCTTGGGGGAGCTTGAGCTTCCCCAGAGAGCAAATCCTGCTGCGAAGTGCACAGAGCTCCCTTCTCCAGAAGGCAGAGTTACAACCCAGGGAGCAAGAGCTGCTGGCTCTGGCAAAGCCAAGGGAACTGGAGGGCCCTGGGACTCAGGACTCCAGTCCCTCTCGCAGGGCCCCAGCATTTTCCGCCCCAAAGGCTTTGTTGCAACAGCTTCACAGTTAGGCTCTGAGTCTGGGTGCTGCAGTAGAGACATGCCCCTATGCCATGGTACAGGAAAACACAGAGGAATAATTTTCTTATTCTGACCACTAGAGAGGAGCGGACAGGGAAGGGCAACACCCTGGGACCCAGGGTTCCTGGCATGGCAGCCGGAGCCCTGGACCCTTTAAATCACTGCCGGAATGCAGCATGGCACACCCCCAGCCCCACCTCTTCCACTCCAGGTCCTGCCTCTTCTGGGAGCATGAGCCACCCCCACCCGCTCATCTCACACACCTTGCCCAGTTGCCTGGCAACCATGTCTGCCCTCCACTGTGATGTCGGAGGGGATCCTGGCTTCCCCTGGGCAGGTGCTACCTTCAGTCATCACGTCAAGGAACCTGGGCTGCAAAAATCTGCTGGGCTCAGAGTCTAGGCGTGGGGAAATCAACCTGCGAGAAGAAGGAAATCTGGCCTGCACAGAGCGAGGAGGGGATGAAACACCCTCTGCACTGCCCGGAGAGAGAGACGCTGCCTCCTTAGCATCTGCAAAGGGCTCTGATTTACACCCACCGGGAAGCCAACCCCACTGATGCCGATGGAGTGATGTCTGGTTACACCAGCAGGGAAGCTGGCCTCCCACCACGTGGTTACAAGGCCTTTGGCCGACGTAAGCAAAAGCAGCATTGGTCTGGAGTGGCTCCGGGACCCAGAACCCGTCCCAGGAAGGGAAATGCAGAGTAGCAGCTGTACGTGAGAGAGCCGGAGGAGGGGAGAGCTCACAACAGGACGGGATTTCCACAGCAAACTGGGGAGGCGCTGAGAGCCAGGTGGCCGAGGGAGGAGCTAATCCATTCCCAGCCTCTGCGCAGCACCCTCCTCCTTCCCCCAGGACAGCCCCAGTGCAGTTTAATTTTGTCAGGGGGCAGAATTTGGGACTACACAGCCCTGGGTATCCTGGGGGAGTCAGGACCAAGAGCAAGTGGAAGGAGGACATTCGGTCCAACCTGTGCACAGGCTTGGGGATCCTAAGGGGCCTTGTAGTTTTAGCATTAGCCTAGGATTCAACAGACATGGGTTCAAGTTTTGGCTCTGCACTTGCTACTTTTCGTCACCCTGTGCCTCAGTTGCCCAGCCTGCATAAACGAGTGATCCATCCCTTCCCTGCCAGCAGAGTTCTGGGAGGAGGCAGTGGGAGACCTCTGTAGACAGGAAGAGTACATAGAGGCACCCTCTGCATTATAGCCCTGGGCTTGTGGGGGGGCGGGGGGAAGAATTCCTTTCATTCACATGATCCTGAACTTAGCTTTTGCCCTAAAGAGGGTGGGATATGCCATCCGTCCTGTCTGTGATGGCGGAAGAGAAGATTGGCCAACTAGGAAATAAGATGAGAACCTGGAGGTAAAAAAGTTACCACTGAATAGCAGGGAAGGAGGTAGCTAGTAATGCAGAGGGCAGGAAAAGGTAAAAGGGGTCTGATCTGAAGCTTAGTGAAACTCCAGGCATGGGCCCTGAAAAAACTAAAGGTCTGTAGCTCATGAGCTTAGTTTGTACAGCTGCCAGAACTTGGCAGCCTGATTGGGGTCCACTGCAATAGACACAAGAAGAGCAGAGGAAAGCAAAGCTGGTACTTGTCTTCCTAAAAGGAAGGAACAGTGATCCTTGTAATTACAGCATTGTCAATCTAACATCTGGCCCCTGTAAAATTATGGCATAGCAAGAGAACGCAAAATGCTCTGGAAACAGTAGAAAGAGGAACAAGAAATACACCAAAATCTGGGAAGTATCAACCTGAAGGGAGGAAAAAAACCAATTTCCGAGGCCAGTGACTGGAGGGTGCCACCCCTTGTGTGGGATCAGGCCCCAGAATGTGATGAACAATTTGATATGAAAGCAAAGAAGGATGACTAGAGAGAGGAGTGACAGAGCAGAGGCTCTTCTGCTAGTGTCCCAGGACAGGGTGCTGAGTTACTGCCCCCTTGGTCAGGAAAAGGTAGCGACTGACTGGAATCAAAAAAGCAACAGAGAAAAGCAACAGGCAGGATCATGGGGGTGGAGGGATGGAGCTGTGGTCTGTGATGGAGGGTGCAATGGCAGGAGCAGGAGAGCACAGCCTGCCTGGCTAAGCCCCACTTGGGAAGAAGAGTTATTTACAGGGGGTGTAGCTAGGGCACAACGGGATCCACAAGGCAGAGAAAACACAACCCCAGGGAAAGGCTGGGAGTCCCAGCACTAGGATGTTAAATGGGATCAAACAACAACAGTCCCAGGTTCTTTGTATTGGTCACCCTCAACAAGCTTTATAAAGGGAGTCCCAGAATCACCACCCCCATTTTACTGCTGCATAAACCAAGGCCCAGAGTAGGGCAGCGCCTTGATCCCGAGCAGCAGCAGACCCAGTGAGAGGACCAGGCCTCCCGAGTCCCACTCCACTGCTCAGTCCATGAGACCAGCATGAAGGCCTGGGAGGCTCGGATGGAAGGCAGCACCAGATGAATAATTCCTCCACACAACCCGCCAGTCTACCAGCTCCATGAATGGGGGAAGTCCCCACATCCCAGGCAGCCTCTGGGAGATGCTCATCAGCTTGGCTACCAATGCGCCCCCCTGCCCCCATACACAGGGACGCGCCTCTGGCACACGATCCCAGCTCAGGGAGCCATCGCCTCTCCATGCTCTTACCTCCTAGGGTGGGGCATCTCCTCTAAAAAAAATCAGCTGGGGGGGGGCCCTGCCAGCACTCCCCTCTTAACTGCGTCAGGTGGTGCCTGGAGGATGGGGATCTTAGCCCTCCTCCCAAACTAGCCAAGCTCAGGGGCATGTCAAACCCACCGCTCAACTTATGCCGTCCACAAAGCCAGCTGCGAGCTGCTCTCAGCCCTGGGCCAGGAGCGGGAATGTCGGGGGTCCCGCAGGCTGGAATTACTAACTATCAGAGGTGTTGCCGTGTTCGTGTGGAGCTGCAAACACAGGAAGTCCTGTGGCCCCTTATAAACTAACAGATTTTGCATCTGACGAAGTGGTTTTTTGCCCGCGAAAGTTTTAGGCTCCAAAAAATCTGTTAGTCTAGAAGGGGTTACAGGACTTCTCGGTTTTTGGAATTATTAACACTACCACAGGGTATCCTGGGCAGTCCCCACTGCACCAGCAATTCCTTTACCAAACCCAAAGGGTGTTTTATACAAGTGCCCTGCACACGCCTAATAGCTTGAAAACCAACAGCTGCTCCACCCGGAGCGGCAGCTGAGCCTTTTTAAAGCACAGCACGAAGGTGCTACTATACGGGCCAGACCTAGGGGAAACCCACACAACCAGCAGGGGTCTGAACAGGTGCCTTCACATCCCTACCTCTTTCCAGGATCTTTCACCAATGAGCCAGGGAGGGACGACTGCTGAAAGCCAGTTTTGCAGCAGTTTCCCAGCAGTTCCAGTCTGAACCACCTCACAGACTCAGATATTAAGGTCCTGATCATCTTGTCTGACCTCTTCCCCCTCCTCCTTGCTGGCCAACAAGTTCCCCCTCACACCTGGGGTCCCCTAGGCCTTGCTTTTACGACCATGTGGCTGCTGAGCCTCCTCAGACAGATTCGTTTGGTCTCAGTTTTCCTTCTCCTTGCCAGTCAGGGCCTCTGTCCCCCAACACACACATTTCCATAACCAAAACAGAAGCCAGTTTTAATTCTATAAGTTCCCATTTACCCTACAGCATGGGAACAACTAGGGGCTCCAGCCCACAGCCCCCTGACCAGGGTTTCTTCCCAGCCAGTGGAAGATCAGGAAGAACAACCTTGATTTCATACAGCAGGGTACACATGATATAACAATGACCGAGCCAGCCCCAGCCAGCCCCACTTGAGAGATGCTATCGGGTAGGACCCAATAAACCCCCAAGCTTCAGCTTCAACAAAGGAACAGCCAGACTGGGTCAGACCAAATGTCCACAGAGCCCAGGATCTGGTCTTCTGACGGTGGCCAGTGCCAAGTATCCCAGAGGGAACAAACAGAACAGAGACTCATCAAGTGATCCCTTCCCTGTAGTTTGGATCTCCGGCTTGTCGCGGACTCATAACTTCAGAGGGGTCACCCTGGCAGTCGGTTTCAGCCAAACCAACAAGGAGTCCTGTGGTCCCTTAAAGACTAAGGAACTTATTTGGACATGAGCTTTCATGGGCTGGAGTCCAGGTCACCCCAGGTGTCTGCTGAAGTGGGCTCCAGCCCATGAAAGCTTTTGCCCAAATAAGTTTTAGTTTTTAATGTACCCCAGGCCTCCTCCTTGGTTTCATAGAATCGCAGGACTAGAAGGGCCCTTTGAGAAGTGCAGTCCTCTGTACTCCTGGCAGGACTCAGTATTAACTAGACCAGTATTAGTGGTAGTAGCACTACAGGTTGAACCTCTCTCATCCGGCAGCCTCAAGACCTGACCAGTGCAGAAGGAGAGTTTTCTGAATCACTGGAGGTCAATCTTGTTAGCAGCATTACCAACCCTTCCACTGCTGATGGGGCTCTTAGAAGACATCTAGGGGTACATTACAGCTGAATAACAGCCCAGAACACTGAGAACCAGGACTGGTGACTGGAAACAAACTTAACAGGACTGGGGGAAAGTTGGCCCGACCCACGAGAAGTGGCTGTCCAGCTCGCTGAAATGTTGCCGGATTGCAGCTATTGCCGGCCAGGAGAGGTTCAACCTGTGGCAGCAGAATCTGGATCTGGTCCTGCAGAACGGCAGGGAGAAGGAGGAGGAGAAGGTGACAGTGGCTTCCCACCGGGAAGGATCTCCACTTCCAGCCACCCAGAGCTCAGAATCTCCCCGCACCCACTCTTCTCCCAACCTCCCCGCTTCCCTCAGTAGCTCCCCATGCTCACCTCTCAGCAGTCACCCTGCAGGGCTCCCCTCTACCCCCATGACCCTGGATGGGCCTAGTTACTGCGGCCCGGCCAGAGCCTGCCAGACCTGGCCCTTTTAGCTGCTGATGGTGGCCCCTCCATGGGCGGCAAGTCTGGAGCACTGGATGGTCACAAGCCTTCCCAACCCCGAGACAACACCCACTCAGTCCCCCGGGGGACTGGAGAGCTGCCCACAGGGATGGGGAAATTGCTTCCGGGGGATGCCGCTAATTTTCCCACACATGTGCAGAATGAATTTTATTATGGGTGATGTGCCATCTCCATCTTGGTGCATGTAACAAAATCCATGTGCTGGGGATGAGGCCAAGGCCTTCAGAGTATGGGACAAGGCTCAGTGCTGGAGCCAGGGATTTGGGGTTGGGGTGCAAAGCACCACAGGCCTACTATAGGGAGAGACTTCTCCCCAGCTTCCTCTCCCTGCAGCTGCACCTTGGCTGTGGCAGAGAGGTGCCTCTCCCTGTCATGGCAGCTCTGGGGCTGGGGCCTGGAGATAGGAGCCTCTCCCCCAGGCACAGAAGATCCAGGGCTGTGTTGTGGACTGGGGAAGGGGTGTCTCTGCCCGAGCTGCAGCAGGTCTGGGCCAGGCAAGCTCCCAAGAGGTTGCTGTGAAGCCAAGCAGCTTACAGGGCACTTAGGTTACAGCTGGACACCCACACGATTCCCTTCAGCCCTAGCAGTGCACTGCAGAGATGCCCCCTTCAGTGGCTCTCCCTGCACCCTACTGGGAAAGGACGTGCCCCCCCAGCCACCCAAGCCAGGTCCTGAGAAGGGACTGAATTCAGAGTGTGCAGCGTCAAGCACAGGCCTGAGCTCGCCGCTCACATGAGTTAAAGGAGCTGCTCCGTCAGCAGACAGCAATAGATCAGCTGTTTTCCCGTAGAGAACTTGGGCCTTCAGTGCCGATGCAACTGCCGCTTCACTCCCTCAGCCAGTTGTGCTGCCCATAATTCAAGGCCGTGTATAAATTGCAGAGGCACCAGGGAAGAGCCATGGGATGGATCAAGAGGTTAGAGAGCCTGCCTGGTAGTGAGTTCCCAGGAGCTCCGTCTGTTCAGCTTAGCAGAGGGAAGGTGAAAGGGTGTCTGGATCCCGGGCTGTCAGCATTGACAGAGGGACCAAATATTGGATCCTTGTCCATCCAGCAGAGGAAGGTCTAAGACGCCTCAGTGGCTGGGAGTTGAATCGAGAGAAATTCTGGCTCTGGGCAGCGTGGATTTTTAACAGGGAGAATCAGTAACTACCGGGACAATCTCCATCGCGGCCTTGATTTGAACATTGCCAGGTGCATGTTTCTTGCCGATTTGCTCTGGGGATTGTTTCGGGGCTGTTCTCTGCGCTGTGCAGGGGGTCGGGCTAGTTGATCACAGCTGTCCTTGCCAGCCCCGGAGCCTATGAATCTCTGCTGGGGTCACCAACATGTTCAGGGTGGCCAGGGCTCTCCAGTGGGAAGGAAGTTAGGGGAGCAGAAACAGCTCCCCGTCCCCACTTCCTCGAGCAGCTGCCGCCACTCGCAAACCCCTTGGTGGCATCCTCCGCCAGCCGGTCCTGCGTGAACAGGCGAATTGCTCACAAACTCCAGCTGGCTTGACCCAGCCTGGCTCATACCTCACTGCTCAGCCTGCCTGGAGCATGGGGGAGACCTACATGGGATGGGCCACTGCTGCACTGGACAAATCAAAGATTGGTATTGCCTCTGGACTGTCTGGCAGTCACCCTCAAGAGAGCTTTTCCCGCAAAGCCCCGCTACGCTCCAGCCCAGCCCACCTATCGCAGCCTAATACCCCAGCCTCTCACCTCCTGCTCTCCTTTTGATGACCACGTCTGCCTTACTACTGTTATCCTGCAGCTGGCAGATGCTGGGGGAAACTGAGGCACGGTGCAACAAAGTGACTGGCTGTGCTCAGTGGCTGAGCCAGACTAGAACCCAGGGCCCCAGCCCCAGCCCCTTCCCAGCCCCACTGATGCAGGTGGCATTAAACAGGACAGGACAGCAGCTCAGCAAGGCAAGGTCTGGAACAAACCTTGCAGCTGGTGCCAAACTTCCCCTGGGAATCTAGGCAGCTTCAGGGTGAAGGCTGCGCTGTCTCTTCCGGTTGCCTCCTCCCTGTCCATCCAGGGCCTCCAACCACCTGCTGTGCGTCCTACTTCTTTCCACGCTGTCTCTGCTGCCGGGGACCAGCTCCCACCTGCACCCCGCACCTGGCCTGTCATTATCTGTGCACCAGTCAACCCCGGCTCCCACCCTCTACTGAGTCCCCCCGAATAGCATAATGCCGTGCCAGACGCCATGCAGCAGCACTGTGGCAGGAAGGGGCAGGGACTCAGTAAGGAGCCCCCTCCCCACACAGTGTGTGCGCTGCCGACCCCCCACATCCCAAGGTAATGACAGGGAGTGGGGTGACCAGCAGGGGGCACTCTCCCCTCCCAGTCACTGCTGACCCCAAAGCTCCACATTGCAGCCTGGGTCGCTCCAGCCCGTATCCCTTTGCATTTTCAGTCTCCTGCCCTACACCACTGCTTGGCTGTTGAAGCCACCTCCTGGCTGGGATGCGTTTCCGTGCTGGGTGAGCAATCCCTGTATAAACAGCTGCCACGCTCCACCCCAGAGGTGGCTGCATCACAGGCGCGGTGGAATGACCGTTCCTACGAACACGCCTACTGCTGTGGAAATGTGGTGACGTCAGGCTCAGTGGTTCAGCTACTGACGGGGTGGGCTTTGTCTGCCTCCCAGCTGCTTCGAATTGCTCCCTCCTGCCCAGGACTGAGGTGCCCCCTAAGCGACACGCCACCAGACCACATCCAGAGCTGCAAGTGCACAAGGGGGCGGGGAAGCGCCAGAGACAGAGCACCAATCCGGAGCCCCCGGTCGATACAACAAAGCTCTTTGCGATTCAGCCCCAAGTGATGGCTGGGCCCAACGTTCTGCATCCCAGCTTCAGCAGGGCGATGACCCTGGGCTCTGGCCGAGCGAGCCACCCACTCCTCTGGTGGGGTATGTTCACCGCTCAACTTTGCAGACAGGCTACGCTTCAGCCCCAGGCCAGTCATAGGCAGAGGTTGGTGCTATGACCGCTGGATCCTGGAGGTGACGCCCACCAAGGGCTGCTGGCCAAGATGGGTCGGAGTGGTGTCCCTGGCCTGTGCTTGTCAGAGGCTGCAAATGGGGTGCAGGGCAGGGATCACTGGGTGACCCCGGTTGTGTTCACTCCCTCTGGCGCACTTGGCATTGGCCACTGTGGGAAGGACGACGCTGGGCTGGATGGACCTTTGGTCTGACCCAGTCTGGCCATTCTTATGAACCAGGAAAAGAACCTCCCTAGGACTCCCACCCCCCAGTGTTGTCCCATGGGCCAGGCTCTGGGCGCCTTACGACCTGGGCTTGCACAGAGTGAAGACCAGCTCAAATCCCACAGGATGGCAGCTGCCCCCCCTCAAGTCCACAAGGTCCGTAAAGACCAAGAACCACCAAGCTGTCAGTCCAGGGCACAGCAATGGTCCATCTACCCTGGTGTCCTGTCTCCAACGCCAGCCAGTGCTGGAGCTTTAGGGCAGTGCATAGGAGAGAGCAACTATGCGTGATCCTCCCCATCCTTCACCCTGGCTTTGGGCATTCCAACATTCAGAATCAGCTTGAGCACGGGCTTGTGCCCCGGCCATCCAAGCTAACAGCCATCGATGGGCCGACCTTCTGGCTCCGTTTCAAAGCTAGTTACAGTTCTGGCCTTCACAAGTTCCCCGGTAAGGAATTCCACAGGTTAGCGGCGCATCCCTCAAGACGTACTGCCCCTTGCTTGTGTTGAACCCATGGCCTATTCATTTAATCGGGCGACAGCCTGGCTGATGCATCGTTGGAAAGAGCAAAACGACCCCTCTCACGTCACTTTTTCCACTCATTCATGATTTCACAGATCTCTCTCATCACTCCCCTTACTTGTCCCTGTTTTAAGCAGAACAGCCTCCCTCTCTTACTCTGTACTCCTACAGAATCTGCCCTGCGCTCTGGGTCGTCTTTATTTGTCCTTTGTTGGACATTTTCCAGGGCTACTCTTATCTGTTTAGCGACAGGGCAACCAGACCCGCGCACAATATTCAAGCTGCGAGTGCACCTTGGAATCACAGGAGTGGAAGGGACCTCAAGAGGTCATCAAGTTCAATCCTGTGCACTTGTGGCAGGACCAAGCACCATCTACACCTGGGGTCAGCAATCCCCGGCACGGGTGCCAAGAGCAGCACGCAGGCTGATTTTCATCAGCACGTGAAACAGGAGTCCCACCCCCTCCTCCCCCACGCAGCCAGGAGCTTGCTCAAAGCTTGCCTGGGGATTAACGAAAGACCAGCTCATGCTACCCACCCACCACCAAAACAGGAAAGCTCTGTGTCTTCATTTATTTATGAATGAAGCTGTAGTAAGTCGGAAAGTAGGACTATTAGGGACTTTAAAAAGTATCACCAGCACCAGCACCAGGACCATATAGTGAAGTTGAAAGGTCACATTTCAGCATCCGCCTCGGATAACCTGCTATAGACCATCGCTGACAGATGTGTGTCCAACCTGCTCTTAAATATCTCCAGTGATGGAGATGCCACAACCTCCTAGGTCATTTATTCCAGTGTTTGACCACCCAGACAGTTGGGAAGTTTTTCCTAATGTTCAAGGGATTGACACAGTGGCATTATGATATTTTCTGTCTTATCGTCTACCCCGTTCTTCCCCTGCTGTTGCTGCTGTGCACTGCTGAAGAGCCAGCAACGGTAGCAAGAGCTTGGAAATCTCTCACATGGACGGAAGGTCAGAGCCCCGCACCAGCATGGGGGGAGATCAAAAGGGATTTTGCCGAGAGCCCAACTCTAGGGAAAGACATGCCTAGTTCTAGGTTCTGATTTAAAGCCCTCACCTGCCAGATTCATGTCCCTGGGAGTCAGGATGCGAAATGGACTAGTTAGCTTCTGCATCCCTCACCAAATAAGCAAAAGCACAACAGCACCAGCTGTGAACAACAATAATCCCTAGCTCTGCTCACCTGCAGCTCTCTCCATGGGAGGGCAGTATCATTCTTCCTGCCTGACAGCTGGGGAAACTGAGGCACACAGCAGCAGTGTGATCAGCCCATGGTCACCTGGCCACAGAGCTGGGACTGAAACCCAGGCCTCTCTTCTCTGGGCCCCGCCGCCTTTCCTAATGCCCAGCTATTTACAATGTTGTCAGAGTCGATGGAGTCTGGTTTACTAGATGCCAGAACCTGCTCCCTGGAAGCATCACCTCTGCCTGGGCGCAGGGGAGCGTGATGTTCTGCGGCTCACCCAGACTAGCCCCTCTGATTCAGTCTCCCCAAATTCTGACCCTCGGCCTTTTCTCCCCTGGTTTAATCACACCCCAAAGGAGTCGTACCTGCCTCCCCCTGCCCCACCAGTTCACTTGGGGACAGGAAAGCCTGCAGCACAGTGGGGAGGAGGGAGGTCACCTGGCAAGGGGTAGCCAGGTAGCTGGAAGCTAGGATAAGCCCTTCATGCTTGTGAGCTGGCTAGCGAGGTCAGGGCTTGGAGCCATCACAGCCCTGGGGCCTTCATAACTTACAGGGCCAGACAGAACCCCATACTGCTCCGGACAAGCCCCGAGACATCCCTGTCACAAGCTGGAGGATGACAGTCAAGCCTTTTCAACTGAGCGTCAATCTGCTGCTCACACATCTAACCCCACTGGAGACCAAATCCACGAGCAGGCCCCAGCTCAGACCCTGCCTATGTGCCCCCAGCCCTGCCCGGCCAGGCCCCTCCTCTTCCTCTCCTTCAGTCTCTGAGCTGAGACCAAACAAACTCACTTCACACAGACAGGCCCCCATGCAGCCCTCCGCTGGGATTGGCTCCAGTTGCACCCCAGCTGACATCATCAAAGCCTGAAGGGGAAGGGAGATTGGGAGAGAGCTATACCTTAGCCAATCAGGAAGCAGGGCATCTGCATAAACTCTTGGATTGGCCGGTTAGATGTGATGTAAAGGCGCTCAGGGTGGACTGCAGTCAGTTACCTGCTTGCTCCTGATACAAGTCTGGCTCAGCAACCTGCCGACCCCCTGTGGTTCCCATTTAGTTGAGATTCTGTTCTTGGGAGCCTGCAAGAAGCAGGCCGCAGAGCTGCCCCGCAATCAATAGCAGGGCCATAGGACTTAGGAGCCCTGGAGAATAAAGACAAAGCATTCAGTGACTGCAGGTTTTGGGGCGGCAACTGGGGCCCTACACATATACAGGACCTGGAATAGAAATGCCATTTTGTACCCCGATATGTATATCTTGGGGGGGAGGGGCAGAGGACTATAGGGAAGAATGGAGCTGAAAATGTGTCCCCAAACATGTTTACAAAAAAAAAGTCACAGGGTTGCAGGGGTGGGGGGAAGTGGGAATGAAATTAATGAGCAACACACTGACCCGGCTTTGTTGTTATCACTCAGCAAATAGCTTCAGAGAATGTCCCCCGGCCAAACAGCTGTCTTTTCCCTTCATCTTCTCCATGTCTGCGGGGGCAGGGGGTAAGCTTGGAACCCCAGCACAACTGCCTGTCCCCCTCCAGCCCACCTGTGTCATCACCCCAGCTTTTGCCGACAGAGGAAACTGAGGCACAGATCAATGCCTTGTCCAAGTTCTCCCACACTCTCTACAAAACCTCACTCCCTGAGTATCCACCCCTGCCGTTCTCCAAAGACCTGCCTGACACAGGCTGCAGCGTGTGACCACCCCTTTATACTCACAGAACATTAGAGCTGGAAGGGACCTCAAGAGGTCATAGAGTCCAGTCCCCTCCCACCACGGCAGGGCCAAGCACCATCTAGGCCATCCCTGATAAGCATCTATCTAACCTGCTCTTACATATCGCCAGTGACAGAGATTTTACTACCACACGGGGTAATTTTTTGCAAGAGGATCACTGTAAATATGCCATTTGAACTGACCCAAAACTCTGGCACGGGTAAGATTGATAGCGGAGAATGCTTGACAAAAGAACAAGAACATCTACACTTGCTTCATCGATTTCCAGAAGACATTAGACAGTATGGATCAGAAAGTGACTTGGGCAGTGCTGGAGTCATACCGAGTGGATAGCAGCCTGATGCGGTTGTTGAAGGATATCAGTGACAACACAGAGGCAGCGGTGAGAACACGCAGAGAGCTGGGAAGTTGGTTTAGAATGAGTAGATGTACGAGACAAGGAGATCTGATATTGCCAAGTATCTTCATCACACGTCTACAGAGAGCAACGGACAAGATCAAGGAAGGGATATCTGTGCGCGGGATAAGAATTAACAACTTGAGGTTCATGGAGGATATAGTTATTGAGGAAGATGAGGAGAAGCTAGCGAGAGCGGTGCTAAATGAGGAAGGGAGCCTTACGGACTGATTATGAACATGGATAAAACAAAAACAATGGTATTTGGAGATAAGGAAATGGGAAGGAAGATCAGTGTAGATGGGCTTGAATGAGAGGAGCTCGCATATCTGGGGAGCAGCATAACATATGATCTAGACTGGAACAAGGAAATAGTGACTAGAATAGTGAAAGCAAGAGCGAGTTTGAAGATGGATAAGATCTGGAAAAGCAAAGTGATCAGCTTAGGAATGAAGCTGAGTGTCTTGAAAACGTGTGTATTCAGCAGCATGTTGTACGGATGTGAAACATGGGTGATAACGAAAGATTCAAAGAGAAGGATATTGGTGTTTGAGAGGAGTTATAGAAAGATCCTGAGAACAGGATGGTTGAAGAAGGTCACCAGTGAGGAATTACGTTGGAAGATACAGCCAAAAGAGAACCTGCTGCAGAAGGTTATACAACAGAAGTTACAGCTATTTGGGCCTATCTGCAGAATGAACGACGAATGAAGAACCAAGACCCTGGTATTTGACATAACGGACAGTTCGAATAGGAGAGGCAGACCTCACAGAGAATGGATAGATGATGTAGTAGTTGACGTGGAGCTCGTCTACAGAAACTAAGCCACTCCGCACTGGACAGGGAAAGATGGAAGGAAATCCTGAGAGAGGCATCAGACACCAATAGGCGCTGACCCTGTGGTGGTTGTTGATGATGATATCTCAGGTCAGGCCAGGGTGTGATTTTGTACTGATAGCGTTGTACCAGAATGATCCATGAATACAGACTGGTGCAAAGGAGGATTTCAGCCAAAAGGCTTATTCTCCTTCCTTTACAGAAATAGTTATGCCAGTATAAGCAAACTTAGCAGAATGCGATTTTTTTTTTTTTTAATAATGTCACTGGCTAATAGGGAGGTTTATTCTGAAGCATTTTTAATTTCTTTAATCAATTTGAATGTTCCCAGTTGTGCAAAACTGATGGGGGCTCCAGACAATTGGAAGGTCAAATGATAATATTTAGGTGCATTAGGAGATGTAATTTTGATTTTGAGCAGATCTAGAGAGGTGGTTGTTCTCCCCTCTATTCTGTACTAGTGAGGCCACATCTGGAGTAGTGTGTCCAGTTTTGGGCCCCCCATTATAGAAAGGATGTGGATGTGCTGGAGCAGGTTCAGTGGAGGGCAATGAAAACGATTAAGGGGCCGGAGCACATGACCTATGATGAGAGGCTGAGGGATTTGGGCTTATTTAGTTTGCAGAACAGAGGACTGAGGGGTGACTTAATAGCAGCCTTCAGCTTCCTGAAGGGGAGCTCTAAAAGGGATGTAGAGAAAAGTGTTCTCAGTGGTGACAGATGGCAGAACAGGGAGCAACGGTCTGAAGTTACAGAAGGAGGAGAGGAGTAGGTTGGATATTAGGAAAAACTACTTCACCAGGAGGGTGGTGAAGCACTGGAATGCGTTGCCTAGAGAGGTGGTGGATTCTCCATCCCTAGAGGTTTTCAAGTCCGAGCTTGACATAGTCCTGGCTGGGATGACTTAGTTGGGGTTGATCCTGCTTGGGGCAGGGGGCCTGGACTAGATGACTTCGTGAGGCCCCTTCCAGCTCTATGATTCTATGATTTAATGAGAGTAGACACAGATTCAAAAAGTTAAATCTTTCTAACCAGTGTAACAATGTTTCCCAAGCAGGGGTCCATGTACCTCTGCGGGTAGGCAAAGATCTTCTGGGAGTACATCAACTCATCTCAGTATTTACCTCATTTTATAGCAGGCTCCATAAAAGCCACAGCAAAGTCAGTACTAACTAAAATTTTATATAGACTATGACTTGTTTGCACTGCTCTGTATACTATCCACTCAAACTTAGGTACAATACTTATACTCCACCTGATTTGTAAAAATGAGAACGTCAGCAATGTGTCAGTAACAGCACCCAATGGCTTTTTGCATTTTTCTGTCCAATTCTGTAAGCAAGTCACTTTTAAGTAAGATGAGAGACAGATCAGACTCCTGAAAGCAGGACAACAGCCTGGAAAAGCGGAGTACCACTGATTTATAACACAGATTTCCATCACCACACAAAACACATGCAAAGCAAAATATCCTTACATGAAACCCTAATCACTTCTCAAGCAGAATTTTTTTTTATTTACTTATAAGTTCTGATTGTTGTCACTGAGAAGAGCTATTCGTTGGGCGAGGGTGTACAATGAAACTGACTTTCATCAATATTTATTGATAAAAATCAAATCCCACCATGCCTAGGTCTAAGGCACCTTTGTACTAGTACAGGTCGAACATCTCTCGTCCAGCACTGGTCCTGTCCCGCGAGTGCTGGACAAGAGAATTTGCCAGACCATGAGAGGTCATCTACTTCCATTGCTTACTGGGCTCTTAGAAGACATTTAAGGGAAAATTAGAGCTAAATAACAGCACAGAACACTGAGAACTGGGACTGGTGGCTGGAAACAAAACGTCATAGGACCATGGGAAACTTAGCCACCCCCATGAGAAGTAGTCATCCAGCTAACTAAAATCATGCTGGATGGCTGTTGCCAGATTAGAGAGGTTCAACCTGCATTAATGCGTCTAAGGCACAGAAGTTGTAATGCTTTGACCAGACAGGGATAGTTAAAAGGGGACAACTTGTGTGCAGACACCAGATTTAAAAGCCAAGCAGTCCAGAGCAGTCTATTTGCAGTTGCTTTTGGCCACAGGCATAGTTTGACCTCACTATTTTCAGGGGCGGGTAGGCAGTACCAGTCAGACCAGGAGCTCTGGGGGGCGGGGGGGGGGGCGCGGCTCGGCAGGCACGCCCCCACCCTACTTTACATCCATGCTGTCGGTCAGAGTTTGAGGGTCTGCTTCCCTGCAAGAGGGAGAGGATTTTTCCTAGCAGCCTGGCTCTGTTCCTTCTTTGGAAGGATTAAAATGCTCCTGGGAGCTTTTGTGTTTTGCTGCAGCATCCACTATTAAAAAAAAAGCAACAACAACAAATAATCCAATTGAAATTAATTAACTAGAGGCAGCCAGGTCTAACGGGCAGAGCACAGGACTGGCAACCAGTCACTCTCCCCCTTGCTTTGCCTGTCATGTCATCGTATTGCCCTATCAGAAATTCCCCTGAGTTTTGCATCCACGTCATGAGTCTGTTAGTCCACGAGTCCCTCGAGCACCTTTCTCCCCAGGGGAAAGAGAGGCCAGAGGAAGCAAAGTGGTCTTCGAGGTTGGTTAAGAACACACCAAGCATCTTCCCGGAGGATGTGCAAGCTGCAAGTGTTTGCCAAGCGAGGGGCAGGAGGCGGGTACGTCCACCTTACAGAAAGGGGTAAGGGGCTGAACATGCCCCTGCCACCCCAGAGCTGCATTGGTGTTTACCTTCTTTGGCCCCCTCAGCCAATCTGTAGATGGACTGGAAGCCTCAGCCCCCTCCCCCCCGCCCTGAGATGCACAATTCCTTCTGCACCTAGAGAGGGGTCTCATTACGGTGTGTGCTGTGCACAGAGACACAGTCCCTGCCCCAAACAGCTTTCACTCTCAGAAGATGGGGAAGGGAAACCGAGGCACAGGACAAGCCGAACCCCTTGACTAAGGTCACCCAGCGCTCACAGAAGTGAAAGTTACGAGGAGGCCAAATTCTGAAGGCCTCACGCAGGCCGAGCTGCCGTTCGCTTCACTCAGGGAAGGAGGAGGGTCCTGGCTCTGAGCTCAGCTGACATCGGTGGCAAGACTCTGATAGGCTTGAATGGGAGCAGAACCAGGCCTTCAAGTAAGTAGGGGGTTCAGGATCGGGCCTTAGAGCTAGACCCTGTTGGCCAGCATGGGTACAATCAGGGCTGGACGAACTCTTCTGGGGACCCAGGGCTACTAGATTTTGAGAGGTCCCCTAGGCTCTGCGGTGGGGCCAAAAGTTGTGGATCAGTGTGCAGGTGGGGGCTGTGGGTTGAGGTGGGGGGGTGCAGGGTCCAAGTAGGGGTGCAGGCTGGGACAGCGGATTGGAGTGTGGGTGCTCACTTAGGGGAACTCCTATTTGGCATGTAGGGGAAACTGGTGGCTCCCTGTGACCTCCACTTATTTGCAAGCACCGCCCCCACAGTTCCCATTGGCTGGAAGTTGCAACCAATGGGACCTGCAGGGGGCAGAGCCTGCAGGCAAGAGCAGCACTGGGGCAGAGCTGCCCAGTGCGATGCTCATTGCAGCAATGCAGCTTCAAGGGTCTGGGGGGGTGTGGGAATGGCAGTGGGCTGAACTGCCCCGCCCCACACCTCCGCCAGGCAGAGCCAGCCTGGAGCACGGCACACGGGCTTTACTGGCTACAGCATCTAAAGCCCCTTTCTTAAACTGCTCAAGACAGTTAGGACAAGGCAGACTGTGAAGAGCTGCAAAAGAATCTCACCTCACTAAGTGACTGGGCAACAAAATGGCAAAGGAGATTTCAGGTTGCTAAATGTAAAGTAATGCACATTGGAAAAAATAATCCCAACTGTACACACACAATGAGGTTCCCCTCATTTAGCTGTAACCACTCACGACAGAGATCTTAAGTATCGGGGGTGGGGGGGGAGCCGTGTTGGTCTGGATCTGTAACAGCAACAAAGGGTCCTGTGGCACCTTATAGACTAACAGAAAAGTTTTGAGCATGAGCTTTTGTGAGCACAGACTCACTTCATCAGATCAGACAGAGATCTTGGCGTCATTGTGGACAGTTCTCTGAAAATATCCACTCAGGGTGCAGCAGCAGTCAAAAAAGCAAAACACCGTTAGGAATCATTAAGAAAGGGGTACAGAATAAGACAGAGAAAGAGGCTGCTGAACTCTCTTTTATATTCAACTTCGACACATTAACATGTCGTTTGAGCCCAGATGGCAATTTTCTAGCTCATTATAGGGGCTCTTTTACATACTTGGCTTTATCTAATTCTTGACTTCCTCCCCTCTTTCCGCCCCTCTGCTCTCTGATTTGCTCACCTTAATTTTTCTGATTTGTCAACCTTGATTACTATTTTTGGTTCTCTGTGCCTTAAATATTGAGTCTGTTCTGGTGTGGCTCTGGTCTGAAGAAGTGGGTCTGTCCCACGAAAGCTCATCGCCTAATAAATTATTTTGTTAGTCTTTCAAGTGCTACTGGACTGCTTTTCTGTTTTGATAGTATATAGACTAACACGGCTTTCTCTCTGTTACTATAGAATATTTATTGTCTCTCTCTAAATCCATGGAATGCCCACATCTTGAATACTGTGTACGGATGCGGTCGTCTCACCTCAAAAAAGGTATCTCGGTGTTGGAAAAGGTTTGGAAAAGGGCAACAAAAACGATGAGGGGTTTGGAATGGGTGTCATATGAAGAGAGGTTAAAGAGACTGGAACTTTTCAGCTGAACAAAACGAGGAGACTAAGGGGTGGCGGGGGCATGATAGAGGTCTATAAAATCATGACTGGTGAAGAGGGAAACAGAGAGGGAGCCGTGCTAGTCTATCTACTATCAAAACAAAAAAGCAGTCCCGGAGCACTTTAAAAACTAAATAATTTATTAGGTGATGAGCCTTTGTGGGACAGACCCACTTCTTCAGCCCAGAGCCAGACCCGACCAGACTCAATATTTAAGGCACAGAGAACCAAAAACAGTAATCAAAGTTGACAAATCAGAAAAAAATTATCAACGTGAGCAAATCGGGGTGGGGGGGGTTGAGTCAAGAATTAGATGAAGCCAAGTATGTAAAAAAGAGCCCTTATAATGACCCAGAAAATTCCCATCCTGGTTCAAACCATGTGTTAATGTGTCAAATTTGACTATGAGAGAGAGTTCAGCAGCTGCTCTTTCTAAAGCAGACTGAAAATTCTTCTTCAATAAGACACAAGAGGGAAACGTTATTCATGTGTTCCCTTAACACAAAAACTAGGAGTCACCCAATGAAATTAAATGGGCAGCAGGTTTAAAACTAAAGAGAGGAAGTTTCCCTTCACACAATGCACAGTCGGCCTGTGGAACACCTGGCCAGAGGCTGTTGTGAAGACCAGGACTTTAGCAGGGTTCAAAAAAGAGCTGGATAAATTCATGAAGATGAGGTTCATCAATGGCTGTCAGCTAGGATGGGTAGGAACGGCGGCCCTAGCTGCTGTTTGGGCAACAGGGGAGGGACCACTTGATAACGCCCTGCTCTGTTCACTCCCTCTGGGGCACCCGGCACTGGCCACTGTCGGAAGGCAGGAGACTGGGCTGGATGGGCCTTTGGTCAGACCCAGGGCGGCTGTTCCTATATCAGCCCTGGGCTCAATGGAGCAGCTGGGTTGGGTCACTACTGGGCAGGAATGGGGGTGAATGAGAACCACTAAAGCTGTGGAGATGCCCCTCCTGGGGGCTGTGCCACAAGAAATCTTGTTTCAGGAAAAATTGAGTCCATCCCTTCCCCCCCCCTCCCCCCGGCACACACAGAGGAGTGTTCTCTCTCTCTCTCTCATCTCTCTCTCTCTCTCTCTCTCACACACACACACACACACAGTCCAACAAAAGCGTGGCAGGAATCTCACCTGGTTTCACTGCCACTATCAATCCCCAGCCAAGGCAAGTTTTCTCCCCATTTGCAGTGCAGGGGAGGTTTGCTTGGCTGCTGGACAGCTGCCCAGACCGGAACGCCTTGGGAGCTGGGGTTTCACATGCAACGCCTTCCCTCATGCCATGAGACGGGCAGGTTGGAGAGGAAAGGTGGCACCGCAGACAACGCACCAACCTTGGGTTCTAATCTCACCTCTGCCAAGAGGCGACGTTGAGCAGGTCACTGCCTGGGGTTGTGCCTCAGTTTCCCCCCTGCCAAAGGGGGAGGATGACACTCCTAGAGCATGGCCCAATAGCTTTCAAGCAGCTATGTGTGGCTTCACACGCATGACCACACCCCCCAGGCGGCTGCGTGCCGTGCCATCAACCGCTGAGTGTTACCAAAACCACAACAGAACCTCTCGTACCGGGGACTGGCAAGGTCAGAAGAGGCTCGGGAGAAGTAGAGGCTCCTGGGAGGTGCTAGTAAGAGGGCTCTTTTAAGGACTGGGCCTCCTGGGAGCGGGTGGGTGGAGAGGCCCATGAGCGGTCGTGTAGGTACCAGGTGGGGAAAGAGGAATTCAGAAAAATCTACGCGTCCTTCCACTCTAAATGGCACTCACAGCCCTGGAGAATATTTGCCCTCGTCAAGCTCTGGGTGTGGGGCTGTTTCTCTGGGCAGCACCCAGCCCAACGGGGCCCACGTGATGCCTGCTATGTGGCACCCTGATCTCAGTGGGCGGGGGGCTTGGTCAGAATCTGGTACAGCACCTGGTACAATACAGCGTCCTCAAGGTGGCCACGAAGGGTTCCTGCAATACACATTATGATCTTTAACCCTTTCAGTTCCAGGTCACCTGGCAGAAATGCTGCATCTGTTGCTTTTTAGCTTTTTTTTTTTTTCTCTTTTGCCATGGGGGGGGAGGCAGGAGGAAATGGGGGAGAAAGGCTTTTTTCACCCCCTTATGCATTTTTTCTGGCTCTGTGTTACACCAGAAATGTGGCTCTTTTCTACCTCTACTTTCCCCTGGAAAAATCCTTGGAAGACTAATACCAGATGGGTCGGCAGGTTAGTCTGCATTCGCAAGAAAACAAGAAATCCTGGGGCACCTTGAAGGCTAACAGATTTAGTGGAGCATAAGCTCTCGTGGGCAAAGACCGGCTTTGTCAGATGGATCTGATCAAGTGGGTCTTTGCCCACAGACGCTTATACTCCAATAAAGCTGTTAGGCTACGTCTGCACTAGCCAAAAACTTCAAAATGGCCATTTCGAAGTTTACTAATGAAGCGCTGAAATACATATTCAGCACCTTATTAGCATGCGGGCGACGGCGGCACTTCGAAATTGACGCGGCTCACCGCCGCACGGCTCATCCAGATGGGGCTCCTTTTTGAAAGGACCTCGGCTACTTCGAAGTCCCCTTATTCCTATGAGCAGATGGGAATAAGGGGACTTCGAAGTAGGCGGGGTCCTTTCGACAAGGAGCCCCGTCTGGACGAGTCACGTCAATTTTGAAGTGCCGCGGCCGCCCGCATGCTAATGAGGTGCTGAATATGTACTTCAGCGCTTCATTAGTAAACTTCAAAATGACCATTTGCATGGCTATTTCGAAGTTTTTGGCTAGTGCAGACATGGCCCTGGTTTATAAAGGTGCCAAAGGACTTCTCATTTCTTGGAGGACTGGACAACTTAGGGCTTAGCCTACCTGTGGCAAATTTGCATTACAGCCACATAACTGTGTTATGTCCTCACTGGTCCCAGAGAAGTGACGGAGAGGGGGAAGTGGCTCTGAGACAGGTGGTTTGAACCTGGCATTTGCTCTGGATCATACGCTTTTCACTGAGCCGCCAACTGAGAGGATGGAAGCAGCACCTTGGGTTCTAGTCCCACCTCTGCCCAGGGGCGACATTGGGCATGTCACTTCCTGGGGTTGTGCCTCAGTTTTCCCCTCTGCCAAAGCAGAAGGATGACAGCTCTGTTACAGAGCCAGCCAGCTTTGTCTCCTTTCAGTCACAGGTTGGAGGAATCCACACCACCGGGTCCCAGCAAGACCACCTCCTGGGAAAACAAGAGTCGATGGCTCTCAGTACAAACCAAGCAGAACGAACAGGAAACCCAAACCAAAACCTTTCAGGTCTCTTTTTCACCCGAACAAAGGGTGCAGACGGCACTCCTACCAGGACAGCATCATCACGCGAGCCGCCAGCACTCTTACGTCTGAACCGCATGACACCCGACCAACACTCTGACTAGCAAAACACATTCCAGCGTGAGAGATCAGACCTGAGACCGTCTGCCCCAAAAACACAGTCCTTGGCTGCTCAAGCTGAAGGCTGGGGACTGCGTAGTCCAGCAGCAGGCTGCTCTCCAGCACCACATGCATTCAGGGCAGCAACGCCATGCTCAGGAACTGCCGACTGGGGGGAAATTGACTAATGGAGTTCCACCTGTGAGCCAGCTTTCACCAAGCACGTTACACAAGCAAACTAGAACAAGAAGTCCTGTGGCACCTTATAGACGAACAGATATTTTGGAGCACCAGCGTTCGTGGGCAAAGACCCGCTTCTTCAGATGCATGAGTGGCAGGGTGTGGTTCAGAGGGCTATTTAAAGAGTGGGGTCCTAGTAAGAGGGAGGGTTGCAGCTGACAAGGTCTATTCAGCAAGGTGGAAATGGTCTATCATCAGTAGTATATATCAAAACTTCTTGTTGTTCTTGAAGATACAGACTAACACGGCTAGCCCTTGGATAGAAGCAAACTAGCTGTTTGGACTGAGGCACAGGGGCTCTATCTGCTGAATTCAAACTGGGGTTTTCAAAGCCAGTGGAATTAGAAGCCTGTTTCCCATGTGGTTTGGGCACCCTGGGCCCCTTTGGTAGCACTAACCCTGGCGCCCAATTTTCTGAAAAGCCGCTGGGTAGCCGTGGCCCTTTGTCACCCCCTTCAGCCTCTCTGTGTTTCACATCAGATCTATCAGTAAGAGCTCATTCTGCAGGACCCACGGACCCAGCTGGTGGAGAGAGCTGAATTCTGTGCCCTCGCATGCCAGGCAGCTCAGTTCAGGGACAAGGGTGCTGCACGACAATGCAAAAACCCGGCTGTGAACCGTGGGCCAGTCCCATCCCTGCCTCAGTTTCCTCCCCACTCCCCCCCGCCCCCCGCCCTTTGTCTGTGTAGAGTTTAAGCTATGGAGGGCAGCACCTGACCCCATGGCATCCTGATCTTGGTGAGAGCTACGTATCCATGATGGTGGTAGGCTCCAGCTGTGGTGGAGTTTCTTCCAGCCACAGAATCGGAGGCAATGGTGCACAAGGTAAACCCTTGGATGGGAGGGGGCAGACAGGGAGACATGACTGGGCTCAGGCCTAGGGGAACCAGCCCCACGGGACAGTACAGAATTGGGTTCAGCCTTTTTTTTTGTATTGTAAGCGAACATATTCAGTCTGGGGTCCTTGAAACACAAGATATCAGGTACTCCGCCCCCCCCACCCCCATTTCTAGAGTCACCTGCTAGAACAGAAACACTTTTCACCTATTAGATGTACCGGCTGAAACTCTCTCGTCTGCCAACAGCCCTCGTCCTGATGCTGCTGGACCAGAAAGCACCTGGCCCAGAGCACGCCAGCTGCACAGGGCACAGCGGAGCCCTGCTGGTGGCAGGGAGCCCCACTGGCAATCCTCTCTGGGGAACCCCAGAGACAGCCCCAGGGCAGGGAGCCCAGCTAGGGGATCAGCCCCACTGGGGGGAGCCAACCCCAGTCAGGAGCCCTGCCAGGAATCCTGCAGAGGGGAGCCGGGCTGTGGCACAGAGCCCGCTGGCAGCCCTGAAGCCGTGGGCACCCCCGCTGGGGCTGGGGGGAACCCCACAGGAGTGGAGCCCCACTCCAGGCAGCCTGGGGACCTGACCTCCCTTCATCCAGCAAAGCCCCTTGTTTGAGACCACTCGGGTCCCGAAGGTGCTGGACGAGAGAGGTACAGCCTGTATTACGATATCAAGAGAAGCGCAGGGCCCTGCATGGACAATGAACCCCGCGGAGGCCAGGCAAAGGCACTAGGCCCACAGGGAAGGCACTGGGCCCTGCTGGGGGACAGCTCATGCTGCAATCCTCACTCAAGGGGTGTCCCACACCCCTAGCACCCCACTGGGACTCCCGAGCCCACGGCTCCAAGTGCTCAGGGTTTGAAGCTCAGAAAGGCATCCACCACCCAGGCCGGTCCAGCCCCCAGCCAAAGGGAGACGCGGGGGAAGATCCTGTCACAGCTCAGCAATGGGGGGAATTATGGGGTGTACATTGGCCTCCACCTTGTCCTTCTCCAAGCTGCCCTTGGCCCGTGTGCGGACCAGGATCTGGGCAGAGCTGCTTGGTGGGGTGGGGGGTGCGTGAGCAGAGCCAGTCGCTTGGCTCCTCCTTCCCTCCCCCGTCCCATCTGTCTGTCTTGTCCTTCAGTCCCACAAGCAGCTCTTGGGGCAGGGCCTGTCTTTTTGTTCAGACTTCGCAGACAGTGGGGGCGGGGGGAGGCGAGGGGCACTTAGCACTACCGTAATACACCGAATAGCAATAAAACCATGCAGCCCCCGGCACACTGTAGTCCTGATCCAGGATGGGGGGTCTTAGGCACTACCGTAATGCACCTGATAGCATAAGCATATACAGCTCCTAGCACACCAGTCCTGGGCCGTGACTGCTACAACTGCTAGTAAGGTGCCAGCTGCTGAAGCTGCCTCTCAGACTAGACCCAGATTGAGGTCGGATCCCACACAAGCAGCGGGGATGGAGAACATGTCTGAATCCCACAGCACAATGGAAAGACTGGGGAGTAATGGGCTGGCTTGGGGGCAAACTGAGGTGAGTTGAATGCAGCCAGAATGGGCATTTATTATGTGCACTATGGTAGGGAATGCCCCCCCGCCCCCGACTCTGGGAGCCCCATACACCTGTGGCGTGCAGAGAAATGGACCCTGCCCTGCTCCCTCTCTCACTAGACCCCTTCTGCCCCCTGCCCCAGGGCAAAGAGCCTCTTTTCTGAGCCACACCCCCACTGTGCCCTGGGGTTGGCATTCCACCCCCCCCAAGGCAGAAGGATGGGGATTCACCCTCGCACCAGGAGGGAAATGGGCTGGCCCCAGAGGCTGCTGCAGGGCGAGCGCTTGGGGCCAAATCTCCATGGGCTGGAATGGAAACAACCCCCCCACATCCAGTCCTGTCCTCCCCACCTCCTGCTCCCAACAGAGCCCCACCACCCTGATTCGCCACCCCCCCAGGAGGCTGCCACGGGGCCTGGGAACTCGCAGAACGGACGGTGCCATCTATGCTTAAAGAAGGTGCTGGGGGACAGGGGTGAGGGGCACACAGAGCTGTGGGCGGGGGGCCACACAGAGCTGGGATAGCCAGGCAGAGGGCTGCGGGACAGGAGTGAGGGGCACCCAAAGCTGTGCGAGGGGGAGCCCAGGGCTGGGGAGGCTGTGCATGGGGGGGCACCAGCAGAGCTGTGCTAGCAGGGGGATGTGAGCAGGCTTGCTCGGGGCAGGGCATTCTCCCTCAGGACCCAGCAAACTTCACTACAGCCCAGTTTCAAACCCCCCCCCGCATCACCCCCTGCTATGGGCCTGGCCCCCCAGCCCCGTCCCACCACACAACTGACACCTGCATGGGTGGATCGTATTTACCCTAAGAGACCGGCACCAAAAGGAGTGGCTAATGCTATGTGGATGGCAGCCCCCGGGACTGCTCAAGTTGTTGCAGAGAGGCGGCCCCAGTGCTGTCCCCTCTCCCCAGCTCCGCCCCACAGCTGCTGCAGCGCCGGCCTCGCATAGGCAGGGCGGGACAGAGAACATGGGCCATACCTGGCCAGGGGGGTCCCCCTCTCTCACCCATGGGCCTCCTCCCCTATTCTGGCTTAGTGGATACAGGGCCTATGAGCTGTAGCAGGGGAAAGGGCCTGGTCTCATGTCCCTGTAGCCAATACCAGCCCCAACGCCCCCCTTCTCCCCTGCCCCCCACCCACACTGGAGCAGCAGACACAGAGAGCGGCTGGCTACTCAGATTGCAGACACGACGTGCGTGGTGGGGGCCACACCACACGCACCTCCGAGTCCCTGCCCAGACTCCAGCAGCCTGCACAGAGACTCATGCAGCAAAGGGCCAGTCTCTCAGCTCCACCCCTGCCCCCCCGCCACCAGCTTCTCTTTGGCACCACGATGTGGCTTTGAGCCTCCTTTGGTCTCCCTGTCTTCTGGGGCGGCCCCTGGTGTCAGAGGAGCCACAGGGATGCTCTAACTCCTGCTCTGCCCCTATGGGGCAGAGAACAGCCACAGCTCAGTGCACCCCAGCCAGGCCCCTGCACCCCCTGCCCCATTTGTGCCCCAGGGAGGCCTGAGTGGGACTAGCAGTCAGGCTCTGGGTTACTACAATACCAATCCTGAGAATTGGGGACCTTTTCTGCTCTCCTTGAATCTAGGGCTAGGTCACTCAGGGTTACCACCGCCTTACACCAGCCTGAGCCAGAGAGGAATCAGGGCACCACTCTCAGACACAGGTCAGCACCAAGCAAGTTCCAGCCCCACCTTTGTGTGGAGGAACCAGGCACAGAGTGAAGAGTCACATAACCCGTCAACAGAGCAGTCTACAGGCCTAAAGGAGCAGGCCTCAGAGAGCAAGAGTGGGAACTTCCATTCTGGTGACGCAACCGAGCTCCCATCCCTGTGTTAGGGCCTGGTACAGCCTTGACCCCGGCAAACACGATAGCCACACCCTCTCCTGCCACCTGCGCTTAGATGTGGGAACCAGAGAAACCAGTAACCAGGGCAACCATGGCTTCAGCCCCGTGAGAACATTAGAAGTGGCTTTGAGCCAGTACGTGCCCACCCAGTAATCAGCTAAGGGATAAAAATCACTGTGAGGTCCCGCCCCAGCTGAACTTCACTGGGAAGTCTCCACCTCAGGGGTGCCTTGGCTGTTTCCCTTAGCTGGAGCAACATCCACCCTGGCCTTGATGTGAGATGCTTTGGGACGGAACTCCCCTTGGCAGCAAAGGACAAACATGCGAAAACGCTTCTTGTCCAGTCATAAACATCCCTGGTGCACTTTGCTTGCCAATGTGTACCTTGCAAATGTCGTGTAGTAGCTTGGGGGAGGTGAGCTTAATAAAGTACAGTTACCTTGGTTGGCTCTGTGTCGAAGTGAATCCCATGATCCTGTCCGCCCATGGCCAGGTGCCTATTGGGAAACTTTAAAGAGACCAAAGACTTCATTGTTTCGTCGGCACTGGGAGGGAACCAGTGGACTTGCAAGTGGATTCCTTCCACCAGCAGAGGCTGCAGCTCACAGCAGAAGCAGAATAAGAATATCCCTAGCCAAAAGGAACTGCATCTCTATGCAGATTGGATTGCGGGAGGCAAAGACTTCTAGGCAGAAGCAAGAGATCCCCAGTGCTTACCCTGGGTTAGACCTGAGGTACATGCAGTGCTTACTATATACTTGAAATGCAAGATTGGAACTCGTGTGTGTGTGTGTTCGTTCACCTGCTTTAACCTGGTCAAAAGTCCCCTCATTTCACATTCCTGCATCACACATCTGTAGACTGTTTATTACAGGACTGGCTCTGAGCTTTGCTCTTAGTGCGAGATTTAAACAGCAATTGACCTGAAGTGAGCGACTTGTCAGTTGGGAGTAGAAGCAACCTGACTGTTGCTGGGCTTCTTGCTGCAAAGGACCACCTAGGACACAGGTAGGTGGACATGGGTGGTGTGAGAGATCAGACTCACGTGGCCACTCTGACTCCCGACCAAGGCCTGCCGAGATTACGTTTGATAATTGGTTGGCGAGATCAAGTAGAGAGCTCGCAGCCAGCTTGGAGGTGGTGCCCTGGCTCCCAGCAGGCTGCCTGGAGGAAGATCTCATGCCTCCTGAGCCAGTGCAGGGCAGCTAAACCCTGGCGCAGCCATGGCAGGATTCTCACAGGCAAAGGGACAGAGCATCACCTCAATGCCAGCACGTTAAACTTGATATTGAGAGTTTTAAAAGTTAAGGAACTGACGCAAAGGTCAAGAGATGGTGGGGGCAAGGGAAGGCTTGGATCTGTGGGGTTTGGCAGGGGAAATCCCCAGGTCAGGACCTTGGAGAGTTTTGAGCAGGTGCTGGGGAAGGAGAGATGGTGGGGCCCCAAGAAGAGAGTACGACAGTGGTACTGACCCCAGGGCGACCCCTGAGAGCTCAGGAAGAATGCAGGGACTGATAGTGGAAGTGCAGAGCAGGGAAACTGAGGCAGTGTGGAGCGGTCCCATCAAAGCCAGCGAGGAAGCCGAGGAGAGGACAGACGAAGTAACTCAAACAAAGCAACTTGTTTGACTCGAGCAGTAAAAGGGAACTTCCCTCGGCCATGAGCAAGCGCAAGCTGCCGAAGACAGGGGAGCGGGCCCATTACACAGAGCCTGACAGCACAGAAGAGCTCCCGTCTGCCTTCGAGAGACACTGAGGTTTGCGCAGTATCCCAGCAGAGACACAGACGTGCCCCCTCTTCACCCCATGATATGGGGATAGCGAGACCGCTAATTAATGGCGTGGAGGAGGAGAGAAGAACGGTGCCAGCTGAGGGTGTGGGGAATTTAAAGGCATCCCCCCGCCCAAACAGCTTGAGGACCCCCCCACCAGCACACATCCCCCTCTTACCTGCTGCAGTTCTTCCCTGCAACCCCCTCGCTTCACGGCCACAGCTTGCAGCTTTCCAGCTCCAGGACAAACCACAGAGGGAAGGGGCCTGGCTGGCAAACCGTGGCAGAAGTCGAGGAAGGTACAGGATCCCAAGCTATGCCATACGCCCCTGCATTGCATGTCACCTCTGCAGGGGGGGCGGGGGGGGAATCCTAACATGAATAAGAAATGTAAAGAAAATGGACTGGAAAGGTGTCTGCTTATCCTGAGCCCAACCGCTGGCAGCACAGAAGCCTCCGAACCTTCAACCGGGGGACACATAAGGTGCCTATAAAAATTGTCACGTGAATGTGGGAGGGTCTGGGCACAGCAGGGGCCTGCCAAAATTTGTTTGATCTGATGGCCCCGGGCAGTCATTAGAAGTAGACAGACAACGCAAAGGCCGCCTCCGGATTGAGAGGCTAGAGAAATAGTTGAATAGGTTGAATCAAGCACCCGTGAAGCACACAGGGTAAATCCCAAAGGGGAGGGAAATGCTCCTGTTCCCCCAGGTAAGAAAAGGCCAGCCCTAAACAGAGCTGGAGCAAATGAAAGATTAAAAAAAACCAAGAGAGCTCAGGGTTTAAAGCATCGGTGGTTAACCTGGGCCCCACCAGGGTTCTGTGTGTGGTCCATGAGACATTTTGCCAAATTCCACAGTCTCCCCCGACCTCTACTGGTACCACAGATTGAACCTCTCTCATCCAGAACATCTATAAAATCAGGCATGATTTTAGTGAGCTGGACAACCGCTTCTCATGAGCGTGGCCAAGTTTCCCGCCGTCCCATAAAGTTTGTTTCCAGCCACCAGCCCTGGCTCTTGGTGTTCTGGGCTGTTACTTAGCTGTAATTTACCCCAAAATGTCTTCTAAGAGCCCAGGCAGCAGTGGACTTGTTAGTAATGCTGCTAGCCAATATTGACCTCCTGGGATCTGGCAAATTCTCCCATCTGGCGTCGGTCAGGTCCTGAGGGCGCCAGAGTAAAGGGGATCAACCTGTAGCATCATCCCTGTGGTCTCAGCTGTTCTGGGCTGTTCCTTAGCTGTAATTTACCCCTAACTGTCTAAGAGCCCACTGAGCAGTGGAAGTGCTGGTAAGGTGCTAGATGATATCGACCTCCTGTCATCTAGCAAATTGTCTCATCAGGTGCTGGTCAGGTCCCCAGGGTGCTGGATTAGAGAGGTTTAACCTGTACTAAAGTGACACGCACGTCAAGCGAGGGTCTGAAGTGAGCTGTGTGCCGACTGGCTGCAGAGGGAGCCCATGGTGCTGAGAGTCAGGGCTGTATGCAATCAGACTGCTGCTACATTTAATTAGCACACCCCACAAATGGTAGATACACCAGTGCAATCAGCAAAATGCCCCTATCCTGGGAGATCGTCCTGGTTATACCAATCTTACGGCCGACGAAGCAGGCCACTCATGCAGCCCACTCACTAGCCTAGGTTGCCCATCTCTGGTTTAAAGCCCCCTGCCCTGGGAAGCCAGTATCCTGCCCTCACCACGGACCTCCCAGCACCATAAAACCAAACTGCCCCACTCAACCCCAGCCTCCCCACCCCCATGAGAGCCACTCCCCGTCCTCCTGTAAGTCCAGGTTCAGGGTGAGATCTCAACTACCTAAGCTTTGACCGAAGGTCCCGGGACTGCACCTGCAATCACGGTTTACCTCAAAGGCGAGGCTACTTCAAGAGATACGGGCGTGGGCATTAGGAATCAACTCCCTGCTGCTGTTTGAATAGGTGACAGCACTGCCTAGCAGGTGCCTACTCTAACTCACAGCTGGGAAAAGTCTGCCTCACCGGCTGCAGTCGAGGCAGAGCGAGTGTAAGAGGTGGGGGATGAGAAAATGCTTCTAAGTCCTGCATCTGCTGGAAGGCAGAGTTTGTCCCCGGAGGAGGGATCTGCTCTTAAGTTTTATTTATTTTTATAGGAGATACACATCTCCTAGAACTGGAAGAGCCTTGGGAGACCATCTAGTCCAGCCCCCTGCCCTCTTGGCAGGACCAAGCTCTATCCCTGCCATCGATTTGGCCCAGTCCCTAAATAGCCTCCTCAAGGATTGAACTCACAAGCCCAGGCTCAGCAGGCCAATGCTCAAGAATGCCACTCATGGAGGCTGAGCAGGCTGGTCCTTCCCCGGACTAGGAAAGGAAGGCAGCACATAGAACACCTCCTCAGCTGCAGGAGGAAAGAGGGAGATGTTTTCTGAGAGGAGGTTGGCTGCATGGGGAGGCTCCCGCAGGGGAAAAAAGTTGTCCCCAGTGAGGTTTGCAAGCAGATGCTTGCGCCAGGCCACAGAGGATGGGGATGGTCAAGATTGACACTTTGCTGGGACACTGGAGAGAACCTGCAAGAAGCTCCAGGCAGAATTTCTATTGGCCTCACACATTGGAGACGATAAGTAACTAGCAGAGGTGCAGATGGCTCAAAAGGACCCAGCCAGGGACTTTGGCAGCTGTTGCCCATCACGCAGATGGGAGGATTGTCACCAAGAATCTAAATGGCAGTGGCTGACTTGACCGACTGCTGTTCTCTTCTCGTTGGGGCAGAGCAGGAGGCGTCAGGGTGTCATGAACGACTTGTTCAAGGGAGGGGCTGGAACTGACCCAGATCAATGGAGAATTGAGGAAGAGAACAAGGAACTCTCCTCATGGGACACTCACACTGACAGACCACAGCTCAGAGGAAGGACATGTCCTCCAGCCTCTCTGCAGGGCCACAGAGCACAGCCCCAGCTGGAGAATCAGAGAATCCTAGGGCTGGAAGGGACCTCAGGAGGTCCCCTAGTCCAGCCCGTTGCCCAAAGTAGGATCAACCCCCACTAAGTCATCCCAGCCAGGACCGTGGAGAACAAAGGGGGAAAGTGCCAACGGGCAGGGTTAAAAGCAGAGCCTCTGGACAGGGACAGTGCGCTCACTTGAGACAGAGACAGGGAGATGGAACCCAAACCTGCTGTGGGGGTGTTGGCCAGAGAGACTGTAAATATGGCGAGGTCTCTGCCCCAGCCTTCCTGGAATGGGAAGAGATCTATGGGTTGAGTGTGCTGGATCCTGCCAGCAGCTCAAATAAAACCCCTGAAAGCAGCTTCTCCCCCAAGCACCATTTTAGCAGAGTAGGTGTTCCCCAGAAAAGCCCTTTCAGACCACAATGCAAATTTCAGGCCGGTGGCTTTCTAGAAGCCATGGGCGTTTCGTGCAGCAAACCATGTGAAAACGGCAGCCTATCCCCCAACGGTCGGGTAGAAAAAGATTCAAGAGACGTGGAAGTCTGTGTGCATGACCTGGCAGGAGAATGACTGGGGCATGTTGCTCCCTTGTGTGTGTACCAGAGTGTTCCCCACAAATCTATGGGGTTCACGCCTTTTGAGTGCCACTATGGGAGATGAGCAAGGGGATCCCAAGATTAGTGGAGGGCAGGACAGAGGAGACAAGGCAGACTGCACAGAAGTCAGCCTGCCCCTTTGTTTCAAAGGGACGTTAAAGGCTGACAGACCTAGAGCAGCAGAACCCCGAAAGAGTTGGGCGCCTCGGCAGCTTGGTCGGACAGGCCGGCTGAAGAAAAGTCTTTTGATACAGGTGACTTGGCACCCATGTTGATTCCAGTGAGAAAGAACAAGCTGCAAGACCCCTGGGAGGCGACGGAGAGGGAATGAAGTCACACAGGCTATAAGGAAGCTGCCCAGCAGGGAAGTGATGCAAACACTCTCTCAATAGACTGCCAGCTTCCCACAAAAGGGTGGGGGGACCACACAATTTGCTGCGCTGACTTGAACTGAGCTGGTCAGGGAGAGCGAAGAGGAGATTGCTCAGCACTTATATCTGGGACGTGCTAGGCTCAACCCCACAGGGAGATATGTTGGAAACATCACAGATGACTATTTTCCAGCCCGCCAGGTTTTATTAATAAAATACAGGTTGAACCTCTCTTGTCTGGCAGCCTCAGGACCCGACCGGTGCCGGACGAGAGAATGAGATGGGCCACGGGAGGTCAATATTGTCTGGCCCATTACCAACATGTCCACTGCTTCCTGGACTGTTAGAAGACAATTAGGGGTAAATTGCAGCTAAAGAACAGCAAGGGACACCGAGAGCCAGGACAGGTGACTGGAAACAAACTTTGTGGGAATGTGGGAAACTTGGCCACACCCATGGCGAGCACTCATCTAGCCAACTAAAACGATGCCAGATTACAGATGTTGCTGGACCAGAGAGGTCCCCATTAGAGAGGTTCAGCCTGTAGTGCCTTCCGTCAAAACAAAGAGACCTGCCCTGCTCTTCCTCTGCCAAAGGAGAAAGACAAAAGACAGATCCGGGGGGAAGAGTATCCATGCTAGATACAGGAGTGACGGGGTTGTCTCGTATCCTTATAGCACCTAAATGGGATGATCAGGAGATTGTGCTTGGATTTTAGGAGAACGAATGCCTTTCAGCCAACAGGGCCCCTACCCCACACCCTGAGCTTGGGGACTTAACAGACAGTGTGTGCAAAATTCAGAAGCCCTTGAGTTTCAACTTGGGGCTAGCGGGAAATTCCCTTAGAAGCTGATGCCTGGGAGAAAGTTGGTCAAATTTCAGAGCGGCCTCCAGCCTGCAGAATTCTAAGGTTATGCCTTTTGGGTTAATCAGGGCAGGGGCTCCTTTCACAGGGTCATCAAGGAGAAGTTGCAGGGTTTGCTGAAATTCACCAGGGCTCATGTAGATGACTTGGCTATTTTTAGGGGTCCCGGGCAAGGCCATCTGAGCCCTGTGGGGACTAAGCTGCACCAACTTCGAGAAGCAGCCTCACTGGCAAAGATTCCAAATCGAGATGGGGGCTGCCAGGGTGGAGAACGGACAGGAAGCAGATTGGTTCCCCCTGAACGCGTAAAAGTAGAAGCTGCTCAGCATGGGCCTGTCCTGCAACCCAAGGAGTGCATGACCCTTCTAAGGTCTGTAAAGGGTCTTTGGGACATGGTGAGCCCTATTAAAAAAAAAAGGAGGGGGGAGCCAGATTGGGTGATAGGGACAGAGGCCTGTAAAAAACTGACCTTCTAGTCCCCTGGTCCCCCAACAGAACTATGTCTTCATGTGGGAGGAAGGTTGTATCATCAGCTGGGCAATGAGGCAACTTCCCTGTTCTTCTCCAGATGACACTTAAGGTTTTAATAGATCACCCTCCGCTAATGGTCACAAGAAAGCTAAAAGGCCCAGTCCCAGAGTACCAGGCAGGAGCTGAGTTTTGCAAGTGTACAACAGGGAAAACGTTCATATCCCAGGGAAATACTACAGTGGCAAGTATCATAGAGGTAGCCATGTTAACCTGTATCTTCGAGAACAAGAGTCCGGTGGCACCTTATAGGCTAACAGATATTTTGGAGCATAAGCTTTTGCGGGCAAAGACCTGCTTCATCAGATGCATGAGTGGGGGTTGGGGGTGGTTCTAGAGAGGTATTTAAAGAGTGGGGTCCCAGTAAGAGGGGGGGGCCCACAGCTGACAAGGTCTATTCAGCAAGGTGGAAATGGCCCAGTATCAGTAGTATGCATCAAAAGAGGAAAAAACAAGTCAGATCAGACATCGGAATGTGACCCATTGTCAGAGTCTAATGGGGGGAATATTAACACCCGGGGGAGAGAAGCTGCTTTTGTAAGGGGCCAGCCACTCCCAGCCTCTGTTTAATCTTTGGTTGATGGAGTCAAATTTGCAAGTAAATTGCAGCTCTGAGATTTCTCTCTCTGTTTGATTTTTGAAATTTCTTTGCTTTAGGACTGCTACTTTTAAATCTGCTACTGAGCGTACAGGGAGATTGAAGTGCTCTCCCACAGGGTTCTGTACATTACCATTCTTGATGTCTGATTTATGTCCATTTATTCTTTTACGTAGAAACTGCCCAGTCTGGCCACTGTAAATTGTAGAGTGGCAGGTGCTTGTCAAGAACAGTGGGACGCTGAGGCCTATTCAGCAGTGTGAGTGATACCACTTCCTATGCCACGTTTGTGGGTGGGCCAGGGTCACCCCCCAATACAGCCAGCTGAGGCCAGGTCCCAATGAACACTGAAAAAACATGACTGGGAGCAGCCTGGCTCAGCTGTGTGCTAGTACCATTAAAGTAAGTGTTCAGATGTAAGGACATGTTTAGGGTTTAAACATTAAGGAAGGCTTATACGGTGCTGCTGGTATTGCTCTGACTTAGCACATTTGCATCCATGCTGGGGGGTGCTGATCCCTGTTCTATACAGTCCTGTATAAATGTCATAGTGGAGTGTCTGCAATGAAACCTCCGCGCCTACGTAAATCACCAGAGAGGAGAGGGGCACTGACCCGCGTGATCTGAATGTGCCATGTCCTGCCTGCCAAGAAAGGATCATCCACAACAGATGGACTATTGTGAATCTTTAAAGAGTACAAAAAAAAATAAAAATACAAAAGGTGCTTTCCTCCCATCCTAGCAAAGATGCAATTCTCACTTGGCTCCCTCCCACCAGCACAGTCTGAAGGTCAGAGCTGAGGCAGGGAGGGGAATAAGGCGCCCCCCCCCCCCATGTGAACGGATCATTACACATATTGGACTCTGGGGGGTAAGGATAACTAGGTATAAGCAGGAGATGCGCAGCGATAGCTTGGGTTAAACCTAAGGACACCCAGAGCACGCTTATTATAGGAAGTTCTACAATTTTTTTTTAAAAAAAAATAAGATTGGAACTCACTAAAGCATTAAGCTTGTAAAGAACCCCTCATGTCCTCTTCCGATGCAATGAGGCTCTAGACCAGGGGTCAGCAACTTTTCCGAGGAAAAGGGCCAAAATGTGACCTTTTGACCTCTACATAGGGACAGGGTGCTGGTGATACTTTTTAAAGTCACTATTAGTCCTACTTACAACAGCTTCATTCACAAACCCCTGCAGAAGCAGAGCTTTGCTGTTTCGGTGACGGCTGGGAGCATTAGCTGGTCTTTTGTTAATCCCCAGGGGGCCTGGCTTTGAGCCAGCTGCCCGGCGGGGTGGGGGGGGAAGGGTGGGGCTGAGCTCCTGCCTCGTGTGAGGATGCAGATCGGCTCGCGCGCTGCTCTTGGCACCTGTGCTGGGGGTTGCTGTCCCCTGTTCTACATAGTCCTGTAGAAACTGGCTCTCTTTGGGGCAAGATCCAAAGTGCAATTGATGCAGGGTGAGAGACCAGTGCTCGGGGACCGGGAGTAAGCTGACTATTGCTGGGCTTCTTGGTGTCAGGCGCCATCTACCACGCACGCGGCCGCACCAGAGTGGAGAAAGAGAGAGAAATCGGTGTGCTCCGGGGGGCTGTCTGTGACTCCATACCAAGGTCGTGGCAGCACCCGGGGACTTACACTTGGGAACGACTTGGTGAGGTCTATGGAGGAGCAGTGGAGGGTTGCACCAAGATTGGTGCCATGGTCCCAAGCCACTTCATGGCAGCTTGACAGGAGGGACTGGGGCCACAAGCCCAAGATGGGGTCTGACCTCAAGGCCCAACCTTGTGCCACTGACACCAGCTGCATCGGGAGCCAGAGCCACAGACCAGCTAAAGCGGGCGTGTAGCTTTGTCAGAGCCAGACCCCCTCCCACCTTGCACCCTGGACGCCCCCAGGATCCTAGGGGCTGTTGAGACTCTCCTGGCAGTAGGCAGCCTGGGCCAGCCTTAAAGGGACTGGGCCCCCGTTTCCCCCCCAGCCCCTGGTCCCCTGCTGGGTGCATTGGCTTAGCACCCTAGGGTCCTTGCTGAGTCCCTGCCAGTGATGCCCAGACCCCAGCTGGATCAAAGTGGAGGAGGGGGGGTAGCAGGGAGAAGAGTACAGAAATGCTAAGCAAAGCTCAGGTTGGGCTCAAGGGGTCCCTCTCATAAGTGTTGTGGCACCACCCACAGAAACCCAGACTGCCAGCGCTCTGCTCATCAGCCAAGAGAGACACTCGACTCTCTCCTGGGCGGCCGCCCACGTGCTCAGCTTACAGGGAACCCTGAGCGGGAGCGTCACTCCTGCAGGTCAGACAGGTGCTTCTTGAGCTGAGCCCCTGGCCACACCCACCCACCCACATGATATCCATGTAACCACCCACAGGGCTTGAACCTGGGACCTCGGGAGCTTAGCGCAGGAGCCTGCAGCTTGTGCTGACAGCCAGCGGGCGCTCAGCTAAGGCTGCAGCGGAGACTCAGTGAAGGTGCCACTCCATGGGACAGAGAACCACACACCCAGGTGCGTGTGTTACACCAGCAGTGCCCATCCCTGCTGGCCCAAACTGGGCACTCAACTTGAGGGGGGAGTGGCCAGCTGTTCCATGCAGCCTCTGCACTCCAACGAGTGCACCTCCAGCGATGCCCCTGCCCACCCCAGCAGGCCTCGCCCCACTGTAGCTAATAATCCATGTGGGTTACTCCCTCACCTTCTCCCTCCCCAGGCATCACATCCCAGCTCCGCTGCTGTGCCTATTGCCGACCCCTCCAGCCCGGCGCAGGCTTCTTGGAGCCTCCCTACAGAATGAGCCCAGAGGGCCCTTGCGACCCCAGCACCAAGAAGGCAGGTCTCCACCAAGAGTGGCAAGGCAGTGGTTGTCCTACCCCAACAGCCCATTTCCCCCCCTCACCTGGGGGGTACTCAACCCCGCTCCTCCGAGCCCCTGCCCAGCCTCTTCCCGGCAGGGTTCCCTCCCATTTTTTCCCCATCCGCGTGCAGGCTAAATTTTATTCTGTGCACAGAGGCATAGACAGATGCGCACCACTGGAGAAACACAAGCTGCCGCCAGTGGGCGCTTTGCTAATCTCCTCAACCCACCACCCAAGTGCTCAAATGACAGGGAAAACTGCTGCCCAGGCCCCTCCCAGTCATCCAAGCCTCAAACCCCACTCCACCCCTTCCTGCTCCACCCCCAGAGCCGGCCCTTCAGGCAAGAGGTACCTCCAGAGGAGGATATTTAAACAGTTGTGTGTCCATCTGGTTTCATTTTAAGAAGACGATCAGGGCCGATCCCGGTGGGAGAAGATGTTTAACTCTTGCCAAGTCTGTTAGACAGGCCTGGAGCTTGTCGGTTCAGCTTCGGTGCGAGAGAGGAGGTTGTGATTTTATCGTACACAGAACCAGGTGTTCCCAACACCTTCTTAGAATCCCAGAGCTTTGCCACTAGAATGGGCCTCGAGAGGTCACCGAGTCCAGTTCCTGGTGCCTGGTCCTCCTGTGAGCACAATCTATCTAACCTGCTCTTAAATATCTCCAGTGATAAAGATTCCACAACCTCCCTGAGCAATTTAATCCAGTGCTTAATCACGCAGACAGGACACTTTTCCTAATGCCCAAACTATATTTTCCTAGTTGCAATTGAAGCTCATCGCTTCTTGCCCTCTCCTACATAAGAACATAAGAACGGCCATACTGGGTCAGACCAAAGGTCCATCCAGCCCAGCATCCCATCTGCCGACGGTGGCCAATGCCAGGTGCCCCAGAGAAGGAGAACAGAAGACAATGATCAAGTGATTTATGTCCTGCCATCCATCTCCTGCCCTTGTACTGAAGGCTAGGGGCACCATACTTTATCCCTGGCTAATAGCCATTTATGGACCTAACCTGCAAAAATTTATCAAGCTCTTTTTTAAACCCTAATAGAGTCCTGGCCTTCACAGCCTCCTCGGGCAGGGAGTTCCACAGGTTGACTGTGAGGTCCTCAGAGGTTAGGGAGAATTTTTCACCCTCCTCATTGTAACGACAGCTTTCAGGTACTTGAAAGTCATTATCCTTATCCCTTCCACCCTCCTTGCATGTGGATTCTTGGCTATGTGAACGGAAACTTGATTTCACTACGAAACACGGCTCAGGGCTCACCTCTTTGTTCAACCAGCATTGGTCCCATAAGAGATGTTCCCTTCCTGATATCCTGAGGCCAGCAGGACTGCATCACAGCTGCCGATGTTCAAGGGCCAGGAGTAAAACAGTGATCGGAGGGGGAACTGGCCGGCCAAGAATGTTAGTTCTGTGTGTGTCATGGATGCATGAATTCTGCAAGGGGCTGGGGCCACCAGGGGAAGGTCTGGGAGTAGATGCCTGCCTACCACTTACCTGATCAGAATGAGCAAGGAGCAGCCAATGACTCCCAGCTAAGACAGCTGAGTTACTCTTGCGGGGGTTGTAGTTGAGGTGGGAGCCCAGGAAGCCCTAAGGGCTCTTTAAGAATTCACATCTCCCTGAACCAACCCGAGCAGCTGATCAGCTCAGCTGCCTTCCTGGAAGGAGAGAACCAGCAACCCTCCTGGTTCTCTTCAGCTATGTCTAGATTACAGTGCTCTGTTGACAGAAGGTATCGTTGGGAGATCATAGAATACTAGGACTGGAAGGGACCTTGACAGGCCATCGAGTCCAGCCCCCTGACCCAATGGCAGGGCCAAGTACTGTCTAAACCATCCCTGACAGACATCTATCTAACCTCTTCTTAAATATCTCCAGCTATGGAGATCCCACAACCTCCCTTGGCAATTTATTCCACTGTTTGACCACTCTGACAGTTAGAAACTTTTTCCTAATGTCCAACCTAAACCTCCCTTGCTGCAGTCTAAGCCCGTTGCCTCTTGTTCTATCGTTAGAGGCCAAGAAGAACAAGTTTTCTCCCTCCTCCTTGCGACACCCTTTTAGATACCTGAAAATCACTATCATGTCTCCCCTCAATCTTCTCTTTTCCGAACTAAACAAGCCCAATTCTTTCAGCCTCTCTTCATAGGTTACACTCTCTAGACCTTTAATCATTCTTGTTGCTCTTTTCTGGACCCTCTCTAATTTCTCCACATCTTTCTTGAATGCCGTGCCCAGAACTGGACACAATACTCCAGCTGAGGCCTAACCAGCGCAGAGTAGAGCAGGAGAATGACTTCTCATGTCTTGTTCACAACACACCTGTGAATACATCCCAGAATCATGTTTGCTTTTCTTTTGCAACAGCATCACACTGTTACTCATATTTAGCTTGTGGCCCACTAGAACCCTAAAATCCCTTTCTGCTGTAGTCATTCCTGGACAGTCTCTCCCCATTCTGTGTGTGAAACTGAGTGTTCCTTCCCAAGTGGAGCACTTTGCATTTGTCCTTATTAAACTTCATCCTGTTTCCCTCAGGCCATTTTTCCAATTTATCCAGATCATTTTGAATTATGACCCTATCCCCCAAAGCAGTTGCAACCCCCACAGTTTGATATCATCTGCAAATATAATAAGCGTACTTCCTATGCCAATATCTAAATTGTTGATGAAGATATTGACCAGAACTGGTCCTAACACAGACCCCTGCGGAACCCCACTTGTTATACTTTTCCAGCAGGACTGACAATCATTAAGAACTACTCTGAGTACGGCTACCCAGCCAGTTATGCACCCACCTTATAGTAGCCCTGCTATATCTTTCAACAAAACGTGTGTCGACAGATTACAGCCTGACTGCCAAGCGGATTGCAAGAACGATCTGCTCTGTTGACAGGGCGCGGCTGGACTGCCCAGCCACTCAGTGGGTGGAGCGGCCGACGGGACACACAGCAAACAGGGTTGCCTGGCGTCCTAGAAGCTCCTATCGACAGAAGGCCACAGCAGCTTTGTGTCGACAGAGGCGTCATTCCTTGTGGTGAGCAGGGTGCGGATGTCGGCCGAAGTGCCACGTTCTGTCGACTTACTGTCGGTAGAACGCCCTCGGGAATCTGGACACCCTGCAGGTTTTGTTGGAAAAAACAGCCATTTTGCCGACAAAAACCAGTCTAGTCTAGAGAGGGACCTACTGATTTCTCCCATGCTCTGGGGCCAGCTCCCAGGCTGGAGTTCAGTACCACCAAACGCTTACCAGAGCGGACAGCAGCGCCGGGGGGAGGTGTCTGTGTTAAGACCAGAGCCAGGGCTCAGCAAGTCGGGTGCGACTCCCACGCCCCTCCTTGGCACGGCCCCGTATTCACAGCATCCCAACTTACTGCCGTGAAACCAGGGGCCTCACGGGGGAAACGCATTGCTCCTCAGAACCCGAAATGACCCCTTTGCCAGCCTTCCCCCTCTACCTGCCTGGTGTGGCCTCCCCCTTTGTTACACGCCCTGCCAGCGTGATTCCCCTGTGCGCACATAGGGGTGTTAGAAGGGTGCACGCAGGTTGCGTGGGTCAAGCCAGCCTAGCGTCTGTGGTGGGAGAAGGGTAGCAAAGCAGCTCTGACATCTGCCGGGGTTGCAGGGGAGCAGTGAGGGGTTTGGCAAGATGGCAGCTGTTAGCATGACAGGGACAGAAACCTGACTGCGTTTCCCTGCCCTGCATAGGCTCGAGGCACAGGCAGAGCTCCTACAGATTCTGTCCCATCCCTAGGGCCCAGTGCCCCAAACTGGAGGTTACTAGTACTAAAGATGAGCTAGACTGAGCCCTCACCAGCACCTTGCCCCCACTGGGGCCACAGGAGGCTAGAATGCCCTCAGCTACCAAGGATCCTGTGCTGCACCTGTACCAGGCGAGTGCTTGCTCCCCACAGGGGGTCCATAGAGGAGATGACACATCCCAGCGACAGTAACACCTGGACTGCACCTGTTCCAGGTGAGTTCCTGCTTCCCCAGTGCCCCCTCAGGGGCCTTAATGGGATGCAACACCCCAACTCTGCTGGCACAGCTGCTCTAAGCCCTCCCAACCTGACCTGCGGGATTCAGCAAAAGCAGACGGCTTTGCACTCTTTCCAAAAGAGAGCTGGACAGAGGAAAGCGACGAGCTTATATTCGGCCCCCCCCACGGCAGAAGCCGCTGCTGGCGTGCAAGGCAGCAGCTGTGAAGCTCCCCCAGCAGCCCCCTGCTCCCAGCAGGTAGACACGGCTGGAAGTTCCTGCCCAGTATTATCACCACACCCCACCCCCCCTCACCCACTCGCCTTAGCGTCGTGCACTTTGGGGGTGATGGACGTTAGCCCCACCTCCCCGGAGGAGCGGGCACGCGGCTCGGGTAGGGCTGGTGCAGCAGGAAGCACACGCCACAGCTGCGCACGGGTTTGCAGAGCTGGCTGGGTCAGCGAGCCGCCGGGGTGGTGGGGAGGTGGCAGGTGCACCAGGAATTTTTGTTACCTCGGTGGCAAAGATGCACTGCTCCCTCTGGTCCGGGATGATGTAAATAGGGCGATAGGGGCCTTCTTTGGCGTACCCAGCGGGGGCACGGGAGAGGATCGACGCCGATTTCCTACTGCGGAAGGGAGAGAAAAAGAACGTGAGCCCTGGGGTCCAGTGAGGTCACATGGCCGCAGAATAAATCCCTATGCTCAGGAGGCCTGGGAGGCAGCCAGAGGTCCTGGCCAATGGCCCCGGTTCACCCAGGTAAATGGGGAAACTGGCACTGAGCAAGGTGACTGGGACCAGCTGTGCTGCCCAGGGGGTGGACCCAGGAACAGGGAGCCTGGACTCCTGGTTCTACTCCCAGCTTACTAGGTGACCTTGACTGACCCAAGCAGTTTAAGGCAGCAATGTACCCAGCTTCATTAAAGTCATTGTCTGGACTGCATAGTGCCTAAGCACCCCAGGATGGACCAGGACCCTATGGTTCTAGGCCTTGCATGTTAGTGCTGTTAGGGGTATTACGGTAGCACCCAGACACCCCTGTGATGGAGCAGGATGATGCTATTAGGTGTACAGCACCTGGCACCACGGGGCTCTGCTTGATCCTCAGGTTCCTTGGCACTACCGTAATACACCTAAGACGTTTTTCTTGCTCTTACAATAGCACTTAGGAACCCCAATCATGAGCCAAGCCCCTCCGCACCAGGTGCTGTACAATTTTCAAAAACAAGAGGATAGTCCCTGCAGGCAGCTTCCAGACAAAGACAGGAGACAGCAGCTGGAGAGAGAGAGAGAGCTGCCAGCACAGAGGAAATCTGCTGAAGATGGGCTGCACATCCTTGCAGAGAAGAGTTTGAAGGAGGCATGGCCAAGAGAACAACATAGAAATTTAAAGGCAGCCCAGCTTGGAAGTAACAAATCTCCCTGGCCAGACTGCTAACGCAGCCCCCAATCTCGGGGCAGATCTCTCTGCTCAGCCTCTGCTCTCAAACCTGCTAGAAGCATCTGCTCCAAAGACACAAGGCGGCTTCCAACAGCGCCGAGAACTCCCCTGGCCAAATTCCCAGGCACTTTGACTGCTGAGCGCAACGTCTCCGAGCCCTGTATGCTGCAGACATACAGCTGGCTGATCTGTGCTGGGGAACAGGATGGAGACACTGCTCTCTGGACAAGGGCTCATCCGTCCCAAAGGAAATTCCAGTGTTTTATTTGGGATAGGGAGGGGAGGTTGAAAGTTTCTGCACAGTGAAAAGTTTCACCCCAGAAACAGCACGGGGAAGAGAAATGGAGAAGTCCACCTTTTGGGCAGAAGTTTCTTTCCCCCCCCACCCCAAAGTATCACCCAAACCTGATAATTTTCACACCAATCAAAAACCACCACCCTCCCCCAATTGCCCTCCCCCCCCCCCCCGACACCTTTTGTCAGGAAAAAGTTTCATGCAAGTAGATCTGCTGGATGTGGGCTCTGGCATTTAAGGCCCATTGGGAAGCTGCCCTCAATTCAAAAGTTTGTCAGCTCCTGTTATCAACCCCTCCCCCAAGAAAGCATTCGCAAAACTTAACAGCAAACCCAGAAGAGTGGCTAGATAGTCGAAGGTATTGTTAGCCAATACAAGTCACAGCTACTCAGGCATTTTTACAGAATGCACGAACGAACGAAAAATCAAGACCCTGGTTTTGGGCGTAATGGACGGTTTGAGTAGGAGAAGCAGACCCCACCCAGAATGGAGTAGATGATACAGTAGATTAACTCCACACCAGCCTACAGAAGCTAAGCCACTCCGCGCTGGACAGGGAAAGGAGGAAGGAAATAGTGAGAGAAGCACCCGACACCAATGGACACTGAGCCCACGGCTGAGGATTATGACGATGACAAGTGTTGTATGCACCTCTTTAAATGTGCACAGTGTTAATGTTACATACTATACCTTCCCCGTTCTGTCAGCCCATGTGAACGTATCCCCCATATTCTGCAAAGCTGAGGACACCTCCAACATTAGAAATAGGAAGCCTGTCAAAGCCACGGGTGGGATCTACCTCCACCATCACCTCTTTTGCAAAGTACCATCCAAACAGAAATACACGAAGTGCAGAATAAAACTGTGTCGTGGAACTCTTACACATGGGTGGGTTGGGTTTTAGCAGAGGAGGGAGGGAGGGAGTTTTGTAACTTGTTAAAATAAAAATTAAAAAAAACCCCACAGAATATAAATTCTACTTGCTGAACTGCAAATATTTGAAGTGAAGACATTTCTATACATACTGGAAGACTCCACCCAGAACCAGTAAGTCAGCTGTGTCTACATTACAAAAATAATTTTCAAGTTGCTTACTTTGAAGTAAGCAACTTCAAAAGTTGAGCATCTACACACATCCTATGTCAAAAGCAGGGCACTACTCCATTCCTGGGAATAGAGTAAGGACTTCAAAGTTGGTCTCCCTACTTCAAAGTTAACTTGAAAGTAAGGAAAAATGTGTGCAGACCCTCTGTCAGCTACTTTGACATAGTGCCTAACTTCGAAGTTCACTTTGAAGTTAGTTCCAAGTGTTGATGCACCCATCAAGTTTGGTTATTTGGTCTCTTGAATATTTAAGAGCAAACCTTGAGTACACAGTGGACTTTTAAATAAATAAATAAATAGGATTTTTGGGTGGGGAGGAGCCAGATAAAAATAAATTTTAAAATTTCAATGACAAGTTTTTCTTATTAAAAATAAGCTTGTTTGGAGTGAAACCTGAACTGAATGCATAATATATGTTAAAGTCTAAATTTATAATCTCTTAAAATATTTAAAATAAAAAAATATGCTGAATCTATATGCCCCTACCAAAATTACTGGACTGAAGTGTTGCTTTCCCGTATAAAGAATGACTCAAGGGGGAAAAAACAAAATCATCTAACTTTTGAGATCCAGCCTTACAAATGATCCAATATGGCTTGCACTGTATTAAAGACTTGTTTTGCTAAATCTTACATGCAATTACGTAGTTTCAATTTAATTCCAGTTACCATCCTAACGTACCTGACAAATCACAAAAAGTTAATTATCGAACCAATAAGCAATATCATTTGCCATTTTCCAATACTAATGCTGTATAATCATAATCCGAAAACAATAAGCTATATAAATTGCTTAAAAAACAAACATATCACACACCCCCTAGGTAGCAAAAAGAGGTACCAAAACTAATGTAAAAGCTCTCTCTCACTGTAAATCAACATGTTTTAATGTTTCTAGCAGGCAACGAAAAAATGTTCCTTTGCTCAGAAAGGGAAGTATGAATGAATGACACGATTAAAATCAGGGATTCAAATTGCAGCACTCCACTTGGTGATTGAAAGCAACCCCTCCTACCCAAGTGTAGGGAAACAACTGGCTGCACCTTTTAGTCCAGTGGTTCTCAACCAGGGGTACGTGTACCTCCTGGACGATTGCCGCCTACCGCCAGGGATACATCATCAACTCCTCTAGACATTTACCTGTGCTCACAACAGACTGCATAAAAAGTACTAGCGAATCCAGCACAGTAGACCCCCAACTTGAGTGGGATTGCACAAGAATAAAACCTCCGCATAAGTCAAATTTGGCAGAACTCAGGGGAGCCTGGAAACTGACTGGCACAGCAGCACTGGTAAGTTCCCTGTCTCCTGTGAGCGGTGAGCAGCCACAGGCTGCTCCCCGACAGGAACTGTGAAACCACTCCTGTCAGAGGTGGCAGCCTGACCCTCACCGACTGAGAGGAGTGGGAAACCACTCCTGTCAGGGACAGCAAGAGTCAGGCTGCTGTCCTGACAGGAGCTGCCACTGACAGGAGTGGGGAAACTGACCAGTACAGCAGCCCTGGTCAGTTTCCCCACTCCTGTGAATGAAGGGGAGCTGGTGCCTGGGTCCCAGCAGCCTGCCACACACGGGGTTCGGGGGGGTGGGAACTGACCAGTGCTGCTGCAATGGTCAGTTTTATAGCTCCCCTTAGTGGCACGCAGCCCAGAGCCAGGCACCAGCTCCCGCCACTCAGTCATGTTAACCCAAGATTCACACAACTTGAATGCGCGTATCTCAGTGCTCTATTGTACAAAAAAGCTTTCATACAATGGTTTGTCTATACTGATCTAGACACTGAAATGCAAGGATTTTATTTATATTCCAATGGGCTTGGTTTTCTAATTCTATCATCAAGTGAGAATGCGAGCAAACCATCAGTAACAGTATGCGTGACAGTTCTATATTTGTATTTCTGATTTTGTAAGGACTTCAGAACTAAGTGAGGTAAAATTTGAAGGCTTGCAAAACAAATCAAGACTCCTGAAAGAGACACAGTAGCCTGGAAAGGCGGAGAACCACTGTTTCAGTCAAAACTACTTTAGGTGCCTAGAAGTGTAGGCAAGCCCCCAGCACAGGGGTCTGCAACCTGCAGCTCTTTAAAGGACTTCTTTATGGAGCCAGACTCTATTACTGCAAAGTAAACCAAACCAAACCCTCCCAATTAGTTCAAACAGTGACTATTTAAAAGCCCCAGAACAAACAGCTCATATCGAAATAGAAAACTACATCGTATCTCGAAATGTTGGATAACTCCCCTAGCATCCTCCAGGGAGAGAGAAGGTTCAGGAGCGAAAGTCAGGCAGGCAGTGGCGCACGCGCGTGCGCACACACGCACACACACACGTAAAGTGTGAGGAAACAGAATATGTAAAAAGTTTGAATATCCTGCAGTAAACATGTATCCCATTACAAATCATCATGTGTGCGCTGCTTTTAAAACAGGGGTTACAAAAAGTACAGTTTGACGTTCTTCACTGAAGACCTTCTCGTATTCATGTGCATTGCAGCTCTTGAATTACTGAGTTTTTACCGAACTGGAAGATATGGTTCTTCTTGCTATTTTGATTGCTGACCCCCTACACTGGCATAAAATTGTCAAAAGCACCTAACTCCCCTGGCCACTTCTGAAGACACAGACCTGGTGGGGTTTTCAGGTGTCTTAAGGACCTTTGACAATGTGTCCCCATGTTCATCAGAGCAGGAAAATTCAGCAACTTTTCAGCAACTGGAGTCCCACCAGTGCAGCCGCGAAAAACCCAAGGGCCAAACGAAACTCGTAAGCCCACAGCACAACTAGACTGAAGCTTGGTCTGCACTCTGGCGATAGATTGACTTAAGATGCCTCGCATCAACCCAACTCTGCAGGCATCTATGTGACCCACACGCATGGGGTGTGTCTACACTTGCATTCCTCTTTCAAAAAAGGTATGCAAAGTAGGTAAATCGAAAATGTAATTGAGGTATAAATGTGTATATTCAGCACATCATTTGCATATTCTAATTTCAAAGAAGAAAGCCAGTGTAGATGCTGGTCTTTCAAAAGTAAACCCATCTTCAAAAGAATCCTTCTTCCCTTTATTTAATGGGAAGAAGGATTCTTTCGAAGATGGGGTTTAATTTTGAACGAGCAGCATCTACACTGTCTTCCTTCTTTTGAAATTAGAATATGCAAATGGTGTTGAATATGCAACTATACCTCCTTTGCATTTTTGATTTGCATACCTCTTTCGAAAGAGGAATGCAAGTGTAGGCACACCCATGGTGAGTGTGGGAGACTGTCCCATGGAGTAGCCCCCAGACTGCTTACGGAGAGAAAGAATGAGCCTCCTTTACAGCCTTTGCTGTCAGCCAGGTGGCTTTTAGCTCACGTGGCAGAGGCTTGTGCACTAAGCTCTGGAGGTGCCAGGTTCGGTTCCACCTACTGGTGGTTACATCTCCACTGAAAACACCACTCCCTCTTATTTCACCTGCCCATTTCACTGACTGAACTCCACCTCCATGAGATGCTTAACGCGTAGGTCAGTGGCCCCATGGGGACAGCTCAGTTTGTCGCCATGTTCCTGCTGAGGACGTGTGCTCTGGACTCAATAGGTTGACCATACTTCCCAATGCTGAATACAGCACACCTGCTAAAATTACTCCTGTTCAGGCCAGTTGAAAGGCAAGGAGGACGATGCCATACGAATATTCAAATTAACCTGGAGTTGACTGAGCCCCTGTTAAAGAGGAATACTGCAGGAGGTGGCATCTTTATCTGCCTTCTTACCTTTAAAGCTTCAGGGTTCACATGGGAAAGGGTCACACACACACCCTCCCATCTACCTCTTTCACACAGCGGGGGGTGGGGGGGGTGACTGACTGACCTGATCCCCTCATTTTGCTCAGCCCACTATGCCTGTCTGGGCCCCCAGAATGGACCAGACTCTCCTGGTACCTGGTTCTGCATCCTCCCAAGGCAAGGCATGGAGGGGTGAGAGAGTTTGGTGGGAGGGGGTCACAGGCCTCACCCCTGCAGCAGCATCCAAATGTTGGGCGGGGGGAGGCAGGGATGACTAGCCCATGTCTTCACAAAGCTCACAACTTTCCCCAGCACTCCCTTTACTCTCCAGTGACTGGGAGCAGTTGGTCCCTCCTTCTTGCCCATCCAGTGTGTAAAGGTAGCTAACACCTCCTGACTGCTGCTGGCCATTGCCATAACCCAGCCCCAGGCCTGCAGCCAAGTGGGACACAGAGGGTAACTGCGTCATGGCCCGGGGCATTTAAGGGGCCCCAGGGCTGCCCCTACCTGGGCCCTTTTAAATAGCCCTGCTGTAGCAGCAAGACAGGACTGGGGGGTGCTGCCACACTGCAGGGCAGGGTGGGGGGAGGTTGTAACCATGTAAGTGAGCGGCAAGGGGGGAGCTGGGCGCTGGGGTACAGCCAGGCACAGGACTGGGGGGAGTAAGGGCAAGAGCTGGTCCTGGGACCATGGCAGGGAGAGAGCCGTGCAGGGTCGACTAGGGTGGCAGAGGTGGGTGCGAGGGGCACCCTCGTGCGAGATGGGGTCAGGGCTGACTGGGGGGCAGGGGTGTCCTCTGACCGAGAGAAGGCACTCTGGGTTTCCCTGGGCAGGGGGTGGCATGTGGCTCTGTGCAAGTGAGTGGCACAGGGGACCCCCTGACTGTTCTATCCTGGGGCCTGGATTGCCTGTCAGGGGGCCTGCCCAGCCATCTCCTGTCCCCCAGCTACAGTGCAGGCAGGAAGGAGTTAAGCCCTAAGGACGCCTTGAGCACCAGGGCCCAGGAACCCAGGGGAGGCAAGCAGCCCTGTGCACCCAGTGGGGGCAGGAGCTGAGGCCTGGGGTGGAGGAGAAAGAAGGGCTTAAGGCCCTGCCCCGAGGGCTGCTGTGGAGCCTGCAAAGCCAAGGTGCGGAACAAAGCAGAAGTCACCTCTCCCACGCCCTCCCTGCCACCCCAGAGCTTAGCTGAGGGGTGGAGAGGCTTCCCCAGGCCAGCACTGTGTGAGCTTTGGCACAGGCAGGGCTCAGCTCCTCCTGCCCAGTGGCAGGGCAGGCCCCCACTGAACAGAGCGCTAAGCCCAGGGGACAGCTCTCCACCCAGCCCTGGGGAGAGGAGGTGGAGATATAGAAGAACAGAAGGGCTGGCTGGGGAATGGGGGCAAAGAGGCAAAGCTGGGTGATGGGGGAGCACATTAATGACTACAGGAGGGAGCAGCTGGAGTGACGGGGAGGTAACTAGCACCGGGCTACGCTCGCCAGCCACCCCATTCAGCAGCTGGCGACAGCTGGAAATGGGCCAGGGGCAGCGTCCCCTGTAAGCCAGACACTTGTGCAGCCGTGTGGGAAACTCAGATGCTGCCCAGCTGAGTAGCAGAGCACCCACAGGGAGACGTTTTGTTTCTCCTGGTGGGGCACCCTCACCACATGAAAAAATTATTCCACACATGGACGGAAACTATTGAAGTGGATGGGGGGGGGGGGGCGGGCCCTGCTGACCAAGAGCTGGTACGCAGCAGGGGCTGTGCTGATGGAGCACATTGTGCCTTGACTCTTCTCCCCAGGATGCATTGCCGCCCCGCCCCCCACCACACACACACACACACACACACTCCCACCCACTCACCCCACCACTGCTGGGTGAGTTGCTGGCAAGATCCAGCCAATAGCAGGACCCACCTGTACTGATGGGGGTGGGAGGGGACAGACAATATGGAAAAATTTGCCCATTTTTAAGAAAAAGTCGGGACATCAGCTGCAGGGCTTAAACACAGGACTGTCCCTTTAAGACTAGGTTGTCTGGGCAGCCTAGGACACAAGGAATGGGGTGCGGATGTGGAAAAGCGATTTCATGCCTGTACTGGCTGTACACTGACATAACTGAGGACTGAGTTTTGTGGGCTAGAAGTGACCTGAGAAAACGCCAAGTCTTGTTAACAAAAATGCACTTAAAAACAGCGCCAAATAGCCGGATCTTTTTAAATATTCCCATTTCAGTCAACTAAAGCCAACGCGTTCCAGAAAGGTTTGACGAGGTGACGGTGCATCAGGCTTGGTCTAGTTCTCCCGAGTGGCTCAGGGTGTCAGGTCTCAGGCGCTGCTGAAAATCCGGTTGCGAGCATCCTAGGAGGCCAGCACTGGGCAACGTAGGCTTGTGAGTTTGCCATACGAGTGGCCTCCTCCACCTCTGGGGGCTGCAAGATTGTCATAACCAAGCCAGTCCCGCAGGAGAGGGCAACTTTGCTGATGGCGCCGGCGGGCCTAGAAGGTGCAGGGTGTGCTCGAGGTACCAGCCACGCTCGGACTGACTGCAGAGGGAGCGCACAGCTCTCCCAACCAGCGCTGCATGAACTCAGCACACCCCTCTTCCTGGGCCCTGGAGTCACTTGGGTAATACGAGTACCGCAGAGGGAAGCCAAGGGAACCTGGCAACTGTGTGGGGGAAAGACAGGAAACAAAGCCGACCACACTGAGGGGCTGCAGGTTGCCCTCGGCTGTAGTGGGAGCTGCTTGGTGGGTTTGCAAACCCTCCTTTTCCTGGGGTAGGTCTGCGGGAACAGAGCTGCAGGGGGAAAAGCCTGCAGGGCCAACGGTGCACGTGTGGTGGTAAAAGCTGCAGGGGGCAGCTCTACCTGGGAGAGCCCAACCTCTCCACCAGTCCTAGATTCGTACGTTCCCAAGGGAGACGGGACCACCGATGTTCTAGCCTGCCCTCCGGTGTCACACTGGCCAGCCCAGGGCTTGGAGTTACACACTTAGATCTACAGCTGAGTGTTGAGGAAACTGTCTAGTGTTGGTGCAAAACAAACGACGGGAGACGACTACCGGTGTGGAAGAATCCATCAGGACCCTTGGCCAGCGCTTTGCTACTCTCACGGTTAAAAGGCACACTAGTTCCGAAGGCCTGAAACCTGGTCAAGGGCAACAAAGACTCCCGAGTCCTGCAGTGCCGAGACATGCACTCTGCCTTCAGCTTGGGAACAGTCGTGCTGCTGTCAAGGAGGCACCACAGAAGTGTCAGGCTGGAAGGGGTAACCTAGACCAGCCCCTGCGCAGAGGTCAGGCCTGGGAAACCTAGAACATTCCCGACCAGGGTTTTTCCAGACTGGTCTTAAAATCCTCCAGTGATTGGTGCCCCACAACCTTCCCCAGAAGCCTGTTCCAGAGCTTCACTCCCTGGGGAATTAGATTTGTTCTGAAGTCTCACCTAAAAATCTCCCTTGCTGCAGATTACATGTATTACTTCTGGCCCTGGCTCCAGCAGACAGAGAAAAAGCGATTCCCAGCTTCCTAATGACAGACCTCTATGTACCGCAAACCCTCAAGATACATGCAGTCCAGTTGCATGAGTCTCAGGTTAACGCAACCGGTGCCTCTGACAGGAGCAGGCAAGAGCTTCTGTCGGGGCAGCAGCCTGACTCTCGCAGCACCGGTTCTCCCAGCTCCCCAGCTGGGGAGCCCAGCGCTCAGGACAAAGGCTTGTGGCGCAGTCCCGAGAAACCATGCCACAAGCCTCTGTCTGCGCACTGAGCTCCCCAGCTGGGGAGCCTGGCAGACAGAGCTGGGAGAAGCGAGGGGCTGTGTGGGTGCCCCACTTCCTCAAGCTGTCCCCTCCAGCCCTTCCCCAATTTACACAGAGGTTGCCCAGAATGTAACCTCCATGGAAAAAAAAAAAATTAAAAAAAAAAAAAAAAAAAAAAGAGGACTTACTGTATTTGAAAAAAAAAAAAAAAACCACACCACACAAACCTTGCCACATAGCTCAGTGGTTTACACCCCAGCCTACTAAACCTAGGGTTGTGAGCGCAACCCTGGAGGGGGCCATTTAGGACCTGTTTGCTCCAGAGCCCTGCCAGCAGGGCAGAAGACTGGACTCTATGACCTCTTGAGGTCCCTTCCAGCTGTATGAGATTGGTATTCCCCTGGGCTCCCTCCCTGCAACAAGGTTAAGCACTCCATTTTTAGACCCTGTTGTCTTGGGGCACGTTTTCTAAACCTTTGATCCTTCACCTTTGCTGCTGCTAATAGGCCACATCCTCTGTGACTGAACTGACCCTGTCAATTCTGGCCCTCCTCTTGACTGGGACTCCCTCCGTTTCATGAGCTTACAAATTTAAACCCGCCTCTGGAGCCCCCACTCATGCATCTGATGAAGAGGGTCTCTACCCATGAAAGCTTATGCTCCAAAATGTCTGGTCAGTCTAAGGTGTCACAGGACTTCTTGATGTTTTTGAAGACACAGACTAACTCAGCTACCCCTCTGACACTTTGGGTGCATCTACACTTGCATTCCTCTTTCAAAAGAGGAATGCAAATGAGGTAAATCAAAAATGCACATGAGGTATATTTGTGTATTTGGCATCTCATTTGCCTATTCTAGTTTCAAAAGAAGAAAGCCAGTGTAGATGGGGTTTACTTTCGAAAGAGCAGTGTCTACACTGGCTTTCTTCTTTTGAAAGAACCTCTTTCAAAATTAGAATATGCAAATGAGGTGACATGCAAATTTACATCTCACTTGCTTACCTATTTCAAAAGAGGCATGCAAGTGTAGATGCACCCTTTGACCCTTTCTGTTTCCCTCAACTTGACTCACATTAATTTGTCTTTTTGCAGCTGCAGGGCTCAGAACTGAACACAGGACTCCAGCTGAGATCTCACCTGTGTTGAGTAGAGTGGGAACAGTTACCTCCTGTTACAAGGAGAAAACTTGCTCCTTGTCCTGTCCTCAGAGGCCAAGGAGAACAATGGGCTTAAACTGCAGCAAGGGAGGTTTAAGTTGGACATTGGGAGAAACTCCCTAACCATCAGGGTGGTTAAACACTGGAATAAATTACCTAAAGAGGTTGTGAAATCTCCAGCATTGGAGATATTTAAGGGCAGGTTAGACACCTATTAGGGATGGTCCAGAGACTCTAGACGACGCTTGGCTCTGCCGTGAGGGCAGCGAACCGGACTCTCACCTCTCGAGGTCCCTTCCCCTTTCAGTGTTCTTTGGTTCTATGTCTTACATAGGACACTTCCGTCAATGTACCTCAGAACAGTATTGGCCTATTTCACAAACAGCACCACATTAAACTGTGCATGAGTTAATGCACCACAAACACAGAGCCTTCTCTGTCGTATTTCCCCCCTTCCATTTCCTATGGGGGGGGGGGGGGTGCTGTGCACTTGTCTTTATTGACTTGCCCCTCGTTAATCTCATAGCAGTTCTCTAGTCATGTTCCTGACATTAAGCACATACCTCAAGTTCCTATAGGCCGGCGTCTACACTAGCCAAAAACTTTGAAATGGCCATGCAAAACGGCCATTTTGAAGTTTACTAATGAAGCGCTAAAATACATATTCAGCGCCTCATTAGCATGCAGGTGACCGCGGCACTTTGAAATTGACGCGGCTCGCCACTGCGCAGCTCCTCCAGACGGGGCTCCTTTTCGAAAGTACCCCAGCTACTTCGAAGTCCCCTTATTCCTATGAGCAGATGGGAATAAGGGGACTTCAAAGTAGCTGGGGTCCTTTCGAAAAGGAGCCGCGTCAATTTCGAAGTGCCGCGGCCGCCTGCATGCTAATGAGATGCTGAATATGTATTTCAGTGCTTCATTAGTACACTTCGAAATTTTTGGCTAGTGTAGACGTAGCTATAGTGTTCCTATAGTTCCCACAGGCCAAACAGAATCACAGGGCTGGAAGGGACCTCAGGAGGTCGTCTAGTCCACCCCCCTGCTTCAAGCAGGATCAACCTTTACTAAGTCGTCCCAGCCAGGACCTTGTCCAGCTGGGACTTAAAAACCTCAAGGGATGGAGAATCCACCACCTCTCTAGGCAGCGCGTTCCAATGCTTCACCCTGCCCGCCTGGTGAAGTAGCTTTTCCTAATTTTTCCTAGTTTTCCTGCACTTTTCCCTCTTCAACTTCTGACCCTTACTCCTTGTTCTGCCATCTGGCACCGCTGAGAACAGTTTCTCACCCTCCTCTTTAGAGCCCCCCTGCAGGAAGTTGAAGGCTGCTATTAAATCACCTCTAAGTCTTCTCTGTAAACTAAACAAGCCCAAATCCCTCAGCCTCTCCTCACAGGTCTTGTGCTCCAGCCCCTGAATCATTTGTTGCCCTTCGCTGAACCTGCTCCAGCAAATCCACATCCTTTTTATACTGGGGGGCCCAAAACTGGACACAATATTCCAGATGTGGACTCACCAGCGCTTTACAAGCACTGGCCTGTGTCATCTAAGGCACCAGATGCCATGGTGGTGGGCTCAATACACAGAGGGAGCATCTGCAGCAGACCAGCTCAAGAATCCCATGGAGAAGAAACAAACAGAAGTCCTGTGACACCTTATAGACTTTTGTGGGCAAAGAACCGCTTTGCCAGATGTGTCAGATGCATGCATTTGATGAAACAGGTCTTTGTCCAGGAAAGCTTATGGTCCCAAAAATCTGTTCATCTATAAAGAGGCCCCAGGACTTCTTGTTGTTCCTACAGATATAGACTAACATGGAGACCGCTCTGACACTTGTGGAGAACACAAGAATTTCACACTTATTTGAGTAAGTAGCAGCAAAGGTACATTTAACGCAACAGAGGGTTTGGGATCGGGGCTCAAGGATAGGTTTTGGCTAACGTCAACCTATCCTTGAGGCACTTATTTGAGAAGGACTTTCTGTTTGCCAGAGGGGTGTGAGAGAAGAAGGATCGAACCCTGAGGTCATCTTGTCCAGTGGGGGGGCAACTGATTCTTAAAATTAAGCCACTCCTCAAAATGCAGCACAAGGAAAAGCTTTTTGTAAGGATTTGTGAACATAAAGGTTGGACTTTAAGTGAATGAGCCCTTTGAAGCCCATGTTCAAAGACGACAAAAAAAACAAGCTGTGTTTTCCATAATTCTGTGTCAGTGAGACAGACAAAGACTTGCTAACTGGTAAGATTAAGAACTTTGTTAATTGTATTGGACTAACGTACAATTAGACAGCGAGTGAACTTTAGAGGAGAGTAATGCATCAGCCAAGGCCTTGCAGGCAGGAGCATGTGGGGGGGGGGGGGGCATTTCTCCTTTTCTAGGGAATTGGATAAAACTGCAAACAGGACAAAGGTAACAGTGCGCCGAAGGGTTTCACAAAGCCATACACTAGCCCTAGCCTGTAATGACACAAAACCCTTTGTCCTGGGGCAGGATGACATGGAACAGAATAGCACGGAAATGGTTTCACCTCCATAAGGTGTTTTTACCAACAGTCCCTATTTAAACTGTTTCACAGGCACCCTGACTAAGGAAACGGGCAAATTGTCCAGTATTTTGTGGGGCTCCTTCCATGGCACCTGATATCTCAGGGCAGCAGCCCCCGCTGCCAGGCAGCTTCTCTGCTGGGCAGGTGACCCATTCCTGGGCACCCCAAGGCGGCAGCCCATGCTGCCAGCAAGCTCTCCCATGGGGCAGCTGCCTCATTCATTTGGTGCCCTATGCCTGGGGAGGCAGCTCCTGCTGAAGGGAAGTTGCTCCATAGGGGGCTGCCCCATTCCCCTGCTGCCAGGGACCTCTACTGCCACATTCCCTACCCCCACCCCTCCCAGGAGTCTAATGAGCCCCTACTCTCAGCACACACACCCCACCAGGAGGGGGTAGAGCATCCACCCTCCAGTCCCCCCTCATTGGGAGGCTTCAAAACCCCCATCCCTGGTACCTCATGTTGGGGCAGCAGCTCCCGCCCCAATCACTGAGGAGCCTTGACATGGCACAGCAGTCCCCCAGCCCCAAAGGCCAGTGTCCCCTATTTGTCATAGGGCAATGTGGTCACTCTACGCCATCACTCGTGGTGCAAAGGGAAGCTCATGCGTGCATGTTGCATGGGTTACATTGCATGCTTGAAGCTGAATGGAGAAAGGTTGAGAAATATGAAAAAAACATTTAAATCAGGGATTCCCAACCTGTGGGTCGTGACCCAAACATGGGTCATGATTAGAGCTGTTAAGAGTCACCAGCAGCTTGGAGCTGCACGTGGCTCTTAAAGAAGCTATTTGCAGCTCCTTAATGCTGCTACATCCAGCAGCTCCCCCTATCAATAGAGAAGCAGTTACAGATTACAAAGACACCTTCTCCACCTTCAACAGGCCGAGTCATCCCAGGCAAGCAACTTAGACTTTTGCAGTAAGTAATTTTCTCCCTCCTCTCTTTACCCCTTTTGCCCCCGCTTCTATGAAGCTGATTTGTCAGTTTTCATCTCTCCCCAGCCTCTGAGTGTGACTCCCCCACAGCCCGAGTCGGGGGTTTAAGCTGAGGGAGCAGTTTGGGGATGAGGGTCTTTCCCCCACCACAACTCAGATCAGCTATAAGACAATAATTAACCATAAGAAATGGAGCATTTTATTAATACATTTTCCCCTTGTTCTATAAAATAATTACTATGAACATAAGGGGGCACAATTTTACATTCCTGCCTCAGGCACAAAATTAGCTTGTTACGGCTCTGCTCCCTCTGCCCCCATTCTTGACTTGCCTTGGTCACCACGTCTTCCTGAACTGTCAAAATGGGTCTCCATTTGGAAGAGGTTGGGAACCGCTGGTTTAAACAGACTCAAGTAAGCAAAGCCCAAATCAATGAACCCCCAGGCTAGAAAATCAGGGAAGATGCCTTAGGAGCCAGACCAGGGATCAGGGGGTGGAGAGATCATAGAATCATGGGGCTGGAAGAGACCTCAGGAGGTCGAGTCCAGTGCCCTGCCTAAAGCAGGATCAACCCCAACTAAGTCATCCCAGCCAGGACCTTGCTTGTCAAGCTGGGACTTGAAAAACCTTGAGAGATGGAGAATCCACCACCTCTCTAGGCAATGCATTCTAGTGCTTCACTGCCCTGCTGGTGATGTCGTTTCTCCTCGATATCCAGTCTAGACCTCTCCCCTCTGTAACGTCCAACCATTGCTCCTTGTTCTGCCATCCGTCACCACTGAGAACAGTTTCGCACCCTCCTCTTTAGAGCCCCTCTTCAGGAAGTTGAAGGCTGCTATTAAATCACCCCTAAGTCTTCTCATGTGTAACCTAAATAAGCTCAAATCCCTCAGCCTCTCCTCATAGGTCATGTTCTCCAGTCCCCAAATCATTTTCATTGCCCTCCGCTGAACCTGCTCCAGCACATCCACATCCTTTTTATACTGGGGGCTCAAAACTGGACACAATATTCCATCGTGAATGGCCCAGTGTCCCCAAATGCTGTAAAAACTTGGGCTTTTTGTCTGGCATAAAATGTGTGTTTGGACATCATACAGTTTGACAGAATTATTGCCACGTATTACATAAAGACCCAAAAACAAACCACACCAAACCAGAATTGGGTAGAGTTATGCCTCAGTTTCCCCACAGGACTCTCCCGAGAAGCCTGACCCCCTGCTTAGCCCAAACTAGCTAATATCTCCTGGTTGTGTAGTTGTCTTTGGACTTGTCAGAGAGCAACCTGAAAACACCCCTAGCTTACCCCCCCCCGCCCCCCCGAGATCGAGGCTATGAATCAGAAGACCTGAAGACACTTAGGTTGAGTCTATAGTATGAGAAAAATCAATTTTATTAAAATCCACTTCTTAACATTGGGCTTTGTCCGTTCGATTTTGAGCATCTTCACCTTCCTTCATGCTCCCCACAAAATCCACTTACTGCAGCCACACACAAGTAGCTTAAATCAAGTGCTGCTGCAGTGTATTGTGGGAACCTATCCCACAGTTTCCTGAGCTCTGTTGCATTCTGGCCCCATGAGTAGATGTGGGTATACTACACCATCTTCCTCACATTTTGGTCTCCTCTTTCCCTTGCCATGCTAAGTATGTTTAAGTAGACATGGTTGTTACACTGAAACTCAAATGAGTCATCAGTAACGAGCCAGGGTGGCTAAAAGGTGGTACATTGGCAACACCCACACAAATCATGACCGCCCATGGAGTCTCTCTCTCTGGCTTGGATCTGGATTTAGGCAGCCTGCAAAGGAAGACCCTTACATCCAAGCAGACACACTAGTTACACGACCAGCATCTGATGAAGCGAGTCTGTGCTCACGAAAGCTCATGCTCAAAACTTTTCTGTTAGTCTATAAGGTGCCACAGGACCCTTCGTTGCTGTTACAGATCCAGACTAACACGGCTACCCCTCCAATACTAGCTACACGGAAACTCGAAAGAGTCATCAGGCTAAAAGACACAAAGTACAGCCAAGTTTGCACCTGGAAAAGACGACCCCGAGGAAAAGAATATGGTCCACTGCAAACCTTACTTCAACAGTGGTAATTGTTTAGTCAATGTATGGATTGGGGAGGCTAAAAGCCTCCTGGCTACAGACAGCCCTCGAAAATTGTGACGGTGAGGGAGACGTCCTCCGGGCAACTAAAAGAGCCCCGGCTACAGCCGGCCCCTGAAAATCATGACCCTCACCGCATGCCATATGCCTGGCACCTTGCACAGCACGTTCTTTTATTGGTGCAGGGTCAAGCCACCTGACATGGCTGGGCGTGGGAATGTACCAGTCTGTGCGGCACCTGCAGGGGGAGGGAAGGCGGAGGATGTGGGGGGTCAGGACAACATGTAAAATGGATGAAAAGAAGCTTCGCGTACTACCAGACAAGCACCATCCCCACCCACAGCCTAGCTGACACATGGTGCAGGGGGGGGGCAGCGGCTGGCACCAGGCAGTGCAGAAAAAAAGGCAGCTAGCTGGTGTACACACAGAACCCACCACTGTGCTCCTAGCAAAGGGGAAAAAAAAAAAGGCTTTTCAGCCTCTCACGACCCTACAGCCACAGGCTTGCAGGTGCCAAATTGTAACGGTTTTCCTCTTGCCCAATTCCTCTGCAACTGAGAGCAAAGGAGATGCGAGAGGCCAGAGTGGAGAACTGTGGCACATTGTCGGGCACATACAGGACATCTGTGGAAGCTAATGGATTTGATTTAAAGACATGCCACATCCTCACAGCCCTTTGTTCTTATTCTTAAATTCGAATAGAATGCTATGCCCATTGGGTTGCTTCGATTTTAGCACTCTGATATCGAAGTTTTAGTGGTCTATAAACCAAGCTAATGGAACTTACAGTGAGGACAGGCACTGGGGGAAAAAAGAATCAAGATAACTGACTTAAAATTGATTTTATCTTAGTGTAGATACAGCCTTAGATCCTCTTCCTAGACAGATTTGGATAAAACACACACCTGAGACATTGCTCAGAGAACATCAGATCTCCATTCCACCTCAACAGGGAAGAGGACAAGGAGTTTTATATACACTTTGTCTTTACTACCATAAATCTCGCCCTCAGGTATGGAGTCCTGACAGTATCGTCTGGGTTTGCAGCTTTGAGGAGTTGTAAGAATGGCGTAATTCAACTGAAGGCTCCATGCAGCAGGACTGTAAGGTGCTTAACTTGTGTTATGGGAGTTTTTTTTTTTTTTTAAATGTAAAAAGAACTAATTAATCCCAGATTTGCCCCCATTAGCTCTGCACTAAATTATTATTTAGTGATCTACTCCTCTCTGGCCCTAGTATCCGTCTGTTTTCAGATCCTCTCTTCTACTTTTGCTTCTACTTTTCCTATACGGCCCACAGAATATTTTAGGATTCAGTTTGTAGGAGAGAAGCTTTGTCTGTGCTGTACCGTGTTCAGGAACAGCCCAACATGCAATCTTTGTTGAAAGACCCGCTACTGCATTCTGGTCAGCTACTGCACAAAGAAATTACAGCACAATTTTAACTGACACGCAGTCTTGGTTAGTGTCCCACCCAGCGTTCCCTGTAAGCTGAGCACCTGAGCGGCTGCCAAAAAGATTCAGGTGCTGCCCAGGTGATTTGCAGAAACACATGCTGGAAGCTGTGGGTGCTCTATTTCTATTGCACATAATTTATTCTGTCCCTGGATGGACAAAAGATAGAAGGAACACTGGCCCCACCTAACAGACAGGTTTAATAATGATGCTCAAGGAAGCACGTCTAGTGGTTAGAGAAAGGGATTAATGAGTGGAATGCCAAGGTTCTTGCTGGATTTGGGAAGAGAGTCCAGCTAGTGGTTGCAGCAGAGAGGGCTGGGAGACAGTGAGTAAAGTGTGGTCTTGGGGTCAGAGCTGGGGGGGAAGATGACAAGGGACCAGGACTCCTGGGTTCCATCCCCGGCTCTACCACTAACTCTTTGCATGACCCGAGACTATTTAAGTCAGTCATGTTGATGGCAGCCTTCAACTTCCTGAAGGGGAGCTCTAAAGAGGAAGAAGAGAGAGTTGTCAATGGTGACAGATGGCAGAACAAGGAGCAATGGTCTGAAGTTACAGAGGGGGAGGTATAGGTTGGATATTAGGAAAAACTCTCACCAGGCGGGTGAAGCAGCACTCGAATGCGTTACTGAGAGAGGTGGTGGAATCTCCATCCCTAGAGGTTTTTAAGTCCTGGCTTGATATAGTCCTGGCTGGGATGATTTAGTTGGGGGTTGATCCTGCTTTAGGCAGGGGGCTTGACTCCATGACCTCCTGAGGTCCCGTCCAGCCCTAGGATTCTATGATCATTTCCTCAACCATAAAGCAGCACCAGACCTAGAGGTTTTGCTCTCAGAGGCTGGTTCCATGAAGGGCAAGTGTTGCCCTGTGGCTATTGTTATTCCTTACAAAGTTGCTGCAAAACAAAGGGGGAAAATGGACAAGAAGGGAAACCACTCAGGCGGATCTAACTGATGTTCCCTGCTCCAGCTGAGAGCAAGGCTCCTACTATGGCAGGGGCTAAATGAGCAACAGTCCCCGGCCCAAACAGCTTACAGTCTAACTCAACCAACCAAAGGAATGGTTACTCCACAAGTGGGGAAACTGAGGCACAGAGCAACCACGTGTCTTGTCCAACAGCAAACAAGGTAGCCCGAGGCAGAAACAAGAGCCACAGCCTGGTTGCCCACATCCTAGTCCCAGGCCTGAACCACTAGGAAAGACTGCCTCTCAGCTGCAACTTCTAGAACCAGACACCGAGGCTATGTTCACACTTGGGGAAAAACTTCGAAACGGCCATGCTAATGGCTGCATCGGAGAATACTAATGAGGGCGCCGACATCCATATTCAGTGCCTCATTAGCATGCTGCCAGCCATGGCACTTCCGAAGTGCCATGTTTTGCTTGCGCGCAGCTTGGTTACACGGGCGTCCTTTTCAACAGGACCCTGCAAACTTTGAAATAAGTAGATTTCGAAAAGGACCCCCGCATAGGCGAGCTGCGCTTGAAGCGAAACGTGGCACTTCCAAAGCGCCGTGGCCAGCCGCATGCTAATGAGGCGCTGAATATTCATGTCTGCACCTCGTTAGTATTCTCCAATTTGGCCATTTCAAAGTTTTTCCCAAGTGTTGACATGGCTTGAACGATCCTTTCACAGGCCAAGCAACTCCACACCCTTCTCCATAAGCCTCGCTCCCAAGAGCTCCAGATCCCGAGGACGGCTCCCCTCCTCCAGCGCCCCGAATGCCAGAGACCGAAATGCAGCGGGATAACAGGCCAGGCAGACAAAATCCACTAGCAGCTCCAGCTGCCCCCGTTCCCAGCATGCCCGTCTGCAGAGCTGGAGCTGCTCGCCCCATCCCTCTGCCTGAGGCTGGAAGAGCCATTTAGCTTGAACAGATGAAATTTAGCAGAGAACCATGTCCCTGTTCAACCAACATCCCCAGGGCAAGAGTCCCAGCTGCCCTAGACTCCCCTGAGCCACCTCCCTCTCTCTCAGGTGCAGAGTTGGCACAGAACATCCCCCCCGCGACAATGGCATGGAGGGGCACGTTGAAGCCCTGGACCAGAGCGGATGGATAGGGTCGACCAGAGCAGGGATGCAAGAAATGTTCCCTCTGTTTTTCCATCCAGGGGTGGAATAAATTGTTATGTGCACCACTAAGAACAGGCTGCCGGCCGTGGGCACTCTGGTAGCCAGCTGGACTGCTCCTCAGTCTCTCCTAGGCGGCTGCCCAAGGACTCAGCTTACAGGGATCGCTGGATGCGAGCTAGGGCAGGAACACACCTGTGCCAGTTGGCAGGGAGGGGAGGAGCATTGAAGTGATCCAGGCTGCCTCCTCTGTGCCCCTACACGAGCCTTCGTTCCCTGGCTGGGACCTGCCCCTTCCACCAGCTCCTGGAAAAGCTAGGGCAGGATTTCCTCTGGCTCAAACAGGAGACAAGGATCAAGGCTGCCAGCAAAGATAGAGCGTGGGGGTGGGGGGGGGGGTGTTTCTAGTACGACCTATTCGGTTTGAGGGAGCTGGGCAGAGGAGGGAGCAGACGGAGCAGCCCAGTGGTGACTTGGAGCCTGTTTGCAAAGCAGCGCGTCTCGCTGGGCACAGGGGCTTGATCCTGCTCAGCCTCGAGGGCCTGATTGAGAGGAGAAGCCAAAGGCAAACAGGAAGCGGAGGGTAACTTGGAAGCGCCCGGTGCTGGGAGGTGTTTAAAGAAGCTGCCATCTGGCAAAAGCAGCCTTTGAAAGAGCGGCTGGTGTTTCCCAAAAGGGAGGAGTTTGGATTCACTCCAGACCCCTCCCCGCTGCTCAGAGGTGTCTCTAGAGCTGGGTGCCTCCCTGCCCCCCCCCCCCCCCGCACTCACCTGGGCTCACAAATCTGGGGGAGCCCAAACCTGTTGCCAAGGACCTGGGTCCTGTTTCGGGTGCAAGGCACCTATGTGATGGTGATCATCCTGGCTACCGTCATACATCTAATAGCAATAAGGTACAGTACCTAGCACAGTGGGGCTCAGGTTGCCAGGTGCTACTCTAATACACTGAATAAACAGTAGTGACATGGGGCGTGGCAGGCCTGGATGGGATGGAGATGTGGGGGTGAGCTCCCGAACAGGGACACCCGCACCAGGTGCTTGGGGAGGGGTTTGACATACCCTCATCCTCACCTGTGGCCTCAGCTACTGTTGCTGTGGCCACCACGTACTTCACCCCAATAGCTGTCCCTCCAGAAGCACCACCATATTGGCTCCCCTGGTGGCTGGTCTATGGTAGGGTAACGGCTCCCTACTGCTGCCAAGGCTGTGGGGGGGCAGGGGCATAATAGACTTACAGGGTTTCAAACCACTGCCATTGTCCTATGGGCCCAGCCCAGTGGGCATGGGGGCTCCACACCACACAGGACATCCCCCCCAGGGAAGGGCTGGGTCTCAGATCTGGAAACACCCAGGGACCCCCCTGTCCTCCAGGACCTCAGCCAGCCTCTTCCTCCCCAGGGAAAATCCTTCCCCTCCACATTTAGATCCCCCACACAAAGAGCAGGGTGTCATGCACCCCAATTGCCTCTCACATCAATGCAGGCACCAGGGGATGCTGCTCACCGAGGGGCCTGCATATGGTTACAACCTGCCCCTGCTGAAATCCAGTATCCCAGCATGTAGAGCAGGAGTGGGCAAAGGTTTTTGATGGGAGGGCACTCCAAGAATTTGGAGAGCAGTCAAGGGCCACGTTTTCATATTATTAACAGAGGAGGTGCAGGATCTGAGATGGAGGTTGGGTGGAGAAGGGAGCTTGGGGTAAGACAGAGATGGGGGAACTTGTGGGTCAGGGGACACCTCACCCCCACCTCATAGCAGGGCTGGGCCTCATCTAGATCATCTCTGTTAGATATTTATCCAGCCTGCTATTAACGTCTCCAATGATGGATATTTCACAACCTCCCTGGGCCATTAGTTCCAGGGTTTGACACCCTGACAGTCAGGAAGCCTTTCCTAGTCTCCAACCTCCACCTCCCTTGCTGCAGTTTAAGCCCATTGCTCCTTGTCGTGTACTCAGAGCCCCAGGAGAATCATTTTTCTCCCTCCTCCTCGTTCAGTGTCTGGGAGGGAGCTGCCAGGGAGCAGGTGTGGGGCCTGGGTGAGGGTGCAGGAACAGGTTGAGGGTGGAGGTGGGAGGGGGGGGGGTGCAGGAGTGGTCAGGGGAGGGTGGCGATCCAGGCAATGGGTCTGCTTACCTGGTGCAGCTCCCCCAGCTGCTCCCAAGCCTCGCTCCCCTGCTGCATTGACTGGCTGCAATTGCAGCCAGTCACAGCCACGGAAAAAGCCTTCCCAGGCAGGGCAGGGGATAGAGAAGGGCCCAGAGCCGCTTCCAGTTCCCACCAGGCAAAGCCCATCTGCCGGACATGGCCCCAGGTTGCTGAACTCTGGCCTGCAAGGCTTGGGGCTTCACACCTCCACCCTGCAGCGGGCCAGATACTGGGGAGGGGAGCCCCAAGCCTCCAGAGCCAGCTCCAGGCAAGCCACAGGCTAGATCCACACAGCAGAGCAGGGTTCTCCATCCCTGGGTTCAGAGACTGAGGGGACGTGGGGTCTGTGAGGGAGTCTGAATGAAGGAGGCTGTTGTGGCCTGGAAGGCAGGAGGGAGTGTAAGAGTTTGGGCTGTGACGAAGAGCAGGAGGCAGTTGTGAACTGGGGGTGGGGGGGGGGGGGGGGTCAGGATCTGGGAAAGGCTTTGGGTGCAGGAAGAGGGGCAGGAGGTAGAGGCTGGGCAGCCAGAGGCAGGATCTGGCTGGAAGACTTACATGGGTGACTCCCAGCCAACAGCCCTGCAGGGCTCTGAGACAGGCTTCCTGCCCGCTTGAGCCCCAGGTAGTTCAACATGGCTAATTGTTCCACCTGGCTCTGGGCTCTAGATGCCAGGGGAGGAGGTTGTGCATGGCCATCCCCACACTCCCCGACAGCAGACTCCCTCAACTCCTATTAGCTACAAACCGACCAATGGGAGCTGAAAGATTTTGCTTGGAGGTGTGAGCTGCCCTCATTCCCAGCCTCTGGAGCAGAGCACTACACGCTGCAGGAAGCTGCTTAAAGCGGCTGCTGGCTGCTCGGTGCCCAGGGCAGTCCACACACAAAGGGTGGCCTGAATTCCGTCAGCCTCTGAACAGCAGCCGGCACACAGGGGCACCGAGCTTGGTTGGAGCTACTGTTCGGACAATACCCAGATCCCAATCCAGTCCAGGGGAAGTCACTCCCCTGACAAAAGCCACTCCAGCAAAGCTGAACCCAGGGACTGGGGCACAAACTTTGCCGCAGGATGGCAGGGCCTAGGGCAGCCAGAGCCAGCCTTCCGGCACCAAGGTCCATTCCACTCCGCCTGTGCTGAGCGGCGGGGGGGTGTCGTGAACGCTCGGTCACCCAGCCTTGCTGCACTAGCCAGCTGTCTGGCACCCCTGCACCTTGGGGCACCTGCCTGGATACAGTGCCGGATCAGAAGCCAACCTCACTTCATAGATCTGGAAGGCACCTGGAGAGGCCTCTGAGTCCAGTCCCCAGGCAGGCCTAGCACCATCCCTGACAGATTTTAAATCTAGCCTACCCCACACCCTTGAAAGGCCCCTCAGGGCCTGAGCTCACAACCTTGGGTGTAACCACCGCGCTATTCCCACCTCCCACACGCATGATTTGTGCTGCTGCCCTTCAGAAGCACATATGGGGGGGGGGGGGCGCTAGAAAAACCAGCACAAAATCTGATCCCACAGGGGCATTTTGCACCCCAAGCAAAGAGCTGCATGTAGCACTGGGGCACCTGACCATTGTTTGATTCAGAGAGGCAACAGTAGCTGGGGGCACCCCTGCCCCTGGTCAGGATTCAGGCTATGTCAGGCCCCTGCCCCCATATTAGATGCGTCTCCCTCGGCTTGGGTTTCCCTTGAGCCCCAGGCAGGAAGATGGCATCTGAAGCAGAAGACACCAGCATCCCATGGTCACAGCTAGGGGAGAGCAGCAGCACCTCATTCATGCCCCAGTTCCAAAGAGCCTCGAGGCTCCCAACCTGCCAAGCCCTGCCCAATTGCGGGGACAGGGCCATGAATGAAGCCAGGTGGTCTCCATCCTCTTTGCCCTCTAGGTGCCAGGTGACCTATCAGCGCAGCTGGGACTGGTGCTTCAGGGCTGGCACGAGGCAGAGGGGAGAGATGCATTTGAAAGGACAGAGGACACATTTGCTGGAAGTCTGTGAGCCAGGCAGCTGGCTAGAAAGCCAGGTAACCCCTTCCAATTGACGCTAGCTGCCCCTGCAGGGGAAGGACGCAGTCGGGACTCAGGGGTCTGCATTCAGCACCTCCCACACAGATCTGAGCAAGCCTCCCAGGACTGGATTTTTAACAGGCAAAGGAATGGAACACAAATCTCTGGTGTGTGCACCAAGCCCCTAAGCCATCCTTCTGGCTAGGCCCTGGGAAGGCAGCACCAACAATTCCAAACAAGGATACTGAGGCAGGGCTTGGAAACGGCCATTCCTGCACAGGGCTGAGTCAGCTGCACAACTTTCCAGACACTTACAGACCAGCAACCCTATCTGAACAGGCATCTAGAGCCCTGTCTACAGGACCTCAAAAATAGATTTCCCACTGGGTCAGTTCCTGCAGAGGGTAAAATGACCAATCAGCAAGTAAGTTAACAATCCTGGACATTTATATCCATCATCGGACTTGCCAGACACCCACTACATCTGCAAGAGATGCAGCAAGGACTGTCACTCTCGTGCGGGTCTTCATAGTCACAATAGATGCTGTAAGTGAAGTCCTCAATTGAAACTTTAAGGGTGCGATCCATAGTCTATGGAGACTGAAGGAGGCCTACTACTACTAGGGCTTTGAGTTAATATGCCCCAATAAGATAAAACTCACACATCATTCACAACCATAGCCCCAGCAAGAATTAACACACACACACCCATCACCATCTTCCAGTGGAATCCTTTCTCCTATTGCAACCTCAAGTGTTGACCCTGAACCCTAATGAACACTCTCAATATTCATTTTGTTCCTTCTGTAACTGCTGGTCCCTTTACCCTCCAGAGCAAGCTGAGCTAGCAGGGGAAGTCTGGGTGGTGTAGATACAGCCAGAGGCTAGACTATCATCTATCCTTCGGTTGCTTGAAGATTCCAAAGTCCAGAAGGGACCACCATGATTATCTCATCTGAAACCTGCATTTGACAGCCCACCATTAGTCAATTCTTCCAAAGCTTCGTTACTCTCACTGCTGAGCATTTACATAGCATTTCTGGCCTGCGTTAGTCTCATTTCAACTTCCAGATATTGGATCACACTGTTCCTTTCTGTGCTCGACAGAAGAGCCCATTACTAAACATGTGCCCCCTACACAGTCCTCTGCAGACCTGTGTGTCCTCTACATCCTAGAGACTCATCAAGTCAATCCCTCATTGTCTCCAGTTAAGCTTAGTAAGTTTTGCACCTTGGGTCTATCACTTCCAGTAGGTTCTCATCCTTTAATCACACAAGACTTCTCTGGCTAGGTCTATGATAACCTGGGAAATCAAACTCCAGAAGATTGACCCACTCAGGGTTGATGTCACACGCCTGGTAGGGACGCATGAAATCAACCTCTCAGGGGTCACAGTCAACCCCCGCACTCCTCCTCCTTCAGCATGGACAGCCACTAAGTCAACTGCCAGTGTCGATTCTAACTACGCAACTGCTGTATCTGCATTTGACTTTCCCTAGCTGAGGCATAGCCTAAGACTCTCCTCCTGGAATTGCGGAGCTGGATGCAGGATCCCAGCAGCAGTCGCACCTGTGTCAAACGAGCAAAAATAACCTCTTTGCATCTGCTTGACAGTCCCTCTTTATTCATCCCAGAGTCACTTTAACTCTTTTAGCCCCAGCATCACACTGGGAACTTCGGTTCAGCTGACTGTCAGTGGCCCCAAATCTTTTTCCACAGCCAGAAACCCCTCCTCCTCCCCCCATGCTGTGATTACAGCCAGCATTCTTTGTGCCTCCATGTGCATGTTTCTCCCTAGCTGTGGTCAAGAGCGAGGCTGAAGGTCTCTAGAGGCAACGGGGGGCGGGGTCTGTCATGCTCCTTCTTCCTAAGATCCCACCCCTGTTCACTCCTCTCCAACCACTTCCCCGTCACTCACTCTTAAAGCTGGTAAGAAGGGGAAGGGCACACACCCCTGGACCCTCCATTCTATTCCAGAGCCCCTGGCCACATTAAAAACACCCTTTATTTGCTTGCACCCCATTCATCAAGCCATCCCAATTACCTTTGGTCCATGACCTGTGCTCTCTGCTATTTACCACTCAACCAACAGTTGAGGGCAGGGCAACATAGCAAAGTTGTTTCAAAATAACTGCCCTAACATCTACACAGCTGCTATTTCCAACTAATTTTGATACAGCAGTTGTCTTATTTCAAAATTGGTAAACTTCCTTCTATGAGAAAGTGCCGCTTTTGAAATAGCTTTTTCAAAACAGGGGCTTTTCAGACAGGAAACGGAGCCTATTTTGAAATAAGCTGAAGTGCATCCAAGGGCTCGATTTTGAAACAGCTCTGTGTGTCTAGACGCTGTATTTTGAAAGAGCTAAGTGCTATTTCCAAAAGCATTTCTGCGTGCAGCAGCATTATTGTGAAATAAGGCTGCTGCATAGACATACCCAGAGCCACCTACAAACTGTCAGTGATGGAGACTTAGGAGAGAAAATAGTTAAAGCTACTGCACAGCCTGCTCCACACAGATTTTTACATGGTTTTTAAAAACACACACACACCACAAACAGTTCCGGGGGCGGGGAGAGGATTTGTTTTTCTGTCCATCAACTTTTACCAGGACAAGCCCTAAATTGGTGCAGTTTATACCCTCCAGGATAAAAGATGCCTTAAATGGCTAGAGTTTATGCCCCTTCCTGTGCGAGACTGGGAAGACACATGCACCTTGTATGCTGAAGGACATTCTTGCTGGTGGGTAAACTATCAGAGGCCATGTCTAGATTGCAGAGACCTGTTGGCAAAAGGTACACAAATTGCACACCAGCATCTCCTGCTGACATTTACATCAGGAGAGGCTTTCCCCAACATTTAGCCTGTCCACGTGGATTCAAATGTCAGGAAGTCCCCCTCTGCCGAGACATCCCTTATTCCTTGCAGGACGAGCAAGGCAAGGATGTCAGCAGAACGCTCCCAAAGTGACAGACTCCTGCCGGGACCTCCAGTCTCCCAATAGAAGCCTGCAGTTTAGAAATAGCCAGAAAGAAGCAGATCAAGAACCAAATCTGGCTTCAACTCCCAGCCTTAACTCAAGCACAAGTTTGTTTTTAATCACTGCGCAGCTGAGGGGCCCTGAGAATCAACCTCTCTCGATGTCTTCAGCCCTCGAGGGGTTGCCTTTCAGGAAGGGAAGCTTTAGCCAAACAAGTCATGAGGCTCCACACTGGAGGATCTGGGTGAGCCTGAATGGCCCACGCTGTAGAGCATGGGTGTCCAACCTTTTGGCTTGCCTGGGCCACATTGAGTGAAGATGGTCTTGGGCTGCGTACAAAATATATAATATAGTTAATGTGTATCAACCACATAATAATGTTAAAAGTTTACGATCTTGTGGGGCCACATTACTAGCTGTCCAGGGCCGCATGCGGCCCGTGGGCCGCAGGTTGGACACGCCTGCTCTAGATGAAGGCAGCACAGATGTTCTCTGCGGAGTTTAGGACCAGACAGGATCATGAGATGAGCCAGTCTGAGCACTGTACAGCACAGGCCATTATACTTCACCCAGAACCCGTGTCCAACAGGCTGGGAGCAAGCAAACAATATAGGGTTTGGTGTGGTTAATTGTAAGGTGGATCTACCTGGGAACACCGGATGGAGGCTCCACTCTCAGGCTGGGGGATGCTCTCCCGGGAAGCTGTGACTTTGAAGACACCCACTCCCCAACAGTTTGCTGAACGGGAACGCCAAACAACGTCCTAAGTGCAACGCTGGGGCCAAAGAGCTAATGCCATCTTGGGATGTAGAGATTAGGGACTCAAGCAAGAGCAGAGGTGCTTTTCCCTCTGTGTTGGGCACCAGCACAACTGCTGCTGGTATCCTGGGGCCCACGATTCGAGGAGTAAGACGATAAGTCAAAGAGGGGTCAGAGAAGAGCCGCGAGAATGATTGAAGGGTTAGAAACCTGCCCAACAACAAGCGACAAGGAGTTCTAGCTTAACAAAAAGAAGGTGGGGGTGACTGGAGCCCAGTCAGTCCATACATGTGGGGAACAAACGGGGGCTCTTCAGTGAAGCAGAGGAAGGTTGGCCACTGGCTGGAAGTTGAAGCTACACAAATTCAGACTGAAAATAAGGGGTAAATTCATAACCATGGGGGCAACTGACCCAGAGCCATGTTCATTCCCCATCACTAGCAACGTTTGAAATCTAAATGCTCTGCTCCAGGGACTGCTTTGTGGCAGTTCTCTAGCCCAGGGTCAGACTAGATAATCACAATGGGGCCCCCCGGCCTGGGAATCCATGAAAAGCCATCTCAGACCTGAGAAGACCAAAACAATGCAAGTCAAAGACGAAGACTGGGAGACACAGAGATCCCACCAATTCCTGAGCCAGCCAATGCTCTCTTGTGGGCCTACATCCTAGGAATTTGTGCTGTGCAGCTCAGGAAACAGATGCCCTGATAATGGGGGAACAGCCCACACCAACCCAATCGCACCCAGCATGGATTCAAAGAGAATCCAGCCCAAGTGACTGGCTGGCAAGGGTGGCAGTGGTGGGGAAAACGTTTTCCAATGAAAAACTTCTAATGAGACAACAAACATTTTAGACTCATGGACTAAGATTTAAGATCAGGATGGCCAAAGAGTCTTATTTCCTGCAAGCCCTTGAACCACAAAACCTCATCCACCCACTTCTGAAACCTCTGGCTGAAATACTGAAGTCCTCAAATCTTGATTTAAAGTCTTCAAGTGACAGAGAATCCACTGTTTATTCAAACCGGCCAGTTTGAATGACCTGTGCCCCATGCTGCAGGGAAAGGTACAAAGCCCCTCAAGGCCTCTGCAGATGTGACTGGGGAGAAGATTCATTTTGTTTGGTTTTCCCAGAAAGTTGATATGGTCATGGGTGTTGGGTGTTTTGTTCTTTTAAGTCCAATTAAGCCCAATTTAGTTAGTGTTTTCCTGTTGGAAAGAGCCCTGAAAAAGAGGGGAAAGGCGATGAAAAACAGGCCTAGGGGAACCTCCCTTGGGGGGGGGGGGGGGGAAGAGAACCACCAATGTTTTGGCCATTGTAAAGCCTGGAAAACAAATTGCCATTTTGGCCCATTGTAATTGGCACCAACCAGAAGGCTCTCGACCAGGGATTCCCAAGCTTTTCTCTGCCATGATGCCCTTTTAGCATTACCATATTTCAACTTTGAAATACAGCTACATACCATTGCAGGGGTGTCCTTTTTCGTAAGTTCAAATAGGGTAAAGCTGTACTAGGGAACTCCTGCCCCCTCCTGTACTCTGTCTACCCATGGCCCACCATGTCCATCTTGTTGAGCTCTAGGGACTCAAACCAACCATGTAAAGTTCAGCAATTGAGGCAAAACTCCATTCTCTGAGCATCCCTATGTCTCCGATTGCCTGAACTGTTGCCTCTACTGGTATCTAGGAGGCATATTAATTTGATTTTTTTTCCTGCTTTGCTTATATGAATCCTGAACAGCATCAGTAAGGAGCCGTGATAGTTTGGTTGAAAGGGGCTAGTTTTAGCAAGCAATCCATACAGCTTTGCATGCTGTCAAGTATCAGAGGGGTAGCCGTGTTAGTCTGGATCTGTAGCAGCAACGAAGGGTCCACATCTGAAGAAGCGAGTTAACTCACGAAAGCTCATGCTCTAAACTTTTCTGTTAGTCTATAAGGTGCCACAGGACCCTTCGTTGCTACATACAGCTTGTAATTTTTGCAAGGTTCGCACTCTTGCAGATGCTTGATCTTCCCGTTTTAAGGATGCCAGAGGTCAGGGAGGAAAAATAGACACTTGGCCATCTGGTGTGTCAGGTTTTTGTTCTGCTTATTTGCAGCTGCAAGGAAGCGTGTGTGGAAAACCAGCTGGAACAGTCACCCCAATTCTATTGCTAACATCTGGTTAGATCCATAAAAAGGGTTGGTGGTTAAGGTCTGGAAAGGTCAGTGGTTGGTAAGGATATATCAGCAATATCCTGAGAAGTTGGTCGGGTGGGGGGAGCGATATTTTGAGAAGGTAGAGTTCTACCCTAGGTCAGAGGGGGTATAGAGCTAGCCTGCTATAACTGCAGTGTTCTTCCACGCATTTGGGTCTCTGTGTCAGAGAAGTGCCATTTCCATCTTATCTATGGTACCATTGTTATTCTCTTATACCTCATCCTCTCTCTTCCCAGCAGCTAAGAGCGATACCAGGATCCACTATGCAGCAGTAAGTATAATATCCCTAATTAGGGCCACCATATCTCCCTGTCCCAAATACGTGACGGGAGATGGTGGTGGCGGGGGAGCAGCTCCTGGCTCCACCAAGCCCTGGGGAGTCAGGATAGAAGCAGCAGGCCCTGGCCCTCCCTGGGAAAGAAGCAGGTACCCCCACTCCCCCCTACTTCTAAGGCTCAGGGAAGTGACCTACATGCTCTCTGGCCAACAGCTGTGCCTGTGCAGCTGCTGGCAGAAGAGGTCAGCGGAGGTGGTTCCAAACACAGGACATTAAATCCCTTTCTAAGAGATACGTTGGGTCACCTATACTGGACTATCCCGCCAAATACAGGCCAGATGGTCACCCTATATCCCTAATGTGTTAGATCGTGTGATTTGCTATTGTATTCAACCTATGAACCTAGCATTACCATTTCAACTTAAAAGTTAGTGAGTGAGTGTGTGTGTTTGTAAACCAATTGTATTCAAATATTAACTGAACTGAATATCGTTAAATTTGTATCTGCTTGCCGTCTCCCACCATCATACTAGAAAATAAACTGAGTGTTTTACAAAAGTGTTCCCTGTGTAATCCCTGGAAGTCCCAAAATTCACCTAATTATTGTAAGTTGCACAGGGAAAGGTACCAATCTTTAATTACTATTTGTAGTCACATTGGCAAGCTATGATCTCTGTGGTTAACAGAAGCCAGGAATGGACCACAGGTGAAGGATCACTTGGTGATTGCCTGTTCTATTCATTGCCTCTGAGGCACCTGGCATTGTTCACAGTTAGAAGTCCAGATTCTGGGCTAGACAGAGTCATAAAAGAGGCCATACTGGGCCAGACCTGTGTCCTCTCTTCCCCATTTAGCAGTCTGGTCAGGGAGGGTGGGGGACAGGTGTCACAGTCCCTGGTCTGGGTCAATGGGAGAAGTCAATGGAAACCAGCTAACATCTTAAGGCCATGTTTCTCCAAGTGCAGTCTCTCAAATTTGGGGCATCTGCAGTAAATGGGGGCCTCTGATGTTCAGAAGGGCCTGACACCTCCAGCTAGGAAGCACCAGCACCCTCTGAAAACCAGGCTTCATGCAGTCTCAGGTTGGGATGACCTTTAAAATACAGGGCACCACAAATCAATGGCTGCTTTTGGAACAGAACCATCCACCAGTCCCTCTCTGACACACACACACACACACACACCCTTTATCTACACATCGGCCCTTCCCCTCCTCTTGGGGGCTGAATTCAGCCAACTGCCATATAAGGGTTTGGTCTGGCCACTGATGAGGTCTGTTTATCAGAAGCCAAATTCTCATTTCAGCTAAATGGGAAAAGGGTGTGAAAATCCAGCTAACAAAATCCAGTGATCCATTTCTTCTCCCCCACAACCCTCTCCCCGGTTTATGGCCACACCAGAGCTCCTGTCTATCCACAGCCTGTGTACTGAGGAACCAGATCAGAGTTCAAGCCCATTCAGGAAGAGACACCAGCTCAATGGGGTGGTGGGTTATGAAGTCCAGTTGGCCCAGGTCAAGAGGCACTCAGCTGACAAGCAAGGAAATGAGGGATGCAGGTGGGTTCTCAGTCCCTGACACCTGTCCGTTTTAGCCCTGGGATCCGAGAGTCAAGCTGGGTTCTCCCCCTTTGTCTGTGTAGGTGGCCCGGGAAAGCCAGCCACTGCTCTTGATTGAGAGTGGCACATACTGCCATGTAAACAGCAGCAGATTCTGCTCTGGGATCTCAGCTCTGGTACCTGATTCTCCTTTACCGATACAACCCCTTCTAAGGCCCACTGATGCTGCCAGATCAGCACAAAGAGCCCTGCAAACAAGACTCAGCCCCTTGTGTCTCTAGCCCTGAGGGCTAGGAAGTCACCCTTCAGGTCAGGCATGGCCTGCTACTGGCTCCTGAGTCTACGCAGACCCTGACACCATTGTGCCGAGAGACAAATCAAACTGTTTTGCTGCTGATGTCTTCGGAGAAATCTGCTAATGAGGCTGGATGCATCAGGCATTAGAGTCATTCCCATGGAAACTGGCATGAGGGCAAAACCAACCGAATAGCATCACGATACACCAGAGACACAGACCTCTGTGCTGCCAGCTGGTGTGGGTGGGAGCAGATGACCAATGTCTGGTTACCGGGGAGGGCGAGGAACACTGCATGAGTTCTAGGGTCTGTGTCAGCATCAACTGGGTGGGACAAAGGGACATCAAAACACTGACCCCTTTCCAGCCAGCAGAGTGGGGCAATGCAACCTCTACCGCACTGCTCCCCATCCCCAGCACTTCCAAGCACTACCAGAGACAGACTGGGGTCAGCAACCGGTCCCAAGTGGAGGGTTGAAATTTGAGCTCTGTGTACAGGCTGAGTGCTGGGGATAATTTTTAAAGTCACAAATAGTCCTGTATATGACAGCTTCATGAATAAGAACACAAACTTTTCCCGGTTAGGGGCTAGTGGGTAGCACTAGCTGGTCTTTTATTAATCCCCAGGCTGCCTGGCTTTGAGCAAGGTCCAGGCTACATGGGGGAGGAGTGGGCAGAGCTGAGCTCTTGCCTTGTGTGCCAATAAAGAGTCAGTTCACCGTGCCGCTCTCGACACCCGTGCCAGGGATTGCTGACCCCTGCGTTAGGCAGATGAGGTGGATCTTTCACTGGCCCCGCTTCTGCGTTGGAACTTCTCCAGGCCCAGCTACAAGGTGGCACGTGTTGTGCAGCTCCAAAGCTTGTCCCTTTTGCTGGACAAAGTGGGTCCCATTAGCAAACCCAGCTGGGTGACTCTTATGCCCTAACCCTGCTGGTCCCAGGATAACACTGTGAACCCCCAAGATGTGCCTATTCGCTGCCACCCCTCCTCCCCAGATTGGAGCAATTCCCCCCACTTCATCCCTCAGTTTCGCTCCTGTCTCTGTCCAGCCCCCACCTCTTCCAACCAGCTGCAAGAGGAGAGGGGATCATTTGCCCTTGGCCACCTGCTGCCAGCCTCAAGCTTTGTAGGCCCCAGCCAGACTCTGAGCCTAGGGAGCTTTTGGAAAAGGGGCGATGTCTTTTAAACTGCCCTCCCAGGGTCATGGTCCTCCCCTGTCCCACCTGCCTTAACACAGAGAAGTTCCCCAGCTAAGGCTGCTGGCAGCAAAGGCACTCTCGGCCCATGCCTGGGGCTCCGGCTCTCCGAGCGGCTGCAGAACCAGCTTCCGTTTCAAAGCAAGCGTCCAGCCATTGGGAAAGTGAAGGAAGAGCTTGAAAACCTGAACAGAAGGTAATGGATGCCCTGGCGCTTGCCTAAGCCGGGAGAGTGCCTGAGCCAACTGCAGCTGCCTGGGTGGGCAGAGACCCCTCCCCTGGCTCAGAGGGGGAGCTGCCTTGGAATCCCAGTTGGGTGATAACACCAAGCCCCACACCTCTGGGGCCCTTTGCTGCTCTCTGCAACCATGGCTGTAACCGCCCCCCCCGCCCCTCAACTTCTTTGACTCAGACCTGTCCCAGTCCGGAGCATCTCTGCCCCCTGCCCCACCAATATTACCAGATTACAGGAGCAGCTGGGATGGGCCCAGTTAGGGGGGCAGGGCTGCCACTGTGCTCGGAGCGGGACAGATTCCTGCTCCAAGCCGTTTACAGGAACTCGGGACCTCACCAGTTGCTTTCCCGGGGTGCCTCATTAACCAAGGTGCATCCGTCTGTCCATCTTCTGCCCCTTGCTGGAAGCTCTCAGAGTGTCTGTTGCTGCTGTCCCCTGCTAGGGGGACTGAGCCTTGGTGTGTGTGTGTGTGTATAGCAAGGGGCATCCACCTTCGCTCCGATTCCCCACATCCACCTCCTCCCTAAGGCCAGAAGGGACTGTTCGATCAGCTCACCCGACCTCACACACAGCACAGGCTCCTCAGTTTCACCCAGGGCTGCCTCCACTGCACAGCCCAGTGGTGTCAGCCAAACTAAAGTGTCCTGAGCTCCTGGGAGACCCAACGGCTCTGAGGCAGAGACCAAGTGGGAGCACAGTGCCACACAGGGCCCTTCTGTACCAGGGAACTGACACGGGGAATCTAAACAGACATCCCGGGCTGCAGAGGAACCCAAACTACCACTTCCTCCCAGCCTGGCCAGGGAGCAAATTCCTTCCCACATCCAAATCCGAGGCCAGCTGGACTCTGAGCACATAGAGCCCTAGGGCTGGAAGAGACCTCAGGAGGGAGATTCCAGCCCCCTGCCTAAAGCAGGGCCAACCCTAACTAAATCATCCTGGACTTTGCCAAGCCGGGACATATAAACCTGTAGGGAGGGAGATTCCATCACCTCTCTCAGCAATGCATTCCAGTGCTTCACCTCCCACCTGGTGAAAGAGTCTTGTCCTAATGCCCAGCCTACATCTCCCTCTCCAACTTGAGCATTGCTCCTTATTCTGCTGTCTGTCACCACTGAGAACAGCCTCTGCCCATCCTCTTTGGAAACCCCCTCCCCCCGCCCTTCAGGAAGTTGAAGGCTGCTATCCAATCCACCTCCACTCTTCTCTGCAAGCTAAGTCAGTCCAAATCCCTCAGCTTCTTCTCATAGGTCAACATCAAGGCCACCCACAGGTAGGTAAAATTTGGCCCCTATTTGGGGGTCTCTAAGGCTGAGAGCACTAGGCCCTTTGAGGACACATGCAGGGACAGTCCCCATTTCACCCAGGTTACAGAACTAAGCTCCAGTGTGCAAGCCAGGGAGCCATGCTGTGCACTGCTGGAAAACCCCCCTACACACACACCCCACTGGCCAGGCAAACCTCTACTGCCACCAGGAGGGAGCTTTGCAACTCAACCCTGTCGCCCCACATTCAGGGCCACTCCCTGTGGGAGGCCCTCTGGGAATACGCCCAACTCCCACCCACCTCAGCATCCTCCTCCTCCACTTCTGGACTCAGCTCTGCCCACCCTAGCACCCCAAAATGAGGTCTCCTTTCTGTGCAGAGCACCTGTGAATGTCCCCTGCCTGCTCTGGGGCAACTTTGACCCATGTTACACCTGCACCATCCTGAGCTCATAGACTAAGGCCTGGAGGGACCACCATGCTCACCTGGGTTGCTCTCAGTGCACCTCATAGTCCAGAGAATCTCACCCATCTTCTCACATCACAGGTCCGTGTCTGGTTGAATCGCTGACATCCTCAGATCACAGTTTAAAGGCTTCAGCGTTACCTAGTCCAGAACACTTGTTGGGTGGTGGTTCCTGAATGAGCCATTGGATGAGTGCTATCTATTTCAAGCCTCAATTAATTGACCTCATAAGTAAATTTGTCAGTCTTTAAAGGTGCTATAGGACTGCTTGTTTGTGGTGGAGATAGACGAACAGGGACCCCCCCGAGCCTGTGTGTGTTCATGGCCCACCGATACCTGTTTGTTATTGTACCAACATTGACCCTTAAATAACTCCTCTTCCTCCCAGAAATTTATGCCTCTGTGTAGCTGGAGAGAGCAATGAGATCTCCCCACAGCCTTTGTTTGGTTAGGCTAAATCAGCCAAGCTCCTTAGGTCTCCTCTCAAAAGGGGGGGGGGGGGGGTCTCCACACCTCTGATCCTGCTCATAACCCTTCTCTGCACCCCCTCTAATGTGAATTTGCCTTTTATCAACAGAGGAGGCCAGGCCTGCACGTGGTACCATACCAGGGCCTGACACTTCCCCGCCTCTCCAGGAAATACCTCCCTGTATGCCTCCTAGGAGCGCATCAGCCCTTTTCATGGCCCCATCACCACGCTGTGCTTGGTCACAGTCAGCTCTTTGCCCTTCTCGGTTGTTTCTGCCAGACACATTCCCAGCTTATAGCAACAATTCATTTTAGCCATGCACTGGGGGGGGGGGGGGGCAGGGGACGGGCCTTCAAGTTATTAAATGTCATCCCAGTCCTCTTACTCAACACTTCTCAGGGTGGTGTGACTCCTAACAGCACCTCCCCTTTCCTCATCCACCCCGAGCCGCCCTCTGATTGGGGCCTCCCCCCCAACCCCCAGAAAAAACAAACCACAACCTTCACCCAGATTCTTTCCTGGATTGGCCAGCACCCTTCCTGGAACAGTTTCATTCATACCCAACTGGTCTCTGACAAAGGCAGTGGGGCCTAGTGGACAGCGCACCAGGCTAGCATGCAGGAGGGGGCAGTTCTAGCCCTGCTGGGTGATCTTGGGCAAGGCAGGTCCCTGTTCTGTGCCTTTGTTTCCCTTCTTGTCTAGCCAGGCTGACCTCTTTGGGACAGGGACCATCTCACACAATGCATGTACAGCCCCTTGCACAGCAGGGCACCATCTCAGCTCTGTGCCCTGCTGTTAAGCATGCTGTAATCTCTCCCCACTCTGCTCCCTGAGACACCCACAGGCCTCATTTGTCATGCTGGGGTCAAAGATCCCCAGTGTAACACAACTGGCTTTTATACCAGGGATCAAATTGGCCTTCTCCTCCCGACAGCTACACTTCACCCCACAGGCCGACATCTCCCTCCAATACGAGGGCAAATCTAGCCACAGCTCCTGCCTCGAGCTGCTTCACCTTCTCCCAAGCGCCCAAAGCCACCACTGCCACACAGACCCCCTTCCACCAGCCACCGCAGGAACCTCCTCCTCTGTGTCGTTATCAGGCTAGACCCTCGCCCCCCACCCCCCAGCTGCAATGCACCAACTGACAGCACAGATCCAGTTTAACATGGGAGAGGTCCACAGCAACAGAGAAGCTGCTCCCCCTTGGCTCATGGCAAGGTTGCCCAAGTTTCCTTTCCCCACCCCCCCACTCAGACTGGCATAGAAGAGGTAACCAGCTCTAACTCTCCGTGAAACCACAGGTGCTCTTCTGCTAACAAAGGAGGAGAACGGGACCTTGCACTGGGCACGATGGCTTCCGGACTGCCCATGGAGCCGCAAGCTGTTTATTGTGGCTTATTTGCGTTGCACTAGTGCCCGGCTGTGCAAGTCATAAACCAGGCCCCTGTGGTGCTAGGTGCTGCACAGAAGCAAAGAAACGGCACGCTTGATGGGACCTCGAGAAGTCACCCAATCCAGCCCTCTGCGCTGAGGCAGAGCCAAGTAAACCCAGACCAGCACAGACAGGGGTTTGTCCAACCCGTCCTTAATAGCATCCAATGCTCATGATTCCACAGCCTCCCTGGGAAGCCCAGTCCTGAGCTTCACTCCCCTGAGTTTAAATGTTTGTCCTAATGTCTCAACGAGATCTCCCCCACTGCTGATTAAGCCCGTTGCTTGAGGCATCAAAGTTTTTCCAACTTCAGTAACTCAGGCTTTTAAGATTCTATTGCAGGAGTCAGGGGCGGGTGTTCTGTGGCTTGTAACAAGCACATCAGACTAGATGCTCGCTATGGTCCAGACACTGTGGGCCAAGGTGTGTGGGGGGCAGGCAGCACCCCATGGGGGAGGAGCTCAGGGCAGGCAGCCTTGGACCCCCTCATGTACTCTCAGAGCCTCACGCCCAGCAGTGGCATAGCCCTCCACAGCGTTTTAGCGGCGGTGGCAGCTGGCACTGTGGGCCCTTTTGAAATGTCAGAACCAGAGGCTACTGCCCTTTCTGGCCCCCCTCCCGGACCCCCACATGAGCAGGCCTGCAATGGTCTCTTCTGGCCAAAGCTTAGGAGTCAAGTCAGGCATTCAGCCATGAGAGCACATGAAACCTCCCCAGAAAAACACTGGCAGCAAGGACTGAAAGAGGAACTTTTTAAATCAAGTTGCTTCATGCTACATCTGAACTGTTCGCATCAATGAGGCTGGCACGTCTGGCAATATTTGGTTTTGTCCTTGAAGGCCCAGCTCCAGAAGTCATGGGGATTAGCATCCTAGAACCCAAGGGCTGGAAGGAACCTCAGGCGGTGATCTAGTCCCGCCCCCTGCCTAAAGCAGGATCAACCCCCACTAAGTCACCCCAGCCAGGACTATGTCAAGCCAGGATTTAGAAACCTCTAAGGATGAAGAAAGGTGGTGGAATCCTGGCAACACATTTTAGTGCTTCACCACCCTCTCGGTGAGATAGTCTCCCCCCGCCCCCAGTATCCGACTTACACCTCTCCCACTGTAACTTCAAACCACTGCTTCTTGCTGTGCTATCCCTCACCATCCTCTTCAGAGCCCGCCTTGCAGGAGGTTGAAGGCTGCTATCAAACCACCCCTCAGGCTTCTCTTCTGCAAACTAAACAAGCCCAAATGTCTCAGCCTCTCCTCATAGGTCGTCACATGCTCCAGACCCTCAATCATTTTTGTCGCCCTCCACTGCACCTGCTTCAATGCGCCCACATCCTTTCTATACTAGGGGGCTCAAAACTGGACACAATACTCCAGATGTGGCCTCACTGAATAGAGCGGAAACAACCACTTCTCTAAATCTTCTGGAATATTGGGGTGCATTAGAAGCATTTCCATGAGCTATCCCAATATTAGCTTTCACTTAAAAGAAAAAAATTTAAAAAAAACAAAGCATTTTTAAAAAGGTAAAACCATTTCTTAAAGAATTAAAAGGCTGTGTCCACACTAGGAACTAACTTCAAAGTTAAGCCCTACTTCAAAAGCAGCCAGCAGAGAGTCTACACACATTTTTCCCTTACTTTGAAGTTAACTTGGGAACTTCAAAGTTGGAAGCCCAACTTCAAAGTCCTTACGCCGTTCCCAGGACTGGAGTAGTGTTGTATTTTGAAGTTATAAGCAACTTCAAAGTTATTTTTGTAGTGTAGACAAAGCCAAAGATGTCAATAGGAAATTTAAAGGTAACTCTCTAGTCATTTATCGGAGGGGTAGCCGTGTGAGTCTGGATCTGTAACAGCAACTAAGGGTCCTGTGGCACCTTATAGACTAACAGAAAAGTTTTGAGCATGAGCTTTCGTGAGCACAGACTCACTTCATCAGATGCATCATGAGCACAGACTCACTCCATGCAGAAAGCTCATGCTCAGAGTCTATTAGTCTATAAGGTGCCACAGAACCCTTCGTTGCTGTTTCTAGTCATTGTAATTTTAGTAAATAGCTTGAAATAATCATCTGAGAGCACCCAAAAAGCCTCAGGAACTGGAAGGCAGGTAAAAGGAACCTAAAAAAAAATGTTTTTACCATGGTAGTCATGAAGTTGTTTTTAATCTTAGTTAGGCATATGAATTATGTAGGGGTATTAGGTAGATGCCCCAATCAGATTTTGCTCCTTTGTAGCTACTTTAGAGTCGTTGGTTATTTTTCAATTGATTTGTTCCCATTTTTTAAGTCTTAGTGTGAACCTAATTATACCAGGATAGAATCATACAACTGGAAGGAACCTTGAGAGGTCATTAAGTCCCATTTCCTGCACTTGTGGCAAGACCAAGCACCATATAGACCTGGGTCAGCAACCCCCTGCACAGACACCAAGAGTGGCGTGTGAGCCCATTTGCATCAGCATGCGAAGCAGCAGCTCAGCCCCCTACCCCTCCTCCCCCATCCAGCCAGGAGCTTGCTCAAAGCTCGGCTACCTGTGGCTTAACAAAAGACCAGTTAATGCCACCAACCACCCCCTACGCAGTACAGCTCTGCTTCCTAATTTATTTATTAATGAAACTGGCGTCAGTAGGACTATTAGTGACTATGTTGTTTTTTTTTTTTTCTCCTTTTTTTGAAGTAGAATTAGAAGGGACCTTGGGGGTCACTGTGTCCAATCCCCTGCCCTTGTGGCAGGGCCAAGCACCAGCCCCCCTGCTTTTTTTTTCCCCCACATCCCTAAATGGCCTCCTCCAGGATCAAGCTCACAACCCTTGCTTTAGTAGGCCAATACTCAAGCTACCGAGCTATCCCTCCCCACAGGCACTCAGACCATACGTAGAGGTCAAGAGGTCAAATTTTGTCACCCCACCTCCAAAAGACTGATGCCTCTTCATTTAGGCCCTCCCTGACAGGCGTGTGTCCAACCCACTCTTAAACAGCTCCAGCAATGAAGATGCCACAACCTCCCTAGGCAATTTATTCCAATGCTTTACCACCCAGACAGGACGCTTTCCCTCGTGTCCAACCTAAGCCTCCCTTCATCATCGGCATCAACCATGGGCTCAGCGCCCATTGGCGTCTAACGCCACCCTTACTATTTCCTTCCATCTTTCCAGGTCCAGCGTGGAGTGGCTTAGTTTCTGTAGACTAGTTCCACACCAATCTACTACATCATCTACTCATTGTCTGTGGGGTCTGCCTCTCCTATTTGAGCTGTTCATTATACCAAAAACCAGGGACTTGATTTTTTGGTCATCATCCATTCTGCAAATATTCCTGAATAGCTGTAACTTCTGTTGTATCACCTTCTGCAGCAGGTTCTCTTTCAGCTGTACCTTCCTATGTAAATTCCTCACTGGTGACCTTCTGTATCTATCCTATTCTCTAACAACGCCTCTCAAACACCAATATCCGACTTTCATTGTTGCCCATTTCTCACATTCATACAACACGCTGCTGGATATACATGTTTTCAAAACACTCAGCATTGTTCCTAAGCTAAGCACTTTGCTTTTCCAGATCTTATCGCTGCCAAACTTCCTCTTGCTTTCGCTATTCTAGTCGCTATTTCCTTCTTATAGTCTAGATCATGTGTCATGATGCTCCCCAGGTATGTGAGCGTCTCTGCGTTCTTTAGTTCAATCCTGTCTACACTGATCTGCCTTCCTATTTCTTTATCTCCAGATACCATTGTTCTTGTTCTATCCATGTTCATGGTAGTCTGTACCACTTCCCTTCCTTGTTTAGCACCTGCACCGTTCTCTCTAGTGTCTCTTCATCGATAACTAAAACAACTACTTGAGGTTCACGGATTATGCTCATTCAGTGCACAGATATCCCATCACACACCTAGAGAGAATGTGATGGACAAGATCAAGGAAGGGGTACATGTGCATGGGATGAGAATTAACGACTCGTGGGTCGCAGATGATATAGTTATCCTTGAAGAAGATAAACCTCCCTTGCTGCAATTTAAGCTCATTGCTTCTTGTCCTAACCTCAGAGGTTAAGGAAAATAAATTTCTCCTTCCTCCATGTAACAAACTTTCCAATACTTGAAAACTCTTATGTCCCCTCTCAGCCTTCTCTCTTCTAGACTAAAGAAGCCCAATTCTTTCCATCCTCCCTTGTTAAGTCATGTTTTCTAGACCTTTAGTCATTTTGTTGCTCCCCTCTGGACCCGCTCATCCAGATCACTCCAGAAATGTGGCACCCAAAACTGAACCCAACACACATCAGGGCCCCCTCAGTAGCATTTGCTCAAAACACTCTCTTTCGTCTCTTTTCTCCTGATCAACGGATTAGAAAACTGCTCTCTTCCGGCCCCTAATTTATCCATGTCTTGCCTGGAGCATAGCACCCAGGTATTATAGTGGAGGACTCACCAGTGTAGCGCAGAACAATTAGCTCCCATAGCCGAGCCATGCATAAGTCCTAGAAACAGATGAGCCACAAACCTCACCACATTGGTAATTCACAGTCTGTGCTTCACTCCAACATCCAGATCCTCTTTCACATTACAGGCTCCCCTGCAAGCCAATTATTCCACACTTTTTCAATTACATGTTTGAGTTTTATCCTGAAGTTCATGTTTTACCGAAGAGGAACTTGGAGTCATCTACAGACTGCCGAGCAATTTTTTATGTTCAAATTCGAAACATTAACACATGGTTTGAACCAGGACACCAAATTACCTGGGCCATTATACAGACTCTTTTACATACTTTGTTTTTATCTGACTCTTGACTTCCCCCACTCCTACTGCCCCTCTGATTTGCCCACCTTGATTACAATTTTTCTGGTTTGTCAACCTTGATAACTATGTTTGGTTCTCTGTGCCTTAAATATCGAGTCTGTTCTGAAGAAGTGGGTCTGTCCCATGAAAGCTCACCACCTAATAAAGTTATTTTGTAAGTCTTTAAAGTGCGACTAGACTGCTTTTGTATCCTGAATGAGGTACTTTGCACTTGTCTTGATTGACTTTTCCTCCTGTTGACTTCAGGCCTATTCCCCTGTTTCTCAAGCTCATCTTGAAACCTAATTCTGTCCTCCAAAGTGCTTGCAGCCCCTCCCAGGTTGGTGGTATCAGCAAACTTTGTAAGTCACATTCTCTGCTCTATTAGCCAAGTCATGAGTGAAAATGTTGACTTGTACCAGACCCAGAAATGTCCTGTGTGGGGCCATGCTAGACACGCATTCCTCATTTGAGAGCAAGCTTTTGATAATGACTCTTTCAAACACTGTATAATAAATTTAAATCTACTCTCATAAGGCTGGGAAATGTGGAATGTGATCAGAACAGCTGTACTGATTCAGACCCTAGGTCCATCTAGATTTGTGGCAGGTTAGATTTAAAAAAAGTCTCCATGAGGGATGGTGATAAGTTCTGCTGTGAGTGCAGGGCAGTGGACTCCATGACCTCTCAAGGTCCTTTCCAGCTCTGTGAGATATGTACCTAACACAGTATCCTGTCTCTGGCAGTGGCTGGCACTTCAGAAAGCGTGAACAGAACAGGTAATTACCAAGGGACTCACCCCTTGTAATCCCTTCCAGTGCATGGCAGTCAGAGATTGAGAGAGACCCGGGGCATGGCGTTGAATTCCTGACTACCTTGTCTAACCGCCATTGAGGAACCTGTCCTCCGGAAACTTTTTACTTCTCTTGTTAAAGCCCAGTAATACTCTTGGTCTTCACAAGAAGAAGTTCTACAGGTGGACAGCTGCATGAAGTCGTACTGCCTTTTCTGGTTTAAGTAAGCCACCTGTTAGTCTCACAAAGAAAGTAACTCTTGGTTTTTGTGTTAAGTGATCAGGTAACTAACACGTCCCTATCTGCTTCCTCCACACCAGTCAGGATTTTATAGACCTCGCTCATATCCTCCCTTAGGTGTTTCTTTTCTAAACCGGGGAGTCCCAGCCTTTTAAAACTTTCTATGTATGGAAAGTGTTCCATTCCCTTAGTCTTCCTCAATACCCTTCTCTTCACCTTGTTTTTTTTTTTAAACAAAAAAAAAAAAAAACCACACACCCCACAAACCCAAAACAACACACACACACACAGTGTTCAAGGCATGGGCATACCAGGGACTTACACAGTTCACAAAAACTATCATGAGGGACTGGGTAAAAAGCCATCCTCAAATCCAAATGTCACATCCACAATTTCCAGATCCCATGCACCAAGCCAGCATAAATATATGTGGGGGAGGTGTTAGGGAGGTCCCTACCCCAAAAAGCTGACAATGGAACTAGGGCTTCTACAGCCATTTAAATAAATAAGCATTGCCAGAAGATATCAGAGCACTTTATAAAGGAGAGTAATATGTCTATCTCCATTTTACAGATGGGGAAGACTGAGGCACCAAGCAGGGACTTCGCTCAGAGTCACCCAGCAGGCATTTGGTAGATCCAAGAAGAGAACCCACGTCCACTCCAGGGATTAGCCAATGCTGCCTCAGCTGAGCACCTGCTCCCTAGCTTATGTGCATCCACTCACAGCTCCTGCATCAATACACTGCAATGCCCTTTGATAGGCTCTATCCCTCACAAGAAACTGTCCCACTCCCAGTTCCTCAGCTACACAAGCTTCCCCAGCAAAGATGGGGGGCTTCCCCACAAACACACATGCCTCCAGCCTTGGCCCATCCTCCCACACATGCCCCTCTTCCTATGCACCAGGGAGGACTGGCAGCAGGCCACATGCCTCTGAGGGATAGCCATTGGACTGAGAACTAGCATACAGCTATGGAATCCAGGCTAGCGCTAGGAAGGACACATGAAAGGCAGCATTACAGCCCCAGGACTCTGCCCAGAGCTCTTCTGGGCAAGGCAGGCAAAACTACAATAGGCTCTGCTTAGAGCCCAGGACTACACTGGAGAGGAGGAAAGGGGGAGGCCAGAGGAGAGCTGGAGGCAGGGAGGCATTCTAGATTCCCTGACAGAGACAGCTCAGCAAGAACAGGTGCGGCACAAGCCCAGAGAGGAATGATCAGCACAAGGATTACCACCCCCCTCCCAACACTACACAGGACCCCCAGCCAATCTAGGCCCTTAATACAGCCCAGAGGGAGCCAGCTTTCTCCTGACCTGGCAACACATAACAACAGCACCACTACCTAGTCTGGCTTCAGACTATTGCCTCAGTTTCTCCTTCAGTTCCAGGAGAAATCACATGAATGCACTTTCCCCCACTGCCAGGGGAGAGCTCACCACCCCCTCCCAGCATCTCTCCAGGCACTTCTTCCCAGGCATCACTGTTAGTTCAAACAACACTCCCAAAATAGGACAAAGCTCACCTTCAACACAGGCCACTAGAGCTCCAAGATCTTCCTTCTGAGTCCACCAACTGCAACCCCTTTCACTTGCGCCCTCTTAGCGTGTTAGAGAAAACACCTCACCTGCTTCCTCTCAGCTGGATTTGATATACTGACCACACCTGATTGGTCCAGGCCCCTGCACCTTAAAAGCACAAGCTACCCCTCTACAGAGCACTTGTCAACTTAGTCACTTATGTGAACCACGGTTGCAAGTAGGTGCCCTCATCATGGACCAGGACCCCCGGTGCTAGGAGCTGTACATTGTCCTTGCTATTAGGTGTATTACAGTAGTACCTAGGTGACCCATCACAGCCCAGGATCCCTTTGCATCAAGAGCTGAACATTTTTATGCCAGTTGAATTAAAGTAGCACACTGCTTTGAAGCCCATTCAGCTGTGCTTACATAGCTACTAGGATATTACAATAGCATGTAGACACCCCAGTCACAGTGCCGCACCCCGCAGTGCAAGGTGCTGTACATTTGTATTGTAAGTCTATGAAATACAGTAGTGCCCCAGATGGCCCCAGTCAGGACTGGATTTGCAGTTGGCACAGGAGGCATGTGCCTCAGGGTGCCAGTGTTCTAATAGCAGGGATGTGCTGCTCAGTGGTTAGAGCACTGACCTCCTAAACTCGGGGGGGGTTGAGTTTGATCCTAGTTTAGGCTGCAAATGTATCTTGTGATAACGGCTTTCAGGTGGCACCTAAATGTGGATTAAAATTTCTGTGCTGCAGCAGCCCCAGCGTGCAGCTTGGGGCTTCTGTACTGGCTGCTGTTGTTCAGGGCTTCTGGTCGTCTATGCTCCTGCTGGGGCAACTGGGCTCGGGACTTCCACTCCTACCAGGGCTCTGAGCACTTGGCTCTGGGCTTCTGCTCCATGCCCCCAGCTGGGCACTTGGGCTCAGGGCTTTGCCCCCCTGCATCTCACAGCGCCACTCAGCATCTGGGTAGAGGATTCCGCTTCCTGTGGCTACTGCTGCCCATTTTTCTGGGAACCCCCAAAGTGGCCAGGGCCTCTACGCTCGGGCCAGATGTAGGCTGGGGAATACTGACGGTGTAAAGTCAGCCCCGCCCACAGTCAGGGCCCGGGACACCAAGCCCTGTACAGACACAGAGCAAAGCTAGTCCCTGTTCCAGAGAGCTCCCAGTAAAAGTCTTGCTGACCTACACTGGCTGCGCCATCGCCCCAGCCAGCCAAGGAAACAGCCGATAGCCACAGAGGCATGGGAAATAACCACAGGCTGCTTCCCAGACCCCCTGATCTCGGAGGCAGAAGGGCCCCTTGAGATCATGCAATCTGACCTCCTGTATAGCCCAGGCCAGGGAATCCTGGCAAGCACCTTCCGCGTCCAGTCACAGGCTGTGTGCTTAAACCAGCAAAAATCAGCTCTCCAAGGGATCGTGCAGGCAGCAGAGGGGAGTGCAGGTCTAATCCCAACTACAGGGGCTGGAGGTGGGGAGAGATCCCCTGCAGTTGTAGAGACCCCCTATTCCCATCCAACCACTTCGCACAAGTCAGCCAATGGGACTGGCCCAAAAGATGATGTCATGCCAGGGGAATCCCTAACAGCTGAGAGAGAGGCAGGTGTCTGGGGGACACAGCAGAGCAGTCCATCCGGCAGAAGGCAATGGTCTCTCTCTCTCTCTCACACACACACACACGTTTCTAGAGCCCTACGAACCACAGATATTTACGGTGCACTTTTGCGGGCACCAGTTTTGCATCTGCATGGGGGATCTAGGCATTGCGTTACAGATCACAACTTTAGGGTCCCAGTTTAATACAGTGGGGTAGGAGAGTTCAGCACCCAGCCCTCCGTGCCATCAGCCTGCTGACGTGTCAGTCATGGCATCCTTGCTAAATGCTCGCTTCACTGATACCGTGCCCTTGTCTCTGTTGTACGCACCTCTGGGGTCAGGCTGGAAGCTCGGGGGCTGAGGCTGTGTCTGACTCCAGGGCTGCACCCCAACTCGGTTAGTGTGTCTGTGCAATGCCTGGCATGTTGGGGCCCTGATCTCAGTTATTGTGATGGGGCTCTGGTCACTGTGTGTCTGGGCAGCGCCCAGCCCGACAGGGCCCTGATCTCGGTTGCTGTGTGTCTGGGAGACACCCGGCCTGATGGGGCCCTGATCTCGGTCGCTGTGTGTCTGGGAGCACCCAGCCCGACGGGGCCCTGATCTCAGTCACCGTGCGTCTGGGTGGCACCCAGCCCGACAGGGCCCTGATCTCAGTCACTGTGTGTCTGGGCAGCGCCCAGCCCGACAGGGCCCTGATCTCGGTCACCGTGTGTCTGGGTGGCACCTAGCCTGATGGGGCCCTGATCTTGATTGCTGTGTGTCTGGGGGTGTCCGGCCCAACGGGGCCCTGATCTCAGTCACTGTGTGTCTGGGGGCGCCCAGCCCGACGGGGCCCTGATCTCGGTCGCTGTGTGTCTGGGCAGTGCCCGGCCCAATGGGGCCCTGATCTCAGTCGCTGTGTGGCTGAATCATAGAATACTAGGACTGGAAGGGACTTTGAGAGGTCATCGAGTCCAGCCCCCTGCCCTCATGGCAGGACCAAGTACGGTCTAAACCATCCCCGATAGACACTTATCTAACCTGTTCTTAAATATCTCCAGCGATGGAGATTCCACAACCTCCCTGGGCAATTTATTCCACTGTTTGACCACCCTGATAGTTAGGAACTTTTTCCTAATGGCCAACCTAAGCCTCCCTCACTGCAGTTTAAGTCCATTGCCTCTTGTTCTATCCTCAGAGGCCAAACAGAACAAGTTTTCTCCATCCTCCTTATGACACCCTTTTAGATACCTGAAAATCGCTATCATGTCCCCCCTCGATCTTCTCTTTTCCAAACTAAACAAACCCAATTCTTTCAGCCTTTCTTCATAAGTCAAGTTCTCTAGACCTTTAATCATTCTTGTTTCTCTTTTCTGGACCCTCTCTAATTTCTCCACATCTTTCTTGAACTGCGGTGCCCAGAACTGGACACAATACTCCAGCTGAGGCCTAACCAGCGCAGAGTAGAGCGGAAGAATGACTTCTCATGTCTTGTTCACAACACACCTGTGAATGCATCCCAGAATCACATTTACTTTTTTTGCAACAGCATCACACTGTTGACTCATAGTGGACCACAATCTAAATATAACTCCTAGATCCCTTTCTGCTGTAGTCATTCCTAGACAGCCTCTCCCCGTTCTGTATGTGTGAAACTGATTGTTCCTTCCCAAGTGGAGGACTTTGCATTTGTCCTTATTAAACTTCATCCTGTTTACCTCAGACCATTTCTCCAATTTATCCAGATCATTTTGAATTTTTACCCTATCCTCCAAAGCAGTTGCAACCCCTCCCAGCTTGGTATCATCTGCAAACTTAATAAGTGTACTTTCTATGCCAATATCTAAATCTTTGATGAAGATATTGAACAGAACCAGTCCTAACACAGACCCCTGAGGAAACCCACTTGTTATGCTTTTCCAGAACGTTTGAGACCCATTAATAGCTACTCTTTGGGGAACACCCGGAGCTACGGGGCCCTGATCTCAGTTGGTGTGTGTCTGGGCAGCTCCCAGTGTGATGGGGCCCTCATCTCGGTCACTGTGTGTCTGGGCAGCGCCTGGCCCGACAGGGCCCTGATCTCGGTCTCTGCGCATCTGGGCAGTGCCCAGCCCACAGGGCTCTGATCTCAGTCACTGTGTGTCTTGGGGCGCCCGGCCCGACAGGGCCCTGATTTCCATCACTGTGTCCCTGCACAGCACCCAGCAGAATGGGACCCTAAACTTGGTGTGACAGAGAAGGTGATTTCCTGCCTTGGCCTGGACAGCCCTTCCTGAATTAAACTGAAGTATTATAGAAGTTCATTGTATTAAAAATGTGAATATTTATTTACCATTGTGGAACGCTAGGTAACTTTTCCAGGCGGGAGGCATGACTAATGGAAACTCTGGGAAATGTTATGAGAATCAAAGGGCTGTTTCAGACAATGACCAAGACAAGAATGTATTTTTAAGTTAATTTCCCAGGAAAGCCCTAGGCTGAGGGCTCTGGACATGTATTTTCTCCAGCTGTGCCCAACATTGAGCCTTCCAAAGCTGCATCTCATTTCCCTCTCACCTGAGGGCGACTTTAAGCCCTAAAGGCTGTATAAAGAAGCACCTCACAGATTCCCGGGGTGCTCATGCTGACCTCAGCTGGGATGAATTTGTGACCACAGAAAACCTGTGTAGCGTTTCAAGGACTAACCAGCCTGAGCCCTTGTTGGGAGGTCCCTGGTAGCTCACCAGCAGGTGGGTTCTTTGAGCGTTTTGTCTCCAATGCTTTCACCGTAAGAATCCAGGAGCTTGCTTTGGAAGTAGAGCTGGTGGCCAAATGGTGGGCAATCCCCCAGTTGACAGGCTCAGAGGGAGAAGCAGAGTGGGCTGGCTGAGGCTGGCTGGTAAATTCACAGCAAAGGCAGGGGACTGCAGTATGGAACATGCCCTTGGCCCCAAAAGCAGGAGAGAGACAAGCCTGTGCCTCAGGGAGGTGGCAGCTCACCAGGAAGAGGCCTGAGAGAAGGTGCCTTAGGGACTGGAGGTGGAGAGTACAGATGCAGCTAACCTGAATTTAGGGATTGCGCAGCACCTGGTGCAATGGGATGCTGGAATCAGCGTGTCTGGGTGGCACCTGGCCTGATGGGGCCCTGATCTCGGTTGCTGTGTGTCTGGGCAGCGCCTGGCCCGATGGGGCCCTGATCTCGGTCACTGTGTGTCTGGGCAGCACCTGGCCCGACAGGGCCCTGATCTCGGTCACTGTGTGTCTAGGGGCGCCCGGTGCGATAGGGCCCTGATCTCGGTCGCTGTTTGTCTGGGCAGCGCCTGGCCCGATGGGGCCCTGATCTCGGTCACTGTGTGTCTGGGCAGCACCTGGCCCGACAGGGCCCTGATCTCGGTCACTGTGTGTCTAGGGGCGCCCGGTGCGATAGGGCCCTGATCTCGGTCACTGTGTGTCTCTCCAGCTTCCATCATGCTGGCCGATGCAAAAACACAAATGGCAGTGCGTGCCGCACAGAGCTCACAGATTAAATAGATGGGGGGAGAGGAAACTGAGGCAGGGGTCAGGCTTGGGATTTCGCTCATGTTTTCACAGCAGGTCTACGGTAGAGCCGGATGTGGAGCCTGGGCTTCCTGGCTTCTAGCCCAGTGCCCTTCTCACAATGAGTCCTTCCATGACGTGAGACCCTTTGCAGAGAAAGGGTCACAGTTAAACTTTCTCGAGGCTCCAGGTCTGAGTCTATGGTGTCCCAGGCCGAAATACACAAATATCTCCACTGGGACTGGCTCCTATGGCGATCTGCCAGCAGTGGGCCCTTGACACCCAGCCCCCTATGGACCTCCCTGTCCACCCGCCATCGATCGCTCCCTGGGGACTGCACCTGTCTCCTGTAGGGAGAACAGGCCCACAGGTGGCCACTGTCCGCACCAGAAGAGGAAGGCAGAAAATAAGACCCCTGCCCTTGTACCCAAACATTACAGCCCCCGAGCTGAGTCCACAATATACACCCTCCAGATCCCAGCCCCCGCACAACACACAAAACCCTCCCGTCCCAATCCCAGCCCCCACACAACACACACAACCCTCCCGCCGCAAATCCCAGCCCCCTGCACAACACACACCCCCTATAGACCCCAATCCCAGCCCACAATGCAATGCTCAACCCCTCCATCCTCTGAACCGAGCCCACAATGCAACACATACCCACTCCAGCCCCCCACACACAGCCCACAACACGCTCTCCCCTAGTCCCCTTACACGACACAACACAAGCACCCTCTCACCTGTTCCCCACCTGCGACACAACACATGGCTGCTTCAGCCCCGATCCCAGCCCACAATACACACCCCCACTCCTCCAACCCCTTACCCCAGCCAACAACACAACACACTGACCCTTCTGGCCCCCAGTCCTGGCTCACAACAGACAAATACTTGCAACGTCTTGTCCTAACCCACAACACAATACAATATACACACTCTCCAGTGCCCAATCCCGGCCCACAGCACAACGCACACAACCTTTCAGCCCCCAGTTCCATCTCACAACACACACACTCTCCTGTCTCCCGTCCCAGCCAATAATGCAAGGCGCAATCCCTCTCACGTCACGGTGTCCGACACGCTCCCCCTGTGCCCCATGTGGAGAATGGGGAAGCAGATTGTGGCGCATGCGGGTCCGACTGTGGCTTGAGCTGCGGCACGGCCGATCCTCGGGTGCCGCACGGCGGCGGCGGCTCAGTAGCTCAAGCACCGCGTGGCTGGCTCAGGTGCCGTGTTGCTGGAGCCGCCCAGCCACTAGCTGAGCTGCCCCGAGAGCCGGGCGGCCCCCGAGCCAGCCACGTGGGGCCTGAGCTCCCGAGCTGCCACCGCCGCGTGAGCCCCCAGAGCCACCACCCGAGCTGACACGTCGGCTCTCGGCGCTGCGCGGCTCGGGTGGCTCAGCTCCGGCGAGTTGCTGGGGTCAGGGGCGTAGGGTGCCTGGCGGAGGCGGGGGGGTAGGACAGGACGCCTGTCGGGGGAGGGCACGTGGCCATCGGGTGTCTTCCTTTTGGAAACCGCTGCTCTAATGCGTGAGCCCAGCCCAGCCCGCAATGCCCCAGCCCTGCATGCTCCTTCTTCCACCTGCCGGTACAACGCACCACTCTCCAGTCTCCAATCCCAGCCTGAACACACCCTCACTCCAGCCGCCGATCTCAGTCTGCAACACAATGCACGCACCCTCCCCGCCCTGAACCCAGCCCCCAACACAACACACACACACACACCCTTCAGCCCCCAGCACTGACCCCTTCCATCCCCTAACCCGAGCCCCCGCTGCACACCGAACCAGCCCCTCTTCCAGCCCCCAACACAACACACAACAGGGCTGCCAAGTGTCTAATCACACAGCCCCAAAGGCCTGTGCTCTGCTCATTCCCTGAGAGCCCCCCACCTCCCTGTCCAACCCCCACCTCAGGCTCTGGTTGGCTCCTTCCATCCTCCCTCTTTCCTTCACTCACCCACCCCCCACCCTCGGTCACTTTCCCTGGGCTGGGGCAGGAGGTTGGGGTGCTGGCTCGAGGCTAGAGCCAAGGGGTTCAGAGTGGGGAGGGGGCTGCGGGCTGAGCCTGGAGCAGGGGGTTGGGATGTCAGAAGGGGTGTGGTTCCAGGAGGGGGCTGGGGTGCAGGTCAGGAGGAGGCTGGGGCAGGGAATTGGGGTGCAGGAGGCAATTTGGGGTGCTGGCTCTGGGAGGGGGTTGGGGTGTGGGTCAGGAGGGGGCTCCAGGCTGGGGCAGGGGTTGGGATGCAGGAGTCAGTTTGGGGTGCTGGCTCTGGGAGGGGGTTGGGGTGTGGGTCAGGAGGGGGCTCCAGGCTGGGGCAGGGGTTGTGGTGCAGGAGGCAGTTTAGGGTGCTGGTTTTGGAAGAGGGGTTGTATGCAGGTCAGGAGGGGGCTCCAGGCTGGGGCAGGGAGTTGGGGGGCAGAAAGCAGTTTGAGGTGCTGGCTTTGGAAGGGGGTTTGTGTGCAGGTCAGGAGAGGGTTCCAGGCTGGGGCTGAGGTTTGGAATGTCAGAGGGGGCTTCAGGCTGGGGCACGGGGTTGGGGTGCAGGAGGCAGTTGGGGGTGCTGGCTCTGGGAGGGGGTTCAGGTGTGGGTCAGGAGGAGGCTCTGGGCTGGGGCAGGGGGTTGGGGTGCAGGAGGCAGGTTGGGGTGCTGGCTCTGGAAGGGGGCTCAGTTCCCTGTAAGCTCCCAGCAAGTAGCAGGCTATCAGAGGCAGCGCAGGTGGGGAGAGGGGAGTCCTCTCTCCCCACCCCCAAGGAGTCCTCATCCTTGGCCCCACCTCACAGCCTTAACTCCCAGCCAGAACCTTCACCCCACACCCCAATCCCCTGCCCCAGGCCTGAGCCCTTCCCCAAACCCTCAGCCCCAACTCCAGCCCAGATCCCCTCCACATCGGTACACATGGACATACCCATCCCGCACGTGGACTTAAAACATTAGAGGAACACTGCCTGGGGCTGGCGCTGGCGCTGGGGTTCAGGCTCCAGGGGGACCAAGACAGGCTCCCTGCCTGCCCCGGATGGGGCTGGTACAACCCTGCAGCCCCTTCCTCCAGGTACTGCCGCCACAGCTCCCCTTGGCCACTGTTCCCCACTCCAGACGTGGGCACTGTGGAGTCCGTGCTTGGGGCTGGGGCACGACGTGCAGCCCCCCTGCCTCCCCTGGCCCCCACCGCAGGGATGTGCCGGCTGCTTGTGGGAGCTGTGCAGGGCCCCGCTGCACCGCAGAGGTTTGAACGCCGGACATCTCCCAGGAGCTGCTGGGAGACACCCGGCGGTATGGGATCCCTGCCACACACACCGGTCCAGTCCCCCATCCCGGCCCACAACACACCCCACACAGCCCCCGACTGCAGCCCACCACAAACTCACACACCACACAGTGCCTGATCCCAGCCCACAACACAACCCACACTGCCCTCGATCCCAGCCCACAACACAACTCACACCCCACACAGTGCCTGATCCCAGCCCACAACACAACTCACACCCCACACAGTGCCTGATCCCAGCTCACAACACACCCCACACAGCCCCCGACTGCAGCCCACCACAAACTCACACACCACACAGTGCCTGATCCCAGCCCACAACACAACTCACACCCCACACAGTGCCTGATCCCAGCTCACAACACACCCCACACAGCCCCCGACTGCAGCCCACAACACAACTCGCACCCCACACAGTGCCTAATCCCAGATCACAACACATCCCACACCCCACAAAGCCCACGATCCCGGCCCACCACACACCCCACACTGCCCTCGATTGCAGCCCACCACACAACTCACACCCCATACAGTGCCTGATCCCAGCTCACAACACACCCCACACAGCCCCCGATTACAGCCCACCACAAACTCACACACCACACAGTGCCTGATCCCAGCTCACAACACACCCCACACTGCCCTCAATCCCAGCCCACAACACAACTCACACCCCACACAGTGCCTGATCCCAGCTCACAACACACCCCACACAGCCCCCGACTGCAGCCCACAACACAACTCACACCCCACACAGTGCCTGATCCCAGCTCACAACACACCCCACACAGCCCCCGATTACAGCCCACCACAAACTCACACACCACACAGTGCCTGATCCCAGCTCACAACACACCCCACACTGCCCTCAATCCCAGCCCACAACACAACTCGCACCCCACACAGTGCCTGATCCCAGCTCACAACACACCCCACACAGCCCCCGACTGCAGCCCACCACAAACTCACACACCACACAGTGCCTGATCCCAGCCCACAACACAACCCACACTGCCCCCAATCCCAGCCCACAACACAACTCACACCCCACACAGTGCCTGATCCCAGCTCACAACACACCCCACACAGCCCCCGACTGCAGCCCACCACAAACTCACACACCACACAGTGCCTGATCCCAGCTCACAACACAACCCACACTGCCCACAATCCCAGCCCACAACACAACTCACACCCCACACAGTGCCTGATCCCAGCTCACAACACAACCCACACTGCCCTCGATCCCAGCCCACAACGCAACTCGCACCCCACACAGTGCCTGATCCCAGCTCACAACACACCCCACACAGCCCCCGATCCCAGCCCACAACACAACTCGCACCCCACACAGTGCCTGATCCCAGCTCACAACACACCCCACACAGCCCCCGACTGCAGCCCACCACAAACTCACACACCACACAGTGCCTGATCCCAGCTCACAACACAACCCACACTGCCCTCGATCCCAGCCCACAACGCAACTCGCACCCCACACAGTGCCTGATCCCAGCTCACAACACACCCCACACAGCCCCCGATCCCAGCCCACAACACAACTCGCACCCCACACAGTGCCTAATCCCAGATCACAACACATCCCACACCCCACAAAGCCCACGATCCCGGCCCACCACACACCCCACACTGCCCTCGATTGCAGCCCACCACACAACTCACACCCCATACAGTGCCTGATCCCAGCTCACAACACACCCCACACAGCCCCCGATTGCAGCCCACCACAAACTCACACCCCACACAGTGCCTGATCCCAGCTCACAACACACCCCACACAGCCCCCGACTGCAGCCCACCACAAACTCACACCCCACACAGTGCCTGATCCCAGCTCACAACACAACCCACACTGCCCTCAATCCCAGCCCACAACACAACTCACACCCCACACAGTGCCTGATCCCAGCTCACAACACACCCCACACAGCCCCCGATCCCAGCCCACAACACAACTCGCACCCCACACAGTGCCTAATCCCAGATCACAACACATCCCACACCCCACAAAGCCCACGATCCCGGCCCACCACACACCCCACACTGCCCTCGATTGCAGCCCACCACACAACTCACACCCCATACAGTGCCTGATCCCAGCTCACAACACACCCCACACAGCCCCCGATTGCAGCCCACCACAAACTCACACACCACACAGTGCCTGATCCCAGCTCACAACACACCCCACACTGCCCTCGATCCCAGCCCACAACACAACTCACACCCCACACAGTGCCTGATCCCAGCTCACAACACACCCCACACAGCCCCCGACTGCAGCCCACCACAAACTCACACACCACACAGTGCCTGATCCCAGCTCACAACACACCCCACACTGCCCTCAATCCCAGCCCACAACACAACTCACACCCCACACAGTGCCTGATCCCAGCTCACAACACACCCCACACAGCCCCCGATCCCAGCCCACAACACAACTCGCACCCCACACAGTGCCTAATCCCAGATCACAACACACCCCACACAGCCCCCGATTGCAGCCCACCACAAACTCACACACCACACAGTGCCTGATCCCAGCTCACAACACAACCCACACTGCCCTCGATCCCAGCCCACAACACAACTCGCACCCCACACAGTGCCTAACCCCAGATCACAACACAACCCACACCCCACAAAGCCCACGATCCTGGCCCACCACACACCCCACACTGCCCTCGATTGCAGCCCACCACACAACTCACACCCCATACAGTGCCTGATCCCAGCTCACAAAACACCCCACACTGCCCACGATCCCAGCCCACAACACAACCCACTCCCCACAAAGCCCACGATCCCGGCCCACCACACACCCCACGCAGCCCCCGATTGCAGCCCACCACACAACTCACACCCCATACAGTGTCTGATCCCAGCTCACAACACAACCCACACTGCCCCCGATCCCAGGCCACAACACAACCCACACCCCACACAGCCCCCCATCGCAGCCCACCACAAACTCACACACCATAGAGCCCCTGATGCCATCCCACAACACAACCCACACAACCCCTCATCGCAGCACACCACAAACTCACACACCACACAGCCCTGGATTCCAGCCCACAACACAACCCCTACCCCCTCCAGCCCCCTATTCTGGGCCACAACCCAATTCCCATCCAGCCCCAGCTCCTGGTCCACAACCCAGCTCATGCCTTCTCCAGTCCCATCCCAAACCATATAATAAACATTCTCCAGCCCTGGTCCCAGCCTATTACACAGCACACACCAGCTCTAGTCTCTGTTCCAAACCAACACTACAACACCTACTCCAGCCCCAACTCCAGCTCACAACAGAACACACACACAGACACACACACTTCCAGCCCGTTCCCACCCCACAACAGATATACTCCAGCTGTGTTCTCAGCACCCTGCACAACACAAACTCCCTCCAGCCACCGATCCTGATTCGCAACACAACACCCCCCCCTCCAGACTCCAAACCCACCCCACAAAACAATACACACACCCTCCAACACCCACATCCAGCCCACACCATAGACACCCTCCAGCCATGGTCCCCACCCAAAGCACAACACATACACCCTCAGCCCTGGCTCACAACACAACACACACACAGCTCCAGCTTCTTATCTCAGCTCAAAACACAACAACACACCCTCGTGCACCCGGTCCACGCCCACAGCACAAGGCACACACCTATCCAGCCATTGACCCTGGTTCACAACCCACCCCCTGCCAGTAGTGTTCCCTCTCACGTCTGCCATCCCACGCGGAATAAATTTTGTTATGTGCACCAAGGCTTGTACGGATCTGCACCACCAATAGACACACAAAGGGCTGCTGGCAGTAGGTGCTCTGCTAAACAGCTGGGCGACATTCCAATCCCTCCTGGGCGACTGCCCGACCTCTCAGCTGACAGGGAACACTGCCCACCAGCCCCCCTCTTCCAACCCAGAACACAACCAGGCTTCCACTAGCCCCTTATCCCAGCTTACTACACAACACACACACACAAACACACCTTCAGCCCCGCTCCCGGTCCACAAAACAATGCACACCCCCCCCGCCCCTTATCCCAGCCTGCAATACAAACGCACGAACGCATTTCACCCCAATCCCAGCCTGCAACACACCACACACACCACTGTTGAGCCCCTGATCCCAGCCCCCAACAAACACCCCTTTTCCAGCCCCCGATCCCCGCTCACAACATACCTGGCGTCCAGCCACTGATCCCTGCCCACGACGCGACACGGACATCCTCCAGCATTGGCCCTGGCCCACGATGCAGCACCCCCAGTTCCAGCACCCCCCCCACCAGCCCTCAGCACCAATCCCAGTTCACAGCACCCCCCCACCAGCCCCTTCTTCCAGCCCACAACACACCACACACAAGGCTGCCAAGTGTCTACTCACACAGACCCAAAGACCTGCGCTCTGCCCATTCCCTGAGGCCCCCCCTGCCCCCCATCCGCCCATTTCCTGAGGCTCCATCCTGCTCACTCCTTCACTGGGCTCTCCCCTACCCTCAGTCACTTTCACCCAGGTGGGGCAGGGGCCTGGGGTACAGGTGGGGTGTGGGGTTCAGGCTCTGGGAGGGAACTCAGGGCAGGGACAGAGGGTTAGAGTCTAAATTCCCTATGCCCCTCCCCTGACCCCTATCTTTTGTAGAGAGAGAGGGATGGTGGGGGGTGTCCTCTCTCCCCACTGCAGCCCCAGGGCAGCCTGTACCCCAAACCCCACTTCCCTGGCCCCAATGCAGAGCCCCTGCCCCCAAGCTCCCTGCCCCAACCTGCACCCTGAACCCCACATCCCCAGACCCACCCAGTAGCCTGCATCCCCAGCTGGAGCCCTGACCCCTCCTCTAAGCCTAATCCCCTACCTCAGCCTTGAGCCCCCTCCCATACGCTGCACCCCCTCAGCCCCGCCCCACCCCTTCTAGGTACACATAAATGTATTCATTCCATGCCTGGACAGGAACACTCAGGGGAACCCTGGCTGAGGGCTCAGGGTGGTGAGGGCTGCAGGCTTCAGCTGGCTGGTGCTTCCCTCGGGCAGCTCCAGGTTGGTCTAAGGCAGGTAAGTCCCTGCCCAGTGCTGCTCTCTGCAGTGCCTGGCACATCCCTGGGGGGGCGGGGCTTCCTGTGCCACCCCTGCCTTCAGGCACCAGCCCCACACTTCCCATTGGCTGCTGGCCCCTCTTCCCAGCCAATGGGAGATGTGGAGTCCATGCTTGTGGTGGGGGCAGAATGCAGGCCCCCCTGCCCTCCCTCCCACCCAGGGGCCAAAGGGATGTGCCAGCTGCCTCCAGAGGCTGCGTGGGGCCAGGCCAGGCCAGGCAGGGATCCTGACTTAATCCCACTGTACTGCTGGAGTCCTAGCCACTGACAATCTCTCGCATCAGTGCAGCAGCCTAGGGGAGAGCGAGCCCAATTCCAGGAGACACCCGCCCAAGCTGGGCAGGTTGGCAGCCCTGATACATACACCAGTCCAGCCCGTATCCCATGATCACAATACCCACAACCCCTCCAGCCCCCATCTTGGCCCACAACACAAACTAAAACCCCTCCAGTCCCTGATCCTGACACACAATACAACCTACAACACCTACAGTTCAAGATCCTGGCCCACAACTCTCCCCACAATCCTTCCACTCCAAGATCCTGGCACACAACACAACCCACACCCCATCTAGTCCAACATCCTGTCCCAAAACGCTACTAGCAATCCCTCCAGCCCCCATCCCAAATCACAACAAACTGCACCTCCTCCAGCACCTTATCCCAGCCCCCAAAACAGCACACCCTGATCCCATCCTAAAACACAGCATACGCACCATCATCCCAGCCCATAACACAACACACACCTCCAGCCCCTGAGATTAGCCCACATCACACACACCCCCATGCCCAGCTCCTAGCCCACAACACTCACCCTGTACAGCTACTGATCCCAGCCCACAACACAACACAACACACACACCATGAGCCCCACACACAATACAGCACAACATACACATCATTATCCCATCCATGACAAAACACGCACACCCTCCAGGTCCTGATTGTGGCCCATGACACCACAAACGCTCGTTTAGTCTCTAATCCCAGCCCACAACACAACATGCAAGCGTGTCAGTTCCAGTCCTATCACAACCCTCAACACAACACACATCCCCATCACTGATCCCAGCCCACAACACAAACCCCCAGCACCTCCCTCCCATCCCAATCCCTGAAACAAACTCTCCAGCCCCCGATTCAGGCCCACAATGCAACATGAACCCTCCAGGCACAGATCATGAGACACAACCCCCAGCCCTTCCTCCCCACCACTGCCATCTAACCTACAACACACCTCAGATCCTAGTTCACAACACACCCCTGCTAGCCTCTTCTTCAGCCGTGTCTACACGACGGCGATCTTCTGAAAGGTACCGGGGGGTAGCCAAGTTCGTCTGTATCGTCAAAAACAAGAAGTCCTGTGGCACCTTGTAGACTAACAGATATTTTGGAGCATGAGCTTTCGTGGGTACAGACTAAGCATGTCTCTGCCCACGAAAACTTGTGCTCCAAAATCTCTTAGTCTATGAGGTGCCACAGGACTTCTTGTCTTTCAAAAGATGATCTTCTGGGAGTTCTTCTTCCGGAGGATCGTATCCACACACAACAAAGCGGCTTGACTGAAAGATCGACCTGCTCCTTCGATGGAGGCTGTCGACGCAGCCCCGGCTCTTTCGAAAGAACGGGGCCAGGGATCGAAAGATCCGGCGCCGTGAGGACCACGGTTTCGAAAAAGGGCCCGCGGAACGTCTACACGCGCTTTTTTCCAAGAGAAGCCGCGGTGCCTGATCCGGGAGCGGAAGAGGGCGTCTGGCAGAACCGCTGTGCTCTTTCGATTCCGGGTGGGAACAGCGCATTCTGGGCGTGGACGGGCCGCACGTCCTTTAGAGAAAGGGCCTGATTTTCCAACAGAACTTGCTAGGGTGGACATGGCCTTCAGCCTACAGTACACGGCATGAAGCCCTCTGCCGCGTCCACAGCCCCTGCAGCCCCATATCCCCCTCCAGCGCCTGATCCCACCCCACAACACAACTCGCACCCCCTTCCACTTCCCAGTTCTGCCCTGCAACACAGCACAGACCCGCCCCAGCCATGTGCTTAGCCCACAACACAACATACACACCAGGCAGCTCCTGATTCTAGCCCACAACACACCATACCTCCTCCAACCTCGATGTCAGTCCACAACACACCTCCCATCCCTTATGTTAGCTCAAAACACATCTCACACCCCTCCAGCTCCCCATACAATGCAAACACCCTGCTAGCTCCTGATCCTGGTCCATGACACAACACATACAAGCCTGCACAGCCCCGTATCAGTCTGCAACACAACGTACCCTCCAGCCCTCGATTCCAGCCTGCTCCACAACGCACACACCAATTGAGCCCTAATCCCAGCCAGCAACACAAAAAAAACACCACACCAGCCCCTCATCAGAACCTTAACACAACACACACACCCCTTCAGTGCCTGATCCCACACAATGCAGATCCCCTCCAGCTTCCGATCCTGCGCTGCAGCACAACACTCCCCTCTCCAGGGCCTCACCCCTGCCTATAACGCACTCTCTGCAACCCTGATGCAAGCCTGTAACAGAAATCACACCCCCCCACAAATGCAGATCCCAGCTCACAACGTAACACAAGACACCCCCTCCATCCCCTTATCCCAGCTCACAACACAAAACACATCCCTCCAGTCTCCAGTCTTAGCCCGTAACACAACGCACACAACCCTGCACTGCCCGTGCCCAAACCGTAACACAAGGCACACACCCTTCCAGCCCCGGATCCCAGCCCACAACACAACGCACACACTCAGGTCAGATGACAGGGGCAGCAAGGGGGACAGGTGCACAGGGACCTGACCTTTCAAAGGGGCCCGGAGCTCTGGCCGCTGCTATTGTGAACTGCCACAGCAGTGCCATTGTGCATGGCCCGAGGGGGTTGGGCACCACTGCTAAGGGCTGGCTGCCCTTAGCTCCGCCCCTTCTGCCCTGGGCCCCGCCCCTTCTGCAGCATGGAGCTGGGCTTCCCTCCCGGCTTAGCCCACGGCAGCTGTTGGCCCCGCTACACACACACCTCTCCAGCCCCAACTCCCATTCCACAACGCACACCCCACCCCGGCTCCTAGGCTTGGACCACAACTCAACACACACACCCTCCAGCCCCGATCTCAGCCAACAACTCAAACCACACATACCTGCTAGGGTGGCCAACCGAAAAATCGAATGCCCTTGCCCCGCCCCTTCCAGAGGCCCCGCCCCCCTCCATCCATCTCTTGCTCTTCCCCCAAATTTCACCATGCTGGGCAGAGGGCTGGGGCCAGGGATGAGGAATTCAGGGTGTGAGAGGCAGCTCCAGGCTGGGGCAGGCACACAGGGTGTGATGGGAGGTACAGGCTCTGGGTTGGGGGGTGCCAGCTGCACGGTGAGGCTGAAATGAGTGGGTCAGGAGTGGGAGGAAGCCCCAGGCTGGGACAAGGGCTTGGGGTGCAGATAGGGTGGTTGAGGGCTCCAGCTTGTGATGCAGGCTCTGGGATGGGACTGGGGGTGAGGGGTGCAGGGTGTGGGAGGGGGGCTCAGGCATGGCCAGGGGCTGGGGGTGAGGGGTGTAGGAGAGGACTCAGGCCTGGGCAGGGGGGTAGGGGTGCGGGGGGGGGGCCCTGGCCTGGGGCAGAGGGCTGTGTTTTGGAGGAGGTGCGGGCTGCTCTGGGGTGGGCCATGGATGAAGAGTTGGGGGTTCAATGGGAGGCTCCAGGCTAGGGCAGAGGCACAGGTGTGGGAGCAGGCTCTGGGAGGCAGTTTGAGTCTGGGGCAGAGAGTTGGGGAACAGTGGGGACAGGGCGCGGGCTCCGGCAATGAGCTGGGGTGCGAGAAGGGACCCAGGATTGGGGTGGGCAGTTGGCACACAAGCGGACATGCAGGCTGCAGGCTCTGGGAGGGAGTTTGGGTGAAGAAAGGTGCACCAGGCTGGGGGTGCCAGGGGGTGTGCAGGATCCTGCTGGGGAGGAGGGATTTGGCGCACAGGAGTGGGGTTCAAGGCTGGAGCAGGGAGTTGGGGCACGGAGGGGTTGCGAGCTCCGGGTGAAACTCACCTCAGATGGCTCCCAGAAGTGGCCAGCACTTCCCTCCCGCTGCGAGGTGGGGGCACAGACAGGTGGCTCTGCACATTGCCCCCACGCGCCGCACAGCTCCCGCAGGCTGCGTCTCCCAGCCATTGGGAGCTGCGGAGCCAGCGTTTGGGGTGGGGTCCGAACCCAGAGCCCCTGCGGCTGCACCTCTGCCCAGAAGCCAGAAGGAAACAGCAACTCAGCAGGTCAGGAGCCGCTCAGTGGCAGGGCAGGGAGGGAATGCGCCTTGCCCCTGCTGCACCCTTGGGCTGGTCAGCACTGCAGACCCAATCCCCCAGGACCCCCTCTTGACCAGGTGTTCTGGGGGAGAACCAGCCCCTGGTGACCCTGCAACTCTCCCATCTCGGGTGACCACATCGCCCTATGGCAAATATGGGGCACCGGCCTCTGCGGGTGGGGAGCTGCTGCCCCAGGTCAGGGCTCCTCGGCAGTCCCACGGTGAGGCACCGGGGAAGGGGGCTCTGCAGCCTCCCAGCAGCGGGGGCCAGGGAATGTGGCAGCCGCCCCACAGACGGGGTCCCTGGCAGCAGTGGCTGCTGCACAGGGGAAGGGGGCAGCCGCCCAGTGGAGGAGCTGCCCTGCAGCAGGGGCTACCTCTCTGAGGTGTGGGATGATGGGGCACGAGGCAGGCGCTCCGCGGAGGGGCTGCTGCCCCGAGAACTTGCGTGCTGGGGAACAGGAGACCCGCAAAATACGGGCCAATTAGCCCATTTACTTAAAAATGGGACACCTGTGAGGCAGCCTAAATAAGGGAGAGTCCTGTAAAAAATGGGATGGGCCGGTCACCGTACTCCGATCCCCTATTCCAGCCCACAACACAACGCACATCTCCAGACCCCGATCCCAACCCACAGCACAACACACACACCTTGGTCCCAGCCCTCAACACAACACAAACGCCTTCCCACCTACAATCCCAGCCCACCACACAACATGCACACCCTCCAACTCCTGATCTGAGTCCACAACTCAGCACACACACACACACACCCTTCCATCCCCCGATCCCACCCCACAACTCAACACACACACCCTTCATCCCTCCCATCCCAACCCCCAACTCAACACACACACTCTTCATCCCCCGATCCCACCCCACAACTCAACACACACACGCTTCATCCCCCCATCCCAACCCACAACTCAACACACACACCCTTCATCCCCCTGATCCCACCCCCCAACTCAACACACACACGCTTCATCCCCCCATCCCAACCCACAACTCAACACACACACCCTTCCATCCCCCCGATCCCACCCCCCAACTCAACACACACACCCTTCATCCCCCCATCCCAACCCACAACTCAACACACACACACTTCATCCCTGATCCCAACCCCCAACTCAACACACGCACCCTTCATCCCCCCGATCCCACCCCACAACTCAACACACGCACCCTTCATCCCCGATCCCAACCCCCAACTCAACACACGCACCCTTCATCCCCCCGATCCCACCCCACAACTCAACACACGCACCCTTCCATCCCCCCGATCCCAACCCCCAACTCAAAACATGCACCCTTCCATCCCCCCGATCCCACCCCCCAACTCAACACACGCACCCTTCATCTCCCCGATCCCACCCCACAACTCAACACACGCACCCTTCCAACCCCCAACTCAACACACGCACCCTTCATCCCCCCGATCGCAACCCCCAACTCAAAACATGCACCCTTCCATCCCCCCGATCCCACCCCCCAACTCAACACACGTACCCTTCCATCCCCCCGATTCCATCCCCCAACTCAACACACGCACCCTTCCATCCCCCCAATCCCACCCCCCAACTCAACACACGCACCCTTCCATCCCCCTGATCCCACCCCCCCCACTCAACACACGCACCCTTCCATCCCCCGATCCCACCCCACAATTCAACACACACACACACACACCCTCCCATCCCCCAATTTCACCCCACAACTCAACACACACACCCTTCATCCCCCTGATCCCACCCCCCCAACTCAACACACGCACCCTTCCATCCCCTGATCCCAACCCCCAACTCAATACACACACCCTTCCATCCTCTGATCCCACCCCCCAACTCAACACACGCACCCTTCATCCCCCCGATCCCACCCCACAACTCAACACACGCACCCTTCCATCCTCTGATCCCACCCCCCAACTCAACACACGCACCCTTCATCCCCCCGATTGCAACCCCCAACTCAAAACACGCACCCTTCCATCCCCCTGATCCCACTCCCCCCACTCAACACACACACCCTTCCATCCCCTGATCCCACCCCACAATTCAACACACACACACACACCCTTCCATCCCTCAGTCCCACCCCCCAACTCAACACACGCACCCTTCCATCCCCCGATCCCACCCCACAATTCAACACACACACACACACACACACACACACACACCCCCTCCCATCCCCCAATCTCACCCCACAACTCAACACACACACCCTTCATCCCCGATCCCACCCCCCCAACTCAACACACGCACCCTTCATCCCCCCGATCCCACCCCACAACTCAACACACGCACCCTTCCATCCCCCTGATCCCAACCCCCAACTCAACACACGCACCCTTCATCCCCCCGATCCCAACCCCCAACTCAACACACGCACCCTTCATCCCCCCGATTGCAACCCCCAACTCAAAACACGCACCCTTCCATCCCCCCGATCTCACCCCCCAACTCAACACACGCACCCTTCCATCCCCCCGATCCCACTCCCCCCACTCAACACACGCACCCTTCCATCTCCCCGATCCCACTCCCCCCACTCAACACACACACCCTTCCATCCCCCGATCCCACCCCACAATTCAACACACACACACACACACACACCCCCTTCCATCCCTCAATCCCACCCCACAACTCAACACACACACCCTTCCATCCCGATCCCACCCCCGAACTCAACACACACACCCTCCCATCCCCTGATCTCACCCCACAACTCAACACACACGCCCTGGTCCCAGCCCATTAAACAACACAAACTCCCTCCAACTTACAATCCCAGCCCACCACACAACGCACACACACTTCCATCCCCTGATCCCAAAGCACCACACAACACACACACCTGGTCCCAGCCCCCCCCCCCGCACCCCACGAAACACACACCCGTCCTGCCCCAGATCCCAGCTCACAATTCAACACATCCACTCCAATCCCTTATTTCAGCCTGAACACACCACGCCTCCTCCAGCATCAGTTCCCAGCCAAGACACAACCCTTCCCCAGCAACCTTTATCCCAGCCCACACCAAACACATTCTGTGACCCGCTAGCCCAGCACACTTGGGTTGCCAACTTTCCCAATGCACCAAACTGAACATCCTTGCCCCGCCCTTCCCTGGGCCCCCCTGAGGCTCCACCCCCCTCCACTCACCCCCTCTCCCCCCGCCCCGTCACTCCTCTCATTCACCTGGTCAGGGCCGGGGGTCCAGGTGCAGGAGGGGATGAGGGCTTCCGCTGTGGGTGTGAGCTCTGGGTGGGGCAAGGGATTTGGGGTGCAGAAGGGGGCTCCAGGCAGAGGCAGATGGGTGGGAGGGCGGGTGGGTTCAGGGGTGGGGGGGGGCTGAGGGGTTTGGGTGGCAGGAAGGGCCCTGTGCTAGGGCTGGGGGGGGACAGAGGGGGGGTGCAGGAGTGAGGCAGGGGCTGAGGGGTTTGCGAGGCAGAAGGAGCTCTGGGCTTGGGTAGAGGGGTGGGGGGTTCAGGGGTGGGGGCTGAGGGGTTTGGAAGGATGGTGCTGCTCCAGGCTGGGGCAGATAGGGGTGTGTGTTTGGAGTGGGGCAGGACTGAAGGGTTTGGGAGGCAGGATGGGGCTCCAGGCTGGGTCTGAGAGGTGGGGGTGCAGTGTGGGGTGGTGCAGGGTGGGGCAGGGCTGGGGGAGGCGGTTCGGGGGGGCAGGGCTGAGGGGTTTGGGAGGCAGTTTGGGGTGGAGTGGGGCTGAGGGGTTGGGGGTGGGGTTTGAGGGGTTTGGGAGTCAGGAGGGGCTCTGGGCTGGGGTAGAGGGGTGTGTTCAGGGGTGGGGGTAGAGCCAGGGCTGAGGGGTTTGGAAGGAAGGTGCTGCTCCAGGCTGGGGCAGATGGCGAGGTGGGTACAGAATGGGGAGGGGCTGAGGGGTTCGGGAGGCAGGAGGGGCTCTGGGCTGGGACTGAGGGGTGAGGGTGCAGTTCAGGGTGGGGTGTGGCTGAGGTGTGGGGGGGGGAGTTTGGGGTGGGGCGGGGATGAGGGGTTGGGGGTGGGGTTTGAGGGGTTTGGGAGTCAGGAGGGGCTCTGGGCTGGGGTAGAGGGGGGTGTTCAGGGGTGGGGGTAGAGCCAGGGCTGAGGGGTTTGGAAGGAAGGTGCTGCTCCAGGCTGGGGCAGATGGCGAGGTGGGTACAGAATGGGGAGGGGCTGAGGGGTTCGGGAGGCAGGAGGGGCTCTGGGCTGGGACTGAGGGGTGGCGGTGCAGTTCAGGGTGGGGTGGGGCTGAGGTGTGGGGGGTTTGGTTCAGGGTGGGGTGGGACTGAGGGGTTCAGGAGGCAGGAGCGGCTCCGGGCTGTGGCTGGGGGCACGGTATGGGGTGGGGGGAGCGGTTCGGGAGGGGGTGAGGGGTTTGGGAGGCAGGAGGGGCTCTGGGCAGGGCTGTGGGGGGTGGTTCAGAATGCCAGGAGGTTCTGAGTCTGGGCAGCAGGGAGCTGCGAGGGAGGAGGTCGGCTCCAGGCGGGAGTTTGGGTGCCAGAGGGGCCTCCGCAGGTCTGCCGACTGGGAGCACAAAGGGGGCAGTTGCCCCCAGGCCTGGTGTTTCACAGGGGCCTGGAGCTCCTGACGTTGCCATTGCTACTTTGGCAGAAGCAGTGGCAGTCAGAGCTCCAGCCCCCTTTCAAATGCCACAACTGTCAGGGACTGGGGTTTGGGGCAGTGTCCTGGGATGGGCGGCACTGAGGGGTGAATGCCCTAAGCCCCGCCCCTTCTGACCTAGGCCCCGCCCCTTCCAGGGTGTGAAGCCCCCCTCCACAGCTGCCCCCGGGCCCATGGCAGCTGTTGACCCCATTGGGCCATAGGAGGTGCTGGGGCAGAGGCATGGTGTGTAGGAGGGGTTTCAAGGTGCAGGCTCCAGGCAGTGCCCCCCCCAAGTGATGACATGTCCCTGGGCTCCTAGGCAGAGAGCTCTGTGGACTGCCACCACCTGCAGGCGCTGTCCCAGCAGCTCCCACTGGCCACAGTTCCCAACCAATGGGAGCAGAGGAGCCGGTGCACAGAGCAGGGACGGGACAACACACAGAGACCCTGTGGCCATGCTTCTGCCTAGGAGCCAAGGGAATGTCGCTGCTTCCAGGGAGCTGCAGAGAGCTGCCAACCCTGTGCCAACTGCACTCTGAATGACCCAGTCAGCAGTGCTGACTGGAGCCACCAGGATCTCTTTTCAACTGGGCAGGCTGGTCACAAGCTGGACACCTGGCAACCCTCCAGCCCACAACACAACACACACCCCCTCCAGCCCCTTATTCTGGCCTGCAGCTAGGGTGGCCGACTCTCTGGGATTGCCTTGAAGTTCTCCAGGACATAGAGATGAATCTTTAATTAATGGCAATGTCATGTGATGAACCTTTGGGAACATGTCCAACCAAAAGGGACAGCTTGATTCCTCCGAGTCAGATATATGCCTAATAATCCACCAGAGGATGGTGCATGACTCTCGAAGACGAGCCAGCGAATAAGAATATCAGGGGAATTACAGACCAGACAGCTTAATCTCTCTGCCAGGAAAAACAACACAGAAAATAATTAAGGAATCCATTTGCAAACATCTGGAAGATCATAGAATCCCTGGGCTGGAAGGGACCTCAGGAGGTCATCTAGTCCAGCCCCCTGCTTCAAGCAGGATCAACCCCTACTAAGTCATCCCAGCCAGGACCTTGTCCAGCCGGGACTTAAAAACCTCAAGGGATGGAGAATCCACCACCTGTCCCAGTAACACATTCCAGTGCTTCACCATCCTCCTGGGGAAGTAGTTTTTCCTAATATCTAACCTACACCTCTCCCTCTTCAACTTCTGACCATTACTCCTTGTTCTGCCATCTGGCACCGCTGAGAACAGTTTCTCACCCTCTTCGATAGAGCTCCCCTGCAGGGAGTTGAAGGCTGCTATTAAATCACCCCTCAGTCTTCTCCTCTGTAAACTAAACAAGCCCAAATCCCTCAGCCTCTCCTCACAGGTCTTGTGCTCCAGCCCCTGAATCATTTTTGTTGCCCTTCGCTGAACCTGGACACAATATTCCAGATGTGGCCTTGCCAGTGCCAAATAGAGGGGAACAACCACTTCTCTAGATCTGCTCGAAATGCTCCTCCTAATGCACCCGAATAAACCCCGTTAGCCTTCTTGGCTACACGGGCACACTGTTGACTCATATCCAGCCTTTCATCCACCATAACCCCTAGGTCTCTTTCCATCGTACTGCTGCTGAGCCAGTCGGTCCCCAGCCTATAACAATGCTTGGGATTCTGCTGCCCCAGGTGCAGGACTCTACACTTCTCCTCATTGAACCGCATCAGATTTCTTTTGTCCCAGTCCTCCAATTTAACCAGGTCACCCTGGATTCTCTCTCTTCCTTCCAACATATCCACCTCCCCCCCTAGTTTTGTGTCATCTGCAAATTTGCTGAGGGTGCAATCCAGTCCCTCATCCAGGTCATTAATAAAGATGATAAACAATATAATAATATTATACGGGATAAGTAACAGCATGGATTTGTAAAGAACAAATCATGTCAGATCAATCTGCAAGCTTTCTTTGACAGGATAACAAGCCTTGTGGATACAGGGGAAGTGGTAGATGTGGTACACCTAGACTTTAGTAAGGCTTTTCACAGGGTCTCACAAGACCTTCTCATTAACATACTAGGGAAAGACAACCTAGCTGGAGCTACTAGAAGATGGATGCATCACTGTTTGGAAAACTGTTCCCAGAAAGTAGTTACCTATAGTTCATAGTCTTGCTACAAGGGAATAACAAGTGGGGTTCTGCAGGTATCCATTCTGGGACCAGTTCTGTTTAATATCTTCATCAACCATTTACATAATGACATAGAAAGAACACTTTAAAGTTTGCAGATGATATCAAGTGGTGAGGGGTTGCAACTGCTTTGAAGTCCGGGATTATAATTCAAAATGATCTGGACAAACTGGAGAAATGGTCTGTGGTAAATAGGTTGAAGTTCAGTACAGTCTGATGCAAAGTACCCCCGTTAGGGAGGAAACAGCAGCTGCCCGCGTACAAAATGGTAAATGACTGCCAAGGAAGGAGTCCTGTAGGAAGGCATGCAGGGGGTCAGAGTGTGCCACAACTATGAGCCAACCGTGTGATGCCATTGTTAAAAAAGCAAACGTGATTCTAGCAGGAGTGTTTTAAACAAGACCCAAAAAGTCGTTTTTCTGCTCTACTCTGCGCTTATTGGGCCTCAGCTGGAGTAGTGTGTCTAGCTGTAGCCAGACAGCCAGCCCCCTCTCAGGCCAGCATTGCTGGGAACACAAGGGAGCCAAAACAACAGGGCACTTAACATAAATTCCAGCACAGCCTTTGAAGCTGTGAGAAGCACAGGTGTGCTGCTGCAATGTGCCTCTGGGAACATATACAACGATTAGGCTCACAGCAGACAGAGAAGCTGTGACAGACATGGCTCTTAGCCCCTACTAAATAACGTGATGCACACACACCCACATCCTAGGTGGGAAAATATTTACCCTAATAAAAGAATGTCCAGTAGTCGAAACTTATTGTTTCTCTCCCTTGCAAGTGTAAACTACTCTTGCGAGAGCTGGCGTCACCCAGACAGACCAGCCCCAATTTGGCATAAGAAAGGAGAAAGAGAATAAAGGAGTACAGAGGTATAAGTATGGGACCTACAGCACCATGATTTTTGGAGTGCTTTTCACTATCTATCTGCTGGTCAGATAAGTGACAGCCTCCCAAGGCTTCTGCAGCTAAGAGGGTCCCTGAGCCTTGTCCCTTATTCGTCTTTCCGCGGAATTGAGTGACCGATCCTGGCTTGGCACCGCTGGAATCGAGAGATGCAAGGAGGGTAAGAAGCACCCACACCTGATCTCCTATCTTTAGTGTACACATATTTTGAAATAGAGCTCTATACTTTGTTTTCTTTCTTTGGGATTGTGGCTTCAGTTTTGTAACTTGTTTGTGTGTGTAACATCTATACATTTAAATAAGTAGGCACTAGCAACTTTGTAACCACATGATTAGAATCTAGTTTAATAAATTTTGGTAACCATTTGTGCATAAGCCTGACTTGTTTTCTCTGGGTTACTGTAAAGCAGCCAACACAATTAAAGAACCTCAGCCGTTTTGGCAATAAAGCCTGGCCATTAGGTGAGAGTACTAAGAGCCTAGCGTTGAGTTGTGCCGCCTCCACGGGGCAAACTCTTGGGGCGCCTGTCAGTCAATCCTGACTGCCCACTGCGAAGGAGCTCTGAGCTCTAGCAGTTAAAGTCACGGGTGTGGAAAGGCTCTTAGTGCTGCCATTGGGGCACCTGTCAGTCAGTGTTGACTGCCCACTGCGAAGGAGCTCTGAGCTCTAGCAGTTAAAGTCACGGGTGGTTAGGACCTTGGGGCATCCGTCAGCCTAGCCCGGGCTGCCCGCCGCGAAGGGACAGTGCGTCCTAGCGGTTAAAGTCACGGATGGTATAAAACGGGCATAGCTGGCACCTCACCAAACATCCTTGGCCATCGGCTAACAGATTCTAGCTATGGGTGTCACATTTCAGGAAAGATGGGAACAAACTGGAGAAGGTCCGGAGGAGAGCAACAAAAATGACGAAAGGTCGAGAAACCACGACCGATGAGGGATGATTGAAAGAACTGGGTTTGTTTAACCTGGAAAAGAGAAGACTGAGAGGAGACACGAGAACAGCTTCCAAGTATCTAAAAGTGGCTACAAGGTGGAGGGAGAAAAATTGTTCTCCTTAATCTCAGAGGGTAGGAGAAGCAGCAATGGGCTTAAATTGCAGCAAGGAAAGTCAGGTCAAACATTAGGAAAAAAACTTCCTCACAGTCAGGGGGTTTAAGCGCTGGAACAAATTGCCTTGGGTGTTAAGTTTCCTTAACATGCACAGCCATGCAGCTGCCTAAAACCCACTGCAGCTCCATTCTGGGGCTGGGGAAAGGGTCCCCTTTGAGCCACGGCTGCTCTGTGCGGGGGCTGAAGAAGGGGTGCCCCCCAGACATGGCAGCCTGTTGCTGGGGTCAAGGAGGGCATGCCTCCTCTCCAGCCATGGCAGCTCAGGGCTGGGGACAGAGGAACATGCCTTGTCCCCTAGCCATGGCGCACAACTGCTATAGGGCAGCTGCTGCCAGGGAACATGTGCCCTCTCCCAGCCCATCCCTAGCCTAGCCTGGACATACCCTAGCCGGGGGACAGGCACCCTTCTCCTCGCTCCAAGCAGTGGTGGTGAGAGGGCTGGTGGTAGTCCTCCCTCCCTGGGGCAGCCTGCACCTCAACCTCCTGCCCCAGCCCTGAGCCCCCTCCCACACCCCAACCTCTTGCTCTCACCCCCACCACACACCGTCCATGTGCAGAGAGTGACTTTTGTCATGTGATCTATCACCTCCTTATTAGTGCCCATAACAAAAGTCACTCAGCACATGGGCATACAAAAATTACACAGAACACTGCTGCGGAGGTTGTGGAATCTCCATTCCTGGAGAGGTTTAGGAACAGGTTAGTCAAACACTTGGCAGGGATGATCTGGATGGTGCTTGGTCCTGCCGTGAGTGCAGGGGGCTAGACTTGATGACCTTTTGAGGTCTGAGAAGACAGAGGGGACCTGAGAGTGGTTTTCAGGTACTTAAAAGAGTGTTACAAGGAGGAGGGAGAAAAATTGTTCTGCTTGGTCTCCAAGGATAGGACAAGGAGCAATGGGCTTAAACAGCAGCAAGGGAGGTTTAGATTAGACATTAGGAAAAACTTCCAAACCTCAGGGTGGTTAAGCACTGGAATAAGTTACCTAGGGAGGTTGTGGAATCCCCGTCATTGGACATAGTTAAGAGCAGGTTAGACAGACACCTATCAGGAATGATCTAAAGACTCTAGACAACGCTTGGTCCTGCCATGAGCACAGGGAACTGAACTTGATGGACTGCCGAGGGCTCTTCCAGATCTAGTGTTCTATGATTCTATGATTCCTGCCAGTTCTATGACTCTATGCCCTGGAAATGGTGTTTTAAAGTCTTGGAGCAAAGAGAGGGCACCAGGAAGTGATGTACCTGGGAGACATTCTTTTCCGGCAGGAGGTACCAGGTTCCCATCTTCCTGTCTGGCCATGTCTCTCATGCTTTGTATGCCAACTGAACACAACATGTATACTTTTAGCAGTGAGAGTAATTAACTATTGGAACAGTTCCCCAAGGGGCATGGTGGATCCCCTGCCACTGGTGGTGGTTTTATCCAGCAAAGGCATTTCTTCTAACAGTTCTGCTCTTGGAATTCTTGTGGGGCATGTTTCTGGCCTGTCCTACACAGTGGCCTTAAAAGCTATGTCTACTAAGCCTGAGGCTCTTCAATAGACTGCAAAATTGACAGGAGAGGAAATCTACAGGAAAGAACCAGCAGCAAGGAGGGGCTGGTGGTGGCTCAGTTTCTAGGGGTGGCAGGGGTCCCCCTGGATCCTTCACTGTTGAGATCAGCTGACCGTATGGTTCTCTCGTTAGCAATGGTGAGCCATATTTCATTAGCCAGGATATTAGCAAGTGGGTCTGACCCACAAAAGCTCATTTCCTAATAAATAAAGTTGTCAGTCTTTAAGGTACTCCAGGACGGCTTACTTTTCTTTTTACATTTTTTGGTGTGATACTACAGACTAACACGGCCAACCAGCTGAGATTGTTAGCCAGGAGAGTATCTTGTAAACTACAACTAGGCTGTAGACTATGCCTTGTGATTTCAAATGTCGTCAATTTGTTTCCAATGCTTCTGCTTGTTGCTCCTTCCGCCTCTTGGGGTGCTAAATACACACATACTTGATTTCATTGTACATCACCCATGAGCCATGTGGAAATCAGACACCCCTGCTCCGCCCCCTCCCAGAGGCCCTGCCCCATCCATCTTCTGAAGCCCATCCCCTTTGGCCTGAGGTCCTGCCACCCCTCATTCCTTCCCCCTCCAATTAAAACAAAAACTCCTAACCCCCAGAGCAGGGATTGTTACAGATAATGGCATGTTTTCTACCTCCTCTTTCAAGCTGAACTGTTACCACAACTTGTTCTGAGGAAGTGGGCAGGAGGGTGGTGAAGAATTTACAGCAAAAAAACATATGCTCGTAGTTGTCAGGGTATTTTGGGAAGGGTCAATTTGTTGTTCTCTACACCCACAATAAGCACCATCACCTACATCCCTAACAGGGCACAGAACCAGAGATGATACAGAAAAGTCGAGGGGAAAGGCGGCTCCCCTCACAACCCCTTGAAGAACTTTGGGATACCGATCGTAGTCACAAAATATGCAGTGCCTCGAGAAATACACAGAAAATGCATTTTGGCCACAGAAACCTGCTCTGATTCCCCCACTCTCCCCTATACAACGCAAGCAAAACATGGACCTCTGCTGGCTGGAGTTAGGGGCTCCAGTGGTGTAACTGGTGAGCACATTTTACTTCTAGAGACGTGGTGTCCAATACACTCCCCATTCACCACATGTGGTGAACGGGGAAGCGGATTGTGGTGAATGCAGCTCCGGGTGCTCGTGGGGTGGCTCGGATGGCAGCATGGTGGCTCAGGGGCTCGGGCACCACGTGGCTGGCTCAGGGCCTGGTGCCATGGCTCCTTGGGCACCATGTGGCAGTGGTGTTGGCAGCTTGGGGGCTTGCACAGGGGTTCCTTGGGTGCCATATGGCAATGGATGGTTGAGGGCCATGCCAGGCAGCTCTCAACTCTGGCAGCTTGGGGCTGGGCAGCTCTGGTGAGTCACCAGGGGTGAGGGGCGGGGTAAGGTGCCTGGCTGTGGAGGCAGAGGGGTAGGGCATCTGGCTGGGGAGCCGCAAGTTGTGAGCGGATGTCTTGCTTTTAGACACCACTGTTCTGGAGCAGTACTTGACTCAGCAATGCTGAGCTTGTGAGTTCAAGCCTCACCTGGAGCAGGGTTTTTTACCTAGAGAGGTGGTAGAATCTCCATCCCTGGAGGTCTGTAAGTCCCAGCTTGGCACAGTCTTGGCTGGGCTGATTTAGTTATGGTTGGTCCTGCTTTGGGCTTTCTTCTCGTGAAGAACGTGTGGAATGCAAAGCAGTTCAAAACTCAGACCAAAATCAGGTTATTCAGCTGCAATGTCAAAATCAGCACTTCTGTATGGAGCAGAAACTTGGAGATCAACAAAGCCGACTGCCAAAAGAACCCAGACATTTGTCATAACTGCCTCCGTAAAATTCTCCAGCTCCACCATCAATAACCAAGACCTGTGGCAATGGACTCGCCAACTTCCTGATGGAGAAGAAATCAGGAAGAGAAGACGGCAATAGATGGAACAGACCCTCAGAAAACCAGCCAAGCCTTAAGTGGGAACCCACAAGAGGAAAGGAAAAGAGGGAGCCCAAGAAACACCTGGGGTAGAAACCTGAAGGCAGACACGACAAAGACAGGATACACCTGCTCAGACAGGGGACGCTAGCGAACAGTCGTCAATGGCCTGTACTTCAAAATGTAGGTTTGAAGAGGCTCACCTACCTACCTGCTTTGGGCAGGGGTCTGGACTCGGTGACCTCCTGAGGTCTCTTCCTGCCCGAGGATTCGATGATTCTATTTTTATTTTGGCTGAACATTTCCTTTTTGCCCCCTCTCTGTCCGAAGAGCCAGCACCCTGGTCTTACCAGCCCCCAAAACCACATTTATATCAGGTGAAACCTTCCGCTCCACAGCGATTGCTGGGCTGTACAGAGAAAAGGCCCATGGCTCAACTAGGCAAGTCTTGTGATAACCCAACAAGGCAACAAGCATTTAGGATCCTCTTTAAGGGACATCCTTGAGGGAAGAGGAGAAAAGGGACAGAAGAATGGGGGTAGAAGCAGAGATACTGACTCTACAGAGCTAAATCTCCAGTGCTCCCCCGGAAAACGTTCTCTAAAAAGTTAGAGCTTCAAATAAGTTCCACGACTGATGCAATGACCTTGTCCCCCATCGCTTTACAAACACACCAAAGGCAAAAATACAACCCAGAGTAATTCCAGGGTGTTGGGATCTGGGGCAAGGAAAGGGACAGCGTGGTCCCCCTGGAACGAGCAGGAGGGGAGGCAGCTCTGGGTTCTGTGGTGGGCAACACGGGGGGTGGGATTCCTGGGCAGGGTGTATGCCCAGGAAGGCGGGTGGGGCTCAGAGCCAAGGAAGCCCCACTGGGTAAGTGGGGGACGTGAGGGGGTTTGCAGCCACAGGGGCTGGCTGGGGACACAGCAGCTCCAGGCTGCGGTGGGGGGGCCGCAGGCAGCAGCAAGATCATGCACTGCTCACAGCCTAAGCCCCCAGCCAGGCATCCAATCAGCTGGTTAGCAGCATGCCCACTGCCAGCAGCTCCTGTTCTATGGGTGGTGCACCTCCGCACATGCCCTGGTGCACTTAAAATTTATTCTGCCCATGGGTGGGAAAATTAGGGGGAACACAGCTCAGAGGGTGTAGGCCTGGGCACGAGCTTAGCTGCAGGGAGACAGCAGAGAGTTACTGCTGGCCGGTAGAGTCAGGGACCTGAGCCCCCAACTATGCCCCCTCACACGAAGGGTGGGTGGTAGCAAGGTGCTGCAGAGCCCTGGGGAAGCCTCATGGGTGCGGGGGGGAGGGGGGGCGCTTAGCTGACACTGCTATAGCAATAAAGCACCTGTGCTAACACTCCCTGTGTCCTCCAAATCCTGGGTCTTTACAGCTCGCCTGCAGGAGGAGCAGCTCTGGCTCTGGGACCCGGCAGGAGCATGGGATGAATTCTGGACCTGGCCATGCCAGTGAGCAAAGCCCCAGCCCTGCTAACTGCCTGGCCCCAGACACCCTGGCAACCCTCACACTCCTTAGAGATGCCCAGGGCACAGCTCAGGCCCCAGCACACAAATGCTGGTGGAGAGAGGCTGGCCTCCCCGGAGGTCCGATCCAGGGAGCCGGGGGGGTGCAGGGAGGTTCTGCTCAGTTCCCTAGTGAGATGCTGCTTTGGAACTGGCTCAAGAGGCAGCTCAAGGCAGGACCTCTCCAGGCACCCCACCAATGAGCTTCACAGATGCCCTGGGAACATTTCTTTCCCGCCACATTACAGCCGGGAAACCTGGGAAGCACAGTGAGTATGACCAGGGTACCATCAAATGGAGACTCAGAGGAGCCAGACCAGGCGCCCTGTGTCCCATCCCCTCTGCTCTAACCACTAGACCAGGAGTGGGCACACCCCAGCTCACAGGCTGCCTCCAGCCCGTCAGTCTTTTAAACCCCTGCTCTCGAGCTCCTGCCAGGGAGTGGGGTCGGGAGCTTGCCTTGCCCAGCCCCACTCAGCCCTGAAAGTCTGGGCAGCCAGAGGGTTTCACACACTGCCGCTCTCCCAAGCTCCGGCTCTACAGCCCCCATTGGCCAGGAACCACAGCCAATGGGAGTTGCGAGGGTGCTGGCTGTAGATGGGGTGGTGCACAGAGCAAGTGTGGATCTGCATCCGTGTGGGAGCTGCAGCAGTGTGTGGGGTGGGGAACAGGCCGCTGCTTCCAGGAGCCACTTGAAGTAAGCACCACCCAGACCCTGCCCCCCCTCAGCTCCCACCCCATCCTCCGGTCCCAGCTCTGATCCCCCTCCTGACTTTCAAACCCTTCCAGCCCAATCTACCTCACCCTCCCGTCCTCGCACCCCACAGCCACAGCCCTGCCTCAAAGCCCCCCGCCCGAGCCACACACCCCACTGCACTCCAACCACCTGCCCTAGCCTGGCTCTGCCTCCAGCCCCCTCAGCTGCTACAGCCCATCTGAGAGCATTCTCCAGCATCCCCTCCTGACTCCAGAGCCTGCACCCCCAGCTGGAGCCCTCCCACACCCCAAACTCTGGCCCCAGCTGAGAGCCCTGTCCTGGAGACCTTCCCACACCCTGACCTCCTCACTTCTGACCTCACTCCAGAGCCCGTAAGCACGTCACCAGAGAGATCACCCCTTTCTCCAGCCCAGCCACCAATACTGGGAGCATGCATGGCCCCCCCATACCATTTCCATACCAAAATGGGGCTCTCAGGGCAAGTTTGCCTACCCTAGACCCTGCTCCCTCTGCAGAGCTAGGGCTAGAACCCAGGAGTCCTGGCTCCCAGCTCTAACTACTAGACCCTACTCTTTTCTGGTGCTGGGTTTGAACCCAGGAGTCCTGGCTCCCAGCTCCCCTGCTCTGACCACTAGATTCCCTTCCCGGGGTGGGGACAGAATCCAGGAGGCCTGGCTCCCGCCCCACGCCCTCCAACCACTAGACTCCACACCCTCCACAGAGCTGGGGATAGAACCCCAGTATCCAGCCATGCACTACTCCCTTTCTTTGGCATTCCCCACTCCATGCCTTGGCAGGCGAAGCTGCTTGAACATATGATGCGCTCAGCCATCGAGCGTCCATCAGCTCTGGGCCCCATGCTTTATACCTCCTGCTAGCAGAGGCCAGAGTCCCCTCATGAGGGCTGGGCACACAGACCGCCCCCACCCCCAGCCATCCATTTGGTGCCCACCGTCAATATGAGGAAGCAGCCGGGCCACCCCCAGCAGCACAGCCAGGCCACCCCACTCCTCTGAAGGCTCCTGGGCCTAGCAACGTGGCTACAATCAGCACCACCTCCACGTTCATCTCCGTGTGCGGAACGTCTCTCCTTAGGGGCACCAATATGGACGTGATGCGCGAGACCACGAAAGTCATCCCGCACCTGGAGAGTGCGTGGTGGGGGTGGCACCGAGGGGCTGGGGCGTGGGAGGGGGCTCAGGGCCACAGCAGAGCCTTGGGGTGTGGGCTTGGGGGTGGGGGTCAGGAAGCAAATTGCCCCGGGGAAGACAGGACTGGCCCCAGCAGCTTAGGGCCAGGTGAAAGATGCCTCTCTACGGTAGCGACAGCTCCAGCAGGCAGAGCGGGAAGGGGCGCCTGTCCCATGACCGGTCCAAGCTACGCAAGGGCACCCTGTCTCCCAGCTGCAGCAGCTCTGGGGCAGCTCGAGGTTGGATGCTGTGGGCAAAGGAGGTCCCATACCCCAGCCCCAGCATGGAGCAGCTGCGTCCGAGAGAGGGACTCCCCTTCCTCCAGCCCCAGCATGGTTCTGCTGCAGCCAGGGGAGAGGCTCTTCTTTCCCGCTGCACCAGCTGCATGCTGGGGCCAGTGAGCCGAGGCATCGCTCTGGGGCCCGGCCCGAGCCCCTGTGTGGCTGTCTGACCACAGAACAGGGTACAGCAGAGAAGGCACGTGGGGCTGTAGCCCCAGGTGCGATCTCCCTCCCCCCAGCCCACCCCATACACACCCAGGGCTGCAGGGTGGAAGAGAAGCTTTTGCTGGATCCAACCCAAGTGTGTGGCTTTGAAGTAGCTTTTTCCAGAGGAGCAAAACCCCAGCGAGCGCCACCCACAAGCCCTCTTGCTGCTCAGGGGCCCAGGTATCTGGGGGAGACACACATGCTGGCCAAGCCACTCATCTGAGATCCAAGCAGCTGGATCAAGGACCGTATCAGTCTGATACAGCTGCCGTGGCCAACCCCCTGGTGGGGGTGGAGGAATGTCCGAAGCATCCCCCGGAGGCAGAGGAACATTGCTGCCCCCCAGGTAAACCGAAACACAGAGCAACTGGGCAGCTCCAGGCAAATCAGGGAAGGAGGCAATAGCCAACCCCAGATTTCCCAACCATCCTGGCCTTTCCCTTGCTGTTTGAACTCGGACTTGCAGGAGCTGGGGTTGTTTGGACACAGTGAGAGAGAAGGGACCTGCCTCCTTGTTATTCTCTGGAATATACAGCCCCGTGCACTGTTCTCCTCTGCGTGTAATCCCTGCCCATGCGCCAGGGCACACCCCGTCTGGTTACAGCCTCACAGGAGCGTCCAGTCATCGCACTTAGACCTTCACGGACGAAAAGCTCAGCCCCTCCTTCTCCACAAGCCCGAGCCTTCTCACCGCTCAGCCTAAAGGAGACGTGCCACATACCGTACAGGGTTTATGACCCACAGCAGGGCGGCTCCAATTGCGTCCAAGGCTGGAACTCACTTGAGGATAGACAGTAAGCTGCTGCTGCCTTTGACTGGCTGTAATTGCAATGGCTTTGCTGGGTGTCATAGACCCCTACACCCTTACGGGGGATTCTCCTGCTCTCAGAGTGACGGGGCTGCTCTCAGAGCAGCAAGGACTAGTCTCAGTGGCTTGAGGGGCTTCTAACATCTAACTACTGAGCCAAGGCTACAGACCTGTTTAGGCCTCATTCAGTCCCCGTCCCTTAGCACGTGCAGGTCCCTCTGTACAGGTGTAATGCTGACTGCCCTCAGTCACCAGCAATTGAACCTGTGATCAGAGGGGCTAAAGCCCTGTGCTCTACCACATGAGCTAAAGGCCAGCTGGCTCTCAGCTGAGGCTGTAGAGCAGGGACTTCACTCACCCTCATATGAGGTCTCAGTGCCTCTGGGTACCACACAGGGCATTCTGCAGGCTTTGTCCAGCCTGATTGTAAACCACACTCACGCCCCATCCCTTAGGCTGCACCCTCCCAGTCCAACAGACTTCATTCATTTTGCATTCCACCCATCTCATCCCCTCCATGCTGGCTGCAGGTGTTAGCAGTGCTGTCTAGGACAGAGCTGCGGTACAGCCCTTTAGACCCGCTCCTGAAGAGAGGTAAACCCCTCCTCTTGTTCCAAATTTTAGTTATGGATCTACATACACAGCTGTTTTCATATGGCTGAGACCTTCCAAAGCGGGTAGGATTCAGAAGCAAAATGTCCCCATCTTCACTGCAAAAGTTTCACCACCCCACCTCCCGGTGCAGACCATACAGGTGACTCCCCATGTGCAAAGCGGCAACGCTACATGCAGTGCAGCTCTGCAGAGTTGAAATAGTGGGGGGAGAATGGCAGTGTGCCGATTTCAGCATCCACAGGGCAGAGATCTGAATGACAAGAGCCTGAATTCACTGGCTGGGCAATCAATAGGGCACTGCAGTCAGCATGCCAGTGCCGATCTCAAATGCAGTGGAGTGATTGCACTGTATGGAGTGGCAGCGCCCCTGCAATCAAGATTGTGCCAAGTTGCTATAGTTTCCTGACAGCAGTGGACTGATTCCACTGACTGCAGTGCTCTGCTGATTGCATAGCTACTGAAATCAGCCCACTGCAGTGGAGATCTGCACTGAATTGCAATGACTGCAGTGCAGGAGACTGATTTCACCCATGATCCAGTCAGTCCTGCCTTGAAGTAGAGATTTGCCCTGAGTTGTTCTGGTATACCGAGTGCAGTGAACTGATTTCATAGATTGCACACTCAGTGAAATTGGCCCACTGCAATCAGGATCTATACTGACCTGCAGTGTAAACAGTGAATCATCACTGTACCACTTCAGAGAACATTTAATGGAGATGTGCATTGACTGATTTCACTGCATTGATTCCAGCTGAGTGTGCAATAGGGTGATAGTGCAAGACTGTGTCCTGGCACAATCCTCACTGACATCAGTGCAAGCTTGATTCTCTTACACCAGGGATAGATTTGCCCCATGTCCCATGGGACTGATTAACAGAAGTGCTGGCTACCAGGGCCACCCATTTATTTCAACTTGGGCTGGGAGTACCCAGCAGTTCTGACAGGCAGGCTCTGGAGCACAATGAATGACACCGACATCTGTGGAGATATCTGGAAATCCTCACCAAATTGGCAGCAGTGTACTGCGCTGAGCTGAAATGCACCGATTTCAGAAATCATGAGATAATTTGCCAGCGACTGCGGCACCTCCGCTGATTTCAGAAATCATGAGCTGATTTAGCAGTGACTGTGGCGCCTCGGCTGATTTCAGAAATCATGCCCCAGTTGTGAGCCGCAGCGGTGCCCCCCCCACTGATCTGCACTGATTTCTGAAATCGGGGGCTGCGGTGGCAATGAGCGCAGCCTGCCCTCTGGCTTGCCCCAATTTGCGGGTGCCCGCACTGCCCCAAGCTGGGGCTGCCAAGCCAGTTCTGGCAAACATAGACCTTACCAGAGCCAAACTGGGCCCAGCCCTGCCAGGAGATGCTGGGGAAGGGAGTCCCAGGTCACTTACTTCTCCGTCTCCTTCTTGCAGACGGCGTCCCCGCTGAGATCCAGCAGCTTCCGCTTGCAATTGAACTTGTCTCGGAGGCCGTCGCCGCCAAACTTAGGCTCCTTGTTGGGCACCTTGAACCGCCCAGGGGCAAGGAGGAACCCTTCCCTCTCCTTTCGGTTGTTGATGGTGTCCAGGTCATTCCGCACAGGGCCCTTCACCGCCTTGCGGCCCAGCCTCATCTGCCGCAGCAGCGCCAGGGCGGCGCACACCACCAGGGCCAGGGTCACCAGCCCCAGGGCGAAGGAAACGGCCAGGGCCACCGGGAAGGGGTCGTCGACTGCCAGCTGCCGGCTCCCAGCCAGGCTGGGGCTCTGCACCTTGAACTCACAGCTGGAGCCCATGTAGCCAGCCGAGCACTCACAGACGTGGCCAGAAAAATGGGTGTAGCAGGTGCCGCTGTTGAGGCAGGGGCTGGAGCCGCAGGCATCCACACGCATGCTGCAGTCTCTGCCGCCGTAGCCCAGGGTGCAGGAGCAGGTGTAGCTGTTGGCCCCGTCCAGGCAGGTGCCCCCGTTGACGCAGGGGTTGCAGGCGCAGTCGTCAATGTTGCGCTCGCAGCGGGCGCCAGTGAAGCCCGGCCGGCACTTGCAGAGCACCCGGCGGCCCAGGTCCAGGCAGAGGCCACCTAGGAGGAAGTGACGGAGCATGTCAGGCAGGCGGGGGGTCTGGCTGAGGAGAGATTTGGTGGGCATGGTCAGGAAGGGATGGGAGTCCTCTAGTTCAATGGTTCTCAGCCAGGGGTACCTCTACCCCTTGGGGTATTCAGAGGTCTTCCAGGAGGTACATCAACTTTGTTAACTATTTACCAAGTTTTACTACAGGTTTACATAAAAAACCTTGTTAAAGTTGTTGTCAGTGAGTGCAGGGAAGGGGTTAATCTTCCCGAGGTAACCTGAATCCCAGGTGAGCCAAAGGGGGCGAGAGAAAAATTAAACTGAGAACAATTGCAGTTCCCAGGGTTTTTTTGTCGCTGCCGGATTGCGGGGAGAAAGACCCAGTGGGGAGAGGGCTCCCAGGCAATTGGAAAAAAAATCAAAAACATCCTAACCCTCACAAAATCAGCCATAGAGGTGTAAGCATGAGGGAAATGTATAGGTAGCGCGTTTAGGTTATGGTTATTTTTTAAATCGGTTGGATTCTCTGCTCTGTATTTATTTTTGTGCCGTTGTTTGACTTGAAGTTTTTCCCTTTAACTTTTAAGCTAAATCCCAGAGAAATAGTTTTCTGTGCACGCAACCCAAGATTTACTTTTCTCTTTTTTGTGAATAAACTATTTATTTATTTATTTATTTTGCAGACAATTTGATTTGTGTCTTGAGAAGGGTCTGTGTACATGCCTGCCTTAGACTGAAAGGTGAGCTACTGCATTACAGTTTTTTGCATGTCTAAGCTCCCTCCTGAGTGGGGTTTAAGAGCTTGAGGTACCCAGAAGAGACTTAAAAACCCCTTGCCCATACACGGGCTTAGCCTCAAAACTTCCCAGGGTCACAGATTCCCTGACCCTGGTGTGGGGGGGCGGTAGTTCTGCGGGGCCCCACTTTCCGTACTCGAAGTGTGGATTGAGGAAGGAGCTCCAGACACCCAGGAAGACACACTTGGGATATCTTCCTGTAGGGTATTCCAAGCTCTTAAACCCCCCCTCAGGAGAGAGCTGAGACACACACAAAAACTATAATTCAGTAGCTGACCTTTCAACCTAAGGCAGGCATGTACACAGACCCTTCCCAAGACACAGAAATCAAACCACTTGCAAAAAAGAAAGAAAAAAAAGGTTATTTATTGACAAAACAAGAGAAAAGTAAATCTTGGGTTGCACGCACAGAAAACTATTTCTCTGGGATTTGGCTTAAACGTTAAAGGGAAAAACTTCAAGTCAAACAACGGCACAAAAATCAAATACAGAGCAGAGAATCCAACTGATTTTAAAATAACCATAACCTAAACACGTCTAACAATACATTTCCCTGGTACTTACATGTCTATGGCTGATTTTGCGAGGGTCAAGATCTTTTTGATTTTTTTCCAGTTGCCTGGGAGCCATCTCCCCTCTGGGTCTTTCTCCCTGCAGTCCGCAAAGACAAAAAGCCCTGGGAAATACAAGAAGTCCTGTGGCACCTTATAGACTAACAGATGTTTTGGAGCATAAGCTTTCATGGGCAAAGACCCGCTTGCATCTGATGAAGCGGGTCTTTGCCCACGAAAGCTTATGCTCCAAAATATCTGTTAGTCTATAAGGTGCCACATGATTATTGTTGTTCTCAAAGCTACAGACTAACACCACTAACCCTCTGATACTGGGAAATACAATTGTTCTCAGTTTAAACAGAATTACTTCACTCCCATTGACTCACCTGGGATTCAGATAACCTCAGGAAGATTAACTCCTTCCCTGCACTCCTTATGACAGAAGTTGATACAAATTTCACCCAATGACTTGTTCTTACAGACAGCTTTGGGTTTGACACAGCCAGATTTAAATACAAGATTTCTATTCTAATTCATTTATTTTATACTTTTATGGCAAACATGAGAAGGCAAAAGCAACTTGTCAGCCAGAGCGCATCGCAACATTTTTGTATTTTAAGGTCTGATTTTGGAAGCAAGTCGTTTTTAAAAAGTAAGGTGAAACTTTGGTCTTGCGCACGCCCATCAGGCTCCAGAAAAGCTACGCTTCTCTAGAATGGTCAAGCACCACTGCCCTGTGACAGTCCGGCAATGACTCCAGATATGTTTTCAGAAGTTCCAGAACGCTAGACATCCTAGGCCCACTACGCCGCAGTGTTGCAATGGGAGAAAAAAAAAATTGGGTGTCTGACAGGTGTGGGCACCAGGGGCACATTTAAAAAAAAATAATAGTAATACTAAAAAGGAAGAAAAGAAAGAAGAAGAAGAGAGGTACTTTATAACTAAAAAGTTGAGAACCACTGCTCCGGCTCAGGGCCCTGTTGTGCATGGGACATGGAGTTCTATGTATAACACGGAGTGAGGCCTGGCAGCACCCACCCCACACGGACACTTCCCTGTCTGGCAGGGCTCTGAGGGCAGCAGCTCTGCCTCCCAAGGAGTGAGCTGCTTGTCTTGTCTGAGGAGAACTACTAGGGCCAACCCAGGGGGTCCGAAAGAGGTGGTCTGACCTAGTGAACTCACAGTCCTGCCTGGGTGCTTCACACAAACATGAGACCAAGGCCTCTGGCGATCTGCTGTCCCTGATCAGAGGTGGGAGGGGGCAGCCAGAGTGGTCAGTGGCTCACCAGGGTTCCACTGGCGCCAGGGCTGGGAATAGAACCCAGGAGTCCTGAGTTCCTATCCACTGCCTGAGCAGGGAGTGGGGCTGAAATGACAGGACCAGCTGTGCCCATCCTTCCCCTCTCTTCTGCATCCCCACCTTACCTGCCTTCTCCAGGGAGGATCTCTGGCTCAGACATCCCACTGGCTCCCAAGCATCACAGCCGGGTTGCCAACAAGGGAGCCTGGTTAGGGCCAAGTGAAGTCCTGTGTCCTGCACACCAAGGGTTGCACCAGGCCCAGGCGGAGGCTGCTGAACAGCCGCCAGGTCTGAACCAGCTGCAGGGGGAAGGATCCCACCAAGCCAACCAGCTCGCCCCTTCCCTGGCTTTGACTGGTGGGATTAGCACCTTTCCAATGGAGTGAGAAGCTGTAACAAGTTCAGCCTCTCTAATCCAGCCCCCTAGGGACCTGACTGGTGCCGGACAAGAGAATTTGCTGGTCCAATGTCTAGCAGCGTTACTACCACTTCCAGGGCTGACTGGGTTCTTAGAAGACAATCAGGAGTAAATTACTGCTAAATAACAGCACAGAACACCAAGAGTCAGGGCTGGTGGCTGGAAACAAACTTTATGGGATTGTGGGAAATTTGGCCACACCCATAAGAAGTGGTCATCCAGCTCACTAAAGTCATGCCGGATTGTGGCTGTTGTTGGACGAGGGCATTCTGAATTAGAGAGGTTCAACCCTGCGGTGAGGCCACAGGAAGCCCTGCCCTGTCCCGTTCCATCTGGTGATGGAGGGCAGATGCTGCAGAGAAAGGTCTAACCACGCCCACACCCACCCCACTGCTACCTAACTGGACCACAGCATCCCCCTGGGAGAAGAGGGAACTTCATCTCGCCCTTGGTATTCCCCCCCAACCCTTGGGAAAACAATCTGATTGTGCCCCAAAGCACAAAAACCTTTCAGAGTCGTCCTCCATTGAACACGCCTCTGCCTCCTGGCCAGATCCCCAGCTGCTGCGAGCTGGCACAGTGCCACTGAGTGATGCTGATTTACACCAGGTGGAGATCTGGTCCCATTGACATCAATGGAACGACACCGTCTCGTACCATCTGGGGATCTGGGCCCAGTGTCCCCCAGCAGCGAGTCTCACTGGTATATGAGGCACTGTGGGTTTAATGCAAGCACTTCTGTTTTTAAAGTATCAGAGGGCTCACCCTGTTAGTCTGTATCTGCAAAAACAACAAAACGTCTGGCAGCATGTTATAGACCAGCAGATTTTTTGGAGCATCAGCTTTTGTGGGCAAAGACCCGCTTGGTCAGATACATGTCTATAAGGTGCCACGGGACTTCTTGTTCTGTTTTCAACGGACTGCATGAGTGCTCCCTTGGGAGGAATACAGCCCAGCAGCCTGTGCCGTCCCCCAGGGATCTGCAGGACACAGCCAAATCCCTACCTCTGCTCAGGATTCACAAAGCCACAGCTGGACTGCACTCATCCCCGGCAAACTGCAAGCCACAGTCAGACCTATCTCACCACCTCCCTCAAACCCTCAGTACAAGCCAGACAAGCCCCGCTTCATCCCACACCCCACAGCTTGACACCCCTTCTGTCACTATGGGAGCCATGGACTGCATGAGAAAAAGCTCGCCCAGCATTGGCTCCCCCAGCCCCGCAGATGATGAGGAGCTGGAGACACAAAGGTCATTGTCACTGCAAGCCCAGCTCACTGCAGGGCAGGACACAATTAAGGCCATAAGGGCCGAGATTGTTTCATTCGATGTCTGTACAGAGCCTGGAACAATGGGGTTCTGGGGTGCCTAGGCACTACCGAAATACACTTAACAGTGACAAAACTGTACAGCACCTGGCACAATGGAGTCCTGGGGCACATAGGTGCTTCAGTAATACACCTAACAATGACAACTAGGTACAGTGCCTGACACAATGGGCCCATAGTTGGGAATAGAGTTGTTAATACTCCTAATAGCACTCCAAATGCACAGCGTTCAGCACAATACAGGCCAGAGCCATGATTAGGGTTCCTTGGTGCCACCACCAGGCTCATTGTAACATTACATGGCCACATGCTTTAGAGTTCTGGAGAGCTGAGTGCTCATTCTAGTTCTGCTTGCTGGGCGACAGGTAATTCCGCTTGTCTCTCTAGTTCTCGGTACCCGACCTGTAAAATGAAGGATAATGACACCAACCGGAAAGTGCTTTGTGATGGGCAGATGGAAAAGGCTCTGGGCTGTAAATCCAGAGCCTCTCATGCTGGGTCCTGATTTGCACTGCTCTAACCACACAGATTTGGACCCCAGATTGGTCCCTCCTTAATCCCCTCTCTGGTTTTGTCTTCCTTGGTGGCAGAGTTGGCTGGATCTAGCCCCGTTCACGAATCGTCATTTCACCATCAGCATCATCACCAAAGGAATGATTAGACCAGACCCCAGCACAGGGGTGAAGGCTGCTCCTGGCTCCCCTGGAGCACTGCCTGTGTGTACTTGGGAGCAGCATTTGAAAGCACTGAGCCCTAACAAAGGGCTGCCTTTGAGCACAACACAGAGAAGAATGGCCAGATGCTATTCCATTTACAACCCAACCCCCTGGTCCCGTGGCTGGCTGATCCCTGGCAGAAAATAGAGCACCCCCAAGGCTGCTCTAATTTACCATCAGCCGAGGTAGAATTCCTGGCCATGCCTCCTATCCCAGGGGATACAATTCTGTCATAGAGCTTCTTATTCATAGCATCTTAGATTCCAAGGCGAGAAGGGACCATCACCACTATCTTGTCAGATCCTCCTGTACAGCACAGGCCACAGGACCTCGCTGAATTAATTCCTCTTTAAACTAGAGGAGATCTTTTAAAACAACAATCCAGCCTTGATTTAAAACTTGCTAGCAACGAAGAACCCACCGTCCCCTTCGGCGGGTTGCTCCGACGGTTAGTCACTCTGGCCATTGAAAACGGATGTCGTGTTTTCCAGCCTGAATTTATTCAACTTCAGCTCCCCGCCACCAGGTCACGTTAGACCTTCCTCTGCTAGAGTGGAGAGCCCATGACCAAACTGCTGCTCCCCAGGCAGGGACGGAGAGCCTGGGATCGAGTCACCTCTCAACCATTTCTTTGTTAAACTGCAGAGGTTGAGCTCCGTCAGTCTCTCACTACAAGGCAGGGTTCCCAGGCCCTGGATCATTCCTGCGATTCTTCTCTGATCCCCTCTGGATGACCAACATCCGTCTGCGCCAAACCTTCACCCACCTCCTGTGAGTACGCAAGTGAGAGCAGTGGGGCCAAACAGCCTCACCAGGCCTGGGGGCAAGGCAAGGGGGAGCCTGTTCTGTGCCCCCAAAAGGGGCAGGGCTGAGGCTCAGCATCCCTCAGCACTGTCCAGAGAGCACTGTGCCTCACCTGGCCAAGCCTCTGTGCTGCCTGGACCATGTTCACAGAATCACGGAATCATGGGGCTGGAAGGGACCGCAGGAGGTCATCGAATCCAGCCCCCTGCTTCAAGCAGGACCAACCCCATCTAAGTCATCCCAGCCAGGACCTTGTCAAGCCAGGACTTAAAAACCTCAAGGGATGGAGAATCCACCACCTCTCTAGGCAACGCATTCCAGTGCTTCACCATCCTCCTGGTGAAGTAGTTTTTCCTAATATCTAACCTACACCTTTCCCTCTTCAACTTCTGACCATTACTCCTCGTTCTGCCATCTGACACCACTGAGAACAGTTTCTCACCCTCCTTTTTAGAGCTCCCCTGCAGGAAGTTGAAGGCTGCTATTAAATTACCTCTAAGTCTTCTCTTCTGTAAACTAAACAAGCCCAAATCCCTCAGCCTCTCCTCATAGGTCTTGTGCTCCAGACCCTTAATCATTTCTGTTGCCCTTCGCTGAACCTGCTCCAGCAAATCCACATCCTTTTTATACTGGGGGGCCCAAAACTGAACGCAATATTCCAGATGTGGCTTCACCAGTGCCGAATAAAGAGGAATAACTACTTCTCTAGATCTGCTCGAAATGCTCCTCCTAATGCACCCCACTATGCCGTTAGCTTTCTTGGCTACAAGGGCACACTGTTTACTCATATCCAGCCTTTCATCCACCATAACCCCTAGGTCCCTTTCCATCATATTGCTGCCGAGCCAGTCGGTCCCCAGCCTTCCGCCCCAGGTGCAGGACTCTACACTGCTCCTTACTGAACCACATCAGATTTCTTTTGGCTCAATCCTCCAATTTATCCAGGTCACTCTGGATTCTCTCTCTACCCTCCAACGTATCTACCTCCCCACCTAGTTTTGTGTCACCCGCAAATTTGCTGAGGGTGCAACCCAGTCCCTCATCTAGGTCATTAATAAAGATGTTGAATAACACCGGCCCCAGAACCGAGCCTGAGGCACTCCGCTTGAAACAGACTGCCATCCAGATATTGAGCCATTGACCATTACCCGTTGGGCCTGACCATCGAGCCAGCTTTCTATCCATCTTACAGTCCAAGGATCCAATCCGTATTTCCTTAACTTATGGACAAGAATGTTGTGGGAGACCGTATCAAAAGCCTTGCTGAAGTCAAGATATATCAGATCCACTGACTTCCTCATGTCCACAGAGCCTGTTACCTCGTCATAGAAGCTAATTAGATTGGTCAGGCAGGACTTGCCCCTGGTGAATCCATGTTGGCTACTTTTGATCACTTTCCCCTCTTCCAAGTGCTTCAAAACGGATTTCTTGAGGATTCCCTCCAGTATTTTCGCAGGGATTGAGGTAAGGCTGACCAGGCTGTTGTTTAAAGGTCCCAGGGCTCTGGCCCCCTTTTGTACCACAGTACCCCAGGGCATTTGCCTGCTTTGCCTCCCGTTGGCGGGCCTGAGAGCACAGATGGACTGGTTGGATCCTTACCTCACCGGAGACACCCCAGCCAAGAAGAGCCCGCCTCGTTCTGAGCTCCTCGGGAGGCATCTCCTTCCCGCACAGCTCGCATGCCTCTTGGAGCCCTTCTGCATTCGCATGAGCAGCTTCCCGTCCACGCATTTGCGGTCACGGCCATTTGGAGGAACCTCCTCATCCCCTCCGAGATCCCCCATGCGGAAGACTAGCCCTAGCTTTGCAAACAAGTCTTCTGTTCAACTTCAACCTATTAATACTGCACCTGCAGTCAGGCCCATTGCGACGGGCACGTCACAGACAGCTCCTGTCCCACAGGATTCATGATCTTGTACACCAGTTAAGATTGGATTTTTATTCCCCACAAGAAGATCTACTTTAGTTTAAACCTGGACAGATTCAGGGGGGTCCTGAGGCCTGGGTTACACAGGTCAGTGACAGGTGACCACAACAGTGCCTTCAAGTCTCTGAAAGTGTGAAAGAGGAAACAGACAAGGAAAGGCTCTTGCCCAAGTTCACACAGCAAAGCAACCACAGAACTGGGAACAGACCTTTGGTCCCCAGAGGCCCAGCTCAGTGCTCTGCCCACTAGACCACACTGCCTATTGAGTGATTCTGCTCCAATGTGCAGCATAAGAAGTCCCAGTCGAGGGGAGGGGAGATGCTATTGTGTCACAGTCTGTACATTTTTACAGCTATTAGGTGCACCATAATGGCACTTCATTGTTCTGGGTCCCACTGTGTTGGGTGCTGCCCACTTTTGCTGTAATTACACACCTTACAGTAACAGCTGGGAGACCCAGTCATAGACCAGAACTCAATGCTGCCAGGCTTAGCACATCTTTGCTGCTACCAGGTGTATTACAGTAGCTCCTTGGCATCTGAACCATTGACCAGGACCCCATTGTGCCACGTGCTGTACAGTGTAATTGCGATTAGGTGTAACACCTAGGAGACCCAGTCATGAGCTATGACCTCATTGCACTATGCACTGTACATTTTGTTACTATGAGATGTGTTATGGTAACATTAAGGCAGGGCCCCCTTCCTGGCTTCCCAGGCCCCCATTGTGGCAGGTGCTGTGTAGATACATAATAAAATACGGTCCTCTCTAACGATGGTGTCAGAAAAGACATGCCAGGTGGATGGGGGTGGGAGGGTGAACTGGGAGAAGCCAGTGGTAATGTTCCACCAGATTTTTCAATTAATCAAAGTGCAAGGTATTCCAAAGGTGGCTTTGGGGCTCCCCTTCCTCTCCCATGTTTTCAGGGACTGAGGTGAAAAGGGAAGAGAAAAAAAATGAAACATCGCTCAAAACTGCACATTCGTTTTTTTCTTTTCTGAATTTCTTTCCTCCCTTTCCGGGGAGCTTGTGCAAGAAAAAAGAAAAACACAACAGACTACCCTGTGGACTTCGTCAGCGGTCCTCCTCCTTTCCAGACTCCTGTCCTCCCTTCAGGAGCCTGGCTGGACTTCCATCCCCGAGTTACACTTTCTTTAGAAGCTACATGATTGCAAAATGAGGCCTGAAAATGCCCAAGTGTCGCAGCCACATGGTTACTGACCCACTGCCGGCTGTCTCGTTTTGTCGGTCTGAAAGTTTGTATTGAACACGCCAGGGCTTTTTACGGAGCCTGTTATAAAACCAGGCAAACATCTGGATGAGCGGACGTACCCTCAGAAAGATACCGCGTGCCCCCAAAGCTACCCTCAGTGGAGAACCACGGCGCTATACCCACCACGGGAGAAAGGCCCTTGTTGTGTGTGCCTGAGAAATGGTTCAGTCGTATCACCAGCCTTTGGGGTGGCAAGAAACTGCTGCCTGACTGCACCCAGTGTATAGCTGCTTTACTAGCTAGCCCTCTGGCACTGATCTCCCTCAAAGGTGTAGCTCCACCCATCCCTGCCTGAGCATATAACCCTCTGGTGGACAGTGCTGCAGGGTGGGGCTGAAGTCCTTGGGCTTTGGCCCTCTGGCTGCGGCAGTGGGGCTCAGATGGACTCAGGCTTCAGTCCCTCCTCCTGGGGTCATGGAATCATTTTTCTTGGGGGGAGGGTGGTTGGTGCAATCAGAGGGCAACTGATTGGGGGGGGGGGAAAACAGCTCCACCCAGACCCCACCCCTCCCTGCCCCCACACCATCCCTGCACCACCCTCTCCCTGCCTCCCCTCTCCCCCCCTGATCAAGGTGGCCCAAGAGATGAGGGAGGCCAGCACCTCCCTCCCACCCGTCACCAGAAGGGTAAGCAGGGCTGCTTGCTCTGCTTCTCGCACCACCGCCGGTGAGTGGGGGGGGGGCACCCCTGCTGTGGGACCAGACCCCACACTAGTTCCCCTGCTGGCTGCTCCCTTCCTGCCCCCTGCATCTGGGGCCCTCCCTCTGTGTATGGCCCCAGGTGCAATGAAGTTTCAAAACCCCTGCAGTAGAGACACTGACCAACACAGCTGTTCTCAACAAGCTCCCCAGAAGGCCGCTCTCTCTCTCTCTCTCTCTCTCTCTCTCTCTGGCATTCAAGTTCCTTGAGCCAACTTAACTTAAACCCACTTTGCAATTCAGATCATCCACCTGGCCAGCTATTTCAGAATAGCTTAGCCCACTCCAAATCCATAGCCTGCCTTGTCCCAGAAGAGTTCGTTATGTACGCAAGACCCTGCCACCAGGAGTGTGCAGTCTAAATAGCCAAAGGAAAGATTATTACTAGCATTTTCAATTAATCACTATTAATTGACATTAATCAATCACCATTGATTGATGGGATTAACAGTCAAATGTGAATTAATTGAATGATTCAACAATAGGATACCAATTGAAATTTACTAAATATTTTTGGATGCTTTTCTACCTTTACAACACAAAATACGGTGCTTAATTTATGCAGGTTGAATGTTTCTAATCTGGAACTCTCTTGTCTGGCAACATCCGTAATCCAGCATGATTTTAGTTAGCTGGGCAATTACTTCTCATGGGCGTGGCCAAGATTCCTAGGGTCCCATAAAGTTTGTTTCAGCCACCAGTCCTGGATCTCAGCGTTCTGTGCTGTTATTTAGTTGTAATTTAACCCTAATTGTTTTCTAATGGCCCAGGAAGCAGAGGAAGTAATGATGGTAGCCAATACTGATCTCTCATGGTCCAGCAAATTCTCTCGTCTGGCACCAGTCAGAACCCAAGGGTGCTGGACGAGAGAGGTTCAACCTGTATTATTTTTATTACAAGTGTTTGCACTGTAAAACTGGACCATGAAAGAAATAGTCGTTTTCAGTTCTCCCCATACAAGTACTGTAGTGCAATCTCTTTATTGTGAATGCGCAACTCACAAAGGTAGAGTCTGGTTTTGTTTTGTTTCTGAGTGCAGTTGTATAACACAATGGAAAACTTTAGCATCAGTAAATCCACTCAGTCCTACTTTTTGTGCAGCCAGTCACTCAGCCAAACAGGTTTGATTACAATTTGCAGTAGATTGTGCTGCCTGCTTCTTGTTTACAAGGTCACCCGAGAACAGGCCTTCACATGACATCTTGTAGCCAGCATTACAAGGCATTCACAAGCCAGGTTTGCTACACCAGGGGCCAGCAACCTTTCTGTGGTGAAATGCCAGAATGTGACCTTTTGGCCTCTATGTATGGTCCAAGCATCGGAGATACTTTTTAAAGTCACTAATAATCCTATTTACAGAAGCATCATTAATAAATAAATGAAGATGCAGAGCTTTACTGTTTAGGTGGCCATTGGTGGTACTAGCTGGTCTTTTCTAAAACTAAAATACTCACCTGAGGAAGTGAGGAAACAGATTGTCAGAGCCAGACGTGTGCCCAGAAGCCACATGCCACAAGACAGCCCCAACAAGAAAGATAACAGAACACCACTGGCCATCACCTACAGCCCCCAACTAAAACCTCTCCAGTGCATCATCAGTGATCTACAACCCAGCCTGGAAAACATTCTCACAGACCTTGGGAGGCAGACCTGTCCTCGCCTACAGATAGCCTGCCAATCAAACAAATTCTCACCAGCAACTATAGACCACAATACAGTAACTCTAACCCTGGCACCAATCCCTGCAACAAACCTCGGTGCCAACAAACCTCAGCCCACATATCTACACCAGAGACACCATCACAGGACCTAACCACAACAATCACACCATCAGGGGCTCATTCACCTGCACATCTACTAATGTAATATATGCCATCATGTACCATCAATGCCCCTCTGCCGTACGAATTGGTCACATTGGACAGTCTCTGCATAAAAGAATAAACGGACACAAATCAGACATCAGGAATGGTAACATACAAAACCCTGTAGGAGAACACGTCGTTCTCCCTGGACACTCAATAGCAGATTTAAAAAGTAGCCATCCTACAACACAAAAACTTCAAAAACAGACTCCAAAGAGAAACTGCAGAGCTTCAATTCATTTACAAATTCAACACCATCAACCAAGGACTGAACAAAGACTGGGAATGGCTGGCCAACTACAAAAGCAGTTTCTCCTCTCTTGGTGTTCACACCTCCACATCAGCTGTGGGAAGTGGGCCACATCCTCCCTGACTGAACTGACCTCACTCTTGATTGGGACTCCCTTCTTTTCACGAGCCTGTATAATTAGACCTGCCCTGGAACCTTCATTCCAATCTGACGAAGCGGGTCTTCGCCCATGAAAATTTATGCTCCAAAAAAAATCTGTTAACCTATAAAGTGCACCAGGATTTCTCATTGTTTCAGCTGGTCTTTTGTTAATCCCCAGGCAGCATGGCTTTGAGCAAGCTCCTGGCTGCAAGGGGGGGGGACAGCAGGGCTGAACTTCAGCCTTGTGTGCCAATGAAAATCGGCTCGTGTGTCCTCTTGGCACCTGTGCCAGGGGTTGCTGAACCCTGCGCTACGCATTCATATGCCCATTCATGCTTCATCCACCTTCGTAGAGGGCATGCTTCCATGCCGATGATGCTTGTTAAAAGGAAATAATGTTTAATTAAAGTTGTGACGTGAACTCCTTGAAGAAGAAGAACTGTTATGCCTCCTACATTCTGTCATGGATTTCACCTTACAGCAGTCTCGGATGATGACCCAACACACGTTCATTTTAAGAAAACTTTCACGACAGATTTGACCAAACACAAAGAAGGCTCCACTATGAGATTTCTAAAAATAGCAACTGCATTTGACCTAAAGTCTGAAGTGCCTTCCAAAAGGATGAGGTGTGGAGTAGGGCTGTAGAAGTCTTAAAAGAGTAACGCTCTGATGTGGATCCTACAGTGTCCGAACAATCAAAAAAGAAAGCCAACCTCCTGCTGGTGGCATCACGATGAAAATGAACATGGGTTGGTCTGTTCTGCTTCCGATCGTTACCACGCGGACCCCGTCATCAGCATGAATGCACGTCCTCTGGAATGGTGGTTGAAGCATGAAGAAACATTGAATTGTTAGCATATCTGGCATGTAAATATCTTTGGAACCCAGCCAAAAGGCTGCCACGTGAATGTCTGTTCTTGCTTTCAGGAGACACTGTAAAGAAGAAGCAGGAAGCCGTATCTCCTGCAAATGTTAAGCAAATTCGTTTGTCTAAGTGACTGGCTGAACAAGAAGTAGGACTGAGTGGGTATGTGGGGATTGGAAAAGGCTCAGAAAAGGGCAACAAAGATGACGAGGAGTAAGGAACAGGTTTTGTATGAGAAAAGATTAACGGAGACGGACTTTTTCAGCTTGGAAAAGCGATGACAAAGAAGGAACATGATTGAGAGCTATAAAAACATGACCCAGGGTAGAGAAAATAGATGAAGTGTTGTTTACTCCTCATAACACAAGAACTAGGGGTAACAAATGAAATGAATTATCAGTAGGGGTAAAAAATAAAGAGAAGTATTTCTTCACATGACGTACAGTCAACTCTTTACCAGAGTAACAAAGAGGAAGCCGTGCTAGTCTATACACCATCAAAACAAAAAGCAGTCAAGTAGCACTTTAAAGACTAGCAAAATGGTTTATTAGGTGAGCTTTCGTGGGACAGACCCACTTCTTCAGACCAAAGCTCACCTAATAAACCATTTTGCTAGTCTTCAAAGTGCTACTTGACTGCTTTTTCTTTGCCAGAGGATGTTGTGAAGACCAAGACTACAAAAAGGTTTTAAAAGAGCTAGATAAATTCTTGGCAGATAGATCCATCAATGGTTATTAGCCAGGATGGGCAGAGATAGGTCCCTAGCCTCTCTTTGCCAGAAGATGGGAATGAATCACGGGGCAAGGATCATTTGAGATTTACCTGTCCTGTTCATTCCCTCTGGGGCATCTGCCATTGGCCATTATCAGAAGACAGGATATTGTGCTAAGGGAGCTTTGCTCTGACCCATTATGGCCATTATTACGTTGTTATGACTTTCGGCCCTAAAATTTTACATTGTTTTGTTTTCAAAGGCAGGTTTGGGGCTTTTATTTATTTATTTGTTTTTTTACATAAATCTACATTTGTAAGTTCCACATTCATGGTAAGGAGATTGCGCTGCAGTATGTGTATTCGGTGAAATGAAAATACTATTACTTTTGTTTTTTTTACAGTGCAAATATTGGTAATCAAAATAGATATTAAGTGAGCCCTGCACACTTTGTATTGTGTTGCAATTGTAATTAATATATTTGAAAATGTTGAAAACACCCAAAAACATTCAAATCCATGGTATTCCATTATTGTTTAACAGCACGATTAATCGTGACTTATTCTTTTAAATTGCACCATTGTTTTTTTTAAATTGCACCGTTAACCATGATTAATTTTTAATTGCTTGATTATCACCCCATTTTGCAGATGGGGAAACTGAGGCACAGTCTAACGTACCATCTCAGTGTCACATAGGAACTCAGTGGCAAAGCAGCCAATTAAACCCCAATCCCCAGCTGAGGGCTTTAACTACCAGGCCACCCTCCAGCTGCTTTGGGTATTTGAGTACTAGCATAGTCTTGTGACTTGGGGATCTGACTAGAAGGACCACCCTGGGAACCATCAGAGGAGGGTGTAGAGATTCCAGCCCCCTTCCCATTCAGACCTCGATTCTCAGTGAAGCCACCCAGAGGTGCCTCTTGTGACGCACAGACCTGGGCCCTTGCTAAGTGGGGTGAGACCCAGCCAATGGCTGCGTGTCTCTGCCTAGGAGAAGAGAGGACAGGCCAGCGAACAAAGGTGCCCCCCTAGCCCCCTAAGTTCTGTGTGCTGCCTTCACCCCTCTCCCACCCCAGAAGAGAAACCGGCATGGCCCTTACTGTTCAGACAGGGGTTATTTGTGCACCGGTCAATCTTCTTCTCACAGTTGGAGCCATGGTAGCCCAGGGGGCAGTGGCAGGTGTAGCCACCCGTGGGCTTCTCCGCACAGGTGCCTCCGTTGAAGCAGGGCCCGTCGGCGCACGTCATGGCGCTGATCTCGCAGTTCTTCCCATAGAAGCCCTGGGGGCAGGTGCATTTGTAGTCATTCTCCAGATCCTGCAGGGAAGGGGAGGGCAGAGAGAAAGAACCAGCAGACTCCAAAGTAAGTCAGTAACCAGTCTCGGGGGGGCAGCAGAAGAGATCAGGGAGAGGAGCCCCGGATTGCAGAGGGATCCGGCGATGTCCTGAGGGCAGGGGCTCTGACCCTTACACCGCCAAAGAGGTCGGCTCCTGGTCGGCAGCTGTAAGCTGGCCTTACGGGGAAGGTGCTGTGCTGGGGCTCAGGACTTGTTTCTGTTATGGGGGCTGCTGGGGCAGAGCTCCAATGGAACAGGGCTGACACCAGACTTCTTCCAAAATAACAGCAAGACAAGTTTATGGAGGATAGGTCTAGCAATGGCTGTTAGCTAGGATGGGGTCCCCAGGCTCTGTCTGCCAGAAGCTGGGAATGGGTGACAGTCACCTTGACAGTCAACTGGTCTGTCCATTCCCTCTGGGGCACCTGGCATTGGCCACGGTCAGACGAGCGGACGCTGGGCTAGATGGACCTTTCTGTCTGACCCTATGTGGCCGCTCTTCTGGCTCTGCCCCCTCCCCCCCGGAATGGTCAGGGTCTCCAATATGGGGGAGGGGAGACCTTGACTCTGGGCCCCCCAGAAGTGGTGAGGCTAAAGGGCGGCCAGTCCTCAGCGCTGCCCGAAACGTGCCGCCCTTCCTGGACTGCGCCTGCCTCCACCGTCCAGCACTCAGCGCTGCCCAAACCGTGCCCTGTAGGGCTCTGGTGGAGACTTAAAGGGCTCGGGGCAACTGCCCCCTTTGTGCCCCCTTCCCTTCAGCTGCCCTGCATGGGAATTAGGCACTTCCGTACCTTTGAGGGCCCGAGTCTCGAAGTTTTGTCAAGGCACAAAAGTTGTGCCAGTCTCACGCCTTAGCTCAGCAGGTCTTTGGGGCAGAAACTGGCTCCTTGCTCTGCCTCTGCGCAGAGCTTGCTATGCAACTGCAGCCCAACACACCTAATGGCAATACAAAGTATAACACCTGGCACAGGTGTGTCCTGGTCTATGGCAAGGGTACCTAGGCCCTACCATGATACACTTAATAGCAAGAAAATGTACAGTATCCAGCATCATGGGGGGCCCTTTCTAGCTCACAACTGAAGCTCTCACTTGCTTCCATTATACACCTCCTGAAGAAACTAGCCTGTCTAACCCCCAAGAGGAGATGCAGCTCTCCCGAAATAAAGGTGCTTGTGCCCAAACAGGAAGGGGGAACTGCTATAAGGTGCATTTTTCCTGCTAGAGCTGCGCCACACGGTGGGCGGAGGCAGGATAACGACATCAGTTTAAAACTAAAAATCAAAACCCCAAGGGCATTGTCACCCTGAGACAATCTACGGAGTCAGCCTCAGGGGGGCAGAGCTGATGCCAGAAGATGGACTTGAGGGTTATAGAGGGTCCTTCATGATCCGGAAGCCCCACATGTCTCAGTTTCCCTACTGTAAAACTGAGAGAATAATCCTTGCTCTCCACGTCCTACTTCAACAGTGAGCTCTTAAGGTCAGGGACACGTTCTCCTTCTGGATCTGTGCAATGCCGGTTCAACAGGCCATGACCTCAGTCATGGAGTGCCTGGCCACCATCAAGTGCAACAGACCCCTGATCTCAGTCGCTGTGTGTCGGGGGGGTTGCCCAACCCGACAGGGCCTGATCTTGGTTGCTTGTATGTCTGGGCAGCGCCTGGCCTCATGGGGGCCCTGATCTCGGCTGCTGTGTGTCTGAGCAGCACCTGGCATGACAGGGCCCTAATCTCAAGCACTGCCTGCCTGGGCAGTGTCCAATCTCAGCCGTGCCTGCAAAGTGCTCCCACAACACACCTAAGAGTAACTATTTGCAGCAGTGGCATTGCAAAACGTTACGGCAGCAGACGGAATGCGCTGGGAAACCACAGAAAATAGTCGAATGCGTATTGGATAAAGCAACCAGGCATTTGGGCTTGGGCTACCTGCATGCCAGGGAACTGAGCAGTGACACAGAGGGACGGCGCAGCTAGCCACTGAGAGCATTACAGATGGGTATCGAACCTGAAGCTCTCCTGGGTGGCTGCTCAACCACTCAGCTGACAGGGAACCCTGCCCCAGACCACGTCCTGGACCAGAGCCCATGGTGCCAGGTGCCATACAATTTTATTGCTATCAGGTGGCTTATTGTAGCCGCTTGCAGTCCCAGTCATGGCTCAGGGCCCCTTGTGAAAGGCACTGCACAGACTCGCAATAAGAGAGAGTTTAACAAGGCTGGTCTGTGTATCTTAGGAAGGAGATCTGATCAGACAGCAGCTGGAGAGGGCAGATCAGGGGGCTGCTCTTCACCTTGGCCCATAACGCAAGAGCTGCACGGCAGGATGTTTAAAGCAGAGGACTGGATCATTACACAAAGCACCATTGGCCTGCGGAACTCACTGCCCCATGATTATGAGCACCACTGAAGCCAAGACCTGAGCAGGATCCAAACTCAAGGGCTGAGCATTTGTGCTGATAAGGGGCCGACCCAGACTGAGCTGAAAGAGGTACTCGGGAAGGGAGCAAATCCTACATGCTACAGGAAATCATCCAACCTGGGTCAGGAAGCAACTTCCCCTCTGGCTAAGTTATCTGCCTATTGGGGGATGTCTTGCACCTTCCTTGGACACAGCTGGGATTGGCAGCCAGGATCTCAAGTGGCTCCTGAGGTTGGAAAACATCGGGCAGGAGGGTAAAAATTGAGCATGGCAGCTGGGAGGATGATCCAGTCGGGGGCACTCTCTGCCTCAGGGGTAGTGCTCCCCCCATGGCCCCAGTGCACTGCTGGGGCACGCAGTGCTGAAGAAAACATGGCTCAATAGGGGGTGCTGTGTCCCCCGAGACAGGCCCTCCCATGCATGGCACCGACACTGCCATCCTTTGGAAGCACGGCCGTGCCTACAGTTCTACACAGAACCATGTGGGGGGCACTCAAGGCCTGCGGGGACAGGAGCTATGGGGGCAGGCCCAGGGCGGTTGGGGGCAGGAACAGGGCAGTGAGGCAGCAGAGGTCCAGCTCAGTCCCGCACTCACCAGCAGCAGTGGGAATGGAGCAGCCAGGCCCTAGCCCACTCCCCTGGCTCTCAGCCACATGGCTCAGGGGTGGGGGGGTGAAGCATGCGGGGGGGCGGGTGGAACCACTCCCTGTACGCACCGGCAGTAGGAAGCGGAACCATGTGGCTGAGAGCTGGGTGGAGCGGGCTGGGGCCAAGTCGCTGTTCTGCTGCTGCTGAGCGTTGGGGCAGGCCCGACCCTGACCTCAGTGCCAGCCTCACCCCACCCCGACTCATCCTCCAGTCGTGTCATTTGGGGCGGAAAAATGCAGGAGAAGAATTTTGGAGGGAACAGGCCTCATTAGGCAAGAGGAACAAGAAGCCCTGTGGCACCTTATAGACGAACAGATATTTTGGAGCACAAAGACCCGCTTCATCAGCTACATGAGTGCAGGTGGTGGTTTCAGAGAGGTATTTAAAGAGTGTCATTTACCGGGACACCATTCTTTGAATACCACTCTGATCCCCACCCCCACTCATGCATCTGATGAAGCGGGTCTTTGTGCTCCAAAATATCTGTTCGGCTACAAGGTGCCACAGGGCTTCTTGTTGTTCTCAAAGCTACAGACTAACACGCCGACCTCTCTGATGTTAGGCAAGAGGGTGTCTTGTGAATTGAGGGCAGGCTCTAGAATGTGTGTTATACCTGGGTTTTATACACTGCTCTAGGATTCGTGCATAAACTCCCTTGGGGTATGTCTACACAGCAGCCTTACATCGGAATAATCTATTCCAGAAGAGCTATTCCGGAATAGGTAATTTTGAAATAACACAGCGATGCACAAAGGCTACATCTACACTAGCTCCTTCCTTTCGGGGGGTGGACGTGGTAACGAGCGAGTTGGGAAGATGCTAATGAGGTGCTGCCATGAATATGCAGCTCCTCATTAACATAATCGTGCACTGCTCATGTAGACAGGGGCCTTCCAAAGGGACCCCCCGGCTTCAAAAGCCCCTTCTTCCTAAAAGCAAATAGAAAGAAGAGGCTTTCAAAGTCTGGGGGGTCCTTTTGAAAGGCCCCCGTCTACATAGGTGGCGCATGATTCGAAAGCAGCGCTTTTGAATTGCGCGTGGCTGCCATTATGCTAATGAGGCACCAACATTCATGGCAGCACCTCATTAGCATCTTCCCAACTCGCTAATTACCATGCCCCTTTCAGAAGGGGCTAGTGTAGCCGTAGCCAAAATGCATTTCGAACTAGCCCTTTGCTACGTCGAAATACAGCATTTACATGCACGCGCGCACACACACACACAGAGCCTATTTTGAAATAGAGGCATGGGACGCACTATGGCGTCTTTCTAAACAGGCTCTGTTCCTGGTCTCCACAGCCCCTGTTTTGAAATAGGCACTAGTGCTCGTAGCATGAGGTTTACCCATTTCGAAATAAGCCAAACAGCGGAGGCATCAGTTCTGCATGCTGGGAAGGACTGGGGATGGCTGAACCGTAACCCCCGCAGGCTCTGCAATATAGGAGAGGCAGCAGCCACGTCCCCCTGCAAAGGGGGCTAGGTCTCTCTCCCGTACAGGGTGCAGGCGTGAGGTCTCCTTCCCCCAGCCCCAGGGGCCATGCAGTCCGGATCCTACAGTGATGGACAATGTTAGAGATGGCTCCTAGCCATGTGCTGGGGGCTGGATGAGGGGGGCATCGTTGCATCTAGGAAACGCCCCTCTGAAAAGACAGGAGCCAGGAGGAGGAGCGGGGGAGAGGGTACAGGCGGGAGGTCTGCTCTGTCCTCACCCCCCTCCATGCTCTGCAAACTGGTGGAGCTGCCCTGTAAGCCCACTGTGCTCCCGGAGAAGCAGGGCCTTCCCAGAGCAGGCCCCCCCGGCGCCATGCAGCTGTCTCTGGGGTGTGCAGAGTTAACCAAAACAAAGGGCCAGGGCCGCTGACGAGCCGGGCGGGGAGGCAGCTGCCCCACGGCCCAGTGATTTAAGAGGGCGTGGGGCTCCTGGCTGCTGCCACCGGGGCCTTTTAAATCACACCTAGCGCCCCACAGAGTGTGCTGGGTGCCCCAAAGGGTCAACTGGGGGGAACTAGCCTCAGCCCTGTTACTTCAAAGTAGCGGTTGCATTGTGTAGACACTAGGACAGTTACTTTGCTGTGCAGATCTAGCCTGGGTTTCTTGCGCGTGGCCTCACTGACGTTCAAAGCTCTGTCAGATAGACGAACACAGGCTTTCGCTACCCAGAAAGCTAAGTTCTGGGCATTCAGGGCAGCTGGGGGCTCGCATGGCCCTGGTAAGCCGGACGGTTCTTTTGAGCGGCGGCTCAGTGAACGCCGAGTGCTGAGGGACGCTGCGCAGGTGGGTGCTGGGAGCCTGTCTGGTGCTAGCATGTGCCAGGAACACTGCACCCCCCCATGGGCAGCAGAGCTGGGGGGCTGCTCCCCCTCCCCGAGCAGGCATGGGCTAGGTGTTTTCAGGTGAGTGGGGTGGCCTTGTAGACCTGGAACCAACGGAAGAGAGGAAAGGAAGAGAGGAAAGAAAGGGCAACCCTGAATCCCCTCTCCCTCTGCCCAGCACCTGCCTTCACTCTTGCCCAGCATGCCTGCCACCTGGGACACCTGCCACCTTGACCCCCTCTACCCTGCTTCAGTGCTCAGGCTGGGATTGCCAGGGTCTAGGCTGGAAACCCCCCTTCCCGTCCCCAGCCTCTCCCAGCCAGCATGCTGACCACTGCCCAGAGCTACAGAGAGACTTGCCAGACCCCTGGGCAAGGAGGGAGGGGGCTGGTGCTCAGAAGGGGCAGAGCCATGGGCAGAAGGGCAGGGCAGAGGCTAGTTCCCCCCCAGCTAACCCTTCGGGGCACCTGGCACACGCCCTGGGGCTCCGGGGTGATTTAAAAGGACCCAGTGGCAGCAGCCAAGAGCCTCATGCCCTCTTCAATCACTGCACCCTGGGGCAGCTGCTTCCTCCCCACCTGCCTTGTCAGCAGCCCTGGCCCTTTGTTTCAGTCAACTCTGCACACCCCAGAGACAGCTGCATGGTGTGCGGGGTGGGGGGGCCTGCTCTGGGAAAGCCCTTCTCCTCTGGGAGCACAGAGGGCTTACAGGGCAGCTCTGCCAGTTTGCAGAGCACGGAGGGGGATGAGGACAGGGCAGACCTCCCACCTTCACCCTCTCCCCCTCCTGGCTCCTGTCTTTTCAGAGGGGCGTTTCCTAGATGCAGCAATGCCCCCTCATCCAGCCCCCAGCACATGGCTAGGAGCCATCTCTAGCACAGCCCTTCACTGTAAGATCTGGACTGCACGGCCCCTGGGGCTGGGGGAAGGAGACCTCACCCCTGCCCCTGTATGGGGGAGAGACCTAGTCCCCTTTACAGGGGGATGTGGCTCCTGCCTCCCATGTTGCAGGGCCTGCGGGGGTTACGGTTCAGTCATCCACAGCCCCTCCCAGCATGCAGAACTGGCCTCTCCACTGTACACCCCGGCAGAGCTGGAAACGTGGGAAGGGGTGAGGCTGATTTGGCAGCTGCCTCCAAACCAGGAGGAGAAGGGGGGGGTACAGCGGCGTGGGGGAGGGGATAATGAGGGGTACAGGAGCAGGGGCTGTAGGAGGGGTGATACTGACATCCCAAGTACCTCCACTCTTGCAGGGATGTTGCAATGGAGTTGGGGTGCAGGTTTACTAGGGGACGGGGGTGACAGGAGGGTGGTGGGGTAACACTGATATTACAGTTGCCTCTGCTCTAGCAGGCATTGGAGGGGGTTATAATGGGGCTGTGGGGCTGGAGGATTATGGAGTAGGGTGGGGAGGATCCCCTGAGGCGGAGGCTGCAATGAGGCACAGGGGGGGGGCAGGCTCAGAGGGGCAGGGGAGGGGTGATACTGATATTACGGTTGTCTCTGTTATGGCAGGCAATGGGGGTTGTAATAGGGCCGTGAGGCTGCAGTGGGGCTGGAGGTTTATGGGGTGGGGGGATCCCCTGGGGGAGAGGCTGCAATGGGGAGTGGGGGAGCGGGGAGGGGTGATACTGATATTACGGTCGCCTCTGTTAGGGCAGGCAATGAGGGGGTTGTAATGGGGCTGGGAGGCTGCTGTAGGATTATGGAGTGGGGTGGGGAGTGGGATCCGCTGAGGCTGCAATGGGGTGGGGGGGGGTTCAGAGGGGCGATACTGACATCACAGCTGCCTCCGCTCTTGCAGGGGTTGCTATCGCACTCGTTGGTCTCGATCTCGCAGCCTGTGCCCGTGAAGCCGGCCCGGCAGCTGCAGGTGTAGCTGCCCTGGCCTGTGTTGGTGCAGGTGGCGCCGTTCTGGCAGGGCCGGTGGTTGGTGCAGTAGTTGAGGTCCTGGTTGCAGAAGAGGCCACCCCAGCCCTCCCGGCAGTTGCACTGCCAGGGCTGGCTGCAGGTGCCGTGGAGGCAGCCCGGGTAGCGGACGCACTCGTCGCACAGGTGCCCCTGCCAGCCGATCCGGCACTTGCACTCGCCGGGCCGCTCGCAGTAGCCGTGTCTCTCGCTGCAGCCTGGCAGGCACACGGCTGGGGAGGCGAACAGAGGGGAGAGAGGGAGGGGGCCGGGGAAGGAGGAGGGGGGTTTGCTATACAGCTTTAAAAATGTCTTTAACCGCTGGCGGCACCTCCCCCCGGCCCACCTGCCCCAGGTAATCTCCAGGCCCCCCAGGGTGAGTTGGGTAAATGGGGGGCGGAGGGCAGCCCAGGTGAGCCCAGTGCATGATGGGAGGGTGGTGAAGTGAGGCACGTGAGGTGGGGGTGGAAGGAGGGGCACTGGGGGGCCGTGAGGGAATGAGGAGCAGTGGGAGAGGGGAGGGGGGGGAGGGGGGTGCAGGAAGGGTCACGGGGGAGCCAGGCACAGTGGAGGGGCCATGGGGGTAGGCAACAAGGCACAGCGGGGGGCAAGGCCCTGAGGGACGTGTGAAGCACTGCGGGGAGGGGTGCTGTGCGAGGCGCGGGAGGGGAATGTGGCAGGGGTGGGGGGCTGTGAGAGGAGCCAGGGGTGAGGCGCATCGGGGGAGGGGCTGGGGGAGGAGCAAGGCACAGTGGGGGCAAGCGGCATTGAGGGGAGGGAGGCGCGCGACAGGCGTGAGGCTTTATGGTAGCGGGGCTATTGGGGGAGCACGAAGGGGACAAGTATGTCGGGGCAGAGGGAGTGACGGGTGGAGGACTGTGAGGGGAGCAAAGTGCACAGTGGGGGACACGTGAGGGGAGACAGGCGTGGGGAGATGAGACGAGAGGGGAGCCAGGCGTGGAGTGGGGCATGTGAGGTGAGCCAGGTGCATGGGGGGGTGGGGCATGCATGGGGAACCGGGCGTGCGGGGTGGGGATGTGTGAGGGGAGCCAGGTACCTAGTGTGGGCGGAAGATGCAATGGAAGCCAGGTGCATGGTGGGAGAGAAGTCGCAAGAAGATGTGGGAGAGGAGCTAGGCGTGCGGGGGCAGGGCAGAGACACACAAGGGGAGCCAGGGGCGGGGAGGGGGAAGACACAAGGGGAGACGGAGGTGGGGCGGGGCGGGGCAGGGACACATAAGGGGAGCCGGGGCAGGGAGGGGGAAGACACAAGGGGAACCAGGGGCAGGGCAGGGACACGCGAGGGGAGCCGGGGCGGGGGCAGTGGTGGCTCAGAGACATGCGAGGGAAGCCAGGGGTGGGGAGCGGGAAGACACGAGGGGAGCGGGGCAGGGACATGTGAGGGGAGCCAGGGGAGGGAGGGGGAAGACAGGGAAGGGACCCAGGTGCCGGGGAGGGCGAGGGGAAGGGGTGTGTGGTGGCAGGGAGAGGGGAGTGAGAAGAGCGCCGGCCTGTGGGAATACTACCAGCCGTAAGGTTCTCAGCTCTGCTGCACCTGCTCCGTATCTCTGATGGCCCAACATGCTGGGTAAGCTACAGGACAGGCCAGCCCGGCTGGACTGGCTGCTCAAAACATCCAGGCCCCTCTGCTGCCCTGTGCTTGTCTCTCTCCAAGCCTTGTCCTGCTCTGCTCCACCACCGGTCCCACCCAGACCCTGCCTTGCACCTGCCTTGTTCCCATCCTGCCCCAGCCTCAGAACCAGCCCTGTCCCAGGCTTTCCGACCTCCAGCTCTGCCTCAGCCCTCACCTCCGGCACTCAAAGTACAACGGCGAAGCCCGACTCCACATCCCAAGGACTCGGCCTCACCGCCCCACGCACCGTCCACTGACGGGTTGAGCCATCCAAGGCAAATAGAGGAGAACTAGGGGTCCAGACCTGCGGCTCACATGAATCCATCACCGGCCAATGTTCCTTGGCTAGAGACGTAGGGTGCCTTGCAGACCCTATGCTGTAAAGGCCTTGGTTGCTTCCCTATGGGCACAGGCAGGCGGCACCCCCCCACCCCAAAACACACATCCTTAATTTCAAACAAGTCAAACTCAGAAATGTAACGGGGTTCAGGCAGCCCTTTGGTGGGGACGAGGGAGCTTAATTAGTACTGGTTCCTATGTCTTCTGTGTCCACTGCCCTATGCAGGGTGGAGCCAGGTACCTACCTGCTGACTGGCTCTGACCCCACGCGTGAGGACAGCAAGCCCCACTGCTGGGCAAGCCTGAGAACTTTGTTCAAGCCCTGCCTTGGATCCTGAAGGACCCGAGCTACGAACGCACAGCTGAGACTACCCGTTGGCTGTCACGGCAGGGATGCCGACCTGTTGCTACATATGCTGCAGCCCCCAGCCGCTTGCGAATGGATGCCGAGTGGAACAAGGCCATGCAGCGTTGCCATTTCCACTTCAGCTTATTCGGCCATGGCAAAGATGAGCTGGCAAGAGTGGATGTCTCCCGACCGCCGTGCGCAGACACACTCCAAATGCCATGATAGACCTCAGTATCCAGATGGAACGCCACCAAGAGAATGTCAGAGTCCCAGTGACCACCTGTCCTGGCCTCTCCAGCCAAACCTTGGACACCTTCCTGGCAGCCCAAACCCTTGCACTCCGATCAAGTCCAACCCAATCTCACCAATACAGAGAAAAGCCAACGCTGAGCATTGGAGTCACGCCTGTATTGCAAAAGAGCTGGGCCCTTTGGGAATGTCTACACTACAGAGTTATTCCAGAGTTATTCCAAAATAAACTATTCCAGAATAACACATCCGCACTACAGGGAAGCCCCAAAATAAGCAAAACTTATTCTGAAATAGTGTGTCCACGCACAATAGAGCCTACTCCAGATTACAGCCCCTGGTAGCACATAAAAGATAGGCACTTGCAGCCAGCCTTCTATGTCTACACAGTAGCGTTATTTCAGAATAAGTGATTCTGGAATATCTGATTTTGAAACAGCCTCTATCCCCTGTCTATACAGCTCCTCTTCTGAAATCTCTCTCAGAATAACAAGTCCTGTGGCATCTTACAGACTAATATATTTTGGAGCATAAGCTTTTGTGGGCAAAGACCCGCTTCATCAGATGCTTGAGTGGGAGGGCAGGTTTCAGAGAAGGATTTAAAGAGGGGGGTCTCAGTAAAGGGGAGGGCCCAGAGCTGACAAGGTCTATTCAGTCAGGGTGGAAATGGCCCATTATGGGCAGTCAGTTGGAGTTGTGAACATCAAGTGAGGAGAAAACAAGTCAGTTCATCGGGGGATGTGACCCATTGTTAGATACTAATGTGTGTGAACATCAAGAACAGAGAAACTGCTTTTGTAATGGGCCAACCACTCCTAGTCTCTGTTCAGTCCTTGGTTGATGGAGTCAAATTTGGAAATGACTTGCAGCTCAGAAATTTTTCTTTCCATTTTATTTTTGAAATTTTTCTGTTGTAGGACTGCTACTTTCAAATCTGTTACTGAGTGTTCTCTTACAGGTTTTTGTGTTACTGTTTCTTCGTGTCTGATTTATGTCCACTTATTCTTGTCCTCTCTCTCAGAATAGGAGCTATAACTCATAGAATGAGGGTTACGGAATTCAAAATAAGCCATCCGCCATCTGTGTAGACGCTCGCCAAGTTATTTCAGCATAGTAGCTTGGTATACCGAAATATCTCCTGCTTTGTAGACACGCCCCTTGTGTCTGGCTGCCCCTGGAAGCGCCAATCTGTACAATGGTCAGGTAAGACCAAATCCCAGCACCTGATAGAGTTGTAAAGGGGGCCAGGTTAGCATGGCACTTCCTGCATCTCACCGGTAACCAGCATCTGTACCTGTCTGATGGTACCTGAGGCATGACGGAGTGGGCTCTCCAGTGCCCTCTGCAAATCTGACGCCTTTCCTTCTTCAAGGTCCTCCTGGAGGTACTGGCGGATTCAGGGACCTCAGGCAACTTCATGAGGCAGGACGGCACGTGGGTATATCACAGTTCAAACACAAGAACATTGCAGATCTGCTGAAGCCTACTGATGGCTCGCTCCTCTCATCAGGTCTGGTGCTTCAGCAGGCTGAAACCCCTGGAAGCTGTGACGTATCGAGAGAGTCTCGGTCTGACCCCTTACCCAGGCATCATATTTTCCACTAGTTCTTGGCATATGCTGGCTCACTACCCATGAGCCCAAGCATTTGTTGGAGGGCAGGCAGGATACAGTTCTGCCTCCTATATGGCCTTCATGGCTCAGTCTGCTTTGCTTGAGATTCCCAGTTCGAACCAATTGATCCCCAGAAAGTCTCCTTAACACCTGCGGTCCTGACCACTGTCCCTGCATTACCACGTAAATACAAGGATGTCAGTGATGTGTCCAACAAAAACCACGTAGGCACATTACAGCTACGACTGTCCCATCAACCTCCAGCCAGAAACAAAAATCCCACTTGGCTGCATCTTTCAGATCCTGAACCTGGGGTTCTCCACAACAACCAGCAGAAAAATCTACACATGGGGTTTATCCAGCCTTCCATCTGGGGCCATTGCTGGGGCTGCAATTTGCTTTATAAAGAAAAAAAAAAAAGAAAGATCACTAAGGCCCTGGGTTGATGACTGGGCGTTATACAGAGCCACCATTCAAAACCTGATGCCCTTGACCTCTCCTTTATTTGGCTTTTCAAAAGGCTCCATTCCACCAAACGTGTTACCAAGCTGGACCTACATGAGGTCTACAGCTGGGTCCATGCACAGTGCAGATACTAAGACTATGCTGGTCCTGAGCAAGCCCCAGCAACATTCCAGCACTTCATAAACAATATCTTCAGGGTTGTGTGAGGCTGCTATGTTTAGTTGCCTTCTTCTCGTCTCCTTGTCACAACCTGGGTAGCACAGGGGGTCCCCGTTAGTAAGTCACCTTGTTATAAGTCGCTTCACATCTAAGTCGTCAATGATGGAAACTAAATTCATTATACATCACACACATCCATACTTAAGTCGTTAAAGGGACCACAATCCTTTGCATGGTCCTCCTTATTGTTTGAAAGTTTTGAAGTGAACCTATTGTGAGTGCACCTACTTTATCTTAATATATTTGCGTAATCCTTTAACTGGGAAATCAAGTGTTGGTGCAAAGTTAAGTGCTATTTACAAGAGGCAACATGTTCGTGCAAGTCTCACTGTGAAAATAGATGTGATTAAAATGCATCAGAAACGGTGAACGGGCTACCGACAATGCTTGCCATATTGGCCTACTCCTGGCCATTGCCAAGAACGCTGATGATGTTATGGAAAGGGCTAAGCATAGGACACAGAATTGTCCTATAAAGATTGCTCAGCAAGGAAGCAAGGTGATGGAGTCGATGCACAACCAAGTGTCATTCCAGCACAAAAGTGAGCTCCTCCTTCACATGGGTCTCCCCCCATAACTGACAAAGAATCAGGTGCTCCATACTCTGCACCTCACTGCACCATGAGAGTAGCCCTCTTGGACCACAAGCTAAATATGAGTCAACAGGGTGATGCTGTTGCAAAAAAAGCAAACATGATTCTAGGATGCATTAACAGGTGTGTTGTGAACAAAACACGAGAAGTCATTCTCCCGCTCTACTCTGCGCTGGTTAGGCCTCAGCTGGAGTATTGTGTCCAGTTCTGGGCACTGCAGTTCAGGAAGGATGTGGAGAAATTGGAGAGGGTCCAGAGGAGAGCAACAAGAATGATCAAAGGTCTAAAGAACATGACCTATGAAGAAAGGCTGAAAGAATTGGACTTGCTTAGTTTGGAAAAGAGAAGATTGAGGGGGGACATAGCAGTTTTCAGGTATCTAAAAGGGTGTCATAAGGCAGAGGGAGGGAACTTGTTCTTCCTTGCCTCTGAGGATAGAACAAGAGGCAATGGACTTAAATTGCAGCAGGGGAGGTTCAGGTTGGACATTAGGAAAAAGCTCCTAACTGTCAGGGTGATCAAACACTGGAACGAATTGCCAAGGGAGGTGGTAGAATCTCCATCACTGGAGATATTTAAGAAGCGGTTAGATAGATGGCTTTCAGGGATGGTCTAGAAAGTGCTTGGTCCTGCCATGAGGGCAGGGGGCTGGACTCGATGGCCTCTCGAAGTCCCTTCCAGTCCTACTCTTCTATGATTCTCTGATTCTCTTAGTCTTTGATCTGCCAGTTTACATAGGCAGGTGGGTTCGAGCATTGCCACATTGACTGGTCTTGTATCAGCCCCTCTGGAACAGTCCTCTTGGATTTCCACATCTATTTTTCAGTGTGTCTGACTGCACGTAGTCTTCATTCCATAACCTCAGTTGTGCCTTGTCAGCTGTTGCATTGAACGCACAACACTGATTATAAAACGCTTTCTCGATTTAAGGTTTTTGATTATGCCTGTGTGACCAATCCAGTCAGCCAGAGGCATTGACATAAGTACGGGTCAGCAAACCCTGGCACGAGTGCAAAGAATAGCACACCAGCTGATTTTCATCGGCACGCGAGGTGGGACCTCAGCCCCACCCCACCTCCCCCGTGCAGCCAGGAGCTTGCTCAAAGCCATGCCACCTGTGGGTTAAACAAAAGACCAGCTACAGCTACCAACCGCAACCTAAACAGCAAAGCTCTTCATCTTCATTTATTTATTAAGGAAGCTGTTGTAAGTGGGACTATTAGTGACTTTAAAAGGTACCCCCAGCACTTGGACCGTCCATACAGGGCAAAGAGTCAAATTTTGGCACTCTGCCTCAGAAAGCTTCCTGACCCCTGATATAAAGGAGCCTCCACTGGCCATGATCTTTTAATTTGGCTTGCTCCCTTCCTCCCAAGATCAGGTGGTACAATGCTAGCCAGAAAGGAAAGGCTATCCTTTGGTGCTGGCTTTAGACATCCATGATAATTGTTGTTTAGAATAGAGTCTAATTCCTTTGCATGGATGGATGGTTCCCATAGAGACAGGCATGCTCTGCTACGGAGTGGCACAAAGGTGGATAGCGTTAGTTCACAAAGTAAAGTGGGTTGGTTTCCCCGTCTAGAGGTGAACCACTTTCCCTTTCACCTTCTCTGTGTGTGCTTGGAACGACAGCCTCCGGCCCAACCTGACGCCCCAGGGCGGAGACAGTTCACCTGCAGGATTCCATGCCAGGAGATGTTCCGTTTTCACTTGGCTTCTTGATGGTGTAAGGGACAGGTTATCACCCGTGCCTGGGGCAAGTTGGCATGAAGCTGGTTCCTGCCGCACACAGCAGCTGATTCTCAACAGCAGCAAAGTCCTTCTGTGCCATGAGGCACAGATGGCAGGGCAGACAGCCACTGATGGCCCAGAGGTAAGGTTGGAAGGGGGCCCGGCTCCCCATCCCCTGGAGGGGGCGGAGACAAGGATAGAAGTGGTGTGGCTTAGCGCAGTCAGCCCTGGGCCCCACTCCCGCAGAGCCGAGTGCAGAGCAGAGAGCTTCCCGTTTCGAAGTCCAGCCACGGCTGCTCCTTCAGCAGCGGTGGTGGCTGGAACGCAGAGCCCCCTTTGAAATGCCATGGCCCTGGGGCATCTGTCCCCTTTGCTCTGCCCCCATCAGCAGGCCCATGCGTAGATCACTGGCATATGTAAAGCTCCTCATATTGCTTGGCCTTGGTGGGCTATCGGTACGTACATTGAAGAGAAGTGGCGCGAACACACTGGTGCGTGAAGGATCACATCCTTGTTGTCGCCAGTGGTTCATTTCTTGCACAATTCTAGAGCAGACGTCGGTTCTCCAGAAGAGATCAGATGAGCTGCACTAGGTGGTAATTGTCTATCATATTGAAGACTTTGGCAGACAGGTTTTGGCGGTTGGCTGTGCTATGTAGCCATTTATCTACACAACACCCTCCTTTTTTCCTGACAGTCAGGCTTCTCCTGATCAGCATGTCTGCAGCATCCTGAAAAGGCTCCACCAGCAATACACAAAACCTCAAAAATGCAGGTTTGACCAGGATCTAATATTTCCCCCCAAGGGATGAACCACAGACCGATGCAGGGTGCTGGCCATGGATACACCAAAGGACATCTGCATGGACCAACCCTTTTTAGGCTTCGTTAACTTTTCACAGTGATTCCTTGAGATATTTTCCAGCCTCGTTGCTCTTCCGACTGTCCTTCTGTGAAAAAGAGCCCGCACCACCTTTGATCAGCTGCAAGAGTACCTCACCATGGCACCGATCTCACTTCACGCAGACATTGCTGAATGACGGCCGACACTGTGAATTTCGCCCAAAGTTCAGTACTATCCCAACTGATGGGTCCTGTCTGCTGGCTTCACCTATTACTCCCAGAAGCTATCTCAGGGGGGCAGCATTGTGATACCTGCAATATGGAACACTTAGCTATCAAGACAACATTTGAGTAATGAAAGCAACGACTGCGGGGGCAAGTTCCATGCCCAATTGCTCACTGATCACAAGAGCCTGGAGTATATCTTACAACTGTCAGACTCTTCAGCCAACCACAGAGTCTATGCTCCCTCTTCATCTTCATCGTCACCTCCCAGCCAGAAGCAGGAAAGAAAAATGCCCTGTCCAGTTAGGCCAAGTACCTGCAAGTGGGTGAGAAAACTCCCTCTACAGTTATAAAAGCACCCAACTTCACCAATGGCACAGAAGACAATAGCCCAATGGAATCCATTCATCTCTTGCTAGCCAACGACCCCTTTCTCTAGAGAAGCTGGAGAATGGCATCCCACCAGCCACCAAGTTCAGGGTCCAAGATGTGGTAGAGAGTCCCAAAGACCATAGCTATGTCCAGAAATGGTATATCATGCCCTACAAATTGTGTGTCATTTTAGCCCCCTCAATGCCTGCAGCCTAATCACCAAGAGTTTCTGGTGCCCGTGCTTGCCTGTCTGAAACAAGAGCTACCTTGGATCCTGTTCCCAGGCCAGCTGCCCATGCTCAAAAGAACATGGCCTTCTCCAGCCCATGTTCATTCCACCTCCACCATAAGCTACCATTTCCATTCGCTTTACTGTGGAGCTGCTGCCTTCCCAGGCACACAAAACGACCTTTGTTATCGCCAACCTCTTAACTCAAAGAGCACACTTCTGCCCTGATGCACCATCCCTGCTGCCTGGGAAATGGCTCACCTCTTCCTGGAAAATATTTTTCAGCTCTGTGGATGGCCATCAAGCAATGTATCAGCCTGTGGTTCTTGGTTTTTCCCAGTTCTGGTGGGAATTTCTTCTGGAGTTTCATAGAATCATAGAACACCAGGACTGGAAGGGGCCTCGAGAGGCCATTGAGTCCATCCCCCTGCCCCAATGGCAGGACCAAGTACTGTCTAAACCATCCCTGATAGACATCTATCTAACCTATTCTTAAATATCTCCAGCCATGGAGATTCCACAACCTTCCTTGGCAATTTATTCCACTGTTTGACCACCCTGACAGGAACTTTTTCCTAATGCTCAACCTAAACCTCCCTTGCTGCAGTTTAAGCCCATTGCCTCTTGTTCTATCGTCAGAAGCCAAGAAGAACAAGTTTTCTCCCTCCTCCTTATGACATCCTTTTAGATACCTGAAAACTGCTATCATGTCTCCCCTCAATCTTCTCTTTTCCAAACTAAACAAGCCCAATTCTTTCAGCCTTTCTTCATAGGTCACATTCTCTAGACCTTTAATCATTCTTGTCGCTCTTTTCTGGACCCTCTCTAATTTCTCCACATCTTTCTTGAACTGCCGTGCCCAGAACTGGACACAATACTCCAGCTGAGGCCTAACCAGTGCAGAGTAGACTGGAAGAATGACTTCTCGTGTCTTGTTCACAACACACCTATGAATGCATCCCAGAATCATGTTTTTGCTTTTTTTTTTTTTTTTTTTTTTTGCAACAGCATCACACTGTTGACTCATATTTAGATTGTGGTCCACTGTAACTCCTAAAATCCCTTTCTGCTGTAGTCATTCCTAGACAGTCTCTCCCTCCTCTATATGTGTGAAACTGATTGTTCCTTCCCAAGTGGAGCACTTTGCATTTGTCCTTATTAAACTTCATCCTGTTTACCTCAGACCATTTCTCCAATTTATCCAGATCATTTTGAATTTTGACCCTATCCTCCAAAGCAGTTGCAACCCCTCCCAGCTTGGTATCATCTGCAAACTTAATAAGCATACTTTTTATGCCAATATCTAAATCATTGATGAAGATATTGAACAGAACCGGTCCTAACACAGACCCCTGCGGAACCCCACTTGTTATACTTTTCCAGCAGGATTGAGAACCATTAAGAACTACTCTCTGGGTACGGTTATTGGGCCAGTTATGCACCCACCTTATAGTAGCCTCATCTAAATTGTATTTGCCGAGTTTTTTTATAAGAATATCACGCGAGACCATATCAAATGCTTTACTAAAGTCTAGGTATACCACATCTACCACTTCTCCCCTATTCACGAGGCTTGTTATCCTATCAAAGAAAGCAATCAAATTAGTTTGACATGATTTGTCCTTTACAAATCCATGCTGGCTGTTCCCTATCACCTTACCACCTTCCGAGTGCTTGCAGATGATTTCATTAATTACCTGCTCCATTATCTTTCCTGGAACTGAAGTTAAGCTGACTGGCCTGTAGTTTCCTGGGTTATTCTTATTCCCTTTTGTATAGATGGGCACTATATTTGCTCTTTTCCAGTCTTCTGGAATCTCTCCTGTCTCCCGTGATTTTCCATGAGTCCTGCCTCTCAACCGCCTGGGACAAACAGCATTGCTTCTTGACCTATCATCAGGACAATTCTCAAATTCTGAGTTTGCTTACCATAATGCCACATAGGTCTCTACTCAGCAATGCCCAATATTTTGGACAACCATGGTTTGGATCCCGGCTTTCTTCCAGACATCCCCACAAACTCTCTGGTACCAGCTGTCGCAGATCTAGCTACCCATCTCCACTAGGCACTCAAAGAGCACGTACAAGCAGCTGAGGAAGTATATAAACAGATCAGGACTGCCTGGCTGTCCCCGACCTTGCCATAGGAGGCAAAGACTGACTGTTCACCTGCAATCATAAATATTCTTGCAACTCAGCCAAATTGGACCATATCTTGGCCATTTCAAGACTCCCATGAATCAACTCAATACCTTGCAGGTTGCAGTTACCCAAATCCCTGAGGATCCACCCTGTATTTCCTGTCTCCCATCTGAAGCTATGCAGAGTATCCCTTCCCCCATCACTCCAGTCCTCTGCCAGCCCCTTACTCCATAACCATCTGAGCACACAATGGAGTGGAACCGTCAGTCAACTGGCAGCTCCCGTCATTGGCAGGCCTGGAGTGGAATGGCCCAGGTGAGCAGTCCCAGGAACCAGCAAATCACGTCCATGGATTGTGGTCATTTGATAGGACCACCCCAAGAAACCAGTCCTGGTGACACCTTAAGGGCACTCTCAGTAGGGGTGGTACTGTCAGGAATAATGCATTGCCTGTGCCTGCTTGGTACTTCTGATGACTCAATGAGCCGGCGAGGCTGCTGGATAGACTACATGGCCTGACTGACGAAGGAAACCAGCAGTACTGTCCTTAAACCAAGCAACAGCAGATCTTTGCTGGCTGCGCCACATGCAGGCCCATGGTCTCTCTGCCTCCGTGCATTCATTTCTCCAACCCCTGCTCCATGCCACCATGCTAAGCCCAGATCCTGCCACACCCCCAGCCTTGTTCCCATCCTGTTCCAGCTTTGCTACTCCCCTTCACTCCTGGTATCCTGTTCAGACCCTCTGCTCCTACTCTGCCTCACCCCTTGGCTCTGGCAGTCAGACTGCAACCATTAGGCATGAGTGCCTAGGACTTGGTCTGCGAGGGGGAAAAAGTTGTGTTGAGGGCGTAGGGGGACAAAGGGGGAGAGGGGTCTCGAGGGAGCAAGGTGCATTGTGGGAGAAGAAGGGAGGAAAGGTTTGTTTCGGAGCTGAAGATGGAGTAGGGTGCATTGGAAGACACGGAGGGGAGCAAGAGGTGTGTGAGGAGAGGAAGATGCATCGGGGTGCAAGAGGTCATCGAGTCTAGTCCCCTGTCACCATCCCTGGCAGATTTAAGTCTAACCAGCCTCAGGCCTTTGAAAGGCTCCCTCAAGGATTGAGCTCACCACCTTGGGTTTACAAGGCTCTGTAACCCGATGGAGGTGCGACAGGAGCAAGGTGAACTGGAGAACATGAGGGGAGCAAGGCTGAAAGAATTGGGCTTGTTTAGTCTGGAAAAAAAAAGATTAAGTGGGGACATGATAGCGGTTTTCAAGTATCTAAAAGGGCGTCATAAGGAGGAGGGAGAAAACTTGTTCTGCTTGACCTCGGAGGATGGAGCAAGAAGCAACGGGCTTAAACTGCAGCAAGGGAGGTTTAGGTTGGACATCAGGAAAAAGTTCCCAACTGTCAGGGTGGTCAAACACTGGAATAAATTGCATAGGGAGGTTGTGGAATCTCCATCTCTGGAGATATTTAAGATAAATGTCTATCGGGGTGGTCTAGACAGTACTTGGTCCTGCCATGAGGGCAGGGGGCTGGACTCAATGACCTCTCAAGGTCCCTTCCAGTCCTAGCAGTCTATGATTCTGTGAAGATGCAGGGGGAGAGGGGTGGCGCGAGATGCATTTGTGGGTTCCTAAGGAGAGGAAGATGCATCAGCACCCTGAGGGGAACGAGGTGAAACAGGGCTGTTGGAAGAAAGACACGCAGCAGAAAGTCAGGGGTTGGCGACAGGTGGGGGCACGTGGGGAGCCAGGTGCATTTGGGGGGATGTGAGGGGAGAACAAGGTCTGTTTGGGAAGACAAGCACACAGGGCAGAGCAAGGTTTGTTGGTGGGCAGAGGGAAGCCAGGCATATTATGAGCGGCGTGAGCACGGTTTCTTAGGGAGGAGGGGACATGTTTTGGGGTGGATAGTGGAACAAGGCATTCTGGTGGAGCGGGACAATGTGCATTCAGTGGGCAGCGGAGAGCAAGTTACAATCAGGACTGGGTATAGAGCAGTGGCTCTTGCAAGCAGTCCGTGGGCTTGCTCTCGCCCCCTACCCCCACTGCAGGGAGCCTTCCCTGGCTCTCTAGCCCTCCATACCCCATGCCGCCACCCCCACTTTATATTACAGCCATGTAGCTACGTTTTTCTGCTCCCGTCGACTAATATGAATAATTAAGCATTTCAGATGTTCAGGGATGGGCGAATGCATAGTGTCATTGCAGGGGGATTGGTCCATGGAAAGGTTTGTGTTGAGCAGGATGGGCAGCGGGCCAGGAAGTTTGAGAAGACGCTGGCATAGAATGAGGTGTACTGGAGAGAGGGCTGAGGGGCATCGAGTGAGTGCAAGCAGCGGGGGAAGCGAGGTATGTGCGACGCACGTGCTCAGGCAGACAGACAAATTACACCCCTATTTCTGACTGTTTTCTTGATCACTCATTGGGGGTTGGGAGGACCAGGTGGGGTCTTTGCTGAAAGCCAAGAACTAGCTGATCATTGCTGTTATTGCAGGGTGCTCGCACAGGAAATTGGTGAAGAAAGAAGCGGAATTGTTGCTGGAGATGGAGCCGGACATCTGCAGCAGGGTGGGTGGGTGGAAGATACCTCAACTGGACGTGCAAAGCCATCAGCGTTTTTCAACCCAGCTAGCCTGGCGTTTCTGGTCTGGGCTAAAAGTGAGCGTGAGGCTTGACAAAGACTAAAGAACCGATAGAAAAGACCCTGAACAGGGACCCTTGGGGCTGAGCTGAAGTGAATAGAGACACCTGGTTATGAGAAGAAGCCAAAAGTTTGGGGCTATGTAAGAGAAGAAGACAGACACGGCATAAGATGGCATCCATTATAGAAGCACCCTTCCACCAGCATGAGGGTCTCTTGCAAAGTGCAAAAACAACAAGAAGTCCCGAGGCACCTCACAGACCAACAGATTTATTGGAGCATAAACTTTTGTGGGGAAAGATCTGCTTTGTCACTTGCCCCCGATGAAGTGGGTCTTTGCCCACCAGATCTTATGCTCCAATAAATCTGTTGGTCTATGAGGTGCCACAGGACTTCTTGTTTTCTGCGGACACAAACTAACACAGCGACCCCACTGATTCTTGCAAGGTGGATCCCAGCTGTCTGGATGGACTGACCACTGAATGAGAAATTCCTTATCAGACTGGAGAGATGCTGGTAATAAATACAGGCTCCAGACTGGGGTGTATTTTTTTCTTTGATCTGTAACCAGAGGTCCTTGGCAGGTGTGTGGTCCCCAAACCGTACTCTGCCCCTGGGTGCCAACATGCTCCATGCTCTGGAAACCGGAGACTTGTTCCAACCAGGATCCACCACTGTGCAATGGCTCTCCTCATGCTCCGAACAGAGTGGAAAGGGGCAGCCCCATGGAAGTCCCTCCGGTTCATCCCCTCACAACCAATCAGATGGAATCCACAGAAGAGGGGATGTGGAATGCAGACAGGGAGAGCTTCCAGTTAAAGGTAACCAGCTTCCATGTCCTCTTCCAGTGTTGGCCCCAATGTGTATTCCACACTTGGGTGATTAGTAAGCAGTACTCAGACAGCGGGAGGGTGCAAAGATGCATTTTTGCCATGTGTATATATAACACCCCTGTCCCACCAGCTGCATCTGCAAAACAGGCTGGATAGGTACATCTCAAAGTGACGCTGCTGAAGTTGCCCCATCTGGGATGTGCCAACTGACAGTAAAGCAAGATGAAGCTAGAAATCCACTTCAAGAGCTTCTGCGCAGATGTTTGTCCCGGTGTTCGTCCTGCTATAACAACCAACACCCAGAGCACTTTTCTAATTGGCGTTGTCCTCTACTGGCAGACCACCACAAACATCAAGAGAGGGAACATCTCCCTCCTTCCTCAGAGGCACGAGGTTCAGAAAAGTTGCAGCTAAGTTGATGCACGTGGTACTTGAAGACTTTCAGGGGGCAGCAACAGGAAGCTTTATGGAATATGGAGGACAGCACATCTGCCATCAGAGGTCCCAGTTTGCTCACTCTTTGGGTCAGAGATTAGGGAGATGACCTTCAGAGAGAGCAAGAACATGGCCATTGGTTCAAAGGGAGTTCTGGTAAGCCTGGAAAGCACAGGGTTGAGGTTCCCATGGAGCTTGGGTTTCATAGCCAGCAGGACAGCTGTCATGAGTCCCTTTGGGAATCTGACTGTTGTTCAGTGATTAAAATAGAATAGCAGGAGAATGGAAGGTGCTAATTGCTGCTAGGTTGACCCACACCAAGCTAAAGGAAAGGGCTGACATCTTGAGCTGAAGGATATAGTCAAATACAAGAGGAAAACCAACCAAACCCGAGGTCAAATGGTTCCATTGTGTTCTAATGAAAAAAAAAAAAAAAGACTCCAATTAGCCAGACAGGATTTTCTGGTGGACTCGTCTCTGTTTCAGCTAAAAACAGGTTGGAGGTTTTCTGACTATGAATGTTTTAGGTCAGATGCCTAAACCATATGGTGCGGGAAGCTTGTGCCGCTTCCCTGGGTCAAAAGAGCGAGGAAGGGTGGGATGCGGATGGAACAGTGGGCTGCCATTTGCAGAAAGAAGCTGTCTGCTGAGAGGTCCGTTGGGCGCAGCAAGAAGGAGTCTACCTTTGTTGTGATGAATTTCTCTGAGCGCCTATGGGAGTAGCAAGATGGGAGGAAAGGCATCTCTCAGTTGGTCTTCTCCAGGAGAGTCCCTATAGCACTGCAGGGTGACTTCCTTTCTTTATTTTCCTTTCTGGGATGCCCACAGGCCCTGAGGTGGCATTTTCCACTGCGTGAATGCCTGGTTCAAGACAGAATTGTGCACATCTCATTTGGGAGGCCTTTCCGCCAAAGAATCCTGTGCCCCGGTTGGTATGTCACCCAAAGCCTTTTTTCAGCTCCTGGTATACCAGTTCCTTTCACTGATGGCCTCTGCACACCAAAGACAGGTTCTTGCTCAACCTTGTTTGTTTCTGTGGAAGACAATCGTGTTGTTGGACATTATCGGGACGCGGTTAGATTGAATCAGCAGGAGGCAGGTTGGGCAGACGGCTTGCAGCGGTAGCTGACTGACATGCACTCTGTCTTCATGAGGGGCCCTTGTGCCCATCGCACAAGGGATGCATCTGTGCCACTGATCATGCCCAATGTGAACGTGAGAGGACAGATTCCCAAAACGCACTGGCCCTGGGTTTGCCCAGTTGGCCACAGAGGCCTTTGACTTTGGCTGGAACTGAGGCCAATAAGTTGAGGCTTGACGTTAATAGCAGGCTCCCAAGTCATCGGAGGAGTTAAGTTCTGGAACTTAAGGGCAAAACACCCTAACTGGCTTCATAAATTAAGCATGACGGGTTCAAGAAGGGGATGGCATGAACAGAGTGCTTATAACGGCCGATGGCCCCTCGGGGACTGCTATTAGCGAATGTCCCCAACAGCTGGGGACAGGGCACTGGATGGAGAGGGTCCCGAGTCACTACAGAGAATTTTGTTCCCTGGTGTCTGGCTGCTAGGTCTTGTCCACACATGCAGAGGCTAACGGATCTCCCTAGCTACGGTCAGGAAGGTATTCTCCTCCAGATCAAACTGGCAGAGACCCTGAGGGGGAGGTTCCCCCTTCATGGCTGGTTTGAACTAGGATACATAGTGGATTTTCCGTGACTCAGAAGTCTGATCAGGATTTGAGGACTGCAGCAACTCAGCCAGACATTATGGCCTTATTACAGGAGTGGGTGGGTGAGGTTCAGTCCACCCAGACCAGGAGTTCTCAGGCTCTCTTTTTAAGGCCTCCACCACCCCTTCTCCCAACATGCTCCATGGCCCAGCTCTGCCACCACAACTGTTTTTCTGCATATAAAAACCAGGGCCAGCGTTAAGGGATGGGGGACAACTGTCTGGGACCCCCACACAGCTAAATTGCTCGGGCTTTGGCTTCAGCCCCAGATGGCAGGACTCAGGACCCCAGGCTTCAGCCCCAGGCAGCGGGACTCCAGCTTTCTGCCTGGGCTCTGGCAGACCCAACACTGGCCCTGCTTGGCAGCCCCCAGAGGGGACCCCAGACCCCTGATTGACGGCCATTTGCCGCGATGATCCCTTCTGGTCTTAAAGGCTGGGAATCTAGGAGAACTGTTCCCTTGATAAATAACAAGCAGTCCTATAGCACCTTAAGGCTTACATTTACTTATTAGCTAAGGAGCTTTCACGAGTATGAGCCAAAAACTGATTATCTAAAAAGGAAACATGTTAGTCTTTAAACTGCTAAGGACTGCTTGTTATTTGTAAAGCTACAGCCTAACACGGCAACCCCTCTGAGTCTGTTTCCTAGCTGTTCACGTTGTCAGACCAGAGACAGGCCTGCAGACAACAGGTGGAGTCTGGCAAACAAGATGACCCAAGTCCATGAGGACATATGGCCTCACAGGGAAAGACCATTTTTGACGGAGGTTCGTAGTTTGAGTGTGACTTTACTTCCTCTAAGTGGACTTTCCTTTGTTTTCATAGCCTCTCAAAGATGCCAAAAGAGAAAGGATATGGCTGGCGACTGGACTCGCCCATTTAGCAGCCAATGGTACAGCAACATTGGGTAACTCTTTCACCTCATCTGGGCCACCGTAACTGAGAAGTCCTTTGTGAACACACTGGGTGGGGTGGCTTGCCTAGAGGTACTACCAGAAACCCAAGGAACCTTCTGTGGGGCTGATGTGTGTCCACAGGAAAGTAAGCCTCTTTCATGCAGACAGCTGTGAACCACAGGCTCTCCTCTAAGGAGGGGCATACTGAGGGCCGTGTAACCCTTCGGCGTCTTGACTTGCAAACAGAAACATCTGTCCAAGATTGAGAAAGGGCCTCCAGGCTCCATGATTGTTGGAAGCAATGAAGACTGGGGAACAGAAGCCCAAGGCTCAAGTAGAACCTCAAGGCTCTATGAGCAGTACCTGGCGGAGAGAACCCCACTGAGAAGGATTCTCCTTAGGACAGGAAAAACGGGCAAGGAATTTAATAACAGGGCCACTCGTCACTGTTGTTCCTGCCCTCCAGGGGTGTGCAAAGAAGGTGAGAGGACCACCAAAAGTTTGAGGCAGTGGGGGAAAAAATAATTGATAGCGCTACTTGGTTCTGAGCATCCCAACCAAAGAAAACCTCGCTGGCAAGCGGTCTTGTGCAGCAGTGGCTGAGGTGGAAGAAGCTGGGAATCTCTGTCTCTGAACCCTCTGTTGTTCACATGGCCCATTCGTAAAGGTGTTGGGAGAGGCACAACTGGGCCTGTAGCTGTCCTTGTGGCATTTCCTCTTCAGGGCTCAACGGTAAGTGGCCAAGGAGTGGGGGGTTATCCTTGAGCCCTTAAGGGAGTGAAGTGACTCATGATTTCAATGAGAAAATGGATGAGATTCCTCAAAGGGCAAGTTCTCAAGGACATTGTGGACCTCCCTGAAGCATGGAGCCACAACTCATGTTTCTTTACAGTAGCTGTGACAATAGCTCTAGATTTGCCCAGAGAGGCTATTAGCAATGACTCAGCCACCCACTTGTCTGCACTGATTAGGGCTTGGAATTGGCCCTCGGCTCCCTGGGGCAGTTTATTTTTGAGCCACACAAACGTAGCTTGTGCAGTTGCATTTTGCCAATGAGGGCTGGACAGTTAGCGATTCCAGCTTGAAGGCTGGCAGAGGAGAACCATCTTCCACCCGGAGAGTTCAAGGTGTTTATCAACCTGGTGCGACAGAGTTGGCCTGGGGGGACTCGTGAACTGCTCTCTGGAGGCCTGTAGCACTGAGGAGTTGGGTGCTGGGCTGGTAAATGGGAACTTGGCCCCTCTCAGTGGAATGAAGAACTGCTTTTCTGCCATCTAGGCAGTGCATCATGGAACATCTCAGGAGGGAACTGGAGCCCTCTCGCGAACCTCTGTGAAAGATCCTGGTACTGCCTGTGGTGGTCATCTGGCAGCAAAGGGGAAGAGGGTGGAACACCAAGTGAGCCTTTGCACCTGGTTGGAGTTCCTCCTCCACATGCCCCAAACGGAGCCTGTGGTGCCCTCTGGGGAAGGTGATAAACACAGTTCCTGCACCAATTGAGAGAGCTTCCTGCATGGATCCAATGGCCCACAGTAAGGCCAATATGATGAGTCGACTGGCTGATGCGGCAGTCCCCCAAGCCATTAGAAAGCACCAGCTCCTTTGATAGTGATGTCTAAGAGGAAACCCTAGACTGGAAGTCCTGTTCCAGCTGATCTCTCTCACTCATCCTCTCTCTCTCTGATGGGCTGAAGTCTTGTCCAGAAGGTCAAATTCTTTTGATGAAAAAAATATTCACTCCATGTTTCACCAGCAGGACTGGACGTTGAATGCTTTGACTTGCAGATGTAGTAGGGTTTCGAAAAGGTATCCTGTGGTGTAGAGATAGAATTGGACTGATAATGGAGGCGATGGCAGGTAAACAAGGCGAAAAATACTCCCTGGAGAGATGGAGGTTTCAGTTGAACCTGGAGTACAGGCCACACTGGAGGTTGGTGCCAATGGATCTGGTACTCCAGAGGATGGCTCTGGTAAAGACTGAGGCAGTGCTGTGGAAGGAAAGTCCAGCGTGGAATATCCACATGGAGCATTTGGATGCCAATGAGTCCATCTAGGCCTGGGAGCTGGAGCTGGTACCAAGAGATCCTTCCCCTTTCATGAGGTCACTGATTGAGTAGAAGACTTAGGCCAGGACTCTCCCGAGTTGGATCTTTTCTTCTGGAGACCGTCCCGGAAGGGAATCTGTCCCTGTGCCCTGAGTTTCCCTTGGCAGCCCTGAGTTTCTGAAGTACCCTGCCCCCCCAGTCATGCTATGCAGAGGACGCCAGTGGACTCTACAAAATGGCGTCTTACATGGAGGCAGCCATTTTGTTTCTGTACGGGTCCAGCCCCACCATGCTGCCGATGGCCACGCCCCTGACTCTTGCGAGAGGATTTCTTAGGCTTAGCAGATCCTGCCTCAGTTCCAGAACACCAGGCAGGCGTCTGCCCCTGCCAAAGTGACGCCCCATGAAGTCCTGCCACATGGGAGGCGCCGTATGGAGGAGCCCGCCACCCCGCCCGTTGCGTGACCTCACCCGCCCCGTGGGTGGAGTGCCATTCTGAGGCATGCATTGCCCTGTCCCTGTGGGCATGAGCTCGCAAGCACCATGCCCTTTAAAGTGGCAGCCACCATCAATGCTGGACTGCCTGGTTCAAAACCGGATAGGTGGCCCCCCTACTCAGCACCTGTGCTCGGAGCAGTGCTGCCTACAGCCTCAGGCCGCTGCACACGGGCCTGGGTCCAGCTTGCCATCTCCTGACCTTGTCCAGGAGATTCATCTTCAAACATAACTCCCGTCTTCGGGGGGTGGGGAAGGGCGAAGGAGCAGCAAAGGCTGAACTTGGCTGGTATCTCCGAGATCATCAAGGCAGCCCAGGTGTTTGCTGCTGATGGAGAAGGACCAGGAGGCTGGCTGGCTGGCTCTCAAATCCTGGGAGGGCTGCACAGAGCTCTGCTCAGTGCGGGAAAACCAGATGGACAAGGAACCCCTCAATTAGGAACGATTCACCTCGTCAGGCTATAAAACAACGCCCACGATCCCTACCAATGGGCTCCAAAAGAACCAGGCTCACTGCAGGCACAGAGGACTCTGGCCCCACAGCAGGTAAGAAGGAACTGGGGGGGCGCTGGTCTATACTGTGGGATGTGCCCGCAGGAGGAGGGCAGCATAGGGGTGAGTCAACGGACACTGCTTGCTGCCAGCCCCTATCTGCCACACGTGGGACGTGTGCACCCCAAGGTAGAATATACCTCCAGTACACCTGCACCACAGTAAAAGACCGGCGGCAGGACCGTGGCTGGCAGTGTTCGGGCCATAGAACTAGAAAACCACAGTGGAGACAAGCTCAGGAAGGAGCCTGGGCTCTGAAATCACAACACACGGCCCCTGCAACGCCACTTGCAAGCCCCATTTGTCACTGACCTGGCTCCCAGGCTCCATACTCTGGATCTGTTATCGCAAAGGAACTGTACCTATAAGAACCAACCCAGCATTACCAGTTCTGTTCCCTGCACCTGTTGCAGATCTTTACCATCGGCTGCGCTCAGGAAGTTTACATGCGGTTTTACTATGGACCCAGCCCGGCGCCTTGTGTTCTAGATGGCGTGGAGCTGCCGGGGAGCCAGGGACCTGGTGTGCCCAGCCTCCCCACAGGCAGGGCACTGGGCTGTCGAGTGACACCAGGAGAGAGTGTGAGTATGAGTGTAATTCCAGTGACACCTGGGGGGGAGGGGGAGAGGGAGAGAGAGAGAGACTCTGTGTGTGTGTGTGTGTGTGTGTGTGTGTGTGTGTGTGTGTGTGTGTGTGTAACGCTAACCTGCGGGAAGCCCGGAGTGTGCCATGCTGCCTGTGGGTAGCAGAGCTGGGAGGAGGTGCACGGCTGTCATGCTGCGAGCAGGTGGTCGAGAGCTGGGCCTCTGAAAAGCGTCTCAGTGTGACGGGAGAGGCAGCAGGGTGAGGGCGCAGGGGTGGAACAGGGTGTTTTGTGGGGAGCAAGGTATGCTCGGGGGCAGGGAGAGCCACAGGCCTGGGGGAAAGGGGCGTATTTGGGGAAGGCCTGGAGGGGTGGGGGAGGGACGTGCATTGGAGGATTACGAGGGAGAGAGGCTTCGGGGGTGGGTTGTATTGGAGGAGGGGGGTTCCATGTAAGTGGCGCACCTGGGGGGGGAATTTTAGCGGGAACTCTGGTTCTGTGGGAGAGTGAGGTGGGTTTGTGGCCCACATGGCTCGTGGTGCACTCAGGAGGGTCTGGCGGAGGGCGGATGTGGGGCAAGGCATGGTACGTTCCAAAATCTTGGGGAGGAGGGAAACAAGGGGTCTTTGGAAGACGCTGGGGGGTGATACATTCAGCAGGCCAGGGAGGGGGCGAGCGAGGTGCGTTGAGAGGTGTCGGGGAAGGGAGGAGGGTATGTTCAGAAGCTGGGGAGGCTGGAACAAGGCGTGTTTGCAGGAGTTGGGATGGAGAATGGTCCATTCAGAGGTCTGGGGCGGGGAGAGCGAGGTGCAGGTAAAGGAATTTGGGGGGAGACAGATGTGGTATGTTTAGAAGTCAGTGGGGGACAAGGTATATCTGAAAAAGTCAGAGGGGGAGGTATATTCAGGAGCGGATGGGGAGGAGGTAGATCCAGAAGCTGAGGGGGAAGCCGGGGAGGTAAATCCAGGAGCCAAGGGGTGGGGGGGTAGATGCAGGAGCCGAGGCGAGGTGGGGCTGCGGGGGAGGTAGATCCAGGAGCTGGGGGGGAAGGGGAGGTAGATCCAGGAGCTGGGGGGGAAGGGGAGGTAGGTCCAGGAGCCGAGGGGGTGGGGGGGAACCAGGTGCATTCAGAGGTTGGGAGGATAGGGTGTATTCAGCGTGGCACAGAGGGCGGGGGGCGCGGCACATTCAGAGGCCGGCAGGAGAGGCGCATTCAGCGGCAGGACCCGTGGTCCCCTCCGAGGCCAGGCCCGGGGGGGAGGGGGCGCTCACTCACCCTCGGAGCAGTACTCCCCCCTCCAGCCGGCCAGGCAGACGCGGGCGCCCAGCTCGTCGCAGGCGTAGTGCCCGAAGGGGTCGTCGCGGGGGCGGCAGTAGTCGGAGCAGCCCTCGCCGTAGTAATGCTCGTCGCAGAGCACGTGGTAGGAATAGCGCAGCTCGCTCTGCTCCCCCAGCTGCACATCCTGGGACCAGTCCTCGCCCACCGCCAGCCGGCGCCGTGTGGCCAGGCGGCTGAGCAGGTTCCGCATGTCCTCTGAGGGGCGGGGTGGGGGGGGGGAGAGGAGAAATAGGCTGTTAAGGCAAAGCCTGGGGAAAACACAGAGTTCCCCCCCCTTCCCTCCATGGACCCCCTTTCTCCAGGGGTGGGGCCCCAAAAACCAGGATCTGACCTAAGCCAGACACTGCGGAGACAAAGGGCCTTGGGAGGAGCCCCAAGAGGCAGGGACTTTGCTCATCTGAGCTACCGGGGGGAAGCTCTCTTAGCTGGCAGCGGTAGTAAGGCAGTTATCCTCTGCGTGGCCCAGCCACAGGAGAGAAACACACGAACACTGACTCAGCTGGCACCACTCTCATGCAGTATGCACCCCGCCCAGTCATGCAGCAGGGATCCCCTGCCCCACCCTACCCCCCAACCAGCCAGCGCCCTTCCCACAGAGATGCCTAGAACACCCCTTTTGTCTCCCCCAGCCCTGCCATAGGTAATGCAGTTTCGTGTCATGAGGATGACACAAAACTGGAGGGGAGGTAGATACGTTGGAGGGTAGAGAGAGAATCCAGAGGGACCTGGATAAATTGCAGGACTGGGCCAAAAGAAATCTGATGCGGTTCAATAAGGAGCAGTGTAGAGTCCTGCACCTGGGGCGGAAGAATCCCAAACATCGTTACAGGCTGGGGACCGACTGGCTCAGCAGCAGTATGATGGAAAGGGACCTAGGGGTTATGGCGGATGAGAGGCTGGATATGAGTAAACAGTGTGCCCTTGTAGCCAAGAAGGCTAATGGCGCACTGGGGTGCATTAGGAGGAGCATTTCGAGCAGATCTAGGGAAGTAGTTATTCCTCTTTATTTGGCACTGGTGAGGCCACATCTGGAATATTGTGTCCAGTTTTGGCCCCCCCCAGTATAAAAAGGATGTGGATTTGCTGGAGCTGGTTCAGCAAAGGGCAACAAAAATGATTAAGGGTCTGGAGCACAAGACCTATGAGGAGAGGCTGAGGGATTTGGGCTTGTTTAGTTTACAGAAGAGAAGACTTAGAGGTGATTTAATAGCAGCCTTCAACTTCCTGAAGGGGAGCTCTAAAGAGTAGGGTGAGAAACTGTTCTCAGCGGTGTCAGATGGCAGAACAAGGAGTAAGGGTCAGAAGTTGAAGAGGGAGAGGAATAGGTTAGATATTAGGAAAAAATACTTCACCAGGTGGGAGGTGAAGCATTGGAATGCGTTGCCTAGAGAGGTGGTGGATTCTCCATCCCTTGAGGTTTTTAAGTCCCGGCTGGACAAGGTGCTGGCTGGGATGACTTAGATGGGGTTGGTCCTGCTTGAAGCAGGGGGCTGGACTAGACGACCTCCTGAGGTCCCTTCCAGCCCTGTGATTCTGTGAACGCCTGCTGTTCTCGGCCCAGAGGAAGGCTTGGATCTGAGGCATTGCTCAGCACCCCAGGCCAGAAGGGATCTCACAGAAGATCCAGTTCGACAGACCAGACAATGTCCCATTGGTGCTAGCGCAGGACGTTTCTTAACACAGACGCAGTCTTGAGCTTAAAATCCTCAGGGATGGCGAATCCATCTCGACCCTTGGTCCATTGTCCCCAGGGGCCATTCCCTTCAGTGTTACACCGTGGCTGTGAAGACGTCCCGCTGTGTCCTCCAGCCATCGGACCCCCTCAGACCCATCTCCGCTAGCCTGGAACCCTTGATTAAATAGCTGTTCCCCCACAGACGTGCTGCTAGGCGGGACTCTAGTTCCACCTGAAACGACTCTTTGTTAAGCTCAATTTGATGGGCTCCTGGAGCTTCTCACAACTGGCAAAGAGCCGATTTCCCTCCTCTCCTTTCTAACAGTCCTTAAAATATTTACCGACTGTTCTCAGGTCCCCCCTCCCCTCAGTCTTCCATTCTCCAGTCTAAATGCGCCCCCTGTTTTAACCTGCTAAGGCAGGTTTGCTAAACCATTGGCCCTTTTTGCTGCTTTCTTCTGGACTCTGTCCAGTCTGCCCAGGTCTCTCCTACACCGTGGCATGGAGCACTGAGGGCTGTGTTCCAGCCGAGGCCTCCTGCACACCCCATACAACAGGGCGGTTCCCTCCCCTGTCTGGCCAGCATCACGCCCCAGAACGATGTTCTACTAAAAACACATCACATGGTCGACTGGTATTCTATTTCGTATCCCCTAGATCCCCACCCTTCTTTGCCCATACCATCATCTCCCTCAGCTTTCCTCTGACCCCTCTCCAATTTATCAGCAACCTCCTCAAACGGTGGGCCCCAGAACTGGCTGCGTGATCCTAGCAACGGTCACACCAGCACATGACACAGAAGGGAAAGAACCCCCGTGCTCCAACTGGCCATCCCCCGTCTACGCATTCCGGGAGCACGTTAGCTTTTTTGGCCTCAGCCTGCACCTGATATTCATGGTCAGCCAATTATTTGGTCCCATCCCACCCCCACCCCTGACCAGTGTTGCTTCTCATTTTTTCCCCAACCATGTGTGGAATAAATTTTGTTGTGTGCGCTGTGGCATGTGTGGTTATGCACCATCACAACAGAAACACAGGCTAACAGCTATGGGTACTCCATTAATCAGCCAGGCAGCACCTTCATTTCTTCTGGGTGGCCAACCCAGCACTCGGGTACAGGGAGCAGGGCCCCCCTACCCCCAAACATTCTTTCAGATCACTTCCTCCCAGGGACGAGCCCCCAACTTGCATTCTTTCCGTTCTAATTCCCATAAGAAACTCACTGCCTTAGCTCCCTCTGCTCCATGGGCTTAAATCCCAGCTCATCTGGGATCCCTTCTCCATTTGCCAGCTCAGGGCTGGGCACTCATCCAGGGCCCCTTGACCACCATAAGTCTGCCCCGCGGGCAGAGGCTCGCCCAGTGCCTGGGCACACAGAATCTGAGCCATGTTGGGCTGGAAGGGACCCCAAGAGGCGATCTGATCCATGCCCCGGCACTGAGACCAGGCCAAGGGACTCTAGACTGGCCCTCCCTCGGGTTTGCCCAGTGGTGGGGGTTCCACAGCCTCCCTTCCAACCCTGCTCCAGAGATGAATCACATAATCATAGAACACTCGAACTGGAAGGGACCTCAAGAGGTCCTTGCGTCCAATCCCCTGACCTCTTGGCAGGACCAACCACCATCTAATCCATCCCCTACAGGTGTCTGTCTAACGTCCTCTTAAATATCTCCAGCAATGGAGATCCCACAACCTCCCTGGGTAACTTATTCCAACATTTAACCACCCCAACAATGAGGAAGTTTTTCCTAATGTCTAATCTAACGCTCCCTTGCTGCAATTTAAGCCCATTGCTCCTTGCCCTGTCCTCAGGGGCCAAAGAGAACAAATTTCCTCCCTCCTCCTTGTAACCCTCTTTGAAGTACTTGAAAACCGCTATCATGTCCCCTCTAAGTCTTCTGTTTTCTAAACTAAACAAGCCTGGTCCTGTCAGTCTTCCCTCACAGCTCATGTTCTCTAGACCTTTAATCAGTCTTGTTGCTCTTCTCTGGACCTTCTTCAATTTCTCCACATCTTTATTTAAATGAGGTGCCCTGAACTGCACACAATACTTCAACTGAGGCCTAGTGAGCACTAAGTGGAGCTGAAGAATGACTTTATGTCTTGCTCTCAACACTCAGGTTGATGCATCCCAGAACCATGTTTGCTTTTTTTTTTTTTTTTTGCAACAGCATCACACGGTTGACCCATATTTCGCTTGTTGTCCACTATGACCCCCTAAACTCCCTTTCCGCAGGACTCCTTCCTCGACAGTCACTTCCCACTCTGTATGTATGAAGCTGATTGTTTCTTCCCAAGTGGAGCACTTTGCATTTGTCCTAATTCAACTTCATCCTTTTTACCTCAGGCCATTTCTCCGGATCATTCTGAATTATGAGCCTGTCCTTGAAAGTAGTTGCAACCCCTCCCGGCTTGGTATCATCTGCCAACTTAATAAGCGTACTCCAAACTCCCCTGGGAGTTCCTAATATCTAATCTAAAACACTCTTGCTACAGGTTAACCCCGTACTTGTCCCTCCTCCAGTGGTCCTGGAACACAGCTGATTTCCCCCTTCTCCTTTCTAACAGTCCTTAAACTATTTACCAACTGTTCTCAGGTCCCCCCTCCCCTCAGTCTTCCTTTCTCCAGCCTAAATGCGCCCCCTGTTTTAACCTGCTAAGGCAGGTTTGCTAAACCATTGGCCCTTTTTGTTGCTTTCCTCTGGACTCTGTCCAGTCTGCCCAGGTCTCTCCTACACCGTGGCAGGCACAACTGGGCGCTGCGTTCCAGCTGAGGCCTCGTGCACACCCCATACAACAGGGTGGTTCCCTCCCGTCTGACCAACATCACGCCCCAGAACGATGTTCTACTAAAAACACATCACATGGTCGATTCATATTTTATTTCATATCCCCTAGATTCCCACCCTTCTTTGCCCATACCATTATCCCCAGACGGTGCATGGGATTTTCCCTTCCCACGTAAAGTACTTTGAACTTGTTTCTACTACATTTCCCCCCCTACCATTTCCAACTTGTCAAAGTCATTTTCACTTCCAAGCCGGTCCTCCCCCCTGCTTACTACCCGCTGCAGCTGCAAGTTTTATAAGACTTTTCACCCGGTTGTCCAAGTTATGTACAACAATATTGACTACTTCCAGACCAGGTGTGACCTCACTAGATATGCTGAGGCTGGGGGGACTTGTAGGTTGGGATAAGCCTGCCAAGCCACCGGCTCCAGCCTGCGACCCTCAGGCAGGCTTTCTGCCTGCCCCACCCCCACGGTCTGTGCAGAATGCCAGCAGTGGGGGCCACATACTTCTCTGAGCGCTGCTACGAGCTGGGCAAGGGGAGGAAGAGGCCAGTGTGAGCTGCAAGACAGGGCTGGGGGCAGGGACAGCAAATAAAGACCCCCCCCCTCCATCCTTCAGGCTTGTGGTGCTCAGAGAAGCAACAGCCCATGCAGCTGGCCGCTGGCGGGAGGAGATGAGACAGGCAAGGAGCCTGCCTGAGGGACCTGCAGGGCTGCTGGCCAGGAGCCACCTAAGTAAGTGTCTCCTGGCTAGCAGCTGCCTCGGGCGCCCCAGACCCTGCCATCCCCCGTCCTCTGCTCCCCAGCCCCTCATCACACTTACAACCCTAACCCATGAGCTCCTGCACCTGCCCTCATACCCCCCTCCCAGGCCCTGCCCCCCCGAATTCCCTGCTCCAGGGCACATTCTCCCTCTCCTTCACTTCAACCTGATTCCACATGCAACCTCCCTCCCAGATCCCCAGCACTTCCCCCATTAATGGTATGGAAGAGTGCAGCCCTTAACTACTTACCAACTTCATGGAGTGGTCCCCCTGTTAAAAAAAAAAGGGGGTACGGCCCACCCCCTGCACTCCACCCTCCCGGCCAGCAACCCAAAGAGACCAACTCTTGGAGCAAAGTCTTTGAACCAGCCGCACAGCCCCTTTGGCAGCCGTTTCACAGAGCCACGCTGCCCTGGTTTGCTCAGGAGAATGGCCTGTGGGACTGGGTCCAAACGCCACCCAAAAAAAGTCAGGACTTCACCTCTAGTTCTGCCCCCCCAGCCCCTGCGCACACCTGCATGGCTGGGGCCAAGCAGGTGCACCCACCGCGTGTGCTCAACGCTCAGTTTCACTTTCTTCTCAACTTTTGGCCCCGCAGCACCTCCCTCTCCAGCCAGCTGGGTCCTGCCCCCCCAAAGCCCTTGCCGCAAGATCAGCTGTGGTCCCTTGTAAGGAACAGCTCCATTTCTCCTTCTGACCCCACATGGGTCAGGGGAGAAGCTGACCCAGGCAAGGCAGGAAGGGGTCAGAGGCTGCCGGAAGGGTGGGGGCTGCATCCAGCTGCCATTCCCCTCCAAGTTCTTGCCTTGCCCCCTTCTCCAGCCTCCAGCATTGCCCTAACACACCCCCAACTCCCCTTCCTCTACCCACCCCAGCCCCCTGAACCCCACCCCCACTTCCCAGCCACCTACCTAACCCCAACACCCTCACCTTCCACCCTCCCCCCGCCGAGAATGCAGACACGGTTCAGAACATTTGAAGGAATGGGCTGTGACTCACCCATTTGCCCACTGTGGAGGACGGGGTCGGTGCCTCCTCTGGAGTTAGGGGGGGGACTGTCGACAACAGCTCTGCCTGCAGACTATCTACCCAGCATAACACCCTAAAGTACATGCAGCGTAGCTGACAGGAGGAGAACTGGACCGTATGCTAATGCCACTGCCTGAATCAGATTCCTAGGGCTGGAAGAGCCCGCAGAAGGCCACTGAGTCCAGCCACCAGCCCAAAGCTAGTGACTTTGTAACTGCCCACCGGGGGACTCAAACCCTGGCCCTCTGGAGCTTCATGCATGAGCCTACACAGTTTGAGAGGAGCCAGCTGGCAAGGGAATCAAACCCAGACTGTACAGCGTGAGCACAAATCCCAACCATTGGGTCGCCCAAAATCGCATAAACAACAGTAGCTCAAGCAGCAGAAATACCCCTTGCCTCCACTGATAGCTGCGTTGGCATAACTCAGGTAGCTGGTGGGTGTGTGGCTTTTTCACACCCCTGACCAATACAGCTATGCCCAGGCTATATTTAGGACCCCAGGTGGGCTCAAATATGCCTCTGAGAACAAAAGGGAATCTGCAAGGATGAATGGCAGATCCAAGGTCTGCCCTAGGAACCCTTCACCCCCAGCCTGCCACGAGAGAGAAGAGCTGGGACCCAGAGAGGTTGCAGGAGCAAGGACGGAGACACAGGTGGTCCTGTGGGCTATGTTAAGAGCTAGGGCAGAGATATAAGAAGGCCCCTGGGACAGCACAAGATAATCAGGGCACCTGCTTCTGCCCAGAGAGACTGTTGTTAGCTTGGCTTTCCCATGCAGAACTCAGCACTCTCTGAGGTTGGATTCCTGATGACTAATCAAAGTTCTGGTGTCCTGAGAAAGCTGCCTGCTCCCACCACACGTGTGCCTGGCTCCCTGAAGGAATACAAGCGCCTGCAGGAATCTGAACTCAGCTGCTCTCTCAGACCATCCAGAAAGAAATGGCATACCAGAGACTTGGGAGAGTCTATCCTCAAGGCAAGACAAGACCTCGTGGTTCTTCTAAGACAGGGGTTGTCCACCAGGGTATGCGTACCCCTGGCAGGTAAACAGAGGTCTGCCAGGGGGTACACAAACACATCTTGATATTTGCCTGGTTTTACAAACAGGCTACATAAGAAGTGCTAGCAAAGTCCCATACAACCTAAAATTTCCTACAGACGACAACTGTTTATACTGCTTTATAATACTCTCCATTGAAACACAAGCACCGCACTGAGATCCCCATCGATTTATTTAAAATTTGGTGGTAGAAGCAAGAAAGTCAAAAACTAAAGTAGTCCTGTGGCACCTTATAGACTATCAGATATTTTGGAGCATAAGCTTTCCTGGGCAAAGACCCACTTGCATCTGATGCAATATAGATGAATCGAATCTTTACCCAGGAAAGCTCATGCTCCAAAATATGCGTTGGTCTATAAGGTGCCACACGACTTCTTGTAGCTTTTGAAGATACAGACTAGCTTGGCTACCCCTCTGATAAAAACTCAAATGTCACTGTGGTTGTTTTGTCTGATTTTTGTGAGGAACTAGTTTTTAAAGGAGATGAAACTTGGAGGATGCAAGAGAAAAAAAATTAGATGTCTGAAAGGGGTGCAGTTGCCTGGAAAGGTTAGAAGCCAATGTTCTAAGACAGCAAGAAGTCCTGTGGCACCTTATAGACTAACAGATATTTTTTGCAGCATAAGCTGTCCTGGGCAAAGACCCACTTCGTCAATATCTGTCAGTCTAGAGGGTGCCACAGGACTTGTTTTTGAAGATACAGACTAACTCAGCTACCCCTCTGATACTTGTTCTAAGACACTGGATGAAGGCTGGAGCACTGGATTCATCTTGGTCAACAACAATTGGTGGCAATCATGGGATACAAACTGACGCATCCCATATTTTGCATCAAGGGTCCACAGCAGAAAAAAACATGCTTAGGAAAAGAAGATAGAAAGAGAGGGTGTGGAAGACTTCAGAGTGAGAAGGCTAAACCAGCACTGTCCAAGAGGAATTCAAAGATCTCCATACTTTTGATACATACTACGAATAATGGGCCATTTCCACCCTGACTGAATAGACCTTGTCAGCTCTGGCCCTCCCTTTTACTGGGACCCCACTCTTTAAATACCCCTCTGAAACAACCCGCCCCCATTCATGCATCTGATGAAGTGGGTCTTTGCCCATGAAAGCTTATGCTCCAAAATATCTGTTAGTCTACCAGGTGTCACAGGACTTCTAGTTGTCCTCGAAGATACAGATTAACTCGGCTACCTCTCCGATACTTGTCACACTTGTGGTTGTCGTCTTTCCATATTTGCCACGTTATATTATACAAAACTTCATGAGCCAGGCACTCCCAACCCTCCTCCCCAAATAAATGCCCTCCCTCTCCCCCCAGGGCCAGGCACCACCTGCCCCCGTTCCTAATTCAATGCCGGCGACTTGCCAGGGCTACCACCCTGCCCTTCCACCACCAAGCAGTGGGGCGTGTGCACAGACCAGGAAGAGCCGCCCTTAGAGACTCCAAGAGCTGCAGGTTGGCCACTTCCATATTCACCACCACGCGGTGTCATATTCTCCGCATGTGGGCGAACATATTGGACACCCCGGGAGTAAACTCTGAACAGTCAATTGAGACACAGCTGGCCCTATGGCTAGAGAAGGCCAATCGGGCAAGAGCCAGGCTCCGGATCCAGAGGGGGGTGCGAGGCAAGCCATATCGCATGAGAGCGGAGGAGTAGGGAGAATCTGAGAATGCCCCAACACGACGCAAAGGTGTTTCAGACACAGGTACCAAAGGTGCAGCCAGCCAGCCAGGCATGCTCAGCAAGAGCAAGACAGCTGAGTGAGCCTCAGCCAAGCCACGAGCTGCAACAGGACGCGTGCGCCTTGATTTCTTGTCCAAGAGGCCACATGGAACCCCAGCTGGGGAGATCTACTCCACCAGAAGCATAGAGAGCAACCTTACTGCTCCATTTTGGAGGAGGAGGATGGGGACAGGAGGTGCTTTCCTCCCTGCACTGGAGTTGGCGGGTGAGTTGAATCTGATCCACCCGGCAGATATACTCGGATAGCTCAGTCACTACAGCCACCAGGCAGCTAGTCAGACAGATGAGCAGATTCTGGGGATGAGGCGCTGCACAAAGGGCCTGACTGCTTACATCTCTCACTTCTAGGACAAAGTTTCGGGCTGTGCAGAAGACCAAGGAAGCCACCTCCATGGGCAAATAGCTCCACCAACGGTGTCCAGGTGCAGGAGTCACTTCTCTAGAAACTTTGTGGAGTGAGAACAGTTCCACCTCACGGGACCCCTACCAGGCTGGAAGGGTTAAATGGAGATGGGACACATTTGGAAGAGACCTGCGCCAGGGAGTTTTTGGGGGCCATCCTATGTCCCGCATTGCACAGGTCAGCCCAGATGATCACAATGGTCCCTCCTGGCCTAGGAGATCTGTAAAACCATGGTCAGGGGCTCTGAAGTCCAAGATCTAAGGCTGATTTGTGTCTGTAGACGGCACATCCAACTATCAAACAAGGCCCAAAGGGGACGGGCCTGGGCATGGGGCCTGGTGGGGCAGAAGCATCCCAGATGTGGGATTTGAATAAACCCAAACTCTCAGGGAGCAGATGAGCCAGGTAAACCCCAGTCCTCAAAGATCTAAGCTGCAATATCTGCAGAAGAATGGTGTGTACCTTCCTGCCCAGAACCACGAGGGATAATCCTCTCTGTCCAGCTGGGAAAGCAGACAGTACTACATCCCTGAAGCATGAGCTATGTGAGTGACCCCATGAGAAAAAGCAGGTAGATACCCAGCCAGGGCCTCTTGTGCCTAGGATCTGCTGACAGGTGAATCTCCACTCGGGATGCTGGGATACTCGTCCTTATACACTCTACCAGGCTCAGGTCCAGCTGATCGCCTATGGGGGGCAGAAGGTGAGAGCTCACATGGAGATATTGGACAGGCATGGGGACAGCAGATACAGGACCCAACCCCATGGAACACCTCAATGTCAGGCCATTTCTGGTGCCCAAAATTCAAAGCAGAATGCAAATGGAGTCACTTGGAGGGAGGGGGGGCTTTTCTGACCCCTACCTGCCACACAAGGGAAATGCCAGTAAGTGCCCACATCTGCCCATTGCCAGGTAGACAAGAGGCAGAAGAGGGCCCCCCCTCCTCATACATAAACCCCTTTGCACTCTGGAGGCAAGAGTCTCTCTAGCTCTGCGGTGAATTCCCCGAAGTCCAGCTCTGTGACCAAGACAGATACCTCCCTGCCTGCCCTCATGGTGGAAACTGAGGCAGGGCTGAGCTTTGCTGCAGCTGAGTCCTCGGCTGAGCACACACAGGAAGGAGGCCTGCCAGATTCACAAATGCTGTCATGGTGCGAGGACAGCCTCAGAGAAGGGTGAAGCAGCTGGGAGGCTGCTACTGATGGCAGAGACACCTTGTCGGAGAACGGCCAGGGTACATTCTCTTAACCAAGAGGCCCTGAATCACAGCGCATCAGGCGGGAGGAGTGGGCCAGGCCATGGCTTCTTCTCAAGACAAAAAATGGGGCCCAGGCATTCATGCAGGCCCAAAGTGGAGACAACGCCAGAGGGGCCTGTCAAGACAGCACTCCTGCCTTACTTGACCTTGGGACACCCCGAGTTACAACTGGCTTAAGCTCAGCTCAGCAGGGGGACAAACATATCTTGCCAGTCACAGGTCAAGGCCATCGTGTCCCCTGCAACTATTCAAAGAGGCTCTTCCAAGCCTGGCCTAGCAGGAAGGACACCCCAGGCTGCAGCCCACGCAGCTGTCTCCTGGAGGAATGGGAAGAGGTAGTGGCAGGACCCGACTGCAGCTCAAACCAGAGGGCTTTTGGGTGGGCAAGGGGGCGTAGAGGTGTGAGCCTGGAAAGTCCCCATGAGGCCCTTGCTAGTGTGACCTAAAAGGGCTGAAAATAGGTCCGCCCTGAAGTACCATTGGCCAGTTGGATGGGTAGAAGCTCTTCAGGAGAGACCCTAGAGCCTGGCTGGCAGAACTGCTCCCCCGGGAATCGGAGACGTTTGCCCTGGCTCATTTTAATGACAGAAGAGGTTTTGCTGGACAATCGGAATGCAGAGTCCTGACTTCAGAGAGGACTTGAACATCTCTAGATCCCGGGGGTGGGGAGGGGGGAAGGGAAAAGCATCACACTCCATTCCCTCCACAAACAGGTAACAAGGGGAGAGGTTGTTTGTCTTCTATGAACAATGGGAGATTCAGTTTACCCATGGAGCAGAAGGGGAAGGAATGCCACTCGCCCTAAGAGCCCTGGGAGGGGGGCAGGCCTGGGGGTGAAGCAGACAACAGCTGCCTCTGGATGGACCCGAAATAACTGAATGGAGTCCACACAGATGAATGGAAGATCCCGGGATGGACGCAGGACCCCTTTGCCCGGCCAGTCGGCCACCCAAGAAAGAAGAGCTGGAACCCAGAGGAGCTGCAGGGGAGGGAAGACAGACACCCAGGAGGCACCAGGGGTTATAGTAAGAATGAGGATGAAGACACGAGATGGACCCCAGGAGAGCAAGGCCTATTGGACAGCTGCTTCTGCCCATATACGACTGTGTTGAGCTTAGCTTTTTCCTCAGCCCTCTCCGACACGGGATGCCTGGTGCTTCCTCAGCGCTCTCCGTTTATCTTAAAGAGCTCCCGATCTCACGGCACCCAGGCCCTGCAGGGCACACCCTGCTGAGTTCTAGAACACAAGCGGGGGGTGCCAGAGTGTGAAGGCCCAGTCTGGGAGATGGAGAGTGGCAGAATTCACCCCTCAGAGAGGAGACCCACAGGCGCGGCAAGAAATAGGGGACCGCCTAAGAGAGAGAGTGTACGAAGGCTGGAGCAATGGGAGATGCAGACCCATGAAAGCTGGTGGCAACAGTGGGATACTGAATTCCCCACCTGCACCTCCAGCAAGGCACTTTTGGATAGGAATGGCTGGAGGATTCTGGATCAGAGCAGAGCCCTTCCCCCCCCGCCCCCGTTGCTTGGTATATGGGTTCCGACAGCACCCAGCACCAGACGCAACATGAAAGATGTGCATAGAGCCTGCAGTAACAAAGAGGAATAATCTGCTCCCCACACAGATCTCATCCTCATCTTTACTAATTCACAGATCATCTTAAACCTCCCACTTGGAGGCTTATCTCCCTCACTTTATTTTAGCAAGCACGGTTTGTTCTATGCCCTTCTTCTATAGCCCTTTCTGACTTGGTCACAACTAATATAACACCTGTGGCCCAGTCATGATTGAACTGTGGCCTTTTGGCTTCAGCTGCTCCCGCCCAAGCTTAAAAAAAAAACCAGTTCCGCGATCAAGGCTGCAGCAGGCTCTTCCACCACTATGGGTAGGTCTACTTTGCAAAAAAAGTGAATTTTTAATCTCACGTGAAGCAGTGTTCAGCTTACCTGGGTTAAAACAGCAATGAAGTCCCAGACCGCAGGGTTCTCCATTTAACGCCAGATGCTACCCAGAGTTTTGAAGCGAATGAGACGTCACTTACCTTGTACAGGAGCTGAAATTCAAGAAGTGCCGTCCATACACATGTCTGAACAGGTGAGGCACAAGGCAGCCCAAAGCCTCAGCTCCTTTGCTGGGGACGTTCTGTTCTTCTCTGCAGAACCAGAGTTAAAGGACTGTCCATAGGGACATCATCTCAAAACCCAGTAATATCGCCTTCTCGTCATTGAGCACATACACATTCCACCGATGCTGGCTCCACTACATCCCAAGAGGCTGCCCTGCAACGTGCGCATGATGGGACCCTTCTTTAAGGAGGCTCCTGAGGCTCTCCTGGACACAGGCCTTAGAAGAAGAGCGAGTCTTTCTTTGCTAGCTCATACCAAGCCTTCACATAGCCAGAGATCCATGGTGATAAGAGTTTTGCCTCTCAGCTGGCAGACGATAGCCACAAAGAGGCTAGGGAAAGATCGGCATGGCTTCTTTCTTTGCCAATAAGAAGCCATGGCTCGTTTGACATCTGAGGTGTGATGAACTGGAAGCAGGAGGCTTCGGGCAAGAACACAGGGAGGGGAATTTGCTAGTGGTGATGGCTAGGTTTTGGCAAGAAACATGGGTGAGTTGCAGGGGTTAACTGCGGGAGAACTTCGTACGCGAGAGTTTAGGGGTGTTTTGGCAACACACTTCCCCGTATCTGATGGGTCGGGGACATGCCTGAAGAAAAGTGGTGGCATTGTAGCAGAACACATGTAGATAAGGATAAGGGGACAAACATGGCGTGATCTTGTGTAACTAGATGTAACAATCACATGTAAGCAAATAAGGAAATACCTTAAAGAGTGACCTAATGGAACGGCATGGTAAGGCGGGGAAAAAAAAAACCTGTATATAAGCAACGCAGAAATCAATGCAATCTGGATTTCACCAATGGACCTGGTTCTGGTGCCTTGGAACTGTGAGAACTCCTGCTCGTCCGCAGCTGCGTGGGGTCCGCAGCTGCCAAAGGGATGTAAGAAGCCACCTTCCTGTTATGCTTGAGAAACTGTTAGTTAAGGGGTTTGTTTAAACTTGTCAGGAAATAAACTGCCTGCGTTAACATATCTGGTCAGTGTTTTTGTACTCAGAGAGCTCAGTGTTGAACCTAAATTACTCTTGCCTGTAACATAATTTCGTACAGAATCTGAATAGCAAAGTATATAATAAATGAAGGTTAGACATCAGTTCTTGGCTCTCTGCTACCCTGCTCACCACAGCAATAGTTACCCTGAGCATTGTTTTCAGAGATAACTCTAAGAGAGGGTACAATCGCCATTAGTGCACAGTGAGGGGTCTCTCAGGACTGAGACAATCAGGTTGAGGTCCAATGGAAAAACCCACTCATCTGGTCTTTTAGGAATTTCAGACCACTTGTACGAGAAGGTAGATTGTCCGTCTATAGGGGGATGAGGTGTCTGGATCACAGCTGAGTGTACCATAAAAAGGATGTGGATGTGCGGGAGCAGGTTCAGCGAAGGGCAACAAAAATGATTCAGGGGCTGGAGCGCAAGACCAATGAGGAGGGGCTGAGGGATTTGGGCTTGTTTAGTTTACAGAAGAGAAGACTTAGGGGTGATTTAATAGCAGCCTTCAACTTCCTGAAGGGGAGCTCTAAAAAGGATGGTGAGAAACTGTTCTCAGTGGTGCCAGATGGCAGAACAAGGAGTAATGGTCTGAAGCTGAAGAGGGAAAAGTGTAGGTTGGATATTAGGAAAAACTACTTCACCAGGAGGGTGGGGAAGACTGGAATGCGTTGCCTAGAGAGGTGGTAGATTTTCCATCCCTAGAGGTTCTTAAGTCCCAGCTTGACAAGGTCCTGGCTGGAATGACCTGTGGGGGGGTTCATCCTGCTTGAAGCGGGGGGCTGAACTAGATGACCTCCCGAGGTCCCTTCCAGCCCCAGGATTCTGTGATCTGCAGGAGCTCAATAACAAGTTAAATCATTAGAATTGCAGCTGCTCACCACAGGCACGGATGCATTCCAGCACTCAGGGATTTCCAGTGCCAGTGAGAAAATCTCCTCCATTTTGCAAGCTACTGCAAATGTGTCCAGGGGAGCTTCTGGCACTTAGCACCGGTCCACGTAGTCCCATCTCCCCATGAGGTGGCCAAGTCCCTACCCCACCCAAGATGGCCACATGGACATAGAGGGGACCATACCTTGTGGCTATGGAGTGATGGGGTCCCAGTACTGATCCCTGGCGTAGTCTTTCAAGTGCCAGTGGAAGGCAGAGGATGGCGATGGTCCTCAGAAAGTACCTGCGTGGTCATTGCCGATGCCCAGCAAGGAGAATGAATATGCCAGGTGCACAGGCGCTGCAGTGAGGGAACATCGCAGTGGGCTTGGTGCCATATCCAGGGGCCCCAGGACTCTCAGGGTGAAGCGAAGAGATGCCGCAGCTCTGGCTCCTGTAGGGACTGAGCGGTCGCTCTGGGCCAAGAATCTACCCAGTGCTGGCAGATATTGTGGGTGTCCCAGGTTTCTTCCTAGAGGGAGCGGGGGTGCCCCAGGGCTGGTGGCACACTCTGGGAATCCAACACCCAAGCCCAGGGCTGGACTGTGTCAGAAACCAGGGACAGGGATTAGGAACAAGGAAGGACCCAGGGGACTAGCAGAGCAGGGCAGGGCCGCAGGAACAAAGTCAGGTAGGAGGTTGCATCTGATCTGGCAACAATTCGCTCCATCGCATGGACAACCTCCTCTGTGCCTTCTTCTGGGTTAAACAGCCCAGCCAGACCAATCCATGGGGATGAGCACTCCTCCAATCAGGATTTTTGTGGGCGGGGCCTCTGGTTGGGGCTAGGATTCTATTAGCTGCTTTGTCCTAGCAGGCTGCTGGATGGAAGCCAGGCTGCAAAGATTACAGGCAGACCTGCGTTCGAGGATCTCCTCATGATGCATTAGCTGTGTGGGTGGCGCAGGGCCAAAACACACACAGCCGAGCTCTTCCTCAAGCTCTTACAGGTGGATTTGCCCCTGCACCTTCCGGCATTCTGGGATTTATCCACAGAGCCTGTTTTCTCCAGCTCTGGGGTGAGAAGGTGACCATTTAGTAACAAGCCTGAGCTCTAGGGAGCAGAGAGGGGCCTCAGGTTGGGTGTAGGGGTCAGGGTCAAAGCCCGAGGCAGGTTCTGAGCAGAACTGGAGACTTAAGACCCCCATCTCCTGGTTCCTCCAAGCAGGTGGGCCTGGATCGGCGGCTGGCCTGATGGATTTGTGTTGCAGAAGGACGTGCCGTCTGGCCTCGGTGTTCTTTAGCGTCTGGGACGCCAAGGGTTTTCACTGGTTCTAACCACCCGGTAACATGCAGAGCGGCCAGGCAGCCGTCCGGACAAGCAGCACTCCATCGTGAGGCGACGGAGAAGAGCCAACAATGGTTGGTGGACAACCCGCTTTTGTACCTTGGCCGGAGAGGCCCTGGGGCAGGCGCACTCTATGGTTGTTGTTAGGTAAAGCCCCCGCACTGGGAACTCGAGTGAAATGTGGGTATGGACAAAGGCTCAAAGGGAGAGCAGAGTCCTCCCTCTCTCTGGCAGTGCAGACAGGCCCAGGCACACCCAGGGAGGACAGAGAGCCACTGTGAGCCAGTGTTGGGGACAGTGGGGTTCTTTGGCGCAGGGGGTTCCCCTGGTTAGTGACGCAGCAGAGAGAAAGCGTTGGCTGGGCATCGGGCTTCCATTTCCAGCTGTTCAGGCTCATCGGCCGGCCTCTTGTCCGTGTGGGAGGAAATGGAGGAGCAGAGCTTCCCGCTCTCCTTTGCGTCCCGGGGAACCGCTGTGCTGTCACATCCTCACCTACTCACCTTGCTCAGGTGACCATAGCGAGAGTCTCATCCGGAAAGAGATCAGCCAGGTTCCTGCCTTCTCCCCATCTCACCCCAAAGCACCTCCTCCATTCCCCCATCTGTCCCTCCAGCCCCGCCTCAAATCCCCCACCTGTCCCCTTCATTCCTCCGTCCCCAGGGTCCCCTCCTTCCCCCTCCATCCCTCCCTTCTCAATCCTTCCAAGGTCCACCCTCCCCCCATCCACTTCAATAGCCCCCCTGCCTCCTCCCTCCATGACCTCCCCCCCACCCTGCACAAACTCTCTCTGTCCCCACCACCCTCCCTCCACCCAGCTCTCTGCCTCCAAACTGACGTTACCTGTTTCCAAGTCTCTGACAAGCTGGAGAGAAACGATCATGGATTCTCATGTGACCAGCTAAAGCACAAAGTGGGCTACTGGGGCCACAGGCTACAGGGCAGCAAAGCACCCATGGGAGCAGGCCGAGGGGTTTCTTACGCTACTATCCACAGCATGGGGTAGGGGAAGCACTTCAGTTGGAGTGGCATATGCTGGAGGTCTCATGCTGCCTTGTCAAAGCATCCTTGCAAGGGCTACCTACCACAGAGGACGGGTGCCTACCTCAAAGGAGCATTGCATCCCAGTTCGATACTAGGCCTCGTCACGACATGTAAGGAGGAACAGTGACTCACCCTGGACAGTAACCACAGTCCTAACCCTCTCTGCCCCAAGGGTCCATGTCCCCACACCGCCGACCAGAAAACTTTGGGAGGAGCAGCCATTGGGCCCCCCGCAGGCTCCGTCTCTCCTCACACCCTGCTCCAAAGCAAACCCCCCTTGGTTCCTTCTTGACCACAGAGTCCTCGCGAAACGCTGAAACAAGGGGATGGAGAGTCATGGAGAGGCGCTGTTACCAAAAGGCGGGAGCGACGACTTCGAGCCATGTTCCCAGAGGCGTGACATTGTAGGCCACTCCAAAGGAGTAGGGGACTTCTAAAGGCTTCTGTCCTATCCAGGTAGAGCACAAGGATTTGCCTAATATCTACCGGACATAATATGGACTCCCTATTGTCCCACTAGCTCCTGTGGAATGAGGAGGCTACTTTAGAGATAAACCCCAACTGCAGCCCCAGCATGCCCTTGCCGTGGAAGAATACCACGTACAGGGGATGTGCCATTAAGGTTGCGCTCTCTCTCTCTCTCTCTCTCTCTCACACACACACATGCACGGCTGGGGTAACTGCAACTAGAAAGACCGTTTTCACGGCTAGACAAGATAGGTGGCCATCAGCTTTAAGCAGGGCCTATTGAAACCCTTCTCATACTTGCTTTTGGTCCCAAAAGTGGGGCTGGAAGAGGTTTGTTATTCCTCTGAGGAACCTCTTTGTGGTTGGGTGGGACCGTCCAGTGCACCCCCTCCATAGCTGAGCAAGCGGCTGCTAGATGGATGAACTTCGGACGATGCATCTTTGCTGAGCAGTCAAAGGGTCAGGGCACATTCCAGGTTCCACAGAAGAGTTGCCTACACTGGACAGATTTGCTGGGACGCTTCCCACCCCTAGAACTTGGGCAACCACTGCAGGTAAAGTGCATAGTGTAGAGGACATCCTGCTGGGCTGGACCTCTTGCATTCCCTTTGGGCTTGAGTTCTGGAGGTGCTGGGACCATGTAGCAGCCATGCGCCAAGTTGGAGGATCCCCCAGGTCAGGATGTGCAGCGTGGCTGGGAGACAGATGGGCCGGTCCGCCGCAACAGGTAAGGGCGCCAAGTTTGTCTCGGCCAGGGAGGGGTGATCACAGACACGTGGGCCTCATCCCTCTTTAGCTGGGCCTTCAGCAGAAGAGGAGATGAAGGCCCTTGCCCACAGGAGGAAGCAAGCAGCACCCAGATAACGCCATCCAGTCTCTGCGCTGGAACACTTCTTGTGTTGATAAGCAGCAATTAATCCGCAGAGGGTTTTACTCACCATGTGAACGAGTCCTGAAGCAGCAGCGGGTGCATCTCCCATGCAGGAGGGTGTAGTTCAGTTTGTCTGCCACCACGCTCTGAGTGCCCAGAAGACAGGCCATGGATAAGGTGATGTTGTAATGGAGGCACCAGTCCTATCACCCCCAGGCAGAGAGGATGATCTGGCCCTTCCCTGGTGACTAACTTCATACATTCAGGCTCTGTTGTCCATCAGAGCTTTCACAGGCCAGCCTGCGATCGGGGTGGGCAAACGGCACCCACGTTCCTGACCTCCCTCCAGGGGAGGCTGTTAGGAAAGGAGATTGCCGCTAGGGACCGTTTGCCTTGGTCTGAGAGACCATTTCAACGAGGAAGGGTCCATCCAAGGAGAGAAGCTGTACCGTTTTCATGCGCTGGCTGGCTCTTTCCACCAGTCCAGGGAGTTTTTAACCCTGGTTGGTCATGACTGAGGTTCTGTCCCTGTTTGGTCTGTGCACCAAGTCGAACCTCGGCTGTAGGCGTCACTTGGAAGTCCAGCATGAGGGATCACTGCTGTGTTGGCTGTCATATGCCCCAGAAGCATACCAGGATGGTGGTGGTGCCATCAGATGGCACGTTCCCAGGCTCCATATGGGACTTAACAGCCACCAGGTCAAGGAAGAGTACATCGAAGCCCCATTGGGCTCATGGTCAGATCCTTCCCTCAAAAGCAAGTGAGGCAGCCTTATCAGGAGATACCTCTTGCATGGCTCCAGCTCAGTGTCGTACTCTGGGTATCAAGGGGAGGTGGCTCTGAAACTTCCAGTAGAACAGAGATTCCGGTTAGGTGGAATTCTGTCAGTACCAAGCACCACGGGGCTGTTGGTGCCCGGAGAGGGATGGAGACCTGGCCCAGACTCACTGGGTTGGTGCTGCTGATGGAACACATGACGGTTCTTGTGCTAAGAGCGGTTTATGAAGCTTGCCCTCATCTCACCTAGTGCCAGTGCCGACAGGACCTAGGAGTGAGTCTGCCAGCTGACACCAGCTATGGAGCATACCAAGTGAGATGGGGATCTGAGCCCTCTCTCTGTTTGAGAGAAGTGCCCAGACCACACTCCCGACCCACTTTCTTTCTCAGTTAAAGGCTGGAGTGGGGAGAGACTTGCCTGTGACAAGGGGCTGTGGTCAAAGAGCAGCCTCCATACAGCTGATCTTCTGGCAAGATCTCGGTCACAGTTGTTGGCAGAAGGAATGCGTTTATTGATGGTCCCCTGCCAGGATTACCTGGCAGCTAGTTCGACTCTGCTTCAAGGCCAGTGAGCCGGGCACTGATGTTTGGGGATAGGGTCCCCCATCACCGCCAGGGCCAATCCAAAGTCTTTTCTTTCTCGTTTCCCCTTTTTTTAAATAAACAACGCACCCAAAATAAAGACAAAAGAAGACTAAAGAGCTTTTAGAAGCTAAATACAGGTTTAACCTCTCTAAGCCCTGAGCCCTGACTGGTGGCAGATGGAAGAATTTGGTGAGAGTTCAAAATTGTTTAGCAGCATAACCAAACACTTCCATGGCTTAGTGGGCTCTTAGAAGACATGCTGGGGGGTAAATTACAGCTAAGCAACAGCACAGAACACAGAGCCAGGACTGGTGGCTGGAAACAAACTTCATGGGATCATGGTAAACTTGGCCACACTCATGATAAGTGGTCAGCCAGCTAACTAAAGTCATGCCGGATTATGGATGTTGCTAGATGAGAGGGTTCTGGATCAAAGAGGTTCAAGCTGTAGTAACAACCAAAGTAGAGTTAAGGTTCTGCAAATGGACAGCTAACGGCTCTGCCTCTAGCTGGGATGGCAGAGAAGGAAGTGAGAATGGGTAAACCTCACGTGCATGGACTAGCACAGTGATGTAGCATAAGGAGAGATGGCATGTGTGGGCCCGAAGGACACAGCTATCGATGCTGTCCGATCAGCAGCACAGGGACGCAGGAAGACCTATATTAGAGCAACCCTAAGGACGTTGCTCAGAGGAGAACTAAAAATTAATGATGACCTCAGAATAAGCGCTCGTGACTTGACCGCATTTGAACTGTGCAAACCAGGAATACCCGGCTTTAAAAGGGCCAGTTTCACACAAATGAAAATAATTATGATCCAGATCAGCTAGCAGGAAAGAATTTAATCAGGTACATATGAATAGTAATTGGTAATTATTCAAGAACACTTTGCTACAAGCCTCAAAAGCCACCGAAAAGAAAGAAGACTGCACTTGTGGAAAATAACCTGGCATAGATGGGAAGTGAAAGCTGTTATTATAGATAAAAAAAATTAAATACAGGGGAAGTTTGCAATAATGAATATAAAAATCAGAACCTAGGAGTTGTAGAAAATTGATAAGGGAAGCAAAAAGAAAACTATGGCCAGCAGAGTTAAGGGCAATAAGAAAGATTTTTTTTAATTATCTAATGAAGAAAAAGCATCTTAGAAATTGTGTTTTTCCATTACTACATGGAAATAGTAAGGTTGTCAATAATAATTCAGAGAAGGCAGAAATGTTCTGTATTGGGGGCAGGCAGATCATATGTTGATAATGCTCTTTGCCTTCTATTTTTAAAATCAAGAAGCCCAGATAACTTGCATCCAAGAATTTTAAAAGAGCTAGCCAAGTAGGCTGCTGATCCATTAATTCTGATTCGCAATAAGTCAGGAACTGCAAAAGTTCCAGGAGACTGAACAAAAGCTAATTTGTACCAATATTTAGAAAAGGTAAATAGAATGAAGTGGATAATTATAGACTGTCAGACTCACACCAATTCCAGGCAAGAAAATGGAGGGGCTGATAAGGAACTTGATTAATATTCATAGGAGGGTCATATAGATAATGCCAATCAAAATGGGATTATGGAAAACTGAACTTTGTCAAACTGCAATTACAATTTGGTTGACAAAGGTAATGGTGTTGATATAATATACTTAAATTTTGGTAAGGTATTTGACTTGTATTATACATCATCTTAATTACACTAGAAAAACAAAATTACAGCCCACATTCAATGGATTAAAGACTGGTTAAGTGACAGGTCTCTGTAATTGTAAATAGGGAACGGATATTGAGCAGGTCTGTTTCTAGAGTGGATCCTGCAGGAATAAGTTCTCGGCCTTTCACCATTGTATATTTTTAACAATGACCTGGAAGAAAACATAAAATTCTCATTCATAAAGTTGTGAATGACAAAGATAGAAGGTGTGGTAAACAATGAAGAGGACAGGTCACTGATACAAACCAATCTGGATTGCTCGGTAAACTGGCCACAAGCAAACAAAATATTTTTTAATGCACCTAAATTTAAAGTGCTTTATCAGGGAAAAAAAGAACATGATGGGGGACTATCCTGGGAATCTGGGACGGTGAAATATTTGGAAGTTGTCTTGGACACAAACACAAGTTCCTGCTGTGGCTAAAAAGGTTAATGCAATCCTGGCATGTGCCAAAAGAGGAATCGCGAGTTGAAGCAAAGAGGTTATTTCCCCTCTGTATTTGGCAGCGGTGTGACCAAGGCTGGGATCCTGTCTCCTGTTTTGGGGCCTTCAAGTCCAGGGAGATGCTGAAAAATTGCAGAGGGGTCAAAGAAGAGCTACGACAATGACCAAAGGATTAGAAAACTTACCTTACAGTGAGATATTCAAAGAGCTCCGGCCATTTAGCTCAACTGAAGAAGGGTAAGGGGTGACTAGATCCCAGTCTATCAAGTGCCTACCTGAGGAACAACAGGTCGATAATGGGCCTCTTGGTCTAGCAGAGGAAGGTCTAACAAAACCCACTGGCTGACATAGAAGCTGGGCAAATGAGATGAGATAACAGGTGTACATTTTTAACAGTACAGGGAATAACCTCTGAAATAACTTACCCAGAATCGTGTGGGATTCTACATCCAGGACAATTTTTAAAACCAAAATTGGCTTCCCCCCACCCCCGACCTAAGAGATCAGATTTCGCACCACCAGGAATTAATTCAGGGCAATGCCACACCCCAAGATAGACCGTGCCTTGTGTCTTCAAAACCTACGAATCCCTTTGCAACCAGAGGCTGAAGGCATACAGAGTGGAGAAGGAGCAGACCTAAGGGATCCGTTAGGTCTGATGTCTACATACTAGCATGGCAGAGAGTAGCATTAACACGCCGGCCATCCTAGCTGGCCTGCGACACAGAGGATCCTTAAGGACTTGTAGATTGAGATGTTCTAAGGGATGGAAATTAGGCCAGGTCTCCAGAAGGGGACGGCCTAGTTCTGAGCAGGCAGGGGACAGGAGATACGTCTCTTGCCCTGGCTGACCATTGCTTATTGCCTGGCTTGCAACACGCATCTCTCCACGCATGGATCCACCATGACGCTGTCAAGAGAACGCAAAACCTACAGGCATGTGTAGGGGTGCTGGTGTCCACTTGTTGATCAGAATGCCTGGTCAAAGACGCACCCCAGTTGCTCCAGTCTGCACCAATGACTGGGCCATTAAAGACCCAGTTGGCAGTGCAGTGGGGGGCCCAGGGCTAAGCCAAGCTGGTCCCCTACCTGTCCTGGCCCTGCTCAGTAAGTCAGGTTTCTGGGGGGAGCCAGGAGGGCTTCACCTGCTGCCCCTGCCTCGAGCACCGGCTCCATATTCCCATTGGCTGAGAACTGCAGCCAATGGAAGCTCTGAGGGCGAGGCTTGCCTCCTGGCTCCCCCACCTAGTAGCCAGACCTGCTGGCCTCTGCAATGTAGAGCCAGATCTGGCAGGGAGCCTACCTCAGCCCCACTGACTGGAAGCCGTCTGAAGTAAACCCATGCCTTAACCCTGAGCCCCAGCCCACTGCCATAGCACTGAGACCCCACCCCAGGCCCCCTGCTGCACCCCAAACCCCTCATCCACAGCCCCCGTCCAGAGCACCATTTCTGATGCTGATCAAAGCACTAGGAGGGTGCAGAGATTTCCAGGATCCTTCACCCGGGGCCAAGCTGCCAGAGGGTGCAGGTAGCGCTGGCAGGACTGGAGGTGAGCTGGTCTCAGGAGCAAAGGGAGCATCTGGTGAGCCCTGATGACGGGTTCTGGTGTGGCCATCCCCTTCATTGGCAACCATCCTACCACCCTCTGCACCCCTACTTCCTCCTCCCCACCGACATTCCCCTGTACAGCCCCCACTTCCTCCCCTCCCCCACACCACCAGGGACCTACCCCCTTCCCATCAGCTCAGACCAAAGTCCTCTACCAGGGATGGGGGGACAGAGGAGGCCACTCCTTGTCCTGCTTCCTAAGGTGGGGGCCTCCTCAGACACACCCCGTTCCAGCCATAGACCACGGTGACTGCCAGTGGGTCCTGCCACTCCCAGCCAAAGCTTGCCCCTATATCCCCCCTCCCCAGCCTGAGACCTCTCCCTACACCACATCGGGTGGCCAGGTGTCCAGGTTTCCTCTGGAACACCCTGCTGGAAAGAGATCCGGGTGGTTCCCGTCAGCAGCCCCGACCAGGCCGCGGACTACCCGGCTGTCAGTGCCACACAAACCACCTCCTCGTCTCCACACCACAGGGCTCCCAAGAAACAGCTGGCATGTCCCCCCGCCTGGCTCCTACACATGGGGCAGCCAGGGGGTGCCAGACATTCATAGAATCATAGAACACTAGGACTGGAAGGGACCTCGAGAGGCCATCGAGTCCAGCCCCCGCCCCAATGGCAGGACCAAGTACTATCTAAACCATCCCTGATAGACACTTATCCAACCTCTTCTTAGAAATCTCCAGACATGGAGATTCCACAACCTCCCTTGGCAATTTATTCCACTGTTTGACCACCCTGACAGTTAGGAACCTTTTCCTAATGTCCAACCTAAACCTCCCTTGCTGCAGTTGAAGCCCGTTGCCTCTTTTTCTATCATCAGAGGCCAAGAACAACAAGTTTTCTCTCTCCTCCTTGTGACTCCCTTTTAGATACCTGAAAACCGCTATCATGTCTCCCCTCAATCTTCTCTTTTCCGAACTAAACAAGCCCAATTCTTTCAACCTCTTTTCATAGGTCACATTCTCTAGACCTTTAATCATTCTTGTTGCTCTTTTCTGGACCCTCTCTAGTTTCTCCACATCTTTTTTGAACTGCGGTGCCCAGAACTGGACACAATACTCCAGCTGAGGCCTAACCAGCGCAGAGTAGAGCAGGAGAATGACTTCTCGTGTCTTGTTCACAACACACCTGTTAATGCATCCCAGAATCATGTTTGCTTTTTTTGCAACAGCATCACACTGTTGACTCATATTTAGCTTGTGGTCCACTATAACCCCTAGATCCCATTCTGCTGTAAAGGGATTTTGACATTGCCTCAACAGCTGCCATTGGCCGGGAGCAACAGCCAATTGGAGCTGCGGGGTTGGTGCCAGTGGGTGGCAACTTCGCAGAGCCACATGCTGCTGCTTCTGGGAGCAGCTTGAGGTAAGCGCTGGCTGGAGCCCGAACCCTACCTGATTTGCCCAGCTCTGATCCCCCCTCCAAACCTCTCGGTTCCAGCCTGGAGCCCCCTCCTGTACCCCACATCACTGGCCCCCACCCCAGAACCCACACTGCTGGCTAGAGGCTGTACCCCCCTCCCACACCCCAACCCCCTACCCCAGCCTGGTGAGAATAAGCCAGTGAGAGGGGAGTCAGTGGGGGGCAGTGCCCCTGAGGGGGGCCGGGGCCGGGGCCGGGGCCTTAGGGCTGCCAACTTCCACTGGCACAAAACCAACCACCCCTGCACCCTCACCCCATGTGCAGCTACCCCTGGTGCCAACCTGCCCCTCATTTCTCCCCCAGCAGCCACTTCCCCTCCCCCAGCTACCCCCTGTTCATTTCCTGGCCAGTCATCTCCCCGCCCAGAACACGTTCCTCTCTTCCTCCACCCCACCCCACAGCCAGCACCACCGACAGCCACACTCCCTATCCCCCCGCCTCTGGCCAGCCATCCCCAGCCACTGCCCCCCACCCTTGCTACAGGACCCCACACAAAGAGGAGCAAATTCTCCATCCCCAGCAACAGGGCTAGTGGGGAGGGCAGGGGATCAGAGCTGACCCAGCCATAGGATGGCTTGGGGTGAGCGCCCCAGGCCATGCGCTCTGTGGCAGCCACTGAAACCATCATAAAAACATAAGAAGGGCCAGACTGGGTCAAACCAAAGGTCCATCCAGCCCAGTGTCCTGTCTGCCCTCAGTAGCCAATGCCAGGTGCTCCAGAGGGAGTGAACTGAACAGGGAACCTTCTCTCTCCTGCCGTTCATCTCCAGCTACTGACATGTACATGGAAGATAACAGCCTGGCCCTGCCTCCCAGCCACTTGAAAGACTGAGTTCAAATACAAGGTGAAAAGGGCCAGGAGCTGCTCCCTGCCAGAGAACCTGCCTCCCCCACCCCGACTCCACCTCCATCATAAAGGCCCTACTGTAGAGGTCCAGGAACACACCTACCAGGTTTGCCCCCGTGCAGCATTTCATTTTGGCCTGGCGTCCAGGCTGATCCCTGTTCTACAGGACAAGTTCTGGCCTGGGCCAGGCATGTGCAACACTAGGGAAGTGGAGGAAATGCTGCTGGGGGCTCACTCCAGGAGCTGCACATTGGATGTTTATCAGTGGCAGTGGCCACTGCCCTCTGCCTCACGAAAGAGGCTCATCATAAGAACAGCCATGTTGGGTCAGACCAAAGGTCCATCCAGCCCAGTGTCCTGTCTGCTGACAGTGGCCAATGCCATGTGACCCAGAGGGAACTGATCAGGTAACGATCTCTCTCCTGCCGTCCATCTCCAGCCTCTGACAAACAGAGGCCAGGGACACCATTCCTTACCCATCCTGGCTAACAGCCATTAATAGAGCTAACCGCCATGAATTTCTCTAGCTGATTTTCAAACCCAGTTGTAGTCCTAACCTCCACAGCCTCCTCTGGCAAGGAGTTCCCCAGGTTGACCATGCCCTGTGCAAAGGAGAACTTCCTTCCATTTGTTTTAAACCCGCTGCCCCTTACTTTCCCTGGTGCCCCCTAGTTCTTGTGTTCTGGGAACAAGTAAATAATTTTTCCTCATTCACTTTCTCCTCTGGACTGGGCCCTGGGTTTCCTGCCTCCCTGGAGAAGTGGAGCGCAGTGGGCTGGGAGGTGGGCAGTGGAGAAGCTGCTGGGTCACTCATGCTCCCACAGTGTGTGGGGAGCCCGAGTGCTGGGAGACACCCTTGGGATTTCTTCCGGCTCCTGTTGAGCCAGAGAGGGGGCAAGGGGGACAGGAAGAGCAGAGCAGAGGTGAGGTCGGGGAGGGCCTGCAGTGGGGGAATTGCCCTGGGATGGGGGGGGGAGCAGCCTCAGGATCCTCTGAGACAGCCCTGGAGGGGGAGGACTCCTCTGCCCAGCACCCAGCAGTGTGCCCCCTCTGACAGCCCTGATGCTGTTAAGGCTTGGGGAAGGAGAGCAGTCAATAGGAGCAGAGGGAAACCATCCCATAGTTGGGACCCTCCTTCCAGAGGGTGCTACGTTATCCTCTCGCGCCAAGGATACCTCTCTGGGGGAGGAAACACTAGTTGTTAGGAAGAGGCAGGTGTTAGTAGTAGGGGATTCCATCATTAGAAATATAGATAGTTGGGTTTGTGATGACCGGGAGAACTGTATGGTGACTTGCCTGCCTGGTACGCAGGCTGCGGATCTTTTGAGGCATCTAGATAGACTTATATGCAGTGCTGGGGAGGAGCCGGTGGTCATGGTACATGTAGGTACCAATGACATAGGGAAGGGTAGGAGAGATGTCCTGGAAGCCAAATTTAGGTTGCTAGGAAGGAGACTGAAATCCAGGACCTCTATGGTGGCATTCTCAGAAATGCTTCCAGTTCCATGCACAGGGCCAGATAGACAGGCAGAGCTTCAGAGTTTCAATGCGTGGATGAGACGATGGTATAGGGAGGAGGGGTTTAGATTTATTAGAAACTGGGGACACTTTTGGGGAAGGGGGAGCCTATACAGGAACGAGGGGCTCCACCTAAAACAAGGTGGATCCAGACTGCTGGCTGGAAACATTAAAAAGGGCATAGAGCAGTTTTTAAACTAAGAGATGAGGGAAAGCCGATTGGTGCAGGGGAGCACGTGGATCGGATGGAGACTTCTCTTAAAGAGACTCCATTGATAGAGATTTCCTAGAACTCAGTCAGAAAGAGAAGATGGGAGATGGTAAAGTATGGGCCAGATCAGATGAGAAACAGTCACATATAAAAAAAAAAATCCAATGCCATCAGTGAAGGGCAGACATATAGATAGTGGTAGTTTTTTAAAGTGCTTTTACACAAATGCTAGAAGTCTGTCTAATAAGATGGGTGAACTTGAGAACCTCATATCAGAGGAGGAGATTGACGTAACAGGCATCACAGAAACCTGGTGGAATGAGGACAAATCGGTGGGACACAATGAGACCGGGATATAAAATATATCAGAAAGACAGAACGGGTCGTGCGGATGGTGGAGTGGTACTGTATGTAAAAGATAATATAGACTCAAATGAAGTAAAAATCCTAAGTGAATCAAATTGTTCCATAGAATCATTATGGACATCAATTCCTTCCTCTAATAGGACTATGGCACTAGGAATGTATTATCGACCACCTAACCAGGAGAGTGATAGTGATGCTGAGATGTTAAGGGAGATCAAAATAAAAAATTTTAGTAACAGGGGATTTCAATTATCCCCACATGGACAGGGTACGTGTCACCTCAGGACGGGATTCAGAGATAAAATTTCTCGATGCCTTAAATGACTGCTTCTTGGAGCAGCTGGTACAGGAACCCACAAGGGGAGAGTCCATTCTTGATCTAGTACTGACTGGAACGCAGGATCTGGTCCAAGAAGTAACTATTACAGGACCACTTGGAAATAGTGACCATAGTATAACAACATTTAATATTCCTGTGTTGGGAAGAACACCGCAGCAGTCCAACACTCTGGCATTTAATTTCAATAAGGGGAATTATACAAAAATGAGGAGGTTAGTTAAACAGAAATTAAAAGGTAGAGTAACTAAAGTAAAATCCCTGCAGGCTGCATGGAAACTTGTCAAGGACACTATATTAGAGGCCCAACTTAAATGTATACCCCAAATTAAAAAACACAGTAAGAGACCTAAAAGAGAGCCACTGTGGCTTAACAACCATGTAAAAGAGGCAGTGAGAGATAAAAAGGCATCCTTTAAAAAGTGGAAGTCAAATCCTAGTGAGGAAAATAGAAAGGAACATAAACACTGCCAAATTAAGTGTAAAAATGTAATAAGAAAAGCCAAAAAAGATTTTGAGGAACAGTTAGCCATAAATTCAACAAACAATAGTAAAATGTTTAAGTACATTAGAAGCAGGAAGCCCGCTAAAAAAGCAGTGGGACCCCTGGACGATAGAGATATAAAAGGAGCAATCAAGGAAGATGATGCCGTTGCAGAGAAACTAAATGATTTCTTTGCTTCAGTCTTCACGGATGAGGATGTTACAGAGGTTCCCAAATCTGAGCCGTCCTTTGTAGGTGACAAATCTGAAGAACTGTCCCAGATTGAAGTGTCAGTAGAAGAGGTTTTGGAACTAATTGATAAGCTAAACAGTAACAAGTCTCCAGGACCAGATGGCATTCACTCAAGGGTTCTGAAAGAACTCAAATGTGAAATTGCAGAGCTATTAATGGTGGTTTGTAACCTATCCTTTAAATCAGCTTCAATACTCAATGACTGGAAGACAGCTAATATAATACCAATATTTAAAAAGGGCTCTAGAGGAGACCCTGGCAATTGCAGACCGGTAAGTAACATCAGTACCGAGCAAATTAGTAGAAACAATAGTAAAGAATAAAATTGTCAGACAAATAGAAGAACATGATTTGTTGGGCAAAAGTCAGCATGGTTTCTGTAGAGGGAAGTCGTGTCTTACTAATCTATTAGAGTTCTTTGAAGGGGTTAACAAACATGCAGACGGGGGGATCCAGTTGACATAATATACTTAGATTTCCAGAAAGCCTTTGACAAGGTCCCTCACCAAAGGCTCTTATGTAAATTAGGTGGTTATGGGATAGGAGGAAAGATCCTTTCATGGATTGGAAACTGGTTAAAAGACAGGAAACCAAGGGCTGGAATAAATGGTAAATTTTCCACAATGGAGGGGGGTAACTAGTGGTGTTCCCCAAGGGTCAGTCCTGGGACCAATCCTGTTCAACTTGTTCATCAATGATCTAGAGAAAGGGGTAAGCAGTGAGGTGGCAAAGTTTGCAGATGATACCAAGCTGTTCAGGATAGTCAAAACCAAAGTAGATCGTGAAGAACTTCAAAAAGATCTCAGCAAACTGAGTGATTGGGCAGCAAAATGGCAAATGAAATTTAATGTGGGTAAGTGTAAGGTCATGCACTTTGGGAAAAATAACCCCAATTACACATACAATGTGATGGGGACAAATTTAGATACACCAGATCAGGAAAGGGATCTTGGAATTATAGTGGATAGTTCTCGGAAAACATCCACGCAGTGTGCAGCGACAGTCAGTAAAGCAAATAGGATGTTAGGAATTATTAAAAAAGGGATAGAGAATAAGACAAAGAATATCATACTTCCCCTGTATAAAACTATGGTACGCCCACATCTTGAGTACTGCGTGCAGATGTGGTGTCCTCACCTCAAAAAAGATATCCTGGCATTAGAAAAAGTTCAGAAAAGGGCATCTACAATGATTAAGGGTTTGGAAAGGGTCCCGTGTGAGGAGAGGCTAGAGAGACTGGGACTTTTCAGTCTAGAAAAGAGGAGCTTGAGGGGCGATATGATAGAGGTATATAAAAATCATGAATGGCGTGGAGAAAGTGAATATTGAAAAGTTATTTACTTCTTCCCATAATATAAGAACTAGAGGACACCAAATGAAATTAATGGGTAGTAGGTTCAAAACTAATAAAAGAAAATTTTTCTTCACACAGCGCACAGTCAACCTGTGGAACTCCTTGCCGGAGGAGGCTGTGAAGGCCAGCACTCTAACAGAGTTTAAAATAGAGCTTGATAAATTTTTGGAGGTTAGGTCCGTAAGTGGCTATTAGCCAAGGGTAAAGTATGGTGCCCGTAGCCTTTAGTCAAAGGCTGGAGAGAGATGGCAGGAAACAAATTGCTTGATCATTGTCTTCGGTTCACCTCTTCTGGGGCACCTGGCACTGGCCACTGTCGGCAGACAGGATACTGGGCTGGATGGACCTTTGGTCTTACCCAGTATGGCCGTTCTTATGGGATTGTCCCATATCTAGCACCCTCAACACTGGGTTCCACCCTCCTTTGGCACCCAGATCCTCTGCCTTCCACCCCCATCTGGACCCCCCACCCCCGGCTTGCAGAGCCCAGCTCCTCTGCTGCCCACCTCTGGGGTGCTCCCCGGCCCCACGTCTGCAGGTCCCAAGCACCCAGGTCTCGGTCAGCTGCTTTCCCCCCCACACACACCTCTGCAGGCTCCACTCCCCATGCTGCATGCTCAGTTCACCCCCATCCCATCACAGCCTGGCTGACATGGCCCCTTCCACCTCCTGGAGGCAGAGACCCACAGCTGAGGCTGTGAGAAAGGTGGGGCAGGGGCCAGCAATTTTCATCCCCCACCTCCCCCGCCCCACAAAGCCTTTGCCTCCTGGCTACAAATGCACAGTCCCAAGCAGGGAACCCCCCTGCTCCTCAGAGGTTTGCTCTATATCCCCTTTTAGCCCCTCCCCCCACCAAGGAATCTCAGCTCCCTGGGGCTGCCCCTTGTACCACTTGGGTGTGCCTTAGTGGGCAGACATGGGGGGTGACACATAATGGGGCTACCTAGAGTCTGAATCCCAAGCCCTGCTGGGCACCCCCAGACCACTGGTCCCCAGAAGCACCCCCAGCCAATGTCACACCCCTGTGCATACCCAGTTGCACAGAAGCAAATATATTCTGCTCCTGGATGTAAAAAGTCAGTGAGTGTCTTCCCCAGACCTGAGGTGGGTTGGAGCCAGACCTCAGCTCAGGGTTTCCCTCTATGCTAGCACCACAGAGATGCAAACGTTGGCAGGGGCCCATGCTGGGAGGGGATACAGAACACAGGGGGGCAGCGAGCTGGTGGCTGCTTCTCCCAGGAGTGTGGGGGTTACAGGGCTGAGGGATGGTTCGGGGATGGGTTCAGCCAGGCTGGCAGGGGTATGTACTGGGGTGATGTGGGAGGGAAGGGGCCCACTGGCTGGGGGACACCAGAGATACAGAGTCAGGGAACTAGCAGGGGGTGAGGCTGTACCAGCAGTACAAGTGGTACGGGGCCAGAGGGGGCAGGTGAGTGCCTGTGCTGGGGCAATGTGCCAGGGTGAGAAGAGGGGGGTGGTACAGGGTAACATGCAGGTGACTATGCCTCCCAGGGAATGCAGGTGGCACTGGGAGGGAGGTGAGTGGTACAGGGATGTCAGGCCTGTGGGTGCTCATCCTGGGAAGCCCAGGCAGTATGGGGATGGTGGGCACAAGGGACAACATACCAGTGTAGGGCTGCTCTAGGGCTCCACGTGAGGGTGAAGCCTGGGCATAGCCAGAGCACTCTGGGCCCTGCCACATGTGGTTGTCACTGCTGCACATGAGCCAGGGCTGCCCAGGGTGGGGCTGGCAAGCCAGGCTGCTCCCGGCACAAGCCCAGAATCCAAGAGGCATACTTTGTATTGCCGGGGGAGGGGGCGGGGGGGCCCACAGGAGCCAGGCACTAGCCAGAGTGGAGGAGTTGGGGTGGACGGCTGGGCAGTTTAAGACACACACACACAGAGTCCATGGACCCAGCTCCTGCAATCACGCGACCCCAGCAAAAGCTCAGATTCTGCAGTTTAAATAAGAAATTCTCTCGCCCATGTAACTGGGAAGAAACCCTCAAAACCGGGGCCTGGGGTAACCGAGGCAGCTGCAGTACCTGGGCCTGCTGAGAGCCAGAGCCTGTAGCTTTGTGAGGCCGCAGCTGTCTTGAGCAGTCAGGGGAGGTTTTTTTTATTGCCAGGCCATTACTCTGCCCAGCTAATCCCACCCCAGCAGGGAGCTCTGCCTGGGGCAGAAGGGGCACGGTGCAGAGGGGCCAGCCCATCCCAGTGAGTAACCACTGGGAGCCTGGAGGGGACCCCTGCTGTCCCCGAAGTGCGGAGGGCAGAGCCATGGTTGCCTGTGATGTGAGGTACCAGGGGGCCAGCGTTGGCATCACCTGGCCCTCGAGGGTTTGCCGGGGGCAGACCCAGGGGCTCAAGTGCAGGAACTGGGGTGGGGGGGCTGCCCCCGACAGGGTACAGGTTCCCTACCAGCTGGGCAGGAGATTCCCAGGGGTCCCATCCCTTCGCCTACCGCCACCCCGCAGCGCCCCCTGGTGGGCAGCCGGGGGAAATCACTCACCTGTGGACGGCTCGCCAGCCTCGGCTCTCCACGTCTCGATGATGAGGGAGAAGGTGCCCTGGAGCGGAGAGAGAACAGAGAGCGTGAAGTGGTGTGGGGGAGGGGGGTGGCATGGGGGCACACGGAGATAAGGAGGAGGAGGTGGGGGTAGGGGTGTGGTGGGGGCTGCCCTGGGGTGCTGAGAGGAGGGGGATGCTGAGCCTGACTTACCGGGAGGAGGGGGAAATACAGAAACACAATTAGATGCTCAGATGGGAGCATCACGATCACCTCATCTGACCCCCCGGGCAGCACAGGCCAGAGCCCTGCCAAACGCCCAGAGCGGATCCGCCCGCCTGCATTTCCACATGCTCAGGGCTAGGGGTCACCCTGCACCGCCAGGCCAGGTGTTCCGGGGATAATCCCCCTCCCTAGGGAAAACCTGATTCCCCCTCTGGGTCCAGCTGCAAGGGCAGGTGCGGGGTTTCCCCGCTCAGCTGGGGAGCCCTTGATTCAGCACTTCTCCCCCCAGCAGGGGCTGACAGCCAGGTCATCACCCCAAACCCCGAAGGGAAGAGACCCTCTCGGCTCCAACTCTGATCCCTGGTTTACGCATCTAGACCTTTTGGCCCTGGTGTCGCACCAGGAGCCCGTGTTCCGCTGGTCCTCCGCCGCGAGCCCCGGATCGTGGCCAGAGTCGCTGCTTCCCCGGGAGCGAGCCCCGGAGCCTGCTAGTACGGCCAGCTGCCTCTGTGCCTATGGGGCTCCGGCGCCAGGGAGCCGGGTGAGAAACACATGTGGTTTGCTTGATGCCAGGTTACCAACAAGCCACCCCAATGGCTCTGACTCCCTGTGTAATCCCCCGGGGGCGGCTGTATTGGAAGAAGGGGTGGGTAATGGGGGTTATTATTGGCAAAGGGCTGCACAGAAGGGGGCCTGGGTAATAGGCAGCTGAGGGAGCTGCAAGGGGGTGCATTAAATGAAGGGGGCTGGGGCATGCAATGCAGAGGGGGCTGTTCAGAAGAGCACCCTGGGGCCTGTGTCAACCCACACAGCCAGCTACGCAGAGAGCAACCTGGCCTGGTACTGGCCTGGGAACCCTTAACACAGGGTGTAGGATGAACTCAGGGCAAACAGGGGCCACCAGCCCAGCTGCCTAGAGGAGCTATGACCAGGGAGGTTGGATGAGGAAGGGCGAGCCAGGCAGACACCTCTAACACAAAGACTCTAAACTTAGGCCAGTGACGTGCCCAGATCCAGAGCCCCAAATCCCAGCTAGAGTAAAAATGCAGCTGCCAGGCAGCCAGAGCAGAGGGCGGGGGGCTTCCCTGGCTCTCAGCTGGTGCAGTCACCTGCTGTAAGGTGGTTGGGGGCGCAGGTGGGCATTCAGTGCCAGCGGCTCCTGGCCTTCAGAGGCCAAGGGCAGGCTCTGGAGACCAGTGTGGTGATGCAGAGGACACCAGAGAGCCAGAGGAGTGCACAAAGGAGATCGCTGGGGACACAGCAGGGCAGGGTCTCAGCCTCTCTGACAGCCCCTGTGCTACCTAACAGTGGGGGGCCAGGGCAAGTCCCAAGGAAGGGGAACGTCAGGCTGGAGCAGAGAGAAGGGAATGCTGGTTGGGCCTGGAGCCCTCCCTCACCGCAATGGGGGAGGTGAGGGTTGGACAGCTGAGTTTGCGGTGGCCAGGAGAACCACCCAGTGAACGTCTGCCAGGAGCGAAGGTTGCAGACCTCTTAAGACAGCTAGACAATCTTCTGTGCCGTCCTGGGGAGGAGCCAGTGGTTGTGGACATGCGTATCAGTGACACAGGCCAAGCGACCCTGAAGGGCAAGTTTAGGCTGTTAGATTTGAGCTGAGCCTCCCCGATCACCAAGGTAGCTTCCTCCGTAGAGCTGCTAGCCCTTCGCACAGGCGGACGGCAGAGTCTCCCATGACAGAAATGGACAAGGGCTAAGTGTGTCAGGGCAAAGGTGACTGGCTGGTATGAAGGATACTGACGTAACAGACCTCACAGAAACTTGGTGGCATGAGGACAGTTAACGAGACGTGGTAATACCAGAGTACTACACATCTTGGAAGGCCAGCAGGCGACGCTGGAGGCACAGCAGCACTGTACGTATAAGACAACACCCAGTCAAGGAAATTAGAAGCCTTCACTGACTCAAACGGAACCCCAGAATTTTTGCAGTAGGAATTCCACACTGGGAGAAACTGAGCGTAGCAACTGGGAATGTCCTATTGATCACCCAATATCCTATTGATGGTGAAAGGCTCGGGCAGATCAGAGAGGTTATGAAGGCAGAAGTCCCAACAACAACAACAGGGGATTCCTGCTAGCACCGCATATTCCCTGGGTACCAGGCATCCCACAGCGGGGTGCAGAGAGAACATTTCTCAACACTGTTGGTGACAGATTCTTGGAGAAGCTGGTCCTAGAAGCCACATGGGGAAAGGCAATTCTTGATTTAGGCCTAACCTGGCCCTTTAAATCACTGCTTGTGCCCTGCCTAGAGCGGTCCAGGTGCTGAGGGCTGGATGGGGGAAAGCTAGTCCCTCCCCTTCTGCTTGAGGCACCAGCCCTTCTGGGGGGCCTAGAGCTGAGCCTCCCCACTTGCTCAGGGCCCAACAAAATCTGTCCCACCTGCCCCCAAGCCCCTGAATATGGCTGACCTGCTTGGTAACAGATTACTTTACAGTTACTTCACATCTCGGTGGAGAGAAGACCCTAAGGAAATCCACCACAGTGGGACTTAAGTTCAAAAACAGAACTGAGGAAACAAGCTAAACAGAAATTAAAAGGAATAGTCAGAAGATTGAAACACCTGCAAACTGCATGGAGGTGATCTAAACAGCACAAGAGTGGCCTTAACGAAATTCAGACCCCAAATAGTAATTTAAAAAAAATAAAAAGGAAAGTAAGACCACCAAAACAGGGCCGCTGTGGTGAAGCAGTAAAGCAACAAGAGGCAGTTAAAGGCAAAGGGCGTCTTTTAAAAATTGGAAGATAAATCTCACCGAGGAAAATAAAAAGGGACAAACTCTGGCGAGTTCTAAAGAGGATGGAGAGAGGCAGTTCTCCATCGCGATGGACGGCAGAACAAGGAGCAATGGTCTCAAGTTACAGTGGGGGAGGTCTTGGATATTAGGAAAAACTTCCACTAGGAGGGTGGTGAAACATTGGAACGTGCTGTCTAGGGAGGTGGTAGAATCGCCCTCCCAAGCGGTTTCTAAGTCCAACTTTGACAAAGTCCTGGATGGGATGATTTAGTGAGGGTTGGTCCTGCTTTGAACAGGGGGCTGGACTCAATGACCTCCTCGGGTCTCTTCTAAACCTCGGATTCTAGGAGAATAAGTCAAGTGTAGGCATATAAGAAGATAGACTAAAAGAATTTGAAGAGCAACTAGTTTTTGTGTCCTCAGAGCTAAACGGCAATAGTGTTTTTTTAAACCACATCAACAGCAGGAAGTTGCCAAGTAGTCACTGGGGCCAGCAGATGGTTGAGGAGCTAAAGGAACACTCAGACAAGATCACTGCAGAGAAGCCAAATGAGTCTGTGCATTGGCCTTCATGGCTGGGGACATGAGGGAGACTACCTCACCTAAACTATTGTTTTCAGATGATAGCTATGAGGCATGGTCCCGGATTGAGGGGTTGATCGAGGTAGTTTCAGAACACACTGGTAAATTAAGCATTCATGTCACCAGGACCAGATGGCATGCACCCAAGAGTTCTGCAGGAACTCAGATATGAAATTGCAGAATGACTAATGGTGGTACATAACCAATCATTTAAATCTGCCTCTGTACCAGGTGGCTAGAACAAAACTGAATGCTGATTTATTTATTTATTTTAAGCTCCAGAGTCAGTCTTGACAGTTACAGGCTGGTCATTACAGGCAGGCAAATTGGGGGAAAGCAGAGTAAAGAACAGCATGATCAAGCACAGATGAACACACTGTATTGTGGGGGAAGAGTCCACACAGCTTTGGTAAAGGGAAATCATGCTTCTCCAATCTATTAGAATTCTTTGTTGGGATCACCAAACATGGACAAAGATGAGCCAGTAGATAAAGTATATTTGGGCTTTTAGAAAGCTCTTGTGAAGGTTCCCTCATCCAAGGCTCTTGAGCATGGGACAACAGGGAAGGACCTCTCAATTGTTAGAAGTCAGGAAATAAAGAGTCTATTTTCAGACTGGAGAGAGGCAACTAGTGGTGTCCCATAAGGATCTGTACTGGGCAACAGATTCACAGAATACTTGGAAATCAGGGTAAACAATGAGGTGGCAACGTTTGCTAACAGTACAAAACTGTGAAGTCCAAAGCCAATTGGAATGCTTTCCAGCGTGCATTACTGTGAATTTATTAACATTACATCCCCAGCACCACACACAGAAGGATGGGATCTAAATTAGCTGTTACCACTCAAAGAAATTGGGGCATTACCGTAGCTCATTCTCTGAAAACATCCGCTCAATGCTCACAGAGGTCATAAAAAGCCAGATTAGACTATTAGGAACCATTAGGAAAGTGATAGATAAGACAGAAGTTAGCATGCAGTTATATTAACCCACGTCTTGTCTACATCTTGGCTCGTACCTGTTGTTCCAATTGCCCCATCTCAAAAAAAATGATATGAGAAATGGAAAAGGTGCCGAGGAGAGCAACAGAAAGGTTTAGGGAGATGAAACAATTTCCATGTGAGGAGAGGTTAGAAAGATTAGGACCTTTCAGCTTGGAAAAGAGATGGCTAAGGGGATGTGAGAGAGATCCAAAAATATCAGGACTTGGATGGAGAAAGTGACTACGGAAGTACCAGAGCTCGCCGTGTTAGTCTGTAGCTTTGAGAACAAGGAGTCTTGCGGCACCTTATAGGCGAACAGATATTTTGGAGCATGAGCTTTCGTGGGCAAAGACCCGCTTCATCAGATGCGTGAGTGGGCGGCAGGGGTAGTTCCAGAGGGGTATTTAGAGAGTGGGATCCCAGTAAGAGGGAGGGCCAGAGCTGGCAAGGTCTATTCAGCAAGGTGGAAATGGCCCAGTACCAACAGTACTTATCAAAAGAGGAAAAAACAAGTCAGATCACACAGGGGGATGTGAGCCTTTGTCAGAATCTAATGGGGGGATATTAGCACCCAGAGCAGAGGAACTGCCTTTGTAAGCTGTGAGCCACTCCCAGTCTGTTTAATCCATGATAAATGGAGTCAGATTTGCAAATAAACGCCCCCCCCCAGCTCATGCAGGTCTTCGTCCACAAAAGCTTATGCTCTAAAATGTTAGTCTATAAGGTGCCACAAGACTTCTTGTTTTTCTCTGATTAGGGAAGTGTTAGTTACCCCTTCACATTATGGGGTGACATGCTGGTTTTTGTATACTCAATGGGCATCAAGTTTCAAACAAAACACATGGACATACCGCTTCACCCAACGTAGACTCAACCTGCAGAACTCACCGCCATGAGGCGTTATGATAGCCAAGAGTTCCCAAAAAAATTAGCGAGATTCCTGAAGGATAGACCCATCCATGGCTATTCGCTAAGAGAGTTAGGGATGCAAGCCCCTTCTCAAGGTCCCTGAACAGCCAACAGATAGAAGCTGGGAATAGACAAAAGGGGACGGATCACATGATAAATTGCTCTGTTCTGTTCATTCCCTCCAGCCACTATCAGAGACAGGATTCTGGGACCAAAGAATGAGAACACTAGAACTGGAAGAAACCTTGAGAGGTCACTGAATCCAGTCCTCATGGCAGGAACAAGCACCAGCTAGACCATCCTGGAGAGAGGTTTATCAAACCTGCTCTTAAATATCTTGAGCAATGGAGATTTCACAACCTCCCTAGGCAATTTAGTCCAGTGTTTGGCCACCCCAACAATTAGGATCTTTCTCCTAATATCCAACCTAAATAGTCCTTGCTGCAATTTAAGCCCATTACTTCTTGTCCTATTCTCAGAAGTTAAAAAGAATAATTTTCCCTCCCTCCTTGTAACACTCTTTTAGGTACTGGTTCTGATGTCCCCTCTCAGACTTCTCTTTTCTAGACTTAACCACCCCAGTTTTCAATCCTTCCTCCCAGGTCATGTTCTCTAGACCTTGAATCATTTTTGCTGCTCTTCTCTGGACCTTCTCCAATATCCTTCCTAAAATTTGGAGTACTGTCCCCCCACCTGAGGCCTCATCAGCACAGAGTGGAGCGGAAGAATTAGGTCTCATGACTTGCTCACAACATTCCCATGAATGCAGCCCAGAGTTATTTGCTCCCCCCCGCTCCCAGCAGTGTCACACTGACTCATACTCCGCTTGTGGTCCACTGTGACCCCTAGATCCCGTTTTGCCACACTCCTTCCTAGGGAGTCATTTCCCATTCTGTACGGGAGACACTGATTGTTCCTTCTTAAGTGGAGCACTTTGCATTTGTCCTTACTGAATTTCATCCTATTTACCTCAGACCATTTCTCCCATCTGTCCAGATCCCCTCCCAGCTGGGCACCATCCGCCAATTTCATAAGCGTGTTTTCTATGCCATTATCTAAATCAAAGATTATAGCGACCAGAACTGGCCCCAAAACTGACCGCCATAGAACCCCACTTGTTCTGCCCTGCCCGCAGGATCGTGAGCCGTTAATAACTCTCTGGCAATGGTTATCCAGCCAGTTACACACCCACCTTATAACAGCCCCATCTACGTTGTATTCCCTTAGCTAACTGATAAGAAGGTCATGTAAAAGTGTATCAAATGCCTCACTCAAGTCTAGGTATACCACATCTACCGCCTCCCCCTAGCCAGCAGACTCCTTATCCTATCAAAGATAGATATTGGATTGGTTTGACATGATTTTCTGTCGACACATCCCTGCTGTTACTTATCACCTTCCAGATGCTGGCAAATGAAATCTAATTCTTTGCCCCGTTATCCTTCTAGACCGTTGGTCTGAGCCAGTCTGGAGGTTCTTAGTTTTTGCGGGGAAAGGCTGGGGATGTGGAAGTACAATGGGGTTGTATAATTGCAGTGAGGGGAGGTTTAGTGGGAGTGAATCAGGCCCCTGGACAGGGGGGTGGAAAAGAGGTTAACTGGAGGCAAAGGGGCCCAGAGCTCTGGCCACCACCACTGATACATTGAGAGCAGCAGCAGCAGGAGTTCCAGGCCCCTTTGAATTGCCATGGCAGCTGTGAGTGAGATGGGTGGGGCCCAGCACCATGGTCAAGGGAACACTGAGGATCGAGTGCCCTGGGCTCCGCCCCGTCACGCTTGGTCCCACCCCCACCTGGAGACTGTCATCATCACTAGAGTGTACCACTGGCGGGAGGGGAGGACAAGGGATGAGGTAACAGGGGCGGGGGTGTTATTTGGGTAGAGGGGTTGTACAGGGGCAGGGGAGGGTGCCAGGGAGGGGCTCTCACCGGCCACTTGAAGTGGAAAGGCACGCGGATGGGCGCGCTGGTGGCCACGGCATTGTGGTCGGCGGGGACTGTGTCACTCAGGGCAGCCCCAAAGGTGCAGGGCGGCTCGGGGGACACCACTGCCTGGGCATGTTTGAGGCAGACGCGGAAGAAGAGGCGGCAGGGCCTGGCACCGGGGCACAGGCTGCGGGCGCTGGTGCGGAATAAGTGGACCTGGAGCTCAAACACCCCTGCTGGCTGGGCCTGCGGGACAGAGGGGGGCAGGGTTAGCATTGGAGCCTGCTTGCCTCCTCCCACCCCGGGGCCCCCTGGCCCACAGCTCAACCCTCCTGCCACACCGCTCCCCACCCGAAACCCCACAGCCTGACCCCTCCCAGGGCTCTGCCCCACCCACCCAGAGACCATGCGCTCAGGCATCCTGGCCCTCCCTGGGCTGAAACTGCCTCCTGACACCTCCGCACCCCCCGCCACCTCCCCTCCTTAGTTTGAAGCCCCCCCTCCAACTCACATGCTTTGACCCCCCCCGGGGCACACACCCTGCCCCACTCGAGAAATTCCCCTGCCACCCCACTCCCCCACCCCGTGCCAGGGTTAATCCCCCCCCCCCCGAGAAATTTCCACCCATTCACCAGGGCAACACCCCCCCCCCCAACCCGGCGCAAAAGTGTCTTGGAAAAGAAGTAACCCCACCCCCCACCCCAAACTGTGGTGCTCCCAGCCCTGGATCCCGTACCCCCACCGCCTGCAGGAGAGTTTCTTTCGCCCCCCCGGCCGAGACCGGCCCCTTCCCAGGGTAACCCCCCCCAGCCACACGTGCCAGGATACAGGCCCCTCCCCCGAGCCCGCAGAGAGGGGCCCCTTTTCTGAGTCCTGGCAGCTCTTGCTGTGAGCCCGGAGCCGATCCCCGCCCCAGGTTAGCCCGCGGGGCTGGTGGAGAGTTCCCGAGGTGCCAGCCCCTCTGGGAGCGCAGAGCCGCCTCCTGGCCCAGCCCCTCGGAGAGGTCCAGGGGCGTCCCCGGCCCTTCCCCAGGGCGCAGCCCCCCTGTGGGCCCGCCCCTAAAGCGCCGCGCTCCCGAAGCAGCCCAGTGTCCCGCTTCCAGCACCCCCCGCCCAACTCCGCTAGAGACCCCCCCCGGAGAGGTCACCGCCCCCCGGGCGCCGGCCCCTCGGAGAAACCATGGGGGATGCCCCCCACAGCGGGCACAGCGCCCCTTGCATCAGGCCGGGGTCCCCACTCCCTGTCTTTGCGCGCTGCCCCGGGGGAGAGGTCCCGCGCACCCCCGCCGTAGGCTCTGCGCCCTTGGCGAGGTCCCGGGCCCCCCGACCCCCAGGGGGAGGCTCTGGCCGCCCCTGTCCTGTGCCCGTGGCGGGGTCCCGGGCCCCCCGACCCCCAGGGGGAGGCTCTGGCCCGCCCGCCCCCAGGAGCCCCGGGCTGGCACTCACCAGCTGCGCGCCGAGCAGGGCCAGGAAGCCGGCCAGGAGCAGGGGAGCCATGGGGCTGGCAGCAGGCGGCAGGTGCCCGGCGGCGCTAGGTCCCTGGAGCTGCAGCTTAGTCCAGCGGGAGCCCGAAGCCGGAGGCGCACGGGCTGGGCCAGGGAGCGCGCAGGCTGAGCGCGGAGCCGCCGCCTCGGGCTTTTAAACGCCGGCGCCGCCGGGTGTCGGGTTACCCGGCTCGGGAGCCCCGCCCCCTGCGCTCCCCCTCCCCGGGCAGGGCCCCCCCCCCGCCGACCCCGCCCCCAGCAGCAGCTGGGGCTGGCCCGCGCCCCCTGCGGTATCTGCGGCTTCAGCCTGAGCCTCCCCCGGCTTGGGGGCGCCTCGTGGGCGGGGAGCAGAGCCCCTCCGGGGGAGGAGGTAGAGCCCGGCCATGGGCCACCCCAGGCGGGGTGGGGGGAGGCAATCAAAGGAGCTTCAGCCCAAGGGACCCCCTCCCGCCCCTCTCCCATGGGGCTTCGGCCAAGCCCCCCCAGCAGTCCTGCTTCTCCAGGGGCAGGGCAGGGAGGAGACAGAGGCAGACAGGGATATTTGAGCCCTGGTTATGGGGCACCCAGCGGGTGACACGCTGAGCTGGACGGGCCAGGCTGGGTCGGAGAGGAGGCCCCTCTAGCCTGGCATCAGGCCTCCCGCAGCAGAGGAAGGTGGAAGATCCTGGCTGCAGTGGCACAGTTCAGCTCCCCACTCGGGCTAGGGAGGGGCTGAAATCCTGATGGCAGGAGGCTGGATTTCTCTGCAACCATCCCTGCTAGGATCTCCCGGGCTGGCGGGCAGCAGCCTGTAAGCTGAGCTTGGGAGAGACACAGGTGCTGCCCCATTGATTAGCTGAGCACCCACAGCTGGCAGCTTGCAGGGCTAGTGGTGGTGAACGTCGGCACATGCCTTGGTGCACAGAACAAAATTCATTCCCCCCACAGATGGAAAAACTTAGCGGGAACATTGGTGGGGGGTTGTTATTCATCTAGTCCTACCTCCTTAGTTTCATGTGGCTCCCTTAGCACTGAGCCCCGTGACTTGGGAGGGACCCAGGTGCTGTGAATGGCTGGGAATTAATTAGGTGAGGCCCAGCAGGGTGTTCTGCAGGCCATGCTTCTGCACCATCCAGGGGCAGTGAGTTCCATAGGCTAATGGCACATCCACTCTGAGCAGCTCCTTTCCACACAAACAACCCTAGATCTCATACAATCTCCCTTCACAGCCAGGTTTCCAAGCCCCTGATCATGGACAGGAACTGGGAATGTGGCCAGCACCTCTGAAAGATCAGACAGTAAAAATGCACAGCACCTGGCACAACACAGGCCTGCTCCCTGACTGGGCTCCTGGGTGTTACCGTAATCCACCTAATAGCAATAAAAATGGACAGCACCTGACACATTGGGCAGGGTCCAGTCTCTGACTGTGGTGTCTAGGAGCTGGAATAAAATAATGATTATTAATAATCATTAATAATTGAAGCACCCCAAAGCATAAGGCACTTTTAAAATTTTTCTACACCTGGAGCCAGGATGCCTGCATTCTATTCCCAGGTCTCCCAGCAGCATTTTTAAGCCTTGTTTTATCATTTTCCAGCACAAATTTTGTCAAAAACAATTCTCTCTTCATATCTTTTTCACTCCCCCCAACCCTCCAAATGTCCTGGCTTCACCTGTATTTTACTGCCTCCCTTACATACTAGAAAGGTCTGGGATTGGACCAGGAATAGCCATGTTAAACTCCACATGCAACCACCACCACCTGTGAGGTCCTGAATGGCATCAGATTTGGCACAACACTTGTCCATCATCCTCTACATTATGACATCCAACATAATCTATGTTAAAAGAACGCCAAGGTCGCAAAGCACACCACTTCGGAATCAGGAAATGCCAGAGTTAAGGACGCCCGAACAACCTTAATTCAGCCCCTTGGGGATCTCCATTATGAGATCATTTAGCTCTTGGGCCAATTGCCCCCCCTTTTTCAGTGCTCACTGAACAGGCAGCGGGACAGCAGTTCTTTTGAGCCATTTCATTCAATACATGGTCCTCCTATTTACTATGCTTGAGTCTAACCCCAGGCAAAATACAGAATTCCTCCCGGGCTGGAGGAGGGGCAATTCTGGTTCTTTCCAAGCACTCATTCATTTAAATCAACAACCCCCCCCCCATGTGAGATGGAGGGGGCATTATTAGCCCTAAGTTTACACAAGGAAGAGAAGCACAGAGCATGTGGAGTCAGGCCTATTGGGGTCCTATTTCTGGCTCAAGAGGGGAGCAAGGGCCAGTAGTTAGAACAGGAGAGTGGGAATCAAGACATCAGGGTTCTCTCCCCAGCATGGTGAGGACAGTGGGTTAGTGCAAGAGGGCCTGAGAGCCAGGTGTCCTGGGTTCTATTCCTCATTGACTTCCCTTGTTGGCACAAGTCAGGTGCCTCAGTTTCCCCATTGAAAAATCTGGGGTAAGGCCACAGCACAGCCCCATCCGTGCTTGGGTTGCCGTATCAGATGGGGCAGCAGCGTTAGTCTGTGTCATCTAAACCAACAAGAAGTCCTCTGGCATCTTAGATGATACGTTTTCCTGGGCAAAGCCCCGCCTATCAGAACCCAAGCGCTGCCAGCCACACGGCCAGGACAGAGCACCCCTCCTGGTCGTGGGAGTGCTGGCATGACTGGTTTATGCTGCAACCAGCGTGTTGGGGTGGGGAGACCCGGATCCACCCGGCTTGCTTCCCAGCCTTCTGCCAGGACCCATCCCTGAACAGACGCCCTTTGCTGCAGCCCGGCTTAATCTTTGTGCCTTCTGCTGTGCCTGCCTTTATAGGACATGGGGGATTGCGGGGGAGCCAGCTTAACCCCTATGGCGTTTCCTCGGCCTTGGCCCCTCCGGCCCTGCTTTGTGGTGCTCACGGAGACGGCAGCGGTCCCAGCAGCGGGGATGCCTCAGCTGTATGCTAATCCACAGCCCCTGCCTTAGTGCTGAAACACAAGCCCTCCTGGACCACCAGGCCTTGCAAGTCCCAGGGCAAAGCGGCCCATCAGGCTGGTTGGGGGGAGGGGGGTTCAGTGCAACACCAGCTGTTCAGAAATCGCCGCCCTGTTTCTCCCTCCCTGCCGGACCCAGCCGCAGAGGGGCCCAGCCCAGGCCGCCAACAGGCGGGCACTTTTGGTGTGGGGGGGGATTTCACAGGTGCCCCAGCTCAGCCAGCCCCAGCCCTGCACCCCAGAAATGGCAGGGTGCGCTTGCAGAGGTGTGGCCCAGTGGTTGCAAGGAGCTGTTTTCATGTGGGGTGAGCTGGGGGCGGGGCAGAGGGGGTTTCTAAGCTCCCTTCATTGTCCTCTCTCCTGCCCACAGAGCAGCTGAGCTAAGCAACTGGCTCCATTGTCCCACAGCTGGCCAAAGAGGGGGGCAGGGGGTTACTGCTGATTGGAGCTGGGGCGGTGGCTTCTGCTGGGGGGAAGGTACCTACCAGCTGCTGGCCCAGCCCCCACAATCCTATGACCTGCAGCCCCTGGGCCGGCCACATCTCCTCAGCCATCCTCTTCTTGCGCTCCTCTGGCATTCCCCCTTCCCGGGGCAGCTCGCCCCAGCTCCTAGCTGCCCCCTCCTCCTCCCCACGAGTTGCAGGGGTAAAGGTATTCAGGTGCCTGAGACTGGGATTGAACAGGCTGCAGTGCCCAGTGGGTAAAGCGCTGGATCAGCCCTTGCTGGGTGAACAGTCCGGCCGTGCCTCAGTTTCCCCAGATGTAAAATGGGTCATACCACCTCTTCCCCTGCAAGCGCCCATCATGGATACAGAGCAAGCCAGCCAGCCCTGGAGCTGTGCCCCCCGTCCGGGTCTGGGCTCCTTCCCCTGAAGGAATCAGCACCTTCCCCTTCCCCCTGCACTAGGTACCATCAGTGTGGGGCAGGCTGAGAGGGCAGAACCTGGCAAGGCAGGAGGTGGGGAGAGGCTGACACAGGGATTTTTTGTAGCTAAGCTGCTGGGTGTGGTATCTCTCCCCCTGGCCTGATGTGTGGAGCCGGCTGCCTGGCCGTGGTGCAGGGTTCAGGGCAGATCTGGCAGCAGATTTCATGGGGTGGGGGGGGTCAGCTGTGCCCCCCCCCCCCCATGATCAGCCCACCAGGCCTCTCCAGCTTCCCCATCAGAGGCACAAAACAGGCTTTGTGCCCTCCCTCCCCATGCCACCTAGGACTCTACCCTGCCCCAGTGCCTGCCTGCTCCACCCCCAGGGCTGCTGTGCCCTCAAGCCATGTCCCCCCCGCCCCAGGCAGAATCCCAGCCCCACAACTCCCCTGCCAATCACCCGGGGGCATCCCTTCCCGCGCCAGCCTCGGGACACAGTTAATAGTCAGCTCCTTTGCAGCAGCACTGGACTGAAGGGCACAGCCCATGGGGTGGGCCGAAGGGAGGCTGGCTCTGGCCTCCTTTAGCCCCACTCCTGGCAGGTTTTAGGCACACACCTCCTTTCCAGCTGGGCTCTGGCCCCATTGATGTCAATGGAGCGACACCCTTTTGCACCAGCTGGGAGCTGGCTGGTTGGCTCATGCGTAGGCTGGCTGGAAGCAGATAGGCTGATGTACTCCAGGCTGGGATCTGGCCCCATTCACCCCAAGGAGTGACCCCCATTCACACACCCTCCCCACCCCACCCGCAGACCTGGCCCCGTTCATCCAATGGAGTGAGCCCCGTCATAACCCCTGCAGACCTGGTTCCATGCACACCAGCTAGGATCTGGCCCCATTCACCCAGCAGAGTGGGCCCCATTCACACCCCCTGTAGACCTGACCCCATTCACCCAGCAGAGTGGGCCCCATTCACGCCCCCTGCAGACCTGACCCCATTCACCCAGCAGAGTGGGCCCCATTCACACCCCCTGTAGACCTGACCCCATTCACCCAGCAGAGTGGGCCCCATTCACGCCCCCTGCAGACCTGGCCTATTCACCCAGCAGAGTGGGCCCCATTCACGCCCCCTGCAGACCTGGCCCCATTCACCCCAATGGAGAAACCCCCCATTCACACCAGCTTGGATCTGGCCCTTTGAGCCCAAGGGCACAATGCCCACTGACACCAAGCGGCGATCTGGCACGAACGATTCCAATGCTGTGATATCCGCTGATACGAGGTGGGGACCTGGCCCCGTTCACGCCCACTGTGGCTCTGGCCCCATTGACTGCAGTGGAATTAACAATCTCCACCACTCATAAAATCTCTCCAATACCTTTCTGCAGGATTGGGCCCATGCCTGCCTGGGGCCTTCCCGGGGCTAATGGGTTTCCCAGGAGCCTCCGTTTGGCAGTGGAGGTGTCAGAGCATCACGCAGGCAGCAGGGAAGGCGCGAGAACCAGCGGGGGGTCTGTAAAACCCTGCCTGTGCCCGTGGGGTGGGAGTGAATGGCAGCCCCGGCCCCAGGCAGCGCAGCTGAATGGGAGACACACTTTTTCACACCTGGACACATGGACCTGTTGTCTCAGGAAACTTTCACAGAGGTCAACCCCCACCCGCCCCCTCGGTGGGCCCCAGCCGGGTAACACCCTGCCGCATGTCACACCAAGGGTCTGAAAGTCACACCTGGCTGGGCTTGCTGGGAGCCGGGGGCCACAGGCCAATCCCAGGCTTCGGGCCGGGGGTTCATTACACCTCCAGGGATCGCTCCAGTGTTCCCTTGCTGCAGCTGTGCCTGCCAGGAGCTGATACAGAGCAGTGGGGAGGATTCACGGGCCAGATCCCTTCCGTGGTGTAATTCAGCATCACTCCACTGCGGGCTGTGAGCATTTACACCAGTGGAGGGGCTGGCCCTAGGGGCATAAGTGAACTCCTGTTGTCATGGAAAACCAGGGTCATTTTCCCATGCACCGCGCAGTGACCGGAACGTGTCCGTGTAGGTGTAACACGGGAGAACCCACAAGGGCTCTGGCCCCTTGACACCAATGGAGCTGGGGTGAGTAGACTCCCCCCAGGAGCCAGGCTCTGTTAATTCCAACAGAGTGACACCCATAGACACCAGCCAGGGATTGGGTCCCATTGACTTCAGTGGCGAGACGCCCCATTGATGCCAGTAGAATAACACCCATTGACACCAGCCAGGACCTGACCCCAGCTGCATAGGGCCACGGAGCTGCTTGTGGCTTGATGTTCCCAGCGAGGCGCTGAGGGTGATGGCAGGGCTGGAGGAACCCTGCACGCTTGCCTGTGACTGCCGGCCAGCAGGCACGTTTGGCCACCGCTGGGAGCCTGGTTCCCCCTTCCAAAGGGTGCAGTGTAGGCCCAGCTGGGCTGCGTGGGTGCAGGGACCAGGAAGGCTGAGAGCTGCAGCATGTGCCCTCCCTAGGGCCAGCCAATTCCCAGGGTACACTGGCACCCTGTCCCCTCCCTGTGCCCCCATGTGGGGCCCATCACCAGCCAGCTCCATGTGTGACTATTAATACAGGCCACGGGGAAACAGCCAACCTGGCCCTCATTAGAGACACCGCTGCAGGGGACTGTGTCCAAACAACCCGGCTTTGGAGAAGTCAAAATATGGCCGGGACAAGGAGGGATCAGAGGGTATTCGAAAGGCAGGCAGGGGAGAGACGCCACCCACCAACCAATGCCAGACGCTCTCTCAGCCGGTCTTCCCTGGGGATTCCCCGGACGCTGAGCTGCCGGTGTCTGTATGTGGGCTTTGAATCACACAGGCATGACGAGGGAAGCAGCAGGTACTTGAGTTGGACTGAACCAGAGCCTGGGACACGGAATAAACCCACACTGCACAGTGTCTGCCCTTCCAGGCGAAGTCCCACCCTGGTAGACTCAGCTGGGCTCTGCCAATGCCAGGGGAGTGACTCCGCACCTCAGATTGATGCCAGCTGGAGAGCTGGTCCCTGGGCCTGCTGGAGATCTGCCCCTGCCTGAGAAGTCAGGGGAACTTCTCAACTCAATCCACTTAGCAAAAAATTGATTGAAATTGCCCGGAGTTTCCGACCTTCCAGAGGCAGCCGAGACAATTCCTGTCTGCATCCAGGTAACTGGAGACTGGGGGCAGGTTCCATCTTCTGGGCTGGGGTCCTGGTCCGTGACTGGGGTTCCGTGATGCGCCTGCAATACAACGATGAATGTTCCCATTTGGGTTCAGCAGGAGGGAATCAGCTAGCGAGCAGTGCTGGTATTGTGAGCCGCATTCCCTCTAATTGTTTCCATCTCCGGGTAGAATACACTTTTGTACATGCACTGAGGCTTGTGTGGACATGCACCACCAGTAGAAACACACGTTGCCGGCGCTCTGCTAATCAGCTGGGGGAACCTGAATCGCTCCTGGGTGGTTCCCCCAGTGCTCCGCTTCCAGGGAACACGGATCGTGAGGCGTTCTTGCAGCACGGCGAAGGCCCAGCTGAGATCAGGAACACAGACCGAGAACCAAGGCCAGGGTGCAAGGCTAGAGATCAGGGCCCCCCTTGTGCCACCGCCGCCCACACAACCCAAGAGGCAGCCCCAACCCCAGTGAGCTCACAATCCAGACACCAGAAAGGCTCTCCTGCCTATTTACAGCTGCTGAAGCCCAGGGAGGGGAGGTGACTCACCCAAGTCCACAAAGGCACCCAGTGGCAGAGTTAGGCATTGATGCCTTCTGTCCCACACTACCCAGCAATGCCTTACTCCCTCCCCCACCCGCACCGCTCAGCTCCCCTGCAATGGCAGGAGAAACCTTCCCAACGAGGAAACCCACCAGCTTCACTGCTGCACATCCATTGCCATCCTGGGAACCATGGGGCGGGGCAGCCAGCCCTTTGCCTCCCCCATGCGTCACTCCAGCTCTTGCCTGGCAGGCTCCCTGGAATGACACAGCGGGAGGGAAAGGGTCAGCAGTAGCCACCTGGGGCTGGTCCACACATGCTCACCCAACATCGCCCTGGTTTCCTGAGCGTCACCCAACAGCCCCCAGGGCTGGCACTGGCTGAGCAGCAGCATTTCCTGCCCTCCACAGGGCGTACAAGGCTCCAGGCTGCTTGCTTTGGTCTTCCATCTCCCTTGCAACGCGACAAGGGGTCAAAGTCAACATTCCTTCTCATTTTTTCCATCTGGGGCAGAATACATTTTGTTCCAAGCACCAAACCCTGGGCAGACGTGAACCACCAGGAGAACACAGGTGCTCTGCTAATCAGCTGGGCGGCACCTGAAGCTGTCCTGGGCAGCCGCTCAGCTTACAGGGAACGCCGCTCGCAGTGCCAAGGGTGGTTGGTAAATTGTAGAGGGGACAGAGAAGAGCTGAAAGAATGGGCGAAGGGTTAGAAAACCTGCCGGGGAGCAAGCGATTCCAGGAGCTCGGTCCATGCAGCTGCCCCAAGAGACGGCAAAGGGGTGACTGGCGCCCACCTGGAAGAACCTATATGGGAAACCAGTACCGACTTAGGCCTGTACGCAGGGAGGTGTGAAAGGTGCAACACCCCCCCGCCCCCCGTCCAGTTTCTCTCCCTTCCTCCCTGCTGCACTGTGCATGGGGGAGCCTGCAGGGCATGATGGGGAATCCAAAACACCCTGGGAACTGTAGTTCCTTGGCCAGCTCCCTGCCAAGAGAGCCAGCCACGGAGCAGAGAAGGGACTACATTTCCTAGCATGCCCGCTTGGCTGCTAGCAACAGGAAAGCAAGGGGGACAAATATCTTAGACTATCGTTTTTCACTTTCAATATTACAACAAGATCCCACGAGGTAATTTCTGCAACACCTTTCCTACTGTACAAATTCGTAGTATGTTACAACGAACTCATTTCACCAATCACTGTTTCCACGAACCTCTCTCATGCACACTTGTTGCATGACTGGTTTGAACTCCTTTATATTTAAAAAACATGTGGCCCACAAGTACCACAAAAAAAAAATTGCACAAGCCCCCATGAATTCCTGCAGTGACTACGGGGCTCTCCCACCTGCGAACCTCCCTCCCTGTGAAACCCGATCCTGGAGCTGAGCCCAGGCTGAGCACTTGCCTCGCACACTCGTGCGAGATCCCATGCCTTGCACGCTGCTGTCCTTCTGCCCCATGCAAGCCCTGGGACTTTGCCTCTCAGAAGCCTTGGGCTGCACTGTGTCCGGAGAACAGGCCAGGGGGGTGCAGGGGTGAGGTCATGGCAAAAGGGTCAGGAAGCCTGTTCACGCCGCCCCAGCAAACAGGAAGCAATGAGACAAGACCTTGGCTGGCCCATGGGGGGGTGCAGGGGGGGGCCTGGAAACTGCAAAGAATAAAATATAAATCAGTTGGGCAGGGCCTGGCACCAGAGCCAGCTGCACCCTGGTTGACACGCCATGCCACCAGAGCCCCTGTGCAGCCTGGCTCTTAAAGCGACACACTGCTGTGAAACGGATTAGCCACGCTGCCCTCCCGGGGGCAGGAAGGAAAGGGTAAAGGTTAAAGCAGGAGGCGGATAAGGGGTCAGGACTCCTAAGTTCTATTGCCAGTTCAGGGGGAGGAGCAGAGCCTAGTGGTTAGAGTGGGGGGGAGGGGCTGGGAGCCAGGACTCCTGGGTTCTAACCCCAGCCCTGGGAGGGGAGTGGGGTGTCTAGTGGTCAGTGCAGATTACTTCACCTAGGCTGGGGTGGAAGAACACAAGGGCACAGGACTCTGGGTGCCGCTCTGGGCCCAGTGGCCCCCATCACCCCCGGGACTCCCCCACTTGTAGTTGGAGGTGTCATCCTTGGGCTGCCGCACCCCCTGCAGCTACCGACATCTGGCCCTTCCCAGAAGCCAGGTGGGGCACTTTACTCCCTGGTGGGACTCCCAGGCCGTCCCTTGGTCACTCTGGGGGTGTGGCCTGGATGACCCCTGTTACAACATAACCATGCTCAGTTTCCCCTCCAGTTTGCCTGGCTGTGCAGCAGCAAGGTGATGTTCTTGCCTAGGGGCAAGGCGGGTAACCCCCCTGCCACCACTGCAGCCAGCTGGACTCTGGCTCCCCTTTGCAGCTACACCTGGGGAGGCAGAGCAGGAGTGGCCGGACAAGTGGGGGAGGCGGGGGCAGGGGAGAACGACCTCAGGCGGCCAGGAGGCATCTCCTCTCCAAGTGCCAGCCGTGCTGGTCAGTCCCCATCCAGCTACAGCTTGTACTGCTCCTTCAAATTCAGAGCCCAGGCCAGGGACCTGATCTCCAGAGCAATCGGGGCTGGAGGGAGGCTGGTTCCGCTGCCCTTGCCGCATCTGCTGGCCGAGCGTTTGCAGGGGGACGAGCTGGAGGAGTAGGGAAAGACCTCAGCCTGCATTGGAGTCTCCCCTTCCCCCTAAACAAAGGAGGTGGATGTAACCCGTGGCCCGAGGCTACAGGGAACCGAGGTGGGAGCGGGGAGCTGTCCCTAATGTCATGGGTGCTGTCATGGGCCATGCACGGCAGGGGTACAGGGGGTTGCATGCACCTCCCCCCAGCATCACCCCCCCCCCCAAAAATAACCCACAGGAAGCTGTGTGGCACTGCCACAGGAGCAGCCGGCCGGGGGTAGGAGAGGGGCAGGGGCTCATGGCCAGCCCCCTCCTCCCCCCGCAGGAATCCTTGCACCCATCACCTCTGGGGCTGCAGAGAGCCTGGGGGGAACCGCTCTGGGGCTGAGGCATCCCCGTATGTCCCCAGCACCACAGGAGCAGACCGCGGCCTGAGCCTGAGCCTGGAGGGGAGCTCCGCCCCCTTTCGCCACCTCCAGGAAAATACTTGCAAGAGTTGGAAGACTTTCAGGGCGGAGCCAAGCCCGTAGGGCAGGAGCGGGCGGAGCATCTTATGAAGCTCCACCCCCACCCCAGCCCCTAGAGGGTTTGTTTCAAGGCCGCATGCTGCAAGATGTGGGGCTAAGGCCGGGTGCTGGGGGAGGCCTGCAGGGCACTGGGATCCACCGGGGCACCAAACTCTCTGTGGCTTCCCGCCCGGGGCAAGGACATCTCCTGTCCTGCAAGAGAGGGCTCCCTCCTGCAGCAGCCCAGGGCGAGCGGCCCTGTTGGGGGGCAGCTGGCCCTTTGGTGAGAAGGGGGAGCTGGGAGGTGCTCCCGCTTGGGCAGGGCCTCTCACCCACAAGGGGCTGGGTAGGAGGGGTGCCCCGAGCTGGGGTAGGCGGGAAGAGCCTGGCAGGCTGGGAGCCAGGAGCTCTGTCGAGGTCAGAGCAGCGTTGGGTGCGACCAGGCCTGGGGCGCCAGGGAGCTCACCCACGCCCGAGAGGCGCATGCCCCATCCCCCCCGTGGCAGCCATCTCCTCCCCCGCCTGCCCAGTCACCCCTGCCTGGCTCAGGGCCCCTCCTGGCGCAGCAATGGCCAACTGCTGCACTCCTGCGAGCCGGCTGTGAGGGGCTGGTGGTTTGCCCTGCTCTGAGCCCCGGTACCTGAACTGCAGCTGTGGGGGATGGGGGCAGGAGCCCCTTTGCATGAACCTGGGGCAGGATCCCAGGTGCCTGGGCAGCCCTGCCTGCCAGAGCACAGTTGAGGCACCCCAGGGAATCCAGGACCCCAACACCACCCCGTAGCACCCAACTGCTGGGACGAGGCTGCTCCCAGTGTGGGGAATATGGAGCCAGCTGGGCTCAACCGCCCCCGTGAATGCCCCAGCCTGGACACTAGGTCCAGCATGTCCCAATGCCCTGGCCACAACCAGCAGAGAGGAAGGGGGGAGTCGCAGGGCGGAGCAGCTGTGTGGCTCAGGGTGCTCTGTGGGGCACCCAGGAGGCCTGGGTTCTATTTGTGGCTCACCAGCTGACCTTCGGCTCACAAAACTGCCATGCCTCAGTTTCCCTTCCAGTTGCACTGGATGGGACCAGCTGGGCAGCATGCAGGTGTGGCGGCAGCACCTGGCACATTCAGCAAGCTGCAGCCCTCCTAACCCCGGCTCCATTGTCAATTGTTTGACCTGGTCCAAGACCCTCTTTTCACCCCCCACCACCAGGGGAATGGGGCAGCTTGGGCCCCAACCACCAAGGCGCAATCACTTATCACGACAGCTGCCCCCCAGCCCAGAGAACGGGGATCACTCCTTGAGAACAGCCCTAGAGCAGCCAACCTTGCGGCATTAGGGGAAAGGGGCTGAGCTAACTAGAGCGGGGCTGGTCTCCCCTGCCCCCCCCGCACCTGCTCCTGTTGTTCTGGTCACAAGGGGCTGCAAACCCAAAAGCTCTGTTTAGAAAGCAGCATCCAGCAGAGGGGCTGCGAGCTGCGCACTCGGGATTGAGACAGCAACTGCTAGTGCAGCTCACGGAAGGCTCCTGCCAGGTTACCCCAGACTGCATGGGGCTCCCGCTCCTCTTTTCCAACCCTGGGCAGAACCAATTTTGTTACAGGCACACAGGTGACGTGCAGCAGCTTAGAAACAACACTCGACCCTCTCCTGGGTGGTTCCCCGAGCGCCCAGCTTACAGTGGATTGCCTATGCCACCTCTGGGCTTCTCCGTTGTAATTTCTGAAGCCCCACGTCCCAGCCTGAGCGCTGACTCCAAGGGGCCTAGGGGGATGCTGTGCTGCAGGGTGGCTCCCTTGAGTGCGCTCTGCCTCGCAGTCAGCGCTCACCCCAGTACTCCAGCGGAGGAGTTGGGGGTGTGGGGCTGCAGAGGAGAACCCAGCAGAAAAGCTCTTCCGGCTGAAAAGTCAATACAATCTATTCCCCCCGCTTGCAGGAGAAAGCTCATCACCTCGCAGGCCTCCTAGAAGTCCTCCAGTAAAACCAGAGCTGGCCCAGGGGCTGCTCTGAATCCTGACCCCTGTGGAACAACCAGTTGAAGTAGGATCTCTCCCAGGGCCCTAGAAGAGTTGGACGGTTGAGGTAGCGAGATGCCCAGAGCCCACCAGGCAAGCTGCTCATTCCCTGTCCTTCTGAAGTAGGATGAAGTTTAATAAGGACAAAAGCAAAGCGCTCCACTTAGGGAGGAACAAGCAGCTTCATACATACAGAATGGGAAGTGACTCCCTGCAGAAAGGGATCTAGGGGTCAGAGTGGACCACGAGCTGAACGTGAGTCAATACTGTGATGCCGTTGCCAAAAGAGCAAACGCGATTCTGGGATGCGTCAAGAGGAGCGTGGTGAGCAAGATACAAAGTCATTGTTTTGCTCTGCTCAGCACTGGTTGGGCCTCAGTTGGAGTCTCGTGTCCAGTTCCGGGCCCTGCATTTCAAGACGATGTGGAGAAATTGGAGAAGGTCTGGAGAAGAGCAACAAGATTGATGAAAGGTCTAGAGAACAGGAGCGAGGAGGGAAGACTGGAAGAACTGGGCTTGTTTAGTTTGGAAAAGGGAAGGCTGAGGGGGAACCTCATAGCGGTTTTCAAGTATTGAAAAGGGGGTTACAAGGAAGAAGAAAAATTGTTCTCCTGGACCTCTGAGGAGAGGAAAAGGAGCAACCGGCTCAAACTGCAGCAAGGGAGGTTTAGGTTGGACATCAGGAAAAACATCCTAACTGTCAGGGTGGTCAAACACTGGAATAAACTGCTGAGGGAGGTTATGGGGACACTCTGCCATGGGAGATATTTAGGAAGAGGTTAGACAGACACCTAGCGGATGGTCTAGACACTCTGGATGGAGGTTGGTCTTAGTTAGGGCAGGGGCCAGGATTCAGTGACCTCTTGAGGTCCCTTCCAGTTCTAGCATTCCACGATTCCACCCAGGGGTTTGAACGCAGGGAGCCGCTCCTAAGCCACACCCCAGGCTGGGGCTGGGAAGAGATCAGCAGCTTGCAGGAGCCGAAGGGCCGAGCGGAGTAACAGAGCTTCACGCCCTCTGTCGCCTCCAGAGGCATCTGCTTCCTCCTTCCACCCTGGAGAAGGGGGAGGAAAAAACCCAACAAAACAAAAACAAACTGCCCCAGCTCGGTCAGTGCTCACTCTAAACCCAGCGTCTCAGAGCAGCGAGAGCAAGGTGGCATTACAGCCCATGTCCTGTTTATGTTCCAAACAACCCGACTGCTTATCTCCCCCCCCCAAATCCCTCCCCAGCAGCCCCCGTGTGGGAAAGTGCTAGACTCAGTTCCTGACAGGAAGCGCCTCGTTTCTTCTGATTCTTTCTACAGAGGAGGCGGAAACAAACAAAAAACGGCCAGGGGAGCTCAGGAGCTGAATGAACTATCCCTGGCTGAGGGGCACAGACCAGCTGCGTCACGGCGGAGGGCTGGGGGCTGCGTTAAGCCGGCCCGGGAGGAAAATGGGGCTGCACAGCTCAGCCCCTCCTTTGGGCTCAGCATGGAAACAAGGGGCGACCACTCCATTCAACCTCCAAATTATGTTAATCCCATTAAGAAACAGACCCAAGAGCTGAAGAAAATTACGGTGACGAGCGAATAAGGTCTCAACTGACTTCCCAGCTGCGCCGGACGGCTGAGGCAGCTGCCTCTGGCTGAACCGCTCCAGTGCAGGGCAGAGCGCTAACGCAGGGGTGCTGGATGCCAGCCCGCTTCCCCTCCAGGCAGAGAGGTGATGAGGGTGCAGTCACGTTCCCCACCGGCATCTCTCCTGGAGCCCGCAGGTCCCGGCTGAGGAGGAATTGGAGCAACCAGCCACAGCAGCTGAAGCAAACGGCTCGTGCTCACGTCAATCCATTTCCATCCGCCCTTGGTTTGGGAGAGGAACCAGGGCCTCTTTCCTGAATCAAAACGAAGGCTCTCGCTTGCAGCAGCGCCCACCCCCAATGGCGAGACCCCTCTCTTGCATGGGGACCCCCCTCAACCCCCACCCCGCCCATGCTGGGGCCTGTCCTTCCCCCTCCCCTTCCAAAAATAGACAAGCACTGACAGATGAACCCCAGGGGTCACTGCTAGTCGCTCCCTTCCAGCTGCAGGAAAGGACAATAACCCCCCAGCAGCCCCCCCACCCACTCTGGGCCTTTACTGAGCAATTTAAAGACGTGGTGTTTTGGCTCCTGAGCTCCGGGGGTTTATTGTTGGTGGAAGTCCTGGGCTTCATCCTTTCCAAGGATGCTGCTCCAGGCTGGAGACATGCGCCTTGCCCTCCCTCCCCCAGTCCGAGATGCAGCCCAAGAGGCCACGGACAATCCCAGCTCTGGAGTGGGAAAAGGTCAGCACAGTCGAGGAAGAGGCCGAGTCCTGCGGAAACGGGTGCCAGACAACAGGGGGGGCGATAGGGAACGACCCCTCCCCCGGCGAGGTGGGCAGCTGGGCAGCACCGGGGACGTCAGGAACTCTCTGCTCCTGGTGTACAGGGCTCGTGCTGAGCACTGAAATGGGAGGGCTGAAGGGGGTGACAATGTTTCTACAGCCAGCGAGCGCGTGGGGCCACACGGCCCTGCCCCGCCGGCAGGGAACAGGTCACGGGGCCCACTTGCCCCGAAGCCCCAGACAGGGCAGTCTGCTACCTCCAGCCACCCTGCCCTGCAGTGGTACCCGCAGCGCTGTGGGGGCTACGCCGGCTGCCCCTCTGCAGTGAGGGGACGGCTCCGTCGCCCCTTCCACACAGGGATGCCGGGACCAGAGGCTGGGGAGTCATGGGCAGGAGCCGCCTGTAGAAAGATGACCCTTTATTTGAGCGTGTTGTACCATTGTGGCCTTTCCCGCCCACCAGAGCAACAGCTTCCTCCTCCTCCCCCACAGGAATTGCTAGGCGGGTCTGGGACCGGGGCGGGGGGAGATCTAGGAGCTAATGAGGAACGGACCCTCCCCCACCCCCTCGCTCTTGTACCGAGAGAAGTCCATTTCCCCCCTTGCAGGCACACTGACCCCGCCGGGCCACCGTAGAGCACAGCATGGGAATCTCTCCCATGGGCAGCAAGAGTTCGGCAAGCCTGGCTGCAGGGGCGCTGCCTCTGGGAACCCTCCGCAGCCCCCGCTGCTCCGCCAGGCCCCGGAGAGTCACTGCTGCTTGGAGCGAGGCCACAGCCGGTTTGCCAGCGAGCCCAGGAAAAGCTGCTGCTGCTTGTTCTTGGACAGGTCGGCCAGGCGCTGCTGTTCCTCCTGCAACACAAAGCCCACGTGACAGGGCGCACGCCCACCCCGCCAGACCACCAGTTCCTGCCACGCGCCGCTCGAATGCCCCAGTGACCAGGGCAGGGGCGGCTCACGACTGATTTCAGCCATGAAAGGGAAGGACGCGACAGGGTGGGCCGGGCTCCCATTGCCACGCCGGCGTTTTCGTTCCCTCAGAGGATGCACAGGCAAGGAGCACCACAGAGAATTCGGGGGGGGGGGGGGGGGGGGGGGGGGGGGGGGGGGCAAGGTGCACGTGCCTCAGCCTGGCTGAGCGAGTGCACCGGAGTTACGCACTACGCGGGGCCCCAAGACGTTCAGCACCACAGCTCAGGGGCTGGTGGGAACACCGGCTTCTGCTCCCAGCTCTGCTACTGGCCAGCCTGGGGCAAGGCACTGCCCCCCACTCTGCGCCTTGGTTTCCCCACGGGCACAATACCAAGCTGCTGCACGTTCTAGGAATACAGCCTGGCTCTCCTTCGCTAACGAGCGTAACCGCTACATGGGCTTAGACACAGCTGTCGCTAAAGCCGTACAACCCCAGCGAGGACGCGTTAGCCCGGCGGCAGGGTACGTCTTTCAGGATGGCTGTTTCCCGTAAACCCCTAAGCCACTACAGCCCCAGAAGTACAATTCCTACCCCCATGTCCTACACGCCCTCACCCTGTTGCAGCTCCCTCCCTGCCGCAGAGCAGCTGTCCAGGGTTCCCACAGCCACCCCCACCCCAGGCCGTGGGAGCTGGGGGAGGGAATCTCACCACATTTTAATGGGGGAAGCCCAAGACACCAGCATCTCTCTCTGCCGCCCCCTGGAACCTGTCCATCTCGGCTAAGCTGCGAGGCCAGTGCTGATCTGTTTGCCCCAGCAGGGCTTCCATCTGGTCACGGGAAGCCACATCTGGAGTATAACAAACCCCCACCCTCCAAGGCCCTGAGAACACCCCTCAACGCTGCCCCTGCCTTCTGGGGCCACAGCCTAGGCCAGCGCCGCAGGAACGGCCTGCACCCAATGCCCTTACTTGTTCCAGCTGAGACTGCCTGCGCTTGAACGCTTCCAGCGGGTCCTCCTCCAGCGAGTAGTTCTCCAGCACCGTCCGGACGTCCTCCACCCCACTCACGGCAATAGCTGTCAGGCAGCGAGGGGTGGGGAAGGTGAGGCTGAGCATCGGCTGGGCCGGGAGGCAGAGGGACCACCCTGCCTGCGTGGCAGCAGCATGGTCCTACTGGGGTCAGAGGGGCAGGGGCAGAGCAAGGGAGAGCTGGGCGGGGAAGCTCAGATCCCGCCAACCCTGTGCATCCCCAGACCTCCGATTCCCCAGCCAGGGTAGGTGGAGGGTCCCTGGCTCCCCACAGTGACCTGCACAGCTCTTACTGACCCAGCTCTGGTTCCCAGCCTTGGCAGCTGCAGAGACACACCTGGGCTGGGGTAAGAACTGCCTGGGGAGCTGGAGACACCCCCCCCCATTTGCCTTGGGGAGGGATACAGGGTGGGGGTTGCTCTTAGGCCCTTCCCTCAAACTGGGCAGCTGGATGGGTGTGCAGCTTCAGCAACTGGCCTGACGAGAGGGCGGGACCTTGGGGGAAGGGGCGGGGCCTTAGCAAGAGGGAGTGATGGGGCCGGGCAGATGGCAACTTGTAACAGCGGATGGGACTTTCCAAAGTGGGGGGGACCACAGCCTCTCTTGGGGTGCCCCTGTGTAGTCCCCTCTGAGAAATGCAGCACGTCCCAGGGACGCTGGGGTGTGATGCCCGGACACCTGCTCTCCGCAGGACTGACAGGAGTAGCTTGTGCACTCGCACCCCTTGGCTTCCCCCTGGCACCCGCCCTGATCCTCACCCGGCGGGCGGGCGAAGCCCAGGACTCCCACCCGCTGGGAATGGCCCAGCCCATTGCAGAGCCACCACCCGCACAGGTGGACGGAGCTGCCACCGTGCCCCTCCCACGGCCTCACGGCGCCGTGCCGAGAGCCCCCGCCGCCCCTACTCTTCAGGAAGGCGGCGAGGTCGAAGAGTGCCCTGTCGTCGGAGCTGCCGTCCCACTTCTTCAGCGCGAGGCCATTGAAGGGCTGCAGGCGGAACGCCTCCTTCTTGCAGTCCACCACCACCACCTTGGCCGGGTCTCTGTTCAGGCAGGAGATGTCCTGGCGGGTGGGGACACAAGACAGAAGCTGTCACCTGCGCTCTCCGGGGTCCCAGAACCCAACACGGGGCGGCCTCGGAGACGGTCCTTCCCCTGCCCAGCCGGGGCTGTGCCTCTGTCCCCTCCCCACCAGCAGCATTCGGCGCGCTGATCGCCCCACCAGTTCAGATCCGCTCTGGCCAGCGGAGCGAGTCAAAAACCAGCTCTCCTCTTCGCTGACTGCCCTGGCGTTTCTACTGCGGTGGGCAGAACACTGGCCGACACAGCCCGCCGGGTGGGTGTGCCACCTGCCGGCAGTTGCGTCCCCCAGCCCCGCAGGGCTCTCTGGCAAGCCAATCAGGTATAGCTGAGAATGATTTGCTACAGCTGGGATGGATCAGTGCCAGGCCAAAGGCAGGAGGTTAGGGAGAGGGGAACCCTAGGACTTTGCTCCCCAGCGACGGGAGATTTTGCAAGCTGCTCTGCAGTATTTCCGGTCACCCTCCTCCATAAGGAGGCCGTCTGGCCTCTGTTCTGCGTCGGGAGCTAAATGAGGAGGGCTGTTTGCCGCTGACTCAGCACAGCTCCGGGGCTCACCCTGGGCGAAAGCCGCCACGACTGGATCCATCAAGCCAGTCCACACCTGCTCCACCCGACAGGTCACGCCCAACGTTCCCTCTTAATTCTTCTCCACCCAGGGGCAGAATAAATTTTGTTCCACGCACCGAGGCATGGGCAGGGGTGCACCACCAATAGAAACATGCTGCTGGCAGTGGGGGCTCTGCGAATCAGCTAGGTGGCCCCTCAACCTCTCCTAGATGGCTGCCCAAGCGAGCGCTCAGCTTAAAGGGGACACTGGCCATGATGTTGTGGCATCTCAGCACCCGGATCTGCAGCAGGACAGGCAAGCTGCAGTCGTTCCCGCTTTGGTTCAGGGTCCCAGATCACAGCCCCCCAAGTACCAGGCAAACCCTAGCAATACGGGAAGGGGAAAGGAGGCCATTCTGCTCTGCCAGCCGGCTCCGAGCAACTACTACAGAGAGCTTTTTCTTGCTTCTACTTGGGGGTGGGGGAAAGATGCTGCCCCCTCTGCTGGGATAACACACCCCTGCTGGTTAGATCCACACCCCCTCCCCACCCTCTGCCTGCCAGTGACATCACAGCTCCCTGGGAGAGAGAGTTTGCTGCGTCAAGTGGAGATTTCCCCTCTGCACATTACCAGACTACCTGGCAGGTGTCCCACTGTGCCAGCAAGACAGCATGGGACTCCAGGAATGCCTGAACTCCATTCCCGCCTCTGCCTTGCGCTTGTTTCTCAGAGCCGTGTTCAGCCCTAAGTGTGTGCAGTGAACTGCTGAAATGCAGCCACCTTGGTGTTTCCCAACTCACTAGAAGCACTGGGACAGGACCACCGTTCCCGCTAATCTTTTCCCCCGGGGCAGCTTTTTTCCATTCACGTGCAGAATAATTTTGTGCACACTGAGGAATGTGCCATGTGCACCACCCCTAGAAACACAACCTGGCAATGGGTGCTCTGCCAATCACCTGGGTGGCATGTGAAGCCCTCCTGAGCAGCCGCATGAGTGTGCAGCTGACAGGGAACACGGGCGACACCCTCCACTCACTCGATTTCAAGCGTTCGCACTGAAGAGCGGTGTAAAGGTCCCATCGTAAGCCCTCCCCTCTCCAAGTAGACACTGCACCGCTCCAATCACTCAGCCTTTCAGGTCAGCAGGGACCCTCAGAGCAGCCTGACCTCCTGCGGAGCCTGGCCCACTCACCCCAGGGGCTTGGCTGCAACTAAAGCATCACCTGCGAAGGATGAAAAGCAGAGTCCAACAAGCCGAGTTTGAGCCATGCACTGGGGAGGTGAGGTGTTTAGCAGAGACAGCAACACCTGATACAAACCTCCCCGCAGGAACAAGGGCATTTCACCCCCACTTTCAGGCCTCCAGGGCCCCCCCCTGCTCTCCTTCTGGTGCCGACAAGGCAGAGCTTTCTCTCCTAGCACCGATACTGCCTTCCACGGACGTGAGACGCTCAGAGCCTGATCCCTAAGCAGAACTTCCACCAGCCTCAATGGGAGTTCCACCAGCCCCCATCCAGGCCTGTCTCTGCTCCCCACACGCCTAGTCTTGGCCCAGAAATGCCCTGGCAGAATTCCTGGCCACCTAGCACAGCTTTGTGTGGGTGTGGAGTCTGCAGTAGGATGTTAAAGTTTAACTGGTCAGACGCATCCTAAGCTAAGGGTTGGCAACCAAAAGACCAAGAGCCATTTCTTCCAGATCGGTAAGCAACTCAGTCATTCAAGAACCGCAAAGCATGTGAATATGAGACCAGCGCACATACAACGATTTGTAATGTGATCCGTGCTTACTGCAGGACTACTTACAAACTTATTACATATCCTATTTCCTCAAACTTTGTATGTGTTTTTGTACCACCGTCTTCCTCACTTTCACTCTCGAACCTTCTCCCTCTGGAGGGCAGCCAGGGGAGCTATCCAACTTTCCGAGATCACATCTCATTTGCTGTTTAGATACAAGTAGTTCATTTTTGGGCTCTTAGATGTTCACCATTTATTGAAAATAACCAGGAGGGTGTTTTTTACTTTGCAATTATGGCGTCGGGAGCCACAAAGATGTCCTTGAAGAGCTGCAGGTTGCAAACTCCTGCCCTAAATGAATGAGGCTTACTGGTTATGGTTAAGCTGTGGGTGCTGGAGCAGCCCCTGCCTGCCGAGGGCAGCCGGCTGCCCTAAACCGGTGTGGGCTGCCCAGCTGGTCCGGCCTCCAAGCATAGCAGTCTGGCCTGGGTGTCAGACCAACTAATTAAATGGGATTTTACATCCCTACATCTTAAAATGCTTCACAAAAGGAGACCAATAGCATTAGGTCCCATTTTACAGATGAGTAAACCGAGGCACAAAGCAGGAACGTGACTTGCCCAGGGTCACCCAGAAGGCTGGCAGGGGACACAGGAACTGGAGTTGGGTCTCAAGTCCCAATCCAGCGTACTACCCACTAGGCTGCACTGTTCCCACCCCACCCCACCATGCCCTTCCTTGGAAGCACAGCTCAGACAGCGGGTGGAAGAGACTAATGCGTCAGAAGGTGGGGGTCAGGTCGGGTGGCGTGATTGGCTGCATGGTCTGAAGCGCTTTCCCTGCTAGGGCCGGCATTGGGCAGGGATGCGTATTCATGATGTGCATCGCAGCACCAGATCACTGTGCGAGGTAACAGCACACAACTGACAACAGGGCAATGGATTTACAAGCTGAGTTAACCCAGCCGCTTTTTTAATAGCCCCAGCAGTGAGGAGGGCGGGGGGCGGCCTAACCCAGCCTCCTGACCTGATTTCCACATTTGTCACCCTGTCCCCTCCTCTGTGCTATTCCAGCTGTAAACAAAAAACAGCCCGCTGGGAAATCAGCCCCCGCTACGGTACCAGCAAGCTCGTTCTAAAGCATCCGCCTCTTAGAGGGAACAGCAGGGCTGTTCCTTGCGCACCCAGCCCGCCCCCACCAAACCCCACAAACAATCAAAACACACAGAGAGAAAAGGATGCCCTGCCCACCCCGGGGCAGCAGATGGAAGGTGAGCAGGAGGGAGGGCCCGGGTGGAGGGGAGAGACAGAAGGTCCATAGCATAGTAAAACATCTCTGCTCTATCGTGGAGCGTGGATGGAGGCGTTAGAATTACAGAGCAGGAGGGTGGGGGAAGGAGAGTAGCTTTTCCCGAGGCAGGGCGCTGTCTTGGATGTAAAAGTGATATGGACTATTTCATGGGGATGGGGGGATCCCCTTACATCATACAGGGACCTCCTTAAGTTCTTGGGGCCCCGAGGGGAAGAAGGTGCAGAGCAGCGGCTGATTTTAACCTGCCTACAACCCCCAATGGGTCGAACCTTCCTGGGAGAGGTTTAATGTTCAGCCGGGGACGTGGGTCTAGAGGTGACAGAGAACCAGGCCTTCTGTATTCAGACCCAGGGGAGTACAAGGTCAGGGAAGCGATTGTAGGTATCCACATTCTGCTACTATGGCAACGAGACAGCAGGCAGCTGCTGTACGTACCATCACTCACTGGAGGACAGAGAAAAAGGCAGGAACGGCCCCTCCCTCTCCATCCGCAGCCACCAAGACAAACTGACATTAACATACACGACAGCATGTTTCTGGACAGCTGACAGGGGCCTCTTGTTAAGCAGAACCAATGCATCAAGTCAGCCAAGGGAAAGCTCTCCGACTCAGAAACAATCTAGCGCAACAAGGCAGGGATCTCTGCTGCACCGAAGCAGCAAGGCCCAGAGCAGCTGCCTTTGTCTGAAAGGCGATCTGCACAAAGGAACAAATTGCATTTCCCCTCATTTTTCTCTTGTACAACATAGATGATGAGGCCCAACCTCTGGCTGCCTCCCGCCACCCTTTGCAAGTTTTCACATTTTAAAGCCAGTGACATTCAGATGGATCTTCCTTTGATAGTGTGATGACAAAGAAGGGCGGACGAGGGGCATTTTTAGCTGAGAGACGGGGGTGCTGATCCAAGATCACGTCTCTCGAGTGCCTGAGTTTACTGGGTACTGGCTCAAACAAAGTTGTCACATCTGAAACAAAAGTCACTTTCGCACCTGCATCTGGCGCCTCATTTTTTTTTTGTTTGGACATTTGTGATGTAACCAACGAGCCAGTTCTCCGCAAGGGCCTGGGGAGCAGATGAAACTGGAGTTTGTCTACATGAAAACATGCAGGAAAATTAATCCCCATTGATTTTTGGGGTGGATTAACTAAACTGCATTCCAGGCACCTGCACAGCCCTGCAAACCTGCAGATAGCTACCTCCTATCCTGGGATACCTGCATCTGTGGACCCAGTTGTATTTTTACCATTTTGGTAAATCAACTGCAGAGCTGCAATTTTGTATCTGCACAGAGCTCTACCCCTAGGGATCTTTGATTCAGCTGTAAAGTGACTTTGATTCATTTTATCTTAAAGTCACTTCCCAATTAAATTAAGGTCAACCACGAATTCTGAAGGCGTGTGCCCACCCAGGGACACAATACAGTTTAAGGAAAGGTGTCAACTTCGAGTGGATTTGTTTGATTCATTTTCCTGAGGTTATGGACTTCTCTCCACTTCACACCATGAGGGCAGTGTGAGCTGCCTAAGGCACCAAGTTTCACCCTTGATCTGCCCCCTGGCAGGAACTAAAAGGCAAAGCGGGGGGGCAGGAACACTCCAAGAATTTGGTAAGTATTAGTCAAGGGCTGCTCTTTTCTGTGATAGTAATGGAGGAGGTGCAGGGTCAGGATGGAAGTTGGGTGTGGAAGGGATCCCAGGTAGGGGACCTGGGTGCAAGACGGGCTGTGGGGCCTGGGAGGGTGTGGCCAGTGTTCCCTGTAAGCTGGGCGCTTGTGCGGCTGCTCAGGAGAGATTCCCGTGCTGCCCAGCCGATTAGCAGAGTGTCCACAGCTGGGGTTTTGGTTCTATTGGCGCACGACCTCTGAGAGCTGGCTGCCCCCTCCCCCCACCAACCAGCCTGGGGCAGCAAGGAGGTCCCTCTCCCATCACTGCACACAGTGCTCCACTGAGCCCTGCTTCTCTGCTGGTGGCGGGGAGTGCAGCCCCACAGCTGCCCACAGAGAAGCGGGGCTCAGCAGGCTGTCACTCGTTCCACATGGTAAGTGCAGGGCTGGGGGAGAGGACAAGGGAAGGCAACCCCCCGTGGCTACTGCTGCCTGCACCAGTTAACCCTCCCGCCTTCCGTCCATAGGACAGCTAGGCAGCCACCGCGGGGCCCGGGGTGGCTGCTCCACCTTGTCCTATGGATGGTACAGCTCTGCAAGTCCAAGACCGGAGGTGGCAGCACAGGACAGAGCTGGAGGGTGAGCTGACTTCAGGGTACGGAGGCAAACCTCAGGGTACGGAGGCACGTTAACCACAAAAAACAGACACAGTCACCTTCCTGCTCACTGCACCACAGACTTGTTAGGAGACTATTTTGGCATCTCCCATCCAAGGAAGAAGGGATGCAGCCAGAAACTCCCCCTCCCTGCCCGGCTAAAGGTACCTTAACGTGGTGTCCGTCCATGTAACGGGTGGCATCTCGGAAAAGCCGATAGGAGATGAATCCGTGAGGATCTACACTGTCGATGAGGGGGAATGCCGTCTGGAGGAGAAAAGAGAAGAGACCCAAGGCCTGGACCAGACATTCCTGCAGGCTTAAAGGTACCACAGCTCTTTGCTGACAGACACACCTTGAAAGGGGTCGGTAACACAGCTATGAGGAGCGGCGTGGAGGTTTGTGAAGCTAAAGAGAACCAGGCACAGGTTCCAGAGGTCAGGGACTACCTAATGCGAGCAGCTGGCTTGGAAATGGAACCAAGAAACCTGGAAGCGAACGAAAAGTCAGGAAGGTGACACTTTTCCCAGGGACGCAATTTCCAGAAAAAAATCTGTTTTAGAAGAACAAAAATTCTTCAGCTTTTGGAGGCAGTGTGTGAGACTGACAAGACACGAGCAGTCGGGGAGCCGTGATTTCGATTTCCCCAAAAGAAAGTGGTTCAGGTTTTTTCCAGTAACAGAGAATTTTACTCACAGAAAAGTTCCATTTTGCCAAAAGGGCATTTTCAGTTGGAACAAAAGAAATCAGATGGAAAATTCCCAACCAGCTTTACAAATGGAGCCCAGGCATTTCTTGCAGGACGTACGCAAAGCGAACCAACAGGGATTTCAGTCATCCCACTGCAACCCCGAACGCATTGTGCACCTTGGCATCACAGGCCAAGCTAGGCCACGGTAACACAGAAAATGCATGCTGGGGAGGAGACTAGACAAGACATTGGTTAGGGACGCTGAGAGGAACAAGGCAGGTTTAGTAACGACCAGTCTCCAGCATGCCCCAAGAAAACTGACATCCCCCCCAGCCCACTTCTCACACAAATAGTGTGGGCAACATGATGGGGAGTTAATCACTCTCACGGGCAATAGATATGGTGAGCTGGGGGAGGTTGGGCCACCCATGCTCCACCCGCAGGCCAGGACCCACCTGCTGTTCCCAGGGCTGCCCCAGGCTGGACAGTCTGGTTGGGGCCACATGGAAGGGGCAACTGTGACTCCTGGCCACCCAGAGCACTGGGCCTGCCGGGGGCAAGTGGCAGCCATGCTGCTCGGAAGCTGGGGGCACTGAGGCTGTGCTGCCCAGAGCACCAGGGCTGGAGGCAGGACAGGGGGATGCTCTGGACTCCTGCAGATGTGGGGTGGCCCCTCAGGCACAAGGTGGGGCTGAGAGGGACCCAGGGGCTGCACACAGCTGGGACCGAGAGCACCCGTGTGCACGCTTGGTTGGTGCAGTATCTATTGTTCCTTCGGCATGTTCCAGGCAGGGGCAGGAGGGGCGTGCCTCTGGCTGCAAACTGCCAGCCTTCTCCCAGAGAGTCCCAGCAAACAAGCACAACCAGGGCCCCTGTTCGATAGCCTGAATGAACGTGGCACATTCCAAACGCTGCCTTTCACGCACTAGCTACGCTGAAGGCAGGTTAGGAGCTGAGCCGGGAGCCCGCCCAGCCCAGTGACGTGGACACTTCCTAACACCCTACCATAGGGCTGAGCCAACCCTGCCCCAGTTCATGGGCCACAACACAGCCAACAGTTACCGGTGCTCACACCAGGAGCAAAGGGACGTTCCCATCAGCCCACCGCCAGCGAGATCTCTTCCTGGTTTGCCAGAGCCTGCAGGAGAAGCACTGAGTCTCCCCCCCGGTTCTCTTCTATCCACGCCAGCCGCACCTGACCTCCCGGATCACGGTCGCCAAGGCACAGGCCCTCCCACGCACCCCACCCCAAAGGCACTCACCATGCCCGTCTCCGAGGTAAATACAACGATTTCATAGTGCGGTGCCAGCTGCTGAAACAGACTGTCGATGCCCGGTCTCTTCTTAAAGCGCCAGCCGGTTACGAGCTGGGGACAAATGGACAGAAAGAAAAGCCATGAAATGACAACGGGCTCCGGGAGGAGAGCGGCTGTCCTCGCGCGGCCCAGCAGGGAGAGGAGCCGAGTACAGCAGGGGGCACCAGGTGCAGGGAAGTCTGGGAAAGCGGCCAGCGGTTCTTCATGAGACGACCCTGAGATTCATGCTGCATCACAGCCAGGGCTCCCACTAATCTTTTCCATCCATGTGCGGAATAAACTTTGTCATGTGCACCAAGGCACTGAGGATCTGCACCGCCAGCAGAAACAAAACTACCTATGGGGGCTCTGCCAATCAGCTGGGCAGCACTGGAATGTCTCTTGAGTGGCTGCACCAGCACCCAGCTGACGGGGAACCCTGATCGTAGCGCCTCTGACTCGTGTGTCATCACAGCGCCTCGGAGCCCAGTCCTGCCTTTTCCTGTCTTATCGCAGTGCCTAAGGGCGGGACCCCCTTGCGCCAGGCACTGTACAAACACACTCCTGGAAGAAGATCCCTGCCCAGGAGCGCAAGACAAGAGACAGAGACACAGACCAAAGAGACAGTACAAGGACACAGGGGCACAATGCCGTGCGGTGTAACAGCCACTGGTCTCCTCGTTCCCATGTCCTAACCACAGTCACTGTTTTGTAGGCCCCTTGGAAAAGGGGTGGGAAGGAGGGACCTGAGAAAAGTGAATTGGATGGATGTTTACACCCAAGCACAGGGAGGCACCAGAAAGGAGGAGAGCGCAGAGGTGCACCACTGAGAACTTCACAAACAGGCAGATGGCACTATGGGCTGATCTGAGGCAGGAGGCAACTTCGAGAGCGTACGACACGGGGCAGGTAGGGGCTAGGCTGGGAAGGGCCCCAAGAACCCAACACAAGCAGCTTACGTCTGATGCAATGAGAAGGGGGAACCAGGGAAGGCTGCAACTCTCTCAAACCGTTCGTTCCCCTGGTTGGGTGTCTTCGCTGGGCAAAGCACTGTGCAGGCCTGCTGCCCGGCCCGCAGCCCGACGGGGGGCAGGGGGCTGCGTGGGAACCCAATGCTCACATTCCAAAGCTGGCAATTTAGCAACTCAAATGCGCAAGCGGCATCAGGACTAAACGGGGGCAGCAGTGCTGCTCTCTCCAGAAGTGCCCCCGGGGGTAAGAACCAGGGCTGGCTTGGCCAAGCCCGCAGCAACAGCGAGCAGCGATCCCACCAATCCACAGGCATCTCCAGGCTCCTCACCCCGTTCTGGAAGGGCAGCATTTCTCTCAAGCCCCCCTCCCCGGCTCATGATCATGTCCGCAGCAGTTCCATGGTTCCCAAACTGCGGGTAGTGACGCTCGGCCCCAGCTACCACTGGGAGGTATTTGGGCCGTTCACCCTCCTCCTCCATCGACTGTCTTGGATGGGCAAACTGGAGTGGCGGTGAGACTCCACGTGTGAGGTCCTGATGCCAATCACATTTGCCCGTCTCCATCGACGGAGGGGCTAAACCTGCATGGCACTGAGGCTGCCACACCCAGAGTGGGAGCTGAGCTCGACCTCCATCTCAACAAAGCTCTCGCTGCATTAGAAAAGGTTCCGAAAAGAGCAGCTAGCATAATTAGGGGGTCGGAACGGCTCCATATGAAGAGAGATTAAAGAGTCTGGAATAATTTTAGCCTAGAAAAGAGGAGACTAAGGGGGGACAAGGGGATCGTGACCAGCGTGGAGAAAGCGAATAAGGAAAAGTTACTTTTATGTTTCTATAACGTAAGAACAGACAGCTGCTTCCCAACGGACAAATGTTCTCTCCTCTCAGGAGCAGCCTGCTGCAAAGAGGTTTACTGACTGACAGCTTTTAGGATCATACAGACAGGGTCCACCGCTCCCCCACTCCCTGGGCTCTCGGACCAAGGGAAGGCATGATGTCAGAGCCACTGGAAAGGCCTGGAATCCAGCAGGCTTCTCGGAGTGAAAGCAAGGGCCGGTTCAGACAAAGTCCAGGGGCTATCCATTAGGAACAGAGTTTTACCAGTGCACCTTGCTCCAGTTCCAGGCTTTCCACGCTCAGCTTTGCTGATGCCTGTCAATCCTAACCTATAGCCTCTCTGGTTTCTCCACGACCAGAGTTGCACCCTCCCACTTCCTGATTAACAGGACCCAGGGCTTTTCCAAGGAAGCCGCCTGTGGTCTCACCCATGCAGAGCAGCCCTACACAGGAAAGAAATAGGCACCATGCCGGGACCACTAATCTAGAGGTCACTTATGATCCATCAGGATCTCAACTCCAGCACTAACCCACTGCCTCAACCCTTGCGTCTGCTCCAAAAGAACCTGACCCAACACAAAGACTCTGAGGGAACTGAGCCCTGTTCACCTTAACCCATTCACTCTAGAAAGACACACCGACTTACCGACCATTCGGGATGAAGCAAAACATCTGTAAGCTCAATGACCAGCGTGTAGGGCGGCTGGTAGTAGGGTTCTTTCAGGGGGTCCGGAAGCAGTTTTGGGCTGGTGGGCTCTATAATCATCTGCAGGGAAGAGACCCAGGAAGACAGATTAAGAGATTTATAGGTGCACAAGGAAGCCAGACCTCGAGATACCTGAGCAGCGAGAGAAAAGGAAAGGACTACAGATGGCTCCCAGCACACTGCATTAACATGCACATGAGGCAGAATTCCTGCACCACTGATGTGGTTCATTTCCTCTCTACAGTGAACCCCTTCCCCACTGGCACGTCCTTGTCACTGCAAATTTTTCATTGCTAAGAGATTATTCTCGGGCCATTGACTACCTGAGCGCTACAGACAGGTGGCAGAGGAAGGGACAGCTTCCCCTCAAATCAAAACATCTGCTCCTCTCTCTCGGAGGCTGCTGCTCTCCCCGACCCCCTCCCGGCTCTGACCTCAACTCCCAGTTATTACATCGGGCTTCAGTTTAACCTGAGTAGCAGCGAAGCTCCACTCACACCTCGCTCCAAAAACTAACCATGTGGGAGCCTCAGAAGAACAGCCCGACTGGATCAGAAACAGGTCCATCGAGCTCAGTATCCTGTCTTCCACCAGAGGCCAATACCACAGGCTCTGAAGGCGAGGGACACCACTCCTGCCCACCCTGCCCAGTGCCCACTGATGGACCTAACCTCCATGAATTTATCTAGTTCTTTCTGACCCCCTGATAAAGTCCTGGTCTTCACAAAATCCTCTGGCAAGCAGTTCTACAGGTTCACTGTGTGCTGCATGAAGAAAAACTTCCTTTTGTTTTAAATCTGCTACCTAGTAGTTTCATTTGATGGCCCTTAGTTCTTATGTTATGGGAACAAGTAAACAACTTTTCCTTATTCACTTTTCTCCACACTTGTCATGATTTTATAGACCAAACAGGCCCCCAATCGATCTTGCACAGTCCATGCTAGCTGCACCCCCACACCCTCCAAAACTAAGACAGCATCGCCTGCCTGTCGGACACTGCAGCTGCTAAGGGGCAAGGTCTAAAAATGGTCCTCTGCTATCCATTTGTGCCTGGCAGTAGCCTTTCTGCCTCCCTGCGGAGACAGCTCAAGCAGCTGGGAGAGGTAACAAAGTGAGCTTCTAATCAGAGCAAAGCTGCAGCTGCGAAGAAATTTTTAGCTGCCATGGTATAAGGGACAGGCCACTGTTCAGGTCTGAGTGTTTCTACGCTGGCAGTGTTCGAGTGATTGGCTACTCTCCCCACTAGACAATGTGATGCCAGTCAGGCCTTTGGCATCAGCCTCTCTGTGAAAATTAACTCCCGTCCTTTGGAATTCTCCATCACTGGGAATTTGCAAATGAGGATCAGGTTTTTTTTTTTTTTGGTTTTTTTTTAAAGCTCTAGTTCAAAAGGAATAATCTGAGGGCAGTTTCCTGACCTGTGGGCGAGACTAAAACTTAGGATCATAAGGACCCATCTGGCCTTGGAATTTACGAATTTTCAACATGAGAAGAGTCACCTTAAATGTATTTCATTAAGGGCTTGTGGGGGGGGTGTCTTATCATAGAATTATGGGGCTGGAAGGGACCTCAGGAGATCATTCTAGCCCCCTGCTTCAAGCAGGATCAACCCCTACTAAGTCATCCCAGGCAGGACCTTGTCAAGCCAGGACTTAAAAACCTCGAGGGATGGAGAAGCCACCACCTCTCTCGGCAACGCATTCCAATGCTTCACCATCCTCCTGGTGAATTAGTTTCTCCTAATATCCAATCTATACCTCTCGCTCTGTAACTTCAGACCATTGCTGCTTATTCTGCGTCTGTCATCACTGAGAACAGTTTCTCTCCATCCTCTTTAGAGCCCCCCTTCAGGAAGGGGAAGGCTGCTATTAAATCACCCCTCAGTCTTCTCTTCTGTAAACTAAACAAGCCCAAATCCCTCAGCCTCTCCTCCTAGGTCTTGTGCTCCAGCCCCTTAATCATTTTCATTGCCCTCTGCTGAACCTGCTCCAATGCGTCCACATCCTTTCTACAGTAGGGGGGCCCAAAACTGGACACAACATTCCAGATGTGGCCTCACCACTCCCAAATGGAGGGGAACAATCACTTCTCTAGATCCGCTCGCAATGCTCCTCCTAATGCACCCTTTCTCAGAGCAACAGCTGTAGATGGGCTAGTCTGCCCGAGCGAGCTTTAATCAGCTAGAGTGGGCAACCACAGCCATGAAGACAGCACAGCACAGGTGGTACAAGCCAGGCATCAATCTTGGTACGTACTCTGCTTGCTAGCCTGGTCTGCTGCACTGTCTTCAATGTTCTCAAACTAACCCAGGCTTCCCCCGTTGTTGGGATGTATCAGGCCCTGCCCTCTTTTTTAACAGGTGGGAGACTGAGGCACAGAGCTGCCTAAGGTCACACCAGAGCCCACAAAGAAGCAGGAAACTGACCCAGATACCCAAAGTCCTATCTAGCATCCTATCCCCAGGGCCACGCTTATGCTAAGCAAGACTTTGAATACCAAGCCTAAGCTCAACTTTCGAGGCCAGGATAAATCCATGCCAACAAGAGATGCAGTTTTACAAACTGTAGCCAGTGCAATGTGGCTGTGAACTCTTTGATGCTGGCATTGTCTTTCACCATATGTTTCTACAGGGCCTAGCACAACAGACCCTAGTCTCGGCAGAAGCCTCTGAGTGCAACGAGAAGACAAACCTATGATTCATTTTAGAGGGTCTGTCTGATTGATCAAGAACAAGGACCATCAAATTCAGCACACAGCTTACTCTTATCACAACTGAAAGCAACAAAGGATTTGGTCCTGCTAGGAAAACAGGATGTGCCTGGAACCAATCGCATCTCAGAAAATCAAACAGAAAAGACAGAATCACCAAATCAAGTACAGTCCTCAAAACTGACATAACTGAGCCCACACAGACTGAACTAAGATGAACCAGAAAGATAGGCTGAACCTAGAACAGGGTTGCGTCTAAGTAGCCCTTACGGAAAAGGGATAAAAGGCAGAAATTTGGAGTAGCGCTCCATTTTGACAATGCTTAAGGTTTGAAAACTAGAAGAAAATGCTGCTGGAAGCCAAATTGACTGTAGCCCTTTTCTGTTAAAACATAAACAAGCAGAGTTTATGGGGTGAAGAAAACAATGCACTTGATGGAATTCCCATTTAAAAAAATGTAACAGAAAAGTTTTAACCAGTCCCTTTTTTTTTTTTTTTTTAAAAGAAATATGAAATAAAAATTAACATTAAAAACAACACTATTTTTGAAAAATGCAATCATTTCAGTAAAGCATGTACGTTTTCCTTTTACCTTAGAAAAGGAAGAAAACCTCCTTAATCAAGTTTAGGGCCTGAGCAATGCCAGATGAACCTGCTAGTGAAACACTGTCGGGATCTGTTTCCTATTCATAAGAGTTACATTTGGCCCTAGCTTGGGAAATTTACAGTGGAGTTTTTCATCTGACTGGAAAGCCAGGCTCAGCTCTTTAATGAGCTATTCCAGACCTGCTGGTGAGCTTGCACACAACTCACCTGTCTATAGTCTTTGAAGTACTTATACGTCCTTCGGAGCTGCTGAACCACCACTGGATCTGCAAAACAAGAGGAAGAGTTTCATGCAGAAGCAGCAGCTAAAGCAGGAAGAAAAAATCTTCATGCCAAACCTCACAGCCAGCAGGAAAACGAATACCTGCGTAGAGAGGGATTCTGAAAAGAGCATATACAAACTGGCTGGGTGGGAGGGAGAATGCTCTGAGCACCAAAGCGGAGGTGTGCGGCAATTTCTAACTCCCCTCAGATTGCCTGGGAGATCTCGCCCAAGTCCTCAACTCAGCGTGCCTCAGTTTCCCACCTACGAAATAGGATTAATGCACCTTTGTCTCACAAATGTGCTTTGCTCATTCGTGACTGTAAAGCAATGATCCTCAGCCCAGAGTACATGTGGGGGGTGCAGCAGTGGCCTTCTGGGGGTGCATGAGCTCATCTAGCCATTTACCATGTTCTACCACAGGCTACATAAAAAGCACTAGTGAAAGTTGGTACAAACTCAATTCATTCAGCTAAAATAAAGTCAGAAATTTGTCAGTAATAGCATGTCGTGACACGTCCGTAGTTTAGGTCTGATTTTGAAAGCAAGTTATTTTAAGTGGGGTGAAACTTGGGGGTACGCAAGGCACATCTGATTCTGGAAAGGAGCACAGCAGTGAGGAAAGATTAAGGCTTACCTGCACTAGGCAGTTAAGTCGACTGCAGACATGCAGCTCTAGCTACGGCAATTGGGCAGCTAGCATTGGCTTACCCGGCCGTCCTCACTGAGGAAGGTCAATGGGAGTTTCTCCCATCGACATCCCTTACTCCTTGCGACAGTGAGGAGCAAAGGCCTCGACTGCTGACCCGACAGGTCGATTTTGCATGTATTTACCAGGCACTTGAAATCGAACCCTAGAAGAACGAGCCTGAGTGGGTCAATCTTCTCGGTAACATAGACATGGCCTGAGAGCCCTGGCTGTAAGGCATGGGGGTACCAAAGAGATGACAACGCAAGCTATCTAGGGTGGCAGGTACTACAATGAATTTAGCATTTCATTAGCCCCGGACTCTTTCAGGGAAACAAACTTCCAAGGAAACTCTGCACAAGACAGTTCAACTAAAAACTGGTGATGCCACAAGAAACTGTTTCCACAAAGAGTTTGCACAGTGAAATACCAGCATCCTCACGCAGGAGCTTAGTCATGTCAACAAGCACTGACAAAGGCTAAGTCTTCCCCTGGCCACACAACCTGGGTGGCAGTCAGCGTTCCCTCTAATGTCTTCCATCCATGTGGAGAATAAGTTTTGTTCTGTGCACTGAGGCATGAGTGGATGTGCACCACCAGCAGAAACACAGGCTGCCGGCTGTGGGCGCTCTGCTAACCAGATGGGCAGCACCTGAATCTCTCCTGGGTGGCCGCCCCAGCGCTCAGCTCTCAGGGAACACTGGTGGCAGTGTGCCCTGGACAGAGCTGCAGACTTGCAGGCAGGATGCCTGAGGTCTAGTCCCAGCTAAGGCCTGCCTGCTGCTCTCTGATCATGGACAAGTCCCTTTTCCTGTCTCCACCTCTACTTCCCAGCCCAGCCTTTGTCTTTGGGGCAGGTTCTCTGTCTCTCTCAGCAATGCCCAGCACAACAGAGACTCCGATCTTGTCTAGCCTGGCATAAGGGCTGCAAGCAGCAATTTTATTGGAGATGTAAAATCGTTCTCCCAGCAGCAGCAGAAATGGGGTAGAGGGGAGAACTTTAACCTAGACTGGGAACATTTTGGTGGCAATTTCTGCTTTAATATATACTAGCTATTTTACACTTTGTTTTCGTTGCTGACACATCTGAGAGAGGTCTTCTGCTACCTCAGTGAAAGGTGGGGACAAATTACTCCACGCTCTATTTTGTTCTTTGAATGAGGGATATGCCCAACAATATAAGAACATGGTTTTTAGCAGATGAACTATTCAAGTGTGTAGAGATTTTTTGGGGGGCCCAAACTTCAGGCACTAAAAGTGACTTGGCCAACAGAGAGCAGCATCCTTCGGGGGGGGGGGGGAGGGGGAAATCAGACCCTCTCTTTTACAGGAGTCAAGCTGGATACTCAAAAACTGGAGGCACTCAAAACTCACCAGCCACCGCTGAAAAAATCTCAGCCCGTATCTTTAAAAGGGAAGGAGTGGCCTAGGAGAGATGCTTAACAACAGCTTTTCTTCTGGGGGCACTGCGCCTATGTCTAGAAAAAACACTCGGTGGTACGGGGAAAAAATGTACACAACAGTGCATCTTCCAATCACCGGCCAAGCAAGCAGATGAAGTGCGGACTTGTGTCTGGCTATCCAGACCATCTGACAGCTCTCACACATGCAGAAGCATTCCTCTGCCCCTCCCAGCACACACCAGGAACGGATTCTTCAATTACCAGCCTCCTGTCTCTTCAGATGTTCCCATAAGCAGAGGTCAGGCTGCTGAGAGCGTGTGACTGAGTCGGTAGTCCCCACACCATGGCTGTTAACTATCCCTCTGAGATTACAGCTTTACCATCTTAGCCGCCAGGGTTATTCAAACAGAAACTGCAAGTTAATCAATCAAAGGCAGGCACAATGAATGGGCCATAATTTGGGAGCAATTGTTATGGAAATGCGGGCAGAGCAGCTGGGGTGATGACCATGGGCTGCTCAGAGCACAGGGCGATACAGAGGAATCTGATCAGGCTCAAGGCTGTGTTGGACTCTCTCAGATGCAACACTTAAAAACACAAACCATAGCCACCTCTCTCTTACTATCCACCTTGGGAAAGTTAACCCAGGGAGGAAAAATTATATTGCTTTAAACTGAGTTTACCATTTACTGGCCTGGAATCAGGTTTTACATTTGGACACTGCGTCCAAGAGTCCCCTTCCCTTCCCGAGCTGAATGTTACAGAGCTGTGACAATTAATATTTTTGAATTAAACACCATCCTTTTGGAAAATGTAGCATGTGGGAGCAGTGGCTGAGAGACAGGGGACCTGCAGGGCACAGGAAGAGGTGATTTTCCAGGTTTGAAATAGACACTCAACAGCTTGATTTGTACCTCGGTTTCCCCTCTATCATGCAGCATGGACAATAGCTATACCACGGCCTTGCAGGTTACAGAGGAAAGGCACCACAGAAGAGCTAAGTGCTCAGCGTGAACTCAAAAAAACAGAGCACACCCTGGCTTTGGGGAGAGGGCACTTAGCTACACAGCGAGAAGAAAACAACAGCGCAGCTACAGGGGAGTAAGTTCTCGTGTTTTAAAACACACACACACACACACACACACACACGAAGCAAAGAAAAGGTCTGCCATGCCTTGACAGCTCATTCTTGGTCACATGATGGCTGGCGCATGGTGGTTAAACAATTATGTTAAGCCCAACCCATCCATCTTTAAATCTAAAAGACGGAGATTTGGGTCGAGGAAAAGGGGCGCAGGGGGGGGGGCTTTCTATTGTGTCAGACAATGGGCCACTGACTGAAAAATGGCTTTTAATCTGGACAGAGCATATGCCAGGCCTGCTGAAGGCAGCAGGTGAAAAGCACTTCCTACCCCAGCTCTCTCTTGCTCTCAGGGGTCCGCAGCAAAACAAAGTCCAAGCCCGGCCTCCTGTGTGCTTCTGTACGTATTTGATCTGAAGTGTTCCGCTCGCCGGACCTTCTGCCTTTGAAAGCGTTCAGCAAAGTTCCATCTGCCTCTTTGCTCTCCCGGCTTCTTTGGGGAGGGGGCAAAAGTAACATAACAAAGGGTCTGATCTGTTAAGCAACACCCCCCCATCCCCCATTTAAGTTGGTGGGAGCTCAGCACTTCTGAAACACACATGGCTTTGCTATTTTCCCTGACAAAGTCTATGACAAAGCAGGGAGTAAGCTGGAACTTTCTCCCGGAGGCTGTGTGTTAGTGGAATCAGAAAAGCGCTGTAACACCCCTACATATACCCCCCACCCCAGGATCTGGCAGATCTCTGCCATCTCCTACCTCCTTTTTCCCTTTGGGAAACAAACAGGCAGGGTGGGTGAGGGAGTATCTTTTATTGCAGCGGTTTTCAAACCTTTTTCCCATTCGAGGAGCCCAAAAAAAGCCAAACAAAGATGCGGAGCCCCTTTTTGCAATCTTAGACCGTGTGCTGCCATAGGTTGAAAACCATTGTTTGGATCAACTTCCGTGGGTGAACGAGACAAGCTTTTGAGCTTACGCAAGAGCTCTCTTTCACCCACAGAAGTTGGTCCCCTTTGTCTGGGACCAGGGCAGGTCTTAGGACTCTGCAAACCTCAAAAGACCAGCCAGCCTGTATCCTTAAGAGCTGTGCTCGTATGCGGGGGTGTGCAAAGTGGGAGGCAAGAAATTTCATAAGGGGGCACAGCACACTCAAGCTGGGTCTCAGGCTCATCCATTCCATTAAGAATACTGAAAGGGGTTACTGTTTTTATGGATGTGTGTTCACATTTACAGACTGACGAATAAAGCTTTTACAGGCTTATTTTCTTACACAGGCCGAAAGTTTTTTTCCCCCGTCTCTTATGAACATAACCAAAATCTGCATCAATTTGGATGGGGGGAGGGGTGCTGCCAATTGCAGGAACGAAAAGCAGGGCCCCACGTAAAAAGTTTGCTCAACCCTGATCTAATGGATTGCACCAAGCCATGGCTATCTGACAGCACGATGATGTAGGCATTCAGAATTTCAATGACCCATAGGAAGAAAATCCAGAGCCTCCACATGGGCTTTACTGGGGAGCTATGGAAAACTTTGCCGAGTCAGAAACACGGGCTGCAGAATAAAGAGTTGGAGACTGGATGAATTTGGGGGTCAAACCTGGAGGAAGGGCAGACATGTGACCATTTAAAAGGCCAGATGAGCAAGCAGCTGTAGTATGAGTGAAGGCACGCTGGACAGGATGAAGGCATGAGACCCCACACTGTCCCAGGATGCCGTCAGATCCTGCTCCGCTCTGACCCCCTTGGGGCTCCCTCTCTCCTGAAATCTGCCCCTGATCTTTGCTCGTCAAGTGGAACAGGCTAAGAAGAGGAGCATCTGGAAAACCTGTAATGCTTGTCCCTTGGGGACCGATCTGCTGCAGCACCTTAATACCCCTCCCCTTCATTTAATGTCATAGCAATTCCCCACTTTGCTCCCGGCAAAGCTATGCCCAGGGATGGGTAGGGAAGGGAGCATTCTTATCCCTCCCATCCAGCACAAGTCCTGCCTGACCTCCTGCCCCTGACAAGAGACTCACACGCTCGGGTACATCTGCTCTGGAGAAGCAGCTCAAAACACTGGCCCTTTCACTCAGCTGATTAGAATTGTAAAGTAACTTCATTTCTTGATTGCCCCCTCCCCTGGGGAGTTGAGCATGTTATGCTTATTAGTGCTCACTCACTAGCCAGCTTAAACACATTAAAGAATTAACATTTATAATCTGGCTTCCCATACCCAGAGCTGCTCTCCTCCCAGATTTCTCCGCTACCTAAATCCAAAAGAGGGTAAAGACATTTGTGCTTCCAGCCGGCCAAACTAAAGTATTTAAACCCTTGGTCGGGCTGGGATTTTACCAGACGGGACTCTGACAACATTGCAGTGAAGTAATTCCCCGGCGTGTACAACCAAGCGGGGCACAAAAACTGTCCTGAATGTAGCTTCGGTTGTCTGGAAGGAGAAGAACCACACAGACCCAGTGCAGGGGATGGGAGGGAAATTATCTATAGACCTGATGAGAGAGGCCACTTTCCCAGCTGCCAGTGGAGGTTTGGACCGAGTCCTGTGATCGTGCTGCCAGAGCAACAAACACTTCCCCTCCGCTCACCAGGAGTCCTCTTTGGGGGTTCCACAACTTACGTCCGCTTTGAGCGAGAACGGGGATGCACAAAGCAGGGTGGGGGTGAAAATTTGTAAGGGGAACGCAGCACAATCAGCCAGTGGTCTCCAGCTCATCCATCTCATTAAAAACGTTGATATACGTTACTGTTTTTATGTCTGCACATTCACACGTATATACCAATTCATACGGTTTCTACATTCGATGTACTTATTTTCTTACACGTGCCAAAAGGGTTTTTTTTAATTTCACGTGAACATAACCGAAACTGTAGTCCGGCTGCGGGTGGCCTGCTGCTTCCAGACATGAAAAGTGGGGCCCGAGGTCAAACGTTTGCTCATCCTTGCTCCAGAGGAAAGTGAAAAATACCCTCTGTGCCCAAGAATACAAACTCTGCACCGGGAAACAAATTCCTCTGTGACTCAGCGGCAGGCAAGCAAGTGAAGCCTCAAAGCATGAAATTTGATTATCGCTCGTCTTGATGCAGAGCTACAAATGCTAAGAGTACGTCCAGAGCACTTGTACCCAACCCATCCCGCTGAGGGAAAGGGATGAAGAAATATGGGATTCCCAGATTCCAGAATTACTGCAACTGTCACCCAGCCCCTTCCCCTGATTTCAAAGCACACTGCCCTTCCACCATGGGACAGGTGGCAGGCAGAACGGGGCGAGCATACAAGTGTCTGATTTTGGAGCCATGTGAAGACACAGTTTACAGCCAGCCTCCCCTTTAGATTTAGAAAGCCCCTGGTGTATTCTGGGCTCTACTGGAAACAAGCCAGAGGACCAAAAGCACCTGGATCGATGGATTTTGGAGTGGTTCTATTGAATTAGTAGGATTTCAACTGTAGGCCTAAAAGATGGATGCTGAACGTGTGTCCATTGAGGATTTTCGTCCCACGACATAAGCTTCCTAATAAGTACTGGCTGGCATTTTTGAGAGTTTAGTTCATTCTTTGACGGGTGGAAGAAAGACCTGGGTTACAGACAGTCTTCCCTGTAAGCTGAGCATTCGGGCAGCTGGCTGCCCAGGAAAGAGTCAAGTGCCGCCCAGCTGATTAGCAAAGTGCCCACAGCCGGCAGAGCTGCACATGCCTCGGTGCACATAACATTTATTCTGCCCATGGACAGAAAAAATTAGAAGAAACACTGGTTACAGATCACTTTACACCTTTGAGATGAGCAGAGAGGTCAGGTGTGAGCTTTGCTAGTGATGTTCAGAGCTTTACTGATGGATGCCGTTAACAGCCTGACCATCACGGCTGCCTCAGATGATCACACGATGGCGACTGGATCGCAGCTGGCCGCTAAGCGGCCCCTGTGCAGTAGAGACTATCGAGCAAATATTAAGCTAATCTTCAGTCAGGATGGCTCCTGGTGCACTCTCAGCTGTTGCTTTTAGTGCTACTTCATTACCAATTCATCTCGTTTTAATTACAGCATTAACCCAGGGCTAATTAACATGGAAATGGACAGGATTTCAGCTACACATGGAACAGCAATTAAATCCCAGGCCAGTTTCTGCATCCTATATAGTTCACTTGGTCTTTCCTTTTTCAGAAGCTCCCTGCCATATGGCATGGCAGTGCCTGCAGCAATGCCAGGAAATCCTGGGACGCTGGGAACAAACCCCATTGGCTGCTGAGATGGAAAACCAAGCGTAAATGTCCAAGAGGAATTTAAGAGAAAAAACCCACTGGAATCCAAGTCAGAAGCAGGCCTGGTGAATTAAGAGCCTACGTGCACCGCTGATGTTAGACCATGTTTACCCTGTGCAGCTCACTTGGGTATAGACACAGTCTAGGCCAACTAAGCTGCGTCTACACGTGCACGCTACTTCGAAGTAGCGGCACTAACTTCGAAATAGCGCCCGTCGCGTCTAAACGCGTCGGGCGCTATTTCGAAGTTAACTTCGACGTTAGGCGGCGAGACGTCGAAGTCGCTAACCTCATGAGGAGATAGGAATAGCGCCCTACTTCGACGTTCAATGTTGAAGTAGGGACCGTGTAGACGATCCGCGTCCCGCAACGTCAAAATTGCTGGGTCCTCCATGGCGGCCATCAGCTGGGGGGTTGAGAGATGCTCTCTCTCCAGCCCCTGCGGGGCTCTACGGTCACCGTGGGCAGCAGCCCTTAGCCCAGGGCTTCTGGCTGCTTCTGCGGCAGCTGGGGATCTATGCTGCAGGCACAGGGTCTGCAACCAGTTGTCAGCTCTGTGGATCTTGTGTTGTTTAGTGCAACTGTGTCTGGGAGGGGCCCTTTAAGGGAGCGGCTGGCTGTTGAGTCCGCCCTGTGACCCTGTCTGCAGCTGTGCCTGGCATCCCTATTTCGATGTGTGCTACTTTGACGTGTAGACGTTCCCTCGCTGCGCCTATTTCGATGTTGGGCTGAGCAACGTCGAAGCTGAACATCGACGTTGCCGGCCCTGGAGGACGTGTAGACGTTATTCATCGAAATAGACTATTTCGATGTTGGCTGCACGTGTAGACGTAGCCCTAGAGTCTTGGTCATAATTTTGTCACTAACTTGCGTGGTTTCTGCTACAAAACTTGCTGCCACAGCTACGCTGGCATAAGTTTTAAGTGCAACCTGAGCCTTAAGAGAGGCTATGTTACCTAGTTTTCGTAGAATCTCCCTAAGCAAAGGGCACTTAAGTGCATGAATGGACAGGATGATCTAAGCGCATCTCTCATAAGGGTCACCTGTATTGAGCAACCAGTGATTATGGAGTACCCAGGCCTGATTTTCAGAGGATGAGTGCTCAGTGCATGCTGGAAGTCAGGCCCTTTTTCAAGGTTCCTCAGACTGGGTGCCACAGAACTGAAGCATCCAAAATTGCTTCTGAAAACCTGGATCTAGAGTCCAAGAGGAAAGGCATCTTCCACCCGGTTCTCACTTCCCAAGCACCTTCGCTTCTGCTTCTTACTATTCCTTACCAGTAGGACAGTGTGAGGAGGAGGAGGAGGAGGAGTGATTAATCAGAAAGAGGAGAGAAGGAGACAGACACTCGATGTCTGCGTCAAAGAGCAAATGGTTTTACAGATGAGATGAGAAAAATCAAATTCAAAAACACTCCAGGTAGGTCTTCGCTACCCTGAAGATCTAGCTGGTCAGGGTCAATCTTCCAGAGTTTGATTTTGCATGTCGAGTGGGGATGTGCAAAACTGAACTATCAAGGGACAACAGTTGACCCATGTGCACCTTAATCTGATTAGGAGTAAAGGAGGTCAAGGGGAGAGATTCTCCTGTTGATCTCCCTCAGTGAGGACGGCCAGGTGAGTCTATCGTAGATAAGTTGACTCCAGCTAGTCAACTAATGCAGCTGGAATGGTGTAACTACAATCGACTTCGAGGTGTAGTGAAGACCTGGCCTCAGTTTCTTTTAGACGTCCAGCTCCAGGTGTCCGCCTTGACCTGAGTTTGCCATGGTCTGTCCTCTGCCCTAAGCATCGAAGCAGCCGTGCCTTTGCTTGGAGAGACTGTCCCGAAAATGGAGAACTCATTGTTGGGAAGCTTTTCCCAATTCTCAGCCTTAGGGCAGGATGTTCAAATACACCATCAAACAGAGTGGCCTCTCGGGGTTCTAGGTTTGGCTTGCAAGACCTTTATTTTACTGTTGCCCTCTCCACTGGTTTCCTTAGGTGTGTGTTTTTTCCCTACCAGCATTACTAAAGTGACACACCCATAAAGCAAGGGCAGGTGAAGAGAGGTGACTAAGAGCCATGCGCGCCCTCTGCCGCTAATCACAGCCCTGCTACAGTTCAATTGGCACATCCTGCAAATTCTAGGTGTGCAAATGCAGTTCGCAGAAATGACCTTATCCCAGGAGACCCTCTTGGTTACCACAATCCTGCGGCCCACAGAGATGAAGCAGGGCCACTTGTGCAGCCGGCTCACTGGCCTAGGTTGCCCACCGCCACTGCAGAAGAAGCACAAGTCAATGGGAAATGCACTGTCAAGCCCCTTTTGAAAGTTCTACCCTCAGCTGTCTTGTGTTGGTTTCACCCCCCAGACTCTTACCCATCTGCTACCACATCTATGTGCCATTGCTGCTGTATCTGGGCTCACCCGACTCAAACGAGCTTCTCCTCACCTTTTCCACAGAATAGATGACGGCACACAGGCTTGGTGACCGGCCCAAGCTCACACAGGACAAAGCAGAAAACTGAACCCTCATCTCTCAAGTCCAAGGCTGGCACACTAGACACTGGGCTACCCTCCCCTGCTCCCCATCAATCATACTCAGCCCCTCTCCTTCCTTGGCTCTGACACCTTTCAGATATTCCCCAAGTTCAGCCAAGTTTTAAGGCTTTCCCCGGTGCTCACCTGCTGCAGCTTGCTGATTAGTCTTGCAGTTCTTCTCCAAAACCTCTCGTGCCACAATTTGTAGCAAAGGTTGGAAGAGAGAAGCTGATGGATTCTTACAGGAATCAGGGCGATCCAGCCCCATTTCTGACCCACAAGGGCTAGCAGGAATCTCTCCTGCAGCAACATGCAGGAGGCAAGAGCTGCTCTTTCACCCCCAATGAGTGTGGCGACTTGGAAGAGGACAGGACACATCAAACAGAAGCTGACTCGCTTGTAAAACTCAACTGAGCATGTTAACAGTGCAGCCTACAGGCCGCCAAACTTCCCACTGGGGTGCGCATATCTCTCATTTGTGGTCATAAACCTCGTTGGGCCAGATCCCTCCCTTGAGGGGTGGCTGACACCGTTATGTCTTTCACAAGGGAACATTTTCCACAAGAAACCCACATGCGGCAGACAAATGTAGCACCCACCAGATAGTTTTGTCCCCCCAGTTGACCAAAGTTCCCACCACGGACTGTTTGCTCCCTCTGCTAGCTACTACCTCACTGCAACAGCTGCAGCTGGAGTTCTTGGTCTCCACCACCCCTGCTAGAAGTGTGGGTTATTGGCTAGAGCAGGCGATGAGGATGACTACTGCTACACATTGAATCAGTGTCAAGTCTGAGCTAGCCACGTAACCTCTCTGCAATTTGGCCAAGCCAGCCATAAAATGGAAACAGCTACCACAGGAGCCTCTCTAACCTGGCACTCTTCTCCAGCAACAGCCATAATCCAGAATGATTTTAGTTAGCCAGACGATCGCTCATCAGGGATGTGGTCAAGTTTCCCATGGTCCCATAAAGTTTGTTTCCAGCCACCAGTCCTGACTCTCAGTGTTGTGTTATTTAGCTGTAATTTACCCCTAAATGTCGTCTAAATGCCCAGTAAGCCATGGAAGGGTTGGTAATGCACTACACAATATCGACCTCCCGTGGTCTGGCAAATTCTCTCGTCCAGCAACAGTCAGGTCCTGAGGGTACCAGACAGAGAGGTTCAATCTGTACATGTCTTCCAGGGGGGTAAAAGGGAATCACCATATGCCCTCACCTCATGCCCTCCAGAACACAACAGAAAATGGCGCCACATTTGCAGAGGAAGGAGAGAGACAGAAAGACCTGGAAACTGCACTTCGGAAACCTTGTCTTATTTTGATCCAGTATTTAAAGCCAATTTTCCTGTGCATTCACTATGTCCCGTTCCCCTCGCCAAACAGGTTACTACAGAGTCCCATACTTTCATCAGTCACGAATAAGGCTACAGTTTTTTCCTGGAATCCACAACTTCCAGAGACCTCCGTGACTTCAGCCCTGGCAAATGGCCACCACATGGCTTGCAAGGGTCTCTCCTGAAGCTCCCAGCCACTTGCAAGTGGTGAGGTGACCCCACAGCTGAGCTCCCCATTTTCTCACGGATACCTGCAGTGAAAGTCACATAAAAGTCAGGGGCTTCCGTGAATTTTTCTTTGTTGTCTGTGACCTGTCCATGAATATCTATGGCAAAATCTTAGCCTTGTTCATAAACACCACCACCAAGAAGCATGGATCCCAGATGCCCACCTCTGTCTCGGACAGAGAAGAGTTTAAGTGAGGTATCTACTGCAAAATCTAGAGCACCCAACCTGTGTAAACATCCAGCCCTTAGCACAGCAATAGGCATGAAGTAAAACCCCAGCTAGTGGCGCGCAGAATTCAGAAGCTCGAAAGCCCAAACACAAACGTCTCTCTCCCAAGTCAGCACTTCCCCTGCTTGGGGCGAATGAGGAGCTTTAGCGTAAGAGGTAGAGCAGCCAAGTCTGAGAAACTGCCTTGCAGGACACAGGAGAATACTGCTGGATGAGCAAGGAAAAAAAAGGGCAAATGTCTCTCCCCTTGCACTTTCCAGTGCTCTCCTGCCCTAGCTCAGCTTTCCTGGCTTTTCTTACTGGCTCTCTTTCCAACTTGGAGCAGAACGGCCTCTTCTCTTCTGCCTCATGCTGACTTTCCAATGAGCAGGGAGTTTCCCTGTTTGTCAAGAGAGCCATCTGCATTACCAAGTTTGTATCTGCAGGAACAAGTCCATCCCTCTTCCCACATACACACATTGTCCTCCTCCCCACCGTCCCCCCACAGTCCCACTCCCATGTGGGTCTGCCAAGGGCTCACAGGGAGGAGGCAGCCCAAAGCACTGAGCCAGCTTATGTTTGGGGCTTTACTCACCATTATCAAATTCATCTGGGATCTGTAGGGAAAGAAAAGAGACACAGCTAGTTATCCTTTTTCTGACTCCACTACATTACAAAGCATGGCTGGAGACATGCTCACAAGCATTTGCCTAATTAAGAGAAAGATTAATCTTCAAACATATGAATATTCAGATACATCTGTTGGCTGGGATGCAGCTGCCAGCTCCTAACCCCCTTTACTCACTCAAAACACACACACCAGCTCGCGTTGCCAGCACGTTCAACTCTAGGTCTTGTACCCATAACAGCATGGCACTCCGACCAAGCCAACTGGGCCTCCTCCCACAGGAGGGTGAGAAGAGAACTCCTGACACTAGTGAATTACATCAGCTCTTTGTCTAAGACAGGAGTCTGCAACCTGCGGCTCCGGAGCCACATGCGGCTCTTTAAGGATTTTGTGGCTCCCGACACTATCGTTGCAAAGTTAAAAAAAAAACAAAAAAAAAAACCCCTCTCCTGATTATTGTCGATATTTTGGTGAGCATCTAGAGGCCCGACAATGATCTCATACCTAAACAGCAAACGATGTCACCTCAAAACGTTGGATCGCTCTCCCCTCCTTTAATATGCACTGTGCATTGTGGGATATGTGCGTGCACTGTTCTCAAAATAGGGCTACAGAAAGCCTGGTATGATGTTATTTATTAAGGACTTATTTAGTAAGGGCAACAAAAATGATTAAAGGCAACAAAAATGATTAAGGGTCTGGAGCACAAGACCTATGAGGAGAGGCTGAGGGATTTGGGCTTGTTTAGTTTGCAGAAGAGAAGACTTAGAGGTGATTTAATAGCAGCCTTCAACTTCCTGAAGGGGAGCTCTAAGGGGGAGGGGGAGAAACTGTTCTCAGTGGTGTCGGATGGCAGAACGAGGAGTAATGCTCTGAAGTTGAAGAGGGAAAGGTGTAGGTTAGATATTAGGAAAAACTACTTCCCCAGGCGGGTGGTGAAGCATTGGAATGCGTTGCCTAGAGAGGTGGTGGATTCTCCATCCCTTGAGGTTAAGTCCCAACTGGACAAGGTCTTGGCTGGGATGACCCTGCTTGAAGCAGGGGGCTGGACTAGATGACCTCCTGAGGTCCCTTCCAGCCCTGTGATTCTGTGACTGTCTTGTATTCACATGCACTGTGGCTCTTGAATTAAATTTTTTACCGAACTTGAAACAATGGGTCTTCTTGCTCTTTTGGTTGCTGGTTTAAGACAAGAGGACCAGGCTGAGATGTCTGACAGTTGTTGCACTTTTCACATATAAATGGCAACTCTACTGCAACAAGAGGATTTGATGCAATACATCACATTTGTTATAGGGAATATTTCAGATCCCTTGATCCTTTGCTAAGAACAGCTGAAACTGTACCAGACAAGGAGAGCAAACTGAGTATGTGGTGAGAGGAAGATACAGGTAGAAATTCCATGCTTCTTTACCCACAAATAATTCCAGTGAAATAGACATGCCTGGACCCCATCAACCCAATGCACTGGCGGTTCAGGGGAATCTGACTTTGAACTCCACTGATGTAAAGGAAGAGCAGTCTTCGTGCGAGCATGAGATACACAGTACCTCTGAACTTAAATCCTGGCTCTGCCACCGACTTGAGTTACATCACATCCTCTCTGCACCTCAACTGCCACATTTGTTAAGGTCAGGACTATAACCCTCTCCTGCCCTTAGCCTGCTTCGACTGGAGGCTGGTTGGGTACCAGTGACGGTAACTATGTCAAAACAAAGCCCAGAGAAAAGGGTCCAGATCTCAATTACAGCCTGTAGACACTATAGTAATATGAGTAATAATGTCCCTTTAAATAAAGAAAAGCCCCAGCCTAATGTCGAAGCTGTTTCACCACTTTTTTTTTTTTTTTTTTTTAAAAAACAAGGAAACTGCTTTCTTGGGAAAAGTTAGCTAAAATACAAGTACACCACCACCACGAAGTACCCAAGCCAGGAGAGAAGCAGATTAGCGACAGAATTCACTGGGATGGACTTTCAAAGTTGCTGTAAGAGTTTTATCACAGCAATGCAAACAGCTAGCTGGGGAGGGAATTCCAGGGACCAGGGGTATTTCCTGAGGTGCCTTCATTTACTACCCAGCAGGAAGGCCCGTATAACCACATCTCCCACTGGTGAGCACAGGTGGAGAGAGTAAAGAAGCTCATCATGCTTCTATTTGATCAACATGCGTTTGGACTAAACGCTGCAACCGCTCTGTTTTTGGGTCCCACAATTTAGTCTGGTTCTTGGGTCAGTTAGGTTAGGTTTGAGGAGATGCCAGAGAGTTCAGTCACACCAACTCTGAACTCCATCTCACTGCTGAGGATATACGGGTTATGAACTAAGTAAGTCAATGTATTTAGATTACACAGTCTTTAGGGTAGCAGAGACAGTCCTGTTGTAGCTGTACAGCACCTTGCACAAGGTGCCGATCGGTAAATGGGGAACAGGTTCCTCTACACACAAATATGATACAAAGAATAATTACGACATCACGTTTGGGTGAATAAGAGGGGTTTGGTAATACAAGAAAAATGCAGTTTCTACCCAATGATCCTTAAATAAAGGCCCCTAGGACTGCCTTTAACAATCTGTTTCCCACTGAGGCTAATGCGCCATCCACCAGGCCAGCTGCTTACGCCTGAACTGCCCACCCATAGGTAAATTGGCCACACCCAGCAGTAATTCTTGTGTCTTCTGGGATTTCGGAGTTATATATTAGAATGCATGGCCCTGCGGTTGTGTTCATAGGCTGCAAGCCCACCCCAGATGTTCCGTTTCTAACCCTTGTCGCACCATGCCCGGGGGTTCCTTTGTAACTGACAGCATAGTTGCTTTCCTGAGCGCTGGTAAGCCATCACTGGCCAGTCCATTGGCAGAACAGAACCCAGACGGCCTAGACAGACTTTGTTGGCAGAAACAAAACTGCAGCATGCTCTGCCTCCCAACAGCACACACACAGAGGCATTTTTCCCGAAGAACCTGTTTCTGGGCAATTAAATCTGCTGGCCCCTCTTCTCTGGCTGGCCTGGTTTTAGTTGTCGTTTACTACAGTGGCGCGAACTCCAACTCCCCACCTCCACTGGCCGCTGGTCCAGCTTCCTACTGCTGCAAGAGAGGAAGTTCAACTGGGGCACTGGCCCAAATATGCCTGTAGATGGTGCCCATAAGAGTGAGGGGCAGGGCACCTATATAGCAGAAGAACATGAGGTCCAGCAGCCAGGCTTTCAGGAGGAGGCTGTGAGAACGTTTCTCAGTCCTGGAAACGTACTGCAGTCAAGAGATCTGGAAAACCATTTCAGGGTATGGGAAGCATACGCCAAAGCCTGAGCCTGGTGAATCCCTATTTGAACTTGTCCAAGACCGGGGGAGAAGAGAGAGGGCACCTCCTGTCCTAGCCTCATCTGCTAAGGAGGATTCATTCCCACCAAAAAAAAGTCAGCAAAGCATTTTAAGTGCACACAGGCTGCTGAGAGCCTGGCTGCTGACTCCACAGTGCCACCTAAGGAAGGAACTAGCCAAAGAAAGCAGTACCCTTGGATGGAAACACTGAAAATGGTAACTGAGTGGTGGAAGAAAAACCTCACATGCTTCTTTAACCTGCAGCACTTCCCACCACATGACAATTCCATCGGCAGTGCTGGGAGGCCAGCTGCAACGCCCTATAACCTGCTAACCAACCCGCTCCAAGTCATAGAGGGTATGGATCAAGCGCTCTCCTGGTACACCAGCACAGCGAGGGGTAACTTAGGCTAGTGAGTGGGCTGCATGGGTGGCTCTACTTCAACTCAATAGGCTGCAAGACTGTTGTAACCAGGATGGCCTTGCTGGATAACAGCTTTGCAAACAGCACTGGTGTCCCAAGAATTTGCGGGTTGTGCTGACTGAACCATAGCAGCACTCTGATTGGCTGCAGAAGGAGCAAAAGGCTCTCACAACAGGTGTGTGCAATCAGCACACACCTCACTTCACAGCCTCCGGCTTTAAGTACGTCACTTTTGTAACACTAGGAGGGGAAAAAAAGTAAACGGATGAAAGCTAACACAATCTGTGCATGGCAAGTAGTGAACAAAATGCCTCGTGGGCTATACAGAGAGCCCCAATTGGCCGGGTGTGGCCCTCGGGCCACAGACTGTCCCCCGGCGGCTGTCAGAGCACCATTTTTTAAACGTGGCTCACCAAGCAGCCATTCAGGAGAACTTTTGCTGCGGACAGGGCAGAGCTGACGCCAGAGGTTGAAAGAGTTCAGGGGAAGAAAGGCAGAGCAGACAGACAAAGGGAAGGAAGTAGGAACAAAACAAAAACAGGTTATTGTCTGACTTGGCTTCCAGAAACCACATGCTCAGCTGTGTCAGGAGTCGAAGCCAGTTTTAAATGCTCAGGGCCAGAGAGCGAGCTAGCAATGTTGACATGATGCCCGTAAGCTGAACCCCCTGACAAGAATGTGACAATCTGTGGGGAGTTTCCAACGTCTCACTGCTGGGAGAAGCAGGGGCATGAGATAATTTTGGCCGGTTCTCTTTGGCTGGTCTCCCAATAGTCCAATCACCCATTTTGATTTAGGCTGAGTTCGAAGAGGCCGAACAGCAACAGGATTCGTACAATCCTTAAGTGACCACAACCTCAGCCGGGGTACAATTCCCCAGTAGTACCCACGTTCCCAACATTGACCACTGCACTGAAGGGACAGGGAGTCCCTTTCACCCTAACCTCCCTCTCCTGGCCAATGCACCTTCATCTCAGGAGGATGGAGAAAACAAGCAGCTGACCCTGTCAAGAGCCATTAAATGGCACAGCGCCCACAACAGCTGTAAGGAGAGAAAAACACAATGCTCGTTTCCCAGAGAGCTTTGCAGAACTGTCATCTGAGGCATGAATACAATGAGGCTTAAATTACTAAAGTGAGCCTATGTCTACACTAGGCATAGAAGTCAACCACAGATATGCCGACTGCATAGCTAAAATCGACGTATTGACACTCAGCTCATTTGTCTGTCTTAACAGGGAAAGGTCAAGGGGAGAGCTTCTCCCATTGCCTTTCTTACTCCTTGCCTCCTATGAGGACCACGGGGGTGGGCTTTGACCCCGAGAGCTCAGCACGAAATCAAACCCTGGAAGATCAACCCTGAGGAGTATCGACTATCTTCTGCGGTATGCAGATTAGTCTGGAGGTAGCACTCATGGGAATTCACCTGGAAAGGTACTGCAAAATACTCGTTAGTAAATCAAGCCCAAACGTGGCTGGATTATGATTTACTGGGCCACGGAAGTGATCTCAGCCCAAATAGAAAAGTCTAGGTTGACCTCTATAATTGTACACTGCCAACCTCTTTGAGGTCAAACTCCCCACCACACAAATGAAATTCCACCCGACTTAATATGTGCCCGCAGGCCCTGCAAGGGATAAGTGAAGCAGGCAGCTAGGTAAGCGGCTTACTAGTGGCCAAACACAAAAGTTACTGGCTCTGAAACACTGCAGTTTTACCTTGCCAACTCTTCAAGTCACAATGCCAAGATGAAGGATTTGCCAAAATCACCCTTAGCGCAGCTGTAGCAGCTGGTCAATTCAGAAGCCAAGGGAAAACGGGGGTGGAGAGTAATGGTCCCTGTGACCTCTTCCATCAATGTGTGCATTTTTTCCCCCATCCAGGTGCAGAATAAATTTTGCGTGTGCATCGAGGCATGTGCAAAGGTGCAGCATAAGCAGAAACAAAAACCTTAGCTGTGGGCGCTTCACTCATCAGCTGGGTGGCATTTAACCCTCTCCTGAGCAGCTGCACAAAATCGCAGCTTACAGGGAACCTAGTAGGGAGGTCCTGACGTGTAAACCAGGAGTTCCAGTGAGGTAAGAGCTTCTGTCCAGCATGTTTTCTTCTGTAGTTTCATCTGCAATGCGGAAACCTGATCACTAGAAACAACTAGGATCCAACTCATGTCACAAGCAGAGCACCGACGTAAGGTCAAATGGAGAACACAGATTATGAACCAAATCACCCCTCAGTGAAAGGCACAGCAACCAGCCATTACCACTACCGAAGGCCTATCAGATCCTTGATAAGATTACAGGTGTATCCGGCCAAGATTTCAATAACCAACAGGCTGCCCATTCAAACCACAGAGTGTTCCTGGCCATCTATAAAACAACTGACTGAATTTGTTGTGCAGTGAGCTCATGCTATTTCTTCTCGCCTATTGTCCAGAGGACAGCTTTATGCATTTGCTGGAACAGAACTGAACCTAGCGATGACTGAGCTGTAGTGTAAAGTTCAATAAAAGGAAAAGAAACTGGAAACACATGGTGGAAGGAAAAGAGCTAAGGAATTTATTCTGTGCTATCAGGAAATACTTTTAGAATGCAGCAGTGAACCAAGAACCCTGAAAACCCCTTATGTAGCAATCTCTGGGCATCCCTTCAATTGCACAGTTTGATGTCTTCTGAAAATAGTTAATGTTGCTATTTTTCTGAATATTAACTCCTAAACTTCAATCTGATACTGCATTTCCTTCAATGTATCTTTTTGTCCCATGCGCATCACCAATAGCATCTGATTGCCGTCATGCTGTACCTTAAACCCCTTGCCTAGACCTGGGAAGATGATTTTGGGGTTTGCAGGCAATCCCAAAAAAATAAAAACTGGAAAAAAAATATAAATTTCACGTCAAACTGAAAGAAAATGTTTTCAAAGTTTTTAGTGACTCAGAGGAAAACAAAAACATTTTGGGTTGAATGAAATTTAAATTGTTTTGATTGAGACATTTTTAAGAGGTTAATTAAATATTATAGTAAGTCTAGACAGTTCTGAATTGGAAAAAAGTTTTGCAATTTTCAAAATGAAATCCTTTTTTCTTAAAAAAAAAAAAAAAAAAACCACCCTAAATTTGGCAAAAGAGCCAAATTCACAACATATTCTATTGTCACTGTGCCTGCAACTTTTTTCGTGAGAAAAGTTTCAGTAATAACAATTCACCCAGCTCTAGAGGGCTCATCTGTCCCTACAAACTTAAGGCAGCATATAGCTCGTCTACAAACACACACCTCAGAATGTAATGATCAGACTCATACAGCTACCACCTAAATCAGAGGTGGGCAAACACCAGCCCGCAGGCCAGATCTGGTTCCCCAAGGTTAACCCTGCTGTATTTACCTGCATCTCTGCAAGTATGGGCACTTGCAGCTCTTATTGGCTGTGAATCGCTGTTCCCAGCCAAAGGGAGCTTTGAGAATTGGCACAGACTGGGACAATGCTTCCTGCAGTTGCCACTGTCCGGAAATGGTGATCCTCAGCAAACAGGAGATGCAACAGCCCCTACAGGCAGAGGCTCAGGTAAACACAGTAAAAACTCTTTCATATCCAGCATTCTATCATCCAGAACTCTCAAATAACCAGCATTTTAACTGTAGGGAAAATGTAGCTAAAATTTACTTAAGTACAATATAGTAGGAGTAAATACAACTAAATAGAGCAAATACAGTATAAGTTTACACTGTACAATAGTACTCTCAATAAAGTACTCTGCATACATTTTTGTTTGTTTCTTAACATCTAATCTTGTTTTTCTTTGGTGTTCTGCGCTGCTAGGTAGGCCTCTCTATTATCCAGAATATTTGAATATCTAACAGCCTCCTGTTCCCAGGGCTGCCAGATATGAAAGAACTGACCGCACAATGATGGCAGCTCACCAAGGGTTAAACCTGGAGAACCACTGCTGTTTTAATGGCCACCTCTGGCCTAGACTAATACCTTTAGTTTCCTGCAGGATGACAAAAAGTGGTCAAAACACCAAGTGGAGATACACTCAGCTACCTCAACAAGTAGCTTTTCCTTAAAAAAAAACTCGTTCTTCCAAGAGTATTTCACCTTGTTCTACTTAGCTACAATTAGATTTCAAACATGTGGTTGAAATCTGGTTTAAATTCAGCACGGATAAGATTTTTCAAAGATGGGATGGTGGGGGTCTGGAGCACAGGGTGGAAAGATTTTGTTCTGAGTACATGTCTTTGGGTTAAAGAAACAGACAAGATACAGTTTAGCAAAGGAGTTTAGTCTTCAGAGCTGCATGTCTTGAAGACCTTTTAGCCATCACTTAAGTTATTTATACAGGCCTCATCACCATAGGACCCAAGTACCACATCTTACTGAATGTTATTTATCCTCAAGACCTCCCTGGGTCACACTCACTTTGCAGATGGGGAGCTAAGGCACTGAGGGGCTAAGTGACTTGCCCAGGGCCACACAGGAAGTCTGAAGAGGAACAGGGACCTGAAACCAGGTGTCAGTCCCAGACCAGCAGCCTAACACTGGCCATCCTTCCTCTCACTTGGCTCTGCTCTTTGTCCACTTGCAATACCTCAGTGAAGAGGTAACAGGCACTTGGAAAGGCACATGCCCTTTCTGCTGTTCTCTCTAATTACAACTCCAAACCAGATTACCAGTAGCCTCAATGCAGCATACTGAGGCCAGAGAAAAAAATTGTACCAGTGCCGATGGCTAAGACTCAAATCAAAGTCAGCTTCCAGCCCTCACACCACTCACCACATCGCCATGATCTCTTACAAGAGAGGATAAAGTGACTAGAGAAACAGCAGCCCTTCAATACCCAAGACAATTGCTTACATTTTGAAGAAAAAAAAACCATGTAGAATAATGGACCAGCTGTTTAAGAATTCACAACTCCACACAAAAAGAAACTTAACTACTCAAAGAACAAGCCGTGGGTGCAGCCTAACGCACAAGGAGGCCAGTTCCATTGTGTCAGGACACAGGTGCAGGGCCAGAATGGCTGTTCCGCAGAACAAGTGACATTCTTCAGTGAAAAGTTCCCTTTAATCCAAGGCCTGCTGGATCAGCTTACTGCACAAAGAAATCTGATCCTCCCTCCAACTGCACCGCACCCTACCATGTGAAAATCTCCCTACAAATCTAGCCTTAGTAATGGGGAAAAAAAGAGTCCCAAATCTGGGGTGACAAGTATCAGAGGGGTTGCCGTGTAAGTCTGTATCCACAAAAACAATGAGAATTCCCGCGGCACCTTGTAGACTAACAGGATTTTTGGAGCACAAGCTCTCGTGGGCAAAGACACACGTGCATCCGACGAAAGCATATGTTTAAAATCTATGGTGGTGGCTCTGTGGAAGCTGCTACAGAACTCGGAGCGGATGCAGGATAGAGGCCAAGATGTTTATTGACTGAGACTTTATTTTTAACAGCGCCAGTGATTATTTAAAACGAAGGAAGTTTAGGAATCATGGCTGTATTTTGCCAATTTTGGAGTTATGGTAAAAAAAATACTGAAGTGAAAGAAGGATGAGGGGCCCTGAACTCTGAAAAACAACAAGAAGTCCTGTGGCACCTTATAGACTAACATATTTTGGAGCATAAGCTTTCTTGGGCAAAGACCCGCTTTGTCAGATGCATGAGAGAACACTGAGAATTTGTTGCTGACACCATGTGTTTTAGAGACCAAGAAATCAATTACAATGTGGATTTCTTTTTGATTTGTTTTTTAATTAAAAGACAGGAGAAAGTACAGTACACTGTGGCAGCCCTCATTTTAACCAGTGTCACATAATTTTAACTTGAATTAAAACCAAAACTGTAATCTGTTTAGACCAACAAACCATCTAACAACCACTTGTTTGGCTCTGCACACCCATGGGCAGCAATATTATGGAGCTGGCTGAGTTCCACATGAATATATATTCAAGACAACAGTAACTGTGCCCAGGTTTGGGAAGTTGGTAGGGATGAAAGGTTATGCACCGGATACCAAATGTCCTATAATCTGGGCCTTTCCCCGAGCTTTCATGCACTTTCCCCCCCACACTAGTCATTCCTAATGCATGGTGTTGAGTCAGCCAGCAGACGGAAAGGTGACTTTTTGTGCAGTCAGCTCTGTCCTGGTTGGCAGTCAGCATGAGCACAGCTCGATGCAACGCTCCCACTCTCCAACAAACCCACGAAAAGGTGCCAAAGAAAGAAAGGCGCAAAAGTCCAGGATGGCCTGATCACTTGCTCGCTCTGCTCTCATGAGAGTTACTCCACCTGCCACTGGCAAGGCCAAATCTTCAGGTGCATATGCAGCATGATACTTCTGCAGCCAGTTCTTTCGGTTTTGGCATGCTCCTGACACTGCCCACTCTTCGCTGGGCATCACGAGCGGCTTGCGTGAGATCGGTCTCTCACCAAGCAGGGTGTGTATCAGACACACAACGTACAGCTGTTTCACCCTCACTGTTAACTTACTTCTCCAGATTGCTAACTGTGGCAGATTTAGAGAGAGAAAGCATCACCCAACTAGGGATGTTAATGGTTAACCACGAAGCCGCACCCCTAAGGGATGAGGGTTATGGTGAACCAGTGGGGACTGGTACAGTCCATCACCCGCCATGGGAGTGGCGGGGGCTGCTCCAACCCTGTGGGGCCTGCCATGGGGGAGCGGAAGGGGAAGCCAGCTTGGCCAGAGCAGACCTCAAGCCCTGCCTTGCCCCCTAGTTAATTGGTTAACCAGTTAAGCATCATGTTGAAACAATTTTACCTCCCTACACCAGACCACTACATACCACGGCAGGACTACAGCATTGCAGCTTCTTCTAGGCATGTACCATCTTCGCCAGCATCATTTCTAAACGTGCAGGGGAGGGGTATGAATCAACAGACTGGCCCTATTATTAGTGGCAGGGAAAAGGGGAGAGATCATCCCTTTAAAGTCCAGAGTTGTAAGGCAAAATGGCCAACATTTACCTTGAACACGTTAGGAGAGACTGTCTGAGATGCACAACTGCTCCATTTATCCTACTGCACGGCCCGGCGCTTCAAACCAGCAGCTGCAACCGACTGGGCAGCCTGGACATTATGTGACAAATAAACCTTCAACAAGCAGCTTAACCAGAGCAGTTTAACTTGGGGAGGGTAAGTGTGGAGGGCACCAGCCACACACGCAACCCGTTCACATGGGCTCAGTGAGGTTTTAAAGCTCAACAGCGCCATCTACACAGAAAAGAGAGCAAGACAAGTGGAAATCCGTGCTACTGTCCTTCGCCTGGAGAGAGGTCTACATTACCGACACAGACCTTAGCCTTGTCTACATTATCCAGAAGATAGACCTGCTCATGGTCAATCTTCTGAGGTTCAATTTCGCTCACCTGGTGGAGGTGCCAGGACAGACATTCAAATTTTCAGATGACAATAAGCTAGGGGGTCAGCTAGATACGCTGGAGGGTAGGGATAAGGTCCAGAGTGACCTAAACAAATTGGAAGATTGAGCCAAAAGAAATCTGATGAGGTTCAACAAGTAGAAGTGCAGAGTCCTGCACTTGGGATGGAAGAATCCCAAGTATTGTTACAGGCTGCTGACTGACTGGCTAAGTAGCAGTGCAGCAGAAAAGGACCTGGGGATTACAGTGGCTGAGAGGCTGGCTGTGAGTCAGTGTGCCCTTGTAGCCAAGAAGGCTTAACAGCATATTGGGGTGCATCTGGAGCAGCATATCCAGCAGATCTAGAGAAGTTATTATTCCCCTCTACTCAGCCCTGGTGAGGCCGCATCTAGAGTATTGTGTCCACTTCTGGGGGCCCCAGTATAGAAAGGATGTGGACACACTGGAGCAGGTTCAGGGAAGGGCAGTGAAAACAATTAAGGAGCTGGAACACATGACCTATGAGGAGAGGCTGAGGGACTTGGGCTTGTTTAGTTTGCAGAAGAGAAGACTGAAGGGTGATTTGATAGAAGCCTTCAACCTCCTGAAAGGGGGGGCCTCTGAAGAGGATGGAGAGAGGCTGTTCTTAGCGGTGAGAGACGGCAGAACAAGCAGCAATGGTCTGAAGTTACAGAGGGGGAGGTGTAGGTTGGATATTAGAAAAAAACTATTTCCCCAGGAGGGTGGGAAAGTACTGGAATGCGTTACCGAAAGAGGTGGTGAAATCTCCATCCCTAGAAGTTTTTAAGTCCCAGCTTGACGTGGTCCTTGTTGGGATGATTAAGTTGGGGTTGATCCTGCTTTAGGCACAGGACTGGACTTGATGACTTTCTGAGGTCCCTTCCAGCCCTACAATTCTATGATTCTATGTGCAAAACTGACCTATCACAGGTTGGCAGACAACTCCTGTACTGCTCCCTATCGCAAGGAGTTAAGGAGGTCTATGGGAGAAACTTCCCCATTGACCTTCCTTAGAGAGGAGGACCAGGTAAGTTGATTGCACATAAGCAATTTTAGCTATGGCAATTGCATAGCTAGAATCAACTTATCTGCAACTGACTTACCTGTCTAGTGTAGACCAAACCTGTGAGTATAAAGAAGAAAGGGAGTTAAAACTTCTCCCTCTGGCTAAAGAAGGACCCCAACTACCTGAGCACACAGCTCTGTCCTGGCTAGCCATGCTGGGCCAGTTTCAGTGAATTCTCTCCTGCATGCTTTGCAGACTTGGGGGGTCAGGCCAGCAGTCAAGAGCGCTGGGCCAAAAAGAGAACCAAAGGGTGCAACACCATTCCTGGGGCTTGGCTGACGTGAGCTAAGAGGGGAGCTTGGCTCTTAAAGGGACAGCGCAGCACTGACATGCCCTTTTGTAGACAAATGCGGGAACCTTCCCAAAAGGAGTTTCGTGCCCAGTCTGCCTACGCAATTCTTTCTGGCTCCAGCAGGCTTGTTGAATCCTGGTAGTAAAAGCAGTTTTCAGCACTTTATATTTTTGTTCATCTCACCGCCCGCCCCCGTTAGCTTCTTAGATTTTGGGGACCTCCGAGAACTGATATTGGCGGCAGAAGAGGAAACGGATCTCCCCAGGCTAGGGAAAGCCATCACGGGCTGTGACTGGCCTCGCAGCACATAACTCCTGCTGGAGACAGAGGAGAAGGGCCCGGGGGTGGCACTGGATTGTCTCTGTACTTTAAGGGGTGAAACACCCTTCTAACAACCATGAAGCTTCCAAAAGAACCTGGACAATTCTTTGTATTACCACAGATCAGTGGAGCCCTAATCATGGGGCAGGACACCACTGTATTAGGTGCAGCACATTTTAAATGCTATTACCTGTATTACAGTAGCAGCTGGGAACCCTGTCTTGGAGGTCCCCACAGTGCTACCTGTATACAAACAAAGAACAAAAAAACAGTCCCGTTCCAGTCTAAGGCCACATCTTCACTACGGGTTGGACTTATGGGCAGTGAGCGATCCAGCGGGGGTCAATTTATCACTTCGAGCACAGCCATGGTAAAACACTGACAAAACATTCCCCCAGCACTGCACCAAAATGTGAAGCTCAAGCAGAGTCAATAGGAGAGAATCAGCTGGCGACTTAAGACACCACGGGGAGCAGACTTAAGTATGTCAACTTCAGCCACATTATTCACATAGCTGAAGCTGCACAAATTAGGCTGGTGGCCTGCTGCCTAAGAAGCCACTTTCCATAATCAAGGATTGCCTTTAGTCACTGTGACTGAGCGTAAGACTCTCGGGGTGGGGGGCAGCTCTGGGACAGCTGGTATAGGAGCCTCAAGAAGAGCAACTTTTTTAACGATCACCAACACCACAGCCCCGTGTTTGTATAATGACTAGCTGGCCTGGCCCACAGGCACTACAGTAATAGGCAGCTTTACTAATAATTCTCGCATGCAGAACACCCTGGGAAAGGAAGGGGCTACTGAATTCTTTGGATCCCTCTGCCCTTGTTTGCACCTTCAAATCACATCTCATCTACCAAACACATCACTTCCCCTCATTACAGACACACATCTCACGACATCTGCTGAAACAATTTGCTCTCAAGCCCCTTCCTTTGCTTCAGACTTTCCCACCTGAGCTGTGGTTTTGTTCATTGCTGACACAAACTAGCTTTGAATAAAGTCAGCAGCGGCGGCGTTTTCAACGCCCCTATACGATGTTTTAATGTTCCAGAGAAAAAGGAAGCTTTTCTCTGGACTGTAACAGACTGAGTCCCTCACCACAAGCCAGGAAAACAGAGCACGGGCAGAGCTGTGTGGGAAAAGAGACAGATCAAAAGCTCCCTCCTTTTACAGCCACTCAACGGAGAGGTGACCAGACAAGTCAGATACAATTAGAGTAATGCCATGCGACTCTCAAGGAGATGGGAAGTGTGCCATGCACTCCCAATAAGCACATTTGTTCTGCTGCTACATGCCAGACACCTCATTGGGGCAAGTCACATGAATATGACATTCAAGCAGACAGGATCATTAAGAAAGCCAAAGGGGCTTTTACTGCCAGAGAGGAAAGCAGCGAGGTAACGACATTGCAAAGCGCTTATGAGAACCACGGGTCTGCAGCTACATCAAAGAACAGCTGACAGTCTGGAGCTGGGCAAAGGCCTCCAGGGCCTCTCTGTTACATAACCACCCAGACAGAGCTGGCACCTGCAGGCAAAGGGAGGACACTCAGGGTATGTCTTTGCTACGCAGAAGATCGACTCAATCAGGATCCATCTTCCAGGGTTTGATTTCATGTGAGTAGAGGGGACATGCAAAATCGAACCATCAGGGGTCAGCAGTCAATCCCTGTACTTCTCAGTCTCGGCAGGAGTAAGGAAGGTCTTCTGTCAACCATCCTCACTGAGGACGGCCAGTTACGTTGTTTGTAGCTAAGTCGATCTTAGGAACTGCCTGTCTATGACAGACTTTAAGGTCATAGACCTGGCCTCACTCTCTCCTTGTGGTCCTCATCTCTCGCAAGTATTTATGGGACATGCAAAGATTCCTGAAGCTGACAGGCAGCTCAGCACAAGAAACCACCTAGCAGTGCCGCCCACCCACTGTGCATTTGAAACCCTCTGGGAACAAAGGCCAGCCCAGCCCCTTTCACAGCCAGAGAGATACCCATGTTAAGGCAGCAGCAGTCTCACTTGGGACCAGCACAGCACCTGCATGCTGTCCTGTGCCAATGCAGGAGAGATGAGTTCTCCCAACCTCCAGGTGGAGGACTGGTAGGAATGGACCAATCTTGTCACAATAACTATCCAATCGCTAATGCCTTGTATTTACGGGAGGATTTTCAACAGCTCCACGCAGAGCCCAGTGGCACTGGAAGAGACTCGTTAGTGTGGCTGGTTCTCACACCGGCAGATGGCATGCACCAACAGCAGAGACCCACTGCACAAGCAAGGTGAGAAGGGAGATTGGCAGGGATGTGAGAGAGCGTGTTGTCAGCACACAGGCTCCAACTTCCCATCCAGGGCAGGGAAATCATTCACCTGGGGATAACAGGGAAGTGTGCCGCCCTCAGCTGCCCCAGCGGGATACGATGGGGTGCTTCCCCCATGACAATTAGCCTCTATTCACAATCAGGTGAGGAATCAGAGCTTGGCCTGGACATCAAACAAGACCTGCATTTAAAGGGCAGCCAGGAAGCCAAGAGGCACTTCAAAAAAGAAAGCCCTTCTCCCCCAGTCAGAGCACCAGGAGGATATGCAATGCGTAACCAACACAGCAATTCACATCTTCACTCCCCAGCTGGGCTCAGGGCTTGTGCTGCATATCAAAAAACAACCTGAAGGAGCCCTCTTGTAACAAAGGGGAAAAGGGATGGGGGTAGGTCTTTTACAGAGACAATGGGGAAAGTGCCCCTCCAGCAGGCAGAAACATCACAGGCCAGCCTGAAGGCGAGCTTCAAGAGGGTCCCTGACACATGCGTAAATTCCCCAAGGACACAGGAAAGGAGTAACAATTTTCTACCAAGCCTTACAGAAGGAATTTAGTTCTCACTGGGTGGGGGGGAGGGGCAAGGTCTCATCTTCCAACAAATGCTGTACAGGTATTTGACCAGACACATGAAAGGAGAAATAAACAAACGGCAGCAAAGTCTAGAATTGATTGCAGCTTCGTTAACGCGCTCAAGGGACATGGGTTCAAGTCACTTTATGAGGGAAGGCAGGACAAGTGTAAAGCAGACCTCTGGGCATGCCAGGGAAAGCATACAGCGAACCAGTTTAAGAAATCCAGTATACCTGATCCAGCAAACATAGGTTCACGGGGGAAAACATGAAAACAACAGTTCGCTTCAATGGTTAAAAATGACAGGAACAGGAAGGAATTCTGGAGAGGCCCCAGTTCCCCCAGTGCCCCCCTCTAGCAGCTGCCCCCAACAGCATCAAAGGGAGGAAATGAGAGGCAGAGAGTGGTACACTTGCTACAAGAACTGCCCTCTGGAAGACTCAGCCATTCCCAGCCCTTCAAAGTACAACAGGGTGTGGAAGGTAACAGGTACGTTGTGGAAGAGGCTGCAGATAGAAGCGTTCCCACAGCAAGGCCCATTCGCATGTCCCTGGCAGCATGTGTGGGTGGTAATAGAGGTCATAAGGAATCTGTGGGAACTCTGGCTCAGACATTCTCCCAGATTCTGTCTATAGTCTCAGGCTGGCCAAACACTCGGGCATCAAACAGGAACGTGCTCAAACCTAAGAGGCAGCAAACTCTGGCCAGAGGGACAAGGTAGCAACAGTTCTAAGCCCACATACAGCTCTCACCTAGCTGGGAACTCCCTCAGCCTCCTCTCCCCTGGAGAACAGAAATTCAGCCTGCAGAAAGGCCGGTACCCTCCTGCCAACTCGCTCCAGCTTCTCCCAAAGAAAGACAACAGCCCTTGCATCCGCTGTTCCCTTTGAGATAAGGGCTGCTTAGCCAGAGCTCCTTGTAAAGGCCACTCTCTGACTGAACGCAGCAACAGCAGCCGTCCCCCATTCGCAAAGGTCACTGCTCAGGGGCCAGTTGCACTGGAAGAGTCTGTTGCAAGTTTCCACAGAGCACAAGAGATGAAATTTCCTCCGGAGATGTCACTTCCATCTGCTCAGAACACAGCCCCCCTTTTCCCAGAGCACCTTAAGCCCTATTTGCTCCTATGACATGAGTTTCAGCCCATACGAGAAGAGGCAGCAGGGTGGCTTAGACAGGGTTAGTTACTGGTAACTGTAGCATAGAGAATGCCTGCACACATTTATGCTTATTGGACCCTGGCACTGTGGCTCAAGCAGAGACAACCCAAAGGTGTCTGCAGTCAGACCACTAATTTTTGTGAAAGAACCTGAAAAATCCCTACAGCTATGCTTGTAAAATCCATTCAAGACAGAGCAACAGCTGAGGTTTGCAAAGAGCTGACACAGCCATTGACAACTGCAAGAGAGAACATAAGAACGACCACACTGGGTCAGACCAAAGGTCCTTCCAGCCCAGTATCCTGTCTGCCAACAGTGGCCAATGCCAGGTGCCCTAGAGGGAGTGGACCCAACAGGTAATGATCAGGCGATCTCTCCTGCCATCCATCTCCACCCTCTGACAAACAGAGGCCAGGGACACCATTCCTTACCTATCCTGGCTAACTGCCATTGATGGATCTAACCTCCATGAATTCATCTAGCTCTTTTTTAAACCCTGTTATAGTCCCAGCCTCCAAAGCCTCCCCTGGCCAGGAGATCTACAGGCTGACTATGCACTGTGTGAAGCAGAGCTTCCTTTTATTTGTTTAAAACTTGCTGCCCATTAATTTCATTTGGTGTCCTCTCGTTCTGATATTATGGGAACAGGTAAATAATTTTTCCTTATTCACTTTCTCCACACCACTCATAATTTTATACCCCTCTATCATATCCCCCTTTAGTCCCATCTCTTTTAAGCTGAAAAGTCAGTCTCTGATCTATCTTCATAGTGGACCCGTTCCAAACCCGAATCATTTTAGTTGCCCCTTTTCTGAACCTTTTCTATTGCCACTATCTTTTTTGAGAAGAGGAGACCACATCTGACCACTTTATAATCTTATGCTCTCTTAACATTGTGCACCCCCACAAAAACTATCGACCCATTTTCTAACTGGACTCTGTAGCTTACACTGAGACCCATTTCTCTCTCCTTCTAACTTAGTACGGGCGAGGTAATCCAAGTTACTAAGAGAGCAGGGAAGGCCGGCAATTGGCTAATTTAATGGACACTTCCTCCAGCCACAAACCCAACACTGTACCATTTGTGCGGGCAAGATTATCATTGATTCCTGGTGCGGACATAACCAGCAGAGTATGTTCAAGCAGGAAGCCCACAAGCTAATAGCACTATTTCAAAGCAGTTCTCCAGACAATTCTCTTGTATCGTGAGAAGAAAAAGCTGAAGAACGCAGAGCGCACCTTACCTTAGCTCCGTGCTCATCCACTGAATTACTACCTGCCAGCAAAACACAAGATGAAGATGATGTCAGTCACTTTATAGGATCTGCCAATGCTGTGCAACACGAACACTGTTATAAACAGGTACAGGACACTTGTGTACCCCTGGCCATGTGACAAATTTGAAGGCTTCAGCATAACACACACACACCTCTGCAGGCAGCAGCGAAACGCGCTCTCACTCTTCCAGCCAACAATGCCTCTGCCTCTCCGCCCTCATCAGAAAACATCCAATGCAAATCAGAGATGCCGTCACCCCACTTATCTGGGGGAAAGCTTGTGCAACAAGCACAGCATATGGCACTATGGGGAGCCCTCAGAATTAAGCGAATCTTGTGCCCAGGAAGGATGACAGCTCTGGAAAGGGATGTCTGTGTTTTAAACAGACTGGGCCCCCAGTTCTGTGCTGGGGTAAAAATTCAATGCCTAAAATTGTCACTGAAATACAAGCAACACACAAAACAACTAGCATTCTTGGTACTATGTCGGGATATCAGGAACCCTCCTTTCCCTACTAATCTGACTGGCCTGATGCCTTTCACGTGCAGGTCCAATATCACAATGATAAGAGCCACACAAGGATCTGGACAGGGGAGTCTCGTGGATCAGACTGTAAACTCTTTGGGGCTGGGGACCACATGTACATGTGTGTATGGCACCTACTACAACAATGCCTTGCTCTCATTTAGTGCCCTGAGCTCTCAAAGTAATTTCACTCATCAGGGAATGCCAGGGTTAGATTTCCCCTGTGGTGCTCCTTTAAAGACTGATTGTCTAATGAGTTTGGGAGTGTACCATTTACAAAATACCAACTCCTCCCCATTCTACAGACTCCATGGCCCTGATCCTGACTGGGGTCCCTGAACGTCACTTATTAAACAACAAATATTAAATGAAACTGGAGAGAACAGAACCCCTGGGTTCTATCCCTGACCCGACCACCAATTTCCTTGTCCCAACTCCTCGGCATGCACCATAAGCCTCAATAAAATGGGAATAATGACCTTTCCCACTCTTGCAGTGGGGTTGACGCTTGGTTTTTATAAAGGACCAGAGATGTGTCCCCTGCAAGCTGAGTGCCTGGGCAGCCGCCCAAGAGGGATTTAGGTGGCTCCCAGTTGATTAGCATAACACCTACAGCAGCCACGGCCAGCAGCAGGTGTGGTGATGCACATCCACACGTCTCATTGCACAGAACAAAGTTTATTCTGCCCGTGGATGGAAAACGTTAGAGAGAACCCTGCCTGAGATCCCTGCAAGAAAGGCCACACGGCAGCATGTAGAACAGCCAGCTACTGCACCAGGGGGACCAGTGTGAGAGAATAATCAGATGAGCACTGAGAACAACAGTTGACAGCATTTCTGTCTGCTTTTTAATGCACTAGAGGCTTGGTGGCAGCTCCACTTGCCAGCAGAAGTTGGGCTGGGAGAGACAAACTTGTAATCCACACCTAAAATGCATGGGCCAGGCCCTGTGCTGGCTGGGGCTAGCACGGTGTGCATGGGGGCTGGACTGGTCCCCATGTTGGCTGTGGGAGGGGCTGGGGCTGACATTGGGCAGGGGGTGGCTTTGTTGGCGGTCTGGGCCCAGACCCATGCTGGGTGGGGAAGGGGCTGGCCTCATGCAGGAGGGAGGGGAGGAAGAACCTTGGTAAAACCTTGCCCAGACAGACAGATGGACACAGCAAAAGTAATACCAATTTCTATCCCAAACAGACTCAAACAGCTTACCAAAGATATAGATAACTGCTATTCCACTACCAGCTCCCATTAGCCCTGCTATCCGGAGCACCATTTTCTTGGCATAGGCTGTATTTTCCTTCTGTTTCTTCTCCTGCTGCTCATCGGAACTGGAGCCTTTCCCATCTCCTCCCTCCGTCGCCTATCCAGGTAGAGAGGAAAAGAGAAAAGATGCAAGTAACAGGTGTGACGGTGACAGAAGTCAAGGCTCACAGCTACGGGGAGGAGAACCATGCAAAGGCAAACAACAGATGCCCTGGGCTCCAAATCCGGTATTGGAACTTTTGACAAAACTCTCTATTAGGGAAACAAACAAAGCAATTAACATAATTGGAGAAACTAAGATGGAAAGGATCCATTACATCATCTAGCCAGAGATCAGACAAACATATTCTTCTGCCTTTAGCGTATGCATCGTATCCCTCAACATGGGAAATGACTGCAAATCAATACAGTGGAGGCTGCTGGCAGGTGCACAGTGCCTGAAACAATAGTTCTAAAAGGCACATTCACTGCTTAGGTCACTCAAAGGGAACTCTGAATCCCAGTGGTGCAATTAAATGCCAGCAAAATGACCTATTTTAATGATCGAGCATGCAAGAAAGAGGGAGATTGTGTTACAAAGAGGTGTAAAACCCACCAAGTATGGCACCCCCAGGGCAGCGCTCAAGGACCACTGTTCTCCCCCATAATTCCTATTTTGACCCCACACCTAATAAAGACATTTCAGCCTAAGAAAGACCAGGTCCCCTTGAGGTTTCTCTGCATTATTAAAGAGGCACAAGCACAGTCAAATATTGCGTCAACTTGAGGAAACACCCCACCCCCACAAACCCAAGAAAATAGCAACCAACTTGCAACATTTTCCTCCTCTGTTTGCTTGGAAAGAGTAAGGTACAAAGGTTCTCGCTGCCCATCAGATGTCATAGCAAAGTATCCGGGTGTGGAGTGCGCTTAGCTTGAGACATTTCCATGACAATTTCACAAGGCAGCATCAAAGTTCTGCTACCGGGTAATTTCCCTTTATGTTGCCAATGGTTAAAATAACCAGCTTGACTTAAACCCCTGTACCCCGGGTGGAGCATAGACCATCTACAAATCTCCTCCACTTCACTCTGTCTTGGGACAAAACTTCTAGCTGACCACAGGAGTACCCAAGTTGTTGTCCTTCAACCTCAGTAGATCTTCTCCACGTTGTCCAAGGTCTTCCTCTTCTGCATTTTCCTTGCAGGTTCCATGTGACAGCTCGAGGAACTAAGCTGGATAATGGTTTTCGGAGAGTGTGGCTGAGCCATCCCCACTTTTTGAACATCAAGGGGTTCTTGTGCTGCTGTTCCAGAGGTCCCCATTTGTGACCAAGTCTTGCCATCTGATAGCTACTGTGAGTGATCACTCAACAGTCACTTCAGTGGAATTCCCCTTGCACATCATCTTCATAGACTTTGAAAAAGCCTTCAACAGCCTTCATAGAGAAACTGCGTGGAAACTGCTGTAACAGCAGGGCATCCCCTCCAAAATTAACCTGATCCATTCAATGTACGAACCCTCAACGTGTCAAGTTGTTCACAATGGTGTCTTAACAGAATCCTTCAGCATACTCTCAGGAGGAGTGTGACAAGGATGCCTATTGTTACCTTTCCTGGTTAAAATAAACTGCTGGGAAAATGTTTGCACTCGAGCCTGAAAGCTGAATGCCAAGCCTTGATCCGAACACAGTTTTGTTTAGCAACCGTTTGAGAGCGTGGTGATATTAAATCCAGCACAACAAAAACAGCAATGCTCCTACTTTTTACTCCACTGGTTAAAAGCCTAATAGCCTAGTGAAAACTAACAGGCACCTCAAGCGTAGGGTGGAAGAATATGACCACCCAAGCAGAAATACAGTCACTAGATAACACCTTGTGAAGACCACCACAAGAACTGTAACACTTCCAAAGGATCAGGACCTTTGAGCTAAATTTCATTGGGAAAACAGCTTCTTCCCTGTACTGTCTGGGCACTGAGAGATGAGCATACGCCCCACTGAGCTATCCATGCAGCACTTGTGGTTTTCTCTTGGTTGCTTCTCCTCCAAGCACCAACCAGACCAAACCAGGCCCTACGAGATACCTGACAGGCAAAGAGTCTGGCACATAAAGATGAGTGAGTGAAGGACAGCAGGGGCAGTGCCAGTGCGAAGGGGAAGTTAAGGAGCATAAGAATTCTCTTTCCCATCCCAGGTTTTCTGGGATTAAGTGAATATCCGCAACCAGCTCCTGTGACGTTTTGGGGTCCTGGTGTTGGTTCTGCAGCCTGTGACACGCTGTGTCGTAACAGGACAAAGCTGACTCTGTAAGGCCTTTTAAGTGACATTTCAGCAGCGCCACCTTGTGACAGGTGAGTAGAGCCACGGCATGATGCTACCAGGTCATGGGCCTGCTGACCTTTTGTGCTGAGGTCACGTCTGCCCCTCAATGCCACCTGGTGCCATTTCGGACATTAAGCCACACAGGGCCTTGTCCCATCCCAGTCCTCATCCTTCCCCCACTGACAACCCCCACTCCCTAATCCCCTTCCAGCCATAGCTGCTCCTATCTTGAGTCAAACCACCCTGCTCCATTCTCCCACTCACTCATAATCCACCCTTTGCAGATACAGCAAATTAATCATTAATCTATTAATCATTTCACAATGTAGGTACATCTCTGTATTAATCATTTTCACAGGAGTGCAGACCATCTTCATACAACCTCTGTATTAAGTCTCTCCATACAGAACCTTCATTTTTGTGTAACTTTATACAAAAGGATTTTTATAACTTTGTATTACATCTTTTGTATTAAGAAAATGTCTTTATACCAGACTAGATCTCTCCCCTTTTACTTAACTGACAGCCCTGTTCAACGAATGGGGTGTGAACGGATACAGCAATGAGAAGACAGCACCTCTGGCAACAGCTGCAATGGGTGGAGAGGGAATGGAAGCCAAAGCCAAGAACAATAAGATCCGTGAAATGGGCACATTAAAAGATGACTGGACATATGGGTAGCCTTGGAGTCTGCAGCAAGTACCTGTTTTGGAAGCCTTCCTCTTTGAAGTGTGGCAGCATTAAGACAACACCCAGAAGACGACACCACAGATTCAGCATATGCATGGTTAATGCATGACTAATGACTACAGATCTGCCTTGGTGGGGAGGGAGGGTATAATCCCTCCCTCCCCACCAAGAACGCACTCAGCCAAGCTCCTGAATACATGCCAACCTTTTGTAATAACTCAACTTACAGATGTACCCAAATTCAGATTTTTATCTGTACAGAGATGGTTTAATTCCATGTTGAAGGGAAAAGGTATGAAAGGGAGACAGACTGAACTAGTCCAAACACAAATCAGATATAACTCAAGGCCTGTGTTAAGATAACACTTGGCAAACAAGGCAGGTGTAGACCAAGTAGTAAGTCAAAACTGGTGTGTTGGAAACGAGGCTTAACTGATGAACAAAAGAATGAGAGAGTGGGCTATTCCACCGATCACTCTCTTCGTGGGTCCTTAAAGAGGTAGGCATCCTTCAGTCTGCATAGACTACGGATCATACCCTTTATAGTTTCAACTGAGGACTTCATTTACAGCGTCTACTGTGACTATGAAGACCCACATGAGAGTGACAGTCCTTGCTGCATCTCTTGCAGATGTGGTGGGTGTCTGGCAAGTCCTTAGTGTGCTTTCCGTGCGCTCGCTTCTCCTCTGCTAGCTGTCTGATCCTCATCTCGCCCTTCTGAAGGCCCTTGTGTAACCCCTGCCTCCATCTGCTGCGGTCATCTGCTACTTCTTCCCAGTTGTCCAGCTCGACGTCTACCTCTCTGAGGTCTCTCTTGCAGACATCTTTGTAGCGCAACTGGGGGCGTCCAAGAGGTCTTTTGCCAGAGGCTAGCTCACCATACAGGATGTCTTTTGGGATCCTTCCATCATTCATCCTGTGGACGCGGCCAAGCCAGCGGAGCCAACGCTGTCTGAGGAGGGCGTGCATGGTTGGGATTCCAGCTTGCTCAAGGATGGCGGTGTTGGTCACTCTGTCCTTCCATGATATTCCAAGGATGCGCCTGAGGCAGCGCAAGTGGAAGACGTTCAGCCTCTTTTCCTGGCGGGCATACAGGGTCCAAGTCTCGCTGCCATAAAGGAGGGTGCTGAGGACGCAGGCTCTGTAGACTTGCATTTTGGTGTGAGTGTACAGCTTGTTGTTATTCCACACTCTCTTGCTGAGTCTGGACAGAGTTGTGGCCGCTTTTCCAATCCTCCTATTTAGCTCAGTGTCCAATGACAGGGTGTCAGTGATGGTGGACCCGAGGTAAACGAACTCAAGGACGACCTCTAACATATAGCTGTCAATGCTGATTGATGGGGATTCAGCAACATCCTGACCAAGTACGTTTGTCTTCTTTAGGCTGATGGTAAGCCCAGAGTCCTTGCACGCCTTGGAGAACTGATCCAGCAGTTTTGGAAGCTGGTCTTCTGTGAGACACTACAGCAGCAGCGTCTGCTAACAGCATGTCTCTGATGAGGACTTCCCGCACCTTAGACTTAGCTTTCAGCCTTGCAAGGTTAAACAGTTTCCCATCAGATCTTGTGTGCAGCAAGATGCCCTCTGTTGAACAGACTTTCACAAGTGAACTTCATCATGGCTCCACCCGCCACCATCTCCTGGGGCACTGGGCCTCTGTCTTCCAGAGTCTAAGAGATGTCGTGATCAGACACAGCCACAGAGAGGGACTCAGATTCCACTGCCACCTCTGCAGGTACCAGCTGAATCCCAAACACCTTCTGGCTTGGAACAGGATCAGACTTTTAAAAGCAGCAGCTCCTGCCCATCTCAACTAAACTCCTTCCAAAAGGATGGATAATACCATCTTTGATACCATCGAAGAAGCTGCTTCCTCCTGAAAACTCTCTCCAGCTAGAAGGACAGGGAACAAGGGATTTTGTTAGCACAAAAGCCTTATTTATATTTCAAAAGCTTTAACTGATTTCTCTTCTTTTCAGTACCTTTCATAAAAGGTTCAAAGCATTTTTAATGGTGGTTAGCCATGGGACTAAGGAGGCTGAACTCCCTGCATACCAAATCCCAGATCTCATTTAACGCTACTTAATGAGGGACAGTGTCTAGATTAAATGAACACCTCTGACCCATACATTACGTCCTCCCAGCACTGACAAACCACCTATGCTCCCTTTTCACAGATTATCCCTCCCCACCACCACCGTCACACCACTCTCTCTCTCTAAACTCTATCCACTGAGCCCACTCCACTCAACCCCTTCCTGTCCGACTCCTGCTGCCACTCCATTCCTTCTCCAATTCCAACCTCCAAATACTTCCCATATTCACAGCCTCACTCCTCCAGCCAACATACCACCCTCAACCTTATTTTCCCCCTATCTCCTGAGTGCCCCCCTACCATATACACCCCCTCACACACTCTCCAGACTCCTTGAGACAACTGCACCTCTGTCTCCCACAGCCCCCTCTTGCCCTGCAATTACTTTCATGGAGTGGGCCATTCTGTTAAAGACCTGAAAGTCTGTGCTCTACTGAAGAGGGATTTTACCAACTGTCTACAGATAGAATGCTCAGAACTCAATGATATGCATATTTGACACATTAACACATGTTTTAACAGGGACAGCAATTACCTGAACCCTTATAAGGACTCTTTTACATACTTTGATGTTTTATCTAACTCTTAACTCCGCCCACCCCCGCCCCTCTGCTCTTCTGATTTGCCAACCTTGATGACAATTTTTGGACGCCTGTGCTTTATATATCGGAGGGGTAGCTATGTTAGTCTGGATCTGTAACAGCAACGAAGGGTCTTGTGGCACCTTATAGACTAACAGAAAAGTTCTGAGCATGAGCTTTCGTGAGCACAGACTCACTTCATCAGATGCTGGTCTTGGAAATCTGCAGGGCCAGGTATACTGAGCTAACCTTGTTATCCCCACCCTTGCTGTGGCTTATTTACACCTGGCCCTGCAGATTTCCAAGACCAGCATCTGATGAAGTGAGTCTGTGCTCACGAAAGCTCATGCTCAAAACTTTTCTGTTAGTCTATAAGGTGCCACAGGACCCTTTGTTGCTGTGCTTAATATATAGAGTCTGTTCTGGTGTGGCTATGGATCTAACCAAGTGGGACTGTCTCACAAAAGCTCATCACCTAATAAACTATTTTGTTAAAGTGCTACAGGACTGCTTTTTTGTTTTAATCCCTCCTTGTTTTCCTCCAACACACACACCGTGGTCGTCCTCCTCCCTATCAATCAGCTCACTCCTTCCCCTTCTATCCTCCCTCTTCCCCCACAACAAAGACTAATCGCTCCACCATTGCTCCTCCTCCCTCTCTATTCACATTCTCCCTCTCAAGTAAAAATTTCAACCACCCCCTCCTCTCGATCCCTCTGGTTCCTCCCACATATTCACTGTCTCCCCCGTTGATAACTCCCAGTCCACGCTCCCCACACAGTATGCACCAACCCTCCCACACCCCACCCTGTTCTCCCCCATTCCACAAACTCTCCCCCTTGTCCATCCCCACTGTCCCATTACCACCCACTGGTCCACCATTCCCTTTCCCCGCAGTGCCAGCCTTCCCCTCCATCCACAAAACTTTCCCTCTGGTCCTGCTATAACCTTTCCTCTATGACAGTTCCTCACACACCATCCCCCAATCCTCCTGTTCCCCCACTCCACAACCTCTCCCACTACTCCCATCCCCCACTAGTTCCAGCCCCATCCCACCTCCGGTCCCTCCGTATGCTTCCCCTCGTCATCTCCATGACACCTCCCTCATCCAACCACCTCTCCCTCTCCCCAAACCCACTACTCCCAGTCCCGCACCCTCCAGCACCATTCTTACCCTCCATACCCTTTCCCCCCACACCCCACAATCTCTCCTCCCTCCCCCCAGCTCCAGCCCCATGCGCTAGTCTCTCCATACCTTCCACCCAATGACAGCTCCCCACCCCTACTCCCCACACACCATCACCCTACTCCACCACAGATCCCACAACCTCTCCCTCTCATCTCAGTCAACTAGTCCCAGCCCCTCCCACTCCATAGTGGTTATTCCAGTGCTACTGTACACATGTGAAACCTGAACAACATACAAGGATCATCGGAAGGTAACTGAACAATAGCATTAATGCTGTCTCAGGAGAATCCAACACATATCTTGGGAGAATAGGTGCCCAAACAGTGTCCTGGAAGAGCTGTTTGTGATCAGAATTGAAGACATTATCATTCACCAAAAACTTTGTTGGACTGGTTGCGTGGTTCAGATGTTTGATCAGCAACTTCCAAAATACATTCTGTTTGCCAAGTTGGAGGAAGGACAAAGGAGCACCAAGGGGGCCAGAGGACGCGATACAGGGACATGCTGAAAGCACACACAAAAAAGTGCAGCATCGACGTCAACACAAGAGAACATTGCCAAGGACTGTTCCCAGTGGGGAGCTGTAATGGAGGGGATGCAATTTGAGAGGTCCCACTACAGCGCAGAGAAGGGGCAAAGAGCAACAAAAACTGCCCCGGACCCCTCCAACAACTACCAACACCTGCTTCTTCTGTGGTAAGACCTGCAGCTCCAAAATCAGGCTGATCAGCCATCAATGGACTCACATATAGGACACAAATGGAAACATCCTACTCATTACTGAGTGACCACCAAAAGAGGTCCCCCTATAACCTTCTTCCCTGTGACAGCTCCCCACACACCATCCACCAATCCTCCTCATTCCTCCACCCCAACCCCCTGCTCTTCTTCTTCCACCCACCCCCACTAGTCCCATCACCGTGTTAGGTCTTCCATACCCTTCCCCTACACGGCAAACCCTCATCCCTGCTCCCCACACACCACCAGGACACCCCCATCTCACAACCTCTCCCCTTCCCCCACCCCATCACTCCCAGCCTTGTCTCCTTGTGCAGCCCTCTAGCTCCCCATACCCTTCCCCCCCACCGCGCACGCACGCACACACCACCCCCATCCATACCCTCCCCACATCCCACTCCCCCTCCTTTCCTGCCCAACCCCAGAAATCCCAGCCCAACCCCATCCCCTCTGGTTCCCCATTCCCTTCACCCCGTCCCAAATCCCACGGCCTCTCCTTCTCCTCTCCCCTCCTTTCCTTCTACCACCCCACAACTCCCAGCTGTGCCTCCTCCTACACCCCTCTGGTGACCCACGTCCGTCCCCCAGAACACACCACCCCCCTACCCCCCTGCCTCCCATAACCTCTCCCCCGCCCCATAGCTCGAGCCCTGCCTCCTCCCGCAGCCCACCGGTTCCCCCCCGCTCCACACCATCCTCCTACCCCCCGCAACATCCCACAACCCCTGCCCCTCCCCCAACCCACTCCCCGCCCAACCTCGGCCCCTCCGGCCCCTCCACGCCCGACAGCTCCACACACACCACCTCCCGACCCGCCCCCCCCGCACAGACCCCACGCCCTCGCCCCTCCCCCACGCCCGGCCCCCGCTGGCCCCGCCCCTCACCTGCTGCTGCTGCTGCTGCTGCTGCTGGCGCAGCTTGTCCTGCAGCAGCGCCTCGGCCAGCCCCACCCCTCCACCCTGCTGCGGGGCCGCCGCGCTCAAGGCCCGACCCGGCACCGCCCGGAGCCGCCGGCAGCAGCCGCCGCCGCCCCGCAGCGCGCGGACCCCGCACGCCGCCCCCCGCACCAGCCCGCGAGCCGCCGCCATCTTCCTGCCCGCGACCGCCGCGCGCAGGGGCTGCCGGGCGCCGGCCTCCCGCCCAATCAGAAAGCGTCGCGCCCGAGCCGCCAATCGGCGCTCGAGGAGAGGGTAGGGCGCAACCCCGTTGAAGGGGAGAGGAGCGGACGTGCTCAGCCAATCAGAGGAGAAATAAGGGCAAGGGGCTGCCCACACCGCGGCGATCCACCAGTCCAGCCTGGCGACCGCCATGGCCCCACCCACCTGGACTCGGCCAGCCAATCGCAGGCGAGAGGAGGCCGGGAAGCTAAGGGAGCGACAGAGGGCAAACACAACCAATCACAAGGCTTCGGCCCTCCCGATCGAGCCAATCAGAGCAAGGAAAAAGGACAGACGGGAGGCGCGGAAGGTCAAAAGACATGCGTGGGTCGTTCGCGCTCTTAGCTGGAGGGAGGTCGCGGCACGAGGGGGGAAGGGGCGAGAGTGAGAGGGTGGGAGGAGCTAAGGGGCAGTGGGAGGGGTGAGGCAATGGAGGGAGCTGGTAGCAGGGGAGGTGGGGAGTGGGGCAGGGAATAGGGGATAGAAGGGAAGGGAAGAGGGGGCAGTAGAGAGGCAGGGAGCAATGGAGGGAGGTTGGGCATTAGGGGAGGAGGGAGAATGAGGTTTGAGGGGGGATGGGAGTTGGAGAGGAAAGTGGGGGGCGATAGAGGGAAGAAGTGTGGGGGATGGGGAGGGGCTGATGGCTAGAGAGTATCCAAGCAGGAGCTGTGCAGTAACACCCAACTCTCCCTTCTGCCGCAGCAGTGTTGCGGGTGGGGGACTCAGAGGGCCCTGCACCCCCATCGGCTCAGCCAGCAGCTGGAACACAAGGGTTTATTCGTTAAGAGGGACACAGAAGAGAACAGCGGCACAGAAAACGGGAATGCTCAGTAAATTTCATTTTGAGGGAGGAGGAGCCTGCAGTCAGGGCTCTGGCCCTCCCACAAAGGCAGCAGAGTGACTCAGTACCAGCTGCCTGGCACTAACGCCTCCAGCCTTCCCTGGGCAAAAAATATCATGGCCCCATCCCCTCCTGGGCACAGCCATTGGTTGTGGCAGCAACGGGATAGCCTCCCTCAGTGGAAGTCACACACAAATTCCCACCACAATCTAGGCCTCAGTGCAGTACCCAGGGAAACCAAGGCATACACTCAGCATTAGTATGGGCCAGTAAAATTCACATGCAACGTAAGGTGAATACCCCCCACTTTGTCGCACATGATGCTGACCTTTCCCTGGGGAACACTAGCACTTCTTCTCTGGCCCTTTGCCTGCTAACTCCCTCTCCACTTTCTCCACGGGGGTTCATCCAGGCCCAGGCACTAGGACTTCTGATGTTACAGAATCTGAGTGTTCACTAGAATTAAAACCTGTGACCAACTTCTGTGAAAAGAAGGGGGAAGGGGCTAGGCAAATCCTAGCATGTGACAGTCTGAAGCAGCTGTTCCAAGAGCTGGGGAATGCTCCATTCTTCTTGCTGCAGTGTTCACTTACTCATTGGGCAAAACCACACACAAAATATTTCCATCTGAAAAAAATTCCTGTGAAAACCAAAATGCACAGTGTATGTAACCAAGCATGAAAGCCCAGAGCTAGTGCCTAGGAACCAGAAAATGAAAGGCTAGAAACCTGTTAGATACATGAGTGAACTTGAGTTCTCGTGGTTGGCCAACATGGGAGCAAATTCCAAACTGCTGCTGTGGTAGCCAACTCTATAACAGATAATTTTGCATGGGGGTCAGCAAACAGCCATTACATGTTTCAAGGACATTGTCACATGAACTAGAATTAGGGCAGTAATTTACACATGAAAGAAAAGGCAGAATTGAGTCTTAATTGTATTGTGTATCTAGTCCCATCAAAACAAAAAAGCAGTTATGTAGCACTTTCAACAAAATAATTTATTAGGTGATGAGCTTTCATGGGACAGACCCACTTCTTCAGCTCTTCACCAAATAATTATTTTGTTAGTCTTTAAAGTAATACATGACTGCTTTTTTGTTTTGATAGAATACAGACTAACACGCTATCTCTCCATCACTAGTCCCATCAGTGACTTTAATAGCTAAGGCAAAAACTGGATCCTCCTTTTCATTTGCCACAGCATTTCTGTAATGGCTAATGTCTGAACAGTACTACTCTGGTGACCTAAGAAAAACCCTTTGTAGAGAATGGAAAATGGCAGGGAAGAAGGGACAAGGGGTTATCAAGCCCAGGCCTAAAGCTGAGCCAGCAGCAAGTCAACCTAGACCAGCCCTGACTAGTGTTTGTTTCTCTAACTTATTCTGAAAAACCTCCACTGACTGGGATTCCAGTCTCCTGAGGAAACCTGTTCCAGGGTAACTCACTCCCCTGGGCGTTAAAAAGTTTGTCCTAAAATTTAACCTACATCCCTCTTGCTGTAGAGTAAGCCCACTACTCATCTTATATTCAGTGGCCACTGAGAACAGTTCATCACCATCTTCTTTTTAAACAGTCCTTGTAAGATTCCCATCAGATCTCTTTTCTCAAGGCTTCCAGCTAGCCTATCTTTTAAATCTTTCCTCTTAGGTTAGGTTTTATCACCTTTGATCATTTTTTGCTCTCCTTTGAACTCTCTTCAACTTATCCCACTCCTTCTAAAAACACAATACCCAGAACTGGACTCTGCCCTCCTGCTAAGGTCTCCGAGTACCAGGTCCAGCAGGGTTCATCACAACCCATGATTTACGTGCTAGCTACTCCTCTGTTAATACACCCCGGAATGATACTAGCTTTTTTCAACAACTGGATCCCCATGACTACTCATTTCATTTGTGATCCACTATAAGCCCCAGAGTCACTTTTGCAGTATGGCCCCCGTGGCTCATTTTGCTTTTGATGTTTCTTTCCTACGTGAAGTATTTTGCACTTGTCTTTACTGAATTTCATCTCGTTGATTTTGGATCAACTCTCCAATTTATCCAGGTTTTCCATTGTAACCCTGATGGTCAGAGTGCAGCAACCCCTCCCAGGTGGGTGACATTTGCACATCGTATAAGCATCCTCTCTATTCTATTATCCACCTCATCCATGACAGTACTGAACAATACCAGAGCCAGAACTGACCCCAGCAAGACCCCATTACCTACACCCCATGAATTTTTGACAAACATTGACGAGGGCTCGGACTACAGTCTTTCGACCCGTTGTGCACCCACCTTACAGTAACTACATCTAGGTCTCATTTGCTTATGAAACTGTCTTGTGGGAATAAGTGAAAAGCTCCCCATCTGATCAAGCATCAACAGCTTCTCCCATAGCCACTAGGCCAAGAACCCTGTCAAAGAAGCAACTAAGGAATGATTGCTCTTGATAAAGCCATGCTGGCCATGCCTTGTAATCCTCGAGGGGCTTACAAAATGATGGTGGTTTAAATGGTTTCAGTATCTTTCCAGATATCAAAGACAGGCTGATGGATCCATAAATTCCCCAGGTCCTCTGTTCCTTTTTGCATACCATTCTCCAGTCCCCTGAAACTTCACCTCCTCCCTGAGTTCTAGAAGATCACTGCTAATGCTTCTGAGACCCCTTTAGTTACCTACACACCTCAGAATCAATTTCATAAGTTCTGTACATGAAAGCGAGTAAGGGTTTATATAAATAAATATTCTTTGACCAGTGCTTTCCCTAGATCAGCTTGCGCTCCTTCCAGTCTCTGTTTATTTCAAAGAGGCAAATAGATGAAAACAAAAAACTCGGGCAAGATGCAGCCGTTCCATTCTTGTCCATTCTACCAAGAAGGCCACATCTGGCCTCGTACTCTTGTGAGCATGGCCTGGGATGGAGGTAGCCTATTGCAGCTGGTAACAGAGGCCAAGCGCACGGGGGGTGCGTGGTACAGATGGATTTTATTGACAGACAGGCACAGCAAGTGAATTCCCTTTTTGAGAGGAAGGAGATGAAGCGCATTTAGTGCCACAGGACCTACCCCAGCCTCTCCCCCGCTTCCCTCCCTGCACGCACGCACTGGTTTCCCTGCGCCAGTCCCAGTTTACCCACAAGGCCTAACTGCAGCATTACAAATAAAAACAAACCCCCAAACTGGCTGTTCTGGAAAAAACAAAAAGCAGCCGCCTCCCTCCTCCCGCTCCTCTGTACAAGGCTGTGTTGAGCCAGTCTCTGCTCAACGGCTAAAAAGACCCGGGGCCCTATGGCTCCAGCAGCTTGCCCAGGAATCGCAAGTTCAGGATCTTGAGCTGCTCCTCCAAGTCCATGCGGACGATGCCGTCCTCTCCATCGATGCTCAAGAGGACACCCGTTGCCTCCCGGTCCTCGCCCAGGATCACCTTCACCTGGAACGCACCAACACAGGAATTAAGGAGCCAGGGGTGATGGTTCTACAAGATCCGATGCAAGGAAGTCTGGCTGCTATGCAGGAAGTTGACTGATTGTGTCTGCTGTGGGATGGAAGGGGCGCAGGACTGGCTGCATTGGGTCAACATGTTCCTGCTTATTATCCTTGCCTGGCTGCCCCTAATCCTTTGTGTTTTGATTTTCCCAGCTGCCAGGATGTGGGCCAGTGCCTTAGGATCCATAGATGGAAAACAGTACACAAAAGCCTGGTATATCATCCCCCCTATTGAACAGATGGGAAAACTGAGGCCTAGAACATCAAAGTGACTCGTCCAAGTCCAGAATCTCAGTTTAGTGCCACAACTACCTGACTATTCTAGCCCGTAAGCAATGCAGCCTTCCGAAGATATTGCTCAATACGATCCTGATTAGCTAAGGGCTGGTGGAGAGAAGCGCAGCATTCCAACAAGCGAGAGTTGAAGGAGGCCCCAAGCACAGCTATCAGGGTGGTCTCAGCAAAAGCAGGCCGTCTCCATTTCAATTCCTTATCTATTAAGAAATGCCAGTTGAACCTCTGTAATCAAAAACTCTCTCATCCAGCAACAAATATAATCCAGCATGGTTTTAGCTGGCTGGATGACCACTTCTCATGGATGTGGCCAAGCTTCCCACAGTCCCATAAAGTTTGCTTCCAGCCACCAGTCCTGGCTCTCAGTGTTCTGTGCTGTTTAGCTGTAAGTTACCCCTCAATGTCTTCTAAGAGCCATGTAAGCAGTGGAAGTGTTCGTAACACTGCTGGACAATACCGACTTCCCATGGTACAGCAAATTCTCTCATTGCCAGACGAGAGAACTTCAACCTGTTGCTCTTCAAAAGGGCTTGTCTCTTACTCTGTGCCTGGCCTGATGGGCATTCAGTCCGGACATCATAAAGTTACACACTTGTACCTCTAATCCAGCAACCTTGGGAAACTGACATGTTCTGGCATAGCCTTTTTCCAGGCCATGAGTGTTTGTCATAAAGAAGGGCAAATAAAATCTATTGCTAAAGACTTCATATGTACAAAACATACTAGAGTACTGTTCGTGTTTAACAGGTCATAAAGTAAATCCCTTATGAACCGTATTTAAACTAACTTTGTTATTATTGTATTTAGATAATTAAGGAGAAAACCACTAATTGTACAGTACCCTGCTCTGCCATTTCTCATGTTTACACAAGTTATATTTGTATATGAGTGTACACACACACACACACACACACACAGAGTTTTGCACTGTATATAAAAACTTATTTTGTTTTTATCATCATTATGGTGCTCCAGCCACGCAGGGGGTCTGAACCACAGGAATTCTGGAGTTACACTTGAATTAAGGAGGTTCGACTGTATTGGTGATCTCACACTAGATCTTTAATTCCCTCTTTGTTGCTGGGGGGGTCCTGGCCAAGTTTAAGGGGTAAAGGAATTATTCTTTAATTCTGGTGGTGCCCACAGCATAGAAGTCAGCATGTCCCAGCTCCACGAAGAAGGATGATTATACTGCACAAGTACCTAGGAGCTGCAGTCATGGACCAGCACCCCATTGTTATGAACAGAACAAAACCTCCTGGGTAAGCTTGCGCAATTCACACACACCACCTGTCCCGTGCCTCAGTTTTCCCCCTGGGACAACAGGCATGCTGACTCTGGCTTCCTTTGTAAAGCACTTTGAGGTCTGCTGATAGAAAGCACTGGTTGAGAGCAAGGGATGATTGACAGAATGCTGCTTGAATGGGGATTTTTTTTCTTGAGATATATTACCACTAACAGAGGGACAATTCTTCCCCCGGGGCCCAGTGATTCCACCCTTGAACTCCCAGCTATCTAGGGCTGGGTCACTTCCTACTCTGTACAGCCCCTAGCACAACGGGACCCCATGGCTGGCCCTTAGGGGGTACAAAGCTAACCAGGAACAAGTTACTGTTAGTCAGGACCCAAGCCACCTTCAGAATCAGATTCTATATAGGACCGCATAAGCCAACCACAGGAGAGGCCAGCAGTACTGCTCAATCAGAGCCTCCAGAAACAGACCGGCGTTACCCTACCTTGTTGTTTTTGGTCGGTATGACGGGTTCCAGGTGCTCGCTGGAAATGCTGACCACCTTCTCACTGTCCTTCAGGTAGACTGAGCACATTCCACCCTGACAGGAGAAGACACCCAGGTCAGACACCAACACCGAGCCAAAGGGCTTTGGGTACCACTCGCTCTTTCAAACCCGGTTGTCGAGCACAGCTGAGCTCCAAGGCAAACCTGAGAATTCACCTCTTCCCACCTGGGGTGCACAGCCTTCAGAATTCCAGTCAAACTGATCCCCAGAAACTTCGTTCATCCCTCAACAGCCACTTAGGGTATCTCAACATTGCAAATAAAGGTCTGATTGCAGCACAGACGACTTTGATCCAGTGCGCACATGTAAACGGCTGTGTCTGTCCTACAGCACAGTAACCAGCAAGGGGCAGTTCCCCAAGTCCAGGCCCAGGCCAATAGCACACCAACACTGCTGTTACCTGCTCACGGGGTGCCACAGAAAGGTGGATACAAGAGCCTTCTCCTCTGCAGCTTGTGGTGTCTGAGCGGCCTTTGCGTGCACGCTTGCTGCTAACCTGAGTGTTCGTACAGCTCACCTTCCTGCCTTAATTTCCACCTCTGCTCCTTCATGGCCTTGCAACTTTGGTTATTCACTGCACCATATCTTGGCCCCACTGTTGTCTATATCCCTCCTGCTGTTCTCTGTCCCCCATGCACTATCCTGCACAATTCAAACCTGTTGACACCTGGTGTTGCTAGCCTGAGCGTCAGAACGGACAAACTGGGTCAGACCAAAGGTCCATCTCGCCCAGGATCCTGTCTTTTGATAGTGGCCAATGCCAGGTGCCCCCAGGAGAATGAGCAGAACAGAGCAATCGTCAAGTGAGCCCTCCCCCTGCAGTGTTCCCTGTAAGCTGAGTGGTTGGGCAGCTGCCTAGGAGAAACTCCAATGCTGCCCAGCTCACTGGCAGAGCACCCGCAGCTCTCAGAGCTGGCAGCCTGTGTTTCTACTGGTGGTGCACATCCACACCTGCGTTTTTGCACAGAACAAGATGTATTCCACCCATGGATGTTTTTAAAAAAAAAAGAGAGAGAGGGAACACTGCTCCTCTGTCACCCATTCCCAGCTTCTGACACACAGCCTAGGGACCCTGCTCCTCACTCATACCAGTTGATGGACCTAACTACCATGAATTTAGCAGTTTTTCGAACCCGAACCTGCTTGACAGCATCTGGCAATGGGCAAGAGGGAAAGGATCACGTGATGATCACCGGTTCTGTTCACTCCCTCAGGGGCCCCTAGCATTGGCCAGTCAGAAGACATAAAACTGACCTGAATGGATCATTGGTCTGACCCAGGATGGCCATTCTTACGTATGCATTGGGGCAGGATAAACATTGAAGGAAATGCCAGACCCAATACAGCTGTGCACACAGGCAGTTGTTTGACTTTGACTGGGTTTCTCCACACACCCCGGACCCCTTTTCCCAACACCTGCACAGTCTAGCCTACAAAACTCCACAAAAACTCAAATTAGACCAGGCAGCAAATTCAAACGTGACAATGGCCTGGGGAACTGTTCTAATCCGCCCATTCACGTACGGCTGTTCCCCACAGTAGAATTCTGCAGGGCTTTTCCTTGTCCTAATTCAAGAGGATCCAGTGGTCGCCCAAGATAACAAATCCTTCACGCAGTTGCTCTCGCTGTCAGAATGCTTCCCTGGGTCTCTCATGAGCTTTTCCACCTTTGGTTAATTTCATCCCTAATTATTTTATCCCATTCCTTATAATTACATTTGTCAGAGCCTCTCGTATGCCCCATTAGGCCCAGCTACAAGCTGGCAGTGCGCTCTCCTCTACGCACCGTCACGCTGCGGATGACTCCCGTCTGCCCCACCACCTGGCTGTCCACGTAGGTGTCTCGGACTTTGACCTGGATGTCAGTGGTGACCCAGTCGCTGGAGTTCTGCTCGATGCTGGAGCCGGGGGTGTGAGGGTTGTAACCCCCCGGAGAAGGAGCCCCTGGGGTCATGGGGCTGTAGCCCACAGGGCTGGGGCTGGGGCTGGCCTGTGGGGAAGAAATCTGAGTGTTAGAGGTCTTGGCTCTCCGGCATTAAACCCTCGTGGCCACAGCAGCAATTCCCATTGGAAAAAGTCGTGTCACACCCCGGAGCTGGCTATACCAATTACAATCTGCAGCTCGGCCTGGCGTTTTCACAGCAAGGAGCATGGACGGTACCTGGTACGCCATGGGCGATGGGGTCGGGTGGTAACTGGCTGGTGAGTGGGTGTTCTGGTAGCCTACAGGGCTAGGCGCCACCTGGTGATAACTCTGAGGGCTGGGGCTTGGTTGATAGGAGCCCTGAGGAGATGGGACAGCGTATGGCGAAAACTGGTCGGTGTTATACCTGCAATGAGAGGAGACAAGCAGTCAGGAAAGGGGTAGGGGCACAACTAGGAACCCAGGGAGGGTCCAATCCATCGACTGCTGCCCTGACTGCTCAGTCCATGGAGGCACAGAGAAGGGGAGCAGAGGTCTGCCCCGTTCACCAGGCTCCTCTGGACTGGCAGCAGCACAAGCACAGATGGACGATCAGATCCCCAGCAACACGGCAAGGGTCTATTTACAACTCCGGCAGGCAGATCTCCATTCTGGAGAGCCCTGCCTGGCAAGAGAGCAGGGCAGCTCCCAGATCACAGGAAGCAACGCTGCTTCTCGTTGGGGTCGGGCTGCAGGGGGCTCTGCTGGGAAGCGAGCAGCCACGTGGAATCAGAACAGACAAGGCAGCTCGGGAGCAACGCAGGGCCCCTGGCAGGCACCGCCCAGCTCTGCTCGAACACTGGGTGTAGCGATCCACCCCGAGCTAGGCGCGCACACTCACATGGCTGGGGTCCCCGGCGTCTGCGGATTGTAGGGTGGATTGACCTGCGGAGATGAAGGGTCGGGGTAGCCGGGAGTCTGGGGATTGGGAGTCCCCCCGTAGCCTTGCGGAGAAGGCGTGGGCTCGTCATCGAAGCCGTATTCGAACTCCTCATCCGCCCTGGGGGGAGAACGTGTCATTCACAGAGCACGCGGGAGACCCGAAGCCTGCAGCCCCCTCCCCGCAGCAGCTCCCTACTCTCCAGCAGAGGGCGCCACACTCACAGCCGATCAGCATTTCCCTTGACCGCCTGCATCGCATGAACCCGTCCCAGCCCAGCCCCACCTCCCAGAGCCCCCACCAAGCCATGCCCCTCTGCCCCTACTGGCTGCACCTGCCAAACCCACCCTCTCTGCCCGGCCCAGCCCGGCGCACAGGGCACGAACCTGGAGGGCGTGTTGGGGTTGTTAGGGTCCCAAGCCCCGCTCTGCGCAGGCGTCCGGCTGCCATCGTGCAGCGGTGTCTGAGAGCCATAGTGCGGGGTCCTGCTGCCTGCAAGAGCCCAACGCGCGCCTGGTTAGCTCTTGTGCCCGGGCAGCAGAGACAGGGAGGGGCCAGGCCCTACAGCACCCAGCTTCTATGCCACTCCCTGCCATGGTCTGGGGCAGGTCCATCAGGCTCCCCAGTTACCCAGCACCCTGGCAGGGGCAGGGAGCACAGGCAGCGTGCAGGCCACAGGACAGAGTCGGTCAAGTGCTGGGCTAGGTAATTCCTGCAACCCATTCCTGGGGTATCCCCCAAGCCTTGGGAGCCTCCTCCCAGGGCCAGCTCTGTTGTTCCCCCCACCCCCAACAGGCTGTGCTCACTCACCGTCGTGAAGCGGCGTCTGTGATCCGTACATGGGCGTGCGGGAGCCAGAGCCATACATGGGGGTCTGTGAGCCGTACATGGGGGTGCGGCCATAGGCGGAGGTCATGCCACCAGGTCTCCTCGAACCCCTGCCAGGGGAGAGGGGCAGCTGTCCACTGGCTCACTCTGCCCATTGCCCCAGGGCCAATCCCACAGCCCCGGGAGCACCCGCCCCCCTGAATGGCTCCCACCGGACTCACTGCCCACCACCACCAGAGGGATTCGGCTTTCCCTGAATAAGGCCAGTCTCCTTGGGCTCAGATCCACTGAAGCTGACTATGCACAAAATAAAGCTCATGTTCCTGTTGGGGGCACCGAGCTGCCAGTCACCACCCGGCTGGGCTGCTTTAGCCAGGGTCCTAGAGGTCAGCTGCTCTAACCCAGGGGCCTCAAAGGGAATTTCTCCTGCTTCCCTTCAACTGGGGCACACTTGGGGATCACCTCTGCCCCCAGCCTGATGAGTATTTGCTTTGACCACAGAGCAGGGCTGCCAGCCTCCATTCTGGGCCCTACCTCAGACAAACCTATAGGCACAGCCCCCAGCAGTGGGACTCGGACGCATGACAGTAGCACCTAGCAGTCTGAGTCACAGAACCAGACCCAACTGGCCAGGGATGTTGGAGGCCAAAACTATCACTGAGCTCAAAAAAGAATGACCTGAGTGCCTGAGGACAGGTCCATCAAGGGCTACTAGCCATGACGGGCAGGGATGCAACCCCATGATGTGGGCACCCCTAAACCTCTGCCCACAGCTGGGCCTGGGCAATAGGAAATAGATCCCTGGGCAACTACCCTGCTCTGGTCATCCTCTTGGAAGCTTTTGTGCAGTATCCAGTCTTCCCAGACTAGCCACTGATCTGACCCAGTAGGGCCTGGTTATACTCCTGTTGTGATAGCTTCTAGGCACCCCCATCACAGGCCTGGCCCCAGCATGCCAGGTGCTGTACAGTGCAATCAGTGGTGCAGCTGTCTGGGCCAGAGCCGATCCCAGCACCCTAGGATTGCAGCTTGCTGGGCGTCAGGTACCCCCGGGACAAGCGCCGCCACACTTACACTGTCGTGAGGCGCTGGCGATCCACCGAGATGGTCTGGCAGGTGGAATGGAGTTCCACACGGGCCGTGGACTCTGTGGCATCTTTAACCACCCCGATGTAGCCTGCAAGCGACAAGGGCTCAGCTCTCTGACCCAGATGCAGCTCGAGGAGATGGAGCGTGTACAGCAGGGGGACCCCGAGAGCCGTGTGGAAAATGGGCCATGGGCCAGCAGGGGATTCACAACCCCTGGCTTCCCAAGGTCAGAGCACCAGCTGGGATCCCCATCTCCCTTGCTGGGTGGGAAGGACCAGCTGGGAGCTGAGATCTACTCAGTCCTCACTCCACGGCTATAGGGAGAGGCCTTGAGCTCCGGAGCTCACGTTAGAGCCTCCCCTCCCCGTGTATCACAGGGACACTCGGGCTTTCCCCTAACAGCAAAGACTAAACTGGCTCTCAGGGGTGAGAGCAAAACCCAGGAGTCCTGGCTCCCCACACTCTGCCCACTAGACCCCACTCCCCTTCCAGAGCCAGGGATAAACCAGGCGTCCTGGCTCCCTGCCTTGCCAGCTCTAAGCACAAGACCCCACTCCCCTAACAGAGCCAGGAATAGAATCTCCTCATCCCCATCTGGCAACTGGCCCATTACCTTTGTAAGGTCCTTGGGAGATCCGCACCGTCTGCCCAATCAGGTCGTTATCTCTGCGCCCGCGACCTCGGCTCATGCCGCCCCCACCAAAGCCACCTCGCTGCCCTGGGAAGGGTGGGGAAGACGTCAGAAGGCTGCAGCCACGTATCACCCCAGCCTTACAGGTTGCATCCCCCACATAGGGCCACAGATCACTATGGTATAGCACCAATCCTCACGTGGGGGCAGCTGTGGGGAGGGGCTATGAACTCTGGGGTGAGCCACAGCAAAGCCCAGCCCTACAGGACACCCACCTGCAGCGCTGGGGTGCATGGGGCTGCTGATCCGAGGACTCATGGGGGCAAAGCCTCCGACGGTGAAGTTGGTGACGTCCCGGGGCTGCAAGAGGGAGCGTGAGTGAGAGCAGGAAAGGGGGAACCTCCCACAGAGCTGGGCTCCCAGAGGCAGCTGGGAGTGGGGGAGGGAGAAGTCCATCTGGGGCCTTGAAATGAAACCTAGTGAGAAACCAAGGAGGAGCCAGGCTGAGGCAAGAGGGCACTTAGGTTCCCCCAGGACAAAGGAGAATAGAAGATTCAGGCCCTAGGAAGACAGATCCGGACTCATCCTCCACCCAGCCCAGAAGGGGCTCTGGCCCCGCCCCTGCCCATCAGCTGCAGGAGAACACAGCCTGCAGGCAAACCAGCCTCCTGCCTTTTCTCTTCTCTAGCGAAAATCTCAAAGCACTTCCTTAACTTACCCCAGCCTGTTTCGTCATCTCACCCCCAGTCTATTGGGTCTCTCACAAACAGGGGAACCGAGGAGTCCTGCTTCCCAGGACTACGCTGTAGCCACTAGAAGGCTTACAGCCTTCACCTTTCAGGGCATGAGCTAATTGCCAGCTGGGGGGTCTGGTAGAAGTCCGCTTCTCCCACTGCAGCAGCACTGGGTGCCACTGCCTTTGAAGCACCCAGAAGCAGCTGACAAGACAGAGTGTTGGGGACAAGGCTGCCTGGCCCAGCCTCAGGCTTCAGGCAAGTCCCACCTGCCAGGTCAGCTGCAGCAGGTCCCTGGGAGTCTCCCTAGGTGCCTCACCTTCGAGCCCCCAGCCAACACCAGGTGGCGAGTCTTGCACACAAACATGCCCCCGTTCTCCACCAACTTCTTGCAATGTAGGAATCCAAAGCCACGGAAAAGGTGCCTGATCTCCCCTTCGCGACCCTGGGGAAGGAGAATTATTCTAGAGACAAACCTCTAACCCATGCTGCATCCAGAGCCTGGCAGGCTGGCCAAAGCTACAGCCCACCCCCACTGGGGGAGGGCACATCCCCGAGCTAAGAAGCAGCCGAAACTCCCCTCTCCCTGAAGCCTGCACCTCGGCAGTGGGGCAAATCCGAGGAGGGAATACTTCGCCCACTGCTGCAAGGCAGCCCCTCCGGAATCCCTCACAGCAGCAGTTCGCAGCCTGGCATGAGGAGAGGAACTGAAGGACGAAACTACTTCTGGTTACAGAGGGAACCCAGGGACATGGGGAAATTTTGTGCCAGTATCTGAGTACCAGCATGTCGGCAGCCCCGGCCATGGGATTGGCTGGAGATGAGGAGAGCTGGCTGGGTACCAGCAGCTCTTTCTTTTAAGTGAAAAAGGCACTGTGCACCACCGACAGGCTAGCGGCAGCAACTGCTCTGCTAACCAGGTGGGCAGTACCTGAATCTCTCCTGGGCAGCCACCCAAGTGCTCAGCTTACAGGGAACAGTGGTGCCCACCCAACCCATCCCAGCTGCAAGTACACCATCCAAGAGGGTGCAATCTCATATGGCGGCGCTGCATGTACAGCCGAGATCCCACTCGCCCCGCACACAGGCCCTGGGGCTGCCCATCAGGAAGCCCCTTCCCCCCCTCACCGAATGTGGCCCGTCAATGACTTTAACGATGTCCTTGACATGGATGTTGTTCTGCTCTGAGTCCAGGGCCACAGCAAAGCGATTGTCCTTCTTCCGCGTTACAGCCTGGTGTCTGACCGTCACCACTTTGCCATACATGTTCAGGACCTGCCCAGGGGACAGAAGGGGGAGAGGGGGGATCCCAAAGGAAATACTCCCTTAAGACAGAGCAGCAGAGACCCAGGCCTCACCTTCCTCTGCAGCCTGGGGCCTGCGTCATTTGCTGCTTTGAACTGGAGTAAACGGCAGATTCACTGTAATGTGAAGTCTTTATATCAAGACTTGAGGCCATCAGTAACTCAGCCAGGGCTATGAGCAGAATGTGGGTGTGGGGGCCTGCAAGCTGCAGCCAGTCAGACTAGATAATCACAATGCTTCCTTCTGACCTTAAATTGCAGGAATCTACACGACGGGCTTACAGACACAGCCAGGAAATCAGAGTCACAGAATCATAGAATACTGCAATGGGAAGGGAACGCGAGAGGTCCCCTGCCCTCGCAGCAGAACCACGCACCATCAAGATCCGTGTTTCTTAAACTCATTGAGACCACAGAACACCAAACAAGACTATTTTTTATGGGAAACACTTATGAAAATTTTCTTTAAAAAAAGAAGCAGTCAGACCAAAAAGAAAAAAAAAAAAATCAAACCAGCAACATAGAAAGCAAAAACAAAAGGAAGTAACTGGACCAAGTATCACAGCAAAGTAGTAGTAACATTGTATCTGGTTTTAACAACAGAAAACAGAGCCTCTGTGTATCTTTCCCAAACACACGCGGCTCACCTGGGAGTTGTTCACAGAACACCAGTATTGTGCAGAACACAGTTTAAGACACTCTGATCTAGATCATCCCTAAGAGGCGTTTACTCCAGTGATGGAGATCCCACAACCTCCCTGGGCAATTTATTCCAGTGCTTAACCACCCAGCAGTTAGGAAGTTTTTCCCAATGTCCAACCTAAACCTCCCTTGCAGCAATATAAGCCCATTTCTCCTTGTCCTATCCTCAGAGACTGAGGGGAACAATTTTTCTCCCTCCTTCTTGTAACCCTCACAGGTATTTGCAAACCGCTATCACGTCCCCTTTGTCTTCTCTTTTCTAAGCTAAACAAACCCAGTCTTCCCTCCTAGCTCCTGTTCTCTAGGCCTTTAATCAGTCTTGTTGCTCTTCTCTCGACCTCTCCAATTTCTCCATGTCTTCTTGAAATGGGGTGCCCTAAACCGGGTATAATACTCCAATTGAGGTCTAACCAGCGCAGAGTAGAGAGGAGAGACTCACTTCTAACATCTTGCTCTAATGCTCCCGTTAATGCATCCAAGCAGCATATCTGCTTTTTCACAACAGTGTCACATTGAGTCCTATGCGGACAGGGCTTCTGCCCAAGACTCCATAACAACCTACCAGCCCAGACGGGACCACAGATAATCCAGTCTGACTGCCTGTGTCGCATAAAGAACCCAGGCAGTGAGGGTTGCACGGACGCTGGGGGAACAAGCTCAGCACCCCCACCCCCACCCCCCGCCGATCAGGCTGGTAAAGCAGAGAAGCGGGATCTGGCAGAATGGGGAATTCCAGCCTCGAGCCAGGCAGAGGCTGTGGCCGGATCATTTCAATCCCGTTAACTGCTACATTGAACATTGCTGGTGGGCGAGCAGCCAAATACCGAAGGGATCAGGAAGGAATTCCCCTTCTCGGCTGCTCACTGCTGAGAAAGGTGGGGCCTGGGCCCACAGCAGAGGCAGGATACCAGACCACCCAGCCCTTTGGTCTGATCCAATGCAAATACCAGGTTTCTTCTGCCACACAACTCAGCACCCAGGCCTAGACAGAGAGAAGCCAGCAGCTCCCTCTGCCTCATTACCGCTCCAATAAGAGGGTTCAGTGTGGGCTTCCCCAGTGTGGGCAGCACCAGAAGAACAGAGAGCCATGCACACCCACCTGGAAGGTTTCCCGCTCCAGGCGGACAATGACCCCCACGGTCTGGGGATCCAGCTGGACCAGCTCGCCCCACTCATGCTGCCCACCCACGTCTACGCCGGAGGCTGTCTCAGAGCAGAGCTGCAGGTCCCGAGGCAGCACCTTGAGCTGGAACAGGGGAAGCAAGTGAGCAAGCAACTCCAGAAGGGGATGGTTAGAGGGAAGGTGCCCAGATCCCCGCCCTGCTCACCTCGTGCATAGTGAGGTCCGAGAAGAGGATGACGAAGTTCTCCTCCACCCGCACGATCAGCCCTGTGTCGCCCTCAAAGCGCCCTGCAATCACCTTGACGTGGTCCCCCATCTTGAAGTACTTGCGCAGCTCCTGAGCTGGGAACTCCAGCATGTCCTGGATGAAGAGAGAAGAGGGTCAGGGTAGGATGCAGGAGACGGGCCGAAGGCAGGTGAGGGCAGGATGCGGGGGGTGGGAGGGGCGGCAGGGGGGCACCGCTCTATTGTTTTACATTCCTAGAGATGCCTGGGAACCGCAGACACAGCATCCAGGAACCCGCAGGTGCTCAAGGCTGCGAAGATCCATCCCAAGAGGCCCTCTGCCCCATATACAGCCAGGAACATCACACACTTGCAGTCATTGGGTCTCTCCCATCCTCCTCAGCAGCCTATGGGCCTGGATGCAAGCGGGGGGAAGCTGCATTGGCCAGTGCCACCCACTCCATACCTTGAGATCCTCGTGTTTGGGCATGATGGTGATCTTGTTGCCATCCACACTCAGGATCTTGCCCTGCAGGTTGATCAGCTCCCCCTCGCACACTTCCACATTGTCGCCAGGTTGGAAGTTGTGCTCCCGTTCCTTCCCTGCCCAACGGAGAGCAATATGACTTGCAGGGAGGGCGTCGCCCCTCATTTAGGGGAAGGAGGGTGCCTACAGCAAGACCTGGGAGGCAGAGACCAGGCCCTCCCATAGATGTGCATAGTCTAAATGGCCTCCCCCGCCTGCAGACACACGCTCTGCACATACCTGTGCTTTCAGTAACCACCTCCAGATCGATGCCTTCTGGCTGATCCTCAAACTTCTCCAGCTCTGACAGGGTGGGCTTCACGCCCTCCGTAATCTGGAGCACAGAGAGATAGAGTTCAGGGAGGGGAGATGGAAACAGGAAGGGAGCCTGCAGCACTCCCCTCCAACCTGAGATTCCCTGCAGCATGCTGAGGACCAGGCTCCCTGCCTTGCTGCGCACCAAGGGATGACAGCAGGGCTCTGGCTCCTGAGGTGGGCTTGTCTCCAGCCCCATGGGGAGCCTGGCATGCAGATGATGCACCCAGCCGGGGATCTTACTGTCCACTGCTCCCCTCTTCCAGTGCACACACAACCTGACCCCTCCCCACGTAAATGGGGATTTCAACAATCTGTCCCCTCTAGTCAGGCATCCAAAGGAGGATCCCACGCTGATCACATGCCCAGACTGGGACCAGCTCAGCTCACACCAACCACAAACATTTCATCAGCGGGGTTTTAAATAGAAACGTGGGTTTGTGACTGCATGGAGGTTTCTGTGCTCTGTGCCTACGTCCCAGGGGAAATTTCAAATTGTCTATTAAAAAAAAAAAAACAAAAAAGTGCCCAAAGACAAAATATTCCCATGTGGATGTGCTGTTGTGGGGCCTTGGAGGGGACGTGGCTCAGTTAATACTTCCTGATTCTATTCTATGGGCTGGGCTTTCTAGCCGGACTACATCTTTCCATGGTGCACTGAGGCCATGGATTTCCACAGTGTACCTGCATGAGGGGAGGCCATGGTGTCTCATGGGAGATGTAGTCTACCCAGGGAAGCCAGATCACGGAAGGAAAGGCGAACACAAGGCATCCAAACTACAACTCCCAGGAGGCATCTTGGTGACATTTCCAGACCAGAATTATGTTGTGGTTTGAATTTATTGCCACAGGAAAAAAATGCTGAGGGAAGCAGGTTTTCTGGATCTGCCATGACAGGTCCAGTTCCCCCTTCTCCTCAGAGCCCCACCTTGTGAAGAAGTCCATCATGCAGCCTCTTGGCACAGACCCACAAACACTCACCACAGCCGACATGGCAAAACTCTTGAACAGGAAACCCTTGCGACTGTAACGATTGCCTTCAAAGATGAGGAAATCGCCATCGGAAGCAACATCTCCCCCCAGGGACCTGGAGTGGGAAGAGAGGGGGAACGTTAGAAAGTCAGACCCCCACAGCGGCAACCTTTTCAGATAAAGGATGTTTTGTAACAGGATGGGAGAACCCTAGCAAGATCAGGGAAGGGTAGCTCCACCTTAGCCGTCAGGGAGGTCACAACTTCATGGTCAGGTCTCTCACCAGCAGCTGTCTGGCCTGCTAATCTAGAGTAACTTCACCCAATTCCCAGACTCCCTGTGGCCTAGAGCCTCCTGCCACTCAAGAAGCCCAAGTCCTGGTGTGCCTGCGGATGGAGTTGGAGGAAAGATGCAATGGAAGGGTGACAAACCATCACCATCTTTATCTGCCTATGGCCTAGGAGCCCTGCAGTGTCACCTGGGAGACGGCTCAGGGGGTGCAAAGGTTTTTACAGAGATCCGCTGAGTTGGGTATCTGCATGATAGTTCGAAGGGTAGCAGGTATGACACCTATGATCATAATCACTACAAAATACAGATTGAACCTCTCTAGTCCAGCAACGTTTGTAATCCAGCATTATTTTAGCTAGCTGGATGACCATTTCTCATGGGCGAGATCAAGTTTCCTATGGTCCCATAAAGTTTGTTTCCAGCCTCCAGCGATGGCTCTCAGTGTTGTGCTGTTACTTAGCTGTAATTTACCCCAACAGGTCTTCTAGGAGCCCAGCAGGCAGTGGAAAAACTGGTAACACTGTTAGACAATGCTGACCTCCTGTGGTTCAGAAAATTCTCTCATCCAGCACCAGTCAAGCCCCAAGGGTGCCAGATTAGAGAAGTTCACCCTGTGAAAGCCCAGATAATCTTCAATACTGAATGGTGTGCTCTTAATGCCTTGCAGCAAAGGCATGTCAGCAGGAGGTGACTACCTCCTCTATGTTTCATTCCAGCAGGAGGTAACGGACACTTATCTCCCCATTGGGCCACATGTGCATCAGGTGTTCTATGCCTATGTGCAGATTGGGCCGGATGTCAATTGCGTCCACAGGAAGATACAACCCGTGGGGGCTGGGAGGTCCCGTTCATGAATAACGGCAAAGAATTGACCTGGTATATCCAGCAGTTCACCAAATCCTTCATCTAGACAGCAAACAGAAAGGGTCACGGCTAACCAGGCAGAAAAGCAACAAGGATTTGGGTGAGCAAGAACCCGCAGCAGTAGCGTCTTCATTCAGTCTAAGCTCCGGGAGGCATTACGATTGTCTGTGGTATCCTTTGTTGCCAGCACTTCTCCACGCTGCACTACATATGCTTGCGTTTGATTTCACTATAACCCTAAATGCCCCAGCTAGGGCAGATGCTGCTTCCTTGTGCTCAGGGCACACTGCCCCCCAGGGGTCAACCCCAGCAAGATACCAGGCCTGTACCGGATCTTTTCCGCATCAAAGAGCCGCTGTGGGGGCCTCTTGAACTTCTTCCGCTTGGCGAACCAGTCCTTCTGCAATTCAAGGGCGGGGGGGGGGAGAGGAGGAGGAAACAGTCACCACCAGGCCTGGAAGGGAGAGGGGTCAAGAGCCCAACCAGACCGTGCAGTGGGGTACTGAGTGGCAGGGACAGCCCCTCGGCCAAAGCATTTGCCTCCCTCTCTGGGAGCACAGCAGAAGAGTCCTGCTGATCATGGGCCGCAAACAGGGGCACTCTGCCCTTCCTCAAGTAATACCGCACAGCAAGAGGCAGTGCGGTAGGCGCCGTACAGCAGAGAAATGTGTTGCCCTGTAATCAGCTGGGTAGCTGCACACGGATGTCAAACCTGCCACCAACCTGCCACCCTTTGAAGCCCCCCAAAGTGGAAAGGCCAGGGTGGGGGCCTAGGGAATTAAAAGCTTTGAAGCACCAGCGGGGACAAACTCTTGTCTAGCAGAGCTCAGGAAATCCCGGCAGCCAACATACCAGGCTCATGCGAGCTTTGATCCGGTCAAAATCGATCCGTGGGATCATCTTCAGAGAGATCTGGTTCTGGCTCGGCTCAACATAATCCACCTGGGCGAGAAAACGATGATGTTAGGAGAGGAGCGGGGAAGTGTCATGGAGGCACCAGAGGGGACCAGTCTCACTCACAGCTACTCTCCGGGCAGTAGGATGGGGAGGCTCCCCTGGCATTCAGTGTCACGCTAGCTAGGGAAGAGCAGAAATCAAACCCAGCCCTAGGCAGTTTCTGGCCCACACTCCCATGCCTAGCAAGGCCAAGGGTTCCCAGCACCCAGCTCCTCCTCTGTTGAACACAACGCTGCCAACGACAGTCTGCCTCCTGGTGAACTGCATGAAATGAGCCCCTCAACACCAGCTAAGCGAGACGAGCTCCATTCCGAGCCAGCCAGTGCCATACCTGAGCAATGTCATCCTTGTAAATGCCTCTCTTGAGCCGGACCCAGGACTTAGGCTTCAGGTTGGTCACCTCTTTCACCACCTTCAGCACGTCCGTCATCTCCTTGATGGGCACCATCTGCTGGTTCCAGTAGCCCATCCGCAGGTTGCCCACTCCCTCGATGGCCTGCTTGACGTGGGTCTGCTTATAGGCCTCCACGTAGATGTACCCCTTCACGTGCTCAGGGGCCACCACTGACTTGATCTGCAGGGGCTGCGGGCAGACAGGAAGGGAAGTTACGTGAGATATGGGGGCTGGCCTCAGGCATGCTGCAGCCTATACAATCTCCCCACTACCTTCCACAGATCAACAGCAAGAAGCCTGGCCCAAGTCAAGAGTCCCAGGACCCATTACCACCCCTCAACAAGCTTTGTGGTCAACACCACTGAAGATTTGGGGGCTGAGGGACCCCCTGCCCTCCAGCCTTACCGTGTCCGTGAACTGGTAGGCGATGAACTTCCTCATCAGGGCTATGGCTGTGGAGCGCTCCTCTCCGATCTGTGGAGAGGAGAAGAGAGGCTTTGGTGAAAGAAGTCTACAGCCAGAAAAAGATGCTCTGAGCTCAGAGAAGAGATGGTGCTAGCTAATGAAAACCCAGCCCTAGGGCAGCTGGTTTTCTGGGTTTAGAGGTTTCAGTAGCACCCTCTGTTGCCTGGAACGTACCTTACACTTCACAGTCCAGAGGTTGGGATCCCTGAGTGGAAGGAAAGATAAAAAGGCTATTAGCAAAATAATGCGTGAGGGTTGCTGACTAAGTACCAGCTCAGGCCAGTCTGCCGGTGTATTAGTACAGACCAAAGTGATTGTAAATGTACCAGGGTGTAGCTGGTGTTTAAATGTTATTAGAACTAATGGCCGGTTAGTTGTGTTTTCACTTACTTGTATCCTGTGGTAGGAAACGTCCACCTCTCTAACTAAACAGCCAATTAAAAGACGAAGAAGCCTAAACAGAAAAGTGTACTTTCAAAGCAAGAGGTGCAGGGGATCCCAGGCTGACGGCTCACCAGGCATTCCACACTCTCCATGATCAAAGAAATAGTTCACTTGGGTCACAACCAGAGCTCCCTCTAATGTTTTCCATCCACGTGCAGAATAAATTTTGTTCTGTGCACCAAGGCATGTGCGCATGCGCACCACCAACAGAAACACACCCGGCTGGCTGTGGGTGCTCTGCTAACCAGCCGAGTGGCACCTGAATGTCTCCACACTCAACTTCTAGGGAACACTAGTAGTGATCCTGCATGATGGACAGTATCAGAGAGGTTGCCGAGTTAGTCTGTATTTCAACACAACAACCCAGCAGTCCTGTAGCACTGGAAAGACTAACAAAATAATATACTAGGTGATGAGCTTTCATGGGGCAGACCCACTTCTATTCCAGGTGTGCCCCATGAAAGCTCATCACCTTCTAAATTATTTTGTCAGTCTTTCCAGTGCTACAAGACTGCTGATTTGTTTTGTTAGTAGTGACCCGGACAGCTTTTCTGTGAGAAGCAGCTATACATATGGATTCAAGAAAAAAAAAATCCTCTGTCTTTGAACTGCTTGCACTCTTACAGGGACATGTACCAGATGCAATGTGGGGACCCCCTCTGGGTACCCTGAAAAAACTTGAGACACTGCCAACGTTTGGAATTGCGAACTGTGATTCACCCACGCGTGTATGTTACCTGCTTGAGCTTCTCTGTAACTCGTTTCCCTCTCTTAGCTCAACTCTTAGTTTATTATAGAACTGGCTGACAGTGCTGCCTTTGGCATAAGAACTAGAGATCTGGTCTCTCGGGACTGGAAGCAACCTAAATGAGATGTGGCTTTTGGCATAACTGACCATTTTATCTCAGTGTCTAGCTTGTCTTGGTGGCAAGATAGGCTGGGAAGTTTAAAAGGGACTGCCTGTGACTCCTTAGGGAGGCTGGAATAGCGACCCAGAGTTCTCATGTGTCACTGCCTTGTTGAAAGTACAGAACACACCTCCAATTGTGGCATCTGAGCTGTTCCCCCAACAGCCTGCCCTGCTGTAGACACTCACGGACGTGAGACACTCCTCACAGCACGATACCTATTACCACCACCTAAGTCTCCCAACACATCATCAGGTCCTTATTCTTTATGAACCCTCGCCCCTCTACTTCTGGCTTGATGTCACAGCCCATTCCCAGCTTTATGATGACCTTCCATCCACCCTCTACCAGGTGCACATGCTCACAGGTGGAGAGGCCTTACTTGACACCGGGCAGTAACTGCTGCTGCGTGATGTCATCCGAAAGCTCATCAGAGCCGCCATACACCCTGCCAGGGAAACAGAAGGGTGCGGGGGGAGAGAAGAGTCAGGACAAACAAGGACTGCACAAGCCAAGAACTGTGATCCTGAGAGCCCAGGGCCACCAGCCACTCCACACACACCAGGAAGGAGTGGAATTCTCTGCACTGGTTCAGAGCCAGTCTAGGAAAACAGTCTAGAGAACAGTCTAGGAAAACAGATGCTCTAGAACCAGCCAGCACTGGCCTACATTCAGGGCACCAGTCCCATCCCGCAGTCACCCTACCCAAAGCACTGGCTGGGTCAGTTACACATGCGGAGAAGTGGGCAGAGCCTTTGCAGGGCTCATCTCTAACAACCCCAGGGCCCTGAAGGAGGCAGAGAGGGTCCTGCAGTTGTCAAGGGGTCCATACAGCATATCTGTTCCTGACGGTCAGACCCTTTCCAGGACTGAGAGTGGGTAGAACCCAGCTCCCCTGTGGAAATCAGGGAATTCGAGGCCTATCATTGCCATGGGGATCAGAAGGAGGAATGACATCCCCAAGGGGAAGGAGCAGGAGCCAGGTGACCCTGAGGTGAGGGTGACCAGAAGATGTAAGGGAGAGATGACCCCTCATTCCCCCACACCCGCACCCTGCGCTAGGACCCTGCACTCACGTCTCTCCCACTGAGGACTTGGCATACTTCTTCATGTAATATTCGCCCAGCTCCTCCTCCCGTTGGTCCCTGCAGAGACAATGAAAGGTGTGAGCAATCAGACAAGAACCACACAGTTCCGTCAGCATCACTTAAAGCCCCAGCACTCCTGCAGGGTTGGCACGTTCTGCCGGGGTGATGAGGGGAACGACTCGGGCTCCTTTTCCCACTTCGTCTCCCAGACTGATCGCCACTCTGGGACCACAGCTGTTGGCAGAGGTGAGGCTGCTGTAGGATACAGCCGGGTCTCCCCAGCTGGCGGAGATAAAGCACCCAGGTTGCCAGAGCATTGGCACAGTCACCAACACCCCCTGCTGGACACTCACGGGCACTACTTTGGGCTCTTTAGGGCTCCCTCTCATGGCAAGCCCTTGTACCTCCACAGCTGCAGAGAGATTCTTTTCCAGCTCCATCAGCGAGGCCATTGTGCTGGGTCCCGAGTCCCATTCCCCACCGCGCTATTTACACTTGTCACCAGCACATTAATGCCACAGGCCGCAGCCACAGGCCGATCTGCAGCTGCCACATCCCCCACCCTCCCCAAGCAAAGGGTAACATCACCTCCAAAGGTTCTGCAGCCTCCGGGCCCCAGAGCGATCCTCATCCAGAACCACATTATCAATGTTGGAGGCTGCAAGAGACATGGTGGTTAAATAGCCCCCACCTAGCTCGGCCAGGGGAGAGGAGAACTCTCTAAATGGTCAGCGACCTGGCCAAAGGGCAGTCAAGCCACAAAAGAAAGGAGAGGCCAGGGAAGGGACGGGAGGGTGGGAAGCCGAATCCAGCCACATACAGCAATTTCCTCGTGGCTGCAGCACAAATGGGGCACCTGCAGGGACACCCATGTTTGGAAGAGGCATCACGGACTGCATGATCCCCATGGCACAAAAGCTAGCTTTGACTCCCTTCCGCCAGGCTTCGCCGACCGATGCACCTTCTCCTCCTCTGCTAGAGTCAAGCCACAGCTAGAACCAGAGCCCCCTGCTGACCTGCAGTCATCTAGGGTAAGACAGACCACATGTGGCTACTGCCACTCTCATGGCAGTGCAAGGCAATAGAGCCCATGAGGCAGCTTCTGTGATCAATACAGGAAACAGCAAACTCATTGCCCTTCTCCCCCCATCACCCCTCCAGCCTGTTCTACTGCTGCACCATTCACAGCAATTGAGCCAAGGGTCAGCTGTTGTCTCTGGCATGACTCAAAGAGCCCACCCGGCTGGAGGGACATGGTGGCACGGGGAAGGAGCATGGTGCGGGGCAGGGCTGCAAAAAGGCAGGGGCTGGAATGAAAAACGGACTTACCTTCAATTTCTTCTGCTCAGGAGGCAGAGGTGGTGGAGGGCGGACAGTATGAGCCAAATAATAGCATCAAAACCAACCACAGGGTGAATGGGGAACAGAAAACCGGAAGGAACAAAATTAAGATGTGGCACAAACCAAGCAGGTGCGAATGAAATGCACGTAAACAAAAAAACCAGCACACAAGAGGGGTAGACGGGGAGAGCCCTGGCAAGGGGGGCAGGCTGTCATGGCACAGAATATCAGTGTCGCGTTGCCTGGGTTCTGCAGGAGGCACTAACACTTGATAATCCCTAGCTCTCATATAGTGCTTTACAAGGGATCTCAAAGCGCTTTACAAAAAGCTCCCCTCCCCATTCTACAATAAGAAAACTGAGGCAGAAAGCAGGGGAGCAATGAGCAGAAGGGCATTCAGCAGAGCCAGGACTAGAAACTGGATTTCCTGAGGCACAGACCAGCTCTCTCCCTATTAGGTATGTTCCCACTCCATTGGATGGCCCTGCTCCAACTTCCACACCCATGGAATGAATTGTTGGCTCTGACATATCCCGCCCCCCGACACACACACAAATCTAACCTCACAGCTGTGATGGCTTTGGCCTTGGCAATTCCCAGCCAAAAGCCCAGGAGGTGCCAACGATCCTGACCTGAACTCCATGACCTGAGTGCCCCAGGCAATGTGCATCACTGCTCCCTAGCCAGACACTGTCTGATCAACAGGTGTGTTTGGCTTGCTAGGTAGGCAATGAATGAACCCACAATCAATACCACCACCAAACAAGGAGCCAATCGGAGCACGGCACTCCTTCCCAGGGCAGGATCCTCATCTCTAGGGCCTCTGAATCCAGCCTGGGAGCAGCAGTGACTATCACTGTCACACCTCCATTGTTTGGTAAAACGGGACCAAGCGCCTCACTCTAATTCCCAGGGGACAGGCTATGGCCTTAATCCTGCATCCCGTGCCTGCTGCCCCTGTCAGCAGCATCACCAGACAGGCCAAGCCCTGGAGCCTCCTCTCCCACTATAGAGGTCCCTGCGTGGCCAGGATGAGACACATGGACAGGACACGAGCTAGCACCAGTCATCACAAAAACTGGCCTCCCCTCCACCTCCAAGGAAAAGCCTCTTCACGGTGATGCCACACAAACCAGTCCAGCCCCAGAGAGCCAAGGCAGACAAGCAGAGCCGTCAACAGACCCCACAGTGCTCCCCTGGGGAGAACAACTCTTCCAGGCCCCATGGCCAAAATCAGGGCCTGCCCATCTCCCTTTAGAACAGAGTGCAGATGGATGCAGAGAGCAGAGCCCCTGGACCCCAGAGTGGCTTTTAAGAAACAAGGGCCTCAGATAAACATAACGTGACTGACACAGCAACACCGACAGCAGCCGTTGCCCAGGGACAAGGTGGGAGGGGGGCCAAGCTCCCTGCCCCAGGAAGGGTTGGGACCAAAGGCTGGAGGGGGCGGGGCGGGGCAGGGCTTAGGACAGTCAGTCCTGAAGCATCCCCCCTCCACCACATACACCCCATGTGCGGCAAAGTAGTGCTCCACGGTGTCTCCAAAGGTCCCGGAGCTCCAGCCGCCGCTGCTGCTACTGTGGCAGTGTCCAGAGCTCTGGACCTCTTTGAAATGCTGGGTCCCGGGACTGCCCGGCCCTGGCGACAGACCTAGGCTGAGATCCAGGAAATATATCCCTAGCTGGAATCATTTAGACTGGACACTAAACACCTACCCACATGCAAAGTTAACCTCTAACAGCTCTTGGCATGCCTTGGTTTCTAGCAAGTACCAATACCACAGCAAGCTACTGTTTCGTTCAGCTAAAAACCCATCTATCAAAGTACTCAACTAGTTCAAAATCTTCCAAACAACCTTTATTTGTAGAAATTTGGCCAGTTTTCAAAAATTGTCGAAAACGTCTTTCATCGACACACTCTCCTGAAGTCTTTTGGGTTGGAAACATTTGGGACAACGTTGTTAACCAGAAAAGAATCAACCTGGTAGTCAACCTTTTCGAGCAATCAGTTCTGACTGGTAAGATTAATCAGACGGGGGAGTGAGGGGAAAGAAATGAGGGGGATTTACATCTCCAGAACCAGGGGATACGGGATTTGTTTCTGTATGTTCCTACGTCAAAAACAAAATTATTCCCCAGGAAATTTCAAGGAAAAAAGTTGGCTCATCACAAAAGATGCTTTGAAACTTGCCCAAGTCGACACAACATTTTCTGGATTTTGATCAGCCCCCAATTTGGAGCAACATTCTTCTTTGAAGAGGGACTGCTAGGCCCAGCCATTCACACCAAGGGTGGCCAAGCTTCTTAGCTTCTGCATTACTACAAATTGCTCGTATTACTTAATGCCTCAGAGCCTCAGGCCCAGATCAGAAATCCTGTTGTGCTGGGCATGGTATTTTTTTTATTGCTATTAGACATATCATGATAGGGCCTAATCACAGCTCAGGACCCCCACTGTGCCAGGAGCTGTACAAAGAACAAAAAGACGGTTCCTGACCAGGAGATAAAAATTCCGATCCATGTTCCACTTATGCAATCCAACAGGCTACTGCAGAATTGGGAACAGAATTCAGCTCCGTGACAGCAGCTATCAAGCATTTTGATGATATGAGCCAGACTGGAAACCAGCTCCTTCTCTGAGCTGTGTTGGTTTCTCCAGGACTCGCAGAGGCAACTTTAATGTGCAGGCAGCAGCCGCTTTTCTGATAACTCTCCACATCTGGCTGGGCCAGAGCACTAGTGCGTCTCAGCACTTAATTTATAGGTCATTACCATGGCCGGGTTAACACCTCCTCTAGGAAGTGCTGGAGCTGCTACTGCAGCAACATCTCCTGCACAAAACCCTCATTGTCGTTGCCCCCAACATTAGCACAACTTTAGCAATGATCTTAGCAGGCAAATCAGGTAGCGTGCTGCCGGCTTGGAGACCCGCCCGCTCAGCAGCTGTGCAAAGGGCCCAATCCTGGTGCTAACAGACAGCCAAAACCCACGTAATGACACATTTCTATGGCTTGAGCACCATCAACGTGCAGTACAAAGGAAGACAAGAATCTCTGCTGAGTTAAGTGAGGGGAAACAGAGATACGGGGCAGGGAAGTGACTTCCTGACACAGCAACTCAGCGACAGAGCTGAGAATAGAACCCAGGAGGTCCTCGTCCCACCCCCACCCCGAGTACACCCCTCTCAGAGCTAGAGCATGGGTGTCCTGACTCCCTGACCACTACACCACCCTGCCTCTCCAAAAGGCAGCAGAGCAGGTTGATTTCCCCTCTGATGGGGAAGGGCCATGTTGGGAGCCGGGCAGCAGACCAGCCTTTAAGTGACAGATAAGCTAGGAATTCCCAGAGGTGACGAGACTTGAACGCACCTCTCCTGCCAGCTGCAGTGAGCTGTTTACAGGGCTCTGTATGTCAGTGCTCCCATCACCCTCATATGGGGCCCACAGCTCTTCCTCAGCAAAAAGGAATCAAAAGTAGTCAAAGCACGCTCTCCACCACTAGCGGAGGGGGAGGGGCACGCACAGGAGCGAAACAATAAGGAGCAAAGCAATGTCAGAACCCAGTGCCATGCGCGGAGGTTGGAAGATACGGACAAGACATGCAGCAGCACCCCATCCCCAAACCTTCCTGCACTGGGGTCTGGTCTGCCTCACCCCACAGGGCTTCCAACCTAGTTCAAATGCAGGGGGGGCGGGTGCAAGTCGGTGAGTAAACAGCAGCCACTCACCACTCCCCATGGGAAATTGCTAGCTAGAGAGAATCTGACTGCTAAATCTGTACTGGAGATGGCTGCAAAGAGCAGCTCAGCTGGAGAAACAAGGACCACCCTGGAACATCACCCCTGGAGAGTCCTGTTAACACCCCATCCTGCCTTGCACAGGGCTCTGCTCTTTAGCCTCCCCAGTCACCTCAGGTCAGAGCTATCTCACTCCAGAAGCCAGTTGAAAGCCAGGGTAATGCCCTGGGATTACTCTGAATCCCCAGCTGATCCTCACAAGGAGTGAGACAGGGGAGGGCACAGCCGTACCTTTCTCCAGAATGTCCTCTGCGCCGTCTTCCCACTGGTCCTCATCTTCATATTCGTCGTCCACGTCTGCAGAAAAGAGAGGAAGAGGAGACTAGCTCAGGTAAATGGGATGCAGGCAAGTGCTGAGCAGAGACGCAACAGGGAAGGCATGGCCCAGAAGCTGCCTGAGGGAAGCTAAAGATGCTCTGTGATCACTGGCCCCGAGGGGAAAAGGTGGAGAGAAACCCGACCAAAATTTCTGAAGCCCTTAGCATCTGGGGAAACCCTGGGGGCAATGCACAGGCAGCCAAGAGATCCTGCCCACAGCACCCATGGCCGGAGGACCAGCATTCAACTGACAAGTCCGAATCTTCTCTGGCCCCCAAGGGACCTCTCAGAAGATAGAGGGAAGGTAACAGTAACCGGTAGTCAGAACTAGCACTTGCTTAGGACCTCCCCAGCCCTGCTGACACCAGGAATAGCAGAGCACTTTGTCTCCTGACACACTGGCTGAGAAGACAGGAAGACATTTCGTGCTCATGTTAAAGCAGGGGAAACTGAGGCAGAACAAACATGATTTGATCCCAAGGTCACCCAACAATTGGACAGAATGACTGGGAATAAGGAGTCCCGATCACCCATATTCCCCTGCTCTAATGTCGAGAGCCAACTCCTCTCCCAGGGCCAGGAACCAAACCCAAAAGTCCTGACTTTCAGCTCCCTCTGTTCCTGCCAATCACGCTGCAGGAGAGGCAGCTGTCCCACCAGACCTCAAAGTTGCCCCTCCTCCTCACCAGCTTCATCCAAGATGAACCCTCCGTGTTTCGGCTTCTTTGCAGGCCGGTCATCATCGTCCTCCTCTTCCTCCTCATCATATTCCTCCTCCTCCTCCTCTTCCTCCTCTTCAGCCTCTTCCTTTTCGCTGCCCCCAACGCTGGCGTGCTCCTCCTCTGCCTGGGCATTGCCGAGGGATGCAATCAGTTACACGGCAAATGCCAGCCCTGGACTCTCAGGGTGCATCTTTCAGGAACAGGTAAGAACCAGCATGCAGGGCCCACAAGGGAGTGGAGGGGTGATCAGGGAGATCCTTGCTTCCTGCACCACACCTCCTTGCAATCTGCCTCACCCAGCCATGAGCTGACACCCCAAAATCAGATTCAGTCTCCAAGGCCTACTCAGTCCATGGCCACTCTGCTGAAAATGGCCACAAGAAGGGTGACTGGGCAAGTGATTTGGGATATGGACATGTGTCCTCCTGGACTGACAGGTGTCAAACTCACGTGAAACTGGTCACTGGCCAGACACGAGATGGCAATTTACTCCTGTTACCAAAAGGAGTTGGACTGGAACTGGAACGCCTAGAAAGCTCTTCGTGTGTAACTAAATGCTTTTTAAAAAAAAAAAAAGGTGGGGTATTACAGAAGCAATTTTCCTCCTTTCACATATGAGGAAACTGAGACACAAAGAGGCAGTGACTTGACTCAAGTCACACAACATAGCTAGGAATAAAGCAGGGTGTCCTGACTCCCGGTCCCCTGAGTCATGCTCCTGGCTTTCTGTTTTTTGTTTCAAACGTCTGATTAAAGTAACTTTTGGGACCTGCTACATTTCATGTGGGTATAAACACCTGTCCCTCTCCCCCACATAAAACACATTCCTTTAGGCAATGGCCACATCTCTCCTTCAGCCTCACCTCGTTCTCCTCTACCTCCTCCGCCTCGCTGCTCCGCTCGCTTTCATCCTCAGAGAAGTTGCTGTCTTCGCTATCTGACATCTCTGTGGGGTTCCTGAATTCTAAGGGGTTGGAATTTCCTCTAGAAAAATACCTATGAGAACAGGAGACACTCTCAAAGAGGGGACCTTAAATGGATGTCACCCTTCCTGTGCCTTCCACCCAGAGAGCTCAGAGCTCTGTATATGCATCAATAAGTCCACCTAATTACCCTTGCAGGTCTTCTATTATTCCTGTTTTTATAAACTAAGAGAGATACAGGTTAAAGTAATTTACTCATGATCCATCAGAGGTGTGTATTTATAAGACCTCCAACACCAGAGTAACCAAGCACCTTACAAATATTTATGGATTTTTTCCTCCAAACACCCCAAGGATATAGGAAAATATCGTTATCCCCATTTTACAGATGGGAAACAGAGGCCCAGAGTGACCTTGGGCAGCTAGACAAGAGAGAACCATACAGCTTACATTCCAGAAACATCAATCAACAACCTCCTTCGTAGTCATCAGATCTAAGCCCCATGCTTAATGGTAGGTGAAACACGGCAAAAAGGCAACATCTGCCAAATGTGGTAGACACCTATCAACTGAGCCAAGATAATCAATTAAAATCCACTGAGTGACTATTATATTTATTACAATGGCTCCCGGGAGAGTTAAGGCTAGAGCAGGATCCCTCTGTGGAGGATGTGGTACATTTTAATTGCTATTAGGTGTTTTACGGTAACAGCTAAGCAGACCAAACCCCCATTATGCTAGCTGCTGTACAAACCCAAAACAAAAATGCAGACAATCTGAGAGAGAATAGGAAGAGCTGGACTGGGCACACAAGCCAACAATAATTAATAATATAATACACATGAAAAGACCCACCCTGGAGTTTGTCTTTTCTTTTTTAAAACAAAACCTTACATTTTTGCCATCTATTTCCATTTTAATACAAAGGTTCTGTTCGGCAGCTGAGTATGAAAGTGTCAGTCACATAGCCTGGAATTCCATCACTGTGCTAGACAGTGGAAGTTAATCCCTGACAACGACGCTGGGCAGAGGCTATATGGGTTGCAGAGGAATGACATCAAGCACAAACCTGGCAAGCGTTCAGGTCCGTCTGCAGTCTGAAATGACCACTTGTAAATCCCTGATCTTTAGACTCCGCTGTGCTTCTCACTGCATGTGATAGATATAGCGATTACCACAACAGGCTCTGTATAGGACTTTGGCAACCTATCTTCTATTCCTGGCTCTGCTCCAGCCTACTCACAGGGGCTTGTTACGGTCTCTGTACTTCAGCTCTTCAGCTGCAAAATGTGGTAATGATCCATATTCCCTCTAATTTTTTCCCAGACATGTGTGAAATAAATTTTTCTATGTGCCCCAACAGTAGAAACCCCACTGCCGACTGTGAACACTCTACTAGTCAGTTGGGCAGCATTTGAATTTCTCCTGGGTCGCCATTCAAGTGCTCGGCTGACAGGGAACAGTGGTGATGATACTTCCCTGCCTCTCAGGGATACAAAGCTAAACACACTAACAATTGTGAGGCACAAAAATACTAGGATGATGTGGGCCGCACAGTACCTTAAATACAGAGAGACACCTTCTGAAACCAGTGGGGATTTGTGGGAACACTGGAAATCACCCACTGGGGACTCACCACAGAACCAAGACCTATGTGATTATGCATGTGATTTTGCAAAGACTTCCTTACGCATTTCACATTTAGCACGAGTAGTTCTGCCCTGTGTAGAAATCCTCTGAAGTCACAAGCCCTAGGGCCTTACCCAAGCTCACTGCAGTTAATGGAAATTACTGACTTCTAGCAGAACTCTAAAGAACTGAGAATTTCACATTGATTCAACACTACACAGCACAATCAATACCAAGCACTATCATAATTCAAACCATTTCCTAACTTCTAAACACAGTACAGCCTAAATTATGCAGTTCCCCTGGGGTGCATCTAATACATGTGGCTAAGCAAGGGAATTTTTCAGTGTAATTAACTGACATGGGGTACAAGAGCCTCTTTCAGGTAAATGAAGTTGTAAACTTTAATCAGTTATGGCACAGATAGGTGTTAACTGATAATTAACTTAGGTAACGTTTGCACTGCTCTTAATACATTTTCTACAAGCTAGCCTCAGTATTTTGAGGGAAAGGGTGTGGGGGAAGCAATCCAATTTCCTTACAGGAAATAACTTTCCTAACTCCACCATGTTTTAATATATTATTTGCAATACAGTAGCATTCAGCGACCCCAACCAGACCCCATCATGTAGTGCACTCTGCAAAGCAGTCCCGACTCCGAAGGAATTAGAGACCAAACTCCAGTCCTGGAAATTGCTCGACGCACGTGTAGACCTAAGAGGCTGCTAAAGCTCCCCAGGCAAAGCTTTCATATCAGAGGCCTATATGAAGACAGGATGCTGAGACTGCAACAGGGCAGGTGGAGGGAAGTTGAGGGGAACAGTGGTGAAAACGTAGTCAAACACACCTTACCCTTCATTTAAATGTGGTGTAACCCCACCAATCCCCACATACTTTACACACAAATACATCAACTATATACACGAAGGACTTCACATGCCAGGGAAACAGGACAATGTGAAACATGCCCCACCAGAGCTGGGACCACAAGCAGTACCACACAACAGTTTAAGGCAGGAAGTGAAGAATGACACTACATCCTGTATAAACCACATGGTTGTGGGGATTTTTTTCTTTTTCTTTTTTCAAAGGAAGCAAAATGTAACTATGCAAGAAAGGGACAACAAATCCAGTTAAGAGGAGTTCTGGGATATGGCTAACAGAAAAAGGTTATCAAGATGGGCAAAAAGAGTCAGAGGAACTGAAAGAAAAGGGGATAAACAGGTGGGAATTAGAGTAACATTACAGATAAATTATAAATTCCTTTAATAATTTATATTCTATTTTACTGTATTTCTGACCAATATTCAAAAGAATTTATAAGAAAAAAGATAAAATGGGTCTGTTGGGATTACTTCACTACATAATCATAGAACACTAGGAGTGGAAGGGACCTCGAGAGGCCATTGAGTCCAGCCCCCTGCCCCAATGGCAGGACCAAGTAGTCTAAACCATCCCTGACAGACATCTATCTAACCTGTTCTTAGAAATCTGCAGCCATGGAGATTCCACAACCTCCCTAGGCAATTTATTCCAGGTTTGACCACCCTGACAGTTAGGAACTTTTTCCTAAAGTCCAAACTAAACCTCCCTTGCTGCAGTTTAAGTCCATTGCCTCTTGTTCTATCCTCAGAGGCCAAGAAGAACAAGTTCTCTCTCTCCTCATGACACCCTTTTAGATACCTGAAAGCCACTATCACACAGAATGCAGCATTAGAGAAAGGCTTAGACCACAGATGAGCAATAAAGCAGCCTGTGGGCCAAATGCAGGTCACCAGGGTTAGCCCCTGTATGCTGCTTTGCTTACCTGGCCATCCACTGGTACAGCCGTTTGCACCTCCTTTTGGCTTCAGATTGTCATTCACAGCTAATGGAAGCTGCAGGAAGCAGCACGGACTGAGACATCACTTCTTGTGGCTCTCATTGGCTTGGAATAGCGATCCGCAGGCAACGGGAGGTGCAAATGGTCTGTTTGGCTAGATGTGGTCCGCACAGCTAATGGGCCACTTACTGCCTATCCCTGAGTTAGAACCCAATATATACCCAAATGCACACAGAAACTACCCTATATATTGACCACTGTAGCACCAAGAGCGCCTCACCTGACATAATTTTCTGATGATTGCAGATGGACACTCCCCCAGTACAAGCAACGGAGAGTCCGTATTTGCTGCCGCGGGAAGCAGATGGCCAAAGGTAGGCAAGAATCATCTTACTTGGCTGCTCTAAAATTCTTAGGCCAGACGTGCATGTGGAAGGAAAGCCACCAATTCAGAATCCACTGGGCAAGAACTATCACCAGGGTTCTCAAGGAAACCTGAACAGGCCATATGCCACATTACAGCCTCAAATGTCGAATAACCTGATGGGAACTAGAAAACCACTGGGTGACTAAATGGATTTTCCTACATTCCCCTGGATAGCAGATTTCCAAAAGCAGAATTACCATGTCCTGAAGTCTGATTTCCAAAACTTGCCACCTTCGATGTACTTACAGAGCAAAGCTTAGGGATTCCCCATGCCAGAATATGAATCCTCTCACACAACAGTTTGCCAAGCTTGGCCAAATCTGGGATTGGGTACTGCAGGGCGGGGGGGGCCTACTCATCTCAGTCTTTTCATGTCAAAGCCAAGAGAGGTGTATGGGGAAAGCGAGGGTCAGGGCTGGCTGGAATTACAATCTGACTTGCCTAGGTGAGAAGCAAGAGCTCACAAGGCAGCATGCACACACAGGGATCAGAGGTTTCAGGTCAAGGTGGGAAGACTCACGTTAGAAGTCACAGATCAGTGAGAGCAGGTAAGCATGGGTGGCTAGGTCACAGGTCAACATGGGAAGGCTCAGGTCAGGGGTCAGAAGTCAGTCCAGAAGGGGCATGGGAGACACATCAGCAACTGATGTAAAAAGGTGTTGGGTCAAAGGTCACAGGGGAGAAACCAGGTTCGGATCCTCCACCACTCACGGGTCAAAAGCCACTGAGCAGAAGGGACCAAATCACCCCAAATTCTGTCATTTCCCTGGCTGGGCTGGGCAGAAGCCTGGTGACATCCATCCCATTTTTAACAGGGCAGTCCTGTATTTCAAGTATCTGCCAAGCGTCCTGACTATTTTTAAGGAACGGGCAAATTGCCCCATGTTTTACTTCCCTCCCCTACTGAACTGCCCTTCCCTGGTCAGCGCAGCCTCCTGCTTGCTGCTGCAAGTAAAAAGCTACCAGGTGTCGGACAGCAGGCGCAGCACGTACTGTCTGGCAGGCAGCAGGAGAGGGAACCAGCCCACGGGCCCTAAGAGGGTATGTGAGGGGCGTAGTTGCACACCACCTCCACGTCCAGGGCTCCTAAGAGGAAGTGGAGGGAATCCCCCTGCAGGGTGGCACATCAGGGACAGCCCCCCAACTCCCCCCAACTCGGTGGTAGCCCCATTCCAGCACCCTACAAGGCAGGGCCTGCCGGGGAGCCCCTCCCCCGCACCACCTGGGAACTCTGCCGTCCCCATGGGGCAGCCACCCGCGCAGCGCAGGGAGCCACCGCCTCCTCCTCGCGGGGCAGCAGGCGGCAGTCCCCCTCCCCCACGGGCAGCAGCTCCCCGCCCTGGTGCCCTGCTCCAGTGGCCGAGGCGCGGGGAGCCCTCCCCCGCCATGGGGCGGCTGGGGGTCACCCCACGGCCCGGGGTGAGGGGTCAGGGCCAGGGCCTGCGGCTCTCGGCCCCAGCAAGCGGGGGTGGGGGAGGGGAATTCATTCACTCACTCACTCATCCCCCTCCCCTCACCCCGGCGGCTCCGCTCTCCGCGCGGCCCAGACCCAGGCCCAGCTCCGGCCTCCACAGCCCCCGCTCGGCCCGACGCTGCAGCCAGTGGCGGCGCCGTCGCCGCCGAAGCCTCGCGAGAGCGGCTGCGGGGTCACGTGGGAAACGGCCGTGCGTTACGTCACGACGCAGAACGAGCGGGAGGCGGGAGGACGAGAGGAGGCAGGCGGAAGTGCGGCATAGTCACGTGCCGAGGGGAGCCAACACGCGCGCTCCCCTCCCTCCAAACCGCGGAGAGTCACGTGACAGGAGCACGCGCTGTCTTTGAGTATGGGGGCCGAGATGGGTTAAACTAAGGGGAGTTGGCGGGGAGGGGCGGATCCCGGAAGGGGAACCTGGAAGCGGGAAGCAGAGTAGTAAAGGGACGTGTCCTGGAAGAGTGTCAAAGGGGCAGGCCCCGGAGGGGGGAGCAGGGACCAGTCGCGGGGTATTAGGACAGACCCCAGGGTACTGGGGAACTGACAGGAGGTACCTGGGGAATGGGATGCTAAATGGGGCTGGGGATCCCATACGAGGTAATGGGGGAAAAGTAAAGGGACAGGACCCAGGTGCAGGGGGGGAGCCAGGGGCAGGGTATTAGAGGGGGCAGGTGTCAGAGAGCAGACCAGGGATTTGGGAGTCCCAGAGAAAGTAGCTGGTGGTGGGTGGAATTAAACAGGCAGGACCCAGAAGCCTTGGGGAAACATGCAGCTGGCTTGAAGGTTGGCAGGGGGCCATGGGAAGATAAAAGGACTTGGGGTGATGCAGGAGGCCAGAAACCTGCTGTGACCAGCTGTCCTTTTGGACCCCAGTAACCGTGTTACCGCCCAGCCTAGCCCAAGGACTGCAGCCTAAGGGAGCCCAGCCTGTGCCCATGGCTTTGTTTGGTTGGCAGAGCTTGGGTTTGTCCTGCCTTAGCACCTAAGCTGCCCACACACATTCCTCTTCCATGCCCTCCCTGTCTGCCCCCTGTCTTCTATTTAATATTCCAACCTTCAGGGGTGTAACTACACTGGGGCCATTCCTCCACCTCCTTCCCTGGCCCGGGCTGGTTTCTGGAAAGCTGCTTTGCACCCTGCTGAATAAATCTCAGGGTTTGTCTACGGTCATAGCATTGCATCAGCACAGCTATGCTGCTGTTGCACTCATTGGAGATGCTACCTGCACCATTGCAAGAGCTTCCACCCGTGTGGGTGCTCCATATCCACGAGGCAGTAATTTGGTGGCCAGGAGAAGCCCTCCTGTCAATACAGAAGCATCTCCAGTGGGAGCGAGGTCAGCATGCACATGGGTGTGGAAAATCCACATAGTTACACTGACATAAATCTGTAGAGCAGGGTTAACACTCTTCTAGCTTTGGAGTCAACAAAAAATGCATGAAATCAATTTGTGGATTCACGGCCAAATCTCAGCTCTGCAGCCTCGACCGTGGGAGCTTTCTGACTGGGGTGCTCCAGGGTTACCAGTGCCAGAGAATACACATCCTGCTGATTTAGCAGACCTTGATACCTGTGTTCCCTCTAGACCGTGCACTCATATAGCTGCTCAGGAGAGCTTCAAATGGGGCCCAGCTGAGTAGCAGAGTGCCCACAGCTGGGTTTTGTTTCTACGGGTGGTGCACATCCACACATGCCTTGGTGCACATAAAAATGTATTCCGCACATAGATGGACAAGACTGGAGGAGACGTTGCCTGATATGCATAAAGAAAGGCCATACGCACAGTTTGGTGTCCTGGCTCTGTGATTACAGGTACACTAATGCATGAGTGCCCACTGGCAAGGAGCAACTCAGGGCGTCTCTACTGCCTCCTAGGCCATGGAAGGGCCAAGGTGCTGTATCCCAATACAATATAATATATGGAGATACATATCTCAGAGAACTGGAAGGGACCTCCGGAGGTCATTGAGTCCTGTCCCTTGCCCTCTTGGCAGGACCAAGCACCATCCCTTTTTCTTTTTTAAATCTATTTGTCCCAGATCTCTAAATGGCCCCCTCAAGGATTAAGCTCACAGCCATGGGTTTAGCAGGCCAGTGCTCAGACCAGAGCTGTACCTCCCCCCGATATGCATAGACTGACCCAAACAACTGAGAACAACGAAAAGTCTTGTGGCACCTTATAAACTAACAGATATTTTGGAGCATAAGCTTTCATGGGCAAAGATCCACTTCATGTATCTTTGCCCACGAAAGCTTATGCTCCAAAATATCTGTTAGTCTATAAGGTGCCACAAGACTTTTTGTTGTTCTCGAAGCTACAGACTAACACAGCGACCTCTCTGATACTTGTCACCAAACAACTGAGCCATTTACATACCACCTTATGTGTTTCATGACATCTGTTACCTTCCTTATTTCTGATCTATACAATAAAACATCCCCGTTCATTATTCTGTCAAACCATCTTATCTTGCACTGGACTGGGGGCCCTCTATACTAGCCTGTGGGAACATAGTTACATAACTATCTCATGCATTGTGGTTTTGCTAAGGCCCGGCCAACTCTGGTCCACAGCCTTTGGTTTAGGCCTCAGAACTTGCTCCAGGCTTGCTCACTCTCTGCTGCCTATGGTCCAGCCCCAGCTCTTAAGCAGATGGGTGTTGGACTGTGTTTCAAAAGTCCAATATTACGGAATTCTCCCTTGAGTGCACCCACCCTTTTCGCCAGGCCTGGCCACCAGGTGCCTGCTGAGTCAGTTGTTGGGCTTTTAGCACTTGCACTTGGAATGCCCAGCCTTGGTCTCTTATGAGTTATTTCTGTAATGCACTGGCCCAAACAACTTCAGGTTCCTCCAGGGCCCATCAGAGTGGTGTCAGGTGACTTCAGCCAGTGGGTGCAGGACTTCTGGGGGGCCACTATCCACCTGTCCCTGCTCCACCCCTTCCTCTGCTCCTCCCAAACCTGCTCCGCACCACCCTCCTTCCTCCAGAAGCTCTGTGCTGCTTCTGGTAAATATAGGAGGCCGGTAGTTCCCTCCACCTCCGCTTTCCTGGAGCAGCATCAGCAACAAAGCTTGCTCTGCTCGAGGGCCATGCAACTGTGCACCCCCATGTACAGTACTCCACCCATCACCCCACTTCAGCTCGAGTCAATTCTAAAGTCAGCATCTTGCCATGACTGTTTAACTTCGCTCTCCTGTCAGGGTCTGTTATCGCAAGGGATCGATCCCAGAAACAAGGGCTCTTGAGTAGCAGTCAACTCCCTAACTGCTTTTGAGTACCAAATACAGGGTACCTGGTCCCAGGGGCTGGGGAGCTGCTGTCCCACACCAGGGCTCTCCAGCCACGAGGGTCTGCTGCCCCCGATGGGACACCAGGGATGTTGGCTTCACAGCCTCCCTAGGGCAGGGGCACAAGGAGCAGGGCAGCTGTCCTGTGGCAGGGGTCGCCAGCAGTGATGCACAGGGAGCTGGGGGACACAGCCGCCGCCCCCTAGCAGTCGGAGCTGCTGCCTTGAGGCGCAGGGGATGCAGCAGCTGCGCCACAGCGGGGCTCCTCAGCAGCAGGGGCTGCCCCACTGGGGACCAGGGCAGCTGCCCCACAGAGGAGCTCACCTGTACTGGGAACTGATGCCCCAGGGTGCGGGGCACAGGGGAGCAGGAGCCCTGCAAAATAGGGGACAATTTGCCCATTTTCTTAAATTAGTCGGGCTGCCTGTGACACAGCTCACATAAGGGACTGTCCCAGTAAAAACAGGACAGACACACGGTCACCCTATTTCTGCTAACCTCATAGTTTTTAAGATGACTGTGTCTGTTTTCCATGTTTAAGGGCCAGCTCTACACTAGTGCTTATACCAGCCCCACTTGGCTGCTCTGGGATGTGGAAAAAAAGCTCAGCCTTTGAGCAAGCCCAGGCACCCAGTGCCTTCCATGGAGAAAGCGTTCTGCTGCTCATCCAGCTGGCTGCCGGGAGAGCTCTCTGCCAGCGGCATAATGCAGTTGCATGAGAGATCTTAGAGCATGGCCCTATTGGTTGGTCTGGGCTGCTGTAACCGGGGCCCCATCCCTTGGAGGCGGGGGGGTCCAAGCAGTGTTCCCTGGAAGCTGACCGCTTGGCAGGTCACCCAGGTGAGATTCAAATGCTGCCAAGCTGATGAGCAGAGCGCCCACAGCCGGCAGCGTGTCTCTCTAGTGGCGGTGCACATCCACACATGCCTCAGTGCATACAAAATTTATTCTGCATGCAGATGGAAAAATTTCACAGGGACAGGGGTGCAGGGGGCTCCGGGTAAACCCCCCCCCCCCCCCGACTCCTGCTCTGATCCCACCCAGCCCCCGCCTTCCCCAAACCCCACCCCCTTCTCTGCCCCATGCTGCCTCTCGCCACCCCTGCTCCCCCCTTTGCACCCCCTTCTCCAAGCCCCACTCCTCTGAGGGTCACCACCTAGGGGATTTCACCAGGGTGGGCTGGGGCCAGGACTCCCCCCCTACAACAACTGCAGCTCCAGGAAGAGGAGTAACCTGGTCCCAGCCTGCTCCCTCCCCCTTGTTCCACTTCTCACTGCCATAGTAAACATGAAGGCTGGGGGGAAGGCTAGTCCAACCCCTTCCACTGAAGCACGTGATCCAGGGGATTACCAGAGAGCCTGGCACCAGCAAGAGGGATTTCCCACTCCCCAAGCAGCAGGCAGCACTGTGACCCAGCTGAGAGATGACAACATGAGGCAGACTGCAGCTGGGTCGCTCCCCTTCCCATAGCTGCCACTGCCCCTCCCCAGTTATTTCACAGGCCACCCTTGGCCCCTGCAGAGCCCACACAGCATGGGGCCAGGGCGGGGGCTGCCCCAGGTGTGGGACGGCTCTGCTTGTAAGCGGAGGTTTAAGTTTGGCAAGCTCCCCTAGGCTCGATTCTTGTGCTAGTTTAGACTTTATCCTTTTGTGCTCTGCCCGGGAAGACTCAAGTTGGTTTATTTCAGCTCCTTCTCCCACACAGCTGCTTTGCGGCAGGCTATAGCTTGCCCCCCCCAGTTTACAAAGCTGCTTGGATCTGAGCCTGTCGGGTTGGTGCGCCAGCCCAGCTGGGGGGCACCGGAATGTTCACATCACACCCTGTCGGTACCTGCCTAAGGATCCAACCCAGCTGGACAAGTTCAGTGAATCCCGGTCGCTTGCCAGCCATCCCCCCACAGTGGTGCTGGACCTGGCTTTCTGGTCATCAGCCTAACAGAGGTCTCTTGTCTTGCTTCTCCATCTCCCAGCACCGACTGGTGTGGACTGGAATACAAGGCAGCAGGGAATCTCTGCTGGTCCATCCCTTCCTTGCTGTCCTTCAGTCACTCTTTCATCTGGAAAAACAAAGGGAACTTGGTCAGGCACTTGAATATAAAGGCAAATTGTCCTTAAAGAAACAGTAGCTGCCACCCTAGACCTACGAGCCCCACTGCCCACCTTTCACTGCCTCCATAGAATAACCCTTGAGAGCACTGGCACATCTTTTCCACGGATGAATGAAGGCACAGCTGGGGCTGCCCCTCACCAGTGTGGCTGGCACGCAAGGCCAATGGTTTCTCTGGAAAGAGCTCTTAGGGTGCATCTACATTAGGAACTAACTTGGAAGTTAGTTCAAAGTTAGGGGCTACTTCAAAGATGCTCTGCAAGCTACTACACATTTTCCCTTACTTCAAAGTAAGGGAGCCCACCTTCAAAGTCCTTACCCCCACTCCCAGGAATGGACTAGTGCCCTACTTCCAAGTTTAATTTCAAAGTAGGGTGTGTGTAGACTTCAAAGTCTGGTACTTCAAAGTTATTTTATAGTGTAGACACAGCCTTGGAGAATTTCTTCCCAGAAAGTCAATGCCCGCACTCTCCTCCTGCCACCCCACCTACGGTTTTGTCCACCTCTGAAACATATGGGCCAGGACTCCACAACGATGGAGAAGCAGAGTGTGGGATGGGGGCAGAGTTCCCTGGAAGCTGAGCACTTGGGCAGCCACCCAGGAGAGATTCAGGTACCACCCAGCTGATTAGCAGAACACCCCCAGCCATCAGCATGGTGCACATCTGCACATAAAATTTATTCTGCACATGGATGGAAAAAATATAAGGGAACGCTGGTCTCGTGGGCAGATGTCCAGGGTGGACAGCTGATTCCACTTGGGATGGAGGGAATTGAAATGTGAAATTGCAGAACTATTGCCTGTGACATGTGACCTACCACTGAACTCAGACTCTGTACAAGATGACTGCCTCCAGAGCCTTTTAGCGCACAAAAAAACAGCATCACATTAGCTATTACAGGCCATCAAGCTTAACCTCAGTACCAGGTAAATTGGGTGAAATCAGCATAAAGAACAGAATTATCAGATGAATACAGTACACTTGGGAAGAATCAATGCAGCTTTTGTAAAGGAAAAAAAATCACTCCTCCCCAATCTATTAGAATTCTTTGCCACATGCTTGTTGAACCCCGTCAGAGTGTACTTGGAGGTTCAGAAACCATTGACAAGTCTTCACCAGAGGCTCTTGAGCATGGGATAACAGGGCAGGCCCTCTCATGGATCAGTAGCTGGTTAAAAGACAGGAAATAAAGCATGGGAATAAAATGGTTAGTTTTCAGAGTGGAGAGAAGAAGTATGTAGCAGGAGCCCCAAAGGGTCTGTACTGGCACAAGGGGTGTTCAATATAGTCCTAAATGATCTTTTAAAAAAAAAAAAAAAAGAGGTAAACTGTGAGCTAGCAAAGTCTGAGCCTATATAAAAGTTACTCAAGGCAGTTAAGTCCACAAGCTGCCTACAGAGAGTTACAAAGGACTCTCACAACACTGGGCAACTGGCAGCAAAACAGCAGGTGCAATTCAGCATTCACACACGCAAAGGCACACCCATCGAAGCCTATCCTCCCAACTATTCCTACAAAACGATGGGGTCTAAACTAGCTGTTAACACTGGAGAACTGCTCTTGGGATCGGGTTCTTGGAGAGCATCTGCTCAACATGCAGGGCAGTCAAAAAAGCAAAACAGGCTTAGGAACCATTAAGAAAGGGATAGATGAGAGAAAAATATCATGCCACCATGTACATCTGTGGTACGCCCCCACCTTGAATGCTGCTTGCTGGGTTGATTGTCACAGTCTCAAAAAAGATGCATTAGAAATGGAAAAGGTGAAGAAAGGGGGAGCAGAAAGGGTTTGTTATATGGAACAGCTTCCCTACAAGAGAATACTACAGTTCAGCTTAGAAACGAGACAATGACGAGGGAGGGATAGACCAGAGGAATGTGAAATCCTCCACAGTGTGGCGAGAGTGAATGCAGAAGTGTCAGTTACCCCTTTGCATTGGGCAAGCACCCGGGGTCACCTAGGAAAATTAAGAGCAGTTTTAAAACAAAGGAAGAACTTCACCCGACAAAATCAACCTGTGGATCCCCTTGCCAGGGAGATGCTGAGAAGGACAAAAATAACTGAATTATCAGATACAGGTGGACACACTTAGTTGGGGAAAAGAACGAGATGAGTTCTGGGAGGGTGAGTACCTTGATGACTATTAGCCAAGATGTAACCCCTTACTCTGGGGGTCCCTAACCTTTTGAGCACCAGGGGCTGGGATTGGCTGACCAGGGTGGATCACTTGTTAATTGCCTTATTCTGTTCATTACCTCTGAAGCGTCTGACACTGCCAGAAGACAGGATGGTGGCACTCAGAGTTCCCTCTAATTTTTCCCATTGGGGCAGAATAAATTTTGTTATGTGCAGACATGCACCACCAATAGACACATGCTGCCGGCTGTGGGCATTCTGCTAATCAGCTGGGCAGCATTTGAAACTGTTGGGTGGCTGCCCACGAGCTCAACTTCCAAGGAACACTGCTGGCACGACAGACAGACAATTGGTCTGAAGCAGTAGGACCAGTCTGATGATGTGAAAGATGCAGGTGGCACCAAGATGCTCAGAACCATGAGCCAGAGGGAAGATGCAGGGCACTGGGGTGGATGAAAATGAGGCGGGGAGAGAAGAGTAGTATCAAGGCCTTTCTGGGTGCAAAGATTCCACCAGGATCACATTCAGAAGGTATCAGAAATGTCAGGCTGGACAGGCCCTCAAGCAGTCATTGCATCCAGGGCCAGTCTAGGGTTATTTGATCAGGTCTCAGTGGAGGGATCAAATAATCCTGGACTAGGCCTGGCAAAACCTCCACTGCCAGGTATTACACAGCCTCCCCGAGAGCCTGTTCTAGACCTTCTCCCTCCCTGGAGTTGGAAGGTGTTCCTCCTATCACCTTAGTGTCCATTTTGGTGGATTACACCCGTGAGTTCTGGTCTTGCTTCCCCGGGGGCATGGCCAACTACTGATGTAGAATTCAGTGAAGTTTAAAAAAAAAAAAATCTTAAAATGAACCAAACTATTCCATAGAATCTCTATGGATAGTATTTCCATACGCCAATAGAAATATAGCAGTAGGTATATATTCTCAACCACTTTACCAGGACAGTGATAGTGACTATGAAATGCTAAGGGAGATCAGAGAGGCTATCAAAATAAAAATAATCATCAGGGTTTTCAACTATCCCCAAGTTGACCAGGTACCTGTCACCTCAGAATGGCATGCAGAGATCAAATTTCTTGATACCTTAAATGATGGCTTTTCGGAGCATCTGGTTCTGGAACTCACAAGGGGAAAAGCTATTCTTGATTTAATCCTAACTGGACCTCTTGGAAATAGTGACCACAATGTAATAAAAGATTTAACATCCCTGTGGTGGGGAAAATGCCTCAGCAGCCCAACACTGTGGCATTCAATTTCAGAAAGGGGAACTACACAAAAAAGAGGAGGATAGGTAAACAGAAATTAAAAAGGTACAGAGCCAAAAGCAAAATTCCTGCAAGCTGCATGGACACTTTTCAAAGATACCATAAGAGGCCCAACTTAAATCCATACCCCAAATTGACAAAACAACCAAAAAGTGCCACTGTGGCTTAACAACCAGGTAAAAAGCAGTAGTAGTAGTAGTAGTAGACATCCTTCGATCCCGAGGGATCATGGGTTTGCACCCCAGTTGGACTGATTCGAGCAGCGTCTTCTGTGGCTGTCCAATCCAATCCGGGAGTGGCAGTAGGCAGATGTCACTCTGGTATCACGGGCACGGATCTTCCTGAGGGCTCTCCTGTCTTCCGCTTCCTTCACCAAGGTAGTTTCATACGTAACAAGAGCTTCCTTCACTTCCTGTTTCCAGGCGTGCCTGTCTGAGGCGAGCGAATGCCAGGTGTTCACACTGATAGAGTGCTGAGGTCACGCTTGCATGGGTCCTTGTAGCGTAATTTAGGTCGCCCTTTCGGCCTCTTTCCAGATGCCAGTTTGCCGACAACGAGGTCCTTCGGTATTCGGCCATCCGTCATGAGTGAGACGTGGCCCAGCCAGCGCATACGCCTCTGTTTGAGAAGGGTGAACAGGGAGGCGGCGCCTGCCCCCTCAAACACTGCGCTATTGGGGACCTTGTGCTGCCGTGAGATACCGAGTATGCGCCTAAGGCAGCGCATGTGGAATGTGTTGAGCCGCTGCTCTTGTTTTGAGCACAAAGTTCATGTTTCACTGACGTACAGCAGTGTGCTCAAAACACAGGCTGTGCAGACCTGCACCTTGGTGTGTACAGTGAGCTTATTGTTGGCACATACTCTCTTCATCAGCCTGGAGAACGTTGTGGTGGCTTTTCCAATGTGCTTGCTGATCTCGCTGTCAAGTACACGAACTCATGGACGACTTCCAGTTCATAGTCTAGCACGCTGATAGATGGCTCGTCACCCATGTTTCGGCCCATCACCTGGGTCTCCTTTAAGCTGATTGTGAGGCCAAATTCCACGTATGCATCCGCAAAGCGAGTTATGAGTGACTGCAGTTCCTGCTGAGTGTGAGCAGCAATAGCTGCATCGTCAGCAAAAAGGAACTCCCTTAGATGCTTTGTAAGCACCCTGGTCTTCGCTGCAAGCCTCAACAGTTTGAAGAGGTTGCCGTTCGTTCTCGTGCGGAAAGAGATGACCTCTGTAGCAGTTCCGAAGGCATATTTCAGCAAAACTGCAAAGAAGATGCCGAACAGTGTTGGAGCCAGCACCCACCCCTGCTTCACTCTGCTGAGAATCTCAAAGGGTTCGGATGTGGATCCATCATATACGACGGTCCCTTCCATGCCTTCATGGAAGGCCCTAATAATGCTGAGCAGAGTTGGGGGACAGCCGATCTTAGCCAGAATTGCGAACAGACCTTTTCTGCTGACTAGGTCAAATGCCTCGGTCAGGTCGATGAAGGCAACATACAGAAGTTTGTTCTGCTCCCTGCACTTTTCTTGTAGTTGCTTAACAGAGAAAACCATGTCTATGGTGGACCGTTCAGCTCTGAACCCACACTGAGACTCAGGGTAGACTCTCTCCGCAAGAGCATTGAGCCTCTTCAGAACAACACTTGCAAATAGCTTCCCCACGGTACTGAGAAGGGAGATGCGGCGATAGTTGTTACAATCGCTGTTGTCACCCTTGTTCTTGTAGACAGTAACGATGTTAGCATCCCTCATAGCTTGCGGTACGCTGCCTTCTCTCCAGCATTGGCAAAGTATTCCATGAAGCTCTGAAACTAGGGTACCATTAGTGCATTTGAGGATTTCTGAGGGAATACCATCTTTCCCTGGGGCTTTTCCAGAAGAGAGTGCTTTTAGTGCATTGCTGAGTTCCTCCAAGGTGGGCTCAGCATCGAGTTCGGTCATGGCGGGCAGAGGCTTGATGGCATTCAGGACTCTCTCTGTAACTACGGTCTCTCTGGTGTACAACTGTGACTAGTGTTCCACCCAGCGTTCCATCTGCTTGGTTCTGTCCTTCAAGACCTCACCTGTGGCTGACTTAAGTGGGGCAGTCTTCCTTTGTGATGGACTGATGGCCTGCTTGATCCCATCGTACATTCCTCGCATGTTACCAGTGTCCGTGGCCTGCTGAATCTTGGAGCCAGTAATCATTGGCACACGGCCAAGCAAACTGTTGCACTTGACTCCAAGCAGACCGGGGCGCCTGCAGGTTCACCTCACTGGGAGAGGACCTATATGCAGCCAGTGCCTGTCTCTTCTTCTCAATCAGGGGCGTCAGCACTTCAGTGTGGGCTTCAAACCAATCAGCAGGCTTGACTGTCTTCTTCCCAAAGGTAGATATCGCAGTATTATAGATAGCGTCCCGTAGCTGTTCCCATCTCTTGCCGATATCAGTGTCGTCCGGGTGGGGCAAGGCCTCTTCAAGTGCTTGGACAAACTCACATACTTTTGAAGGGTCACGAGTCTTGCCAGCGTCAATGCGCGACCTCCCTTCCTTTTTGGAGCGAAATAATCTTCGCAGCTGGATGTGCACCTTACTACACATGAGCAAATCGTCAGTGTCACAGTCTGCGCTGTGGTAGCTACGTGCCACCCTGACATTACCTAAACGGCTGCGTTTGGTGAGGACGAGGTCAAGCTGGTGCCAATGTTTCGATCTTGGGTGTTGCCACAAAACTTCGTGCTGAGGTTTGACGTTGAAGAAGGTATTGGTTATGCAGAGGTCATGTTGGGAGCAGAGTTCAAGGAGGCGCTGTCCATTTTCATTCATCTTCCCTGTTCCAAACTGTCCCAGACAGGATGGCCAGCTGTGGTGGTCGCTGCCAACTCTGGCGTTGAAGTCACCAAAGATGAATAGCGGCTCATGGGAAGGTACCTCACTGATGGCAATGCTAAGCTCATCATAGAACTTCTCCTTAACTTCCTGGGCAGAAGTTAAAGTAGGCGCATAGACGCTGAAGATGTTGACCCTACCGACTGATGTTTGAAGCTGGATTTGCTGGATTTTCAGCATTCTCTCAGTTCCCACATTTGGTGGTATGACTGAGCCAACTAGGCTGTTTCTGACTGCGAAGCCAACACCGTGTTCCCTGTTCTCTTCTGGAGGCTTCCCATGCCAAAAAAAGGAAAAATCCTTCTCCCTGAGGCATCCAGAGGATGATAGCCTTGTTTCCTGGAGGGCCAGGATGTCCATCCGCAGTCTTCTCAGCTCGTTGAGAATGATTGCTGTCTTCTGGGGCTTACTAATGCTCTGTAGGTCTTCTGTAAGGCCCAGAGTCATGGTCCTTACATTCCATGTGCCCAGCCCGCAGGCTGGATTATTTTGTTGCTTGTTTGTTTTGCCTAGTATAAGGTTAACAATCCACCTGTCGGCGATTCCCTAAGCCCCACACACCCAGTGGAGCAAGTGGACTGTTGCGAGGCAGCACCTACTTGGCTGAGGGCTGCCCAGCCTAAGGCAGGCAGTAGCTGCCCAATGAGATCCGAAGACCTCTCCCACCAAAACCAGTTGTTTTGGGCAGACGGGGCTCATCAGCCTGGGAAGGCCGCCCACCTAGGAGAAGGAAACTGATTTAAAACCTCTGCTGCCTTGCGGCGATACCTAGTCATGGGAAGGCTTCGGGAGTAAACCCCAAGGAAAAAGCCGGAGATGGAGCCCCTAAGGGCAGTTTGAGGTTGTGCTCAATCTCACTCTGGCAGCTCCTGCGATGACATTGGTGCCAAGCTGTACTGGCTTTTGTCTTTCCCTTGGATTACATCAGCGGCATGGAGAGGAGGAACCTGCTGCTGGACATCAGCTGGTTCTTCAAACTTACTCGCCCAGCCCTGCACCCTGGAGAGGACACTCCAGCATCGCTTTGAGCAGTGACAACACGGGAAGCAGCAGTTACCGGTATTAAGCCACTGCACTCGACTGGCGTAGAGTGAGGTGCCAGGGGTTGCTTCCAAGGTAAAAAGCAGTGTGACACAAAAAGGCGTCATTTAAAAAGTGAAGTTCAATCCCAGTGAGGAAAACAGAAATGAGCATAAACTCTATCAAGTGTAAAAACATAAGAAAAGCCACAAAAGGAGTTTGAAGAATGGCTAGCTAAAGACTAAAAGTGTTTTTTTAAGTACATTAGAAGCAGGAACCCTGCAAAACCATCAGTGGGGCCAATTGATGATCATGATGCTAAGGAGGCACTCAAAGATAAGGCCATTGCAAAGAAACTAAATGAATTCTTTGCTTCAGTCTTCACAGCTGAGGATGTTAAGGAGATGCCCAAACCTGAGATATTATTTTCAGGTGACAAATCTGAGGAATTATCCCAGATCGAGGTGTCACTAAAGGTGGTTTTGGAATCAACTGATAAACTTAATAGTAACAAGTCACCGGGACCAAACGGCTTTCAACCAAGAGTTCTAAAAGAACTCAGATGTGAATTTGCAAAGCTATTAGCGGGTTTATAACCTATCCTCTAAATCAGCTTCTGTACCTGATGACCGGAAGATAGCTCACGTGATGCCAATATTTTAAAAATGCTCTAGAGTTTATCCTGGCTATTACAGACCAATAAGTTTAACATCCATACCAGGCAAATTAGTTGAAACTACAGTAACGAATAAATTGTCAGACACATACATAACAATTTGTTAGGCAAAAGGCAACATGGTAAGAGAAATTATGCTTTGCTAATGGATTAGATTTCTTTGAGGGGGGTCAATAAGCATGTGGGACAAGGGGTACCCAATGGATATAATGTCCTTATATTTCCAGAAAGTCTTTGATAAGGTACCTTACCAAGGCTCTTAAGTAAAGTAAGTTGTCATGGGATAAGAGGGAAGGGCCTCTCATGGATTGAGAGCTGGTTAAAAGACAGGAAACAAAGGGTAGGAATAAATGGTAAATTTTCCGAATGGAGAGTGGTAACTAGGGGTGTCCTTAAGCGCCTGTGCTGGGGCCAGTCTCATTCAACCTGTTTGTAAATGATGTGGTGAAAGGGTTAAACAGTGAGGGGGCAAAATTTGCTGATGATAGTAAATTGCTTAAGATAATTAGCAAAAGCAGACTGATGAGCTTCCAAAAGATCTCACAAAAGAGCAAATGAATATTAATGTTGATAAATGTAAAGTAATGCACATTAGAAAAATCCCAACTGTACTTACAAAATGATCGGGGCTAATTTAGCTATAGCTACTCAAGACAGAGTTGGAGCATTGTGTCCCGTTCTGGGCATCACATTTCAAGAAAGATGTGAAGAAACTGGAAAGGCTGCACAAAAGAGCAGCAACCGTTATCAAAAGTCTACAGAGCATGACCTATGAAGAAAGGCTGAAAAAACTGGGCTTGTTTAGTTTGGAAAAAAGATTGAGGGGGAGCATGATAGCGGTTTTCAGGTATCTAAAAGGGAGTCATAAGGAGGAGGGACAAAACTTGCTCTTCTTGGCCTCTGAGGATAGAGCAAGAGGCAATGGGCTTAAACTGCAGCAAGGTCAGCTTAGGTTGGCCATTAGGAAAAAGTTCCTAACTGTCAGGGTGGTCAAACACTGGAATAAATTGCCTAGGGAGGTTGTGGAATCTCCATCTGGGGAGATATTTAAGAGCAGGTTAGATAAATGCCTAACAGGGATGTCCTGGGCAGGACTCTATGACCTCTCAAGGTCCCTTCCAGTCCTAGTATTCTATAATCTTGGAGTTGTTGTGTATAGTTCTCTGAAAGCATCCACCCAATATGCAGCAGCAGCAGCAGTCAAAAAAGCAATCAGAATGTTAGGAATCATTTAAAAAGGGACAGCAAATAAGACAGAATATCTTAGTGCCTCTATAAATCCATATCTGAGCACTGCGTATAGATGTGCTCACCTCATCTCTAAAGATATTGACGGTGGAAAAGGTCTAAAAAGGGCAATAAAAATGATCAGGCATTTGGAATGGCTCCTATATGAAGAGAAACTAGAAAGACAGATTTTTCATCTTAGAAAAGAGGAGACTAAGGGGGGATATGATAGAAGTCTATAAAGTCACGACTGGTATGGGAAAAGTGAACAAAGTGATGTACTTGTTCCCATAAAACATAAGAATTAGGGGTCACAAATTAAGTTAATGATTAGCAGGTTTCAAAATGACAAGGGATTTTTCTTCATGCAGGACACGGTCGGCCTGTGGAACTCCTGGCCAGAGGATGTTGTGAAGGCCAGGACGTTAACAGGGTTGAAAAAAAGAGCTCGATAAATTCATGGAGGTTGGATCCATCAATGGCTGTTAGCCAGGCTGGGCAGGCACAGGTCCCTAGCCTCTGTTGGGAGCTGGGAATGGGGCAATCACTGGATGGTTACTTGTTCGGTTCACTCCCTCTGAGGCACACGGCATTGGCCACTGGTGGCAGACAGGATCCTGGGCTGGATGGACCTTTGGTCTGACCCAGTCTGTCCATTCCTATGTGTAAGATGCAGTGCTACCATGCTGAGAGTCTGCAGCTGGCTCAGAGAGGCACAAACTGCCTTGACTCATCTCAGCGAGGTGCAGACCAGGTTGCTGGATGCTGGTGACTTTAATCGCAGTTCTGTCGTGGGAAGGATCATTTAGCAAAATCCTTCAAATCCTTGGGGATCTCCTCCCTCCCAGTTCTTACCTTCTTCCCTACCCGCTTGGTCCTGGGGCCTGTAGGGACTGAGACAAGGATTGGCCCAGGGTGCAGCTCCGCCAGCCAAAGCAAACAAGCCAAAGCAAACAAGCCAAAGCAGGGGAGGGAATGAATCAGGCAGAGTTTTCAATTATCTTTCAATCTGTATCTTACACTGCTTTGCAGTTGGCTAAATGCTCAGAGCAGAGCTTGCATCAACAGCCCAGATGCCAGTCTGCTGGCACACAGGCATGACAGGGTTGTTTATGGTCCAGGACACCTGGAGGGAGATGCCTATGAGCGCATTGGTAGCATGCAAACTGATCATGTCACCTCTAATAACTGCAGGTAGGTCTTTTTCTCCAAAGGATTCACACGCTGCAGTGGCTGTCAGAGGGACAATGGGCTTGTGGTTGAAGTGCTGGATCACATCCATTCCCAGTTCTGCCTCACACTTCCAGAGCAAGTCAGGTCACTTGGTGCCTCAGTTTTCCCCATCTGTAAAATGGGGGTCATCCCACCTGCCTCCAAGGGGTGTTGAGGCTCCATATATATCTATAAAGTATGAGCTCAGATCCTATATAAGTATGAGCTCTGTTGGCTTCATGGATAATCACTTGTCTTAGGAACAGCAAGACTAGATCAGACCTGAGGCCCAGCTTGGCCAGTAACCTGTCGGCAACATCATTTAGTACCTGATGGTTCAGAGGGAGCATGAGGACCCCGCAGAAGCGCATCTGCTCTCCCCACCCCCGACATTAGAGAGCAGATGAGACCAAATAATCAGAAATTGACTTACACCCCTAGAAACTGGAGGTTCAATATCTCTGCCAGCCTTTGGGTTAGCAGGAATTCCTACAACTCTGGCCATTCTCATTAGTCACATAAATTATTCAGGCTCTTCGCTCTTGCTTGCTTCCCAGCCTGAGTACAATCATGTGGCAGAGAGTTCCCCAGACTAATAATGCATTGTGGGTTTTGAACTTCCCACCTTTATTTTCACTTAAATGTCCCCTGCCCTTTATTACAAGGCAGGAGGAAAAGCAGCTTCAAAATACTGTCCCTCTCCCAGTCCTTAAGTCAAAGGAATCAGCTCCCCTTTGATTCATCTTTCTAAAGTAACAAGCCCAATCTCTTCCTTCTTGCTATTGGGAGCTATCCCGGGGCCTTGATCGTTCCCACTACAGTATGATGAAGGCTTAAGTCCATGCAGTACAGACCTAGTCTGAGGCCTAGCTAACAAATGGACAAAGCTTTGCTCCATGTTTGCAAAGGTAAGCTGTGAGCAAGAGGCAGGCCCCAGACAACAGAATTTGGCACGGACGGGGCTGAGTGTGCAAAACACGAAAAGGTAATCAGCCCAGGTGCAGAACAAGAATCAATGCGGGTCATAAGTTGAACTCACAAGGTGCCGCCAGCTCATTAAGAGAGATCTTAGTACCCAATCCTCACAGACAGACCCAGGTTCTAAAAGGACAGTCTGATAGATAGAGAGGATCTAATCAAACCACGAGGTACAGGGTGACGGGTGGTAACCTGACAATGCAGCAGACAGTAACCGGATGCATCAGCAGTGAAGTGTGATTTATTTGTACCCGTATATAAAGTGGTGTCTTGCGGAGACAGTCTTTGTATGACCCAGGGAGCAGTGGAAATTTGCCACTGACTGAGTCACTCCATTGTAGCAAATACGTATGCACAGTGGTTCAATAGTCAACTGACAACTGTTATTGTCCTTAGCTTTACAATAAGCCTGCCTGGCACCTTTGAGCGTCATCTGGTCTGTGGTCTTTGGGGCCCTCTTGGGGTCTACAGTGATCATTGGGTCCATACCATTGACCGCCCTTACTCCTGGCAAGTCAACCCCGATAGTTTGATTTCATCCATCTCTACTAGGCTCCCGAAATCAAACCCAGTAGTGAACACACACCCTAATTCTGCAATATTTTTTTTGGAATGGGGTGACCAGTGCTGTGCAAAACATGTACCAAGTGATTTCTCCATTAGGGTTGCCTGCCATCCTGCAACCTGCAGGACAGTGCTGAATTTCCATGACAAGTCCTGTGTTCCAAATTTATGCAAAAATATCCTGCAGCAGCATTTTTATGTAAATGCAGGACTTGCCATGGAAATTCCCAGCCCCACCCGAGATTCCCACAGCTGGGGCTGCTCCTGGGGCTCTGTGCCCCAGACAGCTCCCAGACACGGAATCCCAGTCAGGAGGGCATGGGGGCCCTGGCAGTCCTATGGCTGGGGCACAGAGCCCTGCTAGCAGCTCCAGCTGCTGAAACTCTGGCCAGGGGTTGGGGGCTGTGAGCCGTGAGCCAAGAGGAACCCTGGCAGCCCTGCAGCTGGGACCCGGATGGGGTACAGAGCCCCGCTGTCAGCCACAGCTGTGGGAACCCTGGCAGCCCTGCGACTAGGATCCAGCTGGGGTTCAGGATGTCCCCGCCTGGCAGCACCTTCCCAGCCACAGGGCTGCTGGGGTCCTGCAGGTGGGGATGCCTGTCCCACAAACCCTCCCCAAAAAACTGGCAACCCTATTCTCTATCCGCTCCAAAACTGCCTTGCTGCTCCAATACCCGCCGCACTGGCCAAGTTTTCAAAAAGCCTTTGACACCAATCCAGTTACCCGAGCTGCACTAAAAGTGACAACCGTTTAAACAAACAGACCCATTTCGCCCCCAGTGCTGTAGGTCTTCACAGCGAGGAAATGCACATGGAGTTTTTAAAAAAACAGCTTGACAATACAAATTCACATAGGGTGGACAAAAAAACTGCACACGCAGCCTGCTGTCCAGGATCGCACCTTTAAGAGACCTGGCAATGGAGCGCACCAGGAAGTGAACTGGTTGCAAGCAAGTGAGCCACAGATGTGTGTAAAGATTTGTTTGTTTGCGTTAGCTGCCTCCATGCGTGATATCAAACAGGATGGCAGAGCGAGGGCCAACTGGTGATTGCTATCCTAACTTGCTCAAAGGGGAAGAAAAGCCAAGTTAAATCAATTTCCTTCAACTTTTCCAGGAAAGGGACTGCCTGGCCCGAGAGCAATCCTGGGGATTTTCCAGACAAACATTGCAGAGGCTTGAAAAGCACAGGGCCAGGCATGTGATAATGGCAGCATCCTTAGTGAACCCAGAATGGCCCCAGAAATCCCACTTGTAAATTAGGCCTTCCCCAAGAATCACAAGAGCTGCTCCCTGCAGCACAGCGCATCCTAATGCCTCCCTTAGGGCTCTGGGTCAGGAAAGAGCACCCCTTACTGCCCCACCCCTGCAGCCCAGCACCCCCAGCGCTGCAGTGGGGTCAGCACTGTCAGGGGAGCATGCCCCCTACTGTCCCCGCTTCTCCCTGCAGCCCAGTGCCCTACTAGAGTCAGCACTGTCAGGGGATAGCGCCCCCTGCTCCCCCACCTTCTCCCCACAGCCCAGGGCCCCCTAGTGCTGCACTGAGGTCAGCGCTGTTGGGGAGAGCACCCCCTACTGGCCCCACTTTCTCCCCACAGCCCAGTACCCCCTGGCACTGCACTGGGGTATAAAAGTCCACAAGTCCCCACCCCACCTCTTGCAGCCTGATATTCGGGCAAATGCTGGAATCGCTCACCTGCACCAAGGGTGTCCCACCGGAAATAGGGATCCAGCTCAGGTCCCTCTGGGTTCCAGCAGCCTGTGGGCAGTGTGGTTGTGCTCACCCAGGCCAGGACGGACAGGAGGGCACGTTGCTCCCCTGAATCCAGCACTCCCACTGCAGCTGCTCCAGGAGTTTGCTCAGGAACTGAGGAACGGGCTGCTCCTGGTGGCTCTCGCAGGGGTGGCATGGCTGGGCCGTCTGGCAGCTCTTGGCTTCCAGCTTGCGCTTCTCCAGCAGGCTCAGGTGCCTGATCAGCAAGGAGAGGCTCTCGATGTGCTCCCTGTGCTCCCACCAGATAACCCGCAGCTCGGTGTGGAAGCAGTTCAGGTTCTCCACCGTGCAGACCTGCTGGGACAGCAGCACACCATGGGAAGGGTCCATCCCAGGCCCCCCTGCATCTTCCCAGGGAGCCCAGCAGCAGGGGAACAGGGCTCACCCACCCCAGGAACCAGTCACAACACAGGCGCTCCCAATCCCAGCCCAGCAACTTGCTTAAATAGCCATGGCCCGGGCGCTCGCCGTGGGAACCAGGGTCTGTTCAGCCCTGTGGACCTTCCACCGTCCTCCAGCCAGACACCCAAAATCAGATCAACTGGGCCTTGACTGCTATCTCTTCCATGTCCAGGCTTGTCCTAACCCGCCCTGGCTAGAATTCTGGACTTGGACACCTGGGTTCTTTCCCCAACTACCATTGGCCAGCTGGGTGACCTTGGGAAAATCCATGCCTCCGTTTTCCCCTCCAACCCTTTTGCTATATAGGACATAAGCTCTCTGAGCTCAGAGACTATATCCATACTTATATAGGGTCACCAAGAACTTCACAGACCTGAGCATAGTTATTCTCACAACCTCTGTGAAACAGGGCTATGTTGCATGGGAAGAGATGGTGATTTCCTGCAGGAAATATTTTGAATTATGTTTATGTATCTGAGGGGACCTATAACGGGCGGGACTCCCCACCATGGCACCTCCTGCTGGTCACATAGGAATTAACTCTTCCAGACTCCAAAGTGCCCCCTTCTGAATCATAGAATTCCAGGGCTGGAAGGGAACCTGCAGAGATCATCTAATCCAACCCCTGCCCAACGCAGGACCACCCCCAACGAAGTCATCACTCCCACAGTTGCTAATCTGTTTGTTCTCCATCTTATACCAGAGCCCTTCCGTCAAGGAACTGCCCTACCACAGTGCCCCACACCCTCGGGTGCTTTCCTCCTAGGGAACCCCAAGCCTGCCTAGCCACCTGGCCTCAGTCCTCATCTAGATCCTCACCTCTGGGCCAAACGTCAGTCTGAAATAGGCACCTTGGCCAGCCATCTCTTTTATACAGCCCTCTTGGGCTCTGATTGGCTGCCACAATCCTTCCCCTGATTGGTTCCCAGGACAGCCCTCTTCCAGGGCTGTTTTTAACCCATCTCTATCAGTGCTGGGCAACTGCCCTGTCACAGGACCATGCTAATTAAAATGCAAATGTCTCTGCAGTCCCATAGGATCATAGGTGGCATCTCGAGGCGGGAGACAGGAACCGAGGCTGGTGTACACTAGAACATTAGATCCGCCCAAATACATTGGGATGCTATTCGATTTGTGAGATGACCATACAAAACATTGTTGCAACCACTATTCTACGTATGCACCAAACCTTGTGCAAAGTGGGCCGAGGGAGATGCCTGCGAGAAAGCTTATGAGTCACCGATTCTCTTAAGGCAGCTCCTATGCAGGTATCATTTTTTGTATTTGAAGCTATAAATATTGGCTCTGTGCTCGCAGTTGAAGTGGTTGCCTCTAAGAGGACAGCAGGAGATTTGGCCAACCTACTGTGAAAGGGTTACAAGTCAAGGACATCAGAGGACTTGGCAGACAATGGACCTTACAGGATGTCAGTTTGCATCCGAGGATCTTTGCTGTTACTATGACCGCTCAGACCAGCGCGTAAGCCATGGCTGCTGCCGACAAAGGACTGAGTCATCTGTGGACAGGTGGCTTGTTCACATGAGAAACTCCCTCTTGGGCACGTGTTCACAGAGCGAGAACAATGCAGTTCCTTCCACGTGGGCCCTGAGGGTCCTCCATCTTTGTCTTCACTCCAGCTCATTGCTTACAGCTGAGGAGCTGGGAGAATGGAGCGGGTGCCCTTGGTGGAGGGGGAGTACAGGTGCTCTTCTTCTGAACACTGTTGTCCCCTTTTTACAGGTGGGGAAACTGAGGCACATGTTGGCAGTGCTGGGAATTGAACCCAGGTGTCCTGGGTAAGAGCCCCTGGGCCATCCCTCCTCTTACTCCATAGCCGTGCAGCATCCAGCTCAGCAGGGGTCTGGGTGCCACCCTAATCTAACCCGCCCATGCTTTCTAAACCCATCCAAGAGCCTCATCAGGGTGACCTGTGCCACTGGCAAGCCATCGATCCCTGTGATACGGGGACAGATCAGAACCAGAGTCCTGGAGAAGAAAGGCCTCATGTCCCACTGCCCCGTGACCTGGGACCTGTGTCAGAAGCATGACTGTCATTCTTCGTACCGCCAAGCCGCACTCGCTGCCAGAAATTCACCTCCTTGAACAGAGCTACCCCCTGCTGGGTTGGACCCCTTACCCCAGGTAATGCGGTTCAGGGGTTCTCAAGCTCTGCACCCCGTCTGCAGGCAGGGCTCTCGCTCAGCAGGAGAACAGCGGGTTTATTAGCTGACAGGACACAGCATCGTGCAGAAGGTCAGTGCAGCAGGCAGGGACAGTCAGTCCAATCCATGTTGGGGAGAGGAGGCCCCAAGGGGCCCCCCAAACCGGGGCCTTGCCCCTTCCTTTGTCTCTTTCTCTTCCAGCCCAGACTCACTGCTTCCCAACTCCCAGTGCCAATTCAAACCCCTCAGGCTTCACCTCCTCCTTTGTCAGCAGCCCAGAGGGGTCACCTGGTCGCCCAGGTTACCCTCAGCAGGAGCCCCACACACCCTGTGAGCCACATCCCCCCCACTACATCACACCCCATGCGTGGATGGCTTCAAGGGGTCCACTGGAGAGGATACGTACTGTGATATCTTCCGGCGTGTACAGCATCCCATCCACGGTGTCTCCCTGGAAGAGATCGGCAGCACAGGTTAGGGTGTGAGGTGTTGCCTGGAACTGGGCCAGCGTCTAAGCTTAGGGAGGCCCTAATGACCCACCAGGGTTTGGCAGAAAGCAGCACGTTTATTACACCGATAACTAAGCTCAAGAAAAGGATAGGAAGGGGGTCCCACATTCACATAATCATGCTCCCAGGACAGGCCCAGGACTGGAGATATCTGGACTCACCTAGGACAGGCCATGGACCACTGGCCAGACAGTCTGGGAGAAGGGCCTTCTGGGGACGTGCCGTCTTATGACGGCGCTCCCCAGGATCCTGCCTCCTTCCCCTTTTAAGGACCTGCTCCTTCTGGCCTATGGCTACAGATGACTTGGTCTTGTCTGGAGGCTCAAATCCCACCCCAGGCAGTGTCCATGCCTGGGGCATGTAACTGTGGCCTGATCAGGGTCCAGAGGCTTTGGCTACCTGGGAGCTGCTCAGCTGGCCCATTCATTGCAATACACATTCCAGGAGAGAGAGGAAGCCATCTCACAGGCATTCAATGAGGTCAGGAGGAGAGGGGTGTGACAGGCTCGTTAGACATACAGAGCACCGCTGCTCCTCCAGCATGAAGCTCATTGGAAGGACAGCCGGGGGAAGCTGATTCGAAAGCACAGTAGTTAGTCCAGAAGAGAATCCCCTCTTATCTGCTACTGTAGCCGCTCTGGTCAATTTCCCGGGGTAGACAAGGCAGCCAGCCCTTCCTTCTGGTTACACCTCTGCCGCAGGATCACCAACCCATTATACAGCTCGGTCTAACCGAGGCTGTTCCCTGCATGGAGGAATGGGCCCAACACTTTGCACCTCTCGGTCCCCTGACATTTCAGACTCAGGGCCTTTGACAGTCTGTGATTAAATGAGCCCTGGAAAGCCACCAGCTGCCCCCATAGCAGGGCTAGATGGTGAATCCTGGTTTACAGGTGGGGAAACTGAGGCACAGGGCAAAGCTGTGACTTGTCCTAGCATAACCCAGAGGCACTCAGCCCACTGACCAGGCAGAGTGAAGTCTGCTCTGCAGCCTGAGCGGAGAACCTGTTGGCTTTTAGCTCCCATGGGAGAGGAGACTCCTTCTTTCTCTGTAAGTGGTCTAAGCCCCACTACATGGGACTGTGACCCACACCTAGTAGGTTTTGGGAGGGTTACACAAGGTGGAAAGAGGAGCTGGTGCCAAAGCTGGTGTAGTGAAGCTGAGAGCCTGGGGTCCAGGCCCAGCTGTAGGAGGGGCATGGGGTCTAGTGGTTAAAGCAAGAGGCCAGGAGCCAGTCTGCCTGGTTGTGTTCCCAGCTCTGGGAGGAGACCTGCAGAGAAGGTGAGCTGCCAGGTGGCTGGGAAGCTGGGTTCAGCCCTGGCTGCAACACGGTAACCCGTCCTGTGCCAGCATGTCTTGGCTGCGCCCAGGATGTGCATCACATTCCATGCCCTTGCCCTGCTTGGCCCCCCCTCCTGGCAGAGGGGCCCCTGATGCTTCCTGTTAGCAATGGCTCCAGGACGCCAGCCACCCTGGCGCACAGGCAGGGGGCAGGCTCCGCCCTTCCCCCAACCCCTTCCCCCCACCCCCACACCCCACCCCACTCACCAGCAGCTTGGTGATGTTCTGCAGGATCCTGATGGCCTCCCTGCCGCAGACCCGGGTCCTGCCCGCTGAGAGGCACGTCAGCAAAGTGACCCAGAGAAGGGCGTGGAGGCCCCACATGGGGGGAGGCAGGCTGGCCTTGGGAGCTGACCCTGGTTTGCTGAAGACCATGTCGGCATCCGCCGCTTCAGAGTCCAAGACGCAGCAGCAGCTGGAGAGCCCGTGAGAGCCCGGTGAGTTCCTGGGGTCCTCTGCAAAGCTGGCAAGGGTGGCACAGCCTCAGGGACTGCATGCCCCCCCCGACCCTGCCTACTCACTCCCTCAGTGCTAGGGACCTGCCCGAGTCCAGGGGATGCTACAAGGAGACAGACCCTGCCAGAGGGGCAAGGTGGGGCTCAGCGGTGGAATGCCCGTCTGCAGGACGGCCTCAGAACATTCGCCAAGATGGCTCCATCTGTCCACCCTGCACCCATCCCTAGCCCTGCCTGGCCAGCCTCATCCCTGCATCCGGCCCTGGCCCTGGCCAGCTCTCCCCATCCCACCTACCTGTGTGGGTATACACCCCCGCCTTCATCCAGACGTCCATCCACGTCCACCCTTTGGTCTCACTGTCCTCGCACACACCCTTCTCCCACTCCACCTGTCCATTTCTATTCCCACACACCCCACCTGCCTGTCCATGCCCACGCACAGCCATCTACCGATCTATCTACCTACCTATCCCGCCCCATGCACCCCGTCTTCTCTCTCCCCATCCACCTATCCCTCTCCAGGAACACCCCTCTCTAGCCATCCAGCCCATACCTATCTGTCCACCAACTCCCATACATCTCTATCTAGACATCCCTGCACAGGCCATCTTGCACCATGCAAGCTGTGTGTAATCTGTCCTACCAGCTGCATCCAAGGTATCTCTCCCCATACACACCCATTGTGCTTTCTGTCCATAAACAGGCTCCATCATCCATCTCTCTCCTCATCCATCCATCCATCCACCCACATCCCCATCCATCCATCTCTCTCTCCCCAGCCACCCATACATCCATACCCATCTCTCTCTTCATCCATCCATCCATCCCTCTCTCTCTCTCCCCACCTCCCTCTCCCCAGCCGTCCATACACCCACACCCATCTCTCTCTTCATCCATCCATCCACCCACATCCCCATCCATTCATATGCAAACCTGTCTCTCTCGTTCTCCATCCACTCACCCATCTGACCTAGGAGGAAAGGTTAAAACCCCTGCACATCTTTAGCCTTGAGAAAAGCAGACTCGGGGGGGTGGGGTGTCTGAGACGTGGTTTCATATATGTTACAGGCTATTATAACAAGGCTGGGGATTAATTGTTCTCCATGTCTGCTGGAGGTTGAACAAGGACCCCCGGGCTTCATCTGCAGCAAGGCATATGGTGGTCAAATAGCAGAGCACAGCTGGTCACTTTCCAGGGAGTGAAGCTCTGCCCCAGGCTTGCAATCCCCGCACTGGAGGATTTACAGAGCAGGCTGGACACACACACCTCCGGGATGCTCTGGGTTTCTGCGTCCTGCCTCAGTGTAGGGGGCTGGGCTCCATGACTTCACAAGGCCCCACCCAGCCCCACCTCTCCAAGGAGCTTGGACATCTGTCAGGCAGCAATCAGGCCCCGGGTCCATATGGCTGCACAGGCTACCCGGCAAACCCAGGCCGGTCAATGCAGGAGCAACACTGAATGGCTAGAGCAGGCGGCTCAGGAGCAGAGCTCACCAGCTCCTCCCGCCAGAGCCCTGGGCCAGCAACAGCTGCAGGCACACACCAACTGGGGGAGAGGGACTCAGGGAGCTCAGACTTCGGGAAGGGGTCAGCCAGCAGGCAGAGACGCTCCCAGGCGTGCAGTGCGAGACCGGAGTCGGCAGGGCCGCTCGGCAGGGTCTGGCCAGGCAGCCTGCAGTCGGCACTGGGAAAGGTGGCTGGGTTCGGCCTGTATCTTTGGCTCTCCCACACCAAGAGCCAATCTGAGCAGGAGCGGGGAGGGGAAAGTGGGAGCGACAGGCCAGAGAAGGCATTGGAGTGAGTCAACTAGCTGCAGCAGCTGGACATAGTTACATGAAGGCACTGGCTAATTACCAGACTGCAAAAATCTCTGTCCTTCCTTGCACCCTCCCTCTCCATGCGCACAGCTGTATCCATCCTTCCAATCCCTCCCACAATGCACCCTCCCTCCAGCTCCACCTGCACCGCTCATCCCCTCCCTCCAATCCCTCCAGCACCGCTCAATCCCTCCCTCCAATCCCTCCTGCACCACTCCATCCCTCCCTCTGATCCCTCCTGCACCACTCCACCCCTCCCGCACCACTCCATCCCTCCCTCTGATCCCTCCTGCACCACTCCACCCCTCCCCGCTCCACCCCCCCTCCAATCCCTCCTGCATCACTCCATCCCTCCTATCCCTCCCTCCGATCCCTCCTGCACCGCTCCATCCCGCACCACTCCATTCCTCCCTCCGATCCCTCCTGCACCGCTCCATCCCTCCATCCCGCACCACTCCAGCCCGCCCTCCAATCCCTCCTGCACCGCTCCACCCCTCCCTCCCATCCCTCCTGCACCGCTCCACCCCTCCATCCTGCACCGCTCCACCCCTCCCTCCAATCCCTCCTGCACCGCTCCACCCCTCCATCCTGCACTGCTCCACCCCTCCCTCCGATCCCTCCTGCACCGTTCCATCCCTCCCTCCGATCCCTCCTGCACCGCTCCATCCCTCCTGCACTGCTCCATCCCTCCCTCCGATCCCTCCTGCACCGTTCCATCCCTCCCCGCTCCATCCCTCCCTCCGATCCCTCCTGCACCGCTCCATCCCTCCCCGCTCCACCCCTCCCTCTGATCCCTCCTGCACCGCTCCATCCCTCCCTCCGATCCCTCCTGCACCGTTCCATCCCTCCCCGCTCCATCCCTCCCTCCGATCTCTCCTGCACCGCTCCATCCCTCCCCGCTCCACCCCTCCCTCCGATCCCTCCTGCACCGCTCCATCCCTCCCTCCGATCCCTCCTGCACCGCTCCATCCCTCCATCCCGCACCACTCCACCCCTCCCTCCGATCTCTCCTGCACCACTCCACCCCTCCATCCTGCACTGCTCCATCCCTCCCTCCGATCCCTCCTGCACCGCTCCATCCCTCCATCCTGCACTGCTCCATCCCTCCCTCCAATCCCTCCTGCACTGCTCCACCCCTCCCTCCAATCCCTCCTGCACCACTCCAGCCCTCCCCGCTCCACCCCTCCCTCCAATCCCTCCTGCACTGCTCCATCCCTCCCCGCTCCACCCCTCCCTCCAATCCCTCCTGCACTGCTCCATCCCTCCCCGCTCCACCCCTCCCTCCAATCCCCCCTGCATCACTCCATCCCTCCCTCCAATCCCTCCTGCACTGCTCCATCCCTCCCTCCAATCCCTCCTGCACTGCTCCATCCCTCCCTCCAATCCCTCCTGCACCACTCCAGCCCTCCCCGCTCCACCCCTCCCTCCAATCCCTCCTGCACTGCTCCATCCCTCCCCGCTCCACCCCTCCCTCCAATCCCCCCTGCACTGCTCCATCCCTCCCCGCTCCACCCCTCCCTCCAATCCCCCCTGCATCACTCCATCCCTCCCTCCAATCCCTCCTGCACCGCTCCATCCCTCCCGCATCACTCCGTCCCTCCCTCCAATCCCTCCTGCACCGCTCCATCCCGCACCCCTCCCTCCAATCCCTCCTGCACCGCTCCATCCTGCACCACTCCACCCCTCCCTCCAATCCCTCCTGCACCGCTCCACCCCTCCACCCCCACCCACACTGCTCCCTCCCTCCAACCCCATTCACACTGCTGTATCCATTCATTCAAACACATCCACACTGCTTCATACCTGCCCATTCCCACCACTCCATCCATCCACCCCCATACATCCCTCTGTCTATTCACTCACCACAGCCTCCTCTTTTATCCTTCCTCTGTCTGTCCACCCTTCTGTCCATGTATCCTCTGACACACCCACCTCTCTGTGAAGGCCCTGAAACACACCCATCTACCCACCCACCCACCCCACAGCTCTGTCTGTCCCTGTACCCCCCTCCAGCTAGACCGCTGCACATCGCTCTGCCTGGTTCTGTCCCTCCCCATCCATTGCTATCCCCCTCCCCGCATACCGACAGCTCACACTGCTTCAGTCCCTGTAAAGACCCGTCTACCAATCTGCCTCCATGCACACTCTATTTCCACCCCTCTTCCCACCCACACATGGATATATCCATCCATCCTTCTGTCCCCACCTGCCCTGCTTCTCTTTATGTCCCTCCAGCCCCAGTCACCTGCTCTAGCTCTCCAACCTCTCTAACAGCACATGCAGAAACTCTGACAACTCTCCCAGTGCTGGAGAGGGCCTGTGATCTAACAGTGGGACACCAGCAGCCCAGATTCCTGGGTTCTCTTCTGCCTGCGCCACTGGGGGTGGGGGTTGTGGGGCTCAGTCAGTAACTGATCGCGGAGCTGTTGGTGAAAGAAGCCAGAGGAATGTGAAGGAAACAGCAAACAAACTACGTGGTTCATGATGGCACTGTTGGCTCTGCTAATGCTGGGGTGTATGGCCAGGGCTCCAGGCCCCTAGGCTCACCCCTGACAAATAGCCGCCTGGGGAACTGAATTGCTCTGTAATCCAGATTTGCCCCACACTAGTCCAGTGGTGCTGAGGCAAAGGATGCAAAGTGCTTTGCCACCTCATACCGGTCCCTTCTCCCAGCCGCTGCTTTGGTCAGATTTCTCTTCCCCATTTGCTGTCTGCCTGCAGCCCTCTGGCCCAGCACTAGCACTGTGGGGATGGGATCCCTGCATTAACAGCTGCTGCACTGCACCCCAGCAATGGCTGCAGCTCAGCAATAAGCAGAGACTCCCCTGCTGTATAATGCTGCCACACCTGACAGCATAGGTGGCTGCATTTTAGTGCTGAAGGAGAGATGTTGAGGTAAACAGTTGCCATGCTGCTCCCCAGAGATGGCTGCACATCAGTGCTGGGTGGATGATTTCTGTATTTACAGCTGCGGTGCCCCAGAGCTGGTTACATTTCTGTGCAAAGGGAGCAAACCTGATATAAACAGGTGCTCTGTTCTTCCCCAGAGATGGCTGCATGTCCGGGTTTGGAGAGTGATCCCTGTATAAACAGTTGCACCTCTTCTCAGTGGCAGCTACATTTCATGGCTGGTTCTTTCACTAGCAATATCTGTGCTCACCTGCAGAAGTGACTGCATCTCAGTGCTGGATGAGAGAGCCCGGTATAAACAGCTGCTGCACCCCAACCCCAGGAGTAGCCGCATCTTAGCCCTGGCTGCAGTGAATCTTCTGTGCATAGTTTGCAAAGCTCATTGACCGACAGTGCTACGGCTGCTGTTGGGTGACCTGCCCACGCCTCCCAGCCATGGAGCAGGGAGGGGCAGGGCTGGTGGATCTCCAGGGCCAAAGCCACCCACCTCCGCCCTGCTCCAGCCCCCAGCATGGCCTGCAGAACCCAGCTGGCTGCTACTCACCGGTGCCCTCAGCTGGAGACCTTGAACATCCCCTTCCTGTGCCGCAATAGGAAACAGGCTGAAACTTGCGCTCCAGAGCTGAGCCCCCTTTCCCAGCTATGAACCCCGCAGTGGGCTCTGAGCTCCTTTGCCCGCAGGTGTCAGGCAGGACCACTCAGAGGACCAGGTCCTGCAGGGCAGGTGGATGTTAAAGGGCCAGCGCTGTCTCGCGGCTGGGGCGTGCACACAGCTGAGCAAAAAGCACTTACACTGTCCCCCCTGGGACACGCAGGCGGCTGCGGGCTCTGTCTCGGGTCTGTTTCTTCCGCCGGCTTCTTGCGCTGCTGGGCGGAGCAGTGACTTGGAGCCAAGCCAGGAGATGTGGGGTCGGGGGGTGGGGGGCGCTTTCCTTCATGCGCCTCTCCGGCTCAGCACTAGGGAAGGCCTGGACTCACCTCACCCTCTCGCCCTGTCCCGCTGAGCTTGCCCAGGAAGGGCTGCCAGAGCGCACAGCCCGCCCCCTACAAAGTCCAAGGCGGTGCCAGAGGCTGGAGGGAGGCGCGGCTACGTTCCTGGGAGTGGGGGGGGGGGGGCCCTGTTACGACCCGCCCTGGAGAAATGCAAACACTTGCTGCCCTCAGTTCCTAGGCTAAGTGGCCTTCTCCCCGGGGGAAACTGAGGCACGGCAAAGCAACCCTGGCTGGCAAGGCAATGGCACAGCTGGGGAAGGAACCCAGGAGTCCCGGCGCCCAAATTCCCGCTGCCATGAACCCCTCTCAGGGCCTGAGGCAGAACGGAGGAGGCCTGCCCCGACTCCTCCGACCACGCTGCCGTCTCCGATGCAGGGCTGCTCCTTGCCCAGGCCAGGCCAGGCTTTATCCTGCACTCAGGTATGCCTGGGGCTGGTTGTGCTGCATCAGCATAAAATCGGCTCCCAGATCCACCCTAGTTCGGCTGGGCGCTGCTGTTCTGGGCAGCCCTGCATAATGCGCCCCCGGGGCCCCTTCCCTGCCTGTGCGATGCGCAGCAAGTCTTGGTTTGCTCCTAGTGGTCCCATTGATTAGGTGTATTACGGTAACAACTAGCCGCCCCAGCTGAGATGAGTTGAGGCCCAGGCTCAGGGCTGGGATTCCCTGATGGGTCTGAGGGTTGCACCTGGTGGGCCCCACCTGTGGTCAGGCCCCTTTGCACTGCGGGGGTCTGGGCAGCCCTGGATAACCCGCCCCCACCTCCGCACACAGCTCAGCCTGACCAGGGTGCCGGGACACACGGCAGGGTCCTCTGCAGCTTCAGCTCCAAGCCTATTCATTTTGCAGTGTGGCCACCTGTGCTGCAGGTCTCAAAGGCCAGGGCAGGTTAAGATGCCCCTAACCCAAGGCATGAGCCCAAGCCACCACCTCCTTCCCACACACTCCTGAAGCTGGCTAGGGCTTGTCTCCAGCACGGGTCCACCAGTGCGCAGGGGCTACTGCCAACCTGTCAGGCTAGCAGCTCAGCTTGGGGATCAGGCCAGTGCTGAGGCTGGCCGGGGCAGCCGGGGCAGGCTGGCCGTTGGCTGGAGGGGTGGCAGCAGCGTTCCCCATAAACTGAGTGGCTTGGGCGGCCGCCCAGGAGAATCATCTGCTGCCCAGCTGATTCGTAGCGTGTCCACAGCTGGCAGCAGGTGTTTTCGCTGGTGGTGCATGCACCCCAGTGTGCAGAACAAAATTTATTCCTCATATGGAGGGAAACAATTAGCAGGCCCATTGGTGGGCAGGCTAGGATGCCTCTGGTGGCAGGGTGTGTGTGCGTCTGTGCACACGTGTGCGCCCACTCAGAGCCCTGGCCGCGGGGGCGAGATCCACCCACCCACTCGCAGCCATGAGGGACCAGGTCTGCAGTGCACAGCGTGGACACGTGCACATGGCTCTGAGACCCAGGCCCAGCAATTGTAGGCCCCCATTGACAATACAAGCAGCTGTTAAAGGGGGCCCCCACTGAGTCCCCAGGCTCAGGGCGCGCAGCCAACTGCGAAGGCTCTGGCAATGCTAAAACCTAAAGTAGGTTCTAGGCTCCCCCCCGCCACCGCCCTGTGAGATCTCACCTCCCTCCGCCTCGCCAGCCTGGGCCAACTGCCAGCACACCCCTTCGCAGGCGGGGAGCAGCTCCAAGGCCTGTGCGGTGCAGGAGGGGCTGGGCGCTTCCCCCCCTGCTGTCACCATGCTGGATGTCTTTGGCTCCATCCTCAGCCGGATGGACGAACAGAGTCGAAACCCTGCAGAATAGTTTCCAGGCCTCCTCCTTGTTTCTGTGCTAACTGGTTTTATCCATGGCTGCATCGCCCAGCAGGGTGGCTGGACCGTCTATCTCAGGGGTCAGCGACCCCCGGCCTGGGTGCCAAGAGCAGCACACGACCCGATTTGCATCAGCATGCGAGGCAGGAGCTCAGTCCCACCCCTCCTCCCCCAAGCAGCCAGGAGCTTGGTCAAAGCCAGGCCACCTGCAGGTTAACAAAAGACCAGCTACTGCTCCCAACCACTAGCTAACGGTGCAGCTCTGCACCTGAATTTATTTATTAACGAAGCTGTTTAAGTGGGACTATTAGTGACTTTAAAAAGTATCACCGGTCCTCCGCCCGTACGTACAGGTCAAAAGGTCACATTTCAACCCTCTGCCTCAGAAAGGTCCCCTGCTCTATATAATTAGGGCTGGCTTTGCTTTATCATCCTGGCCAACCCACCCTCTCTGGCCTATATACTGCCACAGTCCCCTGAGAGGGCTCCCTGTCCAAGCGTCAGGCTCAGAAGATAAGAAGCCAACAGAGAGAAAAAGGAAAAGGCAAACGCTGTAAGAATTTTGCTTCGTTAAACGTTTCTATGACCTTGTATGGAAAACATCACTAAGCATGTACAGCCCCTGACGCCATGGGGGTCTGGGCCATGACTGGGGCTCTGAGATGTAACCACAAGCCACCTCACCCCAGATAATAGCAGCAGCCCCGCCAACTGCATGGAGTGGGGCTGCAGCTGGGAGGCACGAGAGGCTTTGGGTGAATTATGCTTGCTAAGCAGGACAGCTGCTGCTCTGAGCACCGAACTGGCAACCTGCAGAGCTAACAGCCCTGTGCAGAGGGAGCTGGGAGTCTGTAACAGCTCCCACCGTGTGGGGCTCTGCCCAATGGGTGAGCACTCACTCACACCCACAGCTCACCCTCGCGGAGCTCAGACGGGAACCCAGGAGTCCTGATGCCTTTCACCCCTGGGCCCAGCCACCACAGGGAGGGCAGTTTTCCAAAGTAGACGCTGTAGAACATGGGTTCCCAAACTGGGGGGCGTGCCGCCCAGGGGGGTGTGAAGCAACCCAGCCCCCCCCATTCAGGCAGGCTGGGGGCTGACTCCAGCAGTGTGGGGCTTGGGCAGCTGAGCCGCTGTTTGGGTGAGCAGTTTGGGCATCTGGTGTGGGGGCAGCTGGTCCGGGCAGCTGACGGGCGAGCAGGCAGCTGGCCCCAGTGGCTGGGGGGTGGGCAGGCGGTTCTGGCAGTATGGGCAGCTCTGGTGCCTGCACAGGGCTCAGGTCGCTGGCCAGCTGGGGCTGCACCAGGCACCTGCAAGGAGGGGGGCTGTGCTGTCAGCTTGGCCAGTCCATAGCTAGCCTCTGGGCTGGGAGGGGGCTGGCAGAGTATCCAGCAACCCAGCCAGGGCTGCAGCTGGTCTCTGCAGGGCCTGGGTTGCACCTGCATCTCTGGGGCCAAGCCAGCAGCCCGGTTGGGGTGGAGCTGGTGCCCATAGGGCCTGGGCCATGTTTAGCATGGGGCTGGAACCAGTCTTCACAGCCTGTGGCTGGGCTGGTGTCAGCCCAGCAGGGATCAAAGTCCAGCAGGAGGTAAGGGAGCCCCAGGGCTGTGGGGGGGACACGAAGGCTCTGGCGATTGGTGCGTGGCTTGGAGGGGGGTGGCACGGCTCCCCATTTCTGGCAACCCCATTCAGAAACTAGTACGCAAGCCATTCAATGGTGAGGTCAATACATTGCCAGAAGTATTGCAAGAACAAGCGCTCAGAATAAAACATGATTCAAGTGCAAAAGAATTTCAGAAACTCAAGCTTGGAGGCACTTTGGATAAAATATTTCCCAACGTGCTTGAAAGCTGGGGAAGAAGTGCTATGCTCCATCTTCGAATTTTGTCAACACCCCGCTGTGAAAAAAAGCTTTTCAGGTTTATTCACATTAAAAACCCCACAGAGAAATCGACTAGATGTCAGAAACGATTTGCGTTGGGGGCTTTTGTCTTTCAAACCCAGGATGCCCCAACTTGTGAAGAAAAGGCACTGTCATCCTGCACATTACATTCATTTAGTTTCGGCTGTTTCTGATGTTAAATTACATTTTTATTAAATTTTTGGGCCAAGAAAAACTATTTGTGCTTCTTTTTAATTTTAAATGACATTTTTATATCCAGTTTTTGTGTTTAGTTTAAATGATGAATGGAATTTCTTTGCTAAAAAGGGGGCTGGATGATGGTAAAGAAGAGGTGGGGGGCATGAGGGTTTCTCAAAAATCAAAAGTGGGGGTGTGATGCTGAAAAATTTGGGAACCCCCGACTTACACAGGGAAAGAATGAGACTCCTCCACAACCTCAGCAGAGAGGCAGTTGACACTTAGCACAAACTGTAGACGCTCTTCCAGTAAGCTCTAGAGACCCAGCTTCGAGACCAGCCTGTGGGTGGGTGAAATCTGTAAATGACCAGGCCTTGTGGTTTTCTGTTGCTGCCCACTCTTGCAAAGTCTGGGCACCTTCCGTGGGAAAATCAAAAGCAAGAGCAACGTCCTTAGTGGATTTCATGGCATTCTCCAGTCCGGAGGCAAAAACTTGCATGGGCAGAGGGGCTTTGAGTTTTCGAGCTTTAATTAGTTCCCTCATTGGGTGGGGGGAGTCTCTGTCGGGAGTGTCCATCTAACAGCGAAAGGGCTTATTGTGGATGGACACAGAGTTCAATCCGGTTTACAGCCGCTTAACACACAGGTTGTGGCTGTTAACCAGCTTGTCAGAAATCACTGGTCTGCCCATTTTGCAGCTGGGGTGGACTGAGTTCAACTTGGCAGGGTGTCTCCTCTTGTAAAGGAGCAAAAAGGGGAGGAGGCCCCATCCTCGTTTGATTTCCCTTCGTGGGTGTGATGGAGTAGGGGGAGTGCATGTGTGAGACTCAGGCTGGATGTATGTGAGACAAGCAGAGCAGCTCCCAGTGGCTAAGGACGACCCGGGGGCTATAACCTAGGCTGGCAGGTAACACCTCTACCCTGAACAAAAAGAAGGAAAAAGCCAAGCTGGGTTTAAATCGGAGGGGGCAGTTAAAAGCTGGGGGGAAAAGGGAGCTGGAAGGCAGCCAGCCTGGCGAGGGGGGAAGCTACACCCCAAAGGGGCGCCCCTCGGGCTCTTCTCCCCACAATGGGTTGGAATGACTTTCCCTAATTGCTGCACTAACTCTTCTGTGAAAAACTGGGCCTCTGTTGCCTAATAAACTTCCTATTCTACCTGCTAAGTAAAAGTCACTCCTGCCTGCGGCCAGGGTGCAGTGCATGGGGACTCCTAAACCCTATCACAGTGGGTCCCCTGTAACACTGCCGCTCTGCAAACCCTCCCCCGCCACTGCTCTAGCTGGGCCGGGCAGAAAACAGTCCATATACTGAAATTAAGGCCCTCCTGCCGGTCTGTAAAGCCAAGCTCCATTCCCAGTCCAGGAAGCTGACCCCAGACTGCCTATGCCCCAGGCAGAAAAGGCTCAGCCAATCACTTACTGCCCCTATGTAGCCAGACAGCCAGCCCCCTCTCAGACCAGCATTGCTGGGAACACAAGGGAGCCAAAACAACAGGGCACTTAACATAAATTCCAGCACAGCCTTTGAAGCTGTGAGAAAGCACAGGTGTGCTGCTACAAGGTGCCTCTGGGAACATATACAACGATTAGGCTCACAGCAGACAGAGAAGCTGTGACAGACATGGCTCTTAGCCCCTACTAAATAACGTGATGCACACACACCCACATCCTAGGTGGGAAAATATTTACCCTAATAAAAGAATGTCCAGTAGTCGAAACTTATTGTTTCTCTCCCTTGCAAGTGTAAACTACTCTTGCGAGAGCTGGCGTCACCCAGACAGACCAGCCCCAATTTGGCATAAGAAAGGAGAAAGAGAATAAAGGAGTACAGAGGTATAAGTATGGGACCTACAGCACCATGATTTTTGAGTGCTTTTCACTATCTGTCTGCTGGTCAGATAAGTGACAGCCTCCCAAGGCTTCTGCAGCTAAAGGGGTCCCTAAGCCTTGTCCCTTATTCGTCTTTCCGCGGAATTGAGTGACCGATCCTGGCTTGGCACCGCTGGAATCGAGAGATGCAAGGAGGGTAAGAAGCACCCACACCTGATCTCCTATCTTTAGTGTACACATATTTTGACATAGAGCTCTATACTTTGTTTTCTTTCTTTGGGATCGTGGCTTCAGTTGTGTAACTTGTTTGTGTGTGTAACATCTATACATTTAAATAAGTAGGCACTAGCAATTTTGTAACCATATGATTAGAATCTAGTTTAATAAATTTTTGATAACCGTTTGTGCATAAGCCTGACTTGTTTTCTCTGGGTTACTGTAAAGCAGCCAACACAATTAAAGAACCTCAGCCGTTTTGGCAATAAAGCCTGGCCATTAGGTGAGAGTACTAAGAGCCTAGCGTTGAGTTGTGCCGCCTCCACGGGGCAAACTCTTGGGGCGCCTGTCAGTCAGCGTCGACTGCCCACTGCGAAGGGGCTCTGAGCTCTAGCAGTTAAAGTCACGGGTGTGGAAAGGCTCTTAGTGCTGCCATTGGGGCACCTGTCAGTCAGTGTTGACTGCCCACTGCGAAGGAGCTCTGAGCTCTAGCAGTTAAAGTCACGGGTGTGGAAAGGCTCTTAGTGCTGCCATTGGGGCACCTGTCAGTCAGTGTTGACTGCCCACTGCGAAGGGGCTCTGAGCTCTAGCAGTTAAAGTCACGGGTGGTTAGGACCTTGGGGCATCCGTCAGCCTAGCCCGGGCTGCCCGCCGCGAAGGGACAGTGCGTCCTAGTGGTTAAAGTCACGGATGGTATAAAACGGGCATAGCTGGCACCTCACCAAACATCCTTGGCCGTCGGCTAACACCCTACCAGCTGCAGTGAGCTGAGGGGAGCACAGCGATGGGGCCACCAGCCAGCGGGACAGTGAAAACGTGGGCTTCGCACTCGCAGCCCACGGAAGTGACAAGTGAGGGCAGTTCCTTGTGCAGGGGGACAGGGAGAGGTCCTATGGGAATACCACAGCAAGCCAAGCCAATTGCTACCCTGCCTGCTCTCTGTCCTATATGCTGCTCAGGAAGGATCCGGTCCCGGGTTTCCTCAAGGCAAGGGATTTGTTGCTGCCCAATTTCGCCTTTTCCTTGTAGTAGCCCCGCTTCATTGTGGCCGTCAGGTACTTGAACAGACTCTGCAAGGGGAGGGGAGAGAGAAAGCACCGGGGTGAAGCAGGGCTGGCAGGGCGGCTGGTACGACCATGGTCACCCTGGGGTCCAGGGGATTGTCTTTTGTCCGCCCCGTGACACCCCACTCAAGTCTGCCGAAGTTAGAAGGCTTTGGGGGGTGGGTGGGATGTGGAGGGGGGAAGCTCGGTTTGCGCATGCTCAGAAGAGACCGGTTAGAGATTGGCAACTAAATTTGCCAAAGATTCTGTCTGCACTGAGCATGCGCCGTTCGCTGGCAGAGTAACTGAGCACGTGTAGCTGCCTACAGGCGGACTCAAACCAAGGACCCTAGAGCTTAGCGCAGGAGCCTCTGCAGTCTGAGCTAAAAGCCAGTGAGCGCTCAGCTCAGGCTGTGGAGGAGGCTCATCCTCTCTCTCAGTAAGTGCTCTAGATGCCATAGGGGCATGGGTTACACATGCTTCAGCCCAAGACACCAGGAGCTGAGCAGGACGTTCCCACTGTGTCATCTGTCTCACCACTGAGTCACACCAGGGGTTCAAACGGAATCCCCTGTGCACTCCCAGAATGCACCATGCAGGGCCTAGCCCAGTCCCCAAGTTAGAGCAGCCCCAGGGCTTCTAGCCCTGAGGAGAAGAGAACAGCCCCAGTGCAGTGTGCTTCCAGCCATGTCCTGCCCTGCCCCAGTCAAGACTGATCCCCACTCTGGCACATCGAGTGTAGCAGGTGGGGGCCTACACGGGCTTTGAAGTACTCTGCCACTAAAGGGTCTGCTTAAAGAAACCTCCCCAGGGTCACAGGTTCCCTGGCCAATCTGCTGCCTCCACCCACATGCAAAAACCTCTGAGAACCCAGACACACAACTGGGATGTCTCTCACGAGAGTGGGGGGGTAACGCCAAGCTCTTAACCCTGCCTTCACTGACCTTTCCGTCTCAGGCCTGTGCACACAGAACTGCCTTCCATCTGGCACCTAGGGGCTTGTGGTTACCGCCACAGGAAGACACAGGGATTTGCAGGTGGGTGGTAGCAGTGCATCTCCTAGGGTCAGGGAATCTGTGACCTTGAGGAGGTAGGCTATTTTTTTTTTCTTAAAGCAGAAGCCTTTAATGGCAGGGTACTTTAAAGCACCGTTTCTTAAACTGTGTTCCGCAGACAACTTGCAGGTGTGCCACGAGCATTTGGGAAAATATTGTCTGTTATTAAAACCAGATACACTGTTACTTCTTCATTGCTCTGATATGGGATGAAATTGCTTCATTTTGGGTTTGCTGTCTATGTTGCTGTTTGGTTTCTTTGTTTTTGGTTCTTTTTTTTTTTTTTTTTTGGGTCCAACAACAATTTCTTTTGAAGAAAATTTCCATGTGTGTTCTCCATAAAATAAGCATCAGAGGGGTAGCCATGTTAGTCTGTATCTTCGAGAACAACAAGTCGTCCTGTGGCACCTTATAGACGGACAGATATTTTGGAGCGTGAGCTTCCATGGGCAAAGACCTGCTTTGTCAGATGCGTGAGTGGTGGGGTAGGTTTCCAGAGGGGTATTTAAAGACTGGGGTCCCAGTAAGGGTGCTGACCCTCCCTTTTCCTGGGACCGCACTCTTTAAGTGCCCCTCTGGAAAACACCCCCCACTCATGCATCTGATGAAGCGGGTCTTTGCCCATGAAAGTTTATGCTCCAAAATGTCCGTTCGTCTATAAGGTGCCACAGGATTTCTTGCTCTGCATGAAATAAGAAACCTGCTTTAGATTTCTTGTCTCAGGGGGCTCGTCGTGTTAGCCTCTCTCTGCAAAAACAACGAGAAGTCCTGTGGCACCTTTTAAACTAACAGATGTAAAACTAATAGATCTATTGGAGCATCAGCTTTCATGGGCAAAGACCCACTGCGACAGATGGTTGAAGCGGGTCTTTGCCCAGGAAAGCTGATGCTCCAAAATATCTGTTAGCCTATAAGGGGCCACAGGGCTTCTTGTTGTTTTTAAGGTTCTTGAAGGCTCCCCAGCTTCTGCACTTGAATTGGCAGAGTGGGGATCAGCCAAGGGGCTGGGAGAGGGGGCAAAGAACAGCCCCCGTGCAAGTATGCTCTAATCGCACCTCATAGGGCTGGAAGGGACCTCCTGAGGGTATTGAGCCCAGTCCCCTTACTTCTTTGGCAGGGCCAAACCACCACCATCCTTTCTTTTTTTTTTAAAAAAAAAAGCTCCACCTAAATGGTCCCCTCAAGGACTGAGCTCCTAACCGTAGGTTCAGCAGGCCAGTGCGCAGCCCCCTGAGCTATCTCTCCAATCACCTTTAAACCCTTTCAATCCACACCAAGGCCCCTTGATGCTGCCAGAGATGCCCGATTGCTGCTGAGATCTGGGCTCCAAACCCACTACCAGGCCAATCAGGGGAGCAAATCCCCGCCCCCGCACCTTACCCCCAAGAAGCCTTGTCCTGTTCCCCTCTGGCTGCAGCAGACAAAGGGTTCATCGCAGGATGAAGAGCCCGAGGGCCCAACCCTCCTAGGGGCAAGCGAGAGCTCTGACGGAGGCCGCGTGGGAGAGGGTGACCCACCCGCAGAGCCGCTCCTTACCTGCCACGCCTCCTCCACTTCTGGCGTCCACCGCTCCTTGAAGATGGGCCGCACCGCACTGATGAACTGGATGCCAACGTACTGGAAATGGAGCCGAGCTGGGGTCAGAGGGAGGTGCCAGCCCCAGGCCCAGCCCCTGCACCCACGTACAGACGGACTGTGACAAATACAGATCAGTCTGGGCATTGCTGTGTGTGCAGGACTCTCATGGACCTGGCTGCTATCTTGGCAGCCGTGCGCGCTGGGGGAAGCAGCCCATACAGGGCAGTTGCGGGGAAATCGGTTCACAAAGGGTTCATCATGGTGGGAAACACCATTTGTACTGGCAAAAGGCTGGGGGAGAACAGCAGTTTGCAGCAGTGCACGCTGGGAAAAAAGCCGTTTGTACAAGTGCACAGAGGGGAAAAAATATTGTATCAGCACAGGCTGGGGGGAAAAGATTTCTACTCGTGCATGCTGGGGAAAAACTGTTTTTATGAGTGCATCGTGGGGAAAAAACTGTATCAGAGCATGCTGGGAAAAAAGATTTCTACTTGTGCGTGCTGAGGAAAAAAAAAAAACAAAAAACTGTACCAGGGCATGCTGGGGAGAAAAAGAGATTTCCACTAACGTATGCTGGGGAAAAACTGTTTGTACTTCTGCATGCTGGGAAAAAAACTGTACCAGGGCACTCAGCGGAAAAAAGATTTCTACTCATGCATGCTGGGGAAAAAAAACTGTATGAGTGCACTGTGGGAAAAAAAACCTGTATCAGAGCATGCTGGGGAAAAAAAAAGATTTCTGCTTGTACATGATGGAAAAAAGCTGTACTAGAGCATGCTGGGAAAAAAGAGATTTCCTCGAGTGCACGTTATGAGGGAAAAGCAGTTTGTACCTGTGCATGCTTGCAGAATGCTGGGACGTACTGGGAAAAATCGCTTTCATACTGTCCCCATTACTGGCACCAGACTGCAGAGGGTTATGGGAGTCTTCCCCCATCCCACATGGTGCAATGCATTCTGGGGTGTCACTAAGCAGCAGGGTTAGCACCAAACATAAGGCGATCCTGTCAGTGCAGCCCAGCAGCCGCCTCCCCCCGCCCCCGAAAGTGAGGTGCGCTCCCTACCCTGCAGCCCTTCCCTGGGGCTCTCACCTCGTAGTACTTGGGAGGGGCATTGTATCTGCAGTGACTCCTGCCGAGCTCGAAGGCCAGGTGTTCCAGTTTGTCTTCTTGGTCCAGCCGGGCCACACTTTTCTCAATAAAGGACATCACCCTGGGGCGGGGGAGAATCAAGCCCTGAATTGCACTGCCCTGCAGCTATTCCCTGCCTCCTAGGAGGCAACATGGGACCTACACTGCCAGCATCCCACCCGGGAGCCTGCCAAACTGGCTGCTTCTGAGGGGGGCCCCCAACCTTGCCCTGGCAGAAATTCCTTCCTGACCCCGATGCAGCCCCAATGCATAAAGACAGACTCCTGAGCACTGGCAGCTGCCACTGGCTGAACAGTGAGCATCAGGTGCTCAGCCCCTCTGCAAAGCAAGCCCCTGGCACAGGTCCCACTTCCCCAACGTCGCCCTAGCTCGGGAACGCACTTTGGCAGGGAGTCCCACAGGCTGACTAGGATTGCTCTGCAGATGTCGGGGCCCCATTCTTCAGAAAGGGGCAATAATACCGTATTGATCTCGGTAACTGCCTACCCAGCCCCTCTCAAATCTCCTCCGTCCCTCCAGCTTCCTTTCCAGCCCCATGTCCTCTCCAATTTTCTTCCCCTGCCCCTGACCTAGGGCGACCCAATACAGGACAGGGAGATAGACAGGGAGTGGCGGCTCCTCCCAGAGGCATCAAGCCCTGGCGAAGCAGCAGCCGTGGGCACTCCCCACCCCCGAGGGCTAAATACGGGTCATTTTGTCCCTTTAAAAAAATAAGTCAGGATGCCTTTTTGGCATCCCAAATACGGGATTGTCCCGCCCAATTCGGGATGGATGGGCACCCTACCCGCTCCCCATCCCACAGCTGGGCATAACTTATAGGAGTGAATCTGGCCCTGCCCCGCACCTGAAACCCATGCTTTCCATCTTGGATTGCTCCCATTTCTGTGGTTCACAATGACATTTCAAAGCCAGGTCTGGCCGGAGGCGTTAGGCAGAACAGGGAGAGAAGAGGTCACTCCCCAGCCAGATCCAGAAAGAGAACCCAGGAGTCCTGGTTCCCCTCTGCCCACTAACTACTAGAAGGCACTTTCCTGCCCTCTGGGATCCAGGAACAAACCCTGGAGTCCCAGTTCCCAGCCTCCCCCTGCTCCAACCAAGAGACACATCTCCCCTTCGTGATTCAGGAATAGAACCCAGGAGTCCTGGTTCCCACACTCTCCCTGCTCTAACAGCTAGAACTTACTCCCCCACCCCTTCTGGGATCCAGGGGTCCCGCTTCCTGAGCGGCTCAGTCTTTGGCATCACCTTGTACTCAAGGGCTGTGTGGCACCCTTGTGGGCCCAAGGGACCGGGCAGGGGGCACTAGTGAGTCTCACAGCTCACCCCAGGGACCCACCTGAGGCCGTGGGCTTGCAGCTCCTTGTTCCTCTTCAGCTGCTGCAGGTCGTCAATATCCCGGAAGAGGAAGAAAGCGTCTTTGCATTCGGGGTGGGTCTCGAATAGCCTGAGCGGGAGAAGGCGAGACAGCATTAGGGGGGACGGGGCGCTGGCCGGCCCTTTAACTGGGCTGGTTCGTGCCCCGGGGCTGCTGGGTGACATGCACAGGAGTGCCCCTGAGTGGGCCATCGTTCCCACTATTTTTTCCGTGCATGGGTGGAATAAGTTTTGTTCTGTGCCCCAAAGTGTGTGCAGATGTGCACCACTAACAGATGCATACGCTGCCTCCTGAGTGTGGCGGAGGGCACTCAGCTGCTCAGTTGAGCGACATCTGAATCTTTCCCGGGCAGCTCCCAAGTGCTCAGCTTACAGGGAACACCGCTCGGGAGCCCTCTGTAGCTGGCCAAGCAGCTGTTCATTCCCAGAAAAAGAGCTAGAACCCAGAAGTCCTGACTCCCTGCCCGAATCACTTGACTCCATTCTCCCTCCTGAGCTGGGGAAAGAACCAAGGAGTCCTGGCTCCTAGCCTCTTGCTATAGCCACTAGATGTCACACCCCTTCCTCGGCTGGGAAAAGAACCCTGGAGTCCTGGCTCCTGGCCCTAAACACCAAGCCAAACTCACGTTCTAGGGTCTCAGGCCTCATACAATTTCACAGGAGTTGGTGAGATTCTGGAATTCCCTTTTACCAGTCAGTACCTGTATTACTATCATGTCAAGAGCCTGGAGTCCCCCCCCAGTGCCAGGGAGTGTGCAGACTTAATTTCATAGAAGAGATCTCAGAGGTCATCTTGTCCAGCCGCAGCTAAATCGTCCCAGCCAGGGGCTTTATCACACCTGGCCTTAAAAACCTCTAAAGGCGGAGATTCAACCCCCTTCCTTAGGCAACCCATATTCTAGTTACTGTGGGTCTGGGCAGCGCCCAGCTCGACAGGGCCCTGATCTCAGTCACTGCGTGTCTGGGCAGCGCCCGGCCCAACGGGGCCCTGATCTCGGTTTAGCACCATGCTGTGCTCAGGACAACAAGACTCGAATCTCAGCTGCAGGACATAATTGCTACTGTGAAGCACTGAACCCTCATGGAGACACCCTGGATAAGGAGTCCCTTCAGGAGACCCATTTTGCCAAGCCCAACAGAAACACACACACAGCTGAGCTAATGCTCCAAACAGGCGGTGTGGGAGGATGCTCTGCACCTCTCTGCTAAACACAGTGATCTGGAGAGTGACTGCCATGAGCTGGGAGGAGCCATCTGGCACGCCCTCACGCGCAAACCAGCTTCAGAGGCACCCCAGTTCAGTGGAAGGCAGCAGCGAATTCCAGGCAGCTGTGTCAGGGCTGTTCCCCTCCACTCCATGGCCCAAGAGTGACAAGCGAGGTCCTGCAAAACTGAAAAACACCTTGCCCAGACAAGGCTTCACTTAAAAAACCCCAAAAAACAATCCTTTGCAAAAAGACACACAACAACAATTAGGCAATTTATTCACCCAGCAAGAGAAAATAACAATCATACCAGTTGTAGCCCAAAGAATTAGGAATCATCTCACAAGTTATAGGGGGCAAAATATCAGCCAACTAAACAAAGCATAGTCCGTCCACGCCAAATTCACACCCACCATAGCTTGGTCACATTTAACTAAACATTTCCCTTCTCCTTCCATATCTAGGGCTGATTTTGAGGCGGTTGGTATTTCCTGCATTCATTCCAGTGGCTGGGGAGAAAGCATCTCTCCCTCCGTCCCTGCTGCAGCCGCACAGACAAAAGACGCCTCAGCCCACAATTGTTCTCAGTCCGAAAAATTCTCTTCCCCCTCCCCTTGGCTTACCTGATCACCCCCGGCTGCGGCTTCCCTGTAAGGGTTAACCCTTGCCCTGCATTCATTCACGACTTGCCCCCACAAATTACACCAGTTGTGGGCGTCCACACTGGCTGTAATCTCCTCCAGGAGGACAAGGAAAAGATAGTTAATAAGATACAGGCACACTTAACTTTGCTGTAAATCCTGGATTTAACGGACTACCGGGGCGGAAGGCGCGTCCGTTAATGCCGGAGGTCCGTTACAGCCGACCAGTTGGACTGTCTGATGATGCACTGACCTTCCCAGCCCATTGCTCGCTCCTGTCTTCTGCCCCCTCCTTCCCCATTCTTCCCCTCACACCTCCAGCTCCCTGTCCCAGTTACCAGGACAGGAGTTGGATGCCAGACTGGCTCCTTCCACCTCCTGCAGCTCTCAGCAATGGGGCTCCTCCAGCCCCCCGCTCCGAGGCACCGGTGCAAAGGTAGAATGTGGCTGCCTCCAGCCTGCCAGCAGGCAGCAGCCTCTGACACCATGGGCGCGTCTATGCTAGCCGGCTACTTCGAAGTAGTGGCACAACGTCGAAGTAGCACGTGTTGCGTCTACACGTGCCATGAGCTATTTTGATGCTGAAATTGACGTTAGGTGGCGAGATGTAGAAATCGCTATTCCTATGCGAAGATGGGAACAGTGTGTAGACGATCCACATCCTGCTACGTCGAAATAGCAGGGTCCTCCATGGCAGCCATCAGCTGAGGGGTTGAGAGACGCTCTGTCGAGCCCCTGCAGGGCTCTATGGTCGCTGTGTGAAGCGGCCCTTAGCCCAGGGCTTCTGGCTGCTGCAGCTGGCGGTCCATGCTGTGTGCACAGGGTCTGCAACCGGTTGTCAGCTCTGTGGATCTCATGCTGTGCAAGGCGAGTGTGTCTGGGAGGGGCCCTTTAAGGGAGCGGCTTGGGGCTTTGCTGGACCCTTATTTCGACAGGTGGCGCTTGTGTGTGTGGATGCTCAGCATTTCCTACCGGGGCGGCTCCTTTCCACGTTCTCCGTCACTACTTCGACATTGAACACCAATGGCACCAGCCCTGGAGGACGTGTAGACGATACGCGTCGAAGTAGCCTATTTCGATGTTCTTACGTCGGAATAGGCTCCTTCGACGTAGTTTGCTAGTGTAGACGTAGCCCATGGGTGCTGCTGGAGCGCCCTAGCAGGCAGCAGCGGCTGGGCGCCGACACGCTACACACACCTGGGGCTGAGGGAGAAGAGCTCCTGCATCCCACCACAGCCCCCACCCCCCGGCTCCTCTGGCCCCTCCAGCCCCAGGGGCCACTCTGGTGAGTCTTCGGCATTTATCTGGGCACAGCCAGGGGGCTGGCAGAGAGCATCCGTTATTCCTGAAGCCTGTAAACTCTTAGACAAAGAGTTAATGGGCATAAAACAGACATAAAAACACTCCTGATCCACAAACCTGTCAGCTGGCACTTTACTGGAGTGGGCCATTCTGTTAATGACTTCAGAGTCTGCGTGTTACCGAAGAGGAATTTTCACACCACTCTTGAAAGAGAGGCTGCTGAACTCTCTCTTATATTCAAATGTGACACGTTAACATGTGGTTTGAACCAGAGGGGAATTTTGTGGGTCACTATAGGGGCTCAGCTGCATACTTGGCTTAATCTAATTCTTGACTCCCTCCCACTTCTGCCCCCTGCTCTCTGATTTGCTTACCTTGATCATTTCCCCCCCCCCCCCGATTTGTCCACCTTGGATTACTGTCTTTGATGCTCTGCACCTTACATATCGAGTCTGTTCTGGTCTGGCTCTGGTCTGAAGAAGTGGGTCTGTCCCACGAAAGCTCATCACCTAATAAATTATTTTGTTCGTCTTTAAAGTGCTACTTGACTGCTTTTTTGTTCTGTCAGGGTCCATTAAATCAATGGTTTACTGTACTAGGGGTTCCTTGAAGAGCCAATAAAACACTTCCACATTTGTGTAGTACAGGAAGAGTCTGAACTAGCTGAGTCCAGAAACACCCTCATGAGAGAGTGCATCAGCCACCTTGTGAGAAGCTCCTGAAACATGATCTACGTAAAGTCGAATCTTGGGGAGCCAAACTCCATCGAAGTTAGTTCTTGTTAGACTCTTTGACTGTGTGAAGCCACCTGAGTGCAGAATGGTCGGTCTGCAGATGAATGCACAGTCCCCACAGACATGGTCCTAGCTTCTCTAGAGCACATACAACAGCTCAGCTTTCTTTCTCAGGGGCTTTCCCTCTCAGAGGGAATTTTTTGCTGAGGAACATGATAAGGTGAAAAGGTTGATCTGGTCCTTTCTGCATCAAAACTGACCCCACACTGCGCCCAGACGCACCTGTAGTGACAACGAAAGGCTTGTCTAATCTGGGACCCTTAGCAGAGGGTCAGACGTGACGACAGCCTGAAAGCAAATCCATAATCCTGTTTGCCCATGTCCCTATGAGCTGGCATCCTCTACTAATTCCTGTTGCTCCCCTCTGGACTCTTCACACCTTTCCTAACATGCAGCCCCCAGAGCTGGACACACTAGAGGCTGAATTTCTCTAACCCAACACTCTCTGGTCCAGCAACATCCGTAATCCGGCATGATTTTATTTAGCTGGATGACCACTTGTCATGGGTGGGGCCAAGTTTCCTGTGGCCCCAATAAAGTTTGTTTCCAGGCCCCAGTCCTGGCTCTCAGTGCTCCGTGATGTTATTTAACTGTAATTTACCCACTAAATATGTTCTAAGAGCCTATGAAGCCGTGGAAGTGTTGGTAATGCTGCTGACCTCCCGTGGTGCAGCAAAATCTCCCGTCCAGTCCCACGGGTGCCAGACTAGAGGCTAAACCTTACTTTAACTGAGGCCTCACCGATGGTGTGTAGAGCACGGCAATCCCTTACCATGTTTTACATACGACACTTTTGGTGATACACCCAGAATGAGCATCAGAGGGGTAGTCGTGTTAGTTTGTAGCTTCGAGAACAACAAGAAGTCTTGGGGCACCTTGTAGGCTAATAGATACTTTGGAGCATAAGCTTTTGGGGGCATCTGATGAAGCAGGTCTTTGCCCACGAAAGTTTATGCTCCAAAATATCTGTTAGTCTATAAAGTGCCACAAGACTTGTTGTTGACCCAGAATGAGATTAGCCTTTTTCACAACCGTCTCCCACGGCTGACTCATGTTGGGTCTGAGACCTGCTCTAACACCCAGGAAGCTCCTCGGAGGCTGTACGTCCCCTCGCCAGGCATTGCCTAGGCCTGGGATTTTTTCCTTCCTAACTGATGTCTTTCCCTGTGTGCTTATTGAATTTCAGCATGTTCATTTCAGAGCAATTTTCCAATTGGTCCTGCTCACTTTGAATTCCAGTCCCGCCCTCCCCAGTCCTAGCAACCTCTCCCAGCTTGGCTGCCGCCACAAATTTTATAAGCATCCTCACTACTCCACTACCCATGCCATTAATGAAAATATGGACTTGTACCAGCCCCAGGACTGACTCCTGCAGGCTCCCACTTGGTATGCACTCCCAGTTCAACAGTGAGCCACTGATAACTCCTCTTGGAGTCTGGCCTTTCAAGCAGCTGTGCACATACCATTCAGTGATTTCCTCTAGTCCAGCATTTCTCAACCTTTTTTATGAAGTACCCTTTTAAAAAAAAAAAGTACACCCAGACTTCTCTCACCTACATATACCACTGGCTGAGAAACGTGGTCCTAAAGTAATGTGAAGTTTTGAAACAACTGCCATTTAACCTTTCCAGATTACTGTACTCTTTGCAGGAGTCAGATTTGTTTCACATCCCACCCAGTTACACCTCACTTAAAAACTACTTACTCACAAAAGCATGTACAAATATCCCAGCAGACGATGACTGGAAACATGCTGACCTTCTACCATCTCAAATAAATGAAGTGGAATGGAAATATTGTGCCTACATTTCAGCATAAGGCATATGAAGCAGTAGAAACAAGCCATTGTCTGGATGCACTTTTAGATTGTCCTGACTGAACCAGTATTTTTACATAGCCTGTTGCAAAACTAGGCAAATATCTAGATGAACTGATGTATTTCCTGGAAAATCTCAGTGTACCCCTGATCGAGAAATGCTGGTCTAGCCCATTCAATCAGGAAGAAGTGGGGATAAGATAGGTCTGTAGCAAATAGAAATACCCAAAACGCAAGACCTGGGAGTAAGAAGGGGCTTTAATTACCCAGGTATTAGCTGGAAAGGAAATACAGCCAAAATGCAGCATTGCCAAGATGTTCTTGAGACCTGGATCTCAGTCACTGGGAAGACATTTTTTTCGACTTGATTCTGACCAGCAGGGCGGTACGGGCAGCGAAGCTGGAGGTGGAAGGCAATTTGGGTGAAAGTGACTGTGAAACAAGAGCTTTCCTGATTCAAAGGAAAGGAGGAAGTGGAATAAAGTATAAGGGACTTTTCTAAAAGCAGACTTTGGGATTGTCTACACCTGCTGGTGTTTTTTTCCTCTCTTCCCCCGCCCCCGGGAAACTTTTTTTTAAAGTGGGGGTACTTTCTATGAGGAGGAGGGATAGCTCAGTGGTTTGCGCATTGGTCTGCTAACCCCAGGCTTGTGAGCTCAATCCTTGAGGGGGCTGTTTAGGGAGCTGGGTCAAATGGGAGGGGAATGATGGTGCTTGGTCCTGCCAAGAGAGCAGGGACCCTGAGTCAGTGACCTCCCAAGGTCCCTTCCAGCTCTATGAGATGTGTAGCTACATATATTAGTATTATAAAAAAAAGGTTGAGAAATACTGAGCTAGAGCAGATCCCCGCCCCCACCATGGCCTGACCCTTATTTTTATCCTTTTTTTTTTAATGCTGGCAGCCACAGTACTGCGAGAAGCAGGCAGAGGGGAGGTGTCTCTCTTGGGGGCGATCTCTTCTCAGTCAGTGCTGACCCCAATGCCTCACCATGGCACCAGGGGGCGCTGTGCGGCAGGGTTGGGGTGCCGGGAAGGGATGATCTCCCCTAAGGCCTCTCCCGCTATCAAAAGTGATGAGCAAACTTTTGCAAACTTCCACAAGCAGGAGATGCTGCAAATTTGGGTGAAAAGTTCAAATAAGGTTTATGATTTTGAGAACTGGGTTGGCTCTGTGGGGAACTGTCATCCAGTGGAGAGGATTAGACTCCTGGGTCCTCTCCCAGCTGCGCCCCCAACTCCCCATGTGTGTCACGAGTCCTGGGTCCTCTCTGCAGCTGTGCTATGGAGTCTGTGTGACTGTGGGTCAGCAGCTCACTGGTCTGTGCCTCAGTTTTACCCTCTGTAAAAGGGGGACAGTGTCATGCCACGGGGGTTGATGTGATTTCTTTCCACTCTTTGTGAAGTGCTTTGAGATGTTTGTGTTTAAGGCCCCTTAGGACGGGCCCAGTCTAGTGGTCTGTGATTATCCGCACAGCCCGTTCGGCTAAAGGGAATCACAGGCAACCCCTCCCCTGGGGTTAACTCATGGGACTCTACAAGAGGGGCCAAGTCCCTAAAACTGCTAAGAGGAGCTGAGTCACAGAACCCAGCTCCAAAAGCCCAGACTGGGAAATCCCCACTGACTCAGAGAACCAGAGGGGCATATGACAGATGGTTTGGCTGCTTCAGACCAGCAGCGGGCAGCTCGGTCCTGATGCACAAGCCCGTAGAGCAACAGCCTGTACTGTAGTTGCAAGGGAAGGGAAGCCAAGCCCAACTAGGGACGGGGTGGGGGAACTGGGCGCTGGTTAATTACAAACCTTTATGCAAAGCAGTTTAATGCAGGAGAAGCAGCAAAGCCGCAGGGATGAAAAAACCCACTTGCACCAGGGATGCGCAGGGCGAGCAAAGCTAATTGGAGCCGTGGCACCCGGGGATGCCACAGAAGGGGGTGGCCCCCTGGGCGGTGCCCTTTCTCCACAGCTGGTTGTTGACGATGGCGAAGCAGTGGGGATGGGATGCAGTGATGGTGCAGAACCAGTTGCTAAGAAGGCTCCTGGATCATTGCGATACAGAATCCACCCTGGGGCAGCTGGCACTTAAGGCGGGGGGAGCTGCTGGGTGTGCCAGTCTCAGCCCAGCTCTCTAACTGGAGGGGAGGTGAGCACCGCCGAGCCAGGCGTGCCCCAGGTCAGGAAATGGCGAGGGCTGAGGAGGAAGCAGAAGGGCTCGACTTTGCCTGGGAACGCAGCTCGCTAGGGCTAGAAGGCCAGGGAGGAGCCCCCCAGAGAAAGGGTGGAAGGAGACTGGCCTTAGATGCTAAGAGCCGCTGGAAGTAGAATGGGAATCAGAATGGCCTAGGGCAGGGGCCTGCAACCGCACTGGCGAGAAGAGGCTTTTTTAAAAAAAAAAAAAAAAAAAAAAAAAAACTTAGTTACAAAACTCAATCCTTCGAGAGCCGCAGTGCAGGTGACTGCGAGACCGTCCTGAGCGCAGAACGTCAAACCGAGCTTTCCGTCACCCCTGCTTTAAGCGCAGCAAACGCACCATTCAAAAGGTGTTACCCCCCACCCCCCCATCTCCAGGCTTTACCTGCCTCAGCCCCCAAATCTGTCCCCTATCCCCTAGATGCACCCCCCCACAAACCTGCCCCCCACACCCCAGACTTAACCCCTCTCAGCCCCAAACCCCACCCCCCACTCGCAGGCTTAACTCCTCTGAGCTCAAAACCCACCCCCAGGAGTAACATACCGCTCCCCCACAGCCGCCCCCACTGCTCCTGCCACCTTCTTCTCAGCACAGTTCTGTGGTGCCAGCAGGGGCAGGCTCAGCCGACCACCCCCCAGCTCATACTTCCCCCATTGGGGGCAGGGGCAGCTCCCTGCCCTGCCAGGTTTCTCTTCCGGGGCTCCCTGCTGCAGCTGACTGATTGCTCAGCAGCTCTGGAGGCTGACGCCACTTAAACAAAAAACTTCAATTCAGGTGGTTTAAACGTGGGCAACTGAATTTAGTATTTTCGTTTGAGCAGCAGCAGCAGAGCTCAGAGGCGCACGTGGCTCTGGTTCCACAGTTGCTGACCCCTGGCCTAGCAAATAGAGCACCAGTCTGGGGCCAGGGAGACCCTTTCCCTGCCTCAGTTTCCCCCATCAGTCACACAGGCATGACAACACCGGCCTCCATGGTCAAATCCTTGGATGTGGTGAGTGGGGGTGTGGAATCATCAGCCTGCGAAGCAAGACTTGGCAGTCCTTGAAGGCAAGGGGCTGAAAACCCGACGGATGAGTCCCGTGAGCCAATGGCTGGCGGGATAACCCACTGGAAACAACCAGCCACAAGCCTCACCAGGAGACACACCCTCAAGATGCTCCAGCTTAATCACAACCCTTTAACTCTGACCCCCTTTGGAACTCCAGCCCAGGCTGGGGGTGTGGGGCAGGGCGGTGGTGTGACCGGATGGACAGCGCACTCACAGGGAACGGTGGATGCCCAAGCAAGCCCCAGTCCAGTGCTCTATCCATTAGGCCACACTGTCGAGCCACTTAGTGCCTCTTCGCAATGTTGCGGGGGGACGAGCTGACCGGGGCCGTGATGGCTAGGGTGATGAATGGCCCTGTGCACGAAGGATGTCCCCAGTATCACCCCCTCCTCCTCCTGCAGCTCATGGGTCATTACAATTCACTCAACCCAGCCTCTTTGGTTGGGCTCCAACATCCCTGTCCACAGGAGACTGAGGGCTTGTGAGCCCCAGGCAGAGCCAGAAGGGCCCCCCTGCAAGCAGGGAACCAACAAAGTGAGATAGGTCTGGGCTCTCCCAGCAGGCATGCACCCTGCAGAGGGTGGGAAAAACCCTGCCCTGGGACAGGGGGACATCCCTTCGCTTTGGACACATCTACCATAGGACACCCACTGCACAGCCAGAACAGAAGCCCAGCTGCTGAGTTCCCTCCCACAGCTGTGGGAGGGGAGTGAGGACTAGCCCAGGGGTGGCCAACCTGCAGCTCGCGAGCTGCACACGGCTCCGAGCCATTAAATGCGGCTCCTGCTCAGAGCTGTGCGCTGGGGGTATCATCTGCTGCTCTGGGCATGCGCCCCACTGCCTGCTGGGGAAGAGCACAGCCACCCCAGTGAGTAGCTGGTGTTTGAGCAGGGGCCTGGGGGTGCCCAGCTGAGGGGGAGGACATTGAGTGGGGGGGGGGGCATGCTGGCTCTGTGGGGAGGGGCATTGGGTTGGGGGGCAGGAGGTACCTGGCTCTGGGGGAGGGTTGGATTAGAGCAGGGGGAGGGGGTGCCTAGCTCCAGGAGAGGGGAAGGGGATTGGATTCCAGGGGGAACTGGGGGGGGGGCCTGGCTCTGGGGGAGGGTTGGTGGATTGGATTAAGGGCGGGGGCTGGGGGTGCCTGGCTGGCGGGAGGGGGAGGGCCTTGCACCACATATTACATAATTCATTTTTATCCAGCTATACTGTGGCTCTTTGCACTCCAGCCGTGTCTGAGTCCCTACCTGGTTGGCCACCCCTGGCCTGGTGGATAGAGAAGGGGTCTGGGCACTCAGGGTTCACTAGCTGGGTGGCTGTCGGGCACACTCAGGCCTTTGATCCTCTAACACTGGCCCATGCTGCTGGAGCAGCCCTACCTGTCTCACTAGCATGGGGCACAGGGCAACTGCTTGGATGGGTGACTGCAGGCCACTCATGTCCCTGCTCTGTGCCTCAGTTTCCCCTCCCAGCCTGTAGTATTTATGGGACTGCCTCTCACTGGACATCACTGGCAGCAGCTGGCACAATGTAGCCCCAGTTGCACCAGGGGCCTGCACAGCACAATGAATCCAGATTTTGGCTTTGTGCACTCCAAGGGGTGCTGACATTTTTCCCCTGTCCCCCACCCCACCCCTGCAGCTCCAGCTCTAACTACCTGCCATTTACCCAGCAGGCCCTAACGACCCTCATTAGGCAGCTGCTGCGATCCCACCGGCTGGCTGGGTTTCCAATCAATTTGCTGCTTCTGCTATTGGATTAGCCTGGAGGCCTGCAGCTGGATAATTGAAGTAATTCATGCCATATGGAACTGGAGAGGGGCCCTGCTGCCCTGGCAAGGAGCCTCTCTCTCTACCCCCGCCCCTCCACATGCAGTCACTGCCAGGCCAGGCTTCCCATCTAAACAGCTAAAGATCTTCTCGCCAGTGCCCAGGGACTATTAAACCCTGCTTGTGCCTCTTCCACCTTCCTGGGAGAGGCATATGGTCCCAGAGAAGCTGTTTGTCTGCCCCAGCACCCCTGGGCCTGACTTTTGCACGTGCTCAGAGCCCCTTACCCCCTCTGGCTGCCCACACAGCCCTATGACCAGCTCTTCCTATGCCAAATACAGGCCAGGGAGCTGGGGTAGGGCTCCTCCCAGCTCTGCCAAGGCACGGGGAGCTGGGAAAGAGGCCAGAGCCAACGGTGCATCTCCCAGCTCACCGCACCTCGGGGAGCCAGGCACAAGGTGTGTGGCTCCGGCTCCTGGCTCTCCCAAGTCACAGGGAGCCAGGACCCAGGCGGCAGCTACGCCGGTGTGCGACTTGAGCTTCATGGCAGCTGACCTGGTGCTGGAAATACGGGGCTGTCCCACCAGAAACGGTCACCTTACCTATGAGGTTCTTCTTCCCCCAGCAGGGACTTTCCCCATCTGGTGTGCAGCTGATGCTCAGCCTCCAGCCTTGGAGCGTGGCCAGAGCATCCTGAGCTGTGGCTATTCTCTGCCCCACAGGACCCATAGTGAGTAGATGGAACCATACAACTGGGGCTGAAAGGCACTGGTCCTTGGGCTACACCTAGAACTGTAAGGGACCTCGAGAGATCATCAAGTCCAGTCCCCTGCCCTCACCGCAAGACCAGGCGCCATCTAGATCATCCCTGTTAGATATTTATCCAACCGGTTCTTAAACATCTCCAGTGATGGAGATCCCACAACCTCCCTGGGCAATTTATGCCAGTGTTTAACCACCCTGACAGATAGGAAGTTTTTCCTAGGGTCCAACCTGAACTTCCCTTGGTTCACTACAATTTAAGCACACTGCTTCTTCCCCTAACATCAGAAACTAAGGAGAATATTTTTTTCTCCCTCGTCCTTTATAAACACCCTTTGTAGGCCTTGGAGGTTGCGATCATGGCGCCTCTCAGCCTTCTCTTGTCCAAACTAACCAATCCTAGTTCTTTCTGTCTTCGCTCACAGCTCACGTTTTCTAGACCTTTAGTTATTTTAGTTGCTCTTCTCTGGACTTTCTCCACGTCTTTCCTAAATCATGCTGCCCGGAACATGACACAATATTCCATCTGAGGCCTAATCAGTGCAGACAAATGACCTCTGGTGTGTTGCTCACCCCACTCCTGTTAATACATCTCTTTTTTTGCAATACAGTGTCATATTGTTGACTCACCCTCGGCTTGTGGTCCACTAGGACGCCACACCCCTTTCAGCAGGACTCCTTTCTAGGGAGTTGCTTCCCATTTCTTTATGAGTGAAACTGATTGTTCTGCCCAAAGTGGAATAATTTGTATTTGTCCTGATTGAACTTCATCCTATTGACCTCAGACCATTCCTCCAGCTCATCGAGATCGTTTTGAATTCTGACCCTGTCTTCCAAAGCACTTGCCACCCCTCCCAGCTTGGGATTGCCGGCAAACTTGATAAGTGAACTCTCTATGCCAATATCTAAACCATAGATAAAGATATTGAACCAGACTGGCCTCAGAACGAACCCCTGCAAATCCCCACTTGTTATTCCCTTCCAGCACAATTGCAAACCACTAGTAACTACTCCCTGGGCACGGTTATCCAACCAGTTAGGCAGCCACTTGATAGACGCTCCATCTGTTGCATTTCCCCTGGTTTACTGATAAAGGTCTTGTAATACTGTACCAAATTCTTTGCTAAAGTCTAAGTATACCACATCTACCCCTTCCCCTTTATCCACATGGCTTCTTATCCTCTCAGGGAAAGCTAGCAGGTTGGTTTGTCATGATATGTCTCCAGAAAGCATTGTGCTCTGGCTATTCTCTGACCTCCAGGGAATTCAGCCAACACCAGCATCTCCCGCTATTTGGGGGCTTCCCCCCCCACCCCAAGTCCCAGCTGCAGGAGGCAGGGGATTTCGGGAGATTCAGCTCTCGTTTTAAAGTGCAATGGTGTTAGCACCATGCAGCGGCAGGGAGAAGCCAGGAAATGGGACCCTCCAAAGGCTCAAAACAAACAGAATGCCAAGAGGGAGACCGCAGGATTCTCCTTTAAAATAGCGGGAAGCTCCTTAGACAGGGCTGGCACATACCCCGGTGCTGCCTAGGCTGTGCCTGCTCTGTGGATGGGTGCGGAGGCTTCCCCAGCATTCATCTGTCCCCTCTACCCTTTCAAAATCTGAGCCAGCAAAATAGTCAGCCGCTCCTTGTCAATTGCAGCTTCACCAGCTGCAGTGACCCCAGAGGCATCCGGTCTCTGGCTTGTTTCTCCACCCCAACAAGGACTAGAGCCCCTAGCCACTGTATTGCACTGCCCCATGGTATGGATGGGGAAACTGAGGCACAAAGTGGTGGACTAGAGCAAAGCTGTTGTGCTTAGTCTCACCCACTCACGTTCAGGCATTTTGAGGCTTCCAGCAACAAAGCAGATCCCAGCTCAGAGAGACACTCGTGCTGATCAAGAGGAGGGGTCAGCACTCCCCCAGCCAAACTGCGGAGGGCTAGGACAGGGTGTAGGGTGACAGCATGGTCCAGTGGTTAGGGCACCAGACTAAGAAGTCTGGATGTCTTTCCCAGCTCTGCCACTAGCTTGCTGGGGGACCTTGGGCAAGTCACTTTGCAGCTCTGTGCCTCAGTTTCCCCATCCATCCTTTGTTGAATTGGACCATGAACCCTTTGAGGCAGGGACTGCATCTGCGTCGGTCTGACAGGTCTTCTCCCCGCACCCCCTCGATCCTGGCTGGCATATGTACAGCACACAGCCCGACGGAGCTCCAATATAAATCAGGACACCTAGGCACTCCTGGCTTCTATCCCCCACTTTCCCACGTGTGTCTTGTGGGGCACATCCCAGCTCTGCTCCATGCCTCAGTTTCCCCACCCCTAGGGAGACAGCAACAGTGGCCTGACTCTCAGATCATTGTGACCTCCACCACTCAAGCTACAAGAGAAGAGCTTCAGGCAAGGAAAAAAGAACACTCTTTTCCCTTCTGCAGGGGGCAGAGGGCATCCCCGGGGTAGCAGGTGTGTCCCTCTGACTGCCAGCCAAGTGGTTCACAAGAAGGGTGCTGGCCCAGATCACAGGCACAGAGTTCACTCCATTCACACAGGGGGTTAAACCACACTGGATGACCCGTCCAACCCCCCTACCCCCAACACACACACACACACTTCAGCAATCTAGTTGGAGGGTGGTCTACTCCAGGCACCTCAGTCTCAGGCCAGGTGACAGGGTTCAGTCCAGGATATGGCATGGATGGGCAGCCTCCTAGTTTTCCTGGCTCTCAGGGTGAGAATGCCCCAGAGACACAGGCAGGAAGCTGCCTAGTGCTTAGGGCTCCCTGATCTGGAGGGTGGATGGGGGGGGGGGTGCAGGCAGAGGGGTGGCTATTCTCTGCCCCCAGGGCCCATGATGAGCAGATTGGTGGGTGTGGCTGGAGCACGCTGCACTGGGGCTACTCTCTGCCCATGTGGCAGGGCCTGGGGCATGGCCTGTCAATCTATGAAAACCACCGAAACAAAATTTGTCAGCTAGCTCCATTCGCTACTTGAAGAGGAAGGATGGGGAAGGATGCTGCCAGCCCAGGGGCCCAGGGCACCCTTCCCAGCTCTACGCTCCCACTCCCCCTTTAAACCCTAATTTAATTACCTATGTGCAAAATATGGTATGGACATAGAGGTCACTAAGCCTAGCCTGCAGCAGTTTAGTTTGTGTCAGACACAGTCATGCCTGGAGAGGTGGCCCTGCTTGCATATCCCCTGCACTGGTGGTATAGCCTCCCTCCCCATGTAGATTGGCCTTAGGCCAGTTTTTCTATTTAATTAAGTCTGGCCTTCAAAAGCCCCAGTGAAGCAGATGGAAGCTTCAGCCATTGGCCACTGGGTTGTTTGTGTGGTTCTTTCACATGGCAAAAAAGGGGAAGAAGCAGCCACCAGGGAAATACCATTGTAACCTCAATTATTGGCAGTAGTGGAGGAGGAGGAAGTGGCTTCTGGTGGCAGTGGTGGGATTCAAGTGAAAACCCACCCAATTTCCTGCTCTGCTCCACTCACACCAAACATTTGCTGCCTCGTGAGCTGCCAAAAAGCAGGGGCCACAGTGGGCAAAGCATGAAAAGCCAGGCTGTTTCACTTGTTTTCTGGCTTCTCCTGTTACCAGCCCAACCCTTTCCCCCAGGCTTCTGCCATTGCTAGTAAAGGTGCCTTTTCTACTTACTCTCCAGCTGAGTGCTGGCTCCTTCGCAGGGACAGCAGCTGCTACCTGAACCTACAAGCCTGCCTCATGCAGATGCCAGACGAGGGACACCCAGAATGGAAGCAAACAGCTGAGCCAGAGCTGCTAATAACTCAGGGCTGCCCTGTGTTAGGGGCCACCCCGTCCATCTTCTCTTTGCAGGGATGCAAAGGGGCCCTGCTTCTCCATCACCCTGAAAAAAGGGGGCCCGCTACGAAACCATGGAGCTCCCCAGGCACCACGTTGCTGTGACTGGGTTGCAAGCATGAAACGTCAGGACAATTTCATGGACAAGACAAAGCCCCTTCTAGCAGGGCAGCTGATCGCCCAGTGGCAAAAGGGTCAGGCCCACAGGTTCCAAAGCAAGAAGGGACCTTTGTGACCCTCTGAGCTCACCACCCCCCCGCCCCCGGGAACCAGGCTGGGAAAAGTTGATTTCTGTCAGTAAAGGTCCATTTCACCACACACAGGCAAAGCTGGGAGAAGCCACCTCCTGCTGTAGTCCGGGAAGCTTACAGACCGGCAAAGGAAGAAAAAGCTGCTGTTGGACCCTACTGGGGATGTTAGGGTTAACCAGCTAACCCATAAATCTCACCCTAAACAGAAAAGGCTGCTAGGGGCTGGAGCAGGTGCCTGTGGGCAGAGACCTGGTCCAACCCACTGCTGCCAGCAGGGGCTCTCCAACTTGGCCAAAGCAGCCCCATTCCACAGGGATGGGGGGCACTTCAGCCCAGCATGGCTAGAGCAACCCCCTGACCCCATCCACCCCTTTAAACGCTTAGCCAGTTAAGCTTAAGGTTTAACCTATTTACAAACCAACCAGGATTTTACATCCCTGGGCCCCACTGGGGGTAGGGATTCACAGCAACTTCCTTGGTGCAGTTTGACCATCAGGAGGCGACGCTGACAATTCATGTTTGACCAGTGGGTAATGATTTGAAACACAAGCTGGGGGCCGGTATTGGCTCACCCACCCTGCTGTTTCCCTCCCCAGTCAAGTTCCCGCAACTTTGGAAATGCAAAGAGATAGAACAAGAACTGGAAGGGACCTCAAAAGGTCATGGAGTCCAGTTCCCTGCCTTCTTGGTAGGGCCAAACACCATCTAGACCATCCCTGACAGGCATCTGTCTGTCTAACCTGCTCTTAAATATCTCCAGAGATAGAGATTCAACAACCACCCTAGTTGAAGCTAGATCAAACAAATCTTAGAATCAGAGACTCCTAGGGCTGGAGAAGACCTCAGGAGGTCATCTAGACCCGCTCCCACCGGCTTACAAATAAACATGGATACTGGCTGTTGAAATACATCAGAGCGGGAGCCCTGTTAGCCTATAAGGTGCCACCGGCCTTCTAATTGTTTTTGTGGGTACAGACTAACAGATATTTTGGAGCATAAGACCTAAAGAGGTCTTTGCCCAGGAAAACTTATGCTCCAAAATACCTGTTAGCCTATGAGGTGCCACCAGCCTTCTCGTTGTTCTTCTCCATTGAAATGGTTTTAAAGAACAGAATGCAGACGTGCCTAAGACAGGCTAAAGGCCATCCTGGGATTAATTCTTGCTTCAACCAGAGCAGCTCTGTCTGAACATTGATTTGCCAATTGGTGCCAATGCAGACCTGCTGTGCTGCCCCACCCAACACAGGGAGGAGGGGGGCAGCTGTCGGGGTGCGAGGCAAGGACTTGGCCCTGGTTGTCCGGCCTGCCAGACTCTATGTGACCTTGGGACGCCAACGGAGAGGTGCTGTCAGCCACATGCGACAATGCTCCTTCAGTCTGGTTCCATAGTGGAGACCCACTACCATTAAAGGAGACTCTCCACTAGGCAGCATATGGGGGCTAGGACACACAGCTCAGCCTTCCTCCAGGGGTGCAGGATGCACTCTGTGAGGATCTCACAGCCGGGTGGCTCCTTTTAAATACTGACACTCAGACCAGAGTCCTCACGCAGCAAAGCAATGGCTGCCGTCACTGTATTGGAGAGCTATTGCAAATCCCTTGAGCAAAACACAGTCACTGAGCAGTACCAGTCACAGGTAGGTGCCCTAGGCTGGTGAACAGACATCCAGCTCTCCTTAGGCAAGAAAGACTGGAACCCAGCAGACCAGGGGCTGCGTGCCGAACTCACCCCTGCCCTGATAGAGCAGGGAACAGGCAGTGGGGTCTGGTGACTGGCTTCTAAGGCGTTACAGCAGAGGGAGGCAGGGGCTGGGAGCTAGGACTGGCTGATCTATTCCTGACTCAGGATGGAAGTAGGGTTCAGTGGTCTGAGCCAAGGAAACTAGGAAGCAGGATTCCTAGGCTCTATCTAGGAGTGGACTGGTTAGAGCAGGAGGGCTCAGCATAAGAATTTTATGGTTCTTCCTCCATGTCTTATGTGGGTTTTTGGTCTTGGAGCCAGGGATAGAGCCTGGGAGTCAGGTCTCCTGGGTTCTGTCCTGAGCCCTGTCACAAACTCTGGGCACATCCCACTCCATGCCTCAGTTTCCCCTTCCATGGGACAGCTGTAAGGACACTGACCTGCCTGCAGGGAGGGCTTCTGCAACCAGGGAGGTTTAGGTTGGACATTAGGCAAAAGTTCCTAACTGTCAGGGTGGTCAAACACTGGAATAAATTGCCAGGGGAGGTTGTGGAATCTCCATCACTGGAGATATTTAAGAACAGGTTGGATAGATGTCTATCAGGGATGGTTTAGACAGTACTTGGTCCTGCCATTGGGGCAGGGGGCTGGACTCGATGGCCTCTCAGGTCCCTTCCACTCCTAGTATTCTTTGAGAGCTTGCGATGAGAATCATAGAAGCCCCCTGTAAATGCTGTGGTTCTGAGCCCTCCCTCAAAATGTCCTGAGTGACCCCCGCTTTGCTGCACGCATTACAACTGTAAATAGCCAATAGCCACTGCGATCCCAGGATCCAGAAGCACTTGCAGACAGCCACCAGTTCAGTCTCCCTGTTCCTGGGGAAACAGAGGCACAAAGCCAGGCCAATTGCCCAGGGTCATGCAGCGAGTCCGCGTCAGGACTGGGAACGGGAGGCAGGTGTTCTGTTCTGCCCTGGGGTAACGCCAAACCCCATTCCGCTCCCAGAACCTCTCTGCTAGAATCACTAGGAAAAAAAAAAAAATCATTTCGCCCCACCCTCCCCCACCACACACGTAGGACTCAGGAGTCCTGGCACCCACCCCTCCCCCATTCTAACCATGAGACACCACTCCCCTTCCAGAGCTGGGAGCACCAAGCAAACAGCACCTGCGTTCCAGCCTCCCATCATTGACCGGGCAACTGCGAAACATGGAACTACACACTGGCGCCAGGCAGGAAATAATTTGGCGATGAGAGCAAGACCAAAGCCTTGTGCAAGGGGGCAGTTTTCTGCAGCTTCTTCCAGCAGATCCGGCACCCGTGTAAATGGGCAACGGCCTCAAGAGACCAGAACCGCAGCCAGTGTCAACCGGTATGGTCCCCTCAGAGCCAGGTCCCCCAGCTGGTGGGAACAGGCCAAGCCTCCACTGGAGACAGAGGAGCAGTGCCGGCGGACATCAGCTGGGGATCAGGGTTCCTTAGTGCACCCTTCTTCAACACCCGAGAGCTGGGCCAGATGCCAACTCTGAGCCCTCCTGCACTGCTTGCGAGAGGCTGGAAACGGGAGACAGGGAATTGATCACATGGCAATTCCCCGTTCTGTTCATTCCCTCTGGGGCACTCGGCACTGGCCACTGTCAGAAGACAGGACAGTGGGCTGGATGCACTGATAGTCAGACCCAGTCTGGCTGTTCTTACATGGGCCCTGCTTCACTAGAAACAAGCAGCTTTTTAAACCCATTAAGAACCCGGGGGCAGCACCCCCTCATGGGAGCAGCATGGCCTCCCCCTGCTTCTTGCAAACCGAACCAGCCGGGGGGCTGTCTTGGTGGCAAACAAGGCCCCCTTGAGTTTTTTTTCCCCCCCCACCTATGTGCGGAATAAATTTTGTCATGTGCACTGAGGCATGTGCAGATGAGGGAAGTCCAATCCGGTTTCATGCTAGGTTGAACTGCTTACACCTGTTGGGGGTCAGCTGGGGAGGCCGCTCCAGTGCTCTGGCTGGGCTGCAACACCCACAGCCTCCTGGAGTCTGGGGCTGCATCAGCACAGCTAGCGCATAGGGACTGATCCAGTGTGGCTGGAGCAACCCCATCCACAGCAGCCCGGCTTGGGAGTGCTCCAGCCCAGCCTGAGCAGCTTGTCTGCAGTGGCCACAGGCACACGGAAGGCAGGGAACACTGGCTGGGCCAGAGCAGCCCCTGTCCGCAGCAGGGGGGCCCAATCCAGATCTGTGGGGCTACAGCAGCCTCCCCGATACAGCCTCCATGGACTGGGGTGGCTCTGGCCATGCTGGAGTCTCCCACCTCCAACGGCAGCCCCATGAGGCTGGAGCAACCCCTGCCCACAGCGCCCCCCCCCCAGCCCCCAGTTAACTAGAACCTGTAAACCTCAGCCACATAGGCTGATGCTTAACCATTAAGCAGTTAATTGTTAACATCCCCAGTGCAGAGGTGCACCAGCCATAGAAATCCAAGCTGCTGGCGCTCTGCTAATCCGCCGCGCAGCACCCTAATCCCTCCTGGGCGGCCACCCACAGGACGCTGGAAACCGTCCTTACAAGGCTCCTTCCCCAGCAGCGCACCTCTGAACAAGCCAGGAACACTTGCAGCTGGAGTCCAAGACAGGGCAGAGGGCTGGACTCAATGACCTTCTAAGGTCCCTTCCAGCCCTGGGATTCTGTGATCCCATGACCTGGGCCATGCACCTGGGCTGCAGGCAGCCCCCAACCCTGCGGTGTGACTCACCGGATAAAGACGATGATTCCGACCTGCGCGATATTGTCATGCAGGATCCGCCAGGACTCCTGGATCCGCGCTTTCTGCGTGTCCACCAGTGGAAAGGGACCTGTTTCCACTCCCTCGCCTCCGTGCCTGGCTCCTGCCTTTGGCACCCGTGGGTTTTCCGCCGACGGGCCCGGCTTAAACTCCAAGATGGTTTTTCCCGGGGTGATCCCGGAACCCGACAGAGCGCACCCCATCTCTCGTGGGGCCAGGGAACTAAAACCCACTCCCAGCAGAGCAGAGATCAGGACTCCTGGGGTGTATCCCCAGATCTTCCAAACCAGCTAGAGACAGAGATGCAACACATAAGCAAGGACCCTGGGGTGAAGTTAAACCTTCGCACCCACCCCAGAGAGGGTATGCCTTAGGGCAGAGCTTGCAGCACAAAGCACCAGGAACTAACGAGCAATCTCGCTGCTTAAAGGGAAAGAGACCTTCAGGCTGATGGAGCCTGACACACAATGGGCATAAATCAACTCCTTCCAAGTTTACACCCAGGGAGGATCAGGCCCTGGAACTCCAAAGAGGGCCAGCCAATGCACCCCTACTGGGGAAACCCTGATACAGTCTGGTAGCATCACTCACCTTCCTGGAGAGCTCCCCCAAGGTGACCTGGAGGAGGCTGCTAGGGATGGTGAGCCAGGCCAGCATGTGCTGGGAGCTCCACTGGCCAGGTGGATTGTATTTGTAGGGAGCTGAACAGTGCGGTGTCTCCAGGGTCCTAGACAGCAAAGGTTCTCTGCAGACCCAAGGTGGGCATCAGGTCTCCACCTGTCGGAAGAGGGGGGGCATTCAAAGGAGCTTCCCAGCCAAGTGGGCTCTGTTCTGGGCCTGTGGCTAATAACAAGCTCTTGGGACCTGAATCCACCCCCTTCTCCTGAGGTCAATCCATGCGGCTGCACCCCCCCCCACCCCACTGGAGTTTGACACCCCTCCAGAGAAGGGACAAGGGGTGTCCCCTTGCTGGGATGGCTCAGAAGCCAGGGAGTGGGCCTAGCTCATTCACCTCCCCCTCCTCCCCCCAGGTTCCATCAGCTAGAGTTGCTCCCCATGGGCCCCTCTCCACCTCTGCCCCACTAGGCAATTTGCACATGCATCCCCCCCGACACACACTGACTGGTCCTGGTGCTGTACAGCAGAGCATTCTGGGTATAGTAGCTGAGCAAGCCTGGAAAAGTGTTGCATCATTTTAGAAGTGTGGAAACTGAGGCACCACATGAGGGACACGAGGGGAGGGTAACTTACTCAAAGCGTATCTGGCAGCCGAGCCAGGAGCAGCACCCAGGTGTCCTGCTGTCTCCGCCTCCATGCCCTCAGCCACTGTATGGCACTGTCCCATGGTATGGATGGGGAAACTGAGGCACAACATGGTGGACAAGAGGGGAAAGCAACTTACCCAAAGCTCAGCCAATGGCAGAGCCAAGAATAGCACCCAGGTGTCCTGCCTATTCCTCCTTCATGACCCTAGCTACTGTATTGCTCTGCTCTAGTGTATGGAAGGGGAAACTGAGGCACAAAATGGGGGGACAAAGAGGAGAGGCCAATTCACCCAAAGCTCAGCCAGCAGCAGAGCTCAGAATAGACTGCAGGTGTCCTGCCTACTCCTCCTCCAGGGCCCTAGCCATTGTACTGCACTGCCCCACTGCATGAACGGGGAAACTGAGGCACAGCATCTGGGCGGTGACTTGCCCAAGGTCTCACAGGATACTGAGACAAACTCTGGGTTTCAGCAGCTCTGGGTCCAACCATCCCCCACCACCCAGCATGCTGCTTGACCAGTCTTCTGGCCCCACTTGCTTATCCCATTGCGTTCTGGGACGCCTGTTCCAGAAAGGGACCCAGCCAAGGGCTGTGCTCCCCGGGGAGTCTGTCTCTGAGCCTTCCTTCTCCCTGCCGCAGGCTGGGGAGCATTCCAGCTGGGCCTGGATTTCGTCAAACTTATTGCCTGCCAGCTGCGTCCGTATCCCAGAGGTCAGCATGCTCCCTGGCTCATGGCCGCCCCCAACCCCCTTGCTTCTCCACACACCAGCAAGCCAAAGGCTGGCACCGGGCCCATGAACCACCAGTATCTTGGGAGGGGGTCACCCCAAACCTGATCGACCGGTGGGTTTAGTTTGAACTCTGCCGCCGATTTTGCGGGGTCTTCCCTCCCCCTTGCCCAATGCCATTAATGAAACGAAGCCGAGTCTCAAAAGAGGAGTGGGACAGACAGACGCCGGGCCCAGAGGAGGTGGGTGAGTGGTGGAGGTAGTGGGGAGTCTGGATGGGGGTGGGCAGAGAGTGTGAAGGGCGGGATGATTCAGGCGGGGGCAGGGGCAAGGAGGTAGCCATTGTACCGTGGGGGGAGGTGTTAGGGGATGGGAAGTGTGGGGCGGAGGAGGCCAAGGGAGGATGGGAGTGGCGGGGGGGTGAGAAGGAACAGACAGGGAGATGCTAAATGCCCCCCCCCCCAGTTCCTTGCTGGGGTGAGTATCTGCCCAGCACACAGAGAAGGCAGCACACCTGACCCCCGAGGCTCCTAAAGGTGGGGGGCAGGTTTGCCCTTGCTCTCACTCTGAAGGGAGGATATTTAAGTGGGGGGCTGGGAACCAGGACTCCTGGCTTCTCCTCCTGGCTCTAGGAAGGAAGCAGAGTCTAGTGGTCAGAGCAAGGGCATATCAGACCCTGGATTCTGGGGTTCTCTTTTTGGCTGCGGTAGGGAGAGTGTTCTACTGGATTGAGCTGGGATCCCTGGGTTCTAATCCCACTAAGCCCCCTGGTGGGGCAACCACATACTCCCAAACCTCAGTTTCCCCATCTGTGAAGGCTCAGCTAACACGCTGTACTGGAGATGGTTATTCCCAGGAGGGTCTGTTTGACAGAGAGAGAGTCCAGCATCACCAAACACATGGCTCTTTATTTACTGAAGACATTCCGCCCCCCCTCCAAAATTAACTTGAATTAAAAAGAAAAAAACAGGAAGTAACAGGAACAAACACACCCAAACAAATGTTACATACGATACAGGGGCTGTAATCCCATCCACCAGACAGGTAACACGACAGCAGCTCCGAACCAGCACCGATGTATTTCCAAGAAGGCAAACTTCACCAGAAGCCAGGGAAAAGAAAACCTTAATTTTGTGATGGCAGAAACAAGCAACGAAGCTGCTGGAAATGCCACAAGCCCTGGCAGGGCAGCTGTGAGCCGAGGCAGCTGCTGGCCCGCAGGAAAAGCGTAAATGTTCTTTTTCGGTCCAAGCGGCTCTCATGCCATCTAACAAGGCTTGAAGCCAGCACCTGGTCCCTCTTGTACTGCCCCATCAACTGGCACATGCTCCCAAAGCTGGAGGAGGGGAGAACCCACGGAAACTGCTCCCAGCCCCCTCTTCTCTGACCACTAGACACCACTGCCTGCCCAGGGTTTCAAAGAGAGCCCAGGAGGCCCTGGCTTGCTCTACCCACTAGGTAGAACTTCCCTGAGCTGGGAGAAGAGCACAGCTGCTGATGTCCTGTGCTCACTTCTTGGCCGTGTGTCGCTGGGTTGGAAGGCACTGGGGAAAGCTGAGGCATGGGCCATGTTGTCAGGGCTAAGCCCTTAGTGCTGGGAGGGGCTCAGAGGCCATGGTGATGGGCAGAGTAGGAGCAGCTGAACCCCTGGATAGCTTGATCCCCTCATTGCTCCTTCCTCAGCACCTACCTCCCACCCACAACTCTCACCCGGCACCCTCACATCCCCACCGGCCCCCTGGGTCACCCTCCCCATTGCTGCAGGGGAGGAATCTGCTCAAGGTGCTCTGACCACTGCGACAAAGTCAGTCTTATTCTTGGGCCTCTGGCCTCTACTCAGGCCACTGGTCCCACTTCAGGGCCCAGTCGGACTCGCTGGGGTGGTCTGGGGGTAGCCCAGCCCCCACCCGCTCATGCCAGGTTCCAGCCCAGGGACCCTACGCCGCTGCTATAGCGGAAAGAGCTGCCTCTCTTAGCCCTTGGCACAGGAGCTCTTCTCCCTGGGCCACTTCCTCCGACGATTGCCCCAGTACTTTCTCCAGCCTGCAGCAGTTGCAAATCCCTGCTCTTGATCTGCTGAAGCTGCTCACTTGCCCTCTGGTTTCTCATGTTCCTGAGCCTTTCAAACCTGCTCTCGTTTCCTTGCATCTCTCCACTCACACTCTCGCCCCATCCTTGCCCCCCCACCCCCGGGAAGGGTTTTTAAAGGCCTCTTATGAGCCCAGTCATGGAGTCAGCTGGCCCCAGTTGGGCTGAGCCAGCTCCTGCTCAGCTGCCGTGATTGCCCTGCTGGTGCTCAGCAGGTCCTTCTGCTTGTTTGGGCTCCCTCTGAGGGGACCCTGTCTAACTCCCATGTCAAAGGAAGATGGGGCAGAATTGAGACTGAAAACTAGGCATCCTTCCCCCTCTGCTCTAACCACTCATCTTCACTCTGCCCTAGCACTAGGCCAGGAACCCAGCAGTCCTGGCCTGTTCACACGCTCTCTGCTAGATTGCAGACTGACCTGGATCTGGGAATGGAACCCAGGAGTCCTGGCTGTCACAGGTAGACTGCATGTCAGCCCAGACTTGGACGCGGAACCCAGGAGTTCTGGCTCCCTCCCTATCCACCAGACCGCATTCCCATCCATACCTGGGAAAAGAAGCTTCACAAGCCAGCTGCCATCCCAATGCTGTGTGTGTATGTCTGCGTGTTTGCATGTAAAAAAACCCGCTGCTTCACTGGATCACTTGCAGGATGGGCAGGAACAGAGAGCAGGCTGAGAGGTGACAGGGATAAGGCTGGGCCAGGAGGGGGTGGAGGGATAAGGCTGGAAACATATGTCCCACGAGGCCCCGCTACACAAGAGAGTGGGGTAGGGGTTCCCCAGTGGGTTGGGAAAGTGCCACAATTCTTCCCTGGGCATGAGAGCCACCCCCTTCAAAGGGACAATGCCCCACAGGAAGTCTTTGGAGTTAGAATAGGTCTGTGTTTGGAATACAGCTAGCAACATAGAGTCCTGGGCTGGGACTGACATACCTAGATACTACCATAATGCACCTAACAGCAAATCAAAAACGCAGTCCAGTAGCACTTTAAAGACTAACAAAGTAATTTATTAGTTGATGAGCCTTCGTGGGACAGACCCACTTCTTCAGACCAGAGCCAGCCCAGAACAGACTCAAAATCTAAGGCACAGAGAACCAAAAACAGGAATCAAGGAGGACAAATCAGAAAAAAATGATCAAGGTGAGCAAATCAGAGAGTAGAGGGGTGGGGGGGGGGAGTCAAGTATTAGATTAAGCCAAGTATGCAAATGAGCCCCTATAGTAACTCAGAAAATTCCCATCCCAGTTCAAAGGGGCTCGTTTGCATACTTGGCTTAATCTAATTCCTGACCTCCCCTCCCCTTCTACTCTCTGATTTGCTCACCTTGATCATTTTTTTCTGATTTGTTCTCTTTGATTCCTGTTTTTGGTTCTCTGTGCCTTAAATATTGAGTCTGTTCTGGTTTGGCTATGGTCTGAAGAAGTGGTTCTGTCCCATGAAGGCTCATCAACTAATAAATTACTTTGTTAGTCTTTAAAGTGCTACTGGACTGCTTTTCTCTTTTGATAGTATATAGACTAGCACGGCTCCCTCTCTGTTACTAACAGCAAATGTGTACAACGCTTGGCACAACAGGGTGCTGGGCCATGCCTGGGCATCAGCGTGTTGCTGTAATACATCTACTCGCAATAGAAATGTACAGCACCTGACACGAGCGGATCCTGGACCATGGATCAACAGTTGCTACCATAATACACCTAATAACAACACAAACATTCAGTGCTGGCCTGGGGAAGGGCTGGTTCTACCCAAATGCAGACAATGATAAGAAGATAGTGGGGCAGTGGCTCAGTTGCTAACCTTGTGGGTGCAGAGGGGGAAAAGCCAGAGGGCTATGAGAGATGAGACAGACCTAATGTGGCAAAGATGGGGTGGGGGTGGGAGTGGGAATTAGCCCTGTCTGCTGCGCAGGGGTCCTACACTTCACTCCTGGTGCTGGCCATTGTCACAGCCAGGCTACTGGACAAGATGGGCCTCGGCTCCACCCCCCGTCTGGCACCTCCTGGTACCTCGAACAGGCTCACAACTGAGCTGAGGACCAGAGAGACTCAAGTAATTTCACTGGCTGAAGAGAGCACTAAGAAGCCCCATGCTGTCCTGCCTTAAGTGCCATGCTAGGTTGGGTTAAAGCCCCTGAAACAGATGAGCTAGCTGCTGCAGGTCATTCAGATTCAGCATCAGATACAACAGCACCTTTCCCCGGCAACGGCAAACTGCAGCCACTCGGGAACTCCCAAGATTTGGGTGGAGGGAGTCGGCAGTGTAGCGGGTTCAGAGGGAGGGTTTTAGAGACACAGCGCAAGGCAAGAGAGACAAATAAAAGCAGAGAAACAAACACAAGACATCCACACGAGGATGTGTGTCCACTGCCTGTTTTTTTGGGGGGCGGGGGGGCTGCCTGGGTTCAGAGAAACAGGACTTTGGACTGTCTCTTGGAAACAAACAATATCACCTCAAAGGTGCCTGATTCTATCATTAATTTCTCCTCCCCACTGGAACAACTGCAGGGCCACAGCTTTGACTAGCTGCTTGGGTCAAACAGGGCAAGTGTGCCTGCTTGGGCCAGTGTTTGTTGATAGCAGGGGCAGAACAAGATGAGCGCCAGAGAGCAGAAGGGAGAGACATTCAGGCAACATCTACATTACCTGGAAGATCATCGAATCCTAGGGCTGGAAGGGATTAAGGAGGTCATCTAGTCCAGGCCCGTGCTTCAAGCAAGATCAATACCAACTAAGCAGTCAGGACCTTGTCAAGCCAGGACTTGAAAACCTCTAGGGATGGAATCCACCATCTCACTAAGCAACACATTCCAGTGCTTCACCACCCTCCTGGTCCGGCTGAAGGTTGGTCTTCCGGGGTTTGATCTCCTGCTGTGATGTAGTGGGGGGTGGATGTGTGTGAGGGCCAGTCTGAGAACCTCAAACCAGCTGGACATGACCCCATGCTGTCTGTAACCTAAGTTGGCAGGTAACACCTCTGGCCCCCAACAAAGAGCAGGAAGGAGCCCAGCTGGTTCGAATCAAGGGCAGCAGATAGGTGGTTGGGAGAGTTGGAAGGCAGTGGGCTGTGCTGAGGGGGGCTAGACCCCAGATGGGGGCACCCCTTAAGCCTCCTCTCCCCAAGAAGTCCTGGGCCACCTTATAGACGCAACAGATATTTTGGGGCATAAGCTTCCGTGGGCAAAGACCCGCTTTCTCCTGCTCTAAAATAGGTTAGTCTATAAGGTGCCACAGGACTTCTTGTTTCTGAAGATACAGACTAACTTGGTTACGTCTCCGATACTCTCCCCAAGGTAGGTTGGAATGACAGTCTCTGCCTGCTGTACTGACACCTCTGCGCTGTGCTGTCAACTAATAAACCTCCTGTTCCACCTGCTGAGTGAGAGTTGCTTCTGGCTGCAGATGGGGTGCAGAGCTTGGGGACCCCTGAATCCCATTACATGTGCAAAATCGACCCCGTACTGGCTATTGCAAAGAGTAAGGGACATCGATGGGAGAAATTCTATTTAGTGAGGATGGCCAGGTAAGTCGATTGCTGATAAGTCAATTCTAGCTACGCATTGTGTAACTGCAATCAACTCACCTGCCAAGTGCAGATCAAGCTTTAGCCTGGCAACAGACACAGGGCAGCCAGGGACCAGCCCTTGGAGAAGTTCCCCCAGATACCAGGCAGATTCTCTCTCTGAATCGTTAGATCCCGACCGGATGCCTCTTGCTGAAGACTGGCACTAGCTCAGCCACAAGGCCTGGGCTGGAGGAAGGACTGGCCATGAGGGGCCAAGTGGTCTGATCATACAAAAGGGCGGAGTTATCTCTTCTGGCCTTAAAAATATCCCTACAATTAAAGGAAGGACATTAACAAGAGTTTTAAAACTGACCTTGGCAGTTTGGACGGGTTTCCAAAAGCTAGCAGAGTTTGTAGCCGTCAGACATGAAAGTTGACTCTTGGATGGAAACATACAGGCTAATCTATTACAGGCAATAAAGGAGCTAACAACCTCAGGGATTTCTTCCAAATGGTGGGCTGGGAAATCATTTGTAGGAACGTTTAGCTAAATGGATCCATCTGGAAGATTTGATATTAAATACCAGAGTCTCCATAACTACCTGCTGCTGCAATTTAAAATCTCCTCATGAAACCTGGCTCTAGAAACAAAGCAGGAAACCTCATTAAAAATAAAAAAAAAACCCATAGCTGTATCACTTTTCCAAGGAGCCAATATTTATTTCATTATTCTCATTTCCTAGCCAGCCAACTCCTGATTTCCTCTTTTAGGGAAAAGAAATACACACACAGGATTTTCCCTTGTTATTTTCAAGGAAAACAAGCAGGGGTGCAAACAGTCCAAGTACTTTACTCGAAATCATAAGCCATGATTGCAGCGTCTGGAGGAGTTTTACTGTAGCAGTGCAGTATTTCAGCAAATGGTTGTTTTGTATTTTGAGTTTGTCAGAAAGGGCAACTGGAAAGTCACAGCAGCTCAGCTAGAGAGAAAGCTGGGATGGAATGGAAGGAAAGTTTTGAGTTACAGCTTTCATGGATGCAGAAAGTGGGAGCGGATCATTCTGGAGGGGTTCAGACCAGTTTAGACCACTCTCTGGAGAGCTGGTGGTCCGCAATTTAAATGGGGCATCACTCCACTGGCATCAATAGGGCCAGATTCCCAGCTGGTTTCAATAGGTACTGAGCCAGTGATTTCAATGTTGGGCTGATCCCAAAGCTTTTAAAAGTTATATCCAACTGGCCCACTGCACTTTTTAAGGGCAAATTTTCAGTGTAAGGTGCATTTAGGCCTTGTAAAGAGATGGACTTGGCTGCCTTGGTTCCAGCACGCTCTATGCATGGCTCTCTCACTGTGTGCCTCTGTGCTTTCCTTCTAGCAAAAGCAACTGAACTGACCCAGATTCTGCTCACTAGGGCTGACATTTATATTGGATGAATTATAGTAGCACCCAGACAAGGGGCACCAGTACATGCCTCTTATTCCAGAATCCACAGTCTAAACAATTATTCTCCCCATGGGGGATCTGAGGCATGGGCAGGTTAAACAAATTGACTATAGTCACACATTGAGTTTGTAACAGAACTGGGACTACAACCACTGGCTAATGGCTCATGCATCACATGAATCCCAAAGGTTTAAGAGGGACTGAGATGGAGCTGGATTTCTGCCGAGGGAGTCCCAACACCACAGTTCAGCATCTCAGTGCACTGACGTCCAGAGCGCAACCAACCCACGTTGAGCACGACCCCTTAGCTTAACTGGGACAGACACAGCAGGGCTGGCGGCTTTTCAGTGGGAGAACGACCTCTCCGGGCCTACTGCCCTCCTCTGCTGGGCTGCTTCCAGGAGAGTTTGGTGGGGGCCCAGACTTGGGGATTGTGCCTAGCTGTCACTTTCGGCTGCACACGTGGAAAGAGAAGGAAAATGTACATATTCATACCACCCTCCCCCTTGCTGTGTCCATACTGCCTGCTGCTAGCTAGGCATTCCTCTGCATCTCCACACTGCCCCCTGCTGGCTAGACATGCGTGTACAGCCCATGCTTCCATACTGCCCCCTACTGACTGTGTCCATACTGCCCCCTGCTGGCTAGACATGCGTGTACAACCCATACGTCCATACGACCCCTACCGGCTCTGTGTGTCCATACTGCCCCCTGCTGGACAGACAGACATGTGCAGTCCATGTATCCATACTGCTCCCTCTGGCCAGAACACGCATGTACAGCCCATGTGCCCACACTGCCCCCTGCTGGCTAAACATGCATGTGCAGCCCCCACACTGCCCCCTGCTGGCTAGACATGTATGTGCAGCCCCCACACTGCCCCCTGCTGGCTAGATATGCGTGTGGAGCCCATGTGGCTATACTGCCCCCTGCTGGCTCTGTGTCTCCATACTGCCCCCCCCCCCCCCCCGCGGCTCACTAGGCTGTGGTGTGCACCCGTCTTCCGATCTCAAACAAGACTTACTCTGCTGCCCCCTGCCGGCTGGGGGTGGGAGGGAAGAGGGTATGCTCCCCCTTCTGGTGGTGAGAGTGTGAGCACAGGCATGTTAGCATGTGCCCTATCCCCATGCTACTCACTTTGGTCCCCATTGAGAATGAACCAGCTGAGGAAGGAGCCAGGTGGGGAAAACGACCAAAAGTCGTTTGCCTCCTGAGAGGCCCTGCGTGGCAGAGAGCACTTTGCCTGGTGGCTGGCAGGTGCTGTGGCCACCTGGACCGGACATCACCATCAGCCAAGCTTGGGTGGCTTCTAGAGACGTGGCCCAGCAGATTCCTCCTGTCCTGGGAGAGACTGGGGCCAGTCGTTAATTCCACAGACAGATCTTGAGTTCAGGTGGCCTTATTCACCCCACTGCACTCTAATGTCAACCAGGAGCATCCGGAGCCGGATCCACAGCTGGTGTCAGGAGCCAGAACTCAGCTAGCATCAATGGGCATTGCTCCATTGGGTCAAGGGGCCAGATGCCAGCTGGGATCTATGCACCAACCCCAGCTGGCATCAATGGGTGTCACTCCATTGCGTCAATGGGCCAGATCCCAACTGGTATTAATGGACTTTGCTCCATTGGGTCAGTGGGCCAGACCCCAGCTAGCATCAATGGGTATCACTCCATTGGGTCAATGGGCCAGACCCCAGCTGGTATCAATGGACATTGCTCCATTGGGTCAATGGTCCAGACCCCGCTAGCATCAATGGGTATCATTCCATTGGGTCAGTGGGCCAGACTCCAACTAACATCTATGGGTATCACTCCATTGGGTCAATGGGCTAGATCCCAGCTGGTATCAATGGACATTGCTCCATTGGGTCAATGGGCCAGACCCCGCTAGCATCAACGGGTATCACGCCACTGGGTCAATGGGCCAGACCCCAGCTGGTATCAATAGACGTTCCTCCATTGGGCCCATGGGCCAGACTCCAGCTGGCATCAATGTGTGTTGCTCCAATGGGTCAATGGGCCAGACCCCAGATGGCCTCAATAGAGCAGGGCCAAATGACTCTAGTTGTGGCACTGCCACTGCCCCTGATGTCATGAGCAGGTCAGTAACAATTCATCCTCCACCCCCACACACCTTGTACCATCCAGCACCAGACACGTTACCATTGGTCCCCAGCATGTGCAGAGCTGGGATTGGTTCCCTGGTCGTAACTCCCGCCTGCCCCCTCGGGCTGTCATGTTTTTGGCTGGGTCTCCACGGTGCTGCCGTTGATCCGCCTGGCACCATGCGGCCCAGGCGCCACCAGCAGCGGGTGGGTGAGGCTGACCTGAGCATTGCTGAAGGAGGCGATCCGCCCACTGCCCCCGATCTGGATGTTGACGGTGGTGGAGTAGCTGGCCCGATGGGGGCCTGTGTCCCGAGCCAAGTCCGCCCTCATTTGGGAGCACTCCTCTGCTGAGCCCAGTGCCCCAGGGCTGCCCTCCTGGCCGGCATACCCGGAACGCAAGCCGGGGACATCTGGCCACTTGATGCCATCCAGTTCGTCAGGGCTGAGGCTGGGTGAGCCCTGAGGGGGCTCTCTGGAGCAGCACCCCACCCTGCCTCCATCCCCGGGGGACTGTGGGCTCTCAGGGTTTCCCCTCGGTCTTCTGCCAGGCTGAGGTAACGTGGTGGAGTCGGGGGAGGAGAGGCAAGGGGCAGAAGACTGGCCGGGGATGTGCAGGGGAGTGAAGCAGGGTCGCGGGGGGGCACTGCTAGGTCTCCCTCCTGTGGGGCGCTGGCTGGAGGGAGGCGGGGAGCACACCCGCGGGCAGGCTGGTGCTGGGGACTGGACCCTGGAGCTGGGTTCTGAGGCGGAGAAGTGGGGGGGCTGCTTGGCCCGGGGGGCTGGACAAATCCCCGAGAGACGGTCGAAGGCTGGCAGCGTGCTTGAGCCGGACACCAGGGGGGTGGGCTCCCCTAGCCAGCTGGCATCGCGGCAGAAGCCAGAGGGAGAGGGTGGCCTGGGGTTGGCCCGGGGGGGTGGGCAGGCACGGAGGGGGGAAGGCACCCGCTTGCTGGTGCAACGGGACCAGGCACCGACCTCCTCCTGGGGGAATGGAGCAGACCAGGGCGCTGGGGCTCTGGGGCCCATGGGGGGCCTGGCGATGGCAGAGCAAGGAGGCAACGGCCTGGTGGGTGCTGGTGTCTCTGGTGGGGACGGCTGTGTGCCAGGAATTCCTGAGGAGAAGTGGGGCGGCCTCGGGCTGGCTGAGCACCGAGGGAGAGGCCTGGTGGGTGCTGGCGTCTCTGTTAGGGGAGGCTGGGCACCAGGTGGCCCCGAGGAGCAGGGGGGCAGTTTCGCGACAGCTAAAAATGGAGGCAGAGGCCTGGTGGGTGCTGGCGTCTCCGGCTGCGTGTTGGGCAGCTCCGAGGGGGCACCGTTTTTCTTGGCCAGGCTCTGGCTGATGCAGGAGGCAGCGATGTACCTGGAAAGGGCGGCGGCGCTGGAAGAGAGGCGCCGGTGCGCCGGGGAGGAGGGCTGCAGGCGCAGCAGGCTCGGGAGGGGGCCACGATCCGGGCCGCAGCTCATCAGAGAAGCGGGAGCTGGCTGGGCCACAGAACGGCCAGGCTGGGCAGTGGCAGCTGAGGGCAGGTGCGTCACGCTGGAGGCCCTGGCAAGCACACGGGAGCCACGGGCTGGCAGCACTGCTGGGGACGGGAAGCTGCTGCGGAGAGGAGACGGGAATCCTGCAGCCCCGGAGGGAACAGGTGGTGGCTCACAAGGCTCCGGGCTGGGAGGCGGGGACGCCTCTCTGGTCCCGCAACCGCTGGGCCCCGGTGATGGACGGGGGAGCAACTCCTCGGTGCCAGGCTGGGGATCCCTGCCCCAGCCCCGGGCCTGCTCTTGCGGCGGCAGCACAGGGATGGGCACACGCTGCTCTCCCGCCAGCAGCATGGGGGGGCTCTCCCCCTGCAGGCCGGGCTCAGTGAAGGAGGCACCGGATGGTACCGGCTGCCGTTCCACCACGGGGCTCGGGGAAGGACCAGGGAGTGGCCCGGCCACCTCTGGTGCCTGTGGGCTCAGGGGCGCTTCCCAGAAGGGACAGGAAGCTGCTGTCTTCATGGAAACCTCCCCAGTGACGGTCTCCTCCTGTCGCCCGCAAGCCGCCAGTTCTGCCCCCCGCAGCTTCGCCCGGCAGCCTGGCACCGACGGACACCCAGCCCCCTCGACCTCCAGGGCCTCGGGCGTCAGGCCGGTTCCACTGGCAGCATTGTCAGCAGCTGGGCTGGGGCTGTCCCCAGCCAGGTCACCTGGGCTCGGGGGGTCTCTGCTGACCTTCGGGGGGTGCTCCCCGGCCGATTCAGCCGGCCGGGGGGAAGGCGAAATAGCCATGGGCAACCCCAAGCTTGGGAGCTCCTGCCGGGCAGGTCCTGGCTCCTCTGCGGGGGGTGAACCCAGGCGGGGTAGAGGCCGGTCACTGCGCAGATCCAGCGCATTCTCTCGGGGGGCGGTCACCAGCGGGACGTTCTCCTGGACACAGTTCACGTGCAGGGGGGGCTCCCGGATGAGCACGTGGCCATAGATCCGAGGCTCACCTGTGGGGAAGGGACAGGCAGAGAGATCAGCAGGGACAACAGCACTCAGCTGGCATAAGCCCCCTCTCCCTAGTGACAGCTGCGTGGCCTAGTGGTTAGTGCGCCAAGGTCAGCTTCATGAGACCCCAATTCCAGTGCTGCAGGGTAACCTTGGGCAAGGCCCATGCCTCAGTTTCCCCCTCTGTAAAAAGGGTGCAATGGGGGCCAATTTTGTGAAGCAGTTGGGAGACAAGCCAGGTTTTGTTGTTATTCACTCGTCTGCTACAGGGCTGAACAATGGGCCCCTATTTTCCTTCAGAGCTGGGGTGCAGGGACCCAAACAGGGCAGAGCCCAGGGTCAGACCACACAGCTGGTATAGATGGACAGGAGCTACAGATGGAGATATTACTTGGACCAGCGTTCCCTGTAAAGTGAGCGCTTGGGAGACCACCCAGGAGAGATTCAGGTGCCGCCCAGCTGATTAGCCTGTGTTTCTATGAGCGGTGCACATCTGCACATGCCTCAGTGCACAGAACAAAATTTATTCCACCCACAGATGGAACCAGTTAGAGGGAACCCTGCCTGTGACACCCATTCACACCTGCTGGGGATCTCTCCTAGTAAATCAATGGCTGAATCTGTATTCTGAGCAGCTAACTCCACCCCATCCAGCAACCACAGCCAGTGCCAGCAGGGGGTGCTGTGAGCTCCGAGTCACGCCTAGGAAACCAGGGTGCTGGCTGAGAACCTATCTACTCTTCTGTCCTGCAAGGAACATTTTCTTTCCTAGGCACCTCTCCCAGCATGCACAACTGCTTTTGTTCTGCCTCACAGCTGGGGGCCCCGCTAGCTGTGTGGGAGGAGCAGCCAGCTGGGGTTACAACCCCTCCTGCTGCAGAAATACCAGCTCTTTATTCTGATCCTGGATAGGATGGCTGTGCATGTGTGTGAACCAAAGGAGCCCAGCTCAGCCTGTATATGGTTACTGCACCACACTGATGGGTTGCAGGGAAAACCACTACACAAACCTCACCCATCCAGAGGAGCTGAGATTAGAACCCACATCCCAGAGATCCACCCACCAGGGCAACCTATGGCTTGAGCTGAGAGCACCACAAAGGGGACCTTCTTCTTTAGTTGTTAAGCAAGGCTCAACTACCAGCAGGTGCTATACACCCACCCAAGGAAAGCCAGGACAGGCAGGGGAGATGGCCCAAGAATGGGGCACAGACCTCCCTGCCAGTAGGGGACACTGGCTTGAACCCTGCCTTTTGCCACTGGCTGCCGGGCTATTTTGGGTGACCCAGCCCTCACAGGAGAGGAGCACCAGCCCTTGTGCTTAACCCCCACAGATCTTAAAGCGCTTGACTCAGGAGGGCTAATAGCACTAATCCCTGTGGACATATAGAGAAATTGAGGCATGACACAGGGCCACATCTTGACCAAGGTCAGGCAGCAGCCTAGCGGCAGGGCAACGGCTAGGACACAGGTCTCTGAAGGGCCACCCCAACCCTGTGGCCACTAGAAAACTCAGCCTCTCAGAGCGAGAGGGGTACTCGCAGTCACACCAAACTGGCACTCCCCCAGTGAACCCTTCGGGGCATTGAGAAGAGCTCCTGATGCTGCCTTCCTGAAGCAGCCGCACATGGCTGCTATAAGAGAAGCGAGGCCTGCTTTTGAGTCCATTTAAAAGGTCGGTGTTGACTCTGAACCCTAATGACGAGGGTTTCCGTTGCCAGCACTCTGAACTAATTAGGGGCTGGCTGCTTTGGCAGCGAAGCAACCAATTAGTGCTGGAAGAGCTCGGGGGCGGGGGGGACACAACAGTCCCATCCCCCAGCTCTGATCCTCTGGAGATGGGTCTGAAGGCTCAGAAGTGCCCTAGTCATGGCCCCTTTGCGAGAAGCCTGAGCAGAATCCAAGGACACAATGGGCTACAGAGGCAGGGGAAGCTTTGTGTGTCTCCCTTCTGCCTCCTGCTGCAGGGGCTGAGCCTTGTCCTGTGTGTGTCCCCACCGACCCCTGCTAAAGGGGCTGAGCCCTGCCCTGTGTCTGTCCCTAACGCCCCCTGCTGGAGGGGCCGAGCCCTGTCCTGTGTGTGTCCCTAACACCCCCTGCTGGAGGGGCTGAGCCCTGCCCTGTGTGTGTGTGTCCCTATCGCCCCCTGCTGGAGGGGCTGAGCCCTGCCCTGTGTGTGTCCCCACCGCCCCCTGCTGGAGGGGCCGAGCCCTGTCCTGTGTGTGTCCCCACCGCCCCCTGCTAAAGGGGCTGAGCCCTGCCCCCCCCATGTGTGTGTGAGAGAGAGAGAGAGAGACCACCTAGGCATCACCCACAGAGTAGACAAGGGACATACACTAGGACAAATATCTGCCCAACCCGGGGAACCAGGTCACAGTCACTCCCCCACCACCCTCCATTGCTCCCCCGAGCCACCTCCTGCCCTGTAAGCCCTCCCCCAGCTGCCCCAGAGTCCTCTCCACAGCCCTTGGCAGCTGCACCCCTCACCTCCCCTAGCACTGCTTTGCTGAGGCTGCAAACGCCCATCTCCCTTGGTGGCCCAAGGACCCCGCTCTGCCTGCTGCCTAGCTGTGGGACTGGCGCCTCGGCTCCGGCGTGCAGGGCAGCCTGCTTTGGTGTCCAGGCACCTGGGGACAAACGCCTGGGGTGGCAGGGAACAGCGCTGTTACAGGGCAGGAGCCAAGGACAGATGGGGGAAGGCAAGGAAAGCCAAAGGCTGGGGCCAACCAGGGCAATGCTGTTTCAGGTTCAGGTCCTGCCCTAGCCTGGACCCCATGCTACCCATTGCCCTGGGATCCATTAGGCGTCTCCACGCAGCCTAGCCCTGGGGTGGCCACGCCGGGGCTCTTGAGCCGCATACGGCTCTCTGAGCCATTAAATGCAGCTCCTCCTCTGAGCCACGCACTAGGAGTGCCGTCTGCCGCCCCGAGCATGTGCCCCAGCGCATCGTGGATGGCGGGAGAAGAGCCTGGCGGCAGCAGCAGTAATACTGGCATTGGCAGCTCCGGTGAGTCGCTGGCGTCGAGTTAGAGCGGGGGGGTGACTGGCCCTAGGGGAGGGCATTGAGTGTAGGGGCCTGGGGGTGCCTGGATCTGGGGGAGAGGTGGGGAATTGGGTTATACCAGAGAGCTCAGGGTGCCTGGCTCTGCGGACAGCTATACCGGTGTAGAGCCCCTTCTCCCTGCCTTCCCGCCACAGGGCCGCCGTCAGGCTGACAGCCCCGCGGCTGGGGGCACGCAGGGAGAAGCAGCCAGGAAAGAGACCGATCCTGGTGGGCTGCTCAGTTTCCCAGGTCCCGCATGCAGCAGCCTGGTTCCCGTCTCCCCACCCCAACCTGCATGAAAATTTGAGTTTCGTGGAGGTTGCAGGAACGTGACTCCCGCCTAACCCAGGGTTTTAGCGTCTCTCTCTCTGTGTATAGCTACATATTATATCTATAGCGACACAGATGAAAACAAACACATAATACGTGGCTCTTTGCACTCTACCTGTGGCTCTTGTCCGTTACTGGTTAGGCCCTCTGGTCTAGAGATCCAACTGTCTGTCTTAGTGGTCTGGGAAATGGGACACAACATGCAGCCATTCCCCTCGGGGGGCGGAGGGGGGCAGCTTGATCCAGCCCAGAGCCCTACCCAGGGTTGGGCTCTGACACCTGAGGTGCCCTGAACCCCTCCCATGTCCCCCCAAGCCATGTCGCAGTGGAAGTGGGCTCCAACCCACCCAGCCAGGGGCCCTGGCTCTTACAGCGAGGCAGGCAGGCTCCTGGCGTCTCCTCCCGCAGGCTTTCCAGACCTCCTAGCCTGCGGCAGGCCAGGCGGCGCCCCCCGTCCTGTACCCGCCGGGGCACCTTGGCCTGGCTGATCTTCTCACTGTACATCCGCGCCAGGGCCTGCACCTTGCTGAGGATGCGCTCCGAGTTCTCCAGCAAGCAGGAGGCGCCGTCCTCGTACAGCCCCGGTGGGGGCGCGTAGCCCACAGGTGGGGTGGCGCTGGTGCGAGAGACCCCGTCGCCGTGGGGCAGCACGGCCAGATCGGACTCCTCCACAATCTGCAGCGGTTCCAGGAAGGGTGGGGGCTCCTGGGTAGCAGGTGGTCCTTTGCTGCCCCGCTTCCGCTGGGGGGCGCTGGCTGCCAGTGCGTTGGCCACCCCCCGCTCTTTCTCCCGCCAGGCCTGCCGGATCTCTGCGCAGGACTTGTACTCGGGCTCCTGAGTGGCGGGAGGTGGGGCAGCATGGCCAGTGGGCTGGCCCCGCCCCTTCCCAGCATCCTCTTGGTTGGGGCCAGCTCCAGGGCCTCGGTCAATGAACTGGCCCCGCCCCTTCCCAGCATCCTCTTGTCTGGTGCCGGGTTGGGTGCTATGGTCGATAAGCTGAGCCTGTCCCTTCCCAGCATCCTCTTGGTTGGTGCTGTGGAAGGCTGGGTTGATAGGCTGGCCCCTCCCCTTCCCAGCATCCTCTTCGTTGGCACCAGATTGAGTGACTTCGTCAAAGATCTGGCCCTGCTCCTTCCCAGAATCCTCTTGGTTGGTGCCATGAATGCCTGGGCTGATAGGCTGGCCCCTCCTCTTCCCAGAATCCTCTTGGCTGGTGCCAAGTTGGGGGCCTTGCTCAAAGATCTGGCCCTGCCCCTTCCCAGAATCCTCTTGGTCAAGAACCTGGCCCCACCTCCTCCTAGCATCCTCCTGGCAGGCCCGGTGGGCTTTGGTCCACCGAGCCCTGCCTCCCTCGCGGTCTGCGGCAGCGCCCTCCTGCTGGGGGAGGCGACTGAGGTGGAGCATGGATTCCCGTACCATGCCAGCAGGGACGGAGAGGGCACCCTCATGCACAGGCGGGTCTGGAGCAGCCTCACCCCCCTCATAATAGCACTTGATCTTCTCAATCAGCAGCCGGTCATCTCGAGTCAGAGCTGAGTCCCACTTGGTGCTGTCCGCTGGGGTGGGGGTATGTGGGACCAGTCCCACTGACCCATCCCTGCAAGGGGGGCAGGCCCCATTGGCACTGCCCAGGGGCCTATGGGATGCCTCTAGCTGCTCAGAGAGAGCATTCTCCCCTGCCAGGAGGTCCAGCTTCCTGTCAGCCTTCTCTGTACCCAGGTCTGCAGGGACGCAGTCAGATTCGCTGATGCGAGCGGGGTGTTTCATTCCCCCGAGGCTGCCACGGCGAGGCTCATCTTGCCTGGAGGCGTCTCCCTCCTGAACCTCACGTCCCTCAGCTACTTCATCCCGCCTGGCTCGGTTCAGAGGCAGATCCTGGAAAGTTCAAACAGACAACAGCAGGATCAGAGACAGGCAGGGCGGGGCTCTTCCAAGAAGGATTTTCCCATCAAAAACTCTGATTCATTGAAACCGGAGCCGTTGGAGGGAAAGGGACAAATTTCTCGCCTGGAGGACACCTGGGGAAAAAGTTTTTCCATTTTGTACATGAAAAAATCCAGTTCTTTGGTTCAAACCAGCTCGTCGTGAAATTTAAGCTCATGCCCAAGGCAGAAGGACGAGGCAAATAACTAATAAGGAAGATAAGTGGCACTCCAAAAATCGGATAACACAGCAAGGGGTGTGGGATGAGTCCTTATTTCACTTTCTGTGTTACAAAGTTTTCCCTAAGGGGGGCGGGTTTTGAAAATCATCCCAAAATGGGTGACATCACTTACAGAGAGCCCTAAGTTAAAGAAAAGGCTCAAAAGTGGAAGGAAACATTTTGATCAACTGGAATCGGAACAAATTTCCAATTGGAGAAAACCTTTGCGATTCTGATTATACATCTGGAGTATTGTGTCCAGTTCATACTGTCTGCCCATTATAGAAAGGACGTGCACAGACTGGAGAGAATCCAGCAGAGGGCAACAAAAATGATTAAGGGGCTGGAGCACATGATTTATGTGGAGAAGTTGAGTGATTTGGGCTTGTTTAGCCAACAGAAGAGAAGACTGAGGGGTGATTTAATAGCAGCCTTCAACTTCCTGAAGGGGAGCTCAAAAGAGGATGGAGAGAAACTGTTCTCAGGTTCTCAGGGCGGACAGATGGCAGAACAAGGATCAAGGGTCTGAAGTTACAGAAGGAGAGGTGTAGGTTGGATATTTGGAAAAACTACTTCCCCAGGCGGGTAGTGAAGCACTGGAATGCGTTGCCTAGAGAGGTGGTGGATTCTCCATCCCTAGAGGTTCCTAAATCCCAGCTTGACAAGGTCCTGGCTGGGATGACTTAGTTGGGGTTGATCCTCCTTGAAGCAGGGGACTGGACTAGATGATCTCCTGAGGTCCCTTCCACCTCTATGGCTCAATGAACACGTCAACACAACAGGGAAGTCCCAAAATAAGCAAAACTTATTCTGAAATAGTGTATCCCTGCACAATAGAGCCTACTTTGGATTAGAGTGCTTCCAGGACCTCTAATCTGAAATACTACGTCTACACAGCAGAGTTATTTTGGAATAAATTATTCTACAATAACTTATTTTGAAAGTCCCCATTCCCTGTCTACACAGACCCCATTTCGAAACAGGCACTATTCCTCATGGACTGAGGTTTCCCAACTTCGAAATAAGCAGACCGCTATTTTGAAATTATTTGGAAATAACAGTTGACTTGTGGATACACTCACAAAGTTGTTTCGAAATAGCGGCCGTTATTTGAAAATAACTATGCTGCGAAGACACCCCCTAAGTGTCAGCTTGACAAAGCCCTGGCTGGGTTGATTTAGTTGGGATTGGTCCTGATTTTGCGGGGGTTGGACGGGATGACTTCCTGATGCCTCTGAGGTCTCTTCCAGCCCTATGACTCTGTGATCCCAATTTGGGGAAAGTAAAGGTTTTGATCTAGTGATTGTGTTGACAGGAGCAGAAGAAATGACAAGAAACTCACTTCTTCAGAAACTAGAGGAAAGAAGCATCGGAAGGAGTTGTATCTCACGGAAGCTTATGGCCTAATAAATTTGTTGGTCTTTAAAGGGCCCCTGGATTCCTTGTTGTTTTGGCAGAAACAGACTAACACAGCGACCACTCTGAGACCTGGCAGGGTGAGAAGAGTTTCCTGTCCAGGTCCAGTGACGGCTCTGCAGCCAGCGGTCACAACTGTTGAGGTTTAATGTCATCATCCCACAGCAGTTGGAATCATAGACTTCTGGGAGAATAATCACAGCTTTGATTCCAAGACCAAAAGGACGTTTCTAGCCCTTCTGGTCCCCCAGAAAAGGATGAAAAACAGGATCATGCAGCAGCAAAAAGAACCCTTGAATCTCAGGACTTCTCACCAAAAGTTGGGAGGAGTTGTGAGCCAAATCTTGAGCTGGGATGAAGGCTGAGGGCGCCACGCTGGCGGAGCCGGAATAAAATTTTTACAAGCACCGTCACGTTTTCAGACGCCAAGTCCCACTTGGACAGAATCAGACCTCAAAGGGCCAGGTCACGTTTGAAAATGTTACTGGTAGACACACAGACGTCTGGCTCCCAGCCCCTCTGCTCTAATCACTACACACCACTCCCCTTCCATAGCCAGAGAGAGACCCCAGGAGTCCTGACTCCCATCATCATGAGACTCCACCGCCCTCTCAGAGCTGGGGAAAGAACCCACGAGTCCTTTCTCCCCGCCAACGTTCCTTCTAATTTTTTCCATCCATGGGTGGAATAAATTTGTTACGAGCACCGAAGGCCCGTGTGGATGAGCACCACCAATAGACACATACACACACTGCCAGCTGTGGGCGCTCTGCTGAATTCTCAGTGAATCTCTCCTGAGCAGCTGCCCCAGTGCTCAGCTTACAGGGAACACTGCTCCCAGCCCCTGCTCTCACCACTAGATCTCACTCCCTTCCAGAGCCAAGGACAGAACCCAGGCATCCTGGCTCCCACCCCAGCGCACCATCCCTAAGCCAATGCCGCTTCCATCTTCTCTCCTGATACACCCCTTCTCCTCAGGGACCTGCTCCAGCTGCGGCGGGGGGCTCCCAGGGCACTGCTCCTGCAGCGTCTCCTCCGTGCCCAGGTCCCTGCTCAGCACCCTCTGGCTGAGCAGCTCCAGGATCTCCTCGGTGATGGACAGCGGCTCCGGGGCCAGGCAGAAGGTGGGCGACTCGGCCTCCTCGCCAGGGTCCGACTCCTCGGCCACGCTGGAGGCCAGGGTGCAGACGCTGCCGGTGGGCACCATGGGCGATGGGGTGGAGAACAGCTTCCCCTCGCTGCCTGCGTGCTGCAACGAGAACCGCCCCCAGGCTGCTCAAGGTGGGAGCCCCAGGCTGAGACACCCCCACCCGCCCAGGCTTCCCAGACCTGACACTGGCCAGGGAGAGGAAAGGAGGGTTAGGTAAGTTGGGGAGAGAACAAAGGAGTCCTGGGTGCCAGCCCATTCCCGCCCCCAACCACACCCGCTTCCCAAAGCCAGGAACAGAATCCAAGAGCCCAGGTTCCCAGCCCCCCCGCTCTAACCACTAGACTCTACTCCCCCTTCTGGAGCCCTGGTTCCCAGCCCCTGCTCTAACCACTAGACTCTACTCCCCTTCCAGAGCTCTGATTCCAGCCCTCCCCCCGCACTCTAATCACTAGACACACACCCCACTCCCTTCTCAGAGGCAAAGTGAGAACCCTGTAGTCCTGGCTCCAAGCGTCCCCCTCCCCACTTTAATCACTAGCAACCACTCCACTCTCAGAGGCAAGGCTAGAACCCAGGCATCCCGGCTCCCAGCCCCCACCCCAGAGCTGGGAGCACAACCTGCTCCTACCAGATCCCTGCCCCAGTACCAAGGCCTCATAGCAGCAACAAAACACCAACCAGGGAAGGGAAAGCCCAGAAGACGCTGGCCCCTTACCTTCAGTTTAGGGGTAGCTGGGAGTGTCCGGCAGCCACCTTAGCACGGCAGGGAAAGAGACAAACCCAGGGTTAGACTTCAGCGCGGCCGGTCCCGAAACCGACCAGCACAGACCCACTTGGCAGAACAAGGGCCAGCCCAACCAGCAGCTCCCGGCCTGAGCACCGGCAGGGTCACATCCTGCGCCAGCTATTTGGGAGCATGGGAATTTTCCCTTCAACTCAGACACAGGGGCCCATCTACCCTGGCATCCAGCCTGCTCCAGAGGAAAGGGAAAGCTGAGCTAAAAACCTCAGGACTGGCCGCAAGACAGCACTGCAGCCGATGGAGGGGGCTGGTTGGGGGAGCCCAAGCCCAGGGTAGCAGGGGCTCAGGGGTCAGGATTAAGGGGTACAACAGTGGGAGATCCCAGGACAGGGATAGGTGGGGGCTGCAGACTGGGAGTGAGGGACAGCAGCAGAGTGGGGGTGGGGCACTTACCATTCTGCTCTTGCCCCATCTGGCTCAGCTCGGTGCCCGGCTCTGAGAGCAGAGGAGGAAGCATTAGCTGAGACCTCCCCCAGGAAGGAAAACGAGGGTGGGACAACAGCTAGTTAAGGCCATTCAGATTCACCCCGCTAGGAGGGGCTGGAGGCTGCTCAGCTTCCCCAGGGTGCTCACCGGGGTTACACCCCCCCAGCCCCCGCAGGTGAAACGACAGCTCGGGAAACTGAGGCACAAAGCAGCAAATGCCACACGGGCAGACTTTTGGTAGAGAACCCAAGTCCTGATCTGCTGGTTTCCTGCTCCAACCACTAGACCCCACTCCCTTCCCAGAGCACAGGAGAGAACCCAGGAGTCCTGGCTCACAGCCCACCTGCTGTAACCCACCAGCCCCCATTCTCCTACCAGAGCTGGGGAAAGAACCAAGGAATCTTGGGGTCCAAGCAGCCCGTTCTGACTCACTACCTCTCGCTCCCCTCCCAGAGCTGGAAGCCAGGACACTTTAGAAGCCGGGGGGCGTGTCTAGTGATTGGAACAGAGGGCTGGGTTCTCTCCCCAGTTCTGCCACTTATTTGCTGAAAGACCCTCCGTGCCTCAGTTTCCCCAGTGGGGGTCTGTCAGAGTTCATGGCCAATCAGTCCTGAGCCCATGGATGGGAAAGCACCGTCTGTGACAGCTGGAAGGTGACGCCTCACCCCAATCCCTTAGAGCGGCTGGGCTGAGTCCCGGCAAACTCATCACCTGCCACTGCACGCTAGCTCCAAGGCACTCACCGGACTGCCTGCGCCCCCGGCGGTACTGAGTGACACCGTCTAGCGGCAGGGCAGGGCAGCTTTTGCGGGTTCTGTCTGGGCTGCACATGAATTCGGGTGGCTCTGAAACAGGACAGGAGAGGGCAGGTCAGCAGGGGCAGGAGGCTCAGGGATCTTCCCTCTGCCCAGCCCCGGCGCAGGGCTCATCCCAGCTCGCTGGCAACAAGATCCCCTCTGCTTCCCCCCACCTCGGCTCAACAGGGTGCTGGCCTGGCCCATGGCTGGGAAAACTCTCCCTCTGCTGCCACTGCAGGAGCGGCTGCGCCCCATTTCCGCCCCGTCCCCTCGGTACCAGACTGCCGCCTGCCGCGGTAGTAGCCCCAGGCATCCTCCAGCCTTGGAGAGGGGGCCGGCGTCTTCAGGGGCTCCGGGCTGCAGCAGATCTCCGGGGAACCTGGGACAAATGAGGGGCTGGAGCCTCTAACGCAGCCCCCTGCCCCCCCCCAAATGGTGCAAATGCTTCGGACCACAGGAGCCCAACAATCTGTTTACACCCCGAGCAGCACCCCCGGCCCTCCCACTATCCACCCGGCCCTCCTTCCATTCCCTCCCCCCAGGTCCTGTCATGCAGCAGCAGCAGCCACCTGGCTACTAGCCTACAGTGGAGGTGGGGGCAGGGAATCAGCACTCCTGGGTTCTACCCCCAGCTCTCGGAGGGGACTGGGGTCTAGTGGTTAGAACAGGCAGCTGGGGATCAGGACTCTTGAGTTACATCCCCGGCTACATGACGACAGTGGGATCTAGTCGTCAGAGCAGGGGAGGGCTGGGAGCCAGGACTCCTGGGTTCTAGCCCTAGCTGTGGGAGAGGACTGGGGGTTAGAGGTTGGGGCCACCGGGCTGGGAGCCAGGAGTCCTCGGCTGCTATGAACGGTCATTCAGAGCTGCAGACAGAGATATTACTCTGGCCAGCATTCCCTGGAAGCTCAGTGCTTAGGCAGTCACCCAGGAGAGGTTCAGGTTCTGCCCAGCTAATGAGCAGCGCCCTCATCCCCCGCTCTACCAGCACGACTGGGTCCCAACTTTCTGCCCGTAGGCGAAAACTCGGGAGACGGACACTCAATTCCCACTGAAATACACGTAGAAGTCTCTGATTGGTGCCTAGGGCTCTTAACCCAGCAAAGGAGGGGCAGCAGGTGGCGCTGCTTCTGCAAGGTACGTGACCCTTGGGGTTGGGGAGGGTTAAAGGCTGGGGGCAGTTTGGGGCTGTGAGCAGCAGGGAGGGTTAAAACCTGGTAGCAGGCTGGGTCCTGCAGCGGTTTGGGGTCTGCCAGGCGGGCGGGGTGGAGGTTAAGGCCGTGGTTGGGTAGAGCCGCGGGGAGGGTGCAAGGCTCGTGTTACGGGGGGATTTCACTCGTCCGGTGAACAAAGCTAAGCCTAAGCCTCCCTCGTTTCAGCGAGCGCTCGTAATTAAAGTACTCGTTTAACGGGGGATGAGTGTACCGGCAGCGGGTGCGTCTGCCGGTGGTGCATGTTCACACTCTCCTCGGTGCCCAGAACAAATTTTATTCCACCCCGGGACAGAAAATATTCGCAGGGACACTGGCTCTGCCCCCAGCTCTGGGAGGACACGGGGGTCTAGTGGTTAGAGCAAGGCACCTGGGAAGCAGGACTGCTGGGTTCCACCCCTCGCTGCAGGCAGGCAGTGGGGTCTAGTGGTTACAGAAGGGGGGGCTGGGTGCACAGCTCTGGTCACTTACTTTGGAAGCTGTTCTCCAGCAGCACTTGCTTGGCCTGTAACAACAGGGAAAGGTGGTTAGGCAAGGGGCTCCAGTGCATGGTGCCCTTCTGTGCAGCCCCCAAGGCCCCAGCCCCTCATTGGCCCCTGGCTGAGGCCACTAAGAGCAGTGGGATTCAGCCAGTGGCAGCAGCTCCCATTCGGAACAGCAGCGGTGCTCATGGAGACCCCTGTGCGGCACCCTGCCCCTGCTCACCTTCTGAGGGATCGACGCTGGGTGGTTCTCCACAATCAGGCGCTTCAGGTAATGGATCCACAACCGCTTCTCCTCCTGGTTCCTGGCCTGCAGGGGGAACAAGGAAGTAACACCCACAGCTGAAATGCAGCCGCCTCTGGAGTGGGGCATGGGGGGCCATTTATACAGGGATCTCTCGCCCTGTGCTGAGAAGCAGCTGCCTCTGGGGTGGGGCGTGGGGGGCCGTTTATACAGGGATCCCTCGCCCTGCGCTGAGATGCAGCTGCCTCTGGGGTGGGGCGTGGGGGGCCATTTATACAGGGATCCCTCGCCCTGTGCTGAGATGCAGCTGCCTCTGGGGTGGGGCGTGGGGGGCCATTTATACAGGGATCCCTAGCCCTGCACTGGGATGGGACACAACCGCCAGGCAGCACAGAGACCACCCCCTTCCAAGCCCCCAGCCCTACTCCCTCCAGCCCAGCAGAGGGGTCTACCCTACTACCCAGGGCCACATTGGAGTCAGCCCTCCCTGCAAGGGCAGAGTCTGCCCACCCACTCCCCACCACCCCTAGCGCTGCAGCCTGGGAGCCAGCACGCGGAGGGAAGAGAGCCCTCTGCTGAGCCCACCCCCGCCCCGGCTCTATTCCCCCGCTCACCTGCACCACATGCTGCTGCTTGGGGATGGTGAGGTCCGAAATCCTAAAGCTGAGTGGATCCTTGGTGCTCTCCGACAGGGCCAGGTTACAGCACTGCAGGGGGGAGGGAGAGCACGGTGGGCCCCCCCCCCGATGGCCAGCAGCCCCTCGGGGGGACAGGGGTCCGCAGGGGGGCCTGAGTGCAATGGCAGGAGTTGGGGGAACCGCCCCCCAGCGGGGGCCACAGAGGGGCTAGTACAGACCCCGCTCTGGCCACAGGGGGCAGTGGCTGATAGCCGGCAGAGGGGAAGGAAGCCCTCCCCACCCAGTGGGTGGGCTGCCCCCTCCCCATTTCTCACCCCCACAGTAGGGAGACTCCTCCCCCACCTGCCCCACAGAGAAGAGAGTCAGCCCTAGCCATGCCCCCCAGAGGGATGGGGGGTGTCCTCCTCACTGCTTCCGGAGCCCCCATCCACCTGCCTGCCCCCCCTTGGATGGGGCTGCCCCTCCCGGCCCCCGGCCCCGCCCCTTACGAAGATGTGGCTCTTGTAGGCGAAGGCCGGCCCACGGCGCTTGGCGACCAGCAGCATCTTGCTGAAGAGGAAGAAGGCGCGTTCCCGTCTCACCCGCTGCACCCGGAACTGGCCCTCCAGCACCAGCTCCCCGAAGGCCCCCAGCTCCGGCCCCGTCCAGCCCACCAGCAGCCCCTGCAGCTCCTGGGGAGAGGGGCAGGACACAGCTGCAGGTCAGTGCTGGGAGCGTGGCTGGATGAGGCCCTGTGCCGGGGAGGTGACCCAGGACGGGGACCCAGCATGAGGGTGGCGGGGGGGACCTTGGCTGCAGGTCAGCCTCAGCTGGTGCTGGGAGCGTGGCTGGATGAGGCCCGGTGGGGGGAAGGTGAGACAGGGCAGGGACCTGGCATGGGGGGGACTCGGGCAGGCAGTGGGGGGTGGTTGTCCAGCCAAGAAGGGCCATGGGGATGGGGAATGGGAGACCAGCTGGGGTCTGCCAAAAGGGTCCCACCCGGGGCCAGGCCTGGAGGTCTGGGGACGGGGGAGCAGCCGGGGCCCGGCCAGAGGGGCTCTTTGAGGGGCAGGGTCAGCTGGGGGGCCGGACAGTGCCCCTCTCACCTGCAGCCGGGCCGCGTGCTCCTGCTTGCGCTTCATGTCGTTGATGTACCAGGCCACGGCCGTCATGGTGATGGTGGCTTCCTCCACGGCCTCGTAGCCTGGGCTGCTCCGCTCACAGTGCCGCGCCAGCTCCTGGGGGCGGCAGGCAGATGGCCGCTCCAGCACCTGCCGGCTCCCCCCGCGGGCAGGGGCCATGGCAGCTGGGGGCCTGGGCGGACGCCAGGGAGAGGCTGAGCCGGTCCCTCTGCTCAACGAGGGCCATGTCCCTGGGGTGGGGGTGGGGAGGGAAACGCTCCCAGTGATTCCGGGGCTTCTCCCAGCAGGGGGCGCTGTGGGGCGGGGGGTGGGCAGGCTGGGGGAGGGGGATTCCCAATCTCTCCCAGCAGGGGGCGCTGTGGGGTGGCGGGAGGTGGGCAGGCTAGGGGAGGGGGTTCCCAATCTCTCCCAGCAGGGGGCGCTGTGGGGCGGGGGGTGGGCAGGCTGGGGGAGGGGGTTCCCAATCTCTCCCAGCAGGGGGCGCTGGGGGGAGAGGGGGGGCTTGGGCTCTGGCTGCCGTGGGGCGCTCCATACTGGGTGCTGGAGCTTTCAGCCATCTCACGCCACCCAGTACAGTCGCTTCATGTGGGTGCCTGTCCCCAGAGCCCTCTGCAGCAAAGCTGTGCACCCCTCGGGGAGAGGCGTCGGCTGGCCCAGCCTCAGGGAGGGGGCGCCTCTGGCCCCTGGGTGGCGCCACTCACCTGCAGCAGGAGATGGTACTTGAGGATCCTCTGGACGGGTTTGAGCAGGTAGGTCTCCAGGGGCAGGGAGTGGGACAGCGTGGCCTGGCGCTCCCGGAAAAACCCCGCCAGCACCGGGTTCTCCATGCATTCCCGCAGCACCGCCACCGAGCTGGGGGGAGACGGGCAGGCTAGCCGGGCAGCAGCGAGCGATGGGGCACGGTGCCTGTCTGCCCGGGCACCAGGCAACGGGGAATGCCAACCTATTCCCGGCTGGTTCCCAATGCCCCTGCCCCTTTCCCACAGCTGGACTGGGGGCAGATGCTCTGGTTGTAGTGACCCATGCACCCCCTTCTCCCTCCCCTAGCCTGGAGGGGACCCATGCACCCCTCCCCCTCCTCCAGTCTGGGAGGGACCCATGCACCCCCTCCCCCTCCTCCAGTCTGGGAGGGACCCATGCACCCCCTTTCCCCCCAGCCTAGAGGGGACCCATGCACCCCCCTGCTCCTCCCCCAGCCTGAGGGGGACCTATACACCCCCATCCACCTCTCCACCACCTGGGGGGACCCATGCTGCTCCGCTGCCCTGCCCTGCCCCTCCCCACCCCAGGCTGGGGCACCTACTCACTTGGGGTAGTTCATGCAGTACAGGGTGTAGATGTCAAATTCCTCACTCTGTAAGAAAAGATGGGGGTCATCGGGGAGGGACCGGGAGAAACAGGCACGGAGACAGCAAGGTGGGGAGGTACCAACCCAGGAGGAAGTGGAGGCCCAGCAAGGGGGGGCAGTTCCACAGACCCCCTCCCCCTGGGCACACAGGTCCCTAGTGCTCAGATGCAGCCACATCTGGGGTGGGGCGCAAGGCTTGTTAACATGCCAATCCCTCGCCAGGCACGGAAAGGCAGCTGCCTCTGGGGTGGAGCGTGTGCATGGTTGGGAGCGTTTATACCGGGAGCCCTCGCTTGGCTCCGAGACGCAACCGCCTCGAGGCTGAGATGTGCCAAGTCTAAACACCATCGCTGCCATGACGCCCTCAAAGCCCCTTCCCAGCCCTCCCCTCCAAGCTCCTGCTCATGTACCCAGGCACCAGACTGGCTCCATTTTGTCTGGCTGGCCTCCCTCTCCCCCCAGCCCACCTTCCAGGCCAGCCCCTCCCCTAGCCCTCATCCCCCCACCCTGCCCTCCATATCCCATGACAACCTGTGCTCTGGCCCCACCCCCAGACCACCTCCCTCACCCTAGATCTCCCCAGACCCTCCTTCCACCCACCCCCACCCTGTCCCTCCCCTATCCTCTGTCCACGTAACCCCTACCCTCCATCTACCCAACCCCACCCCACCTTCCACCCCCTTCGCCCCTTTCCCACCCCCCCTCCCCCCACCACCGTGCGGGAGGGGCCATTTCTCCTTGCAGAGGGTGCAGCTGACCCAGGGCAGGCCTGTCCCTCCCCCATCCCCAACCCAGGCCCAGAGCTGGCTGCAGCAGGGGGTGCAGGAGAGGCAGGGAGCCGCTGCGGGGGGCTGCTGGGTAGGGGGCAGGGTCCTTACCCGTTGGACGAAACACTCGGCGATTGCGTGGGCGCTGCTGCTGCTCTCCAGCTCTTCCAGGAGCTCGCTGCATGAGGGGGAGAAAGTGGGTGAGGCTGATGCCCTGTGGGGCAGCCAGTGTAAAGGCTGTTTCTAAGGGGGAGGTGGATCTTGCTCAGCAAACCTCCCCCCGCCCCCGCCCCCGCCCCCGCCCCCGCCCTGCCCTGCTCTGCTCACACCCAGAAGCTTCATTCTCAGACCCCACATTTGCACGCGGCTGGCTCCCCAGTAACTGGCCTGCTACTGGCTGGATTCAAACCTGTGACCTTAACATTCAAGGCACGGAGGCCGAGTCCCTGAGCCCAGCACTACCCCTTCCCTTCCCTTCCCTTCCCTTCGACGCCCGCAACACGTGCAGCACTTCCAGTGCAAGGACGCCATTCCCACCTGCCACTGGCCCCAAAGGAGAATCTCCCCAGCTGCTTGCAGTAGGGGCCATGACACACAGAAGTGCAGTGCCTATGGCAGCCAGTAGAGGGTAGTGACACAGGGCTGCAGGGGGCGGGGCGCTGAGGTCTTGTTCTCACTTCTCTACGGTGCCCCCTGCTGGGCCCCAGGGCCTCGCCCTGAGTTCCCACCTTGGGCTAGACTCAGCCCCACGACCCAGTGATCGCTCTGCACCAGAACTGGGCTCCCTTCTGCCCCACCACCAAGGTTACCTGCCAGGTCGCTGGGGAGGGATGCTGCTGTCTTCTGACAGAACTAGCAGCTGCCAGCCGGGCACCCCGACACACACACACAGAGCCAGAAAACATTCCCCCTCCCTGACCCAGGAACCAGCCCAGCTACAGAGGACAAACCCAGCCGCAAACCACATGGCGGCCAGTGGGGGGGGTCCCTCGCTGATCCACCCTGCCCCCCCCAACCTTCCCAGGCGGCCAAACGCTGTTGGGGGAGGGGAGGCACCCTCCTTTCCCTCCTTCCTTTTTCGGTTCTGCATCCCTTCCGGCCTTTAAAACCCGACCCCTCCGCACATGCTCACTAAACCAAGGCTGCCACCGACACCCTGCAGCTCCCATAGGCCTGACTCTCGCTCGGCCCCCTAGACCTCACTGCCCTCCCAGCAGTGGACACAGAACCCAGGGTCCCGACTCCCATCTTCCCTTTATCTAACCAGTAGATCCCGCTCCCCTCCCAGTGCTGGAAGCAGAACCCAGGAGTCCTGACTCCCAGCCCCCCTGTAACCACGAAATGCCTGCACCCCGACTCCATTACCACTCTAATGCAAACCCGCCCTCCCACCCCCAACTAAGAAAACTCCTCCAAAAAGCCAAGCTGCCTCTCCCCATTAACAGGTGCCCTGCAGCGGGGGCGGGGGGGGGTGGCTCCCTTCCCCCACTGCGCTACAGCGCCCCAGCTTGGCGTGCGGCTCCTTCCTGCACAGGGTTAAGCGCCCCAGGCTGCCAGCCCACGCAGCCTCTGCTGCTAACCAGACGCAGATGGGAGGAAACAACAAAAGGAAACAAGCTTGGCTCCCCCTTCTCCTCCCCCACCCCAAGAACAGAGCTCGGGGGGGGGGGGGGGGAGTGGCCCAGAGCCAGCCCTAACTGCAGCCCAATACTCCTCCAACCCAGGAGTGACCTAGAGGTGTGGGTCAGGAGGCAGGACCCCTGGATTCTATTTCCTAGTCTGGGAGAAGAGCGGCGTCTAACGGTTAGAGTGAGGGAGGACAAGCCAGGGCAGCCGGGTTCTGTTCCCGGCTCCCAGAAGGGAGTGGTGCCTACTGGTTAGATCTCGGCAGGGTTCCCCTTTAACCTCATTGTTCCAGCAAAGGGGAAACCGAGGCACACGTGGCTGGCTGGTTGAGTCGGCTGCCTCTCAAAGGGTCCTGAAAAACTGTGCAGGGGGCAGAGAGACAAGAATGGACTGAAGAGAGAGAAAGGGTAGAGGGCAGCCCAGCCAAGCACTTAGGGCAGCAGGGTGAGAGTTAAAACCCTTAGATTTCATTCCTGCCCAGGATTCTCACAGTGGTAATAAGACCCAGGACAATTCTTAACTCACTGGCCATTTTTCTCAAGGAGCTGCTCTAGGAATTACTTTGTCACAGAGTAGGGGGGCCCCAGGCCCTGCCCCCCATCCGCAGTCAGAGATGACTGTCATTCAGCAGGGAGAACAGAGAGGTTATCAGGCGACAGGGACACAGCGTAGAACAGACTTGTCAGCACAGGAACCAGAAGACGACAGTATAATCCATTTTGGGCAGAGGGGCCCAGCGGGGATCCCTGAGCCGGGGCCCTGGCCTCCTTCCTCCCTCTGCAGCCAGACCAGACTGTCCCCATTCAACTGCCCAGTTCCAATTCAACCCAGCCAGTTCCCTCCTCCCGCCTGTGTCCTGTGTCCAGGGGCAGAAAGGTGTCACGTGGTAGCCTAGGTTACAAGGAGCAGGGAGGGCTCAGCCTATGGGTGAGAAGTCATCACACTGAAACGCCCATTACTGCTATGCTGAGCCTAGGGAAACTGAGGCATCCACCTTGGGTTACTGCAAGACAGTAGGGAACACATGCAACCTAACCAGGGGCGTGAAATCCTCACACCCCCCACTTCATCAGTGCCTTCCAGGCAGATAGGCTACAAAACTCCAAGGTCCTTTCTGGTCTGGAAATCTACAAATCCATGAACAAGCCGCCTCCCAGTCTGGGACTCAGTTTCCCCTCCCTATCTTTTGTCTAAGAACAACAGGGAAGCAGGGACTGTCACTCAGGCTCGGTCTACATTTGCACCCTGCTTTCGAAAGGGGGATGTTAATAAGACTCTTTGGGATATGCTAATGAGGCACTGCAATGAATATGCAGCAATCCATTAGCATATCCCAAAGTGTCTCATTAGAATCCCCCTTTCGAAAGGGGGGTGCTTGTGTAGACCCAGCCTCGGGGCTGTGTCTACACAGCAAAGTTAGTTTGAAATAACTACGCGAGCATCCACACAATGCAACTGCTACTTTGAAAGAAGCTCCAAGTAGCAGTTGGCTTATTTTGAAATAGGTAAACCTCATTCCACAGTGGCTACATCCACAATGGAACAAAACTCCGAAATGGCCATGCATGGCCATTTTGAAGATGACTAATGAGGCGCTGAAATGCATATTCAGAGCCTCATTAGCATGCCGCCGGCTGCGGCTCTTCGAAATAGCCGCGTTTTGCTCCCACGTGGCTCATCCAGATGGGGGTCCTTTTCAAAAGGACTACACCAACTTCGAAATCCCCTTATTACTATCTGCTGATAGGAATAAGGGGATTTTGAAGTTGGCGGGGTCCTTTCGAAAAGGACCCCCATCTGGACGAGCCGCCCAGAAGCGAAACGCAACAACTTCGAAGAGCTGTGGCTGGCAGAACGCTAAAGAGGCGCTGAATATGCCTTTCACCGCCTCATTAGTCATCTTCGAAATGGCCATTTGAAAGTCTGATTTCAGTGTAGACACGGCCAATGAATAGCACCCATTTCGAAATAGCTATTTTGAAATCGGGGCTGTGGACACAGGGAATAGAGCCTATTTCGTAATAAGCCACAGTGCGTCCCACGGCTCTTTTTGGAAATCAGCTCTACGTGCGTAGCGCTATTTCAAGAACGCATTTTGTGTGCAGCGGCGTTATTGTGAAACAAACTCTTCTGGAACGCGTCTTCCAGAATCAAACCACGAAAAGTCCTGTGGTAGCTTATACACCAACAAACTTTTTGGATCATAAGCTTTCGTGGGCAAAGACCCACTTCATCAGAGGCAATTAGAATAGCTTATTACGGAATAATGCTGCTGTGGAGATATAGCTTCCATCTGGGTCTCAGTAGCTCCGGGAACGATGGAGCCTTCAGCAGTTCCTTTAGTTCCATGAGTCAGTTTGGTTTGGCAGTAAAATATTAAATACCTCAAATCCGCCATTCAGTATAACCCACACAAGTTAAATACATCCTCTAGCTACACAGCTTGTTAAATACATGAAAATAGAATTTGAAATTGAACATTATAATATCATCTAAAAGTCAAAGCACAACGCACTGAAATGTTAACATCAAAATTAAACATTTCTGGCAGCCTCCAAGCAAAACGCTTCGGCTTTTCCCTCCCGTTAGAAATGTCACTGCAAGGGACGCTGGCGCAAAACATTTCAATCCCAGCCAAAGGAGGTTTTCCATAGGAAAACTGTTCCATTGAAAATTCTAACACAAGGTGCCGTTTTGTTGCAGGTGGTGTCCGCCCCAAGGATGGGAGTTGGGGGAGCAGGAAAGCACACAACATAAAGAATGCGGGAGATCATATGCAATGACCTTTTCCGTGAGCATTTGCATGTTACCCGGGGGTGGGGAGGGGGAGGTTATGAAAATGTCTCTGATCCTGAAGGTTTTGCGAATTAAAAAAACCTTGGAAATTCCCCTGTATAAAAGTCAAAAAGTTTGTGACCTTTGAGAGAGGTGAGTCAAAGCAAGCAATCAAAACAGTTCCCTCAGGCAAAGTGTTCCCCCCTGCCCCTAAAAATGTTTGACTTCTGGGGCGAAAGCTTGAATTTCAGCCAGAGACTGAAGTATTTCAAGCCAACAGTCATAGTTTAGGTACATTACGAGCTCTCTACAGACCAGGCTCTCAGACTGAACTACATCTCCCACAATGCTCCACTCTCTCCCCTCTTGGGCAAGGAAGGGGTCCATTCCTGACCATGCTGCTTCATGAGAGCTCTGGATCCAGAGGTTGCAGGTTCAATTCCCCCATGGGGGTCACTGTTACCAAAATTGCTGGGAGCTCAGAAATCAATTCAATATCCTCCACAAGTCCCTCTCCACATAGTCTCCTGCCATTCCCTCCCCGACCAGAGAGGGCGCTGGTGGTTTGCGGACTCACCTGTTGAACTCATAGATGTCTTCGATGTTGCAGAACAAGGTGTTCACTTGCTCAGGTTTGAGGGGTAGGTGTCCGCAGTCTATGATACAGCCCAGGTAATCCTGCAAAACAGGAATGGGCCAGAACTTGGCATTCCAGGGACGCCTCTCCTCCCACAGAGCTCTGGGCAGACAACACTAAGCGATGATGCAGTCAGCCCTCATTTGCACGGTGGCGGCTTGTAGGGTGCGGCGTGGCAGCTCTTTATACAGGGATTACTCACCCTAGCACTGAGATTGCAGCTACTTCTGGAGTGGACCCTGGCCCATGATTATATGAGGATGCCTCACGATGTGCCCACCTCTAGGGTGCCCAGGGCTGTTGCTGATACAGGAATCATGCTGCTCCCCTCAGCACTGAAATGCAACCATCTCTGGGGCAGCATCCAGCAGCTGTTGCATAACACACTGCATGGCAACCACTCGCCTTGGATTGAAATGCAACTGACCTGGGGCGGGGCGTGCCAGTTGCTTAACAGCCACACAGCAACATAGCTCAGGGATTACACACCCAAGAATGAAATGCAGAAACCTCTGGAGTGGAACACACCAGTTGTTTATACAGGAATCCCTCACCCAGCACTGAAATGTAGCCACTTCTGGCAATGGGGCACGTTAGTTCTTCATACAGTTATCCCTCACCTAGCTCTGAGATGCAGCCATCTCTGGGGTGGAGCATGGTACCTATTTATACAGTGATCCCTCACCCATGAAACGCCGCACTTGCTTTGCTGCCAGGAAGAAACCACAGTGCATCATGGGAGACGAAGTCTGGCCTGGGAGCAGGTCCCAGTGGTGAGAAGAAACACTTGACTACAACTCCCACAATGCAGTGCGGCAGGCCAGGCAGTTGCAAACTGAACCCTCCCGACATTTCCAAATGGAAACTTTTGGTCCTACAAAAGGATCTAAGATTCTGACTTTTCTTCCCAAAAACCAGCGTTGAAATATCGGACTTTCCCAAGGACAGAAACTCCATTTCCCCGTCGGTTCCCCTCATCCACTAGGAACCTCCTTAAAGGGTCCTGCCTGGCAGGGGCAACTTCCCCAGCCTCTCTCTGCCATGCAAGGTGGGCAAGCGTCACCGGGGTCTGGATTCAGGAGGCGCCATTGTCACCTCGACTGCAAAGGACCTGAAATCTATACCCAGCACGGACCAGGCTCCCTTTTGTCCAGAAGGCAACATGTTTAACGGGGAGGTGCTGGGAGCCAGAACTCTTGGACAGCGTCCCCAGTAAGCTGAGCGCTGGGGCAGTTGCCCAGGAGAGATTCAGGTGCCGCCCAGCTGATTAGCAGAGCGCCCACACCCGGTGTGTCTATTGGTGGTGCACGTCTGCCCATGCCTCGGTGCACAGAACAAAATGCATTCCACCCACAGATGGAAAAAATTAGAAGGAACTGTGCTCCTGGGTTCCCTCCCGAGCTCTAGGAGGAGGGAGTGGCGTAAAGATTACAGGAGGGCTGAGAGGGTCAGGGCCCGTGTCCCCTCTATTTTTTTCCATCCAGGGCAGAATAAGTTTTGTGCTGTGCACCAAGCCACGTGCGGATGTGCTCCCACAAATAGAAACACAGGCTGCCGGATGGGGGTGCGCGGCTAATCAGCTGGGCGGCACCTGAATCTCTCCTAGACGGCCACCCCGGAGCTCAGCTTCCAGGGAACACTGGTCAGGAGGGGGTTGGATGGTGTGGAGAAGCCAAAACTCATGGGCCCTTCTTCCCCCACTCGCTCTGTGCCTCGGTTTCCTGGAGGGAAATCACATTTCGCTTCAGCCCTGCGCTTCACTACACTTCCAGCACTCGCCCACCCACCAAATGCAGTTCATAAATCCGGAAGGAGAGCTGCTTAGCCAGTCTGTTAAACTCATTCTCATTTCTGCGCCAGTGACCCTTCCCGAGCTCCCCCCGCCCCTCTCCAACGCTGCACCTACCGCAGCCAGAAAAACCCGCCTGTCCAGGCGGAGGAGACTCAGGGCTGGCCACAGCCCAGCACAGCTCCGGTTGATTCATAACAGGCCCTAGAATCTCGGGTCTAGCCCCAGTCACAAGCCGAGATTTCAGTAATTCCTGCTGGGAATCTGGCCTAGCAGGAAGCCAGGCAATGTCAAAAGGTGCTAAGGGATCATTGCAAAAGTTTCTCCTTGGTGGGGAGAGAGGGAGAGTCAACCCCAGACTTTTAGCTACAACAGCCAGACTAGCGGTTTCTCTGTCCCCAAATACGCTCGTGGAATTCGATTTTGGTGAAACAGAACCTTTGGAATCTGTTGGAACCTAGTCGAATTCTTTTCGATTTTTCAGAACTGCCAAAGGACCAAGAAGTCAGTTATTCGCCTGGCTCTCTTAGCAACGTCTCCGTGTGCTTTTGAGGAGGGAAGAAGTTGCAGCTCCCGACAGTCTCTCCAAATAAAAAGAACCTAGGAAATGCCTAGGACAAAAGCTTTAAAAACTTGCTTAAGCATGGAGAGAGCCGTCCAAGTCAAGGCAACTTGTCCAACCAGTGAAATCCTGCAAGATGGCACAGCCAGCCTCCATTTAGCAATGTCCCTTCGCAGGGTCAGCCATTTCAGCCACCGTCTCTTGCCCAGATGATGGTCAGAATCTGTTATTTCCAGTCCAGCGGAGATCAGGGCCCATTGTGCTCAGAGCTGCGGAATCCTGTGGCAGAGTGCCCCGATCAATAGATGTTACAATCTCAGGCCAGACAGACAGAAGGCGGGAGGGAAGGAGGGCTATTCTCCCCATTCAGCAGATGAGGAAACCGAGGCACAGAGCTTAAGGTCCTCCTTTTCAGAATTACCAAGCATCTGTAGCTTTGCTGAGCCAAGGGCACTCAGCAGCTCTAATCATTTGGCCTCCAGTGGTTTTGCTCATGGTCATGCAGGGAATCTGCAGAAAAGCTGGGACCAGAATCCAGATCTCCTGAGTGCCGGGTGCTCTGCTCTAACCACTACTAACCACTCCCCTCACAGATCTGGGAATGGGACCCAAGAGGCCTGGTCCCCAGTCCCTCCCTGCTCAAACCACTAGATTTCCCTCTCGGACCTGAGCCCAACTGAGACCAGGAGCTCTAACCATGACTCTTCTCTCCCCCTCCCAGGATCTCAGCCTAACCCAAGGGAGAGCTGCAGCTCTGGTGACAGCTGGCTAAAGGGGAACTTGCACAGGCACATTATGCCAACAAGAAAGGGAGACAAGAGAAAGCCAACATGCCACGCTACGAGACCTACAGGGACACGGACCTTTGGCAGGAAACAGGCTGGATGTCCAAGGGGAAGTTCGTTCCTTGCTGGGCACAAGAGTCCAGCCCTGGGCTGAGTTGTTTGCTGCCAGGGCTGGAGTTTCTAGTGAGCCGCGTGCGCTCAGCTCCCTGCCGGGAACCGGCTACAGGCCGGGATCCAGGCTCCCGGCAGAGGCTCCCCACCCCCAAATACTGGAGCTCACATTTCAGCCCTTCCTGCTGGAGGAATAACTGGGATTCTTTGGGCTTCCCTTGGGGCAGCCAGGGCCTGTCTGACCCGCCAGGGCCGGCGCTGAGCCACTGAGGCTGGTGAGGCAGCCAAGCAGCAAATTACGCACTCTGGACTCGCTGAGATGTGGGTCACCTGGACTCAAACAGCGCAGCCGAGTGGCCACAGGGTCGGGTTAGGCTGCAGGACTCCAGCAGCCTAGGCCTGGCTCTGCCCCAGACTTGCCACGTGACCGTGGGCAAGTCACAGCCTCACTTCATGACTCAGTTTCTCCACCCTTTTTCTGTTTAGACTAGACGCTCTGCGTGGCAGCATGGGCCTGCGCTGCTCCCAGTGCCATGCGGCCCTCATCTCAGTCAGGGCCTACAATCACTATTGGAAAAAAATCACTGGTAATTAACACTGTGTATTAATTATACATATTAGCATAAAAAAACCCAGAGCAAAATCAGCACCTCATTAATGGGAGCACTCTACGCTCCCCCACCACCTCCACAGTGCCCTGTGCTGGGACAGGCCAAGGCTGGAGCACCCAGGAGAGCCCCCCGCTACCAGCCAGTGCCCCCCACCCCACAGCGCCCCCTGCGGAGACAGGCCAGGGCTGGAGCACCCAGCAGAGCCCCCAGCACCAGCCAGTGCCCCCGACCTCGCAGCGCCCCCTGCTGGACAAGGCTAGGAACACCACAGCCAACAGCTCCCGCCAGCTTCCCCCTTCCCTCCGCTCACCTCCACGATGCTCCTCAGGTCCCGGACATAAGCCTGCTCTGTCTCCACGATCTCTAGCACCACCCGGTCCAGCTGGGATAGCTTGGCCCGGCGTTCCCTGGTTCTGGTGGGCCCGGGGGACCAGGCACCGCTGCTGCGTTTGGCACCCCCCGGGGACCATTTGGCCTCGGCCGGCCCCTCCAGCAGCGCCACGGGGGTGAGGTCGAGGTTAATGTCACTGCCGCTGGGCTGGGCGTCAGAGGGGTAGCCGGCAGGGCCGCCCCCGCCCAGGGCCCCGCTGCTGCCGAAGGCGCTCTGGCTGTCGGGCAGGGAGGCGGAGGAAGCAGAGGAGCTGAGGCTGACGGGCCGGTCGCCGTCCGAGCACACCGTGTTGACCGAGGTGCAGCTGCCCGAGATGGTGGCAGTGGCCATGCCGCCGGCGATCCCGCTCAGCGAGGAGGCGGAGGATGGTCTGGCGGCTGCTGGGGAGGAGATGGAGATGGCCGGGTTAGCGGCAGCCCACCCAGCTGGGAGGCTTCCCATCAGGTAGGTAGAGCCCGTGCTGGAGGGATACCAGGACTGGAGTAGCTGGGAGCTCCGCCCACAGCCAGCCCCTGCCCCAGGCCCCACAGCGCCCCTGGAGGAGAGTAGTGTCTGCTGGACAGAGCAGAGAGAGGAGTCTGTGGGTTTCCCCCAAACTCTGTTGCTGGGTGACTCCGGGCAAGCCCCACACCTCCAGCCCATGCTTCAGTTTCCCCTTCTGAGTACAAAGTACAACGCCCCCCACCTCCCTCACCATCACCTCCGTATGGCTAAACCCATTCCTGCCTGCAGAGTGCTTGGACATCCCAGGAGTGAAGGCTTCGCTGCATTGAGGTCCAGGGCTCATGCAGATTTCCCCAGGCCCACGAGCCAGCTGCGGCTGGAGTCCATCAGGGCTCAATTCGTCCCCCCCCCCACCCCCACCCCCACATCGGAGGCTCTCCGGTCCCCCCAGGACCTGCCTAGCAAGATGCAGAAGGGACGCAGCCCTCTCTATTCAGCCACTCTTAGCCTGAGTGTCCTGCTCCTGGGGGAGAGGGGTGCACCCCACCCCAGCCCCCAGCTTCAGCACCTGCACTGTGCAAACCACCCCAGCCCGCCCCCACCAGGAGCCACCGCCCCACAGCTGCAACCACTCTGAGTTCATGCAGTTACCTCCACGCTCCCCCATGCCCCTCATCCTCACCTCTGATCTCGGCTCCACGGGGTTCTACCCTCACCGACCATGGCGACGCTGGGGCACCCATCCCCGGCGGCGTTTCACGCTCCCCCCTCCCGCCCCAGCTCCAGTCTCCCAAGGCTTCCTCGCCTGCCTTGCCCCTCTGCGCCTGTGGGCTGCGTTGCATTGTGGGAGGAGGGGTTCTGAGCGCACATCCTGCACGCACCGAGCTCGGCCACTCAGGAAAAGGTCTGCACAAAAATAGACACTGGAGACGGGGCCCAGAGTGGATCCGGTAGCCCCGGGGCTCTCCTCTGCCTTTGTTTATTATACACGCAGGCCCCTCCGTGCACACGCGTGTGCAAACACAGACTGCACACATCCCCGTGCACAGACACATTTGCACTTCTGTGCGTGTAGCTCTACACACATCAACGCACGTTGTGCGTTCACCCACCCACATGCATGCGCACACCCCTTGCACACATGCACATCCCCTACGCACCCCTGACACGCACCCCAGGCACTCATCCACAGATGAGCTTCTCCCATGCACGCCCGTCACACTCATGCACACCCACACACCTATCACCCGAGCACACCACAGTGCAAGCACACAGATGCACAAACGTCTCAAGGCGTGCATCTCCCCATCTGTTCACACAGCCACTTCACACACACGCAAGCCCTCGCCCACCCACACACAATTCAAGGCTGCTCTGTGCACGGACCTTCACCCCCCCCGGGCGCACGTGCACAAGCCAGCAGCACACGCGAGTGCCCAAGTGCACCTGGGTGTGCACGTGCGCGCGCGCGCACGCGCACACACACACACACACACACACACACACACACTGAGCTGAACTGCCACAGGAAGAACCGTAACCATAGCAGTGCAGTGAAACCTTCCCAGCTCTCACCCTCAGCTGCTCTCAGAGCACCACGTTTTATGGGGGGTGGGAAACTGAGGCATGGAACAGGGCAGGATTTGCTCGAAGGCCTCCAGCGACAGACTGGGAATGTAGCCCATGTCTCCTGAATACCTGCCCCATGCACCAGCCACTAGGTAACTCTGCTTACCCTCTCTGGCAGTGGGGGCGTAACCAACCAGAGTGTGGAGGCCATAAATATACAGACCCTTCGGTCCCTCCCACAATGCATGAGCTCCACGAGGGCTCAGCAAGAGGCCCGGGGTTGAGGTCTGCCAGCCCCACGAACTCCATGAAGCGACAACCCTTGACACCAGCCGGGGATCTGGCCCATCCAGGCGGCTTACATCTCTTTGGTCCTTTCGGTTCCAGCCAGCGAGCAACTGACTCATTTCGAGAGGCAGCCACAAACGCAGCCAGAGGAACCGACGGCCGGCCCCACGTCAGCCTGTGCACAGAGCGCAAGAAGAGGTGGGAGGCTGGGAGGATGGGGGGTGGTGGGACCCAGCACCGCCCACCTGGCTCCGTGTACAGGGAGCTCCCGGTGGCGTGCCTCAGTTTCCCCTTTAAAATCTCCAACAGGGAGCGGGGGAGGGGCCACTTCAGTACAGGCCTTGGCTCTGAAGGGAGGCACATGGGGTGGGGGTTCCCAGCTCACTGCTGTCAGTTTCAGTGACAGGGGAAGAGTTAAACTGGATCTCATCCATGTCCTCTTGCACCCCCCACGCGCCCAGCTCCTCCTACCAAGACTGCCAGGAATGCGGAAGCCCCTAAATGACCTGTTTGCTTTTGTCTCCCCATTGGGGGCCTCCGCTGGCTGTGTAGAGCCTGGAGGTTTATTATTCTAACCTCAGCCCCACACTCGCTGGAGGCTGAGGCTTGGCCCCAATCCAGCTCTGACTGCACTCCTGCCGGTGCCCTCAGCCCCTCCGCCACATCCCCGGTGGCCTCCTCCTAGGGCCTGGAAGCCAGATCCCCCCAGTGCTGCCCTTTGGGCCGGGGTTGTGGGGAGGCGGCTTTAAGTCTCCTTGCTCTGTGTGTTCTGAGGCCTGCTCGGCCTCCACTGTCAGAGCAGCCTCAGCGCTGCTCTAACTCAGGGGTCAGCAACCTTTCCGAGGCGGAAGGCTGAAATTTGACCTCTCGATATGGGCCGAGCGCCAGTGGGGCTTTTTAAAGTCACTAATAGTCCTACTTACAACAGCTTCATTAATAAGTAAATCAAGATTCAGAGCTGTACCGCAGTGGCTGGGAGCATTCGCTGCCCTTTTATTAACACCCAGGCAGCCTGGCTTTGAGCAAATTCCCAGCTGCGTGGGGGGAGAAGCGGGGCTGAGCTCCCACCTCGCGTGCTGATAAAAATCAGCCCCCGTGCTGGGGCTCATGACCCTGCTCTAACTCATGCACCATGGCTAGCAGACACCACCCACAGCACAGGGCACTCCAGTCCTGCCCCTGTCCCACCACTTATGGGCCTGGGGGGCCAAGCTCCACACTGGCCAGAAGGTTAGGACAGTCCTTGCTGGATGGTGTATAGCCAGGGTGTGATGGAAAAGCCCATCTGCTGCTGTTGTGGTAGGGCCACTGCCGAGCAGGGGGATCTGTGGTTTTGGGGGTGATGGTGGCCGTGGGGCTGGAAGGGAGGGCTTTGAAGTATGGTGCATTATGGGGGACTGGATGGTGGGTCGGGGGGTGGGGAGGTTTTTTTCATTCCCTCTTCCCTGCAGCCCTGAACAGAGCGGGGGAAGAAGAGAGACGTGATGCCTGTGAAGCAAGTCACGCCCGCTGGATGGGGAAACTGAGGCACGGCGAGGCGGTGAGATTTACCCACAGTCAGCCAGCAAATCAGTGGCCAAGCGAGGAATATGAGGAGAGGCTGAGGGATTTGGGCTTGTTTAGTTTGCAGAAGAGAAGACTGAGGTGTGATTTAATAGCAGCCTTCAACTTCCTGAAGGGGAGCTCGAAAGAGGATGGCGAGAAACTGTTCTCAGGTTCTCAGTGGGGACAGATGGCAGAACAAGGATCAAGGGTCTGAAGTTACAGAGGGAGAGGAGTAGGTTGGATATTAGGAAAAACTACTTCACCAGGAGGGTGGTGAAGCACTGGAATGAGGTGGTGGATTGTCCATCCCTAGAGGTTTTTAAGTCCCAGCTTGACAAGGTCCTGGCTGGGATGACTTAGTGGGGGTTGATCCTGCTTGAAGCAGGGGGCTGGACTAGATGACCTCCTGAGGTCCCTTCCAGCCCCAGGATTCTATGATCCTATGAATAAAATCCACGAGTCCTCGCCGGCGTTCCCTGTAAGCTGAGCGCTTGGGCGGCAGCACAGGAGAGATTCAGGTGCTGCCCGGCTGATTGGCAGAGCGCCTGCAGCCTCCAAGAGTGGGGAGCGTGTGTTTCTATGGGTGGTGCTCATGTGCACATGCCTTGGTGCACAGAGCTAAATTTATTCTGTCTGTGGATAGAAAAAATTACAAGGAACACTGGTCCTGGCTCCCAAGCTCCCCGCATCTGGGAAAAGAACCCAAATGTCCAGCATCCCAACCTACCTACTCCAGCTACTAGGGCTCCCTTCCCTCCCACCTCAGAGAACAGGACCCAGGAGTCCTGTCTCCCCGTGTCTGTTCCATGCTCTAACCCACCCACTTGCTGGGAGTTCAGCGTCCAGCTTCACTGGCAGGGCTGACCCTCAGAGGTCACACCGCGTGGGGCAGAGGGACCTGTGCACTAACCTTGATTGCCTGCTTTCTTGCTGCTGCCCCGATGGGCTCCCTCAGGCATGATGCTGTGGTCTCCGACGGACGTCCTGCACATAGAGAGAGACAACATGGAGTCACAAGGCATTCCCCGTAAGCAGAGCACTCACAGCTGGCGGTGCGTATTTCTGCTGGTGGTGCCCAGAACAAAATTTATTCCACACAGGAATGGAAAAATCGAGATGGCACATTGGCCACATCCACGCTAGTCTGTTCTCCAGAGGATGGGAGAAGGGCAAACTGTATGGCGGAGGCACCATATCTTCAAAACAGGGACTGAACAGAGGGAATTGTGGGCCAGACTGTCTCACTTTGATACCTGGAAAAATACCGGAACCCCCTGCAATGCAAGGAGCTTACAAATCCCTAAGATAAGACGGCGATAAGGAATGGCCGACAGACGCTATTTTGAACGTGGTAAACCTCACAGTACGAGGAATAGCCATTTCATATTAGGGGCTGTGTAGACAGAGGCTGTGACTCCACATCCCCTCCCTTTCACAAGGGGCAAGCAAACGTGGCCAATCAGAAATGCAAATGAGGTATGGATTTAAATAGGTGTGCCTCATTTGCATACTGGCACTGGATCTCGATTCCAGAAGAGGTGATTTCGAAAGCCAAAACAGCCATGTTGACGGGGTTCATTCGAAAGGAAGCCTTGCTTTCGAAAGCACCCTTCTTCCTGGAAAAAATGAGGAAGAAGGGCGCTTTCAAAAGCGGGGTTTCCTTTTGAACGAACCCCGTCTGCACAGCTGCTTTGGCTTTCGAAATCAGCTCTTCCAGAATCGAGATCTCACGTGAGGATGCGAATGAGCTGCAAGATATTTAAATCCACACCTCATTTGCAATCGGCTGCATTTGCATTCCCCTTCCAAAGGGGAATGTAGTATAGCCACAGCCAGTCGGCAGGGTGTGCTATTTTGAAATAAACTATTCCGGAATAGTTTATCCTAAAATAGTTCTTCTGTGTAGAGATGGAAACGGTGCTTCCAGGAGCACTAATCCGAAACAGGCTCTATTATGTGCAGCCCCACTATTTCGGAATAAGTTTTGCTTATTCTGCTGTTTCTCTGTAGTGTAGATGTGTTATTCTGGACTGGCTTTGGAATAACCACTCTGGAATAAGCTATTCCGGAATAACCTTGCTGTGTAGATATGCCCTTAGAGGGAATCGCTGTACGGTGGGTGTACAAGTGGCTAAAAAAAAAAAAATCAAACTCAACAGGCAGTTATCCATAGTTTGTTGATGAACTTAGAGGAGGTAGTGGAACGCGCCCGGGGTCAGTCCTTAGTGACTTGTATAATGGAGTAAAGAGCATGGCTGTACAATTGGCAGATGACACCAGTGAGGAGGGATGTCACGCCCTGGGGAGGGCAGGATGAGCACACAAAACCACCCCGACAAATGGGAGAATCAGGGGTGAAATTAACGAGATGAAATTCAGTAATGGAAGGAAAAAATCCCAGGCCCAGCTACCAGCTGGGCAACGCCTGGCGAGGGAGTCATACAGCCGCCAAGGAGCTGCCTGGGCGTCCCAGCGGGTCCCAGACTCAACATGAGTCAGCTGTGGAGCTGTTGCGAAAAGGGCTAATCTTATTCTGGTGTCGTATGTAAAACAAAGGAGGGAGTCGCCCTGCACTGCACAGCCCAGGTATGGCCTCAGTTGGAGCGGGGAGCCCAGTTCTGCAGGCTGGCCTGTTGGCCAGAGGAGGGTAAATCGGAGAAAGCCCAGAGGAGAGCCACAGAAAGGAGCCCTGCTTCAAAAACCTGCCCTAGGAGGAGAGGTTAAAACCTGGGGAGTGACTAGTCTGGAGTCAAGATGCTGAAGGGGGACCTGAGAACAGTGAATACCTTTATGGGGGTTGTAAGGATGGTGACGATGCTCCACTATTTTCCATGCTGGCTGAAGGCAGGACAAACAGCCACGGGTGTAGGGGCTTAATCCACACCCAGGGGATGTAGAGATTAGGACAAACTTTCTAACTCTGGAGAGCAAAGCTCCAGAATAGGCTTCCCCCATCACTGGAGGCTTTTAAGAACAGCCTGAGCCAAACCCGGTCAGGGCTGGTCTAAGAGTATTTGGCCCAGTCTCAGCGCAGGGGACTGGACCTGATGACCTCCTGAGGTCCCTTCCAGCCCAACATTTCTCCAATGCCGAATGGCTCCAACCCTGATTTGCTTGCAAACCAAAGTGCAGGGCCCTTCCCAGCCCTGTCTGCTCAAACCATTAGGCCTCACTCCTCCCCCAGAGCTAGAAACAAACCAGGAGTCCCACATCTGTCTGGCTGGAACTCAAGCGCGAGTAGACACATTTGATTTTGAATGAGATTCTGTGGAGGAGGAGACCTGGGGCACGTTCCAAAGTTCAGCTGGAGATCAAATTAGTTTTCCCTCTAGCCCCTCAAAGATGGTCTTTGCAGGAGGGGTTTTAAACAGCTTCCAGGCTTAACCCCAGAAGTGGCTGCATTTCAGCATCCAGTGAGCAAGCCCTCTATGAACAGCTGCCGCACCTCACCCCGCAGCACGCTGCATCTGAGCACTGCACAGAGAAAAACAACCCCATGGCCACAAAGGAAGCACGAGCCACTTGCAGCATCGCTTTACAGACACAGAGAAAGTGCCCCTCATGCTGCACCAGCAGGACCCAGCCCCGTCTGATGCAAGCAGGGGAAGAACCCAAACAGAATCCACGACTTCACGGAGGCAGAGCCGTCTTTCTGCTGCAGCCTCCGCGGTGTGTGCACACAGGGGGTGGAGGGTTTGTGCACGCCTCATGTCGCCCATTCACTGCACCAATGCCAGTGCACCCTGCTTGAGCTGGACCAGGATTTACTGGCGCAGACGGGTACAGAGCAACAGGGAACCAGGCCCCTCCACATGGGACCCATCTGGGTCCCTCACGCCTGGTCCTCAACCACAAACAGCCATTGTCGGGCCAGCAAGCTGAGCTCAGCTGAGGAAGCCGTCTGCGCTGAGAATGAGAACAATAGCACTTTCCTTTTCCATCTAAGGGCTGCTCTGTAAAAGCACTGTTAACCCCTTGTGCAAACAGTGCAGTGCTCAGGCACGCTACTTTGCACGGGGCTGGTGCCGAGTCCGCCTCCTGCAAACGGCTCTGCACAACACTGGTGCAGTCTACCCCATGCACACGGCACTGCGTATCACTGCGAATAATCCCCTTGTGGCAATTGCATTGCATGACCGCTTTGCACAACAAATCCCGTTGTGCAAACTGCATTGCACGACATACAAGCTACCGGGGCAACCCTTCTTGTGCAAAACGCCCTGCCTCCTACTGCAACACATGAGGGCAAGCCCTCCGTGTGCAAACTGCATGGCACAGTTGAAGTCAACCCCCCCCTTGTGCAAACTGGTGTGAGCAGCAGCTTGCACCACCCCACCTTCCCTGGGCAGCCTCTGGGAGCTCATGTGCAGGGAATGAGGCCGGTCAGGAACTGGCCTGCTGCAAGGAGTCTCCCACCTCCACGCCAGCCAGCCAGCTCTGGCCTGCGTTCAGCTCTGTCTGGCGGGGTTGGAGCAAGGTCGGGATGGCCCAGCTGCCAGCCCCAATGGAGGAGTGTAAACACAATCCTATCAGACAGCCCTTCTGTCCTGCTACCCGCCCACATCCTTCCCTCTTTCCTGGAGCTGCCAAGAGCTGCCACCACTCACACCCACTGCCCATCGGGCGAGCCTACAGCTGTAATTCCCGCCCAGTTCTCTGCTTCCCTCCATTCATCTCTGCAGCCCGGGGCACAATTGACACAGGCTGGGAACACAATGCAGCCTATTTTGAGCCCGGTGACTTCAGCCGGACCCAAGCTCTTCAGACGTAACACCTGCATGCCATAAGGCTGCTCCTGGACAGACAGGTGCCCCAATGCCCCTGCAGTGGTGGGGATCCATCCAGCGAGAGGCGCCCCACGATCCAAGCCAGGGACCCACGCATCATGCTGGAAACCCCTGAAGCCATTGGATCCATCGTGCATCCGGGGGGGAGGCAAAGTCATCCTGGCCCTCGAAAGGGCACCGGGTGAAGCCCTGAAGCGAGATCCCATTATAGGCGTCATCTTCATGCAGAGCAGCAGGAGTTACATGGGCCGCGAGAGCAATCACAGCTCTGCCACTGATAACTGGGAGCAAGAGGCAGCAACAACAGCGCCCTTAATGAGCTAAGTAGAAGGATCTAAAGCAAAAACGACTGGTGATAGCAGCCTGCCCCCGAAACCAACCTAAATACAAGCAGGTCTCTCCAGCTTCCAGCAGAGGCAGGCCGCCCTTGAGGTTAGGGCACTGGGCTGGCAGTCTGTTCTGAGGTTATAGGTGAAAGAATATTATGATGTCCCAGGTGTGCAGCTGCCCAGGAGCGATTCACATGCCAGGGCCCAGCTGATTAGCAGAGTGGTGCATATTCACACGTGCCTTGGGGCACATAAAATTTATTCCGCACATGAGTGGAAAAAATCTGCACGTCGATGGAAAAGATTAGCGGGAACATTGGTCCCAGAGAAGCCTGGGGCCCCACTGTACCCGGTGCTGCACCGACAGAGCCAGCTCCCAGGATCTTCCAGTCCGATCCGCCTGGGAAATGGAATAAGCTGACTTGGGAAAAGACACTTCATGTGGTGCACAAGGAGCGGCTGCCCCGGGGAGAAACGGAGACCCAAAAGACCCCAGAAGACAATGCAAGGAACCCAGTCCGAATCTCTGAACACCCAGCCTGCTACAGCAACCAGGAAACCAACCGGACAGGGAGGCCTGTCGCTGCACTCTGCCTCAGTTTCTCCATTTAAAGAATGGGGGCTGATCATCCCATGTTTCCTGGACCCCAGACTTGAGCCGAGTTCACCTCAGGGCTCGGCTGCCTCTTGATCATACCGAACAACACTGCTGTTAGCATGCACAGCACAAAGCACTCCAGGGGGGCAGTATCGTTCGCCACAAGGGGGTAAACTGAGGCACACAGTGCCAGCGCCTTTCCCACGATCACCCAGCTAAGCACACAGCCTGGTTTCCCCGTGTCCCAGTCTAGCACTCGATCCACTAGGCCGTCCTGCACCTGGCGCGACTCAAGATTCCCGATTAGGGCCGTGAGGCGGCTCCCCCAGTACAAACAGCGACAGAAGCAGCGAGGGGGATCAGTGAGTTGGGAGGGGACAGCACGAGGCCCAGCTGCCTGCCCAGAAGCTCCTTATTCCTGAGCTAAGTCCGTCCACCCACCCAAATCTCCAGGCTTAAAACTGGTGGGGGGCGGGGAAGGGCTCCCTTAATACAGTCAAATGGGACACCCTCCTCGCAGGAAGGAACAGGGCCCGACGGGGGGCTCTGGCATGGGAATCAAGTCGCTGTCACATGCCCCCACCAGATTTCCACCAGCGGGGCCGAGAGCACCCCTTGATCCTGGAGGCGGGATCGTCTGCCCTGGGTGTCTCCCAGGAGTCTCCCCGTTCTGCCTGGAGCTAGTGTAAGGGCCATGGATTGGGACCGCAGCTGGAGCATACTGTGCTGTGGCTATTCTCTGCTCCCCGGGCCCAGAAGAGGCGCAATAAGCGTTAGAGCAGCCCTGAGGCTGCACTGAGGAACATCAGGGACCAGGCAGGGCTCAAAACACAGTGAATGCAAAGGGTGCCCAAAAGCAGCCTGCTATCCTTGCTCCAGACTCCTTGGAGCTGCTGCACATGGGCCCTGGGAGGCAGGAAACACAGACAGCACAGGGAGCTCCTGCCACAGCCACTGAAGCAAAAGCTGAGTCTCTCTGGATGGTGTACAGCACCTGACACAATGTCACACTCCACCATCAATGGCAGGAACCAAAAGAAAGGAATTCCACCCCCACATCCACATACCCATCGCCTTATTCCAAAGAGAAACACCCAGAGGAAGGATCGGATCTAAAACAAGACAATGGTGTGGTGTGAGAAGACATCTGGTGATTCCCTTAAGGCCTTAACTTCTGGAGTCATGGGATTTCTCACACCTTTAGCTTGCTGGCTCATTTTTTAAGTGAGGTTGTAGCCGTCATGTCTCCCGAGAAATGCTTGGAAACATGGACCGAGCAAGACCCCAAGGCTCACGACAACCAGAAGTGAAGTAAAGAAGAACCACAATGTTAACGGGGGGGGTTTGCTCGTTTTTTGAGAATCATTTGTCAGTTTCCCAACTCAGCCAGCCGGTGAGCTGGTTTTTATCCGGTCCCTAGGTTGATCTGGGTTGGGCAGCCCAACAAGAGTTCAAGATCCCATTGAGAAATCTCTCTGCGTCATTCAGACACCTCGCTGACAGTGTCGGGCCCAGGAAAGGAGCAATAACACGGCTACAGGTTTAACCTCTCTAATCTGGAATTCTCTCATCCAGCAACATCCGCAATCCAGCATGATTTTAATTGTCCCGACCCATGCTAAGTGGTTGTCTGGCTAAGTTTCCTGGAATCCCATGAACTTTGTTCATAGGCACCAGTCCTGGCGCTCAGCGTTCTGTGCTGTTATTTAGCTGTAATTTATCCCGAAATGTCTTCCAAGAGCCCAACAAAAGAAAGCAGCAGCAATGTAGCACTTTAAAGATTAACACAATGATTTACTCGCTGATGAGCTTTCGTGGGACAGACCCACTTCATCAGGTTAGGGTTAGGATTAACCTAACTGCTTTGTTTTGCTGGAGTCCAGACTAACATGGCTACCTCTCTGTTACTATTTATTCTAAGAGCCCAGTAAGCAGTGAACATGTTGGTAATGCTGCTAGACAATACTGACCTCCCATGGTCCGGCAAATTCTCTCGTCCAGCACTGGTCAGGTCCTGAGGGTGCCAGATTAGAGAGGTTCAACCTGTTTTATACTAAATATCAGATCTGAGTCAACCGTAAATCTCTCCCCAAACCTGAACAAAACGGCCTCAGATTTGGGCTTCCAGGAATTTCATTCCAATGCACAGTAAAGTTTTCCCCCAACAAACGATCCCACAGAGCAGAAATCCCAGGGCCCAATCTGCTCTAGAAGCAGACCAGGGCTAGAAGTCCTGACGGCCTGACCTGCTTCTGCTCTAACCACTACATAGCGCTCCCCTCCCAGAGACTGCATTAGAACCAGGGGTCCAGATGCCCACCCCTGCAGCTGCTCTAACCGCTAGACCCCACTCCCTTCAGAGAATCAGGATAAGAACCCAGAAGTCCTGACACCCAGGCCTGACCTTTTAGGCTGTCCCTTAGATCTCCTTCCTCTCCCAGGAGACGGACCTAGAAACAAGGACCCTGCCCCATCTCCCCATTCCACCCCAGCCAGCAGCGCCTGTCCTCTGTCCAACTAGACTGTGACCTCCCCTCCCTCGCAGCTCCTTCCCAGCCTGCCGCAAGCATGCACAGGCCCGTCCCTGCCGCCAAGGCAGCCTGGAGCGTCTCCAGCTGGGATGAGGCAGGGGATTTCCAGGTTCACAGTGACCCCTTTCAGAGCCAACGAGCCAGGAAACCCCTAAGGACCCGGCCAGGCCTATGGCGCTCTTTTGCCAGGCAGGATCTCTGCACCCAGCTGGGCTCTAGCTCCCCTTGCACCCGGAGCTGCCCAGACACTGAAAGCTACCAGGCCAAAGAAGATAAAAGGAAGCATTAGAGATCCACCCCGCTGGTGACCAAAGAACTGAGATAGACAAGACGGGTTCCCTCTCTCAGACAGAGCCACTGGACCTAATTAGAAGCCAACCCTCCCAGCCCCCTGCAGGGTTTGGGCTTAGAGCAGTATTCCCCCATATGACAGCTGGGGAAACTGAGGCACAGAGCAGTGATTCATCCAGTGAGGACCAGGAAGCTGGTTCCAGGGTGGGCAGCAGGAGACTGGGAGAGAGGCAGAGAATTTCCCCATCCCAGCTCCTTCTCTCCAGCCACCCACAGGGCAGGGGGTAGCAGAGAAGGGGCGCGGCCCCAGGGCCCCCCCCCCAACCCCAATCCAGCCCTTTCGGCCCTGGGTTTTGAGCCCTCTGCTGGAGAAGCAGCATCCCCCCGACCTCCCTGCCTTCCAGGCAGGTGGATCTCACAGAATGTACCGCAGCACAGCAGGGGCAAATCCCCCCTCCGGTCTGGGGCACTGGGATCCCCAGCATGCACCTAACAGACAACCACCTCACTTACAGCGCCTAAGCGCTACCGTCGCTCGGGCAGCATCCGCACACGCAGCAATGCCTCGTAACGCGACGGCAGCCCTGAGGCTGTCGTTTAGCGACGCTTCCAGAGCATACCCCCCTCCTGGCACAAAGGGTTCTGGGGCGGCTAACACTGGGGCGTGGGATCCGACACACACTGGGCAGGGAGCCCACAATTACCAAACACACGCCAGGCACAGGCACACCCTGAGCCAGGAAGACAGCAGGAAAGGGGAAGCTCTTCCACTGCCAGAGGTTCGCACCTGAACGAGCAACTCCCCGAAGGCCACTTAGAAAATCGGTGGCAGAGTTGGGAACAGCACACTGGAATCCTGGGTTCCAAACCCAGGTCTGCTCTGACCATTAGATCCCACTCCCCTTGGATAAAGAACTCAGGACTCCTGACTCTTACCACCACACCACTCCACCAAGGCAGCACATGGACCGAGGTGAAGCCCAGACCTGGTTGGGTCAGTACCACCCTGCCTCCCAGCCTGGTACATTCACCTTCATTCCTCATCGTTGCGCCACGCAGCAGCTAATGCACAACAGCCACCCTGCTCCACCCCAGAGGTGGCCGCTTTCCAGCAGCCGTGCACACCAAGGCAAATAACGCTTGACATCACGCAGCTCTCCCTAGAGGCCGACGGTTTGGCGGCCATCAGTGGGAGCTGGGAGGGTGGGATTTGGCCAGCAAGAGCTTTGGGATCCTCCGACAGAAGAAACCAGATCCTGCTGTCGAAAGACGCTGGCAAGGAGCATGCTGGCCAGTGCCGCAGGAGGATAACAACCTACTAGAGCAGCCAGTTTCGAGTTAGGCCTTTGGCCTGGGCAGCAAAGTCTGGCACGCTGAAAGCCCCAGGTTCCAGTCCTCTGGCTGTGAGTCTAGGAGCTTCCCTCCACCCCCGGCCTCGGTCAACTCCACCAGCGTGAGCCCACACTGATGTTGATGTCATCTGACGTGCGCCAAACCAGCCCCCGTTGGGGGATCGGGGAAGGCCAGATCTAGCGTTCAGGCTCCGAGCCTGTTTCTTGGGAGAGTCCATTCAGGAACGGACAAATGTGAACAGCCTCCGCCCATGAACAGACCCTCCTCCACGCAGACCGGGCTGGGCGGAGAGAGACAGACAAAGCGAGGGCTGAATTCCGCTTTCCTTCCTTCCCTCCTTCCGGGTCTGTGGCTCCAGCTCCCGCAGCCAATGCTGACCTCAGACGAACTTGCTTTGCTCCAGCCCCTCTGGGACGGGGGTCGCTGGGGGTCCAGCCAGCAGCACACGTGTGCCCCGCTAGACGCCAAAGCAGCGGCCGCGGGGAGGGAACCAGGCTGGCGTCAGGCTCCAGAGAGTGGCTCTTCGGGGCAAACTATTCCTGCCGGTCCTACGTGTGTTACGCCAGCCAGGCGATCCCAGTCCTGCTGGAGCCTTCTAACCTAGCCCAATGCCCCCTGGCCAGGGTCCACCCAATACAGCTCAGCCCCCCAGGCCATGCTCAACCCAACCCAGTCCAGCCCCCCATGGCCAGGCTCCACCCAACCCAGCAAGCCATGGCCAGGCCTCGCCTAGCCCAGCTTCCGTGACCAAGGTCCCCTGGCCTGTCCCACCCCACCGCATCCAGGCCAACCCAGCCCAGTGCCCTGCATCCAGGACAGCCCGGCCTGCCTCCAGGCCGAGGCCCCTGCAGACCACATGCAGGGTAACCCTGTCCCGCATCTGGCACTCAGCAGCCGGCTCACAGTCCCCAAACCTCTCCCTGCCCCATGGCCGGGGCTCCCTCCCCACGCACCATGGAGAACCACACCAGGGTCAGGAAGACTGGGTTTCCGCTACCCTCTTTGCGCACTTCAGTGCAAGGGAGCGAGACAGACGGAGAGACACGCAGTGAGACACATTTTTCCGGCACTGCTCCCTGTTGAAAAGTTACTTCCTTCCAAGAACGGTAGCCCTTGGCACCACTCAACCCAAACGTTCACAGCCGGCTCGGGAGATGCCAGCTGATTTGCTCTCCACCACCCTCTACTGGGACTGGCACCGCCCTCCTGGCACAGCAGGGAGTTAAGGTCATGGATTTTAAAGCCAGGCGGGGAAGCCGGAAGAAGCCAGGCAGATTTCACATGAGGCGCAGGGCAGACCAGGACGGCAGGAACTTTAAAAAGGGCATTGCCATGGGTGCAAATAAGTTCCAAGTCTGCAAAACTTGCCTTAAAGTCACGGGGTGAAAGGAGGTTGGGCAAGTTTATCCAAGGAAAGGTTAAGAGCACGGTTTCCTGTAAGCTAAGCACATGGGCAGCTGCCCAGGAGAGATTCAAGTGCTGCCCAGCTGATTAGCAGAGTGCCCACAGCCAGCAGTGTGTGTTTATATTGGTGGTGCACATTTGCACATGCCTCGTTGCACAGAACAAAATTTATTCCACCCATGGATGGAAAAAAATGGGAGGGAACTCTGATTCAGAGGCAGCTTGGTCCTGATCTAGAAGCAGCTCCACAGAGCATTCAGACACCCAAGGGCTCTTGAATTCAGCAGACGAAAGAAAAAGCAAAATCAAACAACTCGGAGCAGAAGCGAGACACATGGGGACCAGGACGGAAATAAGGAACATGTTTTGAGAAGGGAGGGGAATTCTCTGGGAGGACTCCCCATCACTGACTGTCTATGTAGAGATGGGCCTGTCTCACTAAAACAGCAGCTCTAGCTCAACTGTCGGACAAGGGCTGGAGGCAGGAGTCAGTGGGGAGGGTGCCCTGGTGTGGAAGCGGGCAGACTGGATGTCTGCCTTCCGCCGAAGCATGCGGCCTGACCTCCAAGATAGCACAGCACAACAGACGTGATCCTGTACACGCTGCCCCCTCCAGGCCAGGCACCAGGAGGCGTCCGGCCCAGTTCCTCTTGTCCCTGGGTGAAAGGAGCAAGTCAAAGCCTCTCTGAGACAAGGATCTTTCCATTCCCAATGCAAGGGCAGCCAGGCCAGGCACGCCCCCCGTGCAGACTCAGCCAGGCACAGCATTGACCCCCCATTTCCATTCTAAGCCATTGTGCTGGAGCAGCTAACTCACCATGCACCCCCCGTGGGTCTGCGGCAGCCCCGCGCACTCCAGCCATGCCCCCAGTCCATCCCCTATGCTGGGGGGCGGGAGCAGTACCATAATGCCAAGGGTGCTCCAGCTGGCAGGCCCCCGCGCAGTGGGAAATGCGTGGCTAGGTTCTGCCCTGCCGGAGCGAGGCATGTGTGGGGTGCTGTCCCCCGCTGGATGGAACTGGAATGGCTCTGCTGCGGATCAGAGCCCCCACGCAGCCGGCAGCTGCTGGAGATTCTCCTCCGGCTCAAGCATCCGAGGCCTGGGTTCTGTCCCCTCCCATCCTGCAGGGTGTGGGTCTGTCAGGTTGGCGAGGGGGTAGCTCAGAGCTGGAGGTGGGAGGGAGAGGGCAGGGCAGCTCTTGGCTTCAGTAGCTATTTAGTGTCCTTTGGAAACCAAAGCTGCTGGGCCGTCCCAGGTTCATCTCTGACCCGCATGCACGGGGTGAAATTTCGACCTCTCGCCAAGAGCCACCAGCCAATCCAGAACTGAGGGGTGGGGGTTAGGGACATGATCACACGGGGGTAGCCTCTGCCTTGTTGCTCAAATGCCTCTGATCCATTAGGAAAGGCCCTGGGGGTGTTACACCTCTCTGCCCCTCCATGCTTCCCTCTCCTGTGCGCTGCCCCCCCTGCACACCCTGTTCCCTTCGTCCACCACAGCTGCATACAATGCAATGCAGAACTCAGATGCAGGGAGCCCACTCCCCCTCCCAACCTCCCACCCTGCACAGAATCCCCCCACCGCCGACATTGCCCTGCAGTGAAGATCTCCCCTTGCTCCCCACCCTCAGACCACCCACACCCCCTACGCCCTCCAGGAGTTAGCCCCCCCCAACCCCCCATTGAGCCCCCATGACCTCCTGGGACTGCCCCCTCCCCAGCACGCAGAACCATCCTGCAGACCCCCTCCCCCCCGGATATCCTCGAGCACACAGGCCCCCCTCCCTCAGTAGGGTACCCCCCAGCCAAGGATCCCCTGCAATTCCCCAGAACAGATCCCTCCCCCCCCCAGGACAGTCAGGGACCCTGAGATAACCCAGAGCAGGTCTCACCCTGCCCCCCAAGCAGTGACCCCGAGATTCCTCAGAGACGGACCCCGAGATTCCCCAGAGCAGATCCCCCCTCCCCAGGCAGGGACCCCGAGATTCCCCAGAGACGATCTCCCCCCGCCCCTCCCCAGACAGGGACCCCGAGATTCCCCAGAGACGATCTCCCCCCGCCCCTCCCCAGGCAGGGACCCCGAGATTCCCCAGAGACGATCTCCCCCCGCCCCTCCCCAGGCAGGGACCCCGAGATTCCCCAGAGACCATCCCCCCTCCCCAAGCAGGGACCCCGAGATTCCCCAGAGCAGATCCCCCTCCCCAGGCAGGGACCCCCCGCCGACCCCCGCTCCCGCAGCCCCGGCACACAAAGGCAGCCCTGTTCCTGCGCCCTCCGGAGCCGAGAAACTTTTCCGAGCCGCGTGTGAGTGCGCGTGAGTGTGTCACACGGGCGCTCCAGCAGCCGCGGGGCGCCCCCCCCTCCACCGGGCGCGGACTCACCTCCCCAGCTGAGCGGCGGCGGAGGGAGCGGCGCTCCCGGGGCCCCGGGCTCGGATCCCGGCTCGGAGCGCGGCGGGCGCCCGGCCGCCGGCCCACCCCCTCAGCTCCGGTAGGGGCCGGGGGAACAGCCATGCGGACGGGGCGTGCGAGCGAGGGGCGGCCCCGGGCCGGCTGGGGGTGCTTGTGAGTGGGTGTGTGCTGCGCGCGCACAACTCCCGCGCCGGGTGCGCGTGTGAGTGAGTGGGTGTGTGCTGCGCGCGCACAACTCCCGCGCTGGGGGGTGTGCGCCTGGGCTGGCCGCGCAACTCCCGCGCTGGGCGTGTGTGCGCGCGCTGCACGTGGACAACTGCAGCTCTGGGCGCGCGTGTGCCGCGCGTGCACAACTGCAAATCTCTGTGTGTGGGCGCTGCACGTCGGAGCTACAGATCTGGGTGTTGCACGCGCACAACTACAGAGCTCTAGGTGTGTGCAGCGTGTGCACAGCTTCAGGCCCGTGTGTGAACAGCAGGGGGTCCTGTGGCGCCTTACAGGCTAACAGAGATTTTGGAGCGTGAGCTTTCCTGGGCAAAGACCCCGCTTCATCTTCTGTGATTGCACACTACAGATCTCTGTGCACAACTACAGACCGCTGTGCAAACACAGCTGCAGATGTGTGTTTCTGGGCTGGGCGTGGATAACTACAGACCTGCGTGTGCGTGTGTGCAATGAACTCATCTGCGTGTGCTGCACCTGTGCATGTACAATGAACACACCTGCGTGTGCAAAGAAATCTGCGTGCACCTAACCGCTCTGTGCTGCAAACACGTGTGTGTGTGCAGCTAACCAGCTGGGCTTTGTGCCTGTAGCTATAAATCTGTGTGTGTAACCATAGCTGTGGGCTGTGTGGCTCCTGACCTGTGCCCTTGGGTGTGTGTGCGAGTCCAGCTCTATTCTTTGTGTGTTAATGTGTAGCTTCCAATCTCTGCTCCATGCAGCTACAGAGCTGTGTGTGTGTTCAGGATATAACAACTTCCCCCTCCAACACACTCCCCCTGGGTTGCCTTCCCTTCTCGCCAAGCCAAGTCCCCCAGGTTGTCTTTGGATCCATTTGGGAGAGAAAAGCTGGGGAGGGGATGGAGAGGTAAAAATATATTTGCTGAGGCTGCCAACAGCAGAGCCAAGCTGGGAGGGGAAGCGGGGTGGGGGGGAGGAGGGGCTGATGGATGCCCAGTTAAAGTGTTGGAGGCTGGGGGAGTGGGGAGGAGGGAAGAGGACAAGTAAAAATTCTCTCACACTCACTTGGGTTGGACAATTTCCTGTTAGCAGGCAGATGCGGTGCTGGCTTTTAACTCCTTCCTGGCGGGCTTCTAACCAAGAGATGTTACACACAAAGTCCGTACAACTGGAGCAGCAGGATCACACACAAACACACACACACACACACACATACACACACAGTACAACAGGACAGTCAGCTGGGTCTCCCTCTCTCTCTCTCTCTCACACACAGACACACAAATACACACACACTCATACACAAAGTATAGGCCGGGTGGCAGGATCACACACACACATACGCACAGAGTGAGTACAGCCTAGGCATCTGGACTCCTGTCTCTCACACATACACATATGCACACACCCAGAGTGTGGGTACAGGCCAGGCAGGGGGATTTCACACACAGAGTACAGACTAGGCATGTGAACATCTCTCTCTCTCTCACACACACACACACACACACACACACTCAACACAAAGTACTCGCCAGGTAGCAGGATCTCGCACACACACTACGTAAGTAGAGACCAGGCAGCAGGATCACACACACACACAATACAGATTAGGCATCCTGACATGTCTCACACATGCACACGCACACACAGTGGCTACAGGACAGGTGGAGGGATTTCACTCACACACACACACACACACACACACACACACACACACACACACCCAAGATACAGCAGGCAATCTCACACACACACACAGTTTTTTGGCAGGGGTCACAGGGTTAGATTTTGATCAGTAAATGTCAGTAACCACTGATTTCCCCTTGCACATGCAAACCCATGAAAAAATATTTCTATTGGTTGATTGCTGAAATGCATGCAGCGGCAAAGTGAGAAAAATGTGTTTTAGCAGCAAGAAAGCTTGCGTTTTGGGAATCTCAACATCTACTGTCATTACATAATTCTCTGACCACCCCACCCCACCATTCTCTGATCCCCCTGGGATTCCCACAACTGTTATCGTTTAAGTAGGGTTACCACATAAAGAAGAGGACACCCCTAAGAGGGAGTGTATCTTTATCAGTATCTATCACCTCGTGTAGTATCAATGTGTGATATTTTACATTAATACAATACAATGTACATTAATGACATCGATAGTGACACACATACATTCCCTCTCAGGCACATCCTCTTTTTTGAAAGATCAAATATGACAACACTAAAAAAGGGTAGAAAGTAATCATCAATATTATCCTTTGAAATTATTTAAAAAATCAAATTCTGGCCCAAATTCTTATTTGGTGGGATGCGTAAATTTTTTCCGTGGAATACTTGGGTTAATTATAACTAGAAGCGCGCATTTGTATCGACTTTGCGCTGGTGACTACAATCATGTTTTTCACACTGGTTCAAACAAAACTAAGACGTCTGTTACTGTCCCTAGTTTGAGTTGAGAAATCCAATTCTCTTTCAACCAACCAACCAACCAATTTTGTTTGAAATTTTTGGTGAAAAATTTCAATGTTTGTCAACGACAAAATCCCAAATGACGCTTTTTGAAATTTCCAATCTTCATCTGAGTGAAGTATTTGCTTCCAAAGCATGAAATGAAAATATTGATTTGAAATGAAATGCTGAGGGGAGGGAGATTGTGCAATGAAAATTCAAGGATTTTGTTTCAAGAAGTTTTCACAAAACGTGTTGCGTTGGACTGGGCTGCGTTATTTCAGGTAACTTTCATTACCATTAAGTCTCAGAGAAGTAGCCATGTTAGTCTGTAGCTTTACAAATAACAAGCAGTCCTGGGGCACCTTAGAGACTAACAAATTTATTAGCTCATGAGTTTGGGTAAAATTTGGGTAAAACAGGACTGCTTCTAATCACCATCAAGTGGCACAGCACTCCCACTGTGACAGGCACTCCACAGACGCAAAATGACAGGCCATGCCCTGAAGGACTTACAAATATGCAAAGGGCAGGAAGGGAAACTGAGGCACAGAGCAGGGATGCGACTGATCCAAGGTCCCCCAGCAGGCTGGAGGGTAAAACTCGGAATAAACCCAAAGTCTCCAGAGTCCTGTTCCAGCGCTCTACCCCCACTAGAATGCACAGTCACGATGCATTGAAACTTTAGTAACTCCTCACATGACGCTGACGGGTGGTGCTAAGGACCGTGACCCAAACTGGGAGACAAGGCAGGCCAAAAGGATTGCGCAGCCCCATTTTCCAGCTGGGGAAACTGAGCCACGGAGGCAGGCAAGAGCCAAAGTTCCTAGGGCTTGATCCTCCCCAGGAAAAGTGCTGAGCACCTGATACATTGAGCTCTACTGACAATCCCCCCAGACAGGGCCCAGAGCCAGGAAGAGAGAACTTCCTGCCCACCCGGCCTCCCCAGCAGACAGCCTGTAGGAGGTTAAGTGGCGCATCCTATGTCCCTCAGACAAAGCCCCCTGACCCCTCCTCACCCAGCCTTCAGACAGCCTGGCTGCCACTCAGCAATGCCCAGGGGAAAGGGCCCATTCAAGGTTGCTGAATTGCTGAGAGGGCACCAGCTTCCCAGCCTCAGCCTCCTCTTCGGAGGGACGGGGGCGCTCGGCCTGGAGCGGCGCCCCTTCCGAAGCACAGGGATTCCTCTGGAGCACAGTGTGCTGACGCCAGGCTCTTCTCACCTCGCCAGAGCAGGGGAATGACTGCACTTCCTATGCCCACCCACTCCCCGATGCAGACAAGTTCCCACTGGGGTGACTTGCCCCCAGCCGCTGGAGCATGGGTTGCTACCGATCCCAGGCAAGAAGCCGTTACTCCCACGGAGGTGGGGACGGGGCCTCCCCAGGAGATGAGCAATGAATCTGGCTTCAGCTCTTTCACCTGAGGATCTCAAAGCACTTTACAAATGATTATGATATATTTTTATTACAGTAGCACTTAGGTGCCCTGGGGTGGCTCCGGGCCCCATCGTGCAGGGGGCTGTACATTTTTGTTGCTGTTAGGTGTATTATGGTAGCACTTGGACAGCCCAGTCATGCACCAGGTCCCCAGTGTGCCAGGACCTGTACATTGTATTACTATTAGGTATCTTACGGTAGCACCTGCACAGCCCAGTCCTGGTCTGGGTCCCACTGTGTCAAGGACTATGCATTTTTATTGCTACTAGATATATTATGGTAGCATCTGGACAGCCCAGTCATGGCCCAGGTCCCCCTTGTGCCAGGCTGTACATTTTTACTGCTATTAGGTGTATTATGGGAGCATCTAGACAACCCAGTCATGGCCCTGGGCCCCACTGTTCCAGGCACTGCACAAATACAGAGCAAAGAGGCGGCCCTTGTGCCAGTGACCCTCGCCTGCCGTACCCCCTTATCCAAACTCAGGTAACTCACCTGGGCAGCAAAGTTCACACAGGTATTCGGTGCACGCCGGCTGGAACAGTGCTAGTTCTCCTCTGTCTGCCTGGGGGGGATGATGCAGGCTGCTGTTGGATTCCTTCCGCGTTCAGAGATCCAGGGCGCGGGTTCCAATGCTCTTTGTAAAGAAACAAAACTGCATCCTCTAAGAAATAGCCAGCTGCCATCTTTTCCAAGCCTCGACCCCACCCTGTTGGCACACCCACACCCAGGGAGCCTCCTCCTTTGACTAGCAGCTGCTCTGCTTCAAAAGGGGCAGCGGTGTTCTTGGCCTCATTTCATAGATGGGGAAACTGAGGTACAGGGGGAGCTGGAGTGCAGCGCCCCCCAGGTGCACACAGCAGAACTGGGTGGGGAACCCATGAGGTGGGGATTCCAGCGAAGCAGAGGGACAGACCCCAGGAGCCCTAAATCATAGCTCCCCAACATCATCATTCCACTTCATTCCTTGCCCAGAACTGCAGCTAGAAGCCAGGAATCCTGACACTCAAGCCTTCCCTGGGGGAAGTGGGGCTGATCATTTTTTCCAGCTTTTGAACCTCCTTTCTCAGAACTGGTGCAGAAGAACCACCCTGAGATCTTATTCCCTGTAGAGGCCCAAGCACCTCCCAGAAAAGATCAGCATCATTACCGCTGTTTTACACGTGGGGAAACTGAGGCACCGAGCAGGCACTTGCCAAAGGTCACCCAGAAGAACCACCACTAGAACTTTGAGCTTCTGGGCCCTAGCCCAATGCACAGCTCACTAGGCCTCACAGCCCTGCGTGTGATATCTGGCTGATCGCTAGCCCCACTGGAATGGTTTGGTGTTGCTCGCGGTCCCAAGAACTGACTTTAAAGCATGAAGTCAGGGAAATAGGCAGAACCATGTGTCTGCGCAGGCAGGCCAGCGGCCGTAAATCAAACAAACGTTGCAAAATCCTGGCCCAGCCTCATCCCAGAAACTCAGTCCTGCAGGACAGCAGAGAGTGTGATGCAACCACCACTGCATTGCTAAATAAGGCCATTCCCCCAAGGATGGGCTTGGGATCCCTGGTGCGGGGGAAAACGTGGGTTGGAAGGTCTCACGCTGCCCTGCAGAGAGGGGAGCCAGAAGCTTCACCATGTGGACTCGACCCATCCCTGCTGGATTGGCGCCCTGCTCGACCCCAGCTGGAGGGAACCAAGGCCCATCTGCTGAGCTGTGGGGGTTCCGCTGGTCAATGGCTTGTTGTGTGCCCCATAGTTCCTGCTCACTGCTGCGTTTGTGCCCCCGGGGCTGTGACCAAGGAACTGGAGTTGGGTGGGATTGTAGCCACCTCTTTTGCTAAAAATCACTTCTGTTTAGAAAGTGGAGGCGACTCCCAGGACTGGGGCCCTGGCCTGAGGGTTCCCAGCCCACTGCAGGGCCAGACCGATGGTGCATGTGTGTGTATGTGTGTGCTCGCATGCCCGTCTGCGCATGCCTGCCTCGGTGTGCGCATTCCTATGTTTGCACACACCTGCCTGGTTTCGGATGTTGGAACGGGCACAGGTGGGTGCATGTTTACAGCTGCATGTGCCTGCACTTATGCACAACTGCGCATCCCCTTGTGTGAGCATGCAAGGGTGTGCGTAGGCTGGCATGCCCACGAGTGGGTGTACATTTGCTTGCATAGTTGCAGGCATGTGTTCAAATAGGCGTGTGTGTGCATGCCCACACGAGTCCTTGTGTGTGGCCATATGGATGTGTGCACTCCTGCACACGTTTGCACACGTGTGGGCATGGTTGTGCATGTCTATGCACAAGGCAGACGCTGTCCCTGACTTCGGCAGTAAAACAGATCTTTGCAGCGGTTCCCCTGCTGATCCGGGGAGAGAAGCCAGCCGGGGGCCACAGCTCCAGCCATGGGGGTGATTTACAGCCTACGCCTCCCACGCTGCAGCCCCGGCAAAGGCCTGGGCTGGAGAGCTCCCGCCTTCAAGGGGGAAGGAGAGAGAATAATTCACAAGCTGACCAGAGGCCCATTCATGAGGAAAAATCACCTCTGCTGGCTGGGAAGGGCACAGCGTAAACCCAAGTCCATAATGGCACCATATTGACTTGGTTATACTGGTCCATAATGGCACAATATTGACTTTAGTTACACTAGCTCATAACAGCTCGATATTGACCCTGGCTATAATGGCCTGTAATGGCACAGTATTGACCTCCATCACACTGGTTTGTAACGGCAGGACATGGCCCTTGCTTGTGCTGGTTCATAGGGTGCAATATTGACCTCACAGAATGCCAACACTGGTCTGCAATAGCACTCTACAGACGCCCACCGCCTAGGCTTGAAATAGCAGGTGGTTGATCTTGGCACTCAAACGACAAGCAACTGCCCTGAGCTAGCCCCACCCAGCCCCTGGGCCAGTTTCTCCTTCCCCTCCCCATGTGCTCTGATGGGATGCCCCAAGGTGCCGTTCCCCATAGACCTGAAGCCCATATGTGTGGCTTCTGTACTTTCCATCCCACATGGTGAAAGTGTCAAGCAAGAGCAGGAGATGGCCAGAGAACTCTGCTCCAGCTGTCACAAGCTTGTGCACTCCCATCCCCAGCAACTCAGAGCAACCCCCAGGCTGCTCTAGTGCACACTGGAACAGAGAATCAGGGAGCTTCAAGGTTTCTGACAGTGCCGGAGAACCTGCCCGCCCTTCCCAGATTCAGTGGTCCATAAGGTCACCATATCAACCAGCTCACACCTCTCTTTGCTGACTTAGCTCTGCTGTGAGACGCTGGCTCAGACCACGCTCAGCCGCCCTGCAGAAAGGTTTATTTATCTCAGAGGCAGTATGGCGGAGTGGCCAGAGCCACAGCCCAGACCTCAGGAGACCTCTGTTCCTGGCTTTGGCACCACTGACGTTGCGCAAGTAGCTTCCTCAACCACTCTGTGCCTCAGTTTCTCCCTCTGCGAAGTGGGGATGTTGTTACTGCGCTTCTTTGCCAAGAGCTTTGAGATCCAGAGATTGTTTGTACATTTCTTTAGGATCTGAGCCACACATACTAGTAGTGCGGTGAGTGGATGCTGCTCAGAAAACTGGGTCCCCTCCTCAATAAGACCCTTGCTCTGTGACTCAGTTTTCCCATCTGCCAAATGGGGATCACACCGATGAGCTGTCACAGTAAAAAGCTTTGAGATCCAGGGAGTTACCAGCACTTTGACGGGGATCTGGTCCCACATGCCGTAAAGGGGCCTGATCTTTGCCATTGGGCATCTGCCCCTCTGGAGAACCCAGCCCCCAAAGGAAATTCACACTGTCCAAGTGTTGTCTCCATGGGGGCACCGGGGAGCCCTTGCCAATGACCAGTTGTAGATTTCCCAGTATTCCTGGAAATTAGCAGCCCGTGCCTTGGGAACCTGGCCGCGGCCTTCCCACAACGGGCGCCCGCATGCCTTTGCCAGCATCTCACTTCCTGCATCCAGAAAACCCCAGACTTCCCAGCAGAGCTGAGCCCTACAGACACACCAGCCCCAGTATCACTCCCACTGGGAACGGGCCCTCTACCCGGCTGAACCATGGCCAGATGCTCAGCTCAACCCCATGGCTCAGGCCAGTGCACTGTGCAAGCCCGGAGCCCGGCTCTGTGTTGGTCGGCCCTGGAGCGACACCAATTTCCCCCAGCTGGGGATTTGGCCCATTTGCACAGCTGGGACTGGCGCCTTTCCCAGCCTCCTCTTTTTTCACAGCCGACCTGATAGCTGGTGATTTATTTTCTGGCTGGGGTCTGAACAGGCCCACAGGGGCTTCTCAAGGGGCCCCACCATCCATCCAGACCCAAGGCCTAACACTGAGGTCTTGACATTTAAATGATGCTGGAGATAAAAGCTCCTCCCCCTCATACTCGCACCCCAACTCTAAAGGGCACCGTGAGGACCTGGCACCTCACAGTATGGGGCCTGTGGCTCCCAGTGATTTCAACAGGCACAGACTGTCAGGCCAGTGTCCCCGTTCCACAGTGGGTGGAGGAAGGGCTGCTGGGGGTGGTGAGGGGGATGAATGTGGGGGAGCTCAAGGGGAGGGGAGGGAGAGGTGGGGGACCATATGCTGTGGTTGGGAGAGGGGACATGAAAGGGAGGGCACAGGGAAGGGTGTGAGTGCTGGGGGACCCCATGGGGGGGGCTGAGGTGTATGTGTGGGAGGGTTAAGTGCTGGAGCCACTAGAGGCTGGGGGGGGCTCATGCCAGGCCCCCACTCCCAGCGTGGCTGCGCTGGCTGGCGCAGCACAGCGAGCCCTGCGGCCTTTCCCACGCCCCGCAGACTCCCAGCACTGACAGCTGAGATAACAACTGCCCAGGCCCTGCGCTCCCGCCCCAGTCTCTTCCACAGGCCAGGCCCACAAGGGCTGCACTGCCAGAGCTTCTGCCAGACCTGCCCTTCCTCCTGCCCCTCCGCCACTGGGGCTTCTGCCCTGCTGCCCACAACGCCCCCTGCTGGGACAGGCTGGGACCGGAGTAGCCGGGCGTTATCCCCTCCAGCCTGTTTGCACTCCTTGCTGATGTCACTGTGCACAGCCGGGAATGGGCCCTGCGATTCCAGCCAACGCCCTTTATTCCCAAACCAAGAAGTGAGTCTCTGAGTCCCAGCAGCCGCCTGAGCCCTCTTCCTGCCAGCTGGTGCCAGCGCCTCGGCCTCCTCCACCCTGCACATCGCGCCTGGCAGTGCCTGCTGTCCACAGCACAAAGACCTGATTCTTCCTCCAGCAGGTCCGGGGTGCTGTGCTCACAGCTGTGAGCTCCCATTGTGCTAGCCTCCCCGAAAGCAAAGCAGACCGCAGCCTGGGAGCCAGGACGCCTAGGTTCTCACCCCAGCTCTGGGAAGTAACAAATCCTAGTGGCCAGGGCACAGGGCAGGGGGCCAGGACTCCTGGGTCCCAGTCCCAGCTCTAGGTGAGGGGTGGGGTCCAGAAGGGTAGGATTGAGGGAGGCAGTAGGTGCAAGGCTCCTGGGCTCTGCTCCTGACTCTCCAAGGGGAATAGGAACTAGTGGTTAGATCAAGGAGTGGGGCAAGTGAAGATACCTGGGTTTGAGTCCCAGTTCTGCCCTATTTGATTTTTTTTTCCAGCTCTGGCTTTGCGGGGAGTCCCTGTATTGGGTCCTAGGAGCCCACCAGCATCTTGCTTCATAACCATCTGGCTGCTGGGTGTCTCCTCCCTTGGCCCTGCCTCCAGGCCCAGAGAGCCACCAGGGCGGGACCCATCCCCTGGAAATGGACTGAGCCACAGGGATCTCCTTGGGACATGCCACCCTGGCACCCGTCCTCTGCTCTGTCCGTGCTGAGGCTGGACACAGCTCTACCAAGCCAGCCAGCTGGCACAAGGGCTGTTAGGGGAGGCAGTGGTGCCCAGTGGATAGAGCACTGGTCTGGCCTGCTCTGCAGCTCAGTTCTATTCCCTGCTCTGTCACTGGCTGACTTTGGGCAAATCACCGCCCTGTGCCTCAGTATCCCCATCGGTCAAATAACATGCGTTGAGATCGGCTGGTTAGACGAGAGAGGGATCGCTAGTAGGGACGTGGGACGGGAATCCAGCTGCTACCAAGGCAGGCCCCGCAAGACAAGGCAAAGCAAACAGCTGTGCACTCTCCCTCATATATCAGGAAAATGGGGAGGGGCTGTCGCAGCTGTCAGCTAGTCCAGCCGCCCGCATTGAGGCAGGACTCTGGATCTCTAACCCACCCCAGGCAGAGGCTTGTCCAGCCTGCTTGTCACAACCTCCTGTGCATGCCACGACTTCCTGCGGAAGTCAGCTCCAGACCTTCACCCCCCAGAGAGTGTGAAAGTTTGTCCTGGTGTCTCCCCCGCTGAAGAGGAGGACAGTTTGGCCAGGGGTCACCAATTTGCCAGCTTAGCAGAGACAGATCCAATGGCCGGCAGTTAAAAAGGCGAACTCAGGCTGGAAAAAAAAAAGAGGTGACATTTTTAATGGGAATTAACCCTTGGAAGGACTTACCAAGGCCAGGAGCAGTGTTTTCTCTCATTTTTGCATTCATGCATAGAGTAAATTTTGTTACTGGCACCAAGGCAGGGTGCAGATGTGCACTGTCCATAGAAGCACGTACTGCCAGCGGCGGGTGCTCTGCTGATCATAAAAGACTTCCACCTACAACCCCAGACCAGACTGCCAGCCCAATGCTCCGTTCTCAGGCTGTGTTCCTGAAGGAGCTGCTCAGTTTCCACCAGGAATTAGTTTACTTTCAGCCTGGGCTACGCGGAGGTGAGGTTAACTGGTCACATCACACCCTTCTGGTTTTATAACCTGTTGGCTTATCTGACCCTGGTCTCCAGAGCTCTGTGCTCCCTCCCACACCATGTCCCGTCCAGGCGGGGGCCCGGCGGCATGCCAGGAGAGGGGCAATGGAACCGGGGGGGGGGGTGCTGACATCACTCTGGCCAAGACTCAATTGATACAGCGCTCCCTTCTCCTGCTCCCGCCCTCGGAATGACAATCCCCCGGCCAGGACGGCGCATAAATGTTTGCAGAGCTGACTACTACGGCTCAGTGCAAAACCAACACAGCAAAGCTATTCATAACCCAGCAGGACATGGCTTGTTGAGGGACCACAGGCGTGTTTTGCCTGCCAGAGGAGAAGAGTCGGGGCTTCATGGGACCCCCCTTGCAGGCAGGGACGGGTGTAAGCTGGGGGCTCGAGTGGCCGCTCATGAGAGATTCAAATGCTGCCCAGCTGGTTAGCAGAGCGCCCACACCTAGGTTTTGTCTATCGCCTGGTGGTGCACGTTTGCACATGCCTTGGTACATGTGAAAATTTATTCTGCACATAGATGGAAAAATAACTCTGCACATGGATGGAGAAGATTATAGGGAGCACAGGGTGGGGAGGACACCGGTTTGCTTTGTCCTGGCACCAGAGAATTGTTGGCACTGGGGTAGGGATGTGCTAGCTCTGTATAAAGCCTCTTCCTTTGCTTAAAGGCAGCCATCTCTGGGGTGGAACACGCCACAGTTTATAGAGAGATTCCTCAACTGTCACTGAGATGCAGCCACCTCTGGGGCAGGGCGCAGCAGCTGTTTACACAGTGATCCCATGCCCGTTACTAAGATGCAGTCACCTCTAGGGCAGAGCATAGCAGTTTTTTATCCAGGGATCCCTCGCCCAGCACTGAAATATTGCAGCATGTGCAGTGGGCAAGGGCTGCTGGCTACTGAGGGGCTTGCTCGCTCAGCACTGCAGCTGCCTCTGGGTGGGAACTAAAAGCTTTTTGTACAGGGGTCATTTGCCCAATACATCACTTCAGCTGCCCCTGGTGCAGTGAAATCCTCCCTCTAATACAGGCGTGTCCAACCCGCAGGCCGCATGCGGCCCTGGACAGCTAGTAATGCGGCCCCACAAGATCATAAACTTTTAACATTATTATGTGATTTATATACATTAACTATATTATATATTTTATATGTGGCCCAAGACCATTCCTCTTCACTCCATGCGGCCCAGGCAAGCCAAAAGGTTGGACACCCCTGCTCTAATACAAAGGAAGTCCCCAGAGGAAGCTACAGATGGAGATTTCACATCTAAGGCCTGAAACTGCCCTGTGCACCCCTGCAAACAGCAGCTGAGGCCTTGCACAGCTCTGCAAGCATGAATTTCACTTGGAGAATGCACGCAGCCTGTAGCCCGCAAGCAGATTTGAACCGGGGACCTCTAGAGGTTAGTACAAGAGCCTCTACAGCTTGAGTGAAAAGTCATCAGCCTCTCAGCTGTAGAGGACCTTCAGTTTTCCTCACTGTAACTGCTCGAGGCGCCACTACATGGGACAGTGAACCACACCTAGGTGTGTGCATTGCCCCCCCCCACACAGAGGCTACGGCTATGCTACAGCAATCTGCCTACAGCAGTTGCTGTCAGAAGAGATGGTCCGACAAACTTCCGGCAACAGTTCGCGTCTCCACATCAAAGCGGATGGATCTTTTGATCCGCTCTGGCTCCAAAAGGGCCCCCGCAGCGTCCACCCGGCCGTTTTGTCGACAGTTGCTGCTGACAAAACGCATTGTGGGCGTAGATGCGCCACAAGTTTTGTCGACAAAGCCCCAGTCTGGTCGACAAAACGCACGAGGGTAACCGTAGCTGCCGAGCGTGTTCAGGGCAGGCAGCAGCCACGCACACTTAAAGGGATCAGCAGGCGGCGCTGCGAAAGGGGCACCCCAGCTCGGCAGGGAGCAGAATATTGAGGGCAAAGCTCTGGAGCCGGAGGCGTGGGGATAGCAGACTGAACAGTGCGGAGGGGAGATGACAAAAACCAAGAGGGGGCAGAGATTGGCGGGTAATGAGATCCTGGCGTGTTAGCTTTCCACCCCAGCTGTGCCATTGGCCGACTGGAATATGAACTCACCGCTCGGGAATGCACTGGGGCCCTTTCAAAAATGCGATTCTCCTCTTGAAAGAAAACATGTGTTTGCCAAATCCCAGGGAAAGGGACAGCCGCTCTGGTGGTGCAGAGCCCTCGCTCCAGGCCGACCTCTGGAAAGCTGCTGCCTTGCGAGCCTCCCCTCCAAAGCTGGGAGCTGAAAGCTGTGGGGGAAGGGGAGGAAGGAGGCATAAGCATGCAAGAGCATACACCCAGGTGTGCCAGCCTGAGGTTGTGCATTCCCCTGAATCCACATGGGTGAGAGAACACCAGCTCTCAGCTGGGCCTGTCTCCTCCCTACCGGAGAGGAGGAAACCCTTGCAGAGCTTCAATGGAAGGCACTGGGCCATGAAGTCAGATTTTTTTCCTTTTTGGTGAATTCAACCTTCTCCAGTGCCTGTCAAAGCTCCTGGCACCTGCAACCGTAGCCCCAAAAACCTATCCAGCACCTGGCAGAGCTCGCAAAGGCCAGTCTTATTTTCCAGGTGGGGAAACTGAGGCACGGGTAGCCAAGCAGGCCAATGGCAAAGGCGGGAACAGAAGCTAGGCCTTGTGGATCCCAGGGGTATGCACAACCCAGTACACCACACTGCCTCCACCTCTTACCTCTAGTTTACACCCAGCTTGCGATTGCCTGGCACTTTGCACAGTCAGTGACACCAGTATAAAGTGGGGGTGCATCTGGCCAGGCAGAGTTTTGGCCCCATTGGTGCAAATGGCCATGGAATTGCAGGGCGGTAGAGAGTCAAGCCTGTGCATGTGGCCTGGAATCTAGTCCACTTTGTGGGTGCCTAGACGGGGAGAGCAGAGCAGAAGACAGAATGGAGCACTCACTTAGAGAGACTTTCAACCATGCCATTTAGAATGCCCTGAGGTTTTCTTTACAATTCACTGCAATGCCCAAAGAACAGTCTGGAGAAAGGCGCTCTCTGTGAAAGAACCCACAAACCCACACCCTTTTGGTGCCACTAAAAATCAGGCCGGATCAACCTTCCCCGCAGCCATGCCCTGTCGAAACCAGCCACTCGTACTTCCCGACTGGCCGAATGACAAGACTACTCGTTCTGCCTTCCCAAAGACACCCTTATATTGTGTGGCCTAAGAAACTGGATTCTCAGAAAGCGGAACAGCCATGTTCAGATGTAGGCCCCTCCCTCCCGATGACAGAGTGAGGTTCTTTCCGAACGGAGCGGCCCTCCAAAATATATCAATATCAGTTTCAAATAGCCTCACCCTGCCCAGAAAATAGAAGTGTCAGTTTCCAGTTGACCTGTCTCCTGCAGCCCTTCCTCTCTATAAATGACAGGCACCCCGAACATGGAAATCTTGGGTTCCAGCTGAGCCCCGCCCCTGCCACATACCCTGGGGCCTTTCCTTAAGGTGAGACCCTGACTAGAAACTGCTGCATCACGATTCTAGCACACGCTAAAGCTCCAAAACCCCGTTATTCTCCCAGGGCCCCCGCAAGACAGCGGGAAAGGGTCAGGACTCTCTGGCGTGTCTCCCAGCTGGATGCTGGGGTTTGCCCCCACCTCTTCTTGGCCAAAGTGAGTGAGGGCTGAGGCCCCCACCCAGCCACCCCCTCCAATGAAACAATTTTCCGGGCTCAGCTGTCTCTCCCGGAGTCCAGGGCTCTGTCTGGGGGCAATGGAATGTTTTGCCTTTTAAAGGCATGACTGAGAGGCGACCGGCAGTCAAATTACTCACTCCCTGCTCCCATGTCGTGGGAACCAGCAGCTTGGTCTGAGCTCCACCGGCCATGTTCCTCCCCCCTACCTTCGACCGCCCCCTCTTCTCCCTGGGAGCGTTCGCATAAGTGCTCCCAATTTAAGATCACAGGGGGTCCCCTGCCAAGCAGACACTGACGCGCACACATCCCCAGCTGACATAGGCTTGTCCCATAAGCCCGCTGCTCTCCTGACTCATGCGACAGAGCCTGGAGGGCCAGACGCTGCCCCAAAGAGCTTACCGTGCCACGGATGTGGGCAGCAGCTGGGGAAACTGAGGCATGAAGCGGGGGGTTGAGAACTACCTCACCACCCCCCATTTGCACGGCGCCTGGGGGAGTTTGGCCCAGCAGGTCAAACCCACCCCCTGTGTAGAACTCACATAGTCTTTCCCTCATCCCACCTGAGCTCAGCTTGGAGATTGCTATTCCAGTCCTGAGCCCCATCAGGCGCCCACTGCTGGAGCCTCTGGGTGCCTCACAGAGTGCCTCTCCCCACTGTATGGATGGGGAAACCGAGGCATGGAGCGGCTAAGTGATTTGGCCAGGGTCATGCCAGAAGGCAGAGCTAGAAATCAAAACCAGCTCTCTGCATCCTCACCTGCCACCCTTGCCATTTCTAAGGGTGCAAACGCCCCCCTGGCTTAACACTGAGGGGTCTGCCAACTGGACTGCGCATCCCCTTGTCTGCCACTGGGCCTTGGGTCCCTTGGTACAAGCAAGGCCTTGGAATGGGCAGAAAGGGTGTATGTGGAAGGTGGGTCTGAGCTGGATCTGGAACAACCCCCAGATCCAGAAGGGCTTGGGGCTCCTTCCCCTGCCCTGAGGCAGGGACTGGCGGCACAGTTAGGGTCTGGATTGGAACTTTTCCTAAAGTTCAGGGGTACTTGGGTTATAGAACCCAGGAGTCCTGACTCCCACCCCACCCAACCGCACTCCTCAGGGATTAGGGCAGGTGAAAGAACCCAGGAATCTTGGTACAGCCCCCACCCCTCTACTTACTAGACTCCACTCCCTTCCAAACTCCTGCAAAGTAAACCCAGGACTTCTGACACTCAGCTCCCACCCTTGACTCACAGCCCACTAACCCCCTGCCCCTCTGGGAGCAGGGGCTGAACCCAAGCCCTGACTCTTGCTCTCTGCTGATCTAAGCAACATCCTATATTGGCTCCCCAGTGCTTGGGAGTGGAACCCAGGAGTCCTGATTCCCAGCCCACCCCCCACTAAAGTTGCTCTCTTTCCTCAGCTGAAGCAAAACCTGAGTCCAGACATCTGTTCTAACCAACAGACATCACTACCTTCTCAATGCCGGCAAACAGAACCCAGGAGTCCTGGTTCCTAACCCCTCCCACCTTTAATTAACATTCTCTGGAAGGCAGGCAAGCCCACTAGCTCTCAAAGGCTCGGTTCTGGGGCCGGTGTTGTTCAACCTCTTTATTAATGACCTGGATGAGGGACTGGATTGCATCCTCAGCAAGTCTGCAGATGACACCAAGCTAGGGGGAGAGGTAGATATATTGGAGGGTAGAAATAGGATCCAGAGTGACCTGCATAAGTTGGGGGACTGGGCCAAAAGAAATTTGATCCAGTTCAACAAGAAGTGCAGAGTCCTGTGACAAGAATCCCATGCATTGTTATGGGCTGGGGACTGACTGGCTAAGCAGCAGTACAGTGGATAGGGACTTAGGGGTTATGGTGGATGAAAGGCCGAATATGAGCAAACAGTGTGCCCTTGTAGCCAAGACCAATGGCATGTTGGGGTGCATTAGGTGGAGCATTTTGAGCAGATCTGGAGAGGTTGCTCTTCCCCTCTACTCAGCACTGGTGAGGCCACAGCTAGAATATTGTGTCCAGTTTTGGGCCCCCCAGTATAGAAAGGATGTGGATGTGCTGGAGCAGGTTCAGCAGAGAACAGCAAAAATGATTCAGGGGCTGGAGCACAAGACCTATGAGGAGAGGCTGAGGGATTTGGACTTGTTTAGTTTGCACAAGACTGAGGGGTGATTTAATAGCAGCCTTCAACTTCCAGAAGGGGGGGAGCTCTAAAGAGGATGGAGAGAAACTGTTCTCAGTGGTGTCAGATGGCAGAACAAGGAGCAATGGTCTGAAGTTACAGAGGGAGAGGTGTAGGTTGGATGTTGGAAAAACTACTTCTCCAGGCGGGTGGTGAAGCACTGGAACGCGTTGCCTAGAGAGGTGGTGGAATCTCCATCCCTAGAGGTTTTTAAGTCCTGGCTTGACATAGGCCTGGCTGGGATGACTTTGTTGGGGTCGATCCCGCTTGGGGCAGGGGGTTGGACTCTTGAGGTCTCTTCCACCTCTGTGATTCTCTCTGAAAGAAAGCCAGGGCCTTGGGGATTTCACATGGCAGAGCTGCAGCCCCATTGAGAACACAGCAGGAATCGGCGCCTGGGACAGAAGTAGGTCAGCTGCAGCCAGAGCCTGTGGAGCAGGGTCTGAAGGTTCAGGGCTGGATTTCAGGCCCGGAGATCCACCCTTGCTCCCAGGCTGGGCAGGGTTCCATGTTACTGGCCAAGGGCGGACAGGTTTGATGGCTCGTTTGCAAATTGGCAACATCTGAGGCAGCTGTCCCACCCCGCAGCACCAGCCACTGCTGCCGGCTGCAAATGTGGAAAAACCTTCCCGAAAGAGAGCTGGGAAGCTGGTCTCTTCCACCAGGAGATGCTGGGCTATTCCCTCTCAACTTCAGCTCCTGTTAAAAACCAAATTCTTCCAGAATGACGCATTTACTCCTCGTCGCAAAGGGCTGCAGCCCAGGAGGTTATGATGCAGTTATGCCTTGGCCTTGCTCCTCAGCCAGGAGGGACAAGCTGAGAAGCTTTTCACACAACGACCTCCCGAGGTCCCTTCCCGTTCTATGAGATGTGTGGATGTATCTCCACTGCACAGTACACCTATGGAACTCCTCGCCGGGGGACGTCGGGAAGGCCAAGAATACAACCAGGTTCAAAACAGAACTAGACAAATTCCTGCAGGAGAGGCCCACCAATGGCCATTAGCCAGGCTGGGCAGAGAGGTGCCCCTAGCCTCTGTTTGTCAGAAGCTGGGAATCAGATGACACGGCAGGGATCCCTTGATGATCACCTGTTGTGTTCACTCCCTCTGGGGCGCTGGCCACTGTCGGAAGACTGGGTGCTGGACTGGATGGACGGACCTTTGGTCTGCCCCAGCATGGCCACTGTGATGTCTCCCAATCTGAACCTCCACCAACCCACTGCCAAAACCTAAACCAACTGGCAGCCGCGTCACTTCAGCAATGGACGGTGTCACTGCTAAAGGGCGGAATCCAAATGGCACATATGTGTCCTATGCTCCATATCGCACACCGCAAATGGTGATTCTCTTTTTGTCCCCACGTGGCGATGGCAGCCTCAGACATTGGCCGGTCTGGCTTCTGGGCCCTCTGCAGGCCTGAACGTCAGTGTGGCTTATGGCACCTTATAGACGAACAGACATTTTGGAGCATAAGCTTTTGTGGGCAAAGACCTGCTTCATCAGATGCATGAGTGGGGGTTGGGGGTGGTTCTAGAGAGGTATTTAAAGAGTGGGGTCCCAGTAAGAGGGGGGCCAGAGCTGACAAGGTCTTTCAGCAAGGTGGAAATGGCCCAGTATCAACAGCACTTATCAAAAGAGGAAGAAACAAGTCAGATCACACAGGGGGATATGAGCCTTTGTCAGAGTCTAATGGGGAGATGTTAACACGCAGGGCAGAGAAGCTGCCTTTGTAAGCTGCGAGCCACTCCCAGTCTCTATTTAATCCCTGGTTAATGGAGTCAAATTTGCAAATAAATTGCAGCTCAGAGATTTCTCTCTCCATTTGATTTTTGAAATTTTTTTGTCTGAAGACTGTCACCCTTAAATCTGCCACTGAGTGTCCAGGGAGATTGAAGTGTTCCCCCACAGGCTTCTGTACATTACTGTTCCTGAGGTCTGCTTTATGTCCATTCATTATTTTACATAGAGACTGCTCAGTTCGACCAATGTAAATTGCAGTGGGGCATTGATACTGGGCCATTTCCACCTTGCTGAATAGACCTTATCAGCTCTGCCCCCCGCCCCCCTTACTGGGACTCAACTCTTTAAATTCCCCTCTGAAACCACCCCCCCACTCATGCATCTGACAAAGCAGGTCTTTGCCAATGAAAGCTTATGCTCCAAAATATCTGTTAGCCTATAAGGTGCCATGGGACTTCTCGTTGTTCTCGATGCTACAGACTAACACAGTGACCTCTCTGATAGTGTGGCTTCTATATATGGAATCGGAGAAGAGATCACTGGGTGCGTGCCTCCTGGAGTGCCCAGGGTAGATAAAGCTCAGGCAGAGGATGGGGGCGGGGCATTTAAATCCCAGGAGAGAATTCTGGCCAATGCTCTGCTGGGCAGGTGTGATTTCTCCCCTGGGGCGGTGTGAGCATGGCTGGGTGTCTGTGTTGGAGAGCAGATGTGCAAGAGAATACCGTTGATGTGAGCCTCCTGTTCAAACCCCACTGAGATTGCTCAGCCTTCAGGTCCCGTAACTGTGAGCATTAAGCCCCACTGCAGACAAAAGGAGGGCAGCTAGCAAAGAGCAGGTGGGAAATGGGATAGCTCAGTGGTTAGAGCATTAGGGCTCAGCCCTTGAGGGGGGCTGGGTAGATTTTGTTTTAAAAAAAAATATCCATGAGGGCTGGTGATAGGTCCTGCTGTGAGGACAGGGGGCTGGACGTGGTGCTCTCTCGAGGTCCCTTCCAGCTCTATGAGATAGGTATATCAATATCCTTCTGGGAAGGGGCAGCGGAGAAGAGAGACCGGCAGAAAGTCCAAAAAGCCTGCGAGCCCCACGTGACCCTGGAAAAAGCTGGAAAGAGATTTTTATTTGGCCGAAGAGGCTTGAGACCTTAAGTGCGGGCCCTGCTCCAGGCAGGACTTCATCCCTTGCTTGGGAATAAACAAGATCGCATCAAAGAAAATACCAGACTTGGTTCACTTCTATTTCCAGCTGGACCATCTCCAGGGCTCTGAAATTTGACTAGCTGCTAGGGTCCAAGAAGGGCTAATGGTCTGGAAATAAGTGAGTGACACACGTGTGTGTGTGTGTGTGTGTGTTTCTTTCCTCCTACGATCCCCCTGCTATCTCCAGATAGCTGGAAATTATTCCATCATCTTCCTAGTTCTCTCTGGTTAGCTCTGTCTGCCATGTACAGTCCTGCTGGCAGACCTTTGAGAGACGCCTTCCCTCGCCAGCCCAGCATAACCAGCCCACAGAGGGAGCAGCCAGGCCTGGGCTGGGGAGCATGAGGCTGGAAAAAACAATTTATCTCCAGGATCTACTGCTCTCACCAGTGTGGGTGGCAACATGATGTCACACCCAGAGGCTGTGACCTCACACAGAAGAACTGTGACATCACACGTGGAGGCTGTGACATCACATCCGAGCGTGGCCCTGAGAGGCTGCAGTGTCACTCCTTGAGCGACTGGGCCATCACATGTTCAGCCACCTGGGGTCAGTTTTCTAATAATACTGAGGTTCTGTAGCGGATGGCAGGGTGGTTTTGTTCACGCCCCTGGCTACCAGGGCTCCTTTGGCAGGCGAGAGCCCTGGTCCTTTGCCTTAGTGCACAACTGACTTGTAGCTAAACACAAGAGAGACGCTGCTCTCTCAAAATCACCCTTTACATCACACTAACTCAATCCTCCCGGGCATGGTAGATCCCACGTTCTCACTCCCGGCCTGTCAGGCTAATAACTAGGGTGACCACATTCCCCTGGGCTAAATAAGGGTCATGGGGGGGTGTCCCGGCCAAAACGGGACAGGTGATCATCCTGAGTCAGGCAGTGGCTGCCCTGTGGGGGCTGCCCCCCTGCTGGGTGTGGGGGGGCTTTCTGGCTGTCCCATTCACTGGGGTGCTGGGAATAGGCTGCGGCCCTGCAGGTGACCACCCTGGAGCCGTGGGGAGCCAGGAAAGGGGCAGCAGCCTGCCAGTGCTCCTCCCGGCTTCCCCGGCCACAAGGAACTGAGAGCCAGCCCTGTCCAGTTCCCAGGTCCCAGGTCCCAGGTCCCCAAGTGGCAGGGAGCCAGGAGCCAGGCACAGCAGCAGCTTCCCAGTTTCCTGGCTTCTGCAAGTGGTGGGGAGCCAGGAGCTGGGCACAGCCACGCCTGTGCGCTCCCGGCTCCCAGCAGCCACTCATAAGGGGCAATTAGCCCCTTTGTTAAAAGAAATGGGGACGCCTTCCTGGCGCCCAAAATACGGGGCTGCCCCACCTAAAATGCAACAGACCATCACGCTACTAATGACTGATTTTTCAGGGCCAAAAAATCAAAAGAAAGTCAGTCTGGGTTGAACGGAACCTCCATTTCCACGGGCTTTTCAGGGGAGTGGAAAAGTCCTGTCTGGGTCTGGCCCGGTCATGGCATTTAAGCCTGATCTTTCCAAAGCTCAGCTGAGCATTCTAGCCTCTGGGTCAAAAGAGACAACAGGGAGGGGCAGGGGCACTGGTTTGTGAATCCTTGGGTGAAAGGGCCACTGCTGGCAAATTAATCATTTGGCTGGAAAACATCACCCACCTCTGGCTCATTTCCCCCAGGGCAGTTTAGGCTGCACCAAATTCTCTTAGCAGGTGACTTCTCGTTCACAGAACCAGCGTTCCCTGTAAGCTGAGGATTTGGGTGACCACCCAGGAGAGTTCCAGGTGCTACCCACCTGATTAGCAGAGTATGCCTATTGGTGGTTCACATCCACACCTGCCTTGGCGCTCATAAAATTTATTCTGCACATGGATGGAAAAAATTAGAGGGAGCCCTACATGGGGAGCATCAAGTGCACACCAAGAAATGTGGGGGGAGGTAGTTCATTTCCCAGCTAAATACCTGCTGTTTGCTTTCAATGGGTCAAGACGGGAGCCTGGGAAAACTGAGCTGGAAAAGGGAGAAGCTCTGAAATGAAGAGTGTTCGGCATTTCCAATTTTGGTATGGAAAAAAAAAAAAGCCTGTTACAACATGAGTAACAAGAAAAGCTGAAAGAGACATAAAAAGACACGGCTTTTTTTGGGCCCCTGCTTTTAGAGTTTGTGACCTACAGCTGTGGCTGGGAAGCTGAGGGAAAAATCAAGAACAGCCAGGAGGCACTTTGTGTCATGCAGAAGGCTCTGTTCCCGTCCAAACGGCTGGCAGTGAGGGCCAAACAATGGACACTGGGCCCGATTCTGCCATCAGTTCAGATTTATAGAGCATATGGCCCCTTGAGTCCAACCCAGGCAGCCCAGCCCTAGGGGGTTCACTCTGTGCTGAGAACAAGAAGGGCCAGACTGGGTCAGACCAAAGGTCCATCCAGCCCAGTGCCCTGTCGTTCGACAGTGGCCAATGCCAGGTGTCCTGGAGGGAGTGAACAGAACAATCACCAAGTGATCCTTCCGATGTCACTCATGCCCAGCTGCTGACAAACAGAGACTTGGGACACCATCCGTGCCCAGCCTGGCTGACTGCCATTGATGGACCTAACCTCCGTGAACTTATCTAGCTCTTTTTTGAACCCTGGTCTTTAGAGACCTGGTTTTCACAAAAGCCTCTGGCCAGAAGTTCCACAGGTTAACTGTGCATTGCGTGAAGGAAAACTTCCTTTTGCTGGTTTTAGATCCACACCCTATTAACGTCATTGGGTGACCCCCCAGTTCTTGTGTTACGGGAACAAGTAAATAACTTTTCCTTATTTACTTTCGCCACACCTGTCACGATTTTATACACCACTATCGTACGTCCCCTGACTCTCCTTTTTTCTAAGCTGAAAAGTCCTGGTCGTTTTCATGTCTCCTAGATACATAGACCATCACCTAGGACTTGTCTACAGTGGGTTGGAGTTTTGGTTTTGTTTTTTTGTGGAAAAATACCTTTTATCCTAGGGATAATAAAAACCAAACCAAAACAAAAACCTTGCACTATATCCACACTGCAAAGCATGTTGTTCTGGAAAAACAGGGCATTTAACTGGAAATAGGAACACCACCAAAACGAGTGACTTTCACTGACTTCCCTCCCCCCGCCCATTTCAATTTTGAAACTGACTCAGTGTGTGCTAAGTAGAGGTAATTACAACTTACCTGGCCTCTAAGGAGGCATCCCATCATTGCCCTTATTTCAGAATAGGGAGCACTAGCAGAAAGAGGGAAGGGAGGCTCAATGGTTTGGGCATTGGCTTGCTAAACCCAGGGTTGTGAGCTCAGCCCTTGAAGGGGTCATACAGCAATCTGGGGCAAATTGATTTAAAAAAAAAAAAAAAACTGCCAGGGGTGGTGATGGTCCTTGCCCTGACTTGATAACACCGGAACGTCCCTTCCAGCTCTTGGAGACACGTAATGCTCCATTTCAAAATGATCTGTTCTGAAATAACTTATGTCAATGTTAGAATGTCAAGATAAGCTGATTCTGAAAATCCCAGATGTAGCCCTTGGGGCTGCAAATTTACACCTATAAATATGGAGATACAACTGGAAAGGTCATTAAGTCCAGTCCCCTGCCCTTACAGCAGGACCTACCACTATCCTGGGCAGATTATTTTTTTTTTTTTAAATCTGTTTGCCCTACTTCCCTGAACAGCCCTCCCCAAAGGATTGAACTCACCGCCCTGGGTTTAGCAGACCAATTTAGGAAAGACATGGGGCAAGTAGAGAGAGTCCCAAGAGGAGCCACAGCACAGATCAAAGACTTTGGAAGCCTGCCCTTGGAGGTTAAAACACAGGGCGAGGTTAAACTGGAGAAGAGCAGACTGGGGGGGGAAGCTGAGAACAGCTGTCCAATATTGTACATTAAGGGCTGATACAAAGACAAGGGACTTTGATGGACCATCCTCTAGTCCCTGTCAGTGTTCCCTGTGAACTGAGCACTTGGGCACTCAACCAGGAGAGACTCAGGTGCTGCCCAGCGGATTAGCTGAGCACCCACAGCCGGCAGCCTGTGTTTGTACTGGTGGTGCACCTCTGCACATACCTCGGTGCACAGAACAAAATTTATTCTGCCCATGGATGAAAAAAATTAGTGGAAACATTCGTCCCGGCCATTGCGGCTTAGCAAAGAGAGAACTGACTTCAGACCGGTGGGGTGCAACCCTGGCTCTGCCATTTGGACTGCCTTGGGACCCTGTTCCATGCCTCAGTTTCCCAGGCTATAAAATAAGCCTAGCGAAACTGACTTCCTACGTAAAGTGCATCGAGACCCCTGGATGAGAAGAAGCAGGGACTGTTATTTCATGCTCGGCTAAACACGGAGTTACTCCACAGCTCTGCTCCTGACAGGTGTTACGTGGCAGTGTAGATTCAGAGGGAGACTTTGGTGAGATAGGAACGCTGCATCAGTTGATCCTCAGTTTGTTCTTAAACCCAGTTAATGAAGATGGTGCATGTGCTGGTGAGCCCTCTGATTTCAGTCCAAGGCAACAGAGCAAAGCTACTGTCTTCATCACCACCTAGAGAAATGAAAGGACCGAGCATAATGTCCTCAGCTCCCTACACAGGGTGCTTGGCTTAAAGTAGGCAGATCACAGGGCTTGGGAGAGAGCTTGGATTCTCTTCTCTGCTCTAACCTGCGAGGCGGGCTCAAGCTCTCTCTGTGCCTCTGTCTGCCCATCTCTGAAATGGGTCTAATGAGTCCACTCCCTCTTTACAAAGTGCTTGGGGAGCTACCAAGGAAGAGCAGTGTATAGATGAGAGGAGAAAGAGGGCATTACAACGGCACTGGGTGCAGTTATACTGGGCTCTGAGAGCTTCATAATGCTATAGCTTATTCCTGGCTGGGAGGGGTGATACGCTGCACCAGCGCATGGCAGCTTCCCACTGGTATAACCGCATAAGACACATAGATAAGGATAACATCTAGGTGCAAAACAGGTGTTACTTGTTCAGTGCCTCAGTTTCCCCATTTGCCCAGTCTCCCCAGGCGCTCTGGGTGGGGGGAAATAAATGCACTAAGGTCTGTGAGGCGCTCAGATACTATGTGATGGGGGCGCAGACAGAGATTTCTGGACAGCAGAGCTGCTCACTGTGGTTTAGCTTAAACTGGCTCCCACAGGACAAATGGAAATACAACCTTCTGTGTCTTTCACCTAGGCCAGTGTCACTTCACACCTGGGGGCAGCACGGACGTGCACGGAGCAGGTGTCAGTCCCTCCCGCAGGGAGTGGCAGGGACATACACAAACAAAGCAGGTCTCAATCCTTCCAGCAGGGGGCAGCAGGGACACACACACACACACACACACACACACACGGCAGGTTGCAAGGTTGCAATCCCTCCAGCAGGAGGCGTTAGGGAGGCACACATACACACCAACACACAGACAGAGCAGGTCTCAATCCCTCCAGCAGGGGGCAGCGTGTGAGCATGCACACCCACACACCCACCCACCCACACACACTGAGCAGATCACAGTGCCTGCAGGAGGAGGTGGCAGGGACACACACACACACACAAAGCAGATCTCTATCCAGCGGGCAATGGCAGACACACACATACACATGCACACCAACAGAGCAGGTCTCAATCCCTCCAGCAGGGGGCAGCGTGCGTGCACACGCACACCCCCCCTTGTTTCACACTTTTCTTTCTTTCCTTCCCTGCACGCCCCTCACATGCGCTCACACTCAGAGTGGCTTCCTAACCGCCAGGACCCTCCTCCACAACCCCCTGCTAAACAATGGAAAAAATGATAGGAGCTCTAATTAGGCCCAGTTGTTGCATCATGACAACAGGAGGCCTCCAGTAGTTCAGCGCAAACCCGGCGCCTGCAAAAGACACTGGAGTGCAGCAGGTCCCAACCTGAGGTCTGCAGACCCCTGGGGCTCTGTGAGGCTATTGCAGGGGGTCTGTGAGAAAAGTAAAAGATAAATACAAATGATCACAGAAAACGAGCTTTAAATAAATTGCAAAGTAACAATTGATTCTTATTGTTTAAAATAAATCTCTTCCCGTGTTATGAATGGCTGCCTGAAACGCTATGCTGTGGTTTCCTTTTTCATTGAATGTAGTGTACATTGCAGCTAGAATGGGCTTTGATGGGGGTCTGAATGGTTTGGGGGCGATTAGGGATCTGTGAACAGCTTGGGGGCTTATTGGGGGGTCTGAGAATGGTCTGGGGGTGATTGCGGGTCCATGAATGGTTTGGGGGGGCAACTGGGGAGCGAGTGAAAAGGTTGGGACCCACCCCTGCAGCAAATCCCAAAAGGGCTGTCAAGAGGCAGGGGCAGGGGTAGGTGTCCCAGGCATGGGGGAAGGTATTGAGGTTGTGCATAGACAGCCCGTGTGTGTTTAGGGTGTGTGCACATCTAGGTTACACAGTGAGTGTGTGCCCCCTCCCCCTGTGCCACTGGGCAGGGAACAGTGCATGTGTATGTAGGTGTTGGTGGCGGGTAGGTTGAGACCAGCAGTGTGTGTTTATGAGTCATTGTGTGTCTGTGTCCGTGTGTGTGTGGAAGGGGGTTTTTAAGATGCACAAGGCTGGACCATGGAGTGTGCACACTTAGGGTGTGGGGGCGTCTACACTAGCCGGCTACTTCGAAGTAGCCAGCACAACATCGAAATAGCACGCGTCACGTCTACACGAGCTGCGTGCTATTTCGACGTCAAAATCGACATTAGGCGGCAAGACGTCGAACTCACTATTTCTATCCGAAGATGGGAATAGTGCCCTACTTTGACGTTCAACGTTGAAGTCAGGCGTGTGTAGACGATCCTCATCCCGCTACTTCGAAATAACGAGGTCCTCCATGGCCGCCATCAGCTGAGGGGTTGAGAGACGCTCTTCCAGCCCCTGCGGACCTCTATGGTCACTGCATGCAGCAGCCCTTAGCCCAGGGCTTCTGGCTGCTGCTGCTGCAGCTGAGGGTCCATGCTGTGTGCAGAGGGTCTGCAACTGGTTGTCGGCTCTGTGGATCTTGTGCTGTGCAGGCCAAGTGTGTCTGGGAGGGGCCCTTTAAGGGAGCAGCTTGGGGCTTTGCTGGCCCCTTATTTCAACAGGGAGCGCTTGTGTGTGTGGACGCTCCGCATTTCCTACCGGGGCGGCTCCTGTCGACGTTCTCCGTCGCTACTTCAATGTTGAACATCGATGGTACCAGCTCTGGAAGACGTGTAGACGATATCACAGAATCACAGGGCTGGAAGGAACCTCAGGAGGTCATCTAGTCCAGCCCCCTGCTTCAAGCAGGATCAACCCTACTAAGTCATCCCAGCCAGGACCTTGTCAAGCCAGGACTTAAAAACCTCAAGGGATGGAGAATCCACCACCTCTCTAGGCAGCGCATTCCAATGCTTCACCACCTGCCTGGTGAAGTAGTTTTTCCTAATATCTAACCTACACCTCCCCCTCTCCAGCTTCTGACCATTACTCCTTGTTCTGCCATCTGACACCACTGAGAACAGTTTCTCACCCTCCTCTTTAGAGCTCCCCTTCAGGAAGTTGAAGGCTGCTATTAAATCACCCCTAAGTCTTCTCTTCTGTAAACTAAACAAGCCCAAATCCCTCAGCCTCTCCTCATAGGTCTTGTGCTCCAGACCCTTAATCTTTTTTGTTGCCCTTCGCTGAACCTGCTCCAGCAAATCCACATAGTTTTTATACTGGGGGGCCCAAAACTGGACACAATATTCCAGATGTGGCCTCACCAGTGCCTAATAAAGAGGAATAACTACTTCTCTAGATCTGCTCGAAATGCTCCTCCTAATGCACCCGAGTATGCCGTTAGCTTTCTTGGCTACAAGGGCGCTCCCTTGAAAGATATGCATTGAAGTAGCCTATTTCAATGTTCTTACATCGAAATAGGCTACTTCGACGTAGTGTGCTAGTGTAGACATGGCTTATATGTTTGGGGCACGGGTGTGTGCGTGCAATGCACGGTGCATATGTCCAGTGGGGAGAGGAGGAGGGTGAAAATGACACACACGCCCAGGACACCTCACCTAATGCAGGGCTGAGGGGGTTACAGATACACACCCAGATGCATGGGCAGAGCAGCGCTCTCCACTGCAGGAGGGGCTGGCATGGGGAGGGTGGAGGCAGGTGGGCCTTCCGCGTATGTCCTTAGGGGTGGTGTACAGCCTGCCCACTGTGCAAGGGGGGTCTGGGGGATGCAGGACCCAGAGGCAGTGACTGTGGCTTAGAATGGATCTGTGTGTGCGTGTCTGGTGAAGGTGTAGTCTAGATGCTCTGTGCGCATGTGTTTAGTGTACGTATAGGCAAGATGCTGTGTATGTGTGTGTTTGTGGTGTATGTATCAGCACAACACTATGTGTGTATCTTTGGTGTATATATAGGCAAGATGCTGTGTGTGTGTTTGTGGTGCATGTATAAGCAAGATGTTGTGCGTAGTGTATGTATACGGTAGATGTGTGTGTGTTTGTGGTATATGTATTGGCAAGATGCTGTAGGTAGTGTACATATAAGGTAGATGTTGTGTGTGTGTTTGATACATGTATAGGCAAAATGCTCTGTGTGTGTGTTTGGTGTGTGCATTGGCAAGATGATTGGCGGGTGTGTTCGGTGTATATATAGGCAAGATGCTGTTGGGGGCGAGACGTGTGTATGTGTCTGATCTGACTTTTCACACCCCTTTGCTGGAGACATGCACAGGGGATGTGTGTAAATCTGATGGTAGGTTCGTTACCCTTGCGCCCCACAGGAAACTCAACCCAACAAGCAACCCTGTGGAAAAGTCTCCAGGTGCAGATAGTGGCTGTAATAGGATCTCTGGAAGAGAAAGACACAACAGCAATGGGCCTGAATTCCTTCACCTGGTCTTCAATGGGGATGCGGGGTGGGGTGGGGGGGCAGGGAGGTGGATTTCACTCCAAGGTTGGATGTTGGGCTGGCCTAAGGCACCAGGATCCATGACTACAAATGGTAGAGAATTTACTGACAATTCTGAAAATGACGATTTCTCAAAACCGCAGCTTTTCACAAGGAAGTTTTGGTTTTCCCCAGATTTTCACCCCCAACCCCATGGCTGCCCTTTGTTCAGAACAAAAACAAATTTGCAAAATTCTCAGAAACCTTCGATGTACAATTTTTTCCTACAGGAAATCTCCCAGTTCAAAATGGCTTTTGGTTTCAAAGTTTAAGCCCAACGTGATCATTTCATAAATGGTCAATGCTGAAGCAGGAAGTTTCTAACTTATCACAATAGAATGGTTTTGCTTGACCCAGCCTGAGTTTTTATTTCAGACTTTTTGGCTTGATGTGAGAGTCAGATTTTTGGAGTTAGTTTTGGGTGGAAATTTTGGTTTTTGATTTCTTGAAAACTTTTGGATGGAAATACTGGTTCCCACCCAGCTCTGATAGGGATCAGTCTTGTGGAGTCGCACGACACCCACAGAATTTCAGAATAGCAGATAGTGGGTGTACCTGTAGCAGGGAAACACACAACAGCAGAATTTCACCTTTTTTTAGAAAGCTGGTTTGTATCCCTCATGTCTGTAAAGAAAAGCTTAAAAACATACAGCTGTGCTGCTGCCTGAGTTTGCAGAGAGCCGAAGCCAGTTGTTCTACGCAGTAAACAGCACTTTGCATCTCAATGGGGGTTGATTCTGCATTCCAGGGCTACAGGGCCTCGGCCAAGCCAACCCCAACCCTGGGACACCAACCAGAGCCACTCCAGATACTGCTGTAGATTCTAATAGGTGGCTGGTGTTTCTTAATCCTTTTGACTTTCCACACTGGGCGGATGTCTCCATCTACTGGACTCTTTCTTTAAGGCTCCTCTCTCTGGGGCTTTTTGCTTACAGCAGTGGTTCTTAACGTGGGGTGCACACACCTGCCCTATCTGGGTGCGTGAGACAGGCCAGATTCTTTTAGAAGGTAAAGCATCGAAAACACAAATTAAGCCCAGGCCTGTAAGCACAACCACTTTGTTTCATCAAACCAGTATATGAATTCAGTTAGCTGCTAACTGTCAGCACATTGGTTACAATTCACTTCCACAGCAAAACTCCGCAACAGAGAAGTGATTATTCCTCTTTATTTGGCTTTGGTGAGGCGGCATCTGGAGTACTGTGTCCAGTTCTGGGCCCTCAATTATAGGAAGGACGTGGATACACTGGAGAGGGTCCAGCGGAGGGCAACCAAAATAATTAGGGGGCTGGAGCATATGACCTATGAAGAAAGGCTGAGGGAATTGGGACGGTTTAGTCTGCAGAAGAGAAGACTGAAGGGGGACTTGATAACAGCCTTCAACTTACTGAAGGGAGGCTGCAAAGAGGCTGTTCACGGGCGTCACGGATGGCAGAACACAGAACAATGGTCTCAAGTTGCGGTTGGGAAGATCCAGGTTGAACACTAAGAAAAACTTTTTCCCTAGGAGTGGGGTGAAGCGTTGGAATGGTCTCCCCAGGGGAGTAGTGGAGTCTCCATCCCTGGAGGTGTTTAAGTCTCGCCTCAACAAAGCCCAGGCAGGGCTGATCTGATGGGTTTGGTCCCGCTTAGAGCAGGGGCCTGGACTCGATGGCTTTTTTAGGTCTCTTCCAGCTCTGTTGTTCTATGAGTCTATGATCTCTGGGTAGTACTTGCATATTTCTGTATGCCCACTATACTATTATGTGTGATGTGATGAGTACCTCACAGAACATTAGAACAGGAAGAGACCTCGAGAGGTCATAGAGTCCAGTTCCCTGCCCTCTTGGGAGGACCAAACACCACCTAGATCATCCCCAAGCAGTGTCTATGTAACCTGCTCTTAAATATCTCCAGCCATGGAGATTTCACAACCCCCCTACGTAACTTATTCCAGTGTTTGACCATCCTGACAGTTAGGAAGTTTTTCCTACTGTCCAACCTAAACCTCCCTTGCTGCAGTTTAAGCCCATTGCTCCTTGTCCTATAACCAGAGGCCAAGGAGAACAATTTTTCTCCCTCCTCCTTATAACCCTCTTTGAGGTACTTGAAAACTGCTCTCACGTCCCCCCTAAATCTTCTCTTTTCTAAACTAAACAAGCCCATTTCTTTCAGTCTTCCCTCATAGCTCCTGTGCAATAACATAAAACTATTTTACATATATTTAATATGCATTTAAAAGTGTATGGGCCCCCCAGCTCCATTGTTGATAAGGGGTGCAAGAACATATTTTGAGAACCAAAGGGGTACGGGCTGCCTTAAAGCTTCAGAACCCCTGGCTTAAAGGATCTTACTGTTTCAGAAGCTTTCAGATCATAGGGAAAGTTTAAGCTGCTTCTGCAGCAAGAGACCATATCCTGTTCAAACTGGAAATATCACTGCTGTTCTGCTTACATATGGAGCTGAGGGCTTATCTGCAAGGGAAAGGTTTTTCTGCTCTTTATAATTGGAGATACACATCTCCTAGAAGGGGAAGGGACGTCAGGAGGTCAGCTAGTCCAATCCCCTGCCCTCTTGGCAGGAGCAAGCACCATCCCTGATGTCTATTTACCCCAACTCCTAAATGGCCTCCTCAAGGATTGAGTTCACAACCCCAGGTTTAGCAGGCCAATGCTCAAACCACCGAGCTATCCCTCCCTGTTATTAGACCACTGTTGCTTTACTGAAACAGGGCACCTCCACTCGAGTTTCCTCTATTTTTTTCCATCCATGTGCAGGATAGATTTGGTTCTGTGCCCCATGGTATGTTCAGACATGCACCCCTTTTAGAAACACATGCAGCCAGCTGTGGGCGCTCTGCCAATTAGTTGGGTGGTATTCGACTCTCACTCTGCTGTGAAGGATATCAATGACAACGCGGAGGCAGCGGGGAGAACACGCGGGAAGTTGGGCAGTTTGTTTAAAACTTTTAGAGGTACGAGACAAGGAGATCCAATATCACCAAGTATCTACATTGCACATCTGGAGAGAGCAACGGACAAGACCAGGGAAGAGGTAGAAGGGATATCTGTGCACGGGAAAAGAATTAACAACTTGAGGTTCGCAGATGATATAGTTATCATTGAGGAAGATGAGGAGAAGCTAGCGAAAACGGTGCGGGTGTTAAAGGAAGAAGGGAATTAGTACGGACTGATTATGAACATCAATACAACAAAAACAATGGTATTTGGAGATCAGTAAACAGGAAGGCAGATCAGTGTCGATGGTATTGAACTAGAAAACGTAGAGAAGTTCACATATCTGGGGAGCAACATAACGTATGATCTAGACTGTAAGAAGGAAATAGCAACTAGAACAGCGAAAGCAAGAGCAAGTTTGAAGTTGATGGATAAGGTCTGGAAAAGCAAAGCGATTAGCTTAGGGACGAAGCTGAGTGGCTTGAAAACGTGTGTATTCAGCAGCATGTTGTACCGATGTGAGACACGGGTGATGACGAAAGATTCGAAAAGAAGAATATTGGTGTTCGAAAGGAGCTGTTACAGAAAGATTCTGAGACTAGGGTGGATGCAGAAGGTCACCCATGAGGAATTATATAGGAAGATAACAGCCGAAAGAGAACCTGCTGCAGCAGGTTATAAAACGGAAGCTACAACTATTTGGGCGTATTTGCAGAATGAACGACAAACAAAAAACCAAGAGCCTGGTATTCGGCATAATGGACGGTTCGAATAGGAGAGGCCAACCCCACAGAGAATAGGTGACGATATAATAGATTAGTGCGGAGCTAGTTTACAGAAACTAAGCCACTCTGCACTGCACAGGGAAAGATGGAAGGAAATAGTGAGGGAGGCATCGGACGCCAACGGGCACTAAGCCCCCGGTTATGGATAGTGATGATGATGATATTCAACTCTGCCAAACGGCTGCCCAAGTGCACAGCTTACAGGGCTCACTGGCCCCCACTGCTTTGGTTAAGCCAAGCTTCGTCGATTCCCCTTGTGAGTCACTGAAGCCACCCAGCTCCGTGCTCTTTGAAGGAAGCAGGCTGCGCACGCTCCCCTTGTAAATAAATAGGCAGCGTGCAACGTTCTGCCACCAGGGTCACACAATCTGCGGGATATTTCTTGGAATTCTGGGACATGTAGGGGGTCAGCCTCAGAAATCCCATTATTCCCTTCCTGGTATCCCACCGTTCAGCTGAATTCTTCCAGGGGTTCCCCCAGGGGAACCTGAGTTATGCAGGAAGGTCTGAACGGCTGCCATAAAAGGGAGACTGATCTACACACCTGTGACAGCTGTTGGGATTGCTAACCCTGCTTCTTGCAGGCTACGCGGAAGGAGCAATTAAACCACTTTATAGAGTGAGATAGGCGGAAACGGTAAAAGCCCTCGCCCAAGGCGATCCCTCACGTGGCACAGTGAAGTTGCCCTATCCCCTGGGGGGCAGAGGGGTTTCCCTGAGGTTGACTGCAAAATCAAGGGAGCGGGAGCGGGGGCTGATTTTAGTTGCAGCTGTGCGCGAGCCAGGACAAAGCAAGAGAAGCAGTTGTGAGCATCACACAAAAAGGTCAGAGCTCCTTAGAGCACGAGGCAACTGCTCAGAGCTGTTTGCTCCGGATACATTGAAGGAATCAGGCTGTGTGCGCATTCCTGGTAAATAAACAGGCAGCACGCAATCGACCTGATTCATCTCTTCAGAGCCTCCTCCCACGGGAAACAATCCAGCAAGGCCACAATTATAACCCACCGTCACCTCCGGCTAACACATCCGTAAGCACCACAGCTGGAGAGACAGCAGAGGTGATGTCTCGTGCACCTCTGTGACCTTAGGGAGGGACGCTGCTGGCAAATGGACCCTGGGGACCACCCTGGGTCAATCAGGAGGCCGCAACTCACCCTTTGCGTGATGTTCTTTACCATCACACCAAGCAGGCTTAAAGCACGTACAAAGCCTGCGTAAGCTGTCAGCAGTAGGGATGAGGCAGAAGCAGCCACTGACGTTCCCACGCTGGGAGGGAGAGGGTTAGAGGGTACCCGGCCCAGACCACCCAGCACGCCCCAGACCCAACTGTGGAGACTCCCCCACCACACACACATATACATACACACTCTGGGAGTGCTGGGACCAGGCAATGTCCCTGCTACCATTACCTCCCCTGGGAGCAGCAGAGAGGAGCCTACCAGAATGTCAGCAGTCGAGCCCCATGGCTGGAGCAGGAGCCAGAAATGGGAGCTGAGGGTCAGAACAGGAGTCAGCCAGAATCGGAGGGTAAGGACCAAGGGTGACCTGGGTTAAAGAACCAGCCTGTTGGCTTCTCACCTGACAGGCAGGGTAGCCAACCAGGCAGCCATTACTAGCCAGCAGCCCTTGTTCAGTAGCCCAGAGACTGAGCTTTGACACAGTTCCTGATGCGGCATCTCTGCTACACTATGGCTTTTGGAGACCTTCCAGCCGTTCCCTCTGCCCGGGGCTATGGGGCTATGCGACCCACTGCCTTCTTTCACAGATCTCTGCTGCCTTCCTCCCCGCTCTCCTTTTCCTGTGGCTGAGCCCTTCAGAACCCAACCCAAAAGAGATTGCGGTGCTAACGTGACATTGGCTTCCCTCTTGCTGGTCACGCTTCATGTGTCTGGTCTCTTTGGATCACACAGGGCACAGACTGCTGCTACTCTGTGCGTACTGCCTCCAGGGCACAAGGGGGAGGCCTAACTGTTACCATAATTCTCCTGAGAGCAATGGAAACGTACAGCACCAAGCAGAATCAGGACCAAGTCCATGTGCAGGGCTTCCAGGTGCTACCACAATACACCTAAGAGCAATGAAAATGCACAGCACGTACCACAATGGGACCCTGCTACAGGCCAGTCCCTGGGCACTACGGTAATCAACACGGTTGGTAATGAACCTGGAAGACCCAGCTGGGCAGCCAAGGTGTAGCAGAGCATCCGTGGCCACTAGAGGTCAGAGTCCTGCGTGGGAGATGGTGCTCTTGTGAGTTACCCAGTGAATTTGGCCAGCCCAGCCTAGGGCTGCCGTTGTGACCAGAGCCTCCCCGCAGCAGTAGGGCGGAATGGGGATGCGGCTGCTTCCGTGGGAAGCCCCATAAACATTCTCTCTCCAGACTGTATGTCCTTCCTGCGGTGCCTGCGGGAGAGGGGTGCAGGGCAGCCCACCCAGAGGGGCAGGGAGGGGGCCTGCAGGGCAACCCATTTATCAGTGAAAATTTTGGCCAGGCCATGGGCGGGGGGGGCACGGTGCCCCTCCTGTGTGCTTCCATGAGTCACCTGTTTCCTTCCGAATCAAAAGTCCTTTTGTGCCTGCAGGAAACAGCCCCCACGCCCCCCAACACACCCACCCACCCAAGCCAGCTCAACGCGTAAGAGCTCTCAACCGGCTGCGACCACAGAGAGGTTAGAGGGCGGGAATGTTAACCTGGCGGGTACATGGGAACTGCGCCCAGGACCATCTACCCAGCATCCTGCCTCTGACAGCGCCCAGCACCAGACGCAGCAACGGAAGGAGAAAGGACCCTGCACCAGCAGATAGGGGATAACCGCAGCAGCCATCACCCCAGGCTCCTCCTTGTCTCTAAAGACTTCTGTAAGTCCTAAACCAGGAGGTTTAATACCCAGCCAAAATTTACATTAGGGTTCGTTACGGTTAGGGTGACCACGTTGCCTTATGGCTAATACGGGACACCAGCCTCTGGGGATGGGGAGCTGCTGTCCCATGTCAGGGTTCCTCGGCAATGGGGCTCTGCTGCCCCATGGTAGCGGGGGGGTACAGGTGTATGCGTGTGGGGCTCCTGCTGAGGGTAACCGAGGCGACCAGGTGACACCTCTGGGCTGCAGACAAAGGGGGAGGTGAAGCCTGAGGGGTTTGAATTGGAACTGGGAGTTGGAAGCAGTGAGTCTGGGCTGAGAGAGAGAGAGACAAAGGAGGGGGCAAGGCCCCAGCTCTGGGGACCCCTCGGGGCCTCCTCTCCCCAACATGGATTGGACTGGCTGTCTCTGATTGCTGCACTGACTCTGCTGTATGACACTGTGCCTTGTTGGCCAATAAACCCGCCGGTCTCCTGCTGAGTGAGAGTCACTCCTGCCTGCGGACGGGGTGCAGAGCTTGTGGGACCCCTGAACCCCATCACAGTGAGGCACCAGGGATGGGGGCTCTGCAACCTCTTGGCAGGGAGTGTGTGCTGGGAATAAGAGCTCTGCAGCCTCCCACCGGGCAGTGGGGGGGAGGAAATGCATCAGACACCCCATGGCAAGGGTCCCTGACAGCAGGGGCTGCCAAGCTGGGGAATGGGGCAGCTGCCCCATGGAGGAGCTTCCCCACAGCAAAAGCTGCTTCCCCATAGTGTGGGATGCCAGGAAACGAGGCAGCTGCCCTGTGGAGGGGCTCCCAGATGGCAGAAGCTGACTTCCCTAGCCGTGAGCCGCTGGGCAAGGGGGCAGCTGCCCCACAGAGGAGCTCCCCTGCAGCAGGAGCAGCCGCCCCCAGGCTCAGGGTGCCAGGGAACAGGGCAGCCACCCATTGGAGAAGCTGCCCCGCAGCAGAGGCTTGTCACGCCAAGACACTTGAGTGCCAGGGAACAGAAGCCCTGAAAAATACGGGACAAGTTGCCCATTTTCTTAAAAACGGGCGGACGCCGGTGAGACAGCTCAGATAAGGGCCTGTCCTGGGGAAATGGGACGGACGGTCACCCTCATTACGGTAAGAAAGAGAAGGAAGATGGGTGGAAGGAAGCGAGGTTAGAGGGCTCACACAGAGACGGGGCTGTGAGAGGAGGAGGAGAGGACAGGGAAGGGGGTGTTGCTTTGGGTCACAGACCCACAGAAAAATCACTCGGGGGCCACAAAAAATGAGAAGCAAACACAGAAACGCTCCAAAGCCCTGGCTGATGTGGGCCCTGGCTGGGAAACCTCACTCACCTCATTTTCCAGCACCACCGGCAGCCGGGTGGAGAAGTCGGTGGGACTGAGGCTCAAGGCTCCCCCCAGGCCAGATTAACATTTCTGGGGACCCAAGGTGGGGCCAGAAATGGGGGGGTCAGGGTTCAATGTGCAGGGAGAGGCCGCTGGGGAGCAGGTGTGGGGTCTGGGAGGGAGGGTGCAGGAACAGGCTGGGGTAGAGATCTGGATGGGAGGTGAGGTGCCGAAGTGGGCTGGGGCCACTGGGGGGAGGCTCAGGAGCAGGCTGGAGGTTGGGGGGCCTGGGGAGGAGGGAGGGAGCAGGGTGGGGGTCTGGACGGGCGTGCAAGAGGAGGGGTCTGAGCAGCAGGAGGGGGCTAGGTCGGGGGAAGGAGCAGGGGGTCTGGGCAAGAGAAGGGGGGCTAGGCAGGGGGTGCGGGAGGGAGGGGAGCCTGGGCGTGCAGGAGCGGGGGGCTGGGCGGGGGGTGGACAGGCTCACGTTGTGCCCCTGGCAGGGGGTCTCCATGGCCCCGGGAGTTGTTCTTGGGACGGGGTCCTGTGGCGAGGACAAGGCTGGGCCGGGGACGGGAGGGGAGCCCCGGGCCCAGCGGGGCTGAGCAGGGAGCCCTGACGCAGCACGCCCCCTCCCGCCTCTCCGGTGGGTGTGGCCGGCAGGCAGTGGGCGGGGCCTAGGGCTGATGACCTGCCGGCCGGTGCGGACACAGCTGACAGGTGAGCGGCAGGGGCAGAGCAGGGAGCTGCGCCGGTCCCAGTCACCGGGCCAGGTGAGTAGGAGCGGTGCCCTTCCGTGGGGCACCCGGGGGCATGGGGCTGTGCCCTTCCGTGGGGCACCCGGGGGCATGGGGCTGTGCCCTTCCATGGGGCACCGGGGGGCTGTGCCCTTCCGTGGGGCACCCGGGGGCATGGGGCTGTGCCCTTCCGTGGGGCACCGGGGGGCGGGGGGCTGTGCCCTTCCATGGGGCAGGTGGACAGGCTCACATTGTGCCCCTGGCAGGGGGGTCTCCATGGACCCAGGAGTTGCTCTGGGCACAAGGCTGGGGGCAGCGTCCTCTGGCGAGGACAGAGCTAGGCCAAGGGCTGGGGCACAGGGTGCAGCTGGATTAAGGGACACCCCAGAGAAGCAGCAGGGGACAGCCTGCTCCTGGCAAGGGGCAATTGGCAGGGAGAATGGCAGGGGTGCATGCATGCCACACTGGGGGGGGCCCCGTGCCCAGGGATTCGCCTCCTTCCCATCCCAAGGAGATGGACCCATTCCAGCGCCTGGTCGTTGTGTCCCGTCAGGCCCCTACCCCCATAACCAGATGCGGGGGGCACCCCTGTTGGCTCGCTCAGGCTGGTACCACTGCTGCATCTGGACCTGTGGCAAAGCCCAACTGCACTTCAGCATTCAACAGCCTGGCTCAGGGGCAGGTGCCCACGGTGGGCTGGCAGCTGAGTCCTGATCACAGTTTTATTTTTTCCCCTGCTTCAGAGTATGGTGCCATTTTACCCCCAAGGGCAACTTGCCACACAGGCCCTTTGGGAAACCCTCTGGCCAGTGCAGGGAATCTGACTCCTTGCTGCAAATCCAGGTGTGATTCCAGCCAGGTGTGATTCCTCTGTGCCAAGTGTGAGCAGCAGCCTTGGGCACCCACTTGGTACAGGTGTAGGTAACAGTACCGGGATGGTGGAGACAGGGAAATGGGACCATTGTCTCTGGAGAAAGTGCCAAGTGCTGGCATGCTCTTCCCAACTGTGGGAGGGCAGTGGTGCCTAGTGGTTAGAGAAGGCAGGGGCCTGTCAGGACTCCTGAGTTGTATTCCTAGCTGTGCTGAGATTCACTGTGTGGCTGTAGGAGGTAGGATGGGGCAAATTGCTTAACTGGGCGCTTAGCTGCCACAACAAGGGGTAACCGTTTGAGGGCTCCCAGGGAACACCTTTTTGTGCCTCAGTTTCCCTATCTGCGAAATCCGCTTCTTGCAGGGTCATGTGCCATGCAAACTGCTCTTTGCGAAGTCTCCTGAAGAAGGCAGGTTAGACAGGAAAGCACTGCTCCCCCACTTGGGTGTTCCTTTGGACCAAAGCTTCACAAGCCTCTCGGGTGCTGAGCTCCTCCGGGGGCCCCCTGGAAGGAGGGACTGAAGCCCCCTCCCCTACGGAGGGACACAGCTCCCCAGATTGAAGTAGCCGGAATCAGAGGCTGCTGGAGAAAAGTCCTGAGAGCCAGGGAGCACAAGGCAGGACAGAAGGGAGAACTTGGCTAGCTTTCCCCTGAGCCCTGCCCAACACTGGCGACACTACAGCCCACACTTGAATGTGAAGGACCAGTGGGATGCTCTCTACAAGGACTCCTGTTCCTTCCTTGGTCCTTTGAAAGCCCTCAGTAGCCCTTGCCAGCCCGCAATGGCAGGAGGTGAGTTCCAAGGGACCATCCCCCACTCTCTGCGCCAGCTGGTGGAGCTTAGCTGAGCTGGGTCAGAACAGGGCTTGCTGCTTTTCTCCTCCAGCAACCATCCCAGGGCAGGGGGCTGGCTAAGGATGGATGGGACCTTTCTCCTCTGGACAGGGCTAGCTTCCATCCAGCCCCGGGTGGGTGGGACTGACTGGCTGGCTAAGGCAGCTGCAGTGTGGGGCAGGGGACCTTTCCCTTCCAGATGGTGCCAGCTTCCATCCAGAGCCAGCCGACTGGGGGAGACAGGATGGCTTGGGGGGTGGGGATGTGATACTTGGTATTTCCCCTCTACAGGGTGCTGTCTCCCATCTGGACCCATGATGGGTCTGGCTGGCTCCTGGGGTGTGGAATTGAACCTTTTTCCTCTAGGGCAGGGGTGAGCAAACTTTTTACACCAGGGCCTCACTTTTTGTCTCTGCAGTTAGCAGAGCCCCCACCCCTGCCCCTCGCCACCTATCTGATGTCATCCAAACCGATGGAAATATCGGTTATGTTCATATGGGAAAAAAAACCCTTTTGGCACGTGTGAGAAAATAAGTCCGTGGAATGTGAAAACTTTATTCATCAGGACAGAAATGTGAAAACACCTACGCAGAGGTGGAAAAAGTACTGGATATTTGAGCACAATAAAGATGGGCTGTAGGTGTTTTACTCAAGTAGTTGTCCAGTGGGACACCGATGACTTGTACTTAAGTATATTCCCCTCCCAGCACCTGTACTTTTACTCAAGTAACTTTTGGGGTACTTTTTCCACCTCTGCAAATTCATAAAAACAGTAACGTATTGCAACACATTGAATGAGATGGATGAGCCTGAGATCCAGCACCCGATCTTGCTGCACCCCCCCTTATGAAATTTCATGCCCCCCCCAAAGGGGCCTGCCCCTCAGTTTGTGGGCCTTTGCTCTAGGGCAGTGGTTCCCAACCTTTTCACTAATCATTTCCCCCAAACCATATGCATGCCCCTCTCAAAGCCAATTCTAGCTGCTACGTACATTTCATTACATGAAAAACCACGACAGATTTTTGGACAGTGATTCATCGCGTTATTGGAGAACATTTCATTAGAAAGTAATAATTGATTGTAACTTTTGTAATTTATTTAAAACTTATTTTCTATGATAATTTCTATTTATCTATTTTTTTTTTCCCATGGACCTCTGCGATAGTCTTATGTACCCCAGTTTGGGTACCACTGCTCTAGGCAGGGATTCTAGTTCTAATCTGGCTGCAGGCTGGGGAGCTGGCTGCTAATTCCAGTCCAGCCCAGGTTAGTTGTTGCCAGTCACCCAGCTGTTTTCATGGCTTCTCGTGTGATGAGTTGGAGGGTGCTCAGTTCGGCTCTCAGAGTCCTGCTTTGGCATCATCCGGCCTCTGGACAGCTGTCTCAGCAGTTCAAAGGGTTATGAAGGACAGCGCTTCCCTCCAGCCCACTGGCAGGATCCGAGAGGGCAGTTTTGAGCTGAGGCATGCGGTGCTGAGCTCAGATCACAGCAAAATCAATGATTTGTGAGTTACATTTCCTACAGGGCTTACATGTTTTACCAGACCATTTGCAGCTGCTGGCAGAAAAGGTTGTGGGGGCTGGGGGACGGCCCAAATATGGGACAATTCATCCCTTTTAAAAAATAAGTTGGGACGCCTTTTTGGCACCCCACATACGGGACCATCCCGCCCCATACGGGATGGACGGCCACCCTAATTTTGCTGCATTTTGTTGCACAAACTCAAACTTCTTCAGTCCAGCAACCCTGGGAAACGGGGTCTGCTGGATTAAAGATTTTGCCAAGCCAGGGAGAGCATGAGCGGAAGGAGGGTAGGATGCTGACCTGGCCCTCCACATCCCCTCCTTCTCGCAGGCACTGTCCCCCTGCCGCTATAGGTGCAGCAGAGAAAAGCTTCCCGAAGAGGGTGTCACCGTACTGTCACACCCCACAGCTGTTTCCTCCTCCCTCTTCCAAGATCTGTACCACCTAATTAGGTACACCCAGAGTATGGAGGTAACAGTGTAATTAATCACGTTGCAACACTTGTTTGTCTGGTGGTTGTTTTCATGCTTTAACATCCCTCTGCTGACAACTTTTCTGGGTGTGGCCCCACCTTGCTCTGGATGGGATTTGCTAAAGTCACAGCTTGGGAGTGCTGGCATCTAACTACAGGGTCCTTCATCTACCTCTCCTCAGTCATCAAATACAACGGCTGTGCCTGATAGTGGCTTAGTCCTCCAGGGCTTCCACCCCCTCCTCTGGCTGCCCGGATGCTGTGATGGTCTTCAGGCTTTTCTCTCTTTGCATCTGACAAAGCGGGTCTTTGCCCATGAAAGCTCGTGCTCCAAAATAGCTGAACAGGCACAGAGAGACAGCCGTGTTTGTTGTGATAGAATACAGACGAAAACGCAGTCACGTAGCACCTTAAAGGCTAACAAAATAATTTATTGGCTAGTACAAGTAAAGCCTTGTTCTGTGGGGTCTTGCATGTGTAACACTGACAGACCTGGGTTGTGCTCACCCTGGATGAGGTCTCAGTACCTCTGGGTCCTACATGCTTCCCTGGGCTGAGGAAGCATGTCTTGAGCTTCCGAGACCTTCCAGCAGTTCTTCCCAGCCAATGCACCAGTTGTAACACTGACAGACCCGGGGTTGCTGGCACTAGGGATAGAACCTGCGAGTATAGGGTCTAAAGCCCTGCACTCTACCACAGGCGCTAAAAGCCCCCTGGCTCTCAGCAGAGGCTATAGAGCAGAGACTTCACTCACCCCCAGATGAGGTCTCAGTACCTCTGGGTACTACAGATGGATGCCTTATTGTTGGTGAGAATTTCAAGTTCAGAGAGTTCATTTTTAATCACCTTTTGTTTACTGTAAAGAATTTTGATCAAGTGGTTCCACAGTTTCTTAGCGAGCGTGCGGCATAGATGCTCGCTGTGGGGGGGTGTCGTACGTTGATTGTAATGGGGTTTTTCACTGTCAGTCCCTTGGGTGCAATGTCCATTTTCTCGCATTTGGAGAGAAAGATGATGTCTGTCTGGATCTGGGTGAGTTGTTTCATGTAGCGGATGGATCAAGGCTCTACATTTAGCCATTTGGAGTGGAGATCCATCAACTACGTAAAATAATTTATTAGGTGACGAGGTTTACTGGGACAGAAAAAGAAGTGGGTCTGTCCCACGAAAGCTCATCACCTAATAAATTATTTTGTTAGTCTTTAAAGTGCTACTGGACTCTGTTTTTGTTCCAAAATATCTGCTAGTCTATAAGTTGCCACAGGACTTCTTGTTGTTCTTTCTTTAAATACACCCATCCCATACCCACACAAAGATGACATCATGCTTTTGTGAAGACAGGCTCAGTACAATCCCTTTGTACCAGAGATCAGAGCAGCGGTTCCCAATGTTTTCGAGGCGGGGACCCGTTTTGACCATTCAGTACGACTTTGTGACCCAAGGCAATTCAAAATGGGGGTGGGGGGAGTGCTTCCCTGGAAAAATGCAAACCCCCCCGCTCCCTGGTTTAAAACCCTCCCAGCCCCAAAATGCCACCCCCTCACATGAGCTCTGCACACTGCTGGGGCTGCTCCTTTGCTGGGCCGCCACGGCCTCTTCTGCACGGATCCTCGCCCCCAGCCCTCCTACTCCCTTCTCCTGCCTGCAACACTGGCAGTTCCCTGCCCTGCTGCGCTGAAATGGAACTCAGTTTAATTGGTTTAATGGCCGGATCCCTCCTGCAAGCTGTTAAACCAATTAAGTGCGGCAGGGCAGGGGCAGGAAGCTGGAGGAGTGAGCGGCGGCAGCAGCCACAAATGGCACCTGAAGGAGCTATACGCAATTCAGAGCCACCCAGCCAGCAACCCTTAGAAAACCTAATAGCAACACATGTTTGTGTCCCAACCCACAGGTTGGGAATCCCTGGATTAGAGTAACAGCTGGCTGAACTCCCTGATCCGGCAACATCTGTAATCCAGCATGATTTTAGTTAGCCTGACAACCACTTCCCATGGGTGTGGCCAAGTTTCCTGCATTCCTATAAAGTTTGTTTCCAGTCACCAGTCCTGGCTCTCAGTGTTCTGGGCAGTTGTCTAGCTGTAATTTACCCCTAAACATCTTCAAAGTCAGAGCCCGTTAAGCAGTGGAAGGGTTGGTAATGCTGCGAGACAATACTGACCTCCTGTGATTCAGCAAGTTCTCTCCTTCGGCACCAGTCAGGTCCCAAGGGTGCCGGACGAGAGAGGTTCAACCTGTACTATGACTACCGATATTTTTGTAATACAAAAACCATTCTAACACAGGGTACATGTTTTTCAAAAAGCAATCCTAAAGGTGAAAGGGCGACAGGAGGTTCCCGCTAATCTTCTCCCATCCATGTGCGGAATAATTTTTACAGGCACTGAGGTGTGTACAGATGTGCACTCCTGTAGAAAGGGAAGAAAAATCTCTTCTGAGCAGCCCACACATCTGCACAGCTTATGAGGCCATGGACCCTTCTGCTCTATCCTGTCTGAACGTAAATAACAAGCGTAGACTGATTAATGCATCTTTAATGAAGGCACAAGACTGTTGCATTCTGTGAGTCAGAAAGGGTATAGCATGTACCTTCCGTTGCATAAGGCTACAACATCCTGCCTTTGGAAGTGGGTTAGAGAAATGGGACAAGATAGCAGAAGAAGGGGGCAGACCCAGAAGAGGCACTGGCTGCTGTGGCCAGGAGTCCCTCTAATTTTTTCCATCTGTGGGCGGAATAAATTTTGTTCTGTGCACCAAGATGTGTGCCGATGTGCATCACCAATAGACACACAGGCTGGTGGCCATAGGTGCTCAGCTAATCAGCTGTGAGGGGGAGGGGTACCCCTGAATCACTCTGGGGTAGCTACCCAAGTGCTCGTCTTAGAGAGAACACTGGCCATAATCTGGCCCTGGGGTGTTATTTCTGACTCGCTCCAGCATCAGAAGGGAAACAGGCCCAGTTGCAAGACAATGTTGAGAAACTGGAGAGAGGCCAGAGAAGAGCCACAAGAATGATCAAAGGGTTAGAAACCTGCCCGACAGCAGCAGGAGCTCAATCTGCTTAACTTAGCAAAGAGGAGGTGATGGGGGACTGGGTTCCAACTACTAACACCTCTATGAGGACCAAATGTTTAATCCTAGCAGAGGAAGATGATCCTATGGCTGAGAGCTGAAGCTGGATAAATTCAAACGGGAGAAGACACAAGAACAGCTTTCAAGTACCTAAAAGGGTGTTACAAAGAGGAGGGAGAAAAACTATTCTCCTTCGGCTCTGAGGATAGGAAAAGAAGCAACGAGTTTTAATTGCAGCAGGGGAGGTGTAGGCTGGACATGAGGAAAACCTTCCTGGCAGGGTGGTTAGGCAATAAATAAATTGCCTAGGGAGGTGGTGGAAACTCTGTCACTTGAGATGGTTAAGAGCAGGTTAGACAAACACCTGTTGGGGATGGTCTAGACGGGGGTGAGCAAACCCAGCTTGATAACCCTCAGACCCAGCAGCCGATCGTTATGAAATTTCATGCCCTCCCAAGGGGCAGCCCCCCGCCCCACCCCGGATCTAGATGATGCATGGGCCTGCTGTGAGGACAGGGGACTGATCTTGATGACCTCTTAAGGTCCCTTCCAGTTTCAGTGCTATTAAATAAGAGGTACATTTTTAGTCATGAAAACAATTAACCGTTGGAACAATTGACCCAGGGCGGAGAGGGATGTTCGTCTGACAGATCTGCTCTAGGAACGATCTGCGGGGAGATGTCTGGCTTGTGTTCTGGGGGCGGGGGGAGGGCAGACTAAATGGTCACTGGGGTCCTCTATGGCCTCCAGAATCTGTGAATGAACGGAAAGTAGAGAGCCCACCTGCCTCTTAGAATACAAGGAGAGGCAGGAAGTCTGCCAGCTGGGATCCATGGGGAGGGCTTCTTACAGGGGCTTTTGCTTTTGGCATGATTTCTCTCAGCCTGTAGAATGCCTCAGTTTTGCCCTCTGTAAAATGGGAGGAGTAATCCTTTCTTTGTCTACATAGTTGTTCTTCAAGGACTGTCTCTTATTCTCTTGTATGCGCAGCAGCTAGCACAGCGAGGTCCTGATTTGACTAGCACCCCCAGGCACAGCAGTAATAGAATTAAAATAGAAGTAATTATTTCACCACCACCAGCCCTGTTCCTTTCACCCCATCTCTCAGCCTCCAAACCAAGTGAAATATACGCTTCTTATGACGCCTTTTACAGAGGAAAAGAAAGGACTTGGGGATACTTTACACAATGGGGTAAAATCTTTTCTGTAGCACAAAGGTGGGATTTGGATTGAAATAATATCCCACAGCATATTCCTCTTTGGACAGAGAGCAAGCTGGGAAGATTTTGGGGTGATGGGGGGGATTTAGAATTTTGCAGAACCCTAATAATAGTCTTATGTAGGGCTTAACTCCCTCTCAGCCCCAAACCTGCTCCCTCAAACCCCAGGGCTAACCCCTCTGAGCCCCAAACCTGCCTCCCATCCACAGGCTTAACCCCGCTCAGCCCCAAACCTCGTCATAGAAGGCAATCAGGTTGGTCGGAATGACTTGCCCTTGGAGAGCATGCTGGCAGCTACGGCTCTTGGGACACACCGCTCCGGCGGAGGGGGGTGGGAGGGACTGCCCCCCACACTCACTGGAAGCAGTGCCACCCCCATGGTGAGTGCAGGGGGAGGAGTGGATGCTGGGGGTGCATGTGATCCCCTGTGCACCCCCGCGCGTCTGCCCTGGCTACACCTCTGCTCCTGGCAACCATGCCTGCTTGGGATTCACTGGGCACCTGGGGCCAGAATCCCAGCCAGACCGTTCATGAAAACACGACGCCCTCAGGATTTTGCTCAGGGCCATTCCTTCACTGAGGCTGTTGATTTTGGCTCGTCCTGCCCGCTGCCGGTCTGCTCCTGCCAGTAGGAGCTGTTGACCTGGTGCACTTCCAGGGGGCTGCCCCTGAGAGTCACCTGGTCTCTGGGACAGATCCACCCGTCTGGTGACAATTGGAGATGGGGACATTCCTCACGGACGGACGGAGGGGACCCAATTTTTGCTCCTTGCTCTCTTGCTGCTGAGCCACCGGGGCTCCCTGACACTTGGTGGAAGTCAATGGGCCCGACTGCCAACACGAACAGACCCTGCCTCAGCCCTGCAGGTCTGGGGTGGGAACCGGACTCCCAGTGCCTCCCCAGGAGGAGGCAACTGCTGTGGGAGTGCAGCAAGGGCTGCAGCGGCTGGGGCAGCTTGGGGGCACGGCCCAAGCACACAGCGCCATGGGCTATTCTCTGCCTCCCAGACCCACGGGGGTGGGGGGATCAGGGGTGTGGCTGGCGCACATAACCCTGTAGCTATTCTCTGCCCCCAGAGCCAATAGGCGCAGATTGGGGGCAGAGTGCACCGTGCAAGACATGAGAAGTCATTCTTCCGCTCTACTCTGCGCTGGTTGGGCCTCATTTGGAATCTTGTGTCCAGTTCTGGACACCGCCTTCAAGAAAGATGTGGAGAAATTGGAAAGGGTCCAGAAAAGAGCAACAGGAACGATCAAAGGTCTAGAGAACGTGACCTATGAAGAAAGGCTGAAAGAATTGGGCTTGTTTAGTTTGGAAGAAGGAAGATGGAGCGGGCACACGACAGCGGTTTTCAAGAATCAAAGGGTGTCACAAGGAGGAGGGAGAAAACGTGCTCTTCTTGGCCTCTGAGGACAGGACAAGAGGCAATGGGCTTAAACTGCAGCAAGGGAGGTTTAGGTTGGACATTAGGAAAAAGTTTCTAACTGTCAGGGTGGTCAAACACTGGAATAAATTGCCCAGGGAGGTTGTGGAATCTCCATCTCTGGAGCTATTTAAGAGCAGGTTAGATAAGTGTCTATCAGGGATGGTCTAGACAGTACCTGGTCCTGCCATGAGAGCAGGGAGCTGGACTCGATGGCCTGTCAAGGACCCTTCCAGTCCGAGCATTCTATGATTCTAACCTGTGGCTATTTGCTACCCCAGTGACCCACAGGGGGCAGATATGGGGTGTGGCCAGCACCTGCTGTGTTAGGCCCGTTATTTCATCCCCACCTCCTCCCGGCCTATGGGCCAGGGCATGGTTCAGGGGTGTGGCTGGAGTTCTCTGTGCTATAGCTGTTTTCCCCTCTGCCCCCCAGGGCCCATAGAGGGCAGCTCAGAGGCAAGATCAGAGCCCACTGCATTGTTGCTATTCTCTGCCCCCCCCCCCCCCCGGAGCTCAGAGGGGGCAACTTGGGGGCGTGGCCAGTGCACACTGCCTGTAGCTGTTCTCTGCCACACCCCCCCAGGGCGCTGGGGCACTCGGGAGGGGGCATGAAAAATCCAAGCCCTGCTCCCCCTTCCGAGAGCTCCAGGTACACCGTCCTGACCCCCTGCTGCCTTCGCCCTCAACTTACCCCCTCCCCTCAGGGCAATGGGTCTGCCCAGCGACGGGAACCCCGCCCCACCAGTGATGGTTGCATCCACACTGCCCCAGTACAGCAGCACCCCTGCAGCGTTCCAGATGTGCACCCGCCCAGCTGAGGTCTAGCAGGTGGGGGAGGCAGCTACAGGGTGTGCAGGGAGACGGTTCTTCTCCACCATTGCTGGCAGGATTCCTGCTGCCTGCCCTTGGCCCTGCTGGGCTTTGAGCCTCACGCTCTCGACAAGCGCACGTACGTGCGGAGGGCTGAGCAGAGCTACAGCGGGCACGCGAGGGGGAGCGGCTGGGAGTCTGGGGGTTGGGGGGTGGCTTGGGGCCACCTACGGAATTTGCCAATGGAGACAGTGAGGCTGGGAGGTAGAGGTAGCAGTGGGGGAGTGACCCCCACTTTTCCCCGCTAATGTCGGGGGGTGGCAGGGCCACCAGCCACTGTGGGCCCCACAGCAAGGTGGGAAGGGGCCTAGCTCTGAGCCCCTGGAATGGGCATGGCCAAGGGTGCAGGGGGCATGGCCAAGGCTGAGGGGGCTTAGCCAAGGGTGGAGAGGGCAGGGCTAAGGGCAGAAGGGGCAGGACCTAGGTCATTTCGCCCTTAGCGCCACTGGGCTCATGGTGCTGGCCCCTCCCCTCAGAGTCACGCGCTGCCAGAGCCGCCCTGCCATGGCATTTCAAAGGGGCAGCGGTGGCGGCTGGAGTTGTGAGCCCCTTTGATAAGCTGGAGCCTGGGGGCAACTGCCCCCTTTATCCTCCCCCCATTGGCAGGCCTGCCGGGGTAGCAAAGTGCCAGGCACTCCTGGCCTTCCTGGCCCCATAAGCATGGCCCACATCCCAGCCCCTGCTGCGGCGCGCTGGCTCCTGGCACCCTGCCTGTGCGGCTGCCAAGCTGGGCTCTGGCTTTTACCCTTCCCTTGCTCCCGACGGCTTTGCAGGTTTGTACCTGCTTCGCCAGTGGCCAGAGACCACGTGGGGCCAACTTCTCCTGCTGCGCCCCCCGCGGTGCTGCCCACTAACGCGCCCTCTCTCCGTGCACCACGGCCCACAGATCCAGCGCCATGGGCAGCCACGCCGATCCCCTCAGCCTCCCGACGCGCTGGTACATCTACGCCATCCACGGCTACGTCTGCGAGGTGATGTTCACGGCCGCCTGGGCCTTCGCGGACGAGCAGGACTGGAGGTTCCGGGGCGTCACCAGCATCTGGGCCCTGTTCATCTATGGGACGGCTGGCGTGGTGGAGGAGCAGCTGTACCTGCGGCTGCGGGGCCGCTGCAGCCTGCCGAAACGCTGCCTGTGCTACACGCTCTGGATCTACCTGTGGGAGTTCAGCACCGGGTCCCTCCTGCGCTGCTTCGACGCCTGCCCCTGGGACTACAGCCACTTCCGCTGGCACCTGCGGGGGGTGGTGACGCTGGAGTACGCCCCCTTCTGGTTCCTGGGCGCCCTGCTCCTGGAGCGGCTGGTCATCAGGATAACCCTGCGGCTGCGGCTGAAGGGGCCCAGCCCCTCGCCCCCCACGGCCATCACTGCCAGCTTAAAGCCCTGCAAGGGCTCCTGAGCAGGAAGCGGGCTGGGCTGGCTGCTTCCTCCGAACTTTCTGCTGCGGGACCCCAGAGACAGCAGGACCCTGCGCTGCCGGGGCCTGGAGCCACCTTGCCTGGGAGATGGCTCTGCATGGCGGGGGGAGCTGTGATCATCCCATTGTCACCGCCCCTGCGCCGAAACCCTCCTGCTATGTGGCACCCTCGACCCACTCCATGGGCACCCCAGATCTGACCGTTCCACCCCAAGGCCCATGCAGGGAGATTTCTCCCGGGATAAATCCACCCAGGCTAGTTCTCATCCACCCTACCTCATCCCTGCGCTCGGCGGCAGGAATGGGGCACAGGAGGCTTTTACTCCCCCCAGGCCCTGCAGCCGGGGTCAGTTATGTTGCTGTATGACCGGGCCGTGAAGTGGGGCTGAGATTTGCCTGACACCATTTAGGAAGGCAGCAACCCCGTCTTGGCCGGTCTCGAAAAGGTTGAGACGTGTTAATCTAGAGCAGGGGTCAGCAACCCCCAACACGAGCCAAGAGCAGCACATGAGCTGATTTTCACCAGCACACGAGGCCAGAGCTCAGCCCTGCCCTTTTTCCCCATGCAGCTGGGAGCTTGCTCACAGCCATGCTGCCTGCAGGTTAACGAAAGACCAGCTACTGCTCCCAACCACCAGCAGCAAGCGGGAAAAGTTTGGCGTCGCCATGAGTTTATTAACGATGCTGTTGTGAGGAGGACTCTTAGTGGCTTTATTACATCTCACTGGCACTCGGACCTTACGTGGAGGTCAAAACATCCAGTTTCGGCCCTCTGCCTTGGAAAGGTTGCTGACCCTGATCGAGAGCAACCTCAGGGCTACTCTGACTCTCTGTTCCCTGGGGGACACAACCACAGGGCAGGGTGCTCCAGCCACACCCCTGATCTGCCCCATGGGCCTTGGGGAGCAGAGAATAACCATGGGGTGGTGTGCTGTGGTCACACCCTCAATCCGCCCCATAGCCCTGGATCTGCCCCATCCATGGGGGGAGGGCTGTGCTCCCCAGCAGGTGGGAAGACCCACTTCCAGCTGTGGGACTCGCAGGGCAGGGGGCTGTTTTCCTCAGGGAATAGGACTCAAGACTTAACTAATCTTTGCTGCTCCCTCTCACTGGGGCCAGGGGTCCCTTTTGCTGCTAGCTCTTTCCCAGGATTGTGGCCGTCTCCTACACAGGATTCGGCCGTGGTGCTGTTCACTGGGTGCTGGGGACGCTGCCTCTCATTAAATAGTTTTTTTGTTTCTCTCTGAGGACTTGGTCACTTGGCAATTTTATCCTAACACCAGCCTGAAAACAAAGATCTCCCCCCACCCCCGGCAGCAGACCAGGCAGAGCGACCAGGCGGGATTTGCAACAGATCCCCTTACATGCAGGTGGTGACCCCCTGTAGGAACCTCACTAGTGCACAGTGACCGAGATCAGGGCCCCATAGGGCTGGGCGCTGCCCAGACACACAGTGACTGAGGTCAGGGCCCTGTCATGCCTGGTTAGGTCAGTGCTGAGACAGCTGATGATGTGAGCGACTGGCTGGGGCAGGCTCTTGGGAGAGGGGTCAGGCTGGTCGGGGGGCAATCCCCAATGTGTTGCCCTTTTGCAATCCATCTGCACAGATCTATTTATGTATCCGCCTATCGACCTACCCACACAGAATTTGTCAGCATGTTTGCAATGAAACAAGCCACGCCCACTGTGCACAGCGCAGCCCGGTCAAGCCACTGTCACGGTGGGGGAAACCGAGGCACAGAGCCCCTGCGTGATTTGCCTAGGTTGCCTTCCCTGCCTCTTCCCCCGCTGCTGCCCTTAGCCCCTTTGCCTGGCCAGATGCAGCCGCTGAAGCTACGGGAGAGGATGCCAGGCGAGATGGGCCCATTGATCAGATGCAGAGCAGTGGAGACGGGATTCCAGCATACCTGGGCCCGTTGGTCTGAGCCTCCTAATCCAATCCCACAGCTGGGAGCGGGGAGAGGATTTCTGGAGCACAGACTTTTTCCCGCATTTGTACAGCCCCTAGCACATGACGGGGGCTGCTGGGTGCGACCGTGAGCCATGTAATAAGCATGAACTGTTGCTTCCCCTTTGCTCCCATTATTGTGTTTCCTAATTTGTTGATCTGATAAGGGGACCTGACAGCTCTGGCAGGACAAACAGGATGCGACAGCTTCAAGGTGTGTGTCCTTGTGAGTTGAAATCAGCCTGAGTCACAGCAGCTTTGATTGTACATCCCTTTAAATATGCATTGCGCCTTTCTGGCTGCCAGTCCCCTGTGGTCCTAATGCCCTTTAGGGCCACGAATTCCTGAGAGCTTACCCTGGGAGGTGAGGTCAGAATGAGTGATCCTATCCTACACGTAGGGAAACTGAGGCATAGAAAGGTTCCTGTTGTTGCAGATCCAGGAATGGAACCCAGGCGTCATGTTTCCCCAGCTGCTCTGACCACTAGACCCCACTCCCTTCCCAGAGGCAGGAATAGAACTCAGGAGTCCGGGCTCCCAACCACCACCAGTGGTGGCCCTGCTGAGCTTGTCCCCGACACTTTGCCTGGCTGTGTGGAGAACATTGCCCCCTTCCTAGAACCCCTGTGGCCCCCCACATCCCAGCCACCGACAAGCTAGCTCAGCCCCCTCCCCAGTGCACTGCGGAGTCTCCAGACCTGGAGAGTGGCTCTCAGCTGGGACAGAATGCACACGTGCTTGCCACAAGCTGCTGCACACCAGCCGACTTCGTAGGGACCAAAATGGTGGCCCTGGTGTAAGGGGCACAAGCTACCTGGAGAGGCGGTGGAATCTCCATCCCTAGGGGTTTTTAAGTCCCAGCTCGGCAAGGTCCTGGCTCGGATGGCTTAGTGGGGGTTGATCCTGCTTGAAGCAGGGGGTTGGACTCAATGACCTCGTGAGGTCCCGTCCAGCCCTAGGATTCTATGACACACTTCCAGGTGTTCCTGTTCCGGCCTGTGCAGGGTTTAAGTCACCCTAGGATCTAATGCATGAGCAAGGTGGCCGGATAGGTGGAGAACTGGCCGGGGTTCTATCCCAGTTCCGCCACCAGTTGGCACGTGTAAGGCTCTGTGCTTTGGTTTCCCATCTGTAAAAAACGCTTAATGACCCTGCTCTGCAAAAGTGCTTTGCAATCCATCGGTGATGACAGCTAGGGCGGGTTATCATCAGCTGCGAGGTTAAACTGCAATCCAGCTGTTTGAAGAAAGAGATTGCAACCCTCCGGTGGGTGCGGCTGGGGAATTATGGCATTTAAGGCCAAAGGGAATCATTAGCTTATCAAATTGTCCTGGACAGCAGGGGCATTCCTGTCCCGCACCGACTTTTCCCTGTTGGGGCCCCATAGCTTGGGTCGTACTCTGGCAGCTCTTGCAGAAACGCTCCTAGAATTACTATGCTTCTTGGCTTGTCTGTGTGTGTCTCAGTTTGTGGTTTTGTGTGAGTCTGTGCACTTCTCTCTTGCTTTGTGTTTTTGTGTTTGTGGTTATGTTTGCACTGTTGCACATATATGTGTGGCCTTGTGTTTGTAGTTTTGCTTGGTCAGCTTTGTGCATGTGTGTCTCTCTTCCTGTCCGTGTGTGGGTGCATGTGTGTGTGTGTGTGTGTTTAACTGGGTGTACATATCGGGTTTTGTGGCAGTCTCTCTCTGTCTTTCTGCCCTTGCTTGTCTGGGTGTCTGTTCAGCTGAGGAGGGTGTGTGTATGTGGCTTTGTGTGTTTCATGGTATCCATCTGACTGTGTGTCTCTGTGTCCTTAGGTTTGTGGGTGGTGTCTGCGTATTTGTCTGTGTCTGTCATTGTGCCCTTGTGTTGCTGTGTGTCTCTTTTTAGCTGTGGGACTGGGTGTGGATGTGCCTCTGTGTATGTGTGTGTCTCTTAGCTGAGAGTGTGTGATTTTGCGTTGCTCTTGTGCCTGTGTGTAGCTGTGTGTTTAGCTGGCAGTGTGTGTGGCTTTGTGGCAGTGTGTGTGGGTGTATGTTGGTCTGTGTGCCCATATGGGTGGGTGTGACCCTTTGTGTGTCTCTCTGTGCGTGTGTCTCCCAGCGAGGACCTCTGGGGCCCCCTCTATCTTTTACCTTCCTTGTGGCAGGCACAGACACTTATCCAGCTGCCCAGACCCCGGCTGCCTCCTCCCCACCCCCACCCCGCAAGGGTATCCGCACCCCAGGCTGTCAGCCTGTCCCCCACCTGCAGGGGTAGATCCCAGACCCCCTTGCTCCCAACACACACACACACACACACACACCCCCCAGTGACCAGCGACTCACCCAGCAGCTAGCCAGGTAGGGGCCTGTGACCCACAGACCAGCAGTCCCGGTTCCATCCAGCAGAGGGCAGCAGGCTGCTACTAACCACGTTCTCTGCAAGGCTTTCTGCACAGACACCAGTGATAAAGGGACCAGGGAGACTTTAAGGCCTGGGAAGACCAGCCTGTCTGCTCACCCTTCCCAGCAGCAGGTCCCCAGCCCACAGGTCAGAAATCAGCACTTTCCCCTCTGCCTTTTCGGGGCTCATGCTCCTCCGAGCCAGGCCGCTGGCACCCCTTCCTCTTGCATCAGCTCCACCCAGACCCTGGCCACCGCAAAAGAGCCTCACCCAGCTGGAGTCAGGGGGGCAATTCCCCAGCCGGATACATCTGGACTGTTCCGTTTAATGAGCTTATGGCCATGTCTCGGGTGTGTCCCTGGAGCATGGCCCTGTGCCAGGTGCTACACACAGACAAATCAAGGTCAGGGGCCCAGTGTGGAGACCCCAGCCAACTCCAGGGCCCCATTGCTCTGGGCACTGCCCAGGCCCGACGGAGATCAGGGCTTCATTGTGCCGAGTGCTACATGGACACGTGGGAGATGGCTGCTTCTTGGAGGGCTGACGATCGGCCTACATGCTGCAAGGGGAAACTGAGTCACAGAGAGGGGCATGACAGCAAGGGGTTCACAGCCCGTGGGGGAGCAGAGCTAGCACTAGAAATCAGGGGTCTCAATCCCTCCCCCAGCCACCACTACGCTAACCACAAGACCCCCACACCCCTCCCAGAGCTAGGAACAGAACCCAGGTGTCCTGATATTCAGTCCCCCACGCCATCCCGCTCTAACCACTCGACTCTATTGCCCTCCCAGAGGGGGGACCAGAACCATGGTGTTCTGGCTCCCAAACATCCCTTTGCTCTAGCCACTAGACTCCCCTCTCCTCCCAGAGCTGGGAAGAGAACCTGGGTGTCCTGGCACCCAGACCCAATGCATGGTAAAGTTCCCAACCCCTCCCTTCCCAGAGCTGGGAAGAGAACCTGGGTGTCCTGACTCCCAATCCAAAGCCTGGTTAAGCTCCCATGTGCTTTTCACCCATGGTGCCTCCAGCGCTCTGAGACGTGTGTGAACTGCACCTCCCCTTTATTGTCATTTTCAAGGTGAGCGGGGGTGAGAGGCCAGGCTGAGAGCGCCTCTGCTCCCACCACCGGCCCCGGAGAGGCTACGGATTACCTTCAAGGAGGGAGCATGTGGGTTCAGGCTAAGCTGATGTGTCCTTTGCAAAGTGTGCCCCAGGCTGGGGCTGCAGGGTGCTGGTCACGTGTGACCCCTCGTGCGCTGCTTGGGAGCAAAGGGAGAGAGGTCTTCCCATTGCTCACATGGGGAAAATGAATCATCCCCACTCACCCAGCAAGGTCGCATCAGACCCTGGAACAGAACTCATGAGTCCTGGTTGGGGGTTTCCAGCTCAACGCAGCCCCATGTGCTGCAAGAGAAGCCGGGCGCCCTGACCACTAAACCTCACTCTCTTCTCCCACGGGTGGCTGTTGAACCCAGGCGCTCTGAGTCTCACCATTCGCCCCTCTAACCAGTCAACACCACTCCCCTCCTGGAGCTGGAAATATAACCAAGGAATCCTGGTTCCCAGCCCGCCCCCAAGCCCTAACCACTACGCCCCATTCCCCTCCTGGAGCTGGAGGGTAGTACCCAGAAGTCCTGGTTCCTTGACAGCCCTTCTTTAAACATGGGGTCGCACTCCTGTCCTGGAGCTGGGGTTACAATTCAGGACTCCTGACACCAAACCATTCCCCACTCTAATCACAACATCCCACCTCATCCTGAAGCTAAAACCCAGGAATCCTGGTTCCCAGCCCCCCTGCTCCAACCACTAGACCCTCCTCCCCTCCTGAAACTGGGGGTAGAACCCAGGAGTCCTGACAGCCAGCTTTCTGCTCCAACCACTAGATTCTACTCCCCACGTGGAACTGGGGGTTGAGGCCAGGAGTCCTGACACCCAGCCCCAGGCTCCAACCGCCAGAAGCCATTCTGTATCAGCTCCTCTTTGCCGTGAGTTAGCCCTTGCGGGCGCAGAAGCCAAGCCGATAATAGCAAGCAAAGCTGGACGCAGCTGGGGTGCCACTGCTGCATTTTAGGAGTGACGGAGGGCAGGGGTGAGCAGTTCAGGTGGGGGTGTGTGAGGCTGCCCAGGGGTCAGCTCACATCAGGCAGCCAATGCCAATGCCCGTGGGTCCACAGCCCACGTCTGCACCTCCGCTGAGTGCTCTGTGCAGCTCTCTGCAATGGGCCAGCAGGACCGGACCCACAGCACCAAGAGAACTGCACAGGAATGACCCAGCCAGCAGCTCACCAGGACACAGGCTGGGCAGCAGAGAGAGAACCCAGGAGTCTTCTGCCCAGCCCGCCCCGCTCTAACCACTAGGCCCCACTCCCCTTCCTGAGCCCACAGCACCCTCCCTGCAGAACATCTGGGCCCACAGTTTGGAGAGAGCAGGCAGCTCAGAGCCCCAGGGGCATGCGTGCTGTGTGGTTAGTGTCATGTGTATTGTAGTAAGACACACAAAGCGGGTCTCCGTCTTTCCAGCAGGGGGCAGATGGGTCGCACAAACACTCACACACTCACAATACCAGAGCACTCTCTCTCTCTCTCTCTCTCTCTCACACACACACAAAACACTACTGGATCTCTCTCTCACACATACAATAACAGATCTCTCACACACACACACACTCACACACACACAAAACACTACTGGATCTCTCTCTCACACATACAATAACAGATCTCTCACACACACACACACTCACACACACACAAAACACTACTGGATCTCTCTCTCACACATACAATAACAGATCTCTCACACACACACACACTCACACTACTGTATATCTCTCTCTCTCACACACACAGGCTACGTCTACACGTGAAGCCTACATCGAAATAGCTTATTTCGATGTAGCAACATCGAAATAGGCTATTTCGATGAGTAACGTCTACACGTCCTCCAGGGCTGGCAAAGTCGATGTTCAACTTCAACGTTGCATCGCACCACATCGAAATAGGCGCTGCGAGGGAACGTCTACACGCCAAAGTAGCACACATCGAAATAAGGGTGCCAGGCACAGCTGCAGACAGGGTCACAGGGCAGACTCAACAGCAAGCCGCTCCCTTAAAGGGCCCCTCCCAGACACGGTTGCACTAAACAACACAAGATACACAGAGCTGACAACTGGTTGCAGACCCTGTGCCTGCAGCATGGATCCCCAGCTGCTGCAGCAGCAGCCAGAAGCCCTGGGCTAAGGGCTGCTGCCCACGGTAACCATAGAGCCCCGCAGGGGCTGGAGAGAGAGCATCTCTCAACCCCCCAGCTGATGGCTGCCATGGAGGACCCGGCAATTTCGAAGTTGCAGGACGCGGATCGTCTACATGGTCCCTACTTCGACGTTGAACGCCAAAGTAGGGCGCTATTCCGATCCCCTCATGAGGTTAAGGACTTCGACGTCTCGCCGCCTAACGTCGAAGTTAACTTCGAAATAGCACCCGACGCGTGTAGCCGCGACGGGCGCTATTTTGAAGTTAGTGCCGCTACTTCAAAGTAGCATGCACGTGTAGACACAGCTACAGAGTAATAGATCTCTCTCTCTCTCTCTCTCTCTCTCTCTTTTTCTCTCTCTCACACGCACACACACGCGCGCGACACCAGATTGATCTCTTTCTCATACACACACACAAAACCTCCAGCAGGGCAAGACCCACAGTCTCCGGGCCTCCAGCCAGGGCCAGGTCTCACTTGTGCTGGGCTGACTTGGTTGCAGACAAGTGAAGCTAATTGCAGTGACTGGAGGGGGACGGGGGTCCCTTTAAAAGCCATTTGGAAACCAGCCCCTTTGGGAAACCAGCCCCTCCAAGTTGCTAGTGCAAAAAGTGACTCGTCCTGGGGGTCACTTCTCTATTGCTCCCACCCTTCACCTCCAAAGTCATTCACACCAGCACAAAGGACTCCCCATTCATCCCCCTTTGTGCTAGACATGAATGACCCAGCCAGCAGCTCACCCATCCGCCCCTGGGTTAGACAGGCCAGTGCAGGGCCCATGGCTGCAGGGTGCTGAACAAGGCTGGGAGCTGTCCCTCTGCACCCATCCATCCTGCCGGCTAGTGTCTCACTCCCATGTGCCCAAAAGGCATTTTCCCAGCCCCAGGACAAGCAGACAAAGCCCCTGTCGACCCAGGTGGCTGCCCCTTTGAGCCCTGGCCAGATGTTCCATCCCAGTGGGGGGCCAGCAGAAATCCCACCTCCGGCCCCTCCACACCTCCTTCCATGGGGGCATCTGAGCCTGTCTCTGGCCGCTTTGGTGCTATTTCATCTCCTCCCTGCTAGACCCCCAGGCCTTCTCCAGAGACCGTAGCCAGACCTAGCTGGCCCCTGTGTGGTGCTAGGGGGGCTCTGTGCTGCAGGGGGGGATTGGTTCAGTAGGGGACGCTCTGCCCTGGCAGCCAGGGCTGGCCTCTCTAGGGTGCTAGGGGGCGCTGTGCTGCTCCCACACTGAGCAGCTGAAAAAGATGCACCCGGTTTTCCCAGGACGGCAGAAGAAAAACTTGGTGGGGGAAGTTTAGGGAGGGGAGAAGTTGTATCACTATCTAAAACACGGCATGTGATTATTAGATTGTACCCAGCTTGGGGGCAGGGAGGGGTGGGCGTAATGGGGCCTAGGAGGCTGTGAAAAGTCTGTAAGAGCAGACTAAAGTGGGGGTAGCCCCCCTTGCCCCCAGCAACTCCCGTACCCCCAGCACCTGTTGCCCGGGCAATTTTCAGTCCGTTTTTCCAGTTGGGTTTTCTTTTAAAAATTGCCTCGATTTTGGGTTGTAAGAAAGAAAAAATACCGACAAATTTGAAACGTTTTTGATCACACCGAACCCGTGTGGCGCTAGGGGGCGCTGTGCTGCATGGGGGGGATTGGTTCAGTAGGGGGTGCTCCGCCCTGGCAGCTGGTGCTGGCCCCGTGTGGCGCTAGGGGGCGCTGTGCTGCAGGGGGGGATTTGTTCAGTAGGGGGTGCTCCGCCCTGGCAGTCAGTAACTGTCCACAACCAGATGGGCAGGGCTCTGGTACATCCGAGGGAAGGGCTGGGGACCAGGGTGGGGTAAATTGCGCCCCCAGGGGACCCAGGGTTATGGGTCCAGCCAGTGAGAATAAACCAGAGTGGTAGAAAAGGGTAGGGGCCATGCTAGCTCCAGCATTCCAGTCCGAGCCCAGCTCCATCCCCCACTCCTCGGCAGGGGACCCCAGCTGCAAGGGAGCAGCAGGGAGGTTGTGGGGCGGGGGGGTCTGCCCAGGATGGAAATACACAGCCACATCCATGTCCCCCTCCCACCTGAAAGTTAGCAGCTGGGTTTAGGACAGGAAAACCGGTGTCACCTCCCATCTGGCCGGCCTGAGGCCCGCAGGGCTGGGGAGTTGGAATCAGGCCCCCCCCTGCAAGGGGTGAGAGGGAAAGCGGCCATGCTCCCCTCCCACTGGCTCCTTGAGCCAGCCGTGGACCCCAGGAGATTTGGCGGGTGTGTGTGTGTGTGTGTCCATCCCTGCTCTAACCGCTAGACCCCACTCCCCTCCCGGAGGCTGAAGGAGTGAACCCTTGTACTCCAGGAGCAGCTGGAAGGGAAATAGGTGCGCTGTCCCTTTAAAAGAGCCAGGGAGCTGCTGGCTATTAGCCAGGCCGGCACATGCCTTCAGTGCTGCAGGAAGGGCCCTAGGGAGTCTCAGCCTGTGCTGTTGCCTGGGGTGATGGAGCCCCCCCTCCCCCTGCCCCCGGGCTTGTTTCCCCATCCACGGGGTGGGGGGAGGGGGAGCGGTATGAGCTCAGCCCCCAAGGCAAAGCCTGGGGAATTCCCCCACCAGCTCCTCCCCCACCCGTGGGGCCCCAAAGAATTCCCCAGAGATGCATGGGGCCCATCACCTCTGCAGGCCGGCGCAGGGTGGACTCACCCCAGGGGTGGGGGTGAACCCCAGCAGCCTGGCTCCCAGCCCCTGGACTCCCTTCCTCTGGGCTGGACATAGAACCCAGGGGTCCTGGCTCAGAGCTATCCCCCACCCCCATTCCCCACTAGCCCTGCCTCCAAGGGGGCCCCGTGTCCCATGTGAACTCTCTTCATTCAGTTTAGTTTAAACCTGGTCCTGGCTAACAGAAAGATGCGAGAGGCGGATGCTGGAAGGAGAATGAGTGGGGGCGGGGAGGGCGTGGGATCCCCCCAGCGTGGGGGTGGGGTGTTATCAGTGCAGGTGCCCCGAGGCAGCAGTTGGCCTGGAGCGCTGGTAGGAACCGTTGGGTTCTGCGGTTGAGCTGTGAAGCCCTCTGCTCTAATCAGGAAGTGCCGGGGCCTGGCTGGTGCTAACTGCTCCAAAGCTCTCTGGGCTCCAAGCCAGAGCACCCCCCACCACATGCCTGCCGGCCTCGGCGTGGCCCTGCTCCAGCTGTCCAGCAGCCGGCGCGTGTGCCAGGAAAGCACCCACGGGCCCACCTGGGCCAGGAGTGAGTCCCAACGCTTGTGCCCAGAGGCTCCAGGGCTGGGAATGCCAATCCTGAACTGCAGACCGGGCGTGCAACTCCACTGGCACGGTAGGCGTGCAAATCCTGCTGCTCGTGACCTGCTGTGCTGATCCTAGGATGCTCCAGGGCTGGGAATGCATATCCAGAAGTGTAGCTCTGGTGTGCAAATCCCCTCGCACAGCAGGTGTGCAAATCCTGGCACTAAGGACCAGATGTGCAAGTCCACCTGCACTGTGAGTGTGCACAGGATTCCCCAACAACTGGGGTGCTGTGCACACCTGCCTGCATTGTGTGTGTGTGAATCTTGCCTTACTGACCAGCTTTGCAAATCACTTGCACTGCAGACGTGCACACCCTGGCACTAAAGGTCAGATGTGCAAGTCTGTCTACACTGTGAGTGTGCAAATCCTGCCCTACTGCTCAAGTGAGTAAATCCACCTGCATGGTACAAGTGTAATTCTGCCTGTACCATGGATGTGCGAATCCTGGGACCAGTGATGATGTATACAAATTTATCTGCACAGTGGGTGTGCAAGTCCTGCACTAGTGACCTGGTATTTAACTCCACCTGCCCTGTAGATGTGCAAATCTTGGGGTTAGTGAGTTGTGCACAAACCCTACCACACTCCAGGGTTGGGAACGCAAATCCAGGCCTGCAGTCCTAGCATGCAACCCCCCCTGCACTGCAGGTGAACAGATCCTGGCACTATTGCCATAGCGTGCAAACACCACTGTGCTCATGGCCTGGGCCTGTGCAAATCCCACAGCAGTTGGTAGCTGGGAGTGCTGCCGCTAGCACTAGCACTTGTTGGGAGTGTAAAGCCCATCACTGTTTCGCTGGTGCACAAATGCCTCTGTGCTCAGGGAGCTGGGCATGTGGCTCCCCAGCGCTGTGAGTGTGCAGCTTGTGGCACACGTCCCAACCACACACTAGCATGTGCAAACATGCAGGGCACACTTGGAACTGCGGCAGAGCTAATCTGAGCTACAGACAGGGCCCTCCACATGGGAGCTCTCATTAGGCACCTTCCAGGGCCAGGCTGGTTCCTCCGGCCTCTTTGTGTGTGCACATGGCTATCAGCTCCACCCAGCTGGCGGCCAACCGGCTGGTGGAGGGGTGAGTGCAGGGGAGATAGAGGAACTATGACACGCTGTTTACACTCTGATGGTTCTTCACTCCTCCTTGCCCCCAATGGTTTCAGGGTGCTCAGGAGCTGCACAAGGATTCAGGGATTTGGGGGGCGGGGTTTCCCTTCTCACTATGAGACTTGAGTTGGGTGGGCAGGAGGGGCAGGGACTGGGTGCATCTGTTTGGTACCCCAAATCCACATCAGTGGCCTCCTGCTGCCCCAGCTCCTCCGGAGGGGCAGCGGCTGCACCCACACACCAAGGAGCCGCCAGCTGGACAAAAGGATTTGGACGTTAATGGCGGTAGTGGAGGATCAAATACCGCGTGGTTCAGTCAGGCTGGGATCGGGTCTCCTGGGCTCTCCTTCTGGGTCAGAGAAGGAAGCTGGGCTGAATGGGTTCAAACTTCGAAGTCATAGGGCCTCATTCCTGGGTCCTATTTCTAGGGCTGGAAGGGGAGCAGGGTCTCGTGGTCAGAGGAAAGCTGGGAGCCAGGACTCCTGGTTCTCTTCCTTGCTCTGACAGGGAAGTGGGGTCTAGTGGTCAAAGCTGGGCCGGAAGCCAGGACTCCTGGGTTTTATTCCCAGCTCTGAGAGGAGAGCAGGGTCTCGTGGTCAGAGCAAGGCTGGGAGCCAGGACTCCTGGGCTCTATTCCTAGCTCTGCAGGAAGAGCAGAGTCTACTGGGTTAGTGCATAAGAGTGCTGGGAGTCAGGACTCTTGGATCTTATTTCCAAGTCAGGGAGGGGCATGGAGACTGCTGGGTTAGAGCAAGTGGTCATCTAGAATCTCACTCCTCCCCTCCTAGGTCTGAGGGAGTGGCAGGATAGAACCCAGGAGTCCAGACTCCCAGAATATCCTGCTCTAACCACTGGAGCATACTGCCTCCTCAGCCTTTCTCCCCAGCCCTGCAGCAGCAGCTACACCCCCAGCAGAGCAGGGCTGGGTGCTGTTTGCGACCGTTGCTTGAACAATCATACAACTGCGGGTGCCAGGCACTGCGGAGTCATGGGATGGGACTAGCAGAGCCGACAGCTGTGGCTGGGAAGGGAAGCGGTGGGGAAGGAAGGGAGGGGGCAAAGACATGGAGGGGGAATGTGGGGTCCGTGGCCTCGAGGGGTGGTAATAAATTATTTTGCCTGCAGACGTTGCCTGCTGGTGCCAGGGGACAGGGCCCAGGGTTTGCATCACCAACTGCATTTTCAGAAGCGTGGTGAACAAGCTCTTCAGAAAGAGTTGTGGGGGGTCCCCACACGTGTGCTGACCCCTCCCAGGAGCCCCAGATCCAGGGGCCAGCTGGGATCAGCTGGAAGCAGGATGCGCAATCCCTCCTCCTGCTTTTTTATGCCAGACAGGCGGGATGGCCCAGCGCTCACTGTGCCAGCCGGGGACTCAGAAGTCCCAGCTTCGGTCAGGCTCTGCTACAGACTCTCTCCATGCCCTTAAACACGTCACTTTGCGGGACTGTGCCTCAGTTTCCCCCAGCCGTGCAATGGAGACGCTGGCACGGCTGTGCTGCACGGGGAGGCTGGAGACTGCAGCTCACTCACGTGGTTCAATGTCGGGGGAAACTGGGGTGGGTTGCACAGAATTTCTGCACCGCAAAACTGATCCAGCCAACACCTCCTCGCTCCAGGGCACAGGGGGATGCCCTCATGCAACTGCTGGCCTATGGGTACCCCAGAAGAGATTTTTCCCTGCTGACGTAAATATTCACATCAGGGATAGAGCATCAGGCCTGAGAGGCAGGAAAGGAGCATGCCAGGGTGTGACCCTTGGCCTGGCCATCAAAGGGGTGGCACAGATCTACACCACGGGAGAGATTAGCTCATGAAGTGCTCTGAGATGTGAGTGGAACAACCCCTGCAGTGCTCTCAGTGGGTACCACCCCACCTGCCCCCTCTATGGGGGGTGTGGGGAGCTGCCCCACTGTGCATCCATGACTCCTACGCTGCCCCCAAATTCTCCAGCTAGGTCGGGTTTGGAACTGACTACCCCTGGAATGCCCCATTGCTCTGGCTGGAGGACCATCTCCATTCACACCACAGGAAGACTGGCACATAGAGGCACAGCTCTGGTCCCAGCCGGTGAACAGCAGCAGCCCACAGAGGCGCCAGCCAGCCTGTGAGGCGCTCCCATCTGAGGAGCCTTGAATTGTTTTACAATAGACAGGAACCCGCCCCATATACAGGTGGACAAAGTGAGGCACAGAGCCGGGAAGTGACCTGCTCAGGGTCGCACCGCAGCTTCGGGGAGAAGAACCCAGGAATCTCAGCTCTCAGCCGCCCCCCGTTCTAACCACTAGCCCCCACAGCTCTCCCAGGCCTGGGAGAAGAACCCAGGAATTCCAGCTCCCAGGCCCTTGGCGTAACCACTAGACCCCACTCCCTTCCATGGGAGAAGAACCCAGGAGTCCTGGCTCCCAGCCCCGCCCCCCCAATGCTGTAACCACTAGACCCCCTCCCCACGGCCCAGGAGTCCCAGGCTCCCCGGTGGCCGCAGCCATGCATGGGAATGCCGCAGCGTGGGAAACGCCCCCCTCCCCGCCCGCGATTTCGTGCCCTTGACCCCACCCCCTCCCCTGGCCACGCCCACCCAGAAGGGGCGGGGCCGACGGGCGCCCGGGCCGCGCGGGGTGACTCTTTAAAAGCCCTGCTGCGGGGGGGCATGGCCCGGCTCAGCTCCGGGACGCCGCAGGGGCCGGATGTCACGATGCCCCTCGAGCTGCTGACCCCCTTCGTGGAGCTGGACGATGCCCTGTGCCAGGTGGGGTGTGCCTGGGGTCTGCTCCCCCCCCGTGTTCCCGCTATGGTGCTCCGGGGGGCTTTTGCCCCCCCCGCCTTTGGAGGGGGGAATTCCCTCCGGGGGGGGCTCCTTGAGAGCCGGGTGTGGGGGTGAAGATGCAGAAGCAAGAAAGTTCCCCCCAAGTTCCTGGTTCCCACGTGTTCCCCTGGACGGGGCGGGAATTGCTCCTGGGCGGGTTTGAGTTACTGCCCCCCCGCCTCAACCCCACCCCCGCCTCACGAGGTGGAGGCGCTTTCTTGCCGTGGGGTGGAGGTGTGAGCAGGCAGCCCCCTTTGCTTTCAGTTTTACTCTGCCTCGCTGGGCTGGCTGCGCTTTCCGGGGGCGGGGCGGGGTGGTTGCAAAGTTGGTCAAAGCTCCCCCCCCCGCCCCCGGCCAAAGGGATCGGGATGCATTTGCCCGAGGTGCTGCAGCGGCAAGGAGCTGAGGGGGCTGGATTGAAGGGGATGTGCCCCCCCCCCCAACGGGTTGAAGGGTTCCCTTACTCTCCAGGGTTTGCAGCTTGGTGCAGTGCCTTTCTGTGCAACAGCCCCTCCCCTCGCTGCCCCCGCCACCGCCCCCCCCAGCAGCCGTGCCTCTGGCTTCTCCGGCTGCTCTGGACGGAGGTGGTTTTCGGGGTGCCTTGTCTTTCTCCTCCCCAGTCTTCCAGTTAGCAGCGGGATTCTTAGACTTGTAGAACTATTAGCTTTATAGAATCACAGATGCCTAGGGCTGGAAGGGACCCCAGGAGGTCATGGAGTCCAGCCCCCTTCCTAAAGCGGGATCAACCCCAATGAAATCAGTAGGGCTGCGTTGATTTACACCCGCCAGGATCTGACCCTGGGCTTCAGGGATTCCCAGCCTGCTTTTATGTTGCTTCTGATTTGCTGCAGCTCTCCCCCAGCTCAACAGGCCAAAACCCATGCAACATGCACCCTCTGCTCAGGGCCAGTTGAGGTGCAGGAGTTGTGCTCTAATATACTGGTAGTTGTGTGTTTAAATCCCCCAGGTGATAGACGTTGGCGTGCACAGTGTGCTGTTAAGAGGCTCCACGTCAGAGCCAGGCAGGTCACAGCCGGGGCTGGCCATGGGCCGTTTGCAGTGTGTTCTTGTGGCAAAATTGGCAATAAGGGAGCCAGGGGAGTAAGAACAGATTTCTTGCTGGTGTGTCTGGCCCATGAGAATAGTGCAGAAGTTGTGGGACCCCTTTTGGTTAACTTGTCTCTGTATTGAGCCTGGGGCTAAGCCCAGCTTCAGGGGCAAAGGGGTGAGACCCCCCCCACGGATTTTGATCCAGGGTGAGGCTGGACTCTGGTTTCCCCTCTGGAAGAAGTCTTGGGAAAGGCACAGTCGTATATGCCCTGCCTGCCACAGGGCTTTGTCTCCTAGAAGCCTTTCTCCAGGCAGATTGGCCCTTTTATTCAGTGGCATTACCCAAGGTGGTGTAGAAATCTGAACCAAGCCTCCCTGAGGAGCCACAGAGTGGGTGGGGAAACTGAGGCACGGAGCCAAGCAGTGGCTTGCCCAAGGTCTCCCAGCAGCAGAGCTGAGAATAGTCCAGGCATCTTGAGTGCCAGTTGGGTGCACACTCCCTCCCCCCACCTCCAGTGGCCCTGACTGTTTCTTCATGTTCATGACCAAGACTGAGCGCTGTGGGGGTGCCCCTCTCCCCTCATAACCCTGGATGTCCCAGTTCTCCCCACCACCACCACCACCCTGGATGGCAGAGAGCTCCTTGCAGCCACTCCTGTCAGTGAGGATTCCCAGCCCGTGGGTCCCAGACAGAGTAATTGGCTAATTGCCTGAGCTGGGCTGTCCAGCTGGGAGCCCCTGCTGACATCTGAGCTGGAGGCATCTGACTCAGCTTCCTCTCCTGGGTCTTGATCAGTGGGGGCGCCCCAACCCCCTGCCATGCCCCAGGGCTGCTCAGAGCTCCCCTCAAGCTGCAGGGCTGGATCTTCCCCTCCCCGGTTTCAAACCCCCTGGGAAATTCTCGCCAATGCCTCTAGAGGGGTCTAGGACACACAGCTGTGCAGTTCTGATTCCATCCAGCAGAGAGCAGTGTGCTAACATCCCATGCCCTATAAGGGCACCTGCGTCCGTAAAGCACTCAATGAATGCTGCCCTTGGCTGCTGACATCCCTGCTGTGCTGGTGGGGAAACCGAGGCACGGCAGTATGGAAGCGGCTTGGCTGTGGGAGTCCGAAGTGGGGGTGGAGGGGAGCTCACCAATTCTAAGGCCACTTTTGGTCTTATGCCATAACCACTAGGCCATCCAGCCTTATGCCTCGCAGCTCCTCCAGGAAGCTTAAGCTAGCAAGTGGCAAAATTTGGGGGTCCACAGACTCCCCCAGTCAACCTAGTTCTGGCCACAGCTGCCTGGAAACGTGGCTATTGGCTGCTGCAGCCATTGCCTGGGTGTCCTGGGCCCAGTGTGAATGGCTCAGCCAGGAGCTCTCGGCTTGGTCTTCAGTGGGATGGTGTTGGGCTGCCCTCTAGCTCAGCCTGTTTCTGGTGATCACTGGGATGTACAGGGGGACTGGTCCTTGGGCTGCCCCCTTCATAACCAACTCCCCCCTCTGCCCTTACAGGCCTTCCTGAGGCTCACTGTAGGAGAGGAACCTGGCCCCATGGTGAGGAACCCCGGGGGCTACCAGCGCTCCTTCTCTGCCTGCCCAGGGTTGCTACCAACTGGCACCGAGCTCCTGGAGGAGGCTGCTGGTTCCTCCAACGCCCTTTGGTCCCTCCCTGGCCAGTGGGGCTGGGCTCCAGCGCTGCCCCGCACCAGCCTGCAGCGCATCCCCTTCCGGGCAGAGCGCTCAGCCAGTGTGATCGAGGGTGGGCCAGCCTCCTCCCGCTACAAGACCGAGCTTTGCCGCACCTACGAGGAGAGCGGGGCCTGCAAGTACGGGGCCAAGTGCCAGTTTGCCCACGGGGCCGGGGAGCTGCGAGGCCTCAGCCGCCACCCCAAGTACAAGACGGAGCTGTGCCGGACCTTCCACACGGCCGGCTTCTGCCCCTACGGCGCCCGCTGTCACTTCATCCACAACGCGGAGGAGCAGCGCCTGGGGGGCTCCTCCCGCTTCTACGGCAGCACCTCCCTGTCGCCCCCGCCCTCTGCCTCCCACAGCCTCTTGCTGCCTGGCCCTCTGCAGCCCCCTGGGCCCTGCACCACAGGAGAGCCCCCTGCTCTGGCCTTCCTGGCTACCTCTGCTGCCACCCCCTTGGCCCAGGATGCAGCAGGGGGGACTCCGACCACCCCCGAGGCCGTCGCCTTCCCTGGGCAGCTGCTCCTGCAGAAGAGCCTTTCATCCGACTCCCTCTCGGACCAGGAGGACTCGGGAGGCAGCAGTGGGTCTGAGTCACCGTGCCTGGGGCCTGGTGGGCGCCGGCTTCCCATCTTCAGCCGCCTGTCCGTCTCCGACTAGCTAGCGGGGTCCCTGCTCCCTGCCTTTCCCGGGGCTGATGCTTCAGTCGCTGCCTCCGCATCTAAACGCGGGGGCCAGAGATGATCCGGGGAAGTCAGATGTGGGGTTAATAGGCTCCCAGGATTTGTGTGATCCACCCCATAGCAGCAACGCTGTAGCCCCTCCTTTCCCCCTGCAATCGTGTGATCAGCGCCCCTGGGCCGGATGGTCTCCTTCCAGTGTAAATCCGCCCAAGAGCAGTTGGCTCTTGCTAGAGCTCTGCCGGTATTGCAGCAGGGAGAGAACTAGGCCTGGGGCGAGGCTGTGCTTCCCCCGGTGCCTTGCACCATTGTTGACACGAGTGCATCTTGCTGTTGGGTGGGATGGGGGCAGGGCCTTGCACTGGTGTAAACAACCCCGTGAGGAGGGGAAAACCCCTCCCAGGTTTCTGCGGTGAGCACGGGCCGGGCCGTTCGCTGCGGTGGGGGGCAGCTGAGCGCGTGAGGCCTCTGGGACGCTGGCGAGGTGCTGACGACTGTGTCTCTGGCTGGGCCTGGGATCTGGGTCAGAGCTCCTGACTCAGAGGCCAGTTCTGGAAGCCCCAGAAGGAAAGTGTAACAGGAAAGCCGAGTCGCTGTGATTGCAGCAGCGGTGGAGGGGGTGTTTGTCATCTGTGGCTCTGGGTCTAATTCTGCTGCTCTGCATCTCGTGTGGGTGTGGAGCCAGACCATGCTGTAAGTAGGGGAAGTGACAATTGCTGGGCCCTTCTAGAGGGGTGGGGCCTCAGGTGGCAGGGATAGGGCTAGGGGTAGCCAGTCCACCTTCTTGGAGTGTGCCGTGTGGGGCCCGAGCAGTGACTTTTTTAAAGGGCTCCAGCTGCTGCGGTATCAGCCAGGGAGCAGCTGGGAGCCTAGGCCCCTTTTGAATCGCTCTGACTCATGGCTGGGCAGGTAAAGCTCTTGGGGAACCCTTGGTTCTGGGGCTTCGGGCCACTGCAGGGGGGGTGGATGAGAGGTGAAATAGACCAGGGGCGAGAGTACCAGGCCTCCAGTCCCAGAGCAGCCGAGCCTGGGGCAGTGGGGAGCAGTGTGGGGACTTGGCTCCTCGGTCCCTGCGGGAGGAGGGTTAGAAACTGATACCAGTGACCTCTCCCCTGGAGCCCTTGGGAGTGTTGTGAATACCCCACGTGGCCTTGCTGAGTGCCTGGCACCGTGGCTGGGCTCCATCTCCTCTCGGGCTCAAACACCCAAGTGCTATTCCTCTGGCCGCCTTGTGTTGCCTGCCACGACTGCAGCCTGGGCCAGGCTGGCTGTGTGGCTCGCACAGCTGCTCTCCAGCAGGGGGTGCTAGTTTCCAGAAGGGGTAGTGACCCCTCCCCACTTTGGTGCCCAGACAGGTGTAAATGGGATGCAGTCTTGTGAAATACCCATTGGCGGCTCTGTGCTGTGTATTTCCCCCTTGGGCTGACCAGCTAGGAATCACTTGCTGGATTTTGGCTGCCTGCCCTTCTAATCTCCTTAGCAGTCTGGATCCCCGTGGGGTGGAGGAAGAGGCTGCCTCTTAGCAAGGTGCTCGGGTGGAATATGATGCAAATTAACCAGCCCTTTGGGCAGGGGGTGTAGCCTCTGGCCAGCAAGTAGAACCGGTGTCAAGGGTACACAGTGGGTACCCCATGGATTTTTCCAGGTTGCTTTCCCTGTCTGGGCTCAAATGCTCCAGCAAAACCTACCCAATCCTTAGGGAGCGAGTCAAGGTGACCCTGATCCTAGGGGCCGAATCATTTCGGGCCATGTTCTAGAAGAGCCTTGACATTTAAATGTGGGCTCCTGAATATTTTTTTTTCCTTTCCCTCTCCTCCACCTGCTGTTCTCTGCCCCTGCTGGGCTGGGAATTAAGCAGTGTTAGGCTGTGGATTAATTTCAGTCCCTCCCTGCAAGTCGGCTGGAAAGTTGCATTTTCTGCTGGCTGACTGCTCTTGGGTGTCTTTTGCCTGATTTTTAAACCTCTTCAGGTCTTTGCAGCGGAATAGCTTTGCTCCAGAGTTAGCCAGCTCCCTCTCTTAGGGAACTCTGTTTCAGGGCAAAGTTTTCAGGAATTTACATATTGTAATATCCATGGGACTCATCGGGGCTGCTCTGCATGGAAGCCGTTCTGTTCCAGAGCCAATGTGCTTTCTCTGGAACAATTCTTGGGCTTCCAGAGCAGACAACCGTTCTGAACTAAAACCTGCTCCGGACTGGAGCAGGGCTGCAGGGAGCCCTTGCTCAAATTGAGGTGAACAGCCTCCAGCTAAGGTTTTTAATGATTTTTTTTTTTTTTAAAAACTATTTATTGTCTTGAAAAACTCTAGTTCTGATATTTGGAACCAAATCTCTTTAGAGGAGCTTAAACTTATTGTAGTTTGTTTGTTCTGAGTGCCGAACCCTCCAGACCAGTGCTTGCCTGAAGTCTCTGACTGTCAGCATGCTGAAACTAACTTATTGTAAAACCAATTTGTTTATTTATAGTGGTTTCACTCTACTCTTTTGTATGGATCTATGAAATTAATATAATTGTATCGATTTCACTTACCTGACTGGAATAAAACGGTCTTTTTTTTTTTTGCCATTTGGCTCTCTGCTTAATCTTTACAGTGAAGATCAACTTTGTTTTTTAGCGTGGTTGCAATTTGCAGCGGAAGAACAGGGCCAACAGGCATGATTTGCATGTGTGACTGTGAGCTTGCAGAGCTGAGCCTGCGTCCAGCGTGGGGCAGCTCCTTGTTTTGAGGGCAGATGTCATTCAGCAAATCGCTGACCCTTTGGCTCCTCCGACTTCACTGGGACTTGAACACCAGTTGGTTGTTTCATTTGCTGATTGAGCATCTTGGAACGTTGACAGTAAAGAGGTCAGAAATCCCCAGGCTGTGCCTGGCCTGCTGGACTTGGGCTTCTGAAACGTGGTACTGCAACCGGCCCTGCTGCATGACCTGGGGCAAGTCAAGTCATTTCTCTGCCCTGGTTTCCCCATCTGCCACGTGGACATGTTAATGTGCCCTCCTGTGGGAGAAGCTGGGGGGGCTGCTCTAAGAGTGAGGGTGTTATCGTATGTTAAACCCACTTGCCAAAAACAGCTTGTAGGAGGTGAGGTTTCCCCCTGAAACTTTCTGCTTTCTGGGGGCACATGCGCCCCCTCGATAACATACTTCTAGTGTGGGGAAGGTGGAGGCTTTTAAAACAGGGTAATATCTTATTTGTGTGGATCGCCACCCCATGCTCTAGAATTTCTACTAATTTAAAAACAGGTTGGGACCAGTGTTCCCTGTAAGCTGAGCACTTGGTGGGGAGAGGGTCCATCTGGTAGCGAATCAAATGCTGATAGCTGGCAGCCTGTGTTTCTACTGGTGGTGCACATCCATTCATGCCTTAGTGCACAGAACAAAACTTATTCCACCCCGATAGAAATATTGGAGGGAATATTGGCTGGGGCTAAAGCAATCCCGAGTGGCTGTAGCACATGAGTCTGCCATGCAGTGTGTCAGACCTAATGTGCCATGTTTGTCTTGGGTACCCCATTTAGCCTGCCAGGGCTGCTGGTCCTGGTTTCTCTGACAGGGATGCTGTTGATGGCTCTTCTCTAGCCAGGCCCATGGCTAATGCTGTTTCCCCATCCTGCCCTGTTTTGGCCCGGAGTCTTACCCAGCAGCGGCAGCATTCGAATGCAGCTGATCTATGCTGCCAGTCTTGCCCAGTGTCTGCTCTGCCAGGGGATCAGGGAGCATGCCCAGACCAAAGCACCTGCGGTCTAGCCCACCCCTGCCATCTGCCCCTGGCTTTTGGCAGTCGGAGCGGGTTGTATCCCTCACCCTCTTGGCTACTAGCCATTGACAGGGCTATTCTCTAGGACTTAACCTGGAGGGGTTGTTTTAACCTGGTCCTACACTTGACCCTTCACCACATCATGTGGTGGGGAGTTCCACAGGTTAGAAAACTACTTCTGGTTTGTGGTGAAGCTCATGCCTGTTAGATGATCTTTGGCTTCTTGTATTTATTTATTCCCCTCCCTCTCCCCATGCAGCGTTTTTTATAGCCCTCTTTCTTCTTAGTCATCTCTTTTGCAACTGGACAGGCCTTCTCCCTGGAGTCTCCTCTGCCAGCTGTTCCATTCCATGAGTCATCTTCCTGATCTCCAGTGCCGCTGCATCATTTCAGAGATTTCACGGTATTCAAGGTGTGGGTGGACCCTGAACTTACATGGGGGCAGTATTATATTTTCTATCCTCTTCCCAATAGTCCCTAAAAGTGTCAGTGGTTTTCAACTGGTGTGTCCTGAGAACTGCCCAAGTGTGCCCTGAAATTTTGCCAATTTCCCCTCACTACCACTGGGGGAAATTGATGACCCTGGGCTAACTGGGGCCTAAGCAGTAAAGCTGTCTGCTCCTTGCTGTAGCAAGAGCAGGGAGGGAGGGCAACAGGCTTGGAGCTGGGATACAATTTAAAGGCCAGGTCCCAGCTCCAAGGGCCAACATTTCTGAGCGGTTGATTCCCCTGGAAAAGGTGGGTGTGGAGCAGAATTGTGTGACTGAAGTGGGTGGTGTTATGACAAGGTAAGGAGCTGCTGGCCAGCTTGACCCAGCCTGTATCCTGCATGGAAGTTTTCAGAGAACTAATCACCGGGACCTGAGGATCTTTCACTGGCAAGAGCTGCTGGAGATGCTGTCATGGTATAGGTGGGATATATGTATATTTGTCCCATGGCATGTTACTTTTGCATTTCTCAACAGTGACCATCACCTGCTGGGTAGGGACCCAGTTTAAGGAGATCCCTGTGTAATGCCTCATGGTCTGCTTTGGACTTAACTATTTTGAGGAATTTTGGTTCATCTGCAAATGTTGCCACCTTATGGGTGTTTGATCCTTTTTCCAGGTCATTTAAGTGTCGATCAGCTCTTCGGGGGCCCCTATTTACCAAGCTGCACAGGGAAAATGGACCCTTTATTCTACCCTTCACCTGGTTACTGATCTGTGAGAGAACTGGCCCTCTTCTCCCCTGCGGGCATAGTTTTTCCCCTTCCCTGGGGTAAGAGTGTGACCCAGCCATTCTGAACATCCATCTATCCTGACCAGTTGTATCCCTGCAGCATCTTCTCTGTTGGCTCATATGTCAGTCATTGGGTGCTGTGGTCATTTTCCAACCAGGAAAACTGAGGCACAGGGTGACCGAGAGGTTTGCCCCTGGGTAGACTTGCTTTCCAAACACCCTCCTCCCTGTTCCCTTCAGCTGCTCTCCACTTACCCCTGCAGGGCCTGCTTGCATCTGACCAGCCTACAGCTGAAGTAGGACAACAGCTTCCAGGGATGTGTAGCTTGGTCATGGGTGGCCTATGCTGCCCTCTGTCCCTAGAGCAATGTTGCTCCTTGGGCTGGGCAGCTCCCGGGGGGATGGTGCTGAGGGGCTCTCAGGAATGCACTCAGTACCATTCCCACAGCTTGGAGCAACAACAAGCAAGGGTGGGACCTTCAAGCTAAGCCTCCAACCTCCTTGCTCCTCCTATGCGTTTGGGAGCTCTCTAAATGGGGCCTGGAGTTGGCAGGTGGGTGATCACAGTGGAGAAAGGCAAAAGTAATATGTCCGGGGGGGGGGGGGGGGGGAATCCCACCTTTACCACAGCAGCAGGTGCCCTGGCCCCAGCAGGGCTTGTGCCCCCCTCCCCCAGTTGCGCCAGGTGCTGTACACCTTCAGTGACAGCCGGGACAGGGGTGGCACAATTATTTTTAGCTGCAGGTAGCTCCGAGAGGCCACATCCAAAGTGACCCTGCTAGGTCAGCCCCTGAAGCGCTTGCAGTTAAAACAGATAAGAGGGGAAACTGAGGCACATGGTGGTGCATGATGGAATCGTAGTCAGCTGGGAGACCAAGGCAGCCTTTGCTATGTATCAAAGGAGGGGCTTTCCTCAGCTTCATGCTTGTGCTCTGCGTTGGGTAACACTAGGACCTAGCACCTCCTCTCTAGCCCCACAGGGCTGCAGAGGCTGAGCCCATAGCACCACCCAGAAGTCTTGCTTCCCCTCCCAGGGTTCCCTGGAAGCTGAGCACATGAGGGGCTGCCCAGCTCATGTGTTTCTAGGAGAGGTGCACATCTGCTACTCTGTTGGTGCACAGAACAAAATTTATTCCACCCACGGGTGGGGAAAAAACAGAAGGAACCTTATGCCCCTGCTTGCTGCGGGGGAGGTTGCCCTAACAACAGAGCCCAAGGGGGGGGGCAGGGGCAAAGGGGGGGCAGGTCCCCTCCCCTTGTCTGAAAACAGTGGGGTTGTAGGTTGCTCAATTTCCCTCCCTCCCCATTGATGCATTTTTAAAAATATCGTTAAAAGCCAAGCCACTTCTGAAGCTGGTTAAATTCACCAGCTGGGCCCTGGCTGCCCAAAAGGGTCGGGGGGAGGTAATTGCTAGCCTTCAGTGACCCCCATCTTCAGCAGCAGGGATGAGGGGTGGGCATGCTGGGAAGGGGGGATGGGCTTGGGCCCCATATGCCCCTGTGATCTGCCAAATAAAACTGTCGCCTCCTAATGACCTCCCCTCGGTTCCCCCTCCATGCACGCTTCACGGCCCAGCTTTAGAGGGCTTATGGAGCAGCTTCATGGGGAGGGGGTAGGGAAACCCTCTCAGCAGTTTGCATCAGTGCTGGGGCCCTGCTGGAGAAGGGACAGGCTCTGGGGCTGGCCCCCTGCTGTGCAGGTGGATTTTAGTTGCTGGGAGGGATTCTGCTGCTCAGAGTGAGCCAAAGTTGCATGCTGCTGGCATGTACCTCTGGGGCCATTCACACGGTTGATGTTGGTCCCTTGCAAGCCAGGCCCCTTGCCCAAGTGCTGGTGGCAGCTGCCCCCTAAGCTTGCCGTGGGGAGCAGCTGGGGAAATCTGCAGCCGAGGCTGAGCCTGATTCCAATTCACTTCTCAGGCTCGACTCCCCGGGCCGGCCCCTGAGCGCTTATGCCCATGGGAAACTCTCCAGGACTGAGGCTGTCATGGGGTGCTGGGTTTAACCTGGGGGGGGGTGGGCCTGGTGCAGGCCTGGGGTACTAGGCGCTACTGTAATACACCTAATAGCCATGCAATGAGTGGCGCAGTGAGGGCCTGGCCCATGAGTGGGTCTCTTAGGTACTAGTGTCATACATTTAATAGCAATAAACATGTCCCGTGCTGGGCACAAGGGGTGGTGGCTGCATGGATGGGACCCCTAGGTGCTACCGTATTACCCCTATTAGCCAGTGCCTTTTTTTTTTTTTTTTTTTTTTTTTTTTACAGAAAAGGAGCGAGAGAGGCGCCAGTACTCAGCTCACTCCCTGGCTCCACAGCCAATCCCATGGCTGGGGCTGGCGAGGTGCCGGTACTCAGTACCAGCAAGTCCTGGCACCAAAACAGCACTGCCAATAGCAATGCAAATGTCCAGTGACCAGCATAAGAGGGGGCCTGAGACCCTGACAGGGGCTCCTGGGTGCTAATGTCACACACTTAACTGTCAAAATGCGCAGCGCCTGGTGCATGGTGGGTGCCCAGGTTCTACGGGAAGGAGTGTGTTGCAGTAGGCAGTGAGTTGTGTGTGTGTGTGTGTGTGTGTGTGTGCGCGCGTGCGCGCGCTGCAGAAGATCAGGTGTCTTTGTGCATATTCCAGCCACAGAGTAGCCAGCTGTGTGTGTTTTGCAGCGAGCAATCAGCTGTGTGTGTGTTGGGGGGGCATATGCGTGGAGCGTACCTTTGTGTACGTGCATGTCTGGTTTGGACGTGTGCAGGTAACTCCCAGCAGCAGGTCGGGTGAATGGGAGAAGCGGGGGTGGGGGGGAAATCAGCTTTGTGTGGGTGTGTCTGTGGGGGGGCCGGTCTGTGTGCACCAGTGTGGAGGTAGCAGCACCAGACCGGCTGCGTGCATGGAGCATGTTGGGGAGGGGGCGGGCGCAGGCAGGTCCCAGCGGCAGATCATCCCTGTCTCTGTGTGCATGTAGGTGCCAGCAGCAGACTAGCTCTGTGTGTGTGTGTGTGTGTGCACGCATGCACACACAGAGCGCTGGTGGGCCCTGGTGCCAGACCAGCTGGGTGTGTGCGTGCACAGAGGACACAGGTGGGCCCTGGGGGCGGAGCAGGCCTGTGCTGTAGCTCGGCTTCCCCTTCTCCTTGCCATCATCAGGACAGAGGTTGCTCAGGTGTGGGGAGATCTGACGCTCACCCACTGCTCTGCCAACAGCAGGCTGGTCCCCAGGCCCCCCCTTCCCAGCCCCATGGAACCAAACACCCCTCGGGCACACACAGCCCAGGTGTAACCCCGGAGCCAAGGGGCTGATTTCCCCTGAGCTGCAGGTGAGGCAGACTGAGGCCCTTGCCACATGCTCCCCTGACCCCCAACCAAGGGGAAATGTAGTCAGCGGCATAGAGCCCCACCCCAGCCCTCCAGTGACCAAACATGCAGTGCTCCTTTCCTCCAGCAAGGGGCGCCCTTGGCCCACATTGCTGTCAGACAGCTTCTGCACCCTGAGCTTGAGGGTTGCCCTGGCACGAGGCCAGGAGCAAGTTTGCATCAGTCTCAGCTCTGGCTCGGGGCACGTTTCCTGGCTCAGGGCAGCCTGCCGAGCTCAGCTCGGGGGCCTGGCCCGCAGCCCACGGAGGTGAGTCACACCCATGCTGCCTCCTCTCGCCGCCCTTGAGAAAGGCCGATCGCATCTTTCTTGGAAATGAGACATGGAGGTCGCTGGGTTCAGCCTGCGTCGGCCCAGCCCAGCGTTTAGGAGCGCCAGCAGCCCGGGGCGGAGGGGAGCAAGTAGCAGACGTGGGCTGCAGCTCTCCTGGGCCAGAGGGACACCCCAGCAGGGCCTGAGTGTTGCTGTTCCTGAGACCAGGGCTCCGTCCCCCTGGGTGCTGCCCAGAACCTGACGGGGATCAGGGCTCTGTTCCTCCAGGCACTGTCCAGACCCCGACGCAGATCAGGTCTCCGTTCCCCTGGGAGCTGCCCAGACCCCAACAAGGCTCAGGGCTCCATTCCCACAGGCGCTGCTGAGACCCTGACAGAGATCAGGGCTCCACGGTGGATGCTGCTGTGACACTCCCACCTCCCAGAATTTGGGGTTCTGGGTCTGGCCTTCTCCTTGCCATGAGTACAGCAGGAGTTCCTCAGTGGGGGGCAGACCTAAGGCTCTCTGTTCCCCCCCGGCTCTGCAGGCAGGACCCCTCCCCAGCCCCATGCCCTCTACACCTCCTGGCTTTGAATTTCTCTCTCCACCAGCCCAAAGCTGGAAGCAGGGCGGGGCTGGGCATACACACACGGGGGAGTGGGGAAGCCCATTTACAAACCAGGTCATGCTGAGCTGGGCAAGGGCGAAGCTGTGCCAGATACTAGCAGGGCACGGGGTGGAGAGAGCTTGCAGGCCGCACAGGAAACAGCAAACTAAGCAATACTTGAGCTAGGATGGAACCTGGCCCCATGGCCCCAGTGAGGGCCTATGACTCAGGGGAGCTGATTTCTGGGCCCGCCACTGCCTCCCTGTGCGGCTTTGGCCAAGTCACTTTCCCTCTCTGGGACTCGGTTTCCCCTCCCCTGTTCTCTGCTCAGTCATTGTCTTTGGTACACTACCTAGGGCAGGGAAGGTTGTGGCTTTGTGAGGCTCCACTCTGGGGCTTTCTCTTTAGCACCCTCTGTATCCCCCTGCCCCTGTGGAGTGAGACAGTCCCCGAGCTGCAGAGTTCACTGCAAGGCAGCCGGGGGTGAGTATTGGATGCGCTTCCAACCCCAGGGACTGGCACCGTCTCCCTGCAGAGTTTGACAGCCCTGTCTGCACCGCGTTGCGAAGAAACTGCATCTGTGCTCAGGGCTTCCACCCTGGCTGCACCCTACAGGCAGATCCCTGCAGCGGAGTCCCTGCCCTAGATCTCAGCCCCTCTGTACGACCCCCCACCCGACTGTTGGCAGCCAGTTTGGGTCTGGGTGCAGGTGGCAGCTGAGTTTTTGGTGAGCCTCCTTTGCCGGCCCTGCCGGCTGACTCATTCCTGCCCCACCCGCTAGCAGGAGATTCAGTTCTTATTTGACTCATGCGCTGGTGCCCTGCCGTGAATCAAGGCTCATGCTTCAGGGTTTCATCCCCACCCCCACCCCTGCTTTGGGCCCTGTAACTAAATAATGTCGGGCCCCCAGCGATCGAATGATTCTGTACCACGGGCAGAGAGCAGGAGAGAGCTGCCGATGCCCCAGGCCTCTGCAATGGCAGAGAATTGCACAAGCCCAGGAGATCCCCGAGGGGTAGCCAGCTGCACCCCTGCAGAGGGAGACACAACCCTCCGTTCCCCAAGGCCAATTGGACCTGGCGTGAAAATACCTTTCTGACATCCCTGGCATCCTTTGGGTGTTGAGCACGTGAGCCAGACCCGTCCCCAGCTAAGGATACATAAAAGACGATTCTCTATACCCTTGCAGCCCACCTTACCCCGTCTCCCACAGCACTCAGTGCCTGACGTTTTACAGCAGGGATCAGTTACCTTTCCAAGGGGCGGTGCTGAAATTTGACCTCAGTACAGGCCGAGTGCTGGGGATACCTTTTAAAGTCACTAAGGCTGTGTCTACACTAGCTCCCAGCTTCGAAGGGAGCGTGGTAAGTAGGGAGTCGGGAGCTTATTTATGAAGTGCTGCGCTGCATATGCAGCATTTTGTTAAGCTAATTCTCCCCCACGGCAACTTCGAAGTGTTCAACTTCTAAGTGCCGGCTGGCGCGTAGCTGCGGCTCACCCACTGGTACTTCGAAGTAGCCGTAGGGGAGAATTAGCTTAATAAGATGCTGCATATGCTCTGCACTTCATTCATAACCTCCCGACACCTTACTTACCATCCTCCCTTTGATGTTGGGAGCTAGTGTAGACACAGGCTAATCGGCCTACTTACGACAGCTTCATTAATAAATAAATGCAGCTGCAGAGCTGGACCGGTTCGGTGGTGGTGGTGTGGGGGCACTAGCTGTTCTTTTGTTAATCCACAGGCACTGAGCAAGTTCCGGCTGCACGGGGGAGGAAGGGCTGAGCTCCTGTCTCACATGCGGGTTGCTGACCACTGCTTTAGCGGAAGGGGGAAAAATCCTTCCTGACCCGTGTGGGTGACTGGTTGAAGCCCTGAAGCATGAGACTGGATTCTAGTCGTTCACTTTCAGGTAGAGTCAAATAAATCAGAAGAAATCACTTCTTATAAAACCCCTGCTCTTGTTCCCGGCAGCAAGAAAGTGGGGCGAGAGGAAAGGGGTTTTTAAAACTTTGCCCCTCTTTAGAAAGGTTTGAATGAGTCACACCTCAGTGTGTCAGTCTGCAAGGCACCGGAAAGGTGATTGCAACCTAGGTGATTGCAACCTGTCTAGACATACCTGAACAAGCCTTGCACTGACATCCACGCAGTGTGCAGCGGCAGTCAGTAAAGCAAATAGGATGTTAGGAATAATTAACAAAGGGATAGTAAATAAGACGAAGAATATCCTACTTCCCCCATATAAAACTACGGTACGCCCACATCTTGAGTACTGTGTGCAGATGTGGTCTCCTCACCTCAAAAAAGATATATGGGCATTAGAAAAGGTTCAGAAAAGGGCGACTAAAATGATTAAGGGTTTGGAATGGGTCCCGTATGAGGAGAGGGTAGAGAGACTGGGACTTTTCAGTCTAGAAAAGAGGAGATTGAGGGGCGATATGATAGAGGTATATAAAATCATGAATAGTATGGAGAAAGTGAATATTGAAAAGTTATTTACTTGTTCCCATAATATACGAACTAGAGGACACCAAATGAGCTTAATGGGTAGCAGGTTCAAAACTAATAAAAGAAAGTTTTTCTTCACACAGCGCACAGTCAACCTGTGGAACTCCTCGTCAGAGGACACTGTGAAGGCCAGCACTCTAACAGAGTTTTAAAAAGAGCTCGATAAATGTTTGGAGGTTAGGTCCACAGATGGCTATGAGCAAGGGGTAAGGTATGGTGCCTAGCCTTTTGTTGAAGGCGGGAGATGGATGGCAGGAGACAAATCGCTTGATCATTGTCTTCGGTTCACCTCCTCTGGGGCACCTGGCATTGGCTACTGTCAGCAGACAGTATACTGGGCTAGATGGACCTTTGGGCTGACCCAGTATGGCCGTTCTTCTGTAGCCTGCTTGAGTGGCAGTCAGGACTCCTGGATACTATCCCCAGCAGTAGGAGGGAGTTGGGTCTAGTGGTTAGAGTCGGGGGGAAGCGGGGGGGGTCAGCAACATGAGCTGATTTTCATTGGCATGGGAGACGGGCACTCAGCTCCGCCCGTCCTCCCCCCATGCAGCCAGGAGCATGCTCAACTCCAGGCTGCTCGGGGGTTAGAAGACCAGGTAATGCTCCCAACCACCACCAAAACAATACAGCTCTGCATCTTCATTTGTGTGTTAATGAAGCTGTTGGAAGTAGGACTATTACTGACTTTAAAAAGTATCACCGGGACTGTCCATAGACATCAAATTTCGGCTTGCCTCCTGGGATAGATTGCTGACCCTTTGGTTAGAGGAAGAACAGGCTGAGAGCCAGGCTACCCAATTTCTATACCCAGTGGGAGGAGGGAGTGAAGTCTAGTGGTTAGAACTGTGGGGGCTGGAAGCCAAGATGACTGGGTTCTCTCTCTCCAGTGGTAGGAGGGAGTGAGGGCAAGTGATTAGAGTGGAAACAGCATTGGGGGCTGGGGACCAGGAGCCAGGACACCTGGGTTCTATTCGCAATGGCAGGAAGAAGCAATTGTTAGAAGGTCTAATGGCCAGAGCAGTGGGGCAGCTGGGAGTCAGGACTTCCCAGTTCTAGCCCCAGCTCTGGGAGGGGAGTAGGGCCTAGTGGTTAGAACATCCCTTGTGCATGACCACCCCGACCCCTTACCCGGCTGCAGCTGCTCACGTACCCAGGCTGTGGGGTAGCTAGGGCTAGGCTGTGCCCACCCCTTCCCCTGGCCGCATGTTACCCTGGCTTCACTGCTCTTGTTACCAGATCAGAGCTGGAGCTGCCCCCCCCCACCCCCCCAGAGGAGAAAAACCCTTTGCCACTCCCTGAGCTGCTGTCCCGTCCCAGCTTCCAGGAGCTCTGCTGGCCCCCAGTGATGGGGGGCGGGGGGCGGCCTATCTGTGTGGGGCAATAGGGTCTCCCCATGGCACCTTCCCAGTGCCCAGCTTTAGGCCTGGTTCTGAGCAGATGCCCCCTGTGCACCTGGGGCTGTTTGCTGGTAACCTGGTGGTTTGGCGTGAGGCTTTACGGAGGGTGGTTGAGATGGAGATCAGGTGTCACTGGGCAACGGGCTCCAGTAACCAGGCAACAGGCGCCTGTAGCCCAGGAGACTGGCAGAGGTGGCCCTCTCCAGCTGCCTTGGCTTGGGGCCTCGTTCAGCTCCTTCCCCGCCTCGGCCTCCTGGCCTGACAGCGTCCTCCTGGGCTGGGCCCTCCCTCCCTGCGAGTGCAAGAGGCAGCTCGGAAAGGGTTGTGGGGAGCGGATCTCTCCTGGGTTCTCCCCCCGGCTCTGGGGGGGCGGAGTGAGGGCTAGCGGTTAGAACAGCAGGCCGGGCACCAGGACTCTTGGGTTCTCTCTCCAGCTCTGGGAGGGGAGGGGCTAGAGCAGCAGGCTGGGCTCCAGACCTCCTGGGCTCCAGACCCCAGAGGCGTGTGGGGCTGGGAGCCAACCTCCCTGTGCCTTAGTCTCCACCTCCTGTGAAATGGCCCATTCCCAAGCTACAGCCTGTTCCGCAGAGGGCTGGTGGGCAGGGCTGGGACACTCTGCTAGCTCAGGCCCATGTGGGGAAGCGGAGAGCACCCAGGGTCAGCAGCTCGGGATGGCACTTCTGTTGCGTCAGCTACCCAGCTGTTTGCCTGCCCAAGGGAGCTCTGCTCTGCGCCACTCCAGCTGCCCTTGACTCCCGGCCGCATTCCACAGGCGTGTGTCTGTGACGCAGGAGCTGCGAGGCTGCAGCCTGGCCAGGGGCTTGGTGCCAGCAAGCAGCATGGGCAGCCAGTTGCTTGTGGACAGCAGCCCCCCAGCTCCCTCTGGCCTCTCCTTAGCCTAACTTCCTTCCCTCCCCTCTTCCCCCGCCTGCCTCTGCCCGGGGTGGCTGTGCCTTCTGAGTCACTCCAGACCACCCACTGCCCTGGGAGAGCTGTTTGCAGAGGTCTCAGGCTGGGCCCATGGTTCTCTTTGAGCAGAATCCTGGATTTGCCTTCACTTCCTGGCCTAACCTCATCGGCTGCACTGGGGAGCAGCTAGGAACCCACTGCTGCGTTCTACTCCAGAGCTGGCTGCATCTCAGCTCTGAGGTTGTTCCTTGGGCTGTGCCAGCCACCTGGCTTTTTAATATGCCTCCATGCCAGAGGGTGCCACAATCCACAGGTTTAGCTGGGTATAGCGCATGTACCAGGGTTCCCCCTGAGCTGAGCGCTTGGGTGGCCGCCCAGCAGAAATGCAGGTGCCACCCAGCTGATTGGCAGAGTGCCCACAGCCACTGTCCTGTGTTGCTATGGTGGTGCCCCCTGCATGGTGTACAGAACAAAATTTATTCCACCCCAGTGGGAAAAAAAATTAGTGCAAAATGCTGGCTGTAGTCACAACATCTTCTATGCCTCAGCGCCTTCCATAACACAAGGGCATGGGCCGATCATGAGCAGTACAGTGCCCAACTCCCTGCTGGTGGAACTCGGCCTCAGGGGCTCTACCTGGGTTGGAATCAGCAGAGCATTTGACCCAGGCTTTAAAAAGAACCAGGGCGGGATTTAGCTGGTGGGCCTCCCTGCCACATGACACTCAGCGAGGCTCAGCCTTTACCGGCGCCTACCTGGCAAAGGAGCCAGCCCACAGGTACTTTCAACCCGGTGAACCTCAACACTGCACTCCAGCCCCGGCGCGGCCCTTCAGAACGCAGGGTAACGTACAGCTGAGCCCCACGCAACTGGTTGGACTTTGACACAGTGGTAACGTTCCCTTTGTTGCTGCGGCTTTTACTGTGCTCAGACCCCTTGTTGCACCAGCTGCCGCCCTGGTGTGGGGCCTACACCAGTGAGGAAGCAGCAGGGAAACCGAGGCAGGAAAGCCATGACTTGCTGGGGGGGGGTCAGCCAGCAGCAAGCACCCAGGAGGCCTGACTTACTGGCTGCGCTTCTGGTGTGAGGCCGTGCTGGCTCTGCAGCTGGGCCCAGGAAGGCACCCCACTGGTTAGGAGCTGGGGAGCACCCCCGCCTGTCCACCCACCACCGGCCGCTCCCATGGCATCAGTTCCTCAAATTGCCTTTTAAGGCTGGCTGACCCAAGCTGCGTGGGAAGCAGGGCAGAAGGCCGGGAGTGTGTGTCGATCCTACTCAGTGAGCCCAGCAGGCCAAGCCTCACATCCCCGGGGATGTAGGACCACAGTGCATTGTGACCCCCCCACTCCCCCCCCCAAGGCACGAGAGCAGCACTGGGTCCCCAGCAGCCAGGGGGTGAAGCAGCCCAGTAGGATGTGTGGGGAGGGGGATATATCCCTTTGCGTTAGCCACACAGCCCACACAGAGCCCCACCTTCCCCCATGTGGCTGCACAGCCCCCACCCCTCCAGCTTCACCCTGCGTAAATGTGGCACAGTCCCCCACCCCAGTGACTGCCCGGCCCCCTCCACAGCCACCCCCAGCCGGCAGCTGCATGGTGACACCTCTCCCCCACAGTCTCGTGAGTTTCCTACCTGGGACGTCATGCTCTGCTCTGCTGCAGAAAAATAAAACCACTGGTCAGAGCCAAATATAGCCAGAGCAAGGTGCTGGGCCGGCCGGTGGGGGTGGGGGCAGATGCTTGTCCCTGCACAGAGAGGATTTCTCTAGGGGTTGTGACACCCACAGCCCACCTTCCGCCGGGGTGGGGGTACAGCAGCCTTTCGGGTGCTAGCCAATGCCAGCCGGGGTGTTCTAGAGTGCCAGACCAGAGGCGCCCACGGTGACCAGCCCATCCCGTTCCCCAGAGAACCCGGCCAGAGACCTGCCCCCGGGTAACACAGAGAAGCTCTGCTAGGGGAAAAACCCATCTGTGCTGCTTTAATAATCACCAGGGCTGGAGACGTGGCCCTCAGTCATTTGTTCCAGTGGGTAATTCCGCACCCCCGTTAACAGCCGACACAGGCTCTCAACTCTGATTGTCCAGGGTCAGCTGCCAGCTTGTGTTAGACTCGGTCTGCTCTGGGCAGGAGCTCCTGGGTGCTGGGGCCAAGCGGGCGGCTGGGCGGGGGGGCTACAAGGCGGAGTTCCCTGTAAGCTGAGTGCCAGCAGAGAGTTGGGTGCTGCCCAGCATGCATTTCTATGGGGTGGTTCCCTGCTGCACACGCCTGGGGGCACAGCACAAAATTTATTCTTCCCCAGATGGACAGAAATCGAGGGAACGCTGCTTGCAAGGGATGAATGCTCCTGAGTTCTCTCCCCAGCTCTGGACAGCGAGCGGCGACTGGACTGAGGGAGGTGGTCTGAAGCCAGCTGAGGGGGTGATGAGGATGGGGGGGGCACACGGGAGGGAGGAAATCCCATCTTGTATCCAGCCTCTCGGAGCAGTGCCAGACCGGACTCGCTGCCCGTCCTCTGGCCCAGGTTCAGCTCCCGGTTGGGCTGCTCCGTGCCTCAGTTTCCCCACCTGGCCAATGGGGCTGGTGGCCCTTGCATGTCCCACAAGGCTGGTGGGAGGAGAAATCCCTTCCAGGGTAGGAGGCGTCCGGACAGTATGGCTGTGGGGATGCCGTGGGGTATTGCTCTGTACGTGGCAGGGGGACACAGCACCCAGCTGGACTCATCTCCCCTACTGGGCCCCAGCCAGATTTAAACCAGCAACGTAGAGGAGGGGGCTGGCGCTGAGCGGTTCCCAGGGCTGGAGAGGCCAAGGCAGCATAAGACTGAGGTTCTCAGCCCTCTGCCGTGCTGGGCAGTAGGACCCCTGCCGTCGAGCCCTGAGCCAGCGGGGGTCCCTTCCTGCCCCACAGGTCTCTACATTGTTCCCAGCCTCGCATCACCTCCCCGAGCCAGGCCCGGACTGGTGCTGGTTTCCTACTGCATCCCGGCCTCTAGCAAGGACCCCCACCCCCCAGTGCCGTGGGGCTGGCGTGGAAGTCTCCTTCTCTTGCCCAGGCTGCTCAGATTACACCCCCCCGCCCCCCCCCCCGCCCCCAAGCTCAGCTCCGCGGAGACCAGCGGAAGCTCCCCCGCCAGCGGCCCTAGCCCCGGCCCCCGGGTTGCACGGCTGCAGGAACTGAGAGCGCTGAGCTGCTGCCGAGCGAGCGCAGGGGGCCACTTCCCCTTTCCATTGCACAAGGGAAGCTGGGGAGGCTGCCTGGGGGGGCAGCAGATGTCTGCTCTGGGCACTCGCACAGGGTCACGTCACTTTCTCCAGCCTGGAAAGAGTCATCAGGTGATAAACATGAGGCCCTCGGCCGCCTGGGTTCCATTGCTGATGCTGGGAAGGGAGCAGGGGCTAGTGGTTAGAGCGGAGAGGGGCAGGGAACCACGACTTGGTGTGTTCTGCCCCTCGCTCTGGGTAGGTGGGGAAACAGGACTCCTCAGTTCTGTTCCTGGCTCTGGGAGGACCATGGCGATTAGTGGTTTGAGTGGGCCACTGTGAGCCAGGACTCCTGGGCTGTGTCCCTAGTCCTGGGAGGTGTGTGAAGGCAAGGGGGGCGGGGGAGAAGTGGGAGCCAGGACTCCTGGGTTCTGTTCCCAGCTTCAGGAGGGGAGCCAGGGCTAGTGGTTAGAACATGGGAGGCTGGGAGCCCAGGACCTCTAGGTTCTGTCCTGTGAGCTGGAAGACAAGTGGGAATTAGTGATTAGCACATGGGTTGGAGCCAAAAATCCTGGGTTCTGTTCCCAGGTCTGGGTGGGGAGTGTGGGAACATGGTGGGGCAGTGGGGGGTGCTGGGAGCCAGGGTTCCTGGGTTCTGTTACCATCACAGTCCTGCTCCCTCCTTGCCCTGAGAGAAGATCCCTGGTGCCCAACTCCCTGATCTAACCCCCAGGCTACAATCCCTTCCCAGATCCGGGCAAAGAACCCAGGAATCCTGGCTCCCAGTCCCCCCTCCCCCCCATGTTCTAACCACTAGACCCCACTACCTCCAACCCCAGGGAAAAGGACCCAGAAGTCCCAGCAGCACCCGATAGCTTCCTTGAACATTAAACACAAAATATGGCTGATGCCCCAAGTCACCGGAAAGGGTCCAGATTACAAGTCAATTGATAAAAGGGATTGTCCCTTCTCATCCGTGTTCCCCAAGGCCAGTCAGCTCTGGTGAGTTTCAAATGGGCTTATTTCGTCTGACTCAGCTCAACCTTCGCCGTAGCCACGGGTGAGCTCTGTATCTCCCACTGCAGCAATAAAAGGCAACCCCTGGCCTCAGCGAGGCAGGGAAAGGAAATAAACATGAGTCAGGAATGCTGGGGTGAGTGGGTACCTGGGTGCTCAGGGGCTGCCCTGTTCTGCAGAACCCTCCCTTGCAAATCACCGGTGAGCAGAGGGGGAGGTGTAGCCGAGGTCTCTCCTCTGCCAGCAAAAATGGGTGCAAAGTTCCACCCCCCTGCCCCCAGATGGAGCAGAGGCTTCCTGGCTGGGAATGAGGCACAACGCAGCCCCTGCCGAACAGCCACCAGCCCCTGCCCTGCCCTTGTTCCATGGCCGGAGCAGCAACGCCAGGTCCTGCTAGTGGTAACTATTAAAAAATGGATAATCTCCCTCTGAACCTGGTGCAAAAGGCCCAGGGGAAGGTCTGGCCCATGGTGGGCAAAGTCCAGCCTGTGGGCCAGCCCCCACCCCCAAGACCTTTAATCCAATCCACGGCTGCCCCTGCAGCAGGGGGTAGCTCAGTGGTTTCAGCAGTGGCCTGCTAAACCCTTGGAGTTCAATCCTTGAGGGGGCCATTGAGGGATGGGGGCAAATAGATTGTCAGGGATGGTGCTTGGAGACTGGACCTGCTGACCTCTCAAGGTCTCTGTCAACTCTGTGAGATGTATGTGCAGGGAGGGAGGGGTTTGCACACTGCTCCTGCCCCAGCAGAATCTCTCAACTCCCACTGGCGGCTTCTTTTTAAAAAAGTGACTTTCCAGCTTGGAAAAGAGAAGCTAAGGGGAGCAGGGTAGAAAATAAACCACAAGGAGTGTGGGAAAAGGCAATAAGGAAGAGTTCAAGGGGAAGCCATCTTAGTCTGTAGCCACACAAACAAGAAGTCTTGCGGCACCTTAGAGACTAACAGATAATTTGGAACATAAGTTTTCATGGGCAAAGGCTTTATTTAGACCTGCCTCAGGAATCTCAGAAGAGTAGGACCGGAAGGGACCTCGAGAGGCCATCGAGTCCAGCCCCCTGCCCTCATGGCAGGACGAAGCACTTTCTAGACCATCCCTGAAAGCCATCTATCTAACCGCTTCTTAAATAGCTCCAGTGATGGAGATTCTACCACCTCCCTTGGCAATTCGTTCCAGTGTTTGATCACCCTGACAGTTAGGAACTTTTTCCTAATGTCCAACCTGAACCTCCCCTGCTGCAATTTAAGTCCATTGCTTCTTGTTCTATCCTCAGAGGCCAAAAACAACAAGTTCCCTCCCTCTGCCTTATGACACCCTTTTAGATACCTGAAAACTGCTATCATGTCCCCCCTCAATCTTCTCTTTTCCAGACTAAACAAGCCCAATTCTTTCAGCCTTTCTTCATAGGTCGTGTTCTTTAGACCTTTGATCATTCTCGTTGCTTTCCTCTGGACCCTCTTCAATTTCTCCACATCCTTCCTGAACTGCAGTGCCCAGAACTGGACACAATACTCCAGCTGAGGCCTAACCAGAGCAGAGTAGAGCAGGAGAATGACTTCTCGTGTCTTGTTCACAACACACCTGTTAATGCATCCTAGAATCATGTTTGCTTTTTTTTGCAACAGCATCACACTGTTGACTCCTATTTAGCTTGTGGTCCACTATAACCCCTAGATCCCTTTCTGCTGTACTCATTCCTAGGCAGTCCTTTCCCATTCTGTATATGTGACACTGATTGTTCCTCCCTAAGTGGAGCACTTTGCATTTGTCCTTATTAAACTTCATCCTGTTTACCTCAGCCCATTTCTCCAGTTTATCCAGATCCTTTTGAATTATGACCCTATCCTCCAAAGAAGTTGCAACCCCTGCCAGGTTGGTATCAAATGCAAACTTAATAAGTGTACTTTCTATGTCAATATCTAAATTGTTAATGAAGGTATTGAACAGAAGCGGCTCTAAAACAGACCCCTGCAGAACCCCACTAGTTATACTTTTCCAGCAGGATTGAAAACCATTAAGAACTACTCTCTGGGTACGGTTATCCAGCCAGTTGTTCACCCACCTTATAGTAGCCCCATCTAAGTTGTATTTGCGTAGTTTATTGATAAGTATATTATGTGAGACCGTGTCAAATGCTTTACTGAAGTCTAGGTATACCACATCCACCGCTTCTCCCTTATCCACAAGGCTCATTATTCTATCAAAGAAAGCTATTAGATTGGTTTGACATGATCTGTTTTTAACAAAACCATGCTGGCTGTTCCCTATCACCTTACCACCTTCCAAATGCTTGCAGATGATTTCTTTAATGACCTGCTCCATTATCTTTCCTGGCACAGAAGTTAAGCTGACTGGCCTGTAGTTTCCTGGGTTATTTTTGTTCCCTTTTTTATAAATGGGTACTATATTTGCCCTTTTCCAGTCTTCTGGAATCTCTCCCATCTCCCACAATTTTCCAAAAATGATTGCTAAAGGCTCAGATACCTCTTCTATCAGCTCCTTGAGGATTCTAGGATGCATTTCATCAGGCCCTGGTGAATCTCCCCCATGTTGCATCTGATGAAGTGGGTCTTTGCCCCCAAAAGCTCATACTCCAAAAAATCAGTGTAAGGCGCCAGGGGTGAGGAGAGGCAGAGCGAGGGCAGGGCATCTATCCAGGAAAACAAAAGCTGGTGCCTGGGTGATCCCTCGAGGTCTGCTGTGCTGCTCCTGAGACACAATGCTGGAAGTCGGGGAAGGAGACCTCACCCTCGACTCCCCACTTCCCTTTGGGACAAGCCGAGAAGATGTGCATCGCCAGCATCCCCCCCTCATCCTAGTCAGCGGAGGGGCCAGGACGCCAGGAAGCAGAAAAGCCTCAGACATCAACACTGTCTGCTCCATCTGCCTTAGAATCCCTAGAAGGGACCTCGAGAGGTCAGAGGCCAGTCTCCTGCCCTCACGGCAGGGCCAAGCACCATCCAGACCTGATAGACGTGTCTAACCTGCTCTTAAACATCTCCAGTGCCAGAGCTCTCCCAGCCTCCCCAGGCCATTTAGTCCTGTGTTTAGCCACCCTGACAGTGAGGAAGTTTTTTTCCTGATGTCCAACCTAAACTACCTTCACTGCAGTTGAAGCCCATTGCTTCTGGCTCTGCCCTCAGAGGATAATGAGAATAATTGTTCTCCCTCCTCCTTTGACTCCACTGGCTCTAAGGACTGCTGAGACCCCACCCACCCCCAGATTCTGTTTAGAAGCAAGCCAGCCCCATCTGGTTTATCTAACCATCCAGAGATTCCTCGGTGGGGCCCCACCAGCCAGACAAGGGCAGCCCACTGACAGCACAATAGAGATGCAGAAGCTGGCAGGTCCTGTCTTCTGCTGTTCCAGCCTCCTCCCTGTGATCTTGGGGGCCCCACAGGTTTACCAGAGACCCCTCAAGTCAGCAGTGCATGGGCAGGAACCCACACTTGGCCACCCAGAGCAACCACCACCTTGTCTTCTGCCCCAGCTAGGGCTCCAGGGTTATTTTGAACCCTCTAGCAGAGGGTCACAACCTGCCTCCCATCAGGGGGTCTTGCAGCCTATGGAATCCTCCAAACCACAGAAGCCACCTTTCTGTATGGGGAGGGCTCAGCCGCTTGCCTCTCACTGAAGAGGAAGGGACCAGGGGGACTGGAAAAAGACGACTTCAGCCGCACACAGAGGGAAAGTGGAACTCAGGCCCTCAGGATCAGCCAATTCTCACACTGCACTGGAGCTGGGAAAGCTCCCTAGTTACCCATTAATAGCACTCAGCAATATCTCCTCCTGCAGGCATACGGCCAAGCCCCCAGCTCGTGGGTGAGACCGCTGAGCCCGACTACAGCGGACCCCCAGGAAGACCAATCTCCCAAAGAACAAGCCAAAACCCCAGCCAGCCCCCTGAGTCTGCACCAAACCCAGCCCGACCCCTGCCCATCCCTACCAAGAACCCAACCGCCACCATCTGCCTGGAGGCAGAGCCCACTGAGCCAGAACCCCACAATCAGTAGGAGAACCCAGCCCCCAAAATGCCAGGAGTGGGACCAAGGAGATGTCCCTAGCCAGGCTGCAGGGGGGATTCACACCCCAAGCCACACCATTGGGGCAGCCCCCAGCCCCAGGGGAGCTTGATTGCTGCTAGGGGCTCTCTGCTTCCTTTACACCTCTGTTTCCTCCCATTCTGGGTGGGTATCATGCTCTGCCTTGTGGGGAGGCAGAAAGGACAGCTGTGTTCCCAGGGGACCTTAACTCTCCCCCAGGCCACCATGGGGTGTCAAGCACCCCCTTGGGCAAGCAGAGATAAACTGACTGGGGGGAATGGGCCTTGCCCTGGGTGGATTCTGCTGCAGGCTCAGGCCCCCCCCAGTGCACCCCACAGCTCTGCCTCAGCAGGCACACCTGGTTTCCCAAGCTGGCTTGTTTACCAAAGGCAGCCGGCTGAGTGACTCAATGGGCTGGTGCCTCTAGACTGGGAGGGGACCAGGGCCTTGCTCAAAGAGCCTTGATGTGCCCTTGTTGGGGACTGGCCACACCCCACTAACGTCAGCCATGACTAAAGGCACCTGTCTGGGCTCAGCAAAGAGGGTGTGTGGCAGAAAACAGCTGGGTACGTGCCACAGCTCACATCTGCCACCCCAGTAAGCCTGAGGCAAAGCTGAACTGATCCAGCTCTGCTGAGGAGACTGCAGACATACATACCTGTGCTAGCTTTAACCTAGTCTGCCTGGAAGCAATCCATAGCTGGAGGCCAAGCCCACTGAGCCCCCCAGGTCACCCCTCAGCTTCTGCTGCTCCAGGAGCTGAGGGAGCTAGATTAAAGCCAGCTAGGGCAGGTCAGACCCTGACTGCAGTCCAGGTGGACTGGAAGGGAGAGAGGTCCTGCCCCAATCCCAGTCTGGTGGGTCTGTTCAAATCCCACCACTGCCACCTGTAAGCTAGCAATAGTGCTTTCCTTGACCCTCACATGCCCTTGGCAAGGTCATTCCCTTGAGGATGTTTACCAGGCTGGAGCAGAACCATGCATCTATAGGGCTGGGTAACTTACCTGCCCTGGCTGCTTCAGAGAAGGCTGGTTATGAACTCACCTGCATGGATAGAAAAATCTGAAATATCTTTGGAAGGGAAATAGTGCTGTTAAGCCTCACCCCAGCAGCCTAAAGGTAGGTGGGTGCCTAACACCCCTGGGAGTTGGCACATAACTCCCACTGGTTACACCCCAACCCCACACCCTCCTTTTCCTGAATCACGCTTCAGTTCCTTCTCTCCACCTGGGAAGTTCAGCCAGGAAGTTTGGGACAGACCCTCTGCCATTCAGCCTTTGGGCAGCCCCAAAAAGCTGAAATCCCATTGAGCCCATAGACACTATGCTCCCACCCCAAATTTTGATGGGAACCTCCCACTTGGGGGGGGGGTGAAATGCAGAGTGGGAAAGGACAGGAAGCCCCCTGCAATGTAAATTTCAGCCTCCGAGAGTTTCTTTAATCTCCTCAGATGTGCCCTCTGCTCCCTACCATCTTCACATTAAATCATGTTCTTTGCAAAGAGGCTAGATCCTGGCTCAATCATCCCAAAAACCACTACACATCATCCAAGCTCATAGCTTTCTTGGTTTTATTTCCACTTTTTTTAAATCCTCAAGATTCAGCAATAAAGACACCACAATGATGATTTTAAAAAAGCATTTGTCATTTATAAACCTATCCCTTCGTGGTTACATCGGGCTGGGTTTCTTTTTAATAACATGTAAAATATATATATTATTTCAGCACATTACAAAAAAGATAAATACCATATAAAATTCTATAGAATAAATAAGATTGTATAAATAAATTTTTGGTTTCTGTTCTCAACACCCAAGTAAACAACTGGTTTGGTTTTGCTTCCCACAGCGATAGGGTTAAAAGCAGGGAATGGTTAGCAGGCAAGCGCAACCACCTCTGAGTGGCCAAGGGAAGGGGAAAGGACGTCTCTCAGGTTACTGCCAAAAGGTATGTGCCAAAAGCCAGCTGCAAAAGCGCCAGCTTCTGGAGTCATTGACTAGAGCCCCAGCTTGTTCTTAGCATGGGGGTGCCAGCTAATGGGAAACCTGAATGCAGCAAACCCAAAAGGATTTACAGCAAAAACAAGCTTGTGAGCCCCCTCAGAGGCCAACCAATTTATTAGGCCATGAGCTTTACTCAACATCTCATGACCTAATGAGCTGGTTGGGCTTTAAGAGGCTCACAGGCTTGTTTGAGAAACCAGACTAACACAGCAACCCCTCCGAGACTTCTTACCAAACGGATCAGTCTTCGTTTAAAAGCCTTTTCAAGCAAAGCTCAAGATATGGAGCCATGCGATGGGCCACACAAGGTTGGCAACGCTAGCCAGCGGAAGGGAGATGGTAGGCCAGGTGTGTGCCTCCCCCTCCTCCATCTACGGGGAAGGCAGGCCAGAACAGGATGGCTTTAGAGACACCCCCCCCAGCCAGCCTTGCAGACATGGAGTTGTGACCACCACAAGGGGCTGAATGGAACAAAGACCTCCCCACCAGACACCCCCCCAGCTCCTTGGGATCTGGGAGAACCACACCTCTTACAAGCTGCCAGATCTTCATGCTGCCTTCCTGCTCCACCCCCCCCTCCCCGAGATAGGGATCTCCTTTAAGGCAGCTAACTTCTCCCTGCACTAGGAAGTTCCTCCCCCTTCCTCTTACAGCTGGGCAAGTGGAATTGTTATCCACCCCTGTAATGCTACAGCAACAGCCTTAAATACTGCAGTAACACAACCACCCACTCCCTCCCATTGTAAAGCCAGAGCCCTTTTATACCAACCACGTCCAGGCATTTCTGACCTGTGGTCCACAGCCCCTGCAAAGTCTGCCAACTGGGTCAAAAGATTTCCTGAGAGCCCATGCCACAAAAAAAATTGAGGGTGTTCAGTTGCTGGATTAAGTGACCAGAGACTGCCACCAACCCTAGGGGAAGTTCTCCAGTAATGATTCTAAATGCTCTGACTTGGTAAATTGTTACTTCAAGAACATGGGGCAGGGAGGATTGTTACTGGAGTATTTTAAAAAAGGCTGGGACATACATATGGCATGAGCCACAAGGATGATTACCTCCCCCTTGCGCAAGGCTCCTGCTTGGGCAGGTTCTGCCAGGATTTTGCAAACATTCCCAAGGAAGCTTTGGGCGTTGCACAAGGAGCTGCGTGGGGCTGGCCAGGTGCAGGAGTTAAGAGGCAGGATCTGAGCTAATGCCACCCTTCAGGGAACCCTTCCCAAAATATTCACAGCATGAAAGAAGGGGGGAGATGGGGGTTGCAAAGCAGCACCATGAGAGCCAGCCGGACACAGACCACCCCCAAAACTGCTACATACCGGCCCTAGAATTGCAGCCCTATGTCAGTCTGCTTGCAGGGAGGTTCCCCCACCCCCGTAACAGTCCAGTGGAAAGACAGCTGGGAGCAGATTGTTAGTCCTTGACTTTATGCAGGAGCGTGCTCCAGGGGACGCAGGCTCAGCAAGGCACTTCAGCAGTGTCAGGCACTTCTAGGCGAACTGGGAGGAGGAAGGTAGCGTGAGGGGCCCATAGCCAGAGGGGCAAGTGGCCAAGGCCCCCGGTAGCTAAGGCTACACAGCAGGGCAAGCACCTTAGAAGGTAAGGCTACATCTGGCCAGGCAGGGAACCTGCCTGGTGCTCTGAGCTCCCCACCCCTCCCACTGTGGGGAGCTCATGTCCCACACTAGGGGAGGCCACCCCCACCAATCTCTCCACACCCCCCAGATGGGAGCAGCTCCTGCCAATGTGTGACCCAAGGGCTGCTCCCCCTGCAGAGGTGATGGCAGCCCCCCAAACATCTGGGCCAGCAGTTGAAGAGTTGGGGACAGCTGGAAGGGCCTTGGGGGCAGGTGTTACCCTTTGCTTCCAGGAGCTGCTTGCAACCCAGCCCCATTAATGCATCTAACCCCACCCCAGGCCAGGCTCCACACCCCACTGGCTGGCCAGGCCACTCACTCTGACACAGAGATGCGGTTGAAGATGGGCAGCCGGCGGCCCCCGCCCCGGCCCCCACTGGTGGGCAGCAGGTCAAAGACGGGCGACTCAGACCCACTCAGGCTGCCAGAGCTGCTGTAGCACTCTGGGTCAGAGAGGGAGTTGGAGGAAGGGGTCCTGGGGAGGCTGGAAGTGACAGGTGCACTCAGGGCAGCAGCGAAGTAGTCCTGAGGGCTCTCGAAGGCACCCAGCCTGGTGCTGCCCCCACAGCGGCAGGTGCAGCAGCCTGCGGGGTTGCTGGCGGCTTCTCCCAGGGTGGCCACACGAGGCACAGGCTCTGAGTTGAGGCGGCTGAAGGGCACCGAGAGGAGGTCGCTGGCGGGAGGCGGGGAGATGGACGGTGCCCGGGTGAAGGAGGCTGGGTCAGAGATACCGGGCGGCGGGGAGCCCTGCCGGGCAGCAGGCACCCCTGTGTAGCTCAGGCTCTGGCGCAGCAGCTGCGGGGAGGCAGCCAGGCCCCGCTCCTCCGGGTAGTGGACGAAGTGGCAGCGGGAGCCGTAGGGGCACTCGCCGTGGAGGTAGAACTTGTGACATAGCTCAGTCTTGTACTTGGGGTGGCGGCTCAGGCTCCGCAGCTCAGCTGGCCCGTGGGCAAACTGGCACTTGGCCCCATAGCGGCACCGGCCCGTCTCGCTGAAGGTGCGGCACAGCTCTGTCTTGTAGCGGGACGAGAGGGCTGGGGCCGGCGGGGGCTGCAGCGGGGGGAAGCCGGGCGGGGGCGGGGGCAGGGCCTTGCCCTCCACCATGCTGAGGGAGCGGTCGGTGCGGAAGGGCGGGCGCGGGGCCGCCGGCTCGGGCAGCTGCTCAGAGCTGGGGCTCCAGACGGTGCGCAGGGGCCAGACGTGGCCTTCGCTGGCAGCCCCCAGGGGCTCTGTGCTGGCCGAATGGCGGCGCTGGAAGGCAGGCAGGGCCACCTCCCGCTCCTCGCTCAGGCTCAGGTTGCGCAGGTTCTGGGGGGGCAGGAAGAAGGGGGGCATTAATGCCTGGCTCAGACAGCCCCAACCTGCAGGTGAGGGGCACCAACCCATCACCCCTACCCCAAGCCAGGCACTGCCGCCTAAGGAGAGTCCCTCCCCGCCAGCAACCCCAGCACCTGACTCTCCCCTGCACCAGGCCCCTTTCCAGGAGGCCGAGGTCTGCGATGACTCACACGCCCGGATGGCAAGGTGCCAAAGGTTATTTATAAGTCTCCAGGCCTGGCCACAGCAGGAGTTTCACCCTGTCCCCCCACCACAGCAAGGGGCCTTCTGCCAGCCCTGTGCAAGGGGGCCAGCCAGGGCAGGGAGGAGAAGAGTCAGTCACACTGAGAAACCTGTGGGGCAGGGAAATAGAGAACTAAGAAGGGGAAGAGTCCCAGCCCCTCTGCACACACCAGCCCAGGGCAAACCCAAATGGGGAACTGCCCTTTCTCCCTGATTCTGCACTGCCCACCCCGCCCCACACCCAAAGAGGGAGCATTCCCCCCACTGGTGCAGAGCCCTGCTCAAACATCCCCCCCAGCTTGTTCCATCTCAGCCCCTCTTCTGCCATGGGGGGGGGACACCCTAGCCTTCTCCGTCACTTTACCGCTTTCCTAGATGCTGGGAATTTCTTCACCTCCCCCCTTTTACTTATTAAGCCCCAACTCAGCGAAGGAGGGGGCCGATTTCGCACCAGATGGGTGGTGCCGCTGTGGTCAGCGAAGGGGACCCGTTCACACGCAAGCACAACTCGGCTTTGTTTACCGAAAGTGGAAAACAGCGGATTCAACGGACTAAGCCCCAAGGGGTCGGGGGGACGAGAAGAGAAGAAAAGGACCCCAAATTCCGACTCCAGTTCTGTGGCCCGCCAGGTTCCCTCCACAGCCCGGAGCAGAGAATTTGCTAGGCTGGGGCATGAAGAAGCGAGCGAGCAAGCCGGGGGGCGGGGGGAGAAGAGTCACCCCACCCGAATCCGGCGGTGGAGGGCAGCTTCGAACCCGCCTGCCCGGGGCGGGCACTAAGTTCCGCCACCAGCACGCGAACTCGCCCGTGTAGACGCGTCTGGCGTCGACTTCGCTGCTCCGGAGCGTAGCCAGCTTAGCGACTGGCGGGGCCGCTTCCCCCGAGGAGAAATAAGGGGAGGCGGAGCAGACAGGGCAGAGATCTGGGGGGGGGGGGGGGAACTGGTTCGTAGCCCCCACATTTTGGCCATAGACAACAGCAAAGGGGGGGGCACCTTTGGAAAGCGAAATCGCCCCCCAAAAAAACAACGCCCCTCCCCACCGCATCGCAGCCGCCTCTTACCTCGTACAAGGTTTTCACGTCCACCATGGAGCTCATGGCGCAGCGGGGCAGAGCGGCTGGCGAGAGGAGGCTGTGGTCCTTCCCCGGGGCAGGGGGTCTGCGCGCTCACCCACCACGGCTGGGCTAAACACCCCCCCAGCCCGTCCGCGCCTTATATCGGCCACTCGGGGGGGCGGGGTCTGGTAACCCCGCCCCCATGAGCTCATCTCATTAAAATACAGGCTAAGGGGCCGGCGCGTTGCGGCGCGGAGGTGATTGATGGGCGTGGGAAATCGGCCCAAACGGAGGCGCGGGGGAGGGGAGGGGAGGCGAGGCGAGGCGAGGCGCGAACTTGCAGGCAGGGAGGGCGGCGGGGGATGAACAGATGGTGGCTGGCGGGCGGGCGCGGGGGCGGGGTAAGGAGCGAGCCCGGGAAGGGGTCAGCGGTGGGTGACCAGACGTCCTGCTGGCTTAGAGGCAGCCTGGACTTCTCCGCCGAGCACCCAGGGGACCTGCTGGGCGGAGCCCCGGGGGGTCTGCGGGAGGGTGGTGGGCGGCCTGGGGTAGGATACAGCTAAGTAACAGCACGGAGCTGGAGATCCCGGGCCTTGGCTCCTGCGTAGGTCAACACCAGCGGAGCAGGAGGTTCCTCCCTCCCTCCCTCCCTCCGCTCTCAGGGGACACCTGAGCAGCGGGAGGCCTTGGGAGGCCTGTGCTTCCTTGCAGTAATTTTTGTGGCTGCCAACAGAGGTCGTGGTGCCTCGTCCTTTCCAGCGGCAAGGCGGCCCAGAGCCAAAGGCCGCGGGCAGCTCCCGCTGGCTTTGGGGCTGCTAGGCTGGCCTGGGGAGCCGGCCCACTCGTTCCTGCGGCACGGCCGTGCAGGGGAGACAGTCTGGCAGGGACTGGGTGCTGCGGGGGCACTAGGTTGTGTAGGATTTGGGCCCCTGGCTGCTTTCATGCACGCCAGGGAGGCCTCTGGGCTGCTCTTGTGTGTGCCCAGGGACCCACGGGTAAAGCCCCGTGTACCTTGCAATGTCGCGCTTTCTGCGCACTCTGGGTCATTGGATGCTGATCCCAGGCCAGACTGGGCTGACCAGACGGAGCCAGCTGGTGACCCTCTCCCTCTTGGCCCGCCTCTGCTGTAGGATAGACCCCAGGAGGCAGCACAGGGTGCCTCGGTCACACCCCGATACACCCCTTATGGGCCCCACGGGCAGAGAATAACCACGGTGCAGTGTGCCCCGGCCATGCTCAGATCTGCCCCATGGGCCGTTGGGGACAGAGAATAACCCCACAGCAGTGCACTCCAGCTGTATCCCCAGCGTACCCCCAATGGACAAGGGGCAGAAAATAGCCACAGTATGGGAGGGGGCGGGAACAGGTGGGGTGAACCCCCAGGTCTCTCACAGCCATGTGCCCAAGTTGCGTCTGCCTGTCAGTTCTCCATTCGCCAGCTGGGACTTGTTCCAGCACCCAGGAAGCGATGCCTTTTCTGGAAGCAGCGCGCTGGTTCGCCTTAGAGAGGGGTCCAGGTTCCCCTTTCTTGCTGCTAGGCGCCTTGTCGACAGTAATGCTTTTGGGAAATGAGCAAATAGGGAAGTCCCCCCTCCATGTCCTGGGTGTTGGGTGTCAGAGGCAAGGGAAGTCACTGCCTTCCCTGGGTCTTAGTGCCCACCCAGGCCAGTTGGCACTGGTGTGGACTGGCCGCACCCAGCCCCTCCCCTTCTGCCTAAGGCCCTGCCCCTACTCAGAGAGCAGAGCCATCCCCTCACCCTGCCCACGGGCTGGGCAATTCTATCAGCCCCTCATATTGGAGATACTGGGGGAGGGGGGGGCACAAGGCTGCAATATAGGCAGGGTCAAAGTCAGAAGAGTTGGTCTGGGGAGCTGACTCTCTCTAAGGGCAAACCCCCGATAACCAGGAGGGCAAACCTGCACAGGCAGTGCCAACTTAGCTTTCAACCAGAGGCCTATATCCAGTACAGGTCCTGCTTTGGGTAAGAAGAGGAGTGGGGTATAGTGGTTAGAGCACAGGCTGATCAGGCAGGACTCCTGGGCTCTCCTGTTGACTCTGAAAGGGACGTGTTTGGTCTATGGGTGACAGAGATCATACCCAGATGTCTGGGTTCTATTCCCAGCTCTGGTGGTTTCACATAGGGTGACCAGACAGCAAGTGTGAAAAACCAGGCCAAGTATTGGGCCTTTCCCTATAAACATGGGACATATGGTAACCCTAATTCAAGCACAGGGACTCTGGCGTTCTGTACCTGGCAGGCACTTGGGAGAGGAGTAATGCCAACTGGTAAGTGTTGGGGGCTGGGTAAGTAGATAGAACACCTGAGTTATCTGACTTCCTCACTCCTTTGTGGCAGAAATGGGGCAGAATCTAGCTGCCTGTCTATACCAGAAGCCACCCTGGCAGTGTTAGAGTGCAGCTGTCTCGGGGGTGGAACGTAGCAGAGGTGAATAACGGCAAGGGGTGAAGACAGGACAGAGCCAGCAAAGCTGGTTTCACTGGCTGCCCGGGAATCCCCAGTGGCACGTTCCAAGCCTATGTTTATGTTGACTGCAGCATAGCTGTTCCTCGATCCTGGGAAAGTCCCTTGGGGCCGTGTGTAATTGGGCATACAGCAGAGTAGCCACCCTAGAGGATGTGGGGGAGATCCCCACACAGCTAAACCATGATTCTGAGATGACACATCTGAGGAACGGTGGAGGTAGGTTTGGAGTGTGTAGATCCATTAATCAGTCAGAAGTCACTGGGATCAGCTGGCGTTTGCCCAGGATGTCTGAAGGAATTTGGATATGAATTACTACCTGTGGCAATGCATCCTGTGGCTGGAATCAGCCACTGTGCTGGGAGACCAGAGGATAGGTAAGGTAACTCTGGGTTCTCAGAAAGGCTCCAGAGGCAATCACAGGCTGCTGAGCCAAACTTCAGCACTAGGCAAATTGAATGAAGCCCTCATTCCCTTTAAACTGAGTGCTTGGGTGGCCATCCAGGAGAGATCCAGGTGCCACCCAGCAGATTAGCAGAGCCCCTACTGTGGGCAGCGTGTGTTTCTACCGGTGGTGCACTTCCACATATGCCTTGGTGCACAAAACAAAAATTATTCTGCCCAAGGATGGAAAAAATTAGCAGGAACACCAGTTGAAATGACAGTCAAGAACAGAACAAAAAGCAGTCAAGTAGCACTTTAAAGACTAGCAAAATGGTTTATTAGGTGAGCTTTCGTGGGACAGACCCACTTCTTCAGACCATAGCCAGACCACTCTTCTGGTCTGGCTATGGTCTGAAGAAGTGGGTCTGTCCCACGAAAGCTCACCTAATAAACCATTTTGCTAGACTTTAAAGTGCTACTTGACTGCTTTTTGTTTTGGTAGTGTATAGACTAGCACGGCTTCCTCTTTGTTACTAGTCAAGAACAGAGTGATTGTATGCCTAGATGAACATGCTGAGTTGGGAAACAGTCTGCATGGCTCTTGTACAGGAAAATCACGCCTCACCAATCTATTAGAATTCTTTGAGGTGGGTCACCAAGTACGTGGTGATCCAGGAGAGACAGCATCCATGGCACTGCAGAAAGCTGTTGACACAGTCCCTCACTGAAAGGCTCGTGAGCACAGGAAGCCATCATGGGAAAAGAGAGAGGGGCCTCTCCTGGATGGGTAATGGATAAAAGATAGGAAACAAGGAGTAGCCATGCCCAGTTAGTTTACAGCAGTGGTGGGCAGTAGGTGTGGCTCAGGAGACAGTTTATTCACCATTGTCTGATTCCCCTGGTTTCTGTCCGCCTAGTGACACCTATGTAAAGCCAGGGCCCGAGAAGCGAAGAGCGGACTGACTGCACCCAGCACTGATTGTGAGAACCCTGGCAAAGTCCTTAGCAAAGCTGCCCTCTCCCACCTTACTTCCTGCAGCCCACAGAGATGGAGGAGGGCCACTTGTGAGGTCCACTCACTAGCCAAGGTTGCCCATTGCTGGCTTACAGAGTGGAGAGAGATAAATAGAGACACCTCCAGGAATCTGTGCTGGGGCCTTGCCCATTGCACAGGTATACGTGATACTGAGGGTGATCTTGCAGGGGGGAAGAGTGGATCAGAAATCAGGAGAAGGTGCCAGGCTAGGCTGGAAGGGAAGCCCGACCGCCCCTTCGTGCCCCTGGAAAGATGGCGAGCCCTGACAGGGCCGGGCTTCCGGTCTGGCTCTGCGTCAGGCCCCAGGTGTCCGGGGAATGAATCACTGCCGACGTACTCCAGTGATGAGCTGGGACTTCCCTCTGAATCAGCTGTGAAAGCTTCTGGATCGCCACGGCATGGTGCTGCGACCAAGCCGGCCTGGGGAGCGCTGGCGGGAGGGGAGAGCCCAGTTTTGCGAGGACAGGTAGGATAGGGACATTTCAAGGGCAGAAGGGAGATGGGGATATCCCTTCTTCTGTTCTCTGGTCCTTCTTCTTTCCAGCCATGAGGGAGAGAAACACAGAATATCTCCCTCCAAGAACAGCCCCTCCCATCTTCCGTAAGTAGGGTAAAGTTTAGATATGTCCATTAGGGCTTTATTGTTTTATGGTTTGGGAAGTGGGGTCTGACGTCTGTGCGCTTTTTAAAAATGTTCTTTTCCTCTCCTTGTAACTAAGTTCTAGGCCCATGGTGGAGACTCCCCTTGTGTTTTACTTTGTGACTCTTCCATCTCGTCATAGGGCTTGCAACATAATTATTGTTGTAATAATAAAAGTTCTCTTTTTCTTTTTATTAACCTGGTATTGGTTAATGTTTGTGTCCTGGTTTTTACTTTTGGGGCTGAGATTTCCCAAGTAGCCTCTCCCTGGTTTCCTTGTTATTACTTGGGTGGTGGCAGCAAATTTTATCCCCAAATTCTAAGGTTTTTAGGATTTCTGGGGGGAAGTTTATACCAAAACCTGGTAAATAAGGTTTTGGAGGTACTTTTGCTGACCCCCTCTTCTGCATTTATCTTGCAAAAGTGGGGAAGGAGCCATGACACCCGGGTTGGATGGGAGGGATGGAGTCATGCTGGCTTGGAAGAGGGATGGGGATTTCCTGGGTTGGAGAAGCTCTGGATGGGATGGGGGGCATGGGGATTGTCCTGGGCCTGAGGCCTGCATGGGGAACTTCCCAGCTCTGTGAAGGAATGGGGGATTGTGTTGGCTCTCAGCCATCCAAGCTAGGGCAGAGACTCAGGGCTTCACACCTGCTGTCTTCTCAGTCTCAGGAATGTTCCAAGGCTGGGAGCCTCCCAGCCTTTACATCCCATTTGCAGGAGTCTGATCCTACCCAGGCATTCCCCACCAGGGCTAGGAAGGGAGCAGGTCCCAGGGATCGCAGCTCTGCTGATGGCCTTAAACAAGGCTCCTCCCCTGCCTCAGTTTCTCCTCCCACCAGCTGTAAGCTCGCTGCGGCCGGTGCTGTCTGGATTTGAATGTACTATCAAGCCGCAATGGCCAGAAATCATTTGAAATCTCCTGTGTAATTTCCCCGTGCTCCTGGGAGAGCGGAGCTGTTCTGTCGGGTCTGATCCGTTGTTGATTTTGGTTTTTGGGGGGGGTGTATATACAGCTTTGTTTTAACTGTTTTCTCGTGTAGTTTTTAAATATGGTGTCAAGTCATTTTAGACGAAGCAGGTCTTTGCTCACAAAAGCTTATGCTCCAAAATATCTGTTAGACTATAAGGTGCCACAGGACTTGTTGTTTTTGAAGATACAGACGAACTCAGCAACCTTTCTGATACAGGTCATTTTATGTGTCATTGTATTAAGTCCTGTTCTATAGAAATTTAGTTATGTTTTGTAGAACACTTCCTAGAAGTAGGTCAGGTAAAGGAAAACCTCTCTGTACCCTTTATTTTTGGATTGCTTAATTGATTCCATGGCAGGACAGGGTTACGAACCTGGAAGTCCTGGACAGAGCAGGAACCATGAGCATCGAAGCCATGATTCTGAAAGCCCAGCTTCGCTGGACCGGGCACGTCATTTCTGAAAATCCTGGGTTATCAACACCACTGCCACCATGTCATGGCTCCTTCCCCACTCTAGCAAGATAAATGCAGAAGTGGGGGTCAGCAAAAGTACCTCCAAAACCTTATCTACCAGGTTTTGGTATAAACTTGCCCCCCAAAATCCTAAAAACCTTAGGTTTTGGGGATAGAATTCGCTGCCACCACCCAAGTAATAATAAGTAAACCAGGGAGAGACTACTTGGGAAATCTCAGCTCCAAAAGTAAAAACCAGGACACAAATATTAACCAATACCAGGTTAATAAAAAGAAAAAGAAAGAACTTTTATTATTAGAACAATATTTATGTTGCAAGCCTTATGACTAGATGGAAGAGTCACAAAGTAAAACACATGGGGAGTTTCCACCATGGGCCTAAAACTCAGTTACAAGGAGAGTAAAAGAACATTTTTAAAAGGCGCACAGACGTCAGACCCCACTTCCCAAACCATAAAACAATAAAGCCTAACGGATCTATCTAAACTTTACCCTACTTACAGAAGATTGGAGGGCCTGTTCTTGAAGGGAGATAATTTGTGTCTCTCTCCCTCATGGCTGGAAAGAAGAAGAAGAAAAAGACAAGAGAACAGAAGAGGGAGGAGCCAAAATTCAATTCTTACCTACATTCCTATAGGCCAACCCCACCTGGCTAAGGAGGTTAACCCGTTTACTCCCAGGCTGCTGGCTAACCCTCATGATCATAACAGTTTTGTAGAACAATTCCTAGAAGTAGGTCAGGTAAAGGAAAACCTCGCTCTACCCTTTATTTTTGGATTGCTTAATTGATTCCATGGCAGGACAAAGTTACGAACCTGGAAGTCCTGGACAGAGCAGGAACCACGAGCATCGAAGCCATGATTCTGACAGCCCAGCTTCGCTGGACCAGGCACGTCATACGAATGGAGGAGTCAAGAATCCCTGAGCAGCTCCTCTACAGTGAGCTCTCCCAGGGCAAAAGAAATCAAGGTCGGCGTCGCAAGAGGTATAAAGACTGCGTGAAGGCCAGCCTTGCTCGTGCTGGTTTAAAACCAGATCAGCTAGAGCAGCATGCAAAAGACCAAACAGGCTGGCGTGCTGTCGTACGACAACTTGGAAGAGCAGCGACATATATGCCTCACTGATGCTCGTGAGTGGAAGAAAGCAACAGCAGCAGCTGCACCAGCAGAGCCAGGACAATTCCCTTGCCCTCACTGGGAACGCCCAGGCCGTTCAAAGCTTGGACTCCTCAGCCACATGCGAGTCCACAACTGATGAGCCTGTGCAAGCTCAAGATGTCAGGCCTGGGGGCTACCTACTTGCTTAATTGCTTGCCCTGTTGAGTGAATTGGGTGTGAATGGAAAGGCCTGGGAGACAGGCACCTCCAGGTACTTGCAAGGGTTGGAGAAGGTAGATCCAGGGCCAGTGAGGAGGACAATGGAACCTGTGAAGTGGGCCCATTGAAAGACTATTGGACATATGGACACCTTGGGAGTCACCGGCAAGTGCCTGCCTGTGGAAGCACCACCCAGAAGAAGGTGCTAAATGCATATTCATAAGATTGCTCTTCCAGATTATACATATGCATGAGCCAGCTAACTGTTGTCAACCTGCGTGAGAGAGAGGACACTACCAATGGAAGGCAACTTGCACGGGGACCCTGGGTTGTCTTGTCAGCACTGGAGCACCGATCCGGATCGGCAGAAGCCCAGCTCCACCCCTCCCCCATCTAACTCATGGGCCCAATGCAGTTCGCAGGAGCAACTATTGGTAACAACAAGACAAGAGTGTGCTTGTGTGTGCGTGTGTATGTGTGTGAGTGTAATATATCATATGCATATGGTAAGCGTTGATTGCTATATGTGTATTACCAATAAATGCGGCATTTTGCCTTTTCTCCTGAAAAGATCGCATGCAGTACGTTTCCGTACAACACTGGGGGTTCAGATCCTCTGTTCTGTGGGTTGCTTTGGGGGTTCCCCTGTCCAGGTCCCCGGTACATTTTCTTCTGGACACGGAGGGGCTGGCCCCGCTGCCCCTTTCACGGCCGGAGTCTTACACAATCCACCTGCATTCCCGGGAATGTCCCAGGAAGGCCCCTGGCCTGGCTGGGGATGAGCCGTCACAACAGGGGAGGGAGCTGGGGAACTTACCCCTTTGGAGATGGGTTGCACTCGGCTCACTAGCTTGAAGTGGGACTCCAGAGCCAGGAGAGAACCCAGGAGTCCTGGCTCACTGACTGCCCTCCCCACCCCCATCTAAACAGTAGTAGCTTCCATCCCCCTCCCAGCTGCAACTGTATGTATGTCTTGGACTCTTGTGTAATAGACACACACAGCAGCTGGTGGGGTGAGCAGCAAACCAAAACAACGACTATATTCAAACGAGGACCCTCCCACCTGCATTCCCATGCAGTTTTTTCCATCCAGGTGCGGAATAAACGTTCTGTGCACCGAGGCCTGGACAAATGTGCACCACCAATTGACACCCACACTGCCCGGCGGTGGGCGGCTGGGGGCAGTCTGCAGTTTCAAGGTGCTCCACTGCGCTTGGGTTCAAAAAGTCGTATCTTGACCTTGCTAGCGTGCTTTTACGCCATCTAATTAACATGCAACACAAAAAAGCCGTCCAGGAGCGCTTTAAAGACGAACAAAATAATTGATTAGGTGATGAGCTTTTATGGGACAGACCCACTTCTTCAGCCCAGAGCCAGACCAGAACAGACTCAATATTTAAAGCACAGAGAACCAAACATAGTAATCAAGGTTGACAAATCAGAAAAATTATTATGAAGGTGAGCGAATCAGAGAGCAGAGGGGAAGAAGCCGGGAGGGGAGTCAAGAATTATATAAAGCAAAGTATGTAAAAGAGACCCTATAATAAGCTAGAAAATTGTCATCGCAGTTCAAACCCTGTGTTAATGTGTCAAATTTAGAGATATACCCATCTCCTAGAACTGGAAAGGACCTCAGGAGGTGATCTAGTCCAGCCCCCTGCCTGCTTGGCAGGACCAAGCACCATCCCTGACATCTATTTGCCCCAATCCCTAAAAAGCCTCCTCAAGGATTGAGCTCACAGAGCCCTAGGTTTACTAGGCCAATGCTCAAACCACTGAGCTATCAAGTTCAGCAGTCTCTCTTTCCAAACAGCTGTGAAAGTTCCGTTTCAGTAGAACACAGACTTTCAGGTCATTCACAGACTGGCCCAATCCATTAAAGTGCTGACTGACGGGTTTGTGAATCAGGAGTGCAACACATTAGTGCATTTGAGAAGGAACATGTCCGCAAACCCCTCACTGGGTTACCTCAGCTCTGCACACATCCAAGGGGCCAAGAATGAGGAAGAACTCCCTAGCACAACTGCAAGGGCTTCTCAGATGGCAGCTCCGTGCACACAGCAGGAAGACACTCATTTGTTTACTCCTTCTGGGGCAAACAGGCAGGGAAAGCCAGGGAATGGGTGACGCCTATCTGCTAAGAATGGGTGATAGGTTACGGCCAGTATAGCTCAGCAAATATCTAAGATTTGTTGGGGTCCAGCAATCCCTGTAAGCTGAGTGCTTGGGCAGCCACCCAGGAGAGATTCTGTTGCTATCCAGTTGATTGGCAGAACACCCACAGCCGGCAGCCTGGGTTTCTATGGGTGGTGCACATCCGCACATGCCTTGGTGCACATAAGCAAATTTATTCTGCACATGCATGGAAAAAATGAGAGGGAGCCCTGGTGGCGACCGTGGGGGGAATAAGAGGTAGGGGGAAGGGGCAGTGGGGTAAGAAGCGGGACTGGGGAGAATTTGGAACGCATGGGGCTGTGGCAGAGAAAGGCAGACTGGGGAGAGACACCCCCTTCCCAGCCTCAGCACTGTGGCAGAGGGGTGACCCCCTACTGATATTTAACTATGAGATGGATGCTTTTATTTGTACACTAACAAAGCTATAATTATTATTGTTTTTTTTCTCTAAAGCCAGTCTGTAGCTAATAGCACAAATGCCACTGGGAGAAAGGAGTGTGTAGTCCGTCTAGACCCTCCACAATTTTCAAATGGCTTGTGGGAAAAAAAATTGAGAACCTCCGTTCCAGACCGGGGTGAGCAAACTTTTTATTTTAGGCACCACTTTTCATCCCTGCAGTAAGCAGCCCCCCCCACCTGTCTGATGCCATCCAGACTGATGGACATTTTATTATATTCATATGACACAAACCCCAAAACCTTTCAGAATGTGTAAGAAAATAAGTCTGTAGAGTGTAAAAACTTTATTCATCAGTTCACGATGAATAAAGGGGAAAGGGATAACTCAGTGGCTTGAGCATGGGCCTGCTAAACCCAGAGCTGCGAGTTCAATCCTTCAGGAGATCATTGGGGCAAATAAATGTCAGGGATGGGGCTTAGTTCTGCCAGGAGGGCAGGGGAGTGGACTAGATGACCTTCTGAGGTCCCTTCCAGCTCTCAGAGATGTCTACCTCCAATTATTTAAAAAAATAAAATATATATATGTGAACACAGCCATAAAAACAGCAACAGATTTTGCCATTTTTAATGGGATGGATGACCATGCTTCACCCTTCACTTAGGAAATTTCACATCCCCACCAAGGGGGCCTGCCCCAAACTTTGCACTGTCTTGATCTAGACCAGTGTTTCTCAACCTTTTTTTCCACAAAGTACCCCTTTAAATACACACACACACACATATATATGTAACCCTGGTACCTACAATTTTCAGACACACCGTTTTTTTTGTCTACCCCTGCAATGCATTTGTTTAAGCAACTTAATCATAACTGATTGGCTGGAAGAAATTTCCCATTATACTTATGACTGTGCAAAAAGGCTATATAAAAAAATTAGATGAATATAAAATAAGTCCAGTTTATTTTCTTCGTAGTGACAGAGAGGTTGCCATGTTAGTTTGTATTCTAACAAAACATGCAGGACTTTAAAGACTAACAAAGTCATTTATTAGGTGATGAGCTTTTGTGGGGCATACCCACTTCCTTAGATCTGGAGATCGTGCTGTACCGGAAATGGCATGGTGGTTTTATAACACAGAGACCCTAAAAATAAAAATAAAAATAAAAATAAACCAATTGAATAAAAACTGACAATTGGAAATAAAAACTGACAAATCAGAGATATAGGACAGAATGGGGGAGGTGCAAAGGGTGAAGAGAAGGGGAGCAAATTATTAAGCGTCCTGCCTGAGATCACTATGAATATCAAAGCTAGAGAAGCCGGTTTTGCAATGTGTGAATTGCTGTCTCTGTTAAGACTTGGCCTCAACGTATTGAATATGAGCATAACGAGCCGTTCAGATGTCTCCCTTTGTAATGTGCTGTTAAAGTCTCTGTCATAAGATGCATATTCTCAGGTCCCACTCCATTGAAATGCTCATTGACAGGTTTGTGTATTCAGATTCCCAGTGGCTGCTCTGTGTCCATTCATTCTTTGGCGAAATGATTGTCCGCTTTGTCCAATATACACAGCAGGGTCGAGAAAGGCTGAGTGGCTGTGCCCTGTGGAGGTCTGCGGAGTCCCAGGGGTACACAAGCTCCTGTTTGAGACCCACTGGTAGAGACCATCCCTGACAGGTGTCCGACCTGCTCTTAAAACCGCCGGGGATGGAACCTGCACCCCGTCCCTGGGAGATTTGGTGCCAGCGTTTAATTACCCTGCCAGAAAGTTTTTCCTGATGTCCAACCGAAATCTCCCTTGCTGCAGTTTGTGTCTGTCCCTTATTTGGTGTCCTGTCGCGAGTGGTTACGGAGAACAATGCAACAGCCAGCGCTGGCCCCACCGCACCAGCAGAGGCTGCCGTGACGTGGCAGGGAAATTATGTCACCTGCCTTGCTCACCACACACCTGTTCGTGCCACCTAGAAACGGACGGGGCTTCTTATTGGTGTCGTCATTGTTTGTTGTTGCAACAGGCTGACATGGTTGACTCGTACTTTGTTTGCGCCCCTGGGAGCGATCAGGGGACTCCTTCCCACATGCGGCCGGCCCCGGGTCACTGCTCGCTCTGCTGCGTTTGGCGTCAAAGGCACCTTTGAAGCAGGCCCCAAGAGGGGAGCCAGCACCTCTCCTGCTGCATTGTCACCTTAGGGCCCATGGTGAGAAAATGGACCGGCGTGGCGGGAGTTTTCAGAGCCTCCCTCGCCTGGTCTGGGTGGGACCGAAAGCCCAGCAGCAGCATGTCGGGGGGTGAATGCAGGCTTCTCACGGGTCACAAGTGCCCTGAGCCCCTGTCCTGGTCCCTGCAGCACAGCGCCCCCTGCTGGGACCCCACCCGCTCCCCGCAGCACAGCGCCCCCTGCTGGGACCCCGCCCACTCCCCGCAGCACAGCGCCCCCTGCTGGGACCCCGCCCGCTCCCTGCAGCACAACGCCCCCTGCTGGGTCCCCCACCGCTCCCTGCAGCACAGTGCCCCTGCTGGGACCCCACCCGCTCCCTGCAGCACAGCACCCCCTGCTGGGCCCCCCAGTGGCTGGCCAGATCCAGTCCCAGCTGTACCTGCATTGAGGAATTGGCCAGGTTCCCTCCGTCTCATTTCCCCTATGGCACCACAGCATCAGTGTGCTCTGGGCCCCAGGTGGCTGTTGGCACAGGGGGTGGGAGGCCCCAGGCCAAGAGCTGAGGCAGCTGCCACCAGGATGGTCCATGGGGGAGGAGGGGCACTTGGCAGGGAGGGCTGCTGACCTGGGGGCAGGTGAGGGGCATCACCAGGATGGCCAGAAAAGTGAGCATTAGTGCCGCTGAAAATAGCAGGGCTGGAGGAGAGCCTGAGCCATCCATATCTGGGTGGGGGAGGGGGCGGGGGGGCAGAGTGTGGGGTTGGGGGGGGCACAAGCGTACGGGTTTGCAGGCAGGCAGCCCTTTATGTGTGGGGCTGTTTGACTGCAGCCCCCAGGCTCTGCTCCGCCCCGCCCCCGCCTCCCATCACCAGTCTGTATTCCCTTGGCAGCCTATAGGCCCTGATCCATGCCCCCTGTACAGACCAGGTACAGGCCCTAATCCCTGCCCCCCTTGTGTAGGCCTACTTCCAGGGCCCCCTGCCCCTCTGGTGGAAGGCTAACTGCAGCCAGGCATGGTAGGAATGTGCTGACAAGCAGGCAGCTGGTGGGAGGGGAGACGCAATGTTCATTCCCAGCCCTGGTTGCCTTCTGGGCTCTTCCAGCTGCTGCGGGCTGAGTCAGCATCCGGCTGGCCCCACAGCTGGCCTCCAGATGTGCATGGCTACAGGGACTAGAGCTGGGAGACCAGCCATCCCCGTCTCCTTCCCAAGCCCTGGCCCAGGCCCTCTGGCTGGGATTTCACATGGCACCACAGCCCAGCTGGTGTCAATGTGCCCTGGCCTCAGGAGGGGAAACTGAGGCAAGCCAGGGACCTGCATCCCTGGTTACATTAGATTCCCACGAATAGTGAGCAGTTGTGTACGTCTGCGGTGCAGTGGAGTGTGGGTGTTACTTTGATGGGGTCAGGTGTGCACGAGTGGGACACTAACAGAGGGTGTGTTATGGGGGGGGTGATCCACTAATTAGGGTTGGATGTAGGGGTGTGACTTTGACAGTGCAGCGTTGTGTATGTGTGGCATGAGCCACTGGAGCTGGGTCTGTCCGTGTCCAGCTGCCTCTCTCTCTCTCTCTCTCTCTCTCTCTCTCTGTGTGTGTGTGTGTGTGTGCCTGGCCTGCGATGCAAAGGCTCAGAGCAGCTCCACTGTGGTTCCTAGCCCCTGTTCTGCAGGCCCCGAGGGAGATTCCTGGGACCTGTGGAGCCAGGAGCTGACAGAAGAGCCCTGTGGTGCAGCCATGGCGGGCGGGAATGTTTCTCTGAGTCACGCTGGGGGGGCGGCTGGTGCCACTTGGGTTCCCTCGACCCTGAGGCAGGATGAACACACGTCCCAGCCGCGGCCCTGGGAACTTCTGCTGGCACTGCGCAGCCGCTGAGGCCAGCAGATCTCCCACGTATGGGAAGGGGGCAGAAGGGATGAGTTCAGGCCTCCAGCACGTCAGACAGAACAGTCAGCAACCTCAGTCTCGACCTGCAACTCCCACTCTGTGCAGCGCCCGCCAGCCCGGCCTGGGCTCCCCCAGCTCTGCCGGTGCCCCTCACTCCGACCCACAGCCCCTGCCAGCCCGGCCTGGGCTCCCCCAGCTCTGCCGGTGCCCCTCACTCCAACCCACAGCCCCTGCCAGCCCGGCCTGGGCTCCCCCAGCTCTGCCGGTGTCCCTCACTCCGACCCACAGCCCCTGCCAGCCCGGCCCTGGGCTCCCCCAGCTCTGCCGGTGCCCCTCACTCCGACCCACAGCCCCTGCCAGCCCGGCCCTGGGCTCCCCCAGCTCTGCCGGTGACCCTCACTCCGACCCACAGCCCCTGCCAGCCCGGCCCTGGGCTCCCCCAGCTCTGCTGGTGCCCCTCACTCCGACCCACAGACCCTGCCAGCCCGGCCTGGGCTCCCCCAGCTCTGCCGGTGTCCCTCACTCCGACCCACAGCCCCTGCCAGCCCGGCCTGGGCTCCCCCAGCTCTGCCGGTGCCCCTCACTCCGACCCACAGCCCCTGCCAGCCCGGCCTGGGCTCCCCCAGCTCTGCCGGTGCCCCTCACTCCGACCCACAGCCCCTGCCCCCAGCGCTGAGCCCAGCATGCATTACTGCCAGGCCTGTCGGCACCACCCCACTGCCAGGCAGAGCGGCACGGGGGCAGGCTAACAGGGGCAGGCCAGCACGCAACTGCAGGTCTTTCACAAGAGTCGGATGCAGTTCGTGGGAGCCAGGCGGCAGCGGGGAGCGGATCAGCCGTTCAGTTTCCTGCGCTGCTGAGAAATGCCTGAGCCGTGTCCCATGACCAGACAGCGCTGCTGGTCGGGAGAGGGGTCTGTTCCCAGCTCTGGGAGGGCAGCAGGGACTAGTGGTTATGGAGGCGGGCCTGGGAACCAGGCCACCCGGGTCCTACCCCTGGTTGCGGGGTGAGCATGGGCTCTATGGGGTTAACGCAGGGGAGCTGGAACCAGGATCCCAGGGTTCTCGTCCCACCTCTGGGAGGAGAGGCATGAGGTTGAGTGGTTGGAGCAGCAGGTGGGTTTTGTTGCCAGCTCTGGGCATGAGTGCAGGTGGTTGGGGCCTGCCTGGTCTCTCCCAGGGAGTCACCTCTGGTTTATCACAGACACGAAGCCGCCAGTGGCTTCAGCTGTAAAAAAAGGAGAGTGAAAACCTTGAGAAGAGCCATGGGCCTGAGTCTGCAGCCAGCCTGAGACCACAGTGACTTTCTCGCTGCACTCCCTGGGCTGGGCTGAGACGGCGGGAGCAGGGGGCAGAGAAGGGGAAATACAGACTCTGTCACGGCCTTTTCCGAGTGCAGGCTCTGGTGTAGTGAGACATGCCCGAGCCGCTTGGCCCCATGACACGTTCACGGGGCTGTTCCCGCCACCCAGGTGGGACAAAGCAGGGATGTCCTGTAATAATGCGGGGGGGGGGGGCTGTGTGTGCCTCAGTTTCCCTATGCACCTGTAGTACCCAGAGGTACTGAGACCTCATCTGGGGTGAGTGAAGTCTCTTCTCTACAGCTCTACAGACTTCACTCACTGCAGCTGAGGTCTCAGTACCTCTGGGTACTACATACCACTTCCCTATGTTTGCCAAAAGGGCTAAGAACCAGCTCCTTGGGCAGAGCAGGAGACGTCAGATGCGTGTCCGCCAGGGGCTGTCTCAGGGGATGGAACGGCCTTAAAGGACCATCTAATACTTCCCTGGCGCAGCAGAGAACTGACACTGAGTGCAGGCAGAGGACGTTTGCTCAGTGGGGCTGGCAGCTCTCCCAGGGGACCAAGAGAGCCCAAGGGAGCTGCCCAGAGTGCTGGTGGGGAAGGACCATGGCCAAACCTTTACTTCTCTCAGCTGCCCCTGGCCAGAGAGAAGCAGGCGGCCTGGTGCCCAGAGGTCCCTCTGGAGGACATAGAGGCCACATCCTCAGCCCTAAAGGGTCCGGCCCCAGGGAGGGGGATCCTCCACAGGACAGTTGAAATGCTGGGCCATAGCTCGGCTCCTGGGGATCTGTGAGACCAGCTGGAGAGGATCACGGACCCAAAATTAAGAGTTCATTCATTGAGTTTCACAGGCCTCCCTGCTCTAACCACTAGCCTCCACTCCCTGCCCAGAGCTGGAGAAGAACCCTGAAGGCCTGACCCCAGCACCAGGCCAAAGGCAATTGATCTCAATGATCAGCAAGGCTTCCCGGGGGCCTTAAATGTAGAATCTGGCTGTCAGTCTCAAGAGACCAGGGGGCCGCGCCATTAACCGGTGAAAAATGTCCTCAGGAGACCTCCTGGAGAGAGACAAGCTCTGCCACACGTGTCTCATTCCAAGGGGATGTCTCACCCTGTGCCCCCTCTAATTTTGTCCGTCCTTTGCGGGATAAATTTTTTTCTCTGTGCTGAGCCTTGTGGATGTTCACCACCGCTAGATACACAGGCTGCCGGCTGGGGGCGCGCTCCTAATGAGCTGGGCAGCATCTGAATCTCTCCTGGGCGGCCACCAAAGCGGGCAGTTTACAGGGACCGCTGGTCTCAACCCTTTGCCTTTTCAACAGCTGCATCCTGTAACTCCAGGGACCCTCCTGAAGCTCTCCTTCTCCTTTGCCCCTGGCTTGGAGGTCCGGCTTGCTGGGCACCTTTGGGTCCTGGCTCCAGATGCCAACTGGCCATAGATCAGCGCTGGGCAACCTGTGGCCCCCACTGGCCACATGCAGCCCCCGGGGGTTCTAGGCACGACCCGCGAGACATTGGAATCACTGCTGCCCTGGTGCACTGGTTGCACCACTGGTTTCCATCCACGTAGCTTTTCCTACAGGTATCACTGAAGCGACCCATGTGTAAAGCCACGGCCTGGGAAGCGAGGTGTGCACTGGCTGCCCTGGGGTCCCACCACTGCCAATCTGATCGCGACTGCAGTTTCGTCAGCACCTGCCGCCAGCGCCATCAGCAAACCCACCCTCGCCCGGGGGCCCAGCTTGGGTCCAACAACCTTGCAGCCCATGGAGACAGAGGAGGCCACTTGTGTGGCTGCTCGCTAGCCTAGCTTGCCCCAGTGAGGTGGTTCCCAACCTTCCCAGTAACACAGCGTGCAGCAAGGAGACAAACAATGCCACCGTGCACCCGCTTTTGCTGCCCAAATCAATTGCTCATAAGTCACACAGAATCACAGGGCTGGAAGGGACCTCAGGAGGTCATCGAGTCCAGCCCCCTGCTCAAAGCAGGACCAACCCCCACTAAGTCATCCCAGCCAGGGCTTTGTCAAGCCAGGACTTAAAAACCTCTAGGGATTGAGATTCCACCACCTCTCTAGGCAGTGCATCCCAGTGCTTCTCCACCCGCCTGGTGAAGTATTTTCTCCTAATATCCAACTTGCACCTCTCTCTCTGTAACTTCAGACCATTGCTCCCTGTTTTGCCATCTGTCATCATGGAGAACAATTTCTCACCCTCCTCTTTCAAGCTCCCCTGCAGGAAGTTGAAGGCTGTTATTAACTCACACCTCAGTCTTCTCTTCTGTAAACTAAATAAGCCCAAATCCCTCAGCCCCTCCTCATAGGTCTTGTGCTCCAGACCCTTAATCATTTTTGTTGCCCTCCGCTGAACCTGCTCCAGCAAATCCACATCCTTTCTACACTGGGGGGCCCAAAACTGGACACAATATTCCAGATGTGACCTCACCAGTGCTGAATAGAGGCGAACAACCACTTCTCTAGATCTGCTTGAAATGCTCCTCCTAATGCACCCTACTATGCCATTAGCCTTCTTGGCTACAAGGACACACTGTTTACTCATATCCAGCCTTTCAGCCACCATAACCCCTAGGTCTGTTTCCTTCATACTGCTGCTGAGCCAGTCGGTCCCCAGCCTATAACAATGTTTGGGATTCTTCCATCCCAAGTGCAGGACTCTACACTTCTCCTTACTGAACCGCATCAGATTTCTTTTGGCCCAGTCCTCCAATTTATCCAGGTCCCTCTGGATCCTCTCTCTACTCTCCAACATATCTACCTCTCCCCCTAGTTTTGTGTCATCCCCAAACTTGCTGAGGATGCAACCCAGTCCCTCATCCAGGTCATTAATAAAGATGTTGAATAACACCGGCCCCAGAACTGAGCCTTACGGCACTCTGCTTGAAACCGACTGCCATCCAGATATTGAGCCATTGACCACCACCCATTGGGCCCGGCCGTCAAGCCAGCTTTCTATCCATCTTATAGTCCAAGGATCCAATCTATATTTCCTAAACTTATGGACAAGATTGTTGTGGGAGACCGTATCAAAAGCCTTGCTGAAGTCAAGGTATATCACATCCACTGACTTCCCCATGTCTACAGAGCCTGTTGCCTCATCATAGAAGCTAATCAGATTGGTCAGGCAGGACTTGCCCCTGGTGAATCCATGTTGGCTACTTTTGATCACTTTCCCCTCTTCCAAGCGCTCCAAAACGGATTCCTTGAGGATTCCCTCCAGTATTTTCCCAGGGATTGAGGTAAAGCTGACTGGTCTGTACTTCCCTGGATTGTCCTTCTTTCCTTTTTCAAAGGTGGGCACCACGTTTGCCTTTTTCCAGTCATCCGGGATCTCCCCGAGTCTTCAAAGATAATGGCCAAAGGTTCAGCAATGACCTCTGCCAATTCCCTCAGTACCCTGGGGTGCATTAAATCCAGACCCATGGATCTGCGTACATCTATTTTTTCTAGATAGCTCAGAACTTGTTCCTTCCCCACAGACGGCTGCCCTCCACCTTCCCATACTGCATTGTCTAGGACTGTCATGTGGGAGTTGACTTTGTCTGTGAAGAGTGAGACAAAAAAAGCATTGAGTACTTCAGCTTTTCCTGCCTCATCTGTCACTAGGTTACTGCCCTCATCCAGTAATGACCCCACACCTTCTCTGATAACCTGTTTATTGTTAACATGCCTGTAGAAACCCTTCTTGTTACTCTGCACATCCCTTGCCAGCTGCAGTTCCAACTGTGCTTTCGCTTTCCTGATTACTGCCCGGCATTCTCCAGCCGTGTGTTTATACTCCTCCTCAGTCAACTGTCCACAGTTCCATTTCTTGTACGCATCCTTTTTGAGTTTAAGCAGACTAATGATTTCCCCGTTAAGCCAAGCTGGTTGCCTACCATGTCTGCATTTCTTACTGTGCAACGGGATGGTTTGTTCCCCGCTTTACGCTCATTTGCTCAGGGTGCAGAGAGGTTCCCAACACAGCAGTGCGTGCAACAAGCCAAACAAGGATCACATGGGATGTAGTGTAATTGAGTAACTGCGATTTCTAGCCAGCGGCGGAGGTGGCTGCAAGGAGCAGGCTCCTATCTCTACCCAGCCCATTGGAGCCCAGATGGGGCCTTTAAACCCAGTTCCCCCAGGCTCCTGCTCATCCTCCCTCCCCTACTTGCCAGCCCAGCTGCAAGGAGAAACTGACAACCCCCATGCCAGCTGGGATTCAGGCCGCCTTGCCCCTTGAGCCCCAGTGGAGGCAGGGTCGTCAATTTCCTCCCCCCCCCCCGCCCCCAGAGTTCTGCGGCACAGGGGTTGAAAACCACTGGCCTAGAGGGTGTCCTTTGGGATGTGCCCATCACTGATTCAGCACCTACAGGGCTGTCCTGAGGGGCCTGGGCAAACCCTCCCCACTGGCCCAGAGCGGGAACTGGAGGGGTGCTCCGCTGCCTGCGGAGAAGGGAGGTGCAGCAGGCTGGTGGGGGGCAGCAGGGCACAGGGGGTGGAGCAGGCTGCCGGGAAGCCACTGCCATGGCAGACAAAAAAGCAGAAGTTGCACAAGCGGAAGGATCTGAACCCAGTGCTTGGCTCTGAGCAGCAGCCCTGCCACACCGGCCCCCGTGGCCCCCGCCCTGCAGTGGTCAGAAAGGCCCCGGGGTGCTGTTTCAGGGCCCTCAACCCAGCAGCCACTCCTGCCTGTACCACAGCTGCTTTCGGCTCCAGTTCTGGCCTCCGATCCTCAAACTTGTTGTTCCTATGGGCGGAGTCCAAAGGCGCCAGCAGAGAGAAATCAGGGCCCCGTTAGGCCAGGCGCTGCCCAGACCCCAGCCCAGATCAGGGCCCTGTCTTTCTGGCGCTGCCCAGAAACCAGGTGGTAGAGTCACCAGCATCAAAAATCTCACAGCAGCTCTTTCAAAAGTCAATAGCATCCTTCTCCTCCCCTCAGGAATCCTACCCATTAACTAGGCTGATAGGTGGAAGTTGCGGGGGATGGCTAGCACGCTGTGTGGAGGACTAGACAGGGGCTGGGGACAGAGGCGTATGTGGGGCATTGTTGGTGGGGGAGCAGACAGGTGGATAGAGGGGAGCTGGATTGCTCACCCAGCACTAAGCTGCAGCCACTTCTGGGGAAGAGCACAGCACGTCTTTATAGGCGGCTCCCCCATCCTTGTACAAGGGGCACATTAAGCCACTGGCAAACAGAACCCGGCCTGGAACAGGCACCCTACAGGGCCCGTCACTCATGCCTGAGGCGGCCGAGTGGCTCTCCACCACCCAGCACTGTCCTGGAGGGCGCCAATCCTCACGTGGCAGTGGGGACGGCTCCCCTGACCGGGCCTTCGGTTTTCCCATCTGGCCCAAGAAGCAGCTTTCCTCCCCCTGCTTGCTGTGCAGGAGCCCGGCAGGGCCAGCAGGAAGTGTCGAAAGCAGCTGCAAGGGCCACCCACGGGGGTGATTCGGCCTGGCTTCCTGGCACATGCCAGGCCCCAGTTTCCCCCTGCCCCAGCCACCTCCTCCCTGGCAGCGAGGGCCTGGAGGTTGGTGTGCGAACAAGACTTTGGGGCACAGAGCTTGCTCTGGTGCACCCCAGGCCCTGCCTTATTGCTTCAGGAGCTGTGGTCCCAAGGCAGCTTTTCAGCCCTGCCCTCTGGCCTGTCATTTTATGGAGGGAGGGAAGGGCTGGCTGAGGTCACAGAGCCAATTGGAGGCTGTGATAGGAACAGCCCTGGTTCCCCGGTTCTAACCACTAGCCCGCACTCCCCTCCCAGCGTCGGGGTTGGAACCCAGGAGTCCTGGCACCTAGCCTCCTCCACACACCCTGCTCCCCTGCTCTAACCACTAGCACCGTGCTCCCCTTCCAGAGTCAGGGTTGGAACCCAGGAGTCCTGGCTCCTAGCACAGACCCCACCTGGCCCTTGTCTAACCAGCAGACCCCACTCGCATTCCAGGGCCAGGGAGAGAACCCAGGAGTCCTGCTACCCAGTTGCCTGCCCTAAGCCCTCCCCTGGCAGTGAGACGCCAGGAGTGCTGCCAGGGGTCCAGAAAACACCTTGGGGAGGGGCACCACAGATGGGCGTGCGGTGAGCGTGCGGGGGGGGGGGGGAGGGAGGGCGGTTCTGGGAATGGATGACAGGGTTTCCCTATGGTTACATAAGGGCCTGCCAGGGTGACCTCAGCGTCACGCACTCTTCCCCCCGCCCCCCCCCCCCACCCAGTCTACTGAGTCACCTCCCAGCAGGGCACTGGGCTAAGCCAGGCCAGGTGATCGGAGGCAGGCACAAGGAATTCGCTGGTTTGCCTGGGCACCCAGAGCTGGTCCTGTAACCCTTTCTCACTCAGCTGCACCAGGCGACCTGCTCCTCCTCTGACACACCCCTGGACAGGAGGCAGTTACTGCCCCCCCACTTGTGCAGATGGGGAAACCGAGGCACAGAACAGCTAAGTGACTTGCCCATGGGCATACAGAAAGCCTGGAGCAGAGCTGGGAGCTGAACCCCCGTCTCGCAGAGAACCACCAGCCCACTGAGCCATGGTGGTGGGGGGGCAGATCAGCACCACAGCCCAGCCCTGGCCTGACGTTGCGTCCTCGTTACAGCTTGCTGGTGTCTACCAGGCCCAAAATACGACCAGGTCCCTGCCTTGCCAGGCGCTGCCCCGACCAGACCAGAACACTGAGTCACTCAGGGCCACCCTAGCAGTCGCTTGGCTCTGGCACCCCGGGGCAAAGAATAGTCACAGCTTGGTGCACCCCCGGCCCATCCCTCAGATTTGCCCCATGAGCTGGGGTGGGAGCAGAGAACAGCCACAGTGCAGGGTGCTCTGGCCATGCCTGAAACAGCCCCCATGGGTGCTGGGGGGACAGAGCCAAGCTACCCTGCAGGGGCAGCTGGGGAATAAATCCCAGGGGGCTGTTGGCAGCTCAGAAGGGGTGGGAGAACCAGGGGCTGCCCCAGGATCCCAGGCCCAGCTCAGGGTCCCATGTGGGCAGCGGCCCAGCCGGGGCAGGAACGGGTTAAGGAATCGACAGAGAAGGCGGCACTCACGAGGGAGCAGGGAGAACAATGAGCTCATTGTGTGCTGGGTGGCTGTTTACCTGCCTGCTCCACATGGCCCCTTGGGGGGAAGGGAACCGGCAGCATGGCACTTATAGGTGGAGTAATTGTTGTGGTAATTATGGTAGCACCTTTGGGGAAACCTCCGCCCCTCCCTCCCCCCCCCCCGCCGCTGAGATCCAGGCCCCCCACTCCCAGGCACTGAGCAGGGAGAACAAGGCTGGCCCTGCTCCAAAGCACTTCCCATCCCACTAGGCTGGGGCAGGAGTCGTTTTCCCATTGGGCAGGTGGGGAAACTGAGGCACAGAACCCTGAAACAACCATGGTCCCACATGGAGTCAGTGGCAGAGCCAGAACAGAACCCGGCTCACAAGGCTGAGCGCTTTGCCCTTCCCTGGGGTTGGCGTCTGGATGAATCCCACAGCTCCGCCACGCCCTGTGACCACTGAGCAACCCAGCCACTATGGCACACCTGTGGAACTCAGTGACTCAGGGAATGCATCATGGGGCAGGGGCGGGAGTTAATCAGATCTTCAGGCCTGCCATTGGCCACTGCCCCAACAGCCGAGGGATGTCACCTGAGGTAGCTCCACCCTTCTCTGCTCTGCAGCTGGGATATTTCCCTCCAGCTCACTAAACAGTGTGGGGTAACTGAGTGTGTCAGTATCTCTGTTATCAGAGAGGTTGCCGGGTTAGTCTGTAGCTTCGAGAACAACAGGACGTCCTGTGGCACCTTATAGACTAACAGACATTTTGGAGCATAAGCTTTCGTGGGCAAAGACCCGCTTCATCAGATGCATGTGGGGGGAGGGGCAGTGGTTTCAGAGGGGAATTTAAAGAGTGGGGTCCCAGTAAGAGGGGGGCCAGAGCTGACAAGGTCTATTCAGCAAGGTGGAAACGGCCCATTATCAAGAGCACTTATCAAAAGAGGAAACAAATAAGTAGACTCTGAGAAAGGCTCACATCCTCCTGTCTGACCTGACTTGTTTTTTCCTCTTTGGAAAGTGCTGTTGATACTGGGCCATTTCCACCTTGCTGAATAGACCTTGTCAGCTCTGGCCCCCCTCTTACGGGGACCCCACTCTTTAAATACCCCTCTGAAACCACCCCCGACACTCATGCATCTGATGAAGTGGGTCTTTGCCCATGAAAGCTTATGCTCCAAAATATCTGTTAGTCTATAAGGTGCCACAAGCCTTCTTGAGTATCTCTGTTGCTTTCCACACCGCGGCCCTTGGAGACTCTGCTTCACTACGGCTAAAAAGCAGCCACCGCTTTTGGCACAGCTCACTTGCCGGTAAAATGCAGCCACCTCTGGGGTGGGGCACAGCAGCTATTTGCTCAAGGACCTCTCACTCCACCATGAAGGGCAGCCACCTCTGGTGGCGGGGGGTGGGGGGAGCGGCATGGCAGCTGTTTGTATCCAGATCTCCCATGCTACACTGAAATGCAGCCACCTCTGGGGTGTAGCACAGCAGCTGTTTATACATGGATCGCAAAGCTGGTGCTGAGACACAGCCCGTCTTCAGTGTGGCCTGGCCCACTGGGTTCAGCACTGACTTTGTGTCCCCTTCTGAGCTGCACAGCTCACTCACCCTAGCACCCAGCCATGCCCATGCCAGCCGCTGCGTGAATGATTTCTAGCCCTGCCTTGGGCAATCTGGTCAGAGTTTTCTTTGGTTCTGGTTGCCTGCCTGACCTGGCAGAGGCGCCTCCCCCAGAGCTGCCTCTTGCATCAGCCTGCCCCAGTGCTGCTAGTTTCACAGATCCCTGAGCCAAGGCTGGAGACGTGTCAGCTGATGATGGCTCATGCCCGAAGGCCAACATGTATCTGTGCTGGGGACAGGGACAGGGCTTACCTGGGGCAGGGCTTACCTTCCATGCCAAAGCCCTTGCAGAGTCTTCATGGAGAGCACTTTGCTACAGCTAAAATGCAGCCACAGCTGTTTATATTGATCACTGGTGGTGAAATGCAGCCACCTCTGGGGTGGGGTGCAGCAGCTCTTTGTTCAGGGATCTTTGGCTCTCTGGTGAAATGCAGTCACATGTGGATCCACCCCTTCCGTGTCCCCCCTCATCAGAACCTGCCTCCGAAACAGGGGCTCCTGCTGAAACCCTGAGTCTGGGGAGCTGGGACTGTTGCTCCATTTTGGTTCCAGGGTTTTGAATTTTCTGCTGCAGGGTGGTCACAGAGCCTCTAGCGGGCAGGGCCTGACCTGGCGAGACGCAGGACTCCTGGGTTCCATCCTCAGTTCCTCTTGGGCAGTTCTGGGAAGTCACTGATCTCCCTGGGGCCCCAAAGGGAAGTAGTCACCCTGCTTTCCCCTAATCCCCTGTAGCGGCAGCTAAACAAGCAAACAGAAGGTTGGGAAGCCTTAGGAAAGGGATTGGTAATAAGCCAGAAAATATCATATGGATTCCATCAATGGTCCCTCAATTTTTTCCCATCCCTGTGTAGAATGAATTTTATTCTCTCCACCAAGGCATGCGTGGATGTACACCACCAGTCCAAACACACACTGTCAGCTGTTAGGGCGCCGCTAATCAGCTGGGTGGCATTTGAGCCTTGCTGAGGTTGCAGAGACTCCAGATAAATCCGTGGTGGGCACATAGCTCGAATACCACGTCCAGATGCAGTCGCCTCATGTCAAAATAGAAACATGGGAAAAGGTTCAGAAAAGGGCAAGAAAAATGAATGGGGACTGGAACGGCTGCCGTGGGAGAAGAGACTGGGGGGTGGGGGAGATGACAGAATAGAAAATGATGACTGGTGTGGAGAAAGTGAGTAAGGAAAAAGCGATTTACAGTGGGCCCCCTTTATACATCATGGTTAGGGACCCTGAAGTCCCCACGTAAAGCAAAACAACGTGTAAAGGGGAATTTTCCCCCATACGAATACACGTAAATACAGGGTGATAGGAACCTCACATGCAGTAATGGTGCCCAGATGACTTATAAAGGGGAATTTTCTACAATAAGAATACATGTAAATACACTGGAGAGGGAGTCGAGTTAGTCTGAATCTTCAGCAACAAGAAGTCCTGTGGCACCTTATAGACTAACAGATATTTTGGAGCATCAGCTTTCCTGGGCAAAGAAGTGGGTCTCTGCTCACGAAAGCTTATGCTCCAAAACACCTGCTGGTCTACAAGGTGCCACAGGACGTCTCATTGTTTTTGTAAATACGTTGGGATAGGGACCGAGTCCTCTAAGTTGTTTTCTTGTTTTAATGTCTGTCAGCAACGAGCCACACGCAGCACACAGCAAAACATTAATCAAAAATATCAAAAATTCAAACATACTTTTTAAAGGATTTTGACCTTAAAAGCTAGAGGGTCCCTGCTTCAAGTCCGTTGGCAAGTGGTTGCTTCGTTTTCTTTTGAAAGAAAGAATCCAGGGTTGCCTGCTTTACTGCATTTTTTTTTGCTTCTACTATTTCTTGGTAGCAAGCCACAGATTCTCTCATGCTCCTAGCCACCACTGATGAGCAGTCGAAAAGATTGCGGCCTCTTGAAAAGCGACTGGAGTGCAGATTTGTGCACTGTATAATGAATTTAGTTTCCTTAATTGACAACTTGTATGCAAAACGACTTATGAGGCGACATAACGGGGACCCCCCAGTACTTGTGCCCAGAACATGAGAACGAGGGCTCCCCCGGTGAGTGAGTAGGCAGTGGGTTTAAAACCAAGAAAAGGAAGTATTTCTTTACGCAGCGCAGAGTCAACCTCCGGAACTCCTTGCCACAGGACGCTGTGAAGGCCGGGACTCTAACAGGGCTTGGGAAAGAGCTGTGGAAACTCATGGAGGACATCAGTGGCTATTAGCCAGGCTGGACAGGGCAGGGAGGAATCACTCGATGATCACCTGGTCACTCCCTGGCATTGGCCACTGTCGGAAGCCCAGACCTTGGGCTAGAGGGACCCTTCCCCTGCCCCGGTTTGGCTGTTCTATGTCCTTAGGATTAGACGCAGGGCCAGGGTCTCTCTGGCACGGTAGGCTTGGTACAATGGGGCCCTAGTTTTGGCTGGAGGCGCTGAAGTACCATCCTAATAACAACAATGGGGTTTGCTGACCCTCAGTCAGTGCCAGGAGGACACAAGGGCTTGGCCAGCTCAGGCTGTTGGTTGGGGGCAAGTCTCCCAGGCATGCGGTGAGACATTTCCTTCCTGACCCCTGTGGAGGCTACATGAGGCCTGGAGCATGACCTTGCTCCCCCCACTATGTCGGCTGGTCAGTTCTGAGCAGCAGAGCCCAGGGTGCCCCCTGCTGCAGCAGGAGAGGGTTGGGGTGTCAGAAGCCCAAGGCAGGGATTTGCACAGGCAGTCGCCAGCCTGGCTGACCCTGGTGCTGCCGGCTGTACTGGCCTTGGCTCCATGCTGTAGGTCATCGACTGTAGGGGAAGGGTATTTACGGTGTGTGGGTTGGGCCCAGTTCCAAGCCTCTCCCCGTGTCCCCCATGCTGATGCCAGGCTACCGGAGCAGAGCGCCGGGCTACAGCCAACTTGGACGGTCGGCGACTGGGCTGGTTTCCCCAGCACTGGTAGGCAGGGATGAGCTGGCCTGGCGGCTGGGAGATTTGGAGGGGGATCTCAACGCTCACCACGCATGCAAGAACGGAGGTGTCACGCCCAGACGCACAACCGCACACAGAGAAAGCCACAATTAGATGCACCGACGCCGTTACACCCAGACAGCTGCACAGGCACGTACACACAATTGCACGCCTGGAAGTGACTACACACGACAGACACCGTGCTGCACCCAGGCACACACCGAAAGCAGAGATGCGCCCACACAGACGAGCCATTGCGAGGGTCCTATGACACCTCTGTACACGTGCAGGTGCACAAGGAAATTATGGTCATGTGGGTTCAATGGCTCCCACACACCTGCCGTACACAACCCCCCAGGGACCGACACAATTTGGTGAGCAAACACAATTGGGCATATACCTAATTGCACACGCTCACGTGAGCCCCTTCACTCATGCACACGTTTCATAGACTCATAGACTGCTAGGACAGGAAGGGACCATTGCGTCCAGCCCCCTGCCCCAATGGAAGCACCAAGTACTGTCTAAACCATCCCGGATAGACACTTATCTAACCTGCTCTTAAATAGCTCCACCGATGGAGATTCCACAACTTCCCTTGGCAACTTATTCCACTGTTTGACCACCCTGACCGTTACGAACCTTTTCCTGATGTCCAACCTAAACCTCCCTTGCTAGGGTTTAAAACCACTTTGCCCCAACTCCTAAATGGCCCCCTCAAGGGTGGAACTTACAGCCCTGGGTTTAGCAGGCCCCTGTTCAAACCCCTGAGCTATCCCACTCCCTTGTATGCAAGCACACACACGATTGCTCACACATGCACATGAGCAAACCCAGCTTTGCACACACCTGCAGCTCCATATGCCCGTGAATGGCTAGGCACGCATGCATTGCACACTCGGTCTGGCACTCTATGGCTAATTAGGTGTGCTGTGCTGTGATTTGCACGGTCACGCCCAACTCGTGCCGCTCCCTTTTCACTATTGTGCACGAGGATGGTTGCCCTCTCCCTCCCCTTTTCACTAGCATGTCGCCTCACTATTGCCCAGGCTGGCACAATGAGACTATGCACCAGGCCATGCGTCTGGCTGCACCCTCCCTCCTCATCTCACGCACGTGCTGTCCCCATGCTTTATTTTGCACAATTGCTGTGAGCACAGCTCCAGCCTCCCCCGCACGCCATTGTCCGTAGACCCGACTCAGGCCTCTGTGTCCTCTGGCAGCTACGGATTCCAAGAAATACTGTGTTCCCCTCCCGCTTTACGCAATCCAACAAACAGCCCTTTGGCAGAGAGCAAAGGCCACATGCCTCTGCCTCTTTCCGGGCAAGTCAGCCAAGGTGAGGCCCCGCCCAGCTGGGTCACTCGCAGGCCTCCCTTGCACCTGTGCAGCCCCTGCCCTTTCAGGGGCCCGGGGCTTTGCCTTCTGCCTTGGGAATCGCTGAGTGGGGCAACGTGAGCGTGAGCAAGGTCCTCGGCTGTGCCTTGCTCGACAGGGAGACACGAGGAGCTCCTGCCTTGCATGACAGCGAAGGGAGAGGCGACTGTGCCTTGCACGCCTGCAAGGAAAGCGTGCATTGCACACCAGCTAGGCACAAGGAGCTTGTGCCTTGCACAATAGTGCTCCCAGGGGTGTCGAGCAAGCTGGGGTGCCCGGCCTGGCAGCTGGGGTAATGAGCAGAGATGAACAAATACGGGCTCACATGCACCTGGGGGACTCCAATCTCCACATGACGGGGCTGGAAGGAACCCCAGGGGTAGCAAAGGGGGGGTCCCTGCAGGGGTAGCCTGAGCTGTCCAGCTCACTAGTAGCTGGCAGTGCCCACATGCACACGCCTGCCAGAGGCCCAGTTCTCAGCTCCTTGCAGTGCTGCAGGGTAGCCTTTGCACGTCCCCGTCACTCCCGGCACTGGGAGGCCTCACTTCCCCAGCCCTCACCGCACAAGTGAGTCATGCCGTGGTGGCTTAGTGAGTGGGACTCGTGCAGTGGTGGGCACGTCCTGCAGGCACCAGGGCCACCCTTCACAGCGGCGGGAGAGGCAGCCGTTGGGAGATACCCAGCCACAGCATGAAAGATCCTGCAGAAATCCCCCCACCCCAAACTGTCCCCCAGGGGAAGCCTGCATCCCAAGGAGCGCGCCCGGCTGCCCTCTGCCCACCCCCAAACCAAGCACACTGGGCACAGGCGTGTGCACTGTTACACGTGGGGACTAGTGATCCCAGGACGCTCCCTGCTGTGCTTCTCCCCTGGCTCAGGGACGGAGCGAGGGGCACTCTGGCACTGCACAGGGAGGGGTGTTAAGGGGGAGCTTCTAAAATGACCTGGAGGGGCTGGGATCTGGGGAGAAATCACACAGTGTGTTCTGAGGGGCAGCTTCTGTGCAAGGAGGCAGCTGGGCCAGGAGCCAGGGGATTGAGGCTCAGTGGCAGGTGCCCACGGCTCCCGGAAGTGGGGGCGGCAGGCAAGTGCTCGCCATTGCTCTGTGCCTCGGTTTGCCCATCCCTACAATGGACCAAGGATCTTCTCTCTCTGCTCGCTCCGCCTGAGAGCAATCTGGAGCAGGGGGCTGGCTCCTGGCAGCTGTGCATCACCCAGGTAATGGGGCCTGATCCGGATCAGGGTGTGGGCAGCACCCAGCACAGAGGGGTGCTGATCTCAGCCAGGATCTGGGTAATGCTGGAAGGGGGATCCTGGTGTAAGGGGACCAAGGGAAAGTCCCCTGGTCCTGGCACTTGGGGAGCAGGGCTGGGATTCCCCAGCTCTCTTTGCAGCCCTCCAGGGTCTGGAAACATCTGCTTCTGGGAAGGAAGGGGCGAGACTGTGGGGGCGGGCGAGAGCCTGTCCCACTGCCAGAACCAAGCCTTCCCAGTGCCAGAGCCCTGCTGAGAAGCCAGGCTGGGGAGCAGGGGGGGGGAGGTGTGGGGGCGTTTCCCAACCCTGTGCCCGGCCCTTCCAGGAACCCAGAGGAGCCTGGCTTTCCTTCCCCTTCAGCAGAGGAGGAGGGACTCAGCCTGGCCTGTTCCTTCAATAAACACACTTCACTCCGCTCCTCTGCTGGGGAAATTCCTCCAGCCCAGACAAGCCTGGCAGGGAGCCATGTGCGGCATTGGGCAGGGAAATACCCATTGGAGATGTCCCCGTACCCTGGGAGGTGACGTCCATCGTGCAGCAGAGCCCAATGGGAGTGACACAGGGTGGGCTTCCCCAGAATGCCCCCACCTCTGCCAGTGTCCTAGGGGATCTGCAGTGAGCGGGAGTGTACGTCAGGTGTGTGCGCAGTGCAGGTTTGCAGTGAGCGGGAGTGTACACCGGGTGTGTGCACAGTGCAGGTTTGCAGTGAGCGGGAGTGTACACGGGGTGTGTGCGCAGTGCAGGTTTGCAGTGAGCGGGAGTGTACACTGGGTGTATGCACAGTGCAGGTTTGCGGTGAGCGGGAGTGTACACGGGGTGTGTGCGCAGTGCAGGTTTGCAGTGAGCGGGAGTGTACACCAGGTGTGTGCACAGTGCAGGTTTGCAGTAAGCGGGAGTGTACACTGGGTCTGTGCGCAGTGCAGGTTTGCAGTGAGCGGGAGTGTACATCAGGTGTGTGCGCAGTGCAGGTTTGCAGTGAGCGGGAGTGTACACTGGGTGTGCGCGCAGTGCAGGTTTGCAGTGAGCGGGAGTGTACACCAGGTGTGTGCACATTGCAGGTTTGCAGTGAGCGGGAGTGTACATGGGGTGTGTGCGCAGTGCAGGTTTGCAGTGAGCGGGAGTGTACACCAGGTGTGTGCACAGTGCAGGTTTGCAGTGAGCGGGAGTGTACATGGGGTGTGTGCGCATTGCAGGTTTGCAGTGAGCGGGAGTGTACGTCAGGTGTGTGCGCAGTGCACGTTTGCAGTGAGCGGGAGTGTACGTCAGGTGTGTGCGCAGTGCAGGTTTGCAGTGAGCAGGAGTGTACACCAGGTGTGTGTGCAATGGAGAGATCTGCACTGTGCAGTGCAAGCCCCACACCCCAGGCAGTTCAGGTTGATTGGGGCAGGTGTGCCCTGTCCCTTTGTCTAGAGCTTAGCCCCTCCTCACTCCTTACGGTTCTGCCCCTGCCTCCTCCCTTCTGGTTGAACATCCCCACCCTCCATCAGCCCTGGTGCAGCTGGCCAGGTGGGGAATGAGGCCGTGGGGTAGCAGAAGCCCCTGCCCTGGAGGGAGGATTCCAACCTGTCACCCCCCGGGGCCCCAGCCCCCCCAGAATCCCCAGCAGAACTCCACCTCTGCGGGCCCTCCAGCCACTCCAGTACATGCAGCCCCCCCCCAGTGCGGCAGTGACTTGCCCCAACCCAGGTGCACCAATGGCAGAGGCGCCTGAGCTGGATTCTAGTCTAGTCTGCAGCGGTTCTTCGTCTGGGCCCATCCCCAGCGCGTCCGGTCAGGGCCGCTAACCAGCGCCGGGGGAAGTCATGCCATGAGCCGGGGAAGGGACTTAGTGCCCCCCCCGATTCCCCAAAGGAGGCGGGTTCGGCCCCTTGCGCTTTCTCTACCACCCCAGCTCTCGCTTCTTGTTTTGCAGCTCCGCCAGCGTCAGAACCAGCGCCCCAGCAGCCACCTTGCGTGTGAGCCTGTGGCCAGCCCAGCACAGGAAGCCACCGAACGCAGGAAACTGCGTCTCTCCTGCCAGCTGCAAGGGGGGGGAGCTTTGCATCATCGTCAGCCTGGCCAGCCCCAGGCGCTCGGGTGAAAAGTCCCCCCTGAATCTCCCCCAAGCAGGGAAAGCTATGAAATCCCGGCAAGATGTGAGGCTGGCTGGGGGCGCCAGGTGGCCAGCACGTGCCAGGGATTCCCCGAGCTCTGCACTGCCACTGCCACTGCCCACTGGTCACACGGAAACATGACGTGTGCGCTCCGCTGTGGGACGGGTGTGTGTTTGTAAACAGGCTGGGTGTGTGCAAGGAGGAGGGGAAGGGCGCGCTACGTGTGTGTCTGGAAACACCTCACTGAAAGCCACCATGACGTTCGTCCTCGTGCGCAGGCACCCCCACAGCCATGAAAGTGCATGCTGGTGCGAGAACACAAGCACGGCATGTGTGTAAGCACATGTGGGCACACAAAAGCATATGCACACATACAGGAAAACAAACCCAACACGCATGTACGCCCAGCATGCATACACACGTACAGCCACTTTGTGTGCACACATGCAGGTACACGCATCTGTGCACACACACTCATGCATGTACATGTGTAAGCAAACCCACGTGCACACAGACTGCAATGACCAGGCAGCCATTTAATGTTTCCTCCTCTGTTGCTCTCTCTGAGCCTGGGACGTCCCCCGACATCCCCTGTGTTGCTCTCAGGTTGAACACCAGGGGACCCAGGCCACATCCCAGTCCCCATCCCCAGTGCAGCATCAAAGCCTGTTCCCTTGGCTGGTCCTGTTGCCTGCAGCCAGCCCCACGCTCCAGGGCCCCGGGAGTACCTGGGAGTGGTCACGAAGGACGGAACGTGTCTCTGTCACTGCAGAGCAGCTGGTGCCAGTGGTCTAGGGGCTAGGGATGGGCTTGACGTGACAGTCACTGCTGGGAACAGGACACCAGAGGAGCATCAGTGCTCAAGCAAGGCCAGGGTTCCCTGCGGGGCAATGGACACAGCAGATTCCTGCCTATCCCCCAGCCAGTCCAGACCCCCACTCTCGCCCTGGCCTCACTGCCAGCCCCCAGCCTGCAGAGCCCAGAGCAGAGGTGTAATGACTCCTCTACCCCATGCAGCCAGCAGCTGGGACGAGGGGGAAGCCAGAGCCCCCAAAGACATACCAGGGTGCAAAGAGGGGTCGTTTCACCCCCACCCTGCAACCTTAGGAACTTCCCCAGGCTTTGCTCGTGTGGCTTCCAAGCAGCCCCCAGGCTTGCAAGTCACCCCCTGAGCTGAGCGTCCGTGTAGAGCCAACCCCGGCTCAGCCCGGCCACACCCCAGCACCCACGCTGCCCCCGCACAACTGCCTGCCAGCCTTGGAGGCGACGGCCTGTCCAACCTGCCCAACGCTCCCTGGCCAGGAACCGTGTTCCCTGGATGCAGAGCGTCTGGGCGGCTGGCCGGGAGAGGCAGGGCCTGCCCAGCGGATGAGGGGGGCGCTCCCCAGCTGGCAGCCTGGGTTTCTACAAGTGGTGCCCCTCTGCGCATGCCTCGGTGCACAGAACAAAATTGAATCTGCCCCAGATGGCAGACTTAGCAGGACTCTGGGCCAGGATCTGCTTCCCAGCTCCGGCGGCTGTTTTCTCTTGTCTTCCTCAGTGAGGGCGAGCTGGATGAAGAGCAATCCCAGGAGAGGAGGGGGGGAAGGAGGTTTGCCCCTGGGTTTTACAGTCCCCTGGGGCTGCCCCCCTCCTCTCCAAGCTGGGAATCGGCCCCAGGGTGAGGTCAGTCCCAGTCCCGGGGGGAGGTGTGTTAAGGCTTGCACAGACCCCAGCTGGTCTCTTCCCGGCCTGGAGAGACACGAGGAATCCAGGCCCCATGTACCCACCACCATGTTGGGCGCAAAGTTTAATAGACTCTGGTGCATGTTTGCTCGTGTGTGTCTGCATGGTATGCAGGCATTACCACGTGTGTTTGCACGCACTCATGTGTGCATACGTCTGGGGGTGCTCACGTGTGCGTGCATTTGTTCGGCCATGTCTATTTGCACCTGCACTCATGTGCGGCTATATGCGTGCGTACATGTCGGCACGTGTATATGGAGGGGTAGCTTTCGTGTCCATATGTGCACAGACTCATGTTTGTAAGCACATGCGTGTGTTTGCTCGTGTGTGTTGTATATGCATGATTACACGCGTTTGTGCATCTGTGTGCACACACGTTTGCACGTTTGCACACATGCATGTTTGTATTTGCATGCACGTCACACATCTGCATTTATGCATGCTTGCACGTGTGTTTGTGTGCGTGCATTTGTACGTGTGCATGTTTGTGTATGCATATTTGCACATGTTTATTTGTGCACGCACATTTCTACATATGGTTGCGTGTGCATGCGTTGGCACGTGCCTGCCTGTTTTTGCAGGGGTGTAGGTGTGTGTGTTTGGATGTGTGTACATGCCTGTTGACGTATACACATTACCGTGCCAGGGCAGCAGCAGTGCCAAGCCTGAGCATTTAAAAACACTGGGCCCAGAACAGCGTGTGCATGCCTGGGGGAAGACCGCCCCCCCCCCAGTAGCACAGCAGTGATGACCGCAGAAGGGGCCATCCCCTGGCCGTTTCAGACTTGGTTTGGGAATGGGGCCCTGCCTTGCCAGGAAACGTGTGGGGGAGGGGAGGTGTGGGGGAGGGGGTAAGGAAATCACGTTCTTGCTCCTGCGGAGGGGAGGGGGGCGGGGGTGACTCATCTCCTGCAAGGCAAAGCAAAACAAACTTGGCTAAGGCGGGTTGGGCCGCGCCTCGGGGGGCTCCCCGCTCTGGGGGTTACGGTAAATGGCTGCGCCTACGCCTCTGCGCCAGGCCCCACGACCCCTGCGGAGCAGGGACTAATACCCACGAGTCCTAGCTTGCCTCCATCCTCCCCCAGGGCAGCCTGTCTGGCTGATTTCTGGGTGAGCAGCCGGGGCTGTGGAGGAGGCGGCCCTGGCGCTGGAGTGAGACAGACAGGGGTCTGTGCCTGGAAACGCCTGGCCGCCCCCCACTGCACAGTCCAGCCTGGTCTGTATCTGCCCTTATCCCCACCCACCAACCTGTTCCCAGCCTGCCAGTGCCCGAGTAAAATATCACCTTTCATAATTAGCTGTTAATTGTGAGTTATTTCTATGCGCCCTAATTCCTCTCTCATCTCTCTGACACACACACACACACACACCCGCTCCCACCCCTCGTGTACACGCCCCCAGCTGGGAGACCCCTTCCCCAAGGGCAGGTCAGCCCATCACTGCCTGCCGGGTGTCCTTGGCAGCTCCCTTGCTTCCAGGGGTGCCAGCTGTTGGAGGAGGCAGCGGCCAGGGCATACAAGCCCCCGTCTCACATCTTCTGTACGTCCCCGAGCCCCAGGTTTGTGCTGGAGGTTGAATGGTGCCTAATAACAGCACAAATGTACAGCCCCTGGCACAACAGGGACTGGGTCCATTACTAGGGTGCCTAGATTCTACCATAATACAGCTAATAGCAATGCAAATGTACAGCACCTGGCACAACGGGTTGTCGAGCCCATTACTAGGGTGCCTGGCATTGGCTACTGTCGGCAGACAGGATACTGGGCTGGATGGACCTTTGGTCTGACCCATTATGGCCGTTCTTATGTAGGGTGCCTAGATTCTACCATTATGCACCTAATAGCAATGTAAATGTACAGCACCTGGCACAACAGGGGCCGGGTCCTTTACGAGGGTGCCTAGATTCTACCGTAATACACCCAATAGCAACGCAAACATACAGTGCCCGGCACAACAGGGGCCGAGTCCCTTACTAGGTGCCTACAGTCTATTGTAATACACCTAACAGCAATGCAAACGTACAGCGCCTGGCACAACAGGGTCCAGGTCCACTACTAGGGTGCCTAGCTTCTACCGTAATACTTCCAATAGCAATGCAAATGAACAGAGCCTGGCATGACTCGGGGTGGGGTGCCAAGGTTCCACTGTAATACATCTAACAGCAATCAAAATGTACAGCACCTGGCACAATGAGATGGGGGCCGATGCCTCTGAGAGGCCACAAAACCAGCACCAGTAAATGATCCTGAATAAGAACCACAGTCATCATCGGCTGACGAGAATGCTGTCGCCAGCGAGAAACCACGAGCGAACTAAGCAGAACAAAACGTGCCTCCCCTCGATTGCTGAACCAAGGTCACCGGGTTTACAGTCATCACAGCCACGCCCCAGCGTGTGACAGCACCACCCTTTTGGAAAGGGAAAGAGAAAGAACCAGCGGCTCACAGATCTGGCTTGCTGCCTGCCCCAAACCCCGGCTGTCAGGTGGCCTCCTCTCCTCGCACCCACCTTTCATCCACTTGCAGGGGAAAGGCTCAGGCTTTCCCCATGTGGCTGATGCTGGGGGAATATGCTGCGGCCCAGGGCTTCCAGGAGCAGATGCGTGGCCCCAAGCGTCGGCACCTTTCAGGGATGAGCGTTGCTCTTTGGGCATTAAAAGCTGATTCCCTAGGGAAGGGAATGGGGCCTAGTGGTGAGGAGGGGCTGGGAGCCAGGATGCTGGGGTTCTAGCCCCAGCTCTGGGGGGAGAGTGGGGCGTAGCAGTTAGGGCTGGGAGCCAGGACTCCAGGGTTCTGCTGTCGTCTTTGCCTGCAGTGACCTTGGGCAAATCCCCAGCCTTGCTTGTGCCTCTGTTTCCCCTTCTGTGGAATGTGGGGATGAACCAGACATCAGCCGTGGGGCTCCGAAATCCTCACGCAGAAGGTGCCAAGGACATTCGGATCATCACCATCACCATGGTGACAAACATGTGTTTGGCAAACACTAATTAAGCCTGTGAGCTGGAGTAATTACCTCGACTTGACAGATTGGGAAACCTAGGCATGGGGCCACACACAGTGACTCAGCAGCAGAGCTGAGATTTCTGGGTCCCTGTTCTGTTTCATGTCCCTAGAACAGGCCGTCTCTCTGCTCCAACCACTACACCCCACTCCCTCCAGAGCTGCAGATAGAACCCAGGAGTTCTGGGTCCCAGCCTTCAAGCTCTAACCACTAGATACCACTCCCGCCTCTGAGCTGGGATGGAAACCCAGGAGTCCTGGCTCCTGGGTCTAACCAACTGAGGACCACACAATGCAGCTCAGTCGGTAGCACACAGCTGGGGTGTGACTGGGGGGGGCGCGGTCCTAGGACGCTACCATAATAGTACTAAAATGATAGCAACCAAAATGTACAGCCCAATGCCTCCCCACGCCCCACTCAGTCTATGACTGGGGCTCTTACACACTACCGCAATACATGTAATAGCCCCAGCCTCCAAATGCAGGCAGGGATGTCTGTGTCCAAGCACCCCTGGCCCCTGTGCTCCCGTCAGCCGCAGCATCCCTGGCCCCTCAGCCCAGCCCTCACGCTGCACCCTGCCCTTGTCCCGCACAGCCCAGGTCTGGTCCGATACGAGCCCCCAGGACTGTGGGGACTCAGCTTGGCCTAACTCCCCTGCCTCCGCTTCCCAACCACAAAACTACATGGGAAGCTGAGATGGGAACAGGGGCCAGTGGGTAAAGCAGAGGGGCTGGGAGCCAAGATTTCTGGGTTCTAACCCCAGCTCTGTGTGTGTGTGTGTGTGTGTGTGTGTGTGTGTGTGTGTGTGTGTGTGTGTGTGTGTGTGTGTGAGTCTAGTGGTTAGAGCAGGGACTGGCACCACACTGACAATCGTTTGTCTCCTGTTTATACCCTTCCCGGGCACATTCCCAGTTCTCAGGCTGCCCCCTGCAGGCTGTTAGAGGCAATAACCTTTGTGGTACACAGAGCACAAACCCACTGACACAACCACACAGAGCTATCACACACGCACACCCAGCTTACAAACGCTCAGAGACACAACCTGCCAGAGCAAGCACACATACATATCCAGCTCACAAACACTGAGAGACACAACCACACAGAGCTAACACACACACACACACCGAGCTTATGAACACTCAGAGACACAACCCCCCCAGGGCTATCTCACACACACAGAGCTCACACTCAGAGACACAATCATCCAGAGCTATCACACACACACAGAGCTCACACGCAGAGACACAACCATCCAGAGCTATCACACACACACACAGAGCTCACATTCAGAGACATAACCATCCAGAGCTATCGCACACACACAGAGCTCACATTCAGAGACACAACCATCCAGAGCTATCACACACACATCCAGCTCATGAACACTCAGTGGCACAACCACACAGGGCTATCAGACACACACACTCAGAGCCACAACCCACCTGCGCTCACTAACACAACGGCACAGCGCTAACAAGCACATGTAAAAATAAGACACACGCATATTGCTCCCACTGCTAACACACACACACACACAGATCTCACAACACCACTCGACTCTGGCACCGCACATAGCTCTCTCACTGAGTCCCCACCACCTGTCCCACCTCTTCCACAGCCAGCACCACGCCCCCGCCAGCCCACACAACCTCTGTGATGAACCAGTTCCTGTGCACACCTGACCAGACACCCGCGGCCACCCCACCTTCCCATGCGCACACACTTGCACATCCAACCTGTTGCTCACACACCTGGCAAACCCACCGCCCTCTGTGCATGGCCCCTCGTGCTCTCAGGTTTCCAGTGTGTGCCCCTTTGTCACACTTATCCCACTGGGCACACCCCTGCACTTTGGCAGGGCACACCCTGGCCGGTCTCACACAGTCAGAAGTGTGCACCCCCATGCACAGTCCACACCCCTCGCACGTGTCACCCATGCACACCACCTCACGTGCACATTACACTGTCCGTTTGCTGCAAGCTGTCATAGCCCCGGGGGCCCTTCCCAGAGCCACCTGGGGTGTGCCACCCAGGAGGGATGGTAGCCCAGCTCCTGCATCCCTGGAGCTAAGAGGGGGCCTGGCCCTCACCCCAGTGCTCCCTGCAAAGCTCACAGAGAAAGGGACAATGCAAAAGGATGTCCCAGGGATACTGCACTGGGGGCTCAGATGCTAGGGGAGGGTCTCCTTTTCCTCTAGCTCTGGGGCTTGGCTGTGCCTACCCCTACCACTCCCTGCCCTCTCCCCCCGCAGGGTTCCCCAGCACTAGGGGCAGCCCCAGGGCTACGTGTTGGTCTGCTGGCTCCATGGGGCTGTACCCTGGCCAGCTCAGACAGCAGGTTAGCCAGCAAAGGGCCATTCTGCAAATCCACGGGGCGGGGGAAGGGGGGAGGGCTGGACTGCAAGGGGCTGGGAGGCAGAACTGTTGGGATAATCAAGGACCTCCCCCCACCAATTCCTGCCTTGCCACCCCTGCGATGGCCAGCCCGGCCCGCAGCAGGGCCAGCAGGATGGGAAGAGGTTGTGTAAATCAGAAACAATGCAGAAAATTCCCCTCCTGCAGTGCAAAGAACAGGCTGTTCTCTGTGAGTTCATCCCTCCGCCTAGATCAGCCCCCAGGCCCTGCCCCCCTTTCCCTTCCCACCCCAACCTCAGCTGGAGGCCTGAAAATCGAACCAGGAGGTGAGCTCAGAGGCCCAGGCAGGAACTTGGAACTGGTTGGGTTGGCAAGCAGCTCCCCAGCCCTGTTCCCTGGCAGTGCAGGGCACTCCAGGGGTGCCAGCTGCACCCACGGGCGAAGTTAGAGCCGAGAGCTGGGAGTCAGACCCCTGGGTTCCATTCCCAGTTCTGGGAAGTGCTCTAGTGGGGGGCGGTAAGTGTCAGGACTCCTGGGTTCTTCTTCGGCCTCGGTGATCTTGCACAGTCTGTGCCTCAGTTTCCCCAACTATCAACTGAGGACTGGCCTTGTTAGTTATTCACATACAGCACGGGGGGGGGGGGAGGGGGGCGGGAGAAGCACGTGACCGAGTTCAGCACCCGGCCTCCAGGTTTACACACATCTCCACCTCGGCGCTGGAGTTACTTCAGCTTTCACATTGACATGCAAACTGGATCAGAAGCTCCAGTCACTCCACAGGTCTCTGTGAGGTGACTCCCGTTTACACCAGGGTGCAGCTGAGATCAGAGTCTGGCCTGCACAGCACTGAAGCCGCTTGGGGAGTGACTCCAGATTAGCACCACTGACTGTGGTCTGAATCTGGCCCCAGGCTGCACTGAAGCCAGTCACAGAGTGACTCTGGATTTACACCGCCGGGCGGGATCAGAGCCTAGCCCAGGCTCCCTGGGTGGCTGCGGCTGCTCCAGAGTTTGGCAGCCGCGGGCTGTTTCCGAGAGTTCACTGTTGTTCCAGGCTGGCTTGGAAGGGAGGGGCAGCCACGCTGGCCTAGGACAGAGCGTTCCCTCCCTGTGAGGGGCTCGCCTGTCCCACCCCTATCTCCCAGCCACAGGAAGCAGCTTCCTCTTCCCTGACCCACAGGAGCGGGGGCCCTGGGCCCAAGGCCTAGGCCCAAGGCCTAGGCCCAAAAAATTCTGCTGTGATGCAACCCGCCTTCCAACCACAGGAACCTGCCAAGAGCTAGATGTCTGCTTTCCGGCCCTGCAGCTGCCCTCATCCGCACTGCCCCATAGTGTGACCCCCAACTCCCTGGGAGGAGCAGCCCCGAAAACCTAAGGGGTTTGGACTCCCCTCCCAACTGCCCCAGGAGGTTTGTCATCGTCTGCTAGCAGTAGAAGGAGCTGGGACCCACAGTGGAGCTGTCCCATCCCCAGCCAGTAGGGGGCACCAGGGCACATGCTCCTGGTGCCAGGTGCTGCACATTTTAGTGCTCTTAGGTGTATTATGGTAGACTATGGGTATTCAAGCCAAGGACCAGGCCCCTGTTGTGCCAGGAACTGTATATTTTAGTACTATTAGATGTATTATGGTAGTACCTAGGAACCCAGGTCACAAACCAGGTCTCTGTTGTGCCAGGTGCTGTACATTTTAGTGCTATTAGATGTATTAGGGTAGCATCTTGGTGCTGAGCCAAGGACCGTAGACCGTTGTGCCAGGCACTATACAAACATGGAGCAAAAACCAGATGGGAGGGGACCGGCTCACACTAGGGGTGGTGGAGGGAGGTAGGAGGAGGACAGAGGACCCCGGAACCCCCCCTTTCCCTGCACAAACCCGCAGGTCACTTACGAAACAAGGTGTCCAGGAGAACCAGGCAGCTGATGAAGTTGTCGAAATCCTGCTTGCCCTTCTCATCCGAGTACCTGCACACGATCATCTGGTACAGCTGCTTGTTCAGCCAGAGGCCTGGAGGTGGGAGCCAAGGGGTGGTCACTCCCCGTCACCATGGGACAGAGCCAGTCAGCCCTCCCCCACCCCGCAGTGGCTCCTTACCCGCTGCCTCAAAAGCACCTGGTAGCTCGTTGCTCCCGATGGTGCCGGACTGGTCCGCGTCGTATTGCTTGTAGATACACTGGGGGGGAGCACAAGTTCGTTATGAGACAGAGAGGGACACCCCCCGCCCTGCCATTGCAAACACATGGCTGCAGACTGAGGCTGGGCGGGGAGGGGTACCAGACAGGGAGATGGAGGAGACGTGCGAGGGGAGAGGGGACAGGACCTGAGATATCCCCTCGCCCCTGGGACTGCAGAGTGGAGGAGGGAACTAGGAAGCCCTCCCCCAGCTCAAGTGGCACATGGGAGGCAGGAGGGAGAGGAGAGGGAGAGGCCCCCACTGAATGGCAGCTGCTGCGAATGGGCAGGGGGCTGGGGTGTTTTGCACCCGTGCACAGCGAGAGGCTGGGAGATCCTGAACTGAGCACAGCTGGCTGGGCCCTGGGTGACTGCTGGCCAGAAGCCAGGGGCAGTTGTGCCCAGAAGACTCCTCTCCCTGCAGGGAGGGCAGGAGGGGGATGGAAACGCACCCTGGTTATGGCAGATCCACACAGGGATCCAGAGTCTGCCTCAGCTATTGAAACCCTGGACCGAACGTGGGCTTGTGCCTGGTGGTAGGACCTGCTCGGCCCTGCCCACGCCCACTGCCTGGAGTAGGCAGAGAGCCGTGGTCTCCAAAGCAGCTGCTGATTTTCAGATGCTGAACATGAGCAGCTGTGGGCCAGAGTCCCAGAAAGCATCGTAAGTCAGCCAGCGGGTTTTTCCTGAGCCTTCGTTATCGAAGAGATGCTTCCTGCCCCAGGCAGAGTGCCGCAGCTGTGTCCTTGTGAAAAACACAGGCCTGGCTGGCTGCCCAAGTGGCCCCGCTGTGACAGGGTTCAGGGGTCCCCAAGCACTGCACCCCGTCCGCAGGCAGGAGTGACTCTCACTCAGCAGGTAGAACGGGAAGTTTATTGGTCAACAGAGGCACAGCTCAGTACAGAGGTGGCAGGCAGAGACAGTCTTTCCAACCCATCTTGGGGAGAGGAACCTGAGGGGTGCCCCAGTCTGGGCTCTAGCTTCCCCTCAGCACAGGCTGGCTGCCTTCCCACTCTCTCCCCAGCTTCTACCTGCCACCTCCCCTGCCAACTTAGGTTATGACCCCAGGGAGTCATCCTTAGCCGCTGTGAGCTGCTTTGCCTGTCACACACGTATCCACTCTGTCTCTCACTCACCTGCCCCATCTCCATCACACCTGACAAGCAAGGAACAGCGGCGAAAACTTCCCAAGGTATCGCTGCACCCGACTCCCACTGAATGCAGCAGGTGTTGAGCTTTGGGTCTCGCTCTCGGTGATTTCAGCAGTGGCTCTGAGCCCCAAGCGGTTGCATGGGCACCAGCTCCTAAACCTGACTCCTCCTCAGGCAGGCAGGCAGGCAGGCCCCTCCTGCAAAGCTCCATGGGCTAACCTGCCCCCTGGCAAGGGGGAACTCTGTGGGAGCAGGCGGGGGAGAGCTCACCCCCACTATCAGACTACAGGCCTGCCTCTCAAGGAAGGGTACCAGGCAGGAGCTCTGTGTATCTAAAAAAAATCACAACACTGCAAGGGGACAGGTCAGAGCTTTTATTAGAACAAGAAACTGGCAGGCTAGGCTCAGAGCTCTTAAGTGTTGGAATAAATCGCCACGTGGCTGTGGATTTACTCCTCTTAGAACGTGGCTCGCTGCCAAATACACTAAGATTTTAATAAATGTTTCAGAAACCCCTGAATACGGAAAGCTTATTATAATTTCTTTAAAAAAATAGAGCAAAAGTCAGACAGGTGGGTGAGAAACCCACGGTCCTTCTTCATTTAAACCACACCTGGTAATCTGAAGTGGGTCTTACCCATGACAGCTCATCACCGAATAAATACATGGGTTAGCCTTCAAGGTGCTACAGAGCTGCTTGTTCTTTGTGAAGCTGCAGAGGAACACAGTGACCTCTCTGAGACTTGTAATCTGGAGATCCCAAATTCTACTCTGGGGGAAATTCTGAGCTCAAAAAATTAAAAATTACGCTAAGAAAACTGTAAAAGTCTACAAAATTCTGCATTTATTAAAAACCGGCGTGATCACACCTGTTATCATTATTCCAATGATTTACTTCAAAAGCCTCGTCAGCGAGTACGTGGGTAACAACACAGAGAACGAAGAAGGATTCGTGCAGGAGCAGAGCCCTGTGCTCACAGGGACCCTTGCTGCAGGACCCGACGCTAAGCTGCCCTGGAGTGGCAGATTGGCAGGAAGGCAGAGAGCAGATTAGTCAGTGGAGAGAATGCATCTGCTGAGCAGTATCTGTCCCCAGGCTCTCCCCAGGGAGAGATGAGGGGGATCCCTACACCTCTGAGGGCGGAAAGACTTCCAAGACCCTCTTAGGCCCTGCTTCCTCGCTCTTGGCCTCAGGGACTGTGCCCTTTCAGCTCTCCTCCCACAGGGCACAGCCCTCTACCCCACCTCTCCCATCCCCTGGGTACTGACAACCCCTTCCCATCTCACTGGCCTCCCAGGTTCCACCACCCTTTCTGCCCCTGTGAGCCCTGTGCGTCCTCTGCTTCTTCCCCTCCTACCCTTACCCTTCCCCTTCCCTCCCAGCCTCATCCCTCAAAGGCCCTAGCAAGGAAGAGGAAACTGAAACAGGAACTGCAGCCAGAGAACCACAAGCAGATCTCTGATGTAAAATCAGGAGGCGTGTGCCCTGGCCAGAGCTCCTTGACACTCCTCAGAGCTGCCTGCAACAGCTCCATGCCTCTGCAGCAAAAGGGCAAAGGGTGCCGTGTGATCTGACAGTGCAAGGGCCAAGCCCACCCCACAAGCACCCCAGGGCAGTGCCCTGCCCTTTCCCGTTGCTTTGGAGTAATTCAGTCTTTGGACCTGGTTCTCCTTTGGATTTCATGCCAGTTTCAGAGATAATTCTGCTATTATTGCTGCTTTATGCTAGCGTGTATGGAATCTGTTTTACCCAATCACAAACTACCCTTAGCGTTAATGAGCTGGAGTCTGACTTCTCGCTCGTTTCATGGGAGCAAAGAGAGGAATGTTTCCAAGGTCAGAAGAGTTATTAGGATGAAGGCAGGAGGAAATTAACAGCAGGGGTTCTTTTAGCTTGCTGGCATGTCTCTGAAACGATTACTGTTTATGAAAAATAAACAACGCCCTCCAAACACCCTGGAAAGCTACAATCCAGCCCATTCATATGGGAGTGGAGGGGGGAGATTTCATTTGGTGGCAGAGAAAGATTCTGTGTGATCCTCCTCATCTTCATAAGCAGCAGAATCTCAGGCCTTCCTGCCCCCTCCAGAAGTCAAAGGGGAGGGAGGCTCCTGAGGTCCTGGCATGGGAGACTTCAGCAAATCGATCCTGATCCTTGTGAGTCAGTTTCAACACGGCTAACGTGTTCTGAGTGCACTTGGGCCAAGCCACCGGGTGGCCCAGGCTAGCGGCACAGCTGGGAGCCCAGCAAAGGTCTGCTGACAGCTGAGGAATTTGGCAGGGAGACGTGAGAAATAGGGAAGGGGAAAGGAGTAAGACCAGAGGGCGTTAGAGAAGAATTAAGTCAGAGAAGAGGAGAAAGCGGAGCAGGGCTGAGACCCTCCCCACCCCATCTCCCCCCACAGGGAATGCAGAAGACCCGAGACAGGCCATGGGCCAGCTGCTAGTTTGTAAACATTCCACTGGCTGACACGGCACCAGTCCAGATCTGATCCGTGCCACCTCTAAAGCCCCCTGGCTGCGAAACAGGGGCCCCAGCTCTTCTGACGCTGCCGGCTACGGCCCCCCTTGGGCAGGGACCTTGCCAGTGATCTTGTTGGAGCACTCCAACAGGGCGTTGTGGATGTCCTTGGCGCAGGAGATCTGGGATTTGATCATGCTCAGGTACTGGGTGTACGGCAGGCTCTCGGTCTGCACCGCATCAGGTTTGGTTGCTGTCGGCACCAGGTTGGGGGAATGCTTGGCGCTGTCGAAGCTCTGGGACAGGCATTCATAGGCAAGCCGCTGAAGGGGGAGGGAAACTATTAACACACAGAGAAGGGCCACTCGCCCCCCTTTGGTCCCTGGCCTTTACCAGGGCAATCTTACCTCTGGCCACTAACTGCCCCGGCCAGGTCAATGGCTCCCCCCACCTCATTGCAGGTAGTCTCTTTGCATTCACATGCTTGCCTGCAACCCACTGTGCATCTGTGTTTGTCTCTCCATACCCCACTGCTCCCACACCCTCCCATCACCCTACTCCCATGCCTGGAATGTCCTCCCACATCATCTTCTGCCAGACACGCCCCTGCCTTCAAAGCCATCTCTGCCAGCAGCCCCCACCCCGCTCCCCAGCTCTGGAGCCCATCGCGACCCACGGCTCCAGAAGAGACCCTCCTTTGGAAGGGGGGAGGGGCAGATTGGAGTGCAATCTCTGGGCTTTTCAGTCCTCTGCTTTCGGCCAGGGCACGTCCTCACCACAGTGACGGAGACTGATGCTCCCTAAAGGATGGTGTAGTGACGATGCCCACGGGACCACACCTGCGCTGAATAGAGCCGAGAGTGGAAAACTCCACTGTCTGAACTCAAAGGCCCCTCAGCCTGGAGATAACAGCTCAGCTGCTGTGGCAGAGCCAGCCACGGGAGGAAGACAAAACCAGAGCAGGGCCTAGAATGGCTCTTTCTGAATCTCTGGCAATTCCAAGAAGTGGGAAAACCAACAACTTCTTCTAAGGGGAAACCAAAACCAACTGTTTTATGAAAATTTTGGCAATTCAAGAACTAAACAAAAGTGAATCTGGGGTCGAACACGTAGTTTTGAAAAGTTTAACTTTGACTGTTTTTAGTAAAAGTAAAGGACATTTTCAGACGGCCATTTTATTAAAAAAAAGCAAACATTTCGGAGGGGTGGGACTACATCTCCCATGAGGCACCTTGTGTCATGCTATGAGGTGACTGTACCACTGCAGTAGCTGGCAATGCAGGGGGTGGTTAGATTGCATCATATCCTCGTTCTCTATTGGCCGGGTTCTTTGAACACATGCCATTTCCCACGATGCACCACAGCCAGCAACAGGAGTGATGCAATTGCCTCTTGGGTGCATCATGGGACACGGAGTCCAGTTCAGGACCCCGGCCAATGGAGGAGAATGGGGACACAAAGCAACCAAACTACAACTCCCATGAAGCTCTGTGGACAAGGGGCTGGCTCACCAGGCAGAGCTCCAGCTGGTCGCATAGGGCATAGAACTCCTCCAGGCTCTTGTCGAAGCGCTGCACCACCCCGTCGTTGCTCTTCCTGAAATGACAGGTACTCTGACAGCACGGCTGTGGTACTGTGGTAATGGATGCACTCCAAGGCATTTGTTCCAGGGGAGGCAGCCAGGCCCAAACCCCAGCACCTCCCAGGGCAGACGGAACTGGGCTGACCTTGTGTTGGGCAGCAAGAAGGGAGTTTCAAAGGGCTGTCAAAGGGTTACAAGAATTCCTTGGGTATGGGTATGTAACCAAGAGCATCATGAGATCCCACATGAAAGTGGATGTCCCAGGGCTCGTAAATATCAATGTGAAAACGTAGAAGCACATTCTATGTGTTAATATAATGTATCATCTACTCCAAATACATCCTGAAAGTCTGGATCAAGATCCTGGTCACCAGCAAAGATGAAAACCAGGCCCTTTCTAGCCAGCCCCCTGCTGAGATGTAAACTGTGCAGGGCTGACATCACAGTGGGCCTGCTATCACTGCAATGTTGGGAGTTCAGAAAGAATTTAAAAAGGGAAGAATTAGAGAGCGGGTGAGAGACCTTATGTGGGGCATACACATTAAGGGGTTGCTTGACTATCTCTGGGGCGGTGGAGAAGACAGGCTGGTGCCCTTCACAGAGGATAGCGGTTTTGTTCCACGAAAAGGGGACGAGAACACTGCAGAGGACCTCAGGGGAGACAAAACTTCTGCCGAGAGGAGGTTTAACCTACTACATTTAGACTCGATGAACCCCGTTAAGATTTTGCTTGATATGTAATGGTTTGTTTCCAACCTTCATACTTGCCATCACTAGAAGCTCTGACCCTTGATAATAAACTTCTTCTCGTTTTCCCTATCAGAGCGTTGAGCAAGTGCTGGGCACGTCTCCTGTGGGGACAGCAGGTCTGGAATTCTGCGTGCATCCAGCGGGACAGGGGCTGAGCGCTCCAGGGGATGCCCTGAGGATGCTTGAGGGCTGGAGGGAGCTGAACCAGACAGGCTGCTTTGTGCAAAGGTGCTGACATGCCTGACTAACTTGTGTACCCCTGGGGAACATCACCCCATTCCATGGAGGGGCATCTTGCTGTGTGGTACGTACCAGGGACCCCAAATGAAATGGGGAATCCAGAGGCATTTTCCCAAGTGGACATGGAAGTGGCAGAGTCTCCGGTGGAGCAGACAGAAATGGAAAGCATGGTGACATGGGCCAGCAGGCTGGGAAAAATGTGTGTAACCCAACTCTTCTTTAAAGGGGACACACTAATGAATCTTGCAGTGACCCTTATACAGGGCCATCGCTGGGGGGCCAGGGCCACGCCCCTAGGCCCTGCCCCTTCCCCACCTCTCCCTGCCCCTAAGCTGTCCCTTCCTCTGAGCCATGCCCCCATCACATCCTTCCCTCAAACCCCTCCCGCAAGCTACACAACCTGGGAGATCACTAGGGGCGGGGGCCTTGCTGTGGGGAGAAAGCAGCAGTCAGGCCACCACCCTCACTATGGTGGCAGGAGCCTGGGAAGTGAAGCAATGCACGCAGCAGCCTGCACCGCTCCACTGCTGTTCCCAGCCAGGTCACTGCTCCCCCAAGCCCACGTCACTCGGAGGAGCAGTGCAGGCCGGGGTGCTCTGCTTCCCACCGTCATGCTAAAGCGAAGAGACCAGGCTGAGAGATGGCAGCAGAGCCGCTCAGACTGCTGGGGCACGCGGCTTCCCAGGTGTGTCCCCCTCTGGGCCCAGCAGGCTTTCTGCAATATGGGCACTGTCCCATCCATAGAAAGGTTGAGGTGGGCACCATGGGGCCCCCCCAAGTGTAGGGACTGGGGTGGCCACCTCGAACCATCCTATGTATGGGACATCTCTGCCCCTACAAGAGACAGCTGTAGGGCAAGTGTTCCCCTCTTCCACACCCCAGTCATTATACCTCCCCCACCCCACTCTAACAGGGGAGCCTCAGGCACTGGCCACCCATTCAGCTCTTGGCCTCACGTACCACTGGGCTGCAATGGGGCTGGAGTGCACAGTGGGGAGAGCAGGTTTTGCTCAAGCGGGTGCCGTACCAACGGGAGCCAGCCAGTTCCTTTCGCAAGCAGCTGTCAGGCAGGGGTGCCGTTTGGCCACTACTGAGTTGTGCTGGGATCAAATCGACAGTAATTTGGGGTGCTCTATTCCAGCCACCCCAAGGGTGCCAAGAGGAGCCAGGAGGTGCTCATGGCTGGCACCTGCCATCTAAGACCAAACCAGGAAATTTGGCTGTTAGATACCAGAACAACACAGGCTCCCGAAAGGCTCCGATCTCCCTGCACAGCACAGGCTGGGGTGTGTGACTAGCTCTCTCAAATGGCCTCATGAACTCCTGCACTGCACCGGGGAGCAAGGCCTCTGAAGTCATGAGCCTTCCGGCTCCCGGGTTAGAAAAGAGCCCTGCCTCGGGGAAGAATACTCACTGCCCATTGTCGATGTTCGTGTTCTGGACAAGATTCTGAGCAGCGATTTTCATCAGGTTCTAGAGCGCGAAAGGAAAAAAGCGTCAGAGGGTGAAAGGGGAGGGGCTGGGGCTGGCTCACCCGCCTCTGCTCACTGGCTAGCTTCCATAGAGCTGACTGGACTTGGTGGCACCTCTGTTGCACCCGAAGAGATTGTGTTTGGGACCCGTGCACCTGTCACAAGAACTCTCCTGGCTTTGGCAGGGAACTGCCATTACTATTACACACGACACTGCACTGCAGTCCTCTAGGATCTCAAGGCAAATCACAGCTGCGGGCTGGGTCTATGTCCCCAGTCACACAGATGGGGAAACTGAGACATGCAGCCATGTTTGCTCCTATTCCCAAGCTCTGAGAAGGACTGAGCTTCCAAAATCCTCTGCTTTAACCACTAGACACCACTCCCCACCCAAAACCTGAAATCAGACAGTCCGGACTAGTGTTCCCACTAATTTTCCCCATCCACAGGCAGAATAAATGTTACTGCACCAAGGCATGTGTGGATGTGCACCATCAGAAAAAAACATGCTGCCCACTGTAGGTGGCTGTGGACCCTCTGCTAATCAGCTGGCTGGCACCTGCATCTCTTCTGTGTGGCCACCCAAGCGCTCAGCTTACAGGGATCGCTATATGCTAGCTCTAACCATTAGACACCAAAGCTTCTTACAAGCTTTAACCTCAGTCCCCGAATGCACATGATCAGTATCAGTTTCCACAGTCAAGAAGGGAATATCTTAATTTACAACTAGAGAGCCTTTAATTCAGGAAACAAGAATGGGGAAACTGGACCCAAACTTTATCGAAACTTTGCTGAGTCAAATCAGGTCAGAGGTATGGACAAAATTCTGTTCCATTTTACTTGAATGTTGCAGTTTCTGTCATGTTGACATTGCAATCTAACCCAGTGCTGAGTCATTTACCAGAATCTCAGTCACAGGTTTCTTATGACATGACAAACAGATTCTGGCATGGTTTGTTTCCCCCAAAATAGAAACTCAGAGGACAATGACTCACTCATTTTAGAAGTAAATATTTTGGTTTCTTTTTTAGCGCCTTTTTTTTTTTTTTTTAAAAATCAACCCCCCTTTTTAAAAAGTCCCGTGATTCTGGGCAACAAACTTCCTGACTCAGAAGAGAGCTGAGAAATGGATGTGAAATCTCAAAGTAGGTTTTATTTTTTTTTTTCCAAAAAGACACTCTCTAAATGTTGATTCTGTCCGATTGTAAGCCTTCTGGAAACTGAAACTTGACATGCGAACGGTTTCCTATGCGAAGGCTCTGTTCAGGCAAACAAAATATCAACGCCTTCCCCTTTCAATCACGTCGTTCAATGCCAACACCCGTTAACTTTGTAAGATGAGCCCCTCTTTCCTCACTCAAAGCACAAGAAATTGTCATCAGCCTTTTTAAAGTATATCCATTAGTACCAGAGACAGCAGCCACTCATATTAACAGGGCAGATCACCCACATAAGAAAGTCCAGGTCGGGGTCTTCAACCAAAATAGCAAGAAGAGCCACTTTTTCTAATTCAGTTACAAAACAAATCACTACTTCAAGAGCTGCAATGCACGTGAATACAAGATGCTCCTTAATAAATAACGTCAAACGATACTTTCTGTCACCCCTATTTTAAGACTAGCGCGCACAATGATTTGTACCAGTTAGAAAGCTGTTACCCCCATCTCCAGGCTTTACCTGCCTCAGCCCCCAAATCCGTCCCCTATTCCCCAGTTTTACCACCCCCCCCATTCCCAGGTTTAAGCCCTATCAGCACCAAATCACGCCCCCATCTCCAGGTTTAACCCATCTCAGCCACCCTGCCCCAACCTGCCCAGTGAACCCAGACCTTATTCACCCACCCTCTGCTCTCCCCTCACACATGCTCTGGGTCCCCTACAAACTTCTCAGTCCAGGAAGTGCCTGCAGCTTTCCCAGCCACTCCCCACCCAGCAGCACCAGCACTGCACCACCAGGGCCTGGGAACAGGCAAGGAGCTGGGCCAGGTCCTGGGGGAGCTGACCGTGCACTGCCCGATGCAGTTCCAGGCTCTAGAGACTGCTGCGGAGCAAGGAGCTGGGGGGCACTGCACTGCCCAGGAGATGGTGTGACCCCACGTGCAGGGAAACTGTGTTTGCAGGAGGTCTCCCTCCCTCCTCCTCCTCAGCATGACTGGGCAGCTCCAGCAGGGGCAGATGCAGATGCATGGCTCCAACAGGGGAAGGTGCAGCTGTCCCTCTCCCTACTCACTTCCCCCATGTGCAGCACAGGCAGTTCCCTGCACTGGCCCTGCTGAAATAACAGTACTAAATTGAATTGGTTTCACGCCAGCCATTAAACCAACTCAATTTTGTTCCATTATTTCAGTGGGGGCAGCGCAGGGAGCCAGAAGCAGCTCCTTAAAGAGCCGCATGTGGCGCCGGAGCTGCAGCTTGGCGACCTCTGGGCCATATGAATGGTTCAGCTAACCCAGAATCCTGCCTACTAACAGTGGCCAATGCTAGATGGTCCAGCTCAATGATCAGGGCACCACTAAGCGATATATCCTGTGGTGCAGTTTAAGGTCACTCAGAGCAAGGGGTTGTGTCCCTTCGTGACCATCTTAGCTAAAGGCCATGGACGGACCTATCTACAGGAACTTGTCTAGGTTGTCCCCCCACCCATCAAGTTATACTTTTGGCTTCCACAGGATCCCACAGATTACCCATGTGTTGGGCGAAAAAGTACTTCCTTTGGTTGGTTTTAAACCCTCTGCCTATTAATTTCACCAGCTGAACCCTGGTTGTTGCCTTCGGTGAGGTGATAAATAACGCGGCTCTAATCACTTTCTCCACACCATTCATTCACTGGAACTCGCCACCTCACAGCAGTTGGCTGAGGCTTTCAGCAGACTCAGGCAGACTTCACTAAATTGGTTCTTGTTCTGAGGGTTTTCTCACCAACTCTAACAGCTGGAGACTTGCTTTGCTCAATTAAACTGAGGAGTTGGAGAAAATCTGAGGGGGATCTCCAGGCTCCAGCTAGTCATTCATCCCCTGCCAGGGAGCACACCCAACTCCTTGGGAAACAGTGCAGTAAGGAACAGGCTGTTCTGACTCCCTGTCCACTTAATTATTACAACACAGAACACTCCGGTGAGTAACCAGTTACGGCACAACTGTCTCTAGCGTCAGTAACCGAGGCTGGCTTGTAGCCATCCTTTTCCTTAAAGCTTTCCAGGTATCTAAAAGGGTGTCATAAGGGGGAGGGAGAACACTGGTTCTTTTTGGCCTCTGAGGATAGAACAAGAGGCAATGGACTTAAACTGCAGCAAGGGTGGTTTAGGTTGGACATCAGAAAAAAGTTCCTAACTGTCAGGGTGGTCAAACAGTGGAATAAATTGCCAAGGGAGGTTGTGGAATCTCCATCTCTGGAGATATTTAAGAAGAGGTTAGATAGATGTCTGTCAGGGATGGTTTAGACAGTACTTGATCAGATACCTCGAGTACACTGATGATATTGTTCTCCTAGTATACAGCCCCGACTGGTTTTCTGAGCACTCCAGCAAACGGAGGAGTTGCTGGACAAGGTCAGCCTCCATATTTTATGTTCAAAGACAAAGTTGCAAAGCCTAGAATCAGATCCACCCATGACTCCAGTCTCTTTGGTTTACAAGGAAGATGGAACCAGCATAATCTTGTCACAACAACCAAATTTAGATTTCTTTGAGTTGCATCCTCTCTGTACTGCTGTACGGCTGTGAAACATGGATACTGCGCTGCTCAGAGGGGTAAACCTGGAGGCTTTCCACACAATATGCCAACACCATATATTGGGCATAAAGCAGAATGACTTACTTCATAGGAAAGACATTTATATTCACTCCCGACTACCAGGACATTGTCCACAGCTGACATGCTTTTCTGACACGTTGCCAGAAGTTTGTATGATGTTCTGGTGAATGCTGTCCTCTGGGTTTTTTGTAACCTCTGGGATAAAATCCAACCTGCGGTGGAGGTGACCCAGAAACGCATGACCCCCTATGATTTGATGCATCAAGTCTGTTCCTACATTGGACTTTCGGCCCACCAACCCGCACAGGAAGAGAGCAAACAACAAATGATCACTGCAGTCAACTGTGTGGCTAAATGCTGAAGAAGGCAGCTGGTGGTGACCTAGGCTGTCTGCCTGCCTGTGCCACAGATGTTCTGTGTGCACATGAACAAGTCGCTCACCCTCTGATGAGGGAAACACATTCCCATGTGTTTTGGGAGCTCAGACAATGCCCTGCCACTGGAATCAAAGGGATAATTCCCAGGCTTATCTGGAAGCACATATTTGCATGACATTAACCTCCCTGAGCCTCACGTTCCCTGCATTCGATGGATTGAGCTCATGATGCTTCCCTCCTCCCGCCTGCTGCGGGCCTGACTGGACCGGAAGCCCTTTGGGGCAGAGTCTGTCTTTCACTGGGTTTGCCTGTCAGAACGAGGGCCTGAATCACACTGTGGGTGGCTCTAGGAGCTACAGTAATACACCTAATAAATAGCAAGTGATGGTTTTGTCAAACACCCCACATGACATGTAAACGGTGCCACAGCCGTGCTCCCACTCTGGGCAACACAAATCAACAAATGCTCCCATTAAACAGCCTTAACTCTGACCACCCCACCAGCTAGCTCCACCCTACCTCTTCCTCTCCCACCCCAGCCACAGTCCTCGCCCCACACCCACCCTGTACTGAGGGTCTCAGGCCAGCCCTGGCAGACAGGCCCCCTCCCCTTCCCTTAGAGCTCAGTCACTGCCCCTCAGGACCCAAGCTCCTAAATGTAGACCTCCCCCACGCTGCCTCACCCCCAGCCTCCGCCCTTTCCCTACAGGCTCCGCCCCGCCTCAAGCCCCTCCCCCATCTTGCAGGCTCCGACCCGCCTCAAGCCCCGCCCACATCTTGCAGGCTCCGCCCATTCCCAGGCCCTGCCCCCAACCCGCAGGCTCCGCCCCTCCCCAGGCCCTGCCCCCAACCTGCAGGCTCTCCTTCAGCTGTGGGATCAGCATCTTGTAGCGCTGCACGGGGTCGAAATCCTGCGCCTGGGCCTGCGCCGCCGCCGCTGCTGCTGCCGCCGCCTGGGCCTGTAGCTGAGGCTGCGGCCCCGGCACCCCCTGCAGCGAGAGCTGCGGCCCGGGGGCTGGGGCCTGAGGCGGGGCAGGCGGCTGCTGTTGGGGGGCCGCCATGGTCTGCCCTAGCAACCGCAGCTCCCTCCCAGCATACACTGCGCCTAGGACTGGCACTGCGGGTCCCGTCACGCACCGCGCGCCTCACCCAACTATATACTACAGTTCCCAGCATGCGCTGCGGTTCCCGTCATGCACCACGCACCAAGCGTGTGAGCGCACGCACGACGTTCCGCCAGCGTCCGGTCGGGAACCACAACTCCCATCATCCCCTGCCCTCTCCCGGAAGTGCCTTTCTCCGAGCCGCGCTTCCTCCGAGGCCGCCGAGCGGCAGGGCCCTGTGAAGCCGTTTGTAGGTGGCTACCTCAGTGCCAGTCTCCGGTCCGGAGACCCTGCCCGCCCAGGATCCCACCGCGTCGCCCCCCCGGCATCCTCGAGCTTCTGGTGCCGGAGCTACTCCGCGGGGCGCAGCCGCCTTTCAAGTCAGGCGGCGCTCGGCCGCCCTCGCCGTCCGCAGGCCCCGCGACGGGGCAGCGATCGCGGCAGCGGCCCAGCCATGGCCCCGACCATCCAGACCCAGGCGCAGCGGGAGGAGCCGGGCCACAGGTAGGTCCGCCCCGCCGCGCGGCGGGCCTGTGACGTCACACGCGTGACGTCACGGGTCCGGGCTCCTGGGTCCTCTGCTCCCCACTAGGGGGTCATTGAGGGAGCGGGGAGGGGAACTCGGACTCCTGGGTCCTCTCCTGCCCCCCCCCCAGGGGTGATCGGGGGAGCGGGGCGCGGCGGGGAGCTCGGACTCCTGGGTTCCTTCCTGCCCCCCAAAGGTGATGGGGGGAGTGGGGCTGGGAGCCCGGACTCCTGGGTCCCCTCCTCTCTGGCGGGGGTGAAAGGGGGATTCGGGGCAGATTCTGGGAGCCCGGACTCCTGGGTCCCATCTCCAGTGAGTGGACAGTCAGAGTCCCTGTGGGAAGGACCCGTTGACCTGACCCAAACCCCACTAAACGCCAGCCCGGCTGTGTCCCACCGCAGCAGCAGCTGCGCAGAGTTAGCAGCAGTTCCCCTTGACTGAGCTTGGCTCTGCTGCTGGTCTTGCCTCAGTTTACCCACGCGTCCTGTAGAGCGGGTGCTGTTCCGGGGGGAGCAGGCCTGCGTCAGTACGTGACGTCGCTTTTGCTCTCCATGGGGAGAAGCAGCCAGGTTTCCCTGGAGAGGGTGGGCAGGGCCCTCGCTTGGAGGTGAGCTCCAGGGGCCAGAACTATAGGCAGTGCCCCCCCAGTGTTGACCTTTATTCTGCTGCTCCTTGCCTCAGTTTCCCCATCTGTGGAAAGGGGTGATGATGATATCAACAGGTTTTGGTAAAGGGTCTTGAGGCATATGGGTGGACAGAGCTCGGTGGGGCTGTGATGATTTCAACTTATTTAGTCTATCATCTGGTAGTCTGTAAGGTACCACAGCCCTTGTTGTTGTTTTTTTCTGTTATTTATTTCTGTGTCTTCACAGGCCCAATGCTCACCGGACTCTGCCTGAGAGGTATAACCCCTCCCCACCCCTGGCTCACACTTCCCCATTCCCTGGGAGGTGGAGGGGCCAGTCTGGTTTTTACAGCTCCCCTGCCCATGCCCTGGACTTGCTGCCAAAGGCTGGGGCTGGAGCGATTACTCTGGCTGCTTGTGTCCTGCTGACACCTGCCCCACTAGGCACTGGATAGAGACCTGACAGACTTGTTTCCTGGTGGCTGGGCACACTTGTGGGTCACTGCTGGTATGGGGTGCAGAGGAGTCCAACAGGGTCCCAGGTGGGGTAGAGTTTGGAGGGTTCACCATGGCCCATCCATAGCTTCCTTCACCTGTCCATCACTTTGCTGGCCGGGGATAAAGAACCCAGGAGGTGGGGATCCATGCATGGGTCTCTCTCCCTGTGCTTCCAGATCGGGCGTGGTATGTCGGGTGAAATACTGCAACAGTCTCCCAGATATCCCCTTCGACCCCAAATTCATCACCTACCCTTTCGACCAGAACAGGTGAGGGGGCAGCCATGGAGCGGGGCTGGCCGCCAAGTGCTGCCCTGGGGGAGGAGGGTGGGTTCTCCCGGGCCAGCCGCTCACCTGTCCCTCCCCCAGGTTTGTGCAGTACAAAGCCACCTCTCTGGAGAAGCAGCACAAGCACGACCTCCTCACTGAGCCCGACCTGGGCGTGACCATCGACCTCATCAACCCCGACACGTATCGCATCGACCCCAATGGTGAGAGCCGGGCGCGTCGCCGGCAGATCCAGGCCACCGTTTGTGGCTGGTGCTGACCGGGGGGGGCAGCTCGCGTGTGCCCGTGCCAGGAGAGTGTCTTGTGCATTCCATGGGATCCCTCTTGCCCTCCGAATCTGGGGATCGAAGTGTCCCGTCCCCCCCAGGCATCTAGCTCCATTGTGGCTCCATTATGCCGATCTCCAGGGAGCCTCAAGCCCAGGAGCTTTGGGGGTGGTGAGGTGGGGAGGGGGCTGGCACACATCCCATCACTCCCTGCCCTGCTTCTTTCAGTTCTCCTGGATCCGGCTGATGAGAAACTACTGGAGGAGGAGATCCAGGCTCCCACCAGCTCAAAGAGGTAGCCCACCTCCCTGCCCCCAAAATGCCCGGCACCCCCTGGCTGCAGTCCTTGGCCAGCCAGCACTCCCAGCCTTACATTGCGGCCTGCCGGTCCCTTTGCTCAGATGTGCCCGATGGAGCACCACCAGCCCTGCGCCTGGTGGGAAGCTGCCCCCGACTTCAGGAGGGTCAGTTGCAGCTCCTTCCTGACCACCCCCCCCCACCTGGTCCTTTGCCCTAGATCCCAGCAGCATGCCAAAGTGGTGCCGTGGATGAGAAAGACGGAATACATCTCCACCGAATTCAACCGCTACGGCGTGTCCAATGAGAAGCCGGAGGTCAAGTGAGTGCAAGGGGGGGGCTGGCTGGGCTTGAGGGGCAGCTGTGAGTCTTGGGGGTGGGGCACAGCAGCCTAAGTTGTGGGGGCGGGGACCATCCCCCCACTGGGAGGGAGGTTACCCTCCTTGGAGTCTCTGCTTCCTCTTCTAACGCTCTGTGACCCCTGTCACAAGGAGCAGCCTTCCCCTCCCTGCCTGCTACCCCCAAGCCTCTGGTGTGCCTGACTTGGGGCCCCCTGTGCTGGGCTGAGTGTCTGCAGCCGTGAGGGGGAGACACAACCTGGCGCAGGACTGGGAGGGTCCAGCAGGGGGCAACATTGGCCTGGCGCTTGTGGGGAGGTGTTGGATCTGGTTCTGTCCACTGGGGGCGGGGGGGCAGTGTTTTCCCAGCAGGCCTCATTCCGCTTCTGCCCCCCAATCAGGATCGGTGTGTCCGTCAAGCAGCAGTTCACGGAGGAGGAGATCTACAAGGACCGGGACAGCCAGATCGCCGCCATCGAGAAGACGTTCGAGGATGCCCAGAAATCGGTGACTTGCTCCTGTCAATAGCTCCGCCCCCCCCCCCCCCCCGACACACAGAGGGAGCGTACTGCACCTTTAAGCCTTAAAGAGCCTATGTCCAAAGCACCCCAGCAGAGTAGCTGGGAGACCAAGGAGGCGGAGGGAGTGGGGTTGGGCTACCCCTTCCCTGCCAGCCCCTCATGGTCTCTCTCTTCCCGCCCCCTCCCCAGATCTCCCAGCATTACAGCAAGCCTCGTGTCACCCCCATGGAAGTCATGCCGGTCTTCCCTGACTTCAAGGTAAGGCTGAAGCTGGGGGGAGGAGTGGGGGGAGTGGCTTCCTGTGGCAAGCAGGCACCACCGGGTAGGCCAGTCCTGAGGGCCCCGTCTGGGCTCAGTGAGCATTGGGCAGGCAGCGTTGCCTAGTGGATAGCATTCCACGTTGCGTGGTGGGAGACCTGGAGTCTAATCCCAGCCCTGGGGCTGACCCACTGGGCATGAGCTGCTGCCCCTCTGTGCCTCAGTTTCCCCAGCCATCCTGACTCTCCTCTCACAAGGAGCTAGTGGGTAGGGATGGTGCCTGAGTTGCCTGCTGGAGGGGCCAGGGGTGTAGTGCTGTGGCAGCGGGGACTGGGGATATTTGGGGAGAGGGTGGGAGCAGAGATCACCCCACCAACTGGTTCCCCTCCTCCTCCCCCAGATGTGGATCAACCCCTGCGCCCAGGTTATCTTTGACTCGGACCCAGCCCCCAAGGACACCAGTGGGGCTGCGGCCCTCGAGATGATGTCTCAGGCGATGATCAGGTAACGATGCGCCCCCCAGCCCTGCCCCTTCCCCTCCCCCTTCCTCTCGATGGCCCCCAGAACGAGTCTCCTCTGTCTCTGCTTGGAGCTGAGTTCTGGGGCCCCCAGTGGTGGGGCCCCAACCCACTCCCAGCCCGGGGAGCAGCGCCCCAGCGCATTGGGGGACGCGGAGAAGCACTGCCCAGCCTTTCGAGGAAGCTGGGGGAGGCCCTTCCCCCCTCCGGGCTCAGCTGTAGGGCCCTGGTTTGGAAGGTCACTGTCATAGTGCTGACCCCAGTTTGACACTAGGGGGACCATGCTGCCAAGAGTGGGGGTGGGGGCCCGGCAGAGGGGCCCAGTGCTGCAGGGAGCTAGATGAGGGCCTGGCAGAGGGGTACAATACTATAGGGAGCCGGGTGGTGGCCCGGCAGGGGGGCGCTGTGCTTCAGGGAGTGAGGTGGGGGCCCAGCAGGGGGTGCTGTGCTGCGGGGGGCGGGCGGCAGGGGGGCGCTGTCCCTAGCACTCAGTGCTGGCCCTGGGCCTGTGCTCTGTGTGCCCATTTTTCCTTAACCCTTTCCTGGCTGTCTCAGGGGGATGATGGACGAGGAGGGGAACCAGTTTGTGGCCTATTTCCTGCCGGTGGAGGAGACGATGCGGAAACGCAAGCGGGACCAAGAGGAGGACATGGACTATGCACCCGAAGAAGTGTAGGTGGCTTGTGGGGAGGAGGAAGTCGGGGGCCCTGCAAGGTCCAGGGCAAGTGGGCCAGGGGATGGGAGTGGGTGGGGGCCCAGCTTTCGGCTGAGGAGGGGAGGTGGGGGCTGTGGGACGCTGACTCCCCTGCCGCCCCCCAGGTATGACTACAAGATCGCCCGGGAGTACAACTGGAACGTGAAGAACAAGGCTAGCAAAGGCTACGAGGAAAACTACTTCTTCATCTTCCGGGAGGGCGACGGCGTCTACTACAACGAGCTGGAGACCAGGTGAGGCGGCGGTAGCCCTGGGCACTGACTGGCCAGGGCCCTTGTCCAATCCCAGGGCCCGGTGGGGGGGGAGGTGGAGTTAGTGCAGCCGCCGGCAGCTGGACCAATGGGAGTTGACGGGTCGGGGGTAAACTGAGGCTTGGCTAGCCAGGTCCTGACCAACGGGGGAGGGATGGTGCAGTGGCCATGAGGGAGCTTGGCTGGTTTCCAAGCGGGGCTGGGGCTGAGCCAGGCCGAGGGGCGCGCCCAGCTCGGGGATGTGTGCATGGGGGGAGCTGGCTGCTGGGGAGGGGGCTGTTCTCTCCAGCCTGACGTGGCTCCTCTCCTCCGCCCCACAGGGTGCGGCTCAGCAAGCGCCGGGCCAAGGCGGGCGTGCAGTCGGGCACCAACGCCGTGCTGGTGGTGAAGCACCGGGACATGAACGAGAAGGAGCTGGAGGCTCAGGTCTGGCGAGGGCTGATTGTTGGGCTCTGGGGTGGGGAGCGGACGGGGGGGCAGAAGGTTCTCTGTGCCCCCTGTAAATCCTGTTTTCAGTTCTGGTGCTGGGGGTTGGGAATAGGACCCAGGAGTCCTGGCTCCCAGCCCCTCACCCTTTCCGACTGGCTCCCACTCCCTTCCCAGTGCTGGGGAGAGAACCCAGGAGTCCCGGCTCCCCAGCAGGGTTCCCTGTAAGCTGAGCACTTGGGTGGCCACCCAGGAGAGATTCAGGCGCTGCCCGGGGGGTAAGCAGAGTGCCTGCAGCCAGCAGTGTGGGTTTCTGTTGGTGGTGCACACCCACACATACCTTGGTGCATGATAAAATTTATTCCACAAAGGGAAAAAAAATTGGAGGGAAACCCCACCCCCACTCAGTGACTGAGGAGCGACCCTGTGGGTGCTGGTTGGGGTCCCAGCCTTTGCACCCCCGCCCCCAAGCCCTGTCTGACTTGGCTTGCTGCCCCCACAGGAGGCTCGCAAGGCACAGCTGGAGAACCATGAACCAGAGGAGGAAGAGGAAGAGGAAATGGAGATGGACAAAGACGCCCAGGGCTCAGGTAGGGACACGGGGAGGGGGAAGTTGTGGCTTGGGCAGGGAAGGAGGGGGGCAGAAGGGGGCCCTCTGCTTGTCCTGTCTCCTTCCTTATTGCCCCCCAGGGGCAGCAGAAGGTGGCTGCTTTTGCAATTGCTGCAGGACTTCTGCATTCTCGCTGTGAGCCCCTCCCCCACTCCCGGGGGGGGGACACGGGCCCCTCCCTTCCGCCCACTCCCGGGGCGGGGGACATGGGCCCCTCCCTTCCCCCACACCAGGGAGACAGTCCCATCTCCCCTCCCCGCCCCTTGCCCTCACCTGCCGGCGTCTTGCCCTGCAGAGGAGGAGCCGGAGAAGGGCAGCGAGGGCTCGGCCGAGGCCAGCGAAGAGGAGGAGGAGGAGGAAGAGGAGGAGGAAGGACGCTCGGGCAGCGAGGGCTCGCCGGAGGCCAGCGAGGAGGACGAGCGGGCAGCCCGCGACAAGGAGGAGATCTTCGGCAGCGACGACGACGAGGACTCGGAGGCCGAGGGTGGCGGGGGGCAGCGCAGCCCCGGCGAGGAGGAGAGTGGCAGCGAGGGGGGCGCCCGGCGCCGGGGCGGCCACAGCCCCTTCCTCAGCGGCAGCGAGGGCTCCAATGCCGAGGAGGAGGACGAGGAGGAGGAGGAGGAGGCCAGCGGGAGCGGCAGCGAGGCCGCCTCGGACTCCAGCCAGGAGGGGAGCGACAGCGAATGAGCCATGTCCGCGGGCTGCCAGCCAGGGCCCTGCTCGGTCAGGGACCCCCAGGACTGCCTCCCCCCACCCCCGGGGACCCCGCTGGGTCCCTCGCCCCCAGACGCTGGGCTGGTTTTATTCGTCCTGCTGCTGGGTGCAGCCCAGCCCCACTCATTGTACATATTGGCCTGTCCCAGACCTGCCCCGTGTTCTCAATAAAAGTCTCTTCCGAAACCTGGGTGTCTCGCTCCCCTTTGCTCCGTGCTGCTCCTGGCCCTGCCACCCCCTGTGGGCCGGAGCTCCCTGGCTCCCGGACCCTGCAGGTATCACCGCCTCCGGCTGGCTGGGAGCTGCGGGTCCAGCATCTGCAGCTGTCACGGGGTGTGGGGTTCCCCAGCCCCTGCCCCCACCCACCCTCAGAGGTGACGCTCGCCTGGCAGGGAGAAGAGAGGGGTTATTAGGCGACTAGGACGCAGGCTTGTCAGCACCGAAATCTGAAGCCAGCTGCACAGTCCCTCTTGGGGAGGGGGCCCAGGCCCCTTCTTCCTCTCTCTCCAGCCCCCTGGCACTGCCCACTTAAGAGCCCTGTTCCCATTCAAACCAACCAGGTTCCTGCTTTGTCCTGTTTCCCGGGGAAGAAAAGTGTCGCCTGGGGGCCTGTGGCGTGTGCGCGAGAAAGTGTCACACGGAAATCCCATCGCTGCTGCGCACTGTGCTGCTGTGCCTAGGGAAACTGAGGCACCCACCTGGTGTTACTACAGGGCAGTAGGAAACCCGTGCAACCTAACCAGGGGACTGAAATCTCCACCCAGCCCCTGCTGGCCCAGGGGGCTAAGCCAGCAGGCCCCATCTCCTGCACCAGCCTGAACAACAAGAAGTCCCGTGGCACCTTATAGACTAACAGATATTTTGGAGCATAAGCTTTCGTGGGCACAGACCCGCTTCGTCAGCTGCATGAGTGGGGGGGCTGGTTTCAGAGGAGTATTTAAAGGGTGGGGTCCCAGTAAAAGGGAGGGCCAGAGCTGACAAGGTCTATTCGGTCAAGGTGGAAATGGCCCATTATCAGCAGTATGCATCAGGAGAGGAGGAAAAACAGGTCAGATCAGTCAGGGGGGATGTGGCCCATTGTCAGAGTCTAAGGTGGAGGTGTGAACACCCAAAGCAGAGAAGCTGCTTTTGTAAGGGGCCAGCCGCTCCCAGTCTCTGTTTAATCGGTTGATGGAGTCAGCTCCAGGGTGGGGCTGGGGCAGGAAGCCAGCCAGGGAGCTAGAGGGGGGAAGGACAGATGCCCTGATGGGAACCTTTGTCCCCTGCCCAGCTGTGGGGGAGGAAGGGGCTTATCCATCCCCTCAGCTTTGCTCCTTCCCCACCAGGGGCTGGGCTCGAAGCTGGAACTGGAGCCAGGCAAGGCAGGCTCAGGCTTGGACGCGCCTGTGGTTCCCCGCTCTGTTACCAGGTGGGAGCGTGGGCAGCAGATTGGACGCTGGGGAGGAAAGGGGGATGGGAGGGGGCATTGGGCTGGGGGGGGGGGCAGGGCCTCCCATACCAGCATTGAGGGAACTGAAATTGACTTATAGACTCTCCCCTTCAAACCGCAGGGTCCTCCCCGCTGGTTCCCCCATCTGTCGGGCTCCATGGCACGCCAGGGCTAGCACCGCTCGCTCGGTGCCAGGGGCTGCCCTGCAATGACACCTTCTCCAGGGGCAGCTGCAAAGCCTGTGAGGTGTCAGGGCGGCTGGCCAGCTGCTGCTGTGAATGAGCAGGCCCCCGCCGCAGGGCGGGAAGGCAGGCAGAGGTTTTGCTCTAGGTTTGTTACTCCATCTGGGGCGTCCCTAAGGCCTTGCTGGGCCTCCCCTGCGGCATGGACGCGGCAGGTAGGAGCTTGTCGTGCTCAAGCCCGCAGGGGTTTTGCATCTCCCTGACGTGGAAGCCGGCTGTATATGCCTGCGGGGAGGAGGGTGTAAAATATGAGGCAGCGGCTCTTCCCCATCATCCTCTCCCCAGTTTCTGCTGGACCCAGACGGCCGGGAGGCCCTGAACGTGGGTGTGCAGAGGACTGAGGAACTCCGTGGCTGCCAGGCTCCCGTGGTGCAGTGAGGTGTTGGAAGATGGGGCTTGGTTCCACGTACAGGCGGGGAAGTAGCAGCCTAGGAAGGAGTCCAGCCGAAAGGGAACTAGGGGACCTAGTGGGCCACAAGCTAAACGTGAGTTGACAGCGTGCCGCCGTTGCAAAAAAATGCAAAGGTCATTGGGGGATGTATTAGGAGTGCGGTGAGCAAGACCCTCAAAGTCATTCTTCCCCTCTACACAGCGCTGATTGGGCCTCAGTTACTTGTCTTGCGTGCAGTTCTGGGCACTGCGTTTTGAGAAAGGTGGAGAGATCAGAGAAGAGTAACAAGACTGATCCATGTGTAACACCAACAGACCTGGGCTGCTGGCCCCAGGGCTAGACTCTGTGAGCATAGGGTCTAAAGCCCTCCACCCTCCCACATGGTAGAGCGCAGGGCTTTAGATCCTATGCTCACAGGTTCTAGGCCTGGGGCTGGCAACCTGGGTCTGTTGGTATTACACCTGGTGCATTGGCTGCGAAGAACTGCTGGAAGGCCTCAGAAGCTCAGGACATGCTTCCTCAGCCCAGGGAAGCATGTAGGACCCAGAGGTACTGAGACCTCATCTGGGGTGAGTGAAGTCTCTGCTCTACAGCCTCAGCTGAGACCCAGCTGGCCTTTAGCTCATGTGGTAGAGTGCTGGGCTTTAGACCCTATGCTTGCAGGTTCTGTCCCTGGTGTCTGCAACCCCAGGTCTGTTGGTGTTACACGAGGTCTAGAGAACAGGAACTATGAGTGGAAGAACTGAGCTTGTTTAGTTTAGAAAAGTGAAGATTTAGGGGGGGACCTAATAGCAGTTTTCAAGTACCTCAAAGAGGGTTACAAGGAGGAGGGAGAAAACTTGTTCTCTGTGGCCTCTGAGAACAGGACAAGAAGCAATGGGCTTAAACTGCAGCAAGGGAGGCTTAGGTTGGAGATTAGTTAAAACTTTCTGTCGGGTATCAGAGAGGTAGCCATGTTTTCTTTCTAACTGTCAGGGTGGTTAAACCCTGGAGTAAATTGCCTAGGGAGGTTGTGAAATCTCCACCCTTGAGAGATATTTAAGAGCAGGTTAGATCAACACCTACCAGGGGTGAGCTAGATAGATGGTGCTTGGTCAGGGGCTGGCAACCCCAACAGAAAGAAGTCTTTTTTTTGTTTTTGTTTTTAAATTCGGTAAATAACTCAAAAGCTGCAATGCATCAAGGCAGAGTTTGTGTACCCCGCTGTTACAAACAGCGTGCACACGGATTTGCGATGTGATCCACTTCTGCTGCAGGAAGGTCACAAACTTTTTACACAGTCTATTTCCTCACCCTTTTCGTGTGTGTGTTTGTGCCGTGCTCTGCCAGATTCCCGCTTTAATTTTGCCAATTTTATTTCCAGTTTAATTTCTCTTTTCTTAAAATGTGCATTGCCCTCCACAGCAGAAAAGCCGCCAGCTCCTTTTCCTTTTCAAAATCAAGACTTTATTAGCAACATGATCGAAACAGAGCCAGTATCCTATCCCACAATGCACTGTATATATTCAAGGGGGAGTTCTCCAAGGTTTTGAGATCCAATAGCATTTGCTATTTAGAGATGAGTGTCTCATTTTGGGGTTTGTAGACAGTCACTGAGGGTCACAAATAATCAGGAGGGTTTTTATACTTTGCAATTATAGTGGTGGGAGCCACAACAAAGTCCTGAAAGAACTACAGGCAGCTGTGGAGCCTCAGGTTGCAGACCCCTGTGCCTTGCCATGCAGATGGGGTTGTACTTGATGACCTCTCAAGGTCCCTTCCAGTTTCCTTGTTCTGTTGGAACAAGTTCTGGCCTTTGCGGGGCAGAGTGCTTAATAATTCCCCTGGTTCATAAAGGGAGGTTCCTCTGGTCTCTGATCTGGTGTGGTTTGCGTGCAGGGTTTGGGGAATCTCTGCTATAGGCACAAGGCCTGGTGCACGGTCCAGCTCCCTGACAGCTTGGTAAGCTCAGTGAGAGGTGCAGGTTCTGGGGGGTGCAAGGCCGGGGGGGGGGGCGGTCTTGGCCTTATCCCTGCAGCCTTCACACCCCCTGCACTCCACTCAGTCCTTTCCCTGCCAGGGGCTGGGCTCAAAGCTGGATTTGGAGAGCAGAAGAGGCAGGATGGGGGCTGAATGCGCCCATATAGAGTGTGGGCAGCAGATCAGCCCCTGCGTGGTCGGCCATGGAGCCCTCTGAGGGTGGGGGGAGATGGGGACCGGGGGTGGGGAGAGGGGCAGGATGCCTGGGTTCTCCCCCTAGGCCTAGATCTGCTGCTGCAGGAAGGGCTGGCACTGGGGCCCGAGGAGGAGTCGGGTCTAGTGGTTAGAGGCCAGCGAGGGACACTTCTGGGCAGCAGGATGCCTGGATTCCCTCTCCCACATTCACACAGTAGGACTGGGCACACCTCCCATGCAAGGCTGCTTTGGACGACCACAGTGGCCTGGCCTGGAAAGTTAAGGGGGCTCAGGCTTTCTGCAAACCTGCTGGTGCCTGTGGGTGTCACACCCAGCCCCTATGCTGGCTGGGCGGGCCAGGGGTCAGAGGGCTAGGGGCTGTTAGCTTGGCCTGCTCTCTCCAAGGAGAGCTGGTTGCGGGGGTATGTTATAAATAAGTGTTAAACCAGAGAGATGGATTCTCCAGGGGAAGCAGCCAAGTAAACCAATGGGGGGAAAGGCATCTTTTTCAATTGAAACAATGGCCTGTTGAGAGAAGCACAGGGAGAGACCAATTTGCTGATAAGTTCAGTAAATAGCCTGACCACATGCTCCTCAGCACATGGCTTTACCTGTGCAAAGCAAATGCCTAGTTAGCCCAATTAGGTTATTTTTATTTTGAAGGTGTCCTGGGACTTTCTAGGCTGGTTGAGGTATTTTTCCCCAGTACTCTGTAATTACTAAACTGAATCCCCTCTCTGTGCTGTAACCTGGAGGGTTTTAGTTTCTTTCATTATACCCAGCAACCAAGCTGTGCTTGTTTGCTTTTTGGGTCTATTTTATCTATTGTTTTATTAATAAATTACCTTTTTTTTAAGGCAATGACTTGATTGTTGCATCCTGAAGAAACGTCTGTATTTCAAACCTGGACCGAAATGTCAGATATCAGCTTATAGCTTAATCTCCTCTCTTTGTTCCGCACTTCCTAACTGAGGGCTGAAGCTTGGCGTTATCCCACAGGGAGTTAAGGGAGGGAGGTTGGTGGTGACAGTTACCCCCCAGGATCAGGGAATCTGTGACCTTGGGGAGCTGTTTTTAAGTAGAGCTTACAAAGACATGTATCAAAGGTAGCCAAGTTAGTTTGTATCCTCAAAAACGAGAAGTCCTGTGGCATCTGATAGACGAACAGATATTTTGGAGCATCAGCTTTCGTGGGCAACGACCCGCTTTGTCCGATGCATGAGTGGGTGCGTGTGTGTTTCTGAGTGGTATTTAAAGAGTGGGGTCTCAGTAAATGCCCCTCTGAAACCACCCCCCACTCATGCATTTGATGAAGCGGGTCTTTGCCCATGAACGCTGATGCTCCAAAATATCTGTTCGTCTATCAGGCACCACAGGGCTTCTCGTTGTTTATAAAGACAAGGTGTTTTTATGGGACCCCACTTTCTGCACACCGAGTGTCAGAGTGGGGATCAGCCCTGATGGGGTGAATCTCTCTCCCCACCCTTCAGTCCTGCTGGGGATGGACTGCCCAGGCTGGGGAGATGGGGGCGTGATTTGTTCAAGCCAGTGCAGTGCACAGCTGTGTGATTTGGTTTACAAGGCGAGGGGGGGCAGTCACAGAGAGGTTGCCCTGTTGGTCTGTGTCTTTGCAAAACGAAGCCACAGCCCTGTAGCATTTTGAAGATTAGCAAAGTTATTTATTAGGTGACGTTTTGTGGGGCTGACCCACTTCTTCAGCTCTGGAAATAGCGCTACAGCGAGGCCCTGCCACCAAAGCTCCTCACCCAGTCTGTTATTGTGTTAGTCTTTAAAGTCCTCCAGGGCTGCGGGTTTCTTTTACCGATAGACATTCCTACCGCACAGGGCCCGGAGAGGTCTGAGGCCGGTCCCCTCGGCTCACAGAGGACCTGGCACCAGCCTGGATGGACTATTTTCCCCCTTCTTTTAAATCTAATCTGCCCCAAGGAGGCCCCCTCAAGGGCTGAGCTCCCCACCCTGGGGGTACAAAGCCAGTGCTCTAACCACTAGCCTGGCTTCCCTCCCGGCTTCGGGGGGGAGCGGGGCAGGACGCCTGGGTTCTCTCCCGTAGAGGGGCGGGGCAGGTGCAGGACGCCTGGGTTCTCTCCTCTCCCGACCCGGCCCGGCCTTCCCTTCCCTTCCCCGGGCGGCAGCGGCGGCTGCAGCTGGGTGGCGCTGCGGGGGGAGCTGGGCGCTGGTTCCGGCCTCCGTCTCCGCTTCCCCGCCGGCCCCGGCCCGCCGCGTGGGGAGCCGCCGCGGTGAGTCCGACTCCGACCCCGGGGCTGGTTGGGGCCAAATGGGGCTGCTGGGCTATAGGGTGAGGGGTGGATGTGTGGGGCAGGGCCGGGCTATGGGGTGTGGGGGCAGGGCTGGGCTGGGCTATAGGGTGAGGGGTGGATGTCTGGGGCAGGGTCGGGCTATGGGGTGTGGGGGCAGGGCTGGACTGGGCTATAGGGTGAGGGGTGGATGTGTGGGGGAGCTAGTGTGGGGTGGAGCCACATGTAGGGAAAGCTTGGGTGTGGGACGGGAGCTGGGCTGCATCTGGGGACTGCAACGGATGGGTTGGCTGGGCTATGGGTTGGGAATAGATGTGTGGGGCTGGGCTGGGATATAGGGTGGGGGGCAGGTGTGTGGGGCAGGGCTGTGCCCCGGAGCTGAGGGCCGGGCTCTAGGGTAGGCTCGGATGGGGGTGGGGACTTTCCCCCAGTTCCTGCCAAGAAATACCTGCAGCTGGCTGGGACAGACCAGGTCACCAGAGCCTGAGGCCTCCTAGGCTGAGCCACTGAGCTGCGACCTGCGCTGGGGTGGGGCGTGGCTGAGGAGGAAGCTGGTCTTCCAGGGAATCCCTTCTCTGGTGCTGAGATGCAGCCACCTCTGGGGTGGAGGGGGGGGGCGGAGGTCCGAGGCTGGGCTGTAACCAACTCTGTCCCTTCTGTGCAGGCTGGATGTGCCCCACCCAACTCTGTCCCTTCTGTGCAGGCTGGATGTGCCCCACCCTCACCATGAGCAAGTGGGGTCCACCCCACCTCAGCACAGACCACCAGCTGGGCCCCCTGACACTTTCCCGAGCCCTGTGAGCACCTGATCCCATCATGTCCCAGGCTGGAGAGGGGCTGGAGCGAGGGGCCCGGCCCAAGGAGAGGCCAGGCGAGGCCGGGGGCAAGCGGAGCAGCCGCAGGAGAGCAAAGCTCCCGGAGCCGAGCCCCGAGGGTGCTGAGCCAGGCCGGCGCTCGCTGCGGCAGAGGATCCAGGATGCGGTGGGCCAGTGTTTCCCTATCAAGGGGCGCAGCCGGGCCCGATCCCCTGAATTCTCCCCCTCCCAGCGCAAGATCCACCTGCGGGAGCTGATGCTGGAGACCTGTCCCTTCCCGGCCGGCTCGGAGCTGGCCCGCAAGTGGAACCTCATCAAGCAGCACACGGCGCCCGTGTCGGCGCAGGAGGGGCTGGCCTGCGGCGGGCCGGGGCTGGCGGAGGACGAGGACGACCGGCTGCGGGAGCGGAGGCGCGTCAGCATCGAGCAGGGGGTGGAGCCGCCCCCGGATGCCCTGATCCACACCTTTGAGGTGAGGGCGCAGATCAACCCCCTCTACAAACTGGGGCCCAAGCTGGCCCATGGCATGAACGAACTGGCTGGCGACCACCGGGCCACGCTGGCCCTGCCGGAGGAGGAGGAGGAGGAGGAGGAGGAGGCGGCGGCGACGGCACCGGAACCGGAGCTCCGCGTCCACACGCAGATCGATTACATCCACTGCCTGGTGCCGGACCTGCTGCAGCTGACCCAGCTGCCCTGCTACTGGGGGGTGATGGATCGCTACGAGGCCGAGGCCCTGCTGGAGGGGCAGCCGGAGGGGACCTTCCTGCTGCGGGATTCCGCCCAGGAGGACTATCTCTTCTCGGTCAGCTTCCGGCGCTACGGCCGCTCGCTCCACGCCCGCGTCGAGCAGTGGAACCACAACTTCAGCTTCGACGTCCACGACCCCGGCGTCTTCCACGCCCCCACCGTCTCGGGCCTGCTGGAGCGCTACAAGGACCCCAGCGCCTGCATGTTCTTCGAGCCTCTGCTCTCCCGCCCCGTGTGCCGGCCCTTCCCCTTCACCCTGCAGCACCTGTGCCGGGCCGTGGTGGCCGGCTGCACCTCCTACGACGGCATCAGCCGCCTGCCCATCCCCAGGGCCCTCCAGGAATACCTCAAGGAGTACCACTACAAGCAGAAGGTGCGGGTGCGGCGGCTGGACGCCCACTGGAACTGAGCCCCCCCTCAGACTCCCCAGCACTGGGGGTCTGTGACTTTGGGCCTTTTGGCCCCAGTCTGTACACAAGAGGGTCGGCTGGCCTGAGCTTCGGGCCCAGCTGGACCAATACGGGACTATATTGCCTGTGAAGGCTTTGCCTTCAGGTCCTTTGGCAGCATTGGCCTCAGCAGGGCCAATAGGGGACTATATTGCCCTTGACGGGTTTGTCTGATGAGCAGGTTCCCTCGGCCCCTGGTGTCTGGGTGTGTTGGCCCCAGCAGGGGTGGGACTGTCCCTGAATTACTGCTCCACCCCCGGTGCTGGAGGTTTCAAGGTTTGCTGCCCTGCTCCAGTCCTGGCAGAGGGAAGATGCAGTCAGGGCCTCAAGCAGGTTTTATGGACAGGCTGGGCTGCTGGAATAAAGTGTTGCTGTGACTCAGGTCCCTGGGGTCCTGTCTCTGGTTGCAGCAAGGTTGCGGGGTGGCCCAGTCTGGTCCTCAGTCCCTGCTGATAGCTGGGGAAGGGACTGAGCTGCTGGCAGCTGACTGGGGGAGCTTGGCCAGGTGGCACATGTTACAGCTGCCCTGGGCCCTTGGCAGTGGCTAGCAGGCAGGGAGAGGCATCTTCCCCTGCCTCTGGCTTCAGCGGGAGGAAAACCCCAGAACTGAGAGAAACAGGCGGTGATCCGCCCTGACCCAACCCGATTCCCAGCCCTGGGCCCCATGCCCTGACTTCCACCCCCGCTGGCTTTTCCCTGCAGCCATCCTCCTTGTAACTCGGAGCAGCCCACATGGCTCTGTTCCTGGAAGACAACTGCTGGGATCTCACCTCCCCGAGCCACAGACCATTCCTGGGTTTGTTCCCTGCCACTGACCCCCTGCCCTGCCCTGCCCACATGGTTCCCTAGGCCAGGGCTAGCTGCTGATGGGAATCTCCAGCAGTAGAGGGTCTTTTCCCCCCCTGCGCGCTCGTGCTGGGAGGCTGCGTCTGGTTCTGGGGTCCACAGGCCAAGCGAGGTTGGTAGGTGGGGGAGGGGTTAGAGAAGAGTCCAAAGCAGGATCAAGAGGCAAGAGCCTGCCTGGCAGTAAGAGATGCTCTGGGGTGAGGGGATCCCTGCCTGGCTATACTGGGTGGGGGGGTAGGCACACAGCTGACCCTGGGGCTAGGTGTGTTTGGAGCAGGGCATCACTAACCTCAGGTGGAACTGGGGGGGGGCCTGTTACTGGGGAGGTGGTGCCCCTGCTGGCCTTGGGATCACACGGGCCTCTGCAAGCAGGAGCCAGACCCTTCCTGGGCGGGGTATATAAAAGACAGGTACTGCCCTCAGGGGCCGGGGAGAGCTGGGCTTGCCTTGTGCCCTAGCTGCAGCGCCGGGGGCTCATTCACCAGCTTGGATGCACCAGTCATTCAACCTCTGCTTCGTGGGAGCTAAGGAACCAACCACGGGTGATTGCAAGGGCAGCTGGAGCAGGGGTGCCCAGCAGCTGCTCCACAGGCTGTCCCGGCCTTGTCACCTGCAGGGTGCCCAGCCGTAGGGCTGTGTGTGTCTATAAACCTGCATTGGGCCAAGACCAAGCTTGTGCGACAGGACCTGAGAGCCCCCACTCACCCTTGGGGTGCCTGTGTGAAAGACGCAGACCAGCAGCATTCCGTACATGGATGGAAAAAACTAGAGGGACTGTATAAAGGTATGTGGGGGTGGATGTGCCTCACCCATAGCAACACAGGGTGTGGGCTTTGCTAATCTCTGGGGCAGCACCTGAATCTCTCCTCTGCTGCTGTCCAAGTGCTCAGCTTCCAGGGAACATCACAGGCCAGGTTTGGGCCTCCTGCCCAAACGGGTGAGCAAGTGTAAGCTCCCACCCCAGCAGACTTGAACCAGGGACCTCTGGAGGATCTACTATGCTGATTATTCAAATAAGGCTCCAGCACTGAGGTCCCAGGTTTGAGGCTGCCTGGGGGTGGTTACAGAAGCCAGGAAAGAGATGGCACGGTGCAGGGCTCAGCCCCTGCTTTGGAAGGAAGGAGTGAGCTGAGGCTAGCTGCAGGACACCAGGCCCTGGCTTGCAATCTGAGTGAGGGAGGGGAAGCTGGATTTTAACAGCACCAAGCTCTGCCAGCAGGTTCAGACCCTGTGCCAGCCTCTGGGACTGGGCTCCCACCAGCAGCTTCAGGGATCTCTTCTCCCCTTCAGAGCAGGAGAAAGGCAGTGTGGCCCCCACTGCTCAGGGCATTAACTCCAGGGATTAGGCTGGAGCAACAGCTGCAAGGCACTGGGCAGCCAGGTCCAGCAGGGGGAAGGTGCATGGGGCAGGCCCCAGGAAGTACAAGTTGGCAGAGTTCTGCTCTTTACAGCAGCAGCCAGAGGTAATGCCCCATGTTCAGCACAAGGCCAGGCAGGAGCTGAGCAGTTAAGTGTGCTCCCCAGCAAGAGGAGCAGAGGAGTTACAGGCCACCACCATCCTTCCCTGCTTGAGTCCCCAGCCTGCTTGACTGAAAAACTGCTGCCAGCCTGTGGCTTCAGGGGAGGGTCAGAGCCTCCCAGGGTTGAGTTTTGCCTGCAAACCTCTAAAAAGGGGCAGAAAAAAATCCCAGCTGAGAATTGCACTTTGGGGCCTAAGCTGGGACCAGCGCTGGCTGCTGCAGAACCTCCTCAGCCACCCTGAGAAGGAAGGAAACCACAGCTCTGCCTTGCACACACAGCTGAGATGCTGCCCCCTGAAGTGGCCAGGCCTGGCTGGTCCCTGGGGGGAGCCAAGCAGGGGCCTGTGAGTCACAGAGCCTCTGGCAGGAGAGGGCAGGCTGAGCTGATTACATAGGCCTATACAGCTGTAGGTCCCTTTTCACACCCCTGCTGTGCTTGTCCTGCAGAGGGAAGGAACAACCTACAATCAACACCCTCTCCTCTCTTCTCCTCTCCTGGTCAGCGAAGGACTCCACAGCAGAAATACCAGCATCCTACCCCCACCCCCTCGGGTGCTCAGATCTCCACCTGGCAGCATTAGCCCTGCCAGCCCCACAGCAAGCATCTGCAGCAAAGCCCAACGGGCCAGTGCACTAACCCCTGGGCCAGCTGGCCCCTCTTGGCTCTTATCGTCACAAACCCCAGCTGCCCACACCCCTCCAACAAATCAAGAATAAAAACCAGGGTTACAAAATAAGTACAGCTTTATCAGAGAGGGGGTTTGGGGGTTTCCAGGGGGAGGTCTCGGACTTGGGCACGATCTTTCACACAGCCAGCCAGCGAGAGCCGGGGGGCACAGAGCGGGACACAGAGCCAGCTAACACGGGTGGCCGGGTTTGGTTTTTTTTTTTTTGTAATTTTTTTTTTCCGTTTTGTTTTTTAATAACGTATTCATGGTTACCAGCCATAGTCATAACAAAAGTTATTCATAATAAAATGTATCTAAAATAACATTTCTATCTGAAACAGGAACCTTGTCTCTCTACTGTAGAAATTGGGGGGGGTTGCCCCCTGGGGTGGGGCTGTTTTCTGTACTCACTACTCTTCAGTATATACTTTGGAAAGGCCTTTAACATTGAAACAGTGGCGGGGTGGGGGGGATTTCTTTTGTACCAAAGGGAGGTGCTCAGATCGGGGTCATCCCCTTTGGGGCACGTGTCTCCCCCCGCAGGGCAGAGATCCGGGCAAACGTTTTGTCCAGAAAGAAAGATAAAGTTGTACCTAGGGTCAGGCAGGACATTGTTGCCCCTACCAATCCCTGGGGGACCATCCCCCCAGTTTTCTTCTGCTGCTGAACACTTGAGGATACCTTGGGGTGACCCCAGTTCACCCCTTGGCCCAGTCATTTGCACCTGTGCTGCCTCCCAGTTGAAACAACATTGGCACTGCCATTGTCCAGGTGTTAGTGACTGCACAGGGCTCGGGCGGGGGTCCCCTTCCATGAGCACAGCCAGGCCCACACCCTTTGGTGCCTTCTGGAAGTACAGGTCAGGAACAGGAAAATTTGGACCTTTTAGAGTTTTGTTTTGTTTTTTTTAAAAGGCTTGTAAATCAGAAGGGAATAAATAGGTTAATCCAATGCAAAGGGGGCTTGAGAGGGTAAAAGCCCCACCCCCTGCTCAGATGCCCCACCCCCTACCTACAGGCTCCTCCCACCCATGTAGTGTTTGTTTTTTTGTTTGACACATGCACACGCACGTACATAGCTTGGGGGTTAGGGGAAGACTCACTCCCGCCTGACTCCCCCGCCCCCTTCCCCCCCAGCGTGGTAGGGCTCAATCATCTCCCCCAACTCCCCCATCAAGGCATTTAGCAACAGCTCATCCCCCTCCACTCCTCAAGCCCAGGGGGGGTGAGGGGAGGGGTCTTCAAGGCCACACCAAAGGGACTTGCAAACAACCCCTGCTTCACAGCCCCCCCACAAGGTCATTAGCATGACCAGAGCCACCCAGCTGCGTGTGTTTCAGCCCCTAGCCAGGAAGGGGCGCTCTAACCCAGCTGCCTGAGCTCAGCCTGAGGGCGCTGCTAACGCAGAGCTCTGGGCAGGGAGAGGTGATCGGGGGGGTGCTGGGCCGAAGGGAGGTGAACAGCCAATTCATCGGGGGGGGAGGGGGTTGGCCCTGTGTGGGTGCAGGCTCCGCCCAGGCACCCACAGGGAGGGCCAAAGGGGGCACCCCTCCACCAAGCTGACCTCCAAGGCCCCAGGTGCAGCCAAAGCCCCACCCGCCGACCCACCGCCTGTTAAAATCCCTCCAATCCACCCAGACCCAGCATCCCTTTCCTGGGATGTGGCTTCTCTCCCTGAATCCGCTGCTTGCCTTAAGCAGGAGGGCAGGCTGCCCTCAAGGCCATGCCCCCAGACCCCTCTTACGGGGAGGGCGTGACCCCCTCCAAGCCACGCCCCCAGCCCCTTCTCTTGGGGGGGGGGGAGGGCCTGGCCCTCCCTCCAAGGCTACGCCCCCAAGAAGTCACAGAGGTGGGGGTGGGAAGTTACAGGCACTTAACAAGAGCTCAGGAAGAGGTTTCACAGCCCCACAGGTGGAGGGATTTCTCCCCAGCCTGCCCTCCACTGCGGGGATCAGGGGGCGAAAAGCAGGCAGGGGGGTAACCCGGAAGAAGCCAGCTCGTCAGGTTAGCCCCCCGGTGCCTTTCGAGGCGCCTGGCCTTGGCCATAAGCGACTGTCCTGCCCCGGGGCGGGGAAGAGTGAATCAGCTGTGCAGTATCCCCCTTCCCCACTCCTCCTCAGGCCACGCTGAGAAAGGAGCGGGGAGAGGGGAACGCGGGAGGACACACACGCACGCGTGACCCAAGATCCTGCTGCTTCGGACTTCAGCGCTCCCCTGGGAGTTCCAGGGGCGGCTCAGTATTAAACCATAGTTAAAGTAATAATAAAGTAGAAAAATATTAGAACGTATAAGATGGTAAGATTGTAGTGAGAGCTTCTTCAACCCCCCCACGCGGCAGAGCTGTCACACGCCGGGGAAGGGTGGGGTGGGGTGGGGTGGGGTGGAAGATTCAACCGCCCCTTTAAGCACCCCCCCAAAAAATAGATAAACCCCTAAAGCTTGTCAGGAATCGCGGGTCCCCATGGCTGGTCAGATGGTGGAGGTCTTGTCAGTGCCGTCTGTAAGGAGAGAAAACAGGACCGGAGCGTGGTGAGTGCGGCCGGGGCAGAAGGGGATCATTCGCTGTCCCGCTAGTGATTCTGTGCACCGGGGTAACAAAGCCCCTTTAAGGCACCGGCTCCAGCTAAGCACCACAGAGGCCTTCTTATAGGAATTTGCCAGCCCCCAGGGCAGCACCATTCCCGTCAATTTTCTCCATCCATGGGTGGAATACATTTTGTTCTGTGCCCTGAGCTGTGCGGATGTGCACCACCCATAAAGACACAGGCTGCTGGCGCTCTGCTTATCACCTGCGCGGCAGCCGAATCTCTCCTGGGCGGCCACTCAGCTTGGAGGTCACGGCCCAGGATCACAACACCGACTACACCCAGCTATGTGCCCCTCAGTCTGGCTGCGACTCAGGGCTGTGGGGGGCTCACCTATCCCGGGGTGGGGCCAAGGGGGACCCTCTCAGTCTCCTGTGGTGGTTTGTATCCTCACTTAACACCGCCCCACCCCGGGCTAACCCTGTAGCTCACCGCCCAGTGCATGCTCTGTCATGCTCAAGCAGAGTGACTCCAGCGTGGGGTTGATCTCCAGGTCTGTTCCGGGCAGCTGGCAATCTACAGAGGGGGGCAGCAGGAAGAGATGGATTAAGCACATGGCCCCACAGTTCCTGGTGGCAAGGGAACCTGGACACAGCGCAGGACCTCTGCCAGGGGCTTCATTAACCCCTGGACTGCCACTTTTCTCCACTGAAAGACAGTCAGGGATGGAGAATCCAATGGCTGGGCTGGGATTCCCAGCTCCGAGCCTCCACTGCTCTAACCTTCTAATCCCCAAGCCCCTTGAGGAACAAGGGATGGAAGCCAGGAGTCCTGGCGCTCTGCCTGCACCACTCTAACCACCCGACCCCGCTTTCCTGCCAGAGCAGGGGCTAGAACCCAGGAATCCTAACTCGAAACACTAGACCAGTGGTGTTCAACAGGAGCTCAAAGATCACCGCGCTGGGGCTGAGTAACAGAGAGGCTGCCAGGTTAGTCTGTACAGTAGGGTCTCAATATTAGCGAGCGGCCGCTTCCCCGGGGCCCCAAGCAGGGAGCGCCGGCGGCTGCCACAGTCGCGAAATTCGACATTCGTGAAATTCTCAACACGGAGCGCTCGGGAATGCTGAGACCCCACTGTGCTCTGAAACCCCAGCACGGCCGTCCCGTAGCACTGCGAAGGCTTGGGGTTGTCGTCTTTCCCCAATCGCCACGTTGCACCCCCCCTAAATAAGTGTCCTACCCCTGCCCCAGAGCCAGGCACCCCCTAGCCCAGGGCTCGGCACCTGCCTAGGCCTCCCCACCCCTCTGCCCTGCATCCTCTCATTACCGGTGCGGGATGCCTGCAGAGGGCTCCTGCCTTGGCCCGGCGGGCCCTGTGCTCCAGTGGGGGCCCCGCGTCGGCCCCCCACTCCGCAGAAAGCCCCCCGCAGCAGGGGCTCGGACTCCAGCCCCACACTGGTGGGGACCATACTCTGGCAGAGGCCCTGCAGCAGGGGGTCGGGTTGCAGAGCCCTGTTCACTGCAGGGCAGTCTCCTATTTGCCACACGTCACAAACGGAGGTGGTATCAGACAGCACAGCACCAGCCTCCACTCTCTTCCTGGCTCCCAGCCCTCCCCTCCCACCCCTGCTCTAACCACTAGACCCCACGCCCCTCACGGAGCCACGGAGCCCGACACCGGCGCTGCTTGCCAACGCGTTCGGCCTGCTCTGGGGAGGAGCACCACAGGCCTCCACGAAGCAGCTGAAAGCCGGAGAGGAGGGGGGCGAGTTTGTGACAAACGCCACATCTCCCCAGGAGCTCCCGCTGCCCTGAGCCTGCCAGGAAGCAGAGGACCTGTCTACTCACCCTGGGGGAACATGATAATGGCCTGCGGGGACGTGTGGACGGGTAGCGAGTGGGTGCGCTGGACCGAGCTGCGGCTCTGGCTGGGCATGCTGTTGCTGCCCCCAGGATTGGAGAACCACAGGTTCTGCGGAGAGAGGAGGAGACAAGGCTGGAGGATGCTGGCACAGAACAGCTCCGCCCCAGCCTGGCACACGGGGATCCGGAGTCAACGACCAATAGCAGGAAAGCACCGGGCGGGCTCGGAGCCCCCACCTTTCCCAGGCGCAGGGGGCTAATGCTGCAGCGCCCCAGAGCGAGAGTCACAAGACCCTTGCACAACAGCGGGACGTCCCAGGCGCTCCCAGGGTGGAGAGCCTGGCTTGGGTCTGTAAGCCCGGGGCTGGGAAAGAGACCCCCCCGCCTTGGGGCATCACAGGGCAGCTGTAAGGGACACGCCGCCCCCGCCCCCCGGCCACTGGGGAGCAGAAAGTCACTTTAAAAGGGGGCCACCCATCAACATATCCCGCTGTAACCACTAGACACCACTCCTTGCCCACCCTCAGCTCTGGGGCTCAGAAGTCCTTTCTCCTCACACTCTAACCACTAGTGCTGGGATAGAACCCAGGTGCCCGGCTCCCAGTTCCAGCTCAGGTACCCATCTGGCCTCCGGCACCTGAATACCCAAGCGCCTCACAATCGCTCACACGTCTGTCCTCCTGTGCCACCTGGCAGGCAGGGCAGGGCAGGGCTATTAGCGCCACAGTAAGATGGAGAAACTGAGGCACACAGAGACTAAGATGGAGAATCTAATGGCACATCTTGGACTAGAGCCACACCCCCATCTAACCACTAGACCCCACTCCCCTCCCAGAGCTGCTGCTGAGACCCAGGAGTCCCAACCTCGGCCTCCTGCTCTACCCACTGGGCCCCACTCCTCTCCCAGAGCTGGCAACAGGGCACAGGACTCCCAGACTCAGATGGGTCTCTCCAAACTGCCAGCCTAGACGGATCCGTCTGTGCTGTCCCCGTTCGTTGTCAAACCCCCTTGGGCTCAGCTGGGGCCTCAGCCAGAGCCATGGAGAAGTCTGGCTGGAGACACCGGTCTGCCTTCTGCTTTCGACACGCCCGCGGGCCCCAGCCACAAGCCCCTGCGCATCTCGCTGGCCTCACCTGTCGTCCTTGGCTCCCTAGGCTGGGGCTGGTAAGTGCATGCCGGGGCAAGACCCCTCCAATCCCCGCTGGGCTCAGCAACCCCAGGCGGCTCGGGGGCATGGCTCGAGGGGGCATCTGGAACTGCCGGTGCCCTCTGCGTGCGACGCCCACCCCCACAGATCCAGCTATGGGGAGAGAGTTGGAACCAAAAGCCCACCTGGGGGAAAAGAAAAGGGGATGGGGGAAGAAAGGGCTGACTGGAAGTGATGAGAGATTCCTGACCTCAACCCCAACGTCACACGGGGCACATGCCTGGCGTGCCCCCGCCTATGCATCTCAGCATCCTGGGGTGCTAGACACACCTGAGCCAAGATCTTCAGAAATGACAGGTGTTGGGGGGGTCCCACTCCAAAAGGTTTAGAGGGCAGGGCTCAGCCCAGCTCCCCACTCCAATCCCCGCAGAAACAGAGGTTCCTTGAAGGCGAGTCAAGCAGCCCCTCAACTCATGGGGTGAAGCTCCCGCTTCTGCAGACACCGACTGCGCCTCAGCCAGTCCCCTTCAACCAGCCTCAATATGCCCCCCCAAATCGAGCCACCTGGCAGGAGAGGCCCCAACTAAACTGGCTTCCCACCAGCTGGGGGCGTGGCTTATGGGGGCAGATTCCAGCCTTGGGGGACATCTGAGCCACTTTGTGCACGGGTCTGGGATTCACAGGAGCCAGCCAAGCCTGCCAGGATTTCTGAGACTCCCCCACCCACCACAGTGTGTTGCTTAGGCTCCCAGCACTTCCCCCTCCCCCCGGGATCCATGGGGGCAGGCCGCAGAGCTGGAGCACGGGGGATTTCATATCACAGTGCACCAGGGTCCTGTACCTCCGGAAGAGACTGGCCAGCTGCCCAGCCCCCTCGGTGATGTGGAAGGGCTGGAAGTGACCTGCCTGCAGCAATGACTCCGGAGAGCCCTGGTGAACCCAAATTCTAGTCCCCGAGCGCTAACTCCTGGGTTCCACTGCAGGATCCCAGCCACCCAAGCGTCCCCCTCCCCATTTACTTGTTTCGTGAAGCAACCAACAACAGCTGAGACTGGGGCCTCATCCTGCCGGGCGCTGCCCAGACAGGCCCTGTTCCAAACAAATTCGTCGAAAAAGACAGAGGGCGGGAAGCAGCCTCAGTCACACATCAAGAGAGCTGGGAGCAGAACCCAGGCCCTGGAGAGCCCTGCGCAGTGGCCCTAACCAGATCACGCAGGCCGCCCCGCCGGCCCACACGCCCAGCCTTCACGCCGCTGCACACTCCCCACGCCCACAGACCTACCCCTTCTGCGAGCGGTAGGGTGGCATGTCGAGCACCGCCTTCCGGGGGAACGCTCGCAGCAGCTTCAGCACCTGTTGCTTCCAGGACAACAGCCTCTTCTTCTGCGTCTCCGTGAATGCCTGCGTGCAGAGGGACAGAGCCGTCAGACGCCCGGCTGGCACCAGGGCAGAGGGAAGGGGCAGGAGAGGCCACCAAACGGGGCTGCTTTGCTACAGAGGAAGGGGAGACGGAGGGATCTGAGGGTCCACGCAGCCCGGAAGAGACTGGGGGCAAGGAGGTCACAGCGAAGCAGAGCCCTGGAGCCTGGAGGCCCCCACGAGCAGAGGGAGCTTTCCCTGAAGATGATACCTCGTGAGTCAGGCACTTCTCTATGAGCTGGAGGTAACTCGTGATGTTCTCCTCGTCGGGCCGGGAGACCAGCAGCTGCGTGCACACTGCAAGGGGAGCAGAGGGGTTACGCCTCAGGCCCTTGCAAATCACACCGCACCCCCGCCTCCAGCAACTTGCTCAGCATCACACCCCCGGACATGGGTCAGGGAGAGGGGGATGCTGTGGCAGAGAGGAACGGGAACGCGCCCAAGGACCAGCTGTGAGCAAGCAGCAGGGCTTGGAAAAAAATAAAACCCAGGAGTCCTGCCCAGCCCCAGCCATCCTCTAACCACCAGACGCCGCTCAGCACCCACAACTGGGACAGGACCCAGAGTTCAGCGCCCTGCGCTCTAACCACTGGGCCCCACCGCTCTCCCCAGCCAGGCACAGAAATGGTGATTCCTGACCACCTGTGCTCAGTCAGGAAGAAACACCAGGTGTCCTGTGCCTCACACACAGCCAACCTGCCCCGTGTGCACCTCCACTGCCAGAGAACCCAGGCATCCGGTGCCCAGCTCTCCCGCCCTACCCCCCACACAGATGGGATAAGCCATCCAGCTTCTCCGCTCCTACAAACGAGAGTTAGCAGCACCCACCTGCCTGGAACGAGGCTGAAGACAATCAGCCGGCCCCAGCCATGCATGCCGGGGTCTCTGTGGTCTACCATACCCGCCAAGTTCCAGGGAACCCCTCCTTCCTGAGCCCACGAGCATGCCCCCGACTTCATGCCCCCAGCCAGCAGAGAAGCACTAGGGCTCTTGACACCAGCCCTGCAATGGGCTCCCTGCATGCCCCTGTGGTAGGGGCAGTGCTCTGACGACAGCGGTGGCACGATACACACACACACACACACACACACACACACACACACACACACACACACACACACACACACACACCCCCCCCGCCGCCAACGCTCTCACCTTTCCCCATCACCCGAGTGAATTGCCCCGGGATGTCCCCTTCTGGGATCGGCGCCGTGGCCGACTCCCCATCACAGGGCGAGGCCGTCTGGGACGGGAAACCATCCACCGCAGGCGCCTTGTCCTCAGCCCCATTGGTGGCTTTGTCCAGGCCCAGCCTGGGGGCTCCAAGGCGTTCGGGTGTTGCTTGCTGCCCCTCCTTGGGCGTCGCCATGACCTGCAGGGAGCTGTAGGCTTTGATGGGCGTGACGATTATCTGCTGGAGCTCCTGTAGCGCGTTCCACAAGTTCCCTCCTTCCAGGATGTCCTGCCGAGGGCCCGGGAAAAGGGGGAAGGGTGGGAGAAAGGGCAGAGTGCCAGGAATTAAAGGCAGCCCTGGGTCTCACAAAGGACCAAACGTAAGAGTCTCGCTGGGCCAAGCATCCACCTCAGAGCACCTGGGATCACAGGTTCCGGTCCCAGGAGCCCTCTGGGGCAGGAAGAGTTGCTGACAACGTAGGACAAGCCACTGAGATCTTGGGTTTTAACCCCAGCAGCACTGAAGCTAACACACACCCAGCCTTGGTGCAGAGGTACCATGTGCACTGCTCAATCCCTCGGCCGCCCTGCCGTGGGGAGGGGCAGCGGCCAGCCAGCACCAGGAGTGGGGGCGGGCTGGGCGACCGAAGCAGCACACAGTGGTCGCCCGCTTCCCTCCTGGCGCTCCTGGTCACCCACCTCGCCCAGCCGCTTTCCCAGCCACGGCGAGGCCAGCTGTGACGGGAACCGTGAGCAATGCAAAGCCTTCCACCAGCGCCCCCACACGGGGAACTAAGGCGGCCCTGGCGCAATCCAGGTGGTGCCCTTGGCACCACGCTTGGTGCTGCCCGGCCCCGAGCGGGAGGCTCACAGCCTGCGAGCCCTGTTTTTCACAAGGCAGATTCCTGGAGCTTAAAAAGGGCCAGGATTCAACCCCGGCTCCCAGCTCCATGCCTGGACCCCAGGCCAGTCTGTCCCCAGCTCACACCTTGTAGGAGAAGCCGGTGGGTCCTTTACCTTCTCCAGAGACTTGAGAACGCTCTGCCTCTCTCGCAGCTTCTGGATGCTCAGAGCAATTTTGTGCCTGGCGCCTTTGGTCACGTTCTGGGAGGAAGCGAGAGACGCGGGAGGTAAGGAGACAGCCGTGGGGCAGACGCCCTGAGAGGCTCCAACAGCCCCTGGGAACAGGTCTTAGCGGCAGGGGCCCACTGGGCGCCACGTGGCCCAGCAGGAACTCCTAACCACCCCCTGCAGAGCAGTTCTGCTTATTTCACATGCCCAGCAAGGGCTCCCATGATCGTGCCTGGGACGCTGGGCCAGGAAATTTGCAGGCTAAATGACCCAGATTCTACTTTTAAAGCTGGATTAGAGAAAATGTAAATGATAATTAGGGCTATTCCTTATCTATGGCTGGGGAAGCCCTATGAGATAGCCCAGAGCATTGCAATGCAGCCTTGTACTGTCAAAGAGCAGGAAGCTGGGGCTGATCGTAGGGTCTGTGTTGACCTGGATCTCCGGCCTATGTACTCATACAGAGAGCCTCGAACTTGAATGCAACCTGACCAGCTCCTCAGACCAAAAACTACTGCACAGCCCCAGGAACGGTGGGTGAAACTTGAGCCCACCCAAGCCCCGCGGCCCAGAGCGAGAGGACTACGTGCAGCTGCAGTGGAGAAGCTGCCACCCAACGGCTTTGTTCAGCCTCTCCTGGCCCTTGGCCCCAGCGAGCCTAAGCCAGGCTTGGCAGCTCCATTAGAAGGGGGTCTTGAGGCCAAGAGGGAATCCTGGAAGTTAACTGACTGTGGATGTGTGAATCCTGCTGGTCGGTGGGAATTTCAGAGAAGCCCCTGGAATTTAGGGACCAGCCCAAACCAGGAGCTAAGGAAGTGGAGGGGTAGGGGCTAGGGTAACCACATCGGACAGGGCAATACGGCGGGGGAGGGACAGCTCCTCCTGGCTCCACCAAGCCCAGGGGAGCTGGGAACGAAGTGGCCGGCCCTTCCCGAGCCCCAGGGATGTGGCAGCTGCCAATGCTCCCCCTGCTTTCCCACGGCTCTGGAAGTGGCCTACCTGCTCTCCAGCCTGTGCAGCTGCTGGGGGGAAAAGGTCAGCTGGGGAAGGCCCAAACACGGGACAATTACAGGAACCCCCCCTTTTACGTGGCTTCACCTGGCGTGAAACTTGAGTTTTGCACAAAGTGAAGCTGCTGGGCTGTCAGCCGGCCTAGCTTCCAGCAGCCAGCCAGGCTAAGGGCTCCTTCCCCTGCCCTCCCAGGGTGGTGCTAGGCAATGCTCTGGGAAGGTAGGGGGAAGGCTTTTCGCCTGCCTAGCTGCCTGCCCCTGTGGGCAGCCAAGACCCCACTCCCCCTGCCCAGAGTCCCAGGGAAGCGGCAGCCACAGGCACCACCTGGTCGTCTCCCAGGGCCTCCCCGACTCTCGCGAAGTCAAGGCACGTGAGGGCTGTGGGGAACGCTTTCCTTGAGGGATTACTCCAGTCCCCTCTGAATAATTAGGGAGGCCTTTTTGGCATCCCATATATAAGACCGTCCCGCCAAACACAGGACAGATGGTCACCCGAGAGGGGCAGACTGCAGAAGGGGCAGTCCCAGGGGCCTTCCCAGCTGGTGAGCGCTGGAGCAGCCCCGAGTGTGTGGACGACCTGTGTCCTAGAACGATGCAGCCAGCTGGGACCTGCACGGCACGAGGTGAAGTGAAGGTGGGGACCCAGCCATCCCCTCCTCACCTGGGACTCCAGATGCTGCTCCGTGAGGGTCATCATCTCTTCGTACGTCATCTGGGAGAAGAGGGCAGCGTACTTGTGCAGGCGAAGGCTCTTCAGCCACGAGGGAACATCTGCACAGACAGGAGAGACCAGTGCCTGAGTGTGACCTAGGCTGTCACCGACCGGCTAGGCCTGGGGAAGCAGCCCCAGGCCCAGGATGGCGACAGATGCTGCAGCTGGCTGGCAGGACCACCAGCGTTATGCACTGGCTGCTCTGGTGCTGTCCAGAGCCAGACCAACATTCCCCTTCGAGGCCAGAAATCCAGGCTCAAGGCGGGGCCTCTGCAAGCGACCAGAGGCCTGTGAGACAGGGTAATTTGAAGGGCACTGGACCATGTTTTGTGGGGCTAGACTGGAAGCCAAAGCCAGCTGATTTCCGTGCTGCGCACCACCGAACGAGGACATGCCTTCATCCCTTCACTCTCCACTGCCCTGGTGCCCCCTCCAGCCAAGACAGCCTGGGTAAACTGCCCAGCGCCCCGGGCTCTGACCGCACAGGCCTCCCACGGTCAGCTGGCAGAGCGAGGCCATCGGGGTCCCCTCCCCAGCACAGCCGAGGACAACCCTCCCCCCGCCGCACCTTTCATGCCACTGCCGTCCTCCTGGAAGGTGTTGCGGCTGCTGCTCTGCTCCTCTGTCTGCTCGCTGCCCGAGGAGGCCACGCTGCTCTGTGGGGACAGGGGCGCGTGGTCCCCCGGGATGAACGCCTGCCGGGCGCACAGCTCCTCGGGGCTCAGCCACTCGCCAGGCGCCTGCGGGCTGGTGGGGATGAGGGACATGGAGCGCTTGAGCGGGCTGGGGTGGATCTGGCAGGGAAGAGCTAGAAGGGGAAGGCAGAGAACAGGACGACGTCAGGGCCTGATCTCACAGACCCGCCAAGGAGCGGGAGCACTGGGGCTCGGGGGTGGGGACACACGACACGAATCGGCTGCCTACACCTCTGCGGCCAACGCCTTGGGGCCTTCTCAGCCAGGCTCCTGCTCTCGGCACTCAGGATACGGCCTCAGAACACCCACTGCCCCCGGCGAGGGTCCCCCAGAAACCACCCGGGAGCCTTTGAGCTCTGACAACTGACAGGAGTCAAGGTCGCTCCCCTGGAAGCGGCTTCCTCCGGGGCTTGTCACAGCTAGGCTCCACCCCATGCCTATGGGGGAACTAACCACTAGGCCACACTCATTCCTGGTCACCTGCGCAGAGGGATTGGCGGGGGGACAACAAAGGGCTTTGGAAGGTCAGTCGCGGGGCGATGCCGTGTCTGAACTGACCAGCCAGCTGCACAGCTCGGCACGCTGCCTGTGCCCTAGCACTGGGAGCCAACGGGGGAGCCTTGTCCCCGTGCTGTATTCGGTGGCAGTGAAAAGAGGCAGGTACCTCCGCCCGCAGCGAGGACTCTCCCTCACTCCCTGACCACAGCTCGCTCTCTAGCCCAGGTACCTCGGCTGGGATCACAAGCCGGGTGATGGCACAAGGGCCGGGCACAGCCTGGCTCAGCCCAGGAACCCAAACTAAGTTACAGCGACTGCTTGGGAAGTTAAGCAGCTGCGAGGTCTAATCGCTGCTCTGGGGCACGGATGGTTTTTTCCCTGTAAATCTGACATCCTGGGCACGCCCTCGGAGGCGGCTTGTGTGTTACAGGGGATGTTGCAAGCCAAGTTTAGCAGCCCCCTTTTGAGTCACGCTATTCCTGTTTCTGTTGGAAGACAACACGGTGTCCCCTAGATCTGGGCCCCTCCCGCTCTCCCCACAGCTATGAGGGGTTTGTCTGGAGGATGCAGGGAGGGAAACTCATCTGCAACCAGCCCAATGGGAGGAGGAGGAGGAGAATGACAAGAAGGAAAACGTGTCTAGCAGGGGTGAGTAAATCTAATTCACTCTACTAATCATTCCTGCTTCCTCATAGAAGTAGAGGCCATTACTGGGGGGGGGGAGGGGGGATTCAGAGGGTCACCACCTAACTGCCCCCCACCCGCATGCTCCCAGCTGCCCCCTTGACACTCCTGACTGCCTTCAGTCCTCACTGACCTTGCCTATTGTTATGGCACCTGTACATGTGCACACACCCCCAGACGCCATAGTACGTAGGACTCCAATCACTTTGTACGTCCTTTGCCCAAATCACTGGGCAAACATTATCTAATGCCCCGGTGTTGGGGAAGCAATGAATAGTATTAGCCCCATTTCACAGATGAGGAAACTGAGGCACCAAACTGCAGGACACTGCTGGGCCAAGCTCTGCCTTCCCCTGAGTCACCACTCAGATTTCATCTGTCATCATCTGCTGCCCATGGCCCCCAAATGCTACAGGCCACCCAAATGGACACTTTCCCACTCCTCCAGGCCCCCTGCTGTTTGGTCCCTAAAATATTTTTTACTGGGACGCAGCCAGAAGCAGGACTCTGGGGAGCAGAGTCTGAGGGAGGCGGCATAGCTCAGGGACTTGGGCGTCCTGGGTTCTGCCCCAGTCTCTCTGGCTGACCAGCTGCAGGCATGCAGATTTGATTCCTGGTGCCATGGGCTGATGACAGCTGTTGGGGGGAGCGGGTAAGAGGGCAGAAAGGGGTGGACAGAACCAAACTGGAACCAGCGCCTTCCTTTGGCAGCTTCTGCCACAGAGAAAGATCAGTGCAGCCACCTCTGGGGAGGAACAAGATGGCTCGTGAAGAGGTACAGAAGACTAGCAATTACCCCCATGAAGTATCTGGAGCTCTACAGACAAGAGGAGGCAGGAGAATGGTTAGAAAACACTCCTTACAGTGAGGCTCAAGGAAGCTACTGCTCTCAAGGGAAAGGCTAAGAGGCAACTCGATCCCAGACTAAGTAACTCCCAAGGGAACAAGCATTTGGCCACGGGCTCATCAGTCAAGCGGAGGAAGGCGGAACACAAGCCAGTGTGTGGGTGCTGAAGCTGGATCAAATGCAACCCCTCACCCACCCCCCCGTGTGGGAACTGATGGCTGCAACAACTTCCCAAGGGGCCTGGTGGGTTCTCCAGCACTGGCACAACGAAATCGCAGCTGATGGTTCCTTAGAAGTTCTGCTCCAGGAATTACTTGGAGGCCCGTTTCGGGCCTGTGTTCGATGGGCTTCTCCCTCCCCTACCTACCGCCCCACACTTCATCCCGTCCCCCATCATACCTGCGTTTGTGCTGCTCCCGATGCTGTTGATGGCTGACGGCACTGAGCTGGAGGAGTGGAAAGGTAAGTGTCCGTTCTCTCGGGGCAGCTTCTCCTGCCAGCCGTGCCCCAGCTCCCCCAGGCCTGAGTCCCCCGGGCCCTGCCATTCGTCCGAGCCCTGGCGTGAATGGTAGGCAGTGTCGGGCCGGCCCCGGCCCTGGCTGGAATAGCTGCTAGACAGGTGCTCCTCAAGGTGATTGAGCCACAGGGCGAGGGAGTTGCGATCGTCCAGCGTGGTGGCTGGGTGAATGAGGGCATAGGATAGCAGCTGCCGGCTCTCCTCGATGAACAGGTTGCTCTCGATGGAGTAGGCCAGGACATTCTGCAAAAGCTTCATATATTCGGACTTGGCTTCTGTGTTGCCAGGCTGCAGCAGGGGCAGGTGAGACAGGAGGAGGGAGACCACCCTGTCCTTCGATTTCTGGTGCCACTGGCTGATGACAGCTGTTTCGGGAGAGAAGAATGAAGGACAGGACCAAACAAGAGACAGGTTCCTTCCTCCGGTAGCTTTTGCCACAGAGAAATCAAGGCAGCTACTTTTGGGGAGGAACAGGACAGCTAGTGAAGCAGCACGGAGGAACGCTACCAACAGCTATGGGCAGGAGGATTAGTATCCTAACAAAAGTCACAGTGTGGGGTGACCAATGGGGCTCACCAGAGCCAAACACCAGTAATAACATCCTGACCCTAGACATGGGGATCTCAAGTCATCCAGGGGATCGGTCTGGCTTCCCCCTCCGCTCCCCCACCCCAAAAAACATCACCACTTCCAGAAACAAAGCACCTCCCCCCAGGGTCTCAGGGCTAGTGCTGACTGAGGGGGTGGTGCCCCCCTGATGGAACCCCCACCCTGCCCCGCTGCGCTCAAACCGTCCTTGCAATCCCCCGTCCAGTTTCAATGGGGTCGAATTTCCCAAACCACACCCACTGCCCCGCCCCCACTAGCTCCAAGTGAGAGAGCCGGACACCAACAGCCTCCCGAAGATCCAAAGATCACCGTCTGCTAGGAAGAAACTACACCACGTACTGGATTAACCACCTCTGAGGCTGGGGAACATGGCCATCACCAGAGTCTGGAGCCAACAGGAACCACCTGCAAGTTATTATCTGAACCACCACTACCCCAAGCTGTCTTCATTCAGAGCTCCCCAAAGACTTTACAAGCGTGGTCCCATGAGTCCCGTTTTAAACTGGGGAAACTGAGGCACGGGACGGGCAGCAAACTGCCCAAGGTCAGTAGCAGAGCTGGGCTCATCAGACCTAGGTTTAAAGTTCAGTGCTCTATCCGCTAGGCCGTGCCACCTCCCTCGGCTGGCCTCCCCAGAGCTCTCTGCCCAACGGCTCTGATTTCTAACACCTGTCCCCGGACTGCACAAGGAGCTGAAAGACAGGAATTGAGCTGGGTGGGGAGGGTAAAAGAGGCTTCCCAAGGCAGCGGGGACCCCCATGAGCCTCAGGAGCTCGACAGATATTTCGCAGCCGGTTGGGGCAGGGGTGGGGAACCTGTTTCAGGTCAGGGGCCACCGACTCAAAGACAAATCAGTTGGGGGCCACACAAGTGGGAAGCAAAAAACCAAACCAGACCGAACTATGCAGTGTAACCACCAGACCACCCTTCATCTCCTTTGCTGGCTCGCTCGGATTTCTGTTGCAGTGGAATAAAATCCCAAGATGATAAAGTCTGGGAGGAACAGATCCAGCTTGAACCACAGGCACCAACTCCAGCCCAGCCGATCAGCTCCTCCCTCCTCACCTCAGGCCCTCCACGCTGAAATCACCTCACGTTTGGACTCGGTCACACGATGCTGGACCCTCTCATCTTGAGGCACAGCAAGTTTCAAGGCCAGCCGAGTCAGCACGGGGATTTTAGAGCTCTTCACGAAGGCAGCAGTAAGTGAAACCCTACCTCAAGCAGGTGTTACTGTGCCTTTGAAATAGCCTCCAGTTCAAACACACAGCAGCCATGACCAAGCCCCTCAGCCATCAGAGGCTGTGCCAAAGAGTTCCAGGAAGGCAGGTACGGGGGCCTTGGGCAGGGTGGGTTGTTTTAAATCAAAGTGACTTAAATCACCACCAAAAACGATCACTGATTTATATCAGGTAACCAAACAAGCTCAGACCACCACTTAATTTTGGAGTAAGCCCCATTGAACTTGCTGGCGCATCTGTTTTTTGAGAAAACAAGTGTAGAACGGGGTTCCCTTGGGAAAGCTGAGTAACGCAGAAAGAAAATAGGGAACGGACTTACGGCATCACCATTCTGGTCCGTGGCCGCGGGACACCAAAACAAGGAGCGTGTGTTATGTAATAAAAGCAAATGACACTCAGCGGCCACTGGCAACTCTAGATCTCTCTTACCGCAGTTTTCTGCGCTGTATACTTGAGTGATCGATTCTAAACATGGCTAACAAACAAGCCACAAGGATTTGCTAAGCTAAGCCTTTTTCTGCAGCAACATCCAACACAGCCAATAGCTTGGGGAGTCACTGTCAAATCACACTTATTATACTCAAAGACACAGAGGGAGTACTGAAGAACACTGCATTGCAAAGTGAATTACTTAAGTTACCAGCCAGCTGATTCAATCCACATCTTTATCCTCATCATTTTCTCCCAGTTTTCCTTACAAATGTGTCTTCCTTGCAGCTAGGCCCCTTCAACTCCTCCTCGCACTGTTTACACTGGACACCTTTTCCTTTTTTTACGCAGGGAACATTTTCTTCCAACTATTCACTCTTCTGGCCAGAAGCCAGGAAGGCTTTTACTGTGGCAAAAGTGGGAGGGATACAGGAAGCCGTGTGTGCTGAACAACATCTTCCCTTTTTCTTTCTAGTTCACTCCACTGTTCCTTCCCATGCTGCCTCTGTCCTTTCCTATATATTGTCTCTCTGTCTTAAGACAACGTCTTAACTAACTCCTCTGCTGTACTTGGCCAAGGTCCACGGCCATATAAGCACAGAACAAAAACAACCCTCTCCAGCTTGTGTCTTTCTTCGCACATGTTGCAACAGACCCTGACTTACACGGAGGTGATGTTCCTGCCCAACCCTGCATAAATCAAATTTTAACTTGCTCAGGGAGCCAGGAAACTGACCAGCACAGCAGGGCTGGAGGGTTTCCTGTCTCCCAGCTGAGAAAGGAAACTGACCAGCTCAACTGCTAACTGGCTGCATGTGAACTGGGACAGGGGTCAGTTAGCTGCTCTGCCTTGGTTTCCGCAAACTCACATGGAACATACCTAGATGCTTGAGGCTCCGTTCATCCCCTCCCTGACAGCGGAGGCTGCAAAACTTTGATCCCTTCTTCTTTAATTGCAACTTCAAACACTGCTCCCTTCCCCTCCCAGCCCCCACTGCAGAACATTCACCAATGGAGAAAGGAAGGTTCAGGAGAAACTTTCCTTGCAGAGTAAGAGCAGACAGATTTAGCCCATGCTGCCTTCACCAGGGGCAGGATGCCCTTAGGATAGAGTTACAGGCTCAGAGCCTGGGAAACAGTCTGGACAGCCACGTGTCTGTCAGATGAAAGACATCCTCTGCCAAGAGGAGCTGCACTGCAGGCTCAACTCCTTTAACCTTAGCTGCTGTCTCCTCCTGGCCTCCGAGAGAAAGATCCTTTCTCCACCTGCAGAAAAACAGGCCTGAGGGGCACAAGGGCGGCCCTACACCTGCACAGAGACGACGTCTACATCTCAGCACAATGGGGACCGTGTTGTTGCTCCAGTCTTAAGAATCCCCTCTTGAGGGACGCAGTGCAAGCGTAACACAGCCCCGGAGGTTCAGGACTCCTGAGTTCTATTCCTAGCTCTTCCACTGAGCTATGCTGACAGAATTAGGGCAAGTCACTGTCTCATTCTGTGCCTCAGTTTCCCCACCTGCAAAACAGGGGTAACCAATCATTTGCCAAGGGCTTAAAGATCTCAGGATGTAGGGATACCACATTGGAACTTTCCGAAAAGAGGAGACCCCTGCAAGGGAGTGCATTTGGATCAGCATCTACCAACGCACACTGTATTAACGTGTTATCATATATCTAGTACACTAACATAATGTGCGTTGGTAGACGCTGACAGAGACGCTCCTTTGCAGGGGTGTCCTCTTTTTTGAAAGTTCAAATACGGTAACCCTATCAGGATGAAAAACACTGGCTCAGCCTAAGTTCCCAAAGAGAAGGGAGCTCTGATCAGTGGAGCTGGAATCTGTGCCTTCATGGTTTATTTAGGGGGATCAACACATTGCCAGAGTGACTACAGAAAGACCTACATGCTTGACACGCCAATATGGGCTATGACCCACCCTCCCTGCAATCCCAGCCAGGGCACAGATGAAACACTCAAAGGACAGAGAGGCTACCTCTGGGGCATCACGCACAGAGACAAACAGAGCTATTTTTAACCTGGAAATTAAGGCTTAGGGAAAGAATAGGACGCAAAGGCTGAAGCCAACTCCTCAGTGAGCGTCTCCGGCAAGCTGCTGGCGGGCCCTGCGCAATCTTGACAAGATTTGCTTTGCTACTTCATGGAGGGACCGAGGGTGAGCCGCACACAGAGAGCCGCTGGGGGCTAAAAGGGTGTCATGCTACACAGAGCTTGCCACGTTTCCCATCTCAGATCCCCTCACAGGGGAATTCTGGAAGGAGGCTGTTAAAATTCACATGGGAGCTGAAGCAGGGCACAAGAGGGAGGGGGAGTTGTAGCCAAATCAAAGGCTCTTTCTTAAAAAAAGAACAAATAGGTACAACTAGTCTGTTCTGAGGCCTGACACATTCCAACTCTGACACCTCCTCCCAGCTCCAAAGCCCCCCACTTTTTAAAATTGGCTCATTACTTGTTTTCAGATTAAACCACCTTTTGGCTTCAGATCAGTCTGTGCTAGGAACAAACAAGAGGCCCATTAGCCAATCAAGTTATATTTTGCTTTTAACACGAGGTCCTGAATATGTGAATTGGCTAATTACTGTTGGTCGAGAAGGCCATTGTTTTCCCATTACGCATCCAAGGGCTGGGATTACGAATTTGGTTTCAGCTGGACAGAAATAATGGCTCACTATCTAAAGAGTTTGGATTGGGCTCTTTTATGGGACGAGGTAGAATTGAGTTAAAAGACAGAACAGCTTAACGACGATATGACACAAAGCCAAAGAAATTTAGTGGCTGTAGCCTCTGTTTGCCAGCTGCTGGGAATCTGCAGGGTGGAGGAGAGGGGATCAGCGATGGTTACATGTTCTGTTCATTTCCTCTGGGGACCTGGCATTGGGCACTGTCAGAAGACAGGATGCTGGGTTGCGATAGGCTTTTGGTCGGACCCAGTTCAACCACTTATAACAACCCAGGTCCTTGATCCCTTTAGATCACAAATACAGAGATAGCTCAAATACCACCAGGCTGCCCTTCCACCTGACCTCTCTGCTTTCTCCTTCCTCTTCCAGCCCCCCACTCACTGTTCCCTTTCTTGACTACTTGTGTATCATTTTTTTAAATTATCAGGAGGAGCAGCCGTGTTAGTTTGTGTCCGCAAAAACAACGCAAAGTCCTGGGGCACCTTACAGACAAACAGATATATTGGAGCATGAGCTTTCGTGGGCACAGACCTGATGAACTAATGAAGCAGGTCTTTGCCCACGAAAGCTTATGTTCCAAAATATCTGTTCATCTATAAGATGCCACAGGACTTCGTGTTTTTTTTTTAATTGCTACCCTCACTGTTGCATGTTATGGCTGCGTAATATGGTTCAATCCTGCAGCTCTGAGGAGTTGTAAAGTTGTGTAACTGCGTAATTACATTGGCCATCCCATGAAAGGGGCAGCAGCGGGTAACAGACAAGCTGCAAATTTTTGTTTCTTTAGGAAAACTAATAAAAAGTGACTCACCTGCCCAAAACTGAGCTTTTAACCAAGTTAGCCACAAAATTAAGATGCGGGGGGAAGTTAGGTCCTGCTAATGCTTTAGATAGGAAGTGATCAAAACACGACTTTTTAAAGATAAAATATGGCCGACAGAGCCTCCATGTCCCCCCACTGGAGACTGAAGAGGCGAGAGAGGGGAGTTTGGGGCTTCTGCCCTGCAGGAACAGGAGTCTTTGGGTTTTAGCCCAGCACCCCAGCAGGTGCTCCCTCTCAAGAGAAAGCGCTGCTTGTCTTCTGATTCTCGAACTTCTGAAGCCCAGGGTATATCTTCACTACCTAGTGGGGACGTACAAAATTGAACTATTGGGGTGGACAGTCAACCCCTGTACCCTTCAATATTACGAGGTGACCACCCTCAGTGAGGACGGCCACGTAAATCAATGGTAGATAAGTTGATTCTAGCTCTGCAATTGAGGCACCTGGAAATACATATCTACAATCAACCTTAAGGTCTAGTGTAGACCCGGCCTCAGAGACTGCAAGTGCCCATCCTGCACTGCCCTGATCTTGCTGGCTTGGTATCTACCTATCAGGATGTCTAAAGGGCAGATTCCACCCCACTACTACCAGCATGGTCGGAGTGGCAAAAAATCCCACCCTAGTGCAGATAGCATTATATTGGCATAGTGCAGCTTGCTTTGGCAAAGCACAAGCAGCTCTACTGGAATAAAACATCTTCTATTGGTATAACAGCACCTGCAGTAAGGTTATTACTGGTAAAAAGTCACAGCCCACTCCCCGCCCTATCATACACATTTTAATGCAAGCAAGCCCTTAGCGCACTCAGTTGCAATCGGAAGTCACTTTGCTGGGACCAGCTACCCAAGCAGAGGGCATCTTTGAGTTTGTCTGCACATGTTTTAAATACAGCAGTGTAATTATAGTGGTATGCATGCACACACGCGAGGAGGTTCTTGTAAGTATCAGTGTTTTTTCTACCACCACAGTCAGCTCTGCATTCGGAGTGCTGTGCTGGTGTAGCGAAGCAATACAAGTGCAGTTGCATTTTATATTGAAACAAACCACAGTTTTACTGGTATAGCACCATCTACTTTGGGGGCAAAGCTAGGCTGCTCAGTGATCACCTCTCAGCACAACCCTTGACGACGTAGCTCTGTTGGCAGGGGTTCGTAGCAGACCTAGGCTAAAGCTAAGAACACCGCAGGTTAGGATAACAGCATAACAGCAGCCATTTCTGGGACCGCCTCCACAGAATTATCGACAGGTAAAAACAAAACAATCACCCCTCTAAGTGGCAGTAATGCGAAACCAAAAGAAAAAAAAAAAATCAGTGTGTGGAGCAGACCTTAAAACGATGTAAAAGCTTGTCTCCCAGGGACACTCTCCAAGTTAACTAGATGTGTAAATTCAATGTGGATTAGTTAAACCGCTCCAAGACCTCATTAAGAATTAAAGCGGCCTTAATTCAGATAAATTCAATTCAATTCCAAAGCCTCACTCGTAATTCACTGTCACAGTGAATTAAACTGTATGAATCAAATTAAGGTGGCTTTAATTTACAACGAGAGTGTCCACCCAGTGGTTTACAGTGATGTAACTAACTTACAACTTGGTTAATTCAGATTGATTATCCTAAGCAATCCTGTGTAGACAAGTCTTAAGTGTCCATCCTAAAGACTGCACTAGTTTGAGTATGTCAGTTGAATTTGGTTGTTGATTCCATACCACCAGCATAGAAGGGGGAAAGAGATGGTCTTAATGTGGCCACAAACAAGGCTTTAGATGAGGCAGCTCGCAACCAGAAAGGCCACAATCTTCAAGGGGTGGGTGGATGTCATAAAGATGTTGAACTTTTTTTTTTTTTTTTTTATAGTCTAGAGTAAGGAAAAATCTCAGTCCCCCCATTTCTGTGGCATATTGACCTTATTCAGGATCAAGCATTCTCTGATCCGTGTCCTAAAATGCACAAATCATTTGTGTAGGTTTAGCATTGTCACTGATTTTATATATTAATATTAGTCCTTTATAATAAGTATGAGTGGCTCAGGAAAATTTTGGTCTTCTAATACAGCGTCACCAGTCTGACGCCTGAGTAAAGCTGCATTAGAATTGAGTTAAAGGAACCCCCCTACAAATAAACATGCATTGAGGAGACCACCGGTGGCCAGATTTACACTGGAAAAGCTTTAAAACTTCTGTGCTTCCCAGATGCTTAAGTGATCAAGCACAAGAGACACACAGAGAAGACCAGCACAGCAACTACTGGGTCCCAGGGAGGAGAGCCAAGTCATTCCAGTGCGTTGCAACTTCTCTCCAAGAATCTGAAGAATGTGAATAGCTGAGGCGGGAGAGTGGCTGGGGGTGGGACAGGGAAGAAAGGGGATGAAATGGACTGGTGGAGAAGGGAGGCCTGGATTGGCGGGTGGGGGGCGGGGGGAACGGACACACATTCTCCTCCCATGGAAGGAGCCCTGGCTCCTGGAACAGTTAGAACTAGGTCACAAAGAGGATTTTCCTACAGGGAGAGAACACTGCCCTGATTCCAGGTAGGCTGGGTTACATAAACCACTTGTCTATTTCAATCGTTGGTATGGGACAATACGCATGTTCCCATGTTAATTACTAAGATCTGTTTACACGGCAATCCGTGCTCATCGGAGGGTGCTCTGCCCTCGGAAACGTCATCGAGCCCAATGCCTCAGCACAGCATTAAGGGGCGCAGCTGTTCTGTAGAGAAAAGGGCAGGTGATTCTCCTCTCTGAATCAGGGTTTACCCCAACACACCGGCTTGGGGCTGGCTTATGCCGTACTGCACAGCCACTTCCCTTGGGGAAGCCAAGGCGCAGAGTTTACATTACCACCCTCTGTATGAAAGCTGTGCTCAGCCATGAACCAGGAGCTCACTGCACTAGGGGCTATACAGGTGTCTTATGGTAGCACCAAGGAACCCCAGTTAGACACCCCCCTGTGCCAGGTGCTGCAAAGCACATGTCCGAAAGAGAGAGTCCCCCAACAAGCCGCAGGGATTAGCATGCCTCCTTTCCCACCACCCTTAACCGCTGCAGCGCTGTTGCAAAGCTACTAACCGATATCCTGCCTCATCACAGAGGTAACTGCATTTGAAAGGGGGCTGAGTCTCGCACGCCAAAATAGAGGGACTGATTTCAGAGTAAAGAGAAGGGAGACTTGGATTAAAGACCCTGCTCTAAACCCACCCGACTCTCAGAGTTAACACTTGGGGGCAAACAGCCCCCGCCTCCCGAAGCCGCGCCCAACTCACCTGCGCTGTTGGCCTCCGACTCCACGATGTGGATCTCGGTGCAGTCGGCCAGCGAGTGCTCCAGGCACAGCTGCAGGAAGCGGGCTTGGGTGCGAGTGACGCGCTTCAGGAGGGAGAGCAGAGCCACCGTCTGCTCGCATTCGTTCCAGCCTTTGAACCAGCCGGCCAGGATTCCCACCTGATCCCGGAACATCATGGTGGCAGGGCGTCACTACAGCTCAGCAGCAACACGCCTGAGGTGGGGGGAAGGGAAGGGGGTTGGGGAGGGGGGGAGCCCAGGAAACCCCCTCACATGGTTTCAGTTTTAAAGTCCTACAGTTTGGCCCGGGGGTGGAGGGCGGCACAACCCAGAATGCAAATCTTGCTGCTGGTGAAGCTGGAATCACATGGGAGGATGGTCCCTAAAGATCCTTCTCTGTTGAGATCTGTTTGCAGGACTTTCTTCCAAGCTGAATGCCTTGAAGATCCCTGCAAGGAAAGAGAGATGTTAAGACTGAGAAAGTTTGGTTATCCCGGAGCACATGGTTCTATAACCCAGCCTAAGGCCCCTCTTGCTTTACAACAGCAGGCAGATGGGACATGCCAGAGCCCGAGCCCAGGGAAAAAGGAGCCCAAGCAACTCATTGCCACAGGAGATCAGAAAGAGGGAACAATTCCATCTGGACAGCTTCATGCCTCAGGTGGCAGCAAGAAATTCACTTTTCTTTTTGCCATGTGCAGAGGTGCAATTCGCAGATTCTGAGGCCAGAAGGGATCATTGTGACAACCCATGTTCCCTCCCATCTTTTCCACCCAAGTGTGGAATAATTTTTTATATGCGCTGAGGCATGTGTGAGCGTGCACAACCAGCAAAGACAAAAAACCCAACCGCGGTCACGCTGCTCATCAGCTGGGTGGCATCGGAATCTCTCGAGCGGCCACACAAGCGCACAGTTTACAGTTGTTCGGACCATCAGGACAAGCACAGGCTAGAGAACTGCCCCAAAGTAATTCCTAGCGCAGACCTTGCCCAGCTGGAAGATCACATTGTTAAACAGATTTCTAGACGTCCCCCTGTCCTCCCCACACTCATGCATCTGATGAAGGGGGTCTTTGCCCACAAAAGCTTTTGCTCCAAAACATCTGTTAGTCTGTAAGGTGCCACAGGACTTCCTGTTATTTCTAGACTGGCATTTCACACTCTTTAGTGTGACAAATGGGAACGTAACTGACTGAGTTGTCTGGTTGAGGAGGGGGTTCACCTGAAGCATCAGGCACTGGTAGAGCCTGGATCCAGGCAAGGCAGACCAGCAGTCTGACCCCGTACAGCAGAAATACGTCAGTTGGAACAAGTGAGCAGTCAGGCAAGGCAGGGTGGCAATACAAAGCCAGGGTCCCATCGAAGAGCCTCAACTAGCCATTCCTGGAGCCCAGTGACAGAAGAGCAGCACCTCACTACAACAGCGCCATAAACCCTCTGCTCCCCTCCCCGCCAGGGCGAGTTAATGTCTGCTCATCAAGCCAAGCAGGTCCAACTCTCCCCAGTTCCCAGGCTGTCCTGACAAGCCGTGAAGGGAGATTTGAAAGCAGCACTAAGACAAGCAAAGAGATACAAGTCGGAGCCGGCTGCTGCTGATGGGAAAGGATGGTCTGGGGCCAATATTTAGGCGCCAGTTAAAAGACCTTCTCTCTCCCACCCTCCCCAATGAGGGACAACCCTGGAAAGCCAGGGAGAGGGACTTTTACTTTGAAAGTCTTTTCTTGCACAGCTTGCTGCCCAACAACAGAGCTAACCGCATTCAAGAGGCAACATGGTCCAAGCCGAAGGACATATGTTAGAAACATGCAGGGGACCTGCCAGACCAGACTTTGGGAGGGCTTATCCATACCACAAGACTTTGCTGGTGTGTCCGTCCCCACACTAGGTTTGCCAGCAGGATCACATCGATTACGGGGCGTGATTTTTTTCCCCCACCATATTCCTAGCCAACATAACTAAGCTGACAACACTCTGCACTGGATCAGGTCTAGGGATCTGCTTTCTTTTCGATAAGCAAAGACGATCCCTCCTTTTTTCCCCCCCAGGTAGGGAGATGCCCCTTTGGGCTCCTTGGATGGCTCAGGCACAACTCCCGAAAGCTATGCTTTTGCTCAGCTTGCTTTAGTTTTCCTGCCACTGGTCGGTTTCAGGCGCTAAGCTAACTAGGCAGCACACACAAGTAAAGTTCTTAGTCGGGGCCCAGGAGGAGGCAGGTAGGGGTGGTTAGGATGCTAACCTGCTATTTTGGAATTCGATACCTCACTCTGCAGGACCTCAGAGAAGACACTTCAGCTCCCTGGGTCTCCCTCAACCACCCTGCCCCAAAAGGGGATTGGGAAGATACAGAAGTTGAAGACTGCAGGATGCTTGGAGTCCACGGCAGTGGTTTTTGCAGACTATCCCTAAGATTCCCAAAGGCCTCTGAGACTCTGCATCTCCATTCAGAAAAAAGAGTATGGATCCGTCTGTACATGAAAAACCACTTGTCTATGGGATGAGGGTAACTCAGGCACCAAGAATCACTGGAGGGGACTTTTCGGAAGCTACATTTGGCCTTTGCACTTCATTCACAGCAGAATCTGTTCTCACCTCTTTGCAGTCATTTCCACTTCCTGGGTCTCATACACCAGAGGCCGCATTGTCAGGTGGTATGCGCAGCAGGGGAAAGTAAAACTCCAAATAAAACCTCAGTGATATTCAATTTACAGTCAACACACCACTGACTGAGGGCTAATCTATATCTACTGGATAACTGACCATAGGGAGATTGATCTTCCAGAGTTTGATTGTGCTGTGTGTTTTAAGACATGACAAAATCGACCTCCCCAGGCTTGGCCATCAACCCCTGCACTCCATGCTATTGTGTGGAGAAAGGGATGTCGGTGCAACCCTGCGCTATACAAGGTAAGAAAGTCTATTCTGCTATGTTGATTCTAGCCACACGAATGGTGTAGCTAGAATTGCATACTGGGAATTGACTTTCTACACTAGTGTAGAGCTCGCCTTACCATAAGTCACTTCTGTCAGGAGGCGTTTTAGCTACTCTTAAGGCACCTAACATCAGAGAGACAGATGGGGGGAGGGTCCTTTTGCCCTCAATTTCCTCCATGCATTCAGCAGCACTTTGGGTATAATCAGTCTGGTTATTTCCCCTTTTATTCTGCCAACCCCTTCTGTGCTGCCCCAGTGGAAGACTGCAACATAAAAGCTAGGAAAACGTAACTGTAAAGCCCCAAAAGGGGAATATTTTCAGGGCATGTGCTAGGACTTACAGCGGCTTGTCACTTAAAAAAAAGCCCCCCCGCACACCAAGACTTAGAATCACTTAGTCTCTAAATATTCACCTGCCCCTGGCATGTGCACACAATACAGTAAACGCTCTGCTGCTCACATGTTGGAGGAATGAGGGGAGGAGAATGGTGGGGCGGGGGGGATGGCTGGTTAGTCAAATGTCCTGGTTAACAGAGTAATCAATAGAATAATTTTTCAAAGAATCGGAATACGATAAAACAAATGACGTGTAACACAGTATCCGGGTCAGCAGTCGTACTGCAGTACAGAGGGGTTGGTTTCTCGAAGCACTTACGTGCATCCAGGTCAAGCTTTCTACGCAGTAGGTTCTCTTGTGACGCTGTGTGTTACGAGCATTGCATGGCACACGCCCAGATCAATAAAAATATGACACTGAACGCTAGAACTTAACACTACTTCATATGGAACATAATTTCTTCTTTCCTCAATGATCCAAAAGGCACCATGGGATCCTACAGCGTCTCAGGGTCATTGCAGAGGTAGAAGGCGTAGGAGACGGGGCTGAATCTGTACCGAGGCTATGACTAGAGTCCTGTGACACAGCTATAGGTGTGGACACAAATCTTGCAGATATGTGGCCATCTAGGGGTACCTGCACCTGCGGACACAGATGTGGGTATCCGGGTAAGTTTTGCTGATGCAGACACCAACTTTGCATCTGTGTAAAGCTCTACCGAGGCCACAGCCGGGAAGCTGCTTTTTTTGAAGGAATCCCCGACAGCCGCTTGCTCGTCTGCTTGCTTCTTCTGCACAGGAGCAGAATGTACGACTGCATAACACACTGAGCAGTGTACTAGTCCCAGTGACTAGACTGAAGACTGGTATTGGGGGGAGGGGAAGTACTGGACATACCAGTTAATTGAGCTTTCTGGGTTATTTAGGGCTAGAGAAGAGCCTCTATTGGAGGGAGGCTCACGACTGCATGAGAGAGGCAGACAGAAGAGAGGCATGAGAGAGAGACAGCAGCAAGGGAGAAGAAAAAGGAACTGGCTTTCAGTGCCTAAACAAACAGCGACCCATCTTCCCCTGCCCCGAGAATCCCCCATGAACTCTTTGGCCATCGGGAGATCCGTGCTATCCGGATTTTGCAGAAGGGGATCCATGTCAAAAGGGGAACTTAACCACCTTTGTTTTCCAGTCTCTTCCTCATCCAGAGGAGTCCCGATGGGAACCCAAAACTCCCTGCCCCCTTGTTCTCCAAGAAGGGATAAACTGCACTGGGGAGAAAGAACTTCCCCTTCACTTGGGGGTGGGGTGGGGGAGTTCTCTCAAAGGCAGAGAAAAAGCAGCTAGCTGCAGTAATGGGTCGGGGATACCGGCTCTGTGGCAGCAGTTCTGCAGATACAGCACTTCAAAACTGACTGTGCTGAAGGCTGTCGAAGAAAAAGATGTGGCTAAGTGGAAGGACAACAGGTGCTTCGTATTCCAGCCACGTAACTGTCTTGGTTTCCTTTTTTTTTTTTGGATAGTCTCAGGGTGCGAACTTCTCACACAAGCCATCTTGAACCTCTCGACCTCCGACTCTTCCCTATTGTCTGCGCACCTCCATCCTCAGGAGGAAGCCCTGGCTTTCTGAAGCTCAAAACGTTTTGACAGCACTTAGCGCTGTGAGTAAAGGTTTATAGACTGTGTCAGTGCCACAGAAGGCCAGTTTGCTGGCTCTGTCTGCAGTGAGATTAGCTCTGTCTCTGTATATTTAACAGGAAGAAAAGGAAAAGCAGAGATGCTTTTCCAACAGACCCAGGGAGGATGGACAGAGACCAACTGTTGCAGAGAGATGTATGGTTTCCTGACTGGGCTGTGGAAGCGGTTGGACCACGCTCTGACTTGGCAGTGCAGGACATACCATATCAAGAATGCAGCCCTTGGGAGTCACCCAAGGCAACTTTCAGCTTGTTCTCTGTAATACGGGCCACTGTACAATGCTGTCACCTTGAGCGCAGTGGGGAGCTTGGCTCAGTGGTCAGAAGAAAGGCTCAGGAGCTAGGACTGCCATGTCTTAAGCCTACGTCTACAGATTCCTTGGGTTCATTCTTGATTCCCTGGTGCTTCTCAGAATACCGAGGGCCAAGTCATAGCCTGGGCTGCAGTCCAAGAGGGGAGAGTCCACCTCTCTGAAATGGCCAGAGCCGCTTTCAACAGGATGCCTCTCTCTAACCCCCCCATCCTGAATTACCAAGACCACAGGGCATCACTAGACTCACCTGAGCTGCGTGAAAGCCAGGGAATAATAAATCAATCATAACCCCAGCTCTTAGCAGCAGCAAGTCTTGGGGAGTTTTACAAAGTAGTATTCTCCCATTTTACAAATGAGGAAAGCCACTCACTAAAGGCCAGCGAGTGGGAGATGGGGGCAGAACCCAGGAGTCCTGGCTCCCTGTCATCCGAGTCATGCTTGCTCCATCCTCTCTCCATTTGCCCCTTGATGCAGTCTTGAGCATAGCTCAAGGTTGTGGTCAGGCTGCCTCAGCCACTGCCATGCTCAACACAGACACTGGAATTAGGCTCAGAGACTAAGAACACTTGTCAACAGGCCTTCGGTAGATCCTGGAGAAAGGATGATGCAGCGGTGAGGCTCCCACAGACCTCTGGAATCTCTGATGAAGGGGGTCTTTGCCCACAAAAGCTTCGGTCCAAAATACCAGTTAGTTTATAAGATGCCACAAGATTTCTCACTCTTGGGGCCAACTTGCGACTCAAGAGACCTGGGTTCAATTCCCTGCTCCACTACAGTCCCTGTGACCAGAGTTTCCTCTAATTTTTTTCCATCCATGGACAGAATAAATTTTGTTCTGTGCACCGAGGCATGTGCACCACCATAGAAACACACGCTGACGGCTGCGGGTGTTCTGGTAATCCGCTGGGCAGCGCCTGAACCTCTCCTGGTGGCCACCCCAGAGCTCAGGTTACAGGGAACACTGCCCGTGACCATGGGCATGTCGTGCTGTTTGTACAGCTGGGGAAACTGAGGCACTCGTGGGAACACCACGCAGCCTGGTTCGTCGGTCTCTCTCAAAATGCTTGGAAGATTTGTCTGCTTATCCCCATTTACAGCTGGCAGGAGGAAGAAAGACTCTGACTTCTCCAAGGCCACCAGATAAAATCAGACCAAGAGCCAGCTCAGAGTTTCCTCTATCCCAGCAGGCCCTCCTTCATGGGGGTGTTAGGAGGATAAATATGCTAGTCCAGTGGGGCTCTCAAATGCCATTGCAGCGCGACCCTTTTCTGACAAAAAATGACACCACCATGTCTGAGTGTGGGGGGCTGAAACCTGACCTGCACCATCGGGGTGGGCAACCACCAGTAGTGGGTGGGCTACATGCGGGGCCCTCCTTCCCCTCAGTGGGTCACAGCAGCCCACAGCATTCCACCTCCGAGCCTGCAGCCCCCTCATCCGCCCCACTCCCCAAGCACCTCTCGGACAGCAGGGAACTGCACTTACTTTCTCCTCTTCCCGCCCTCCCAGGGCTGGGGCACCACAAACCGCCGATTTGTGGGGTTCTAGCTCTGGGAGGGAGGGACAGGAACAGGGACAAAGCGTGACTCAGTCTGGGAGGGAGACATATGAAGTGTCCGGCTCCAGGGAGAGGTGGGTGGGGGAGGGGGACAGCGAGGGGTTCCCACAGGCTGCATGCAGCCCCCAGGACTCCAGCTGCAGCCTCAGGTTGACCACCCCTGCACAAGGCCCAGCTTGCGCCCTGATGGATGGGGCTCCGGCTTCCGTTTTGGCCCCAGGTCCCAAGAAGTCTCAGCCAGCTCTGAGAGCAACCCCATTGAAATGGGGGTTGCGGCCCACTTTGGGGTCCCAACCCACAGTTTAAGAACCACTGCACTGAAGGATGGGAGGCTTTCAAATACACAAGTAAGAGAGCTATAACCCAAGGAAAACGATCTCTAAACAGAAGCCAGGCTGACGACCCAATAAAAGAGCGAGTAACCAGGTACGAGCAGCTAACCCTGAGATTGCAAGGGTACAGCCCGCTTCTCTGGCAGAGCGCACGCCTTTCCCCCAGAGCTCAGCACCTACATACTGTGCCCATTGCTGCAGCAGGCCAAGACAAATCCAAGACGCGATCGTTGGGTCTTTGATCGACACAAAGAGAATCTACTGACCCACTGGCATAGGACCTGAATTTCTCAATCCAATATATTTATGCTCTAGGCCAGGGGTCTGCAACCTGCATCTCTTCCAGGACTTCTTTGTGGCTTCCGATGCTACAATTGCCAAGTTAAAAAAGACCTCCTGGTTATTTTTGATAAAAGGTGAATGTCTACAAGCCCAACAACAAACAACTTGTACCTAAACAGCCAACGATGTGTGATCCCCAAACGCTGGATAACTCCCCCTTTAACGTGCAGTGCATTTTGGGATAAGATACTGGCTCTGCACTTTGATCATGTTGCTAATAGTCTTATTCACATGAGTTGCAGCTCTTGAATTATTGAGTTTTTTACTGAATTCGGAAAAACAAAAAAGGCTTTTCTTACTATTTTGATTGCCAGCCCCGGCTCTAAGAAAAGAGCTCAATTCGATTTCTCCACGATTTTGACAGCTTAGAGGTTTATTTTTAAGCACTCCTCCTTTCATGTTTATCTAACTTTTCACAGTTGTGGGAAATTGGAGGGTTAGGCATATTTAAGGACAGTACACGCCCAGATCCAAAAAGTCAAAAGGTTTAGAAACTGGTAAGACACAACCTGTCAACATCACCTGTAAAAACAGCCGCAGATCAACAAAACTGACCTGTTTCTACCATTCATCCACTTGTGACAAACCTAATGCAAAAATATCTTGATAGCTGGATTCTGACTCTAAGAAAGGGGATTTTTCTCCCCTGGGCTTGGCCATGCAGTGACACTGCTGTTTACTGGCATTTAAAAATAAAAATCTATTCCCTCCAAACCTGCCTACAGTGGAGGGAAGTGCCATCATGCACCAAGACAGAAACTGAGGCCCAGACGGATTAAGTGACACAAAGTTACCCAAGGAGTCTGCGGCACAAATAGGACTGGAACTTCCAAGACCTAGGCTAATACACTACGTGGGAGCAGTGTCTGGACCCCACTGAATGAAGCATCTTTTGTCCCAGGCTTTTTCCTCTGCTTGTTTGGGCTGGGCGCTGTTTCCTGTCAGGGAAAATGCTGTGCTGACGGATGGCCAGGTTACAACAGTGCCCTGTGCGCAGCTGTCCATTCACGCTAGCCACAGCCAAGTTGAAGGATGGGGATCGCACTGACGGGAGAAGCAGCAACGTTTAAAGGGTGCTGCTGTCAAAGCTTTCTGAAAAGGTGAGTGTGGGAAGAGAGACCGAGGGGAAGCTGCTGTCTGGGTCTCTCCCCACTGGACGCTATCTTTAGAGCCAAACTAAGCAGGCTCCCGGAGGTAAGGAGACAAGAGCAGTTTGTTAAGAGCAGCGACACAGCCCGCTGTAATTACACCTTTGGCAGGAGCGTGAGCTGCCAGCTGCCTCCGCTAGCGGGGAACAGGGAGGGGGCGCCACGCCTTCCTTGCAGCTGAGCGGACTGATGCAGAGCACACGCCGCTGCCAACGCCCAGTAACAACTCAGCTGGAGACAGGAAAGCCAAACTCCCCAACCTCCCCGGGACTTGTCTCTCCCCACTGAGCTGCTCCTAAGGGAGCCCCAAGAACTAGGCTGACAGCCAGCCACTGCTATGGCAGCCGGTTTGGGGTGGATCTGTGCTACATCAGAACCAGCGATCTGGAGACCTAAGTCTCCTGCAGTTCGCCCCTCAAGTTACCCATTCGCTGAGCCCGACCCTCGAATATTGACCCAATGCAAGCTTCCCCGCTGGCAATCACAACTGGGCTTTGCAAGCAGGCAGGCACAGAGAAGAGGGAGGAACTTCACACCAGCTTCTGTTATCCAGGCCTGAAGGTGCAGCAACTCCGAGTTCGCAACTCGCACCACTGACTGACGCAGTCGCCGTCTGGAAATCCATTCGACGCGCCACCCTCTGCCTCCTGCTTTGGGAAGTCACTGCTGTACCCCCCAGCTCTCTAGCTGTAGACCAGACAGCATTTTACAAAGCAGCGTGCCTCCATTTCCGCCCTCATGTAAAGCGGAGAAACAGAACCACAGAGGTGGGATGTCCCAGCAGGGGACAGAAACCACCTCTCCTGGGTTCTATTGCAGCACCCTGACCACCACTCACATCAGCGCTGAGCAGGGGACCTACCACAAAAGCCACCACAGGAAGAGACCAATGCCTCAGGCAGATGAGGTCTGAATGGACCATGGAGGCTTCTTCCCCTAGAGGGGCTCTCTCCAGGTCTAGGCTAAGGCACACGAGTGGGAGGGGGAAGCGTGTAGGGGGAAGCTTCCCCTGCCATTATCAAGGCTTTACCTGCTCCACAGATAAGCAGAGGATTCAGTCTTCAAGGCATGTCAGTGCATTGTAAGTCTAATCCCTCTACTTATATGGCTCATGTCACCGTGGCACCTGACCACCTCACAATGGACTCTTCCTCCCTACACCCTGTGAGCTAGGGCAGAGCTAGCATGTCCATTTTACAGATGAGGAAACTGAGGATGAACGAGATGAAGGGACTCACAGTCATACGTCGTTCATGGTCACACCAAATCACTTCAGCAGAGGCAGGAACAAGTCCCAGGCTTGCCCAGAACGTTCTCCCTCTTCTACAATGCTAGAATTCAGGGCAATTTCTGCCTACCCCAAACCACAGCACACCCTGGAAATCCCACGACTGGCGTGACTGGGTCCCAATAAGCTCCTTGGGCCAAAGTGCGCTTTTCTAGCATCCAGTGCTTCAGAAGAGCCTCTGCGTTCGCTTCAATCACCAAAGACTGAACTTGGAGAAGCCAGCCCTCTCACCACCTTCAACCTAACGACCCATCTCCCTGCAGCCCTCTAAAGGTCCCCTCCCACTCCATCGACTTTAAAACTGGCTGTCCTGCCAGTCTAGGCCCTATACAACTGCTTTCCAGCCTACACTCTGACAGCGCATACTGGTGACGAGCCATCTGGCGCCCACAGCACCACCCAGGGCCAGTTACCAGGTTTCTTGGGCTGCCTTTGAAGAAGGGGGCATCAGCCACTCTGCCCTCCCCACACCAGGAGTTTTGGCACCTCATGCATCTGCTCCCACCCGATACACCACCACCTTCCTAGTCCACTGCTGCTTTCCCCATGTTTGACACCATGTTCCCTCTAATCTTTTCCATCCACATGAATGTGCACCCCCTGCAGAAACAAAACACCCAGCTATGGGCGCTCTGCTAATCAGCTGAGAGGCCCTGGAATCTCTCCTCAGTCGCCGCACAAGCACACAGCTTAGAGGGAACACTGATCTGGAGGTCTTGCTCCTCCATGATGCCTCTAAGCAATGAGATCTACCACCAGCAGGATGGCAGCTCGGGTGCCCAGCACCTCCACAGCACCTCTTTAGAGGCAGGAGAGCGTTCATTTCAGGGAACAGGACTACAGCGCAGCAAGATGTCAGGTTTGGGATTAGCCTGGATATGAGAATGGTTCTCTCTGCAGGCAACAGCCTGCTGGGCACGAACCAAAAAAGCATCTCCTCCGAAGGCTTCTGGGTAAGGACATAGGAGGCCCTCAATGTGAGGGCGAGATTGCCACTCCCCACATCTCAGCATACCACAGGCGATGATGGCAGAGCTCTTTCCAAAACACACATTAGTTCCCTAGGGTTCACCCTTAGGCACAGGGTATCTACCACTCTAAGACATTGTTTCGCTGATTTTGCACACCTTGGTGTAAAGGGCAGACAAGTTCTCCCACAAAAGCCACCGTGACACTGCTGACAGAGTGCTCCAATTAGTGCAGTGCTGAGAACCATGGGGTATGCAATCTCGCTCCCTCCTCCCCAGATCTCCTAGGGCTGCATGTAAGGATAGGACCAACATGGAAGCAGTAACTCCAGGATTTTGCCTTGCGGCAACTTTCAAACAAGGCGAACTCAAGGAGTCCAACTGTGCGGTGAATACGAGTCCAGAGAAATCTCCCCTCACCCTTACATGTTTCCCCTTTGCTAAGCTTCAGCCCATGCACACAGGCCACAGTTCTTGTCTCTTCTTAGGTTTCCCCTGCACCACATCTTTGATTGCGGCTTCTTTTGATCTTCCCTTGTAAAGGCAATGCCAGAGCACTTCTGATGCCCATCCTTGATGGGCAGCCCACCTCAATGACTAGGCCCATACTGCTGCAGTCCAAGGGCTGGAAAGGGATTCGCCCCTCAGAGTCTCCTCCAGTTACGTTCTACAAATGGGTCGAGCAGGCACTCTCATGAAAACATTTAAACAGCTTCCTCCTTCAATCACTGTTGCTGGTTTTGGCAGTTTCTATAGCAAGCTCCATCATCCTAACACAGATCCCTAACATTCCCCCATGGGTTTTATCTCTACATTTCTCATGTGAGACAGGGTATTCTCATGTTAAACCTGGGGAAGTGAGGCACAAAGACCACACAGGAAACCTGAGTAGGTCTCCCTGCAAAAGACGGGTGTTTTGATGCTGAATAAACTAAATTGAATTAGTTAACTCAACATAAAGTCTTAGTGGAGAGAGAGAGATAGGTTTTTACCACCATGTGGCCAGCTGAGGCAACTCCCTTGTTAGGGGACTGTAAGATATAGCTCATCCACCCAAGATTAAACCTTGTGGCCTGTCTCCAATAGGACTGGCTATCTAGCCCCTGCCTTTCTGGGTGGGAAGACATCCTACTTGTGACAGAAGCAGGACCAAATTCAGCCCTCCCAAGCTCCAAGCCCAGGTGCCACCACTGTCCCCAGTCTGTACCCTCATCTCCCCAACCACTTTGTTTCAGCTCAATCCTGCCTTCAAGCATTTGAGGTGCCTGGAGACCTTTGTTACTGGGTAACCAGAAGAACCACACTTGAGCGCTTCTCTAGATCTTGGTATTTCCATGACCTCCAAGCACAAGAAGTCTGAGTGAACCCACCTGGAGAAAGAGCAAGTTATGAAGCAAGGCTGGGTGGAAGAGACAGGAATGGAAGCCAAGAGTACTAACGCCCACTCCCTTCCTCTAGCCACTAGACCTTGCTGTCGCAGCCAAGGATGGAACCCAGTGCCTGACTGTCAGGACTGTGCTTTAACAACCGCACAACACACTGTTAAGGAAGTGATGGTGAACAATAAAAAAGCAGCGACAATGTATACACTCTGCAGTCGGTTTGTTCTTTTCAGTTAAAAAGAAAGACAAGGTACTGAAGAAGACCAACAAACACAATCAAAAGGACAAGGCAGAAATCTGAAACATGGAAAGAGACACAGGCTTATGGTACAAGGCTAACTCCAGGGAAAACCAGTTTGGTTCTCCCTGTCTATTCCGATCTGACCTGCTATAGTGCAGACAGTACTTATGTATATTTTTAAGATGTCTAACATACAGAAGGAAAAAAGGTGTTAATGTAACTTAAAATTAACCCATGGAATGCACTGCCACGTGAGAGTAAGCGATTGGGTTGGGCACTAAGATTCCAGAAAGGAAACCATTAGGAAAGAAATGCAGCTGTACAGCACAAAAACTTAAGGACGCTTGGCCCTAAAGCACGAGGACATAAGATAATCAGCTGGGGATGGCCAGGAAGGAAGTGCATGTGCATGTTCCAGAGTGGGATGCGATTGCTCAATGATGTAAGGGAGGGTTATGCCTGTCTCTGAAATATCTACCACTGGTGGTGGTGGTAAAGAAGAACACTAGGATCAGGATGGCCAGATACCAAACAGACTCAATGGACCATTAGTGGCATGTGCAATGGGTATCAGGAATAAGGAGCTTCTGGAGCTAGAGAGCTGGGTGAATGCAAGGCCTTGTGGGGAACACTTTCAAAGAGGGAAGGAGAACAGATCGCCTCCATGGGAAGATCGCGGGGACATACAAGGAGAGAAGGCATTGTCATAGGCGATATATTACATAGGCCTATGATGCTCTGGCACTGGAAAGATTTCTACTCCAGGGCTGCCACCCACTGCCCCCAGCTCTCCCTTCATTGCCCAGCCCCCTGCCTAACCTACTCATCGACCAGCCCTGCATGCTGTTCCTAGGGCATTTTAAATCACCCAGAGATAGCAGGAAGGCTCGAGGGTGTGTGGGCAGAAGGCACAGGCAGCAGGGAGGCCAGAGGGCACACAAGGGGAAGGGACCACACAGGGGAGCAGTTAAGACCCCTTCCCGCCCCTCAAAGCCTGTCCCCAAACTCCGTCCTCACCTCCAACTTCCCATCCAGAGCCTGCACCCAGGTCCCTCACCCCCTGCCCTAGGCCAGAGCCAGCACCCAACGCCCTCTTAGAGCACCCACCCCCAGGGTTCACACATGCACCCAAGCCCCCCGCCACCTTCCTCTCCTGCAGCCAAACTCCCTCGCAAAACCCACACCTTTCCTCCACCCCAACTCCTTCTCAGAGCTTTAGATGGGAGGGGAGTATGAACCAGGGAGAAGTGAAGGCTCTGAGCATTCTGGGCATCAACAAACTTTCTGCAGCCATGTCTACTGGAGAGCAATGTCACCATCTTAAGGGTATCAGAGCAAGTAGATGGGAGGTGTTCTGCCTGATGCATAGAAATGGGGAAAACATTTGGCTAGAGTCTGCATGTGCATTTTGAGAGAAGGGGAGAAGAGATGCAGCCTCTAGCAAAAGCGCTTTAGATTCCATGGGGATAGTGAAGGGTCATTAAGAATCACGTCCTTTGCAGGAGAAGCAAGGGAGGATGTGCTGATGGATTGCATTTTTGGAGGATGGGAAGGGGGTGTCCCTGGTTTAGGGTGGGGTAGCAGATCACTAGTTGGAGAGACAAGAAATGAAGGAATATAGGGGAACCCCAAATAGCAGGGGGGCACAAATCCAGAGAAGGAAAAACGGATCCCCAGCTGGAGTGGTTGTAAGCAAGAAGCCTAGGGCAGGACGGTGTAGGGTGCCTACTTTGAAGGCGGGAGAAAGAATCCTTAACTGAGGGCTAGCTGAATTGAGTACAGCTGGTATCTAGCTCACAGATAATGGAATACACAAGATATCCAGATTAGGGTGGGGCTGGCCACGATGGAGACAAGAGGATCCCTAGATCAGACTGGATTGGAGGATCCAGGTGGGAGGACTGGTTGTTTTGGGGGGAAATCAGGGATGATGGAATGCAATGGTTCCCTGAAACAGGGCAGGACTGGCTGGGATGGATGGAAGCGGGAATCTGAGAACAGAGAGCACCAAACACAGGGGACACCTGGATCAACGTGGGACTGGAAATGTAGGGAGAGGGGAGCTACAGCGAGGGAAGGAAACAGGTCTGGGCCAGGGGGATGAAGCACAGAGGGATCCCTGCATCAGGGCGGGAGGGCCCTTGGCTGGGGGAGGGGCACTGGAGCGGCTGGGGGAGGGGCAGGACACAGGCCACGGGAGATGCTAGGATCGGGACGAGGGACCCCGAGCTGCGCGGGGGGGTGTGTGGAGTAGGGGCCCTGACTCAGGGTGGGGGAGGGGTGAGACGCAGCCAGTGGGAGATCGAGGCGGGGGGGGCAACAGCCCCTAGCTAAGGGTGGGGCCCGAGTCGGCGCATGGGACCCTGGCTGGGGGAGGGGCCCTGCCTCGGGGTAGGGGAGGGCTGAGGCGCAGCCCGTGGGAGATCGGAGCAGGGGGCGAGGACCCAGGCTGGGGGAGGGGCCCATGACTCGGGGCGGGGGGTCGGTAGCCCCAGTGTGGGGGAGGGGCGGGGCACAGCGCGGGCCCTGGGGGGCTGGAATGGGGGAGGGGCGGCACCGCGTCCCGCACTCACCGTCACTGCGACCCGTCCAACCCCGGCCTCGGCCCCGCCAGCCTCACACCGAGGCGCCCGTACCGTAGCCCACCGCGCAACGTCAGCGCGCACGGCACGCAACGCGTCAGCGCGAAGCCGCCGTTCCACTGGCTGCGACAGGACGAGTGGCAGCATCGACGACCAACCAGAAGCTGGCGGCCGCCCTCCGGAGGGGCGGTGCCTGGCTGTCGCGCGCCTGTACGCATGCGCAACATACTCGCTCCCACCCAGCCTCAGCCTCTGGCGAGGCTCCGAAGCTTCTGATTGACTCATGGTCCCGTCACTCCTCAGCGCCACATCCAATGGAGTGGCTTCAACTCGTTGATGTACAAAGTGGCTGTGGCTTTTGAGTGTCGTTTGGGCGGGACGAAGACCTTCATTCCCCACCCCCTCTCCACCTGCCCCTCCCAAGTCCCTCGTGCCCCTCCCCTCCTCAACTCCCGCCTGCCCCGCCCCTTTTCTCCTCCAAACCCCTTTCTGCCCCGCCCCTTTCTCTTTCCCAGACCCCCCACGTCTCTCCTGCTCCCCCTTTTCTCCCCTCCCAGCTCCTTCCTGCCCCTCTCGCTGGCCAATGGGCATCAGTGGCCTCTGCTCCAAGATGCAGGAGCGGATTCCTAGGACCACTCTCCTGCGCTTCTCCCCTCCCTCACTCCACCCCTTATGCCCCCCACCTCCCTCCCGCTGCTCCCCCTCCTACATCCCCTCCGCCCCCTCCTTTCTGCTCCCCTTCCCCTCTCAACCCTTCCCTTCCCTCCCCTCTTCTGTCTGATTCTCTCCTCCCCTCCTCCTCCTTTTTCCCCTCCCCACCCAAGGGTCCCTCTAATTTTTTCCATGCACCAAGGCTTTTGCAGAGGTGCTCCACAGAGAGAAACAGGCGGGTGACTGTGGGCGCTGTGCTAATCAGCTGGGCAGCACCCGAATCTCTCCTGGGGGGCTGCCCATGTGCTCAGCTTACAGGGGACGCTGGTGTCTCAACTCTCCACCTGCACCCCTGCCACCCCATAACCTCCCCTCTCCTGTCTTCCCCGATCTCACCATTGTCCCACCCAAAAATCCACAAATCACGAGAATGGCTTCAAAACTGGGAGAGATTTTAAATCAATAAACAGATCATTGCTGGGTCCTTCCTCTGGCCTGAAGCCTTGCAGGGCAGAGGTGGTCCTACATCCAAGCTTCTCCATGTGGCCCTCAGGACTAGACACATGAAGCTGGCACCAGAGAGGAACTTGACTAGCAGGGCAGTACCAGGATTTGTAGACCCAAAGGGCTGTGGCACTGTCAGTTCCCCTGGAGTGGCCTGTGCTTTCGGTCTTTTTTTCCGCACTTAACTTATGCCTCTTTGGGAGGCTGCTTAGTTAGTTAAAGCCTGTTATGACCATTGACGTCTAGGGCAGCAAAGAAAGGTCCTCCACTTATGTCTGTCTTTGGCCATTTTCTCCACTGTGTCCCAGTTATAGTTCATTCTGTTCACTGCTGCCTCAACAGTACACCACCAGGTTGTCTTGGGCCTCTCATGTTTCCCTCGTCCTTCAGGCATCCAGCGAAGTGCTACCTTTACAATGGCATCTGCCTTCCTTCTCACCATGTGCCCTCTCCATCTCCAGCCTCTTCTCATGATGACAGTGGTCATGTCTTCCCGGGGGCATCACAGGAGCAGGTCATGGTTGGAGATGGTCTTCAGTCAAAAGATGTGAAGTATCTAGCGAAGGCTGGGGGCGTGAAAGGACGAGAACTCAGCAAGGTAGAATCCCTGCCAAAATAACTTCTTGTAAACACGTTGCAGCAAATGGTGTCCAACCCATCTGGTTGGGAGAGTTGGTAACTTTACGCCTGATCTCGGCTGGGATCTGGGCAGTGCCTGGCACAACAGGGCCCTGATTTCAAACAGGGCCTGGGTGGCACGTGGCACAACAGGGCCTTAATCTCGGACAGGGTCTGAGCAGTGCCTGGCACAACTCCTGCTCTCTGTCAGGGTCTCTTGTCTCTCCCATAATACACAGTTCTAAGAGTGTGACTAGGCCCTGGGCTGTGCCTTGGGCATTCCCCCTTCCGGAGCAGTTGATTTACCCCATTGCCCTGGTGTGAAAGTGCATGCGAGGTGTGGGGTGTGGCCGAAGCCATGGGACATGGGAAGTTGGCTGTGGCGGGGAGGAGGTGGCAGTTGGTTCAGTTCATCCAAAACAGGATGTGGTGGCACATGAGGAGATCCGTGAGCGCCCTGGGACAGCGCCCGGCCATCTCTGCCCCTTTACGTCCCAGTCACCCCTTGTGCTGTCCTGCCCGCACCCCTCCCCACAATTCCACACCCTCTCAGCCCCTGGAGGGCGAACCCCTTTCTCTTTCCATACCTACCCTTCCTGACCTCCCTTCCCCCACCCCGTCACTTCCCCCTGCAGATCAGTGGTGTCAGAGTGTCCCCGACCGGAGCACTGAGCTCTGAGCATCCTGTCACAGGATCAGCGCCGGCCCAGCCCTCAGCGAGGAGAGCAGAGAGCCAGACCGCCCAGCACCGGGAAGGCAGAGTCCACGGCAAAATGGTTAGGCCACACATTGCTTCTGGGTCAGGGGCTCAGGTGGTGGTGTGGGGGGATTGCACTGCGGAGGGGCGGGGGGCTGATGGAGCAGGAATTACGTCCCCTCCCCCAGCGCCTCTGCAAAGCTGGGATCCAGAATTTGGGGTGTGCTCAAACTGAGTCTGCCGCTCCAAGTGCCCTAGCCCAGCTGGGGTGGGGAGGTGGGAGGTCACATGCACGTGGGTGGAAGCTTGGGGCCTTCTGCTCCAAGGTGTCAGGGGGTGAGTGACTCCAGCAGTGTCTGCGGAGCGGTGGGAGGGAGGTGTGGAAAAGGTGCCCGCGACCTGGAGAATCAGACAGGAGCCATGGTCAGGGGAGTTGCCCTCTGGGCCCCTCTAAGGTAGGAGGGGAGCTGGCAGCGAGAGCGAAAGCTTAGCAGGGAGCCAGGCGCCCTCCCACGATCCGGGTCAAAGGTGGTCAGAAAAGTGGCTGGGGACAGGAGAGTTTCTTCATTGTTCATCTGCGTATCAAGCCACACCCAGGGCTGTGTGTGTGACCATAGGAGTGTGGGTGTGTGACAGTGGCTGAGTTATGCTTACAAGAAGCACATGGGATCTTTTCAGAGGGATAAGGCAAGAACACAGCGTTTATGGAGAATACAGCACTATCGTTTGATATGCATGTAATATACTCAGGTTACCCACAGACACACACGTACACACCGCCTTGTGGCTACTTCTAGTTACCCAAAGTTGCTCGTTCTAATTCACTGGCCAGCTGAATTAGATGTGAGCATGGAGCCAGGTTCTGTTAATCCGGATCCATGCTCTGATGTTGACAAGATGAGAAGAACCCAACCCTGTTGTGGTGCGCACCTCTTTATATGGCTCAGTCCATCACTCTGGTTCTGCCCCACTGCCCCATGCACCAGTCAATGGCAGAGAGATGCATCTCATGCGTCTGACAAAGTGGGTTTTTGCCCATGAAAGCTGTTGCTCCAAAATATCTGTTAGTCTATAAAGTGCCACAGGACTTCGTGTTGTTCTCAAAGCTACAGACTAACACGGTGACCTCTCTGATACCGGTCAATGGCCGATGGGTTAGATCCTTTCCCAGGGCCTAGGTTGCTGCATAACTCATCATCTGCAGATGGGACTTAATCTTCCTCTCCAGGTGGGTTATTGCTGCAGAATCCAGTTCCCATTGTTCTTCAGCCACCAAGTCTTTGCTGTCTGGACAGGCGGGCTCCAGAGGATAACTCTCTAAGCATCCACATTCACACGTGCAGACGAATCTCACCCCCCAACCCCCGTCCTCATACAGACAGCACAAGGGTTACAGGCTTTAAAAAGTAATTTAAAATACAGCAGACTGTATCCCTCAAAATGAAGTCTTAGGTACAATTTGGAGTTAGATAAAAAGCATCTGTGAATCCTATCAAGATACAGGGTAATACAGGGAAATCGAAAGATACATGGCAATACAAGTTTCTGTTGAAACATATGCATCTATTTAGGGTTGTTACCGCTGTGTGTGTGATAATGTGTGTGTAAGAATAGGCATGAGGGTCTGTGTGTGAGAATGGTTGTGTGGGACACTAGGGATGTGGTTGTGTGACAATGGCTGTGTGTGAAAATAAGTATGAGTGGGTGTGTGAGAATGGTTGTGTGTGGCAGCTGTGTGGGAGAAGAGGCACGAGTGTATGTGACAATAGGTCTGTGGGTGTGATAAGTGTGTGTGGCAATGGCTGTATGTGATAATAGGCATGAGTGTGGGTGTGTGACAATGGCTGTGTGCTTGATAAGTGTGTGGTGATGACTGTGTTTGTTATAATGGGCATGAGTGTGTGTGCGACAGTGGCTGTGTGTGACAATAGCTGTCTGTGAGTGACAACAGATGTGTGTGACAACGGCTGTGCCAGCAAAGCGACTTATCATGAGGCTGAACATGTACGAGTGTGCAGGGGGGAGATACGCGTGTATGTATGTGCATGCACTTCTTGGCTGGCTCGTCTCTCCATGTACAACCCACCGATGAACAGACCGGGTAACTTTTTGGATCCACACCCCGGCGGCCACATCCTTCCCTCCTCTCACGCAGGCGTTGTGGGGTGCAGTGGAGGACCACTGGCTTCAGGGGCAGCTCCCCTCCTGTCCAGGATGGGGTTGGGGGTCCAGCAGGGTATGAAGGCCCCCCACAGCCCAGCCCCTGCCCTGCTCACAGACAGTCTCTCTGCAGTCGGATTCCCTGGTAGTGTGCGATGTGGATCCCGCCCTGACGGAGAAGCTGAGGAAATTCCGCTTTCGAAAGGAAACCAACAACGCAGCTATCCTCAGTGAGTGTCCCCAGGTCAGCTCCCTCCCCCTGGAAATGAGCCCCGGCTGTTCTCCATCTCATCTGCCCCAGGCTGGTCTATCTCCTGCTCAGCCTGCACAGCTGCTGGGGCGGGAATCCCAGCTTGTCCCAGTTCCAGCAGGGGGCACTGTGGGACAGGGTGGTGGCTGTGGGGTGGATTCCCAGCTACTCCAGTCCCAGCAGGGGGTGCTGTGGGGCAGGGTGTTGGCTGTGGGGGTGGGAATCCCAGCTAGTCCCAGTTTGGGGCACTGTGGGACAGGGTGGTGGCAGTGGGGTGGATTCCCATCTACTCCAGTCCCAGCAGGAGGCGCTGTGCAGAGTGGGGCTGTCATGCTGCCTGGGGTTATTCAGCTTCCCCCCTGGGGAAGGCAACACAGCCTGGCCGGGGCAGCTCATTGAAGCTGCTGACCCCTGCTCTGTCTCTCTCCCCAGTGAAGATCGACAAGGAGCGGCAGCTGGTTGTGTTGGAGGAGGAATTCCAGGTGGGGACGTTTCTCTCCTTTCTCCTGGCCTCTTTCGGAAAGCCCAGTTCAGTACCTGCTCCAAGCTCCTCCCAGGTGCCCTGGGACTAGACCCTGACTCGTCCTGCCTCCGAAGCCCCTGCAGCTGCAGCCGTGGGAGTGCTGCTTAAGAGGTGCAGGGCTGGCAGTCTGATTGGCTCCACTCCAGGGCAGGGCTCTCACTCTCTTGCCGGCACACACAGCAGGTGTCAATTGCTCCAGCTTGCACACACAGAGCAGGGCTCATGCCCTCCAGCAGGAGGCAGCAACACACACACATGGAGTTCCTCATCCCTCCAGCAGACACCCCCCAGAGCACAGTGCAAACCCTCCAGAAGGGACACAGATCAGGGCACACACAAAGGACGTCCCATTTGCTCCAGCAGAGGGCAGCACATGCACCTGCACACTCAGAAGAAGTGCTCATTGCCCCAGCAGAGGGCAGCATGGGCGCACCCGCACACACACAAACGCACACACACAGCAGGCGCTCAGTGTTCCAGCCCAGGGTCACATGCACACGCATACACAAACACACATACACACACACAAAGCAGGTGCCCAGTGCTCTGGCAGGGGGCAGTAGCCACATGCACACACACATACACACACACAAACACAGAGCAGGCACCCAATGTTCCAGCCCAGGGCCACATGCACCTGCACAGAGCAGGCACCCAATGTTCCAGCCCAGGGCGACATGCACCTGCGCGCGCGCGCGCACACACACACACAGCAGGTGCCCAGTGCTCCAGCAGAGTGCAGCATGACATGCATACACAAACACACACGCACACACACAGCAGGTGCCCAGTGGGTCCAGCCCAGGGCCGCATGTACCTACACACACACACACACACACAGAGCGCAGGTGCCCAGTGCTCCAGCAGAGTGCAGCACACCCCCACACAAGCATACCTAAACACATGCCCAGACAAGTGCACACACATTCTCCCCCCTCCATCTCTCAGTGCAGAGCTAGGAGCTGAGCACCCAGCCTTTCAGGGGACCTCGTGCGGCCCTAGCGCCCACCCCGCTCCCTGTCAGTCGTTTGCTTTCTGAATTCCATGGCCTGCCTGTGCGTTCCCGGCCACGCGCAGAGAAGCGACACGGGCAGGAGGAACATTAATTGACTTTATCGCCAAATGCAGCAGCCCCGGGGAGGCGCGCTGCATGCACCAATTGTTTTCATCTTTAATCCAGTCCAGGCTTGTGGTTTTTACAGTCGGTAGGAAGTTGCCACACACTTTCCGGCTTGCTGCACTGGAAAGGGGATTGCTGCACCGCTGAGGCTAACCCCACCACCATGGCGACTACAAGGCCTGAGTTAGTTACTGCCCTGAGAACTAGGACTGATCCAGAACCAACTGAATGGGCTCCCTTGATATAGGTCCTGTATGTAAAAACTGCATAGAAAGGCCAGTCCCCAAAGCGCTGATGAGAGGAGAACGTGAGTCACTTTACACTGGTGGAGCAATATCTTTAGCTCCACAGAAGGGGAAACTGAGGCATGGAGCAGGGCCGTGACTCACCTGGAGCGACACTGAAACAGAGTGCGAGCCTGCTGGCACTCTGCCCATTAGGGCTCACAGCTTCTTGCTATCAGTTTCTCCCACTGGTTTCAAATTCAGTTCCTGGCGGGTCTGTACAGAAGATAGCAACTTACTTCTGCTGCCAGTTAGCGGAGGAACTTCTTTAGTCAGCAATTCCAAAGCCAGTGGGAACATTTGAGACCCTCTAGTCTAACCTGCCTCTGTACAACGCAGGCCAGGACCTGACCCTGCATAATTCCTGGAGCAAAACCTTATGGAAAACATGCCATCTTGATTTGACAATAGTGATGGAAAACCCCCACGAACTTTGGCTGAGCGTTGCAGCTGTTACTTACCCAGCCTGTTCCAATACTGTGATTTATTTCCAGTCTGAATCTGTCTAGCTTCCTCTTCTGGGGGGAAATGAACATGGACTCAGGATCTGGTCTGAGGTCAGTAGGATGAAGTTCAACAAGGGCAAATGCAAAGAACTCGAATTAGGGAGGAACAATCAGTTTCACACATACAGAGTGGGAAGTGACTCCCTAGGATGGAGTCCTGCAGGAAGGGATCAAGAAGTCAGAGTGGACCACAAGCTAAATATGAATCACTGGTATGACTGCTGTTGCTAAAAAACCCAAACATGATTCTGGGATGTGTAGTGAGCAAGACTCGAGAAGTCATTCTTCTGCTCTACACTGTGCTGATAAGGCCTCAAATGGAGTCTTGTGTCCAGTTCTGGGCACCACATTTCAAGAAAGATGTGGAAAAATTGGAGAAGGTCCAGAGAAGAGCAACAAGACTGATTAAAGATCTAGAGAACATGAGCTAGGAGGGAAGACTGAAAGAACTGGGCTTGTTTAGTTTAGAAAAGAGGAGACATAGCGGGCACATTATAGTGGTTTTCAAGTACCTCAAAGAAGATTACAAGGAGGAGGGAGGAAAAATTGTTCTCCTTGGCTTCTAAGGACAGGACAAGGAGCAATGGGCTTAAACTGCAGCAAGGGAGGTTTAGGTTGGACATTAGGAAAAACTTCCTCACTGTCAGGGTGGTCAAACACTGGAATAAATTGTCTAGGGAGGTTGTGGAATCTCCATTCTTGGAGGTATTTAAGAGCAGGTTTGATTGGCATCTATCAGGGACGGTCTAGAGTAGACGGTGGTTGGTCCTGCCATGAGGGCAGGGAACTGGACTTGATGACCTCTCGAGGGCCCTTCCAGTGGTAGAGTTCTATGAGTCTATGATCCCGGCAATGCCCAACGCAGAGGAAAAAGAGCCTCCGTGTGGCTACCCAGGACTCCCCCGTTTATACAACCCAGGGTGGCATTAGCTCTTTTGCCCCCCGTGTCACTCTGGGAGCTGCTGTTCTCCTGGTTCTCCACCATGGCCCCAGATCTTTTCCAGAGTCAAGGCTTCCCAGGAGAGAGCTTCCTCTGTCTAGCTTGGGAGAGGGGAGAGCAATGCAGGAATCCAGAGGTTCAGAAAAGCCCTGCTAGGGCCCCGGCCTCTCAGCATGACGGCAATGAACCCTAAAAATAGGGGATATATTCAATGATGGAGCATGCATTCCTGGGACTAGGTTTGTCCAACCTGAGCACCCCAGGTTTCAAACAGGGCTGCTGGCAGGACTGGACCCATTCAACCCCACTTGCTTGTTTAGCCTGAGATTAGGGTGACCATATCTCCCCCAGCCAAATATTGGACAAAGGGAATGACCCCTTGTCAAAACGGGACTGATGGTCACCCTGCCTGGATGCCAGGAACAGGGCTGCCACCCCCCAGCCAAGCTCCCGGCTTCCTTGAGCTGTGGGTGACAGCCTGAGCTGCCACACAGGTCCAGCTCCCAGCTTCCCCAGCTGGGGGTCACTGGGCAACTCTGGCTCCAACCCCACTGCGGGCAAAGTTCACCCCACCCTGCGGCTCTGGCTCAAGCTCCCCCAGCTCCTGCTCCAAGCTCCGCAGCCCGGCTCAACCCCCCGCAGCTTCGGCTCCAATCCCAGCTCTCACTCAAACCCCCACCACTCAGGCCCCAGATCCAGCCCACTGAAGCCCCAGTTCACCACTCACCTGTGGCACCTGCTCCAACCCCTGCAGCACCGACTCAGCTCCAGCCCCCACTGGGGGAAGCCGGGTAGCAGCTGAGCCGCCGCACGGTCTGGCTTCCAGCTCCCAGCTCCCCCAGCTGTGGGAAGCTGGTGGCCCACTCTGAAATACGGGGCAATTTGCCCCTGTGGCAAAATAAATGGGGATGCCAGAACGGCTCCCGAAACGGGGCTGACCCGCCGAAAACAGGATGGACAGTCACCCTACCCAAGATCCACAAAGGTGTTTGGGCTCCTAACTTCCACGGAGACCGAGGGGAGTTAGGCGCCTAAAGAGCTTTGTTGCTGAAGGGAGCATGGCTCCGTGTCCCATATGATTTGGGCACCCGATGCCCCTGGGCTGAGCTCGGAATTCACGACTGTAAACTCATCCCAGGGCACGTGGTGATTCCAGGAATGGCCTGAGGGCCAGCTGCAAAGGAAAGAGCAATCAGATGCCTCTTTCAGTGCCAGCAACTTCAGACAGGGTTTCAGTAGGCTCCTGTTGATCCAGGATGGGGAGGTGCCTTTGGGGGAGCAGCACCACCCCAGAGTGGGTCTCCAGAGGGCAAAATGCCGCAGGAAAGCAATGCCTCTGGATCCGCACCCTGACAGCTGCCGGAAGTCTCCCCGCTGCTGTTCTCTTCACCCATTCCCTGCTTGTCTGTATGCTGAGTGGCACTTTCTGCTCTAATCCACTGGGCCGCCTGGATCCCCCCTCAGCTAGGGACAGAACCTGGGAGTCCTGACTCCCTGTCCTCCCTTCTATACCCATTAGTCCCCACTCCCTTCTTACATCTGGGGAGAGAATGCAGGAATCCCGACTCCCAGGGCCCAGACTGTGTTGCAACCACTTTGCCAGGCAGGGTAGGGAGCCAAAATTTCTGGCTGCTAAGCCAGGCTCCGCCACTGATGTGCTGGGCGACCTAGGTCAAATCCCTGCCCTGTTTTTTGCCTCAGTTTCCCCAGTCCTTCAATGGTAAATGATGGGGAGGCTCCTTGTCCCTTTCCCCACCCTGACAACCCCTTTAGCTGATGCAGCCTTTGTTGTCTCTCTCACAGGACATCTCTCCGGAGGAGCTCAGGAGCGAGTTGCCGGAACGTCAGCCCCGATATCCTTCTGTTGCAGGATTCAGAGTGGGCATCTGGTGCCAGGCGTGCGCACCGGGGATATGTGGGTGGGTGGGACCTCTGGAGTCAGCCGGGGCTCCCTAGGCCCTGGGAGAAGAGGGGTGCTGGGCTCTGGGCATACACCTCTGTCCCTTGCCCCACGCACGCTGTCTGGCTGAGTGTGCCAGTACCTTGTGATGGCCCTTGGGAGGCTGCCTGCTGCTGGAAGAGCTGGGAAAGGGCTCCCAAGCCATCTGTCCCCGCTGATTTTGGCTGGCCCTGTGGGGAGCAGGTGGACGTTTCCTCCCCATGTGCCCCCGGCTCTAGGCTGGCTCTGGCGGGAGCCATTTGTGCCCCAGGAGGTTCTCAGGGCCCTAGGCTGGACAGCCCCATCCCCTTTCCCCTCTGTGCCTCTCCCCACTGGCCCAGCTCCGCAGAGATGCTGCTGCTTCCTTGACTCGGTCACCTTTGTGGTGTACAGTTATAAATATGTCCACGATGACGGGCGCATCTCCTACCCACTCTGCTTCATCTTCTCCAGCCCAGCCGGTGAGAGGCGGGTCCAGTGGGGCCCAGAGGTCAGAAAAGGAGAGCGGGAGGACTCCTATTTCTGTCCCTGGCTCTGGGGATAGTGGGGTATAATGGTTAGAAAGCGGGGAGGGGAGGGGAAGGGAACTGTATCCCTGGGTTGGGGGAAGGGGAGGGTCTCATGCATGGAAAGCAGGGTGGGAGCAGGAGCTGGGGCTCCTGAGTTGTAGCCCTGGCTCTGGGAGGGGAGTCGTGTCTAATGGTTAGAGCAGGGCATCAGGACTCCTGGGTTCTAGCTCTGTCTCTCCCCATGGGGCAGGATGCAAGCCAGAGCAGCAGATGATGTACGCTGGGAGCAAGAACAGGCTGGTGCAAACAGCCGAGCTTACCAAGGTAGCCGGGCAGTGCCACCTGCCCCAGGTCCTCCCCTTGGGCAGTGCTGACACCTCAGGGACCCCCGCTTTCTGCAGCCCCTTCCCCCTTGCCAGGGAGGGAGTCCTCTCTGCCCCTCCCTCTCTGGTCCATTTTGGAAGGGGCTATCAGTGTCCCCTCCCCTCTGCCCTGCTTTGCTTCTTCCTAACCCAGTGGGGGGGGGGCAGGGGGCAGGCTGCCCCATCTAGCAGGGACATGCAATCATGCCTGGATTTGCCCCCCGGCTGGGATCCTTCAGCCCCTAGAGGTGGGATCAAGCTGAGCCCTCAAGCCACCACCCCCACATCTGCGCTTCTGAATTGAGGTTCCTTTCTGGGGGAGCCCCCTCGCCCTGCTGTTAAACCTAAGCCAGCTCCATCCGTCTCTCACCCCCACCCCCAGGTGTTTGAGATCCGCACCACAGAGGACCTGACGGAGGAGTGGCTGCGGGGACGGCTGGCGTTCTTCCGCTAGGGGCCAGGGGACCCCCACCCCACGCTGCAGGCTGGCGCTGAGATCCCCCTGATCTCCCAGGGCCTGAGAGCGACCCCCGCCCCCCAGCTGCTGGTTGGGAAGCAAATAAACCATTTGGAAGCTAACCTGGGTGTCTGGTCTGTATCTGGGGTCTGTCTGTGCTAGGGAGGGGATAACTCAGCCGCCCCATTATTGCCTGGGTCTGTCTCTGCCCCACAGTCCGTTACTGCCAGGGTGTGCCCCTCTTCCTCCCGCCATCTCCCTTACTGCCTGGGTCTCTCCCTGCCCCCTGGTTCTGCCTGGGTAGAAACCTGGCTTTTCAGGGGAACCGTTTGCTGGTTGTTTCTGTCAGCGTCGGTACTTCTACCGTATTGTACAGGCGTCCTTGAAATGAATCTGGGCCCTCAATGTTACTGCCTGGGTCTGTCCCTGTGGGGGGCTACTGGGTCTGCCAATGTTGGCCTGGGCCTAGCCCATAAGCCCCCTGCCCCATGCGGAGCTGTAGGGTGAGCCCCTGAGATTGTCCCCTCCCTCCCCGCCCCCTCCCCGCATCTCCGGCCCCACCTCCGCTTCTGTGCCAAGCCCCATTTCCGGTGGGCAGGGATGGGAAATTGTAGGTGAGCATGACCCCTCCCCCACCTTCTTGCCCCTGGGGAGGGTCATTTGTGAACGAACACAGATCTGGAGGCAAGAGGCTGATATTGAGCTGGGACCCAGGAGTCAGCACAGGGGGCAGCAAAGACACACACAGCACAAAGCAGGGCTCAGCTCCTCCAGCAGGGGGCAGTGCGCATGTGCGCACACGCACACACACTCAGACACACACACACACAGCACAAAGCAGGGCTCAGCTCCTCCAGCAGGGGGCAACGCGTGCGCACGCACACACGCACGCACACACACACAGAGCACAAAGCAGGGCTCAGCTCCTCCAGCAGGGGCAGCGCGTGCGCACGCACACACACACATCCACACACACACACACACCCTCTCCCACTGCCCCTGTAGCCGGGGTCCTTTTGAAAGGACCCCCGATTTCAAACACCCCTTCTTCCTGTTTGATTTTCGGCGGGCAGCGTGTGTTCCGAAAGCGGCACTTTCGAATCGCGCGCAGCCGCCATTATGCTAACGAGGCGCTGCATATTCACGTCAGTGCTTCATTTGCATCTTCCAAAATCCCTCATCAACACGCCCCTTCCAAAAGGCGGTGGGTAGTGCGGCCACAGCCAACACACATTTCGAAACAGCACCCAGCTATTTCAGACCCATCGCGCGATGTCAAAAGAGTGTCGTTGGCGGCCTGGTGGCTGATTTCGAAATAGCACTACGCCGCCTCCTAACAGCGCCTGTTTCGAAATAGCTCCTTCCGAACAGGCCTTCTTGCTCCTGCAGTGAGGGTTACCGATTCTGAAATCACACACCCTCCGTTCCACATTTCTGTCGAAATAGCGCGGCCGTAGCACAGACGCTCGCTAACATATTTTGAGATAATGTCTGTTATCTCGAAAGAGCTCTCTTGTGTATAGGTAGCCTCACTCACACACACACACACACACACACACACACACACACAGAGTGGTGGGAGGGTTAGCTCAGTGGTTTGAGCATTGGCCTGCTAAATCCAGGATGGTGCGTTCAATCCTTGAGGGGCCTGTTCAGGGATCTGGGGCAAATTGATTTAAAAAGAGACAGTGCTTAGCCTGGGTAGGGGACTGGACTGGAGAACCTCCTGAGTTCCCTTCCAGCACCAGAAGAGGTGTGTATCTCCATAGATTAGTAGGGGACCCAGAGTGACTGGGGTGATGTGGTAACCTGGGCGCAAGCCTTGAGGGAACATGGCTCCATGTCAGTGGAGAACAGAGAGACAAAGCCCAGCAGCTGCACTTACAGGCTGTTGCAGGGGGAGGATCTGGGGGCTGGGGTGGCTCCTCGGTAGAAGAGGAGCAAAGGCTGATGCTGTCTGGGGTGGGAGCAGAGAAGCCGTTTTCCCTGGTGTGACTGCTGCTGGGGCAGTGGCTCCCCTCCCTGGCTTGTGCCCACAATTCAAGCAGGCTGGGGATGACTCTTGGAGGGCTCAGAGAAGAGCCACCACTGTGATTTCAAAGGGTTTGAAATCGTGCCTGGCAGTGACATATGCAAGGAACTGGTTTACGCTGGATTTACACCAGCATCGGGATCTGTCCTCTTGTCGCCACTGCTGCCTTTTGGGGAAGGGGAGAGGGGGCACTGGTACCTGACACCCACCCCCCCACCCCTGCGTTGTCCTGTGTGTAACCCACAACCCCCTACGGTATTCCCCCCTGAAACGGAACAATGGCTCTGTTGGTTACCATGGCAACCAGCTGATGGTCCAGCCTAGTTACAAGCTGCACCATATCCGTTAATGGGCTGCACCCCAGTGTCTCCCCCAGCCTCCCTGGGGTCCCCTGGGAGTGCTCAGCCCAGTGCCCAGGGCCAGGGGCTGCTGGCCCAGGCAGGCAGGAAAGCTAGTCCTGCCAGGCCCCATCCCTTCTCCTTCTCTGCAGCATGCACGCATTGGGCCCTGCTCCTCCCTGCCCCATATCCATCCCCCACATCGGACTCTTGGCCCAAGAATTCCTGGGGCGGGGGCTCAGCACTGGCCGGTGTTGGTAGGAGGGAGCCAGGGCTATTTCCCCAGCTGAAATTCATTGCTCCACCCTCCCCTCCGTCCTCATACACACCGTCTGTCCATCCGTCCATCCATCTGTCTGTCCACCCACCCCTCTGTCCATCCGTCCACCCCTGTACATCCATCAGTTTGCCCATCCATCCATCCATCATCCGTCTGTATATCTGTCCATCCCTGTACACCCACCCCTCCCTCCCCATGCACTCCATCCATCCGTCCATTCCCAAACACACCCATCTATCTGTCCGTCCATCCACCCTTCCTTCCGTCCGTCCACTTTCCTCTCTGCCCCCCCTCCATTTATCCCTCCCTCGCTCCAGCCCCATACTCTCCTCAGCCCCAGGGGCTCACTGGCCTGACTTGGGATTGCAGGAAGTGGGGTTCCAGGGGCCCATCGATTTGAACGGGCAGGAAATGGGAGACGGAGCCCCCCTGTCCTGACTGGGACCCCTCTCTCCGCACAGTATGGAGACAGGCTGCACCAGCCCTGCCTTAGGTGCCCCAGGGTGGCACTGCTCGGCGCAGAGCCAGGGCCCCACTGGCGTTACACCCACAGACACACCTGGGGGGCCCGCGGAGCCACCTTTGAGGGACCAGGCCATGTAGTGCTTGTTGCACTGTGGCTGGGGATCCCTGGCCAGGCCAGGGAGCTCAGGTGCACTGAGCCCTGCAAAGCCCCTCACTCTTCTTCCTGCTGTGCAGCACCCTCTACTGCTACAGCGTGGGGGCAGAATGGAGTTGGGGGGCAGAGCGCCCCCTTCTGAGCCCCCTGCCCCACTCCCTGCAGCACAGCGCCACCTAGTGCCCACACCAGAGCACTGCACTCACCGCTGTCCCCAAACAAGGGGCGGGACCAGGGCTCCCCATAAGTTGTCACTCAGGAGAGATTCAAATGCCATCCATGGCGCCCCCGCGCTCGGCTTGCTTCTGTTGGTGGTGCACATTTGCTCCTGCCTCCGTGCACATAAAGACATTTATTCCACACACGGATGGAAAAATCTCGCCAGTCGATGGCAGATATTAGCAGGAACACCGGGTGGGAGGTGCCCCCGAGCCAGGCTACCCTGCATTGTAAAGAGTGACTGTCGCAGACCCAAGCACGCTGGTACCTAGCTCGTGGGAGTACCTGGAGCAACAAAGCTGCAGCAGCCCTGGGCACAGAGCAGGCTAACCACCCCCGAACAAGCCCCCTGGGACTCCAGGGCTGAAGGTAGGTGGCTAGCCTGGACTGCTGCCTGTCCAGCCACAGCTTTGCTGCTGGTTTAGCGAGTTGGCCGATGTGCGCCGACATGAGCTGCCGTGCCCTCTGCCGACTGCAGCACGGACCTACCCAAGGAGGCGAAGGCCCTATGACCCGGCTCCTTTCCAACCAGCCGCAAAGTTTCACACTAAAGGACATTTTATGAAAGCATTGCAGATGGCTGCCCCGCGCTTCCCCTCATCCAGGCCTGGCTTTCCTGGGTGCCTGCCCCCTCCTGCGTGGTGCTGGGGGTCCCCAGAGGCTGAGCACCACTGCAAAAGTCAGCAGAGGCCCTGGGTGCTTTCCTGTTGCTTGCATGCAGGAAAAGGTCACACGCTTTTTCCTCGACCGGCTGTGATGTATGGGCCCTGTCAGGCGCAGCCGACATTCAAGGAAACAGCTGGGAGGGGGGGACGGGAAGACAGGGTATTGTACAGACTCTGTGTGTGTGTGTGTGTGTGTGTGTGTTGGATCCAAAGAGCAGGGACCTGTGTGGTGCCAGGAGGGACAGTAGGAAATGCAGCTGCTCTTAGAGACTGTGTTAGAGTGGAGCCTGGGAGAAGGGAGATGCGGAACGAGCTGGTGGTCAGTGGGTGCGGCCTGGAAGTCAGGACTCCTGGGGTGCAGTGGTTAGAGGGGCAGAGCATCCCGGAGCCAGGACACCTGGGTTCTACTCCTGGCTTGGGGAGGGGAAGCTCGAAGGCAGAACAGGTGGGACTGAGAGGCAGCACTTCCGGGCCCTTCCCTTGATGCTGTAAAGGGGTGTGATGTGCAGGGAGGTGAAGGGGAGGCAGGACGCCTGGGTTTGAAGCTCAGGGAAAGGGGGTACGGTCTAGTGCAGGGTTTCCCAACCTATGGGTCGGGACCCAAATGTAGCCCTTGATTACTCCACAGGTGGCTGTTAAGAAGCATTCGTGCTCCTGCAGTGGTTCTCAACTTCTTAATTGGATTAACAGCTGTCAGGCAGTCAAGCCAATCAACTACATTGAGAACCTTCTCACCCACAGGGCAGAGAACTGTACGCCCCAGGAGCTGTGCCCAGCTCAGGTAAGGTGGGGGTCTGAATCTGAGGTTGGAAAGGAGGGAGGGCAGAGCTGATCAGCTCCCTGCTTTCCAGCCTGTGCAGGAGATAGGGTCTCTGCAGCCAGTACTGCTGGCTGGGGCGCTGTGCTCCAGTTGGCTTCCACTTGTGGTGTCCCTTTGTCTCCCCAGCTCCCTGCAGCCCCTGAGTAACTCCCAGCCTCTGAGTGAGACTCCCCAAGCCCCTGATTGTGGGGTTTAAGCTGGGGGGAGCAGTTTGGGGATGTGTCTTTCCACCACCACAGCTCTGACGGACCATAGCAAATGTAGTGTTAGTGGTTTATTAATGTATTTCCCCTTTTCTGTGAAATAACTGTGAGGAACCTACAAATGTGAGGGGCACCATTTTATATTCTTGCCTCACGCAAAATTGGCTAGTTACGGCTCTGTGTTTGAATGGCCGTGGGTCACCAAGTCTCCCTGAATTGTCAGAATGGGTCCCAGGCTGGAAAAGGTTGGGAACTGCTGGTCTAGTGGTTAGAGCAGGGGCCTATCCGGTGCACGTGGGCAGGTGGAGTAACACAGCTCTGCCCTTACCGGCTGGACTCCGCCTACCCATGAGCCACAGCTTGAGCCAGGTCCATGTGGCTCTTAGCTGTCCGTGGCGCAGACTGTGCCGGTCTCTGGCACATGGTCACTAGCTGTGTCTTCTCCCGCTGTGTTGCTGGCTGCTCTGATTGATGCCCTTCCACCCCCACCCCAGGACCCTAATTGTGATGGGTGTGAAAACAGCAGGGGCCCCTCAGGAAGGCCAGGCAACCGCAGCCAAGGCCACCATGGGTACTGCCCCATCAGGCCCAGCCAGAGCGCATGGACGTGCTCACACAGTGTCGGTCACACACACACACACACACACACACACACACACACACACACACACACACACACACACACACACACACACAATCTCACTCCGTCTCTCCAGCATCTTCCTTCCATCACCTCCGTGCATGACAAACAGCAGCTCCCCTTCCAGGGCTGAAGGACGCACAAGGACGCACCATCTTCTCCCTGCTTTTTGAAAGGACTCAGGAGGGGTCTTGTGAGATCACCAGTGCCAAGGCCTCCTGGCTCCACACAGCTTCCCCAGCCTGGACTGGAAGGCCTGGGAGAACCAGCAGTCCTGAACCAGCTGTTGCTCTTGATCTGACCACTGTGGAGATCTGAGGGAGATCAGGTTTTGGGGGTGGCCTCTGCCTGTCCTGCTGCAGCCTGATGGAGGAAGAGGAAAGGAACCCCCTGCTTTTTGTGCAGTGCCAGGCTGGTTAGTTTTACACGGCGTGTTGCCTCCAGCATCTGGGGGATGTGCAGGGAACGTACGAGGCTGAAAGGTGCGTGCACAGAAGGCACGGGCGGGCGAGGAGGGTGAATCAAGTGTGCAAGATCCATGGAGTGTGCGAGGAAGATGGGACACACAAGGTGTGATGAGCCTGAAACTCCCCCTCCCCCTGCAAAGGGACATCTGGAGCAAGTGCAGAATGTGCAAGGAACATGCATGAACCATGCAAGGGACACGCATGGGGCATGCACAGAGCATGTCTGGAACACACATGGGACGTGCCTGCGACATGGGGACAGGCTGTGGGACATGTCTGAGGCGGCTGCCCAGAACAAGGAGGCAAGGGAAGTGACCGGGATGGGTGAGGCGGGGGGCATCTCGCCTTTGACACACCTCTTTCCATACCTGGGATCCCGCAGTGGGTATGGATCCCCAAGCACTCAGGGTCTCAGTCTCTGCCACTCCCCTGTAAGGAGGGGTGGGAGAAACTGAGGCACGGGGCAGGAAAGGGACTTGGCCAAAGTCACCCAGACATTTGGTGACCAAGGCGGGACTAGAACCTCGGAATCCAGATCTCTCCACTTCCCTAGATTCCCCCCACCCCCATTTCGTGGGCTTGGGGATAGACACGGGCCACCTGTGGGATCATTTAGGTGCCCCAGCTAAGCCTGGGGTCCCCTCGTTCTGGGTACTGCACTGACAGATGGATCCCCTCCCAAATAGCTCACAAGCCAAGGGACGGCCCATTATCACTATTGGGCCAATGGGGAAACTGAGTCACAGGGCACACACAATTCTGTTCCTCCCCTGCAGGTCGTGTACCCTGTCCCTCCAGCAGATCAGAGCTCTCCACTCCCTGGTGCTAGCGTGATACACTCACTTGGCACAAGTGACAGAGAAGCAAGAAGGCCACGTAAAGCACCTCCCCGAGGCTATGCAGGAGAACCAGGGGCTGAACACAGGCATTCAGCATACCAGCCTGGCACCTCATTCCACAGGCCAGCAGCCACAGGGCTTAGAGCGGTTCCTGTTGGCAGCTCTCCCCAGAACCCAGCCCCTCTGGTGCGCTGGCTTCGTCAGCCACGAGGGTTCTGTGCCTGCGGCAGAAGGAGGCAGCTGGTCCTTGCGGCCGAACAAGCAGCGTTAAGTGAAGCGGCCAACGTCTGGCTGTTTAATTTTTCAATGCACAAGCCAGCTTGGCAGGGAGCTGGGGATCGGCGGCATTGGATTTATTCGCTCCACGTTACAGCTGCCCTGTCGGGAGGAGAACCACGGGGGGCTAATGGGATTTTTGGCTGCAGCTCGGACGGCCTTTTGCCCTTGTCTCCATCCCCCACCCCTCTGAGGTCAAGGTGGTTGGAGGCGGGGACTGTGAACCACAGGGGGATGGATGGGTGGAGGCGATGGCTTGGGACCCAGTTCATCATATAGCAAGGAAGCCACAAAGACAGCCGTAGTGACGCGAGGTTTGAGCATTGGTCTGCTACACCCCAGGGTTGTGAGTTCAGCCCTTGAGGGAGACCTTTAGGGATCTGGGGCACATAGAAGGTGGTGGCGGGGGGAGGAAAAAGGGATGAGGCTTGGTCCTGCCAAGAGGTCAGGGGACTGGACTTGATGACCTCCTGAGGTCCCTTCCAGCTCTATGAAGTGTATGTATCAGAGAGGAGGAAGGTCACCATAGTAACAATATTGCTAGGGGAGACCTGGCGCCATGGTGATGTCGTTGAAGAGGTGGAAGGTCACAGCAGCAATTACATCACTGAAGGAGAAAGGTCACCATGGCGATGACATGGTGGAGGTCCAGTGGCCACCATGACAATGCTGAGATGGCACTTGGTGGGGTCAAAGGTCACCGTGCCAGAGACATCAAGAAGGTCTCCTTGGAGATGGTTGATGGAGGTGATGATATCATGTGGTCACCGAGATGCTGATGACATCACACAAGGCACAGGCCAATGAAAGCTCACTGCTAGAGACCTGCACAGCAGCAGAGTGAATTCCCCTTTGGGGGTTTCTCAGAGCCAGATGGTCCCAGCACAGTGTTCAGGTCCAACCGCTGCCCAGGCCATGGACCCACCAGGACCACTCCAGGTGCAGTCTGCCGTGAGCCATTATTTCTACAGCCTCCCCCTCCACTTCCCGCCTAGCTGGAACCATGTCACCAGAGGAGACATTGGCTGGACCTGCCGCACCAGGGTGCCCCTAGCTCAGGGGCAGCTTACTGAAAACAGCCCTTCCTGGGAGCTCGTTGGGGTCAGGGACCAGCTCTTGGCTGGGTTGGGTCGCACCCAGCCCAACGGGGGCCCTCATCTGTCAGGACCTGCATGGTGCCCAGACCGATGGGGGCCACTCTTCTCTGTCAGGACCTGCATGGTGCCCAGCCTGATGGGGCGCCAGCCTCATTTGGGGTCTACAGTGGGCTCTGGCACAATGGGGATTCAATCCTGGTGGAGGTCTGTGCAGCACCTGGCCGGCAGGGGCCTGATCCCCGACAGGGGCCCGATCCCCACCAGGGTCTGCCCAGCACCTGGCCCAATGTGTGAGATCTGTCAGGGCTTCTGATTCTCCATAAACCTCCCTAAGGGGGCGCTGCACCACCCTGTGCTGTGCTGTCCTTCTGAGAGCTGGGGCCCCCCTCCCCCTGGGCCACTCCCCCTCCTGCTTCCCGCCCACCCATCCACCCACCCACCCAGGCTCTGTTCTGCATGAGAGCACCAGGGAATTGTTGGCGCAGAACTCGTGAGCAAATCCCCCTGGTTACGGCAGCCTCGTGCCCGGCACAGGCCGACAGCCTGTAATTACGGAGATAACGAGGGAGTAATTATTACTCAGGTACAACTGCGGCTCCCTAATAAGCTCTTTTCTGCCTAAACATCTGCTGGAGATGTAGGTGGGGAGCGAAGGTGTAGGAGACGCTCCGCGAGCGCACCTGATGGCAGACTGGGAGCCAAAAGACCTGGGTTCTCTTCCCAGCCCTGAGAGGGGACTGAGGTCTAGTGGTTAGGGCGGGGGGTGGGGGGTGAGCGGCTGTCAGGACTCCTGGGCCCTTTTCCCAGCTCTGTCGCTGGCTGGCATGATCTGGAACAACCTCCTTTCCCCTTCTGCCCTCCTCTGCCTGAGCCTTGTATTCCCCGCCTGCAGGGCGGGAATAGCCACTTGTATCTGCCCACAGCTGAGCAGGGAGGGGCCAAAATGGCAGACTTCCCAGCTGGGGTGCAAAGGGCCTTCCTCGGTGCACGCTGCCAGCTAATCCAGAGGCTCTGCTTCGGGTGGGAGAAGACCCCACACCAGATCCCCTGGGACATCCTTATCCCTGGCCGCCTTGAAGCCAGATGTTGTGTATCTCATCTAACCCTCCCTGCCCCGGTTCTACCAATAGAAATGAATCGTAAAGATCTGGTGAGTCTGACGTGCTGCCTGATCCGCTTTTCCCACAGGTGGGTAACCCTCAAGGATCCATCAGGCATCTGGGCCTGGCTCTACCCGAGGGCGCCTGGCACCTGCTGCAGGCAGAATCGGGCCCATTGGCCCTCTGTGCTGCTTGTAGATGCGCCCGTCTCTGGGGTGGGGTGCGAGGGCTCTTTATGGGGGAATCTCTTGCCTGGTGCTGAGATGCAGCCAGCTGTGGGGTGGGGGTTGGAAGCAGAACTGATGTGGGGAGGCGAACGGCATTTGCCTGCATTGCAGCTGGGTGGTAAGAGTAGCCCCTAGAGGCTCTGATCCAGTGTACAGGCCCCGCACCCAGCCCGGTGTCCCCTGCATCACGCCGCATGGGACACGACCTAGACACAGCCCATGTCCCAAAGAGCTGCCAGACCAGCCAAAGGAAGGACTCCTGATGTCCAGCCTCTCCCCTGGCTGGCAGCTTGTCGTTGGGGTATGCTACTCCCCTTGGGCAGGGACACCCGTGGGTGCAGGCCTTCCTCCTCTTCCCCTCCACAGAAACAGGCCATGGTGCAAGGCCCCTTCTCCATACTCAGCCGTGTGGCCGGGTGATGGTTTTGTGCCACACGCCGGTCTGAGTGCGCATAAAGCTGTAACCTGGATTTTCCCCCCTGCGGCTCCTGGCAACTCCCTGCCGGCAGGGGCTCCTGCAGAGAAATCCCAGCCCCGAATTGCTCTGTTCTCTATGCTCCCCCCAGTGCTCTGACCTGGCCCGGTGTCAGAGACACAACCCTGGGCTAAATGGACCAGGAGGACTCAGGAGAGCTCCTCACAGGTGCACCTGGAGGGACCTGTGGGGGGCGGGGGGAGCTCACCAGGGTGCACCATGCCCTACTGTGGCCTTAAACGGGTGATGGAGACTTTCTGCAACCTGGCTGCCCCTGGAGACAGAGCCCAGTGGGGAAGTATTCCTCCTCACGCAGATGAGAGGTTATGAAAACCAGCCTCACCAAATCCACCCAGATTCTCCCAGACCCAAAGGTCCAGCTGCTTTCCCAGGTCAGTAAATACCTCAACCAGGGTCAGCACCCAAAAGAGCCATTTTCTTTCAAATTTGGTAAAAAAATCAATCATTCCAGAGCTGCAGCGCATGGGACCAGGAGACGGCCCTTCGTTAATCACATCAAGCCAGATTTTTTGTAACCCCGATGTTAAGAACCGCGCGTGTACAATGATTTGTAACACGATACCTGTTTACAGCATGTCGGTCGCAAACTTTTTACACGTTCTCGTTCCTCGCCCTTTTCGGGTGTGTCTTTGTACCAGGGTCTGCCTGACTCACTCCCAAACTCATCTGAATTCCACCACTTGTACATCACATTGAATTTCCATTTTCTTTCTTACAATGCGTGTGGCCCTTCCTTTTCCTTTTCAAAATCAAGACTTTATTAGCAACACAATCAAAACATTGAGCCAGGATCATACCCCACAATGCGCTGAACGTATTAAAGGGAGAGTTATCCAATGTTTCGAGATCACATATTGTTGGCTATGTAGATATGAGTTCATTCTTGGGCTTTTAGACATTCACCACTTATTGCAAATAATTAGGAGTTTGGGGTTTTGTTTTTTTTTTTTACTTTGCAATTATAGCATTGGGAGCCACAACAAAGTCCTTAAAGAGCCGCAGGTTGCAGGCTGCTGACTTAGATCTTACCCAAAACAGCACGCTGCACCAGTCCTTTAGAATCAAACATCTCAAGGTTGATTGATACAAAGAATAGAGTGAGAGTGACATTGTTAAAGCGGTGAAATACATACGCCAGTCACAAAGTTCTTGATAAATCAGTCATGGAGCACTTTAAAGACTAACAAAATGATTTATTAGGTAACGAGCTTTCATGGGACAGACCCACTTCTTCAGATCCTGTTAGTCTGTATCTCTGTGTCAAAGTTCTTGATGCAGGCTGCAGCAGATGGCATAGGCTGCTATCTTAAAAGTTGCTGGAAGGATGGGTCAGCAGTTCTTCCCGGCTCAGTTCATAGCAGAGTTGCTCCTGAAGTGACGAGCTGGACTGGAGATTGAAGGCAAAATAGCAGAATCTCGGGGTCACCTTTATGGCCTTGCCCATGTGGAAGGAATCCATTGTTCTCCCCTGTCTGGGAGCATGTTCGCAGTGGAGAATCACATGATCAGGTCACCTGGCCACCTCCTTTTCTTGGGCATTTTGCCACTGGCAATCTCTCAAGCTACACGTCCCCAGCCACGCTCCTGAGAAGTGGACTGGAGTCTGACGAGGCCCTTTTGCTATTAAATACAGCTGCACCTGGCTGGGAGGCTTCCACGCCTCCTCTTATGATCTCAGTTCCACTACAAGAACAGAGCCAATACTTAGAACTTCACGTACAAAAATGAAACAGACTCAGAAGCAGCATCAACAGATTTAGTGAATCACCAGCTTTTGCGAGACGCCTCGCTCGGCCTACATGGTGCAAAGCTAGGGCAGAGGTTGCAAGAATAGCTCTCACGTTCATTTTAAAGTCTCATCCTATCACAGCCCCAGGCAGAGGGACGCCAGGGTCCCCTGCCAGCCGTTGGCAGCGCGGGGCTGAGACATTGGAGTTATTTGCTGGACTTCTGTTGCTTGAGCTTTGTGGTGCCCCAAAAGCGGGGGAGGTAAAACCAGCTTGAGAGCCAGCCCGGGATGCCAGGAGGCAGCTGGTGCTGTGCCTGGCCACACCAAAGGGCTCCTGCAGTGGTAGACGGGAGGAGAAATCCCAGGGGCAGCTGAGCTGGGGAAGGAGTCACCATAGTGTAGTGCCAACAGACCAAGGCTGCCGGCCCCAGAGATAGAACCTGCAAGCATAGGGTCTAAAGCCCTGCACTCTACCAGGTGAGCTAAAGGCCAATTGGCACTCAGCCAAGGCTGGAGAGCAGAGACTTCACTCACACCAGATGAGGTCTCAGTGCCTCTGGGTATTACAATAGTTAGGAGACCCCAGCTCACCCCACCTATGGGGTGCTCCCAACCCAGTGCTTTTCACTGGCTTAACCCCATCGACGCTTCCCGGGTGGAGACCTCATAAAAAGAGCATAAAATCAGCCCTGGGGGTCTGTCGCTCTGCTGGGGGGTCGGAGAGCGGAGCCAGGACTCGTGGGGTGTGTTTGGCGTGCCCGGCCATGGCCAGACAGCTCATCGGCTGCACTGTTCTGGCTTTGCGCCCATGTGCTGTCCCTCCCCACCACCCTGTCGGAGGGATTCTCTCTCTCACCTGGCAGCTTGGTGGGGGACCTGCTTGCGTTTGGCCCCCGTTCAAAGGCTGTGAACCAAATCCCCCCGGCCCCGCCCCGCCCTGGATAATCATCTGAAGAGTTCCAAGATTGTTGTCAATATCACATTCCAGGTGCTGGGTGTCCACCCTGTGCCGCATCACCCCTCACAGGGCCAGGTCTTCCCGCTTTGCCCTGCGCCTCGTCGCCCCGCTGAGGCCGGCAAAGCCCTTCACAATGGCTGCATTTTGGGAACTGGAGCCTGAAGGCAATTCAGCAGCCAGCATGAGGTTGGTTCTGTCATGGTGCAAGCTAGCGAGGCTGGCTGCAGCCAGTGGAAAGGAGGCAGAAACATCCTCCCCCCTCCACCCAGCGAATGGGAAAACCTGCAGCTCATCAGGAGTAGAAGCCACATACAAACACACTTCCCTTCCCAGCAGGACCCTCCTCTGGAAGCTCCAACCCTGGGAAGAGTGGCCTTGCCTCTGATCCACACCCCCAGCTGGCTCGCCCCGCCGCCGAGCCAGGTGGCTGTACCCTGCTGGGGTTTGTCAGACAGCACAAGTTTCCAGCTAACACCCTGCAGACAGCAGCATTAATCTCCTTCCGATGTGCTGGGGGCGTGGATCAAGTAGCTGGGGGACAGGCCAAGGACGGCTGCAACCTGCAGTTCCAGAGCCACCCATGCACACTTTTAGGACTTTTTTTGTGGCTCCCCATGCTACAATTGCAAAGTAAAACAAAGAAACTAAAAAGTAACCCTCCTAATTATTTTCGATAAACGATGAACATCTAAAAGCTCAACAATGAACCTGTTGTATCTAAACAGCCAACGACTTGTGGTCTCGAAACCTTGGAGAACTCCCCCTTTAGTATGTGCAGTGCTTTGTGGGATAGGACACTATCTCAGAGCTTTAAGTGTGTTGCTAATAAAATCTTGCATTTTGAAAAAGAAAAGGCGCTGGCGGCTTTCCCGCCATGCAGGGCACCATGCATTTTAAGAAAGAAAATGGAAATTAAACGTGAAAGTGGTTTGGGAGTGAAAGTCTGGCAGACGGCACACACACACACATGAAAAGGTTGACAGATTGGAAAAATTGTTATCAAGGTTGGCAAATCAGAAGAGCAGGAGAGGGGTGTGGAGTGGGGAAGTTAAGAGTTGATAAAACAAAATATGTAAAACAGTCCTTGTAATGGGCCAGGTAATTGCTGTCCCGGTTCAAACCACATGTTAATGTGGTGAATTTGAATAGAAATGACAGTTCTGAGCATTGCCTCTGTAAATGGTTGTCAAAGTTCCTTTTCAGTAAACACAGATTTTCAGGTCATTAACAGAATGGCCCACTCCATTCAAGTGCTGACTGACAGGTTTCTGCGTTAGGAGTTTTTTTATATCTGTTGTGCGTCCATTCATTCTTTGTCGAAGAGTGTTTGCAGTCTACCCTATACACATGGTGTGTGGGCATCGTTGGCACACGATGGCATGTATGATGCTAGCTGAGGAACAGGAGAATGTGCCCAGGATTCTGTAATTAATGTGGTTAGGTCCAGTGATGGTGTCTCCAGAATAGATATGTGGACAAAGTTGGCAATGGGGCTTGTTGCAAGGAAAAGTTCCAGGGTTAGTATTATTGTGGTATAGCCTGTGGTTGCTGGTGAGAATCCTCATAAGGTTGGGAGGTTGTCTATAGGAGACAGCAGGCCTGTCACCGAGGGCCTCCTGGAGTGTGGCTTCCTGGCTTAAGATAGGCTGTAGGTCTTTAATGATGCATTGCAGTGGGTTGAGTTGGGGGCTGTAGGTAGTGGCCAGTGATGTTGTAAGTCAGACACATGAACAGGGTGAGGAAATAGAAAGTGTGGAAAGGTTGTGACCATCCTGCTGTAGAAGTGGATCACATCACAGATCCTTGTGCGTGCCGTTCTTAACAGCGGGGTTACAAAAAGTCTGGCTTGACGCTATTTATTAAGCACTGTCTGGTATTTGTGGGCATTGCGGCTCTTGAGTTACTGATCACAGCGAGGTGACCATGTTAGCCTGTGTGTTCCCAAAGCTGAGGAAGTGGGTCTGCACCACGAAAGCTCATCACCTAATAAATTCTTTTATGAGTCTGTAAAGTGCTACGGGGCGGCTGGTTGGTTTTGTTGAGTTATTGAGTTTTTTTAAAAAATTCCAAAAAAAACAATGGCTCCTCTTGTGCTTTTTGGTTGCTGACCCCGGACCAAGGAGCACGGCGGGTGGATAGAGGGGGGAGAGGTGGATGGGGGCAGGTCACTCGATTTGGAGGGGAAGGCTTTCACCAGCACCTCACTGAGTCAGACCCTGGCCCCCGTTGACTTTCATTGGCTCCTCCGTTATTACCACCAGGGAGGTTAAGGCTGGCAGCTCCCTTGGGTGCAAATAGCCCTGCACCCTGGTTCTGCCGGTTCCGGGGGCTCTTCCCTGGTTTCCCTGGCTCAGTAGGTTGTTGCCACCCACAGGAGCTGTCTTCTTCCAGCCTGGAGCATGGGCCAGGCTGGCAGCTCCACATACAGGGTATCTGGCTGCATGGAGAGCAGGGCCTTGTGGGGAAGGAGCAGGGCTGGGGCTTGCCTTCCCCAGCTGGGCCTTCACCCACTGCCCATGCCTGGAAACCAAAGTGGGGAGGAGGGGTAACTGTGCAAGGAGACGTCCCAGGAAGGCGAGAGACTGTAATACGCTCGGACGTCTGTCCTTTCTAGAGAGGGCAGCGTGGTGCAGTGGGTAGGGTCCCAGCCCTCCCCTGGGACAGTCCCGGCGCCACTCCGTGCCTCAGTTTCCCCACCTATTAAACCAGGCCTATGCGTAGAATGGACCCTGAAGGCCAGGAGCCCCCTCAAGGTGCTGTGAGCTGCTCGGCCCGTCCGCCGCAGCGTGAGATTGCGGGTGCACGGCCGCGTTGCTCTTCCCACGTTGCTGCGGCGTGCCGCCGTGCCCTCGCACCAATGGTTGCAGCATTTCCACACCCCGAGGGCAAGCGCTCCAGTGAGTTGTGCTACGGCTCTGCTTCCGCCGACACACTTGCCGTGGTCGCTTGTGTAGTGTTGGTGCGGCGCTTTCGAGAATTACCAGCAGTAAATTTTGTGAGGAGGGTGGCCAGGGTTCCTGGTCAACTGAGCACTTGGGCGGCCACCCTGGAGAGATTCAGCTGCTGCCCAGCTGATTGGCAGAACGCCCACTGCCAGCAGCCTGTGTTTCTGTGGGTGGTGCACATCTGTGCAGGCCTTGGTGCACATAAGAAAATTTATTCTGCCCCAAGGGAAAAAATGACAGGGAGCGCTCACGCGGACACAGTCGCTGGTGTGGTTGCACCGTCCCTGCGGCGTGATGAGCAGGATTTTTGCACCGGTACTGCAGCAGCCTGTGACTTGCTCCGGCAACGTTTCAAGTGCTGCTGGGGCGTTCTCTAGCACTGGGAGTTTTTTGCGTGCCGTGTAAATCACCAAGGTATTTTCACAGGGTCACTGTCCCGATCCCTTCCGTTTTTCTGGCCTTTTTTCTTCTTTTTCTGCGCTGTTACTGCAATACCCTGTAGAACAGCGGGGGGCAACCTGCCGCTGGAGGGCTGCACACCATCCCTAGGAGTTTTGTCAGTGGCCCATGAAGCATTTGGCTTGCAGCTGCCCATGTGCAGGGTTGCCAGATTCTCCTGCTTTTTGTCCGCATCGCTTTTTCCTGCCGATATTACGAAGCGCCGCCTGGGAAAAGCGAAAGCACGTGACGTGAGCTGGGTGCTGATTACGCACGATGTCACGAGAGTTGCGTGCTTCATCCGCAGCCAGGTGCGGCGTGGCTACTCTTCCGTCGGCACACCCTGCCAATTTTAGGGATGCCAGCGCGGTTTGCAAAACTGCCCGGTCCGGGCAGACTGGCCTGGGTACAGCAATCTTGCAGCCCACTGAGAAGAAGGGGGCGGCTTGTGCAGCCCGCTCACTACCCCCGGCTGTCCCCCGTTCCTACAGACGTTCCAGCGCTGGCTTTTGCAGTGCAGCTGCAGCATTTGGCAGCATGAGGGCAAGAATTTCCCCAGCTTTGCATGCTAGCGCTGCAGGTGCAACATGCTGGGGCATTAAGTCATTGTACTGCAGCTGCAACATGTGGGAGCAATGTACAGTTGCACTGCGGCAATCATAAAATCATAGACTCCTAGGACTGGAAGGGACCTCAGGAGGTCGCTGAGTCAGGCCCCCGAGCATTATGTTGCGTTAAATGCTAGTGCCGCGGCTGCAGCATGTCGTAGCATTATATAGTTGCAGTGTGGCCCTGTGTTGCATTCAAGGCTAGTGCTGTGACCGCAGCAGATCTTGGCACTATGTAGCTGCAGTGCAGCACGGTCGCATTAAATGCAGGTGCTGCAGCTGCAGTGTGTCATTGCAATACACAGTTGCACTTCAGCACTGTGTTGCATTAAATGCCAGTGCCATGGCTGCAGCTTGTCATTGCATTGCGTAGCTGCACTGCAGCACTGTGTCGCATTAAATGCAGGTGATGCAGCTGCAGCGTGTTGAGGCATCACAGAGTTGCAGCACAGCACTGTGTTGCATTAAATGCTAGCTCTGCGGCTGCAGCGTGTCATTGCAACACACAGTTGTACTTCAGCACAGTGTTGCTTTAAATGCCAATGCCACGGCTGCAGCGTGTCATTGCAATCCACAGCTGCACTGCAGCACTGCGTCGCATCAAATGCAAGTGCCGCAGCGGCAATGTGTCGTAGCATTACCTAGTTGCCGCACAGCACAGTGTTGCATCCAATGCTAGTCCCACGGCTGCAGCACGTCATTGCATTAGATAGCTGCACTGCAACACTGTGTCACGTTAAATGCCAGAGCTGCAGCTGCGGTGCCCTGCAGCACTAGAGGGTTGCAGCGTGGTTTCTGCAGAATACCGTGGTACTTTGAACATTTTAACGTTGCAGCAGTTTGGCCGCCCCAGGTGATCCAGACAAGACACTGATACGCTCCGCTAGTCTGCCCTCCCTACTCAGAAAGGCAAGCAGGCCTCCGAACAGAAATCGGCTGCTTCTCACCCTGCAGTCCGGGCTGCTGGTTCCAATCAGCCTGCTTAATGGCCACTCCAGCACCCAATGTCGCTGGTGCGTCGGGGAGAGCCTGGGAGAGGTGTTTGGCCAGCGTGGGGCGGCATGACAAGACATGCAAGGACACGGACTGTCCTTCCGATGTCACACGGGGTGTGGGGAGGTGTCCCTAACTCAGCATGTCAAGCAGCATCTCACTGTGGTTGTGGGGGTCAGCACTGGGCCCTGATTCTTTAAAGGACCTTTCAGGATCAGGTATGTGGGGAAGGGACTCAGGCAAACTCCCAGATACCAGGGTGAGGGGCTTGGTAAAAATGCAGACAGATGTGTAAAGGAGAGGGTGTGGGGAGGGCTGGCTGGGTGCATGAACGGATGGAGGTGTATGTGGATGGATGGATGGAGAGAGGGCGGGGTGTGTGCTCAGATAGATGGACGTATATGTGGATGGATGGATGGGAAGAGGTGTATGGATGGATGGATTGTATAGAGGGAAGGAGAAAGGGACGAAGGATGGATGGGGAGAGATGGGTGAATGGATGGAGAGATGGATGTATGGTGTAAGAGCGGGATGGATGGAAGGATTGACAGATCGAGATGGGCGAATGTGTGGATGGCGTAGAGATGAGAGAGTGGATGGATGGATGGAAGTTGGTGGATGGCTGGCTGGTGTAGAGGGAGGGACGGAAGGATGGATGGATGGATGGATGGATGGTGTATGGAGAGGGACGGACGGATGGCTGGCTGGCTGGTGTAGCAAGAGGGAGGGATGGAAGGATGGGTGTAGATGGCTAGACGGGGCTAGCCAGCCCTGTTAGCAGTTCTCTGTGTGCCAGGCAGGAGAAGAACTCACCCTGGCGTTCCCAGGGCTGCTCCCAGCCTAGCAGCGGCCGAGCCTGGCGGGTGCCTTTCCCTTCTCCGCAGGCTGCCCAGGGCCTGGCAGTAGTACTTCTGCCAGCCCCACACTGCCCTGCCCTGCCCCCCAGGTATTGGCCAGGAGCTGATGACTCCTGCTGTACAGTAGGTTAGCTGACCCCACAAAGGGGATTTTCCTGAAGGAGGTTTATGACTGAATAGCGTCTAAGAGGGTTGAGGGGAGGAGGAGCGTTCGGGGGGCAGTGGGGCTGAGCAGGGCCACATAGTCCCCACGACCCCCGTCGGGGGCTGCCACAGCTCTGAGGACACACACAAGCCCTGGGGCTGGGGGGCTGGGGGGGCAGGCCAGGTGTGAGCGGGGAACGGAAGCATTTGGGATTTGATTATAAGGCCCTTGTCTATAAACTGCCAGGACCACCCCACATACAGCACAACCCACCCAGCACTGCCAGCAGTGACCCTGCCTGGGACCCCACGGCCTCTGCCCTCCCCCCATCCCTCCCCCATCCCACCACACGTCTCTGTCTGCCACCGAGCCCAGTGGGCGGCTGTACCAACCGGCTGTAGTGCCCCGATGCTGGTCTTTCTCCCGTCCTCAGCTCCCTGCCTTCTGAGGCTGCAGGCCAGGGACCGCGTGGCTGCCTGGGGCACAAGGAAAGGAGCTACCTCCCTGGGGGAGAACACCTGCCTGGCATCCCTGGACCCCTTCCCTTCCCACACCTGGGTCACTGCTGGCAGTGGATGTGGCCGGGTTAATTAATACGTGTGGGGCGTCCCGCTTCTCCCCGCGCTGGGGCCTCTGCTTGGTTGTGTCGGAGATTACAGGGGGATTAATGTGAGGCTGCTGTGCAGATGCACCACGCAGGGGAGGGAGAGGGAGTCGGCCTCTGAGAGCTGGAGGGATTTGGTCTGTTTGGATGGCTGGGCTCAAGGCTCCTCTCCTGAGCCTTGGGGCAGCATATGATGCCTTCCCCGGAGGGGCTGGCGTGGCAGCCTCTGTGGGAGGCCACAGAGAAGCTGAGCTCATGGCTCAGACGGGGGGAGCGGCCCCATGCCGAGATGCTGCAAAGGGCCCAGACCCATTGCTCTGGGGGGCCCCGCAAGCTGGCTGGGCTTCCCTCTGATGGTTGCCATCCGTGGGTGGAATAAATTTTTTTCTGTGCGTGGAGGCCTGCGTGGCTGCGTACCACCAACAGAAACGGACGCTGCTGGCCGTGGCCACTTACAGGGAGCGCTGGAGCTGACCGTGTAGAGATGACATCTGACCCAGCAGAGGGTTCCATAGGGAGCACGAGGGGGAGACAATAGTGGCCTCCTCATAAGTACATCTACCCCAGCTGCAGTCTGGGCCCATTTGGGGCGTCACTGGGGGCCCTTGCTGTTGCCCTTGGTGACTGGAGCAGGGTGAAGGCGTGTCAGGTGGGGGCCGGCAGCTCCCCCACCAGTCAGGGTTTGCCATAGGGCACCGAGTTATTTTATTTTATTGAGCCCCCCAAGGGTAGCATGGGCCGTCCCCACCTCCCCTCAGCCTGCCTCGCTCTGCCAGGCTGGGGGAGCCCAGGCCCTGGGGCCTGAAGCTAGAGAAAGGGGGGAAGACAGCGTCCCGGGGAGAAGACCCGCCCAGAGGAACCTCCTGTATGATTCCCAGCTGTGGAGGCAGAGCCCTCAGTGCAGTGCAAACACCCTGGCACCAGCGTTCCCTATGCAGGAAAGGCGCGGATGCCACCCAGCCCATTAGCAGAGCTTTGTTTCTCCCAGTGGTGCGCATCCGCACAGGCCTCTGCACGTAAAAATTATTCCGCCCATGAATGGAAGAGCTGATTGGAACACTGCCTGGCAGCAGCACTGCCCCTGCCAGCCGGGCACAGCTGCTCCTCAGCTGCTCTTGTGCCAGCTCCCGGCCTCTGTCTTCAGCTCTTTCCAACTCTGTCTCCTCCCAGCCGGGTTCGCTTGGCTGTTTCCCTACTTCAAGCCCTGGTGTCACTGCCCCGCCGCCCCCAGGGCGATGCCATCCTGGGCCAGGTGCCGTCTGAACCAGAGCTGTGGGGCTGCGGAGAGCTGGCGTCCAGCGCATGAACTGATCCCCTGCAGGGGTGGCGGCAGCACAGACCTCTCCTGTCGCTGGGATCCCAGCAAGGGCCATAGACAGAGTCCGCGTCTCTCCAGTTGCGCCAGGAGCGGCCGAAGAGAACCCGTATAGCCTTTGCTGTCTTACGGGAGCATTTGGAGTCTGATTATGGTGTATGGGGGTTCTGGGGTCCCCAAGCTCTGCACCCAGAAATGACTCACACAGCAGGTACAAGAGGATGTTTATTAGTCGACAGAGACACAGGGCAGCACAGAGGTGTCAGTGCAGCCAGCAGAGACAGTCATTCCAACCCACCTGGGGGAGAGGAGGCCCAAGGGATGCCCCCAGCTGGGGGTTTCATGGCGCTGGAAGGGACCTCGGGAGGTGATCGAGTCCAAGCACCAGCCCTTTTATTTATTTATAATCTAATTGCCCCAGACCCCTAAATGGCCCCCTCAAGGACTGAGCTCTCAACCCTGGGTTTAGCAGCCCCCTCCTTTGGCCCTCTCTCCTCAGCACAGGCTAACGGCCTTCCAACTGTCCCCACTCTCTCCCAGCTGGGCTCCACCCTGCTCTTTGTTCACCACCAGAGGTGTTACCTGCCAGCTTAGGCTGCAGCCAGCAGGGAGGTCATCCCCAGCCTGTGTGAGCTGCTCAGCTTGTCACTCTCGGACGCACATCCCAAGGCTTTGCTTTTACGTCTCTATGTAGCCACATGTCAAGTAGCCATTCTAAAATAGCTAACTTAGGCCAAGGGGAGGCCTATCTTTCTCTTTAGCAGTAACAACACAAAGTCCTGTGGCACCTGTTGCCTCTGATGAAGCAGGTCCTAGCTCGTGCTCCAAAATATCTGATAAGTAGCAGAGAGGAAGCCGTGCAAGTCTATATACTATCAAAACAAAAAAGCAGTAAAGTAGCACTTCAAAGACTAACAAAATAATTTATTAGGTGAGCTTTCATGTCCCACGAAAGCTCACCTAATAAATTATTTTGTTAGTCTTTGAAGTGCTACTTTATTGCTTTTTTGTTCCAAAATATCTGTTAGTCTACAAGGTGCCACAGGACTTCTTGTTGTTTTTGAAGATGCCGACGAACTCGGCTCCCCCTCTGATAGTTAACAGTAATGCAAATCACCAGCTGAAAAGACCCGGCAGAAAGGGCTTTTTGCAAATTTTTTCTTTCCCTGTTCCTAGGAAAAGTTCAAGTCAAACTAGTAACTGTGAGTTATTTGCACCAATCTTCGTGACCTGGGTCACTTTCCACTATCAGCTGGTGTTCGAGCTTTCCCCACCGACGTCTTTGCCAGGAGGTCTAAATCCAGATCCAAGCGTGCAAAGATCCAGCACTTTTGCATCCCGTTTTCAAAAACCTGTTGGTTGGGAAACCCAGAATCTTTTTTCTAACCATTCCTAAGCGTTTTACTGCCCCTTCCTTCCCCTCCATTATAAAAAGCACATCTGTTATAAAGGCAAGCAAGACCTAATCTGGAAAAAGGGACAGAGAGGTCGCCGTGTTAGTCTGTATTCTATCAAAACCAAAAAGCAGTCCTGTAGCACCTTAAAGACCAATAAAATGATCTGTTAGGTGATGAGCTTTAATGGGGCAGACCCACTTCTTCAGATTGGTGCAAATAACTCAAAGTTCTTCAGGAGAAGTGGGTCTGTTCCAGGAAAGCTCATCACCTAATACATTATTTTGTTAGTCTTTAAAGTGCTGCAGGACTGCTTTTTGGTTTTGGAAAAAGGGGCTTTTTTTTAACACGGCAGGGGGAAGGGGAATGAAATGTGGGCAGGTGTGGTCAGATACCCACATCTACTTGCGAGGCGTCTTTTTTCCCCTGCTGCCCCAGTGAAAATAGCCAGAATGCTACAGGGCCCGGGGAACTGTGGGATAGGTTCCCACAATACAGTGATGCAGCAGTAGATTTAAGCTGTTCGCGCACTAAGTCGACTGGGTGGGGAACACGTGAGATTGTGAGGTCACTCAAAATCGAATGGCTAAAACCCAGCATTGATAAATCGATGTTAAGAAAATTGATTTCAGCTCAGAGTGTGGATACAGCCCGTGACTGGAAAGGTGTCCCTGACCTTTGTCGGCAATTGCCCGAAAGACTGACGCAGTCGGAGGGGAAGACCCCGATTTAAGATCACCAAGCAATTTGGGGGAAGTCCAAGGAACTGGGGCTTAATTAAGCATCATTATTTAAGCTCTGCAAGGCACAGAGGGGAAAAGAACCCCTCTCTGTGTGTGGCAAGCTGAATCCGGACCAAGGAGTACCTAACACCTTGCCTGAGCTCCGTTTCCTCTCTCTGATTCTACCTCCCTTTCTTATCTCTGGTTTTATCTCGATTTGCAGCACCAAAACTTTGTTTTTTTCTTACTGCTTCACTGTTGTACCCTACCCACCACAAGAACACCTCCCTTGCCATGCCGAGTGAGGGGCCAGAGGAGCTGGTGAGTATAATACCCTGCTTGTATAGCAAAAATACAAACCATAGGCTGTTAGTAAGTAAATTGTATTGGCCGTTTTAACGCTGATTAAACACTGATTAAACACTGATTAATGTCTGCAAACAGATATGAACTATATTTAATATCTTCCTGTTTGCATTTGTTAATTGCTGCTTTAATAGCATCCTGTGATGCTAAAATAGATATAAGTGCTACTAACAGTGGTGCCTGTGTGATCGCTGGGATTCCTGAAAACTCACCTCATGCCCAGGGCACGCTCTGTCCCAGACGATGGAGTAGACCGGGGAAAGGTGCAAACTTTTAATTTTTCAATGTTTAGGTCTGACTGGCAAGCCTTCCCAAGCCCATACGCCCCATCAAATCCCTTCTGGTTAACAGCCAACCAGGCTGCTCAGCACAGCAGCCTGGGGAGTGTCTCTGCCGTCAGTGGGGGCCCCAGTTCTGTGCCAGGCTGCTCTCCTGCTTCAGGAAGTCCTCTCCCACTCCAGACGGAAGATTTCCAGACTGCAAAGCATTAGCTTCCCCTCGGAAATGGGGACTCAGTCACTGGCCTTCCTCTTCTCCCAGAGCTGGGTGAGAACCCAGCAGTCCTGACTCTCCAGATCCCTGGAGTCTCCTGGGACGAATCTCTCAGGCTGAATGTGGGGAGGAGGACTAGCGGGAATGGGCTTGTTTTCCAGGAGCCCCCAGCTGTGGGCATCTGAGGAAGGTCCTTTGAGGTAGGATGTGAAGGAAACTGGACAATGAAATGTGACTCCTGGGCTTCCATAGGCAGGGGTAGGTAGCGTGTGTGTAGGGCAAGGCGCTCGGAGCTGCCTCAGCACAAGACGCAATCAGATCCAGGCAGCCTGAGCCACCTATTTGCTTCATGGGTAGAAATAAATTTACTGGGACAGGCGAGGAGAAGACAGCTGGGTTTCCTCCTAAGGGAGAACGCCACATAATCTCCTTTCTCCTCGTTATCTAGCCAAAGGGTCTCATCACAGCTACCACCAGCCCTGCCTGTCGGGAAGGGTCAAAGGCGAAAGGGCATTGAGCGCCCTTTCTGCTTTGTGTTTTGAACCTGCCCCTTATATCATTTAGAGCAGCCTTAGGGCTGCTCTAACTCATGTTCTGCTCACTAAGGGCCCTGGGAAGCAGAGAATAGCCACAGTGCAGTGCATTCTAGCCTCCCCTTCCCCCTCGATCTGTCCCACTCTCCAGCGTCTGGAAGCTGGACCTTCTGCCAGCCCCCCACTCTGTGTGTGTGGTGGGGGTGGGCAAGGGACAGGGAATTCTCAGCTGCCATTTCTTGTCTACTGCGCACATGGGGCCATTTACAAAAACGCACACACAATTTAAATACACCCATATGCACTTGTGTGTGTCCAAATGCACACGCGTGTGCAGAGACCCACACAATGGGAAGGCACACACGAGATGAACGATAGACCCAGACTCCTACGCAAGCCGTGGCCCATTAAGAAGAAGGTTAATTCATTTCTGGGAGGAACGCATCTCCAAGCAGGGGATTTTGCGTACTTTTATGCTTACAAAAGCTGAAAGGGCTCATTTAACATATTTACACTCCAGAGTGAAATCTGCAGGAGCCTTAATCTTCCAAATCTTTCCTAAGCCAGCGACTTCCATTAAAATGCCACAAGCAGGATAAGACGAAAGATCCTTAGTCTAAACAGACTGAGCTCCATGGCTCATTCGCACCAGCTGGGGTTCTGGCCCCACTGACTCCAAAGGAGCGACCCCAGTTCACACCAGTTCCCGGGAAGCTGGGCGCTTGGGCAGCCGCCCAGGAGAGATTCGAGTGCAGCCCAGCTGGTCAGCAGAGCGCTCGCAGAGGGCAGCGCGTGTGTCTACTGGTGGTGCACATCCATGCAGGCCTCTGTGCACAGAACAAAATTTATTCTGCCCTGGATGGAACAAATTAGAGAGAGCCCTGGTCACCTGCCCTGCAGAGGGACTCCTTGACTCCAAGGCCATGACCCCCATTCACACCAGCAGAGGAGCTGGCCCCATTGTTTCTAGGAGCAGCTGTGAGAGTCCCTCATGATTTAAACCCCCTGACTGGGTCGGGCTGTGAAACTGACACCCCTGCCCAGAGGGCCTGATGTGCCACATGAGCACCACTCGTTGGGCTGGACGTGGGGTTTACCCCTCACTTAAGCCCATGGGTACTTGTGGGTTGCACCCCTATGTTCTCTCCCAGGTGCCTCGTTCACCTAAAGGCTGGTGCTTACTCGGTTCCCCGGATTGGGGCCCTCTGCAGGCTGCTTTGTCATTCTCCAGCAGACCCTGCTCTAGTTTACTCTCTGTTGCATTTGGCCTGCCCCTCTCTGTCGGCCACAGAGGCCGGGTGCGCCTTTTTGCCGGCCGACTTCTCTCGCTCTGCCTCGTGCACGAGAAGATGAGACCCCGGCCAGGCCGCTTCCAAGTTGGAGAACAGCACCCAACTCCGCAGGGGAAAGAGGCAGACAAACACGTCCCCTTTGTGTTGAAAGCCAGATCCCCGGCCGGGGTCAATCGGTCTCAGTCCGTGCACCACTGGGGGGATCAGAGCCAGAGATTTCCGTTTCAGGAACTGAGGCTGGGCCCTGGGAGTATCTCTGATGTATTCCAGGAAGCAGCTCGCTGCTGGAATGGGTCTCACCTGGGACAGAGGAATGACAGCTCCCCTGCATGCATTAAGCCTTCTCTGTCGCTGCAAGAGAAATGGTTTGAAGGTTCCTCCCCCCAAGTCGCGTCTTGCCAGAGTCCGTCCCAAGGGACCGGCCAGCTCAGAGCTGACTCGCGCGTCTGAGACATGCAGTCACACGTTTGGCGCAAATGGTGCATTCACAGGCCGCCTGGATGCCAGGCACTTGCTCAGCCCCGGAGTCGCTGACCTGGGTGCTGCAGCCAGGTGCTGTCCTTCCCTGGCATAGCCCTGGCTCATCCCAGCGGGACGGGCTGGAAAATTTTCCAGCTGGATATTTGTTATTGCTGGAAAGGGCCAAATCTTCAAAATGGAGCTGGAAGGGACCTTGACTCTAGTCCCCTGCCCTCTTGGCAGGGCCAAGCACTAGCCTGTTGTTTTCTTTTTTAACCTATTTGCCCCCCTCAAGGATTGAACGCACAACCCTGAGTAGCCAGTCAGTGCCCCTGGCTGAATCTCAGAGCCCAGGGGAAGCAGCCACCAACACCTCTCCCTTAGAGCCCTGGGCAAGTGGCAGCTGCTGGTGACTAATTGAATTTGTGAATGAGAAACTTGTGAATGTTGCGACCTTGCTGTGTTTACCCCTCTTCTGCATGACAGCTCGGGGTCACCAAATGAAAGGAAGGGACAATGGGTTTTAATAGAGCCAGGGGTGGATCGATACACAGATCTATTTGCCCCGGGCCCCTAAATGGTCCCCTCCAGGATTGGACTCACAACCTTGAGTTTAACAGGCCAACGCGCAAACTACAGAGCTCTCCCCTCCCTCCTCCCCATGACGCACTTCCCGCGGGAGCCTGTCAGCGCGGGGGAATTCTCATGGAGGAACTAGAAATAAATCGAACAGCGTTTCCAGAATGTCAAAACATTCACTGGGGCATTTTCTGGCTGCAGGACTTGGATTGCTGCCAGCTGGGGGGATGCTCTTCCTTTCCAAACGGTGGCGCGCTAGGACGCTCTGAGCGCCCCGGCCTGGGACGAGCGTGGCCAGAGACTCGGGAGGGCCCTCGTGGTCATCTCGTCTGTAGAGCACAGCCCAGGGAACTCACCTGGGATAATTGCTAGAGGGCTGATGGTGAGGGCCAGCCCTAGGGGGCCTGGGAAACCTGCCCTGCACCTGCTCCAGGCTCTGCCCTGCTTCTTCCTTGCCCTGCCACCTCGCTATCTCTTCCCCCCCCCCTGCCCACCCCCCGTTGCACCCTTTCCCCCAAGCTCCCTCCCCCGAGCGCCGAAACCTGGGGGGTTACCAGGGAGCCTGGCACAGGACAGCAGAAGGGCTCAGGCCCCTTGGCTGACCACAGCTGTGGGAAGCAGAACAACCCAGGAGCCTGCTCCACTCCACTGCTTGCTGTCTGGGCAGGCTGCACCACTCAGAGGTTGCAGTGCAGCAGTTTGCACGAGTGCCTGACATGCAAAAGGTCCCTGGGGCAGGCCCGGTGCTGCTGTCTCCTGTGGTTTCGCCCCTTGGTGGGATGCAGAGCGCCCCAGCCTGTTCGGCTCTCCTAACCCTGAGCCTGCAGCAGCTGCTCCGCACGGCCTATGGCTGTGCGGTTATCCCCCCCCCGGCTTCTTGTCTGGGGTGAGACCTTTCTCTGCTCGAGTGACGAGCCGGGTCAAACATTTGTTCCCTAGGCAGGCACTGGGAGACGGGTCTCCACAGATTCCTTCACCTTCCTGTTGTTTTAATGTAACCTGGAGCTACGCATCTCACAGAGCTGGACGGGACCGCGGCAGTCATCCCGTCCAGCCCCCAGCCCGCTTTAATAGGTGCGGGTGTCCATCGGGGCGGGCGTTTGTGTATCTGTGGGCGTGACTGTTAGTGAGCTGTGCATATTAGTGTGCCCGTGTGTTTGTGTGAGTGTGCATACACTCACTTGTCAGTGTGTTTGCGTGAGTGTGCACACGCACTTGTGTGCCAGTGTTTGTGTGAGCGTGCACACACACGTGTGTGCCCATGTGTTTGTGTGAGCGTGCACACACACACGTGTGCCCATGTGTTTGTGTGTGCACACACACACTTGTGTACCTGTGTGTTTGTGTAAGCATACATACACGCACTTGTGTGTCTTAGTGTGTTTGTGCGAATGTTAGTGTGCGTGTACAGAGCTGCGTGGTCGTGTGCGTTAGCCTGTGGGTGTCTACTGTGTAGATACGGCATCCTCTTGCCCAGCAGCATGGGGTTCATTGTGGCGGGCAGGACAAAGGGGACACAGGCTGGCCCCCAGGCTGTGGAGCAGGTTGTGTGTGTGTGTGTGTGTGTGTGTGTGTGTGTGTGTGTGTGTGTGTGTGTGTGTGTGTGTGTGCGCGCCCGTGCCTGGCAGTGTGTGTGAAATCTCTGGGGAAGGGGCCATGTGTTACATGGCAAAGGAGGGGATGGAGGCAGAGTCTGTCCCACGGATCAGCTGGCGTCTGTGCCTGTCTCGCCCACACTGCTCTGCATAGCTCACTCCCCCCGCCTGGCCTCCCCTCCCAGCTGGGGCTGCTGCTGGGCCTGGCCCAGGGCCTGGCCAGCGCCCTCATCCCCCGCTCTACCAGCACGACTGGGTCCCAACTTTCTGCCCGCAGGCGAACGCTGGGGAGAGGGACACTCAATTCCCACTGAGCTACACGTAGACGTCTCTGGTTGGTGCCTAGGGCTCCTAACCCGGGGAAGGAGGGGCAGCAGGTGGTGCTGCTTCTGCAAGGTACGTGACCCCTGGGGTTGGGGAGGGTTAAAGGCTGGGGGCGGTTTGGGGCTGTGAGCGGGAGGGTGGGTTAAAACCGGTGGGGGGGTTCGAGTTGTCGGGCTGTGGCAGGTACAGGCGGCAGGAGGGTGTGTGGCTGGGGGGCTTGCAAGGGGGTGTGACTGCCGTGGTTTGGGGCCACCGGGGCGGGTGGGGTCAGGCTGCAGGGCTGAGGGTCCGGCAGGAGGGTCTGGCTGCAGGGCCGGTCAGGCTGCCATGGTTTGGGACTTGGGGCCAGGGGGTGGTTCAGGCTGCAGGGCCGGCAGGGGGTCTGGCTGCAGTGGCTTGGGGCTGCGGAGCTGGCAGTGGGGGTCAGACTGCCTGGGATTGGAGGCACGGGGAGGGGGTTACATGCATTAGTGGGGGGAGTTCACTCATTGGGTGAACTAGGGGACGTGTGTGACCCTCGTTTAAGCAAGTACTCATAAATAAAGTACTCCTGTAACGGGGGATGGGTGTATCTGTGTGCCTCCCCCGTGTAGGGATTCCAAACCACCCATCTGTATGTCCTGGCCCCTATACTGCCAGCAGTCAGTGGAGATTCTCCGCTAGTTCAGAGGAAGTTGACTGGCTGGGGCTCTAGACCACAGGTGTTGAGTTGTGTCCCTTGTCCTTGCCATGGCATTCTGAGGGGTTGCAGGGGCGACAGCCTGGGAAGGGCTATAAGGGTGCACAACTGGTACACCCAAAGGGAGATTGGCTGGATTGGGAACATGGGGTCTTTGCCCTTGGGCGGGGGGCACAGGTTCCAACCCCATCCCCCGTTCCCAGAGACTGGTTCACTCCCAGCTCACAGGCTTTACCCACATCTCTGGGAGGGGAGTAGGATCTAGTGGTGAGAGGGGACGGGGCTGGGAGCCAGGACTCCTGGCTCCTATTCCTGGCCCTGGCAGAAAAGGAGCCGTCACTCCACACTGTATGAATTGCCCAGGGGTGGAGGTCTTGGGGGCTTGGCTCAGAGCTCCCAGGCACTGAGGACTTTGTTTCACTGCAGAATTGGGGGTGGGGTGGCCCAGAAATCTGCTGCAGTGAATGAAATCCAGGTGGCTGGGGGGGAAGGGGGGCTTGCTGCAGCTGGCAGGGAGGTGGTGGGGGGAGTAAAACCCTTAGAAATAGAGGGGGCTTGTTAGGAAAGCAAAGAACGAGGGGTGAAAGGAACGGGGGGCGCTGAGGGGCACTGGCAGAGCTGTGGGGACAGCTGAAGCCTGGGAGGACAGTGGGGGTGGAAGGGCCCAGAAGTGCTGGGGGTGGGATCCAGGGCACCCAGGGCTAGGATAGCCAGGGGCCGTGGGTCAGGAGTGAGGAGCCGTCACTCACCAGGAGCGCCCGTGGGCCTCCCATCCCCCCATCTGTGCCATGCGCCCGGGGGGTGCTGGGCACGCGTCCCTTTGCAGGCGTGGGCTGGTGGCCATCCCGGCCCCTGGCGTCGGCTCCTGCTGGTGGTGGAGGCAATGGGGCCTGCCAGCTGCTCGTGTGCTCTGCCGCTGGCGGGCAGACGGAGACGGGGCCTAGGCTGGCACGGCGAGGTGCTCTTCACTCCCGATCCGCAGCCCCCTGCTTTTCCAGCCCAGGGCTCCCCGCAGCCCCTTGCCAACCAGTGGTGTGTCTGGAGCTGGCAATTGGCTATTTTTCCACCTCCCAGCCCCCAGCCCAGGGCTGAGTGACACCTGTCAATCACGCGGGGAGAAAGACAGGGAGCAGGTGGCTGAGCGGAGACAGGCTGCCAGCGCCTGTCAGCGCCAGCCAGGGGAAGCCAGGGATCCTGGCGGGGGCGGGCAGGGAGCGGGCACCGGGAGGCGGGTGCTGAGTGCACAGCTTGGCTGGCGGGCCTCACTCCCGACCCACAGCCCCCGGCTGTGCGGGACCCTGTGCCCCCTCTTCCGAGGGCTGGGAGCCTTGTCTCCGGGGAGCAGAGCAGCCCCGCTGGAGGGGAGCCCCGGTAGCTGGCAGCCGTTGCCACAAGGGGGTGGGGGAGCTGGAGGCATTTTGCCCATTTGCCTCTCAGAGGCCTGAGATTTTGTGAATGAAGCAGGATTGGGCTGGGGGTGGGGTGGTGCCACCATGGAAACGTGCTGGTCCCCCTGGCTGCTCCCCATGGCAGAAGCACTGTTGGAGGGGCAGGAGGTGAGTGGGGCCAGCCTGAGCTGGACTGGGGGGGGAGCTACACTGCGGAGTGTTATAGGGGTGTATGTATGATGGGGTGCACATGTGGGGGTATTCTGGGTCTGTGTGCACACACGTGTGATGGGGTGTGCGAGCATATAGCTATGCCTCCGTGTGAGTGCATGTGGAATGATGGGGATGTGAATGGGGGGTGGCATAGGCCTGAGCGTGAGTGCACATGGGAGTGTTATAGACATGTATGTGCACACACACTAGTGTACGCACACTTGGGAGTGTTTAGGCCAGAGTGTGCAAAGGTACTTGTGTATCCATATCTGGGAGTGTTATGAGACTGACTGAACACATATCCTCGTGTTCGCGCACGTGGGCATGTACTAGGGCATGCACTAGGCCTGAGAGTGTGCACAGGGGTGTGCGCTAGGCTTGTGAGTGTGAGCACAGGTGGGCATGCTCTAGGCTGGTGAGTGTGCACACAAGTGGGTGTGCTCTAGGACAGTGAGCGTGCACACAGGGGCGTGCTCTAGGCTTGTGAGTGTGCGCACAGGGGCATGCTCTAGGCCGGTGAGTGTGCGCACAGGTGGGTGTGCTCTAGGCCTGTGAGTGTGCGCACAGGGGCGTGCTCTAGGCCGGTGAGCGTGCGCACAGGTGGGTGTGCATGTGATGAGCTCTTTGCCCTGCGCCTGCCCAGGAGGGGCACTCCAAGGCCGAGTGGGGCCAGCTCGGAGGTGCTGCAGCTGCAGGGAGTTGTAAGACCTGGGCTGCTGGGGTTGCCGGAGCCCTGCTGAGATGGGCAGGTGGAGCTGGGATAAAGCTGGGGAGGTGGCTGCAGGAAGGGGCTGCAGGTAGGGAGCTGGCGGGGAGGAGGGAAACTCAGGGCTGGGGGCAGATGAGACCCATGGAATCCAGCCCTGTGGGGCGATGGACCAGCCGGAGCCAGAAAAGGCCCCAGGCCACAGCAGCAGGGTGGGAGAGACCGAGATCACATCAGCTGGGCACCCCAAGGAGTGGCAGATGTGTGTGTGTGCATTGGAGCTGGAAGGAGTGTGTGTGAGGGGGAAGGAGCCGGAAGGAGCCTGTCTCTGCAGCAGCAATGCGATCCCCAGACAGACCCAAGACAATAATGTGATCCCCAGACAGACCCAGAGCACTTACACAGTGAATGGCTGAGTTACGTCTGCAGCCTTAGCTGAGTGGCTATTGGCTTCCAACACTGCCTGTAGGGGCTCCTGCCCTGAGGTCCCAGGTTCAAGCTGACCTGTGGGGAGTTACATGTGCACCTGGGGGTTGCCTGTGTCTGGAGATACAGGCACATGTGTCTGTGTGAGTGCTGGCGAGAAGGCAGGAATTCCAGGTTCCTGGGTAAATGCTGAACTTTTGCAGTTTGCCCTTGTTCCGCAGCAGAACAAAATCGAGACATTAAAAAAAAATAGGTGAGTGGGAGGGACCTGGAATTCCTGCGCTTTACCCTATCACTAGGTGAGGAGTGGGGGCTAGTGGTTAGAGCAGGGGGGCGGGGAGTCAGGACTCCTGAGTTCTCACCTAGGCTGGGGGGTTGCTAGGAGCAGGATTTCCTTTCAAATGCAGCCAGAGTCTGGGCCAGGGACTCTAACCCAGGCGCTTGTTGGGGGATTATTTTTGAAATTTTTTGTTCTCTTTTTAGCTGCTAAGATTTGGGAAACACCTACCCCCGCCCCAGTTCCTCTCCAGACTCCGATCCCTCAGCTCCCCTGCCCGAGGGTCTGTAACCAGGCGCTCCTGCTCTGAAATCCAAACCCAGCCCTCCCTAGGCTCCCCACACATCCAGGAATACTCTGGATCCCTGACCCCCTTCTGTCCCCAGATCTCTGCCCTGCTCACCCCCCTCCACACCCCTCTTCTTACGCACCCCTGAAGCTGCTGCCAGGGCCAATGGTGGGGGGCTGGAATTGCCACCCCTCCTCCTCTGCCCCCCACCCCACCCTGCCTCCCGTGGCACATAGCTGGATGGAAACCTAATTGTCTGGAAACCAGTGCCCCGCCAGTGCCGAGAGAGCCCCTCTGCCCCACCATCTGCTGTCCGATTGCCTGTCACTGCTGGGCCCATCACAGGCATAACGAGGCAGAGCTCGTTAATGGTACACACCGGAGCAGCGCCCCGTTAATTACAGAACATGGCTCCCAGAGAATTGGCCACGCTGTTAATCAGCTGCCTGCCTAGCTAAGCCGGCGCTGTCATTAAGGGCCCACTAATGAATTTTGGTAATTAAGCTGGTTGTGCGAGGCCCCATTCTGTGGCAGGCTGGGGGAGGGGGGAAGGCAGGAGGGTCTCTTTGGCACCGCGGCAGGAAAGGGTTTTCCTGGAACTAGGGACACCGGGGCCGGATCCCCAGCTGGGTGTTAATTAGCATTTGCTCCCGTGGTGCCATAGAGTTTCACCACTCAACCTGCTGCCTGCTGTAACCACTAGACCCCGCTCTTCAGCCTGGGGAGAGAACCCAGGAGTCCTGGCTCCCAGCCCCCTTCCCACGCTAACCACTAAACCCCACTTTTCAACCTGGAGAGAGAACCCAGGAGTCCTGGCTCCCAGCCCCTCTCCAACCCTACCAGCCAGTCTGCTCTATGCAGGGAACAGCTTCGATGTTACTTCCCAAACTTCATCCATTAAACTTGCCTCTGAGGGGTGGGAGCCAGGGACCGAGCAGGGGGTGACCCCCTGTGCCTTGGGCTCATGTGGGGAGCCCCTGAGCTGAGATCGGGGCTGTGCTGGGCCCCACAAGTGAGTGCAGCCTCAGCCCCTTTTCTCAGGCACTCGGACATCTTCAACAGCCAGAGGACATTCATTTTGGTGACGATGTCCCTCCCCGTCCTTTCACAGCAACATGGAAGTGTGGAGGGAAAGGTCACCACACCAGACAAAACTGCCTCAGTCTCAGGGCTGAGCATCTACAGGGGAAAGAGCAAGTCTATGAGGCTCAACCAGTCCAATAACATCACCATCACCCTGGAAGATGGGGAGCAGCTCACTTACTTGAGGAGTATTATGGGCAGAGACAGAGGAACCGCCAGTGATATCAGAGCCTGCAGAGGGACTCAAAACTCTTCGTCCTGTACGGAGACCACAAACAATATCTGTGAAGACAAAGCTGCTGGTCTTCAACACGCACGAGAAGAGCTGTGCTCTTGTCTGGTTGCGAGGCCTGGGGTACTAAAATGTCTTCAGATCCCAAGCTACAGACATTCAGAAACAGATGCCGGAGGTACGTCCTTCGCCTCCAGTGGCAAGACTTGGTCACAAAGGAGGAGCTTGTGAACAGAGCAGGAGAAGAACCACTTGACGTTCAAATCAAGAGAAGAAAGTGGGGATGGTTGGGCCGCACTCTCAGAAAACCCTCATCCAGCATCGTCCGTCGTGCTCTCCCGTGCAACGCACGAGGAAAACACAGAAGGGGAAGACCTCGGACAACGGGGAGAAGATCTGCGGAGGTTGAAGGACAACAACTGGGGTACTCCTGGGGTCAGCTGGAAAATTTTGGCCGGAGACACAGTGAGGTGGAGGAGGCTTGCAGATGACCTGTGCTCCACAAGGGTTTAAGTCAAGTCAAGTCCCCTCCCTTGCAAGGTGTAACTCATTTTGGGTGGGGGTCTGTCTGCCTCGGTCCCAGAGCGCCGGTTTTCCCCACCTGCGCTGCTCGGCCAGGATCCACTTCTCGCAGGATTCAGCTCCGGAGGGTGTCGGCAGCATTGGCCCTGGCTTTCCTCTGCATCCGGAGAGGCTGCAGCCATGCCTGTACCTCAGCTCTCCCACCGGCGGTCCTGAGCTGCTTCAGCACTGGGAGCGGCCGCCCACGGCCCTTCCCCAAGATGTACCGGTTCTCCGAGCCGCTGCTTTCCTGAGCCCCCTTGGTGCGCTGCCCCCCTGTCCTGAGTCCCACGGGGGCACATTCGCCCAGCCAGCCCCCATGCCCCCCGTCCGGCAGGACCATGCTTCCGATTCCCGCCCCCAGGGCTGCCTCCTCTGGGCCCCAGTTGCCTCTGCTTGAGGTGGGGGTGGAGCAGCTCGGCTGCCTGGGTTTTCATGTTAGAAACATGCACTTTTCCCCCTTTTTTTCCTGCCCTGACCCACTGAGCTCCCCTGCCCACCGTGGGACCCGATCAGAGCTGGCGCCCCCTAGAGGAGACAGACCTCTGCCCCATTCACCACCTTCCTGAGCCAGATCCCTGGGGTTGGATGCAAGCTGGCGCCCCCTAGAGGGCACAGGCCCCTGCCCCATTCCCATCCCCAGAGCCAGCCAGTCCCTTCTCTAGGGCTGGATGGGAGCTGGCGCCCCCTAGAGGGCAAAGGCCCCATGTCAAGGGTACCGTAATCTCCATAATAGCAATACCCAGGTACAGCTTCCCTCCAAGAAAAGGGTCCCGACCCCGCTCAGAGAAGCATTCCCTTTCTGAGCGAGCTCGTGCCACTGACTTGTAATTAACCAAACTCATCACCGTGCCAGTCAAGCCGTCCCCAGGGTGGGTGGAGTCGGCAGCGCCAGTTCCGGAGCACAAAGAGCACCCCTCCCACCATGGCTCTACCCTCGGCCTGCGCAGCCGGGAGCCCAAGTTTGGGCAAAGCGGCCCCCGGGCCTGGCACGCCATTGCTGGCTCCTCACCCTCTGCTGCACAGCACCCCATCCCAGACTTAATTAAGGGAAGCTAAATTAGGAGTGCAGAGTGGCTGGCACGGAGGCAGGTGACAAGCCAGCCAGGCAGTCTGGGGGGCGGCAGAATGAGGCGGCCGCTGTGTTTAATCAACGTGTGACTTTCTGCTTTAACAGGAGGGTGTGCATAGAGGGGGCTGTAAGGGTGGGGAATGGGGGATGGGTTTGTCCCTCTGCTGGGGGGCTGTCACAGAAGACACTTTGGGGTGTTCCCTGGTGTGCTGATCAGACCACAGGCAAGCACCTTCCTGCTCCCTGGGACATGCCACCACCCTGTCTGGCTGGGCCAGATCCTCTGGTCTCTGCCAGCCAAGGCAGAGCTGGGATTACTGCCCCCTGCGGAGTGATGGATAGCCTCATTTACTTCAGCTCTGGGTGGATGCTGTTCTAGGGCACAGCACCTGGGAAATCAGCCCCCCAGAGGGGATCAAACCCTCTAAATAAATCTGCCTCTGTGCAAAAGTTTTTTGCAGGGAGGGCTTATCGGGTTAAGGCCCTTATCAATGAAAGGGAGATACACACCATGAGGCCCCCCAGGTCATAATTACTCATGCTGGGCATGATCATAAACAAAAGAGATTCTATTAAGCAAAACCAGTAGGATTTAAGTGGTTATAAGTGAAAACTGACAGGTCAAAGTTGGGTCATTAAAATGAAATGAAAGGACAAAGCATAGCTAGTCCTAACTTCCCTTGGAGCCTTATTGCAGGCAGATTCTCACCCTAGAGAGCTGTTCTTCTATCAGGTAAAATCTTCAGAGGGGAGCCGTTCCTTTTCGTTGATTGGGGTCAACAGCCGTTTCCAGTTCTTGGTTTCCTCTTAGGGTGTGTCAGGCAGATTCCAAGTCAGGATGAAGATAAAAACTGCTGAATAGATGTTGCCCTGGGCAGGAAATCTTTGCTAACATTCCCCCTGCGTGGAAAAACACTGGATCAAAATGGGTTTGCATACCAGGTGGTTTGGTCATGTGTCTCTGTAGCTTGAGTGGGGAGGGATCACTCAGTGGTTTGCGCATGGGCCTGCTAAACCCAGGGTTCTGAGTTCAACCCTTGAAGGGGCCATTTAGGGACCTGGGGCAAATAGGTTAGAAAAAAAAAAATCCACCAAGGATGATGATGATGATGATAGGACCTGCTGTGAGGACAGGGCTCAATGACCTCTGAGGGTCCCTTCCAGTTCTATGAGATAGGTATAACTCCATATGTAATATATTAGCACCAACTTCCAGGACAGACAGGGCTGTTTGGCAGAAGTTAAGTTGATCACCCAGTTGTTAGGGGTTGGGCAGCACCTCAGCACCATGTTTAAAATTATAACCAGCCATATACCCCAGATTTCTAACTTCACATGCAAGAATGAGACATTCATGGAAATAGATAATATGCAGATCCAGCCGATTGCAACCTTACAGGTGGCGCTTTGTCCAAAGCATCTCCAGGTTGTGCATAGCTATAGTCAGAAAGCATGGGGGGGGGTCCCTTATCATCCCCTCCATGGGGTGGCAGCTCTGATCTGACCCTGGGGGGTGGGGTGGCGCTTGTCTGGCTCAGAGGGAGGTATGGAGCCAGTCAGCAAAAGGGCCAGGAGCCCCAGTGGTCTTCCTCCTGAGTCATGCCAGTTCAATGTGGTGCAGCCTGTGCTGTGGGGGAGCTGGAAGACAGTGTCCTTCTGGGTCAGACAGTGCCAGTCCATCCCCTCCTGCCCTGGAGCTCAGGTGAGTGGGGAACCTCCTTTCCTCCAGCAATCCCTGCTGGGAAGAGATCCATTTCCATTCAAAGTGGTAATGACCTCGTTAATTAGTAACACCCCCCACCCCCCAGTGGAAGGAGACACTGCACTGCTGATCACAAAGTTTTTGAGTTGATTTTCCCCCCCTTTATTAAGGGACGGGGCCTTGGCAAGCTGGACTCGTGCCTGGACCAGCCTGGGGATGTGGATAACAGCCAACGATAACCCACTGCCCTTCTGCCGCTCCCTGGTCCCTAGAGCCCGGCTGGGCTGAGCTGCTGTCTTGGGCCCTGGTTGGAGCAGCCACCACTGAGCCCTGGCCACTGGCCCTCACCTGGAAAAAACAGGGAGGCTCACCCAGGTGGGGAAGGAGTTGGGGTGCCTTGAGGGTTTTTTGTTATTGGGGATTAACATTGGCCCTGATTCTGTCTCCAGCTCTGGGAAGGGAGTGGGGGCTAGTGGTAAGAGCAGCGTGCATGTGAATGGGGCATCATTGGGGTGGGTGTGCAAGCAGGGTACCGCAGGGGTGATTCTGCAAGCCAGGGTCACAGAGGTGGGCGTGCAAGCTGAGGATCGCAGGTGGTGGTGTGCAAGTGGTGGGTGTGCACACAGGGATCTCTGGGGGCATGCAAGTGGGGATCACCAGGGTGGGTGTGCAAGCAGAGGAGCATGAAAATGGGCATGTGAGAAGGGGGTGGGTGTGCAAGCAGGGATCATGGGGATGGACGTGCAAGCAGAGGATCTCAGTGGTGGGCAGGTGAGTGGGTATCACAGGGCTGGGTGTGTGAGCGGGTATCCCAGGGCTGGGTGTGCAAGCGGGCATCAGCCTCACTGCACTCTCCCACTGCCCTCACTGCACTGAACCCACACAGCACTGCGTCTCCCACTCCCCTCACTGTACCGCACCCCTCATTCTGCTCACTGTACAGTATCACCCTCACTGCACTGCATCCCCCAGTCCCCTCACTGCACTGCATGGCCTCTTGATCCTCTGGCCCCTGCCAGTGTCTCCCTGCACTGCACTGTCTTTGCAGACTGTCCTCGTGTCTGTGCTTGTGTGCAGATGTGTGCAACCCCGCCCCCTGCTGGATGGAGTCGGACCTGCTGGCCTGTGCTGCGTGTGCACAAGAGGTGAGTGTGAAAGGCGACCACACCCATGAACGCAGGGTTCCGTGTTTGGTTTCAGCCCACCCCTCCCAGGCCAGCTGTCCTTCACCCCCTCACCCCTGCCCACACCAGGGGCCCCCACTCCGAGGGGCCAGACCCCCAGAGCCCTGTCCCTCCTCCCCCATGCAGGCCCAGCCTCTGCCTGTCAATCACTCCTTTGGCTGCCTTTCCAGAGCAACAGCAACATAAAAGATGTCAACTGCTCTGACCCGGCTGGTAATTACCGCCGGAAGGCAGGGACGGTATGCAAACGAGCAGCACTCTTAACGAAGCTCCAGGCGTGCCGAACTTCCACTTCAGGGCCTGTTAGCACAAAACAAACGAGCCTCTGCTCTGAGATCCCCACGGATCCCCCAAGAGCCTCCTGTCTGTCCGTTTGTGCCGGTTATGCGAGGGAGCGTGGGTTCTCGCATAACTGGAGGGACTATTGTATCTCTCCCCTTGCACCACATCTGTCTGTCTGTCTGTCTCCACCACTCCCATCCATCCATCCACCTACACACCCCTCTCTGCCTGTCCAGGATGGACGAGTTGCATTCCCCAAGCCTGAACAGCCAGGCAGGTCCAGGGCTGTGCTGGGAGCAGGGCGCCTGCAGACGCTGCTTACCAGGGGTGGCTGAGAGCCCTTTCTGCAGCACAGGCCCACCCTTGAGGGTGGGCAAGTTGTTCGGTTTTGGAATTAAAAGATGGAAGATTTACAATTTCTCGCAGGTGGGAATGTGGGGGAGGGGGAGGGGGTTCATTTGGAAATAACCAGCCCCCGACATTTGCAATGTTATTCCACCCAGAAGCCCCGACACCCAGGCTGCCAGCTCAGCCGGGGCCTGCAGCCTCACGTTGCAGCTTTCCCAGCTGCCAGTGGGCACCTCCAGTGGGTCCTGGACTAGCAGGCTGCCGCAGAGAGCCAAGGGACACCAGGCCAGACGCTGGCGTGTGGGACTCCATTGAAACTTGCCCTTTCCCATGGCTCAGGGCAGCTAGCACAGCTGTGACAGGACATTGCAAGCCCTGGTCCGTGGCTGTGTACAACTTGGCCCCAGTGGAGCTGGTCAGGCTGCAATTCTGACTCGGGGAGTGAAATTCTGGAAACTTTCCACCCGCGCGATTCGGCTGTTTCGGAGACCGACGCCAGAAGCGGGGAAAACACATTGGCCCCTCGCGGAGCGCCCATGCTGGGGCCATTTCTTTAAAGAGCTCTCGTGCCCCCTGGGCTTTGGAACAGGTGCCTGAAATGGGGTGAGGGGGTATCTCCTGGGCTGAGGAAGTGCCTTTCGCTCTCCCCATGCACACCTGCCCAAGGGATGAGCCAGTCTGCTCACACCCAGGAGAGACGCCTGTTCTCTGCTGTGACACCGGGCGGGGCTGGTCTTGCAGGGGAGGGGGCAGCCAGATCCAAGTGGCCGGGGGAGACAAGATCTGTGGGGGGGGAGGGAAAAGTGAGATTAGGACACGGAGCTGGAGGGCTGGGCTGGGAGGCTGGGGGAGGGAGGAAGCCTGGAGCGTGGGAGATGGGACTAGCTGGTTAAGAAGACTGGGAGTTGAAGAGGCAGGAAGGAGATGCACAAGGAGATTGGGGTTAGCAGCCAGCAAGAGAAATGAGGGAGAGAGGAGGATCTGGGAGCCAGTGGGAAGTGGGGGGGGGCAAAGGTAGCAAGGGGGGTGACATTGGGCCGGTGGGGAGGACAGGCAGACCAATCAGATCAGGAGCAAGAGGGGATCTGGATCTGGCTGACCAAGGAGAGGTGGAGAGAGGCAAGAAGCCCTGGTGTGTGTGTGGCAGGGGAACGTGGGACAGCCTGGAGGGGATGGGGCAGCGGTGGGGGGTGTGATGCGCAGAAGAGGATCTGTCCTCCAGAGCCTGGAACAGAGTCCGGGGTTTTTGAGTCTCACCAGATGCCTGCGAAATTCAAGGGCAAAGAGTCGGAACCCCTTCCAGATCCGGACCACAAAGAGGATGACAACCTAGTGCTGCTGCTATTCCACCCTGACGCAAACGGCAGAGCCTAAGCAGTGGATCTAACAGTGCCAGTCCCCCGACAACTGGGTGAGGAAATGCACCAGGATAACGCCTCCGGATGGAAATTCTGGGTGGCTTTTTCCAGAGTTTTCTTTTTTTAAATCTAGAAAGTGACACACATGCAACCTACGTTAAAAGAGCAGGTTGCAAAATCAAGCACTTCAGAGCCAAGCAACCCTGGAGCTAAGGCCGCCCAGGCCTTGGGGTGGAATACACACAGTGATCCAGTCTTTAGTTACCTGGTGTCATGCATGAATAGGTGCCGGTAAAGGGTTAAACCCAGGGAGAGTGGGACATCTGTTGGCAAGCAGCCAAGTGAGCCAATGGGGAGGGGTGTGGGGGGGCTTCCGGAAGGAAATCCTTCTTCTGGAGGCCCCTTCTTCCCGAAAATTTTTGGGAAGAAGGGGCCTCCGGCAGGAGGACTTCCTTCCGGAAGCCCCCCTGGGGCCGCGCTTCTACACGGTGTTTTGGAGTCCAGAAGAACAGTCGTCCGGACTCCAAATCATGTGACGTTATGCTAATGAGGCGGGGAATTTGCATCCGCGCCTTGTTATCCTCTTTCACTGCATGTATTAGCATGCCGCTTCCCAAGGAACCGGCCTGTGTAGAAACGGCCTAGGAGGGGGGGTGAAGCGTTGGAATGGTCCACCCAGGAATGTAGTGGAGTCTCCATCCCTGGAGGTGTTTAAGTCTCGCCTCGACAAAGCCCTGACTGGGCTGATCTGATGGGTTTGGTCCTGCCTAGGGCAGGGGCCTGGACTCGATGGCTTTTTTAGGTCTCTTCCAGCTCTATTGTTCTATGATTCTATGAAGCAGTTACCTGCTGAGGGGCTTTTCTTTTGGGGGGGCCTGAGCAGAGAAACAGAGATGTTTAATCCTGAGCAGGTGTTTGAGTCATTGTTCAGGCCACAACACAAGCTGGGCATACAGACATGTAAGTAGCCAGGAAATGTTTAGTCAGATGCAATCGGGTTATTTATGTTGGGTTTGGTGCAGGACTTCTCAGGCTGGCTGATGAACCCCCCTTCACACTGTAACTTTTAAAGTGGGTCCTACGGAAGTAATTCTCTGTGTTTTAACCTCCGTGGGTTTTTTTCGGTTGCCTGTAACACCTAGCGACCAAGTAAGCTTTGTCATGTAGCTCTTCTTTCGTTAATAGATCACCTTTTTCATACAGGCAATGATTGAATTCCTGGGTCCCAGAGAAGTGTCTGTGTACATGCTGGCCGAAGACTGCTAGGTCAGCTATAAGATTGCATCTTAATTTCTTTCCTTCGTTTTCGAGCTCCGTCTTAAGAGTTTGGGGTTCTCCCATGGGGAGACATCCAAGTGTGTCTGCCTGGGTGCTAAAGAGGGGGGGGTTTCTCACTTGGGTGGTGGCAGCAACCTCCCAGGGTCAGGGAATCTGTGACCTTGGTAAGCTTGTTAAGCAGCAGCCTGTAGAGACAAGGTATTTGAATGGCCTCATGCAGGCCCTCACCTTCTGCATTCGGAGTGTGACTTGTTTCCCCCCAAGCCCCTGTCCCTTTCCTGATGGCAGTGCAAGGGGCGGCTTTTGCTTGGCAGGTGCTGGACCTTGCAAGCGGCGCAATGGGGTGGGTGGGGGTGAGTGTCAGGCTTTGTGTGGAAGGGGTCCCCAGGAAACCCTCGGCATGGAGAGCGGTCACTGCTGCAGCATGGCAGAGGCAGCAGAAGGATGGGAGGGTAATGCGAGTGCTCTGTGAGGTGAGTGAGGGGCTAAACATGCCCCCTGAGTGTAGGGCATGTCAGTCTCTCACCCCTGTGCCACTGAGTCAAAAGGGAGAGGCCCCCAGCTCAGCCCCTCCCACTCCCCACCCACAGCGCCCCCTCATCAGCCCCTTCCCACTCCCCACCCCAAAGTGCCCCCTCATCAGCCCCCTCCCGCTCCCCACCCACAGCGCCCCCGGCTCAGCCCCCTCCCACTCCCCAGCCACAGTGCCCCCGGCTCAGCCCCCTCCCGCTCCCCACCCACAGCGCCCCCGGCTCAGCCCCCTCCCACTCCCCAGCCACAGTGCCCCCGGCTCAGCCCCCTCCCACTCCCCACCCACAGCGCCCCCTCATCAGCTTCCTCCCGCTCCCCACCCACAGCACCCCCTCATCAGCCCCCTCCCACTCCCCACCCACAGTGCCCCCGGCTCAGCCCCCTCCCGCTCCCCACCCCACAGCGCTCACAGCTCAGCGCCCTCCCACAGCACCACCTCATCAGCCCCTTCCCACTCCCCACCCGACAGTGCCCCCAGCTCAGCCCCTCCCACTCCCCAGCCACAGTGCCCCCGGCTCAGCCTCCTCCTGCTCCCCACCCCACAGCGCTCCCGGCTCAGCCCCCTCCCACTCCCCACCCACAGCACCCCCGGCTCAGCCCCCTCCCACAGCGCCCCCTCATCAGCCCCTTCCCACTCCCCACCCGAAAGTGCCCCCAGCTCAGCCCCTCCCACTCCCCAGCCACAGCGCCCCCAGCTCAGCCCCTCCCACTCCCCAGCCACAGTGCCCCCGGCTCAGCCCCCTCCCGCTCCCCACCCAACAGTGCCGCCAGCTCAGCCCCTCCCACTCCCCAGCCACAGCGCCCCCAGCTCAGCCCCTCCCACTCCCCACCCAACAGTGCCGCCAGCTCAGCCCCTCCCACTCCCCAGCCACAGCGCCCCCAGCTCAGCCCCTCCCACTCCCCACCCAACAGTGCCGCCAGCTCAGCCCCTCCCACTCCCCAGCCACAGTGCTCCCGGCTCAGCCCCTCCCACTCCCCAGCCACAGTGCTCCCGGCTCAGCCCCCTCCCACTCCCCAGCCCACAGCACCCCCGGCTCAGCCCCCTCCCACTCCCCACCCACAGCGCCCCCTAACACCATACTATGGCACTGGAGTCTGCCCTGACAGCCAGTACCCCTACTGTGCTTCCACCCCACTCCCCCAGCACAGCACCCCCTAGTGCCACGCTGGGGCACTGAGGTCAGCCTGGAGCAGGAAGCCAGTTTCCCTCTATGGCCTCCCCCCAGCAGGGTAGATTGGGTAGGTGCAGAGAAGGGGAAGGCGTGGGACACACACATGTCAGCAGAGACAGGCTACGTGTGGGGCTCTCTGGCTCGTGGCAGGCTGGGAACCAGGGGAGCAGTGATGCCTATGGCCCCCTTCCACTGTCTGCCCCAGCAGAAGTTCCTGGGTCTCACTCCTTACTTCCCAGGTGAGTTTACAGCCACCCTGGAGGGCTTAGCTGGCAGTTAGTGTTACAGGCCAGGAGTTCACCTTCCAGGGTCTATTCTCGGCGCCAAGCTGGGAGTGGGGTTACCAGCTTGAAAATGGGGAGGGGGTCTGGGAGCTAGGACGCCTGGGTTCCCAGGGCTCTGGCAGGGGAATGGAGTCTTGTGAGTGACTGCAGGAGATTTGGAATCAGCCCAGCAGGGGGCACTGCGCTGCTGGGAGCAGGGGTGGGGGCAGGAGGATGTGCTGCCCCGGACAGGGCAGGCCCCATGCCCCAGCCTGGTGCGGGGGAGGGCTGTGCTGCAGAGAGCAGGCTGGGCTCAGATTCTGGCTCAGAAATTGCATCAATTCCCCTGGGGCACCGATATCAGGACCTAGTCAGCTGGGAGCAGCTGGGGACCTCTGGGGAAAGTAAGTCCTGCAATCTGCCTGCAGCCTCCTGCAAGGGGCGCCAGGCAGCTGGCATGGAGCACCCCGGGGCTGGGAGAACCTCACACGTTGCAGCCCTGTTGGCGGCTTCCCGGGAGCCTAAACCCCAGATCAGAGACAGAGCTTCGCAGGAGAGCTGGGCCAGGCTCCATGTCTCACGCCAGCGAGTTCCCCTGCAGGGGTGAAAGTGACATGGGGCTGCCGTGAGCCCCGGCGGGAGAGATCCCTTTGCGGTTTGTGCATGTGTGTGTGTGTGTGTGCACAGTGGGTCCTGTTGCAGTTGTGCATGCACCCGCGTGGGTGTGCACCTGGGACGGGGCAGCCCTCACCCCCTCTGACAGCCTGGGGTGTATGGAGGGTAGGTAATCACCGGGGGCGTTAGTTGCAGACATTTGCCTTGTGTTGGGGGAGGGGAGCAGGGCGATACCCACCCCCGGGAAGTGAGAGTTCGGGGCACTGTGCCAGCACTGCATGACAGGATGATGCTCACCAGGGGCTGGGAGGGGAGGGAGCCTAGACATGGGGAGCCAGGACTCCTGGGTTCTCTCCCCAGCTGAGGGAAGGGAGTGGAACCCAACGGTTAGAGCAGCGCAGGGCTGCGAGTCGGGACTCTAAGGGCAGGAGATGTTTGGCCACATACCCCAGGGCAGACCGTGAGCTCAGCAGGACCTGAAGCCAGGTGTCCAGATTTCGTGGGGAGCCCCTTTACCACTGGGTGGTGATGCTTCACCCCGGACAACCCCTCCACCCCCTTCTCCCCTTCCACTGGCCCAGCTTCTCCCTTCAGTGGTCACTTTCTCCAGTCCCAGGACAAACCCCTTCCCCACCCCTGGGGCCCAAGTCTCCTCTCTATGCAGGAGCCAGCGTCAGGTGTGGGCCTGGTATATGTCATCCTGGGATCATCTCTGCCCTGGGAGCTGGGCTGAGACCTGCCCAACTTGTTGCACCTCAGCAGGGCAGGGGAATGGGCCAGACTGGGCTGGGCTGCTCACCAGCTGTCCGGGGGTCGCTGGCCCCTTAGTACAACTCAGTGAGGTTTTTGGCTGAGCAGCCCCAGTACCAAAGGAAAGGGGAGGGTCCCTGGGAAATCAGGCGCCTGAGATTGTCAGTGTCCTGGAACAATGGGAAGAGGCCAAAGCCCCAGGTCAGCCTGATTGACAGGGGGGGCAGGCCAATGAGGGAGCCAGCAGTCCAGGGGATTCCCGTCCTCTGTGAGCTGGGTCTGGGTCATCGTGAGTAGTGCCCAGCTAAGGAGACCAGCCTGAGCTGAGCTGGGACCAGCAGAGCCAGGAGGGTGGGGAGCTGCAGCCAGAGGGGCCGGATGCAGCAGAGAGGGCAGACCCATGCTGGGGGTGGGCTGCAGCCACAGGGGCCAGAGAAGCAGCCCGTGGGCTGGAGGCAGTGGGGCTGGGGTTGGAGCATGCTGGAGCTGGGTGTGCTGAGCAGCAATGGAGCCTGTGGGTAGAGAACCAGCCCAGGGGGACTCCACCAGCCAAGAGGCCTTGGAGGCCAGGCTGGGGAGCGGCTGATGCTGGGGAGAAGGGACCTACCTGCCTCTCAGAGCAAATGTCTGACCTGCCACAGCCCTGCAGCACAGCCAGGCACTGAGAAGGAGGCCTGGGACCTACAAGAATTGGCCTGTGACTGGCCCTTACCCTCCCATGACTGTCTGTGAAGTCTCTGCACTAGGAAGTGGAGTGATGTCTTTTCCTTTTAACTTATTCCATTTTCCCCATTCTCTTTCTTCAGCCACATTTGCTTAATAAATTGTATTTGCTTTGAACTGTCTGTCCCCATCAATCAGGGAAGCGGTCAGGAAAGGACCCCGGAGTGGGGACACCCAACCCCAGGGCTAGGCGAGCCCCACAAGGTGAGGGGTGGAGGCCCCCAGGGATCCTGGCCCCAGCCTGGGTGGGGTTACACAGACCCTGCTGCACAGGAGAGTAGAAGAGGAGCCCTGGGGACAGGGAAGCCTCTGAGTGAAGGAAGTGGAAGTGGGAGTGGGAATGCAGATGCTTGTGCTAGCCTATTTCACAAGGGTCATGTAACCAGGAGAGTCCCCTTTGTAGCCGTTAGTCCTTCTGCTTACACACAGAAGCCCTGTAATGCAGTGTTCTTGGTCGCCCCCTGCAGGGGAAGTCGTGCTCGGCTGCTCTGTATTTTTAGATCCAAGGGTCACAGGTTCGATCCCCCACCAGGCAGCTGAAGGCAACTGGATCTGCCAGGATCACAGTGCTGCCTGTGTAGCCTGAGATAAGAAACCCGCTGTGGCTCCAGAGCCGTGAGAATAGTGTCCCTGACGCCTTCGGGAGCAGCCTCTGAAGAGGAGTGCCAGACACACGACCTCCCGAATCAGACGGTAATGGCTGGGGGCAGTGCATGCATTATGCAGCACTCCCCAGTCCTAGCCAGCTGACTCCATTATGATGCTGGTGTTGGCACAGTGGAGACGGGGGGGTGGGGAGTTGGTGCATCTGGCCCCTCCCTCCACCAAAGCAGAGTCGCTCTGGGAGCAAAGTTGACTCTGTACGAAGTAGAATCTGCCAACGCCAACGTGGAAACAAAACGGTGATGATGGATCAGTTGGCGCAGCCAGCCGGGTGTTCCCCGGGGCAGACCAAGGGCCCATCTGGCGCAGTATTCCGCCTTCTCGCAGCTGCCCTGCATCACATCCCTGGGCCCATCCAGCCCCCTCCTCAGTCAAGTCCGACCAAAGAGCTGGGTCTTGCCCCGTGCTGCTGGTCCCCGTTACAGGCCCAGTTTGGGGGCTGAGGGAGAAATGCACAGAGAGGACCTCTCCTGGACCAATGAATGGCAACCCACTTAGGAGCTGATCGATCAAGGGGGTGTACGGAGAAAGACAAATAGACAAAGGATGTGTATGGGGATGGATAGATAGATACAGGGGGGCTGTGGCTACACTAGCACCGCTCTTTCGAAGGAGGCATGCAAATGAGGGAAATAAAATGCAAATTAGCTGCAGATTTACATATCTGGTACCTCATTTGCATATTCTTTTGAAAGAGCTTCTTTCAAAAGGAATAAAAGCTGTGCAGATGCTGCTCTTTCGAAAGTAAACCCTGTTTTTGAATGCACCCTTCTTCCTAAAAAAAAAATGGGAAGAAGGGTGCTTTTGGAAACAGGATTTACTTTCAAAAGAGCAACATCTACACAGCTTTTCTTCTTTTGAAAGACCATACAAATGAGGTGCCAGATATGTAAATCTGCACCTTGTTTGCATTTTTGATTTCCCTCATTTGTATGCCACTTTCGAAAGAGCAGTGCTAGGGTAGACGCAGCCGGGGTGTATGGGGATAGATAGATAGATAGATAGATAAGGTGCATGGGAATGGATAGGTAGATGCGGCGGATGTATGGGAATGGATAGATAGGTAGATAGTTTCAGGGGGTGTATGGGGATAGATAGAAGATACTGTGTATGGGAGTGGATAGATAGGTAGGCATAGATAGATACAGGGGGTGTATGGGGTTAGATAAATAGATAAGGTGTATGGGAATGCATAAATAGGTAGATAGGTATACAGATAGTGTCAGGGGGTCTATGGAGCTGGATACGGGGGTGTATGGGAATGGATGGGTAGGTAGGCATAGATAGATGCAGCGGGTGTATGGGGATGGATAGATAGCTGGTGGGTGCGTATGGGGCCAGGTAGATTGGGCAGTGGCACATGGGGATGGAGGGATTGGGTCCAGGGAGATAGAAGATCTTGGCAGAAATTTTTTTTTTAATAACTTCAGCTCATAACACCGACCTGTATTTTGGGGCGTTTCCCCTATTCCATGGGTGTAAATATCTGCAGATGTGGGGGTTCTTGGGGAGAGCGTGTCAGCCAGTGGGTGGCAGGGGTGATGTCGGACAGCCCTGGTGTAACAGCAGGTCCTGAGATTCACAAAGTGAAAGTGCTATTAAATCCCAAGTGGGCGAGGACCCCAGGACTGGCCTCAGTTCACAAGCTCCCAGCAGCCTTTGTCTCTCTGGGCCTGTTTGTAAATCCAGCTTGGTGGGGATGGCAATATGTGTAGGGTGGGTTGAATGGGTCTATGGTGAAACTGACATTGAGCAACATCTGATGAAACTCACTCGTTCAGCGCATGTGCACACACAGACACACAAACATGCGTGCGAACACACGCGCCCACCCTCCCTAGTGCACGTCAAGGCTGGGGTAGGTGAGGGAGTCACCTCACCCTCACCACCTCTGTGGTCCCCAGGACTCTTGCAATCCCCGCATCTCTGCCTGTGGGGCCTGAAGGCCGTTCCCTGTGCAGGGCAGGGAAAGGGTTAATAGAATGTCCCCTTCCCCACTTGCTGGCTGCTCCCCACTTGGCTGGCCCCAGCTGTGCAGAGGGTTCCCTGTAAGCTGAGCATTGGGCGGCTGCCCAGGAGAGATTCGGGTGTCACCCCGCGGATTAGCAGAGCGCCCACAGCTGGCAGCCTGTGTTTCATTTGGTGGTGCGCATCTGCACATGCCTTGGTGCATGTAACAAAATTTATTCCATCCATGGATGGAAAAAAAAATAGCGGGAACCTTGCAGGGCAGCTGCCTGGGGTGCTGGCTAAGACCCAGCTGGGGGTGGAGCTGGTGGGACTTGGGTCTGCTAAGAGCCGACTGGGCACAGAGCTGAGGGGGTGTCAGACACCAGCGGGAGGGAGACCTTGTGCAAACTCCTGTTTATTTCGCAAGTGAGCTCCCACCCTGCCCTTGTACAAGCATCCACCTGCTCTTGTGAGAGCTCCTGTCCTGCCATTCTGCCATCTCCCACCCTCGTGCAAGCTCCCTCCCCATCATCGTGCAAAGATCCTCCCCACCCTCGTGTGAGCTCCCTCCCTGCCCTTGTGCAAGAATCCCTCCTCTATTCGCGCCACCTCCTTTCCACTCCACCCAGGTGTCCCCTCCAGCTCCCTTCATCCCCCCACCAGTTCCTCCAGCCCCACCCTTCACCCTGCTCCTTTCTCTGGCACAGCTCCCTGCCCCCTGCTCTCCCCACTCCTCCCCTGCTCTGCCCTCGCCCCACTCACTTTCCCATCCCCGGCCTGCTCTTCCCCGACCACCTCTCCGTGTGTATCCAGAGCCCCCCCCCCGCCTCCTCGTGCCCCTCACGGGCCAGCCCCAGAAACACCCAGCCCGGCCTGTTCCCCTCCAGCCACCTCTTCCTCCATTGCTCTCTCGCCTCCCCGCCTTGCCCCGGCCTGTGTCCTTCCTTCGGGTGTTCCCATCCCCCGCTTCCCGGGCTGCCCCTGGCTCTGAAGGTTCCCCGCGGCGTCTGCCCCTGTCCCCGCACAGCTTCTCCGCAGCCCCCCGCTCCGGCTCCGCCGTGCCGCTGCTGCAGTGCTAAAGATTTCCAATGTGTGTTGTTTCGCCCCGCCCCGCCGCGCCGCGCTTCCCTCCCTCTCCAAATCCCTCCCTCTCCATCTGCAGGAGAGGGGCAGACCCGCCTCCCTCCCTCCCTCCCTCCCTCCCCCCGCCCCCTCGCGGCCTCCCTCTTTCCCCTCACCCCCACCCCCCCATTCTCGGCGTTAGCGGGGAGGGGGACCGGGAGGCGACCCGATCCGGCCGTGCGCTCTGGCCCGTGCGCCCTGGCCTCTCAGCCCGGCTCTAGCGAGGCGCGTCCCCCTTTGCGCTCCGCCTCCCCCCTCCTCCTCCTTTCCAGCCCAGCCCTGGCTCTGCGGGCTGGGAAAAGCCAAAGAAGGAGCCGCCAACGGCGGCGGATCGGACCCACTTCTCGAGCCGGATCACCGGGGAACCAAGCCGGGCCACAGCCCCCCCCCGCCCTCGCCCGCCGGCGCGCACACACCTCTCCAAAGCGCGATCATCCGGGACAGCCCCAGCTCAGGCGGGAGCCGGGGCCCAGCCCTGCCCGCCCCCCCGCCTTCCCTTTGCGGATGCAGCCCCGAGACCTGCTTTTGTTTGTGGATTCCTCCGATGGAGCCTACAGGGGGCCGGCCTAGAGGGACCCCTTGAACGCCCCCCCCCGGCCCCCGCTCCAAGCAGGGCGCACGGAGCCTCTGGATCCATCCGGCATCCCTGGGGGCGCGGGGGGGGGAGAAAAAATCCAGGATGGCACCTTCCATAGGCTGAGCAAGCCCTGCTGCTCCCCGAAAAGGTAGGTACACCTGGGCTGCGGGGAGGGCTCCCCTTCGCCAGCAGTGCGGGAGGGGTGGCAATGGGGGGCTATGTTTTTGTCAGCGGAGGGGTTGGAGATGTGATGTCAAGGCTGGAAGATGATAATGTGCCGGGTGGGGGGAGTTCTGAGACCTGCCGGGGAGGGGGATGGTGGGGAGGTTGGATGGGGCCATGTCAGGGTTGTGGGGTTTGTGAAGTGGGGGGTGGGTGGGATCATGTCAGGGTTGGGGGGTTGGTGAGGTGGGGGGTTAGGTGGGATCATGTCAGGGTTGGGGGGTTTGTGAGGTGGGGGGTTGGGTGGGCTCATGTCAGGGTTGGGGGGTTGATGAGGTGGGGGGTTGGGTGGGACCACATCAGGGTTTGGGGGTTTGTGAAGTGGGGGGTGGGTGGAATCAGCTCAGGGTTGGGGGGTTGATGAGGTGGGGGGTTGGGTGGGATCATGTCAGGGTTGGGGGATTGGTGAGGTGGGGGGTTGGGTGGGCTTATGTCAGGGTTGGGGGATTGGTGAGGTGAGGAGTTGGGTGGGACCATGTCAGGGTTGGTGAGGTGGGGGTTGGGTGGGATCATGCCATGAATGGGGGTAAGGTGTGCATGTGAGGTGGGTGGGGGAGTTATGTTGCTTTGTGCCAGCACTTAGATTTGATATGGTAGTACGTTGCGGGAGCAGGAAGGGGGCATTGTGTGGCATCTCTCCCCAGGTCTCTGCCTGGCCTGGATACCCGTCCGCCGCAGGGAGCTTGTCTCTTGGTGCCAGTTGGGTGTGGAGCTGCCAGACACTGGGGCGGCACCTGGTTCCTCTGTGTGTGTGTGTGTGTGTGTGTGTGTGTTTTCCTTGCCAGCCCTGGGGGAAGGGCTTAGATGCCGCCCCCAGCCAAACCCAGCTCAGCTCAGCCCAGCAGCAGGCTGGGCTCTTTGCTGGGCTGCTGTCCATGGTGCTGAGCCGCAGAGCGCTTCTCCAGGGAGCACCTCCCTCCACCTGGAGAGAGGCATTTCCTCACCTGGTGCATGGGCAGGAGCGGGGCGGGGGAGGCCTGCCAGACACAGCTGGGCAGAGGCTGCCCAGGGAGAGCTGGTGCCTCTGCCCCTCCCAGTGGAGCCTTGCGGAGTCCTATGGGGAAGCCTGGCACCGGGGTCGCTGCAGCAGGCTCACAGCCATGGTGAGCCTGGGGAACCTGGTCAAAGCCTCGGATCTGATCTGACCCCGGTCCAGCTCCGCAGCCCTTAGGCTGGGCATCAGGCACCATCTTGGCAGCTGGGCTGGTGGGGGGCGAGTGGCATCCAGTTGCCCAGGACTTGGGCAGGGCCCTGGCCCTGGGTTTAGGGCTGCCAGAACCCACCCCGCCTGCTTGCAAGACTGGCGGGTTTCTGTCACCTGCCCCTGGGGGATGGCGGAGCAGGGGGTCGGGGGGGGGGCTGGGGAGCAGAGTGCAGAGTTGGTGGCTTTCCTTGGCTTTGTGCTGAAATTGTGGTTGATCCTTGTCTGTACACATACACTGGCACACACGGGCTTGTGTGCACAGACACCCCTTGACATGCACAAACTGACACACATGTACACAGCCTGAGACCCCTTGACATGCACACCCTGACACACACATACACACCCTCATGCTGGTTGACATGCGCGCACTGACACACACATTCACACACACACACTGCCACATACACCTTGTCATGCAGTGAGACACACACTCACTCACTCACTCTTACGCCCATTGCCATTCACACTCAGACACACATTCACACACATGGACACATGTTGACATGCACAAACTGACACACACATTCTCACACACTAAGACACGGACACACCTTGACATGCTCACATGAACACACACACACACACCCTGAAACACAGTGATATGAAAATAGTGATACACACATGTATGAACACTGACGCTTTGACAAACACACACTAACACATGTTCATGCCTGGACACACACTGACACTCAGACACTGACCCATGTTGATATCCTCACACGGACACACACATTCACACCTGGATACGTTGGCATGCCACACACACACTGCCATTCACACATACATGGACACAGTGGCATTCACACACACTGGCATCCACACCCACACTGCCATGCACACACAAACTGGCACACACACACAGACATACACAGACACCCTGCCATTCACACACAGTGACACTCACACTGTCACATATGCTGATCTAGGCTCGGGCACGCACTGACACACACACACATGCAGACACACGCTGCCATTCACACACAGTGACAAACTAACTGTCACACTTGCAGATCTAGACTCAGGCATGCACTCACACACACACACACACACACACACACACGCGTGCACACACTCCCCCACATTCTGACTGGCCCACAGGCACAATGACATGGCCAGCCTCTCTCTGTTGCACCCAACCTCCCCTCCTCTGGTGTGTGCCAGCGAGGAGTGTGAGCTGCCACGGACGGACGGACGGTCGTGGTCACGCTAGGAGTGTGTCAGGCAGGGAGGGGCAGAGCTGCAGCTGGTGGAGATCAGTGCAGCTGAGCAACTTAAAGGGAATTGCACCAATTTACGCTGCGTGCTGAGCTGGCTTCAGCAGATCTGAGGCCCTTTGGGAGCTGCTCCGCAGTAGAGAGGGCCAGACAGGGGTTCAGAAATGATCCATCTCTGAATGTTTTATCAGCCAGGCCCCTTGGTGTGTCTGGGGGCTTCTCAGTGGCATGCAGGCTGCTGGGGAGGGGCAGGAGGGGGCAGAGGCCCCCCCAGAAGGTTGGTCCTTCCCCCACGTGAATTCCACTTGTGTATTTCCTTCCTTGTCTTTCCTGCCCATTGACAGACCCCTGAGCCCTGCCCCTGTGGGAATGTGCATGTGGCTTATGAGTGTGTCCGTGTTAGCTTGCTGTGTTAGTATGTGTGTGCAGGAGTGTGTAGCAGTGAGTGTGTTCATTAGTGTTTGTGCATCACTGTGGCCGGGTGTGTGCTTGTGAGTATCAGTTTGTGTGTGCTTTGTGTGTCTGTATCAGCGTCTGTGAGTGCGGCAGTGTTTGTTGGTGTGCCTCTGTTTGGGAGTAGGTGTGCATTTGTGTGCATAGCAGTGAGTGCGGATGTGTTTGTTAGTGTGTGTGTTTCTGCATCAGTGAGCAGATGTGTGTGTCAGAGTGCATCTGTGCATATGTTTGCATACATGTACGTTAGCTTTAGGGGTGTCCACACCTTAGTGTGTGCATCAGTAGGTGCAGTGCTGTGTTAGCAAGGGTGAAGTTTGTAGCTGTGTGTCAGTGTGCGTGTATCTGTATGGGGGTCAGTGTGTATGTCAGTGTGTGTTTGTGTAGCTGTTTATTAGTGGGTGTGTGTCAGTGGAAATATTGCAGTGTGTGTTTGTTAGTGCTTGTGTCTCAGTGTGTGTAGCTCTCTATAACTGTGTGCATGTGAGAAGTTGTGTATCAGGTTGTGTTTCTGGGTGTGTAGCTCTGGGTGTGTGTCAGGGTGCGAGTAGTTGGGTATCCGGTTATGCTTCTGGATGCGTAGCTCTGGGTGTGTGTCAGGGTGTGAGTTTGTGTGTATCAGGTTGTGTTACTGGATGTGTAGCTCTGGGTGTGTGTCAGGGTGTGATTAGGTATGTAGCAGATTGTGTTACTCGGTGTGTAGCTCTGCGTGTGTGTCAGGGTGTGAGTAGTTGTGTATCAGGTTATGCTTCTGGGTGTGCCGCTCTGGGTGTGCTCTGTCACTCCTGTTGTGAGTGTGATAAGGCCTTGGCGTTACTGGGTCAGTAGCAGTGGCCCTGCAGGGCTGGCCCCAGCTGGTGTGAGCTGGCGCTGATGCAGGGGAGCTCCTAGCGGCCCATGCAGTGGTCCCGGAAGGTCCTGGGGGGGCCAGAGAGCCTCATGTCGCACCTCCTAGGGTCTGCCCTGCCCACGCCCGGGGCAGTCAGCAGCCCTGCTAGGGAGAGGGACGGCACTGCTTGGCTGCAGTGTGTTCAGGGGTTATGGCCTGTCCTGTGCCTTGGTGGTCCTCCATAGAACCTCCCCTTCCTTCCAGAGCCTCTGCACCTCCCCCTCCCTCCCCTTGCATCTAGCTGCCTGGGTCTCCTTCCTTCCTTCCACCATTTCCCTACAACCCCATCCGTCCGTCCGTCCCCCTCCATCCAACTGTCCATCCCCATTCAACCATCTTCTGACACCTCCACCCACCCACCCATCTTCCTACATAGCCATCCATCCATTACCCCACCTGAACCCACGCTCCCCATCTACCAGTCCATACGCCCAATCCTCCATCTCTCCCCACACCATTTATCTATCTATCTATCTATCTATCACTTCACCTGCATACACTTCCTTACTGTCTCCAGGCCCACTCCCACCCTTTCTGTTCCCATCCACACACCCTTCTTTCTCAAGCCCCACAGTCACCCCATTTCTCTGCCCCAATGCTCTGCCTCGCTTTTCTGTTCCCATACACCCCACTGCCCCCAAACACCCCATCCCTGTCCCTCTCTCTCCCCTGTAGACCTCCACTTTCATGCACCTCCTCTCTCTCCCCAAATCCTCTCCCGAACCATATTCGCCCCATCTCTCTGGTGGCCCCCTTACACGCAGCTCTGTCTGTCCCCAGTTCCTGTACATCTCCTTTCTTTCTTTCTTTCTTTCTTTCTTTCCCTGCCACTCCCCTCTGTTGCTGGCCGCTTGTCAGGCGGAAAGGAGCTGTGCTGGCCAGCTGGCGGCGGGTGGGGGGCGGGGGGCTGGGGAGCGCAGTGGTAGGTGCAGAGGAGCAAGGGAGGCCATGCTGGAGCCGCATGGCTGTAACACGTCTGTGATGAGGTGGGCCCTGCCCAGGCGCCTCCAGACGCCGTGTCTCTCCATGGGCAGGCGGTGCTGAGCTGGCAGAGAACAGCAGAGAGCCGCGTGGTGGGCCCTGGCTGGAAGCATGTGGTGTCGTTAGAGGTGCAGGTAACACAAAGAATTAATCACAGCCAGGGCCGGGGTCACAGAGGGAGGCACTGGAGGATGTAGATTCTTAGTGAGCTTTCCAGCATGTTCAACCGGGGGAAAACAGGCTGGGCTGGGCTGGGCTTTCGTGGCGCCCAGGAAGCAGTGTGATATTTTCTAGCTTCCTGGTGAGCTGCCCTTGCAGGAAGGGGCAGAGGGGCTCAGGCCCCATAAGTGGTACTGCACTGGCAGTATGATGGGAGGGCACTGGTGAAGTGACAGGGGGATGGTGGCAGTGTGATGGAGGTACACTGGGGTAGTAGCAGAGGAGCACTTGGCAGTGTGATGGAGTGCTTTGGGGCAGCGGAAGGAATGTACTGGCAGCGTGGTGGTGCACACTGGAGCAATGGAAAGAGTATACTGCCAGTGTGATGGGGTGCAGTGGGGCAGTGGCAAAGGTACACTGGTAGTGTAATGGGGTGCACTGAAGCAGCAGAAGAGGTGCACTGGCAGTGTGATGGGTTCACTGGGGCAGTGTAAGGACTGTACTAGCAGTGTGATGGGTTCACTGGGGCAGTGTAAGGACTGTACTAGCAGTGTGATGGGGTGCAGTGGGGCAGTGGCAAAGGTACACTGGCAGTGTAATGGGGTGCACTGAAGCAGCAGAAGGACTGTACTAGCAGTGTGATGGGGTGCACTGGCATTGGCAGGGCTACACTGGCCCCGCGTAGAAGCTGATTGCGCTGACCAAACCCTGTGTGCTCAGGAGACGGCACTCAGCTGAGCAGAGCAAAGTTTGGCAGTGAACGCTCCTGGCACATGACTGTTCCCCCCCGGCCCCGTCCTCAGGGCAGGCTGGTGTCCGCCAGACCGGGGGCAAAGGGATCAGCTGCAGGGGGCTGAATAATGCTTGTCCATGATGGGGCCCCACAGGAGTTAACAGGGCATCGTGGCTACACGACAGCCCTTGTGCCAGGGGCTCACACGGAGCTCCCTGCCTAGTCTGGCCTCAGTTTCACTGGTCGGGGTGCAGAGCCCCCCCCCAACTCCGGGGCCCTGCTCCCTCCCACTTTCTTCCCCCCCCCCAGCCCTGCTCCCCCACTTGGTGCACGGGCTCAGAACCGGTCCTTCTCCTGCCCTGACAGTGACTTATTTCATTGGGCTTAGCAGGGCCTGTCGGAGGGACTGGGGACTGTGGAAATGGGGGCCCACCCTTGGCCGGAGGGTGGAATAGATGCCAATGTCCCGAGAGGATGTCCCTTGGAGCTGGGCCGGGGGCAGCTCCTTGTTAGGCCCTGCTTGATGGCAGAGGGTCAGGGGAGGGGGAGGGCACCGGAGAGCAGGTCTCCCGCAGGCGGCCCCTGGCAAAGCTGCTGCCATGTGTCAGGAATTTTTCCATGCCAATGGCAGAGCCTGGCAGGCCCAGGGCAGGCGCAGGGCGTGGCAGGGGCTGGCGGCGAAGGGGCTGGTTTGGAGGGAGTGGGGAAGGGCCCTGCTGTTGGGCACAGGGCTGGTGCAGCCGGCTGGGAGTGCAGCGAGGGGCCCACGGGGCAAATCTCTTGCCTTCTCTGTGCTTCAGGGTCTGGCACACCTCCCCCTCCCCCTCCCCCCAGGTGGGAGGATAAAAGCCATGGTGAGTGTGAGCTGCGTGGGGGTTGGGGTGTAATGGGCTGCACCCACACCATGGGCAGAATGCACCACTTGGCCCAGCTGGTACGTGTAATATGGTAGTTTGGTGGCCCCAGCTGAGAGCAGGGCGCTGTCAGGCCAGGCGCTGTCCAGACCCCAACCCAGATGGAGGGCCGGTCATGCCGGGTGCTCCATAGACACAGGGCAAGAGGCAGCTCCTCCTGCAAGGACCTTCCAGTTGAAGTAAACAAGATGGAGTTACTGCCCCGTAGAGGGAGAAACTGAGGCACAGAGCGGGGACGTCACTTGTCCACAGTCCCCTGGCAGAGTCCGCTGCAGAGGCACAAATTCAATTCCACCTTCCCGGCGCCCTGATGCAAGGCTGCGGTAACGCTTCCCTGATAGCACATCTGCCAATAGAGGGGACTGTCCAGGACCACACTTGCTCTCTGCAGGCCCTGAGCCACCTGCTTGGATGGTTCCTTCTGAGCTGATGGCGGGCAGCCCCCTGTGGCTATTCCCGAGGTGTTACTTATGCGCCTGAGACCTCTTCCCACCTGAGCTTCCCCCTTGGGCTCAGCGGAACTCCTTGCCAGAGGAAAGTCCCCAGGGTTAAGCCCTTTCAGGGTCACTGCCTGTGGATGCTGTACACAGGAGGCTTTGGGTTTCCAGCACTGGCTAGGAACTGGGAAACCCAAGAATCCGTTCCTGGCAGTGCTGGCAAGACCATGTGTTTCTGGATTGTTTACAAAATGCCCATCCTGATGCTTGTGACCAAGGGGTGCACCACTCAGCATGCTGAACTGCTCTGAAACCTGGTCCTCTCTGTCAGTGCTCAGACAGGTGAGGAGCTCTTCTGAAGGGGAGGCTGCCCCGACCAAAAAAAAAAAAACCTCAATGCCTCAGCTTACCCATCTGTAGAATGGGGAGAATGATCCTTTTTCTCTTTAGATTGTAAACTCTTTGGGGCAGGGACTTTTCTTGTATCTGTGCAGTACAAGGGGCAAAGAGGGCCCTGATCTTGTTCAGGGTCTGGGCAACGCCTGGCACAACAGGGCCCTTATCTCGGTCGGGTACTGGGTGGCACCTGGCCCAATGAGGCCATGATCTTGGTCACTGTGTGTCTGGGCAGCACCTGGCCCGACGGGGCCCTGATGTTGGTCTCTGTGTGTCTGGGTGGTGCCTGGCCTGACGGGCCCTGATCTCAGTCACGGTGTGTCTGGGCAGCACCCAGCCTGACAGGGCCGTGATCTCGGTCAGGGTCTGGGCAGCACCTGGCACGATCTCCAGAGAGTGTAAATCAGCATAGTGCTGCGAAATAGAATGATGCCAGAATAGACCAGCCAAGGACCCGGCCAATGAGGGTGTTTAAAACCAGATGTGGGGGGAGGGCTGGATGGGGGAATATTAGAAATATTTCATCAGTATAATTTTCACTAACCCAACATTTTCCAGGGGGAAAAAATCCAGTTTTGCTGAAGAAATTTGATTTGCCATGGGAAAAATTGAGGTGCTCCTGCCCTGGATGCTCACCCCCACCCCCTACCCCCCCAGGATGTTGTCTATTTCGTAGCCACGGGAAAGTGCAACTGAGAAAAGTTTGTTTGGGGGGACATGACCAATGTTCCACCCATGGGTGGAATTAATTTTATGTGCACTGAGGCCTGTGCAGATGTGCACCGCCGACAGAAACACAGGCTGCCGCTGGGAGCACTCAACTAAGCAGCTGGGTGTTTCCTGAATCTCTCCTGGGCCCCTGCCCAAGCACTCAGCTTATGGGGAGCCATGGGCAGGACTGATTCTCAGCCTCTCCTGCCCTGCAACTGGGATGGGCCTTATTCTGTCCCCAGAGCTAGCGGGCCTGGAGCTGCCAGCCTGTCCGTCTGTCCTGCCAAGGGCTGGGGCTTGTCCATGTCATCAGGCCTCATCCAGCCAAACAATTCCCCATCAGTTCTTCAGAGTTTCGTAACACTTCTTCCTGCGACAAACTGGGCCGGTTGTTGCTTCCAATCCGGGTCATTTTCTGCAGGGAATTCCATTGTCCCCGGCGTTTTCTCGGGGAAGTTCGCAAGGAAGAAGAAAGGAACCTGGCGAATCGTAAGAGAAAAAAAACTCCCAACGTTTTGCACGGCAGCGGTGCTCCCCCCCTCTTGCCATGTCTGATAAGGAAGCGCTGGGCATGTTTCAGGAGTGAGGCACGGTTATCGGCGAGAACAGATCCGGAGCCAGCCCATCCTTTGCTTTTCCTATCAGCCAGTTGGTGCTGCTCCTGTGCGGGGACCCTGCTGGCGACATCCCTGATAACGCTACCGAACGGAGGGAGATATGCTGAAAGCTACTTGAGAGGTGCATTTACCTGGCACAAGAGCTCTCCAGCTGCCGTCGTCATTTCCCGTGTGATGTTTTCTCGGTTTAAGACGCAGCACGATGCTGGCAGGGGTCTCTCACTCCCTGTTGCGGAGCGTGGGGCCGTAATGGAGTTAACTCGCAGGCCCATGGAAAGCTTCTTTTTGCAGGCAGGGCTCATCGGTGGTCTGTGCTCCCCCAGCAGATACGGGTAATGGCTGCAGGGGGAGAGGGGAGAAATCTTAGCTCAGCCTGTCAGGAAGGATCAGATGCAGCAGCAAACAGCCCTGGTGGTGCTGACTTCAGCAATGCAAACTGGACCTGTCTTGCTGGCTCGAACAGAACCTGGTCCAGATTACACCCAGGTGCAAACCTCACACGACCCAGTCGATTTCAAGGGGGCACAAGTCCGATCCGACTCCCAGCCGCACATGGGGTGAGCGCCCGTTCGAAATCCGCAGAAGAGGACCTGGGAATTACAGTGGATGAGAGGCTGGATATGAGTCAACAGTGGGCCCTTGTAGCCAAGAAGGCTAACGGTGTATTGGGGTGCATTAAGACAAGCATTTCCAGCAGATCTAGGGACATTATTATTCCCCTGTATTCGGCACTGGTAAGGCCACATCTGGAATATTGCATCCAGTTCTGGGACCTCCCAGTATAAAAAGGATGTGGATGTGCTGGAGTAGGTTCAGCAGAGGGCAACAAAAATGATGAGGGGGCTGGAGCACACGACCTATGAGGAGAGGCTGAGGGATTTGGGCTTATTTAGTTTGCAGAAGAGAAGACTGAGGGGCAATTTGATAGCAGCCTTCGCCTTCCTGAAGGGGAGCTCTAAGGAGGCTGGAGAGAGGCTGTGCTCAGTGGTTACGGATGGCAGAACAAGGAGCAATGGTCTTAAGTTACAGAAGGAGAGGCGTAGGTTGGATATTAGGGCTCAGAATGGGAAAATAACCAGTGTAGGGATAGATTCCAGCAGGTTCAGGAGAACAAAGAGGGGCCAAATCACGACGTTCCTGGTCTAGAGATATCTGACTGGGGATGCGGAAACTGCCCAGGAGCTCCCCAGTCTAGCAGGCAAAGGTCGAACGAGATCCACCGGCTCTGAGATAGAGCTGGAAAATTCACACTGGATGTAAGTCGCACCCTTTGAAGAATGAGGGGAAATTAACCATTGGCTCAACTCACCGAGGGCTGGGGGCGGGTTCTATCACCAGCAGTTTTAAAGGGGGCGTTTTTAGGACAGGTCTTCTCTAGTTCCAACAGGAATTGTCCCATGGACATTCTCTGGCCTGCGCTGTGTGTGATGCCAGGCAAAGCGCCGGCAGGGGATGAACTCTTGAATCTCTGAACGCACCTGACCATGATGAAGTGGTGACAGGTCTGAAAACGCTGCCTGTATCTTCTCCTTGTGCTCTTGTGCCCATTGACTGCGTGTCGGGATCCATCGGCTGTCTCTTGGGTTTCCCGTGGATTGTAACATCTCTGGGGCACGCGCTGTGTTTGTACAGCTCCTAGCACCAGCTCTGTGACCAGGGTGCCTGGGTGCTACATGGGAACATTGGCCTGGAAGAGACCTCCTGGGTCTTGGAGTCTGGTCCTTGCTGTCACAGCCAGCCCGATGAAGTCATCCCATTCATAAATGTGTCTAGCTTAGAATTTTCCCACCCCCCCACGCCCCACCCACACCCCCACTGTTAGGCTGCTTTAGAATTTCCCCCCTTTGAGAGTTAGAAACCTCCTTCTTCAGCGGCCACTGAGCCCCCTCTGGCTGTGCTTGTGCCAGTGTCACCCCGAACTTCGACACCATCTTCTTCTCTGCTGGCTCCCTTCCCGACGCGGCATGAGCCCAGATCCAGAGGTAGCAGCCTCAGGCCACACCTGCACTGGGTGGCATTCCTCGTCCTTGGGCATGGCTGCCTGGAACTGGGCACAGAATTCCAGCACCACAAGGCTCAGATGATCGCCCTGAGTGCTGGCGGATGTTTCTCCAGCAGGGAAAATGTGGGTCAGCCGAAATCAGTTGCTCTGGTGGGAAAAGGTAGATTTCGACAAAACTGCAGGTGGAGGTGGGGGTGTCGCTGGGACCTTAACTTGCACCTGGAGGGTAAGAACAAGCCGTGTCTTGTTCCCAGTAGGGTTTCGCAGGGGGCACCTGGAGCCGCTGTTTAGATCGCCTTTTGTCTGTAGTGGCGGGAAATGTTCAATGTTTCTGCTTTTCTGTTGGGAAACCAGGCGGGCAAAACATTGCTGGGAATTGACTTGCTTCACACTCTGCCTTCTGAAAGGGGGAGCCTGGCCGGGAAATGGTGTTACAAGTTGGTGTCTCCATGTAAATGTCATCCGCCGCAGAGACCTGCTGGTATTATTATCAACCATGTTTATCACAGTAGCACCTTGGGGCCCAGGCATGGGCCAGCCCCTGCTGTGTCGAGTGTTGTGCATTTGCATGGCTATTAGGCTTATTACGGTAGCACTTAAGCGCTCCAGTCATGGCCCAGGCCCTCACTGTGCCACGCCCTTTACATTTGTGTTGCTCTTAGATGAATTATGGTACCCCAGCCCGGGACCAGGCTTCTGTTGTGCCAGATGCGTGCTGTACACTTATATTGCTATTAGGTAAATTATGGTAGCACCTTGGCACCCCGGTCATGTGCTAGACCTCCATTGTGCCTGGTACTGTACGTTTATGTTGCTCTTCAGTGAATTACGGTAGCACAGGGTCGGCAGCCTGCGGCTCCGGAGCCGTGTGTGGCTCTCTAAGGGGTCACTTGCGGCTCTGAGCGCTGCCATGGCGGAAATAACGGAACTCAATGGAAAGGGTTTAATGGCTGGATCCCTCCAGCTGCCCTGCCGGCCGTTAAACCAGTTCCATGGTGTGCCACTGTTTCAGCGCGGCAGGGCAGGGAGCCGCCCACCCTGCAGGTGGAGAAGAGAGCAGGAGAGCTGGGGGGAGGGGCTGGTGCTGTGCAGCCCCACTGAGAAGGAGGAATGGGGCAGCTGGGGGAGGCCCCCTGGCAGCCAAGTGCAGCTTCCTTCCCCCCAGGGCCAGCACCTACTCCAGGGCAGCACAGCGCCTCCCAGCTCCCCCTTCCTCTGCATCTGTGGCCCTTCCCCTGTTTGTGATGACAGCCACCGGAGCCTGGAGCCGTGTCCCCCGGTGCAATCTGAGCTCCCTCAGGATCCAGCCCAGCCCCAGGACCCGGGGAGTCCGGCACCAGCGCCTCTGGGTGGGGAGCGGCTGGGAAAGTTGCAGGCACTTTCTGGCCTGGGAAGTCTGGGGGGGACCCAGAGCGCGTGTGGGGAGAGAGCAGCAGTGGAACAAGTTAGATCTGGGTTCAGTGGGTGGGTTGGGGCAGGGCGCGCAGCTGGCGGAGCTCATTGGCTGAGGAGGGTTGATCCTGCAGATGCGGGGCGGGTTTGGGGCTGAGAGGGGTGAAGTCTGGGGACCGGGGAGCAGGTCTGGGGCTGAGGGAGGATAAGTCTGGGGATGGGGAAGGCATGGAGGGTTGATGTGAGTATTGCTCCCTCCTGCTGAACAGCCTGTCCCCAGGCGCAGCGTTTTTCTTGTCTTCATTTGCTCGCTGACCCGGGGGGAAAGTAAGTTCAACTTTCTAACTGGTGCAAATCTCTGTGTGCATGCAGGGGTGACAGAAAACTCGGCTTGATGTTGTTTGTTAAGAACCATCTCGTATTCGCCTGCACTGCGGCTCGTGAAGGATCGATTTTGTAATGAATTTGAAAAAATGGCTCTTCTCGCTATTGTGGTCGCAGACCCCTTTGGCAGCACCTAAGCACCCCAGTCATGAGCCAGACCTCTATCGTACCACGCGCTGTACAATTATATTGCTATTAGGTGGATTACGATAGCACTTAGCACCCCAGTCATGGACCAGTTCTCTCTTGTGCCAGATGTTGTACAATTATATTGCTATTAGGTGAATTACGATAGCACATCAGCACCCCAGTCATGGACCAGACCTCTGTTGTGCTAGGTGCTGTTGCATTATATTGCTATTAGGTGAATTACGGTGGCACTTAGGCACCCCAGACTCGCACTGAGGGAGGCACTGTACAATTTTTTTGGCTATTAGGTGCATTATGGCAGCTCCTAGGTGCCCCTGCTGCAGACCTGGGTCCCCGGCACCCGGTGCTGTACGAACAGAGGGGAGCAGACCCTTGCTGTTTCAGCATGAAAAAGGTCCTCATGTTACCACCCAAAGCCTCACTTTTTATATTTCCAAACCACCACGTTTCGGCTCTTGTCCTGCGGTGGCCACTTTGCTGCTGTTTCAACTTTTGGGTCCCGATGTAGGAGGACAACCCCTGCTGGTACTTGGGCAGTGCCAAGAGCGTGAACGGTTCATCGTCAGTCCGTACCATTGCCCGGTCAGAATGGTGCACTCCTCCACACACCCTGCCAGTGATAAGAGCGTGGCCAGGTGGACAAATGGCCAGAGATCCCCTCAGTTTCACCCAACGCTTTCCAGCAGTGGATCCCACTGTGTTTTCCATTGGGGGTGGGCTGCCTTATCTGCGCTTCGCAGCGAGACAAACTGAGTCACAGGGCAGAGACGGAGCCAGCAATAAAACCTGTCTCAGGAGTCCCCTGGGCTGCCCACTAGCACATGCTACTGCTGTCCTGCTGCCTGTGTTCCAGCAAAGCTTTCTCTGGCTGCTGGCATCTGCATGCATCGCAGCCTCAGGAGATCTTTCATCCAGGGCAGTAAATAGCTGACTTCCCAGGCAGCAACACTACCACAATGCAGCAGATTTGGTTTGCATTCGATTGCCTTTTTTACGTGGCCTGGGGAACTGGTGATGGGCCAGGGATAAAGTGCAGTTTGCTCCTCTTGCTTTAGTTCCGTCTTCAGGGAGTGGAAATCGAACCAGGAAGCTGGACTGTGGCTCTGACCGGGATTTTAACTCCAAACAGAACCTGGGGAAATCTTAAGAAAGGGGCTTGGGTGTAAGACCTGGACATCAGTGTTCCGGGGTTCTCTTCCCAGCTCTGGAAGGGGAATAGGATCTAAGTTTTAGAGCAGAAGCGCTGGGATCAGGACTCTTGGGCATTATCCCCAGAGCTTCAAGGACTATAAGGTCTAGTGGGCCTGTGGGAGCCAGGACTCCTGGGTTCTATTCCAAATGGTGGGAAGTAAAGGGGGCAGTCTGGTGGTTAGAGCAGGAAACTGGTGGAGCAGAACTCCTGGGTTCTGACCCCAGCTATGCTGTTGTCTGACTGTGAAAGTTCCTCACATGCTCTGTGACTCAGTTTCCCCATCTCTGGAAGTGATGCCCCCCCGAGGCATTTTGGAGCCATGGGCTGCAATATCTGCCTATTCCCTAACCCTTTCTCACGGGGGAATGCTGCTGCTGCTGCCCGTTTTGTCATGATCCTCATCACCAGGGCATCTCTCAGGCATCTGTTGGAAAGGAAAACCAGGACTAAGAAGCACATCACTGGGAATTATTATTTATTATTAATGTAATTATTCACAGCCAATCAGGGAGCAGAAATGAGACCATGTGGCTTAAGTGACCAATCACTCCCTCAGATTTCGCTTCCTCTAGTGTATCTCCATTGCTCCCTGATTGACCCCAGTGGGGCTGCAGCCCATTCACCCCAGATGAGAATCTGGCCCCTTGCCTCCAGAGGAGCTGCAGCCCATTGATATCTGCTGTGGACCTGGCCCCATTGGCCACAACGGAGCTACAGCCCATTCATATCCGCTGTGGACCTGGCCCCATTGGCCACAACGGAGCTACAGCCCATTCATATCCGCTGTGGACCGGGCCCCATTGACCACAATGGAGCTACAGCCCATTCATCTCAGCGATGGACCTTGTCCCATTGAGTCCACTGGAGCTACAGCCCATTCATATCTCCTGTGGACCTGGCCCCATTGACTGCAGTGGAGGTATGTTCCATTCACACAAGCTGTGGACCTGGCTCTATTGACCCCAGTGGAGTGACACTGATTTATAGCTGAACTCCAGCAAAACTACAGCTGATATACACAACTGGTGGGCGGGGGATGACCTTGCTGGCTGCAGAATCACATTTCCCCTTCCCACACCTGAAAGACCCTGTGCCTCACACTCCTTGGCAGCAGCCCTCAGCCTGTGCAGACACCTGAGGGCATGCCTGCCAGCTCCAGTCCTGGGCGGCCATTAGCGACATCTTGAGCTGTGCCAGGCAGCCAGCCCAAGCAGTCTAAAGCCAGCATTGCACCAGGATCAATAGGAGCTTGAAAGAGCAACACAAGCTAGGGCAGGGGAACCATAAATCACCTGTGGAAACCAGCTCTTTCCTCAGCCTGGCCTCTGCATCAGTCATTCCAGCACCGCCCAGTGCTGGGATTGAGCCAGCTGTCTCCTCACCCTGCCTGGGATGTCTTCCTGCCAGAGCCAGCAGCAGCAGCAGAACCAGAACCAACCTGCTTGCCTTCCCTTCGCTTCCAGCTCCTCTATTTCGGCCTCCTGCAGAACCGGTCGGGAATTTTCTGATGGACCAATTGCCACTGAAACTCCGGGTGCAACTAATTCATGAAACAAGGTTGGATTGGTGGGACCTCAGAACAACGGTGGGGAGGAGAAGGCTGGAGGTCTTCGAAGTGCTGCCCCGGGGCGCTAGGAAGTGAAAAATGCCGGCTCGAAAGGACAACTCGTCTCACACCTGAGTGATTCCGGCGGAACCCAAGAGACCAGGAGGGAAGAGGTTAAAACGGAAAGAAAACGTTTTGGAACAAGGCGATGCACCGGGTCGATTGACAGGAGTCGGAACATCGGGTGGGGGGTGGGAGTTGGGTTTTCGAAGCGTGAAGGTTTTTGAGATTTCCACCCTTCATCCTCCTCTGAGAGAGCCCAGATCCTTCACTCCAGAACATTCACAGGATGGAAAATTCACTGTCCTCCTCACTCAATTCTCGGGCTCCAGAATAGGCCGACAATGCAGTGGTCCCCACTCATACCCTCAGTCCCCCGCTTTATGTGCCCTGGGGGACAGAGGACAGCCACAGCACAGGCTGCTCTGGCCATGCACCCAACCACAGGAGACAGGGTCCTGGCGTAGGGGATGGGAATCCTGCACAGGACGGTGGATCTCCCATGTCCATTCCCATCCCCAGAGTGGTACAGCCCAGTCCAGGGCCGCAGCCCCAGGGGAATCACTGTGTTTGCTCCTGTGCCTCCTTGATGTTGCTACCGTGGTGACAGTTTCAGGGCAAAATGGAGGGGTGGCCAGGCTGCGGGGTCAGGCTGCAAGCTGGGGAGATTGGTGGGGATTTTTCCCCCTCGCCCTCCCCACCCAGGAGCAATCTGGTGGCTGGGAGAGGGGATCAGGCAAGGCAGACTCAGTCCCTTGCCCGCCCCATGCCCGGCTCTCGAGGGAGGCACAGCGGGGTCAGCCAGAGCACCCCCGCCCGCAGCTGGTGAACTCTCAAACAACGGGGATTTTTCTGCTCCATTTCCTGGCTGATGGACGGAGTTTGGCACTTGCCTGCTGGCTCTGTGCCCATCTGCTCCCCGCCCCGGCTTTGCCAGAGCACCCAGAGGCCGTCTTCTGCCAGGGTGCCAGGTCGGGGAGCAGAGGTCGGTGCCTAGGGCAGCCCTGCTCTGTGCAGGGCTCCCAAGGTGGGTTGTAGCCCTAGCTAGGCCGGGCCCTCCTGCTGGGCATTGGGTGCGAGGGGAGGTGGGGCTGTTCTGGGACCGACAACTAGAATGAGGGGTTCATGCAGTAACTTGCAAGCCTTCAAGCTCCATGCATGCGCCTGCCCTAATGCCCCCCACGCCTGCTGTGCATCCCTCCGTCTGGAGGACTCATGCATTATTCAGGAGTTTTTATCACCGAGAGTCGTTCTTGGCTTATTCATTCACCCCTGAACCCCTCTGGCAGTGGACTGTGCTGGACACGGTGGCAGAGCCAGGCCGCCTGAGTTCAGTTCCCAGCCCTGAGAAGGGATAGGGTCTTATAGCCAGAGCATGGGGCTGGGAGCCAGGACTCCTGGGTTCTTCTCCCAGAGTGGGGAGGAGAGTGGGGTCTTGTGGTTAGAACTGTAGGGTGGGGGCTGGGCGTCAGGACTCCTGGGTTTTATCCCCTGCACTGGGAGGGCAGCGGGCTCTGATGGTTAGAAGGGGGGAGTCCTGGTAAGTCAGGATAGCTGGGTTCTGTCTGCAGCATTGGCAGGGACGGATTCAGAAGCAGACCTTCCGATTGTCTTTCCTAACTCTGCGATGACCGGGCCACTGCCTCACCTCACACGCGCCTCTCTTCTACCACTGCCCGCTCCGTGCCTCAGTTTCCCCAGCTGTAAAGTAGGGCTCGTCTTCTCTGCCTCGAACAGAGTTGTAGTGCAGAGCCGTGCACGGTCCTCGGGAACGCTAGCACTGCCCAGGGAAGGCCTGTCGAGTGCGGCCTGAGAGCCAGGGCTCCTGGGTTCAGCCCCACTGGGCGCCTTCGCTCCGATGACTCTCCCCTTGGAGGTAAGGTTGCTGCTTTCTCCCTCGGGGCCTTGCAGCGGGCCTCGCTGGCTGGGGACTTGGCCCTGAATGCTTTGAGCACCTGAGCTGTGAGGCGCAGGACAGCTGGTGCCACACAAAGGCCCTTCTTGGGGGTGACTATGAAGGGGTTCTTGGTATTAATGTGCATGGCCGGAGACAGGGCTGGCCACGATGTGGGCTGCTGCCCCCTGCTGGTGTAATGGGGCATAGCTCCCCTGGAGTCAATGGGCCCCACTCCATTGGAGTCAGTGGAGCCAAATCCCATCCTGGTGTAACTCGGATGCTGCTGCTTGAAATTGGGGGGACAGAGGGAGTGGTTTGGCCTGAGTCTCTTGCTTCCAAGGGCTGGCTCCTTGCCTGCTGGGGGAGAGCCAGGGGCTCCCACCGCCACCCTCGTGCACAAGGGGCAGGCCGGTCCTTTGCCAATCCGCTTCCTCCCGGCTAGGTGCAGCCCTCCCTGGGCACAACGGGGCCTGAGGCGAGCAGCAAAGACACAGAGGGAACCTCCAGCTCAGGCAAACAGCAGGTTAGCTCCAAAGCTGAGACTAGAGCCCAGCTAGCCTGACTGCGTGTGCCTTGCTCTGGCCACTAGACCCCACTCCCCTCCCAGAGCTGGGGCCAGAACCCACCAATCCAAGGTGGCAGGCTGCCCCCGTCTAACCACTAGACTCCACTCCCTTCACAGGGCTGGGAATAAAACCCAGCAGTGGCACAATACCCTCCTCTGCAGCTCAGGCCACACTCCCTTGAAGCCAGGGCTACCATCTAGGGCCTTTCAGGACACCTGGGTTCTGTCTGCAGCGCTGGCAGGGAAGTGGGCTCTGTTGGCTGGAGCAGGGGGCGGATTCAGAAGCAGACCATGCAGTCACCTTTCCTAACTCTGCTACGACTGGGCCACTGCCTGACGTCACCCAGCTCAGACCGCCCCTGAGAAGGAGGATGTCTGTTATCAGTATCCACCAAGCCCTACTGATAGAGATACACTCCGTCTCAGGGATGGCCTCCTTTTATATGGTAACCCTATTTAAGTGACTGCTGAATGCTAATATTTCATTATAGACACAGGTTTTGGTGGTATTTTGCCGTCGGTTGTGACGTCCGGTCCGATGGAGATGTGTTAGCAGCCCCCTACCCCCGGCTTGCACTGCATTGCATGTTTTCTGCTTGTTGTGGTACTTCTGTTTGGAAAACCGTGTTTATCTTATAATATCAGCTCATTAACATTCCCTTTTCCTGCTCGGCGACTTTTCTTTATTTTTTATTTTTAATTGGATCCCTGCCTCATTCTGCCCTTTTAAAATATTGGTGTTTGCACAAAGAAATGAAGTGAGTGGAGTTTGTTTTCCCGCGTTTTAGTCTTTGCCCAGTGATTACTTGTTAGGAATTGTTATTTATCATGCTTATAGTGAAACCTGAATTACCCACCGGGAGAAGTAAAAGACAATTTGACAGGGCCAGGCAAATACCCAGAAACCAACTACTCCAAGATAGGCCCAAAAAAGGCAACAACAGAACACCACTGGCCATTACCTACGGCTCCCAACTCAAACCACTGCAACGCATCATTAAAGATCTACAACCTATACTGAATCATGATGCCACGCTCCAGAAGGCCCTCGGTGACAGGCCTGCTCTCTCCTATAGACAACCTCCCGACCTTATGAGGATTCTCACCAGCAACCACAGGCTATACCACAATAATACTAACCCTGGAAATTTTCCTTGCAACAAGTCCCGTTGCCAACTTTGTCCACGTATCTATTCTGGAGACACCATCACTGGACCTAACCACGTTAATTACAGAATCACGGGCACATTCTCCTGTTCCTCAGCTAGAATCATACATGCCATTGTGTGCCAATGATGCCCACACACCATGTGTATAGGGCAGACTGGAAACACTCTTCGACAAAGAATGAATGGACGTAGAACAGACATCAAAAGACTCCAAATACACAAACCTGTCAGCCAGCACTTTAATGCAGTGGGCCGTTCTGTTACAGACCTGAAAGTTTGTGTTCTACTGAAAAGGGAGTTTAATAACCGTCTACAGAGGTTTGCTCCTCCTAATGCATCCTAATATACCATTAGCTTTCTTGGTCTCAAGGGCATGCTGTTTGCTCATATCCAGCCTTTCATCCATCATAACCCCTAGGTCCCTTTCCTCTGTACTGCTGCTTAGCCAGTTGGTCCCCTGCCTATAACAATGCTTGGGATTCTTCCGCCACGTGCAGGACTCACTTCTCCTTGTTGAACTGCATCAGATTTCTTTTGGCCCAACCCTCCAATTTATCCAGGTCCCTCTGGATCCTCTCTCTACCCTCCGACTTATCTGCCTCTCCCCCTAGCTTAGTGTCGCCTGCAAACTTGCTCAGAACTAACATTCGTATTCAAATTCAACACATTAACACATGGTTTGAACAGGGAAAGCAATTATCTGGCCTGTTATAAGAACTCTTTTACATACTTCGATGTTTCTTCTAACTCTTAACTCCCCCCCCCCCACACGCACACTCCACCGTCCCTCTGCTCTTCTGATTAGTCAGCCTGTATAACAATTTTTGGACCTCTGTGCGTTATGTATGGAGTCTGTTCTGGTAAGGCTATTGATCAGAAGAAGTGGGTCTGTCCCCCGAAAGCTCATCACCTAACAAATTATTTTGTTAGTCTTTAAAGTGCTACATGACTGCTTTTTCGTTTTGATTATGCTCATGTCGCAGTTAGGACTGTTTCAGCACATTGTTGTTTTCATGGGCTGTTTCCTGGTTTGTTGGGTCGCTGGTTGGGCTGTGTTGCTTTGAATTCCTGACATTTTTAAGTCCTGGCTTGATATAGTCCTGGCTGGGATGACTTAGTTGGGGTTGATCCTGCTTGGAGCTGGGGGCTGGACCGGATGACCTCCTGAAGTCCCCTCCAGCTCTGTGATTCTCTGATTCTAAATAAATGGGGCAATCTGGAGAGGGCTGGGGAGAGGGGTGTGTATGGTGCTAGTGTGATGGGGTTTAGGGGTCCCCATGCAGTGCACCCGGGCTGCAGGCCGGAGTGACTTTCACTCAGCAGGTAGAATAGGAAGTTTATTAGGCGACAGAGGCCCAGTTTCTTACAGAAGAGTCAGTGCAGCAATCAGAGAAAGCAGCAACGAAGGGTCCTGTGGCACCTTATAGACTAACAGAAAAGTTTAGAGCATGAGCTTTCGTGAGCACAGACTCACTTCATCAGATGCTGGTCATCTGAAGTGAGTTAACTCACGAAAGCTCATGCTCTAAACTTTTCTGTTAGTCTATAAGGTACCACAGGACCCTTCGTTGCTGCTACAGATCCAGACTAACACGGCTACCCCTCTGATACTTGACAATCAGAGAAAGTCATTCCAACCTGTCCTGGGGAGAGGAGCCCGAGGGGTGCCCCTCTGGGATGTAGCTTCCCCCTCGCCCAGCTGGCTGCCTTCCAGCTTCCTCTCCCCTCCAGCTTCTAACTGCCCCCTCTGGTTTAAACCCAGCTTAGCTCCTCCCTTCTCTTTGTTCAGGTCAGAGGTGTTACCTGCCAGCCTAGGTTATAGCCCCAGGGTCATCCTTAGCAGCTGGGAGCTGCTCTGCTTGTTTTACACACATTCAGCCTGAGTCTTACACATGCACTCCCCCCCACTCCATCACAGCTAGCTAGGAAGATGTGTATGTCTAGGGATGGATGGGCAGGTGAGGGGGCAGGATCTGGAAGGGGCGGGGCTAGAAGTAGCCAGCCCTCAGCTCTGGCCAGCTTGCATGGTCTCTTCCCCAGCCAGTCCAGGATCCAGCCTGCCAAGCATTTCTCTGCAGCCCTCCCAGCTGATGAGCAGAGCCTGCCTACTTACAGACAGCAGCCTGTGTTCAGCTGCCCCTCCCCACACCTTGTTCCCTCTGCAGCTGAGCTGCTGCTAGGATTCACCGGCTGGCTATGCAGAGGGGCATGAAGGGGAGAAGCCAGGGCTGAAGTCAGGGTGTTCCCTTGCCCCGTACCCCATCTCAGCACTGCAAGGATCGGGGAGAAGGAGACACACCCAGTGGAGCTGCTCCAGGCTGAGGCATGGATGGTAAGTGACTCTCTCAAGAGTGCAGTGCAGAGGGTGGGGGAGATAACAGAGCAGGACGGATTTCCCTTAAAGAGGCAGAGGGTGGCTTCTCTCAGAAACTTACCCAGCAACAGTCAACACACACGGGGTCACCAACACATACACCCGGTCTGTGCTCCACCCCACAGTCACTGCCACACACACGGCAGCGCACAGACGCTATGCCATCATGGCTGAAGGCGTGTGCCTTGCTCTAACCACTAGACCCCACTCCCTTTGCAGAGATGGGGCTCGATCCTGGGACCTGTGATGCTGACACCTGCCCACCCAGCTGTAGCCTTTCAAGCCACACTTTCTTCGTCTCTCTGTAGCCCCCCAGCCCCACCCTTTCTGCCCAAGGCCCCGCCCCTTCCCGAGGCACCAGAACCAGCCCACAAGTACCAAAATTCTTGGAGTGGTCCCTTTGCAAAATCCATTGCCCGTCCCTGCCGTAGCACCACTCGGCGCATGCCGCGCAGGGCTCTGGTGCTGACGGAAAGGGCCTGAAGCTCTGGCCACCGCCCCTGTTGCTGTAGCCAGGCCCTGGAGATGTTGCCCTTTCTTCTCCCCCCTGCCGGCAACCCTGTGGATGGGCTTGTGGGCATGATTGCAAAGAGAGAGACGCGCATCTGGGGAGGGACAGTGGAGTGAGCATGGAGAGATAAGATGGGTTGGGGTGTCTGGGGGTAGATGGATAATTTTAAAGCATCTCCTATAGGCTGAGCCTCTTTAGTCTGGCACCCAAGAACTGGCTTGTGGGAGGCAGCATTGCCTAGTGGGTAGAGCCATTTCCTAGGACTTGCGAGTGTTCCTCCCCGCTCTGACTGCTGGGTGACCTTGGGAAAGGCCCCTTGCTCTGTGCCTCAGTTTCCCCATCTGCCAAGTGGCACTAATCTCCCTGACCCCCTCCCGCTCAGCTGATAAGCATTCAGGGTGATCCCTGCTGTTGTGCTACGTGGCCTTCCATCCCCTTCCCCCACGGCCATGCCTTTGCTGTCTGAGCAGTGCCAGGAGACAGCACAGCTGCGCGCAGTGAAACAAGGGCTGTGGCAGTGGCTGGAGGCATCCTGAGCCTGGCGCTGTGCAGCCTAGCCCCAGGCAGTGAGGTGCCCATTGTGCATGGGGGAATCCCTTAACATGGGCGTGTCGGGCTCATTGCATGGGAATACGCTGAGCGGTTCCTTTTGGAAGTTATTAGCTAGCCCTACTGAAAGGTCTCCACTGCTCAGGCTCCTACCCAGCTTGGGGAGTGGCACCCTGACAGGCTGGGCACAGCACAGATCAGGAGACCAACCCCCTCTCCCAAAGAGCTCACAGCTTGGGCAGACAGAGGACAGGAGGGGAAACTGAGGCAACAAACAGGGCAATGATTTTCTTGCAGTTGGCCACTCCATGGCCAAGCTGGGACTAGAACCCAGGCTTCCTGAGGCCCAGCCCTCTGGGTCAGGCCTCGCATCCAGGGCCTAGCTCTGCTCCTGTGTGCTCTCTGTGCCAACAGGCCCCCTGCCAGGCACGTGTTCTCCCCCACCACTTGCGAATTGAGTGAGCCAGGAAGTCAGCAGAGGTGTGTGGGAAGCACCTGGGGACTGAGTGCCCGGCTGCAATGCCAGCCCTGCTGGTTGGTGAGCACTTCATGCTGGCATGCACACCACTACAAACTGCGTGTGCAACACAACGGGGGCTGCATCTGTATGGAGCTCACGGCCTCCTTGCCAGGCCAGGCCAGGCCAGCATCCCGGCTGCAGCTTCTTTGCAAACCTCGGCATGTTTGTTTGTTTGGGTGACTCTCAGCAATGGGGACGCCAGGGCGTGGGGAGAGAAGGGACCTTGGCAAGCCCTTGGGAGACACGAGTTCTGTTCTAAGCAGCCAGGCGTGGCACTTCGCGAGTGGCCTGGAGCCAGAAGGCACCGGTGGAAGGGCAGCCTAGTAGTAAGGGAGCCAGTGGGAGCCAGCCTGCTTTGTCTCTCTCTGCTCTGGGGTTCTTATGTGTTAAGCTTCTGGAGAGTGAGAAATGAAGTCGTTTTAAGCTGCCTCCTCCCTGCAAGAGTGTTGTGTGTTTTTAGGTAAGTTCCCTGGGTGTCTGCTAGGAACACAGTATCTAGCTTCCCGTATTGTTAAAGGGAGCTGTGATTCTACCCACAGGGGCTTCCCCAGCTTTTTATAGAGCTTTAAAATTAGTGTCGGGTGACATTTTTCATGCAGCGCTTTTTCGGGGGGAGTGAAAAATGTAGATTCGGGTCCATGGAAACAGCTGGCAGCAGCAGAGTGGCTGCGGCATGGTGTTTTGGTTGAATTAAAAGAAAATGAGTGGCAGGCTGTTTGGTCGAATTAGAAGAAAATTGGGAAAGCCGTTTTGTTTGGCGTTGAAATGTTTTGCTTGGGCACTTTGGAATTCCACTCCTTCTAGTGAAAAATAAAACCCATAAAAATCGGGCAAACCCCACAAAGATGGAAGGGTTTGCAGCTGGAGAGGCCACCTTGTTCTTTTGCATAAGCAGGCTTGGTGACAGCCCCAAGGGAAGGGATCAGTCCAGACTTCTGCAGGGTGATTCTCACGTCCCAGGCTGGTCGGAGAGCTCAAGGGGCCCTGTGAGGAAAGCCACGGCGGTGCTGTTTGGTCACTCCAGGCCACCCTCGTGTGCTCACTTGTGTCCTTGTGCGAGAGGCCGGCCATGGAAGCGGGCATGGGTCTCTCGCTTTGCTCCCCACCTGTGGGCAGGCTTGTCTGAGAAATAAGCACATCCTGGAAGAAAGGACAGGCAGGGGCTGTGCCCCTCCTCCCCCGCTGCTCGCACCCACTCCAGGAGCCAGCCAGCCTCTCCTTGCCTCTGCTAACCTAATTGGAAGCTGCCCGAGGTAGATGACATATGGGTTAATTAAGTCGTGCCCAAAAGGAAGAGCTGAAATGGGAAAGATAATTCACTATAACTGCGTGTGTCTGCGTCGCCCCACATGCGCATCCCTAAACTCCCCAGGCAAGGAGGTGGCTGGCTGCAAAAGGGGCGAGAGAGGAGCCAGGGTGGCTTGATGTTGGTCTGCTATGGGTCAATCCTGGCCTCTCTAGGGCAGTGGTTCAAATCCAGCCTCAAGCGGTGCCAGCAGCTGCTGGTTTTTTTGGGGGTGAAGTGTTCTATGCACCACCAAGAGAAATACACGCTGCTGCCTGCAGGCGTTCTGCTAATCAATGGGGCAGCATTCGAATCTGTGCTCAGTGACCACCCAAGCGCTCAGCTCACATGGAACATGCGTAAAGAGTTTGTGTTCTGTGCTCATTTCCTAGCAGAGCTGCTGCCAGCCAGGGTAAAAAAGCATCAGACGGGGCCAGATCCCCACGGCCGTAAACTGACCTGGCTCAACCGACGTCCAGGCTGTTTGACACCTGCCATTATGCCCTTTTGCAGTCCCTCTCAAGAGGGAGGAAGTCAGATCCAACCTTGAGAAGAGGTACAGCCCCCATCTCATGCCCCCCACGACTGCGACGCGGTGGTCTAATTAGCTGTAATACGAAAACAGCCAGCCGCAGAAGCTAATCGCAGTTCTTAGACACTCCCGGCTCAGGTAGCCTTGCAGTTCCTTCATGATCTCAGCGGAAGGACAGCAGGCAGAGAGCATTTCCAGGAGCAGTGTTATATGATTCAGAGGAATGAATAAATAACTACAGACACATGCAAAGAAAAGGAGAAAGGAAAAACCTCCCCAGCCCTCTCGTAAAAACAACAGCATTTGGGTTGTGAAGTTGAGGCCTGGGGTGAAGATGAGATGCGCCAGCCAGAGTTCCCTCTAGTTTTTCCATCCATGTGTGGAATAATTTTATCATGCGCACCGAGAGATGCACAGTTGGACACCACCAATAGAAACCCATGCTGCCCACTAATCAGCTGGGTGGCACCTGAATGTCTCCCGCAGGGCTGCCCAAATGCTCAGCCTGCAGGGAACATGGGTACCAGCTCTGTGGTTGCTTGTGCAGTTTGGTGCCCAGCTCGCAAGGAGGCAGGGCCCAGAGGGAAGCAAAGGGAGACCGACCGTATCTCCCTGTCCCGGGGAAGGGCAGGTCCTCCCAGCTCCTCCAAGCCCTGGGGAGCCGGGTGTGATGGAGTGGAGGACAGGTGTGTGTACATGTGTGGCTCAGAGAGGGTGTGGGGCTCCTGCTGAGGGTAACCGAGGCGACCAGGTGACACCTCTGGACTGCAGACAAAGGGGGAGGTGGAGCCTGAGGGGTTTGAATTGGAACTGGGAGTTGGAAGCAGTGAGTCTGGTCGGGGCTGGGAGAGAGAGAGACAAAGGAGGGGGCAAGGCCCTGGCTCCGGGGGGCCCCTCAGGGCGTCCTCTCCCCAGCATGGATTGGACTGGCTGTCTCTGCCGGCTGCACTGACTCCTCTGTATGATGCTGTGCCCTGTCGGCTAATAAAGCCGCTGTTCTCCTGCTGAGTGAGAGTCACTCCTGCCTGCAGAGGGGGTGCAGAGATTAGGGACCCCTGAACCCCACCACACTGGGAAGGAGATGGCAGGCACCCGCCCTTCCTGAACCCCAGGCCGCAGCAGCCCCCAGTGCTTCCCGAGCCCCGAGGAAGCAGCAGGGATGGAGCAGACGCAGCTGCTGGCAGAAAATAGGGGACAATGAGTCCCATTTCTAAAATAAGTCAGGAAGCTAAACCGTCCTGCCAAAAACAGGACACATGGTCACCTGAAGCAAAGGTGATAGTTCACCAGGTGCACACAAGGGGCTAGCAGTCCAGGGCCATTGCAAAGCCACCATGGCAAATGCTGGGCCTTACAGCAGGCCCCCCATTCTTTTAATGGAGTTTTTTTGCATGGTGTCGCCTATTGTTTTTTGTTTGTTCATGTTAAAAATAAGTCTTCCTATCAGGGTTTCTTGTAAGCTGAGCACTTGGGTAGCCACCCAGGAGAGATTCAGATGCTGCCTGGCTCATTAGCAGAGCTCCCACAGCCGGCAGTGTGTTTCTATTGTGGTGCACACCCACTCATTCCTTGGTGCACAGTGCAAAATTTATTCTGCCCTGGATGGGGAAAATGAGAGTCAAGCCTGGTGCTCGTGCACCCTTTGCAGGACTTTCAGCATCCACCGTCAGTGGAAAGTAACAGGATTTTTACACGTTGTGCTCTGGTGCTAGCTGTGATTCCTGGCACCAGGAAGACACTGTCCCACCTTCCCTGGTGTAATCACCTGTTGGTTCCATGGGTGACTGGGAGCTGCCAAAATAGGGGAGAAGTCCAGAAGGAGTTCAGGTCACTTCTCCCGGCCCCTCGCTCCCCTTCCTGGTTGCTCTGGTGAGTCCCATGAGTTCCTGGCGTAGCATCTGCAGTGCTTTGGTGTCAAGTTTTAGCCCATTCCACCTGTTGTTAGTTTCCCAGGCGTTGTTTGGGTAGGGGGATTTAGTGAGCCCTGAACTAAGACTGGGGCAACCTGGGTTCAAATCCCAGTTCTGCTACTAGCATGGCGTCACTGTCCCCACCCATGCTTCAGTTTCCCCGTTGGCTCACGGCCTGCTTGGGTAAGTGTTTTCAGACCTGTGATGGCTGATAGGGTCACACCATTTCCCTCAGCAAAGCCAGCAAGAAAGGGCGATTTGGGATAACTTCTCATTCAGCTGCCATGGCGTTCGGGGGGCGAGTCAGCAGACAGGCAGATCCTGCGGTCGACGGCGAGAAAGCGACTGCAGAGCCATGGGGGCTCTGCGGCGGGATGGGTAGATCACATGCAGGGGTTGTTGGTTCAGTGCAGGATTTATCGAAATATGGGGTGTGTCTCCCTCTCCTTGCTGCATGGCTGAGTCCCTGGGGAGAGCGCCCCCTACTGAGCTCTCTGCTCCCTGCCCCACAGCGCCCCCTAGTGCCACGCTGGGGCCTTGGGGATACCCCTCCTCCTGGCTGCCCCCTGCCCTACTCCCTGCAGCCCAATGCCCTCGAGTGCCATGCTGGGGCCCTGGGGACACCCCTCCTCCGGGGCTGCCCCCTGCCCTGGTCCCTGCAGCCCAGCACTTTCTTGCTTGGCTGCCATCTCGCTGGACAAGCTTCTGCGCCAACCGGGCTCCCTTCCCCCTTCCAGCCACCTGGGCTGCTGGCTGCGGGGGCGTTGCTATTAGCAGGCCCTTCACGGCGCTGGTCGGGGGGGGCTGCTCCGGCAGCTGGCGGATCTGATTGTGGACAAGCAGACACTGCTTTTGAGTCAAAGCATGTCAGGCCGAGCCGGGGCCTGCTGCACTGTTCCCTGCACGTCCCGGGGCCCCCCGACCGCTGGGGAACAGGGCTAAGCGGTGGGGGGCAGCTGGGGGCGGGCTCATCCCCCCAGGCCTCCCGACCTGGAGGGATTGGGGGTCCTGGGGGAGGGGCAGAGATGCTCGTGACAAGAGGAGATGGGGGAGCAGGCAGAGAAGTTGGGGGGGAAATGAGGGATGAAATGGGGGGAAGAGGGTGGGGAGGCTGGGAAGGACGGGAGGGGAAGGGGGGGATTGAGGCCTGGGGGGGGGTCTAGGTTGGAGGGAGTCGAGGCCTCAGGGGGTCCAGGCCTGGGGGTATCTAGGCTGTGGGGGGCCGCTCTTAGCAGCCCAGCCTGTTCCATGGAACTCCAAGGGTCTGCTCTCAGAAAGGGGGCTGGGCCCATTCCATGGGCTAAGGGGGCTGCTGCCAGCCACGGGGGCCACTTGGCTAGTGAAGAGCGGGTCATGCAGGAGGACGCCATAGACACCCCGTATCTATCCACTGGCCCAGACCAGCAGAGCAAGCTGGGGTAGAGGCTGGGAGTCCACCTCCCCAGCACCGGGCCTGTGGGAATGAGACCCCTCGAGGGAGCGGCTTACTGGTGTGCTGTGGGGAGTGTAGCGGGGCCCTGGGCTGTTATAACAGGACTCCGGACACCTGGGTTCACGCCCCAGCTCTGAAAGGGGAGTGGGGTCTAGTGGTTAGAGCTGGGGGGGAGCGGGTTGGGAGCCAGAATGCCTGGAGTGTAACCCTGGCTCTGGCAGGGGAGTAGTCAAGTTGTTACAGCCGGGGTGGGGGAGGGGGAACGGGGAACTAAGCCCTTCTGGGGCTTCTTCACAGCTCGGGGGCTGCATCTACACCCCAGCGTTATTTCCAAGTAAGCTATTCCGGCTGAGACGTTTCTGGCGAAAGAGCTCAGCTGCATACGACATGAGTATCGCAACAGCACACAGCTCTTCCGAACCAGAGCGTCCACACACAGCAGAGCCTAGTTCCCACCAGAGCCCTTGGACCACTACAGCTTATTTCGAAGTAGCCCCTGTTCTGAAACAGGCTCTAGCCGTCGTGGATGGCGGTTTGCCAAATTCGAAATAAACCGTCAGCTCTTTTGACATGATTTGGAAATAGCAGTTCCCTTGTGTAGACGCTTGCGGAGTGATTCCGAAATCACTTTGCTGTGTAGGCACACCCTGGGAAGGGGGAGATGTAATGGTTGGGGTGGGTGGCTGGGCACCTGTCTGCAGGCCTGCCCAGTGTGATGAGCTGGAACCCGTTGGCTCCGCTGGTGGCAGCATTTGCAGCCTGAGACCGGCGTGCAGGTCCCAATTCGGGGCGACCGGCTCTGGATTTGACCTCTGGCCTGTGCAGCGTAGCCCTGTGTGACGGGGGGTCAGAGGGGAGTTCCTGGGCTCTGTTGTGCCCGTGCCCTGCTGGGTTCTTCCCAAGCCCATTCTGGCCCCTGTACTGCATTACTTCCGGCCTGTACGGCGACGCTGCTACCACACACCGGAGGGGGGCGCCGTCAAGTGCGGGCCAGACTCACTTAACTCTCTCTCCACTGAAAGCAGCTGCTCCTGCCTGCTCCGGCTGAAGGGGGAGGGGTAAACTGAGGCACTGATGCCAGGATGGCAGCCAGACCCCTTAATGGAGCCCCTTCCTGGCCAGCTGTCTCACCCCAGCTGCCCCCTCCTCTCCCGCCCCCTGCCGTAGCTACCCTCCTCTCCATCCGTCCCCTGGCTGGTGAGGGTTGGTGGAGGGTCAGTCTTCCCTATAAGCTGAGCATTTGGGCAGCAGAGTTTCAGGTGCCTCCCCACTGATGACCAAAGTGCCCCAGCCAGCAGCATGTGTTCCTATGGGTGGTGCACATCCACACATGCCTTGGTGCACCGCATAAAATTTATTCCACCCGTTGATGGAAAAAATGGGAGGGGACGCTGGTGAAGGTGGGGGTTTTAACCCACACACTCGAGTGCTGACCCCACCAGGCCCCAGGCAGCTTGAGGGGCTGGTGAGGGGATGCAGCTTTGCCCCAGCCGGTTCTGTGGCCAGGAAGCCTGAAGAGGCTTTGGTCTACAAGCACCTTGCTGGGAGTGACACAGCTCAGGAGCATCTAATGGGAGCAAGGGAGGCAGGCACTGCTAACTGGAGAGGTGGGATAGCTCAGTGCTTAGAGCACTGGCCCTACAAGCCCAGGGGTGTGAGTCCTGCCCCGGAGGGGGCCTTGCAAGGATTGGGGTGCAGGAAATCTATCAGGGATGGTGATAGGTCCTGCTGTGAGGACAGGGGGATGGACTTAGTGACCTTTCAAGGTCCCTTCCTGCTCTGTGAGATCTGATATGTAACCCGTGTCATCTCCCCCACCCTCCAAACTGCAATCATGTAATAGCTGCATCAGCCTGACTGAGGGCCTTGGATCTGGGAAGCTCAATGAGGATGAGGCTATTAAATCCACCTGGCAGATCAGGGCTGTAATATTTCCCCCTGCCCAGGCAGCTGGAAGGTCCCAGCAAAGGGAGTTTGACCTGGGTGTGGAGGGGGGGGGCAGTAATTTGAGGTCTTGCTCGTGTCAGCTCATGGGTTCAGCTCTGCAGCTGGGCTCAGTATTGTTCTTCCTGGCACTGGGGGGCGGAGGGGGGGAAACGACGACTCAGCAGGGGGTCCCAGCCCAGACAGGCAGTCCTGCCCCCGTGCCCTAGGATGGGGGTGTTAGTCCTGTAGGCAGTGTGGGGTCCCAAAAGGAGGTCCTGGATTGCAGGAGGTGTAAGACCTCGGGGGGATGCTGTGAACAGGCAGCTGGGCAGCGGGCGCTGTGCTGCAGGGAGTGGGGGAGGGGCTCAGCAAGGGGGGGGCTGAGCTGCGAGGGGCAGGATAGGGACTCAGGCAGCACTGGGGACCAGAGAGGGGGCAGGGGCTCAGTCGGGTCACTATTCTGTGTGTGGGTGTTCAGGAAGGGGTGCTGTGCTGTGGGGGGGGTGAGTGCCTGGGGAGCACACGGGGGGCAGGGGCTCAGTGAGGGGTGCTATGCTGGGGGGCTCTCAGGATGGGGCTCCATGCTGCAGGGGCAGGGGCGCAGGAGTGGGGCCATGCTCTGGGGAGAGGCTGGGGCCCAATAGTGGGCACCGTGCTGTGGGGAGCAGCGTGGGAGCTCGGGGGAGCAAGAGGGCAAAGAGTGAGCCGGGGGCTCAGTAGGAGGTGCTGCCCTGCAGGCTCAGCTGGGTGCTCTGTGCTCCCTTACGTGGTCCGAGGCAGCTGTGCCCTGTTTTGGACAATGGGTAAAATCTAGGTCCTGCTGGAGACCCCCTGGCTTGTCACCTTCCTGCAGCTTTAGCAGCTCTCCCCCACCTACCCTAGGGGTGCCACCGGCGCCGGTTGGGTCCCAGTCTGCCCGTGACCAGCCGCCGCCCAACAAGCACCAGCTTCTTCCCCAGGGTCTGTCCATGCGGCGGCGCCTCTTCTGCTCTAGGTCTACATCAACCCCGCTGCCCCCTGCTGAATGGGGTCAGAGCTGCGCTGACGCTGGGTGGGGCATGTCGCCCTCCAATGGGCCCCCGTGGGACTGCGATTGGAAACGCAGTTAATTCCGTGTGTGGCCTGTTTCATTTGGTGTCGGCCCAATGTGTTTACCTCCCCCGCCCCTGGGGCTCAGCTGAGCGCTGCCTCTCTGCTGCCTGCCTTGCGCAGGGCCCCTTGCCAGCGCAGCAGGCCCCGGTTCTAGCCTTTGCTCCTCCACGGCCAGTCCAGTCCCCTGACTGCAGGGAGGGTCCTGGGTTTCGGTTTCAGCTCCGCAGTGCTCAGGGCACTGGATGGGAGCCCAAAGGAGGTGGCTGCTGAGCTACAAGTGGACACAACCACAAAGCCACAGCAGTAACTCGATCCCCCGCTGGCTGGGCTGCTGCAAAGCAACGGGGCTCTGCTGCCAGAGAGTCAGTGCGGTTGCAGGGGGAGGCTCAGTAGGGGGCACTCTACTCTCCCTGCCAGTGCTGCCCTCAGCAGGGCACCAAGGGGCGCTGTTACTGCCATTTGCCCAACCAGTCCTCCCAGTACCTTGCAATGGGGGAGTTTTTCATGCCCTGATTTGGAATCGGGGGAGGGTGAGTTCACCTGTTAAATAGCTAATGTGCTGGCCCCTCCCCCCGTCAAGCTCTGCCCAAGGGACAAGGGCGCCCCAGAGAGGGGAAGCAACTTACTTCAGTTTGCAAAAAAGAGGAGAACAGCTCCCCCCACAGGGCAGATTGTCAGCCCTCCCGTCTAACCACTAGACCCTGCTCTCTTCCCAGCGCTAGGAACAAAACCCAGGAGCCCTGGTTCACAATTTCCCTTACTCTAACCGTTAACTCTCACTCCCCTCCCAGAGTCAGGGGAGAACCCAGGAGTCCAGGCTCCCAGCCCACCCTTGCTCTAACCACACTGTCATTAACAGCCACCTCTCTCTTTCTGATGCAACTTGTCTGTCCTTGCCTGGGGTTAGTGCAGGTGAGGCAGGAGCTCTCTGCCTTCGCAGGCTGGCTCCCCCTCCCTTTGCCCTTATTCCCAGAGCCTTGGGAACACAGACCCACACCCCCACCCTGTCCAAGGGGGGGCTGTCCTGTCCCCAGGCTCTCCGCAGGTCCCTGTGCTCATCAGACACCCGTTGCAGGGACAGGCAGCGCCATCGGCTCTGCCAAGCTTGCTTAGATTGTTGTGTTCAAACATGCGTGCTGCCAGCCCCTGCTGTACGAAGCCAGGGGGGGGTCTCCGGTGCCACACCAGGGCACCACCATTTGGGGGCTGGGACGCAGCTCAGCTTTTGCTACTGTGTGAATCTTCTCTGGCGCGTCCCAGCCGCAGCTCTCAACGTGCTCCAAGAAGGAGGGTCAGCGGTGATCTGCCCATTGCACTGCTGGGGAAACTGAGGCATGGAGCAATGAGGTGGCTTGCCCAAGGTCACCCAGAAAGCTGGGACACAACCATGGGGTTCCTGAGGCCTGGGACAGTGCTGCATCCACTACGCCATACATCCCTCTGCATTGGCATCTGGAGAGCTCTTCCATTAAGGGGGTGTAAGGGCCGGGACAGACAATAAAGCACTGCATAGCCAGGCTGCTTGTGGTGGCCGGGCCGTGGGGTATTTGGGGAACAAGCTGGGTACTTATAGCTCTGTGCAGTGGTTGCTCTAGAGAGCCAGACGTTGTCAGTTCAAGCGCGGGTGGGGATCATGATCTCAGTTGGGGTCTGTTCAGTGCCTGGTCTGATGGGAGCGCTGTAGAACCCCAGTCCTCCACTGCCTGAACCCCTGCAGTGGAAGGTGGGCAGAAGCCTGCGGTACTCACTTTGTGTCAGTGTGAATGAGGGGGCGAGGGGCAACTCCAGCTCTGAGGTTCCTTAGTCCGTGTTACAGAGGGTGTAGGGGCCAGATCCCCAGCTGATGGGAACTGGGGTTGCCGCACTCGTCTGGTTCCCGGAGGCATGCTGTCCCCTGCTGTGCCCTTTGCTTTCTCGCACTGGAGGGCACCAGCTGGGAGTGTGAAGGAAAAGCGCCCCCTGCTGAGCCCTGCACCCTGACTCCCTGCAGCACAGCGCCCCCTAGTGCTGCACTGGTGCATTGGGCTCAGCACTGACTCCAAGAGAGGACGCCCCGTCCTGAACCCCCACACCTGGGTCTCCCCCTCAAACATTTGCCCTGCCTGAGCCAGCAGCTGGGAGAAGCTCTTTGTGGCTCCCCACAGCCAGTTCAGCCGAAGTCCCTCACCCCTCACGCAGGCACAGCTTCTCCCTGGCAGGGGGTCGGCTGCACTCCAGTCACAGGCAGCCTGGCAGGGTGGGGAGCCAGCCACACCCATAGCTGCAGCAAAGATGGGGGAGGCCGGGAGAGCCGGGGGCTGGGCTGGGCAGTGCTGGCTGTGGTTCGGTTAGGTTGGGTTCTCCAGGCCGTACTGGCTGGTGTTTTGCTGTAGCTGGCGAAAGGGAGCCTGGCTGGGCTGGGTGGCCGATGCCATATTGGACTGGGCTGTGCCATGCCATGGTGAGCTGGGCTGGCCTGGTTGAATTGGCTCATCCATCCTCATGCTGGGGGCTGGCCTGACCCAGTGGTTGCAGGCCCAGACTGGGAGGGTGGCAGAGAAAGCTTATAATGCAGCCCAAGCAAAAGCCAAGAGGCCTTTAGATGCCCTGTCACCCTGCGAGTCCTACAGCAGCAAAACCTGGTGAGCAGAAGGTATCCATCCACCCACCTTTCCCTGCCACGTCTCCTGCCCCATGCCAGCTAAAGAGCCCCATCACCTGGCTCCGTGCACCATCATTTGCACAGGTGCAAGAGAGACACCTCCAGATAGGCACAGTTCACCTGGGGGTGTTTGAGTGTGCAAGGGGGAGGAAGGACTCAGCAAGATGGTCTAAGATACCCACCAGAGGTCAAAGCACCAGGTGGGGCAGTGTCAGTTCCCAACCCCCGAGCAGATCAAATGGGTCAATCAGAGAATCACCCAAGAGGTCAAAACTGACAGTGGAGGCCCCACAGACTCACCTCTCATCCGATAAGAAGGTCAGTCAGGTGTTAACTCTGGAACCTAGTGATGTCAGCTAGAACCTTCAGTGACATTTCACCACCGAGTCCTTTAGGCAGAACATCCAGCTAATGTGCATTGTCCATTCCTCTTCCCCATGTGCTGAGAGCCCCATCCCCACCCCCAGAGACCCTTGCATTGCCCTACTGCTTCAACTGGCACCAGGGGACTGAACAGTTTGGGTCCTGTCACATCGCTGAGATATGTGCTGAGCTAAATAATGCTGCACTAGCTCAATGACTAGGATAACAAGTTCACTGCAAACCTGCTATGATTAATTTCCTTGAAGCTGCTGCAGAATGTCTGGTGATGAATGGATGGATGAACAGGCAGATAGATATTTTGATTCTATGGTTCCTAGGTGCAGCAGTAATACAAATAGGCAGCTAGCTATAAAAGGCAAGAGAAAGATTTGCTAAAACAATACATAAGGGAATGGATAGGATAAAATAGTTTGTGCAATACGGTGGAAGGATGAATGGAGAGATGGTTAAATACTCTGTATGGGTGGGTGGAGAGAGAGAGGTGGATAGATCCTGTTAATAAATGGATAGGAAAAGAAATGGGTAAATGTGTGTGAATGGAAGGCTGAGTAGGATAAAGAGGTAGACGGATGGCTGGGTAGAGCCGGGGAAGATTGGCGAGGTGGATGGCTAGAGAGAAGGATGGAGGTCTATGTAAAGAGATGGTGAATGGAAAGGTGGCTAGAAGGTTAAAGAGAGGGATTGATGGGTGGATGAAGGGGTGGGTAGAAGTGATGGATGTATGGATGGACGGGTAGGTACGGATTGATGGGTGGGTATGGAGTTAGAGCTGGGAAAGGCTGGGGAGAGCTGAATAAACAGAGGAGAGTGGAAGGATACGTAGACAGATGGTTATGTATTGCGGCTGGAAGGAAGAGTGGCTGGACAGCTAAAGAGATGGATGGACGGAAGGATGGGTGGGTGGACGGATGGATAAGTAGAGCACTGGGTAACTATTGTGGCTGGTTGGAAACAGACGACTGGACAGGCGGAAAGAGGGAGCGACGCTGTGGCTGGCTGCATCCCCTGGATGGATGTGTAAAAGTCACATTCTCGCCCAGGAAATGTCCACCAGCACCGAAGGGGTGAAAATGACACAACCCCACACCCTGCCCTGCCCTGGCAAGTTGAACCTGAGCCTCCCAGTGCTCAGAGTGCCAACCTCCACAGCCAGAGGCTAGGGAGGGGTTCCTCTCGCTGCCTGCAGCAGTAGGCGCTTACCACTTCCGACTCACCTGAGAGCGGACGTGCAGCGCGTTCGGAAGAATGGGCTTCCAGACACAGCAGGCGGGGGAGAAGCTGCAGGAAGTGGAACACTAGGGAGCAAGCGGGCCCAGGGGAACATGGGCTTGTTCTTGCTGTTGCTTGTGATCTGTGCCAAGGCAGCAGGGGCCTGAGTTCAGGATCGGGATCTGTTGACCAAAGTGGTGTACTGAGGCACAGCTGGGGCGAGCCTGGTTCCTCCAGAGGGGAGCGCAGGGCATGGGGAAAGTATGGGGAGCCTCTGGAGCCTTGTAGGTGGATGGAATGAGGCCTCCCAGGGACTGAAAGGGGAAGGTTCTCCAGGGGTCCAGCAGGGGACCTAGGAAGACAGGATAAGGGGCAGGCTAGCAGTCAGGTGCCCCAGGCTCCCACCGTGTCAGGTGCTGCACCTTTTCTTTTGTTATTAGAAGTATTACGGTAGCACCAAGTCACCCACGACCCCTGGTGCTAGGTGCCGTATTTGCTTTTGGCTATTAGGTGTATTGTCGTAGCACTGCAGTATGGTGCCACTAGGCTGTGGGGTGAGCCAGGCCACCTCCCCGCTTTTCATCTTCCGTGCTGTCGTCCCTGGGCTTGGGGAGGGTGATGAAGGGGGCAGGCAGGACGGCTGCTGGCACTTTGCTCGCTCTCTCCCCCCCGGCAGTGGGGGCGGGGGCCTGCACACCTCGCGGGGGAGGAGAGGTAATTCCCACCGTGCCATGCGCTGGGGGGAGCAGGGCGGGGCTGGGGGGTTGCAGCTTGGCCGGACCTGGGGTCTGAGCTTGGCCTGAGAGGGGCTGGATTGCACAGGGGTGGGCATTGCAGGGTCTGGCGCAGGCCTGGCGTGGGCAGAGCAGGCTCTACACTTGCCTGGCACAGGTTATCTCAGCAGGAGCACCGAGGGGCTGCACCAACCCAGCACAGGCCCTATTGCATCTGCCAGCAGGGCTGACAGCCACTGCAGGCAAGGTGTGTTGCGGGGGGGCGGCTCTGTGCCCCCTTCTGGGAAGAGCAGGGCTGAGGGCAGAAAGGGTGGGGCCGAGGGAAGTCAGCCCTGAGCTCCAGCAGCAGTTCAAAGGGGTCCAGGCAGGGTTCCCTCGAATCACTCAGAGATTCCCAGCCTGTGGGTCGGGACCCAAACAAGGGTCACTGGCTGGGCTCTTAAGGAGCCATTTGCAGCCCCTGGACTCCTCCCAGTCCCTGCCATGTGTGAGATAGAGCTCCATTTCATTGGTTTAACAGCCGGCAGCGGGGATCCCACCCCAAAACCACTTAAACTGAATCCCATGTAAGCCTGCAGGGCCGGGAACTGCCCCGCTGCAGGTGGGGGAAGGGCGGAGGAGGGCTGCAGGGAGCCGGGCAGAGACGGGGGCAGCCCAACGATGGGGTGGCTGCCAGTCAGGGCTCCGTGCTGCTCCAGGGTCCCTGGCCCGTCCGCCTGGGATCCCACAGCTGGCACTGCCGGCCAGGGCTCAGCACCCCAGCTGACTTCAAGCTGTGGAGCTGCAGGGTCCTTCCCCCACCCCCCGGCATCCTGCAGCTGGCGTTGACGGACTGGACTAAGCGCCCCAGCCGGCTCCCAGTTGCAGGGCTGCCAGGCTCCCTGCCCCAGTTTTTTGGAAATCTTATGCAGGACAGGCAGCCCTGGCTGGGATCCCGCCGGTGGGGCTGCCTGTCCCACATAAGCTTTCCAAAACTCTGGCTGCCCTTGCTGAGAGGGGTTTAGCTCTGGGGGCGGGGGGGGCAGTTCGAGTCTGAGTGAGGTCTAAGCTGGGGGCGGAAGGGTGTGTTTTCCCCAGGGGAGAATCTCCTCTCATCCCTGTGCCTCCCCTGCCCAGTTTTGAATTGCTTTGGGTCACAAGGTCTTCCTGAATGGGCAAAATGGGTCCCCATCTCGAAAAGTTCGGGAACAGCTGCATGTTCACCATCTGGGGCAGAATAATTTTGTTATGTGCCCTGAGGTGTGTGCACCACCATAGAAACAATCCTGCTGCTGGCTGTGGGCACTCTGGTAATCAGCTGGGCCGCTTGAGCGCTCCGCTTTCAGGGAGCACTGGGCCCAGAACTCCAGTCACCACTGGACCAAGGACCAAGTACCCCTGGTGTCAGGTGCTGTACATTTTTGTTGTTATTAGGTATGTTACAGCAGGCAACCCCCACCCCCCAACTCCACTGCCCAGCACGGTTTGGCCACAGAACACAAAGCTAGTCCTGCCCAGAGAGCTGTCCATCTAAGCGGATGAGACAGCCCACAATTCAGAGCATTGGGTCATGTCAGAGGGCAGAGAAGGGTGGCAGGTTTGTTTGGAGAATCTTCTGCCTCTGGCTGATCGGTGCCTTGTAAACTGGCCTCACGGCCTCTCAAAAGGGGCTTCAGAGCATGGTGCGGACGGAAAATGAATCAACAGCAGCAAGAAGGCATCTGCTTCCTAGGCCCAGAACAGCTGGATGGTAGCAGCTAATCTGGCTCTGTCCCAGCTGGCCTGGGCAACGCCTTCCCACGTAGGCAGCCCAGGATCCAAGGGGATCCAAATCCTGCACTGGGCGCAGACTACAGCAGCTGCTTGTCTACAGAAGGAACGAACCCAAATTCACTTTTAAAGTGAATTAGTTAAACCGCATTAGACTCTCAATCAGAATTACAGGGGCCTTGGTTTGGTTTAGTATTATTCAATTCCAAAGCCTTGCTTGGGGAGGAACCTCTTGTGCCATCCTGGAGTACTCCTCTTCCCCTCCCCCACATTGATGCCTGCAGTATAGGTGCTATGACACACAGCCTGCTTGCATCCACTGGGGAATCGCACTGACTCCCTCCTATGCCTCATTCGTCCGCTCACTGGTATGTGTCCAGGATTGCATTACCATGCTTACGCGATTTGTGTGCAGAGCAGCTAGCTCCCACTTCCAGCTCGTTAGGGCCTTAGGAAAACTTACTCGTCCTGTTGTTGAGGCTCAGGACTGCAGACGTCTGTGTGTGGGCTGGGGGAGGGGCACACCCCTGGAAAGAGCTGTGAGCCCCATTTGATCAATGGAGGGGACAGGAAGGGAAGGCAAGCTGGGCCGAGCAGGGTGTGGGAGGGGCTGGAAGGAAGAGCTCCTGAATTTTACCCTGCCTCTGGGAGGAGAGAGCAGTCTAGTGGTCACAGCGGAGGTCTGGAAGGTAGGATGCCTGAGTTCTGTTCCTAAAGCCAGCCCCTGAGAACAGCAGGTGGGGAGGGGAATGCTTCTGTCCCAGCTCCTCCATAAACAGAGGCATCTGTTTATGTGAACATGGCCCAGCTAAGATGTGCGTCAAAGTGAGGGCCCACCGGGGCAGCATAGTGACAGTGGCACGGCTGCGCCATCCCTCCCTGGGTAGCCAAGTGGCGGCTGGCAAGGAGCAGTCTAAGCAGTAGCTGGGTGGCTAGAAGAGGACCCCAACAGAGGCACTACCCCCACAGCACTTCCAAACCCAAGGTGGGGTTATACCAGACGAAAGGCATGAACGGCGCTTGTTTAACACAGAGACCTCCCCGCTAGAATACAAGCCTGCCATTGGTATGTTCTTAACCCCCCACCACAATAGCAGCCAGCAGTGCTCGCTGCAGTTTAGATCCCACCACCACAATAAAAGCCCCATTAATGCTCTCTCTCTGTCTCTCTTATCTACCCCCAGCCACATGCAAACCCATAAAGAGGCAGTGTGCTGGGGTGATCAGCCCTGTACAATAGCACTACCTGTGCCACAGTTATCTGCCTGTCAGCCTAAGAGCCAGACTGATTGGGGTCTGGAGCTGGCCTGAGAAATGCCTGTGCCTCTTCAAAGGGCAGAGAACACTATGGGGTGGGGGGAAGGAAAAATGGGGAGTAAGTAGCTCTAGTCGGGGGGGAGAGTTCCTGGGAGTCAGGGCTCTGTCCTGCAGCATGGGAACTGAATCTGCAAGGTAGGTGAAGAAGAATCCAGACAGGGTGGTGAGTGAGTGTCTGTTACTCCAGGGGAGGATTCCCACTGGTGGAGCTGAGCCCTGAGAAAGACGGAAAAACTGTAGGAGGGGAAAGGGAGACAGGACATGTCTGTAGCACTGAGGTTGGCCAAGAGGGAGTGCTCCAGAGCAGCCAAGCCTGTAACGCCCCCACCATAATAAAAGCCCCTGCAAAGCCCTATGTCCCTTTGACCTCCCACCCCCATGATAAGGTTGGTGGTGGAAGAGGCGACTGCTGCCTTGGAGTTGAGGTGCAGGAAGGGTCACACAAGGGTGACACCCCCACCATAATAAAAGCCCCAGCAATGCCCTGTGTTGCTTCTAGCTCCCACCCCCAAAATAAGGTTGGTGGTGACAGGGGCGACTGGTGCCTGGGAGTTGGGGTGCAGGGAGGGCCACCCATGGGCACCCCTCTGGCCATGGGGAGGGCTGCGACTGACCAGCTGTGCTTAGCAGTGCAGTGATTGTAGCCTCTTCCCCCTCCCCCGCCTCCATTTTTTCGGTCTTTCACTCCATTTCTCTCTCTTCCCCTCCATTTCTCTTGCTCTGTGTAATTGATTCTTGTCTCCTTGGGGAGAGCTGGAGAGATAAAGGCTCAGAGCCGGCCGCTGGCTTGGTTTCACATCTGCCTGGCAACAGCAGGGGCTGTCTGCGTCCGCCCGCAAGGTGGTTTTCCAGGGTTTAGAGACAGGGTTCTCTACCAGCTCTGGGAGGGGAGTGGGGTCTGGTGGTTTGGGGACGGGGGGAGCCAGGACTCCTGGGTTCTCTCGCAGCTCTGGGAGGGGAGTGGAGTCTGGTGGTTTGGGGGTGGGGAACCAGGACGCCTGGGTTCTCTCGCAGCTCTGGGAGGGGTGGGAGCCAGGCCTCCTGGGTTCTCTCCCAGCTGTGGGAGGGGAGTGGGGTGCAGAGGTGTGAGCCAAGCCAACTGGCAGCCAGGACTCTGAGTTGGATGCTTTATCAGCAGCCGGGCTGCTCAATATTAAACAGGTGAATGAGAGCTAGTCTGGCTCTGGCTTTGGAGCCGAACATGAGCAGAAGGATGGAGCTGTGCAGAGGACGCTGGAGGGTTGGCTCCTTCGCAGATGTGCCTCCTTGAACAGCTACTCGGTGCCTCAGTTTCCCCACGATTAGCATGGAGATCATAGCCCTGCAAACTGCGGGGTGGGAGGTTAAGAGCCCGGCAGACAGGGAGGTGCTCAGATACGGGGGGGTGAAACACCCCTTAGCACAGCAGCTCCCTGGGAGGTGGTGGGGGTTAAATGGGAGGACAAGCCAGCTGGAACAGAGGAAATTCGCTTTCTCCTTTCGAGGATGCTGAACCAAGGAAGGCCCCTCCCCCCACTGCAGCTCACATATTGCTCCCTTCTCTCACCCCCAACCCCACCAACTGCCTGGGAAACGAGACCATGCCGCAGTTTGGGGGGTGGAGAGAACCGCCCCCCACCCCGGTTCTCCAACCACAGTTGCGTGGAGCAAGCTGGTGCGTGGCTCAGAGCAAAACTCGCCCCATGACCTGTGTGGGGTTATTATTGAGTGTAGGGGTGTGTCTACACTTGCATTCCTCTTTCGACAGAGGGACAGAAATGAGGTAAATCAAAGTGCAAATGAGGTGTACATTTGCATATTCATCACCTCGTTTGCGTATTCTAACTTCGAAAGAGCTTCTTTCGAAAGAAGAAAGCCAGTGTAGACGCTGCTCTTTTGAAAGTAAACCCACCTTCAAAAGAATCCTTCTTCCCTTCATTTAATGGGGTTTACTTTCAAAAGAGCAGCGTCCACACTGGCTTTGTTCTTTCGAAAGACACTCTGTCGAAGTTAGAATATGCAAATGTACTCCTCATTTGCATGTTCAATTTGCCTCATTTGCGTGCCTCTTTTGAAAGAGGAATGCAAGTGTAGACACACCCTAGCATCTAGAAACCCCAGAGGAGATCAGTCAAGCCCCTGTCAGGCCGGACACCGTGCCAGACCCTGGCCGAGATGAGACGGGGCCTCTGTTGAGCCAGGCGCTGTTCCAGGCCCCAGCCAAGATCAGACGGGGCCCTGTCAGGCTGGGCGCTCTACCAGACCCTTATTATGTATAAGTCCGTGTCTCATAGAGCTGACGGGGTCCTTAAGAGGTCATCAAGTCCAGCCTCTGGCCCTCTTGGCCATACCAAGCACCATCCCTGACAGATTTTTCTGAATCTATTTGCTCCAGACCCCCTAAATGGCCTGCTCAAGGATTGAGCTCACAATCCTGGGTTTACAAAGTCAATGCTCAAACCACCCGAGATCAGATGGGACCCTGTTGGGCCAGGCGCTGTGCAGACTGCAGGTGACAGCTGAAGGCAGAGAAGGGAAACTGAGGTAGACATGGCAATTTGACCCGCCATAGCTCCGTCAGCAGAGATGCGAGAGAGGCTGGCTTGGAACCCAGGAGTCCTTCCGCACTGGGGCACAATTTCCCTCGTGTGTAACTTCTTTTAAGAGCCACTAGGGTGCCTGAGTTCCAGCTCTGGCTCCGCTGCTACTGGCTGTTCTCCACTCCTTCTGTGCCTCGGTTTCTCCACGTGCAAGGTGGAGATGCTGGTGGCACTCTTCTTGGAGGTGGGGCTCCCCTGAGTTTGTTGGGGTGGCTCTGGGAGTTCTCCCACAAGCCAGGCTGGCTGCTGGGAAGGACACCGCCAACGGTTGAATCTCCAAGGAAAAGCTGGTAGCATGACAGGGCCTGCCTGGAGGGCACATCCCCACACCGGAGCTCTGCAGCGGGCCCCACTGAGACAGAGCCATCCAGGAACAAGAATGGCTGGTGCCCCTCTGCCCAGCCATGGCACCAGACTCCGTGGTTTAATAACACCTGCAGGGTGCAGCCTCCAGGTTACTTCAGTCCCAGCCTCTCCCAGTAGGGGTCTCCTCGGGCAGGAGCGCCAGGGAAAATGTCCAGCTATCCCCATCCCAGCCGCCTCCAGCAGGAGGTGCTGTGGGGACCGGGCAGGAGCCTGGGTGGAGAACACCCAGCTGCCCCAGTCCCAGCCTCCCCCAGCAGGGGGCGCTGGCTGTGATCCAGCCCAGGGTGGGGACCGACTGGCTTGGGGAAGCAGCAGGAGGGGCTAGAACATGGAGCCTTTCCCCCCTCCGGGGTGCCGGCTCCAAGCCTGGGTGGCCGATGGGGACCGGGGCAGCGGCTGAGCTGCCGTGTGTTGGAGTCGGCTCCATCTCCCTCCCCGGTTCAGTGCCGTCGCACTCGGCTGCTCCGATAAGAGTCTTATCGGAGCTGTCAGCAGCGATCCCATCACCAGTCTGCCTGCCGGGGTGTGGGCTGGCAGCGCCGCACAAGGCTGTGACTAGACACAGGGGGGTGGGGGGGAGGATACAGGTAGGTCAAAGCCACCTCCTGGAAGCGGCTGCTTCTCATTTCCCCAGAGGGTGGCATCAGCCTCGGCCGCTGGGCACCTACAGGTCACAGGAAAGAGATGGAGATAAAGCCAGCTCTGCTGCGCCCCACTCTGTCCGTGCCTCAGTTTCCCCACCTGCAAGATGAAGACGCTGGAGGCAATCCATGGGTGTGAACTCGGATACGTGAGTAGCGATTTCTAGCGGGTGCCTCCCAGGCTGAGGGGGTCTTCACGGCTCTGGGTCTGGGGTCAGCAACCTTTCCTACGCTGAGGGCTGAAATTTGACCTTTTAACCTCTAGTGCCGGGGACACTTTTTAAAGTCACCGATGGTCCCGCTTACAACAGCTTCATTAGTAACTAGATGCAGCTGCAGAGCTGTACCGGTTCGGTGGTGGTGGGTAGCACGAGCTGGTCTTTGGTTAATCCACAGGCGCTGAGCAAGTCCCGGCTGCACGGGGGAGGTGGGGTGGGACGGGGCCGAGCTCTCGCTTTGCGTGCCAATTAAAATCAGCTCATGTGCTGCTCTTGACGCCTGTGCTGCAGGTTGCTGAGCCCTGGCCTAGGTGAAGCATAAGAACAAGGGGGTGGGCAATCTGTCCCCCAAGTTTGGGCTCGCCCTTGTCTCCATGATGCAAGCCAAGGAGCAGTTATTTTTGTCCTTACGGCCACAGTCTCTTTTGACCCTGCTTCAGAGCCCAGCCCTGTCCTGTCCTTCCCTGAGCCTCCACCCGGGGACTTCCTGTGGCACCGGACAGGAACCTCTATCTCACCCAGTTCCAGCCTCTCCCAGCAGGAGGTGCTGTGGGGAGGAGGGCGGAAGCTCCCCCATGTGCTCCAATGGTGTGTGAAAAGGGGCAGGCTTTGATTTGCACCCCTTTCTGCCCAATGGCCCTTTGCTGTTGGGTGATGAGACGGGACACCAATGCGCTCCGTCGGCTGTTTGTCTCCCCTTCTCGTGGTATCGTAGCCTTCTGTCCTGCCCCTTCTTATCTGTTCCTGCTCGGCCGGAGCGGCACAGGCACTCTGAGCGCTGGTGTGACGGGAGGCCTGTGTTTGTCTGGAGCGCCAACACTCTTCCCCGCCATCAAGCCTTGTGGAAGGTAGGGGAAACTGAGGCACACAGGCTTCCTACAAATGCGACAGAAAAATCTCGCTGCATCCTAGCTGTGGCCTCAGAAAGGAAGAATCTGTGCAGTGCCTTGATGAGAAGAATCAAGTCACACCTCTAGCTGGAGAGCAGGGTGGGGAAACTGAGGCAGCGTATTTGTAACGCCACAGTGTCCAGGCTGCAAGGCACCTTGTATCAGAGGCGCCAAACAGTTCCCGGTTGTTCCTCTTGGAGGGTTTTCTCAAAGGTTGGGGGAATTTTTTTTTAAATGGTGTCTTCACCACTAAAGAGTGAATGGTCTCAAAGTAATTTAGTATCAGAGAAGTCGCTGTGTTAGTCTGTAGCTTCGAGAAAACAAGAAGTCCTGTGGCACCTTATAGGCTAACAGATATTTTGGAGCATAAGCTTTTGTGGGCAAAGACCCGCTTCATCCAATGCATGAGTGAGGGGAGTGGCTCACAGCTTACAAAGGCAGTTTCTCTGCCCTGGGTGCTAATATCTCCCCATTACACTCTGACAAACGCTCACGTCCCCCTGCCTGATCTGACTTGCTTTTTCCTCTTTTGATAAGTGCTGTTGATACTGGGCCATTTCCACCTTGCAGAATAGACCTTGTCAGCTCTGGCCCTCTGTCTTACTGGGACCCCACTCTTTAAATACCCCTCTGAAACCACCCCTGACACTCATGCATCTGACGAAGCAGGTCTTTGCCCACGAAAGCTCATGCTCCAAAATGTCTGTTAGTATAGAAGATGCCACAAGACTTCTTGTTGTTCTCCTGAGGTCCCTTCCAGTTCTAGGAGATGTGTGTGTAAAGTAATTTAGCATTAGATAGATGGCTCTGGTGCACAGAAGGCCAGACCAAAGTCCTTATTTGTGCTGAGAGCTGACTGAGACGGGCAGGGAGAGATGTTTGCGCAGCAAGCTCAGGAAATGCCTGGGCCAGCAGTCAGTTAAGAGGAACAGGGATTCTGAAATGTGCAGCCCCCCTGGACAGGGGTCATCATCCAAAACAGCAAGAAAAGCCATTTTTTTCCCATTGGGTAAGAAACCTCCATAATGCAAGAGCCGCAATGCATGCGACTAGGAAACGGTCCTTCATAAATACTGTGAAACCCGCCTTTCTGGAACCCATATTTTAAGAGCAGCACACACACATATTCCAGAATCCACAGCACATATTAAAGGGGAGTTATCCGGCATTCTGAGATCACAGATCATCTGCTATGGAGATGCGAGCTGTTCATCGTTGGGCTTTTAGATGTTCACCAAAACATCAAAAATAATCAGAGTGTTTTATTTTTTTTTTATTTTGCAATTATAGCACTGGGAGCCACACAGAAGTCCTTAAAGAGCCGCATGTGGCCCTGGAGCTGCAGGTTGCAGACTCCGGCCCATGGAATTTGGCCTGTTGCACAGGGCGAGTGAAGGCCTGGCTCAGGGTCACGTGGTCTGAGTGGCGTTTCTATGAAAAATGGAGGGAGGGGAAGTGGGGATTTTTTTAAAGAAATGTTGGGTGGGGTGACTCAAAATGTTTCATTTTTTTCCATATTTGGAGGCAGACATTTTCCCCAAAAAGGGTTTTCCTTTCATCAAATGATGGGATGTTTCTCCCCCTCCCTGCACCAAATAGTTTCTTTATTTAAATTCCTTGTTTGCAAGCATCTCATTTTGGAAAATGAGAAACAATGCAAAATAAAAAAAAAAAAAGCCCAGCAAACTGCAAAGAGCCGGCCAATAACATATCAGGGAGGAGAGGAGAGTTTTTTTGGAGGGGTATGTCAGAAATTGCCAAGGAAATCTCCAAGACCAAGGATAGGACAGGCCCATAGCTCAGTGAGGAGGGAGAAACAGTAACAGGAAGCTTGGAAATGGCAGAGATGCTTAATGACTTCTTGGTTTCGGTCTTCACCAAGAAGTCTGAGGAGGGAATGCCTACCATAGTGAATGCTCGTGGGAAAGCGGTAGGGTTAGAAGATAAAAGAAAAAAAGAACAAGTTAAAAATCACTTAGGAAAGTTAGATGTCTGCAAGTCACCAGGGCCTGATGAAATGCATCCTAGCATATTCAAGGAGCGTATGGAGCAGGTATCTGAGACATTAGCCATCATCTTTGGAAAATCACTGGAGACAGGAGAGATTCCAGAAGACTGGAAAAAGGCAAACATAGTGCTCATCTATAAAAAGGGGAATAAGAACAACGCGGGAAACTACAGACGGGTCAGTTTAACTTCTGTGCCAGAAAAGATAATGGAACAAGTAATTAAGGAAATTATCTGCAAACACTTGGAAGGTGGGAAGTGGATAGGGAACAGCCAGCATGGATTTGCAAAGAACAGATCATGTCAAACCAATCCGATAGCTTTCTTTGATAGGATAACGAGCCTTGTGGATAAGGGAGAAGCAGTGGATGTGGTATACCTAGATTTTAGTAAGGCATTTGATAAGGTCTCGCATGATATTCTTATCACTAACCTAGGCAAATACAACTTAGATAGGGCTACTATAAGGTGGGTGCAAAACTGGCTGGATAACCATACTCAGAGAGTAGTTATTGATGGTTCTCAATCCTGCTGGAAAGTTATACCATGTGGGGTTCTGCAGGGGTCTGTATTGGGACCGGTTCTGTTCAATATCTTCATTAACGATTTAGATAATGGCATAGAGAGTACGCTTATTATGTTTGCAGATGATACCAAGCTGGAAGGGGTTGCAACTGCTTTGGAGGATAGGGTCAAAATTCAAAATGATCTGGACAAACTGGAGAAATGGTCTGAAGTAAACAGGACGAAGTTTAATAAAGACAAATGCAAAGTGCTCCACTTGGGAAGGAACAATTAGTTTCACACATACAGAATCGGGAGAGAGACTGTCTAGGAAGGAGTACAGCAGAAAGGGGTCTAGGGGTTATAGTGGACCACAAGTTAAATATGAGTAAACAGTGTGATGCTGTTGCAAAAAAAGCAAACATGATTCTGGGATGCATTAACAGGTGTGTTGTGAACAAGACACGATAAGTCATTCTTCCGCTCTACTCTGCGCTGGTTAGGCCTCAGCTGGAGTATTGTGTCCAGTTCTGGGCGCCACATTTCAAGGAAGATGTGAAGAAATTCGAAAGGGTCCAGAAAAGAGCAACAAGAATGATCAAAGGTCTAGAGGATGTGACCTATGAAAAAAGGCTGAAAGAATTGGGCTTGTTTAGTTTGCAAAAAAAGATCAAGGGGGGACATGATAGCGGTTTTCAGGTATCTAAAAGGGTGTCATAAGGAGGATGGAGAAAACTTGTTCTTCTTGGCCTCTGAGGATAGAGCAAGAGGCAATGGGCTTAAACTGCAGCAAGGGAGGTTTAGGTTAGACATTAGGAAAAAGTTCTGAACTGTCAGGGTGGTCAAACAGTGGAATAAATTGCCAAGGGAGGTTGTGGAATCTCCATCGCTGGAGATATTTAAGAGCAGGTTAGATAAGTGTCTATCAGGGATGGTCTAGACAGTACTTGGTCCTGCCATGAGGGCAGGGGGTGGACTTGATGGCCTCTCGAGGTCCCTTCCAGTCCTACCATTCTATGATTCTATGAAATCAAGTGCAAGGAAGTGACGTAGCAGATGTTCACCATGTTATCACATCTCACTGTTTTCTCCCAAGCCTGGCAATGCTTGGTGTTTTTCTTTCAATTGCCAGATCCTGGAGTCATGTGACCCTGTAAGGATTGATGCTTTCCTTTAAAGAAAGCAAGTTAGCAGAGCAACACCTGGTAAAGGGAGCACTAAAGTCTCAAAACCCAAGAGACAACTGTGACACCTGGCTTGGTATAAACCCTCGTGATTTTGCAGAGAGATCTTGTGATTATTCTAGCCGCAGGACTCCTAATTTGCAGCTTTTGGTGGTGCTTAGATGGGGCTAGCCCCAAAAGGAGCCAAGCTGGCTTGATTGGATGCCATCTTTTAAAGAAAACACAACACGCCCCTAGCAGGGGCTGTCGGTCACAGAATCAAACAGAATCTCCAGTGGATGTCCCGTCCTCACGCGGGGAGGGGGATAGCTCAATGGTTAGCCCATTGGCCTTAGCAACCCAGGTCTGATGGGGCCTTTCAAGGGGCTGGACTCAATGACCCCTCAAAGTCCCTTCCAGTTGTATGATACGACGATAGTCTCCCAGCTCCACAGGTCGCGGGGTAGTTGGATGGGGCTGCTGCCAGCTGAGTTTCAGAATCTGGGGTGGAAGACAGGGACTGTTTTATACGTGGACCCTTTGCTCAGCGACAAGATGCAGCCACTTCTGGGGTGGAACATGGAGGCTGGTTTTACAGGGCCCCCTCACCTAGTGCTGGCGCAGCTGCCCTTGAGCATGGTCAGCAGCAGCCTGACTATCTAGCCTGGCTCGCCGAGGGGGACGGAGCGTGGTCGCTGATTTGCTGCTGTCGGTTTGCCGCCACTGACTACTGTGCCTTTTGCCCACAGAGCCCGGGCGGGGAGGAAGCGAGGGCCAGTACCATGGAAAAACTCCTCCTGCCCGTTTTGATTCTCAGCACCATGGCCAAAGCTCAGCACTGCCCCGGCCGCTGCATCTGCCAGAACATCTCGCCCACCCTGACCATGCTGTGCGCCAAGACGGGGCTGCTGTTCGTGCCTCCGTCCATCGACCGGCGCACGGTGGAGCTGCGGCTGACGGACAACTTCATCACTGTCATCCGGCGCAAGGACTTCTCCAACATGACCAACCTGGTGCACCTGACCCTCTCCCGGAACACCATCAGCCAGGTGATGCCTTACGCCTTCTCCGACCTGCGAGCCCTGCGGGCCTTGCACATGAACAGCAACCGGCTGGCCGCCCTCCGCAACGAGCATTTCAAAGGCCTGGGCAACCTCCGGCACCTCATCCTGGGCAACAACCAGATCAGCAACATCCAGCCGGCCTCCTTTGATGAGTTCCTGGCCACCGTGGAGGACCTGGACCTGTCCTACAACAACCTGGAGACGCTGCCTTGGGAGGCCATCGGGCAGATGGTCAGTCTCAACACCCTGACCTTAGATCACAACCTCATCGACCACATCGCCGAGGGCACCTTCTCCCAGCTCCACAAGTTGGTGCGGTTGGACATGACCTCCAACCGGCTGCAGAAGCTGCCCCCGGACAACCTCTTCCTCCGGGCTCAGGTGCTGGCTAACGTGGAGGGCTCCCACCCGTCCACGCTGACTATCAGCTTCGGGGGCAACCCCTTGCATTGCAACTGCGAGCTGCTCTGGCTCCGGCGCCTGACCCGGGAGGACGACCTGGAGACCTGCGCCTCGCCTGAGCACCTGATGGATAAGTACTTCTGGTCCATCCCCGAGGAGGAGTTCATCTGCGAGCCGCCCTTCATCACGCGGCAGTACTCCACCAAGGCCTTTGTCATGGAGGGCCAAGGGGTGAGCCTCAAGTGCAAAGCGGTAGGAGACCCTGAGCCCTCCATCCACTGGATTGCGCCCGACGGCAAGCTGATCCACAACACCACCCGCACCACGGTCTACGACAACGGCACGCTGGAGGTGCACATCACCACGCTCAAGGACAACGGCATCTTCACCTGCATTGCCTCCAACGCCGCCGGGGAGGCCACCGCCCCCGTGGAGGTCTGCATCGTGCCGCTGCCGCTGCTGGTCAACAACACGGGCCACATGAAGGAGCCCGACCCCGGCTCGTCCGACATCACCACCTCCACCAAGTCGGGCGCCAATGACACCAAGAACCACCTGGACAAGAAGATCATGGCGGCCGAGCTGACCTCCACCTCAGTGGTCATCCACTGGCCCTCGGAGCGGCACATCCCCGGCATCCGCATGTACCAGATTCAGTACAACAGCTCCCTGGACGACTCGCTGGTGTACAGGTGAGGGTGGGACTGGGGGCTGGGGTCCGTGGGCCATCAACAGGGCTGCAACTGTGGGCAGGGGAAGCGGGTGCTAAGGAAGAGCCCCTGGTGGCAGTAGTAGGTTGTTGTCCTCTGAATAGCATCCCCAGCTCGCACGCCCCCACCTTAGCACGCAGGCGACATGCCGGGAGCAGCTGAAACCTGCCCTTTCTTATCCCCAAGGAGCCCCACAGACCTCAGTGGGGCCAGAGGCAGCGGAAGGCTCGGAGTGGAGGGGGCGAGGTGGCCAGACACAGACAGACCCTCCTCCAGTGGTGTCCAATAGGAGTTCAAAGATCGCCACACTTGTGGTCCCTGTTCCCTGTTTGCCACGGCCCTGCCCCTCCCCCAGAGCCAGAAACCCCCTGGCCAGGGGTCAGCACCCTTCCCGAGGTCACCGGCGGAGGAGCCGCTACAGGAGGCCCTGGCCTGGCACTTCAGTGCCCTGCAGCAGGGGCGTGGGCTCCAGCCTCGGCCATGAGCTCCAGCGGGGATCCTGCGGCGGGGCTCAGCCTCCGACTCCAGCCCTGTGCTCCGGCAGGGGTCCCATGGCAGGGACTCGGGCTCCGACTCCAGCCCCGTGCTCCGGCAGGGGTCCCATGGCAGGGGCGTGGGCTCTGACTCCAGCCCTGTGCTCCGGCAGGGGTCCCATGGCAGGGACTCGGGCTCTGACTCCAGCCCTGTGCTCCGGCAGGGGTCCCATGGCAGGGACTCGGGCTCTGACTCCAGCCCTGTGCTCCGGCAGGGGTCCCATGGCAGGGGCTCAGCCTCCGACTCCAGCCCCGTGCTCCGGCAGGGGTCCCATGGCAGGGGCTCAGCCTCCGACTCCAGCCCTGTGCTCCGGCAGGGGTCCCATGGCAGGGGCTCAGCCTCCGACTCCAGCCCTGTGCTCCGGCAGGGGTCCCATGGCAGGGGCTCAGCCTCCGACTCCAGCCCTGTGCTCCGGCAGGGGTCCCATGGCAGGGGCGTGGGCTCCGACTCCAGCCCCGCGCTCCAAGAGCCCCAATGGCCACAACGCGGTCTCCTATTTGCCACATGTGGCGAGCGGAGGCCATATCAGACACCACGATGCAACTCATTAACTCCCAGCCTGCTCTGCCCGGCGACACCACCAGGGATCTCTCTCACTTCTGCCCTTTGGGGAAATTCAGCCACCAGCAGGGGAAGCATCCGAGCCCCAAACCTGGCTGGAAATTTCCAGGGGTGGGAGGTGAGTGAAGGAAAGTGCGGGTCACCCCCAGCTGGGCTGAGCCCAGCCAGGAGCAGCCCTGCTGCCCAGCAGCGGAGGGCCGAGGGCATTGAGCTGTGATTTATGATGTTTCCCCAAGTGACAGGTTCGAATCTCACCACCCCTGGGCTCAATTTCCCGGCACACAAGGCGCTGAAGGCCTGACCCAGCTCTGCTTCAGAGCCAGACCCCTCTGTCCTGAGATTCCCCCATCTTTGTGCACCCCTGGGAGTTGCCCTCAACCCCAGAGGTGGCTGCATTCCAGTGGCAACAGAACGACGCTGGTCCAGAGGTGGCTTGTTTGCTTTGAGGTGAAGGGCAACCGTATCCTTCAGTGATTGCTGCTAGCACCTGCGGCAGGAATCGGATTCGGGGATGGGCGGGTCTCTAGTCCAGCAAGCTGTGGGAGCCACACCCTGTAGCGTTGGCAACTGCTAAGTCAGCAGAGGATGGGAGTGGGCTAGGAGAGACACAAGGCTGGGAGCTGCTGGGGGGGAATTACAGAGGGTTAAAGGCGTCGGCTGTGACCTTGAAAACAGGGAAATTAAGGAGAGTGTGTGTGTGTTGTGACGTGTGTGAGAGAGCCATTTCTCTGGGTGTGTGCTCCCCGTTGTGTGTGTGCGCATGCATATGTAAGCCATTACTGTATGCACATGTGTTGTGACGTTCCTCTGTGTGTGTGTCACATTCGCTCTTTGGGCACAGGTGAGGGCAGGAATTGCTCCCTCTGCTGCTGAGATGCAGCCACCTCTGGGGTGGGGCATCACAGCTCTTTATAATGCAGCGGTGGCCCAAACCAATGGAACCGATCGCCACACACACACCCCCAACCTGGAACCCTGCCCCCCCTCCACCCTGCAGCCAGGCACCCTAACCCCCCACCCCCCGTGACTCACCAGAGCCGCCCAGCCTAGAGCCCCGCAAGCCATGCCAGATGAGCCCTGGAGAGCTAAGCCACACTGCCCAATCCAGCCCCAAGCTGCACCAAGCCCGAAGAGCCACGCCGAGCTGTCCAGCCCAGCACCAAGAGCCACTCTGCGCCAAGCCACCCAGCCCACCCTGGAAAGCTGCGCCGCCCAGCCCCAAGCCATCCCATGGCTCAAGCGAGCTTCTGCTGCTGCCGTCACGCTTGTTCTGGGGTGCAGGCGTGGAGGGTCGGAGGGCTCTCCACATGTGCGGCTCTAACAAGCTGCATTTGCCACATCACGCTGTCCAGTTCGCCACAAGTGGGAACAGACAGCATATTGGACACCGTGGATGTAGAGCGAGCACTCAAGCAGTACTGAGGTGCAGCCACCTCTGGGGTGGAGCACAGGTACTAGTTCAGTAAAGATCCTTTGCTCAGCAGTGAGATGCAGCTGCCTCTGGGGTGAGGCGTGCGGCTGTCATGGACCTGAAGCAGAGCCGTACAAATAACTGATTTTTTGTTTCACTGGCTGTTAAAAAACCCAAAAGCGGGTGCGGGGGAGGAGGAAAGAATTAATTCCAGATCAACTGAACTTGAAATTTTCTTTTACATTTTTCCAGCAAACCAAAAACATTGTGTTGGGGCAAAGAAACCATTTTCTTTCAGATCTGAGTGATTTTTATTTCACCCTTTAAAGGTGAAGGAAATGTCCAGGCGAAAAGTTAAAAAAAAACCCCGAAAATGATGACATCGGCAGAATTATTATTCCTTCTCTCTTGGTTTTGATCTGACACAAACAGTCCGGCAAACCTGGCTCAAATCCTGCACTGCTCTGGACCGGCACTTTTTGATCACTATTTGGGGTATTATGATAGCACTGAGAATCCCAGCCCATAAATAGGGTTCCCATTGTGCCAGGTGCTGTACATTTTTTTGCTATTAGGTGTGTTACATGCTAGTTAAGGGGCTGGAGACTCCATGGTACCATATTATACCTGATAGTAGTAAAATGTATACACTAGGTGAACACTGAGGGCACTGCCCCATAACTTGGGTGCCTAGGTTCTACCATAATACCTCAATAGCACTAAAATGTACAGCAGCTAGCACCAGCGAGTGTCCTGGACCATAACTAAGGTTCCCATTGTGCCAGGTGCTGTACATTTTTATTGCTATTAGGTGTGTTACAGCACTTCGTAGCCCCACTCATAGGCTAGGACCCCATTGTGCCAGGTGCTGTACATTTTATTGCTAGTAGGGGTAGTACAGTAGCACTTAGGCACTCTAGTTGTGGGTCTGGAGCCTGGGTGTTACCGTACAACCCCTAACAGCAGTAAAATGTGTGGTACAGCAGCAGTGAGGGTCCTGCCCCGTACTTGCCTCCCTAGGTGTTACGGTGGTATCCTTGAGAGCAATAAATGTGAAGTCCTTGGCATAGTCAGCATCCTGGCCCATCCCAGGGGCTTTTGTTGTGCTAGGCGCTGTACGTTTTATTGCCATGAAGGTGTTGCCATAGCGCCTGGGCCCCTTGCTATGAGGAAGGACCCCCCTCCCACAGCATGAGGTGTTGCATGAACATGGAGCAGGAAGATGGTCCCGGCCCAGAAAGATTTGTAGGGTGAGGACTGACTCCCTAGACGTGCCGGGGGGCTGGGGCCTGGGTTAGGGGCCAAGGAGGTGTTCCAACAATTAACCCGTGTCTGTTGCCCTCTCTTCCCCCTCCCCGCCGCAGGATGGTTCCCCCGTCCAGCCGGGCCTTCCTGGTGAATGACCTGGCGGCGGGCCGGGCCTACGACCTGTGCGTGCTGGCCGTCTACGACGACGGGGTGACAGCGCTGACAGCCACTCGGGTGGTGGGCTGTGTCCAGTTCACCACAGAGGGTGAGACCGCCCAGTGCCACGCCCTGCACACCCAGTTCCTCGGCGGCACCATGATCATCATCATCGGCGGCATCATCGTGGCCTCCGTCCTGGTCTTCATCATCATCCTCATGATCCGCTACAAGGTCCACAGCGGGCAGGAGGGCCGCAAGCAGGCCAAGGTCAGCAACGTCTACTCCCAGACCAACGGCGGGCAGCCCCCGGCCTCCAAGCCCGCAGAGGACAAATACGAGACCTTCCAGGAGGCGGAGCCGAAGGAGGCGGGGCCTAAGGAGGCGGAGCCCAAAAAGGACACACCCACCACCCCCGAACCGGACAAAAGAGACATGAAGCCAGACCTCCAGACTGTGGCCCTGCTGTCCTCAGAGGAGGGCCAGCCCAAGCCCAGCTCCTTGAGTCTCCTCCGGGAGAGCGGGGCTGGCAGCCAGCACCGGCCCGTGGGCATCTTTCCCCGGGAGCTGTCGAGGACTCACCACCACCGTCACTCCTTCGACGGGGACTATTCTCTGTTTCAGAGCCACAGCTACCCACGCCGGGCACGGACAAAAAGGCACATGTCCACGTCCCAGCTGAACGCGGAGGACTGCCCGCTGAGCCAACGCCGGGTGACCTTTAGCAGCACCGAGTGGATGCTGGAGAGCACCGTCTGAGCCGGGCACCGTCTGAGCCAGGCCCCAGGGGCGTACAGCTGGTCCCACGGTGGCGAGGAGGAGACGGCTGCGGTTTTGCCCTCCGGCTCCTGCCTGCGCCGACTCTCTTCCGCTGCGGTGCCTTAAAGAGCAGAGGCAGAGGACAATACAAAAGACATCACCCGACGGACGGAGCGGACTGCCTGGCAGCAGGGAAAGGAGAGGGTCTTGCGGGGGGCGGGGGGCTGGGTTTTGAGAGACACCCCCACCCCGCCACCCTGAGCCCAGGGAGGCCTGGCAGCGTGGGATGGCCGGGAGCAAAGCTAGCAAAGACACATGCACAGATGACACGAAATTACAAAGATCCTTTTACCTTGAGTAACTCGTTATGCATTAATAACTGCCCGGGACGGGGGATGGAGCAGAGTTTAGTTCCAAAACAGCCCTATTTCCGCCTGTCCCTGTCCCCCGAGTGTTCCTGGGAAAGGGGTAACAGGCACCCGCCCCCCGACACTGACTGCGAGGGGCCTATTTATTGTATCTGGCTGGTCTAGATCATTTTCTGTGTTCCGTGTGTTCAGTATTGAAAAAGTCATCGCCCCTTTCCTCTGTTATTCCAAACTGTTCCCTGCTCTAAAACACGCCCCCGGCTGCAGTGCCTCCTTGTTTCTGCCCCCACGGCTCCCAGATGCACCCCTTTCTCTCCAGTCGCCCCACAGCTGTGCCCCATTCCTCTCCTTCCACCCCAACACCCACATCTGCACCCCATTTCTCCCCATCCCCACATCTGCACCCCATTTCACCCCACCCCCGGATCTCTACCCCGTTCTTCCCCACCCCCACAGCTGCACCCCATTTCTCCCCATCCCCACATCTGCACCCCATTTCACCCCACCCCCACAGCTGCACCCCATTTCTCCCCATCCCCACATCTGCACCCCATTTCACCCCACCCCCAGATCTCTACCCCGTTCTTCCCCACCCCCACAGCTGCACCCCATTTCTCCCCATCCCCACATCTATACCCCATTTCACCCCACCCCCCAGATCTCTACCCCGTTCTTCCCCACCCCCACAGCTGCACCCCATTTCTCTCCTTCCACCTCAACACCCTCTTCTGCACCCCATTTCTCCCCACCCCCACATCTGTACCCTGCTCCTCCCCACCCCCCCAGCTGTACCCCATTTCTCTCCTTCCACCTCAACACCCACATCAGCACCCCATTTCTCCCCATCCCCCCATCTGTACCCCATTCCTCCCCACCCCCACAGCTGCACCCCATTCCTCCCCAGTGGAATCCCATTCCAGTTCCTTCCCCCAGAGTTATATCCACTTCCCCCACCTCATAATCTGCCCAACCCCCACAGCCAATCCCCACTGTCCCTCCCAGACCCCCAGGGGTCCCCCAATCCTCTCCATCACCAGGCCCCACCCTTCCCTCCCACCCCCCCACCGCTGCACTCCATTTTCCATCTGCTCCCCCAGCTGTTCCACCCCCCCCCCGTGCCCATCCTCCTCCCCCCTCGTCGTGACTTTTTAACAGGAAAACGCTGTACGCGTGTTGAACACAAGTTTTTACATTAAAAACCTGTGACCTCTGCTCCCCCCACCCTCCTGATTTCCTCATACCCCCCCCCCCCCGTCCCCATTCAGGGCACGCCCCCACCCCTTTTCAGGAGGTGATTAAAACCTTTTATGTGTGAACTACTGTGAGGTCTGGCCTGTGTCTGTCCTGCTGGGAGTGGGGTGGGAGACCAAGGTTTGCCAGCATGGAGAGAGGCGGGGGAGGGGTGGGGTGGTGCCCAGATGGGGCACAGATGGCAGGGGGCACATGGCCACTGGGGAATGGGACTCTGAGGGCAAATCCCATAGTGGTGTGGGGCTGAGGCCAAACCAGCTGGGGTAACCCCCAAGTCGCTGGGGGCACGACGGGGGGGGGCCTTTGGGGTTACGGGAATATATGCAAATAATTGTAATTACCAAGCCCAAGAACGGAGCACAGAGCGGGGGGCGGGGGGACCTAGTCCTTCTGAGCCCTGCCAGCCTCATCTGTTGCTGCCTGCTCCCTCCCACCCCCCCCGCCGCGCTGGTTCCCGTCCAGGTGTGCTCACCAAGAGGAGGGGAGGCCCCCGGTGCAGGCATGGTAAACCCAGAACAGCCATGAACATGGATCCATCCCTAGCTGGGAGCTGGGAGCCCCCACCCCAGAGCCAGAGCCAGAGCCCTGTCCTGGTCAGAGGGTCCCCTGCTGGGAGAGGCTGGGAGTGGAGTGGCTGAGCTTCCCCTCAATAGCCTGCACCTCAGTGCCAGTGCACACAGCGCCTCCTGCTGGGAGAGGCTGCGACTGGAACTATACTGTGTTCCTTGGCCTCTTCGTAGCCGCTGTCTCTGCCCCACAGCGCCCCCTGCTGGGAGAGGCTGGGACTGGAGTAGCTGAGTGGTTCCCCCCCCCCAGCCTGCATCTCTGCCCCACAGCACCCCCTGCTGGGAGAGGCTGGGACTGGAGTGGCTGAGTGGTTCCCCCCCCCCGCCCCGCATAGCCTGCATCTCTGCCCCACAGCACCCCCTGCTGGGAGAGGCTGGGACTGGAGTGGCTGAGTGGTTCCCCCCCCCCCGGCCATAGCCTGCATCTCTGCCCCACAGCACCCCCTGCTGGGAGAGGCTGGGACTGGAGTGGCTGAGTGGTTCCCCCCACCCACCGCATAGCCTGCATCTCTGCCCCACAGCACCCCCTGCTGGGAGAGGCTGGGACTGGAGTGGCTGAGTGGTTCCCCCGCCAGCCTGCATCTCTGCCCCACAGCACCCCCTGCTGGAAGAGGCTGGGACTGGAGTAGCTGAGTGGTTCCCCCGCCCCCGCCATAGCCTGCATCTCTGCCCCACAGCACCCCCTGCTGGGAGAGGCTGGGACTGGAGTAGCTGAGTGGTTCCCCCGCCCCCGCCATAGCCTGCATCTCTGCCCCACAGCACCCCCTGCTGGGAGAGGCTGGGTGTGTGTGCCAGTTAAGAAGCTAAGAACAGCCACACTGGGTCAGGAAAAAGGTCCATCTAGCCCAGGATCCTGCTGCCGACAGAGGCCAATGCCTGAGGCCCCAGAGGGTGCGACCAGACCAGGTAATCGCCAGACCTCTTTCCAACCTTTGACAAACAGCGGCTCGGGCCGCCGCTCCTTACCCATCCTGGCCAGGAGCCATTGAGGGACCTAACCGCCATGTATTTATCTAGCTCTTTTTCGAACCCGGCGAACGCCCTGGTTTTCACAACCTCCTCACCAAGGAGTCCCACAGGCCTAGCAGGCACGGTAGGAAGAAAAACTTCCTTTTTGTTTGTTCTAAACCTGCTGCCCATTAATTTCCTGGGGTGACCCCCCCCCTCGTTCTTGTGTTATGGGAACAAGGAAAGCCCTTTTCCTTACTCCCTCTCTCCGCACCAGCCATGATTTTATAGACCTTTATCACGCCCCCTGCCCAGCCTCTTTTCTAAGCCGAAAAGTTTTTAGTCTTTCTTCATTGTTCCTGGATCCTGTGCCTGGGTGCTGAGCCCTCTGCCTAGAAGCAGGAAAGCTGACGGCCGTAGGAGTAGAGGGAAGGCCCCCCTCCTTGAAGGACAAGCCAGGCAGCTGCCACCTGCCCCAGAGCTCTGCCTCTGCTGGGCTGCAAGGCGGTGGGGCACCCTGGAGACAGCCGGGGGAGAGCTGGGGAACGGATGGGACCGGAGCCCTAGCAGTGTGTGTGTGTGTGTGTGTGTGTATGTGTGTGTGTGTCCTCCTGCATGCACACATGGCGGGGGGGGGGCTGCATTGCACAGCACGGATGGCGTGGGAGCCGTGTCAGCTGGGCCGCTTCCCCCTCACCTGGCCTGTCCAATGCTCGGAGCTGCTTCTTTCTCCACCCCCACGCCCCTTCCCTGAGCTGCACAGGGCTGTGCCAGGCTGGGCAGGTGGACAGGCAAGGCCCAGGCATTCCCCAGAACGCCCAGCTGCTTGCTGTTCGTTGAAGCCATGGCAGATGCAACAAGAAGCCCCTACCACCTCCGTGTGCGTCAGTCTCTGAGCTGGCCTTAATGCCCCGCCCTTGACTCCCCTCTTCCCTATAACCTTGCCTCAGTGCACCCAGCTAACAGCCCTCCTGCTGTGGAGCAGCCGTCACAATTCAGCCTGAATCCTGCTTGCCCTTTGTGCCCAGTTGCTCACAACGTTCCCTACCAATTTCCAGCCAGGCGGCCGTTTTCCATGCCCCAGGGAAGAACGTTCGAAGGCCGTCTGCCCGGCCACGCTAGTCTATAGTACCAACCAACACCCCACAATAAAAAGAAATAATATAACATTAAAAAAAAGAAAGCTCCCTCCCCCCGCCATCCACAATCCTTGGCAACATCTTCCCAGGGTTCACTTCAAAGTAGCTGAGGACAAATGTCAAACTTGTATTGTCGGGTAGATCTACCAAGGAAGATTAAAAAGCAAGCCCAGCTTGGAAAGGAATTTAGAGCCCACCATCCCAGCTGCCTGTCTTGTTTGTGTGGGGGAGGGGGCGAGAGGGTCATGGCCAGTGTTCCCCTAATTCTTTCCATCCAGGGGCAGAATAAATTTTGTTCCATGCACCAAGGCATGGGCAGATGTGCACCGCCACTAGAGCCACATGTTGCCTGCTGTGGGTGCTCTGCTAATCAGCTAGGCAGTACCTGGGTGGGGGCCTGCATGCTCAGCTTAGAGGGAACAAAAGGCTGGTATTGCTGAGGGCTCAGTACACCCTGAAGTGAATTGCCCTCCTAAGCCCAGGGTTGTGAGTTCAGTCCTTGAGGAGGGCTCTGGTGTGAATAGGCTTCCTTAAAGAAAAGGTTGGGGTGGGGAAGGTGCTTGGTCCTGCCACAAGGGCAGGGGACTGGACTTAATGACCTTCCAGCTCTAAGAGAGGTGATGTGTATCTTGCCTTGATGCCGTGCGGTTGTGGGTAACTTTTTGGTTGGCTCAACGTACAGCCGGCTAATAGCTGGTGTCTTGGTGATTTGGGGCAAGCCAAGAAAAAAATCACCAATGAGAAAGCACTGAACTAGATCAGATGCGTCCATGCAAATGAACTAATTAGCATGCTAATGATGCACCATAATGAGCTGATTATTATGGTAATTAGCTTGTTGGTATGCAAATGAGGGGCTACACTATGCACCTTGTTGTGGCAATTAGCTTGTTATGGCAAAGAGGCTCATTGTTATGTTAATGATTTAACATGATAATTAACTTATTATGGAAACAAGCTCCTTATTATTATTATTGGCTTACCATCAATAGTCAAACAAGCTGCCAGTGATAATTGCCTGGCATTGGCTGGCTGAGGGAGTTGGGGAACAGGCTATGGGTCTCCTCTAGGAGGTGCTGGCAGAAGGAACAGGCATCAGAACTCCTGGGTTCCAGTCCCACCACCATGAGGGCCATGCAATGGAGCTGGCAGGTTGGTGGGATCCCAGACTCCTGCGTTCCCCAGGGTTGCCTGAGGAAATTTATTCAGCAGCTGATGGCCCAGTGGGGGGTCAATCCCTCCCTCCTGGCTGTGTGACAGAGTAAGGGCGTAGTCGGCTTGCAGGTGGGAGTCCAGCAAACCCAGCATGGGCAATGTCTGGAGCCGTGACCTGGATTAAAGCAGACACAGAGCTTGAGGAAGCTTTGGAAATACTGGTTTGGAGATTCCCCGGCCAGCCACAACCCTAAGTGCACTAGCAGCAGCCTGTGGTATCGGGGCTGGGAGGACCCATTGCAGCTGCTGCCCATGGCCTAGTAATCGAGGGCTCCTGCAGTGGGACTAGTGGGCAAAGAACTTCCCTGGGACTCAGAAGCTGCTGCTCCCAGTGCTGCCACTGGCCTGTTGGGTGACCTTGTCCCTGCCCTGCTCTGTACCTCGGTTCCCCCAGGGATAAAAGGGGCCTAACAACCTGTCGCAAGTGCTCCAGTAATAAGTGCCAGGACTTCCTTTCCGCCACTCACGCCCACAACCTCTCCCAGCCCTGTCCTCCTGCTGCTATCCCACAATGCATCACTCCTGACCGCGCCTCCTGCAGTACTGTGGGAGTGTTGCAGCAGTTTTGTCCATCCCAGGGAAGCACAGAGACAAAGTCCACAGGGCCAAGGACTCTCCCTGGCTCAGCGGCACGTGGGGAAGGGTCACGGCTTGCACAGAGCCTGGGCTGGGGATGGGTTGCCTAGCATGCTGGCAGGTACCATCTATAGTGGGGGCTGCAACATTGTCAGCTAATCAGACAGGTGTCGGGCCAGGGTTCCCTGTAAGCCAAACGCTTGGGTGGCCACCAGGGAGAGATGCAGGTGCTGCCCAGATGACTTGCAGAGCCCCCACAGCAGGCAGCCTGTGTTTCTAGGGGTGGTGCACATATGCGCATGCCTTGGTGCATGTAACAAAATTTATTCCACATCAACATGGAAAAAAAAAAAATGAGCGGGAACATTCGTTGGGGCTGGACCAGGCTCAGATTGCTCAGGGAGCTGAGCCTTGGGTTGCATGGCGATTGCAGTCAGCACTCCCCACCAACACTGCACTGCAGTTAGCTCAGCCGCCAGCAGAGGGAACCCCAGGAGCCAAGTGCAGGAAGGCGAACATGGAGAGCTGCCTTCCCAGGGACCACAGCCCAGCTCCCAAGGAGGCTGTGCTCGTGGCAGAGTGAGGCTGCGCAGCTGGACGTTGGAGCCAGGCACCAGGCAGCGAGAAGCTGGGCAGCTAGCCATTAGAGCCAGGCACTGGGCAGAGTGGTGAGCTGAGGAACCGCCGGGGCCCACATCTTACAGCCTCAGAAGCCCGGGGGATCTAGCCCTGCAGCAGTGACCCGGCTGAGCACAGCAGGCAGCTGGGATGGGAAATTCTAGGTCACCCAGGAGGCCAGCGAAGAATACAGTGATTCCTCTTGCCCAGCTTCAGCGTGATCACCGATGGTTTGCTTCAGTGCTCCAGGGCCTGGCGGGCCATAGCTGGTGTGGCCCAGGCAGTTGTACGTTTAAGCCGGGGGGCGGGGGAGGCAGCCAAGGACAGACACTGCACTACTAACACAAGGGGGTGGGTGGGATATGAGTGTGGAAGTGCTAGGCCTCAGCATGCCTGGGGTCTTGCTCCAGTGCCTGGCGGGGAGGAATGGGGTCTAGCAGTTAGTGCAGCGAGGGGGTACTGAGGCAGGACTCCTGGGTTCTGTGCCCAGCTTTGGAGGGGAGGGGGGTCTAGTGGTTAGTGCAGAGTGGAGCTGGGAGCCAGGACTCCTACCTTCTATGGCCAGGTATGCGGGGGGCGGGGGGGTGATGGGAGAGCAGGGGGAGCTGGAAGTGGAAACTCTGACAGGGATCAATATTTGGGGACCTCGGAGGAGGGTGTTGGCAAAGCACGTGTCAGCTGGGGGGTGGGTCTGGGAAGAGGGGGTTCGGCAGCCGTACTTCCAGCAGTCTCTGGTACCACCCTGAGCTGCGCTGTCTGAGCTAGGGACCATGTCTATTGGGGTGGGGGTGTCTCTCCCACCCTGCCCCAGCGGATGTATTGGGGGGCAGCCCCCCCCCCATCCTGGCTCTCTGTCACGCTGCATCTTTTAGCGCCTGAGCTCCAGACCCGTTTCCATGGCAGCAGCAGCCATCTGGGCCGGGTGTTAGACGGTGGTTCTTCCTCCTGTTTCCCCTTCTCACTGGTTTCTAATGGCTGTGGTGAGACATGGGGCAGGGATGCCAATATCCCACCCCGTGTGCCTTGCTGCATCCCCTATGCTTTGTCCCATTCACCCTCCTTTGTTAGGGACCTGCCCCCTCCACCTCTCGGGGGCCACAGGGCTGGGGGTGGGGGCGGGCAGCAGGGGCTCAGACAGCTGCTGTGGAGGCCCATGGCAAGGAAGCATGTTTGGGTCCTTCTTTCTCCCCGAAGACATCCTCTCCCTTGTGCTCCCCAGCACAGCAGACCTTGTGGTAAGGGAGAGCTGGTGTGAGGTGCTGCTCCCATACGCCAGGGGCACGGCTGGATTGCTCCGCTCCCTGCTCCTCCAGGGCCCATGGGGGGTGGCTGGGGGCGTGGCAAGAGCACATTGTGAGGTCAGTGTTCTCTGTCCCTCAGGGCCAATAGAGGGGTGGAAGGTGACTTAGAGCAGCCCTGGGGCTGCTCTAGCTGACACCTGAGGCTGAACGAGGTCCCAGATAAAGCGGGCACTAAAGAAGGCTTAAACTACCTCCCACAGTCTCGGCTCCAAGCAGAGGGCTGGACAAGACCCCATATGGGGTGGCCAGTACCAGGGATATGGCAACACAAGTGGCACTAGGCCCCGCCTTACCCTGTGCCATGCACTGGGGCAGGTTTGTTAGGCTGCAGGTAGTTGGGTAAGTTTTTGGGGCTTCCTGCCAGCAGCAACTCCTCCTCTGCTCCAGCGGGGCCCCAGAACTCCTCTCCAAGCCACTGGAGATAGACTGATGAACCAACCGGCTCTCGCTATTGGGGATGCTCCACCCCCTTAGCAATGACCCCACTGGAGGAGGGAGAAGGGATAAAATGATGAGGTGGGGGGTGGGGGCATGCGAGCAAGACTCTCCCCTGTCACAGCGGGAAGGGAGCAGGGTCTAATGGTTAAAGCGGGGTGGGAGGTTGGCCGCTAGGATGCCTGGTTCTAATTCCAACCCTGGGAAGGGAGTGGGGTCTAGTGGTTAGAGTGGGCCAGTTAGCTGGTCCCACAGTGCCTCAGTTTCCCCTTCAGTACACTGGAGGTCACAACACTGACTTCCTTTGCAAGGACCTTGGAGCCTTTCTGATGGGGGTGATTACTACCCTGCCTTTTGCAGCAGTGGGACCAGGGGCTGCACCCCGTATCCTTTTCTGTCCTGCCCCTCACTCAGCTCTCCAGCTCCCCTCCTTGCTTTCCAGGGCCTGGCCCTGGGCACCCTGGATCAATAAAGCCCTCACAGAGCAGAGAGAGAGAAAGAGATGGGGAGGGATGGAACAAGCACATAACAAGCGGTGCCATTTGAAATGCGCCAGGGCCCTTCTTTCTTGCGGGATTAATTTCTAAGGCTTCTTAATCAGCTTTGCTGGCGTGTCTGGAATCGGCTGCGGTGAATCAGTCGGGGAAAGGGCCTGGGGGCAGAAGTAATGAACGGGGGTTGTGGCGTGGGGGGGGTTGCTTCTATTTTTAAAGGAGATTAAGTAGGGGTGCATTGAAGCATGACAAGAGTGGGCATCTGGACTCCTGGGTTCTAGTCCTGGCTGTAGGCAGGCAGTGGGGTCTAATGGTTAGAGGAGGGAGTCAGGCCTGCTGGGTTCAGTCTGACTTACACCAGAGGATGTTGGAGTAAATTTCCCTTTGCAGGGCTAGTGCCAGCTAGCTGGGCAGTGAAGTGCCTGGGCAGTTATGTGGGTCAACCCCCAGGGGGGTTGTCATGAGCACTGCAGTGGAGAGGGGCCAGTCCCGGGCTGGTCTGACTACCAAGGGGCATCATAGAGGATACAGACTGAGCCTGCCAAGGATAGAACCCAGGAGTCCTGAATCCCAGGCCCTCACCCCTCCTGGAACCACTTCCCTTTCAGGACCAGGAATAGGTGGGGAACAAAGGCTGTGTCTCCCTAACCAGCCCTGTGTGTCCCCAGATATGCTCCACCCCCAGCCTGTGGCCCCACCCATAGTCCAACCCTGCTCCTTCTAGGCTCTGCCCCCTCCCCACTGTCATTCTGTTCCACACACCCATTCCAGGAAAATCCTGGACCCCAAATGTAGCCAATGATATTTGTGGGGAAAAAAAGAAAAAAGACACTCTTCTAAATCACCATTTCTTGATTAAAAATCAGAGAGTTGCAAGACCAGCTGGAATATACTCACCCCTTTGCCAAGCTGTTGCTGACGTCATGGCCTTGCCATTTCCCCTTGGAAAAGAAAGTCGTGAAGGAGATTAGTTTTAATTAGCTTCTTCCCATGCTATGCACCAGTCCTGGAACAGAGGTGGTCACAAACCATATGCAGGTAATCCCCACTGTCCCAGCAAGTCTTTATGCTCCAGGAACTGGCTTTCATTAGGCGGCTGAAGACAGGGAGGCAAGACCGCCGTCGGCTGCAACCAGTCCCTGAGGAAGAAAAAGCATTGTGAAAAGAACAACAATGCAATGCATCCGCAAAGGCCGAGAGCAGCCCAGCTGCAAGGAAAACACGTGCAGAATTAACAGGCTTCTTTCAGAGCAAAGCCATGCCGGCCCTGTACGCCTGTCCATGGACACAGGTACAGTCAGACACTGCACCAGCACATCCACACGCTGCTGCCCACACTCCAGGTCTGTTTGAGCCGATAAATTGTTTGGCCCACGCCCAGACCTTGGTGTATGCACATGCTCATGTTCACTATTGGTGTAGGCCCAAAGGCCCACGCATGCACACACAGCCACGAGCACGTGCACGTGCGCGCGCGCGCACACACACACACACACGGTGTGAGTCTGGTGCACTAGTGTATGCATGGCCATACACTGGTGCATCAGAGGCTCCTCCCTGCCCCAATGTACAAGGGTCCCAGACAGGAGGGGGCCAGAAGCTGGGTCTCTCCCCCCTGCTCCCCCAGCCCTATCACCCAAGCTGATGTTCGCAGCCAGGCTGTGTGCCACAGCATCGTCTGGCTTGTCTAATTAACGAGCTTGCTGCGTCTCATGACATTCAGGGACGCAGCTGACAATTAGAGCAGCCTCTCGTGCGCACCCACACATGTAAGTGTGCACAACCATGGCTAAGTACATATGCACTAATGCACACACGTATACACATCCATACTCAAGCGTGCACACTTATGCAGAAGCAAGCAGCCCTGGAGCACCTTAAAGACTAAATTTTATTTATTAGTTAGGTAATAAATGACCTAATAAGTAAATGAACCGGTCAGGCTTTAAGCTGCTCCAGGACTCCTTGTGTTTTGTGAAGCTACAGACTAACACGGCTGCTCCACCTCTGAGGCTCATTACCGGACTCACACACGCAGCGAGCGCTGTGCTCACATGCCAATATGGACTCACAATTTACTTACTGAGGAGGAATTTTCACAACAGTTTGGAAAGAGGCTGCTGAGCTCTCTTCTATATTCAAATTTGACACATTAACATGGGGTTTGAACTGGGATGGGAATTTTCTAGGTCATTATAGGGGCTCTTTTGCATACTTGGCTTTATCTAATTCTACACACACACACACACCCTGCCCCTCTGCTCACCTTGATAATTTTCTGATTTGTCAACCTTGATTATTATTTTTGGTTTTCTGTGCCTTAAATATTGAGTCTGGTCTGGTCTGGCTCTGGGCTGAAGAAGTGGGGCTGTCCCATGAAAGCTCATCACCTAATAAATTATTTTGTTAGTCTCTAAAGTGATACAGGACGGCTTTTTTCTTTTGATAGTATATAGACTAGCAGGGCTCGCTCTCTGTTACTAATCCAGGAAGACACACTTGAGACGTCTCCCTGAGGGGGTACCCCAACCACTTAACCCTCTCTCAGGAGAGAGCTTAGATGCCAAGAACTGTAATTTAGTAGCTGATCTTTTAGTTTAAGGCCCAAACATACACAGACTCTTCTCTAGCACACAAGGATCAAATCAATTGCTTTAAAACAAGCAATGTATTCGCAAAACAAGAGCAAATAAATCGTACCAGTTGCAGCCCAGAGAATGACTTCCCTGGGATTTGCCTTCAAAGTTACAGGGGGAAAAACAATCAAGTCCTTCACCCAAAGCAACGTATCAAAAAGGATCGTCAGGCCACACCAAATTTCAAAATAACCATAACCCGATTGTGTCGAACTAGATATTTCCCTTGTCCTTCCCTATCTAGGGCTGAATAGTAACAGAGAGGAAGCTGTGCTAGTCTATACACTATCAAAAGAAAAAGCAGTCAAGTAGCACTTTAAAGACTAGCAAAATAGTTTATTAGGTGAGCTTTCGTGGGACAGACCCACTTCTTCAGATCGAAGTGGGTCTGTCCCACGAAAGCTCACCTAATAAACTATTTTGCTAGTCTATCTAGGGCTGATTTTGAGAGGGTCAGGATATTTACTGGATTCATTCCAACTGCTTGGAAGAAATCAGCTCTCTGTCTTCCCCCTGCGTCAGCCATGCAGACAAAAGACCCCTCAGACGGCAATTGTTCTCAGTTCACAAAAGTCTTTCTTCCACCCACTGGCTTACCTGACCACCCCCTGCTGCACGTTCTCTGCAGGGGTTAACCTTTTCCCTGCATTCGTTCATGACACATGTGCCAAAAGGGTTTTTCTTCATAGGAACATAACTGAACTTTCTGTCAGTTTGGACGATGTTAGAACAGTGGGGGGCGGGGGGGGGGGCTGCTAATTGCAGGGATGAAAAGTGGCTCCCGACTTAAAAAGTTTCCTCCCCACTGGTGTAGATAACGCTCAGGCCAGCTGCAGGCGCAAGGCACTGAACAAGATGACCTCTTCAGGTCCTGGCCAGTCCTATGACTCAGTGCAACTGATCGCCTTGCGTGGTGGCTTCGATCACATCCTGCTACCTCGCACCTTAAAGGGGCTTAATTGCTGCTGGCTGGTAGCTTGCAAGTGAGATGGGTCACACGTCCATCGGCTCGGACCAGGGCTGTACTAGATGGCTGCTAAGGACACCATCCAGCAAAACAGCACAAAGGCACACGCACGGAATGGGCACAGGCGTACATATGTGAATACACACAGGTACACATATGCATTAGTGTGTGTGTGTGTGTGTGTGTGTGTGTGTGTGTGTGCGCACGCATTTTTGTGCTAGCTTTTCTTCTGCAAGGGGTGGCGGCTCAGCACCCATGCACACCTCACTAGTCTCCTGAAAAACACAAAGTGCACAAGGTACCAGTTCCCAACCAATGTGCACCCAGGACAGCCAATCAACAGGTTCTGCTCCCCCCCCTCCTGCCCCTGTCAGCCAAGGCTGCCTTTCCGCTCAACAGCTGGGCTCCGATCAGCCTGTGATGGCTGCTCCATGCTGCTGTTCCCAGCAGCCATAAATCCAGGATCTCGTTTCCCTCTTTGGCACAACACAAAAAGTGGCTGCTCCAGGGGCTGTCTGGTCCCAGCTGCAGCTGTCGCAAGACAGCAGGGCACTTTTCAGAGCCCTGCTCTGCCACTGCCCTGCTGGGTGACCTTGGGCAAGTCACTTCCTGTCGTGTGCCTCAGTTTCTCCTCCCACTTTCTGCCCATGTAGCTCTCGACATGAAGGGGTGGGGCCCCGCTCTCAGGCACAGAACAGCATCTTACAGCCTGGCTGGGAGCCGAGCCCTTGTACCATCTACCCCAGCCCCGATGCTAATGGCCGGAGGTTGCTTTAATGGCTCCCTGTTTGCTGCCAGCATCTGATGCAGCAGCTGGGGGAGGTGGCAGAGAGAAGGCCCTTAGAAAACGAGGTTAGCTGCTAATCAGCCCTATTCTTTCTGCTGGGCAGGATGAGGGTGGAACGGGGCCAATCCTGCAGGCTGGGTCTTTGTCAAGGGGAGAGAGAGCCTCTGGGAAAGCCAGGCAGGCGGTTTTAGGGTCAGGGGAGCATTGCAGGGACTGGGGGTGGGGGGCTCAGTAGGGGGCAGTCTCCCTGAGTCAACGCTGCCCCCAAAGCCCACAGTGGGTCTAGGAGGTGCTGTGCTGCAGGAAGTGGGGACAGGGGACACTCTCCAGGAGTGTTTCTACACAGCAGCATTATTCTGAAATAAGTTATTCTGGAAGGCTGGGGACACACTCGCCCCCGCCTTTCAGAAGGAGCGTGTTTATGAGGGATTTCAGAAGATGTTAATGAGCTGCTCACATGAATAGCTCAGTGGTTAGTATCTTGGCCTTTTGAACCCAGGGTTGTGAGCTCAACCCTACAAGGGGCTAGAGTAGATTAAATTTAAAAAAAGCCTGGGAGAGATGGTGATATGTCCTGTGCTAAGGACTGGACTGAAGACCTCACAAGGTCCCTCCCAGGTCTGTGATATGATGATGATTTCCCTGAATGACTTTGCTCAGTGAGAGGAGGGAGAAAACTTGTTTTTCTTGGCCTCTGAGGATAGAACAAGAGGCAACGGGCTTAAACTGCAGCAAGGGAGGTTTAGGTTGGACATTAGGAAAAAGTTCCTAACTGTCAGGGTGGTCAAACACTGGAATAAGTTACCTAGGGGGGGTTGTGGAATCTCCATCTCTGGAGATATTTAAGACCAGGTTAGATAAATGATTCTATGGCTTTGGTGAGGCTGCATCTGGAGTACTGTGTCCAGTTCTGGGCCCCCAATTATAGGAAGGATGTGGATACACTGGAAAGGGTCCAGTGCAGGGTGACCAAAATAATTAGGGGGCTGGAGCATATGACCTATGAAGAAAGGCTGAGGGAATTGGGACTGTTTAGTCTGCACAAGAGAAGACTGAGGTGGGGACTTGATAACAGCCTTCAACTTACTGAAGGGAGGTTTCAGGGAGGCTGGGGACAGGCTGTTCACAGTGGTCACGGATGGCAGAACACAGAACAATGGTCTCAAGTTGTGGTTGGGAAGGTCCAGGTTGAACACTAGGAAAAACTTTTTCGCTAGGAGGTGGGGTGAAGCATTGGAATGGTCTCCCCAGGGGAGTAGTGGAGTCTCCATCCCTGGAGGTGTTTAAGTCTCGCCTCAACAAAGCTCAGGCAGGGCTGATCTGATGGGTTTGGTCCTGCTTAGAGCAGGGGCCTGGACTTGATGGCTTTTTTAGGTCTCTTCCAGCTCTGTTGTTCTATGGTTCTATGATTCTATGAAATGTCTATCAAGGATGGTTTAGCCAGTGCTTGGTCCTGCCATTGGGGCAGGGGGCTGGACTTGATGGCCTCTCGAGGTCCCTTCCAGTCCTAGCACTCGATGATGCTATGGAGTGGAGCTGGGTTTTTAAAGCTGGCACTGGGAGGGTTGAAAGCACTGCATTGGGGGGGGCTCCAGGGCCAAAGGCCCTTGACAGATGGGAGAACTGGTCTGAAATGAACAAGAAGGGATTCAGTCCAGACAAAAGGGCGCAGTCCTTCGCTTGGGGAGGAGCCGTCACACACCTAGGTAGGACGTGGGGAACAACCGGCTGTCGGGGGGAGCACCCGGGCGTTAGAGCAAATCCCAAACTGAATGGGCGTGGGCAGCAGGGAAAAAGGGTGAGGTCGCCCTGTGGGGCATTAGCAGCAGAGTCACGCGCAAGGTGCAGCAGGCTGCTCTCTGGCTCTGCTCAGCTCGCAGGAGGCCTCAGCTGGAGCAGTGTCCAGGTCTGGGCAAACTGGGGAGAGTTGGTGGGGCAGGGGTGGGTTGGGAAGGGGTGGATGGGGAACCTGTGGGAGGGGCCTTGCCCTGAGCCCCTCGCTTACACCACTGTGGAGGTGCTGCCCCAGCCCCACACACCCTGAGGGATGCCCCAGCTGCTCGAGGTGACTTACTGCTGCCTCAGGGCCGGGGCTGGACCTGATGACCCCAAGGTCCCTTCCTGCCCGACATTTGCCTGATTTCTATTTCTGGGGTTCCCGCCAGCCTCCTTGACACCAATGGAACAACACCCGCGGGGGTGGGGGTAGGGTGGGACCTGGCCTGGTAACGCTCATGGGAGCTGCTGCCCAGGACACCAGCCAGGGGCCTGGCCCCAGTGACTTGAACAGAACCAGGCCAGTTTAGGGGGCTGGATCAGGTTCCTTCCCGGTCAGCTCCACACAGCCCTGCTCCCGGGGTGTTTAACCAGGCTGCTACCACAAAATCACGGTGCTCTTACACCCTATTTCTCACCCACCGGCTTTTCCCAGGTTGGTCACTCACCCCCATGTGAGCAGCAGTTGGGCACCAGCATCCCAGGCCAGCATCGGCTCCTTGTGCGCCGTGGCCTAGCTTGGGGCGGGAGGTGTTTTTTGGTGCTGGGCCAACACCTGAAAGCAGGTGGAGGGTTCAAAGGAGAGGAAGGGGATGGAGCGGGAATGAGCGGCCCGGCTGTGAGTCAGGGGACTGATGCCACAGTCAGTCTGGTGTATTCTCTAGGGAGTGGGAATGTGTCTGCAATACACTGAGCTGTGGCTATTCTCTCTCTCTCTCTCTCACACACACACACACACACACACACACACACACACATCTGTGCAGCCCCACGCACGCCCACACGGCCGCACTCTCACACACACACACATCTGTGCAGCCCCACGCACACCCACACGGCCGCACTCTCACACACACACACACACACACACACACACACACATCTGTGCAGCCCCACGCACGCCCACACGGCCGCACTCTCACACACACACACACACACACACACACACACACACACATCTGTGCAGCCCCACGCACTCCCACACGGCCGCACTCTCACACACACACACACACACACACACACACACACATCTGTGCAGCCCCACGCACGCCCACACGGCCGCACTCTCTCACACACACACACACACACACACATCTGTGCAGCCCCACGCACGCCCACACGGCCGCACTCTCTCACACACACACACACACACACACACACACACACACATCTGTGCAGCCCCACGCACGCCCACACGGCCGCACTCACACACACACACACACACACACACACACACACACACACACCCCCACTCAGCCGGCGACAGCTGAGAGCCCTTGTCGGGGGGTTGATTTAGTGGCAATTCTCCTGCTCGCTCCCTCTCGTTAATCTCAACAGCCTCTCCGGCGCGGCGCTCCGGGGACCGGTGATTCATTCCCTGCCTCTTAACATCCTATTTAAAAATTACTCCACTGTCAACACAATCCAAACCCGCGGATATTCCCCGGGTGCAGGAAATTAGTGAGTCGCTCACTCGGGGGAAATGCTGGGAGACAGGAGGAAGCAGCAAACTGCATGGCCAAGAGGGGAAACTGAGTCATGTTGCTGCAGGACATGACTCCGGATAACCCCCTGTGGGCCTGAGCCGCTGATGTCGCTTGGCATCCAACACCTATAGGACTTAAGTGCCTTAATCCCTTGGAGGATTTCAGCTTTCCCCTTTCTGGTGGGGCACAACTGGGCACTGTCTCCATAGTTGGCAGGAACGCCTCTCCTGGGGTAGTTGGCAGAGCCAGCGGATGCTCTAGGAGTGCGGTGTCCCAGGCCGATCCCCAGCAGCTGTTGATGGATGTGGCCAGGTTAGTTTCCATGCTGACTGGCCTGACCGCAGAGCCCAGCCTATGTGCAGTTAAACCTAAGAGTTGCTGGATAGCATTTGCGTCAGCATGCAAAATCAGCCCGCCTGCCTTTGCCTTGGCTGGACCAGCTGATTCAGAGGCGGCCAGGGTGGGTGCGTGTGTATGTGTGTGTGCGCGTGCACGTGTGCGCACTAGAAGCAGCACAGCACCCCCTCGGGCTGGGTTAGCATTGCTGCAGAGGGCAGAGCTCCCCCTGCTCAGCGCCCCCTGTTGGGAGAGGCCAGGACTGGAGTAGCCAGGAGCTCTGCCCACAGCCAGCTCCTGCCCCCCCCCACACAGTACCCCCTGCTGGGGAGGCCAGGGCCCAAGTAACTGAGTGCTCTATTCACCTCCTCAAGGAACCTGCCGGTTCTGGCACGTCAGCGTGACCACGCCAGGGCCCCTAGAGCAGGATGCAATTAAGTTTAGGCGTTGATCAGCTGGAGTTTTAATTGTGGCTGATGCTCCTACGTTAATTAAGCTGCCTGGGCTTTACCCTGGCGGCCTGGTAGCTTTTAAGCAGCCAGCTCAAGCGTGCTAATTAATTATTGATCTGTCCCAGCTAAACCGACTGAGGATCGATCGAGAAATGGGCAGGAAAATTAAGGGCCCTTTTGCTTTGGGGATTTTCTTTCCCTTTTTCTGTTCCGACCCCCAGCAACACCCTAGGAGCAACTCCCCCAGGGGTCATGTCCAGCTGTGCAAAGAACCCAGGACTCAAAGGGAGGCAAGTTGTGTATTGTGTTTGTACAGCTCCTAGTAGGACAAGAGGGAAACCTGACAGAGTTAGTGGTCCTACCACCATGCCCCGCAGCCCCCCCGGCTGGGGGATGCCAGAGCTGGAATAGCCGGACACCCGCCCCCCCGCAATCAGAGCCCAGGCCTACCACTCACAGCTCCCCCCTGCTGGACATTTTCTTGTTCACACTCCTTTCATGTCCTCATGCAGTTCACGTGTGGCCTAGGTCCCTGCCGCACCAGTCCTACAGCTGGGGAAACTGAGGCTGTGTCAGCACGGCAATGTCAGCCAGGGTTTGAACTCCTAGCCTAGCCCGCTTCTGTCTGCGCCCAGACTGCAGTAACCCAGGAACCAGCCCCAGGACTGTACAGGGTGATGGGTTTGAGCCTGAGTTAAGCTGCAGCCCAGGTACCATCTGTCTGTTTCGCATACGTACAGCACCTGCCACATGGCAGGCCTGGGCCACGATTGGATGCCTAAGCACTACCATAATACACCTAATTTGGATACTTAAGCACTACCATAATACACCTAATAGTCATAAAAGTACAGCACCTGACACACTGGGGAGGTCAGTCCATGACTGGAGTTTCTAAACACTACCGTAACAGAGAGATAGGTGTTTTAGTCTGTATCTTCCAGAACAAGAAGAAGTCCTGTGGCACCTTATAGACAAACAGATATTTCGGACAGTAATAGAGAGAGCCATGCTAGGCTATATACTATCAAAACAAAAAAGCAGTCAAGTAGCACTTTAAAGCCTAACAAAATAATTGATTAGGTGATGAGTTTTCGTGGGAGAGACCCACCTCTGCAGACCATAGCCAGACCAGAACAGACTCAATATGTAAGGCACAGAGAACCAAAAATAGTAATCAAGGTGGACAAATCAGAAAAAAAAAGATGAAGGCGAGCAAATCAGGGAGTAGAGGGGCAGAAGGGGGGGGGGTCAAGAATTAGATGAAGCCAAGTGTGCAAACGAGCCCCTATAATGACCCAGAAACTTCCCATCCCAGTTCAAACCACCTGTTAACGTGTCAAATTTGCATATGCATCTGATGAAGCGGGTCTTCGCCCATGAAAGCTCATGCTCCAAAATATGTTAGTCTATAAGCTGCCACAGGACTTCTTGCGTTCTAAACACTACTGTTATATTCCTAGTAGCCACAAAAGTGCACAGCCCTTGTTGCACTTGGGGGGCGGGGGCTCAGCCCATGAGTGGGGCCAAGAGGGGGGCTACTGCAGTACAGTTCACCAATAGTCGAGGGAGATGGCAACTCGTGTTTGTCCCCAGCTCGCCCCGCCCCCCCCCCCCCTTTGGTGCCTTCACCTTCTGGAACTGGAGGTGAAATGAGCCGTTAAAACAACATCAATAACTTAGGCGGGGAGGGATGCAAGGGGGAAACCATCTATTTCTTCGGCTCCATTAACTCTTTTTCCAATTATAACCAGGCGCGCTCCTGCTCTGACTGACACAGAGCTGAGGAGGTGTGAGAACCAGGGACATGGCTATGGGACTGCGAGATCCAATCCCCTCCCTCAGCTGGGGCAACCCAGGAGGCCTGGCTCCCAGGCCCCTTTCCTCTCACCACTAGTCCCCACTCCCCTCCCAGAGCCTGGGACAGTACCCAGGATTCCTGGCTCCCAACCCCCTCTCCTCAAGACCCCACTCCCCTCCCATGGCTGAAGATAGAACCTAGGAGTCCGGGTTACCAGCCCCCTCCCCTCTTGCCCACACTCCTCTCCCAGAGCTGGGAACGGAACCCAGGAGTTCTGGTTCCCCTAGAGCACCTCTAACTAGGGCCAGCAGAACTCCTCGTTTGTTATCATAGGGTCTCTCCTGAGTGCTCTGCGATTGCAGTGCTCAGGATCCAACCCAGTACTACTGGCCTCTGCACCTGGAGCCCCCAGCAGCACCAGAATATTGTCCGTGGGGCATTTCCAGTCCTTGGGGTTGGTAAAAAAAACTTTAATATATGATGCCAGAGTAACCAGTGCAGCCTGAGTCTGCAAAGAGCCTGCATCAGGGCTCCGGCTGTAACCAACGTAGCAACACCACACTGAGTGTGCAGGGCTCCAGCTGTAACCGGCATAGCAACACCCCACAGAGTGTGCAGGGCTCCGGCTGTAACCGACATAGCAACACCCCCACAGTGGGCATGGCTCCGACTGTAACCAACACCCCACAGTGTGCAGGGCTCTGGCTGTAACTGACATAGCAACGCCCCACAGAGTGGGCAGGGCTCCGACTGTAACTGAAGCAGCAACACTCGGCTAAGTCTGTGCCGTGCTGAGGGGAACCGATGCAGCAACACTGCCTGAGTCTGCAGAGAGCCTGAGCCCATATCGCTGGGTTCCCCCAGATGTGCCCGCTGGAGGGTCACTGAGGTCAGCTCTGGCTGCCGGTGGCAGGTGCCCTCCCACCCCTGCAGCAACTCAGTTTTCCCCCAGGGCTCCACCCCCGACCAGCCCCTAACCCCCCTTGGTTGGAGCTGGCCATGCGCCCATCCCAGTGGGGAGGCTGGAGGAAGGGAAAGGGGGCTCAGCCGGTTGGCTGTAGGTGCCTGATCTGCGAGCCAGCCATGCGCCCCACTGCTGGAACCCCACTTCCCCTGCTGGCCCCTCTGGCTCTGTCTGACCCCTCCCCCCCCACCAGCCAGCCCCACACTGTGCCATCAACCGCCACCAGCCCCTTGCTCCCCTGGCTCCCAGGGATAAAAGCCCAAGAGGGACCTGGCCTGCTCCTGTCACCGGTGTCGCTCTCTCTCCCGTCAAACACCCCCGCTGGGGCAGCTGTGGGGGGGCTGTGGGGTAGGGTAGGTGGAGCAGGGAACAGTGAGGCTGGCTGTGGGGTGTAGCCAGGGCCGGGGGCTGCCTAAGGGTGAGGCAGGCGGTACGGACACAGTGGGGCTGGTTGTGGGGTAGGGTAGGTGGAGGTTGGGGGGCAGTGAACTGGCTGTAGGGGTTGGGCAGGCAGTTGGGAGGGTATCCACACAAACGGTGGAGGGGTTGGTTACCATAGGTACCGTGCCCCCCCCGGGGGGGGGGGCACTCAAGTCCTCAAAAATCCCACAGTCCCACGAAGGGACCCCTGCCCTCAGCCCCACTGCAGGGCATAGCCACGGGGTCCTATCTGACACCCCCCCCACCAGCCAGGGGTGTCCAGCCCAGTGACCCCCAGCAGCACCACATCTGGGTTCTGACCCCTCCTGGAGCCTGGTCACTCCCCAACCCACAGGGGCCAGGACTCCTGGGCCCCCCGCTGTAGTTCCACCAAACCAGAAGGTGGTGCTGTGCACTGGACCAATGCTGCCCATGGCTTGGGCCCTGGGGGCAGCTCGGGGGTGGAAGCGGGGGTTGGGGGCCTGGCTAGAGAGGTGACAGGGATGGGAGCTGGAGGGTGGGGGCTCAATTCAGAGTAGAAAACTGAGCCCCACCCTTTCCCCCTGAGTCCCATCCCAGGTTCTGGGGTGTGAGCTCCATCAGCCCCCAGCCAGCGCCTTTGGGGACCTCAGTGGGGTGGACACCGCAGCCCAGCAGCAGCAGCAGGGGCCAGAGGGGTGAGCCGTGGGGGGCCATGCAGAAATACCCTAAGGAAATACAAGTGGGGGACACACCCCCACAGGGTGGCACTAGTGGGACAGGCCAGAGAAACAGGGCAGCTCAGAGTACAGCCCCCCCGCCCCCGATGTCAATCCAGAGTCACCCCCACTGGCAGTGGGGCACAGCTAGGTTCTGAGCTCAGCCCCCTGTAGTCACTCTGATCATTGGGCCCATCCTGGCTTGTTTTGCCCCTTGGATCAGGCCCTCCCCCCAGCACCTTGTCACTCCCTTGAACCTGCGCAAAGGGGGCTGGGGATATCCCCCTCTCCCCAGTGCTGCAGGACTAACCATACTGGCTAGCAGTCAGATCCAGGCACCCAGCTGGCTGCAGTCAAGCCATGTGCCTACCCTGCCACCTGCCTTACCAGCAGCCAGTGGCATGATTCCCATTTTAGGGCAGACTGGGGAAACTGAGGCCCAGGGGTGTGGCCTGCCTGCAGCGGGGGTCAGTGGCACAGCTGGCAATGGAACCCAGGAGTTCTGGCTCTGTGCGCCACTCCCTTCAGCAGCATTCAGACTGTATGCTCAAAGTTTCCTCATCGCTCAGGAGGCAGAGGGTTATGAAGGGCTCAGTGCCAGCCCCCTCCCAGGCTGAGGGTGGAGTACATCTCCCCCACCCGGGGCTCCCAGGGAGGCACAGAGCTGGTGCTGGCCTCTGGGAGCAGGAGGTACAGGCTCTGCTGGACGGTTCTTGGGTGCAGCGGCACCTACCGCGGAGACTGGTGCCCGCATCCAGCCAGGTGCTGCTCACTCACACGGCCGCTGGGAACACTTGTCTGTCTCACAGAGGAGGGGAAACTGAGGCAGGAGCCACATCACAGAGCTCAGGAGAGCATCAAATCCAGTCCCCCACCTTCTTGGCAGGACCAAGCACCATCCCCAGCAGATAAACCTGTTTACCCCAGGCCCCTAAATGGCCTCCTCAAGGAGGCTTGAACTCACAACCCTGGGTTTAGGGAGCTCAAACCACTGAGCTATCCCTCTCTCCAGGTCACCCACCCCTGGCAGGGATCTTGATTTCCACCCCCATCCTCTACATTGCTAGGCACCTCTCCCCTCCTCGAGTCAAGGACAGAACCCAGGAATCCTGCCTCACTCCCCTCCCGCTCTACCCCCTAGACCCCGCTCCCCTCCATTCAGTTCCCCTGTGTAAACTCACCCCTGGCATGAACGCTGCCAGGGTTCAGGGTGACCTTGGCTTCTTGGCTTCGGGGTAACAAATGACCCACCCCCCTCTCCCACTCACTAAGCTCTCCCCACTGCCCCCCACCACGTGCTGTCTCATGGGCAAATGGACTTTAAAAAACCGTAAAGGCAACGGGGAAAATTTGAGGCCTGGTTGCCAGGGAGATTTGTCCTAAATACCAGCGATTAATGAGGCTGCTGCGCTCCAGGCTGGGATGAGCGGATGCCTCCGGAGGCTTTATCCCTGCCTCTCTGCGCAGGCACAGCCAGCCTCCCCCCCACTGCCATCCCGGCACAGGTCAGCTGCTGTATTCTGGGTACAATCCCTCTGCAGAACAACAGTGTGGCCCTGGGAGCCCAGCTCCACCAACCGCCCCCCGCCATGTGCCCTCTCAGGTTTCCCATGCAGGGGCAGAATAAATTTTCTCATGTGCACTGAGGCAGGTGGGTTTGTGCACAACCCGGGTGCTCTGCTAACCAGCTGGGCAGCTCCTGAATCTCTCGTGGGCGGCCGACCAAGCGCTCAGCTTGCAGGGAATGCTGGCCCTCGCCACCGTGCGTTAATTATTATTATTAAAATTAGAGGGAGCGCTGGTTATGTCTCAGGCTGTGGCATGGCTGGGCAGGTGGCTGATGAGCACAGCTCCGTGTTGGGGGACCAGCTGAATGAACAGTCACAGAGAGAGCAACACTGGGCCTGGTTCCTTCTTCCACCTCACACACTGTGTCCATCCAACCGTCCCCGCCACCTCCATCCCGGCACACTAGATCCATTCCCCCGCCCCCCCACCTCCATCCCCGCATGCTGTATCCATCCACCCATCCCTCCACCTCCACCCCCCCACACTATATCCAACCACTGGTCCATCCCCCAGCAACATCCATCCATCCTTCTTTCTCCCATTCATGCATTCATCTATCTACCCAACCAGCCAGCCATTCATCTATTTATCTACCGCTCCATCCACCCATTCATCCATCTATTCCCCGCCCACCAGCGACCTGTCCATCCGGACCCGTATCCATCTACCCATTACTGCTCTGTCCGCCCCTCCAGCTGCCTGCCTCACTAGCTGCCCACCCCCCTTGTTCCCCCACCCACACCTTGGCAGAAGGCTGTTACTCTCTGCTGAGCCATGCACCGAGGGAGGAATTGGCCTACCCCTTGTCTCTGGGGGATTGTACTGCCAGGAACCACCCTGAGGCCCGAACGCCTGCAGCATAGCCAACTGGGCTTTTAAACTGGCTCAGGCAAAGCAGCGCAGATGGCAGCGTGGACATCCCACCCCAGGGCTCAGAGCGGCGGAGGCCGGCTTAGTGTCGGCCCCTGTCTGAACTGACTCCGGTTGTTTGGCTTAGCTGGATGCAGTTGGGAATTGGCGTTGGCCGGGTGTGGAAATCCCATGCTGCTCTACCAGCTTCCCTTGCGGTGCGGAATACCCCAGCACCCCTCCATTCCCCTCGTCACCCCTGCTGCACAAAGACACAATCCCACAGGTATTTGTCAAAGCAAAAGCTGCTTAACAACACAGCAACTTAAATTATTCAGGGCCTCCCAGGCCGAGCACAGCCTGGCCTTGGATTTGAAAGCTCTCCGTGGTGGGGAACAGGGCTGGAAGTAGTGGGAGTGGGGGAATTTGAGGGCGACACCCCCCCAAGGGAAGAGCAAATCACTCAGCCTGGATCCTGTAGCTTGTCAGCTTCTTTCTCCTTTGTGTTGCCCCCCTCCAAATTCACCACCTCCTGTCCTCCTTTCCCTAGGCAACCAGGGCAACTCCCAGCTTGGAGTGACACCAGCTAAAACCACTAGGCACCACTCCCCTCCCAGAGCCAGGGACAGAACCCAGGAATCCTGACTCCCAGGTTCCCTCCCAGGGCTGGGGAAAGAACCCAGGAGTCCTGCTGCTGGAGGAAGGACTTCCACCCAGCATTGCAGGTACAGCCGCAGTGGGCACAGGAGGGAGCTAACCTGCCAGGTGAGCCCGGTCCAGGGCACAGCACAGCCCCGAAGCCAAGTCAGAGGATTTCTGGCTGCCGTTGCCTGGATTTCCCATCGGGACACCCACATTCAAACCAGGAGGGTCTGGGAACATTACCCCTTCTAGCCCCCACACCACCTGCCGGCTCTGCCAATGCCCCCCAGTCCCAACCCCCAACCTCTGGCTATCCCCAGCCGGAGCTAGCATCACTCGAGCATCATCAGCTGGCGTTAGGTGTAATTGACCCCTCTCCTGCCTGATGGCGCAGAATCATTTGCTGTCGCTCCTAAGGCCGGGATGGAATTGCTGTCCTGGGCCCCATCCCAGGCCTCTCCCACTAGCCTGTCTCCTTGCTCAGCACCCACCGGAGCATTCCCTCCGCAAGCTGGGCTGGCTGGGGGAGCCCAGTAGGCAGGGGAGAAAACAGCCTATGGGTTTGGGGCAAGCCGGGGTTCCACAGCTCAGCAGGCAGGGGTGTGCATCGGGTGGGGTCGTTGTGCTTCGTACAGTCGGAGCCCTCACTTCACACCCTCTTGAGGCTCCCGCTGGTGCAACCACACAGAAAACCAGCTAAAAATGAGCCCCGGGGGAACTGACCCTGCCTGCATTTGAGGACAGCCTGAGCCTATTGCTGGGCGAGGGGGACAGGAGGCTAGACACTCCCCGGGGGTGGCTGAAGACAGACGGCTGGGCTGGGGGGAGACCCAGGTGGGGTTTGGAGAAGCAGGTTGGGGGAAGGCCCCAGATCCCAGGGAAGAGGGAAGGAGAGAGGAACCCAGGAGTCCTGGCGCCCAGCCCCCACGCTGTTCTCATCACCCCCCCACAGCTGCCACATCTCCCTTCCCCACGTCAATCCCCCAAGCAGCAACCACCCCCAACTCCTCACACACCCATGCTGCCCATGAAGACTCGCCCCCCTTACATCAGCCCTCCCCCATCCCTGGCCCCCTAGGCCATGGCACTGCCCTGCCCCCCAGTGCAGAGCAAACCCCCACCAGTCCAACCACAGCTCCCAGCCAGGCCCCCTGGGGGCAGACAAGTTTATTAGAAAATTCCAGACACTGTCGAGAAAGGCGCATGTGTAGAAAAACAGCAGCCGGGTCCGTGGGCAAGAGTGGGGGCTCTGGGAGTGGGGAAGCCCCCCAGCACAGGGCCAGCCACAATGGACCAGAACAAACCCTGCACCTGGGCAGAGGTGGGCAGTGCCTTTGGGAGAAATGATTACAAAAGCCCTGAAACAGAGAGAGAGAGAGAGAGAGAGAGAGAGAGAGAAAGATGAGGTCAATGCCAGGGGGCTGAGTGCCAGGGGGCAGGCAGGGACAAAAGGGGGCACAGAGGCAGTGGAGCAGCCACCCTCATCTCTCCCCCGCAAAAAAAACTGTGGGCTACGGTTCTGGGTCAAAGCAGGGATCCACAGGACAAGATATTTCCTCTCGACTCCCTCATCCCTGTCAGAGCTGAAGGCTAAGGCTCTCGGGCAGGGATTCCCTACCGATGGGTCGGGACCCAAACAGTGGTCGCGATTAGATTTGTTCAGGGTCACCAGCAGCTCCCAGCTGCATGTGGCTCTCAAAGGAGCCATTTGCAGCTCCTTAACGCTGCCCCATCCAGCAGCTCTCTCTGTCAATAGAGAAGCAATTACGCATTACAAAGAGCTGCTCCCCCTTTGATATTCGGAGCCGCCCTGGGCAAGCTGCTTAATAGGCTCTTGCAGTAAGTCATTTTCGATCCCCTCCACCCTTGGGTCAGCAAGTCCTTCTGAATTGTGAAAATGGGTCTCTGCCTGGAACAAGTTGGGAACCGCTGGACTAGGGAGATGACCCAATAGCCTCCATCCGGGCCCACACTCACCGCCTGTCTGGGCTCGCCCCCACACAGGCCTCACTCTGTGGAGGGGAGGGGCAAGGTCCGACCGACTGCCAGGATCCCATCCGGTCCAGTGTGCCGTTAGCAGGGTCCTGGGAGAGGCTGGATTGGGGAGCGTGCAATGGGGAGCCCTGGAGGGGCAAGAAGGGGGTCCCCACTGGTTCCAGAGCCCACAGGAATCTAGAGAGAGAAGGAGAAACAGAGTGAGGGTGGGCAGAGATGGACTCACAAGGTGTGGGGCAGTGGTGGGTGGAATGGATCCCCTATGGCCGCAGCAGATCCTGCCACTCTGATCCTATCCACCTATGGGTCTGAAACCACGACTGCAGGGGTGCCAGGCCGAGTTCCGATCTCAGCCCTGCTGGGTCAATATGGAGTCACCACAGCCAATCTTGGCACCCACTCGCTGGCTCCTAGGGGCGCAGGGCTGAGGCTCAGTGTGATGCCCCTGGCTCCCCACAACCCCGTTCTTCTGCTGTCCCCGCCATCCCCCGCCATCATCCTCTGCAGACGAAGCAATGGCATTGCCCCCAGTGAACACGCTCGACACAGCAGCTCCCAGCACGCCCAGCTGAGGGAGTTCCCACACCTGGGGGCGCCCCCGACAGCTCGGCCATGCTCCTGCTGGCGGACGCTCAGATCTTCATGTCGGCCCATTCGCCGCCCCGTCTGCTCTGTCCCGCAGGGGGTGCTGTCGCCGGGGGAGCTGCGCAAAACAGGGACAAACAGCAGGTTGGTTTGGCACAGGAGTGGCAGCGGGACAGGGTCTGCTCAGGGAACCAGCCTGTCTGTCCATCCATCTATCACCCACCCACCTGCACTACCCATCCATCCATACTTCTGTCCGCCTGTCTGCATTACCAGTCCATCCATCCATCCTTCTATCCACCCAGCCATCTGTCCGGCTGTGTGCATTACACCTGCATTCGTCCATCCACTCATCTGCATTCTGTACACATCTGTCCATCCAGTCACTTACCCATCCCTTCAGCCAACCACGGATCGCACCATCTGAGTTATCCATCCATATGCTCTTCTGCTTATCCGTCTGTCTGTCCGGCCACTCCTCTACGTTACCCAAACATCCATCCCCCACCCACCCATTCCACTGCACACCAGCACCGTCCAGCCATCTGTCCACATTACCCACCCACTCGTCGGCATTACATCTACGCCAGTGTCCATCTTTCCATCCATCCATCCATCCACCGGTATTGGCAGCAGGCATCTATCCAACCATCCCCCCAGCCTCTGCCCATCCCCACCCACTCTCTTGGAGTCTGTTTCCCACCCTTTTTAACTCTTTACAAACCTCTCCAATCCCTTCACTTCACTTCCATCCCCTCCCTGGCTCAGGCCACCAGGGCCAATGCGGCTCAGAGAGGCCACAGCCCTGGAGAAGGAGCCCTATGGAGTGCACCCACCTAAGTACCTGGCTAGACGGGACCCCTTAGTAGCTTTGGCCCCACCGACGGATCCAGCCAGGGACATGACTCAGAAATAAATGCTGCCCCTTTCGAACACTGGGGAGTCTCACAGACTCTAGCCAGTGCTATGGTTCCCGGTGGCCAGTCTCTTCCAGCCCCAGTCATCTGGGCAATGGAAGGGGGGTGTGGGGGGCAGGGAAAGGCAGGTTCATCCATCAGGAATCTGGAGAGCTGCATGGACATGAGGACGTGAGGGAAGTGTGCACCCGGCAAGATGCTTTCAAGGACCACGCATGGAGGACACCTGGAGTATCCAAAGCCACACATGACACAAAATTGTGCCTCCTCTAGGCAGGTCCTCACCACCCTGCAAGGCCCTGTTACCTGGTTCCTCAGCTCTGCCAGGTGCGGGGCATTTGCTCTGAAGGTCTAGACTAGTCCTGGACCACCTCCTCCTCCTGGGAGAGGGCGTCTCCCCCATGCCCACCTCTTGGCCATGTGGGACCAGCCCCTTCTCACAGTCCTTGCTCTGGGTCATGCCGGAGACATCCCTGGCCCGGTCGTCGGCCCTGTCCCGTGTCCGGGAGGCCGGGGGCTGCCCGCCGTTGGTCTGGGAGCAGACGTTGCTGACCTTGGCCTGCTTGCGGCTCTCCTGCCCGCTGTGGACCTTGTAGCGGATCATGACGATGATGATGAAGACCAGGACGGAGGCCACGATGATGCCGCCGATGATGACGATCATGGTGCCGCCCAGGAAGTGGGAGTGCAGGGTGTGGCACTGCGGGGAGCTGGGCTGGGTGCTGAACTGGACGCAGCCCAGGCGGCGGGTGGCCATCAGCGCTGTGGCCCCATCGTCGTAGACGGCCAGCACGCACAGGTCGTAGGCCCGGCCCGCCGCCAGGTCCTTCACCAGGAAGGCCCGGCTGGACGGGGGAACCATCCTGTGGGGGGGTGAGTGGTGACTGCCGACAGGCTGAATCCTGCCCTGTCTCGGTTCCAACCCCCCACCGCTGCCCCTTCCCCACCTGGCCTCTGCCTACAGCCACCCCGCTACCCTCCTGCCTCCCCACCCCACAGCCACCCTGATATCCTCCTGCCTGCCCTGCCCCACAGCCACCCCACTACCCTCCCAACCCCCCACCACCCTCCTGCCCCCCGCCCCACAGCCACCCCGCTACCCTCCTCCCCCCTGCCCCACAGCCACCCTGATACCCTCCTGCCCCCCCCACCCCATAGCCACCCTGCTACCCTCCTGCCCCACCCCACAGGCACCCTGCTACCCTCCCACCCCCCCACCCCACAGGCACTCTGCTACCCTCCTACCCCACCCCACAGCCGTCCCACTACCCTACCCTCCCATCCCACCCGATAGCCACCCCTGCTACCCTCCTGCCCCACAGACACTCTGCTACCCTCCTACCCCACCTCACAGCCATCCCACTACCCTCCTACCCCACCTCACAACCATTCCGCTACCCTCCCACCCCACTCCACAGCCATCCCGCTACCCTCCTGCCCCACCACCCTGCTCCCTCCTGCCCCCCCGACCCCAAAGGGACTCTGCTGCCCTCCCCCCACACAGCCACCCTGCTACCCCTCCACCAGCCAGACTCCTCCTGCCCCCAATCCCCAGCCTCCCCACTACCCTCCTCCTGCCTGCACCCTGCCCCATGGCCCTGCAGCTGGGAGTCCCCAGCCCAGAGACACCCAGCTGGGAGGTACTGGCCACCCAAGGCCAGAACCCCGCCGACCCCCAGCACCGCGGGCTCACCGATACACGGGGGTGCCATCAGAGGAGCTGTTGTACTGGATCTGGTACATGCGGACGCCGGCCCCGGGCTGCTGCGGGACCCAGCGAATGAGGGCGGAGGATGCTGAGAGCTCGGAGACCAGCACCCCCCAGTCCGGCGGGGCGGCAGTCTCATTGGCCCCCGCCTTGGCCAAGGTGAGGATGTCAGAGGGCCCAGCTGGGGCGGGCACTGGGGGGTGGGTGCCGTCAGCCAGCTGGGGCAGGGGGCTGACCAGCAGCTCCACAGAGGCCGTGGCCTCGCCGGCGGCATTGGAGGCCACGCAGGTGAAGGTGCCGGTGTCCGCGACGGCAGCCACCAGGATCTCCAGGCTGCCGTTCTCGTAAGCCACCGTCCGGGAGGTGTTGGCCACCAGCTTCCCCTCCGGAGAGACCCAGTGCACCACCGGCTCGGGGTCGCCCGCACCGCGGCAGCGCAAGCTGGCGGCCTGGCCCTCCGGCACTGCCAGCCGGGCCGTGCGGCGGGTGATGACGGGCGGATCGCAGACGAACTCCTCCTCAGGGACGCTCCAGAAGGACTTGCCCAGCAGCTCGGGCGGCGAGGCGCAGGTCTCCAGGTCGTCCTCGCGCGCCAGGCGCCGGAGCCACAGCAGTTCGCAGTTGCAGTGCAAGGGGTTTCCCGCGAAGCTCAGCACCAGGGAGGAGAGGGGCGAGCCCTTGGCCTTGGCGTAGACAGGCAGGCGCAGGAAGAGCGGGTCCGGGGGGATGGTCTTCAGCCGGTTGGAGGTCATGTCCAGCCGGGCCAGCTTGCGCAGCTCGGCGAAGACCCCCTGAGGCACGTGAGCGATGAGGTTGTGGTCCAGGCTGAGGGAGTTGACGTTGCTAAGGCGCCGGATGGTCTCCCACGGCAACTGGGCCAGGTTGTTGTAGGACAGGTCCAGGTCCTCCAGAGTGGCCGCAAAGTCGTCGAAGGCGCCGGGGGCCACGGCCTGCAGCTGGTTGTTGCCCAGGATGAGGTGACGCAGGTTAGGCAGGCCACGGAACTGCTGCTCCCCCAGCGCCGGCAGGCGGTTGCCGTCCAGGTGCAGGGCCCGCAGGCCGTGCAGGTCGGCGAAGGCGAGGGGCGCCAGCTGGCGGATGGCGTTGCGCGAGAGGGTCAGATGCACCAGGTGCGTCATGTTGGCGAAGTCCCGGCGCCGCAGGCCTGCGATGAAGTTGTCCGTCAGCCGCAGCTCCGCCGTGCGCCGGTCCAGGAGCGCCGGCACGAAGAGCAGCCCGGCCCGGGCGCACAGCACGGCCGGCGAGGGGGACAGGCTCTGGCAGGAGCAGCGCGGGGGGCACAGCTGGGCGTGGGACAGGCCCAGGCAGAGGGCCAGGGCGCAGAGCAGCGGGCACCTCATGGTGCCGTCAGGGGGCCTGGCTGCAGGGAGAGAGGGAGAGAGACAGGTCAGGTCGGGCCAGGCCAGGGTGGAGCCATTGTGCCGTGGGCCTGGCCCTCCTTCACCAGCAGGGGTTGCCAAGCTGCTCCCGGGTTCGGGGGCCGCAGCGGGGGAGGGGCTGGCAGCCAGGGCTCGTGGGTCCTGTCCCCATATTTGGGAGATGGGTGGGAGTGAATAGGGAGAGCAGGGTGGACCAGCAGCCCCTGGGGCCCACGCCAACCCCCCATACCCTTCCCAGAAGCCCTGGGGCCCATCCCAACCCCCCATACCCTTCCCAGCAGCCCCTGAGGCACATACCAACCCCCCCATACCCTTCCAAGCAGCCCCTGGGGCCCATGCCAACCCCCCAGACCATTCCCAGCAGCCCCTGGGGCCCATGCCAACCCCCCATACCATTCCCAGCAGCGCCAGGGCCCAACGCCAACCCCTCATACCTTTCCCAGCAACCCCTGGGGCCAATGCCAACCCCTCATACCTTTCCCAGCAGCCCCTGGGGCCCATACCAACCCTCCCATACCCTTCCCAGCAGCCCCAGGCAAAAGTGGCAGGGGTGGCGTCAGGCTACGGTGCACAGCATGGGGGGGGCACCCCCATGCACATCTCCTCAACTCGTCCCCTACAGGCCATGTCTGCCCCCCACCCCCACCCCCACCAAGCACCTCAGCCACTTCCCGCTCAACATCAGGGTCACGGACACACCTCCTGGGATGCTCCAGATTCCGAGCCCAGCTCCCCCAGCATTAATTCCCTGGCTGCAGTGGTCTATCCCAGAGGAGAACAGGATTTGCCCCTACTTGCCTTTGTTTGAAAAACCAAAACCCACCAGCCTGGGCCTGACAGCCACCCCTACAATAACACAGATGGTCTAATAACAAACGCGTGCCACCCGGCCCTCACTTGAGACCCTACAATAACAAATCTAAGCACACAAAGCAGTGGCTCCCAAGGAGTGCGCCCTCTAACTTTTTTCCATCTAGCGATAGCATAAGTTTTGTTCTGTGCACCAAAGCATGTGTGGATGGGCACCACCAACAGAAACACACGGTGCCGGCTGTGGGGGTTCTGCTAGTCAGCTGAGTGGCCCCTAAATCTCTCCTGGGCAGCTGGCTGCCCCAGCTCTGAGCTAACAGGGAACCCCGCTCCCAAGCCACCCTCCAATAACAAGCCACCCTGCACCCATGCTGGGGGAGATGATCACGCTTCCAGAGGGAAAAGCCTGAAAGTTTGGGAGTTGGCTGCTGGAGTAATTTCATCCCACTCCCAACGTTGCGGAGCCAGGGGCTGGAAATCCGGGGGTGGACAGAAAGCACCTTGAGCCATTGCCTGCTAATTAACAAATTAACGATGTAATTGGGAGCCATGTCGCTTTGCAAAGTGGCACAGGGATCCCTGGCGCTGGAAAGTTCCCAACAAGTGCAAACAAGGGATGGAGCGACACCGTGCAGGGGAACCTCGGTGCTGGAATTCACTGGAAGGCGCCTTTGGGTGCTGAGTTCAGGGTGGGGTTTTCCTCACCCTGTCACCAATTGCATGTTTTTGGTCACATCTCAAATCTCCAGCTGCTGGACTCCCAAGATGCAAGAAAAGCCCATTTTTACCCCTCCCAGCTGTAGGGATAAGCTCCTCCGCACACTCCCCCCACCCCAATGGCTCTGACACCGCCAGGCAAAGGAAACACACATTTAACGTATTTCTTTGAACCCAGCCTCACAGTACCCTGGGCCCCACAATGTTAGGGCGACCATCCATCCCGTTCTTCCCAGGACAGTCCCTTATTTAAGCTGTCTCACTGGCTTTTTTTAAGAAAACAGGCAAATTGTCCCCTATTTTGTGGGCTCCTGTCCCCTGGCACCCTGTGTCTTGGGGGGTGGCAGCATCTCCTGCCAGGGGGATACACATCACATCTCACAGAGCTGGAAGAGACCTTGGGGGGTCATCGAGTCCAGTCCCCTGCCCTTTCAGCAGGACCAAGCACCAGGCTTTCTTTTCCTTTTACAAATCTTAAATGCCAGTCCCTGAATGGCCTTCTCAAGGGTTGAGCTCACAAACCTAGATTTAAGTAGAACAATGCTCAAACCACTGAACCACTGGGTGGCTGCCCTGTTCCCCAGTGCCCTACACTTAGGGGAGGCAGCTCCCGCTGCCAGGGAGCCCCTCCACCAGTCAGCTGCCTTGTTCCCCGGTTTCCCACACCTCAGGGATGCAGCTCCTGCTTGATTTCTGATCCCACTGCCGGGAGGCTTTGGAATCCCACCCCCCCACCACCGCTGCCGCCACCAGGGCATTTGGGAGTCCCCATCAGCCCCATCCCTGGCGCCTCACCCTGGGGCAGCCCCCATCACCCCAGAGCCCTGACACGGGGCAGCAGCCCTGTCCACACCCCTGGAGGCCAGTGCCCCATATTTGACACAGGGCTACGCAATCAGCCTATGCAATGTTGAGCGCTCGGGGTCAACGCTCCTGCTCATCTTTTCTATCTAGTGTGGAAAAAATTTTCTACTTGCACTGAGGTGTGGGCGCATGCGCACCACCGGTAGTAACAAACAGCCGAGCTGGGGAGCTCTGCTAATCCCCAAGTGTGGATGCAGCTCAGTCAGATCAAGGGAACCCATTCTCCTTCCATAAGGGAGCAGCTTCACCCCCCCATAAACAGCCACACGAGAGAGGTGGTGCTGCTTTCACTAAACCAGGCCTTTGTCCAGCTGGAGAGGAGGGGTAGAGCTGGGGGGAGCCCAGGGCTAGCCTAGCAGGGGGCTGCGGGACGAGCTGGAGGGAGAGCCCTGGGCTGAGCCACCCTCCCACTCCTGCTTTGCAGCAGACACCTGAGGCTTTGCGGGTTGAATTCGGGAATCCAAGGCCATCCTGACACACAGGGAGCTGCACAAGCTGCGTAGCTGTCTGACGTCGCCCCTCACCCCATGCCTATATGGGGGTGGCAGGGCCCACCGGGGCACACAGGCAGAGTGCCGAGCTGGGTTCAAAGGGGCACTCCAGCCCATCTACCCTGGCATGTAGGATGCTGGTGAGGGCTGGCTGGGCCCTTAACAGTGGGGGGGCGGGGACTGTAACTTCTGCCCCATTTCACAGATGGGGAAACTGAGGCATTATTCAGTATCCCATCCAGAAACAGAACCCAGGAGTCCTGATTCCCAGGACGCTCCCCGTCTCTAGCCCCTTGGTAATACTGCCTTTGGGGGCTGAGAACCGAACCCAGGAGTCCAGACCCCACCCTCCCGAATCTTGCATCTCAACATTTTTTCATTCATGCAGAAGACCCTCGATCCCAACCCCCGGCTGCGCTCTGCCCCACTGCTCTGCCAATGCCCTGCAATCCCAACCCATGACCCCTGCAATCCAAGCCCTGGGCTCTGACCCACAGCTCTGCTAACGCCCCACAGCCCTGACCCACATCCCCCACTGCTATCCTGGCCTCGCACTCTCTGACTCCCAGCAGCCCCTGTAGCCCCCTCTTTGCCTCCTGGGGAATGGGGTTCTGTCCTCAGAGTGCCGCTAGCTCCTCATCGCTCCGGCTGTGGGTCAGATTCGGACCCAGAGGGGCTTTGATGTTCTGATTCTGGGGTAAATCCAGTGCTTTGGCCTGGGGATGCTGGGATCCTCGGCCTTCAGAGGGCAGAAAAACCCCTCACCCCCAGCCCCAAAAGCTGGGCCCCGCCACACAGCAGCCCTCAGCAACAGCCTGAAACCAGTGCAGCTCCCAGCGCACCTGCTAGGCCCATCTGGGGGGTCCCGGCTGCGTCTCCGCTCACGTAGCTCGCCACGGCCAAGGGGCCCATCTGCCCTGGTGTCCAACCTCGTACCCGTCACAGATCAGACCCCAGGCCAGCAGCCTTCATGCCCAGCTGCAGAGACCATTCCTCCTCGGCCTGGGTGCCCCTCCGGCCCCACGCTGCTGGAGGTAGGATGTGACCGGGTCCCTGCCCCTCCTCACATGCAGCATCTTTCTCCAACAAAGCCAGAACCTGGGGGGGCAGGTCAGGGGGTCTGTGCCAACCTCATGTGTGCTCTGCCTTGCGCCATCCAACAGGCAGGTGTCACCCAGGCCAGCTGCCCCCAACTCTGCAGCAGGAACTGGGGCAAGGCAGGCCCCGCCCCTCATCCCCAACATGCCCCGCCCCTCGCCCCAACATACCCTGCCCCTGAGGGGCCCACTGCCTTCAAACCCGCCAATGCCCCAACACACACCCCTCTGCCCCCTGACACCCCCCCAACTCCCTATGGTCCCCATCCCCCCGACAACCACCACCCCCCAATTCACCCACACAGCCCCAGTGCCCTGCCACAGCCTCCCGGCCCCTACCCCCTATGCACCACCTACTGCCCCATTACGCCCCAGCCCCAGGCTACTGCATCCACAGGTCCACTGTTACCCCCTCTGCCCTGACACTGGCCCCCCAACCACCTCTGGCAATCCTGGCAGCCTTCCCCCAGTGCACCTTCTGCCCCACCCCACCTCCAAGCCAGCCAAGGGGGCTGGTTAGGCCACACCCCCAGGGGTTGAGAGCTGCACCGGCATCCTGGCCTCCACACTGTCCAAAGACTCTGGGCGGTTTGGGGGCAACCTTGGGATCAGCTCCAGGGATCTAACCTGTGCCCTGCCCCCACCAGAGGGGAGGAAACATCAAGTCCCAATGCAATGTCCCCTCCCCCTCCCCGGATAGCTCTGGTGCCCCCCACCCCAAGGCAGTGGGGCAAATCAGGCATGACCTACATGTGCTCTGCAGGCCCCAGGGAATTATGGGAGATGGGGGGGGCGGCTAAACCCTTCCCCCGCCTCACATCTTGGTTGAGGAGAGACAGGCCATGAAATCAGCAAGCCCCAGGTGTAGGAGGAAGAATGCGCTGCCAGACTGGCCCTTCTTCCCACCAGCATGAGCTCCTCCCTGCCCTCCGGCCACGCTGCTCCCTCAGTTTGGCAGTGGGGAGGGACGTGGGGGGGAGAATAACAGACCATGGAGGGGGCCCAGGAACCTCATCAAGACAGCTCCCATCCCCTCCACTCCCAGTGCCCCATGGCGCTCGCCCCGCTTGGCTGCCCACCCGTCCCCAGAGGGCTGGGCCCTGATGCCTAGAGGTGGCTCCCTCACGCTGGACGTTGCCACTGTCATCCCCGGCCATCTCCCACCAATCAAAACCCTGCAGCAGTGAGTTCCACAGGGGAACAGCAAGAGGCCAAGGTCCCAGCCAATCCTCGCACCCCGTTCCCAGGTCCCCCTGAACGGCCCCCTCCTGCCCATCCCCCAATCCCATAACTTCCCCGCTCCCCAAGTCACGGGGCAAATTTTGAGGCCCCTCCCATTTCTTTGTCCTCACACAAATATGGGGGTGCAGTTGGCCCCCGTTCTCTCCCTCCCACCCTGCCCCCCACACTGACAACAGCCCCAACAATTCACAGCTGCTCACCTACCTCACGCTGCCATCCCAGCAAGCCATAAACCTCCCGGAGTCTCCGGTGGCGGCAGATGTCCAGGCTCCGGTCAGGGTGCGGGGGGCCAAGCCGGATCACACCAGGCCACAGCGGTCTGTGTTGGCTCCCATCTGCCAGCCACAGGGTCCCATGTGTGAGCTCAGACACCAAGGCAAACCCCAATTTGTTGGGGGGGTCTGAACCCCTGGAGCTGTCGCTGCCGGGCGTGGCTATGCAGCACCCCAAAAGCCAGCTGAACCAGCTGGTGTCCCAGGCTGTGGACGTGCCGTGGGCGTGTAAACTAGCCAGCCGGGATGGGAGGTCGGTGTGTGTGTGTGTGGATGCAGGGCTGGGGGAGGAGGCACACAATGGACGGATGGCTGCGTTTCCCCAGAGCCAGGGGCCCTGAGCCACCCAGGTTTAGCTGGATGCTGACACAGGAGCTGGGGTGGGGCCTGTCCCTCTGACGGACCCCAAAGCAGCGTCTGGCGGGTTGGGGCTAGGGGGTCGGGCGGATCCCTCGATCAGTCCCTGGAGGTCGCTGCTCTGTCCCACGGGGGGGTTCCGGGTCTGAACCCCGCCCCACCCCGGCCCAGCCGGCGCCAAAGCTCGCTGGACCAAGAAGGGGGTGTCAGAACCCCCCCCCCCGCTCCTGGGGGGGGTGCAGCTCCTCGGGGGCCGGCCTGCAGCGGGGGGGCGGTTGCCGGGGCACAGGGGGCTTTGGTTGCCGGGATACAGCAGGATGCTCGTTGCTAGGTGCCGGCCGCGGGTCGAGGATGGATGTTGCCAGAGGGGGCAGCCCCGCCGGCAGGGCCGCAGCAAGAAGCCGCGCGGGGCGGTGCCTGGCGGGTCCCCGCAGCCCGGTGCGGCCGCTCGCCCAGGCTGGGAGCGGCCCCCAGGCCTCATGAATATGCAAAGCAGGGGGCAGGGCCCACACGGCCCCCCTCTTAAAGGCACAGCGGCCCCTTCCGTCGGCATCAGGTCCCCTTCGGCCCGCGTCCGGCCGGTAATCCGACCCCCTCTGCTCTATCTCCGCGGCCAGTGCCTGGCAGCCAACCCCCTGCTGTGTCACCAGGGCTAGTGCCCGGCAACCGGTGCCTAGCAACCAGTGCCCAGCAACCAGCTCCCTGCTGTGTCACCAGGACCAGTGCCCACCAACCGGTGCCCAGAAACCAGCCTGCTGCTGTGTCACCTTTACCAGCGCCTGGCAACCGGTGCCCAACAACCAGCTCTCTGCTGTGTCACCAGGACCAGTGGCCGGCAACCAACACCTGCCAAACAGTCCCCTGTTACTCTGTCACCATGGCCAGTGCCCAGCAACAAGCCTCCAGCTGTGTCCCCAGGAGCAATACTTAGCAATCTGCATTTGGCAACCAGCCCCCTGATGCAGTATCCGTGGGACCAGTGCCTGGCAACCGGCACCAGGCAACCAGCCCCCTGCTGTGTCTCCATGACCAGTGCCCAGCAACCAGAACCCCGCTGGGTCCCTAGCAACCATCCCCTTTGGTGCTGAATCCTCATGACCAGTGCACAGCAACCACTTCCCTGCTCCTGTGACCAGCCCCTGGCAACCAGCCCCCACCGAGTTCCCATGACCACTGTCTAGCAACCAGCTCTCTGCTGTATTCGCCTGACTAGTGCCTGGTAACCAGCACCTGGCAACAAGCCCCTTGTGGTGTCCCCATGACCAAAACCAGTGAGCGTTCAGTAGGGGGCGCTGTGCTGTGGGGGCGAGGAGGGACCAGCAAGGGGAGCTGCGCTGCAGGGAGGATGCTCTGCAGGGTTGTGTGCAGGACACGCCTGCTCGTGCCCCACCCCACTTGAACCATTAGACCCCACTCCCCAAGCAGGGGACAAAACCCAGGCCCCGGCGCTCCCAGCCCCTGCTTGCTGAGAGACTCTGCTTGCCCAGGCAGGCGAAAGCAGCCAGCTGGCTCTGCCCACCCCAGGGAGCCCTGGGCCCTGAGTCAGGGCGGGGGGAGGTATTTAATTTGGCTGGGGAGGGGAGGTGCTGCTGCTGGCTCTGCCCAATGGCTGCCTCTCCAAAGGTCAGTGCTGCGGCAGGGCTCACGCTGCTCTTAGATGATGAGCAGCAACAAGGGAAGGCTCTGGGGCATGGAGCCATCTAGGCGGGTCTGTACAACTCCCTCCATGCAGCCAGGGGGGTGACGGAGGGGCAGTGGTTACAAGCAGGGCGGAGGCGGGAGAGGCAGGGCTGGGAGGATCTCTCCACAGATGGGGGGAGCACGAGGCTCGGGGAGCGGGCATTGAGGGGAACCCTCAGAGATGGGTGTGGGGAAAGCTGAGGGCTGGGATGGGGCTGCATGGGGTCTCACTTGTCACCCAGGTGCTGTTCCCACGCCCCACCATCTGCTGCCCTTCCTCTGCCCCTCCTGCTCCCCCAACTCTCCAAGCGCCCGTCTCCCTGCTCCCCTCTCCAGATTTAATCCAGGGAGGGAGGCAGGGGGAGGACTCAAGGAATAGAATTCAATCACCCCCAGCCACTGGAAGGCAGCTGCTGAGCTGGAAAACTGGGGCTGGAGGATCCAGGTGGCTGTGGGTTTCCCCCCCCCAACTGAACTGAAGCAACACAACTACCCCCAGGAGTACTGTGGTGCCCAGCCCCAGGCTTGACTGCTGTGGGTAGTGGGGTGGGATGGGGAGCACCGAGCTCTCTTGAGCCGGCAGGCAGAATGCCTGGTCAGCTGGACCCATGGGGCTGCCCCCCAGCTGGCAGGGAGGGGGTGGGAAGCTGGGCCCATCAGTCTAATCTGAGATGGGCAGAAGAAGGGAATGGCAGCGTGGCTGTGGCACCAGACAGCGGCTTCCCTGCCTGACCCATTCCCTAGTGTTGGAGTCTGGGTCCTTCTAGATGACCATCCCTGGGGCCAGCCCCTTGATAGCCCTGCTAGCTGGCAGCTGTGAGGTCCCTCTGAGCCACCTAGTCCTGCAGCTACTAACGGTGCCTTGTAAGCCCCCAGTGGGTTGTTATCATTAGCCGGGTTTTGCAGCACATGAAACTGACATTAGGCGGACAGAGGGGCAGGGAGTGACCCCCAAAAATCACAGAGGCTAGGGCACAGCCAGGGATCTCATCCAGGCGTCCCGGCTCCCAGCCCCCATCACTAACCACCAGACACCCCATTATAACTGATGCACCTGCTCTTCTCCCAATGCTGGGGTGGACCCCAGGACTCCTGTTTCTGAGGCACTGTGTTCCTAACCACTAGCTGCCCTATTCCACCATCTAGAACTGCATTTCTCAACCTTTTTTATAAAGTATCCCCTTTTTCAGAAAAAAATTACAAGCACCCCCAGACTTACCTCACCTACTCCTAAGGGAGAAAAATGACTCTGAGGATTTGAAACAAGTGCCATTCACCCCTTCCAGATGACTGTCCCCTGTTCAGGAGTCTGATTTGTTTTGCCTCCCACCAAGCTACCCCTCACTTAAAAACTACTTCCTTACAAAAACATGCACAAATAGCCCAGCAGCCGGCTACTGAAAAGTGGCTGACTTTCTACCACTTCATTATCAAATAAATGAATTGAAATGGAAGTATTGTGCGTCCATTTCACCGTAAGGCGCATGAAGCAGTAGAAACAAGCCATGGTCTGAATGCACTTGTAAACTGTGCTGGACTAGTTCACTAGTGGTTTTTATGTAGCCTGTTGTAAAACTAGGCAAACATCTAGATGAGTTGATGGACGCCATGGAAGACCTCGGTGTACCTCCCATGGTACATATACCCCTGGGTAAGAAACATTGGTCTAGAACTGCTCCACTCCTATCCCCAGCCCTGCTTCTCCCAGCACTCTAACCACGGGAATGAATCCATCCCCAGCCACTGCACAGCATCTGCTGTGCCAGAAAGCTGGGTCAGAGGGTGAGGGCCCAGGTAGCTGTGGGTACTTCCCACCCCTGTAACTGAACTACAGCAACACAAGGGTGGGGGAGGTTGGGGAAAGCAGCTCTTTCCTCTGGAGCACTGAGACATCCTGGCAAATGCCCTTTACCAGGAAAAAATTCAGTTTCGATAAATCTGTGTTTCCAGATGAAATAACCCACACTGCTTAAGAAATCTCTGGTTCCCCCCCAGAGCCCTGACACTGACTCCCTGCGTGTCCTGAGCATGTCACTTCATCTCCCTGGGGTTCCTCTGGAAGACAGGAAAAGGATCCTTCCTGCTGTGAGAGTGACTGTCTCTCATGAGCTGTGTCTACACGTGCACGCTACTTCGAAGTAGGGGCACTAACTTCGAAATAGCGCCCGTCGCAGCTACACGCGTTGGGCGCTATTTCGAAGTTAACTTCGACGTTAGGCGGCGAGACGTCGAAGTCGCTAACCCCATGAGGGGATCGGAATAGCGCCCTACTTCAACGTTCAACGTCGAAGTAGGGACCGTGTAGACGATCCGCGTCCCGCAACGTCGAAATTGCCGGGTCCTCCATGGCGGCCATCAGCTGGGAGGTTGAGAGATGCTCTCTCTCCAGCCCCTGCGGGGCTCTATGGTCACCGTGGGCAGCAGCCCTTAGCCCAGGGCTTCTGGCTGCTGCTGCGGCAGCTGGGGATCCATGCTGCAGGCACAGGGTCTGCAACCAGTTGTCGGCTCTGTGGATCTTGTGTTGTTTAGTGCAACTGTCTGGGAGGGGCCCTTTAAGGGAGCGGCTTGCTGTTGAGTCCGCCCTGTGACCCTGTCTGCAGCTGTGCCTGGCACCCTTATTTCGATGTGTGCTACTTTGGCGTGTAGACGTACCCTCGCAGCGCCTATTTCGATGTGGTGCCGCGCAACGTCGAAGTTGAACATCGACGTTGCCAGCCCTGGAGGATGTGTAGACGTTATTCATCGAAATAGCCTATTTCGATGTTGCTACATCAAAATAAGCTATTTCGATGTTGGCTTCACGTGTAGACGTAGCCATGGAGTGTCTGTGCAGTGCCTGGCGCACACAGGGGCAGAGGGGCTGATCTCTGTCAACTCCTCTAAGGAAAAGGATCCGAAAAGAATGAGATGATTACTTGGCTGATGAGAACAAACCATTGATAGTCTTAAAAAACAAGGGCTTTGAATTGAAATGTCCCTCCGGGCAGGTTATTCCAGTATTACCCACCAGGGGGCAAGCGCTGGAGACCAGATGCTGGGGTAGATGGGCCCCTCAGCCCACGCGAGGCAGCTCCTATGTCACTAACAGAAGGTGGAATGAGGAAGGACTGGTGGAGTTGCCGGGAATAGGCTAGTTGCTAGATATGCGTCCCTGCCCCTCCATTACTGTAATGGGGAAACTGAGCCACAGCACAGTGACACAACTAACCCAGGGTCGCCCAGCCACAAAGCCACAAATAGAACCCAGGCATCCTGATGTTAGACCCACTGCCCTGCTCTGCAGCAGTCAGGGGGGCATGGTTATTTGCCGAATAGCACTTGTAGGCCAGAAATGATTCAGGCAGAATAAAGGATAATTAATGGTTAATAAGGACTGGCCTGATGAGAAAAGGCAAATGGCCCCACTTGATTAGGGAAGGAAGAATTAGCAGCACGTGCGAAGGGATGGAGAGCAGTGAATAGAGGTTTAGGGTTTGTCTGAATAGGAAGATTAACCCAGGTTAACGCTGGGTGGGAATTTGAAGCCAATTAACTGTTCCTGATTCACGCCATGGGGGATCTCCATGTTTCAGTGACAAGGGTCCCTGGTTCTTAGTTCTCATGATTCGAAGTGGACATAGTTTGTCTACACTGGGAAACTGGTTCAGATTCGAGGTCAGGCGCAAATATAAAAGGGGGACAGTTATTCAGGAAGCAATTCGGGGCCCAAGCCCCCAGGGTGATGGGGGAGGCGTGAACAATGGTTACTGATAAATACTGACCAGTGTGTCAGAGCAACCAGGGGCTCATGGGAGAAGGACTGATAGGGCAACCTCCCAACCCTGCTGTCCCAGGCCTGGGCTCCCTGCACCCGGTGAGGCTGGTGCTCCTCACTCCCAGCCCACAGCCCATTGCAATCCCAAGGCTCCTGCCTGCAAAGCAAAAGCTGCTTTACAACATGGAAATCGGGAATGGACAGATTGGTTGATTATTTCAGGTTTCATCCCCCCACCCTCCCGGCTGGCAGCACAAGCCCCCACCAGCTCTCAGGCCACGCGGCCGGCTGGAGCTTAATTAAACTCTCCATCCTGCTTGGTCATTATTTTCTCCTTGCAGATTCATTTGTCAGAGGCTCTGGGGCCACAGGTCTCCTGGGGCTGGGGTTGAAATGCTAGTACAGAACCTGCCCTTGCCGCTCTGTGGTGCCAGGGGGCGCTGTGCTGCGGGGAGTGGGGAGGGGTCCAGCAGGGGGCGCTGTGCTGCGGGGAGTGGGGAGGGGTCCAGCAGGGGGCACTGTGCTGCAGGGAGCAGGGCAGTGGCTCAGTAGGGGGTGCTCTGCCCTGGCGGTTGGTGCTGGCCACCAGGCACTAGGGGGCGCTGTGCTGCAGGGAGTGGGGTGGGGGCTCAGAGCGGGGTGCTGTGCTGCAGGGAGCAGAACAATGGGGCTCAGTGGGGGGGTCTCTCTCCAGCAGTCAGCATTGCCCCCAGCATCCCAACACGCTGCACACCAGCACCGAGCGCTTGAACATCCCACCATCCCAGTGCAACCCGAAGGGGAGGTGCTCATCTCTTGCCATCAGGCAGCTCTGGGGCCTCGTTCCCAGACCAGGGTTTATTACCATCAAATCCTTGTTACATTCCAGCTGCCAAAAGCCCCGGCTCAGCAGTCTGCACCCTGGGGCTCTGGGGCTGCAGGCAGCTCTTTGAGGACTCCTTTGTGGCTCCCAACGCTACACCTGAAAATTAAATGAAAAAAAGAAAACAACCGTCCTGTTTATTTTCAATAAACGGTGAACGTCTAAAAGCCCAACAATGACCAGCTCGTCTCTAAACAGCCAATGACCTGTGATCTTGTTGGTGTTTGAAAGTTTTAGTCTTTTTTATTCTCTTTATATTTTGAATTTTAGGTTTAGTAACGTAACCATGCAAGGTGACATTAACGCATTTAACATTTTATAGATTTTATTGGTTAAGTTCTTTAACTGAATATACGTCTCTTTGTTATAAAATTTAGTGGCTGTCTCCACTAGCCCCAGAACTTCAAAAGGGGCATGATAAGGAATCTAACTGAGAGATGCTAATGAGGGGCTGCCATGAACATGCAGCACCTCATTAGCATAATGGTGGCCACAGCACTTTGAAAGTGCCACTTTCCATCGCGTGCGGCTTGTCTACACGGGGTCTTTTTCAAAAGGACCCTGCACACTTCAAAATCCCCGTGTTCCTAGTTGAGAACAACGAGAAGTCCTGTGGCACCTTATGGACTCACAGATATTTTGGAGCATAAGCTTTCATGGGCAAACCACCCCCCACTCATGCATCTGATGAAGCCGGTCTTTGCCCATGAAAGCTTATGCTCCAAAATATCTGTTAATCTCTACGGTGCCACAGGACTTCTTGTTGTTCTCAAAGATACAGGCTAACACGGCTCCCTCCCTGATACTTGTTCCTATTTGGTTATCGGAATAAGGGGATTTCGAAGTGTGTGGAGCCCTTTCGAAAAGGACCCCGTGTAGACAAGCCACGCGTGATCGAAAGAGGCAACTTTGAAGTGCGGCAGCTGCCGTTATGCTAATGAGGTGCTGCATACTCGTGGCAACGCCTCATTAGCATCTTTCAGTTAGGTTCATTATCGTGCCCTTTTCGAAGTTCTGGGGCTAGTGTAGACGTAGGCAAGAAGTTTAGTAGGTAAAGGGACAGAGTTTTGGTATTACGTAAAAAAAGGCAGGCAAAAGACCGAGCAGGCTGGCTGTGCTCTCGTACGACACGCGTATGGCAACTTTGAAGAGCAGCGACGCGTCCGCCTCATTGATGCTCGTGAGAGGAAGAAAGCAACAGCAGCAGCCGCACCAACCGAGCTAGGACAATTCCCTCGCCCCCGCTGGGAACGCCCAGGCCGTTCAAAGCTTGGACTCCTCAGCCACATGTGAGTCCACAACTGATGAGCCTGTGCAAGCTCAAGACGTCATCGTCAGACACGATGGACTACCTACTATGTTAATAAAATCAGAGGGCTGTTGAAGGCTGAAGCTGTCATTGTTTGATGTCTAAAGCCTTTTGCTCTGCTTTACTCTGAGAGTCCTTGTAAGGATGGCTCTGTGTGCAGATGGGGTGTGAGTGACTGAAGAGCATACGCTACCGTTATCGTCTCAATAAATGCGGCGTACCGCCTTCTCCCCTGTGAAAGATCTCGTGTGCTTCGTTTAAGCATAACAGGCTCCAGAGGTTGGCTCACTCCCCCTTTAATATGTGCGGTGCATTGTGGGATATGTGTGTGCACTGCTCTTAAAACAGGTTACAAGAAGTCTGGTTTGATGGCATTTATTCAGGGCCGTCTCGTATTCACCTGCACTGCAGCTTTCAAATTATTGAGGTTTTTACTGAATTCGGAAAAAATGGCTTTTCTTGCTCTTTTGGTTGCTGGCGGCTGCCCCAGCTGGATCCCAGATGCTCCTTCGCTCCCTCTCCTGTCGCTGCTCCAGCCCAGAAGCGGCTGCATTTGCACACTCCTTGGCTGGGAGCTAGACACAGCCAAAGCCCTTTCCTGGCTGTGTTCCTCGGCCATCTGGCTGGGGTGTTATTGGGTCTTATGCCAGCAACCAAGGCCGGGCCTCACTGCAGACACACGGCCCCTGCTCCAAAGAGGCTGGTGGGGAAACTGAGGCACCGAGCAAGGGAGCGATGTGCACAAGCTCATAGCACCGAGGAGTCCAAGGTCCCAGCCTGGCGGTCGTGCCCCGAACAGCCCTGTGCAGGAGTCCAATGTGAAGAGGCCCAGTGTGCTAATCCCCCAGGCTTGTCCTGAAGCCTTACAACTCCCAGGTCCCAGCCCCCTGCCCTAGCGAGGGTGTCACGCCCAGAATGCACGTGAGAACACAGCCACGCACCCAATCCAGGCATGTGTGCACATACATGCACACGCAAAGACCCCGCTCACCAGCGTTTTCCCCCTCCCCCAAGACCCACACCGTCTACACGTCCCACATGTGCACAGGCGAGGACACCCCTTTGCACACGCATGCACGAACGTCCTCTTCACAGCTGCAAAGCTCAGCTGGATTTTGCTGTGCTGCGGTTTTGCCGGGGGGACTGCTGGGCCCCAAGGACCTTCATCAGCAGCTGTGACCAGAGGTGGCCCATCCCCCTCGCAATAACCTGTACGATCCTCCCACCCACCCCCGCTACCTGCACCACCACCTCACCCCCCCCGCCAGCCCCACCGCTATGTCCAACCCCCCGTCATCAGCCGCAGCACCCCCCGTACCCCCCTACCCCCCCCCAGCTTGTCCCCTGGTGAACTCCAGGGCAACGGCCGAGCTGCTCCCCCAGCGGGGCACTCGCTGCAGCTTGCTGGGCTTGGGGCAGGACGTTGGCTCTTGCTCCGCCACGGCCAGCGGGCAGAGCAGAGGAGATGCAGAGGCTGGAAGCAGGGTGGGGCCAGGCGGGGGGGGGCGGGCAGGATCCTGGCGTGGGCCAGCTGGTTGACCTATCACAGGGTTCCTCTGTCTTGACAGGGAGTCAAAGGTCAAAGCCCCCGCCCCCTCCATGACACCTGATATGGGGGGGGGGGTGTCACAGCTCGGGGGGAGGGATCTGTGAAGAGGGGTCACTGCATGTGCGTGCATGCTTGTGGGGACGCACACCCACAGCTGTGGCCCTGGCAATCAGGACACCTGGGTTCCGTCCCCCAGCTCTGACCTCAGGCAGCCACGTCCCTGCTCTGTGCCTCAGTTCCCCCCCACAGGGCTAACAATCCCAGCCTGCCAGCTGTCGCCAGGCCGATTTCCCCATTGCCCCACTTCGTCCATCCCTCCCCGGGCTGAGCCCTCTGAACCAGGCCAGCTCCCACCAGCCCCACCTCAGGAAAAGGTGCACCAGCTTTCAGCCCCACACTCCAATTGGTTCTCAGCACCAGCGCTCCTGGCCTGGGCTGCCTACAAAGGAAAACCAGCCCCCAGCATCAAGTAGCCCAGGGTGCCAGGCCAGCGAGGGACTCCTGTGCCCCATATCAAAGCAGGCCCCTTCCCAGGGATCCACCCTTCAGAGGGTTGGCCTCCCCCCAACCACCGCTGCTTGGGACCACAGAGCTTTAACCCCTTCTTGCCTGGTGTGTGGGGTCTGTCTCACCTGCCCGAGGTTTTATCAGCAAGGGCAGAGCTGGTCTGCACCATCCCCACAGCGTGCCCTCTCCCAGCAGAGGGGGTGTCCCACTGGCAAGCTTCCCCCCACTGCCAACCCAGCTGAGAGAGTCACAGCGTCCCGCCTCCCAGGACCTGAGCGGAGAGATCCCACATGTCTTGTTGAGGTGTCAGACCCACATCCCCAGGCCTGTGAGTCAGTTCCTCAAAGGCAAATGACCCCCAGGGCAGGGCTGGCCCGAGCACATGGGTGAACCAGGCAGCCAGGCTTTAAGTGCGCACCGAATTAAATTGAATATTTGTTTTTCTCTATTTAAAACGTATATTAATATGTTGTCTACTAGATATGGTCACAGAGAGGTAGCCGTGTTCCAGAGCCGAAGAAGTGGGTCTGCACCATGAAAGCTCCTCACCTAATATGTTATTTTGTTTGTCTTTAAAGTGCTACAGGAGTTTGTGAGTCTGTCTGTCCATCCGTCTGTGAGTCCGTTTGTTCAGGAACTCCTCCTGAACAGGAAGGGCTTGGACTGCCAATTTCAGCGTGCAGCTTCCTCCAATCCTAACTCAAAGCAAGGTCAGAGGTTGGTTGTGCCAGGATAATGGGATGTGCCTGGAATGAGGTGGTTGCTCATCAGACTGAAAAGGAGGGCTCTAATTGCAGGGACGGAGGAGAAGGCAAAAAGACACAGCACAGAACAGACTTGTCAGCACAGAAACCGTCAGTGTGATCCGTCTTGGGGAGAGAGGTCCCAGAGGTGGGTCCCCAAGCTGGGGCCCTGGCCCTCCTTTGTTCCTCTTAGCCTGACAGTGCAGGGCACCCCTGTGCCATCCTACCCCACACACTTCCTGGGTAAACAGACATTGTTACACTTATAAGAAGCACAGGGGATGTTTTTCAGGGGAAAAGGCAATAAACGGTGCCCACTGAGAATGCAGAAGAGAAGTCCTTAGCGTAGGTTTTATAAAGACACACAAGCACACATCCTGCAGAGAGTGTATAGCTACCCGCCCGTGGTGGCCTGAGTCGCTCTTACTGGCCAGGCAAGGCTGCCTGAGTGCGGAGTCGGGGTTCCTCTGAGACTCTACCCAGGTTTGGCTTCCAGGACTGAACCCCGAGTCCCATGGCAAGGGCTGCCCTTATGCATGTAAGTTCCCATCTGAGCCTATGGGGTTTGCAGTGCCATGCTGCAGACATCCATCCTTAGGCGGTGTTCGGCTGTTTTTCAGTTAGCCTTTGATGGTGATTGGCAGGCTGCCCATCCTGGTCTCTCGCTCCTGGGGAGGTTCTCTGCCTGTCTCCAGACTTGCCCCCAGGCCCCTGCAGGGTGCTAACATTTTTTTGGCTGACTTACACCACCGTTTCCTCAGCTCCCATTACCCCTCCTTTACTGACGCTACATCGATGACGTCTTTCTTTGGACCCATGGCAAAGAGACCCCTGACCAATTACATGAGGATTCTAACAGTTTGCACCCCGCCATCAGGCTCAGCTTAGCCCATTCCAAATGAGAGATCCATTTCCTGGACACCACAGTACAAATCGCTGGTGGCCAGATCCATACCGCTCGCTACTGGAAACCCACTGACCGCTACACCTACCTACATGCCTCTGGCTTCCATCCAGGATGCACCACACAGGCCATCATTTATAGTCAAACCCTGAGATACAATCGCGTCTGCTCTGATCCTAGCCGACAGCGACAGAAAACTTCAAGATCTCCACCAGGCATTCGTAAAACTTAATTCCACTCACCCCTCGTTAAAGGAGGACTTCACTTATGAGAACTCGCTAAAACAAGGGACACGTATACCTACCTTTGTTCGCTGGACGAGTGAACTGTCCCCCGCTAATACCAGCCTTACCCCACGCCCCGCAGCCCCAACCTGCCTCAGCCTGAGCCCCCTGCCGGCCTCGTAGACCCAACCCGCAGCAGCTTGAACCCCGCCACCACCCACTCCATGGATTCAACCTGCCACCAGGTTTTAACCCTCCCTCCTGCTCAGGGCCCCAAACTGCCCCCCGCCTTTAACCCTCCCCAACCCCCAAACCCAAGGTTGACTTACCTTTCAGAAGCAGCGCACCTGCTGCCCTTCCTTCGCCGAGTTACGAGCACTTGAAACGAAGCAGAGACTTTTACGTGTACTTCAATGGGAATCTAGTGTCCCTCTCCCGAGTTTTCGCCTACGGGCAGAAAGTTGGGAACCAAGTGTGCTCATACAGTCAGGGATGAGCGTACCCACCGGGAGAAGTGAAAAACAGATCGCCAGGGCCAGACGAATACCCAGAAACCAGCTACTTCTACATAAATATGGGCTGAAGTTGAAGAGGGAGAGGTCTAGGTTGGATATTAGGAAAAACTACTTCCCCAGGAGGGTGGTGAAGCACTGGAATGTGTTGCCTAGAGAGGTGGTGGATTCTCCATCCCTTGAGGTTTTTAAGTCCCAGCTTGACAAGGCCCTGGCTGGGATGACCTGGTGGGGTTGGTCCTGCTTGAGCAGGGGACTGGACTAGATGACCTCCTGAGGTCCCTTCCAGCCCTGGGATTCTGTGAGGCCCAAGACTAACAGAACACCTCATATAGCCCCCAGCCCAAACCCCTGCAGCGCATCACCACCAGTCTACAACCTATACTGGAACGTGATGCTTTAGTCTCAACAGGCCCGGGGGACAGACCTGTTCGTTCCTACAGCCACCCGCCCAGTGCCAGGAAATCTCTCACACGCCGCACCACAGAAATACTAAGCCAGGAACTTTTCCCCGTTGCCAACTCTGCCCACGTGTTTACTCCGGAGACGCCATCGCTGGACCTAACCATGTCAGTTACAAGATCAGGGGCTCGTATCCCTGTACCTCCACCAATGTGATACATTAGGAGAGGTTGCCGGGTGAATCTGTACCCCGACAAAGCAAAGCAGCAGAAATGCAGCACTTTAAAGATTAACAAAATTATTTATTCCATGATGAGCTTTCGGGGGACAGACCCACTTCTTCAGCTCAGTCTGATGGATCTGATGAAGTGGGTCTGTCCCCCGAAAGCTCATCACCGACTAAATCATTTTGTTAGTCTCCAATGTGATCTATGTCATCATGTGCCAGCAAAGCCTGTCTGCTGTGTGTATTGGACAAACTGGACAATCACTTCACCGAAGAATGAACAGACACAAATCAGACACTTGGGCCGTTTCTACCCAGGCATGGTAATGTATGGCCCGAAATATGCTAATGAGGTGCAGATGCAAATTCCCCACACCTCATTAGCAGACGGTCACGTCATTTGGAGTCCAGAAGACAGTTCTTCCGGATTCCAGAACACCGTTTAGAAGCGTGGCCCCCGGGGGGCCTTCCAGAAGGAGGGTTTTTGGGAAGAAGGGGCCTCCAGAAGAAAGTCTTCCTACCGGAAGAACCCCGCCCCCAGGGGCCGCGCTTCTAAACGGCATTTTGGAGTCCGGAAGAACGGTCTTCTGGACTCCAAATGACGTGACCGTCTGCTAATGAGGCACGGGAAATTTGCATCCACGCCTCATTAGCATATTTCAGGCCACATATTACCATGCCTCTTTTGAAGAAAGTGGCCTGTGTAGAAACGGCCTTGGAGTCTGAATACACATAAACCAGAAAGTGACTGTTTCAATGCAGCAGGTTGTAGCATCCAACTCTTAACGGGGTGCAGTCTAAGACGAAGAGATTTTAACACCAGAATACAAAGGGAGACATCTGAGTTGGAATTTATTCTGAAGTATGATACTTATCACCTCAGCCTCAGTAAAGAGTCCTGGCTCCTAGTCCCCGATCTAACCACTAGGTTAGACTCCCACCCTCTTTCTGTCTGACTGGATTTGCCTTTATTTATTTTCTTTCTTTCATTTTCTCTTCTCTCTGCCTGCTCACACTTTCCTTTCTGTTTCGCTTTTCCCCACCCAGACTGTTCATTCTTTTGCTCCTTACTTTCTCTGTGCCCATGTGGCTGGGTTTTTCAGAAATCACTTAATTGCGATGTTCTAACAGGGCGGTAAGTGATTTCTGAGTAGAACGTCCATGTCACGCACACATTCCCCCTGGAGAGCCCAACTTTGAAATAAGAGCAATGAGGGGATGCTGCCCTGCGGGGCCAAGGAAGTCGAAATTACCTCTGCGTTGTACACACTGAGCCCTTTTCGAAATGGAAAGGGGGATCAAGGAAAGTGGTTCTTTTGGGTGCAGTTCCTATTTCAAATTAAACAACCAGTTATTCCAGAACAAGAAGCTTTGCAGTGGGGACAGGAAGGGCTTTTTAAGGGGGAAAAACCCCCAAACCCCCCAGTGTAGACAAGCTCTGAGCTGATGGTTCTTCCTGCCTCTCTCTCGTTTCCTCCTCGTTTGATCAGACTTTTCTTTACTTTCTTCTTTCTTTCTGACACCCCCTTCCCCTGCCTCGTCCTTGTCATCACAGCCCATCTGCCTGTCTCCCCCCGCAGCCCAGCCCTGGGACCCTGGCCCTGGAGCCGGGGAAGGCTGGTGACGGCAGCAGGGGCCCGTCTACCTGTGGGAGCCTCAGCCCAGGATGGTGGGACCCTTCCACTGTGAAAGGCTCGGAGCTGCGGGTGCCTGTGCTCAGCAAGCCAGGCCAGGCCAGGGCCACTAGGGCCACATTAACGGCAGCGGCTGGGTCAGGGCCTGAACTGCAGGGGGAGGGGGAAGCTCCCCCCCCCCCCCCCGTGTGTGCAGCACCGAGCACAGTGGAGCCCCGAGCTGTGTGGGAGGGGAGTGGGGCCTAGTGGTTAGTCCAGACTCCGGTGTACGGCCAATGCCCGTGGCCTGATCTCCATCAAGTTCTGGGCAGCGCCCAGCACAGCAGGGCCCTGATCCCGGCGGGGTCAGGGCAGCGCCCGGCACAGGCCCAGTGATGTAGCTGAGGACATACGTCCCTCCTCCTTCAGGCCGAGCATCGTCTCCGCCACTTGGCACGTTGTCAGACCCCCTCCCCCCTGCAGATCACTGCCCCCCCCGCCTCCCCCCATGCCGAGCTGGCATTTCCATGGCCTACTTTCCACAGCAGGTTGTGGCTCCCCCGGGCCCCTCCCAGCCCTCTCCCCCCTGCCTGACCTCCATAATAGCAGCATCTCAGCAAGGCCTGGCCCCCAGGCTGCACCGGGCTGTTAATAACCAGAGGGCCCAGCCCTGGCACTGGGGCACTGGCTGCTCCCTGCCCGGCCTGGGATTAACCCTTTCCTTCCCCGCCTCAGCCAATCGGTCCTTCCTTGATCGAATCCTTGGGGCTCCCGTTCCTCCCACCCCAGAGGGCTCTGCCTCCTGGGCAGGAAGGGACAACCCAGCCCCCCACCCCCGCAGGACCCCTGGGAAGAAGAGGGGAAACTGAGGCACAGGGCAGGAGAAGAGTCTCTGGGAACAGCAGGGGTAGAACCCAGGAGTCCTTGTTCCCAGCTCCAACCAGTGGACCTACCTGAGCCTGGGCTGGAGGCGCCCTCCTGGCCAGCGAGTCACTCAGCCCATAGTCGTATAACAAGGGACACGCACATTTCCCCAGCTCTGCCCAGGCCCAGGCAACCAGCAGGGCAGGGCTGTGGGGCACTGGCAGAGCCAGGGGAAGGGGGGAGCAGGGGGTGGGGTAGCCAGGGGCTGCAGGGATTCACAGGAAAGATGCGCAGCCGGGGACACAGCAGCCCTGCAAAGCGGCCTGCTCCCCACCCAGACCCAGAGGGCCCCCCCCAGCACAACCAGGGCTTCAGGACTATGCCAGGGAGCAAGGCCCAGGTTCTCCCTTGTTCTTGGAGTTCCCATGGTTGAGGAGTTCAGAGCCTGGGACCTTGCTCAGTGATGAGATGCAGCTAGCTCTGGGGTGGGGCCTGGCAGCTGTTTCTACAGGGATCCCTTCCCCGGGCCGTGTCGCCCTGACTTCCTGCTTTAACCACTAGCCCCCACTGCCCTCCCAGAGCTGGGGGGAGAACCCAGCCATCAGCTGGGGCCTGTGCCGTGCCCTTCACTATGGGGAGGGGGCTCCAGTCTGTGCTGGCACCTCTCAGGCGGTCTATGAGGCGCACAAGGGCAGATCATTGAAGGTCCTAAAGGGACTCATGACTGGGCTGGCGGGGGGCTGTGGGTCTGGAGTGAGGGGCTGCCAGAGGTGGGGGAATAGGGTTGGGGTTGTGGGTCAGGCGTGAGGGGCACTAGCAGAGCTGGCATGGCTGGGCTAGCGGAGGGGGAAGCTGAGGTAGGGGCTCACCAGCTCCATCCCTCAGTACAGGTACTTACATGAGAAACTCTTTGTAGCGGGGGGGACCTGACGTTGCCATAAGGCGGCTCAGGAGCTGGGAAGTCCCCTCCACCCCGCAGACAGACAGACAGAGATGGACCAACGCTCCCAGAGCCACCTGCCTCCCATCCCTGCAGCTGCAACTCTGCACAAAAATTCCTGGACCCGACCCGATTCCCAGGCAGCCCAGTTACCCACCGCCCCAGCCTGGTTCTCCATCAAAAACCTCCTGCTGTGCTGGGCCTTCTCTGCCAGGGACTGCCCGGCCCAGCCTGACTGAGATCAGGGCTCCCGTTAATCCCCTGGCAGATTAATTTGCAGGCCTCTGAGACTCTTACTGGGTAACTAATTAGATGTTAAAGAGTGAGGCAGAGGCTGGGGAAGGGAGAAAAGGGAGCTGCTTTGGGGGGGGGTTGGGATTTGCACCCCCCATGGGAGTGGTTCTGGGCCATGGCAGCCTGGGAGAAGGCCCCCCCATGCTCCAGTTCCCCTCAGCTCTGGGAGGGGAGTGGGGACTAATGGTTAGAGCTGGGAGTTGGAGGGGGGTGGGGGCTGGCAGTCAGCGCATCTCAGTCCTGGGGAAGAGAGCACTGTGTAAGGGATCCCTGTAAAAACAGCTGTCGTGCCCCACCCCAGAGGTAGCTGCATCTCAGCACTGGGTGCTGGACCCCTAAACACACAGTTGCCAGGCTCCACCCCAGAGCTAGCTGCATCTCAACGCTGAGTAAGGGATCCCCACATAAACCACTCCCTAGCTGCATCACAGAACTGAGCAAGGGATCCCTGCATAAACAGCTACCATGCCCACCCCAAAGGTGGCTGCATCTCAGCAGCAAGCACGGGATCCCCGTATAAACAGCTGCCACGCCCCACTCCAGAGGCAGCCGCAGCTCATTCCTGGGCTGTGCTACTTTTACACACGGCCCCTCGTGCGCCTGGGGACTCTTTCTGGCTGCGAGGCAGTGGTGAAATGCAAACTCATCATTCTAAACCTAACCAATGAGGCAGCGGGGAGCCATTCCAGGGCCAGGTGAAAGCCCAAGAAGCCCAGCACCAGACAGGATTTTCCTCCTCCAGACACGCTAATTCCCTCCCTGTCTCTGGTCAGCAAGAGAAAAATCAAGCTGTGGCCAGGCCGGTTCCTTCTGCCGAGAGCCATGCGAGCCCTGCAGCAGGGCACATGCTGCAGCTGGCAGCTCTCCTCGCTAGCCAAGGGGAAGGAAATTCGCCACCCAGTAGCGTGGGTCAGGCAGAGCCGAGAGCAGGAGCCGTCCATGGCATCAGCGCCTGGCTACAATCATGCCTGTTCCAGGGGTGGGACTCGAGGCATAGGGCAGGTGAACGGATTCAACCAGAGCACTGAAAAAGCAGCAGAGAACCTGGTTCACCCCCAGGTCTGTAACCATTAGACCTCACTTCCCACCATGAGCTGGGATTAGAACCCAGGAGTTCTGGCTCCCAGCCTCCACACACCCACCCCCCTCTGCTCTAGCCACTAGACCCAACTCCCCTCACAGGGCTGGGGACAGACCCCAGGCGTTCCCTTGATTTCCACAGACAAGAAGAGCCCAAACCCGGTTGAGAACCTGGCCCTTCTGCCCCGACGAGCCCCGTTACCCGGAGGCAGCTCAGACCATTTCCTTTTGCTGCCCTAGGCCAGCTCCAGCCCACCCAGCCTGGCTCTGGGGCCTTTTATCATCACTCCCCCCGACCCCGCCCTGCAGAGCTGCACATCCAGATGGGCCACCAGCCTTTCCGCTTGGATTTCCGGGAAGCGAATTGGGAGTTGCCTTCTCACGCAGCTCTGCTGGGAGCCTTGGGCCTCGGCTCCTCCAGGCTGGGCCAGCAAGGGGACGGACCCATGGCCCAGGGAGTGCAGGGGACAATGAGGTGACACAGAGACACAGCTACTAGGGGTGAGCCAAGAAATCAAGGTCTCCTCCAGCCCCAGCATAAGGTTCCCCCAGTCCAGCTTGGTAGCCCAGGGTGTGTGCTCTGGTTCTAGGCTCGGCCTGATTCCCTGCAGACAGCCCAGCCCTGGCACCTCGCCAAAGCTAGAAACAGCCTGTAACCCCCACACCGCCCATGCTGAGCAACCTGGGCCCCCGGCACGTGATCGCAAGAGGACCCTGTGCTGACACAGCTCCAGCAGGGCAAGGTGAGCTGATACACCCTCCCGACTGCAGGCGCAAAAGACTTCTCTGCCTCCGGTGCCAGCTGGGTTGGCCCCTCCTGTCCCGAGGCCTTGCCCTCTCTGCCAGTAGCCAGCTGTCAGATTTGAGGGTGGGCACAAGAATCTAAGGACGCTCATAAGCGCAAGCTTTGGTGCAAGGTTTTGTGTCTTGTCTGCATTGCAAAATAAGCTGCGTAAGGCTCCTGTGTTCTTTCTTGAGTAACTAGGGCATCCCTTCTAAAGCGTAACCCTGTCTGGAATTCTGTGTAAAACTGTTTGCTGCAAAAAAAACACCCTAAACAAAGAGACAGGCAGTCCCACAGCACCTTGAAGACGAACAGTTTGATTTATTAAGTAATGAGCTTTCATGGGTAAGACCCACGTCATCAGATTTTAGAGCAATCTGATGAGGTTCAACAAGGAGAAGTGCAGAGTCCTGCACTTGGGGCGGAAGAATCCCAAGCACTGTTACAGGCTGGGAACTGACTGGCTAAGTAGCAGTGCAGCAGAAAAGGACCTGGGGATTACAGTGGATGAGGGGCTGGAAGTGAGTCAACCGTGTGCCCTTGTAGCCAAGAAGGCTAATGGCATATTGAAGTGCATTAGGAGAAGCATTTCCAGCAGATTTAGAGAAGTTATTATTCCCCTCTACTTGGCACTGGTGAGACCACATCAGGAGTACCGCATCCAGTTCTGGGCCCCCCAGTATGGAAAGGATTTGGACTCATTGGAGCAGGTCCAGCAGAGGGAGTCCTTGTTGAACTTGAACAAGTTGAACGTCGAAGTAGGGCGCTATTCCCATCCCCTCATGGGGTTAGCGGCTTCGACGTCTCGCCGCTTAACGTCGATGTTAACATCGAAATAGCGCCCAACACGTGTAGCTGTGACGGGCGCTATTTCGAAGATAGTGTTGCTACTTCCAAGTAGCGTGCACGTGTAGACACGGCTTCTGCCTCCAGGCCTGACCCGGGCTGCAGACCAAACTGGGTGGGGCAAATTAAGCCAGCAGGCTCTGTTTCGCCCCTGCACTGCCAGGCCTTCCTCTCCCTCCCTTGCAGGAAGAGAGGAGAGCGACTCAGGAGGCGAGGAGAGAGCCCAGAGAGCCTTTATTGGAGACCTGGGAGGAGCTGCGGCCGCTGATGAGGCAGCACACAGCGCCCTGCTCATTTTGTGCCACAGCGCCCCAGGACGGGGGAAAGCGAGTCGCAAAGTTGCACGAAAGTGGAAGTTTGCAGCCACCGCCTATCGTCCCGGCCCTGCAGAACGGTGCGGTCCCACCAGTCGGAGCAGGTTTCATGACCCCGGAATCAACGGCGCCCAAACCTTCCAGCGCAGCCAGCATCTCCCCCTTCCTCTCGGCGTCCTCCCTGGAGTCCTCCTGGCTCTGACGGCTGCTGAGGCCCTGCGCAGGCTGCAGGCCAGCGCCTGAGAGGCTCACAGCGGTTTGTAGCTGGACGGGCTCCTTGCGACGGCGTCTGCACAGAGGTGAGAAAAGGCCACAAAAGGCGTTTTGCTGTCGCTTTCCAAAGCGAAGGGGAGGAGAGAAGCGCATGAGGGGAGGCCAACGGCTCTCACCCGCCACCACCCACGGCACATTTTTGTCCTGGGACAGAACCCCACAATGCAACGAGGCTCGGTCCCCACAGGGTGTAGCTGGCAAAGCCAAAGCTGGCTGCCCTAGTGGGGACACACTCTGTCGACTTTATGGCCCAGGTGCCAGGGCTGGGCTGGCTGGGGCAGGGGACCGTACCAAATCTACACACAGCTGCCAGGAACGGAGGGAGGGGTTGGGTTAATCTGCGGGGGGCGGGTGCAGGAGTGGTTGCGGGAGAGGGTGCAGGGGAGATACGGGGGGGCGGGTGCAGGAGTGGTTGGGGGGAGGGTGGCAGCCTGCACTGCTAGGGTCAATGCTCAAGTTTCCAGCCTGTTAATTGGTGACGTGGGGGCTGCGTGGGCTGGCTATAAGGACACCCCCACTGCAATGGGGCCCTGTACAGCGCAGACGCCAGCCAAGGAGGATGGAGGCTGGTGTTGTGTGGATCCTGGGCTTCCTCTTCCTCTCCTTCTGAGCCTCGTCGGGCCAGAGTCGAGGGCGCCTCTCCCCAGGCCCAGCCCCACTGCCCCTGCTGGGGAACCTGACCCACAACGTCCTCCCGCTCTACCGATCCTACCGCTGGGTAAGCAAAGGACCTGAGCCAGGCACCGGGAGTGGAGCTCATCAGCTGGTCCCAGCTGTGTGTCTGGCTGCAGGAGGGGTCGTGCTGCCTTTCACCCTGCAACACCCCCCAGCCCTCCCTCGCACTTCCCTCTCCCTAGCCCCAAATCCACCTCCCAGCAGGGCCCCCCCCCCTTCCTAAAATTGCCAACCCTCCAGGGCTGTCCTGGAGGCTGCGGGAATTAAAGACACGTTTTTTATTAAAGATTATGCCACAGGACCAAACCCAGACAGGGAGCCCAGGGCCGTCTCCTGGCTCCTCGGGGGGCTCGGCCCCCCCGAGCCCTCAGGCTGGGCTTCAGACCATGGGGATGGGGGTGGGGGCAGCTCCATACAAAATGGCTCCCGGAAGTGGGTGCTCTTAGCAGTGGTTCTCAACCCTTTGACCACCAGCCAGCCAGCCACCCACGATGACAAAATGCATTGCCTTATCTCTCAGTACCTCAGATACTAAATTGTCCCCGTGAGGAACTGACCCACCACCGTCATTGAGCCTAGGGAATCTCCATCGCTGGAGCTATTTAAGAACAGGTTAGATAAGTGTCTATCAGGGGTGGTCTAGACAGTACTTGGTCCTGCCATGAAGGCAGGGGGCTGGACTTGATGGCCTCTCAAGGTCCCTTCTAGTCCTAGTGTTCTATGAGGCTGGATCATGCAAACCTAAACACACAGCTATAACAGCAGGGGGGTATATTTAGATCTTCCTTCTATATTTTATAACATAGTCCTACTACGTACCCCTTGTACTCCACATGGAGCACAGGTCGGCTCCAAGTCTCCTCCACTTCACTCTGTCTTGGGATAAAACTTCCAGCTGGCTCCAGGAGTGCCCCAGTTGCTGTCTTTTAATCTCAGTAGATCTTCTTCACGCTGTCCGAGGTCTTCCTCTTCCGCGGTTTCCTTGCGGGTTCCATGTCATAGCTTGACGGACTCTGCTGGAGGATGGTTTTCTGCGGACGTGGCCGAGCCATCCCGACACCGGAGTATTTTATAACAGAAGGGGTATATATTTTATCTCTTCCTTTGAAATAAAGTAAACTCTTCATTCATGTCCAAAACAAAAGATTTCTACATTATTTTTATTTATGGCAGGGATGGAGAAACCCTGCAGTGGGTTTGGGCGGGAGCAAAACCCAAGCCAGAGGCTCACCTGCAAGGTATTCGCAGCCCACACTTTGAAAACCACTGCCCCCCGCGAGGGAGTGAATGGCAAAGAATTTTGTGGCATTCTTCTACAAAAAGAAAAAATTTTAGCACAAGCTTACAGAGGAAGACATGCTAACTGGAATTAAAACAAAAAGCAGTCAAGTAGCACTTTAAAGACTAACAAAATAGTTTATTAGGTGAGCTTTCATGGGACAGACCCACTTCTTCAGACCATAGCCAGACCAGACCAGACTCAATATTTAAGGCACAGAGAACCAAAAACAGGAATCAAGGAGGACAAATCAGAAAAAGATAATCAAGGTGAGCAAATCAGAGAGTGGAGGGGTGGGGGGGAAGGTCAAGAATTAGATTGAGCCAAGTATGCAGACGAGCCCCTATAGTGACTCAGAAAGTTCCCATCACGATTTAAACCATGTGTTAATGTGCCGAATATGCATATAAAAGCCAGCTCAGCCGTTTCCCTTTCCAGAACGGTGGGATAATTCCTTTTCAATTCCTTTTAACTGGAATTAACCAACCACTCTGACGTCTTTCACCCTGGCCTGAATGGAGATCTTAACGAGCTTGTCCTGACAAAAGAAAAGAGCAGCCCTGTAGCACTTTAAAGACTAACAAAACAATTTCTTCGGCGATGAGCTTTCGTGGGGCAGACCCACTTCTGAAGATAGATCTGAAGACCTCATCAGTTTCTCTTGGCCCAACCCTCCTATTTGCCTAGCTAACCCCACTGTTACTTAACCCTGGTGCTGCTGCTGCTGAGTTGCAGGCGGTGCCTTTCGACCTGCGTTTCCTAGTGTTGAATTCTTCTGGTCGTGTCTCCCTGGCCGAGAGCCCTGGCCGGCGGGATTTACAATTGACGGTTAGAGCAGAAATCCGAATGCAGGGGCCATCCTCCAGGCCTGGCTTTGCTTCCTGTATCTCACATGCACCTCCTGCGGCACGCTTGTCGAAGTGCCCAGGAGGCCTTGCTCAGCATCGTAGCCTGCTGCATGCTGGGAAAATGGACTCACACAAGCCACAGAAGAAAGAGCCAGGATGCTTTTAGGTGTCTTCCTGCCTCTGGGCCTGTTTCTCTGCTGCCCATCCAGTGTCTCTTGTCGGCTTTTTAGACATGAGACCTCAGCACCACATGTACTGGATAGGACACAGGACTATTGCTACTGAGCAGTTGGACGTGGCCAGGTCCCGTTGGGTGCCTCAGTTTCCCCTGCCCCACCCTTCGTCCATTGAGATGGCAAGTTCTTCGGGGGCAGGGCCTGCCTCTCGCTCTGTATCTGTGCAGCACCCCATAGGCTAGGGCCCCGCTCACCACCAGGGCCTGTAGCTGCTCCTGTAATACTCCTAATAAAGACGCCCACCCAGCGCTGGTCCACAGTACATTTCAAAGTGCTTTACGAAGGAGGCCGGTGGGGAAACTGAAGCAAAGAGCCAAGATGTGATAAGCCCAAATTCCAGCACCACAGCCCACTTCCCACTTGCCCATTAAATAAGGTACCTCCCTGCAGGTGTTCCCTGTAAGCTGAGCTCTTCGCAGTTGCCCAAGAGAGATTCAGGTGCTGCCCAGCTGTTTAGCAGAGCACCCGCAGCTGGCAGTGTGTGTTTCTCTCGGTGGTGCACGTCCAGACAGGCATCAGTGCACAGAACAAAATTTATTCCACCCACAGATGGAAAAGCAAAACAGAGGGAATCCTGCTCCCTGCCCAGGGGCTGAGAAGTGAAGCTTGTGTCAGAAAGCAGCTTCTTGGAGAGACAGCCCAGCGAGCGGCCATTCTCTGTCTGGGGAAGGCTACCTGTCAGCTGTCCTACGGATCCCTAGGGAGCCCACTGCTGATTTTGATCCGTAACATGGGGACGGTGTGGATTGAAATGGACGGGTGACCTGAAATGACACGTCTACGTTAGTGAGCACTAAGAGAAGCCGGCGGGGAATTGATTGCTAATATACCGCAAGGGGAGGCTTTGCATGGTCGCGCTGCTAAATTCTCCATAAAGAGCCTGCGTGCAGGGAAAACGATCTCGCCGACAACTCGGCCAGGTGCGGCCACTCAGTGGGTGCAATGAACACCGGACAGACGGGCATCTGGGCCGAAAGTGATATTGACAATATGATCATAGGGTTATTCAGGAGGCCTGTGGAGCTCTTTGCTGGAGGAGGTTGTGAAGACCAGGATTGTAATAGGGTTCAAAAAAGAACTAGATAATTTCATGGACGATCCGTCCATCAGTGGCTGTTAGCCAGGCTAGACCTGGCTGGTGTCCCCAGCCTGTGTTTGTCAGAGGATGGAAACAAATGACAGAACATAAGAACAGTCAGACTGGGTCAGACCAAAGGTCCTTCCAGCCCAGTATCCTGGCTGCCAAAAGTGGCTAATGCCAGGTGCCCCAGAGGGAGTGAACTGAGCAGGGAACCTTCTCTCTCCTGCCATCCACCTCCAGCCTCTGACAAACACAGGCTAAGGACACCATTCCTCACCCATCCTGGCTAACAGCCATTAATGGACCTAACCACCATGAATTCCTCTAGCTCTTTTTTAAACTCTGTTACAGCCCTAACCCTCACAGCCTCCTCTGGCAAGGAGTTCCACAAGTAAACTGTGTGAAGAAGGATTTCCTTTTATTTGTTTGAAACATGCTGCCCATTAATTTCATTTGGTGTCCCTTAGTTCTGATATTGTGCAACCAAGTAAATATTTTTCCGTGTTCACTTTCTCCACACCACTCATGATTTTTACCCCTCTATCACATCCCCCCTTAGTCTCCCCTTTTCTAGGCTGAAAAGTCCTAGTCTCTGAGCTCTCTTCATCGGGGACCCATTCCAAACCCAAATCATTTTAGGTGCACTTTTCTGAACCTTTTGCAATGCCAATGTAGCTTCTTTTGAGATGAAGTGACTACTCCTGTACGCAGTATCCCAGAGGTGGGCGCCCCATGGATTTATATAAAAGCAATAAGATATTCTCTGTTTTATTCTCTATCCCTTTTTTAATGAGTCCTAACATCCAGTTTGCTTTTTTGGCTGCCGCTGCGCATTGCGTGGATGTTTTCAGAGAATTAGCCACAATGACTCCAAGGTCTCTTTCCTGATTAGTTGTAGCTAAATTAGCCCCCATCATCTTGCATGTATAATTGGGTTATTTTTCCACTCTGCTTTACTTTACATTTATCCACATTACATGGGATCCTGTTCCGCTCACTCCCTCTGGGGCATCTGGCATCGGCCTCTGTCAGAAGACAGGATCCTGGGCTAGCTGGACCTTTGGTTTGACCCAGTTTGGCTGTTCTTATGTAGCGTGACCTCCCCTGGCAGCCTGCTTTGGCTCAGCAGGAGGGAAGACACAGCAGAGATCAGGCACGACAAGAGAAATGTAGAGAGGTTCAAAAGAACATGGCCAGTCCAGGAGAGAAGACATCAAAAAAAACATGGCTAGAGGTGTGGGCAATCCAGAAAAGCCGCCAGGCAGCCCAGATCACCCATCAGAGTTGCAGCCTGCCTATGGAGCAAGAGGCAAGGCTGTTGGAAGGACTGCATTGTTAACCTGTGGAACTCACTGCCGCAGGATGTCCTGAGATGGGGAGCTGGTATCCTCAGGACTGCATAACAGGGCTGGGTTTGTGATGTCTCGATTGTGCCCACCCCATTGGTAGACAGCAGACCTGTACCTTTGCTGCACCAGGCAGAGTGAAGGTGGCAGAAACCAGGGCAACATCTGTGCCTGGAGAGCAGGGTCACCCACAGGTATGTCAGGAAGGTTAAAAATGCAGCAGGGACAGGAGAGCTGGGTTCTGGCCTACTGGCCTACTGGGCAACCTTGGCCCTGTCATGTGCCTCAGTTTCTCTATCTGTAAAAAAAAAAATAAATAAATAAAAGGATATGGCTCCTGTCCTGAAACAAAATAGAAAGGGGGCACTTTTGAAGGTGGGGCTTATTTTCGAAAGAGCCCCATCTACACTTCTCTTTTTCTCTCGAAAGAATCTCTTTCGAAAAGAGATTATGTAAATGAAGCATGAGCTATATAAATCAGCACTTCATTTGCATTTTCAATTTCCCTCATTTGCATTTCTCTTTCGAAAGAGGAATGCAAGTGTAGACATAGCCTATATGAATTCTGTGCACACTGTACCCACACACACTTACCGCCCCCCTCTGTTGCCTGGAGTCCTAATACTGTCACCCTGTGTCCTATCCCTCCTACTGCTGACAGCTAGCGGTAATTCTCCCTTAGCTCAAGTCACCTGAGTTCTGTCTCGGGCTGCCATCACAGAGCAGCGTTCCCTGTAAGCTGAGAACTTGGGCAGCCGCCCAGGAAAGATTCAAAGTGCTGCCCAGCTGATTTGCAGAGTGCCCGCGGCCGGCAGCCTGTGTTTCTATTGGTGGTTCACATCCGCACATACCCCATGCACAGCGCAAAATGTATTCCACGCAGGCCTGGAAAAAAATTTGAGGGAACCCTGCCATAGGCCTCCATCACGCCACCTCGGGCTCTGAATCTGCAGCTGTAATAATGTCCACTTTCTATCTCTCTGGTCCCAGGAGTACCCTGGATTCCTGGAGGGAGATATATTCTTCGACCTCCTCCACCTACTGAATGAAGATCGGAAGTCTGTTGCCGTCAATAATCTCTGCCCTCTGCTGACGCCCTGCTCGCTGGGGTTCAGGAAGAAGCAGTTAGGTAAAGAAGGGACAGGATCTTAGCTATATATTTTAAACACTGGATTGTTACCTACCAGGAGAAGATCCTGGACCAGATCTGGCAGGAAAACAATCACATGGTGTGTCAGTAGCTTTCTTCTGTCTTGTCTTCTCAGGTCAATGTCAACCCCTCAGCCTGCATCTGTGAGCCAGCGCTTCCTGCAGCCCTCCGCAGAGGTTTACTGGCAGTTCTGCCAGCTCGAGCTCTTCCCCCTTTAAGAAATGAAGGTTCACATTTTCCAAATGGCCTCGCACTCAGACGTGACTCTCAACCCCAGACTTTTCAAACGCCCACTGTAGTGGGTGGAAAGCAGTTTGGGGGATTTTTTTTTTCCAAGCCATTAAATTTTCAAAACTAGGGATTCCCAAATGGCCAATATTTCACAAAAGGTTGATTGAGAAAGTGAGTTTGAAACACGACTGGTTTCTGCTCACGAAGGAAGGAAGGAAATGCAGCCCTGGATAAAGGGGCACCTGGCAGAACAAATTCTGCATTCAGTGTTTTGAGATGCAATCAGCCGTCCCTAGGTGCTTCAGTGTTATGCAATGCGTGTCTTATTTATGTAATTTATTTTCAGTCCCTGGAATTATCAGGGTAATTATTGAAATCGAAGTTTGATTAATATTTATTTATTCCTGGCTCAATGCCTGGGGCGTAGTTCGTTTCTTCAGAGACTTTCCTTCCAACATGATGCAATGAGGCCAATGGTGTGCATATGTGCAATGCCAACCCCTGCTGGGGGGACTGAGAAGTGCTCAAGTGTATGTCATGTGTCCCACACTGAGGAGGGAGGGAGATATTTTAAAATCCTTATTTCTCATGCAAGGGGCAGGAAGCCAGTGATTTCAGAATGAGGGATGAGTCTGGGGTCTCCACACTGTGAATGATGGCAGGAGAGATTTCGTGTGGTCCTTGTGCATTTCCTATCACTGTACTGTACCGTATGTCAGTGTTAATAAAAGGACTGGGTCAGATAAAATTGGCTGGGTATCTCTTGTCATGGGCATCACCCTAGTGCTTGGGGAGCAGTTCCTGCATGCGTCCATTTGCATCATTCTTTGAGCTTTCTAACAGTGTGGCAAAAGCAGCTGGCACAGGACCGGAAACTTGGAATAACACTTGTTGGTACACACTGCAGCAGGGCCCACAGCCAGGGAATCAAACCCTCAACCTCAGATTTAACAGCACACAGCCCTGGCAATTTAACCACAGCTGGAGCAATGCTCCCCTGCCACCAGAAGGAGACACCACACAGCCCTGAGCAAATACTGTACCTGCTCCGGAGCGGGTACTGCTCTGCACTGCAGCTGGGAGCACTGAGCTGTGAGGCTTGTATCATCTTGGCTTATCTGCACACCAAGGCTCTCCCGCTAGAGCCTGGGATTCCCTCCCGACACGTGTAGTAGGGGAGGATTTTCTGGGCACCACAGAGACAGTCAAATCCGTGCGAATAGCTTAAAGGCAGCGCTACTCACAGCCCAAGCCTGGGGTTCCTCCACTCTAAGGCACCAAACCAGTCCCAAAGAATCCTTCCTTCTCTTTGCCGCGCTGGCCAGCAAGAAGTCACAGCAGCCACCCCCTTAGACACTTCAACTTCTCCTGCACCAGCACCTCTCCTTCCACAGGTGTGAGGTTCTGAAACCCACTCTCAGCCAGGCCAAATGGGTTCTCCTGGTTCTGAAGGACCAGCCAGATTCCCAGGTCAGTGTCGACCTCAGCTCGTACCCACAAGAGCAGAAAGAAAAAAAGAAAGAAAAGGGTTGGGAGTAAAATTGTTAAGGCAATCAAATGATGTACACCAATTACAAAGGATCAGAGGGGGAGCCCAGTTAGTCGGCATCTGCAAAAACAGCAAGAAGTCCTGTGGCTCCTTATAGACTAACAGATATTTTGGAGCATGAGCTTTCATGGGCACAGACCCGCTTCATCAGATGCGTGTCTGTTAGTCTACAAGGTGCCAAAGGACGTCTCTTACCAGTTACCAAGTGTGATGCGGCGGGGGATATGAGTGTGGGGTGTGTGGCTCAGAGAGGATGTGGGGCTCCTGCTGAGGGTAACCGAGGCGACCAGGTGACACCTCTGGGCTGCAGACAAAGGGGGAGGTGGAGCCTGAAGGTTTTGAATAGGAACTGGGAGTTGGAAAGCAGTGAGTCTGGTTGGGGCTGGGAGAGAGAGAGACAAAGGAGGGGGCAAGGCCCCAGCTCAGGGGGCCCCTCGGGGCCTCCTCTCCCCAACATGAATTGGAGTGACTGTCTCTGCCTGCTGCACTGACTCTTCTGTACTAGATTGTGCCCTGTCAGCTAATAAACCTGCTGTTCTCCTGCTGAGTGAGAGTCACTCCAGTCTGAGGATGGGGTGCAGGGCCTGGGAACCCCTCCAATCCATGACACCAAGTTCTCGGTGCAGGCCTGCAGCAGAGGTGGGACACACTGCTGCCTTATAAGTCTCTGGAATACATACTTTGATCGGATGGACCATCAGTCCTTCCAGGCCCAAGTTCATAGCAAAGATCCTCCTGAAGCGATGAGCTTGAGTTAAGACAAAGATTGAGGGACTCCACAGCCATCTGTATACCCTTGCCCATGTGGAGGGAATTCCATTGTTCTCCTGTGTGAAAGCAAGCCCCCGCTGGAGCCTGTCACTCAAGAAATCATCTGTCCACATCCTACCTCCTGGTCTGAATGTTCACAGCCAAGTTCCTCAGATATGGCTTGGCACCTACTAAGGGCGTTTGTCAGTCAAGTACTTGACTAGGAACCCTTTCACAAGAGGCTACCCACCTTCCTTGGAGATCTCCCTGAAACAAAAATGAAATACAAGTCATAGAATCATAGAATGCTATGACTGGAAGGGACCTTGAGAGGCCATCGAGTCCAGCCCCCTGCCCTCATGGCACTGTCTAGACCATCCCTGATTGACATTTATCTAACCTGTTCTTAAATATCTCCAGCAATGGAGATTCCACAACCTCCCCTGGCAATTTATTCCAGTGTTTGACCACCCTGACAGTTAGGAACTTTTTCCTAATGTCCAACCTAAACCTCCCTTGCTACAATTTAAGCCCATTGCTCCTTGTCCTGTCCTCAGAGGCCAAGAAGAACAAGTTTTCTCCCTCTTCCTTATGACACCCTTTGATTCTTGAAAACCGCTATCATGTCTCCCCTCAATCTTCCTTCTTCCAAACTAAACAAGCCCAGTTCTTTCAGCCTTTCTTTATAGGTCATGTTCTCTAGACCTTTGATCAGCCTTGTCGCTCTTTTCTGGACTCTTTCCAATTTCTCCACATCTTTGTGCCCAGAACTGGACACAATACTCCAGCTGGGGCCTAACCAGCAGAGCAGAGCGGAAGAATGACTTCTCGCGTCTTGTTCACAACACGCCTGTTAATGCATTGCCAATGTTTGTCCCAGCCAATACAAAAAGGACGCACACATATGAATGGCATAAACATAATCTGTGAGTCGTAAGCTTTCAACAGACACCTCACTTGACACAGTTTCCACAGGATTTGGGGCGACTATAGACCAGTGGTTGCAACAACGTTTTGTCTGTTCCCCTCAGAATTCAACAATGTCACCACGACTGGTCCGACACCGTTTCCCCGTCACTTCCCGGGGCATCCTCTCTGAACTCACTGCGATCTAATGACAGCCCCATGGAAGGACCCCCCCAGAACAGTGGCTCTCAGGCAGCGTAGGTGTTCCCTTGAGGGAAAATTGTGTTCTTCCAGGAGTGCATCCCCTTGAGGTATTTACCTAGGTTCACATCAGGCTACAGAAACAGCGCTGGCAAAGTCCCCACAAACTCAAATTTCCTGCAGACAATGACTCATTTACACGGTGGAACAGACCATGCACGGAAATGTCAGTAGAGCAGCGCTCCCTAAACTCTTTCAGCCCACAGAATGCCAACTAATATTCTCATGTGGAACACCGATGAAAATTTTCTTCAAAAAATTTGTTGTCAGACCAAAAAAAAAAAGCAAAAAAACCCCACCCAAACAGCAACGTATGCAGCAGAAACAAAATGAAATAATTTAATCCGGTATCCTGGCAATGAAGAATCATATATCAGAGAGGGAGCTGTGTTCGTCTGTATCTTCAAAATCTACAAGAAGTCTTGTGGCACCTTGTAGACTAACAGATATTTTGGAGCATGAGCTTTCGTGGGCAAAGACCCGCTTCATCAGATGCAATGACAAAGCAGGTCTTTGCCCATGAATGCTTATGCGCCAAAATATCTGTTCGTTCATAAAGTGCCACAAGAGTTCTTGTTGTTTTGCAGATACAGCCTAACACGGTGCACTCTCTGATACTTATCTGGTTTTAATAACAGGAAACATAGACCATCAGTGCACGATAGCAAAAATGCGTCAGACCCTTGCATCACACCTGTTGTTGATCCGACACCAGCGTTCTGCGGAACATAGTTTAAGAAACACTGCAATAGAGTATTTAGATTGCGATCTATATTACAAAATGCAACTGTCTAGAAAGGAGCTCAGCACAAAGGGATCGAGGGATCATAGTGGACCACAAGCTAAATATGAATCAACAGTGTGACTCTGTTGCACAAAACACAAACCTCATTCTGGGGTGTTGTCATGATCATGAGGGTTAGCCAGCAGCCTGGGAGTACTGAGGAACCACTTGATCAAAATCCTTTACAATAAACAAAAGATGATCAAAAATGAACTCTCTGAACTTGAAATTATCATCAACAAACAGGCATCCACGCAAGACCCCACAGTACGAGGCTTTACCAGTGCCAGACAAGAAATTTATAAAACACACTTCCACTTTCTACAAAAAAGAAAAGAGAATAAATTTTCTACTTTACTTCATTCCTCAGGATACTTCAGCCACAATAACAACAGCTCAACTAACAATATTGTTAACCTTTCAAGCTACCAACTCAGCCCAGCAGAGGAGTCTCTCTTATCTCGGGGTCTTTCCTTCTGCCCTACCTCCTCCATGAATTTAATACAATTCTGCGGTGACCTTGAAGCCTTGTTTCGCCGCCTCCGTCTAAAGGAATTTTTCCAGCACACCTATGAACAACAGTCTGACTCTCTCGACCCCGCCTACCAACAACAAAAGAAGAAGAACTCTATGTGGACCCCCCCAAGGGTCGCAGTGAAAGTCTGGATTTCTACGTACAGTGCTTCCGCAACCATGCTCAGACTGACATTATACACAAACAATGCCAAATGAGACACAATCTCAACTCTGCTGAACGCCATGTTGTCCACAGTCTCAAAAATAACCCAGACATCATAATCAAACCGGCTGACAAAGGGGGTGCTGTTGTCATCATGAATAAGTCAGACTATGAACAGGAGGCAGCTAGACAACTCTCCAACACCACATTTTACAGACCTCTCTCTGCTGATCCCACTTTGGAATTCCAAAGGAAATTACAACTACTGAAGGAACTCCCTGCTGCTACTCGGGACCTCATTCACTCAGATGCACCATCTGAGCCGCAGCCTGGATTATTCTATTTACTTCCCAAAATCCACAAACCTGGAAACCCTGGACGCCCTATCATTTCAGGTATTGGCACCCTTACCACCAGACTATCCAGTTACGTGGACTCCCTCCTCAAACCCTATGCCACCAACACTCCCAGCTATATTCGAGATACCATGCTGAGGAAATTACAAAACATCGGAAAAGTTCCTGATAACGCCATCTTTGCCACAGTGGATGTAGAGGCTCTGTACACTAATATTCCACATAAAGACGGATTACAAGCAATCAGCAATACCATCCCGACCTCTGTAACTTTGTTCTCACACACAATTATTTCCGATTTGGGGACAATTTATACCTCCAGATTAGTGGAACTGCTATGGGCACCCGCATGGCCCCACAATATGCTAATATATTTATGGCTGACCTGGAACAGCGCTTCCTCAGCTCTCGCCCCCTATTACCACTCCTCTACTTAAGATACATTAATGACATCTTTATGATTTGGACCCTTGGTATAGAGACTCTAGAAGAATTCGACAGAGACTTTAACAATCTACACCCCACCATCAATTTATGCCTCGATTACAACACGCAAGAGATACATTTCCTGGACACTACAGTACTAATCAAGGATGGCCTGATCAGTACCACACTGTACTGAAAACCTGCTGATTGCTATACTTATCTACACCCTTCTAGTTTCCATCCTGCACACGTGACTAGATCCATTGTTTACAGTCAAGCTCTTAGATACAATCACATTTGCTCTGATCCAACTGACAGAGACCAAAAACTACAAGATCTTTACCAAATATTCATAAACCTGAATTACCCACCAGGAGAAGTAAAAAAACAAATCGACAGGGCCAGACGAATACCCAGAAACCAGCTACCCCAAGATCGGCCCAAAAAAGCCAAGAACAGAACACCACTGGTCATCACCTACAGCCCCCAACTCAAACCACTGCAACAAATTGTTAAAGACCTACAACCTATCCTTAATCAGGATGCCACACTCCAGAAGGCCCTGGGTGACAGGCCTGTTGTCTCCTACAGACAACCTCCCAACCTCATGAGGATCCTCACTAACAGCCAGAGTCTATACCCCAGGAATACCAGTCCCGGAACCTTTCCTTGCAACAAAGCCTGCTGCCAGCTTTGTCCACATATCTTCTCTGGAAATACCATCACTGGACCTAACCAGGTTATTCACAGAATCACGGGCACTTTCTCATGCTCCTCTACTAACATCATATATGCCATCATGTGCCAACAATGCCCAGATGCTTTGTATATTGGACAGACTTCTAACTCCCTTAGACAAAGGGTTAATGGGCACAAAACAGATATCAAAACACTCCAGATCCACAAACCAGTTAGTCAACATTTTAATGGAATGAGGCATTCTGTCAATGACCTAAAGGTATGTATGTTACTGAAAAAAAAACTTTTGCACTGCTCTTCAAAGAGAAACAGCTGAGCTGTCTTTTATATTCAAATTTGGCACATTAACACGTGGTTTGAACTGGGATGGGAATTTTCTTAGTCACTATAGGGGCTTGTCTGCATACTTGGCTTAATCTAATTCTTGACCTTCCCCCCAACCCTCCACTCTCTGATTTGCTCACCTTGATCATTTTTTTCTGATTGTCCTCCTTGCTTACTGTTTTTGGTTCTCTGTGCCTTAAATATTGCATTTGTTCTGGTCTGGCTCTGGTCTGAAGAAGTGGGTCTGTCCCACAAAAGCTCACCTAATAAACTATTTTGCTAGTCTTTAAAGTGCTACTTGACTGCTTTTTGTTTTGATAGTGTATAGACTAGCACGGCTCCCTCTCTGTTACTATTCTCCTTAGCCAGGAGGGGTTGGCCTATAGGAATGTAGGTAAGAATTGAATTTTTGGCTCCTCCCTTTTTCTGTCCTCTGTTTTCTTTTTTTTTCCAGCCGTGAAGGAGACAGACACAGAATATCTCCCTCCAAGAACAGGCCCTCCAATCTTCCGTAAGTTGGGTAAAGTTTAGCTAAGTCCGTTAGGCTTTATTGTTTTATGGTTTGGGAAGTGGGATCTGATGTCTGTGCACTTTTTAGAAATGTTCTTTTCCTCTCCTTGTAACTAAGTTCTCGGCACATGGTGGAGACTCCCCTTGTGTTTTACTTTGTGACTCTTCCATCTAGTCATGGAGGCTTGCAACACGAATACTGTTGTAATAATAAAAGTTCTCTTTTTTTTTTATTAACCTGGTATTGGTTAATGTTTGTGTCGTGGTTTTTTTACTTTTGGGACTGAGATTTCCCAAGTAGCCTCTCCCTGGTTTCCTTAGGTGGTGGCAGCAAATTTTATCCCCTAAATCTAAGGTTTTTAGGATTTGGGGGGCGGGGGCAATTTTATACCAAAACCTGGTAGATAAGGTTTTGGAAAGTACTTTTGCTGACCCCCACTTCTGCATTTGTCTTGCTAGAGTGGGGAAGGAGCCATGACAGGTGTATTAACAAGAGCGTTGTAAGCAAGATGAGGCTCCTCAGCGCTGATCAGGCCTCATTTGAAGTATTGTGTCCACTTCTCGGAGCCACATTTCAAGAAAGACTTGGAGAAATTGGAGAAGGTCCAGAGAAGAGCAACAAGACTGATGAAAGGTGTAGAACCTGTGAGACAATTGAAAGAACTGGGTTTGTTTAGTCCAGAAAAGTTTGCAGACAACACAAAACTAGGGGGAAAGGTAGATATGTTGGAGGGTAGAGAGGGGACCCAGAGTGACCTGGATAAATTGGAGGATTGGGCCAAAAGAAATCTGATGCATAAGAACATAAACATAAGAACATAAGAATGGCCATACTGGGTCAGACCAAACGTCCATCCAGCCCAGTATCCTGTCTGCTGACAGTGGCCAGTGCCAGGTGCCCCAGCCTTTGACTAAATGCTCAAGCGATTTGTCTCCTGCCATCTGTCTCCAGCCTTTGACTAAAGGCTAGGGGCACCATACTTTACCCTTGGCTAATAGCCATTTATGGACCTACCCTCCAAAAATTTATCAAGCTCTATTTTAAATTCCATTAGAGTGCTGGCCTTCACAGCCTCCTCCGGCAAGGAGTTCCACAGGTTGACTGTGCGCTGTGTGAAGAAAAATTTTCTTTTACTAGTTTTGAACCTACTACCCATTAATTTCATTTGGTGTCCTCTAGTTCTTATATTATGGGAACAAGTAAATAACTTTTCAATATTCACTTTCTCCACACCATTCATGATTTTATATACCTCTATCAGATCGCCCCTCAATCTCCTCTTTTCTAGACTGAAAAGTCCCAGTTTCTCTAGCCTCTCCTCACACGGGACCCTTTCCAAACCCTTAATTATTTTAGTTGCCCTTTTCTGAATTTTTTCTAACTCCAGTATATCTTTTTTGTGGTGAGGAGACCCCATCTGCACGCAGTACTCAAGATGTGGGCGTACCATAGTTTTATACCGGGGAAGTAGGATATTCTTAGTCTTATTTTCTATCCCTTTTTTAACAATTCCTAACATCCTATTTGCTTTACTGACTGCCGCTGCACACTGCGTGGATGTTTTCAGAGAACTATCCACTATAATTCCAAGATCCCTTTCCTGATCTGGTGTATCTAAATTTGTCCCCATCACATTGTATGTGTAATTGGGGTTATTTTTCCCAAAGTGCATGACCTTACACTTACCCACATTAAATTTCATTTGCCATTTTGCTGCCCAATCGCTCAGTTTGCTGAGATCTTTTTGAAGTTCTTCACAATCTACTTTGGTTTTGACTATCCTGAACAGCTTGGTATCATCTGCAAACTTTGCCACCTCACTGCTTACCCCTTTCTCTAGATCATTGATGAACAAGTTGAACAGGATTGCTCCCAGGACTGACCCTTGGGGAACACCACTAGTTACCCCCCTCCATTGTGAAAATTTACCATTTATTCCAACCCTTTGTTTCCTGTCTTTTAACCAGTTTCCAATCCATGAAAGGATCTTTCCTCCTATCCCATGACCACCTAATTTATATAAGAGCCTTTGGTGAGGGACCTTGTTAAAGGCTTTCTGGAAATATAAGTATATTATGTCAACTGGATCCCCCCATCTGCATGTTTGTTAACCCCTTCAAAGAACTCTAATAGATTAGTAAGACACGACTTCCCTCTACAGAAACCATGCTGACTTTTGCCCAACAAATCATGTTCTTCTACGTGTCTGACAGTTTTATTCTTTACTATTGTTTCTACAGATTCCTGCCCCTTTTATGGCTGGGGAAACTGAGGCATGGCCAGGCGTGGAAGTCATCCCAGAGCCCTGTCTGCCTCAAGGGGTTGTGCTGTGGCCACATGATAGCGCTGGTAATAGAACCCAACAGCCCCCATGCGCCCCACCCCTTGCTCTAACCATTAGACCCTACACCTGTCCTCAGAGCCGAGCGCCCAGGCCTCCTGGTTCCCAGTCTGTCCCTCCAGTCCAGATGCCTAGGTTCTGCTCCTGATTGTACCACGGGGTTTGCCGCGTGTCCATGGGCGAGTCATTTCACTCACTCGGTGCCTCAGTTTTCCTGTCTATTAGGCAGAGCAGAAATGAACAATGTCCTCCCCTGGGCCTGACACAAGCATCCCCAGGCTGCTGGCGCCTGCCTTCCCCGCAGGGCTAGGACTCCGGGTTCTATCTTCAGCCCCTATCACTTCCGCCCACCCCCCCCAGCTACATTGACACATGATAATCTTCTCTGGCCTCTGCAGCACCAACAGGTGTGTGCTTTCCTGTAGCTGCCTGCCTCCCTGCAGGGGCTGAGCCTTTCATCTGCCCCCAGCCAAGGACGTAGACTGCTCCAGGTAGCGCCACACACACCTGTAAGGTCAGCTGGAGACGCCACACCGAGCCCAGAGCCCAGCGGGCGGAGCAGGTGGGCCCCTAAGCAACGCAGGGAAGTGTCCAGGGCAGGGCCTTCCCAACCTTTGCACTTGTGGGAACTCCCCAACCACGCCCCCCAAGGCTGTTCATGGGCCCCCTTCCAAGCCGATTCTAGCCGCCATTACATCTAGCCTAGATTTGCAGGCTGCCATTCGTAACAGGATGGGAAGAGCTTTAATTTAAAAATAACGATTGATTGTAACTTGGCAATTTATTTCAAACTTATTTTCTATGATCGTTTTTAATTAGCTTCTGTTTTTTCCACGGGCCCCCCCAGCCATACCCCTGGGAGCCCCGCTGGGGAACAACTGGGCGAGGGGGATTCCCCGCAAAGTGCCTAAACCCCCTGGTACAAGCCAGCCTCATGCTCTCTGCAGGCAACAGGCGAGCGCTGTTACTGGTTAACTCACTCAGAAGCCTTTCCTGGCTCTCAGGCCAGTCGGTCTGTGGTTAGATGCTGGCCTGGTCCTCTGGGGTTCCTGGTTCTACTCCCCTCTCTTCCAGTGGTGCCTCTGTGCAAGCCACCTGTGCCCCTTCTGTGGAGCATGGGGCCAGGGCTGGAAAATCTACCCCCGAAGGTAAAATATCAGGGGGGTGGCTGTGTCCTTGTGCCTACAAGAACAGCCATGTGTTTGTCTGGGGGGATAGGGGGGTCCCTGTGGTGGGAGCAGGAAGTCAGTCCTGCAAGCACCTCGCCTCGATGGACAGCCTCTGGAGAGGGGCTGGTACTTACCCGGTGTGGTTTCCTGCAGGGGGGAGGGGTGGGGCTTAGCCTCTCACTACTGTCCCAGTCAGGTAATTGAAGGCTGCTATTAAATCCCCCCTCAGTCTTCTCTTCTGCAAACTAAACAAGCCCAAATCCCTCAGCCCCTCCTCATCAGTCTTGTGCTCCAGCCCCTTAATCGTTTTTGGTGCCCTCTGCTGAACCTGCTCCAGCACATCCACAGCCTTTCTGTACTGGGGGGCCCAGAACTGCACACAATATTCCCGATGTGGCCTCACCAGTGCCGAATAGAGGGGAACAACCACTTCTCTAGACCTGCTCGAAATGCTCCTCCTAATGCACCCGAATAAACCCCGTTAGCCTCCTTGGCGACAACGGCACACCGTTTACTGACATCCAGCCTTTCATCCACCATAACCCCTCGGTCCCTTTCCATCATACTGCTGCTGAGCCAGTCGGTCCCCAGCCTGTACCAATGCTTGGGATTCTTCCATCCCAAGGGCAGGACTCCACACTTCTCCTTGTTGAACCGCATTCCCCGCCGGGGCTCCCAGGGGTATTGCTGGGGGGGGGGGGCCGTGGAAAAAACAGAAGCTAATTAAAAACGATCATAGAAAATAAGTTTGAAATAAATTGCCAAGTTACAATCAATCGTTATTTTTAAATTAAAGCTCTTCCCATCCTGTTACGAATGGCTGCCTGCAAATCTAGGCTAGATGTAATGGCGGCTAGAATCGGCTTGGAAGGGGGCCCATGAACAGCTTGGGGGGCGGTTGGGGAGTCCCCACAAGTGCAAAGGTTGGGAAGGCCCTGCCCTGGACACTTCCCTGCGTTGCTTAGGGGCCCACCTGCTCCGCCTGCTGGGCTCTGGGCTCGGTGTAGTGTCTCCAGCTGACCTTAAAGGTGCGTGTGGCGCTATCTGGAGAAGGCTACGTCCTTGGCTGGGGGCAGATGAAAGGCTCAGCCCCTGCAGGGAGGCAGGCAGCTACAGGAAAGCACACACCTGTCGGTGCTGCAGAGGCCAGAGAAGCTTATCATGTGTCAATGTAGCTGGGGGGGGGGGGCGGAAGTGATAGGGGCTGAAGATAGAACCCGGAGTCCTAGCCCTGCAGGGAAGGCAGGCGCCAGCAGCCTGGGGATGCTTGTGTCAGGCCCAGGGGAGGACGTTGCTCATTTCTGCTCCGCCTAACAGACAGGGAAACTGAGGCATGGAGCGAGTGAAATGACTCGCCCACGGTCATGCGGCAAACCCCGTGGCACAATCAGGAGCAGAACCTAGGCATCCGGACTGGAGGGAAGGAGTGGGAACCAGGAGGCCTGGGCGCTCGGCTCTGGGGACGGGCGTAGGGTCTAATGGTTAGAGCAAGGGGACGGGAGCATGGGGGCTGTTGGGTTCTATTACCAGCGCTATCATGTGGCCACAGCAGAATGCCTTGAGGGAGACAGGGCTCCGGGATGACTTCCATGCCTGGCCATGCCTCAGTTTCCCCAGCCATAAAAGGGGCAGGAATCACCCTCCCAACTCCTCCAAGCCCATTGTGGGGTGCAGTGGTGAGTGACCCCACTCTCCCAGGCTGTCCCCACCCTAGCCAGCTGCTACACAAACCTCAACTCCCAAGTGCCTGTGTGAGGCCTTGGCTGGGGAGCTCTCTTGGCAGGACACCCCATGCTGACAGCTTTCCCTTTTCCCAGACTTATCACCCCTGCTGCCGGCGTCCTTGGACACCATCCCCCAGGGAGCTCCATAAAGGCGACAGGCTGCAGAGGCTTCCCCAGCAGAACCAGGACGATGGACATCACTCAGAGCCTATTCCTCCTTCCCCTACTCCTGGCCTCAGCCCGGGCCCGGTGCCGGCGGAGCTGACCAATCTGAACGGGAGCAAGATCTGTGCCCAGCTGTACACCAATAGCAGCCCCTACTACAACCAGTGCTGTGGGGGCAAGGTGCTGCTGGTGCACCCTGAGGACGACGTACCCTTCATGCCGCTTGCCTGGAATAACAAGATCTCCTCCCTGGTGGTGGCGACGCGCTGCCAGCTCAGTGTCTGGTCCATACAGGGCAAGGAAGGCAATACTCGCACGTTCAAGACCGGGGTGGTCTATCGGCTGCAGGAGGTCAAGAAGGGGCTCTTTGGGAACTGGGACAACTCCATCTCCAGCTTTTACTGCACGTGTTCCTGAGGTGAGGCCGGGACAGGTGCGGGCTCCAGCTGGCACCAGACCTTCCACTGAGCCAAGCCTTTACCGCCCCCTCCAGCCATGACGCCAAGCCTCCAGCTGGACCAAGCCTGTATCCCACATCTGACACCAAAACTCCAGCTGAGCCAGCCTTTTATCCCACAACTGAAACCAGACGTGCAGCCAGGCCAAGTCTGTATCCCACCACAGACACCCACCAAAACTCCAGGTGAGCCATGCCTGGATCCCACCACTGACACCAAACCTCTAGCTGAGCCAACCCTGTATCCCATTGCTCACACCAAACCTCAAGCTGGGCCAAACCTGTATCCGACCACTAAAACCAAACGCCACCTGGCTTAACCGCTTATCCCATCGTTGACACCCACCTTCCAGCTGAACCAAGCCTGTAGCCCACTGCTGACACCCAACTTCCAGCTGGGCCAAGCCTGTATCCCACCGCTCCCACCAAACCTACAGCCAGGCAACCTGCATCCCTGACTGCATCAGCTTTCAGCACCTGCACCCCACTATGCGGCTCACCTGCAGGGAGGCCTATCCCACAATGCCCAAGCGAGCACTGCCTATTCACAGCATTATGGATTCTTGGCCACATCTCCACCCCCTCCATGGCTGAGGCTTCTGGGATGGCTTTAGCCCAGCTGTTGTGGGTGTGCATCCTTGTCTGAAACCTGGGTGATTTGCTGGCATGAACATGTCAATGGAAATATCACAGCATCGGGGAGCGGTGCAGGGTGGCTGATAAATTCCCCTTTAAATTGAAACCCCTTTGGAGGAACTGTTTTAATCTGAATGTCGTCCCACACCCAACATGTTCTCGATGCTAAATGCCTCTCAGCTGATGATAACAAATAAATCACAGGCTGCTCCTTTTAGCTGGTCGGAGCCACCTAATTCAGCATCCAGAGCGGTGAATTGGTTTATGTGCTACATCCAGGCAGCTGCACCTCCTCAAGTGTGTCTGTCTTGCTCAGTTTTAACCCCAGATCTGTGTCGCATCCCCACTGCCGCACCTCACATGTGGGGAAACTGAGGCACGGGTGGGGCAGTGGCTTGCCAGGCTGGCACTCCCATTTACTTCTTGGGATTTTCACTGGGCAGGCTGCTACTTGAGCATCTGAGCCCCTCGCAATGAATTTATCCTTCTGCAAGGCAGAGCAGTGCTAAGATTGCCCTGGTACGGCTGGGGAAACCGAGGCACAGAGCGATTTAGGCCAGTCTGGTGCGACGTTTTGGCACTGATGCTCAGGCGCGTGCTAGCGGGGTGTGATTGCTAGACTGGCAAAAGCTGTAGGGTCCACACAGCGATATCAGCATTAATGCCCTAGTATCAGATGTGACCGGCTCCCTGGGGTGCAAGCTGGGCCTGCTGTGCTCCTTTGCTCACGCTCCTGTGGGCTGTGTCTTACAGGACCTTACTGATAAGCAAGCAGCAAACCCCTCCAGGTGCTGTCTCTGCTCGAGACAACCATCCTTGGAGCCCCACCACGGGCCGAGTGCACAAATGCTCCCAGAGCGGGTCATGACTCGCACAGACACTGCCCAAATCCCTCGGTTCACGGCCTCATACCCTCTTGCACCACCCAAAACCCTTTTGCAAGCAAGGTCAGTTCCCCACCTCATCGCTGACGATGTGCCGACCTACTCTGGGTCCCGTGGGTGGGCGTGGGGTTTGATACAGCAGGGGGGACTTGGGTGGCCTGGGACCAACCACCCCACCTTTATAGTAGCCTTATATAGTGTAGCAGCATTATGTGATTCAGTGTGTCTACTTTAAAACCCAGGTTTCCACAGTGTTATGAGTACCAGGAACAATAACACTGATTGTGAACACCACAATGCCCTGTGGCTGTTCTAAGTCCCAGTAATTCTCTATACAGCCCCAGCTAGTCCAGCTAGTGGTATTAACCAATAGTGATTGATTCATTTATTCGTAACTACGATTACTTAACACTTGTCTTATATATATATATATATATGTATATATATATTTGGCATAGGCTAAACACTAGGTTACATATAGCTGTATATAATTACATGTGACTTACCAATAACATCCAATGCTCCCACATCTCACCAACGACTACGTTACAGCGGCCCTTCAAGTCAGAGATACGGCTTGGTTGGGACCTTTCGTGGTGGTGACGTCCGGGTGATCAGGCCGGGGTCTGCTGTCTGGACTGGAAGTTGCTGGCCGCCACCTCGTGTCCAGGAGCCCACCCCCTTGTCCCTGCTAAATCACCTTTTATACTGTTTCTTACTTGGGGGTTCGATACCTGGCCAATTGAAGCGTTTGTTACCTAATTTGGGCTTTCTATCCTCCCGGCCTGTCAGAACATGTTACAAGATTTCCTCTGTCCTTGGTCATGTTCCGAAGCTCCCCCTGGGACCCTCTGATGTTGCACAACCAAGATGTTCTCTCTGGGGGGCTTCCAGCTACTTGCCCCAGCTGTTCTCTTTGGGGACTTACTATCTGCTTGTCAGGATGTTCTCTTTGGGACCAGAAGGGATTGTGAAGAACTACAAAAAGATCTCAGCAAACTGAGTGACTGGGCAGCAAAACGGCAAATGAAATTTAATGTGGGTAAGTGTCAGGTAATGCACATTGGAAAAAATAACCCAAATTACATGTACAACATGATGGGGTCAAATTTAGCTACGACAGATCAGGAGAGGGATCTTGGAGTTATAGTGGATAGTTCTCTGAAGACATCCACGCAGTGTGCAGCGGCAGTTAATAAAGCAAATAGGATGTTTAGGAATTATTAAAAAAGGGATAGATAATAAGACAAAAGATATCATACTTCCCCTATATAAAACTATGGTACGCCCACATCTTGAGTACTGCGTGCAGATGTGGTCTCCTCACCTCAAAAAAGAGATATTGGCATTAGAAAAGGTTCAGAAAAGGGCGACTAAGATGATTTGGGGTTTGGAACGGGTCCCATATGGGGAGAGGCTAGAGAGACTGGGACTTTTCAGTCTGGAAAAGAGGCGATTGAGGGGCGATCTGATAGAGGTATATAAAATCATGAATGGTGTGGAGAAAGTGAATATAGAAAAATTATTTACCTTTTCCCATAATACAAGAACTAGGGGACACCAAATGAAATTGATGGGTAGTAGGTTCAAAACTAATAAAAGGAAATTTTTCTTCACACAGCGCACAGTCAACCTGTGGAACTCCTTGCCCGAGGAGGCTGTGAAGGCCAGGACTCTATTAGGGTTTAAAAAAGAGCTCGATAAATTTTTGCAGGTTAGGTCCATAAATGGCTATTAGCCAGAGATAAAGTATGGTGCCCTAGCCTTCAGTACAAGGGCAGGAGATGGATGGCAGGAGATAAATCACTTGATCATTGTCTTCTGTTCTCCTTCTCTGGGGCACCTGGCATTGGCCACTGTCGGCAGACGGGATACTGGGCTGGCTGGACCTTTGGTCTGACCCAGTATGGCCATTCTTATGTTCTTAACTTTCTGATTTCTTTCTCCTGGCCTGGCTTCAGACCTTCCCGCCGTTGTATGATTGCGTTCCAAGATGGAGTGTATGGTCATTCTGCCTTGCGAGTGGGGCCCGGCCACCAGGTGCTCGTGCTCCCGCAATCGCCAGCAAGGGGCTACCCAGCAGCCTTTGTCCTCCACACCGATTTACCCAGCGCTCCCTGGGCTGGATAAACATTGCAATGAGTTTATCGATTACAAAAGATGGCTTTTAAAGGCTGGGCAGAACAATAAGCACACAAGCTGAAGGTGAAACAGCTCAGCTCCTAGGCAGAGGTTAGGTCATTGTTTCTCAACCAGGGGTCCTTACACACCAAGATCTTCCAGGGGGGGTCTATCAGCTTATCTAGCTGTTTGCCCAGTTTTACAACAGGCTGCATCAATGCCCTCAAAGAGCCAGTACGATCTAAAAGTGCATTCGGACAACAGCCTGTTTTCTACTGTTTCCTATGCCTTGCACTGAAATGTAAGTACAATACTTCCCTTCCAATGCCTTTATCTGGTAATAAGATGATAGAAAAAAAATCAGCCAGATTTCAGGAGCAGGCTGCTGGGATATTTGTGCATGTTGTTTTAAGACGTAGTTTTTAAGTGAGGGGTAACTTGGTGGGATGCAAAACAAATTGGAGTCGTGAACAGGGCACACTCATCTGGAAAGGTTGAATGGCACATGTTTCAAGACCTCAGATGACCTGAGCACCCTGTTTCTCAACCGGTGGTCCACAGCCCCTTAGGGTACACGAGAGAAATCTGGGGGTGTTTATAGTTTTTTTTTAAAGGGTACTTTATAAAAAAAGGTCGAGAAACACTGGTTGGTTAAGGTCACGCTGTTTTCTCACTGCAGTTCTTAATAGGCTGGTTTCACCCTCGAAACCTGAGCCGGTCACCTGTGGTGGAGTCTTTGGTCTTAGGAGCATGCATGTTTCTGGAGCGTTGGTCGCACAGGGGTGAAAGGCCACGTCCGCTTGCTGGCAGGGCATCAGTCCCCACGTGGCAGGTGGGCGTTGCTGAGTCACAGGAATAGGCAAAGCTACTGCCCCTGGGTGGCCTTATGCGAGTGAGTCACTGAATTGCTGTAACTCCCTGGCTGGACAGGAGCGTGGACAAGGCTGAAGTGGCATGCCCCGGAAACTGAGCAGGTCGTACATGACAGCGCTACTCACTGGACCCTGGGGAAGGAGTTGTTCATAGAGGGTGCCTTCAACAGGTGCGGAGATGCAGCTGCCTCTGGGGTGGAGCACAATGGCTAGTGAAAAATCCTCTCACCCGGCATTGGGATGCAGACACCCATGTGTGGGGCATAGCGGCTGTTGACACAGGGATCCCTCACCCGGAATTGAGCTGCAGCAGCCTCTGGGGTGGAACACAGCAGCTATTTATACAGGAATTCCTCACCCAATGCTAGGTTGCAGCCACCTCTGGGGTGGAGGATAGCACTGAATAACCATTTACATTGCTGTACCAGAGACCACTGGGGCTGAGACCAAGAAAACAGGCTGTAGTCCCCCAGAAAGTACCAGCCACTCTTTAATGCCACAGTCCATCTCCCCAGAAAGTATCACCCACTGGGGAAACCGAGGCACAGCCCTGAAGTGCCTTGATTCAGTGTCACATACTGACTCAGAAGTGCAAACCATGAGGGCTAACCACTAGACCCCACTCCCCACCCCAGAGCTGTTGTAGAACTCAAGCAGACTGACTCCCAGCTTGCTTCTCCCCCCCACAACCACTACACCCCCTCCCCTCCCCTCCTCGAGTTGGTTATGAACCCAGGACCACCCCCCCAGCTCTAACCACTAGTCCAGTCTCCCCTCTAAGTGCTGGGTTTGAACCCAGGAGTCCTGGCTCCCAACTGTCCCTCCACCACAGAGCTGGGTATAGAACCCAGGCATCCTCACACTCACCTCACTCCCCTCCTCCAGGCAGGAGTCCTGGCTCCCAGGCCACCGCTTCTCTAACCACTAGCCCTCCCTTCCCTCCAGTACCTTTATCAGTCCCTCCCCCTGGAGCTGGCCAAGCAGCCAGGCCCTCCGCTTTACCCCTGGAGAATGGACACTTCCCCAGGGAATTCAGGGCTGGCCTGTGGCTAGGTGCCGCTGTCAGCCCCCGGAGACTGGAAAGCAGCCCATCCGCCCGTCAGTCCCGCAGCTGCACGGAGACGCTGCTGTCGGTCGCTCTGGTGCAGCGGAACCCACCCGGGGTCTCCGCATCCAGGGTCCGGTGCTGGAAGTGGACGTACCGCACGCCTGGGCCATAGCCGTGGAAAACGTGGGAAACCTTCGAACCGGGGAAAGCACAGGGAGGCTGAGCCCACGGGCCTTTGCAGCTGTGTTTCCCCCGCCCCGCTAGCTCCTTCCGCCCTCAACCAACCCTTGGCACACGATCCCCGCCGCCACGCCCCGTTTCCAGGCTGTAATGTCTGGATGAGACCAGTGCCTGCCTCAGTTTCCCTCAAGCCACAGCGGCTGTTGACTGCCTCAGTGGGGCCTAAGGGGGTCACACCCAGGAGACCAGGGAATAGACCAGACCCCAGGTATCCAGGACAACCCCACATGGCTACCTCTGATCTGCAGGGTTCCCCATCCCGCCCCACCCCGACATGGCGTCTGCCTTACATGCCACCAGTTCTTCTTCTCCGGGACCGCGGCAGCCTCGGGGCCCTGGTGGTGGAATTCCCCCAGGGCCGTCTGCCCATCAGCAGCCAGCAGCTTGACGTGCAGCTGGTACACGACCTCAGCCAGCTGGCTGTCCTCGTACCTGCGCCGGATGGGAGGGCAGAGATTGGAGGCCGTCCCGCCCCATTGGCTGCCCAAACTCAGGGCCATTGGGGCTCCATTACCGGGGGTGGGGGGGAGGCAGGCTGGAGGAGGAGGTGGCATAAGGGAACTTGGCAAAATCCTGTTTCTCTCCAGGGGAGGGGGGAGCCCCAATCCAACAGTAGGAACACCAAGCCCTAACTTAGACCCATTTCATCAGCCGAGCTCACAGCACTGAGTGCTAGAGCTGGGGCAGGGGAGGTAGGACTTGTGGGTTCTCTTCCCCAGTTCTGGTCCAGGCATAGGGCCAAATGGTTGGAGTCAGGACTCCTGGGTTCCATCCCCAGCTCTGGGAGGGCAGTAGAGTTTAGAGGTTACAGCAGAAAGGCTGGGGAGCCAGGTGGGGAAACTGAGGCATGAAACAGGATGTAGGTTGACCCGGTCACCCAGGAGACTGAGGCAGGAAAGAAACCCAGGGGTCCTAGTCCCAGATGAGTGCCCTCCCTGCTGCCCTATGGTCCTCCCTGCCCCATAGCCTGGAGAGGGCTCTGCATGGAGTGTGGGAAAGGAAGCTGACTCCATCTGCCCAATCAAGGCACTGCACCATGGGGGCTCCCCAGCCCTGGCCAGCTCCTGTTTGGCAACGGGGAGCTGGACCTGAGCCCAGGGCACTGGGTACTGAGGGGCGAGGAGATGGGGGGAAGTGATTGGGAACCCCTCCCGCTGGGGCGTTCAAAGCAGGGCGAGTACCAGTCCATGACGGTGATGTTTGGCTGGTAGGAGTCCAGGAGTTCCTCCCAGAGCCCCTCCGCCAGCAGGTCGACCTGCTGCTCTTTGATGCACCAGCTGGAAGGAGAGGGGGGAAGGGATCAGGGCACAGCAGGGTAGCCAAGAACCACCGGGGGTGGGGGGGGGGCAGGGAAGAGGGTGTCATCCTATCCTGCATTGTACAGCGCCTGGCGCAGGGTGGGGAGGGAACCCCTGGCAGTGGCACCGAGGTGCTATTGTAATAACCCTAACAGCAATGAAAATGTACAGCACCTGGTGCAGCCCAGAGCCACGACTGGGACCCCTAGGTGTTACCATAATACACCTAATAGCAATACCAACATACAGCACCCTGTGCAGCCCTGGGCTGTGATTGGGGGGCCCTCAGTGTTACCGTAATACACCTAATAGAAATTAAAACATACAGTGGCTGGTGCAGCCCTTGGCCATCACTGGGGTCCCTAAGTCTTACTGTAATACACCTAACAGCAATAAAAATGTACAGCACCAGGCACAATGGGGCATGAGCGATAAGTGGTGCTCCTGGGCTCCACTGTCAGGCAGCTCATAAATACTACTACTTCTACATGGAGGCAGCTGGACGCTGACCTGCCCTGGGGTTCCCTCAGGGTGGCTGCGCCCAGGAGCTGCACTGCCAGCTGGCTACACACCCAGCTCCCTCACCTTGGACCAAACCCAGGGAGGCACGTGCCCAGCATGTCCAGGTCTCCAGCATGAGCTCTCCCAGGCCAGGGGTCAATGGGAGGGTCACACCCCACAAAAGCAGCTGCCTGCCACCTGCAGTCCTGGCACACACCCACACTAGCCCCAACGGCTGCTCACCGGAAGCGCTGAGCCTTAGAGCCGGGTTTCTTGTCTGCCTGAGGAGGGACCTCTTCAGTGCTGATGGTCCAGCCGCTGAAATTACCTTGGGGGCATTACATGGAGGGTTAAAAGCAGCAGGCAAAAGCCTCCCTGGCGGCAGCTGGGTCTGCAGAGCCCGGGGATGCTGGTACTGCAAGCCAAGCGCACAAGGGAGGTAGCTGGCTCTGGAGAGGCCAGTGATCCCTGGCCCAGAGCTGCCATGCAGCTGACTCTGGGGTGGGACATGACACCAAGTTGTACGGGGATCCCTGGCCTGGAGCTGCCATGCAGCTGACTCTGGGGTGGGCGGTGACAGCAGGTTATATAACGTTGCTGCTGCCATCCCCAGGGAAATCACAGCGCACACCGTCAGCCCTGCTGGGGAGGCCATGAAGCTGGGGTGAAGTAAGAAGGGAGCTTTTGTGCCTGATTGGGCCCCCTCCTGGGACACATGTACTCTGGCCAGGCCCAGCCCCCGGTTCCCCCTCCCTGCACTTACCCAAGGACTCCAGCTGTCCCTGGGGGCTCCTGGGAGGCAAGCGGGGAGCTGGCTCCGAAATGTTCACTCCTGATCGGTGGGGGGGGAAAAACAAACCACAATCCACAGTCCCCCCCAGCTTTGGCACAGCACCCAGAACCCCCCTCCCAGGGTCTTAGCCCAGCAGCCAACTCTCAGCAGCTTTACAGGGAGGCAGTGTAGCTCAGTGGTTAGAGTCAGGCTGCCTGGGTCATAGCCCAGCCCTGGGAGGATATGGGGACTAGTTGGCTGAGGGGGGATGGGTGTCAGGACCTGGGTTCTCTGCACAGCTTTGGTCAAGCCACGTCCTTGCTTGGTGCCTCAGTTTCCCTCCATGGAGGGTAGCCAGAACGATTGGAGCTGGGAGGTGCCCAGGGAGGAAAGCTATTTATAAGTAGGGGAAGGGAAGCTGATTCTGGGAGCAGTCCCAGAGCAGCTGAGCTGATAGCACCCAGGGCAAGCCCAGGCAGCAGGCTGGGACTGGCAGCGGTGAACCAGCTCCCAGCGAGTTGGGACAGGCCCCTACACCTCCTTCCTCACTGCGGAAGGTGTTCGGCGAGGGCTTCCCTAGAAATGGGGCTGCCTTCAGGGCACGAGAATGAGAAGAGATCTTAACGCCCCCAGGGCCACCCTCAAACAGGAAACAACACAGTCTGAGATGCGGCTACCTCTGGGGTGGGGCCCAGCAGCCATTCATACAGGGATCCCTCAGCCAGGCATGAGATGCAGCTGTCTCTGGGGTGATGGTGGGGGCTACAAAAGCCCCCCTTCCCCAGCGTTGACAACCAGATGTGGCTGGGGTGGGAGGTGGCAGCTGTTTACACATCCATCCCTCACCCAGCACTGGGATGGTGCAATACCAGAAACACCAATTGCAACCACCTCTGGGGAGGAGCAGGTGTTGCCCCTCTGTTAGCCTGTGGGAGGGGAGCAAAGCTGATTAACCCTTCCCATGCTGCAGCACTGGATTGGCCCTAGGGAAAGCGCTGGCATTGGAGGTCAGGGCAGGGGGGCAGCCAATCAGGCTCCTCCCAGCACATTCCAGCTCACGCATTGGGCTGGGAGCTTTAAAAAAGTCCAGTGAGCGTGTGAGGGTAAGTCTCCCCATCTTCCCAGAGCCCCACACAAAGCCTCCAGTTGCCCTGCATGCTCTTTTATTACCCCTCCCACAGCTCCTTCCCCTCCCTCAAGAGAGCAGGAGTTCATCCTATCTATCTCACAGAGCTGGAAGGGACCTTCAGAGACCATCACGTCCAGGCCCCTGCACCACCCCTGACAGCTTTATTTTAATTTTTTATAATCTATTTGCCCCAGCTCCCTAAATGGGCCCCCCAAGGCCTGAGCGCACAGCCTGAGGTTCAGCAAGCCGATGCTCAAACCACTGACCTAGCCCTCCCCACAAAGCTAGGCTGCGGCTGGGACCCCACTCCTTACAGCCCTAGATGCAGCCCTGTCTCCCCCACCCCCAGTTCCCCCCAGGCCAGTCCCCCACCCAGGTGCCTGGAGCTGATCTGGGGAGCTCCCAGCCCCAGCCTGACGGAGCGGGGCTGGGCGCTGGGCTGCTGCTCAGGGGCCAGTGGTGGCTGGGGGGCTGACGTTACCTTCGGGGTTGGGGCTCTGCAGAAGGTTCCTCTCAAAGGGCTTGCGCTGGAACAGGGCTTTCCAGTCGGGGTCCTGGGGCAGGGGGACCCCCCTGCGGCCCAGCTCCCAGGCCCTTTCGAACTCCTGCTGCCAGTTGGGCTCTTGCGCCCTGGGGGAGGGGGGCTCCGTTTGGGCCCGCAGCTGTTGGGCTGCCATGCTGAGGGGTTCCAGGCACTCTGGCTGCAGGAGGCAGCTGGGATTCCTGCCTGGGTTGCCCCACCCTGCCAAGGTGGGAGGGAGCTGGAGGAGGAACAGGAAGGTTGTAGGGCAACCTCTGGGTGGGGGAATCGGCCCCGGCCGGCAGGGAGGGGAGAACACGAACCGTGGGCAGGTGGAACATGTGCGCTGCTTGTGCAAGCTGCTAAGAGGCAGCCTTAAAGCCAGTCCCACCCCCCCAGCTCGGCAGGTGCCCCTGCCCCCAGCCAGCACAGCCTTGGGCTGCCCCCAAAAAACAAGCCCCTCTGCCCAGAGGAACCCAGGAGTCCTAGTCCCTCCCCTCCCCCCTTCTCAAAGTCCTAGCCCTGCCCTGAGCTAGGAAGCAAAAGGGCAGGGGAGAGGGAGGTCATAATGGGACCCAGGCCAGCCCCAGCTTCCCACCCACCAGGCTCTGCAGGGGCTTGCAACATACCAGCTCAGGAATCAAAACAGGCTGGTCCAACCCGGCACCACAAAGGGAGCCAGACACCTGCCCGACAGGCCAGGGCAGCACTTCCCACTGCCTCTTCCTTGACAGGCAAGATTCCTGCAGGCAGCTGGCTTCCCTCCCACTCAAACAAAGGGACAGCTGGAGGCAGCAGCACCCTTGTTTCTCGCAGCTTTCTGCTCCGTTGCCCAGTGCTTCGCGATGCGACCAGGGCTGGGGCCGAACAACCTGGCTAACAGCAACAGCCCAGCCCGCCGAGGGCTGGAATCAGCCAGCAGCCCCTGGAAGGTCAGGCCCGGTGAGCAGGCCTTGCCCCTCCCCCAGCTGGACTCCAGAGGTGATGACCTACAACCGGCCCCAGATGGGGCCCAGCCCCCTGACTGAGCAGCCCCAGGCTCAACCCCCTGCTCCCTGCCCCAAGCTACCCTTCGAAGGGGGAGTCCCACCAGGCCAGGGAAGGAGCAGGAACCTGGGATGAACTCAAAGTGCTAGCAGAGGTGACTAGGGATATGCAGGGTGTCTTCCCTCTCCACACATGGGCCCGGGAGCCCCATTCCTGCAAAGGGGGCAGAGGGGGGTGGGAATGAAGTTGGGTCCCCCCCACCCCGCTGGAGGCAGCAGGGACTCGGCCCCTGGGGAAGGGTGGACAGTGCTAGTGCAGGGTCCTGACTAGCTTGGATGTAAGGGGTGGAGCCTTCGGAAGGGCGAGATGAGGATCAGACAGCTAGCAGAGGAGAAGGAGCCCACAGAGAGCACAGTAAAGACCTGCCAGACACCCACTACACATGCAACAGATGCAGCAAGGACTGTCACCCTCGTGTGGGCCTTCACAGTCACGGTTGACGCTGCAAATGATGGTCCCAAATGGAACTACGAAGGGCGCGATCCATAGTCTACGCAGACTGAAGGATGCTACTACTAAGGGGTGGAGCTGTCCCAGGCTGCAGCTGGAACAGGGTGGAATAGGAGAGGGGACCCCCTATCTTTCTGAACCTCAGGGGCCTACAAGCAGGCAGACAAACAGGCCCCTGCCCCATCCTCGCAATTTCAAGAGCCTCCCCCTCTAGGGCCGACCGGGGCGGTAGCTGATTTGTGCCTGCTTTTGGGTGGAGCGTAGCAGGACAAGCGGAGGCGTAACGCCCCCCCCAGTCCTATTTCTAATGCCCAGCTCTGCCCCCATGCAAAGCCAGGCCTGGGAGACAAGGGGCAGGGGCTGCAGCCGGGCTCCCTAGAAGCTGAGCGCCTGGGAGAGATTCAGACGCTGTCCAGCGGATTAGCAGAGCACACACAGGGGTCATCAGCATCAACCTGGGCTCAGCGCCCGCTGGTGGCCACTTCCTCCCTCCCTATCTCCTTCCATCTTTCCCTGTCCAGGGCGGAGTGGCTGAGTTTCCATAGACTAGCTCTGCACCAATCTACTACCTCATCCCCCCCTTCTCGGTGGGGTCGGCCTCTCTTCCTCGAACCGTCCATTATGCCCAATCCCAGGGTCTGGGTTTTCGTTCGTCGTTCATTCTGCAGATAATGCCGAGAGGGAATCTGCTGCAGACAGTTGTACAAGGGAAGTCGCAGCTATTCGGGCCTATCTTCCTCTGTAATTCCTCACTGGTGACCTTCTACATCCATCCTATTCTCAGGATCTTTCTATAACAACTGCTCTGAAATGCCAATTATCCTCCTCTTCGACTCTTTCGTTACCACCCGTGTCTCACATCCGTACAACATGCTGCTGACTGCACACGTTTTCAAGATGCTCGGCTCATCCCTAAGCTAATTGCTTTGCTTTTCCAGACCTCATCCATCAACGTCAAACTCGCTCTTGCTTTCGCTGTTCGAGTCGCTATTTCCTTCTGCCAGTCAAGATCATACATGATGTTGTTCCCCAGCTACACAAACTCCTCGACATTCTCTAGTGCGATCCCACGTACACTCATCTTCCTTCCTGTTTCCGTATCTCCAAATACCATTGCTTTTGTTTTAGCGATGTTCATAATCAGTCTGTACCGCTTCCCTTCCTTGCTCAGCACCTGCACACGTCCCCCCAGCTTCTCCTCAGGCTTCCTCGATGATAACTGTATCATCCATGAACCTCAAGTTGTTAATTCTTTTCCCGTGCACAAATATCCCTTCTACCTCTTCCTTGGTCTTGTCCATTGCTCTCTCTAGCTGCGCCGAATAAAATTTATTCCGCACACAGATGAAAAGAAAGCAGGTGGAAACACTGGGGTGGAGTGTTTTAATTAGCACCTCAGCTCAGTCACAGCCCCTTGGATTCAACATGTCCAGCCTGGAGCACCCCAGCATCGCTGGTGGCTGGGAGCAGGGAGTTCTCAATCCCCTCTTATAAATACATCAAAACAAATTAAAAAAATATCCTGGAGACTCATTAAATACAAACCTAGCGTAACCTTGTGCAAAGCCATCCCTTAGGAGGGAGCGTGCGTGTGCACGTGCACGCGCACACACACACACACCCCACCACACCAGCCAAGGCACCTAAACTGGCTTCAACAGAGCTTCCTTGGGCTGCCTGGCCGCCCACCCCCATCCAGCCACACAGGCCAAACCAGCTCTCTCAGCTGGTGAGGAATGCCCTTGCCCAACTCAAGGGAGAGGCAAGGAACCAGCCTCTCTCTCCCCATGAGAAACAGCCCGAGACTTGTCCTTGGCCAGCAGCTGCCCCCCCCCGCCCCCAGCTGCTGTGCAAAGGGGGCCCCCGAGGCAGGGGGATTTGAACCAGCAGCCACCGCACCACCCCGCTCTGCTGTCTGTCCCTGTGGAAACTAACTCGATCCCCTGCAGCTAAGCAGGGAAGGGAAAAGGGGAGGCCGGCGTGCAGCTATTTAAACCAGACCCAGAGCACCCCCTGCTGGGATATGGGCGCAACTGCCCCAGCCAGCCTGGCGGTGGGAAGGGGAAAAGAACTCAGCCTCTCTCCCAGGAAGATGGACAGGAGGAACAGACACCCCCAGAGCAGAGGCTGGGATCACATTCTGCCAGCAGGCAACAACAGGGACACGCCACAGTGGCAGAGCAGGGCAGGGCAAGGGCCGGGGGAGGCCCTCCTACAACAGGACTCCTGGTGGTGACGGCTGACTCCACAGGAGACCCCCAGGGCCCAGGCAGGGCAGCTCCAAGAACAGAACAAGTCCAAGAGATACGGCCATGGTGCAGGGGAGGGTGTTGACAAGCCGGACTGAGGCAGGCTTCTTCCATCCCATCAGCTTCACGGGGTGCAGAGAAGCGGGGGAGGTCTGTCCACCCGCATAACCCCAGCAGGTTAGAAGATGGAGCAGGCTGCGTGCTTCAAACAAGGAGTCTCTGCTGTAGTGTGGGGGTTCTGCCAGGGGACCCCCAGCGCCCCTGGCTACCTGTCCTGGTCCTTCCCAGCCTCTGGGAACAGGAACCGGGCAGGGAGTGGCAGGGGCTGGGCCAGGATGGGGCCACCTGCAGCTGCCACTTGGCTCTCCTGGTAGGAAGGCGGTGGGGTGGCCACCCCTGGACTCCCACGGGACTCGACTGCTTCCACCACAGGGGCCGGGTCTCTGGAGAGGACGAGGGGCGTTGGTGCGGGGGCAGCAGGCGGCACAGGCTCCCCCTGGGAACCGTAGACTGCCTCCTCGTAGGACGGGAGGGGCACCAGGTAGCTGTCCACGCTGCTCATCTCGGGCTCCTCCATCCGCTCGTACCACCTGCCAGGGGAGGGGGAGACCTCGTCAAGTTCAGGGCCGCACCCTGGGGTCGCAGGCCCTCCCCCCGGCCCTTGCAATGGGGTAGGACCACCACACATCGGGGCGGGAAACCAGGGAGTCCACTAGGTCAAGCAGGAGGACTGCAAGCCAGGACTTCTGGGTCCCATTCCTTGGTTCTGGGAGGGAAGGAGGGTCAAGTGGTTAGAGCAGGGGACTGGGACCCCTGGTCCTTCTATAGCCCCTGTGCCAGTCGTCCCCCCCTTTTTAGTGGGCATCAGCTCCCCCCAGCGCTCTGTGCAGCCCCTTCCCACCTCCCTGCAGTGCCTCCCCAGTCGTCCCCCACATGCTGCTCCCTGCAGCACAGAGCCCCCTAGCCCTGCACTGAGGTCAGCAAAGACCGAAAGGGGAAAGCGCCCCCTACTGGACCCACCCCACTGCTCCCTGCAGCACAGCGCCCCCTAGCCCAGCACTGAGGTCAGCACTGACCAAAGGGGAGAGCGCCCCCTACTGGACCCACCCCAGTGCTCCCTGCAGCATGGCACCTCTTGGCGCTACACCAGAAAGCCCAGGGAAGCATTGACCCAATGGGCAGAGCTGAGACAAGGCCAGAGGCTGAGCCAGACCTGTGTACCCCCAGGGGCTGGGCAGGAAGCAGAGAGACTGTGTGCAGGTGCTGGATCCCCGGGAAACGTCAGCCAACGGGGTGAAGGGAACAGGCGGGTGCCTGCCCGTTGGCTCCATTGCAGCAGCCACGGCAGAGCTCACCTCCAGCAGCTGGGGCTGCGGGGTTTCGGCCCCACGAGGACACACACCATGGCCACCAGCAGCAGGGCAGAGATGGTCACCGAGGCTGCGGCCACCACCGGGATGGAGGAGACAGCAAGCAGGGCGCCCGAGCGAGGCGCTGGGGACCCTAGGAACAGGTAAGGGGTGAAGTGAGGAAGCTACCCGCTGCCGTTGGACCACTGCAGGGCCATCTGCAGCTGGAGGCAGGCAGAGCTCAGGGGCCAGCCCCTCAGTTGCTAGGCTGACCCCCAAGGAGATGTCAAATAACCTGCAGCCAGAAGGGCTCAATGCTCAGTGGGAAACATGCACCTTCCAGGCACTAGGTGGCACTCAAGTGCCAGGAAGGCAGGTGCCTCTATAAGGGAAGTCTGGCCAGCTGTGACCACAGAGGCACGTACAGCTCCTGACACAAGCTACCCCATGAAACTAGGCCCTCCAGCTTCCCCCCTCCCATCCCCGCTCTCCCCAACACTTGTTCAACCCACCGCCCAACTCCCTCTTTGGCTGAGCGTAATTGAGATGGTTCCACTCTGATTGTTGAATATTCTTGACCTATCCCCTCTCCAGGGCCTAGAGTCCGTTTACCCAATGACCTGAATTACGATAAATCCTCCCCTTGCTTGGCATGAAGTCAATGGAAGATATTAGGTGTATTATGGTAGCACCCACCAGCACCTGATTAACACTGGGGATCCCATGGGGTCTCTCGTCATACTGAAGGCCGCCCATATCCCAGCTAAAATTGGGGTTCCCCCCTCTTTGTGCCAGGTGCCACCCAAACCTACAATGAGACACTGCCCCTCCCCCAGCTCAGAGATCTCGGTCGAACTAGACGAAAAGCGGGAAACTGAGGCACAGGGCAGGAACAGGACTTGTCCAAGATCATGCAGCCAGTCAAGGGAATGGAAACCAGGTCTCCCACGTCCCGGCACTATCCGCTAGGCCGCACAGCCTCTTTAGTTAACAGGGTATAGTGTTCTGCAGCAGGGCCAGTGCCACAAACTAGGGACCAGCCATGGCTGCTCTCCCATATGTCACCCGCCTCATGCCATGGCGGCTGGGAGCAGAGTTGCCCTAATTCCTGCAGGTGCCGGCTCCCTGCTGGAACAGAGATGCTACCCCCAGCCAGGGCAGGGGCTGAGCAAACAGCTCACGGGCAGAGGGGGCACTGTCACTTGAGATCTTCGCTGCGCATCCGCAGGAGCGGGTCAGCAGGGAAGGTCCTCTCATCCCCCCCTCTCCCCAGCGGGTCACACAGGCTACAGCCCCTGGCAAGAGGGACTCTCCATCCGCAGCAGCTGGTGGCCTCTAAACACAGCCACGCAGCTCAGGCTCCAGAGAGGCCCTGGTGCCAGAGCTCCTGCCAGAGTCTGACCCAACGTCTCCACAGCTCTAGCTACTGCCCGAACCCACCCAGCCAGGCTCAGAGACCGGCGGCTCCTCCGCCCATAGGCCGGGATTTCTGAGGTGGGGCCACTCCCAGAACTTGGAGAGTGGCCGAGGGCCGCACACCTCTGCGAGATCGATGGAGGCTGGGGGCAGAAGGCAGCTTGGGGGTAGGGGACTAGGCGCAGGAGGGGTGTGGGATGAAGAAGCGGGGGGTGGTGACCTGCCCCAGGGGATGGGGCTGCAGGGCCCACCGGGGTATCTGGGGGCAGAAGAGGATTCTGTGCTGGACGAGGGGTGGAGGAAGGGAGGCAGGGTCTGGGTGCAGGAATGGGGGTGTAGGGGGTTGGTTGTGACCTGGGGCAGGAGATTAGGGGATAGGTCCAGGCGGAGGTAAGGGTGCAGGAGAGGATTCTGGCCTGGGGGTGGGGAGCAGGCCAGAGTGCAGGGTCTGGGAGTGGGAGACCTGGTGCAGGAGGTGTAAGGGTTTGGGTTGTGATCTAGGGCAGGGAATTGGGGTGCAGTGGGCTTGGGATGTGACCCTGGGACAGGGGTGCAGGACAGAGAAGGGTGAGGGTTTGGGGGAGGGGCAGGGTGCCAGCTACAGGCTCTGGCACTTACCCAACCAGCAGGGCCCTTGGGCAGACCCCCTGCCAGCTACACCCCCACGCAGCACTTCAAGCGGCTGGCTGAGGGGCCCACGCACTCTCTGCATGCCGCATACCCCTGTAGCGGGGCAGGGATGCCCACCGTACACCACAGGCACATCCCAGGCAGCTCCCATGGCCTGGGAGATCGTGCTGGCGGCGGAGGCAGTGCGCAAATCCCGCCCCCACCCCAAGGCACACATGGCCCCCGCAACCAGCCGCCTGCGGTGCATGGGACGCGACCTGAGGCTCACGGGGCTTCAGGACAGAGGTGGGCCAGCCTAGACGAACCCTCTGACAAGCAGAGCACCACCCACTGGTACAGCTGCAGGAACAGGGACAAGGGGCAGTGGTGAGGTTGTTGCCCTAGGGCACGGGAGCCCAGGGCAAGTCATGTGAAGGCTCTGATTTTTGATGAGGGTTGGGCACAGGGTCTCCATTCCCCAGCTGCAAGGTGGGGTAAATACCTACACTGGACCATCTTTTTGTTCGGTGTCTGTACTGCACCTGGTGCAATGGGGTCCTGGGTGCTGCCTTAAGACACCTAACGGAAATAAAAGTGTACCGCACCTGGCACAACAGGGTCCATGCCTCAGGCTTGCATATGCCACCAGAATATATCTAATAGCAATACAAATGTACAGCACCTTGCACAAAGGGATCTACGCCTGGGGTTTGCATATGCCACTTTAATACACCTAAGAAAACTAAAAATGTACAGCTCCCCACACAACGGGGTCTATGCCTGGGGCTAGCATATAACACTGTAATACACCTAATAGCAATACAAATGTACAACACCTTGCACAAAGGGATCTATGCCTGGGGCTTGCATATGCCACTGTAATACACCTAAGAAAAACAAAAATGTACAGCTCCGCGCACAACGGGGTCTATGCCTGGGGCTTGCATAGGCCACCGTAATGCACCTAATAGCAATAAAACGTACAACGCCTGGGCCTTGATGTGGGGCCCTAGGAACTATCATAGTAACCCAATAGCAATAACATGTACAGCACCTGGTGCAACGGGGGCTTGCGCCTTGCCTCGCAACTGCAATACACAATAACCCAGCTGAGGAAGCGGTGCAGGAGCCACATTCACCCCTGCACCAGAGCAAGCCCTAGCACAGCACCATGAAAGTCTACACAAGCAGCTGCTGTGGGAGCCCAGAAGCACATCCCTCCTGGATGCCTTTGCCCAGCACAGCAGAGGGAGAGCTGTCTGGACGTGCACTGACCTGCCAGGGGCTTGCAGATAACTGGCTTCGGCATGCTCCACTGCCCGCCCCTGCAGACAGAGACACCAGGGGGGCTGGCCAGGACGTAGCCAGCCTTGCAGTCGTACTGTAGCACGGAGCCAGCCTTAACCGCGCTGCCGCCCAGAGACCGCTTGCATGCCGGGGACATGCACCTGTAGATCGTGTGATCCGGGGGCTCTGGGACCAGGCAGTCTGGAAGGGAGAACAGGTGCGGCAAGGGTTAAAATGGGGGAGAGAGTACCCAGAACCCCACAGTAGGATAAAAAGGCAGTGAAGTTGGATGGGGTGAGGGATTAGAGCAGAGGAGCTGGGAGCCAGGACTCCTGGGTTCTATCCTCAGCTCTGGGAGGGGAGTGGTCTCTAGTGGGTACAGCAGGGGGGCTGGGAGCCAGGACCCCTGGGTTCTACCCCCTGCCCTGGGAGGTGAGCAGGGGCTAGTGGTTTAGAGCAAGGGGATGGGGCATCACTCTGGCAGAGTCATTGGCAGTCTAGGCCCTCCGTAAGGCGGGGAGATCTTATCTTGCAAAGATGGCAAAAGACAACATGCAGATTTCTCTCCCTTCCTTCCAGCCCTTCCTCGCTCCCCTGGGACCTTCGCCTCGGACTCCAAACTCGCCTTCCAGGCAGAGAGAGAGGGGGGATCCAGATGAGCTGAGTCAATGACAACGTTCCCTCTCACTTTTTGCCACCCATGTGCATAATAAATTTTGTTATGTTCACCAAGGCAGCATGGACGGACACCACCCATAGCTGGGGGCACACTGCTTATCAGCTGGGCGGCACCTGAACCCCTCCTGGGTGGCCACTTACAGGGAACACCGGTCCCCTGCACCATCCGCCCTGCAGGTTGCCCATCCCCGCCGATTCCAGATGGCCTCCAGACCAGCAACATGGGGACTTCCTGGTTGCATAGAAGGGATGGGGAAGTAGCGACACACTGAGAACCACATGCCCTCTACCCACAGCCCCCGGCTGAGCTTTTACATTCCCCATCTCCAACCAGCTCTCAGCAGCAGCAGCAGCAATAACCGGGGGCTCAGCGCCTGTTGGCGTCTGATGCCTCCCTCATTATTCCTTTCCTGGACTTAAGAACATAAGACCAGTCAGACCACAGGTCTATCAGGCCCAGTGGCCAACAGCAGGTGCCCCAGAGGAAATGAACAGAACAGGGAATCATCAAGCGATCCATTTTCTGTCACCCCTTTCCACCCTCTTGCAAACAGAGGCCAGGGACACCCTCCCTGCCCAGGCTGGCTAAGAGCCATTGATGGACTGATCCCCCACGAATTTATCTAAGTTCTATTTTAATCTCTACTAGAGTCTTGATCTTCGCAACATCCTCTGGCAAGGACCTTGTGCTAAAAAATACTTCCTATTGTTTGTTTTAAACCTGCTGCCTATTCATTTCATTCAGTGACCCCTAGCTCTTGCCTTGTGAGACGGAGTCAGTAACAATTCCTTATTTCTCTTCTCCACGCCAGTCATGATTTTATAGACCTCTATCATAGCCCCCCAATCATCTTTTTGCCAAGCTAAAAAGTCCCAGACTTATTAATCTCTCCTCATATAACAGATATTCCATACCCCTCATCATTTTTGTTGCTCTTCTCTGAACCTTTTCCTATTCCAATATATCTTTTTGGAGACGGGGCAACCACATCTGTGCACAGTATTCCAGAAGTGGACGTACCATGGCTTTATCTAAACAGGTATTCAGACATTTTCTGTCTTCTTATCTATTCCTTTCTTAATGATTCCCAACATTTTGTTAGGCTTTTTTTTGACTGCCGCTGCACACTGAGTGGATGTTTTCAGAGAATGATCCACAATCCCCTAGCTCCAGCCAGCTGCAGGCAACTTCGCCGTTGCACCAACTCGAAACTGGGGTGGGAGGGTTGTGGGAGGGAAACAAGCCAGCAGCTGCCCAACTCCAACATCCCCGTTCCCAGAGCTGCAGCAGTGGGAACCATGGCAGGAGCTATGACTCAGGCTGCAGAGACAGCAGGGAAATGCGGTTTTCCTCCTAGAACTTTTTGATTGTTCAGCAAGTGTTCAACCACCAAAATCAGTCCATATGGAAATGCTCCTGCAGCTGCTCCCTGGTGGGAGTTGTAGAGCCCACGCCCCAAGCGCCCCCATGCTTCTCTATAGGCTGGGCTCCCTGACCGGACTACATTTCCCATGATACACCATAGCCAGCATCTCCCAGAACTCATCACCTTCAACCTCCAAGAACAGAGGCCACACTGCATCATGGGAAGTGGAGCCTGACAGGCCTCTAGAGGAGACCAGGACCGGGGAGCACCCAGCCTACAGCTCCCACAAGGTGCTGCAGGAGCACAGCCAAAAGCAAATGGTCCACGGCTCAGGTGCTGTGCTTTTCAGTTTAAAAATAATAATACAGATCAGGCTCTCCAGGGGGAAGCAGATTTGTTTGCCTCGAAAAATTACTGAGTTGAAGTCCGGCTTCCCCGTCAAAAACGTGTCGATGGGAAAGTTTCACCCAGGAGGAGACAGGCGCTCCCTGTAAGCTGAGCCGGAGAGGTTCAGATGCCACCCAGCAGAGAAGCAGAGGGCTCACGGCCAGCAGTGTGTGTTTCTAGCGGTGGTGCGCGTTTTCGTTTGCCTTGGTGCACAGCACAATGGGTATTCCGCACGCAGGCGGGAGAAACGAGCGGGAACGCGGGAGGAGAGGGGAGAGGAAGGCTGAGGGGGATCGGAGTGCGAGAACCAGCCAGTACCCTTCCTCCTGAAGGCAGCACCGCAGCCGCAGATCACCGCGAAGAGCAGAGCCATGGGGAGGCAACTCGAGGTTCTGCACAGCCCAGGACATCTCGTAGGTTTCATCCTCGCACTGGATGTGCCTCTGGCCAGAGCTGCAAAAAGCCAACACATTCCCGTCCTGCTTGACTGGATACCCAGCACCAGAAGCTCCTGTGCCCAGCCTGGCGAGCCCGTTCCCTCCAGGCTCGGCTCACCCCCCAGCTCCTCCACAAAAATCCCAGACGCCAAGAAAATGAGAGGAGCTTTCGGTCCACAGCAGCTCATAGAGGATCACGGAGGGGAACGGGAGTGAGCGGGGGGGGGCTGGCTCAGGCCAGGGGGGAAAGTGGGGGCTGCATCAGGCTTGGGGGCTGGTAAGGGGGGGGGCTGGCTCAGGGCCAGAGGCTGAGGGAAGGCTGGCACGGGAGAGGGGAAATGAGGGGGCTGGAGCTGGGAGGCCAGGGCACTTGTCACCCTCTGCTCACCAGCAGTGGCCCGGTGTGGGGGAGTCACAGCGCCGTGGGGGAGTGCCCAGATCCCTCTCTCGCACACCAGGAATCAGCCCCTGCCGGCTTGGCCACGGCCCAGGCCCCATGGCGCTCAGAGATGCAGTGGAATGGGGCAGCCGCTGGCCCCAGAGCTTATCGGCTTTCCAGGCTGTCTGGGGCAGAAGGGACCCCTGCCCAGGCTTCGGCATCGCCCCGGAAGCCAAAAAGGGCTGGCCATGCCGGGGGGGGAGGGGACGGCAGCAGCTGGCATCAGTGCCAGAGTTAAGGGCAGGGTGGAGTCCCTGCACCCCTGGAGATTCCCGCCATACCTGGGTCCCCAGGCCCCCATGACACCCCACCCCAGGATCCCCTGCGCGCCCCTCTCCCCCAGCCAGGGCTCCCCGTGTCACCCCACCCCGGGGCCCCTGCGCGCCCCTCTCCCCCAGCCAGGGCTCCCCGTGTCACCCCACCCCGGGGCCCCTGCGCGCCCCTCTCCCCCAGCCAGGGCTCCCCGTGTCACCCCACCCCAGGGTCCCTCCCGCTGCAGCCCCGCAAAGACCCGGCGCTCACCGCTCCTGGCGCTGGATCGCGGCGCAGCGGCTGCCCCAGCCGGGGAGACCCCGCAGGGAACCGGGCGCTGGGCGAGTCCCCGCTCGGCGGCCCCGGAGCCCGGCAGGCGCAGCAGCAACGTGCGGAGCTCGGCCGGGCCCGGAGCCGGGGGTGGGACGCGGGTTTAAAGCCGCCGGAGGGGGCGGGGCGGCTGGGAAACCCCGGGGGGGCGGGAATTCACAGCGCGCGTCAATTTCCTGCCCCTCAGCTCCAGCCCCCCCCAGCCTGAGCCAGCCCCCATCAACCCCCCCTTTTCCCCTCTCTCCATCAGCCCCCATCCTCCCCTGCCAGCCCCCATCAAACCCCCCTTTCCCCTCCCTCCCGACCCCCCTTCCCCTCTCTCCATCTGCCCCCCTCCTCCCCTACCAGCCCCCCTTTTCCCCTCCCTCCCCACCCCCTTCCCCTCTCTCCATCCGCCCCCAGCCTGTCAGTCCCCCCATTCCCGTCCCCCATCAGCCCCCCAGCCTGAGCCAGCCCCCCTCCTCCCCTGCCAGCCCCCATCAACCCCCCCTTTCCCCTCCCTCCCCACCCCTCTTCCCTTCTCTCCATCAGCCCCCAGCCTGAGCCAGTCCCCCGTTCCCCTCCCGCACCAGTCCCCCAGCCTAAGCCAGCCCCCCTCCTCAGCCAGACCCCCTCCATTCCCCTTCAGTCGCAAGCCAGCCCCACCGCCCCCACCAGCCAGTGAGGGGATTCTCTGTTCTGCGGTTGCCCAGGCCCCTCTGAAGCGCCCCAGCAGAGCTAGGTGCGGGCGGCTCTGGGGGATTGACGGGGGAGTGGGGCAATAGGCCAGGAAAGGGCCCCCAAGGTGCTGCACAAGGGCATCTTCTGGGGCAGTGTTACAACCCATCCAGGTATGGAGTTGGCAACAGGGCTGGACTTCCCACGGGGAGTCAGGGCTGGGCTGGGGCCTACTGTGGCAAAACCCAGTCTGTTCTAACAGATCTGCCTCATTCAGCCAGGGCTTAGCTCCCAGAAGGCCGAGGAGCTGGGTTGTCTGGGAGGTCAGAGGAGAAACTCACCGGGGTTCCTTCTGAGCCTGTGAACTTTTCCAGCAAGTTTCCAAGTTCCCGCTTGTTTTAAAACCCCAACACGGCTTTTCCTGGAGAGGGAAATTATTTTCGGAATTTGTCCCTCTTCTCTCCAAATCGTTTTGGAAGAAAAACCAAAGATGGTTTTGGCCCTTGGAAACCCCCACTTCTTTGTCTGCCAAACTAAAAATAAATAAACAATTAGAAATTGTGGGGGCGGGGGTTGGGTAGCAAGCCAAAAACATTTTTGGTTTCCAGCTGCTCCCGCAACATCTCCAGCCGAATTACTTTGCAGTGGCCAAAACCAGAGAGAAACAAAACAGCAAAAGTCTCAGGAAAGTTTGGTTTTTGTTTGTTTTTTAAACGAAAACCAAACATTTTTCAATTTATCCCAAATTTTTCTTGGTGAACCCTTGTTTTCAATCAGTTTGACCCAGGGATGCGGTACGTTGCTGCTGCTTGGGTTTCCGGCTCTTAATAACACAGTGCCCCCATCGCCAGATGCTCCCTGACTCCCAGCCGGACAGCAGGATATTCAGGACAACTGCCTGAACCACCACTACCTTGGTGTGGAGTTTAAGACGAGGGTCATTTCCTATTATTAAGTTGTTATGGTCATTTTATTATTATTAAGTACTCACCTGTCCCGTTCTCCTCATGTCTGAGTCCTGTCCACCCCTCCCTGGGAGTCCGAGCTATTATACTGTGCGGGGAAACTGAGGCAGAGAGCAGCTAAGTGACATGCCCACAGGGCAAGGCATTGATCCAGGGTCTCACAAGTCCTCAGCTCACCCCGTAACTTCAGCTCCCCCGCCCCACTGCAGCTGTGCTTTAGGCTGGGCTGTGTGAGGCCCACATGCTGGAGCACCACGCTGAGCAGGGGTGCAGTAATTGCGGCGAGACAGGATGTTACGGGTGGCGGGGGGGGGGCACGCAGCTGCCCAATTCACAGCTTTTTTCCACCGGTGCTCGGGTAGTGGTTTTCTGCTTTGTCACTCCCAGCCCACCAGGCCATCTGCCAGCCTATTCTTAGCTCAGGGATAGGATGGGCTCAGCAATCTGAAGGGGGAGGCGGAAGTGGGGAGGGCAGGTTCTCAGCTGTCTCATCACTTTCAGGAATCGCTCTGGTAAGCCAAGAGCGTTGCACCAATGGGGAAGTGCCCTAAGCCGAGCTATTCTAGGAAAGCTCTCTGGGTGTAAAGGGACCTTCGTTTACACTTGCCCCCTGAGAGGGCAGGATCTTGGCCATCATTGATTGGTTATTGCTATTAGGTCTATTACAGTATCACTCATGTTCCACAGTGCCAGGTGCTGTACATTTGTACTGCTACTAGGTGCCATAATGCACCTAACAGGAGCAAAAATGCATGTACAGTAAACCCCCAATATGCACAGTGTCAACCTGCGCTTAACTTGCGTTAATGTGAGTTCAGCTCGAGTCAAAATTGTGGGATTCCCAGGGGCTGGGGATTGCAGCTGTCCCACCAGCTCACTGCTCCAGCCCCTGGCTTCCCCAGCTGGGGGGAAGACGGGGGACAGACAGTGGTGGCACAGCTTCTTCCCGGCTTCCTCCAGCTGGGGGAAGCTGGGGAGAAGCCATGCCTGGCTCCCCTGGGCTTGTGGGAGCCGGGAGCCGAATTGCTGCCTGGTTCTCAGCTCCCCACCACTCTGGGAGCCAGGAAACTGACCAGCACTGGTGTCCTCCTCAGTTTCCTGGCTCCCTCCAGTTGCACGTGAAATCTGACTTATGCAGGGTTTGTGAGAACGCAACGCCAGGTAAGCGGGGGTCTACTGTACGGCCTCGCACAGTACGGTCTGGGCTGATGATGGGCTCCTAGGTGATACACGTCGTAAATAGCGATACTAGTATGGAGCACATGGCATGATGGGATCTGGAGCCATGACCAGAGCACTTAGGTGTTACCGTAATACACTTAATAAACAGTTATCATAATATACAGCGCACTGCATGATGGGATCTGGGGCCATGAGCAGAGCGCCTACGTGTTACCGTAATACACATAGTAAATAGTTATAATAATATACAGCACACGGCATGACACAAAACTAGGGGAAGAGGTAGAACGTTGGAGGGTAGAGAGAGAATCCAGAGGGCCCGGGATAAATTGGAGGATTGAGCCAAAAGAGATCTGATGCGGTTCAATAAGGAGAAGTGTAGAGTCCTGCACCTGGGGTGGAAGAATCCCAAACATTGTTACAGGCTGGGGACCGACTGGCTCAGCAGCAGTATGATGGAAAGGGACCTAGGGGTTATGGCGGCTGAAAGGCTGGATATGAGTAAACAGTGTGCCCTTGTAGCCAAGAGAGCTAACGGCGCACTGGGGTGCATTAGGAGGAGCATTTCGAGCAGATCTAGAGAAGTAGTTATTCCTCTTTATTCGGCACTGGTGAGGCAACATCTGGAATATTGTGTCCAGTTTGGGGCCCCCCAGTATAAAAAGGATGTGGATTTGCTGGAGCAGGTTCAGTGAAGGGCAACAAAAATGATTAAGGATCTGGAGCACAAGACCTATGAGGATAGGCTGAGGGATTTGGGCTTGTTTAGTTTGCAGAAGAGAAGACTTAGAGGTGATTTAATAGCAGCCTTCAACTTGCTGAAGGGGAGCTCTAAAGAGGAGGGTGAGAAACTGTTCTCAGTGGTGTCAGATGGCAGAACAAGTAGTAAGGGTCAGAAGTTGAAGAGTGAGAGGTGTAGGTTAGATATTAGGAAAAACTACTTCACCAGGCAGGTGGTGAAGCACTGGAATGCGTTGCCTAGAGAGGTGGTGGATTCTCCATCCCTTGAGGTTTTTAAGTCCTGTCTTCACAAGGTCCTGGCTGGGATGACTTAGTGGGGGGTTGATCCTGCTTGAAGCAGGGGGCTGGACCAGATGACCTCCTGAGGTCCCTTCCAGCCCTGGGATTCTGTGATTCTGTGTGATTCTGTAATACACTTAATAAAGAGAGATCACAATATACAGCACACTGCATGATGGGATCTGTGGCCATGAGCAGAGTGCCTAGGTGTTACCATAATACACATAATAAATTACAATACTGTACAGCAAACTGCATGATTGGGTCCAGGCCCATAACCATAGCACCTAGGTGTTACCGTAATACACATAATAAATAGTGATAATAATATACAGCACACGGCATGATGGGATCTGGGGCCATAACCAGAGCTCCTAAGTGTTACCGTAATACACATAGTAAATAGTTATAATAATATACAGCACACGGCCATGATACGTTCCAGGGCCATGCATAGAGCACCTTGGAGTTACTGTCATATACCCAATAACCTGGCACAGTGGACACCTAGGTACTACAGGGATCTAATTCATACGAACTAGGGGAGGGGGGCCAGGCCCTGAGATTATACCAGAACTATCAAAGCAACCCAGCTGTCTAGCCCGGGCACGGCCAGCGAGTCCTTGTGAGGGCCCAGTAAAGTCTGATGCACTGGAGGGTGTTTCTAAGTGGCTTTGAGATAGCGGTGGCCATAGTTCAGCCCAGCGGTGGAAGTTCAGGTGGTTTCCTGGTCTCGAACAAGGGCAGTTCCTGGATGAAACTGCTGGGGTTTTGTGCAACAAGCCTGTGGTCACTGACAGCTCTGAGGGGAAACAGGGCTGGAAACTAAAATGAGGGTGTTTAGGGAAATAAACAATTTTCCCTGGGGAACCCCTGAAAATTTTCAGAATTTCACAGGGAAAATCAGTTGGAATCCTCCAGCCCAGCTCCAGCTTTCTGAGGTTCCACCATGGGCAGCTCTCCTTAGCCGCCGCAGGCAGGAGCTGGGGCGACCCCCGTAGCAGTGCCTTCCTCATGAAGCACTGGGACCCGGTGCCCCTTTCCCAGATTGCTACGGGCGCCCTTGGAACCTGGGGAGAAGCCACACACTCCCCCCGAGGATGAAAAGCGGGTGTATTCCATGCATTACGGCAGTACCTGAAGTCTCCAAGAGTGGGGCCCAGTTGAGTTGGGTGCAGCCCAGACCCTAACCAAGATCAGGGCCCCAGTTGTGCTGGGCATGGGCCCAGCCACTGAGATCAGGGCCACTGCTGGCCAGGTGCTGCCCAGACCCCACCTAGCCCAAAAATATTAGTGGGCAAGGGAAAGGTGGCCATGGGGGACACTGGTATGGGGGAGGGGGCAGCAGAGACATGGTTTGGGGAAAGGGGGCGATGGAGACACGGGTGTAAGGAGAGGGGGACCTGGGACTCAGACATGGGGCGGGGGGGACACTGGCATAGAGGGAGCAGGCAGGGGGGATAGAGTAGGGGAAGGGGTGGTGGGGCACACACAGAGGGAGGGGCAGGGGGGACCTGCAGAACAAGGCCCCCCAGAAGGGAAGAACCAGGGACTCTGGTATTTGTAGCCAAGGCCTCGCAGCCTGTGCTGTGGCCCCGGTGCAGGAGGTGGGTTGGAGGTGCAGGGGGACAGCTGCCAGGGCCTGCAGCTAGGCCGGCCCTGCGTGTGTTAAAGGGAGTGAGGCACTGGGTGACATCTCAGTGCTGCCATTCTGCGGGGGTGAGAAAGGGGCTTTTCTTTGCTCCTGGGAAACCACAGGTGGTCAGAAATTCCCCAGGACTTCCAGGCTCCTGCTGGGCCAGGGCTGCAGGCCCATCTGCTGTGAATCCCCCCCAGCAGAGCAGCAGCGGGGAGGGGAGGGGAGGGCTGGGGGTGTCACTGCCACCAGGGACCTTCCTGGCTCTCACACAGCCCAGAGCTACAGCTGGAGTCTCCAGCAGGGAGTTACTTTCCCTGCAGTGTCCTCCAAGCTGGGGGTGGGGTTAGTACCCCAAAGATGGGGAACTGATTCAGACCCTTTCCTCTGGTGCTCACAGTCAGCAGCTGCAGGGAACTGAACCCAGCTCCCCGGCACTAACCCAATGGGCCCTATGGTCTTTTCAGCCCTGGGGCCAGAACCCAGGAGTCCTGACTTCACTGCTCCAACCGCTATGCTAGACTTCCACCCGTGCTCCCAAGTGGGGGGATAAAACCCAGGCATCCTGGCCCCCGTCCTGGAAGGCCGGGAGCCGGGACACCTAGGTCCTATCTCCCCCCACACACCCCAGGAGGTGGGAGGGAAGCTAATGGTTACATGGAAGGAATAGCTTCTACATCAGCTCTGGGAGGGGCTGGTGGTCTAGTGGTTTGAGTGGAGAGAGGAGCCAGGAGTCCCAGGCTCTATGTCCCCGAACACGCCCCCCCCACCACACCCCCGAACAGGATGGGAGTCCAGCCTAGTGGTCAGACCATGCAGCTGGGAGCCAGGACCCCTGAGTTCTATCCCACCCTGGCGAGAAGAGTGGAGTCTAGTGGTTAGAGTGGAGGGAGGCTGGGCACTGGGGACCCTGGGTTCTATTCCTCGCCCCCAGGAGCAGTGTGGGAGTCAGCTCTTGGGTTCTATTCCCCCCCAGGGAGGAAGGAAGGAGCCTTGCCTAGGGCCAGGCGCTGAGACCAGCCTCCCCTTGAATTCATTTCCTGCCCAGCAGTGGAGGCCAACGTGCCCCGGCCATTGCAAAACACTGCTCAGAGCCTGAGCAGTAATGCAAGCCAGCCTTTATCTGCACAGGAACCCTTGCCCACACCCAGAGCCTGAGCTGGCCTGCCAGCCTGCACTATCCAGGTAGCAAAGAGCTGCCAAGGCAGATGCAGTGTGTGCCAGTGAGACAGAGCACTTGCTGGGGGCCATCCTTCCAGCCTCCTACCCAGCAAGGGGGTGCACCCAGGAAAAGCAGGGGGTGATGAGAGAAGAGGGGGTCACTCAGGCACAGTGGCCCTGGCCGACATAGCCTAGCCGGCTCTTTGCAGCCAGCTGGCCTCGGCTCCAGCTTAAGACAAAGACCTGGCTGCTTTCCATTCTTTACATAGACTTTCCCCTAAGACAGGAACTCTTTGTTCCATCTTCTCAGCCCATGGACAAGTACTAGATTCAAGATGGATCCCGGTGGCAGGGTCACCTGTCTTTCTTGGACCAACCACAGTCTGGGCTTACAGGAAAGAGAAACCCATTCACAGGTCGCCCCTGAGTCCTTAAGTGCCTGAGGTATCTCTAATGGCCCTCATTATTGGCAGCTAGAATTAAAACCAGATCCGCACTTCATATTTCGACCATTACGCACAAGAACGACACGGGGCAAAAACTGAATCTACAGATTCCGCAGATTGTACCTTTAACGCTGATTTGTTCCGTGACCTGTCCTGCATAAAGCACCTTTGCATGCTACATATTTCATATTCATGAGCCAATTTTCACAACGCACGTAGCGGAACGACCTGACCGATCCTACCCCACTGCCACCCAGCAAAAGGAATGCTACAGCCGAGAGGAACAATTCAAAACCAGCCAGCGAGTATGCAGACAGACAATAGGACAGGGAGGAGCACAGGGCACAGAATGAACAACAAAAAGTCTTTGCCCATGGAAACTGATGCTCCAAAATATCTGTTAATCTCTAAGGTGCCCAAGGAGTTCTTCTTGTTTTTGAAGATACAGACTGACTCGGCCACCCCTTTGATATTGGTCACAGAACGAGGATTCCCCAGCCTCAATAACCAGGGAGGAGTTCCTATTAGTATGGAGATCTATATCTATCTCACAGAGCTGGAAGGGACCTTTCCAAGGTCATGGAGTCCAGTCCTCTGCCCTCCCCAGAGGGCCTATCACCAGCCCTGTCCGGTTTTTTAAATCTATTTGCCCCAGACGCTTAAGAGGATTGAACTCACAACCCTGGGTTTAGCAGGCCAGTGTTCCCTGAGCTAGCCCTCCCCCACTTGCCAGGCTACGGTGACCGTCTGTCCCATATTGAGCAGGATGGCCCTGTATTTCGGGCCCCGGACAGGTGTCCTGACTGATTGTTTAAAGGGGCTAATTGCCCCATATTTGGTCCCCCACTGGCTGACCTTTCCCCTCAGCCGTGTGCACAGGTGCAGCTGCTGGCTGGGGAGCAGCTGGAGGGCTTAGCGGCTCTCAGGCCACAGGGAGAGGAAGGCAGCGGGGGACGCTCCAAAGGTGGGGCAAATTGGTGCTCCACTTCCCTGCATCTTTGGGAAGCCGGCAGAGCATCACAGCTGCTACGTCCTTCCTGGAGCCCCGAGGCTCGGCAAAGCCAGGGGGGAACACTGGCAGCTTCCACCTCCGGCCCAGCCCCCTGCACCTCGGTCGAGCCAGGAGGAGGCGCCCCCTCCCCATACCTCCCCACCCTGCATCTGGACAGGGAGATCTGGTCGCCCTGTGCCAGGCAAAATGCTGTCAGACTCCAGCTACATCTCCACCCCACAGGAGAGGGACCCAGTCAGGGTCCACTGTCCAGGCCTCATTTCACGCCCCTAGTGGGGATGTGCGAACTCCAACGATCGGGGGTCAGCGGTTGACCCCTGCGCTCCTGAATCCCGGCAGGAGTAGGGGAGGTCGACCGCGACGGCCATAGCTGGAATTGCGTATCTACCATCGACTTTAAGGTGGCGTGGCCTGTTGTCTTTAACCCTCCTGAGAGTTGCTTCTTTGTCTGCTCCCGTGGCAGCTGTTGGGACAAGATCTCCTTAACAGCCTGGATTAGACTGTTTTAACGCCGTAGGGGTGGGCCGAGGGGCTGCGACGCCCTGTTTTACAGCTACTGCTGCAGTCGGGCTGCAAGGAAGGCCTTAGGTTCCAGGCTACCCAGTACGGCTACCAAGAAAGGCCGTATCCTCCCACGTGCAGTAACTCCAGAGCAGCTCCACCCCCACCCAGGCAGATGTTCCAGGCTTCCACTCGTGCACCCCCGAGAGTCCAGGCTGGCTCCTGCTCCAGTGACGTCGGCCAAGTATTTACCCCCAGTGTGCGTGAGATCTGGCTCTGGCTCAGCAAGCGCTGGTGTGAAAGGAGGGAGAACTGGGGTGCAGAGAAGGGCCGGGTGGAGGCACGCCACCCTGGCAATCAACTAGGGATCAGACCCGGGGAGCATGAATGTGAAAGGGAAGTGACTCCGGATTCGCACCACAGTGTAAATGAGTTCAGGCGCTGGCCCAGGGGGCCCTGATGTGACTCCAGCTTGACTGCAGTGGGGAAGACATCTGGGTGGGGCCCCTTCCCGCCCTGCCCTGCCCTACGAGGGGTGCGGGATGGCACAGAGCTTGTAGCTGAGGCCCTGGCCCCGGAAAGCCCTCCGCAGCAAGGCCAAGTCGATGGTCCCGGCGTCAGCCGGCAGCTCCAGGGTGAAGCTCTGCAGGAGGGTGCTTATGAACAGGAAGATCACCACCACGGCCAGCCCTTCGCGGAGACACACACGCTTCCCTGGAGGGGGCTCAAGAGTACAAGCCTGATCCCTTGGTCTGCTGGCTCCGCTGAAGCCTGCCCCCCGCCCATCCCCTCACTGGGGAAGGAGCTTCTCCACTACATGCATGTGGCCTCCTTTGAAGATACTTGAGCTTTGGCCGTCGCATGTTTTCTCCAGCCCTTGATGCCTTCTAGGCAGAGGTGGGGAAAGTGCTCCAGAAAGGCACTTGAGTAAAAGTGCAGCTGCTCTGGGGAAAATGTAACTGAGTCAAAATCAAGGCGTCCTTCTGGAAAACGGCTTGAGTAAAAGCACAAACGGACGGTGTCTTAATTGCACTCAAGCGTTCTGACATATCTGTGGATCTACATGGGGGGGGGTCACGTTTTACTTTGGGATACTCAAGTACAATAAAGATGAGGTGGCTTGGGACTTGTACTCAAGTAGCTTCCCAGAAGGCCACTTTGACTTAACATTTTCCCCAAAGCAGCTGTTCTTCATTCCTAAACAGATGCCTGAGGAACATCCTTCACATCCAAGGGCAAGGCTTGGTCGCAAAGGAGGAGCTTTGGAACAGAGCAGGACGAGAACCTTCCATCCCTCGAGGTTTTTAAGTCCCAGCTTGACAAGGTCCTGGCTGGGATGACTTAGTGGGGGCTGATCCTGCTCGAAGCAGGGGGCTGGACTAGATGACCTCCTGAGGTCCCTTCCAGCCCTGGGATTCTGTGAGAACCATTTGACGTTCAAACCAAGAGAAGAAAGTGGGGATGGCTGGGCCACACTCTCGGAAAACCCTCATCCCATGTAGTTCCTTATACGATACATCACATGGAACCCGCAGGGAAAATGCAGACGGGGAAGACCTCAGACAACGCGGAGAAGATCTACCGAGGTTGAAGACACCAGCTGGGGTTCTCTTGGGGTCAGCTGGAAATTTTGTCCCAAGACAGAGTGAAGTGGAGGAGACTTGTAGCTGACCTGTGCTCCACGCGGAGTACAAGGGTGAGTAGTAGAAGTAGCTGTACTTTTACTCAAGTAACTTTGTGGGGTACTTTTCCCACCTCTGCTTCTAGGGCTCTCGTCAGCCCCCTCTCCCAGGGGAGAAGCAGTTTTACAAGGCAGCCCAACGAGCACCTGGTTGCAGCAGGAAAGGGGAGGGGAAGACTCCAGCACAGGGTGGGGAAGTGGCTTGCGCCAGGTCAGGCAGGGCTGGGGATAGGAGCAGGACCCAGCCATTGCGGTCTCCCCAGTGCCACCTGCAGAGGTCAAAGCACCTCACTGCTCCGCCACACTGCTCATCAGGTCAGAGGCTGACAAGGCCTTTGCGTTGCCTTTGTTGTGAACTACAACACCCCAAGACTCTGCTGTCTCTCCTGAGCCCTGGGGTGTGACCCCCTTGGACCCTTTGTCCCCATTGCCCCCTGCTGGAGGGGCTGAGCCCTGCCCTGTGTGTGTCCCTATCGCCCCCTGCTGGAGGGGCTGAGCCCTGCCCTGTGTGCGTGTCCCTACCGCCCCCTGCTGGAGGGGCTGAGCCCTGCCCTGTGTGCGTGTCCCTACCACCCCCTGCTGGAGGGGCTGAGCCCTGCCCTGTGTGCGTGTCCCTACCGCCCCCTGCTGGAGGGGCTGAGCCCTGCCCTGTGTGTGTGTCCCCACCGCCCCCGGCTGGAGGGGCTGAGCTCTGCCCTGTGTGTGTCCCTGTCGCCCCCAGCTGGAGGGGCTGAGGGGTTTTGAGCACCTGCATGGGAGAGACAGGACCTGTGGCCACATTACCTGCAGAGAAGACCATGGTTGTGTGTCTCTTCCTGAATGCTCCATTCTCATCTAAGAAATGATGTGGGTTGAACTCCTCTGGGGTCTCCCAGCTGGCTGGGTCGAAGTGCACAGAGGACAGGAGCGGGATGATGGTCGTACCCTGGCGGGAGGGGAGAGATGGGGGACAGGGTGCCGGCAGTGGGAGGTTTGAGGCATTTTACCGCAGTAGGCAAGAAAGTAAGTGGCCGGAGGTGTTAGGATCTCTGGATCTCCCAGCCATTTGGCTCACTCAGTGCCTGTCCCAAAGAGGGAAACCGAGGCACAGGGCAGGTCACATATCAGCTCAGCAGTGAAGTGGGAGAAGGACCCAGGCTGTCTTGAGCCTATGCTGGCCCAGTAACCAGGGTAACATCTCAGTACCAAGCTGTCTTGGGGGGTCCCTTCTCCCACCACTGAATTACAGCCACCTCTCAGATGGCGTGGGGCAGTCGCCTGCCCAGGCATCCCTTGCTTGGGGCTGAGATGCGGCCACCTCTGGGGTGGGATGCAGCACTGCAGCTTGGGGAAGTGAGGGCCAGCAAGGGGCAGGCCGGCAATTCCTTGGCTAGACCTGGGCCAGTGCTGTGCCACACCAGGGCAGTGGGGCCAGCGCTGCATGTGTGGGGCAGGGGGGCGGGTCTCACCTGCGGGATGAGGTACCCCCGGAAGGCGGTGAGGCGAGTGGTGGCATGAGGCAGACCCAAGGGCGCCAGGTCCAGGTAGCGCTGGAGCTCGTGCAGAACGGCATTGGTGTAGCGCAGCTGCGGACGGTCCCCTGTGGCCGGGGGTCGGACCCTGCCCACCCCTCTGTCCAGCTCCTCTTGCACCCGCCCTGCGAGGAGACAGCAAGTATGCCCCCCACGTCCCTTCTCAGCCCTCTGCCCCCCCGACTGCTCTTCTCTCCCACAAAGGCCACCCCAGCCAGCCAGCACACATTGCCCAAGATCCTCGGCATCGCTCCCTGCCTGGGTTGGCTGGGCTCCCTGTGACGGCCGTGCCGGGGAGACAAGCACCTACCTCCATGTCGTGCCCCTCTACCTCCTTCTTGCTCCTTGGACCCTGTTTGTCTCTCCCCAGCCTTACCCTTGGGACCAAGATTTGGGGGGTCTAAGTCCCGTGTGCTCTCCCCTTTACTCAGTGCCCAGTGTAATGCAGAGCAACCTCCAGGCTGCTCTAATTTATAGGCCAACCTCATCAGTCCTGGCAGGCAGGGAACAGCCACAGTGCACCACGTTTCTGCCATGCCCCGATCAACCCACTATGGGTTCTGGGGGGGCTGGGAATAGCCACAGCGCAGTGTGCTACTGCTTGAGAGCAGGGCCCTCGCATTTGCTCCCCCTGGCTGGGGAAGTCCCCAGTGTGGGGGATGGAAGAGTGGGAGAAGCTGGGCCCAGCAGAGCACCTGTCTTCCTCTGTCTGCAGCCAGCTGGGCTCCCCCTGCAGGGAACCTGGGGATCATCTGCAGGACCCCCAGCCACGGCACTGGGGGCTGGGCCAGTGAGGCAGGCAGGGCGGCTCAGCCGTCCATGCTCACCTTGCACAGCCGGGAATTTGCTGAGCACCAGCAGGGGACACTGGATGGTGTTGCTGGTCATTTCCACGCCACCGACGAACAACTCCTGCACCAGCACAATCAGGTTCTCATCCCTGAACTCCGTCTGCTCCTTCCCACGCTCCTGGCAAAGGGCTGAGGGAGCGCAGGGCACATTACTGGGACTGCTCCCGCCAGCCAACAACACAGGGCCAAAGGTTCCTGGCCCTCAGCCCTGGGGAGATGCAGGAATGGTTGGCTCAGCTCCAGGGGACTGGCAGGACTGGGCATCGGGGCGGGACTCAGAGCTGGAGGATACACAGCCGGAGCCAACCAGGGGGAAGAAGGTGATGAATGTAGAGTGAGTGACAGGCCAGAGAATGCTGGGCTTGTACAGAGATGGTGGGAGGATGGAAGTGTCTTTAAGGATGGAGGTTTCTAGGGGGATGGATGGGTGGCTGGAAGGGGAATGAATAGAGGTGTGTCTATGGGTCTGGAGGGTCAGGTGGGGGGTGGAGGAGGGAAATAGATCTGTGTCTATGGGGTGAAGGCTTGGGGGAGGGGGAGGCACGAATAGAAATGTGTCTCTGGGGTGGATGGAGGGGGGATTTTCGCATCACGACACGTGCGCCGAATTCACGTCCCCTGGAAATGTCTTTGCTTCCCTGCAGAAAAATGAATCCACCAGGGAAGCAAATGGAAGCGCATAAGAATGGTCAGGTGCTGCTCCCTGCACAGCGGGCAGGTTGGTCTGGGCACCTGGAGAAGTCGGCAGTGATAGAAATCACTGGTGGGACTGGGCCGGGGGCTGTGCAGCCACGTGTGAGGAGGAGAGAGACTCAGAGCTTTGGGCTGTTTCCGAGGAGTTCATGGGGAGGCAGAGCCGGCGGCCGGCTGCGGGAATCGCTCTCATCGCCTTTGTGATTTCCTCCAGGAGGGTAAAACGGATGTAAACTTTTAGGCTCCTGTGCATGGCTAGAGCGGTGGGAAGGACAGACTGGCCTTGCAAATGCTTCTGGGGCATCAGTGCTGGTCTAACTCATTGGACTGAAAAAACCTCCGGCCCAAACGTGCTCCGGCCCCGGCTGACCCGCCTGGCGGTGGGGCACAGGCACTACAAACAGGCAGGCAGTTGGAAGCTGATTAGGTTTGAATTGAAACACCGTGTGCTGATTGGCTGAGCTGTAGGCAGAGGGAGGAGCTATCAGGGAGGCTGAGCACTTAAACCCTGCTAGTAAGCGACCAGGGAGCTTTGCGACCGGGTGCTGGCAAACAGGGTGCGTGCTAACAGGAGGGAGTTTGGAGAGGCTCCCCTGGAGGAGGAGAAGGAAGGAAGGAGCAAACTAAAGCACCTTGGGGTAAGTGGCTGCTTATATTTGGAGGTTTTGGGCTTGTGTGTTTGTTTGGAGTTTGGAGTTTGTTTGTTTGGAGTGCTGAGCTGAGTGTGTGTTTGTTTGTTTGAAAGGCCGTGTGCTCAGGCAGGCAGGCAGGCAGGCAGTTGGAAGCTGATTAGGTTTGAATTGAAACACCGTGTGCTGATTGGCTGAGCTGTAGGCAGAGGGAGGAGCTATCAGGGAGGCTGAGCACTTAAACCCTGCTAGTAAGCGACCAGGGAGCTTTGCAACCGGGTGCTGGCAAACAGGGTGCGTGCTAACAGGAGGGAGTTTGGAGAGGGGAGTTGAGAGGGGGAGCTTGGAGGGAGCCAGTGACTTACTTCTGTTGCCCTTAAACTAAATCCTTTATAACAACCTCTATCTGAAACATTTAATTAACCCTCGTATATAACTAGAGTAGGAAATGGAGGCAGAAGCCCAGCAGCAGAGTGGGGGCTATCCTGTTTATTGTGTCGAGTGCAGTATGTATGACTACCTACCCTGTGGGCGGGTGGCGTATGTGTGCGCTCGATGCAAGGAGCTCCTGGCCCTCAGAGACCGAGTGCGTGCTTTGGAGGCCAGGGTGGCTGAACTGGAGGAGCTAAGGAAGGCAGAGGTGTTTGTGGATGAGACTTTCCGGGACATAGTAGGGCTGTCCCACCTCCAATCTGACAGTCCTGAGGCTGTTACGGAGGATGAAAGGCTCAGGGAAGGAGAGCAGTCAAGGGGAGCAGAGGGAAACCATCCCGTAGTTGGGACCCTCCTTCCAGAGGGTGATGTTGTATCCTCTCGTGCCGAGGATACTTCTCCGGGGGAGGGAGCGCCAGCTGTTAGGAAGAAGCAGGTTTTAGTAGTGGGGGATTCCATCATTAGAAATATAGATAGTTGGGTTTGTGATGACCGGGAGAACCGTATGGTGACTTGCCTGCCTGGTGCGAAGGTTGCGGATCTCTCGAGGCATCTAGACAGACTTATGGGCAGTGCTGGGGAGGAGCCGGTCGTCGTGGTACATGTTGGTACCAATGACATAGGGAAGGGTAGAAGAGATGTTCTGGAGGCCAAATTTAGGTTACTAGGAAGGAGACTGAAATCCAGAACATCTTTGGTGGCATTCTCTGAAATGCTTCCAGTTCCACGCGCAGGGCCAGATAGACAGGCAGAACTTCAGAGTCTCAATGCGTGGATGAGACGATGGTGTAGGGAAGAGGGGTTTAGATTTATTAGGAACTGGGGACACTTTTGGGGTAGGGGGAGCCTATACAGGAAGGATGGGCTCCACCTAAATCAAGGTGGATCCAGACTGCTGGCATTAAACATTAAAAAGGACATAGAGCAGTTTTTAAACTAAGAGGTGGGGGAAAGCCGATTGGTGCGGGGGAGCACCTGGATCGGACGGAGACTTCTCTTACACGAGGCTCCATAGACAGGGATTCCCTAGAAGTTAGTCAGATAGGGAACGTGGGAAATAATATATGGGCAAGATCAGATGTGAAACAATCGTGCATAAAAAAATCCACCACGTCTGTGAAAGGCGGACATATAAATAGTGGTAGTTTTCTAACATGCTTTTACACTAATGCTAGGAGTCTGTCTAATAAGATGGGTGAACTGGAGTACCTCATATCAAAGGAGGAAGTTGACATAATAGGCATCTCAGAAACATGGTGGAATGAGGACAATCAGTGGGACACTATCATACCGGGATATAAATTATATCGGAAAGACAGAACAGGTCGTGCGGGTGGCGGAGTGGTACTATATGTGAAGGATAATATAGAATCAAATGAAGTAAAAATCCTAAAGGAATCAAAATGTTCCATAGAATCATTATGGATAACAATTCATTCCTCTAATATGAATATGGCATTAGGAATATATTACCGACCACCTAACCAGGACAGTGATAGTGATGCTGAAATGATGAGGGAGATTAGAGAGGCTATCAAAATAAAAAACACAGTAATAATAGGAGATTTCAATTATCCCCATATTGATTGGGTGCATGTCACCTCAGGACGGGATTCAGAGATTAAATTTCTTGATGCCTTAAATGACTGCTTCTTGGAGCAGCTAGTACAGGAACCCACAAGGGGAGAGTCGATTCTCGATCTAGTCTTGACTGGAACGCAGGATCTGGTCCAAGAGGTAACTGTTACTGGACCGCTTGGAAATAGTGACCACAATATAATAACTTTTAATATTCCTGTGTTGGGAAGAACACCGCAGCGGTCAAACACTCTGGCATTTAATTTCAAAAAGGGGAATTACACTAAAATGAGGAAGCTAGTTAAACAGAAACTAAAAGGTAGAGTAATTAAACTAAAATCCCTGGAAGCTGCATGGAAACTGTTTAAAGACACCATACTAGAGGCCCAACTTAAATGTATACCCCAAATAAAAAAACACAGTAAGAGACCTAACAAAGAACCACCATGGCTAAACAGCCATGTTAAAAAGGCAGTGAGAGAGAAAAGGGCAGCTTTTAAAAAGTGGAAGTCAAATCCTAGTGAGGAAAATAGAAAGGAACATAAACACTCCCAAATTAACTGTCATAATGTAGTAAGAAAAGCCAAAAAAGAGTTTGAGGAACAGCTAGCCAAAAATTCAAAAAACAATAGTAAAATGTTTTTTAAATACATTAGAAGCAGGAAGCCTGCTAAAAAAGCAGTGGGGCCCTTGGATGATAAAGATATAAAAGGAGCGATCAAGGAAGACAGTGCCATTGCGGAGCGATTAAATGATTTCTTTGCTTCAGTCTTCACGGCTGAAGATGTTACAGAGGTTCCTAAATCTGAGCCAGCCTTTTTAGGCGACAAATCTGAGGAACTCACTCAGATTGAAGTGACATTAGAGGAGGTTTTGGAATTAATTGATAAGCTGAATAGTAACAAGTCCCCAGGACCAGATGGCATTCACCCAAGGGTTCTGAAAGAACTCAAATGTGAAATTGCGGAGTTATTAACAGTGGTTTGTAACCTATCCTTTAAATCCACTTTGGTACCAAATGACTGGAAGACGGCCAATATAACACCAATATTTAAAAAAGGCTCTAGAGGAGATCCTGGCAATTATAGACCGATAAGTTTAACATCAGTACCAGGCAAATTAGTAGAAACACTAGTAAAGAGTAAAATTGCAAGGCACATAGAAGAGCACGAATTGTTGGGCAAAAGTCAGCATGGTTTCTGCAGAGGGAAGTCGTGTCTGTCTAATCTATTAGAATTCTTTGAAGGGGTTAATAAACATGCGGACAAGGGGCACCCAGTGGACATAATATACCTAGATTTCCAGAAAGCCTTTGACACGGTCCCACACCAAAGGCTTTTATGTAAATTAGGTGGTCATGGGATAGGAGGAAAGGTCCTTTCATGGATCGGGAATTGGTTAAAAGACAGAAAACAAAGGGTGGGAATAAATGGTAAATTTTCACAATGGAGGGGGGTAACTAGTGGTGTTCCCCAGGGCTCAGTCCTGGGACCGATCCTGTTCAACTTGTTCATCAATGATCTGGAAAATGAGGTAAGCAGTGAGGTGGCAAAGTTTGCAGATGACACCAAGTTGTTCAGGACAGTCAAAACCAAAAGGGATTGTGAAGAACTACAAAAAGATCTCAGCAAACTGAGTGATTGGGCAGCAAAATGGCAAATGAAATTTAATGTGGGTAAGTGTAAGGTAATGCATGTTGGAAAAAATAACCCAAATTACACGTACTACATGATGGGGTCAAATTTAGCTACGACAGATCAGGAAAGGGATCTTGGAGTTATAGTGGATAGTTCTCTGAAGACATCCACGCAGTGTGCAGCGGCAGTTAGTAAGGCAAATAGGATGTTAGGAATTATTAAAAAAGGGATCGATAATAAGACAAAAGATATCATACTTCCCCTATATAAAACTATGGTACGCCCACATCTCGAGTACTGCGTGCAGATGTGGTCTCCTCACCTCAAAAAAGATATATTGGCATTAGAAAAGGTTCAGAAAAGGGCGACTAAGATGATTAGGGGCTTGGAAAGGGTCCCATATGGGGAGAGGCTAGAGAGACTGGGACTTTTCAGTTTGGAAAAGAGGCGATTGAGGGGCGATATGATAGAGGTATATAAAATCATGAATGGTGTGGAGAAAGTGAATATAGAAAAATTATTTACCTTTTCCCATAATACAAGAACTAGGGGACACCAAATGAAATTGATGGGTAGTGGGTTCAAAACTAATAAAAGGAAATTTTTCTTCACACAGCGCACAGTCAACCTGTGGAACTCCTTGCCCGAGGCGGCTGTGAAGGCCAGGACTCTATTAGGGTTTAAAAAAGAGCTTGATAAATTTTTGCAGGTCAGGTCCATAAATGGCTATTAGCCAGGGATAAAGTATGGTGCCCTAGCCTTCATAACAAGGGCAGGAGATGGATGGCAGGAGATAAATCACTTGTCTTCTGTTCTCCTTCTCTGGGGCGCCTGGCATTGGCCACCGTCGGCAGATGGGATGCTGGGCTTGATGGACCTTTGGTCTGACCCAGTATGGCCATTCTTATGTTCTTATGTTCTTATGTTCACGTCGGTGCCCCCAGCACTCACCTCTCTGCCACTGAGCGGGAGGCTCCAGAGATGTGCTGACTCACAACTAGCAGTAAAGGGTCAGGCCCAGCTGCAAACTAGTGGACAAAGGAGGTTCCCCCTGTGCTCCCCAGGACCATTCTCCAGCCATTGTACTGTTACCAAATGACCAAACTAAGGGCGACCGGCCTGGCTACACGGCCCTGCTTGGACAAGCCGCGAGGAATTGTGCAGAATGTTTATTGGTTTTGGAGCAGCATGTGCCTGTCCCCGGCAGGAAGGGAGGAAGGTGTCAGTGATCTGGGAGGGATGGAGAGACGGAGGGTGGATGGGGGGATGAGTTGATGGACAGGTGACTGAGGATGGAGGGGAATCAAAGGGGATTGGTGGATACAGGGAGTAGATGAAGGCGTCAATGGGGACGGGTGGAGAGCGCGTGGGTTGAGGGGCCCCTGCGAGGGCAGCACCTGGCTGCCGTCAGGCTCAGGAACAGCTACACTTTGCTCCCTCAGGCTCTAGGTGCTGGTCCCTGTTCATCCCCCACCCAACAGAGCTGAATTGTGGGAGCCACCTGCCCTCCCCTGCCCGCCGCCTTCCCAGCCTGACTCTCCCCACCTCCAGCCAGGGGCCCCACACCTTGGCCTGCTGCAGGAGAAAGTGGTCGATGAGGTCGCGGGGGGCGCTGGGGTCCAGGCTGTGCCGGTGTGCCGCTACCTGGGCCCGGAGGGAGGCTTGGAGACAAAGCTATGTCCCGGAAGACCTGCCTGTGCTGGCTGGGCAGGAAGTGCATGATCCCTGGGAAGGACGTGCACAGCTGGGGGGAGGTGGGAGGGAGAGAGGGGAGTGGGAAAGAGCCAGGGGCAGGGGAAGCCATTTAGTAATGGGCTGGGCCAAGGGAGACTAAAGCCCCAGGCTGGGATTCAGTGGTTCTGGGTTCTCATCCCACCGCTACCACCATCTCCTGGGTATGCAGGTGCCAAGGCCCTGCCCCGCATTGCCTCAGTTTCCCCCAGGATGCTGCTGAGCAGAGCTTCCCGGGTAATGGTTTTCCCATCCCACCAGTAGTGGGGAAAAGTGTGTCACCCTCAATCAGGACCAATTCACCCTCACTCAAATTCTCACCAACCCGACCCCAGAAGCAGGAGAAACCCCAGCTCGGGCCGATCGAAAGGGCCATCTCGACGTCCGCCTGGCGGCGTTTATCTGGCTCGGGTTTGGCTCCCAAGCAGCAGGAGGCCGGCAGTGAAAAGTCTCTGTGAGGCAACCGCCTGGAACATTTTCCTTTGGAAACACCCGGGCTCGAGGTGATGGGAGCGGAAAATTTGCCAGGATTGGCCACTTCCCCTGCCCGGCATCGGGGAACCAGCATTTTCCAGTGACAAAACAGTTTGTCAAAACCTTCCAAGCTGACTCCTGGGGAGTCCTGGCCTCCCTGGGCCAGAGTCCCCCGAGCTTCTCCTTTGGCACGCAAGGGCGGGGCACACCCTTCCCCGGGGCTGGTGGGTACCAGGGCAGGGAGGGAGCGGATGGAGTACATCAAGACCATGACGACGTGCAGGAGCTCCTGGAATTCCTTGTTGTCGTAGCTGTAGCAGGTTCCGAACCCCATGGAGGAGACGACATGGGCCACGGCCTGGCAGAGCTCAGGCTGTGGGTCAAACTCACGCCCTGGGTTGAGCAGACACCAGAGAACAAGCCCAGGTGGGTGGTCTCCCAGCCTTCTCCTCTAACCACTAGACCTCATTGCCTTTCCAAGGCTGGGGAGAGAACCCAGGAGTCCTGGCTGCCAACGTCCACCCCCCCCGTTCTAACCACTAGGCCCCTCTCCCCTCACAGCTGCTGTCCTGACAACACTGCCTCCTGGCTCCGCTCCAAGATGTGGCCCCGGAGGGTAATTAACAACCTGCTTGGCTGGGGGCTGGGGGATTTTAAACCCAGGAGCTCTGCTGGGATCTGGGAGACTCCAGATACACCTGCCAGTGGAAACCAGAGCAACTCGGGGGGGCTTTCAAGGGGGCAGGGCCGAGCTCTGCTCTCAGCTGCCCCCTGTGTGAATCTGGAGTTACACCTGACTGCAGCGGGGCTGGGCCAGGTCCTATCTCACCTCCTTACGGCCAAGCTGGAGTCACACCGGATTAGAATAGGGACAGGCTGGGTTGTGACCTCAGCTCCCTTCCTTCTCTATCCACTAGACCCTCACTCTCCTCTCACAGCCAGAGCCCTGACAACTCTGCCCCCCAGCTCTAACCACTGGCAGGCACTCCCCTTCCAGAGCCTGAGCTCCAGGACTCCACACGGTCTGCGGCTGCTGCCCAGTGAGCGCTGTGGGGCCCGGCTCACCTTGTTTGTGGGCCGCTGCTTGGGTGAGGTGCCTCCTCCTGTACCCGCTGCTCCACCATCTGCTTGCCCATGCCCAAGCTCAGGAGCATGGTGAGGGTGAAACGCCAGAGCTGCTTCCAGCACTCGCTGTTGCTGCCAATTAATCCTGCAACCACCATGGGGACAAGCCCCTCTGTCGTTTACAGAGCCACTGGCTCCTCTTCCAGAGCCAAGAGCATGTGTCCTACGTCCCAGCCCTCCCTGCTCTAACCACTAGCTCCCACAGCCCTCCAGAGCTAGGATAGAACCCAGGAGGTCTGGATCCTACTTCCCCTTCCAGCACTAACCACTACACCCCACCCCATCAAACCACTGCATCAGGCTAGTATAGGTCACGCAGCTCCCAGCCCTCCCTGCTCTAACCACTAGATCCCACAGCTATCCAGAGCTGGGATAGAACCCAGGAGGCCAGGCTCCCACTTCTCTTTCCAGCATTAACCATTATACCCCACCCTGCCAAACCACCACATCAAGGGTAACGCAGCCAGCCAAGAGAAGGGGATATGCTATATAAGTTCATTTCTTCCCCCATTCTCCTGTGAACAATTTTGGATAAGGGAGGAAGAAAAAGGGGAAAAAGTCACCTTTTCCCTGTACCATGGTTTGAGGTTTATCATCGGCCCCACTCCCTGCATGTCACAGACAGTGGTGTTGTTTGGAGAGGGCCAAACAGAGGATGAAAAAAATGTTATCCACTGATCAAATTTGGGGGCGAGGAGGTTGATTGCCGGCAACCAGCGCACTTTTGGAAACTTTCCAGGGCTCCATCCACACCCCCTCGCTTACAAAACGGGGCGGGGACTGGACTTTCCATGAGGAATTTCCACTGTGGTGAAAACAAAAGTTTTGTTTAAAGCCCAGAAGTCCTGCACAGAGGGAAAAATGTGCCCATTTCCGGTTCCAGGCGCAGCTGCAGCCCTGGAGGTCCCATGAATGTACAATCGGGACAATCCCCGGCTCTCTTCTCTGTAGACATCAATAGCTTTACAAAGGTGGGGAAACTGAGGCACAGGGCCAGTTACTGCCCTGCCCAAGGTCACTCAGCAGGTCGGTGCTCTATCCACCAGCCCACACTACCCGAAACAGGCCATCTCCAGCAGCAGGTGTTGCACAGATTAACTACGCCACAGCAGCCTGCACTTACCGTACCCCTGGGATGAGTGTCTGCTTAAGGGGATGTGAGCTCGGCTGCTGAATTCCTCACTGTGTCCCACCAGAGCGTCACGTAACATCTCGTACCCGCACAGCGCCACCGGGGGCCTTGGGCCCAGCCAGACGGCGAAGATGGGGCCATATTCCTTGCAGAGCTGGGGGTGGGAGTTGGAGGGAGAAGGGTGAGACAGCCCAAAGGGGCCTGGGGGGAGTTAATCAGGAAATCAGGGGACCCCGCCATTTTTAGTGGTGGCAGCTTTTGTCTCAGTTCCCACATCAGGGCTGCCATAGGGGGAAGCAGCCTTAAGCCCCTTTGTGCTTTTTGGACTCTGCCCTCCCCAGTGTAATTTAGAGCAGCCTCAGGGCTGCTTTAGCTCACGATCTGTCCCCTATGGGCTTCATGGAGCAGAGAACAGCCACAGCACTGTGTGCTCTGGTCACAGCCCTGGTCTGCCCCTGGGGGCGGAGAACAGCGGCAGAGCGTGCTTCGGTTGTAACCTCCGTCCGCCCCCTGCACCCCTGGGGTTGCCAGTTTTGGTTGGATGTATTCCTGAGGTTTGGTCCTGTGGCATAATCTTTAATAAAAACGTGTCTAATTCCCACAGCCTCCAGGACAGCCCTGGAGGGTTGGCAATTTTAGGAAGTGGGGGGCCCTGCTGGGAGGTGGATTTGGGGCTAGGAAGAGGGAAGTGCGAGGGAGGGCTGGGGGGTGTTGCAGGGTGAAAGGCAGCATGACCCCTCCTGCAGCCAGACACACAGCTGGGACCAGCTGATGTGCTCCACGCCCGGTGCCTGGCTCAGGTCCTTTGCTTACCCGGCGGTAGGATCGGTAGAGCAGGAGGACGTTGTGGGTCAGGTTCCCCAGCAGGGGCAGTGGGGCTGGGCCTGGGGAGAGGCGCCCTTGGCCCTGGCCCAATGAGGCTTGGAAGGAGAGGAGGAGGAGGAAGCCCAGGATCCACACAACACCAGCCTCCATCCTCCTTGGCTGGCGTCTGCGCTGTACAGGGCCCCATTGCAGTGGGGGTGTCCTTATAGCCAGCCCACGCAGCCCCCACGTCACTAATTAACTGGCTGGAAACTTGGGCATTGACCCTAGCAGTGCGGGCTGTCCCCCCCCGCCACCCCTCGTATCTCCCCTGCACCTCCAACCACTCCTGCACCCGCCCCTGCAGATTAACCCAACCCCTCCCTCTGTTCCTAGCAGCCCTGGGCCTGTCCTTCTGCCTCCTGGCCCTGCAGCAAAGAGCTGTGCTCACTCCAAGGGGTGGGAAGATTTGGAACGGTCGTCCCCCCCACCGCCACACTGACCTTTGGATCTTCACCTGCTGAGAGACTCACCACCCTAACAGCTCCTGGGTCTCTTCCAACTTTGGGTTGGCTGTTTCAGCTGCCGGGGGCCATGGCGGATGGGTGTGGATTGTGCTCACAGCCAGAGCACTAGATGGCATCTCAGGAGGCCTGGCTTCTACTCCAGCTCTGTGCCTCAGTCTGCCTCGCTGTGCAATGGGGACAATGGTGCTGCACAAGTCAGGAGAACAGGTTGGGAGTGCAGGGGGAGAGCAGCTAGGAACTGGGATTAAGCAGAGAGCGGGGGGCAGGACTTGGGAGCAGCGTTCCCTTTAATTTCTTCCACCCATGTACAGAATCAATTTTGTCCTGTGCACCGAGGCATGTGAAGATGTGCACCACCCATAGAAACACAGGCTGCCAGCTGCAGGTGCTCTACTGATTAGCAGGGCAACAGGGGAATCTCTGTGGGCCTGCCCAGAGCTCAGTTTTCAGGGAACCCTGCCGGTGAGCGCTCAATGCTGGCAGAGGGCACGGACACGTCGAGGGGGAGCCGGCCAGCGGAGGGGACCAGGACGACCCACAAAACCCCATCTCTGCCCCCAGCCCACACAGCCGCTGAGCTCCTGGTGCAGAATTTGGAGCCAGATCCTACCCAGGAAGGGCCCAGGAGCAGCCGAGGGCCAGGCACCCTGAGACGTGCCAGCAGGTTGCTAGCCAGGGGCCAAGTGGACCAAGCGGCCTGCAGCACTGGTGTGCAAGCAGGCAGCCCCTCTTACTCGGTGCTGAGATGCAGCTAGCTCTGGGGTGGGGCCTGGCAGCTGTTTCTAGAGGGATCCCTTCCCCGGGCTGTGTCGCGCTGACTCCCTGCTCTAACCACTAGCCCCCACTGCCCTCCCAGAGCTGAGGGGAGAACCCAGCCAACAGCTGGAGCTTGTGCAGAGCCTTTTGTAATGGGGAGGGGGGCCCAGTCCTGGCTGCTACCTCTCAGGAGGTCAATAAGGAGCAAAAGGGCAGATCATTGAAGGTCCCAGGATCTGGCCTCCCCACCCATGGGAACCCCAAGACAACGGGAGAAACTGGGCTTTGCTCCCTACAGCCCTGTGTAGGTTGCGTTGTGGGGCCCCTCTGGGTCTAGGTGGGGAGCAGGCCGCTTTGCAGGGCTGCTGTGTCCCCAGCTGCGCATCTCTCCTGTGAATCCCTGCAGCCCCTGGCTACCCAACCCCCTGCTCCCCCCTTCCCCCGGCTCTGCCAGTGCCCCACAGCCCTGCCCTGCTGGTTGCCTGGGCCTGGGCAGAGCTGGGGAAACGTGCATGTCCCTTGTTATACGACTACAGGCTGAGTGACTTGCTGGCCAGGAGGGCGCCTCCAGCCCAGGCTCAGATAGGTCCACTGGTTGGAGCTGGGAACAAGGACTCCTGGGTTCTACCCCTGCTGTTCCCAGACTCTTCTCCTGCCCCGTGCCTCAGTTTCCCCTCTTCTTCGCAGGGGTCCTGAGGGGGTGGGGGGCTGGGTTGTTCCTTCCTGCCCAGGAGGCAGAGCCCTCTGGGGTGGGGGGAACGGGAGCCCCAAGGATTCGATCAAGGAAGGAACCAAAAAGGGGCCGAAGCACTGACCGATTGGCTGAGGCGGGGAAGGAAAGGGTTAATCCCAGGCCAGGCAGGGAGCAGCCAGTGCCCCAGTGCCAGGGCTGGGCCCTCTGGTTATTAACAGCCCGGTGCAGCCCGGGGGCCAGGCCTTGCTGAGATGCTGCTATTATGGAAGTCAGGCAGGGGGGAGAGGGTTGGGAGGGGCCCGGGGGAGCCACAACCTGCTGTGGAAAGTAGGCCATGGAAATGCCAGCTCGGCATGGGGGGAGGCTGGGGGGCAGTGATCTGCAGGGGGGAGGGGGTCTGACAACGTGCCAAGTGGTGGAGACGATGCTCGGCGTGAAGGAGGAGGGACGTATGTCCTCAGCTACATCACTGGGCCTGTGCCAGGCGCTGCCCAGAGCCCGCCGGGATCAGGGCCCTGCTGTGCCGGGCGCTGCCCAGAACTTGATGGAGATCAGGCCACGGGCACTGGCTGTACACCGGAGTCTGGACTAACCACTAGGCCCCACTCCCCTCCCACACAGCTCGGGGTTCTACTGTGCTCGGTGCTGCACACACGGGGGGGGGGTGCTGCCCCCTCCCCCTGCAGTTCAGGCCCTGACCCAGCCGCTGCCGTTAATGTGGCCCTAGTGGCCCTGGCCCGGCTTGCTGAGCACAGGCACCCGCAGCTCTGAGCCTTTCACAGCGGAAGGGTCCCACCATCCTGGGCTGAGGCTGCCACAGGTAGACGGGCCCCTGCTGCCCTGTCACCAGCCTTCCCCGGCTCCAGGGCCAGGGTCCCAGGGCTGGCCTGCGGGGGGAGACGGGCTGTGATGACAAGGAGGCGGGGGGGGGAAGGGGGTGTCAGAAAGAAAGAAGAAAGTAAAGAAAAGTCTGATCAAACGAGGAGGAAACGAGAGAGAGAGGCAGGAAGAACCATCAGCTCAGAGCTTGTCTACAGTGGGGGGTTTGGGGGTTTTTCCCCCTTAAAAAGCCCTTCCTGTCCCCACTGCAAAGCTTCTCGTTCTGGAATAAGGACATTTAACTCCAAACTAGAACCTGCACCCAAGGAACAACTTTCTTCGACCCCCTTTCCATTTCGAAACAGGCCAAGTGTGTGCGACACAGAGGTAATTACACCTTAATCGGCCCCCAGGGCAGCATCTCCTCAGCGCTCGTATTTCGAGTTGGGCTCGCTAGTGGGAACACTTCGTTTCGAATGCTCCTGGGGGCTGGGCGGCCGTTTCAGAAATCGCTTCCTGCGACGTTAAAATGTCAGAGCGAGTGATTTTGGAAAAACCTGGCTGCTTAGGGGCTAAGAAAGTGAAGGCAAAGGAGGAAAGTTCTGGCTCTGGAAAAAGGCAGAAAAGAAAATGTGATCAGGAAGAAAACAGAAAAGCCCAATGTGGAAACCATCTTGTACAAAAAGCCATTTCACATCCCTTACTTCTGCACGCCCACAAGCGCCTGTCCTTCCCTTGACCTGTCTGGGAATGGCAGGGAGGATGAGCTCTATGGAATGAGTTAACGAACTGTTTGGAGTCACGGCTCCAGCTCCCCGATACCTGTTTCTCTTTGCTAACGGTTTCTCTTTGAGAAAAGTGATTTAAATTGCCTCTGACACTGGGCTTTGTTTGGGTAAGGGTATAAAATACCAGAGTTAGCTACATCAAGCAGCCTTGCTGGACCTGGTTTTACTAGTGTCCAGTTTGGCTCATCTGTTGCCTTACTGAATTCAATAAAGCTGAATGTTAGCCGCCTTAACACAGGGAAGTCTCGTGCCTCAACAGCAATGAATGAAAGCAAAGAAAAAAGACAGGAAAATCCAACCAGAAAGAAGGTGGGAGGGAGCCTAGCGCAGTGATTTGAGCTGGCTCTGCTGCTAGGACTCTCCTGGGTTTTATTCAGGCTCCAGGAGGGGGCTAGTGGAGGGAGGTTACAAGCCAGGACTCCTGGGTTTGATCCCCCTAGGGAGGGGTGGGGGTGTGTAGTGGTTGGAGCAGGAATCTGAGAGCCAGGACTCCAGAATTCTGTTCTGGCCCTGGGAGGGGAGTGGGGTCTAATAAAGGGACCGGAGGAAGTGTGGGAGCCTGGACTCTAGGGTAGTATCCGCCCACCTGGAGGGGAAAGAGCGTTGCATAGTGGTTAGAGCAGGATGGAGAGGGGCTACCCAGCCTCCCTTGCCACGGAGGGACTTAAAGGCCAAGGCACATCTGCCTTCCTCCTGCTCTGCCCAGAACCCCCTCCCCTGCACCCTCTGAGCCAAGTGCCAGGACCGCACCGGGCTGGTGGACATGTGTCCTTCGGGCAAAGGGATGGGGGGTTTCTCTCTCCTGTGCCCCTCGCATAGGAAGGGCATGTTGGGCACCGAGGTGGGTGGTGCAGGAGGGCAGGACAAGGGGCAGGGAGTGTGCAGGTGGCGAGAGAAAAGGGGGCCCTGTGACCCTCACATTGCTCTTGCCCCAACACCCCCGCCAAGGTTCTCACGCTGCTTTCGGAGACAGCAGGCCAGCACCCAGCTGGCGTGCAGTGGACAAGACCCGCCACAACGCCAGCTCCTGGACCTAATCATGGACCCTGGAGATCCAGTGGGGAGGGGGCGTCACTGTGGGCCCCAGGAGATGCAGAGCAGGGCAGCTTCCTCCTGGGGGAGGCTCCTTAGCGGTCCCTGCCTTGTGGGAGCGAACCGGGTTATTCCAGGTCCTGAGACACAGCAGGGGAGGCCTCACTTGAGCCCTAAACCCCAGCCCTGCAGAACCCTCGCCCAGTCCCTGGGGAACCTCAGCCCTAAACCCCAGCCCTGCAGAACCCTCGCCCAGTCCCTGGGGAACCTCAGCCCTAAACCCCAGCCCTGCAGAACCCTCGCCCAGTCCCTGGGGAACCTCAGCCCTAAACCCCAGCCCTGCAGAACCCTCGCCCAGTCCCTGGGGAACCTCAGCCCTAAACCCCAGCCCTGCAGAACCCTCGCCCAGTCCCTGGGGAACCTCAGCCTCTCGGCACCCTTAACCCAAACCCTAACCCTCGCCCCAGGGAACTGACCCTGCTGCTGGCAGGTGCCAGGTAACCCCTGGTGGGGTGGGGATTAAAATTTCTCCAAGTACAACCGGGGGCACCAGGTCGGCCACAGGCACCAGGTCAAACCAGGCGGGACAGGGTGAAAATATTTTAAGTCCAGGCCGGGCATCAGGTCAGCTCCAGCTGGGTGGGGTGAAAATCCCTCTGCCTGGCTGGGAATGCCAGGCAAACCCTGGATGAGAGGCTCTGCTGGGTTTACCTTGCGGCCGGTTCACTCTCAGGCCAGCTGGTCAACCTCCTGCTGCAACCTACGGGCTCACCGGGTGTCAGAACCCCTGAACTCCACCGACTCTCCACTCCGGGGGCCGGTCGCTCTTCAGGGGTGTCCCACGGATGGGGAGGACACGTTGGTTCTGCCTCCGAGGCGTCGACAGGGGTGCCGGGTTTCCGGACCTGAGCCTCCAGGGACGGATCCGCCGCGCATCCCCCGGCCTGGAGCAGGGCACCTGGTGGACTCATTCAGGCTTCCAGGACCCACCCCGTGCCGCCTTCCCCCGTGGTTCTGTCCCCACAGCACCGGGCGCCTGAGATGGTCCCCACGGCCACGGGCCTTTCCAGGACCTGGCAGGAACCAGCGCTGAACCTGGGCGCCGCTCCCCCATCCCAGCCCACCCGGCAGGCGCCCTGCTCCATGGGGTACGTGGTGATCCCCGGCCTCCCTCACCCCTTCCATCAATGGACTTGATGGGGAAGGCCCCTGGCAAGCGGGCTGGGCCCCTCCTTGTTCTTGTGCGCACCGGGTTCCCAGGATGAGCCCAGACAAGGACCCGCTCCCGTGTGGGCTTGGTAGGGGGAGACAGGCCTGTGCCCCCATATGTATTGCCTCCTTGTGGGGCACGGGGGAGGCCAAGCGGCACTGCCAGCCCGCCCACGGGCATATGGCTGTCACCCCCAGCCAGTGGGACCCTGCTAACCTAGGGGCTACAGCAGCAGCCTCAGAGCCCGGAGTTGGGGGGGGGGGCATCTGTTCCACCCCCTCCCCCCGAGAGATGGGAGTCTAGAGAGGGGAGCAGAGGGGGCTGGGCATTAGGACTCAGGTTTTGGACGAGTGGAAAGAAGGGAGGGTGCAGGATTTGGTGGTTGGGGGGCTAGTGGCTAGTGAAGCGGGGGAGGGGAGGGGAGGGGAGGGGAGGGAGTACAGTCTAGTGGTTATAGCAGCACACTGGGAGCCAGGACTGTGGGGGGGTCCTAATCCCTGGAGGAGGGGTGGTACGGGAAGTGAGGGGCTGAGACCTGGGACTCTTGGACTCTGGCCCCAGGGAGAGTTTGGGATCTAGTGGTTAGAAGGGGGGGGGGGGGAGAACTCTTGGGTCGTATCCCCCCGGGAAGGGGGTGGGGGCCTGGCTTAGTGCTTACAGCAGCCCACTGAGATCCCTGCCCCCGGTCGAGCTCAGTTCCTGTCCAGCATGGAAGGTCCCAGCACCCCAACCACTGCAAAAAAAACCAAACACATGCAGAGAGCCCGAGCGGTTGCACAAGCCAGAATGCACAGGATCCACTGCCCTCTCCCCGCCTGAGCTGGCCTGTCTGCCCTAGGCCTGCTCTGGCTGGGGAGCTCACAGCAGCAGGGAGCTCCAGGGCAGATACTGTCCTTCCAGCCCCCGCCCAGCAAGCTGGTGCATGCCAGGAAAAGCAGCGTATGCTGAGAAAGGGGCCATGGCCCAGCTGCAGCACTCAGGGGTGATGGCCTTGGCTGATACAGCCCAGCCAGCCCTCTGCAGCTGCACAGCCCCAGCTCCCAGGACTTGAGCTGTCCTGGCCCCCACAACATAACACTCAGCAGGCCGGGCAGGGTGCGGGGGTCTTCCATAGCCTAGGTCCTGGCCCTCCCCTCCACTGGAGCAGGCCGCAGGGCAGATGGCAGCACCCACTCCATTGCCCAGCACCGTCCATGCTCTCCAGCTGCAGGTCGGCTGCAGCGGTGCTGGGAGCAGAAAATCTCAGAGTGGGGGAACTGTCCTCCGAGGTGGGGGTGGGGGGGCTGGGCAGGGGGTTACAACGGCTGATGCTGCTGTCCAGGAACCAGGCTGCAGCCGGGCTCGTGCGAGGTACCGGGCAGACCCCCAGCACTGCCCAGCCCACAGGAGCTGAGCTCTAAGAGTGGCCAGATTGGGGCAGGGCAAAGGTCCATCCAGCCCAGGGGCCTGTCTTCTGCCAGTTGTCAGCCCATGTGTCCCAGAGGGAGCGAACGGACCAGGGAATCAGCCCGTGAGCCCCACTGGCTCCCAGCCATCGCTGGACTGCTCCACACTGAACACATCAATCAGGCCTTGGCCTCCACCCTGGGCATCAGCTCCAAGGCTCCGCTGGCGCCTGGTCCAGCAGGGTGGAGCTACCCAGCCACTAACTCCCTGGGGTGGGTGATCTCCACTGGTGCCCAACAACAGCAGGCACCACCCCCCACAAGCAGACACACTGACCCCCTCCGGGCTTTTCTCAGCTCCGGGCGCCTGCCGCAGACACAGACACCCCCTCCCCTCCTTGGAGGTGGGCTGGGAAATCTGCAGCTTCCTGCCTTCGCTGCGGCCCAGGGTGGCTCTGAAGGTGACTGGTCCTTTCTCTGTGACAGGGCAACAGGGGGCAGTTGGTCTGTGATCCCCTCCTACACCCCTGTGTATTGTCCAAGGAGCCTGACCCTCTCGCGACAGGCAGGCTGCCCGGGGAAGGAGCAGGATCCCCTTCCTGGGAAGGAAGTGGCCCATCCATACACCCCCCCTCCTCTCTGCAGGGCTGGTTAAGGCAGGACGGGCTCAGCAGCTCTATAGGCTCCCATTAAGCCCTGGCGGATACCAGAGATACACCCCATAGGGCAGTTACTGACACCGCCCAGGACAGGAACAGACCCCGCCTGCAGGTCAGAGGCTGGAGGCTTCCAGGCTTGCTTCCAGGGCGCTCTCCTCCAGGGACGCTCCCATGTTCACTCAATCACCATGGCAGAGGTTCAGGGGCTCCAGGCCCACCCCAGGATTCAAGGCTGCCCAGAGCCGAGCGGGAGTTCTCTCCGGCGTTGGTCGGGGCACGGGCCCAGCAGGGCCTGATGTTTAAGCAGACGAACTTCCAGTCTGGAGCACCTTGTGCCACTCCAGTGGAAGAGCTGAAGGAAGGAGGGTAAGGTATAGACCTGGGGCAGCACCTCCACCAGAGGGAGGGTTTCCATGAGCCCAGCCGCGGCAAAGCCAGCTGCCCGCTGCCCCACAACCCCCCAGGCCTGCCCCTCGTTTGCCTCCAAAAACCTGAACCCGACACCGTCGCACTGACTCCAACTGGGCAACAGTTTGCCTGGCTGGGCCACCCGCACCCCCACCCCCGCCGGAGCCCAATAACCCCAGACTCCCAGCACCAGCTCTGATTCTGCTTTTATACAAATCAATCAGCCTGTGGTTCACTCCACACAGGGGGTGTCTCGTGTCACAGCCCTTCTCCCTCCCCCGGCCGGAATACTGTAGTGTTACAAAAGGCCAATATAAATAGCTTCTTTCAAAAAAAAAAACCATAAAAGAAACCAGATCAGTAGTTGTTTCTAGACAGAGCTCCCCAGGGCATTGCTACGCCCCTCCCGCCGGCTGTCCCAAGACAGGAGCCCTGGAGAGGCGTTGAGGATGATTTTTCGGGGTTGGGGGGGGGGGGTGCAGAGCCTCAGCCCGCACTGCGCTGCTGCCACAGGCCCGGCCCGCTGTCAGCATGTGATGACGAGCATGGGGAAGCCATACTAGGCCTGCTGTCCAACAGGTGGGTTTCCCCCCACAGCAGCAGGCCACGCGGGACGGAAGGGGCTGATTCAGGAAAGGGGGAGCAATTCTGCATGCAGGCAAACAGCCCAGGGCTAGGGGTAAGGCCCACCTGGAGAAGCAGCGAGCAGAGCAGTCACAGCTGCAGCCAAGCGGGGGCTGCAGGGATCTACAGCAGCTGGGTGGGGTAAATCAGGACCAACAGGGGGCCCAGCAGGACAGCACCTCCCTGCAGTCCTTGTGGCCCTTGGAGCGCACCACTGCCCACGGCAGGACCCCGCTGTTCAGGGCAGCCCCAGGATCCTGAACCAGGCCTGGGCTAAACTTCCATGGTGCAGAGCGGCAGCTTGTGGGGCAGGGAACTGTCTGCTCGGTGCAGCCTCCATGGAGGGAGCACAGTGGGGTCTGTCTCAGCAACTGGGGGAAGGCCCACGGCCAGGCCCTGTGACCTGCCTCTTCTGCCCCCACATTTCTGCTGCAGACCCACCTCCCTGCCCCAGGCAAGATGCAGCACTTCCCCAGCCCTTCTGGTGCCAGCTGGCAGCTGCCAAGGCCCTGCTGCAGCCCATGTGCCCCCAGATGCTTGGGGGGAGGCTGGGGTTCCGCACTGGCTCCGCAACTGGGGGGAGTGAATGTCAGAGAAAGGGAGAGACAGAAGGCCCATGTAACGGCTCTGAAATCCCCCTTGCCCAGGCACACAGGTTACTGCTGGGAGGGAGCAGGGGAGGGGGAGGAGGTCAGAGCAGCCCATGCACCAGCCTCACCTGCGGGTGGTTTAGGTCCAGCCAGAGCCTGGAGGGGAGGAGCAGCAGGGCCGGTTGCATGGCACAGCCCAGGACTGCATGGTACCCACTGTAAGTTGGCTGAGAGCCGCAAGGAGACGGGGGCTGCCCTGTTACAGCCCAGGGAGCAGCAGGCAGCCAGCCAGGGGCAGAATATGCAGGAGGGCCTCTGAAGATGGGGCCCACAGGGCTGTTGCAAACAGGACCCCCCCACACTGTACACGTGTGGGCAGAGGGCCGAGAGCTTTGCCACACGAGGCTGGAGGTGGAGGCAGGTGGAGGGTAACTACATACACCAGGACAGGCACAATACAGCCGGTGATCCACAGCCGGTCCTCCTCCAGGCCACAGCCCAGCAGGACCCTCAGGCAGACGCTGAGGGCCACGTGAGCCTCAGGAGTGGAGGAGAGGACAGACTGCACAGGTTTCCTCAGGCCCCAGCACAATCTCACAGCTCCCATTGGCTGGAAACTGGACATGGTTGCAGCACAGCCCCTCTGTGACATACACCCCATGCTCCAGAGGAGGTCCCTGCGACCAGCCACTCTGGGGGTCCCTGGAGGTCCCACTGGAGTTCAGAGCCACAGCTCCCCACCCCTTCCAGCTGTTCCTCCCAGGGCGGCTCCCCGGCCTTCCTGCTGTGGCAAGGAGCCGCATGGGGCAGTGCAGCTCGCTGGAGGACAGTCCCATGGGCAGGCCAAGCAAAGAGCACCGCCAGCTGCAGGAAAGCCGCAGCCAAGCAGCTGCTGGAACTGAAGTTTCTACAACAGCCAAGACAGACACTCCATGCACCCTCCCCCAGCAGCAGGCAGAGGGGCTTGCCAGGGCAATGGCTCTGCCATGGCTTCTGTGCCCGTCCCCAGACTCAGGCCGTGCAGCCCTGGGCCTGGGGCAGCCCTGGCAGAGCGAAACTGCCCTGCACGGGGCCCACGCTGAGCCCCCTGTGGCAGCAGAGCTGGCGCAGCACCGCAGCTGGCGGCCTTGGACAGGGGTGTCATCCCCTTTCCATGCTGCCAGTGGAGATCACAGCTCAGCCCAGCCCCAGAACTCTGGGTGAGGCCCCACCATAACCTCCTCCTTGCTCCCACCAGGCAAGGGTGCACATCATGGAGGGACAACGCACGCTGGGATACCCCGTCTTTCTGTTGCATTGCTGGGGGGGGAGACACGCTGGGTTTTAGAGCCCCACGGGAGCCAGGCTGCAAAGGAACTGGTGAAACAGGCAGGGGAGGGTAGCCTCATTGCTCCCCTAATGCACATGCAACCAGGCCCCAGCAGGGAAAGAGCGTGGGAAAGAACCTGCCCCCGTGGGGCAGCCCAGAGCCGGCAGATCCTCTCCTGGGAGGGACAGGGCACAAGCACGAAGGGCTGTCCGACAGCTGGGCCATGGCTCACCCGGGGCAAGCGAGCAGGTCGCGAACATCCCAGCATCGGACGCCAGCGTTCCCAGCCCAGCTGCACGCTGCCGCCACAGCACTGAACAGAGCCGCTACCGCCCAGCCGGAGAGCTCCTGGCCTGACGCCGGGGAAGGCCGAGCCAGCAGCCGAACGGGCAAAGCCGGCTCTAGAGGCAGGCAGGAGTGCTGCTGTGGAATCGCTGAGCGGCCGGTGCTCCCTGCCCTGCCGCGCGCACGCGTGTAAAAACTACAGTTTTGATCAAAAATTTTAAGTCATAAAAACCCTCCCCTGGCCCCCCTCCCCCCAGCCCCGCTCACAGCACAGTGCGACGGGCAGGAGAGCTCCTGCGGCCGTCACGACAGTAGTGGCACAGTCGTAAATCCAGTTAAGGGAACTGCCGGCCCAGCCCCGAAGGGGATGCTGGTGGAAACCCGGAGGGCCCAGGAGCGGGAGGTGCCCGCTGAGGATCGGGCTGCTCGGAGCTGGCGGCCCCGCTGCGGCGGCCGACGGGACTGGCAGGCGCTCCCTGGAGAATGGAGGACGAGGCGAGGCCGTGGCCGCTGGGGGAGCGGTCAGACGAGGTGTGTGGCGCTCTTGGTGCGGCGGCCGGCTCTCATCTCATCCGGTTCTGCCGCATGAGAGGCACGATGCTGGAAGGAGGCCCGGCCTTGGCCAGGAAGGGGTGTTTCAAGAGTTCGTTGGCAGTGGCTCGCTGCGCTGGGTCTCGTACCAGCAAGCGGTCCAGGAAGCCTTTGAGGGAAGGAGAAACCTGCCGAGGGGGAAAGCAGCAGCCATGAGTTAGGGGCTGAGAAGAGGAGTGCCTTGGGGGAGCTGGGAACTGGAGGAGCAGCAGGCAGGGAGGAAAAGGAAGGGAAGGAAGCGTGGCCTGGCCTCGCCGAGCCTCCATTCCCCGTGCACAGAGGAAAAGCAGCGAGCTCGCCCTACTGCTCTCCAGGCCCTAAGTGCCAAATCATCCAGCCTCTGACTGGACGTGGGACAGGGCGTCTGGCAACGACGTCGTCACCGATCAGCAGAGCTCTCCCCACCCCCACAGCCAGCACTCCCTGTAAGCCAGGTGCTTGTGCAGCCACCCAGGAGGGAATCCAGTGCTGCATGGCTGAACTCCCACAGCTGGCAGCCTGTGTCTCTATGGGAGGTGCACATCAACACGTGCCTCGGTGCATAGAAAAAATATTCCACGCACAGATTAGTGGGAACATTAACTGGATCCCCAGACACCAAACCTGAGTGCATGTGACACCCCCCCCCCAATACCCTGGTGAGCCCCCACACCCAGAGCGCCCTGTGCTAACTCCTCTCTCTCGGGTTCTCTACACTGGCCCTCCCTGCACCCTGTGTGGCCCCTGAGGCTCTCGGAGGAAGCCAGAGCACAGGGGAGAAGGGAGACCGGGCATTGGAAGCTCTCTGCCGCAGGCCTCCTGGCCACAGCAAGCCTGGAACACCAGCCTTTGCCGTTAACTCTTTGCTCAGGGCAAAGGCCCCCCGTCACCCTGAGAAAGCAGAGGCCGCACAGTTCAGCACTCCAAAAAAGTTTGGGCTGCGTTGGCCAGGTGAGCTCAGTCCCAGGTTGTGGGCGTGGCCCAGGGAAGGCACTAAATAAGAGATCAGGTCCTAACTGCTTCCTTGTGTGCACGCAGGGAGGCCCTGCTTCGGAGAGCTCGCAACACACAAGGAGCAGGAGGGGAAACAAGCACAGAGCAGCAATGGCTCACCCACACACACGTGGGAGAACCAACACCAGGCGTGCAAATGCCCATGTACGTGCATGTAAATTAAGTATATGTGGAACTCAACGCCAGTTATATATCTGCTTGCAATGAAGAAACGGTTTTTCTCCATGTCCACAGGTCCACACCCAGGCTGCAGCAACAGGTGAATGAACCTTTAACTGGAAGGGAAGGGACTTGCCCAGGGTCATTCAGCAGCTCGGTGGCGGAGCTGGGAATTACCTTACTAATTCCACATTCCCCTCTTGTGCTCTCGCCACTCAGCTCCACTGCCTCCCTTCCTCTCTCGGCAAACCCACCCGTGGCACATATGAACAAGGGAGTCAAGTGACTGGACCTGCAATTCTCTCATTCCTGGACTTGAGAGCATCACAGCGAAACCACAATGCCCTCAGGGCCATTGGGTATGGAATTCCCCTCCCCAGCAAGTTACACAGGCCAAAAGGAACCTGGTTCACAGTTTGGCTGGCTCTCTAAGGAGGCTCGAGCTGTTTGACTGGCCACCCCAGGAGGCCCAGTCCTGAGCCATCCAGGGAGTCTAGGTGAGGGAGAACCAGGTGCACACGCCGTGGAAGCTGAATGCATTGGCAGGTCTCCCACCTGGGTAGGAGCAGATGACCAGCAGGTTTGTTACCTTGTGCACATTTTTCAGTTTGGGGGGCAGGTTGTCCCGGATCATCTTCATTGCCTTTAAGGGGGGCTCATTAAAATAAGGGGGCTCCCCATCCACCATTTCAATCACCATCACGCCGAGGGACCAAATATCCACCTGCAAAGAGAGGTGAGAGGTGAGCGACTGCGATGAACTGACCAAAGGGGCGGGGAGGGCTTCTGGGTCCCCCAAACCCACCCCATTGCGCTGGACACTGCAGAACACAGTGTGACAGTCGCCGCCCCCAGAGCTTAGAGCGTAAACACACAGGCTGGCCCAATCCAGAAAAAGACCCCAGCCCAGCCACTAGGCAATGCTGCCTCCATGGGTTTAACACCAGCGTTCCCTGCAAGCTGAGTGCTTGGGCAGCTGCCCAGGAGAGAGTCAGGTGCCACCCAGCGGATTAGCAGAGCACCCACAGTACATTAGTGGTGCACACCCACACATGCTTGGGTGTACATAAAATTTATTCTGGCCCGGGATGGAAAGAATTAGAGGGAGCCCTGGTTCAGTGCCAGGCTGCCTGGGCAGTGCAGCGTGTCCTGTTGGAATCAGAAAGGTCAGTTCCCTCATCAGAGGGCATGAGCCACTGCAGGATCCTACCGCAAGCGATTACACCCCACTCCTCCAGGCCAGACAGCCGGGATCTAACTAATAGAGAGGCAGCTTCCTGTCAGACAAACCGGTATAGAAGGCCAGAGTCAAGCATGATCTGCCAGACCACGGATGTTCTGAACCCCGTTCACAGGAGCAACCCACAACCCCACCTCCTACTGTCTGTCCGTGGATGAGCAGGGACCGAAGGGCATCCAGTGCTTTATTACCACACAGACATGGCTAAGATGCTCATCCCCACAGCACCCTGAACTAATGACAGGAACCGAGCGCGAGCAGCCGAGTCTTCCAAAGACAAGGACCAAATTCCACAGCCGCACCCTGCCCGCTTCAGGGGTTTCCTTTTCAACGGCCCAAACGCACTTCTGGCCAATTTGCTTTTATACACAGCGCCACCCAGGGGTTTTGGTGCTACACAAAGGCCAGAGTTGACTTCAGCCACAAGGGTTTTGTTACCACAGGAATAACTGGCCCCCGGACAGGAAGCCTCTGGGAGGTTTGTGCTGCCGAGGGAAAGCGCTCACATTTCAGGCTCAGACAGCCCCTGGGGTTTCACTCTGCCTTGCATGATCTGTTTTTCCTGGTCGAGACAAGCCCCTGGGGCTGGGAGAAGGGCGCATGGAGGGAACTGAGGGTGCACACACTTCAGGGCAAGAGGAGCTCAGCTCCGACCAGGATTGGATTGTTAGGGGTAGATGTCAGCAGCTCTCCATTTCACTGCACGCACTCACACCAAAGGAAAACATTTCCGCACAGCTGAGGTTCACAGACAGGCAAAGTCAGGAAAAGGCTGCTTGGGAATCCAGAGGCCTGTCTGTTTTAAGGCAACATACTCTGTTGATTTTGACGTGTGATGCAGACCATTTGCAGGCCAAAATCTACAAAGCTTTAAACTTTTAAATCTCAGTCTCTACGGTCATTGGATAAATGACACTCCCCCATTATTCGAACCCCCCTTCCCCAACCCATTTCCCACACGTGTGAACATTTAAATCCATAGAAAGTGGGGAAAATGCATACAAACAGCAATATGAATCAGCAGCATTATAAACCATGACAAAAGGAATTCTGCTCCACAGGCAACTCAGTGACCCACTGGCATCCTTACAGAGCTGCTGAGTCAAGGGCCAGGTAGCGTGAGTGTGACCTGGACTGGCTCCTGCCAGCTCCTTCCACTCTGGCTGCTCAGCCCCCAGCTGCTGGGAACCTGCTGTTGCTCCCCGGAAGAGCTGGATTCTCCCCATTGCCCCCCAGGAAGTGAAAGGCTCCATCCACATTTCCAGCCTGCAGCCTCTAGGGTTTAGCATTGCTGGGGCTTTGCCCTCTATTCACCTTCCTGCAGGGTCAACAGATGGCTCAGAGTGCTCTTGGCTGTGCAAGTAGCACAGGGGTCGCCGTATTAATTTGTATCCACAGAAACAGCGAGAAGTCCTGTGACACCTTATAGACTAACAGATTTTTTTGGAACAAAGTTTTTGTGGGCAAAGACCCGCTTCATCAGATGCAACCTTGGCTGTGCAGAGGCCTGCTGCTTTGTACACCCTCCGCCCTGTGGATCCCAGACTAGTGTCCTCTGTAAGTGATGAATGTGATCACTCAGTCATGAAGAGAGAGTCAAATGCCGCCTAAAGTACCCACAGCCAGCAACATGACTAATGGTAGTGCGCATCTGCACATGCAGTGCACATAAAATTTATCCCACACATGGATGGAAAAAGTGAGAGGGGCTGATCCCAGGGTGTAGCTCCGCCACCATATCCCTAGCCTTACCTCTGGCCCATAAGGGAGTCGGGAGATGAGCTCCGGCGCCATCCAGTAGGGGGTACCCACCAATGACTTCCGGCGTGGGACCTCTTTGTTCACTTGTGCACAAAACCCAAAGTCAGAGAGCTTCACCTAGAGAGAAAGGAAACAAGGGATCAGAGCTGACACACAGCAAAGGAGCCAGGTAGAGATGCTAGTGGCAACACCTCATGGACAGCAATCCCTGATCCGCAGGACGAAAGAGGGACACAATGAAAAACAATTAAAAGGGATAATTAAGATGTAGTGAAGAGGAATAGCCTAAACAGCTCAACATGTCTGTGATCAGCTGTTTGGTAAAGTCACTTAGTCCAGGTTCCTCACCCCCCACCTGCTGTAATGTGAACCTCTGAAGAATCAAATGTATAATCCCTGTATTTGGAGATGTAAAAGCCCCACAGGGGATTATCAGTGTAAACAAACCATGCTTTTTGCATCTGTAGAACCCCAAAATGGCTCAGATTCAAAAGTCAGCTTGGCAAGCAATTCATCTGTGGTAGCCAGGGTGTAATAGATTTGGGACTTCTGGACGAGAGAGAAGCAGTGTGCGCTGAGATTTCAAAACCTGCTACTGAAGAGCCTCTGCTGGGCCCAGATGGCAAAAACACCCTGAGAAACAAGGCAGATTTGCAAAATCAGATGGAAAAATGGATCCAAAGGAAATATCAATAAGTCTTTTTTAAAAAGCCTGCCAAATGCCAAATTTCTGAGGTACTGAAGCCACTTCTGTGCAATTTGCAATTTGCTTTGTAGCTGAAGAGGTGCCCGGTGAATCAAACGGACTGTCCCAGAAAGGCATGGCTGGGCTGAGTCCTGCCGATGTTGGAACAGAGGCTGGTTTATTTCATTATACAATCGTTTCTAGTTCTCGTGGGTTGGGTTGGGTTCTGAAAGATGGGTGAATTACAGACTTACGACCATGCATAAGATCTAGAACAGAGCATTTTTTGGCCTGGTTATGGGACAGCGGTGGGCAACCTGCGGTCCCTCTGGGTTCTGTGAAGGGCCCATGCAACAGTTTGTTTACTGTTGCCTGGGCGCACAGTTGCCAGATACCACTGGTGCAGTTTCTCCTACCAGTATTACTAAGTGACAAGCATGTAAAGTAAGGAGCATGCTGACTGCACAAAACGTGGAACGAGAGAGTCACATGCTCACTCTGCAGCCAATCCAAGCGCTGCTACAGTTCCGCCGGTAGTACACCCTACAAATTCCACAGATGCCAGTACAAGTGGCAAAACCACCCTCTCCCAGGAGACGGTGTGTCTGGATAGCTCATTCGGGGGAGGGCATTGATTAGAGCATTGGCCTTGAAAACCCAGGGTTGAGAGTTCAATCCCTGAGGGGTCTTTCAAGGGACTGGGTCAGGTTAGATTTAAAAAATCCGCCAGGGCTGGTGACTAGACCCTGTTGCAAGTGCAGGGGACTCAAAGTCCCTTCCGGCTGCATGAGATATGTACAGATAGGGCGACGCTGCAGCCCACTGTAACGAGGGAGGGCTGCTCATGCGGCTCACTCGCTAGAGCCTTGGTTGCCCATCGCAGCTCTAGGGGCTCGGACTCATGAACCACTGATGGGGAAGAGAGCCTAGATGAACATTTCGATTCTATAATGGAACTGTTCTTTAAAAGGACGACCTAGCTATTCCATCACCAGCCGGGCACGTAGCTGATGCTTCTAACATGCTCTGAAGATATACATTGGAAATAAAGCTACTTTGCTCTGCTTTAAGGGGACAAGAGCAGCTTAAACTATCTGAAGGGTTATTTAACCTGCTCTTTTTACAACCACAGGCTAAAGGACGAGTAATTGAACCCATGACACAACTGGTATTTTGTCCACACAACCCAGTGATTTTATGGCTTCCCCAGCACAGCCGGCTCCCCTCATCTTCCACACATGATGGAAAAACCCCATTTGAAATCAATAGAAAAGGGGGTTGCAAAAGTTGAGACTTCAATGATGCCAGGGCTACCATCTAAAGCGTTGATCGACCTAGCCATGCTGCTGGGAGCCATGAAAAATTCACATGCCTGAAGGACATATTTAAATTGATCCAAGCCCTGACATAGGCAGAAAAATTCTCCTGTCAACTTAGCTACTGTCTCTCGGTGATGAGGATTTCCTACCATGATGGAAGGACCCCTTCTCTCCCTGGTGCGTAAGTCCATGTAAAAGTTCTGCAGCTGCAGCCTAGATAGAGTCTCAACTGCTGGCAGGGAATGTGCTTTCACCAGGAGAGAAACAGGTGTGGTCCTGCATCCTTATCTTGCGTTAACTCACTTGAGGCCAGGTGTATACTGCAAATCCAAGGCCAGGTGGCTCAGTAATTTTACTGACCTAACCCCTGGCGTACACAGCGCTGTACCGACAGGACAGCGTCTCCCACGGACATAGCGACTGCCTCTCAAGGAGGTGGTTTAACTGCGCCAATGGGAGCAGCTCTGTCAGTGCAGGAGAGTCCTCCCTAGAGCACTGCGCATGCCCCTTGTGATGACAGGGCAGCATGGCATTTTCACATGACTGTAGAGTGATTGGAGCTCATCTTCCCTGTATGTTAGTCATGGGGCATTAGCACAGCCTAGTGAGTGCAGCTCAACTACGTAACACCCTTCCTGCTACAGTGAGCGACCGGATTAGCAGCTGATGAGTTACTGCCCCTGCATTGCATTTTATTCCCCCTTGCAAGGTCAGCTCCAGCAGTACTCGCAGTGCTGGGACGGGCCAACTAGCTCAAGCTTAAAGCATCCTGCAATTCGAGCCAGAAATTTCCGGGAGATGGTGAGGAAACACTCCAGCTGTGCTTCACACTAATGCTGAGGAGGAGACGAGACCCAGAGGGGAGCTGAAGCCGGTGGGAAGAGTCCGGGGATGCTGGACTCTTTGGGCAGCTTAAGCAGTTGCAGAGTTATCACAAAGCACCCCTAGGTGTCGCTGTCCCCACAGGCGATGGGGGCTCACCCAGCTCCCCTGTTACGGCAGGACAGGTAGGTGCATCAGTCTGAGGCTCTGAACCTGCAGCCCCCAACTCCAGCTCCTGCAGCATAGGGAGCTGCCTTACCTTGCCATCGTGGGTGAGCAGGATGGAGTCGCTCTTGATGTCCCGGTGGATGACGCCCTGGGCGTGGAGGACAGAAAGTGCTTTCAGGACAGCCAGGCAGACAGCAGCGATCTGCTCTTCATTCATCCTGGAAACAGGGAAAGGGTCACAGCACTGGCAAGACCCCCTGGGCAGTAACAAGGGGCACTGCCACCCTTGTCTAGCCCTCATCGCTGGATCTGCAAGAAGTGCTCTGCGAGCTTTCATTTAGCCACCAATACAACCTGGCAGGGAGACGCTACCGCCACTTCACAGGGCAGGACTTGATGTAGGGATGTAAAATCCTGTTTAATTCATTAACTGGTTAAATGAGAGAGGTAACTAGGGTGGGGAATGGGATGGGAGTCGCCACTCCAGCCTGGGCCTCTGCAGACAGTGGGCTGGAACAGCCTCCTGCCCATGGTGGGCTGCTCCAGCCTGTACTGATTAACCAGAACTGGTAACATCCCTAACCTGAGCCAGGTCTCAGTCTGTGGCAGAGCCAGGACAGAACCCAAGAGTTCTGACTTTACATCCCCCCTTGCTTTAACCACTAGCCCACGCTCCCGCCTATAGCCCTGACCTCCCTCCCCTCACCAGCACTGGTGATATCAATGTTCTACGTTCGGAGCAGCCACTCAAAAGCACTCTGCTAAGCTGGAAAACTAGCCAATGACTCCAGGGCGGAGAGGACAGGACAGGCTGTAAATCATAGGGCAAGGCAGGTTTCTGAGGAGTGAACTCCTCACTGCTCCCACCCAGGTGCAAAGTGAAATTCCCCCAGTTGGTTTAGCGGGTGACAGAGCAAAGCCAGGGCCAAGTGCTGTGGAAAGTCCCAGTCTGCCTTGAGCAGATCCACCCCACTGTAAGTCATGACTCGAACACAATGGGCTGCAGAACTACCAACACACAAGGAAGGCACCACGCACAACGGGATGTCAAATGGAGCCAGAAGGGGACTTCCAGGCAGAAAAGCAACTCAGCAAACTTCTGTGCAGTCCCCATCCTGCTCCCAGATCAGCAGATGCCTCCGTGAGCGTGACACACTTACGCTAGGCTCTAGCCCTACCGGCTACACAGAAAGGCCTCTGGCCTGGTTTGGAGGGGCCTTAGGCCAGCTAGCTGACCCAGCAAGTCAGGACTCCTGGGTTCTGCCCTTAGATTTTTACGGCTTGCTGTAACTCAGGCTGCAACCATGTACTCACCAACATGGACACAGGCTAAGTGCTGGTAACCCAGCAGTGCCCATCCCACAACTGACAGTGCTGAGAAGCCAGGAGGCTTTCCCAGAGATGCACGGGTCTCTGAGAGCGCAAAGAGACAGTCAGTTGCCAAGGGCTCTGCAGAGCAGCTGCTCACAGGCAAGCTCTGCTAGTCCAAGTGCTGACACCAGGGGGCCAGCCTGTTTGGGGTTGCTGCTTGTCTCTCTGGCTGGTGGACTTGGGCGAGCCAGGCCCGTGGGTCTGTGTCCCTGGGTCCGTTCAGCACAGCCAATCACAGGGGCTGCACTCCCCCAGGAGCGCTGCTGGGACTTGGTGCTGCAGAGAGCTGAGCTGGCTTTCCCAGCCAAGGTCTGTCCGGGGCACAGAGTGGGAACTGCCAGAAAGCACTAGAAGATTATCAGTGGTCACAGGATGTATCCCTGTGTCCTCCCTGCAAAGTGTACATGAAAACCTCGCTTGGGTCCGTACTGGTCCCCTGGCCTGGGTTTAAAGCACTGCTAAATTCAGGCAAGTGGACAGGAGTGACAGCATTGTGGCAGCACCCATTTAACTCTACGATGGTGAGCTACCCTGCCACCTCCCCCCTGAGCTGCCTGTTCCCAGCTCTGCTCTCCTGCCCTCCAGCTTTACATACTCCTGAGCGGGAGCTCCCGAGACCCACCCAGCCTGGCTGCCGGGGCCTTCGCACCACCAGGAACAGGCTGGAAGTCAGTGACACACTCACTAGTCACTTACAGGGTCCCTTTCCTACCGATGACTCCACTGCCAGGCCTGCTGTCAACCTCACCGCTTCGGAGACTGGGGCTAGCAGGGTGAGCTGGCCCCAGGGAACGGTCAACCTCAGCGTCGTACCTGGTGTGCGTTACGATATCTGTCAGCGCTCCACCTTCGAGGAACTCCATCACAACCCAGAGCTCGTCCCCCACCAGGTAGCTGTTGTACATCTCCACCACGTTCTCGTGCTGGTAGTCCCTCATGATCACCACCTGAAAAGCAGGACGCAGAGCGAGGCATTATGGCCAGGGCTGGGAGAGAAAAAGGGGCCGTGGGCATTATGAGCCAGCCACACGAACATGGACGTAGCTTGTTAACTGACTGAGGAAACTCCTAAGAGGCCCTTGTTTTGAAAAGTGGGGAAAGAAACCTGACTTGGACACGGTTTCCCTCAGAGGCAGGATTCAACCCACCAAAAACACAGCAAGGACCTAGCTAGAGATTGGTTAGAGGAGCACTTGCACTGTGAGATTGCATCCCTGGGACGTGTGCCCCACAGGCAAGGGATGCCACGGAGGTAATAAAGATTTGCTGCAGGTGCTTGTGCCTGGAGGATAGGGCCTTGCTAGTGCAGCAGCTGGGAAGGAACGAGACTAATGGGACCCTCTCAAAGGAGCCCACATTAGGCACATCTTCAAACCCTACCAGCTGATCTGGCGTAGAGGGGTGAGGACCCAGCAAATAGCCAGAACAGGCATCAACTCTGCCTCCCACCACGCAGGCCGGAGACCCAGAGCCAGCTAGCTCGGGCTTTCCTCCGGCGGGTGCAGAGCGCGCATGCTTTACCAGCAGCGACTGCAAAGCAATAAGGCAGGCTTTGACTTCCAGCTGTGGGGGAAGGAGCTCAAGGTAGGCAGCAGCACCACCGGGTCAGACAGATAGGGATGCTGGTTATCCCTGGGCTAACAGCTCCATTAGCAGGCCTGCTTGACTAGCTGCATATCCCCCCCAGAGGGGCTTTCTCCAGCCCAGATTAGAGAGATTCAGGCCATGGGGCTTGCACGGCTTCCCAAGGAGAGGAGATTTCTCCAGATTAACACAGCAGGGCTCCCGAAGCCTCCCACCACACGGCTGTGTCAGCTGAGATCGCCTCCTGGCTTCCTCCTGACTCCCCTGCTCCATCACTCCCTGCCCCTTTCAGTCAAGGCCAGCCAACCTACCCAGGGACTCTACCACAGCTGCTCATCGAGGGGAAGTGATACTAACCAGCCTGATGTAGTTAAACCTCCTTACAGTTTAGCTGCTGGAAACCAGGAGGAGCCAGTCGCCCTGTGACCAGCCATAGACTCAGAACACTAGAAGGGGAAGGGACCTCGAGAGGTCATCGAGTCCAGTCCCCTGCCCTCATGGCAGGACCAAGCACCTGCTCTTAAATATCTCCAGTGATGGAGATTCCACAACCTCCCCTGGCAGACTTCAGCACAGCTGCGGTCACGGAATCCAAGACTAGGAAGCATGTCCTGAGATACACCCTAAAGATGGCGTAAGTGCAGCCCACTCCTCCAAATCATACCCCCAGGATCATCTGTAACAGGGCTTGCTGCTGCTTTGACTTCACCCTCCCAAGGCTTGGAGGTTTAGCCAAGTATCTCTTCTCCCCACTGCAGCCATAACCCAGCCCTTTCCCCTGAACAGATGAGAGGCGCCTGTAACGTGCCACCAGGTGACCTTACGGCTGTAACTTTTGCTCTGCATTCACCCAAAGCCCTGGCACACCAGCTCCTTCCATCACAGCTGAGACCAGATTGGAAACTCACTGGGAGAAGGCGGCAGGAACCAGCAGCATCTAGGGAACTGGGGAGCCTAGAACCGAGTTCTTGCCAGTCTAGTTTCGGTGGCTGCCAGGGGAACTGGGAGCCCAAGGGCCAGCGCTGTAAAGGAATTTATGCACCTGAAGTGGCAGACGGGCACAGAGGGAGATTCTTTCAGAAGTCACCTCAGTAGATCAGGCCCTAACTGGCTTAGACACTCTCGAAAACTCTGCTGAATGCCCGTCTGCACTTGGGGTGCCCAAAGACCTTCACACTTTTATCTCTAAGGGCTTCTATGTCCCGGGCCCAGGATAACCAAAAGATGGGCTAAGATGCTGATGAAGATGATGGCCCATGTCACTCCTCCTGCGCCTGGCATTCTACATTAAAGGTAAGTCTCATCTGTCCAAGAGATGACACCATTACGGGGGCTGGTCTGAGAATCTGGAACAAACTCACGCAGGAATGAAGGAGCATCTCCAACCTCTCCACCTCCTGCTCCAAGTGCAAGCAAATTCCTTCCAAATGCACACGTGCAGACCTTCCCAAACACTCCCCCCGGCCCACGCTTTCCATCCCGGGGCGGCACGAGGGAACATACTAGCCAGGGGTCAGCCCCTGTGTTTAACGCATGCCTGGAATACTCAGCTACTACAGCGAGGAGCCCGAGATGAGAGTGACGTGGGAAAGAACTAACTCTGATCCTGCACTGCTGCCGAGTTTCAAAGGCACGGATGTGTCAAACTCCCCGGGCCTTTTCCTAGCTGCGCTCTCAAGCTCCTGGCCTCCAGATGAATTGAGAGCTTAGGCAGAGTCAGGAAAGCTTCAGAGACACTGCCTGAGGGGCCTGCGTGCCTTCAGGAGCTTGCATGCCGATTGGCGGCGCTGCTTCCATGTCCCATGGCGACCTCACATCCTCAGGCCTGAAGCGGATTGTGGTCCCCACCACGAGGTGTCCCTGCCCGTAAATCAGGGCTTGGAAGAAGTGGGGGGAAGGCATCCTGGGAGTGGGGTTCCTATGCAGGCCACTGGCTCTTGCTGAAGCAGCTCACAAGGGTTAGATATGCCGCAGGGGGAAAGTGGGAGCCCTTCAATGTAGCCAAAAAAAAAAAAAAATCACCCCTGTCCCTGTGGGGTTCAGTTCTGGAAATCCCCTGAAGCAGGGGGCCGGCATGCCAGTGGGGCACACTGTGCATCCGGAGGGGAGGGCAGGGCCAGCGCCAGCCCCCTCCACTGATCCCGCTCATTTCTTCCATCCATGGATGGAATAAGTTTTGTCACGTGCACCGAGGCAAGCACAGATGTGCACCACCCCAAGAAACAGGCTGCCAGCTGCAAGCACTCTGCTAATCAGCTGGGCAGCGCCGGAATCTCTCCCAGGTGGCCGCCCAAGCGCTAAGCTTCCAGGGAACCCTACCCCCTACCTACCTCATTAAACAACAGCTCGCGCCTCTGCTGCTTGCGCAGATCCATTTTCTTCACCGCCACCAGCTTGCCGGTGCTCTTGACCGTGGCGATGCAGACGATGCCTGTGGAGCCTTCGCCGATTTTAATGAAGTTGTCCAGGTAGGTCCTGGGGTCGCCCGGGTCGACCACCATCTGCAGGGCAGCTCGGAACTGTTCATGGGAGACCCGCTGGGGCTCACGCTGCGGCGAGCGAGGCTGCTGGGAGGCCGTGGGGGGAGGTGGCAGCGGCAGCTGGGGCTGTGGAGCATAGGACGGCTGGGGGGCTGACTGAGGGAGGCGAGGTAAGTGGGGGTCTGACGCGTGCAGGGGGAGTCCTGGCTGGGCCGGCTCTGGGTGTTTGGATCTTGGCTGGCTTGGCTGGAGGGCCCTGGACGAGCTACTGCTCCCGCTGACTGGTCCATTGGATGCCATCTCCTGGGGTCTCGCAGACCTGGGCTCTGCCTGGAAAGAGAGAAGACACACAAACAGCACATCAGCAGCAGAACCTGCAGCCGGGGGATGCAGCACAGACCCAGCGCGCTGCACGAGCGACAGCTGCTTCCTACTCCGAAACCTTCCCTGCCAATCAAGCACAGGGAGGAAGAGACCTCAGACTGGCATGCTCCCATTGGGTTACCAGCGAAGCCCTGCTGAGACAGTGTCTGATGCGTGACAGCGGTGGTTACGGGTTAGGTGAAATTCCCATACTTCTGAGTAGGGGGGAGAGAGAGAGAGCTGAAATGGGATGGTTGTGTGTAGAGGGAAAGGGAAGAGGTGGGAGGAAAGAGGAAAAACTGAAGGGCTCAGACATCCAGACAAAAGTCTACAAAATGTTTCTACTGGCCACAGCCTTGTAAGAGAGGCCGCCAGCATCCGCCAGCTTTCCTAACGCAGAGTATCGTGCCGCAGCTGGAAGGACAGAAGGGGATGGTGCAGGATTGCTACAGGGAGCGGCTGCAGCAGGAAAGGTGCAAGAGCACACAGCTGCTCAAGGAGCACAGGGCTGCAGGCGGCCGTGGTGCAGGACAGGGAGAGAATACAGCCGGAGCAGAGAAGCCAGGTGACGTGTCCGGATGACAGCCCGGTGTGACGGTGCAAGGCTTGTGAGAGGAGGACAGGAAGCCAGAGCAGCGGTGGGACAGAGCAAGCAGCCATGGCAGGAGGCTCGAGGCAACAGAGGAGTGCTGATGGCAGCTGCCTAGGAGGCTCAGGGGCAGCGGTGCAGGGAACCAGCTCCGTTGGGAGGCATCGGTCATACCGAGCGGGCAGCTGTTGGAGAGGAATGAGCCGTCTTCGCTGCATGCTAGGTCATTCACCGCCGCAATGCACGGAAGCATGCGGACAAGCAGGAAAGGGGGTTACAAAACTAGCCTGCCCCCTGCTCCAGCAGTCTGCCAGAAAACCTGGTGCTACAGGCATTAAATAACCACTAGCGGCTGCACCTTGTGGGAGAAGTCTCCAGCAGATGCTTAGCTTCTGAAACACACAAGGAGGGATGCTTTGCCTGGGAGAGCGCATCAGCTTGGGAGTGAACTGAGCCTGAACACAGCTCAGTCTTAGCAGCTAGATAGATAGGAGGATTAAGTTCTTCCCTAGGGGACAGGGCCCTAACCAGCTCACAGCCGCAGGTGTGGGGGACCTTTACCTGGGAACCTGTGCCCCTGACAGGATCAGTCTCGGCTCGTGGATATGTGTTAAAAGGCCGCCCGGTCTGCTGAGCTGTCTTCATCACCCCTTCAGAGACAGGGATGTTTGGAGTCCGGACGTTGGGGCCAGAGAGCGGCCGTTTGTCCCGTGGGGGCTGTGGGCTTTTCTCTCCAGTGTACGTGGATTTGGGCCTCTTGTCAGAGGCATCATTGCGATCCCTCCTGACTATGCGGTCGGCTGGCTCGCTGTAGTCCTTCTCTGCCACATAGTCCCTCCTCCCTTCCCGCTCATGGGCTCTGGGCCTGCCCTCCTTGGCAGGCTTGTGGTACTCGGGCGGGGGCGGCCTGCCACCAGCGTGCTTAGTTGATCTGCTGCTGGGTTCCTGCCCTCGGGGCTGCTGAGTGGGGGCCCAGTTCTCTTCCCTGTCCCGGTTCCTCTCCCTGTCCAGATCCAGCTCGTTCCTGGCCTCGTGGCGACTCCTTTCCTTGTGTGCCTTAGGCCTGTTCTCAAGGGGGCGGGCTTTGGCGGGGCCCTCACTGAGGCCGTTCTCCTGAAAGAGCTGGTCCCGGCGGGCCTGGAAGGGCGGGCTGTCCCGGCGCAGCGAGTTGGACCGGGACACGGACATGTTCTCAAACTCATCCAGCAGCCAGGTCAGGGAGCCGTCCTTGGCGGTTTTGTTCCCCCGCACGATGGTCTTCATGAGGGACACAGGATGGAAAAAACATAGACACACAGAAAAGAAAAAAAAAAATGAAAATGTAACATTTGATGATGAAGATGACGCACCTGGTGGCAGCCAGCAGACACACGACAACCATGAGAAACACCAGACACAAACCGGGGCAAGATCCTAGGAGATCCCAGTACCAGCAGCGCCCCAAACCTACACATGGCCGCCAGTCCGCCAGGAAAGGTGCTGATACTGGGCTGGAGGCCTGCTGAAAACTGTGAGGAGACCCCCACCGGCCCATGTCACAGCTCACAACTAACCCAGGCTAGCTCTGAGCCTGCTCCAAGCCCGTCAGTCTACTAGGTCGCAGGATTTACATCCTTTCCCACCTTCTACCTGCCATGATCTCTGCCCATTTATGCAGGAAGGAAGCTCTTCCCCACCTCCGCCTGCGTCTGACAATGGCACAGTCCTTCCCTTCTCACCTGGCTAACCCGTCCTACCAACTCCAGCCAGGAGAGGCAGATGTTTCGCACAGCTGAATGTTTGTGCGCACCATACCCTTCTGAAAAGGAAGGGCTCGCTCGCCTGTCTGATCACGCAGGGACATGCACCTCTTATAAAACCCCAGCCTGTATTTTGGCCTGACCCAAGCAGGTTTGTAATTTACTGACAAACGAACTGGACTGTGCACGTTGAAAACTTCCCCAGAGCCACCAGTAGACACCACATAACTGAACAAGCGGTGTTCACTTGAGCCACTCCAGAAGGCAGTAGATGGAGACTAAAGACAGCTGTGCAGGAGCCCAGGGCTGAAAGCACAGATAATGCTGAGAGTCTGGACTAAAGTGTGCCAGCAGAGGGGTGTGTGACAACCGGCTTGTGGGAGGTAGCAGGGCAGAGCCCTAACCTCTCACAGCAGAAAGGCTGAAGGATCACCTGGCCTCTCGTAGCAATTCGTTGTATTTTGCCCTCTTCCCTCTGAGGGTCAGCCGGTACTTTACAAATAGTTCTGCAGGAGGTGGGTGCCCCCACGCAAACCTCTTACCCCCAGCAAACTGAGGCTTGGAAACAGTCACTCTATGTTGGAGTCACCTGATGCCCCTGGGTTCCTGGGATCCCAGGTTAAAAAGCCTCCCAGCAATCCAGTCTTAAGCTACTACACAGGCAGCGTTGTCCCTCCTGCCCAGCCCTTCATTTGTACGCCTTCCCTCGTCTATGTCCAAAGCCAGCTCCAGGGGCTGTCCTATGCCGAGTGTTCCCCTCCTCCACACTTCAACTCTCCACCCCTCCAGGCAGCGGCTTCACCCGCCCCACACCACCCAACCCCTCGGTCCAAGAGCTGCCGCCTTTGTAGCAGCCCCTACCCGGAGCAGCCTGCCTGGACCTCCCTCTTCGACCCACTAGACGTCTCAGCTAAGGACACAACTCCCTTGCTTATTTCCCATCCCTCCTGACCTCCCCACCCCCATCTCTGTGCTGCACAATACCAGACCTTGAGCAGGTGGGGCAAGGCTCCCCCTGCAGCAAGTTCAATGGGCCATTTGCCAGAATACCTCTTTGCAAGAGGACTCCCCAGCTCACTAGGGGACTCTGGCCAGGTGATCCAGGGCCCTGGCTCACATGTTGGATGGCCTTTGTTTTACCACAAACATGACTAAAACAAAATGTGCAGAGGCAGCAGCTTTCGCTCCCGGGGAAGCCTGGCCGAGATCCAGCTGCAGCATGCTCCCAGCAGGGCTCTGCCTTCTCCCCGGAACTCACTGGAAGAAGACGCTGAAGTCTCAAACTCCATTTGAGAGAGACCTCAGGAGCGGTGGAATAATTTAAGGTGTTTAATACTCCCAAGACACCCTCGTGCCCTTGGTGAGGGTCTCTGGGAGCTTCTGAAATTCACGCCATGAATGCTGCCCTGGTAACACGCCCACAGGCGCACCCAAGGCCACTAACGCCGGGAAACAGAGCTGGGGCTGGAGTGTGTAAGGACCGGTTTGCACGTGCACCCAAACAACAAAACTTGTGTCGTCATTCGGGGTGGGGGGGGGGGGAGGTGTGTTAAAAGCCCCCAAGAATGACATGGTTTCAGAGCGGCGAGTGAAAGTGCCAACGCTGCTTTGTCGGCGGGCATGCTCTGCTGCGACAAAGCAGATCCCCCTCGATGACTGAACAGGCAGAGGTGATGCATGGGGGGCGGGGGGGGGGGGTCGCACAGAGGGTCACATGCATCCCCAAGGGTCGCCGGCTTTCCCCGGACTCACCATCAGCACCACTCCCCTCCAGTGAGTGCAGGGGACAGTGCCGCCCCCCCGGAGCTTCACAGCTCGCACTTCTCTTGGGCCACACCACTCTGGAGGGGGGGGCTGCCCCTGCCCTCACAGGAAGAGGTGAGCAGGGGCAGAACAGGGGAATGGGGCCTGGAACCCCCACACTAGTTGCTGCCAGCAGCAGGGCTGTGTCAGTCTTGCTGCTAAAAGCTGCACAGTGTAGACCTTGTCTACCTCACGGCAAACTAGGGTGGCCAGCCAGCAAGTATGAAAAATCAGGGTAAGAGGTGTATTTAAGACAAGTGCCCAGAGTATGAGAACTGTCCCTATCAACACCCCCACCTCACTGAGCGAGGCTAGCCTGGCCGCGACACCACACACTGCCCCAAGACAGCTCAATATGAGTCAACAGTGTGATGCTGTTGTAAAAAAGCAAACATGATTCTGGGATGCATTAACAGGTGTGTTGGGAACAAGACACGAGAAGTCATTCTTCTGCTCTAGTCTGTGCTGGTCAGGCCCCAGCTGGAGTATTGTGTCCAGTTCTGGGCACCGCAGTTCAAAAAAGATGGAGAAATTGGAAAGGGTCCAGAAAAGAGCGACAAGAATGATTAAAGGTCTAGAGAATGTGACCCATGAAGAAAGGCTGAAAGAACTGGGCTGGTTTAGTTTGGAAAAGAAGATTGAAGGGCAAAATGATAGAGGTTTTCAGGTACCTAAAAGGGTGTCATAAGGAGGAGGGAGAAAACTTGTTCTTTTTGGCCTCTGAGGATAGAGCAAGAGGCAATGGGCTTAAACTGCAGCAAGGGAGGTTTAGGTTGGACATTAGGAAAAAGTTCCCAACTGTCAGGGTGGTCAAACACTGGAATAAATTGCCAAGGGAGGTTGTGGAATCTCCATGGCTGGAGATATTTAAGAACAGGTTAGATAGATGTCTATCAGGGATGGTTTAGACAGTACTTGGTCCTGCCATTGGGGCAGGGGGCTGGACTCCACAGTCTCTCGAGGTCCCTTCCAGTCCTAGTGTTCTATGATTCTATGATTATTAACGAGGCTAAAAGCCTTACACAAGAACAGCAGCAGCAGGAAGCAAGAATATGGAGTGAGTTTGCTGAGACAGGAGCAGACATGATCCCAGCAAGAGCTAGGGGGGTGCACCCAGCTTGGCTTCGCCCTGTAAGAACACAGCAGGGCACAGTGCAGGTGTTCCTGACTGAAACCCTAAAGAAAGCTGCAAGTGTGTGATAATTTCCAAGCTTCAGGAGAGAGCGGGGCCCCTTGTGCATGGGGCTGGCGGTCTCTGCCCTGAATGACTTGCAGTCTAACTGATCAAGACAAAGAGTGGAAAACAGACACTCGGTTACTAGATGAGGAACTGAGGCACAAAGAGATGAGACTTGTCCCAGGAGTCCTGACTATCTCTTCAGCCACCTCCTTCTCAATCCAGAAATATGTCTGAAGCCAATCCCAGGCTTTGCTCTAGTTACTCACCTGGACTTCCTTCCCTTGTAAATCTAGATAGCTGTAAGACTACACACCTAAACCCCTGAGGTTGCTCCCTGCACAGTGGCTGAACCAGTCTGTGATGATCTACTGGTCAAAAATAAGTCTGCCACCTCCAATCAGGAGGCACAAAAGAAATATTTATAGACCGTACGATCTTGTCTTGCAAGTATCCTGGCTTCCTCTGCCTCTACTACAGCACGGAACACGGACCGTAGAGCAATCCCCAGGAGCCTCTGCTTATGCAGCCCGGGATCCAAAAAAGCATTGAGCAAACGCATTCACATCCTGACTAGATGCAAACTCCCTCCTGCTGCTCCTGGTTTCACTGCCGCAGTCCTCTCCATGCCTCTCCCAGGCAGTGCCTTGCTATCCCCCTCCTCCCGCAGCCCTGCTTTCAGTGACTGGAGGGAAGGTGATGATTGACAGCATTGAGTAACTTATGGGGGGGGCAGCTTCACAACCCCAGAATGACAAGAGGGATTATTTTAAGGGCCTATTGCAGTGCAATGCGGCAATCCACTTGCTATGTGCCCCCCAGCTGCTACCCTCACCCTGGAGCACGGCAGGCCCTCCTCAAAAGCTGCTCCGCAGCAGGATCAATATGCAGGAGTTTGCTGCCTACGCATCACACAGATTTATACCATACAGCCTCTTTCACACAGTGCACAGGGCTGCCTGGCGGCCGACAGACAAGACTCCAGCCAGAGCAGCTGATTCTCACCCAAGCAACCATCAAAACTCAAGTCCCATGCTGCCAGGGGCTGGGGGGAGAAGCACTGCACACTGCTGCAAGACCGAACTGCTCTTCAACAGTACCTGGGCTGGGAAGATGCACGGCCACAGGGAGATGTGTCTAACACCTCTGAGTTAGGACTGCGCTGGGAACAGATGGATCCTCCCCAGCGGGGTCTCAGAGGTGGAAAGACTCAGGTGATGTTCCTGGCAAGGAAGAGCAGAGTGTGGCCAAACACCCAGCCCCTTGCCCAGACGCAGGTAGGCCCTCCTTGGCCAATCCCAAACAGCTGAACAAGGTCTCAATGGCTGCACTCACTCTGCCCACACCAACGCTTTCTGATTAAGGCCCTTTGGGGAAGGGACCCATTATCAGCTGGCTCAGCAGGCTGGATGCTCACGGTGTTGTAAATCAATGATGCCATCACGCCCGGCTCAGTGTTATGCCACAATCGAGCTGGTGACTAATGGCAGTGTGAGGACAGTGATGGAGAATGCTCCAAAAAAAGATGCAAGCACTCATGTTGGAGCAGTGGCGGCTGCCATGTTTCATGCCCTCTGTGGGGACACTGTGATCCCAAGATGAGGGCCTACAGAACCACACCCAGTTGTATCAACTCCACCCCACGGCAACGATCCGAGAGCTGAGGAATGCCAGAAAAACAACATGAAGTCCTGTGGCACCTTATAGACTAACATATGTAGGAGCATAAGCTAGACCCACTTTGTCAGATGCAATGTAGTGGAGATTCCACAGGCAGGGCTAATTATACAGGCTCATGAGCAGGAGGGAGTCCCAGTTGTGAGGAAGGTAGTAGTAGGCGTCCTTCAGTCTGCACAGACTATGGATCGCGCCAGAGTTGATAAGTATCAGACAGGTCACCGTGTTACTCTGTAGCTTCAAGAACAAGAAGTCTTGTGGCACTTTATAGACTAACAGATATTTTGGAGCATAAACTTTCATTGGCAAAGACCCGCTTCATCAGATGCATCTTTGCCCATGAAAGCTCATGCTCCAAAATATCTGTTCGTCTATAAGGTGCCACAAGACTTCTTGCTCTCAAGACCTGATAAGGAAAGTTCAGACAGGGAGGACGTGGCCCACTTCCAGGAGCTAATGTGGAATGCCAGGATGATGTTTGAGTCTCACCTTTGTCAGTGACTATTACATACCAGGGCAAGATTGGTAATCATAGGTCTGGAAGAGACCTCAGGAGGTCATCTAATCCAGCACCCTGCTTCAAGCAGCAGAAACCTATTTGGCCCAGATCCCTAAATGCCCCTTTAAGGGCTGAACTAACACTGGGTTTAGCAGACCAATGATCAAACCACTAAGCTATGCCTCCTCCCCAATGAGGACGATGGCCATAGCCAAACCTAGCAAGAACTTCTATCACTTGTTCAGGTTCTGTAACGGATCAGGACGGAAGACAAATTCTGGGGCTTGTTTACCAAGGAATGCCACCATAGGGCCAGCAATTGCATGGGTTCCAAAAGTTTTGGCGGCTTTGTAAGATTGCCAACGATGGACCAACTGGCCGCCTTAAGGTCCTATCTGGAGATCGAACCACTTGGTGCTTGATCTACACCAAGGCTGCTTCATCCCTCAGATTTGCCACAATGACGACTCCGACCACCATTGCTTCCAAACATTTTAGAACTAAAAGGCTTCGAGGACAAGGCACACAATTGTCTGAATCTGAGCTACTAGTGCCATACGGTGGCCAAATGGGATGTACAGAGAGGAACCCCAAGTTGGAGCAGGGAAGTTATACAAGTTCTGTAGTTAGCACTGGTGCAACAGCCGCTGGAAACGTGTGCAGGTGTCTCTGATCAATAAACCGAAGTGGGCTCAAAAGACCCATGATTGGAAAACTATCCTTGCAATGACAGACAAGGATCTCAGTCTGTTAAGTTAACAGAGAAGGAAAGAATGGCTTGATCAGTCTATGTATACCTACGTGTAGCAGGCAAAACACAAAAGAAAAAAAAAACCAAACATGAACAACGGGTCTTCAAACTTGCTAGCAAAGGTCTAATAAGACTCTTTAGCTTCAACTCTTATCCAGTCAAACTCATACCAGAAAACACAAAATTTTTAACAGAGGTTAACCAATCTATGGAACAAGTTACCAAGGTTCTCCATCACTGGCAAAGTTTTATCTACTACAGATTAAATATGAATGATCTGAGGCAGTTCTCTGGCTTGGCTTGCACAGGTGATCAGACAAGATGATCTGTCCCTTCCAGCTTTATAGTCTATGACTGAACTGCAAGCATCACAGAACTACAGAGCTGGAAGAGATCTCCCGAGGTCATTAACTCCAGTCCCCTGCACCCGGGGCAGGACTGAGCACCATCTAGATCATCCCTGACAGATGTTTATCTAACCTGCTCTTCAAAAACCTCTAATGCTTGAGATTCCACAGAATTTATTCCAGTGTCTGACCACCCTGATGGATAGAAAGTTCTTCCTAATGTCCAGCCTAACCCGCCTGTAATTTAAGCCCATTGCTTCTTGTCCTACCCTCAGAAGTTGACAATTTTTCTCCCTCCACCTTGCCACAACCTTTTAAGTCCTTGAAAGCAGTTATGTCCCCTCTGTCTTCTCCTTTCCAGACTAAAACAAACTCAATTCTTTCCATCTTCCCTCACACAGGTTATGTTTTCTAGACCTTTAATCATTCTTGTTGCTCTTCTCTAGACCTTCCCCAAAGCACCCACATCTTTTTGGAAATCTGGCACCGAGAACTGGACTCCAAGTGAGGCCTAATTGATGATGCAGAGTAGAGCACAATGACTTCTCATGCCTCGCTTACAACACTCTTGTTAATGCATCCCAGGATGAGGTTTGCTTTGTTTGCCACATTGTCACCCTGTGGACTCGTTTACCTTGTGGTCCTCTAGGACTGCTAGATACCCTTCTGCCCTCACACCTTCCCTAGCAGTCCTTTCCCATTTCATACGTGTGCTATTGATTGTTCCTTCCGAAGTGGAGTACTTCACCTTTGGCCTTGTTGAATTTCCCCCCATTTACCTCAGCTCACTTCTCCAGTTTGTCCAGGTTATTTTGAATTACAAGCCTGTCCTCCAAAGCACTTGCAGCCTCCTCCTCTCTTCCAACTCAACGAGAGACCCTTAATTTTCTATTCAGGGTGGTAAGGAGCCACTGCAGCCCCAGTAAAATCCACAGCATTATTCTCAGTTGAGGCTGGTATGGAGGAGCTGGTCCAAAAATACCCCAGGACACCTCCTCTCCAGACGTCTGCGGTGGACTTTCTGGACTCCCCTGGATGGCGATTTCCCATCAGATCCAGGGGAGCCGAGGGTAGGAGCTCTTTGAGGATGGGATTAAAGCGGTTTGCTTCTTACATGAAAGTCGGCAGCACATGCCCCAGACAGTCGGCAAGCAAATCAGCAACCACCCCAGAGGCACCTCCCCACGTCTCTCAAACCAACTCTCCAGCTCCTACAAAGCCACCCTGGCCTCCTCATATTGACATGCACTCCCCTCCCCTTGGGAGAGATGGCTTGATGTGAACAGTCAAGTATATCTCAAGCCCCTTCATACGTGACCCAAAACACTCAGGTTAAAACAGACGCTTAGCTGAATGAGACCGAAACCAGGACTCGGAGGCTGTTAAATAAACGTCATGTGACCCTGAGCTCTGCAAATACAACACAGCCTGCTGGGTAAGGATATACACTGAGCGGAAGAACCAGAGACTAAGCAGGAAGTACGGGGAATCTGGACTCCCAAGACCTAACCTGGGGTTGACAATCAGCAGCTCCAGAGCCGCATGTGGCTCTTTAACGAGTCATTTGCTGTTCCAGATGCTGCCACAGCTGACTACTCTGCAGCTCTGAGCGCCGCCTGGGCAAGGCCTGGCCACAGACGGGCTCCCCGCTCCGCTGGCAGCTTGCCGACCCCAGAACACGAGAGAAGTCTGGGGATGTGTGTGTCCGAGCCGCACGTGGCTCTTTGATCAGTAAAATGCTCTGAGCTTCGGGGGCGCCGGGCACCACTTTGTGCATGCATCCCTCCCCAGCACTTTGAGGGGAAGCCTGTGGCAGCTGCAATGACAGCAGAGACTCTGGAGGAGGGGGCTAGGGGTGCCTGGCTCTGGAGGCGGGTGGAATCGGATTAAACCGGGAGCTGGCAGCGTCTGGCTCTGGGGGGGAAAATCGAGTTAAACCAGGAGCTGTGCGTGCCTGGCTCGAGGTGGAGGGGGGGCGCGGGGGGGAGGACTGGGTTAAAGCAGAGGTGGGGGAATGGGGGGGGTGTCTTTTTTTCAAAAAGGGGATACTTTATTTAAAAAAAGGTTGAGAAACCCTGGCGTTGAGAGAGTTGTGAACATTGCACCTGCCTATTTAAGAGCCTGTCCCCAGGTGCAGCGTTTTCCGTGGCCTCATTTGCTCTCCAACCCAGGGGTGAAAGTAACTTAAAACTTTCTAACTGGTATAAATCATTGTGCGCGCACTGGTCTTAAAACAGGGGTTACAAAGAGAGTCTGGTTTGACGCTACCTATTGAGGACCGTCTCGTAGTCACATGCACGCTGGCTCTCCAAGTATTGATTTTGTAATTGAGTTTGAAAAAAAATGGCTCTTCATGCTAGGTTGGTTGCTGAGCCCTGACCTGACCCATTTCTGCAACTGACTCGCTGAGTGCCCAAGTAGAAACCGTTTTCCTCTCTTTGGATTTGAACATTTGCCACAGCCTCCAGTGGGAGCTGTTTCCACTGCTGCTGGGAAACTGGGATGTGCTCCTATTGAACTGGAAAGGGGCAAAGGAAGAATGGTAACTGCCTGGAGCAGGGTGAGCAGGCATTTTACACTGGGGCCCATTTTTTGGCCCTGCAATTAGCCATAAGCCCCCCACCCCATGTGTGGGAGGACCCAGAAAGGGATGGAGTGGGAGGTTGATCAGGGAAGGGGTTGGGATGCTGGGAGGTTCCAGGGGGTGTCCCAAAAGGGGAGGGATGCTCGGGGGGGAGGACCCCAGGAGAGTACTAGGAATCCAGCATGAGGTAGTCCCAAAACAACTGCATTTTTCAACAGCTTTTACAGTCTAAGGCAGGTGAGTCCAACCCGCGGGCTGCATGCGGCCCTGGACAGCTAGTAATGCAGCCCCACAAGATCGTAAACTTTTAACATTATTACGTGATTTATATACACTAACTATATTATATATTTTATATGCGGCCCAAGACAATTCCTCTTCACTCAACGTGGCCTAGGCAAGCCGAAAGGTTGGACGCCCATGGTCTAAGGGATCATTTACAATAGGAGGCATTAGCCTCGCTTCTGTCTGAAGTGGGGTGCACTTTTTAGTGTCTTTTTGGCTTCTTTTGCTTATATCAAAGTATATTTGCAAGCGTCTGTACTCCACTGAGCAGCTTAATTTTTGCACTTATTGCTGTAACATATGAATATGGTGCTGTGGAGAACATTCTCCCTATGCGTATTAGCAGTGTTCTCAGGGGGGAAGGGGGGTGTCCCCTTTTTATCTGAGCCACTAATCGGCATTATCTGTTAGGATCATGTAAACATATCACAAGCTATCCATGTTCTGTGATGGAAAAAGAACTGGGGGCACTGGCGATTCTTAGCTCTTCGATTTTCTTCTCCATTTCTAGATGCAGTCTATCATGGTACCTTATCAAGCTGGGAACTCGCCGACTGCCCTGCTGCCTGACTCAGGGACTCTGCTCATTCTGACTGGCCCAGCTGCGGACGGAGACAGGGAGAGACATGCTCCCTTGGCGACAGCAGCAGAGGCCATGTGGGAGAAAGCAGAAGCTGGGTGGGGGAGCCTGATCATGTGGCACCCCCCTCTCAAAATGTTGCACTCCTCACTTTGCACACCCCTGGCCTAATGTTTAGAGCACTCCACTACCATTCAGGAGAACTGGCTTCATTCCTGGCTCTGCCAGCTGCTGACTGTGGGCAGGTCACTGCTTTGCCAACCTTGTTAAGTGGATGCCTACACCTCTAAACCAGCAGCAGCCGCCAAGTAAATACGTACTGTTGGCACAAGAGCTTTCTGCTGGGGCACATGGAAAACAAGCAATCTGAGAGGCGGGGCTGGGCCAGAGGAAACAGATGCTCCAACCAGAATTGTTCGTGGGTAAAGTAATATAATTTGGCCTCCACTAGAAGAGCCTACTGGTTGTTATTGGGTTCAGAGATGTCCCATCCCAAGCTGAAGTGCAGCTTTTCCTACAGCTGCTGAAGGTGGCATGTCAGACAAGCGGATGACACAAAACTAGGGGGAGAGGTAGATACGTTGGAGGGTAGAGAGAGAATCCAGAGGGACCTGGATAAATTGGAGGATTGAGCCAAAAGAAATCTGATGCGGTTCAATAAGGAGAAGTGTAGAGTCCTGCACCTGGGGCGGAAGAATCCCAAGCACTGTTATAGCCTGGGGACCGACTGGCTCAGCTGCAGTACGATGGAAAGGGACTTGGGGTTATGGTAGATGGAAGGCTAGATATGAGTGAACAGTGTGCCCTTGTAGCCAAGAAGGCTAACAGCATACTAGGGTGCATTAGGAGGAGTATTTTGAGCAGATCTAGAGAAGTTAGTTAGCCCCTCTATTCAGCACTGGTGAGGCCACATCTTGAAGACTGCGTCCAGTTTTGGGCCCCCCAATATAAAAAAAGATGTGGATTTGCTGGAGCAGGTTCAGCGGAGGGCAACAAAAACGATTAAGGGTCTGGAACACAAGACCTATGAGGAGAGGCTGAGGGATTTGGGCTTGTTTAGTTTACAGAAGAGAAGACTTAGGGGTGATTTAATAGTAGCCTTCAACTTACTGAAGGGGAGCTCTAAAGAGGAGGGTGAGAAACTGTTCTCAGTGGAGTCAGATGGCAGAACAAGGAGCAATGGTCTGAAGTTGAAGAGGGAGAGATGTAGATTAGATATTAGGAAAAACTACTTCACCAGGAGGGTGGTAAAGCACTGGAATGCGTTTCCTAGAGAGGTGGTGGATTCTCCATCCCTCAAGGATTTTAAGTCCCAGCTCGACAAGGTCCTGGCTGGGATGATTTAGTGGGGGTTGATCCTGCCTGAAGTAGGGGGCTGGACTAGATGACCTCTTGAGGTCCCTTGAAGCCCTAGGATTCTGTGATTGTCAGATTCTCACCTCAGGAAAACACAGCACCAAAACACCAATGCAGCCTGGGGCAGGCGGAGAATGAGAAAGGAGGCGGAGGAAGAAAACCTGCAGCTACGTGGAAGCACACCAAGTTCTTGGGTCGCTCCAAACAGAGGGCATGAAGATGCCTTGCTTCAAACTCAAGGTCTGGTGTTGCAAGGGCTCTCCCTGCCAGACTCCTATGCTCCTGCCTGTCTTTCCCTCTGTCTCACATCAGCCCACTGAAGCAAGGTCTCTTTTTGCATTCCAAGACAGTACGGTGAACACCAACCAGGAGGGAGGAGTCCCATTCACCACTCTACTCCGATAGGTTGTCTGGGGGAGAGCACCACTTTACGCACTGTTGCCAACTTCCTGTAATGCCCAGGTTCAACTTCCTAGGATGGGAGACCTCCAAGCACTGTCCCAGGAGGCCTTTCCTTAGCCCATGACAGAGCTGCGCCAGTCAAAACTAGTGGAAAGCAATCATCTAGAATGGGTTTCTCTGGCCTGCAATAGCAGAACAAGAGGCTGAAGAGAATCCCAGTAGGTTCATAGCATTCACCAAATCCAAAGAGCTACCAAGACAATGCAGCTCTTGGGGCCAATGCCATGCCCACCACCTTCCATGAAGCTCTTTGCTGCTCTGGGAGGAAACCCAGGGTGCCACGGAAGCACTCTTCTGCATGGTAACTGGCAATTTTCTCTCTGAAAATTACACCATGTAGGAGGTTCTGCAACCTGAAAAAGCCTGGGCCATTTCCTCTTCTGTCTGGGACAGGGCTTTATTTTTAGCTCAGTCTGTGGCAGAGTTAGGAGGGGAGAATTTTCAGGCCCATATCCCACAAAAATGAGAATCAGCCACAGCCAAGTCCAGGAGAAAAGGGGTGAGGGTGGGGAGGGCCCAATAATGTAAAATAAAAATCAGACTGACCAAAGGGCTTTACCCCAACCTCAGGATGGAGGGTTTTCACCACGAGCCACATGACAGCAAAGTGATCTGGGATTTCGGGGCTCTGTGAAGGGGCTGGGATTTTCAAATCAGGCTGTGCACCTGGCCTGGGGTTGCTACGCCAACCGATGTTTGAAGTGTAAACCAAGCTCTCGGCTGGGCACTCACAGAAAGCATTAGCCCCTCTTGGCCCAGGCGTGTCTCTGCAACACCCAGGCTCCGCAGGTTTCTAAAGGAGCCGGGAGCTACAAGGCAGCTTCAGAGGACAGAAACACCACACACCCCTTCCCTGTGCCATGCATCGAGTTAGGTGCTCTGCTGCGTTACACCTACTCCTTGTCTCCTATCCTGCAGGCTCTGCAGCAGCTGCCGCTGCCTTTGAGAGGCAAGAGAGGGAACACAGGCTTGGCTGGGGAAGCAAGCATGGCACTGCCTCCCCTCACTCCCCCGCGCCTCTGGGAACAGAGCTCGGCAACAGGTCCACAGGGCACCTGTTCCTTCCCCCTTCCAAATCGTTGTGCTGGTGGCCCCAGTGTTGCTGCCTCTTGAGAGCCCTACTGAAAATGCACCTCGAGCCCCCAGCTGGCACGTACATGTGCCTACGATGTACTTTGGACACAAATGGTCACACCCAGACCTGCTGGTACTTGGATCTTGCCTGACTTGTTACTGGTCTGTGGGCTGCTTAAAAACTCCCACTGAGCAATGCAGTCTACCCAGTTCCAGAGAAGGGACAGGCACTGGGTAGAATGTTACGAGACTGCTGGCTCCTTCCCTCGATTTAAGCAGCAGGCTAGCATGGCGAGAATCACACCACCTAGCTCCGAGGGGCTGAACCAGGGACAAAGATCACATCCCAATGTTATTGAGGGCAGCAGGATACTGCTAACTCGTCTCCTGGGGGAGATCGGTGAACAGCAGGCTCCCGGAACTCCGATTTCCCCGCCTGTTGCATTAAAAGAAGGGGAGAGGGAGAGGGAACAGCTTTGTTCCCCCCCACGAATTAACTCAGCCCAACCTGTTTATGTTCTATAATCCCTGCTTTTTCTTCCTCAGTTGCCACAGCAACTTGTGCAGAGAAAACACCAGTCCCCCTCCGGATTCCCCCGCTGCCGAGCTCAGCAGACTGGAACAGGTAGGACAGCTCTGGTGTACACCCACAACCCAATTAGTACTGGTGGGTCAGGCAGGGAATCAGTTACACACTCAGTCCCACCAATTCTCCTCCACTGATTCCCCCAGAGAAACTTGTCTGAGGCTGTTGTAACTTTAAGAGGGTTCAAAAAAGAACTAGGTTAGGTCCCTCAGTGGTCCAGGGATGGTGTCCCTAGCCATGGTTTGTCAGAAGCTGGGAACAGACGAGAGGGAACAGACCACTTGTTCTGTTCTTTCCTTCTGGGGCACCTCACACTCGCCACCGTCGGGGGACAGGGTGCTGAGCTAGATGGGATCTTTGGTCTGACCATTTTTGTGTTCAGTCGAAGCGCTTTGAGGACTGATAGGACAGAAGGAGGTTCATTACTAGTCTGCTTAACGCAGGCAAGGAATCCTATGAGCAAGGCTAGAACCAGCTCCTATTCTCTGCCCTCAGGACAGCACCAGTCCTGTGAGGCCAAGGACTGTCTGTAAAGCCGGTCAAGCATTGGGCGCAGCTTCTCCACAGCATTATCAACAACTGCTGCGTTGTCTGAAGCAGATGAGCCAAGTGAGAGAGTGAGCGTCACAACCTCCCTGCTGCTACGCTGAAATGTTCACCACAGATGGGCGCTAGTGTCCTGGATGGTGCAGGCAGGTCCTGATACGGGCAAAAGGGATCGAGGTTGGAGGAGTGGCTGTAACTTCCCCCTTCTGGAAGAGCAGCTTTGGCTCCCAAAAGGGAAAGGAAAAAATATCCTTGGAACTGGATTCTGCACCTTCACCTAGCGTGATCCAGGAAACTCCTTGTGCTAACTGGCAAAGGGGAGCACACAGTTTTACAGGCACCCTCTCAGTCAGGTATGCGGACAGCAATTCTCCACAAGGGTGGCACACAAGGCTTCTACCAACCGCCAGCAGCCCTCTGGTTGTCACAGCTATTGCAAAATGTCTACGCAAATAATATCCAAGAGGTTAGGTAAATAAGTGCTACAGGACTTTGCTTTTTTTACACTGCAAATGATGTTCTTACAGCCTTAAAGTGAAAGCAGGGCCATCAATGAGGGGCAGGGTGGGATGGGAGCAGTTGTCCTGGCAATTGAAAGGGTCCAGGGTGCTGGACCCCTTTCAATCGCTGCTGGAGCCCCGCGTAGTTTGGTCTGGGTAACACTGAGGGCTGGCAAGGGGTAGAGTGATCTGGGCAGTGACGACGGCTAGGCACCCCTAACCCTGTCCCTTCCACCTGCGGCCTTGACTCTTCTAGGGGGCCCAGAGCCAAGCTCTCCCCACCACTGTGCAGGGTGTGGGGGACTGCATCTCCAGCCCTGGGGGAAAGGCCAGTCACCAGAAGGTGGAATGCCCCAGAGAGATTCACCTTGAGCAGGGAATTTTAGACCCTCCTCTCTCAGGGCAAACACTGTCTCTCTCAGTGTATGTCTATTTGCATATTAAGCCACCAGCTAACCTACATTACCCAATCAACACGAGACAGCAGGATCAAGAGGCAGGAATGGCCAACAGGAGGCTGCCTGATTTATTAAGGAAGATCAAAGGAGTGTTCTGATATATCTAGGATTGTAAAGAGCCTCAAAGAATACTTCCCTGAAGAGACAAGCTGACAGCAAAGCTTGTGTCCTGGAAGAGGGGATCACAGCAAACACCCACAAGCAATACCATGTTAGACAGCAGAGTACCTGGCTAAGGAAATCTAGCTCTAGAATTCATGTTAGTTTTAGTTTTTATGTAAACATTTGTTTCCAACCCTCCTACTTGCTAGAACTGGAATCTCTCGACTTTCAAATAACGTTAATAATGACAACAAGGAAAAGTTTAAGTGCTGGAAGCTCTCATGCTCAGGAAAGAGGATAGCAATACTGGGTACCCGCAGGAAGCATCACATAATACCATTAACACGCCTTCATTCACCCACGCCTCGCCCGCAACACAGCGAGCGCCTTCTATTCCCATAGACTTCACAAATGACCCCAGAAATCACCATCCGTTTTAAAACCTAGTTCTGCTTCCAAGCGAGGGCTGCTCCTGGAAAGATCACAATCAACACACCAACTGCTTGAGAGCCCAGACAAAGGAGGGCCATGACCCTGAGTGGAGAGGGGCTTACAGCTACCAAACTCAATGCACAGTGGCACCTGTGAAACTTAGTCTTTTGAGTAAGGATGTTTGGAAGCAAATCAGAAATTCTGTCTGTGGTTCTTAGCTGGCCCCCAGATCTGAGCCCCTCACAAATTAACAGCCTCCTGGGATCCCCCTGTTACAGGTGTGGCACTCAGGCACAGAGATCACAAAGGCCATATGTGGAGAAGCAGGAATTGAACCCAGGTCTCTCACTACCCATCCAGTGCTCTCAGCACAAGACTAATCCATTCTCTGAGTGGGAGCTGGCATCCTCTGAGGCCCTACCTTGGCATCTGCAGAGCTCTCTAATCCTAGCCTAGGCTGTCACGCCACTCTGACACCACACTTCCCATAATTTGCGGCTGAAGGGAAAATGCATAAATAGCACAGAACCCAGTTTGGCTGTCTGCAATGCATATATGCAGACCGCTATGAAAAATACAGCCCTGAAGAGCACTGAATGGCTTGTCTTTACCAGCCACCTCCCTGCTTCCCTGAGCTCTCTTTTTACCTGCATCTCAAGTGCTTTTAAAAGGGGGAGGCACTATCAACCCCTTCCCTCTCCCAGCCTTTTTAAACCTCACAGCAAGTCAGTGGCAAGGCTGGCACTCAAGTTCCATGCCCAACTTCCAGCTCTGTTCGACATCTACTAGCCAATGATGGCCCCTGTTCCCACTCAGCCCCAAGTAGCAACACCTCCCGCCCCCCCCGCACCGAGCCCGATTCGTTACAGTGACTGAACTGGTAGCACATTCGGTTCCACATTCCATAGAATGACACTTCAGGCTGTCAATCGTTCTCCTCCAATAAACCTTTGTGGAGCCTCTGAGTCCCCATGCACAGGTGTCGGATGCAAGCTCAGGCTTTGCAAGACTTCCAAATACCCCTGGAAATCGCAGCTTCAAGATTACTGGGCTTTCCTCATCCCTCCCATACACCTGAGTCTGGCAAGTAGCTAACTCAGGTTTTTAGGCTGGCCCCTAAACCACTTGCTTTCCATGTCTTACACAGTTCATCAGTTTCTCTTTGTTTTATGAGCAGGCATATGCCTGGGAGAAGATGATGCAGGAAAATGCACCGCAGAAGTTTACAGGACCCGAATACTAGAGCCTGTGTAACAGTGCTGCAGCAGGCAAGTTCTCCCCAGTAAGGGCTAACACTTTTAGACGCATGACCCAGGTGGGCTTAGAAAGAACAAATTACAATTAGCATGGAAGCAACAGCAATACTGAGACCCTGGACTCCTTGACTAAAGCAAACAGACAAGCTATGGCCAAAGTGCAGAGGACAGCAATGGTGGTGCGGGAACACTGGGAAAGGGGAGATGAGAGAGATGCAAGAGGAGTTAACGCCATTTAATACGTGTTTCCCTTCATAGATTTTTAAACTTGCCATTGCCACCTGGCCCTGCTGGGTCTTAGGGAAGGAAATACGGAGCCTTTGGCCCCAACAGCTTAGGATGGCGACAACTGATGGCTGCTCTGACTAGCCAGAGGTGATTTGGTGGGGTCAATCCTGCTCCTAATCAAACCAGGGCATCAGGGTATAAAGATGCTGCCAAAACCTGAACCTCACTGGCTGCCTTAGGAGACAAGTGGAGAAACACTGAGCGGCCTGGAGAGAACAAGGTGCTATCTTACTTGGCCAAACTGGCACCCCAAAAATGAACTGAGAAAGAACAAATTGTCCTGGCCAAGCTTTCCTTCTCCATGATTACACCTTGCACTCCCTGAAGCTCTGAGGGCAGGTGCCTGGATCCAGGATGTAGTAGGAGTATGAGCTCTAGATAGAGAGGCCCCTCTTAAGGGCTCCACTGATCCGTTAGGGCAAGGAGGAACTATGGTGAATGAGGTCAGGTTCAGAGTCCCTAGAGTCACTTTACATCTTGCAGAAACCAGGTCCTGCTTGAAAGTTCACCGAGCACCTACCTTCTGAGAGCCGTGCTGAATAGCCGTGATGCACACGGGATCCACCAGCGGCTTGGGCCGCTTGGCCGACTCCTCGATGATGCCCTGCCATTGCCTCGGCAGCCCAGTGAACTTCTGCTCTTGCTGATCATATCCAGTGTGGACTCGGTGCTCAAAGTTGGAGGGAGCCGAGATCTCAATGCGTTTCTTCTTCTTGCTGAACATGCTGAGGCTGGCTAAAGGACCTGAGGGAGGGATGAAAAAAACAAACATCAGGGAAGAAAGGGAGTGCGTAACACGGAACTGCCAGAGAATCACGGAAGGCTATAAAAATAAAGCTCCTGGATAAAACAGAAGGCAATTGTACAGTGGAATACTCGGCTCGCCACCCGGTCCCTGACGGGCAACTACAACCAGAAGGGACTTCGAATGACGTTGTCCTCTTTACCCTCTGATATCATTTCACCAACTCCCTCTCCAGGCAGGGATGCCCTTCTACATACCAGAGATGGTGACTGGCATGTCTTTCACGTCCTTCATCAGAGCATCGCAAAGCACTGAAGTGTTAAGTCTCACGAGGCTCTAAAATATTATTCCCAAAAGAAGCAAAGTGAGGCACATGGAGACAGGAAGGGACGTGCCCAATTTTACACAGAGGTCAGTGGCAGAGCTGGGCAACCCCTGAGAGATCGCCTGACTCCCAGTGCTCCTATTATACATACGCAGACTAGGAAGGTGTGGTTTTGTTTAACTAGTAGTTTTCTAAAGCTAGCCTAAACTGAATTTTGGCTCTTGATCAAGGAGTTTGATTGACAGTCCTGAATTCTTATAAACTAAGCCACCAATCAGGCAGAGACCTGATGTACGTCACTGCCCCACCATGTTCAGGGATGGAGTACCCTGGGAAGTATAAGGTGGCAGCTCAGCCACCAAGGCTCAGTCAGTTCTTCACCTCTCTGCTGAGGTGGTCAATTTGCACTAGGGAGGTGAGAGGCCTGAGATGGGGATGCATGTCTGCTATGAACTGAGCTGAGACTCAACCTGTTTTACACAGGTCTAAGTGAGAGACCTGAATACTCATGGATAGACATTTCATATCTGCAGATAGTGGAGCAGATACTAGCACATGGCTTTCCCTCCTTCCCCCGGCCAGGGAGGGGAGGGACTGGGTCAGGCCCTTCCACTGCCCCCTGACAGTCCCCCTCCTGGGCTTGCTGAGCACTGGGCCCCAGGTCCCTGATACCCCTTACCTCCAAGTCCCTGCCTTCCCTGCAGGACCAGGCTTGGAGCCCCCTCCCTTCCACATTTGTTTGTGCACACAATTCAAATCCAGACTGCAAATTGCACAAGGAGTTAAGCCTGGTGGATTCACATCCACACTTCGATCTGAGCAGGCCTCCACTCCACGTGTCCTTAGAGCAAACAACTTTTGGGCTGTGTCGTCGTTGTACAGTGCTGAGCACCAGGGAGTTAACACCCCGGGCACTGTCATAATACAATTAAATGCAGGCACCAAACTGCATTCAGGATGAAGCCCCTTTTGGGGGGCAGGGAAATCACCAATGAATTCTTTCCTCTTTTCATATGTACGCTTCCTTGCGCAGAGCAGGTTCCCCCACTCAACTGATCTATAAATCTGCGTTGCACAAGTGATTGAGACTTTTATGGGATTAGTTCTCATGAGCCTTTGCACCCTTGGAGGAAATAGCTAATTAGGCTCCACCCCATTTAATAAGCCAAAATAACTGGGACAAACCAGCTAAGACTCTCACAGGGCTATTGGCTGTACATACAGTCTCTTCTCCCTTATCTGCCTTCCCCCACACCCTTTCCCCAAAAGTTCCCCACCTCAGTGCTCACATGGACACAAACAGCCACACCAGCTGCTCAGCCAGTTAGAAGAAATGGAGAGGAGCCCCACCCACTGAGCCAACATGGCCATGCTGTGCAGAAGGCACATGTGTCATGGCAGATGGGGGCAGCAGGGCCCAAGCAAGCCCCTGCTTCGTGAACGTGACACATCTAATGTGATGCTTCTCAGCAGCCGGAGGGGCTCTGCTCTGATGGAGATGCCTGCTGCATTCATGAGAGGAGAGATTATGGTGAATGGGAAACACCTAGGAGAAACCCAGCTCCTCTGTGCTACATCTGTTCTGCTGAAGCTCAGAAAGAAGCATTTACAAGAGAGGGCAGCACAGGGTCTGATCCCATACAGGCAGGTTAGGCAGCACTATTTGCCCGAGGCAGAATGCATCAAAGCCACAGAGTGTTACATTTCACAGCCTTCATTTGCCTTATCCTGCAGCCAACATGATGCAACCACATGACAGTGGCCACACAACCAAGGCAACATAGGAGCTTTTCACAGCTGCTGGATGCTCACCTGTCCCCCTGCTCTGGCTCAGACTGAAGGAACAGTGTGAAATCTCTCACCTTGATCCCATCCCAGCTACCTCTTCCATCTGTGGGTTGTCTCCTATGCCATTCCTGGTCAGAATATTCCTGCCCACGTGCCTTTCCTCCTTCATCCCCTTTCAGTTTGTTGGCCTTTCCCCAGATGACCTCATTTCTACAGCCACCAGCTTCTCTCTTCCTGGGAGCACAATTTAAAAACTGGATTTCCAAAGCTTTATGCCAAGCCTGTTTCGCATCCTTGTCTTAGTTTCCCCTCAAACTCTCTCAACTTCCTTCCTGCATCAAACTTAGGCCAGGTGTACACTAGACCTGAAAGTCAATTTCAGATACGCAATTCGAGCTACTGAACTAAAAAAAAATCGATGTCTTGGAAATCAATTTATGTGCCTGTCATCACTAAGGAAAGTTGATGGGAGCATTTTTCCCCCCCATCAACCTCCCTTACTCCACACGACTGCCATCCTGAGACAGATTTCGTGCATCGTTACCAGACACGCAAAAGTCAAACTCTGGAAGATTGACCCTGACCAGATTGATCTTCTGAGAAGTGTAGACTAGCCCTCATTTGGGGGCAGATCCTGCAAACTCCCTCATAGGTCCTCAACATTGCTCCTCCAGTCTTTTTTTTTTGCAGGCTCGTTCTCTCTGGGGAAGAAGCACACTTCTATTTTTGTTAAGTACCGCAACAGTGCATTTCATATTCTTTATGGAAATATGCTTATGAATATTCATAACTGGAACTACTTCATGCAGGATACTTCTTGAAAGGTACCATTGGAAAAGTTGTAATCAGCTGCATGTGTATACTCCCTTTGTGTGCATGTGTTATTCCTGTAATTGAAATTAGAAATATGGAACAGAAACCTGCGTTATAGAAGTTATGCCAAGTGAGGACCATTAAACGGTAGCTCAGGATTTTGATGGCCCATTGGAAAGAAAACGCTGACTTGCAAATGGACTAGTTTTTCCTGCAAGCCTGGGAGAGATGGACTCTGATTGGTCCTAGCAAGACATGTGGCCACGTCGCGCGATTCTGAGATCCATCTTGCATGCTGTACTTCCTGCTGAAATGAAGAGAAGGTTTAAACTCAAAATAAAGGAATCCTGCCTTTGGCAAAATCTATATACAGGTGGGGAGCCAAACAGGGGCTGCTGCCAGATGGCAGGGCATCCAAGATTGACTGCTGGGAACACCTAAGACTGAACAGGGAGAAGGACCAAGCCCAGGCTGGAAGGCTGTCCAGTCTGTGAAAGAAGCTTATTGGAACAGCTGAGAGTGAGATATTGCATGGAACCGCTTTCTTCATGTATTATGCTTAGCTAGCGTGTTTTGTTTTATGGTGCTTAGTAACTTACTTTGTTTTATGTGGCATTACTTATAACCAATTAAATCCTGCCCTTTATACTTAATAAAATCGCTTTTGTTACTAATAACCCCAGTGTGAATAATTGCTATGGGGCAGAGGAAGCAGCTGTGGCTCCCTTTCTGTAAGGAGGGTGAACACCACGAGCTCACCCTGTGTAACATTTATACAGGGTAAGATGGATTTATCTGGGGTTCAGGTCCCACTGGGGCTGCGTAACTGGGTTCTGAGCAAGCCTTCCCAGAACTGAGCTGATCTCCGTGTCTGTATTACGCTGCTGGAGGGCTGTGACTTTTCCCTCTGTGTCAGGACTGGAGGAGGCCAGAGGGCCTGCTCAGCAAGACAGACTAAAGGGGACACCCAGGAAGGTTGGCTTAGTGGTATTTCAGTACATCAAGTGACAGCTGCAAGGGGCTCTCTGTGACCGAACCCATCGTAAGTACCGCATACACTTCTGGTATTCAGAAGATCAGCTGTGCAGACTTTTAAAGGCCACCTTGTGGCAGTGACACATTTAACCTCCACCCCAACTTCTGCTTTGCTGATATGTTGCAGCTCATGGGATTGGTTCATTTGCTTAACCAGTTCTCCTCTTTAGGCTCAGCAGAGCTTACAGCAGTCTCTCTTCCTATTTCCTCTACACTGCTCAGTACCAGCTGTCCTGAGAGAAGACACCAAACCAGTTTTGATTCAGGCGTGATTCCAAAGGAGGAGAAAGCCTCTGGGAAGCAAATGAGCCCAGACACCATACGGGACAAGGGAGGAGCCAATAACTTGTTTTGACTGGTACAGTGAACAAACAAGTCAAAGGAAGTTCTTACTCTCCCTCAGCAAATTATCCACTGATCCGTCACCTAACTAAAGGAGAGGATGGACAGGTTTCCAGGTTACTAGGGGGCTGGGATGTTATTTGCGGTGCCTGGAACTGCACAGCTGCTCAACTCTACAACACACACCATCTTTCAGGTCTTAGCTCTACTCCTGCTTCTCACCCTGTGCGCATATGGGCTTGTGCTCTTTTTTTGCTTCTTTACGGAGGTACAAAGGCAGCCTGATGGCTTGTTTTTACATCTTACCCAAAAATACAGTGATAGGGTCAACATAGGCAATGGTGGAATGACCTGAGATCTTCTGTATTTCTCCTCACAACCTCTTTGTGAGGTAGGACAGTGTATCATCAGATAGTAACTAAGGCACAGAGAGAGAGAGTGTGGAGGCTTGTCTGCTTGTTCACAGCAAGCAGGGCTGTAAATTTACGCCACACTAGCCTGACAAGTATTAAGGCTTCACACAGACCCTGATGGGCGCTCAGTTCTGCAACATGCTCTGATCCATCCTGTCTTCAGGATTCAGGACTATGGTGGATGGTCACACAGGTGGTGCGCCGGAGCAGCAGTTACACCAAGACCATTCTAATTACATCTGTCTCCAGTACCAGATGCTACCTGATTTGCCATTCTCAAGATGACTCAACTGTGAGGGAAAAAAAGAGCGAAATACACTAAACAAACAGCCAGGGCAATCCCAGAGAGTCATCACTCACACATGATGCAGTCTGAGCACTTAAAAACTCGAGTCAGAAGTGATATGGCAGGATTCAGAATCTGGCCCTTCTTTCCTGATAATTTTCTACTTAAAAATATTCATTTTTAATTAATGGGAAGCAGCCACCATATGCAGCTCCAAAGTCTAATGCAAAACTAATTAATGCTCCAAAGGTGGCAGGGGGAGTCATTTTTATATAATTAAGTTAGCTCCACTGAATGGCTTGACAGCCCCAAAGAGCGAAGGCCATTATTCAGAGAGCAGGAATACAGCAAAAGACAGCAAGCGTCCTCCATCCAACCATGCCCGGATAAGACCTTTGATGCTATTCCTCATTTACTCCTGGAAGCCACTCAATCCACAGCACAGCTTCGTTGCCAGCTTTTCCAGTGTTTAACTGCAAGAGAGGCTTTGAAATGAGTGCATGCGACTTACTAGGGCTCATACGCAGCCCTTAACTCAGCTTCTGTCCTTGTGCAGATAACCCTTCACCCAACCACGGTGGTGCTTTTAACATGGACTAGAGCCTGCGGGAGCACAATCAGCTGCAAACACCGTCACCCTGCAGTGTGGACAGAGGCACGCTCCAGTGGAGTGCTGCTTGTCCTCCCGTCCCTTCCCACAAGTTTCCCCCGCTCACCCTCTGTGTGCCCAGGAAAAAAAAGGAGACAAGTTCTCCCACTGTATCTTGAAGATTTCTTCAAGACGCCACAGCACTAAACATCATGGGACAGAATGTCACACGGTGTGGAGCACTCACGCGGCCCCAGCAGCTCAGGTGGCTGATCTCACTGGAGCCAAGAAGTCACTAGAAAACATGTCCCAAATTCACAAAAAGGGTTTTCAGAACTCGGACACAGAGTGCACCCTCCCGTCTATTCTTTGGGAACACAAGCTACTTCTCCTTCCAGATGGTCTGCGCTAGGCGTTATCACACCATGACACTAACACAGCCAGGGGAAAAAAAAAAAACCAGCCTGATCCCATAAAGAGCAAACAAACAATCTCCTCCTCCCTGCTGTGTGTGGCCTTCCAGCCCTGGCAGAAGAGCTAGAGAAGGATTAGACACTAAGGACCTTTCCCAAAGGACAGCAGTGTCCAGTAGAAATTCAGAGTTAGTCACACTTGTGGTTGTCGTCTTTCCACATACGCCACAGGGATCCCCCTTCCCGCTCCATCCCATTCTTAATAAATGCCCTCCCTCTCACACACAGCCAGGCTCCCCCAGACCCCTCTTCTAATTTAATGCCGGAAACTCACCAAAGCTGCCAGTGGGGCCATCGCGAGTCACAGCCCAAGCCACCACCACGCACTCCTTCCACCCAAGTGGTGGGTTGCTTGCGCCGAGCGGACGGATGGCACTGCCCACGTGTGGTTCTCAGGAGGAGCTGCATTTAAAGGCTCCAAGAGCCACTTCGCAGTGTCCTTTTCACCACATGCAGCAACTGGCAAACGTATTGGACACGGCAGCCACAGGAGATGTGGGTGATGCCCGTCACTCATTCCTTCATGTAGCCTGTGTATTTTAATGCTTCTAACGAGAACCCACCACAGCCCTGGCTGTCTTCTCTAGAACTACCCACTGAAAACATACCAAGTCTCAACCCTCCAGAAACCTCCTCATCATATGTGAGAAGCACAAGGAAACACCACGATGCCACATTGCAATTAATGCAAAGTAACATGACTGCCAGTGGAACTGGCCACCCTGCCCCCTCACGGAGGCACTGCAGTTCAATCCAGCCCAATACTTCTTCCCTCCTGCTCTCCCAAGTGATGACTGACACACAGGGGTTCCCCCAGCAAAGTTCTGTTTCTTCCTGTGAGCCGAGAGTCTTAAGGATGAATCAGGTAATACGTTTCTGGGGAGGAAGAAGGGCATTTCATGTATAAAGTGCAGCACAGAAGGAAAGTGGAGAAGTGTTTGTCGGGGAACTGGACAAGTGGGAGAAGTTGGCATCACAAGAAAGTGACGGCAATGGCTGATTGAAATCCTGAGCCAATAGACAGGGTAAGGCAAAACTGTGAAGGAACCCGAAAAATAAGTGCAAGCTCATTTGCCCAGTGCTCTTGTGTTGCCTTTGAGGGGTGGAGCCCATCTGCCCAGGGAACCAGGGGGAGACAGCTAAGAAGATCAGCCAGTGTTCTTGGCAACAGAACGTGGAATAGCTATACAACTGGCCAAACTCTCCCAGTAAGGAGATCCTCTTCTGTATCAAACAAGAGCTTAACATTGCTTCTTTGTGGACTGAAACAACTTCAGGCACCTTTGCCTACTAGCCCAAGTCCATGTGTGCCAAGATTTGGATACGATGACACCTGCCCTAATTAATGCTCAAAATGGACACCTTGAACAGCATCCAAATGGGCGAGCTAAATTACACATTCACGGCTCTCTGGACCAACAATTGCTGAGGAAAGGCCAAACAAATTTAAAACTAGATTGTGGTATATTTAGGACCTACTTCCAGACCAGTGAAAAGCCCCCAGACCTCACTAGCCAAACACAGCCTCCACAGAGCAAACCAAACTCTACAAAGAGAAACAGGGGTATCGACCAACTGGGATCTCCCAGACTAGGTATCATCTGAAACGTTTCATGTCCTGTACAGGTCATCTGCTTGCAAAGGTGCCAAGAAACTGTCAGGAAGGAAAAAATACAGCCAGTGTTTTCAAACTTATGCTCCCTAAGTGAGATGCTTAAATAAAAAATAAAAATCAAGATTTAGCTGTCTAAAGAGAAGTACCTTGATTCACAACAGGTGGGAGCTACATTTGCTCAGCACATCTGAAATCAAGACATTTATTTACACGCTGGAAAGAGACTCAACCTAATTGAGAGTGCATTAGCTTACATATTTCAAATGCACATTTACTTATTTATGCTGTGAACTTGGCCTTGGATTATTAGAGCTAAAACACAACTTCCTTCTGATAAGTTACATTTATTCTTTTTTATGATGCTCTCGCATGGCAGGCAACAAACCCCAACAAAATCAGTTTTCCTCATCTGAAGCCCAGACCACTTTCGGCACTTTAATATTTCGACTGCACAAGATCAAAAGTAGAGCGGGTTTAAAAAACACCACCCACCCACGCACATGATTTTGCTCCTACTAAAAAGTCAATTTTCCTTGGATAGCTTAAAATTTAAGATGCTGCACTAACTTGAGCTGAAAGCACCCTACAATGTCACAGTATAAATTTTTAAAAAAATAACGAAGAGTGACAGTCTGATGTAATCAATAGCTAACTCATATCCATTACTACATAAGAGCGGTTCCCAAACTATAAGTAATGACCCCCACGGGGGAGGGAGTTTACCTCATTAGTAGATGGTGGTAGCCTCACAACAGACATTGCTGTGACCTCACTAAGCTGTGCAACGTGACCTCACAGGTACACTGAGGGTGAGGTCAGGATACATGGAGGACATCAGTTTCAAGCAACCCAACACCAACTATGAGGTTGAGAAGGAATTTCTCCCCAAGTCAGGACTGGGAGCAGTGGGTGGGAGTTGCCTTTCTCTCACCAAGTCAGCAGTGGGTGGGAGTTGCCTTCCTTTGCAGTATGGGGCATAGGTTGTGCTGGTAAAAAGTCTGGGACTCCTGCTGCGCAAGACCTATGATTTTGTTGTCTTGTGTAAGAGTCCAAACCATCAACTAGAAAAGAGAGGAGGAACGTGTGCGAAAGTCAATGCTCCTACCAGTGAACCTGGTTCAGCAGGAGCACAATCTCCAGGGGAACACAGAAAAGACCTCCAACAGCCATCACACAGATACACTAAAAAAGACTTCAGGGCACAAAGTGGGGGCGGGCTCCCTCTAGAGAGGCATGAAATGTTGTAAGGATCAGATGTTGGGTCTCAGGCTCATCCACCGCATTCCAAATGTTGAACTATGTTACTGGTTCTGTACATGCGTAGTCACATATATACACCGATTAATAAAGTTTTTAACATTCTACAGACTTATTTTCTTACTTGTGCCACAAGGGGCTTTTTTCCATAGGAACTATCAAAATTTTCATAGGTTTGGATTACACTGGGAGGAGGGGAGCTGCTCAACGCAGGGATAAAAATCGGGGGTGGACAGAAAAAGTTTGCTCACCACTGACACAGTGGTTCCCAACCTGGGGTATTGCAGGGAGTCTCTATGTAAAAATAAAAGATAAATGATTCTAGAAAATAGGTTAAATTGCAAAGTAACAATTATTTTTAAATTAAATCTCCTCCAATAAGATTATGAATTGCTGTTCAAAAATCTATGTTGTGGTTTCCCTTTTCATTGAATGAAGTGTACATAGCAGCTAGAATAGGCTTTGTTGGGGGTCCGCAAATGGTTTGGGAGAGTGATGCGGGGTCTGAACAGTTTGGGGGGTGACTGGGGGTCCACATTAGTGAAAAGTTTGGGAACCACTGACCTAGGACACAATTAGATTTATTCATCCACACTCCCTGGACTTTATTTCTTCATATGCTTTATTTGCAGCAATCTTCAGTGACACATTTGTGCTCAGTAACAATTTCCAAGAGTTCAACTACAACATAAACTTGCTAAGTTTCCCACAATCACCATGGAGTGGGTGGTGGGTTTGAAACAAAGGTAATCTACTGAAGTCTGAGTGGCTCAGTTTCACAGCAATCTTCGCTCATGATAATTAAGCCCACAGCAGACTGCAGAAAGCTTCAAAACGATATCAACAATGGGAGCCTGGGCAATCCAATGGCAGATGAAATTCAAAGTAAATACAAAGCAATGTATATTAGAAAAAATGATCCCACCTACACACATAAAATGATGGGGTCTAAATTAGCTGTTGCCACTCGAGAAAGAGATCTTTGAGTCATTGTGGATAAGTCTTTGAAAACCTCCACCTCAACGGCTATGTCTACACAACTGCGATGTGTCAACAGAAGGTACCGTCAGAAACTGTCGGAAGAGATCTTCCCACAAAACTTCTGTCAGAGTGTGGCCACACACAAAAGTGGGTTCAAAAAAGTGATCGGATGGCCCAGCCCTCTCTTGATAAAATGGCCAACCAGAAACATAGTCGACAGGTCTGCCTGAAGAACCAGAAGACTTGTCTGTCAACAGAGCCCCCCGGAGCATTCACACAGGGCTTTTTTGTCAGATTCTGTTGAGAAAGGCGTTCTGCCTCATGGTGGAGAGACAGGTGGTCATCAACGAAAGTGCTGAGTTTTGCGTGTGGTCGCTCCGCGAGTTTTACCAACAAAACCCTAGTTTTGTCAGCAAAACTTTCTAGTGTAGGCATAGGCAAAGCGCAGCAGCAAACAATGTCATGAATCATAAAGAAGGGGAATACAGGACAGACAGAGAAAATATCTTACTGCTTCTGTATGATTCCATGGTACACCGCATCCGGAGTATTGCATGTAGGCGTGGTTGTCTCATTTAAAAAAAAAGAAAGAAAGATAGATATATTGGACTTGGAAAAGGCTAAGAAAAGGGCAACAAAACAAAGAGGGGTATGGAACAGCTGCCATTGATAAGAGATGGGACTTTTCAGCTTGGAACAGACAACTAAGGGAGGATACGATAGGGGTCTATAAAATCATGACCAGCAAGGAGGAAGTATGGAAAAACTGGTTTACTCTTTTTCATAACACAGGAACTAAACAGGCATCATGTCTAAAACAAAAGGAAGTATTTCTTCACACAATGCAGTCAACCTGTGGAACTCCCTGTCAGAGGATGCTGTCGGTGAAGGCTTTACTACAACAGTAATTTGCCTAGAATTCCTTTCAATTCCTGAATCATTTCACAGCCCACAGAGGCCAGGAAACAGTTTCCATGTAGACTCCTTGACCGAAAGGAGACACAGCCACACAGATGACAACCAATGACTAAAGCCAGTGACAATGAGGGGAAGAGGAAAGCCGCTACTAATTTCCTGAGTGCTCAGAGGTCATGCAAGCTTCTGATGTCTGCGATACCAAGGAGGTCCAGAATGGCACTCTGGTAGTTTGAGGTAGCATTAAGGTTTCCTTTCACAGGCAAGGAGGAAGACCCTTCCCCCTGGGAAAAAGGCACACTGGAACAGTCACACTGCATGCAACTGGTGGCTCAACTGCTCCAGTACTCTGCTTCCAACAGTTGCTAGTATCACATTTTTCAGAGGAAGACACAAGAACCAATAGCCCCCTCATACTCCAGCTTCGGTGCAGGATTCACACGGGATGGATTTCAATTCCCTGCATCCCTTGATACTCACAGCCCTCCCAAGGCCCGGCCCTAACTACTGAAGGATCACTATGACTACGGCCTCCTGTGGCAGCTCCATTTCTACCCCAACAGTGAAACTACAATAGAATCTCAGAGTACCAAGCTGACCAGCCAGCCACACACTGCATTTGGAACCGGAAGCGCATATTCAGGTAAATACAGCACAGTGCCGTATTAAAAATGTAACCAGGAGCGACCAAAAGCTTTTTAGGTCAGGCCCCACTTTTTGTCCCTGCAATTAGCAGGTTCCCCCAGCCTGTCTACTGTTATCCAAACTAACAGAAATTCCAGTTATCTTCATATTAAAAAAAACAAACACAAAACCAACCACTTCAGAATGTGTAAGAAAAGAAGTTGGCCGAATGTAAAAACTATGAATTGGTATATAAATGTGAACACACAAACACAGGAGCACATTTCAACATTTTTAATGAGATGGATGAGCCTGAGACCCAGCAACGGGATCGTGCTGCTCCCCGCCCTTATGAAATTTCACACCCCCGCCCTTATGGGGACTGCCTCCCACACATTTTGCTCACCCTGACGTAAACTACCAAAAATAAAGGGAAAACAGCATTTTTCTTTGGCGCAGCGAAGTTTCAAAGCTACATTAAATCAACATTGAGTGCAAACTTTTGCCAGAACCACATTGTTTTGTTCAGAATTACAACCTCCATTCCCGAGGTATATTGACCAAAAGAGGAAGGCTGAAAAAGACAGCAGACAGAAACATCAAACTCTGCCTTACAGAATTCACTGCTCAAAGAGCCAAGACCACTGGCTTTGCAGTGCTCAGAACTCAATGTAGAAATAATCGTCTTTGGGTTGCCTTACCCTCAAGTTCTCCATACATACAGGCTGCTCACACGCCCAGGGAAACATTCCATCAGCCATTCATGTCCACCTCTGCTCGCAGGGAAGAACCAGGAATGTATACATAATTTCTCAGGGGCACTCACATGAGACAGATATGGATGTAGGTATGAAAAGCTACAGCAGAAGACCCCCTTCCTATATACACAGCACAGGATTCCCTTGTGTTTGGTAGCACAGACCAAAATCTCTCTCCCTATCCTACAGAGATCATCATCTATAAAGCAAGGGGCAACAAGTGGTTACACAAACAGAAAAGTACAAGAAAACTATGAGATCATATTGGTCACATTACACCAGTTTCCTCTGCTGCCAAACTGTTCATCGGCATGATGGCAACGGAAGACATGGGTGTAGCTTTGTATATGTTTATGGGAATGACAGACAATCAAGAGTCCGATCCTCATGAGCAGTGGTTGTTAGACAAAATAGCTCCACCCAGGCCTCGAAATCTTTGGAGCAGGGTTTGTACAATTAGTGCTCAAAGTTTCCCAAATCCCATCCAACTGATAAATATCTGTTTCAGTCACTCCATTGCTAGCTGACTAGATCCGTGATAGATCTGACTCCACAAGGTTTTGCAAGCACATGGGATCCAGAGATGCTTAGAAGGAAAGCACACGTGATAAAGACCCGAACAGCACCACAAAACAAGATTCCTCCTAAAGGCACTTATGCAGGTTGAGCCTCTCTAATCCATCACTCTTGCCTGTCAACATCTGTAATCCATCGTGATTTTAATTAGCTGGACGTCCACTTATCATGCATGTGGCCAAGTTTCCTGAGGTCCCATAAAGTTTGTCTGCAGTCACCAGTCCTGGCTTTCAGCATCCTGTGCTGTTGTTTAGCTTTAAGTTACCCCTAAATGTCTTCTAAGAGCCCAGTAAGTAGTGGTAATGCTGACAGACAATATTGACCCCCCGAGGTACAGCAAATTCTCTTGTTCAACACCAGTCAGGTCCTGAGGGTGCTGGACTAGAGAGAAATTCAACCTGTATTTCTATAGTGCCTGTTGTGACAACTGCACCTGCAAATTTACCTTAAACTGTAAACTCGGTGAGAAAGTTTATGAAGTGTAACACATACTGATGAGAAAACCTGGAAAAAAAAAAAGTAGGGGAGAACAAAGCTAGGTTAATCTGAAGAACCCTACTGATAGAATTCAAGGACTGTGTTAAGATTGTGCTTAGTAACCAAGAACATGAGTGGGACACAAAATCAATGATCCAGGGATGATGGCTCACAAACTAGGCATAACTGATGACCAAATAACGAGGGGATGGGCTATTACAACCTTCATTCCCTTCTGGGATCCTAACAAGAAAAGAGGAATAAGTTTCAACATATGACTGCTGCCCCCACCACCTGCTGAAATCATGGACCTTCTTCATCCTAATCCTGAGGGATCTCTCTGGCCCAGAGTGAGTCTGGTGACATCACCACCTCCACCAGCTGAGGTGTAAGACTGTCACGTGTCCCCACACCTCCTGTCCTCGTGAGTTCCCTTTCCCTCCTCCCTGTATTTCTGCTTTTTACCCCATCTTTTTGCCATCTAATAGCCTGGCTGAGCTGAGCAAACCTATGCATTTGGCAACACAGCTGTGCCTCAGTCCAGTGCTGTCACCAGCTCGCCAGGTCTCAGAGTGGCTGATTAGACCACGTTTAGTATGAGCATCTAGATCCGTGGTGTCCAATATGCTTCCTGTTTGCCACATGGGGTGAACAGTAAACTGCAGTGTGGTGTGATCCCACCTGCTACACGCACGCGCCCCATCGCTTGGTGGACAAACGACTGGTGGCAGCGGCAGAGGTGGCTCCTCTTGCAGCTCCAAGCCGCAAGCTCATGTGGCCCCAGAGGGCTACCACGCAGTTCCAGCCACAGCTCAGTCACCCAACGCACACGGCGGCAACTCGAGCCGTGGGTCACTCACATGGTGCGGCTCTGGTCAGTAATCTCAGTAACGGGGATGGAGGGGGCAATGTCTTTTGGACATCACTGCTCTATCTCCTCCAGCTGTGAGTCTGCAAGTGAGTTAGAACCAGAAACAGAAGCTGCATTTTCTCTTTGCTGGTCTTCTTTCCCCTTGTGGATGGTGGCTTTGTTCCATCTTCTAGGAAAGATGATCTCAGTAAACAGCAGCAACAACTCCAGCCCATCTCAACTCAGTGTCCTCCCTTTCCCCAAAAGGGCAGCATTGCCACATATAAAACCATCTAAGAGTCTGTCAGAGGGTGGAGGTGTCTTTCTAAAATGCTCCCCTGGACAGAGAGAGAGAGGGAAAAGGGAGGCTGTCAAAATGAAAGCTTTACTTAGCACTTACATTGCAAATGCCTCATCTATTTCTCTCTTTTATTGAAAGGTTCAAGTGGATTTCTAATGGTGCATTTGCCATGGTGCTCACCCAGCAGAGGTTTCTGTACATCAAACCCTGAACCTGGATTAAAACTGTTTAATGTTGGACACCAGAGCTTTGCCTCTTCAGGCCCAAACATGACACCTAACAGCAGCAATACTCAAGACTCACGCGCAAAAGCTGCACGTGGCTCTTTGCAACGTGATATCGAAACACTGATTTACTTAATAACCCGTCTAACTTAGAAGTCCTGTAACACCTTAGAGACTAAAATTATTAGGTCATGAGTTTTATGGGAACCCCTCCCACACACCTCTCTAAACGTGTGGAGCAGAAGTGGGTTTTACCTAAAGGTGCTACAGCATTTCTTATTTGTGAAACTACAGACTAACCTGGCTACCCATCAGAGGCCAGACAAAGTTATTAGATGATCTGGATGTTTCTGCCAGGTTATTAACCAATAATACAATACAATAGTCGGTCAGTCATTTTGCTATGAGAATATTACACCCACAGTATGTAACTAAGAACAGTAAGTCAAAAATCAATTTATACTACTGTGGCTCTTTGGAGCAAACGGTGATCATTGATTGGCAGCTGAATCACTGAAGTCTCAGTGCCAGTGACCTTAAATAACAGACTGGGCCTTTAACCAAAAAGGATGCATCAGTGGCTTTGCGAGCTATGCACACGCTGCAAAGCGCCTGCTGCTGGAGAAGGAAAGTACATGATTCACTGCGTGCAGCATGACGGAGGGAAGGTTTATGCCACAAATAGAGAAATCTCCTACTCACTTGAGGGGTGCTGCCATAAGATCTTTCATGTTCATGCACAAGCATCGGACTGGTTTGTTCACCTCCTACTCACCCACCTCTCCAGCACCAACTATTAATCATAGAATCACAAAACACTAGAAGTGGAAGGGACCTCAAGAGGTCATTGTGTCCAATTCCCTGCTCTCTTGGCAGGACCAACCACCACCTAGATCATCCCTGATAGTTAAGAGCAGGTAAGATAGACACCTATCTCCAGCGATGGAGATTCCACAACCTCCCTAGGTAACTTATTCCAGTGTTTAGCCACCCTGACAGTTATGAAGTTTTTTTCCTAATGTCTAATCTAAACCTCCCTTGCTGCAGTTTAAGCCCACTGCTCCTTGTTCTAACCTCAGAGGCCAAGGAGAACAATTATTTCTCCCTCCTTGTAACCCTCTTTGATGTACTTGAAAGCCACTATCATGTCCCCTCTCAGTCTTCTCTTTTCTAAACTAAACAAGCCCAGTTCTTTCAGTCTTCCCTCATAGCTCACGTTCTCTAGACCTGTAATCAGTCGTTAGTCTTCTCTGGACCTTTTCCAATTTCTGCACATCTTTCTTGAAATGTGGTGCCCAGAACTGGGCACAACACTCCAATTCAGGCCTAATGAGGGCTGAGTAGAGCGGAAGAATGACTTCTCGTGTCTTGCCCACAACACTCCTGCTAATGCATCCCAGAGTCATGTTTGCTTTTTTTTTTTTTTTTTTTTTTTTTTTGCAACAGCATCACACCATTGACTGATATTTAGCTTGTGGTCCACTATGACCCTTAGGGCCCTTTCCGCAGGACTCCTTCCTAGACAGTTGCTTCCAATTCCATATGTATGAAGCTGATTCTTCCGTCCCAAGTGGAGTACTTTGCATTGTCCTTATTAAACTTGATCCTGTTTACCTCAGACCATTTCTCCAGTTTGTTCAGATCATTTTGCATTACGAGCCTATCCTTCAAAGCTGTTGCAACCCCTCTCAGCTTGGTATCATTTGCGAACTTAACAAGCACACTCTATATGCCAATATCTAAATCATTGACGAAGATATTGAACAGAACAGGTCCCAAAACAGATCCCTGCGGAACCCCACTTGTTATGCCCTTCCAGCGTGACTGCGAACCATTCATAACTACTCTCTAAAACTAGAGCAGGTGCAAAGACTGAGCACTAGAATGACTGGGGAAATGGACGGCCTAATTTATGGAGGCAGCTGAAAGAGCTTGACTTGTGTGGACTAGCAAAATGAAAGCTGGGAGTGGATGAGAGCGCTCGCTATCAATACATGGGGGAAAGATGGGGAGGTAAAGAGGAACTGCTGAAGCATGATGCTGGCACTAGAACAAAGGGGATAAACTAATCAGTGAGCAATGGTGGCTGGCGATGAAGGCTTCTAGCCATCAAGGGAGGGAAGTTCTGGAATAACCTTGTGACACTAAGGGCAAACCATCAAACTTGGTGCTTGAGCAGTTCATGAATGGGATGAGCTCACTGAGTTACTTGTGATAGCAGGGGCTGGACTGGACATTACAGGGGTTCTTATGTCCAGTCCCATGTCCCTTTATTAACCCCAGTTTATCTACAAAAGAATAAAAGGGCTCAACTGTCCCAGCAGGGGGTCAGAACTGCCCTGCCAAAGAGTCAAGGGATTCAAGCTATGAGACAAAGCCTGATCCCATTCACTTGTAGTTAAGTACAAGGCACTGGCAGAGTAAACTCTTGCAATACACAGCTTCAAGTTGCACATAACTTGCCTTAAGGTGAATTAAGCACAACTTGAAGCAGCTCTGTGGACCCTTCTCCCAGCCTTCCCTCAGCAGCGCACCTGTCAGGCTGACAGCAGAGCTGATGGAGGAAGAGATGCAGGAGCCGGGAAACTGACCAGCCTGGGTGGACTGGTCAGTTTCCTGGCTCCTGAAAGCCTAGGGGAGCCAGGGACCAGCTGCAGCCTGCTTCCCTCTCCCCTCCCCGCAAACTGAGCAAAAATTTGAGTTACAAGGGGGACTGTAAGAACGCACGCATGTGGGTGCGTAACTCAAGGGTTCACTGTACGTAGTTTCATGGCTCTCAGGCAGAAGTCAGTGTGCCACTGCTCCCCTTTATGTGAGAAGGCGGGTTTTTTAAACAGTGTATCAGGTTTCCAGATCAGTGTTTTGGGGATTTTGTTTTTGTTCTTTTAAATACACATTCGGATCAGGAATGTGACACTGGACGAGCTGCTATTACCATTGCAGTAACTCCACCATGCAAGGTGCAAAGACCTGAGAGCATTTTACACAGGGCGTAATACTTCTGTGCTCTGGATTGGCATTACACAGGAAATCTGGCCATGGGGCAGACCCAAATGTATTTTCTCTGGTATAAACAAAGCCAGGCAACAATAAAGGTTTGTTTACATCATTAAGCATCTGTGTCCTTTCAAAATCAAAGATATTTGGTCCTGCCCAGTAACAGCTCAAAGCAAATCACTGTTGGAACAAAGAAATCCCCCAGAAGGTAGCACAGGGAGGATGAAGCGTTTGTCTCCTGGAGAGGATTCTGATAAGCAACAGCTTCTTTCTTCCTTTGACCCACACAATTTGTATCTGGGGGAAAGACAATCCAGGGAAATGAGTAAAGTAACAAAACTGAGCATAGGAGATGACCAAGCAGATGGGTATGAACCTGTTTTCCAAGCTCTCGTTTGTTATGGTACCAACTGTGGCCTCAACCCAAGATGAAAAACTATGATCCATGCATGCCTTGAGGACCTAACAATCCAGAAAAATGAACAAGAAAGAAATCTTCAGTATGACAATTTGTTTCTATGGCTGAAAAATTCTTCTAGCAGCTCGTAGATGCATAGCCCTTGTATAACAATGTTCTCTATAAAGGCCTCCTTGGTCAGACAAGAAGGTACCCCCTCATCATTGACACAAGCTTCAATTCTCAACTACTGCCTCCGCTTGTCCATAACTTCACTATTATAGGCAGCATTGGTAGCATTAGTTACCTGCTCATCTTCAAGCCGATATGGACCATCGAGGAAATGCAGACTAACACTTCATTTAAAAAATAAAAAATTAAAAAAAAAAGTCAAAAACCACAGTCCCAAGTCAGAAGAGAGCAGAGGAAAGCTACGCAACAGCTGACAGCTCACCAACTGGCTCATCCTAGCCCCTTTCACCACACAAAGTTATTAAATGCAGCTGGTTTCATTTGGTGGGCTTCTCCACCATGAGTCTGCCTTCTGGTGTAGGTGAGCACACACAACAACCTGGTTACCAAGTTTCTCGGACACACAGAGATCCCATTGGTTTCTAACCTAAAACCCTTCGATTCAATTGTGCACATATCTAAGAGGCAAAGTAAGCCCTCCAATAACAAATGACCTAGAAAACGACCTTTTGATGAAAAAACCCTAACTCAGAAAACAGATGTTGACTCAAATTTGTAATGGGGGTGTAAGGGCAAAACAAGAGGAAACCTGCATCTCCTTAGGAAAAACCCAGCCCCACATTCCTCCTTAATGCAACGCCTGACACTGGTGAATTATCAGCTGACTGCATTAACCTTGATGCAAAAGAGGTCTGTAAATATCCTGGCTCCCTCCTGGGAGCAGTGGGTGGGCACAGCAGTCCTAGCTGACAGAGGTCGATGGGGTTAACAGTGAACATAAAGCAGATTCCCAATCGTGAGGCACCAGGAACACGTATGGAGCTGCATATGCAACACACAAACCCAGTTAAAGGTATTGGTCGAGTAGCAGAATTGCACAAGAACTCGTGTGTCTCCTTTTGACTTGAACTATTTAGGCCACAATCATGCAAACTTTACTCTGGCAAGTAAATTCACTGATTCCGGGGGGGAACCACAGGGGAGAGCAGGGATGGACAAGACAAGGAGAAACATTTTTAAGAACAGCTGCCTACAGCAACAGCTGGGATTCCCAGATAGTCTTCCACCCTCGTACCAACCAGGCCTGAGGGGGGAATCAGGTCCTTAAAATTTGTATCGTGCTAAAGATCTGGCATGGAAACATCTGGAAACTGAGACCATATCTATGCTATGGGCACCCTAGCATAGACTCTTCCTGCAGCAACAGAAGGGGTTTTTCATTCACAATAGTTAATCTACCTCTCCAAGGGACCGTTAGCAGAATTCACAGCAGGATTCACAGCAGAATTCTTCTATTCACCTAGCCCGCCCGCATGCCGGGGATTAAATCATCTTAACTATGGGGCTCAGGAATGCAAATCTCACTATTATAGGTAGCAAAGTGGAGCCACATTCAAGTGTAAACTAATCCTAAGGATGAATTTTTCAAAGGACCCAGGGAAAACCAGGCAGCTGAAGTTGCAGTTGAAAGTCGCCAATCTAATATTACTTGTATTAGTGGCATACCTAAACACCCTGTCATGGATTGGAAATGAACAGCACAAAACACAGGAAGTCCTTCTAATCCAGGCAGCAGCATGGCAAGCTTCCTCTATGGCCAAGTGCCTCACCCATGACCTGGAAGGACTAGTGGGGACAGTATTTTCATCCCCATGACCTCTACACAGAGCCTGCCAAGATAGCTAATTATTCCTCTCGGAGAGATGCCAACAAACACTGCCAGCTCACATAAGCCAACAAACAATCAGGTTGTTTGGGTCCCTACAGACCTGGTGTTTACTTGTAGATAGATCATCAGTTCAAAAAGTTCTTTGCCTGTTACAGCCCACACGGTTAGTCAGACCCTGAATCAAGACCAAAATAGCAGCAATCCTTACGCTGCCCATTGAGCCCAACTCTACAGACGCTCTGTATTAATCTAATTAGTGGACACTGCTCAGCTGGATCCAAGCAGGTGCAGAGTGTGCTTGACTTCATTGTCCCTTCCCTTCTGCTGCTCCCCTTGACAGAAAGCACAAGACTGAAGCACTGGGTGGAATTCCCAGCAACAAAAAAAACACAAATGACAGCATTAGAAAAATCTGCAAATTGATATACGTGTGTTTAACTCACCCAGAAACAAAGTGATAAAATCTGAACATTTTCAAGCCATCTGTGGTTTTTGAACATAAAAAAAAATGATGCCCCCTACCGCCTCTCTCTCTACATTTGCAGAACACTCAATAAGCAATCAGAATTCTTCAGTTTACCCTGTTTGCATAAGGATTGGTTTTACATCAGATGGGCAACTAACAGATAAATCTCGAACAGACCATCACACGAGCAGCAGCTTCATGGCAACATTTCATCCCATACGCAGCACCAAAATACTTCATACGTTGTAGCAGCATCTGGTACCAGTTGGGAGGCAGTTGCTTGATAAAAGCAGCCAACTCAGCGGAAACACAAACAGCTAATACAAAGATCAAGAACATGGAAAGACTATAAAAAAAGATGCCTGGAATTTCAGACCGGCTCCCTGCTTGGTTGGCTTTTGTTATAAATGATTTCTCTGTCAAAGCACTAAATGATAAAGGGAAAATACTGCCTTAGTGCAATAACCACAGTCTTCTTTCCCCCTTCAAACACGGGCCAGTCTGAAAGGCACATCAAATTGATAATTTCTACCGAATGGAGAAGATGACCTGCAACCTCTCCAGGGACAGAACTAAAATATAGGTGGTGAACAGAGCCTGATCTGCCTCTGGAAGCTGAGAGAGCATCACCAAAAAATTCTCCCCATATGACAGCAAATTCCAACAAAGTGCTTGCCATAGATAGCTGCCCAGACTTCAACCAGCTGTCATTCCACTAACGCAGGCAGAAATATTTGAAGATGTTTAAATCCTGTCACATCAGAGATGCGGTACGCCTGGCTGCACAGCAGAAGTATTTTTGTTTTCTTCACTTGTTCCGAATTCTCCACATCTCATTCCCTATTTACCTCTGCTATCAAAATGAGAATACATCTAGCCATCCCAGACACAACCATTAGGATACCAGGCCTTTGATGGGGTGTAGTCAGAGAAAACTCCTTTCAAATATGAGGCCACGAGGCCACCCGTAAGGATCACAGAACATTTACTTGTGCTACTTACAAGGCCCCCTAGTTACATTAAAAGAAACATGCAGGTGAAAATAGATTACACAAATTCCATCCTTGAAACCCAGCTAAAAGTTTTGGGTATTGCTGACAGACAATGCTGTCACACAGGAAAAAGGCAAAAAAAGTGTTCAAAACAGAAAACTTACATGTCACTTCTTCATAGGACGTCATTTCTACCTGTGTATTCACAGGAGGCTGTGTTGCAGTCACAGGGAGCAACTTCAAACACTATGTTCCCTATTTATCACTTTTAGGCCCCTCCTCCCCGCATGTCTCATTGCACCTCTTTCCACGGAAGCCAGCTGGTTGATTTCAAGCTTCCCTCCCCTCCTTCCAAGACTGAATGGCATGTGTTTGCAGCATTCCTTCAAGCACCAACCCAGGGGCCTGCTTACTTGCTCCTCCCAGGACAGGAGCCAGGGACCCCACCCACCATTCCTGAATTCCAGCAGTTAACCTTATCAAGCTCCCACGGCGGTCTGCTTCTGCGAGTTCCAATGGAAGCTCTTCCAGTCCCACAACAAAAAAGTTAAGGTAGCAATACAGAAAAAAAGCCCACCACCATACACAAACAGGCATTCTACTGCACCGCAGCTCTGTAAACCCCATATGGATACAAGCCACATAGCTATACCTCATCATGGAAATGCAGCCGTCTCTTGGGTGGAATGAGGCAGCAGCTGAACAGCATAGATCAGCTTACACAGCAGTTTAGAAGAAGCCTGTACCCTACTAAGTTCAGGGGGAATTTGTAGGTAAATGGAATTACAAAATTTGAATTCACACTGGAGTTAAATGATATTCAGCACTTTTGTCAAAGGATCTCAAAGAGCCAGATATATTTAATGCATAGATACCTAACCCAGGGTCTGCTGAGACAAGTATTACACCCATTTACATCTAGGGAAACTGAAGAACAGAGCTATTAATGTACTTGCCCCAGTCACAGAGAAATCAGGGGCAAGGCCAGGAACAATGTGCACATCTCCTAAACCGAGCCCTATGCTATCAAGCATGTTCCCCGCTCAGAACTGATGACATTTTCAGCAAGTAGTGACCACAAAAGGAGACCAGTCTCTCTTACATCCAATGAAAAAAACAAGCTATTAAATTAATCCTGTGGAACACAGTTCTGGACTCACCCGGCGACATATAGAGTGCAAGTGAGGGCCAAGAATACAGGGGAAAAAGGCAGAATGGGCTCTTGATTCTATCCAGTGTACCATCCCAAGGGCCAGCACAGCATCCACAGACACTAGGTCACCACTCTAACAGCAACAAAGGGTCCTGTGGCACCTTATAGACTAACAGAAAAGTTTTGAGCATAGTCACCACTCTGTCACCTACCTGGTTTATTGGCTTAGGGAAACCTGGGCAAATTGCCCCCATAGTCACCTGTGTTAATGACTAGTAAAAAGCCTCAGTGCCCACAACTATGACTCCCCATTTGTCACACTGGTTCTGTAACATGCAGGAAAACTGCCCTCCCTTTGGAGGGCATGAACAGTTTCACACCACTTCCACATAAATGACTCAGTATCACAAGCTACACACAGATGCTAATTAGGCACTGAATGAACAGTAATCACCTCACACCCTCTTTTCACTTCTCAAGGAAGTTTCTTGCTAAGATTTTTGGTTCCCCAGTGAGTCAAGTTTCTCCTGTCTTTTACAAACAGAAACGTTGGAAAACAAACCAGCAGTCCCATAACATTTTAAAGGCTAACAAAAAGGTTTATTAGGTGATGAGCTTTTGTGAGAAAGAGCCACTTCTTTCAATCTGGAAATTCTGATCAAAATTGAGGGCTGAATGATCTCTATAGAGGAAAAGGCTCAGCATTTTGCAGGACTGAGCCTTATTTAGGAAAAAACAAGCATTCACTATCTTATTGGGGTAGCATTTTCCAAAGTGTGGGTGTTTGGCTTAAACATGGCTCCCTTTAAGTAAATGATACCAGAGATGTATTTTTACACACAAGATATTAGCAATACTGCCACTAAGCTTAGACAGGATGTATCGGGATATTTCTTAAGAGCTACACTATAAAACACTGGCACCTTAAAAGACTAACCAATTTATTTAGAACAAAAAGCAGTCAAGTAGCACTTTAAAGACTAGCAAAATAGTTTATTAGGTGAGCTTTTGTGGGACAGACCCACTTCTTCAGACCATACCCATACCAGAACAGACTCAATATTTAAGGCACAGAGAGAACAAACCAGAAAAAAAAATAATCAAAGGTGAGCAAATCAGAGAGTGGAGGGGTCGGGGGGGGGGGGGGGAAGGTCAAGAATTATAAACTGCCTTTCAATTACTCAACCTTGGAATATAAACTAATCTTGCAAAATTCTACTTCTCTCCCCCCAAAAGGATATGCTTTAGAAATTATATTGGGCAAATTCAACCACCACAATGACCCCTTCTGGCCTTGGAATCAATGCATTCAGGGTGATTTTTGGAGAAGGCAAGGGAAAGGTTAGCTTTTCCTTCAAGCTCTGTAAGCAGATTTTGTACCTCGGCAGCTGAATTTTCATGATCGTTTTGCCCAGCTGGTTTAAACATTCCCCTACCCTGCCCAAGGGCCGACATTCCCTTTGATGTCCCCCTGAACCAACAGGCATTCCACAGCCTGCCGTCCTAACCCAGGTCACATTCCCTTTACCTCTGCCTTGTTTAATTAGTCAGCCATTAACCAACACTTTTAGCAGTCATGGATAAACACACCAGAGAACAACTTCCTGCCAGCATACACCCAGGGATTAAACTCTCAGCAAGTGGCAAAACTCTGACCACCACCTTCACAAAGAGAGAGATTCACTGAAACTAAGATTTTAGAGCAAGAAAAAGAGGGGGTTTCCAAAAAAATTGGTTCTTGGGATCAGACGTAACCTGGAGACAGGCTGCTTTGGAGTTTTATAACTTGGTAGACAAGTTTTCTGATGGACACATGCACAAATTGTGAACAGAACATGAAGCTCAAAAAACATATCTGCATTATCCTGCTTTAAATTAAGTCCCCGCCACACCCATCACTTCAGGAAAAAACCTGCTTAATGTAGTTTGCACACAAACTTTATTTATAAGCACATTCTGTTTTCTTAAAAGAACACGGTGCTCAATGGTATGATTAAAAAGCAGGTAAGCTAGCCTAAACTGAAACTTGTGTTTCCCAGAGCAGAAGTGCGTAAATGCCTGACTATTCTACTGCTTTTTGTGGCTGTGGAAAGTAGTATTTGTATTGTGGTAACACCTGGGAGATAATTATGGACCAGGCCCCCACAGTAGCACAAACATTGAGTTTACCAAGATATCTTAAGCATAAGATCAGCTCAGCTGAAGCAGAGACAGACAGAAGGGGTCTTACAATAGACAAAGTTCTAGTGGGCAGAGCCAGTTTTTGTTAAACTAGAGGATAAATCTAATTAAAAGTAATTAAAAAAAATCTAACTTCCAGAGTCACAATACACCTTTCCACCAATTCAGCTAAAATGGTGGGAAGTTTCTCTAGCATACACAAAGTCAGGGTGTTACACTTGCAGTGATAAGACAGAATAGCAAGGACAAAGCAAGTTCATTGAAATCGCAAACAAAAGATTGTTATAGACCACCTCCCCAGCACACACACCCTTTCTATCAAAAACTGAAGAGGAAACCATACATGCTGCCTCATTAGCATGCCCTGGAAGATATAAAGCATATGACTGACACTCTACAGACCTGAATCCTCCTCTCTGTACTTCCACTGGCCTGTTGGGATGACACCAGGCAAGTCACATAACCCCGCTCCTCCCCCTGCTGCCTTAGTTTCCCCATTTGTAAGATAAGTCAGTGTATCATGCCCCGCTTCTGCAAAGAGCTTTGAGATCTCCTGAGGAAGGGTGCTACAAGAACTATTATCAAAAATTCAGTTCTAACCCTTAAACACGTGTCAGCCCAGCTGTACAAAAGCCTTGGTGACCAAGTCCTTGCAAAGCTGTCACTATATTGAAGAACAACGAGAAGTTCTGTGGCACCTTATAGATTAAGAGATATTTTGGAGCATAACCTTTCAGGGACAAAGACTGCTTCATCAGCTGCATGAAGATACAGACTAACTCAGCTACCTTTCTGATACTATATTGAAGGTTACTTTAGAAGATTCAGGATCCGTTATACAGCCCTCAAAAGCAGCCAATAGGTTCGGAGATAAGACATACTGTACGCTAAGTGTTCCCCAGAATAAAACTGGGATGGTACTTCAAACAGGCCACCCCACTTTTCAGAATCTGTGTCACCAAAATTTTAAAATCATGTTCAGAAGGGAGAGTTATTTCTTTACAGAACAACAAGGTAATTCGGGGCAAAAAGAGCTACCCAATTGTCTCAAGTTTGCTCCTGGAATTTTTCACACCAAATAGCCATCTACTGAAGTTCAACAGCATTTACATTCTATTAAGCTGCAGGCAAAAAAGTACAGATTTAATTTTTCTGAAGACTAATGACAAAAATTAAGGTCTCAACACAAAGGTAACCACACTTTGGTCATCTATAGCCTCTTTCATCCAAGGATCACAAAGCTTCTGATAGCACTCAATGCCCCCAAAACATAATCACTCACAGATCTCCTCTCCCTGGCTGATCCTAACAAACATAGGCTGTTTTGTGACCCCCACTTCAACAAAAATCTGATCCCAAAAGCAGTCATTAAATTTTTCCTCATCATTGACTCAGACACACTAACAATCCTTTCTATACATACCAACCTAGGTGGCAGCTGGACCAAAACTGCATTTAGTGCAGGTGCTGAGGGGTTAATTTTTAAAATTCAATCCCCTACCCTGTATCAGGCTGTCAGTTCATTTTGCCCCTGCTGTTAAGGGGGAAAACCTGGACAGCTCTGATTTTCACAAAAGTGAGGTGGAGAAATTTAAGACTTTAGAATGGAACAAAACAGAACCTAACCCACACCCCTGACAGGACTGACAGGAAATATGTTCTCCAGAAAAAAAGACACAGCTTTAAGTGCTATGCTTAAAGTGGACCTCAAAGAAGTCTGCACAACTCCCAAAAGCCAGCTTGCAAACAGGTGTCCATTCCTCCTGCCTTCCAGCCAAGGAAGCGTCTTGGGTTTCCAAGCTTTTGAAACACGTCCGCCAGCCCCAAGTCAGGCAAGAGACGTAGGAGTAAACGCTCCCTTCTGAAAAAACACTGTGTTGAACACAGCATAAAGCAAGGAGGCAGCAAACCACTCACCTTCACCATCCTTTTGCTTTTGACTAAACAACAGGGGCGGATGAAATAAGGAAGATTCCTTACTCAGAGCCCAGGAAAAACAACATGCAGGAAGGTAAAGTTGATTTGGGGGGGGGGGGGGGAAGAGACAAAAAAAAAAAAAAAAAAAAATATCCCTTCTCTCCCTCCAGATGAGATTAGATTTCCTCCTTTGCTGACTTCCTTAGTCAAAAAAGGAGGCTGGTGATTTGGTCGCTAACTCAACTGCTCTTCAGCTCGCTTGCATGCCGTCAATTTCAGCAGGACCCAGATTTCTGACCTTGCTAACTCTGAAGCGCCTCCCCCACATCAATGGCAATTGGTCTGCACTAGGGATAAGGGCGTCTGGGGGGGGGCATGCAGCACCGCCCAGTTCTTGGCAAGCAAGCTGGATTGGGAGTAGGACAGGGAAGGAACAGCTGGGATTGTGTTTCTCTGCTAGACCTCGGGAGTTGTGTGTGTTCAGATGTCTCAGAGAAGGTGGATGAGGTAATATCTTTTATTAGACCAACTCTGCCCATTTCACAGCACACCCATCACCACAGCAGCTGGTGGAACAAGTCAGTCAAGACCAGCCCCTACAGCCACCTTTTCAACCTCAGACACGCCTCCCAAGTGGCAGCACTGCCGCTGATTTCCTTCAAGATGGAAAAGCTGGGAAAACCCTGTAGGGCAGTAGCCTCAAAACGTCTCATTTGCACAGCCCTAAGAAATTTCAAAGGGAGGTTACAGACCCCCTGTGGAAATCAGTTGTCTCTGAATCTCGTCTAATTCTGTTCAGGTTTTAGTCTAAGTTTTTCCACAAACTCCTTAGATATAAACTGTGGACCTCCAGCAGTCTGCAGCCCCCAGCTTGAGACCAACCGCTATATAGGAACAAATCATGCACTAACCAAGTGGGAAGACTTAGAGGTGATCTGACCATTCACCTCACCCCCATCCCACGTTCCCTAATAGCAGATCTCCCCAGTTACAAAAATCACAGAAGCCTAGGGCTGGAAGAGACCTCAGGTCACCCAGTCCAGCCCCCTGCCTAAAGCGGCATCAACCCGAACTAAATCAAGGAGTTTCGTTTTTTTTTTCCCTTAAACACAAGCCACAGTGATTATATTATACCACTTATCTTGTCAGGCAGTTATGTGATATGATCTATACACACAGAGCATGGAATTTATTAACAGGTTATTTCTTCTTGCCCACCACCTCCCACCATGTTTGACTGTCCAGAATGAGAGGAAAGTCAGGAGAGGTAGCTGTGTTAGTTTCTATCTTCACAGAACAAAAAAAGCAGTCCTGTAGCACTTTAAAGACTAACAAAATAACTTATTAGGTGATGAGCTTTCGTGGGGCAGACCCACTTCTGAAGAATCTGAAGAAGTGGCTCTGCCCCAAGGAAAGCTCATCACCTAATTAATTATTCTGTTTGTCTCTAAAGTGCTACAGGACTGCTTTTGGCACTGTTATTCTGGCTCTCCCACCCCCTCTTATTAGATGAATGGAATAAGCAGCTCCCCATAGCAACACAAAAATTCTTATTTCACAGTTCCCAGAGTCTGTTCCCTGCAAAGACATAATGAAACCCGGACCTTCCTTCCTTTTATCAGCTTGCAGTTACACTTCACTAGGCTGCCAGCACAGAAACTGAACCTAGGGAACACAATCAGAGCTAGAGAAGCATTAACTCCTTAGCACAAGGAACCCAAGGGCCAAATGCGTTCCAATACCACCAGCAACCCACTTAGCTAAACGCCATGCCCCCAGCCACCTCTCAAACCTGGAAACTCTCCCTTCAAGTGAGCAGAAAACAAAACAACTCACACTTTATGAACTCAGACCTTGACCACCTTTCCACCATTCCAAGCATTAGTCAGTCATTTTACTATGCAATCACTTGACAACTAGCAACTGAACAGGGGGTTGGTTTTGTTAACCTCTAGGACTGAAAGCACATCCACATTTAGTAGCTAGCAATGTCAGAAACTGGGAAGAACAACAGCTTGAATAAATATAAAGTCAGTTGCGCTCCCACAGCACACTAACACTGGATTTGGAAAGGCAAGGGTTAAGAGCCAAAGCCAGCAAGCAGTGGAGCAGGAACAGGAGAAGATTTGAGCTTGCAGCCAATGAAACAGCCACATTTGAAACAAAACAGCCAGTCAAGTGCTCCAGTCAGTGGATCAAGAGCAAAAGGAGGAAGGGAGAGAAAATACTGGCAGCCCAATCCGGGGCCAGCTTGAAAAGCTGGCAGGGTCCCCACCACAAGCAGCTGCTTGCCCAACAGCTGTCGCTCATGGGTTATTCCCGTCAGGTAAAAAGACCGACCCCCGCCGCCAACCCACATAGACGCACACAATTACTGGTTTACAAAACAGCAAATCTAGAGGACCTCCCTTCCCCCGCAAATAAAATACGATCTCAAAAGATTTGACTGGTGTGGCCATTAAAACCTTGTAACAGAGATATATTTGAAAGTCTGAGACAACAGGAAATGGGCCCGCACAACAGCAATGTGGCTTGTCCCTTCATGCTATTCAGGGATACTACTTATACGATGTCCTAAGACAGGGGTGTGCAAAGTGGGGGGCAGGCCCTGGGGAGGGAGAGGGGGACACTGCACTATTGGTTGCTGGGTCTCAAGCTCATGGCTCATGAAAATGTTGAAATACCGTTTTTATGTAGACAAGTATCAGAAGGGTAGCTGAGTTAGTCTGTATCTTCAAGAGCAACAAGATGACCTGTGGCACCTTATACACCAGGAATTACCAACCTATGGGTCAGGACCCAAAGATAGGTTGCCATTAGATTTTTCTAAGGTGCACTGTCTTGGTGGTTCAGAGCCGCAGGCGGATCTTTAAGGAGCCATTTGCAGCTGCTGCCGCTCACTCCTCTGGCTTCCAGTCCCCGCCCTACCGTGCTGAAATGTAACTCAATTTAACTGGTTTAACGGCCAGCCCAGCCAGAGGGAACCACCCATCAAATCAATTAAACTGAGTCTCATGTCAGTGCAGCAGGGCAGGGAACTGCCTGCACTGCAGGTGGGGGGAGGGAGTAGGAGGGCTGTGGGGAGCCACGCAGAAGAGGCGGCAGTGGCTTTGGGTGAGGTAGGTGGGAAGGGGTGTTTTGGGGTTTAAGCCTGGGAGCGGGAAGGGAGGGAAGACTGGGGAGGGGTAAATCAAGATTTATGAATTCTTCTCCCCCCCCAGAAGAAAAACACCCCCCCTTCCAGTTTTGAACCGCCTTGGGTCACAAATCCTTACTGAAGTATCAAAATGGGTCACCATCTCAAAAAAGGTTGGAACCACTGTTATAGACTAACAAATATTTTGGAGCATAAGCTTTTGTGGGCAAAGACCCACTTTGTCAGATACGATGCTCCAAAATGTCTGTTAGTCTATAAGGTGCCACAGGTTTTGTTGTTTTTATGTAGGTGTATTCACATTTATACACTGATTAATAAAGTTTTTACATATTTTCTTACATATTCCAAAAGGCTCTTCCCCCCCAGCCCCCCCATGTGAACATAACCAAAATTTCCATCTGTTTGGATTACATTAGACAGGTAGGGGCGAGGGGCTGCTAATTGCTGGGATAAAAAGTGAAGCCGAACATGGAAAACATGGAAAGTTTGCTCACCCCTGCCCCAAGGGATCAGAAGCTGGAAACCCCAGTTCAAATCACCACAAGGTGTTCCCAAACTGTCTACATAGCAGTATTATAAACTTCTGGGATTTTAATAACTTCTTCCTCAAACCCCCAACTCCTGGAGCAGTGCACACTTCAGAATCCCAGTTGTTGCCAGAAGGATTTGGAGGGAGAAGGGGGTAAGCAACTTACCCTCACAGCTGGAGAAACCCCTGCGGGGAGGGAAAACAAAAAACCACCACCAAAAACCAACCTGTAGATCTCAGCATCAGAAAGCACAAAAACAAATTTACTTTGATTGATGGTTTAAGCCAGACTCATGATACAGGTTAAAGCTCTCTCATCTGGCACCGTAAGGACCTGATGAGTGCCAGACAAGAAAATTTGCCAGAAGATGGGAGGTCAGTATTGTCTAGCAGCATTACTAATGTTTCCACTGCTTACTGGGCTCTTAGATGACGCTTGGGGTAAGTTACAGGTAAACAACAGCACAGAACACTGACAGCCAGGACTGGTGGTTGTAAAACATTAGAGGACCATGGGAAACTTGGCCACATCCAGGATAAGCAGTTGTTCGGCTAACTAAAATCCTGCTGGTCTACGAAGTTTGCCAGAGGCGAGAGTTCCAGATGAGAGAGAGGTTCAGACTATATCTGAATGCATGAGAGCTTAGCAGTAGATACAGCAGGCTAAACCCCACAATAAGTAGTATCAGATTATTATATGGACAACTGTTTTCCTGTTGAAGATGGCAGACGCCGTGTCCCTCTGTTCAGGAGCACAATATCCTGTTGCAATTACTACACTTGCTTCCAGGGAAGGATGTTGATTACATTTTAGGGTAATTTTGCTTTGTTTTCTTTGTGTCTTAAGCAGGTATAAGGGAGACCACCACCACATAGTTCTTTTAATTCATCATGGACAGCAGATGAAGGCACAGCTAAGGCAGGCAAGCCCAAGCCCCAGCCCCCCCACCCCCCCACCTTCCACAACCTTCTCATTTCTTCTCCACAACCCCAAGACATGCCTGACCCCAGCCCTCCTCAGTGTCTGGGGAGCCAAGCCATAGCCACAGCCTTCCCAGGCCAACTGGGGACTGCAGGCAACTTTGGAAAGGCAATTCCTTCTCTTGCCTACTTTACACTTGGATCTGTGTGCTTTCCAATGAAGTGCCATCTTCATTTTACAGATGGGGAAACTGCAGCATAGAAAGGGTAAGTGACTTACCCAAGGCCACCTAGCAAGTCAGTGGCAGAGCTGGTTATAGTCCCCACATCTCCTGGGTCTCACTCCCATGCTCTATCAACCAGGCAACACTACCCCCAAAACATCCGCAACCAGTCAGTTTCTCCATGGAGCTTCACTTGGAAGCCTCTGCATTCAAGCACACTCCTTTCCTTCCTCAGTTAAAATCCCTCTTTGATCTGGTCTACACTTAAGTTTTCCTTGCATAGCCTCGGTTAGGTATGAGGTCCTTTACTGATAAAGCCTCAGAGGCTTCTGCCCTAGCATAGACAAAGTTATATCAGCCTAAAAGTCCTTGTCAGGGTAAACTGCATCTACCCTAGTAAGGTTGGCAGATACAGCTGAGTGTGAGAGAGACCTTAATAAAGCTTTACGAAGATTTTAGCTCATGATCTTAAAATAAAAAGAAAGACGGAAGCCAAGAGTAAGATGCTTAAATGATAGAACGTACACCAGATTACCAATGAGGTAATTTAAACAGGCTCCAAACCCCAGAAATTTAGAGCCCATGTTTTATAACCCAGCCAAACATTTGGCCTTAAATCTTACGCTTGTCTAAAGCTTGTCTACCCATCTGTCCTTGGCACATGGGAAGTAAACCAAGAATAGCATTATCTGCCAATATAACTGTAGAACTCTATGGGGGTGATGAGTACTCCGAGTTTCCACTGACTTGGGGGGAGCTGAAATAACTTGAGTAGCTCTTGCCAAAACTGTTAGTATTTGCAAGACTTCCAGTGTTTTGAAGTCTGTGTCCATAATTCTGGGGTAATTTTTTTTTTGTTGTGTTTTAGTTTTTTGTATTGTGTAAACAAAACCTGGACATTTTTAGCACCTCAAATTCATGGCGTCCATCTGCAAAATCCATCCCTGTAGCTAGACACATTTGGGAGGCTGTCTGTAATATGCAGAAGTTTACGCTTTCAGTTCCCCACCCTTTCTCAAATGCAGTTCCCCAGAAGGAGAGGGAAAAAAGTAGCAACACTAAGGTCTTATCAGCACAAAATGAACTCTAAGGAAATCCTGAACAGCACACATTCCTGCAGTGTTTCAATACAAAGTGAAACGTCTCACTCAGCTGTGTATAAGAGGTGCTCCACTCCCATCTCAGCAACAAAAATTCAACATTTTAGAGGCCATTTAGATCAGACAGCTGCCTTTGATAAAAAACTAAGAATAAAGCATATTTTGCTTACTAGATAACTACACTGAGAACTTGTAACCTAGAAGAGATGGACCTTTTTATGTTAAAAAAAATCTGATTTTTTTTAAAATGGGAAACATACATTTTGGCATGTTAATTGTCTATCCTGATTTACAATTTGAAAAAGTCACCCCTCATTTGTACTAATTTTCCCTCTTATTTATTTTCCTCTCATAAGACAATTTTGATCCGTCAACAGTCACACCACCACTGGATTGTTTAACTGCTACTTGGAAGCATTCCCAGAATCACACTGGAAAGATGTGTTTTTTTTTTTTTGTTGGATCCCACAACCACAACCACCACCACCTCCAAACATCCTGCACTTCAAAAAGGGAAAAAAGCCCGCTCTAAGCCAATTCAGTCTTCCACTACTTGTTGAGCCAGAGATGCTTAAGTGTCAAGGACATTTTGAATTGGTTATATTTGAGATAAAATTCACTCTGCCAGGAGATGCTAAGGGGGACGTACTCACACTCTACCAGTCTCTGAAAAAGGCCAAAAAAGAACATCAGTTTTCAGAAGGTTGCTGGCACTGTACAAGCAGGGACCTACAAATGTCAGGCAATCAAAGGGATCTGGATGCCTTTGATATCAAAGAATATCAGAGCACAGATGGATCAGACCGAAGGTCCATCTAGCCCAGTATCCTGCCTTCTGATAGTGGCCAATGTCAGGAGCCCCAGAGGGAATGAACAGCACGGGCCCTCAAGTGAGCCATTCCCAGCATCTTTTATAAATCAAAAGCATCAGGCACCCAGCAGTGACTGGACACTTGTTAATATTTAATAGCTGTTCCTAGGCAGACAGGACAAAAATGGGTACTTTGGACCTACGTCTTACGCAACAGGTGTCCACCTCAGTACAGAGCCACCATATAGACTAACAGAAATTTTGCAGCACAAGCTTTCGTGGACAAACACCCGCTTCGTCAGATGCGCAAGAGGCATCTCTCACGCATCTAATGAAGTGGGTCTTTGCCCATGAAAGCTTATGCTCCAAAATATCTGTTAGTCTGCAAGGTGCCACAGGACTTCTTGTTGTTCTCAAAGATACAGACTAACACGACTACCTCTCTGATCCTTGTCACCTCAGTACAGCTACACCTCCCAGCTGCAGGGTGATTCCCAGGCCAGGTAGACGTAAACACTACTTTAGAGCAGCACTAAAAATAACCCAAGTGCCACTCTTCCAAGGCCCATGGTGTATATTTGGGTGACTAGCCCAATGACACCATTATAACTGGCCCCTCTGTTGGCACTCACAAGAAAGGGACATAAGCTGAAAAGCACAAGGTGGGTAACAACCCAAGTTCAGTACTCAGGTAAGTTGGCTTGTGTACGGGCAGAGCCACTTGCATTACTACAGCTCCTGCTGTGCCTAGGAACAGGGGACTGGAAACTTCAGAGCTGTCACCAAGTTGATTTAAAATAAAGCACTGTACAGTATCAAAGTTATCCTTTGCAACCCTCCTGAGGCACTTGAACAGTCACACTACAGACAAGAAAATAAAGACACACAAACAGCAGAACCGTTCAACAGGTGTGGGATTTCTTGTTTTTAACTACTAAATAATACTCCAGAAGGAGCAGTAAGGACAGCAGGAAAGTACATTGATAAAGCTTCACTGTGAATAGAGCTGATCGCTTTTTACAAAGTTAATCATTCAAAGAACTGCCTTCAGCTAAACATGCTGTTAACTCCATGAGCCTGACAGTACATCCCTCAGAACACAGTAGCTTTTTCCACTAAAATGCACTAGACAATGGCAGAGGCACCCAAGTTCTCAGGAGCCAAGCGTTCATTCTCAAACCCACACCCCACTGTTTATTTTCCTCCCTTAGGAAAAAAAGAATTATATGCATTTCTCTTTCCAAAGCTATCACTTAAAGAAATACAAGGAGGCATGAAAGCAAGCTTGCCACGTACCTCAGCTTGTGGTGTGCTTAGTGATGTAGAAGGTACATCATTACTTTATCCTTCTGGAAAAGCACTTCTTGGTTATGTCAGTACAACCAGCCATAATTCCACAACTCTTCAAAGCAGCTACAAATAAATAAATTCACAACCACCGCTCTTTCTGGCTGACAACCACCCATCTAGCATCCATAGCGAAGTCTAGTAAAAACCCACTAATTAATTCACAGAAAGATAAAAGCACATCAAGAGAAATATTCATATCCCAAAGATCTTAAGGACTGATTAACCTACAAAAACCCATCCCCACTCTTCAGCCAAATGCAGTACTGGTTCTGAATTCCAGTTGGCTGCTGCACAGGACACATAGGCCATGTGGATGCACAGTAGTTCCACTCAAGTGCTGCTACTCCTTTAATGCCTCCCCACAGCTCCCCCCAGTCCAACATCGAGCGGCCAAAGAGGACTCGTGCATTTGCCAGGCTAAGAAGTTCTCCAGCAATGGCGGGTGACAAACCACCATTCCAGGATAATTTTGACCTTCTTACTGTAGCACACAGCCACTGACCTAGCTTGTCTCCACATTCCTCACATGCCCGTAGCAAGTGGCATGTGCTTAGCTCAGTGCAGAGCCGGCAACATTCAGATCCGTCAGTGCTGGCTTACAGATGTTCTCCACGCTGGCGGCTCAAGTTGAGCAATCTGCTGAGGTTGCTCTGTGGCTTCCTACACAGCCATGCTGTCCCACGTGAGACTGCAACCCTGACTCAAAGGAGTTACCACTATCACACAAGGAGACACTAATACCCTTGCCAGTGCCCCAGGAGTGTTGGGAATATGCTTGCACGGAATTTTTGTGCACAAGAGCCTGCCAATTTCAACAAGCTAGGGCCTGTGGCAAGTATGCTTCTAGCGCTCTGCAAAGGCACACGCAGACCATATATATATATTTTTTTAAGAGTTACTTTATCAGTAGCCAGAAACAGCAATTAAAGCCTTCAGGGACAAATCTAAAGGGGAATGTAACTTCAAGAGGATTTGTGGAAATAAAAAAAAAAAACAAAAACACAAAAACACACAGGACAATCAATTTAGGCTCAGTCCTTGGGCCCCCTTTTCAGTGTTCCCCATAAGGTGAGTGCTTGGGCTGCCACCCAGGAGAGATGCAAGCGCTATCTACCTGATGAGAACAGTGTCCATTGTGCCTACAGTCAGCAATGTGAGTTCCTACTGGCGGTGCATATCTGCACATGCCTCACTGCTCAGAACAAAATTTATTCTGCGCATGGATAGAAAAAGTTAGACCAGGGATTCCCAACCTCCGGGTCGGGACCCAAACGTGGGTTGCCATTAGATTTTCTAAGAGGTGCTGTTTGGTGGCTCCGAGCTGCATGTGGCTCTTTACGGAGCCATTTGCAGCTGATGCCACTACTGCCACTCACTCCTCCAGCTTCCAGTCCCTGCCCTGCTGTGCTGAAATGGAATTCAACTTAATTGGTTTAACGGCCAGCAGGAGGGATCCACCCATCAAACCAATTAAACTGAGTCTCACTTCAGTGCAGCAGGGCAGGGAACCACCCACACTGCAGGTGGGGGGAGGGAGCAGAAGAGCTGTGGAGAGCCACGCAAAGGCGGCGGTGGCCCAGTAAAGGAGCAGCAGAGGGCAGCAGCAAGAGTATTTCTGTGAGGAAGGTGGGGGGGGGTGATTTATAATTTTTTTTCCCCTAGGGTAGAAACAAGCCCACCCCTCAGTTTTGAACTGCCTTGGATCACAAAGTCTTACTGAATTGTCAAAAACAGGTCCCAGTCTTGAAAAGGCTGGGACCTGCTGAGTTAGAGGGAATGTTTCTCCTTTGATATGGGGAGAAAGTGAATGTTGTGTGGCACATGGTAGAATGGGCAAAGAATTCCCGCTTCCCAGGTTCCTGTCTTGCAACCAGGTGTTCCCTGTAAGCTGGGTGCTTGTGCAGCTGCTCAGGAGAAATTCAGATGCCATCCAGGTGACTGGCAAAGCTGCACAGCTACGTTTTTTGCTTCTACTGGTGATGCACTTTGACACATGCCTCAGCAAACAAACATTTCCGTACATGGATGGAAAAGATTAGAGAGAACATTGGTTGCAACCCCTCACCTGGGCTTCAGTTTCCCACTCAGGAAAGGGTAGGGAAAAAGAACACTGCTTTACCTTCTCCAGGTCCTACTTATAATGAAGCGCTATACCAAATAGTTTTATCAGCATGGCTATGAAAGCAAGGCCGGTGATTTCACTGACACTGCTATACTGCTAAGAGCCCTAGGGTAGGTACAGTTATATCAGCTTTAAAGTCCTCACACCACTATAGCTTATGCTAGTTCCCTGAAACAACATAAGCTGAGCTGGCACTTTCCCATGGATGTGACTGCACCTGCACTAGAGGATTTTGCCAATATAAGAATATCTAATGCAGAAAAAGTCTTGAGAAGGTCACTGAGAGAGACCGGCTGGGTATTTGTATGCACCTTCAAACTTCAGATGGCAGGGTAAATATCTTAATAGCGACATCAACTCTAAAGCTTCATTAGTCTCATTAGCCCTGACAAACCACAAACCGACGACAAAGAGCGAGGCTGCGCTGTGCAGAATTGTAACAGCACCAGGGTTTACTAATTAAGTGCTTATTTGAGGGTCATCAGCCATGTGCAACTGGATCTTACTGTCCTGTTGCTTTCTAGGTTGCTAGTCACACATTTTTCTCTGTGGGCAAAGACCATCTGCACAGCTGCCTGCTCTGCTAAATTACAGCTTCTTGCGCTCTCAGAAAATGCACGAGTCCCTTCCTGTATTATTTTGCATTAACACACAGTTAGAGTTCCCTAAAGTGATTGGTTCCGAAGCCATCCGCCAAGGCTGGTGGCTGACTTGGACTGTGTGTACAGACAGGCACTGATGGATCTTCCTGAACACACAGGCTTCCAGAGAATGACAAAGTTACATTTCTCCTTGTGAATTCCCAGCAAAATCGGGGCAGTGAACAGCCCGCATAAAGCTTACTCAGCTCTAAAGCTTTCTTAAACCCAGCGCCAGCAAGTTGGCCTGGCTCCCACCTCGATAAAACAGCTCTGAGGAAGAAGGATTTCACAAGTGACTCACATGCAGATCAAGGGCACTGCTTCTGTATGGGAAATCTGTTCTTATGCTGGGCCTGACTCTTTCCCAGTCACTCAACAAGGGAAAGGAGAGGTGCCCAAAAGGTCAAAGAACAGAGAAACTCAGGTGTAGAAACCTGCCATCAATTCATCACCTTCCATTAACACTGACAAATGACTAACCAAGTCAGCTTGGCCTTCTGGAGCATGCACCAGACAGGTCCGCATAGAGAAAGCCCTTCATACTGATTGAGGGCTAGTCTGCACTGGAAGCATAACAATGGTGCAGCTGCACCGAGGCAGCATGTTTGGAGAAGCCAAAAGCGCTCTCATCCACATAATAAATCCACTTCCACTAGGCAGTGGCTACAACAGCAGAAGCGCTGTCCACACCAGCATGAAAGCCAGTGCCACTTACATTGCTCAGATGCAGCTTGTTCACAATCCGAGCGACGTTAAGTTACATCAAATTATTGGTAGTAGAGACCTGGCCTGTGATATCACCTCTCTATTTACATCTAAATCACAAACCTACTCTCTGGCAGCATTTGCCACTGGATCACTCAATATTTAAACTGGGCTGGCAGAGGCAAAAGGGCTTCAAGGCCCAATTCGTGGTTCCACCACGGACTCAAACCTGTTTCCTTTTGTATAAAACAGGATAAATAAAGCTCTAATGTGTCAAACTCTGAGATCCTTCGATAAACATGCTAAAAGCACAGTCTCAGATCATACACCTCAGAGAATCTGGGCTTTCCCAATGCAGACTCCTTAAGGTGATAATCTATGCTCCTCTTTTGGGAACTATTCTCTGAACCTCCAGCAATCTCCCTTTCTGAGAGGCGGCCTGTGCCAATGTGGAAGGGATGCTGGAGTCTGTAGCTTCACCAGGTGGGGGCGGGGGAGGGCACACAACACCTTAAACACCTGTAACACCTTAAAGAATAAAGATTTGATTTATTAAGTAATGAGCTTTCGTGCGTAAGACCCACTTCATCAAATCAAACTCCCTATCTAATAAATAAAATTGTTATTCATTAAGGTGCTATCGGGTTGCTTGTTTTGGGGGGGAGGGTTTGTTTTTGTGTCTGCACTTTTTTTGTGATGCTAGAAACAGCATCCACTATGCAAAAGTGAGAGATATTTGGGGAAAAATTATTTGAGACCTCAGCGTCTGGTGGCCTTTCCCACAGCATTTGAGGGTCAGGGTAATATTTTAAATTCTAGAGCTATCATGCACAGAGAAGTGACTGCCAAACCAGAATCATTTTGTGAAGTAACTATGGTTCTTCCAGATGTGCACACCCCTCTCAAGCCTTTGACTGGGGATTTTTTTCCCATTCTTGGTGCTCTCATGGACTGTGCCCAATGCCTCCTCATGAAGGACCTCAAGGATATATGGCAAAGCCTCAATTCCTTCTCCCTCTCTATTGCCCATAGAGAACAACGTAAAGCAGGAGGAGGGGAGGGAAGAGGAGGAAGGAATGCATGTAGTTGAGCAATCACAGGAAGACAACTTTAAGACCTGTAGTTGCTGCACAAGGCAAGTAACCTCTTTTTCAGCAAGTATCATCCATGTGAGTAATCCTATCAGGGAACTTCTAAGCAATTTCAGCAGAGAGAACATTGGAATTAAGTCCAGACCAGAAGATAGCCCTGCTCTTTCAAGTGCCAGATGAGATCTAGCAGCCTGGCTCAGAGTGCAGCGTGTCCAAAAAATAGCCCAACATCTCAGACACTACTACATTTTTAAGCAGGATATCACTGGTGATCTTGAGGAATGTGCTATCCTCTTGCATGGGGAAGGAAAGTAGCTACAACCTTATAACAAGTGACATCACACCGGATCTCTGGCTCTATGATCTCTGGACATGCCGGATCTATGCACAAGGCAGCTGGAGATGACGAGATGACCAGCCTGGATGACTTTCAAGATTGCTTGGTCCTCATCCGAGTTGAAGGCCAGCATCATTCTACCATCCCAGATATGAAAAGGTAGGCATGATAGGTCTTGTGCAGAGAGTTAGGCAGTTTCTCCCCCCACCCCCGAGGGGGAGGTGGGGAGACACTGGAAGATAGACTGGTGGAGATGGAACTCAGAGACAACCTTAGGTAAGAATTTAGGGTGTGGACAGAGACCTTAGCTTTCAAGGATAGCATAATACGTCAGTAGTCTGGAGATTGAGGCCTTGCTACCTAGAGATGCTCAGTTCCCATGAGTAGGAAAATGGTACCAACAGGCTCGTTGAGAACATGGTACCTGAAGGTGCTGGTACTGTCAATGGTGAACATACCGATGTAGGCACCAAAGGAATCTGGCACTCAGTACTGAATATGTGGTGCAGGTAGGTACTAATGGCAGGAATGTGCCAGCCAGGGCCAGAGCAAGTGCTTGTGCAGGCTCTCCTAAACCAAAGTTCTGGAGAGACGTGGATCTGACCTCGAGTTCAGGGCTTTCTGGCTTCTCAAGCATCTGAGGAAAAAGAGTCCTTCAATTAAACAACACTGAGCCAAGAGGTGGAGTTTCAGAGACCATACACCTCTCAGGGGATCTGGGCTTTCCCAAAGCAGACTCCTTAAGGTGACAATCCATGCTCCTCCTTTGGAAGGTCTTCTCTGAGGCCTCCAACAACCTCCCTTTCTGCGGGGAAGTCTGTGCCAATATGGAATGGATGCTGATCTGTCGAGAAAAAGCTGCATCATTAACCTTCTGAATGTAATCTCCCTGTTCTTCCTTGCTCTAGACTTGAGGTTCAGGCAGAAGCTGTGTTCCTGAGAGACATGGCACTCCCCCAGGCAATGGACACAACTGACAGGCATAGCCTCTTGGGAGGAGCATTTGAAGCCTGGCAAATTAGGCATCTCCGACCAAGACGACAAGGGTTCCCAAGGGGAAAGTCAGGAGGAAAACAAACCTCTCACTATGTGATGCTAACTATAAACTACAGGTAAACTACTAATTAACCTTAAGAGCTGGGCGTAAAGAATACAAAATGCAGAAAGTTCTCTGATCAAGTGCTTGGGAGGTGCATGTGAACCTACATTGGTGCACCCACAGGGATGCTGTTCAAGGAAGAATCAGTTGTTTACAGAGAAACAGCCAGATCATGTATGCAAAAATTTTGTGGGGAGAGGAGAGGAGGGAGCTGTTCTTTTTAGGTTTGTAAAGAATACAAGCTTTGCAATTAGGCTATTAAATCTCAGCTGCTGGCCAATACGTCATGGTAAAATACAAATGCTATTAACACACTGGATTAATTCACAAGCTTGAGGAGGGCAAGTTTTCACCATCTGAACCATTCGCCTAGGGCAGTGTTTCCCAATTTTATTTGGCCATGAAACCCTTTTAACCAAAAAGAGCTTTGTGGAACCCCTAACAACAACAGTCTTATATGGGTGGCTGAAAAAGTAGACCACAAAGAAAGTAAGGATAATAACTAAACTGTACAAACTCCACCCAAGTTAGCTCCTCCCATTACCTCACCCAATATGGCAGACGAACCTACCTCAGCCACTGCTGCTCCTCTGACTCAGGGCCCAATTTCATCGGCTGCCCTATAGCAATGTGAGAGGCCAGTCGCAACCAATGAAAGGCAAGGATGATGGATGAACCACAGGACCCATCTGGCTCCCCTTCTGGATAGCCATTGGCTCCTCTTGCCCCACCCCCATTGTGCACCTGCCAGCTACTTTGTGATGAGGACTCTCTGCGGCTCCCTGCCCTGCCATCACTGAAATAACGGAATTAAATTTAATTGGTTTAACGGCCGGATCCCTCCTGTTGCCCTGATGGCCGTTAAACCAATTCAATTTCATTCCGTTATTTCAGTGATGGCAGGGCAGGGAGCCACAGGGGAGTCAGCAGCATCTGGAGCTGCAAATGACTCTGTAAAGAGCCCCATGCAGCTCCGGAGCTGCAGGTGGCCATCCCTGATCCTAGTCCATCTATACAGGTCACGGTTGAGTTTCGAAATACAAGATATCACACTACTATACTAAATTTGTATCAGTCACCCACGTGATCCACGCGCCCTAAAAAGGAGTATGGGGATTTATGGTGGTATGTAACAGGCGGTCGCAGCGCTGACTGACTGCGTGCAGCGCTGACCAGGGACGACATCATCTCCACCCTCTGGCTGAGCTGGGATTACACAGGGACACTTCCTGTGGCAAACAAATGAAAACAGTTTTTAATAAAATTCATAAATGCTTAAATATTAATTTTTAAATCACAAAATGTTATTGTAAAGGAATTTGCTCACAGAACCCTTATTTTCATTTCGCAGCACCCCAGTTGGGAAACACTGACCTAGGGTCCAAGCAGGACTGCATTCCACTTTCCGACACTCACCCGCGACCCCAGGCTTGGGGTTTCAGCTACTTCCCCTGAAGAAACTACTCTGCGGTCTCATCCCCCGCAAAATCTTTCCCGATATTTAACCTGTTTCTTAAAATACCATTTGACAATACTGCAGTGAAGTGGGAAGAATCCTTCCCTACCCTGAAGCACAAGCTCCAATTACCCTTATCTTGGCTCTCAGATATAAAAACTGCAGCTGAATATTTTTCAAATGCATTTGCTTTTCCGTTCCCCATCCCACTCTCCTACTGATACACACAAAGCAGCCCTGCAAAACGCCATTCCCTCGCTTCACTAGAGCGAGTAATATTTGGGGAAGTTTCTTCATCATCACTGTAAGAGCAGACAAGCAGATTTTGTGGCAGCATTGTAAGTTTGCATGATAATTTTGAAAAGCTGAAATAAGGTACAAGAGCAATATGATCAGGCTTAACAATGAGTTTTGCATTCCAAGCTGTTTTTATATATATGAATGATGCATTAATACTGTTGCACCTGTTTATAAATCACAGCTCTCCAACCACTTAAAATAAGATGAAAAAATATCATTAAACTCATTGTACAGAGGTAGAAGACTGGAGGCACAGGAAGGTAAATGACTAGTCCAAGGTCACAGCTTAAGTCAAGTCAATGACAAAGCTGGGAACAGAACCCAGAACTTCTGTCTCCCGTTCCAGTTAATCCATCCACTGTGCATCACTACCTCCTTCCGACAGTGGATTTCACAGGCTCGCTATACCCTGCCTGGAGCAAATTTTCTCAAACACTTATTAGTTTCCTGTCCGCTATTTGTGTCACGTGACCCTTTCACATTACAGAAGAGCAAAGTATAGTATCTTTTTTCTCTCAATTGATAACATTTCTTTCTTTGCCTCTTAACATCATGGTTTAACTCCCATGGTTATCGTTAAGCAGCATCTCCCCCACCCCTCCAATAGGTTGCTGTAAAATTTCTCGCCCTTCTTGTACTCTGGAGCCAGGATTGTAATGTCAGATTAACTACCAGGGACAGGGAAGTGTGACAGGTTGCACCTCAAAGCACTAGAAAAAACTGTTCACACAGTAACATTGCTCTGGGTAAGGATAAAAGGGGTTAAAAAAGGGTAGTGTCATGGTTGGGGTCTACTACAGACCACCTAACCAGGAAGAAGAGGCAGATGAGGCACTTAAATAGCTAACAAAATCATCCAAAGCACAGGACTTTGAGAGACTTCAACTACCGAGACATCAGCTGGGAAAATACCACAGCAGGGTACAGGTTATCTAACTTGCTCTTGGAATGCATTGGCGACTCTCTTTTTCCAGAAGGTAGAGAAAGCTATTCAGCAAAGTCTGCTCTAGATTTGACTCTTAAAAATAGGGAGGAAGTGCTTGCGATTTGAAAGTGAAAGGCATCTTGTATTAACGTGATCACGAATGAGGAGTTCATAATTCTAAGGAATGGTAAGAGGAAGAACAGCGAAATAAGGACAACGGATTTCAAGAAGACCGACTTTAGCAAATGCAGGGAGTTGATGGGTGAGGTCCCATGGGAAGCAAGTTTAAGAGGAAAAACAATTGAACACAATTGGCAGTTTCCCAAAAGAGATATTAAGGGCACAAAAGCAAACTATTCCACAGCACAGGAAAGACAAGAAGTATGGCATATGACCACCTTGCTTAGCCAGGGAAACTTGAATGATCTCAGAATCAAAAAAGGGTCCTGCAAGAAGTGAAAACTAGGTCAAATTATAAGGATGAATATAAACAAACAAACATACATTAGGGACAAAAATGAGAAAGGCCAAGGCATGAAACAAGCTAAAAGCATAAAGGGATAAAAAGAAAACAGTCTACAAATACATTACAAGCAAGAGTAAGTCCAAGTACAGGGTAGGCCTGTCACTCAGGAAAGAGGGAAAAACAAAGAATGTGGAAGTAGCAAAGGTACTGAATGACTTCCTTGATTCAGTTTTCTCCAAGAAGGTTGGTGATAATTGGATGTCTAATCTAATGAATGTCAGTGAAAAATGGGGGAAGGTTCAGAAGCTAAAAGAGGGAAAGAACAAGTTAAAAATTAGACAGCTTCAAGTCACCGGGGCCTGATGAAATGCATCCTAGAATACTCAAGTTGCTGACTGAGGAGATACCTGAGCCATGAGCTATTACCTTGGAAAAATTATGGAACACAGGAGAATCCAAAAGACTGGGGAAGGGCAAATATGTCCATCTATAAAAAAGGAAGCAAGGGCAACCCAGGAAATTACAAGGAGGACAGCTTAATTGTCTGTGCCTTGAAAGATAATGGAGCAAATAATTAAGGGTTTGCAGACATCTAGAAGATAATAAGGTGATAAGTAACAGCATGGGTTTGTCAAAAACAAATCATGCCAAACCAGCCTGACAGCATTCTTTGACTGGTAACAAGCCCTGTGACTTAGGGAAAAGTGGTAGATATGTAACAGAGAGGAAGCCATGCTAGTCTATACACTATCAAAACAAAAAGCAGTCAAGTAGCACTTTAAAGACTAGCAAAATAGTTTATTAGGTGAGCTTTCATGGGACAGACCCACTTCTTCAGACCATAGCCAGACCAGATATGGTGCACCTAGACCTCAGTGAGGCAACCAGTACAATCTTGCATGAGCTCTCATGAACAAACCAGGGAACTTCAACTGAGAGGGAGCTACTATAAAGATGGGTATGTCACCAGGGAATTTTCTAGCCCTGGCCCCAATTTGTTGTCCACATGCACCAATGCCATCACCCCTCTCCATCACTCACCATGATTATGGTGTTTGCCAAAGTGTTTTCCTTTCAAGGGCCTCAGGGACAGTGAGCAAACAGGTTGGAAAAGGGGGTAAGTGAAATGTTACAATAGAGGATTTGACATTAAACAGACTCTTTTTTGCACAGTGTCCAATATCAAAGACTTTGGCAGCCCCATTTGGCACTGCCTCTTAGCATTTGCTAAAGATGAGGAGTTAGTACTTTGTGAACTAAATCCTCGCTATTTTTGTGAGGGTTTAGTTCGTGAAGTGCTAAATCAGTCATTGAGGAACAGTGCTTGAAAAGGGAGCTCAGGACTTGCAAAGACAACCAGGCCTTTGCCAGGCAGACGGCAGACATGATTAGGGTCATGGAAGACCACACTGAGGTCCTAAAGTGCTTGGTGAAGCAGCATAGTGAGCCAACATGGACTGTCCTCCCTGCAGCAGACTCAAAATTGTGTCCCGCTGCAGATGCCGGCATGCACAACAGGCCGTTGGGAAAAATGGCAAAAAAGGAGACTGGAAGCCTCTGAACAAAGTGGTGTCTGATGGGATGTTGTGCATGGTCCTAAGATGTCCCATGTCCTGTAATGAGGTCCCACAATAACTAGCAACTGATGGTGTCACCAGGCACTGCGGCACACGTAATCAGTGTATTGTTCCTGCTGTCAACATAGGAGCTGAAGAGGTGAACACAATCTGTCAGAGGGAACCACTGTCAACATGCTGTGGCAACTTGTTTTGGTACCTTCTGCGTGGCAACATGCGTTTTCTTGACAAAACTTGGTAGTGTAGCTCTACCAGCCATGTGAAAGTTACTAAGAGTAAGACAAGGACCCGAAACCAAAGAAGCTCAGCGCATCCTCCACTGCACATTTCCAAGTCTCTTCCAATGCTTAAGAGGTCTCATGCACTCAGTTTTACAAAAGTGAATCATTTACAAGTTTGTTTAATGTTTCAAAGAGGCTTAGAGGATTTCTGGGTTGCTTATAAACAGCTGCATTCTGAAGGCAAAACAGATAAAAACAGGCTTGCTGTTGTACAGTCTATTTAAAGAGTCTGACTAGCACAAAGATTGGGGAAGCTCTATACGTGTCCTACTGCATTTAACAGTCAAATTGGAGAATTACTATATTTGCACCCAGACTTTTTCCAGAGGTGTCAAGGTTCTGGCTGTACAACTTCATGTGCCTGAAAGGTGCACAGTTTTACAGGGTGGGGGCAGGGGGGAAGGTTTTTCTGAAAGTCCAGACTCTTTAAAGCATTAAGTTGGTTTCCTAAAATGAGAACGATTCAAACACACTGCACTTTTGGAAACTGACCTGTATTTATGAGAGATTAAGTTTTCATACATGAGTGCCTAACCTGAGTCAGGTTCCTGAAGCTGCATTCCAGTACGTGGCTTGATTTCCAAAAGCAGTGGATCTCAACAAATACAATGGAAGTGACCTGGATTCAAGTCTCTCCTCTGCCATAGGCTTCTGGCAAGTCGCTCACAGGTAGCCAACATAAGAACAAAAATGGAAGCCAGTTCAGAAGAGAGCTACAAGAATAATTCAAGGTCTGAAAAAACCTGCATGTTATCACAAGAGGCTCAACCTAGTTCACCTATGAGGTTAAGGAGGACTGCGGTGATGGCTGACATGTACCTATCAGGGGAAGATATTTCAGACAGATCTTTTAATCTGCCAGAAAGACCGAATAAAAGCCAGTTGTCAGAATCTGGATAATTCAGATCAGAAATGAGTTTCACCAACAACAGTCAAAAGCAGATTACCATTAGTTCCACACCAACAAGACACATTCACCTGCACAAACAAAGAAACCCTAGAAAACACTGCATCATTCCAACTTATTTGAATGCTAACATTTGATAGACACACCTTGGCTGTTAGATGTGCATACAGAGATTTTACTCCAGGTAATAAACATCTTATTATGGCATGAGTAGCACTCAGACAGAAAATCCTAATCACTATATTCACACATAAAATCTCTTCAAAGAAAAACTAACTGGTGTAATGATGGCTTTGTTTCTGATGTTTACCTGGCAAGGATTGGTAAGCTTGTTAAAATTCCTGAAATCATCATCAGCTTTAAAAAAATGAAAGAAGGTGCAGTTAAACAAGCCGGGTAATGAACCATTGGAATAGCTTCCCTAGGGATGTGGCAGAGAACTCAAACACCTGAAAATCCTAAATTAAAGAGACTTTAAACACCAAGTTACAAAGGGAGACATCTGAACTGGAGACAAGTATCAGAGAGGTAGTCATGTTACTCTGTATCTTCAAAAACAAGTCTATAAGGTGTCACAGGACTAACAAATTTTGGAGCATATGCTTTCATGGGCAAAGACCCACTTCATCAGATACATGGGGGGTGTTCAGAGGAGGTCTTAGTAAAGAGGAGGACCAGAAATGACTGGATTGGAGTTTATTCTCAAATTCGACACTTGATCTCAAAGATAGCAATTCCTATACACATTGCAAGGACAATTTCTCCATCTTTGATATTCAGACCTCAGACAACTCACTTAACAGACACTTGCAGAAAGTAATTTTTTTCCCCCTTTTTCCCCCCGCCCCCTTCTGGCCTATGTAGTTGATTTGTCAGTTTCATTTCATTTTTTTCCCCTCTGTTAAATTTCTGTCATGCCAGTTTACTTTTATCAGAATTTCCAGATCTGAAGCAGCAGGTCTGTCCGGTGAAGGTTCATCACCTAATGAATCATTTTGTTAAAGTGTTACAGGACTGCTTTTTCACTTTGTGGAGATAGAGACTAACACAACCACCTCTCTGTGACTCTTTAAACACTTGTGAGTCTTTAAATCAGGACTCAGAAGTAGCTGTGTTAGTCTTTATCTTAGAGAACAACAAGAAGTCCCGTGGCACCTTATAGACTAAGAGATATTTTGGAGCATAAGCTTTCATGGGCAAAGACCTGCTTCATCAGCATGAAAGCTTATGCCCCAAAACATCTGTTAGACTATAAGGTGCCATTGGACTTCCTGTTGTAAATCAAGGCTAGATGTCTTTCTAAAGGATGTACTCTAGAGCCTTCAGAAATCAGAAGCTTGGGACAGGAATCATCTTGTGAGGTTCAAGTGGAGAAGGTGAAATAAGAGGATTACAATAGCCTGTTTCCTCTGCCTTAAAAAACTATCATTCTGTGAACCATAAATTCTGCAGAGTAAGACACCTTCTGAACTAGGATGTATGGCATGAGTCTGTGGTTTGTAGCAAAAAGTATATATAATCTGTCATCTTCATTAGCTGAAGCAGAACACCTCCGCTCCCTCCATATGATAAAACACATTCTCTCATGCAAAACAGCTGTGCTTCTCCTTCTAGATGGAGATAGAAAAAAAGGATATAATGGAGCTGATTATTTCTACAGCCAACCTTTTTGCCTCTTTTAGTACCAAAAGTTTCATTCAAAGAGACACCAGAGGAAAGAAATGTGCCTGCACATCCATGCTGTGAGGTCATGCCACCCTGGAAACTACCACTGACAACTGAAACTGAGGAGGAAGAAATCACAAACTGAGACAAAAGTCCTCATTTATGCATAATAAATCCTACTCTCCCAGCAGCCTCAAACGCAAATTTATTGTAATGATGATTTTAATGTAATCTGTCAGACTATACTTCTAAATGCCAGTGTTTATTTAAAAATGCTCTTTTACTGAAGTAATACAGAAGTGTGGTTTCCTTCTCCTATTACCCTGTCTGCACTACTATGGAATGAATTCTGCCTCACTTACAGTGGTGTAAATTAAAATTCTATGGAATTCAATTTATACCAATGAAAGATTAGAATCTGACCTTGTGTTTCCCATTTAAAAAGTGCAGAAGATTTAGCAATGCAGAACACTCAGTTGGGCTCTCACCATGCAAGACAGAAGGAAAGTGCCAGCCTCAATAAGCTGCATGCATATATTGGAGCTTGACATGGGGATGTTAAGGTACTCCAGATGGCAAGGCAACAGGCTTCCCAAAGAGATACTGCTGTAGTGAGCATGAACATATGTAGCTGGAATTTTCTGCCCCAACAGCTCATTTGTCTGATAGCTTTAACTCTCCTTCAAATAGGCAAGGAAAGGTAGTCGTGTTAGTCTATCTTCACAAAACAAAAAAGCCGTCATGGAGCACTTTGAAGGATAACAAAATAATTTGTTAGGTGATGAGCTATTGTGGGGCAGATCCACTTCTTCAGATCTGGAAGGAAGTGGGTCTGCCCCATGAAAGCTCATCACCTAATAAATTTTGTTAGTCTTAAAGTGCTCCATGACCGCTTTTTTGCTTTCTCCTTCAAATGCCATTCTAGATAGAACCCCATTCCTCCCCATCTGCAAGTCTCCACCAGCACCTCTTTAAATAGCAAAGATGGTAGACATGCAGAATCACCAGTGCCTCAACTCATCTCTACTGAAGGCCTCATGGAAGTTGCTTTGGTTCTTAACTCAACACATTTGTTTTCTTTCTTGACATTACAAGTCAGCACTTAGAAGCCAGCAAGCTCAGGGCCCCACGGTGCTAAGTGCTATATAAACAGATGTTTAAAATGACAATCATCGTCCCAAAGATAAATCATTCCCTTCTCCAAAGCTTTTAACTCTCAGCTCCTCATACTTCAGCATGCCCCAAGGCTGCTGCTAGCCTTCTCACATGTATTCCAAAACCATAAGCATATCACCATATGCTGGCATCATTAAATACTGTCCTCCCCCATTTTTCTCAGGGGCTACTGCACTGGTCTGTTTCCTGGTTCCCCCAAGTTGAACAAATTTTGATTTATGTAGGGTTCTGCAAGAATGCACCCCGCATAAGTTGGGGCGGGGGGAGCGGAGATCTACTGTATTCCAAGCCCCACAGTGTTCTATGGCCAAATTAGTTTGGGAAATGCTGCAATAAGTAACCCATCACCCCCAAGAGATAACAGTTCCCACTCACCCAGGGCTGTTTACACCAGGGTTTAACCGGCCGATCATGGACAATTCAAGTGAAGTATGGGGGGGCGGGGGGGGGTAGCCGTGTTAGTCTGGATCTGTAACAGCAACGAAGGGTCCTGTGGCACCTTATAGACTAACAGAAAACGTATGAGCATGAGCTTTCTTGAGCACAGACTCACTTCATCAGATGCTGGTCTTGGAAATCTGCAGGGCCAGGTATAAATAAGCCAGAGCAAGGGTGGGGATAACAAGGTTAGCTCAGTCAGCAAGGGTGAGGCTTACTACCAGCAGTTGATCTGGAGGTGTGAACGCCAAGGGAGGGGAAGCTGCTTTTGTATTTAGCCAGCCATTTGCAGTCTTTGTTTAAGCCTGAGCTGAGGGCGTCAAATTTGCAGATGAATTGTAGCTCAGAAACTTCTCTTTGGAGTCTGGTCCTGAAATTTCTTTGCTGTAGGATAGCTACTTTTAAGTCTGCTACTGTGTGGCCTGGGAGATTGAAGTGCTCTCCTACGGGTTTTTGTATATTGCCATTTCTGATATCTGATTTGTGTGCGTTTATTCTTTTACGTAGAGACTGTGCAGTTTGTCCAATGTATATAGCAGAGGGGCATTGCTGGCACAAATTATATTGGTAGATGTGCATTCAAGTGAATTGATCTGGGGTGCAGAACAAACAATTTCCTTTCTATGGAAAAGTAAGAGCCGCTGCTCCCTCCAGGTATTTAAAAAAAGCAAATTCCTCACCACCACCTGGATTTACCCTTCCCAAGCTATTTTTCCCCACATGAGCTCTAGCTATCCCTTTCACAGTAGGAACAGAGGAGCTGAAATACTTTCAAAGCAATTCAGTCAGATGCTGCACTTGTCAAGGTCTCCCATGGAGCATTTTTGATTCAAACCTTTAAAAGGCTTTGGTGCCAGGGAATGCGCTAATAAAATGCAGCTTCTTGCCATATGCTCAGCCTACAACACCACTGGAATTTATACCTAGCAACTCCAGTCAAGTCCAGGCCACCTACTGCTTTTGGCAGTGAAGGGTCTGGAGCATAGATCAAGGAGGGCAAAGTTAACTAGATTGCACATCTAATTACACGAATACCCTCCAACCTGAAAACATGATTTTGCCCAGCCCAAGCACCTGCACCAACATGGTCTCAACCAGCGGTTCTCAAACTGTGGGTGACAGAAGGAAAAGCACTGGATTTGACTTGCTCAGCATCCAGGGGACCTGGTGGCTGGCTAATGCTGGATCATGACAGACACTGAACACCTTGCCGGTCCCTATCTGTTCTGCTTCTGGAGTGCAGCGTGGTGTCAGAAGCAGTAAGTCTGGCTCCTACACAGGGCTCCAAACACTGCCCCTGCCCAGTAGCTCCGAGCCCGCATTCTGCACTCCCACTGGCTGAGCTGGGAGCCAGTGTCTGCAGGCAAAGCTGAGAGGATCTGCATGCACACCTCTGCCTAAGAGCTGGTGCCTCTACACCCCTGCTGTGCTGCTGACTGGGAGCCACTGGACATAACCTGTGCCCCAATCCCTTGCCCCATCACAACAAACCCAGTCCCCATCTGCATACCAAGCCTCTCATCCCAGGCTTCACCCCAAAGTCTGCAGCCTTGCCCAGAGCCTTGACCCCCTCCAGCACCCCAGCTCCCTGACCCAGCCCTGAGCCACCTCCTACACCCCAAACCCTTCATCCCCAGCTCCGCTAAGTGGTGGGCATCAACAATTTCCTTCAACTGGGTCACCAGAAAGAAAAAAAAAAAAAAGTTTGAAAACCACTGTTGCAAACTCCACACCCCCCTCCAATAGTAAGTACATAGGAACAGATTGACACAACACATCCCTACACTGGTGGTGGTATAGCATAAGAACAGCCATACAGGGCCCGAACAGTGGCTCACCTAGCCCAGTATCCTGTTTGTTCATTCCCTCAGATGCTTTGGGGGAAAGGAAGAGAACAAGGCAATCATCAATTGACTCCTTCCCTGTATCTGACAGTCCCAGACAAGCTAGCCTGGCTAACATCCATGGACAGACCTAGCCTTTTTTTTAAACCCAAGTATGTCCAGGAAAAGTGCACAGAGCAGAACTGGGATCTGTATGCTGTCTTTATGCAGCTGACCAAGGCGTTTGACACCGTCAACAGAGAAGCCCTGTGGATTATCCTGTCAAAACTTGGCTGCCCGAGATTTGTTAACCTCATACGCCTGTTCCACGATGATGACTGGCTTTGTTCTTTCAAATGGCGAGTCCTCAGATCCATTTGAGATATCCAATGGTGGGAAGCAAGGGTGTGTGCTGGCCCTAGTGTTATTCAAACTCTTTTTTACGTGCATCCTCAGCCACACAGTTAGGGACCTGGACCGTGGAGTCTACATAAAATACAGACTTGATGGGTCACTTTTCAACCCTCGTCGTCTGAATGCTAAAACCAAGACGCTCGACAGGCTCATCCTTGAAGCCCTTTTTGCTGACAACTGTGCAGATATGGCACACAAGGAATCTGATCTCCAGCGCATCGTCAACAAGTTTGCTGATGCCACTCGCCTCTTTGGTTTGACCATCAGCCTAGGACAGACCCAGGTGCTGTTTCAACCTGCTCCAGGATCTGCTGCTCTCCCCACTTCAATCTTTATTGAAGGAACAGAGTTCAAAACTGTAGAGGAGTTCAAGTACCTTGGCAGTGTGATAGCCAATGACAGCTCCCTTGACAAAGAAATCAATGCCAGAATCTGCCAGGCCCGCCAGGGACTAGCACGTCTGAGAGCACGAGTGCTGAATCAGCACAATATCCGACAGTCCACTAAACTGAAAGTGTACAAGGCTGTAGTCCTGACCAGTCTCCTGTATGGCTGTGAAACCTGGACCTTGTACAGAAAACATATAAAACTGCTGGAGGCTTCCACACACGCAGCCTGAGGGCAATACTGCACATTCGATGGCAGGATAGAGTTATGAACCTGGAAGTCCTGGACAGAGCAGGAACCATGAGCATCTAAGCCATGATTCTGAAAGCCCCGCTTCGCTGGACAGGGCACGTCATACAAATGGAGGAGTCAAGAATCCCTAAACAATTCCTCTACTGTGAGCTCTCCCAGGGCAAAAGGAATTGAGGTCGGCCTCGCAAAAGGTATAAAGACTGCGTGAAGGCCAACATTGTTCATGCTGGTTTAAAACCAGATCAGCTAGAGCAGCATGCAAAAGACCGAACAGGCTGGAGTGCTCTCATATGACACGCGTATGACAACTTTGAAGAGCAGTGACATTGATGCTCGTGAGAGGAAGAAAGCAACAGCAGCAGCTGCACTAGAGCCAGGACAAGTCCCTTGCCCCCCACTGTGAATGCCCACACCCTTCAAAGCTTGAGCTCCTCAGCCACACGCGAGTCCACAACTGATGAGCCTGTGCAAGCTCAAGACATCATCGTTGGACACAACAGACTACCTACCTTTTCCAGGTAGTCTAGCTCAGCCAGAACTAGGATGCTACAGAACAGCAGCGTAGCTCTGGTGGCGCTAGTAGTGGAAGGGACTTGCCCACCAGAACAGATATGGAATCCTCCTCAGAGCAGCTAGTCTCTCACCCTGTCATGGCTACACTTCTATTTTTAGCACACTAGTTCAGTCAGAGCTAGCATGAGTAGGCAAGCCCGACCACGTGGAAAAGTACACCTCCACCTCCAGTTTGAAACCGAACCCAAGAATGATCGTCCTGGCACATCACTAGCTGGCCTGTCACACTGGATGCTCCAATATCACTACAGTAAAACTCCATCTGGTATGCCAGGGGAACTGAGGATGCTGGAATAAAATGTCACAGTTACCAGAGCTGGGGCTGGCAGCAGCCCTGTTCTGTCCCCCAGTTGGGCAACAGGCAGCTAACCATGCTGTGCCCTTTCCCCAGACAGGCAGCAAGCCCTGGCCAAGCACCTGGCCCCAGCCGAGGCACTGGAATCCCAGCCAGACACACTGGTGAACTGAATGCGTCAGTTATCCAAGTGCCACATAACTGGGCTTTTACTGGAGTTACTTTTTAACAGCTTGGCTCTTGCCTTTGAGGCTACTGATGAAAACCATTATGTGAGAGCTACATCTTATTACTGCCTGCTGTGTTTTATAGCAAACACCACAATGATACACTACAACAAGAGAAAGGCTGTCACAGGAGAAAAATAACTCCCTGCAAGGAAGCTATTTTGCAATGACTTTTTTTAAAGGCATCGTTGCATGATTTTATGTAAGATGAGCAACATTTTTATCATCAGCTGAAACATTTGTAGCAGGAAACCCACACAAAACCCAGGACTTCTCTTAAGATATTCATAAGATGGCAGCACTTTCACAGCTCTTACTGCTCCTTGCTTTCTTCAAGCAATCCCCAGTGTGCTGCTACATATCTGTTGACACATATCCAAATTCTTCATTTAAAAAAAAAAAAAAAACAAACTAACATGGAAGCCCCAGTCATCTGGCATGAAACCAGAGACACGCGAGTTCAGAAAGGTTATTTTGGATCCCACCCACGCCACTGTCACTGTGAATGAGATGAGGAAAAGGAAGGCGGGGGGGAGACACATGAAGGAGTCATTTCTCCATATGTGAGCACACACTTTTCTCCAAAGCAAAAAAGCTGCAAAAGATTAGTTGGGGAGTTGCTGCAGCATCTGAAAAGGAACAAGGGTGAGAGACAGGAATGGGAATCAGGGTGTCCAGATCAGCTGCGTGACCCAACTCAGTCACATTCCTGCTCAGTGCATCAGTTTCCCCACTAGTGAAACAGGGTTGTGTCTTCCAAACATACCAGTGCTTTGTGTTTTATCCAAGGCCAGGACTGAGCAGAGAAAAGGAGCCTGTTGTAACCAATTACACACAACCTGCACTCATGCACCACGCCAGCCAGCCAGCCCTACTGAGTGAGCAGTAGCTAAGGACACACAAACCTCCGCACAGATTAAGCCATCTAATTTGTACAACTGATAATCCAGTTTGCTTTCATGCTCTTCTCACCAATACCCTCACCATAATAAATGGAGAAAAGCTGCACGGACAGTGCAATGTTACATTTCCAGTTCCAAGCCATGGTGTTGTTCTGGCTGCTGTTGTGGGACAGTGGAATTTTTAGAGCTACGCCACATGAACCTCTACTGAGTAACAGAGCCCTTAACAGGGAATTCTAGACTTATAAATAAATTACACAGTGATAGTTCAAGAGCGAGGTGTATTCCCTTTCTGAAAGACAGGTGACATCTTAACGCCTCATGTCTAAGGCCAAATTCATCCTCAGGGGAGTTCCACAGGGCTTACACCACAGTCATTTAGCCCCTTTATTTTTATCACAGAACCTTCCTTCTGCTATGAGTGGTTTCCCCATTATGCTATTTGTGTGAGGTTCCCTTTTGAACCGAACACAAGGGTAAGTGTCATACGCAACCTCTGCTGGAGGCCAAGCAAGCTTTCAGCAAGGGCTGTACTCCTTATTGATGTCACATTAGGGAATCACCCAACCGGAGGCCAGCAGAAGACTTATTTCCAGCAGCACATGAAGGATGTTGAGCTATTCTAACCCACCCAACATTTGTTGCACAGATGCCAGAGCACACATCATCATCCACACACAGAGCTGCACTTTAAAGCCCAGTTACACACATCCTCAAAAGGTCAGGTTAGGAAAACAGAGCATGCACTTTTACCTCTCCCTAGAGGCCAGGCAGTTGTGACAATCTCAAGAGGAGATTCAGCCACCTAGAAACCAGGAGTATGAGTGTCACCAGACAAAGATAAATGCCAGGGAACCAGTTCGGCTCTTTAGCACAGGAGACAGTGACTAAGAACTTCATAAAGGACATAGTCGAGCGAGTGCCCCCCCCAGAGTGCAGCCAGCTGCACGTTTAGCAGCACAGTGTCTGGAATCGGCCGCAGAAAGGAAAAGCCGGCATTTCAGCCAAGGTTTCCACTGAGGCAGGACTGTGGGGAGGAAAGAAGGTGGGGAAGGCAGGCATGCAAAGAATGTAAGAAGATCTGACGCAGGCCTCTCCAGCTATTCCACCTTAATTACACATACATAGGAGCACTCAGCTTTCCCCAAGCTATTAGGCTGGTGGAGAAATGAGGTTCCAATATCACTAAGTTGTTGGATAGGGGCATTTGAGAGCAACAGAATAAAATCCAGTGGTACCAATTCAATCCACCATACAGTCTAACATTCATCTCCAACACCCCACTGAAGAAAGTATTAGTGTTCCCACTGTGCACATGGGGAAACTGAGGCATGGAGTAATTATGTGACTTGTCCATAGTCACACAGGGAATCTGCATCAGAGCAGGGAACTGAACCCAGGTCTTCTAAATCCTAACCCACTGGACTATGGATCTGTAAATGAAGTCCTCAGCAACACCTTCTACAACCTCTTCTGGGTCTGTCCACACTACCTCTTGTTCCTCCAAACTCCCCACCCGTGCAGATATGCCAATGGGACTGCTTGCTCAGCCCAGCCTCACAAGGAGGCTGCAATAAAGAGAGAAGGTAAAACTACGAGATGCACAATTCTTAGCCAAATCAGTGTTTAAATCACAACTTGCCGCTTGCCTTTATCAGGCTGCACTTCTCTGGATACATTTCCGCAGAGGTAAATTTTAAGGAGGGACAGGAGTGTGGCTTTAGGGATTTTGATTACGAGCTTTTCCCCTGCACAAGGGGCGACCTGGAGGGAGGGGGAAAAAAAAAAAAAAAAAAAACCACACACACACATTTGCTAGAGAAACAAAGAATCAAGTGATGGAAAATGACAATCCCCCCTTGTAGGCATGAACCTTGTGATGGGAGAACAGGGTCAGATAGGAAGGGTGCTCTGGATCCCTGAGGAATTTAAAAGCGCAAAGAGTGCATGTTTGATGCAGGATAAGCCAATGGATGAACTTGTGGGGGGCGGAGGAAACCAGTCAGCATGACAAGTCCAGAAGCAGCAGTGTTTTGAGTGGGTGCAGTGGGGGGGAGCAAGTATAACAATGCAGAGGTTTCCCAACCCACACTGTTCACAAGTTTGGCGGGTGGGAAGGGCATTCCACCTCTCCCACCATCCTTTTGATCTAGGCCCACCCCCACTCCCCTGCTGAGAGAGAGGCCATTAGAGTCAATGCTTGTTTATACAACATGCACACACCCATCCATCAGGAACAGGGTGGAGACCCAAACCCATTTCACAAAAACACTGATTCAGGTCTCCTGGGGAGAGTTCACAAACAGCACAGCCAGAAATCACCATGCAAACTCCACAGTCCAAAAGGCTACAAACATCCCTTCTCCTGCAACTTTCATCCTCCCCTGCATATCAGACTTTGTCAGGAGGAGCCAGACTTATTTAAAACTCACTCTCCCAGATCAGAAACATGTGGATGCACAATTAGCCGTTCTTCCAGAGGGAAGGGAAGGGGAGTCTCCCACCCCCATGTAACGGAGCCTTGAAGGAGTAGCAGCCCTGCACAGGGCCAGGTCTCTTCATACAGCCCACGCTCCTCCAAAAGCAGCTCAGGCGCTTAAAGACAAGCTAGTAGCAGAGGAGAAGTCAATTTATGTTTCAGCAAGTCATTACCATTTGGTGCTAATTAAACTGCAAGCTGATTAGCCAAGTGAAACCTTTAATTAGCCCTTTACAGCACTTACTAAAATTATAGCTTATTCACACCAGCTAATTGTGCGCTTAAGGAAGGCAGGGCGTGAGCAGGATGGATACAATTCTAAAGCACTATGTCTCTTATTACACCGCTGCTAATTTACATTAGAAAACAATCATTATTCAAGCATTTCTTTGTCCACCTCCACACAGTCTTCCCAGGTCAGTTGGGCTCTGAGAGTACATCTACACTACAATAGGGATAGAAGCTGCAGTGATCGAGCTGCCAACCATCAATTTATCATGTCTGCTTAGACATGATAAATCAATCTCCCAGCACTCTCCCACTGAACAAGGCAAGGAGCTGGCAAATTTACAATGTGGAAGACACCGCAGAAAGTATGTCAACTTCAGCTATGCAGATAGGGTTGCTGAAGTAAATCAACAGTGCCACATAGCACAGACCAGGCCTGACTAGTGTCTTATTAAAAAAAAAATGGTGCATACAAATTGTCTTCCTTATACCTTTGGACAGTTGTATGGCCCTGCAGATAGGAACTGAACTACCGGGTTCTACTGCTGCCTTGGCTATTAGGTATATTATGGTAGCCCCAAGAAGCCTGGATCTCAGGCCATTGTGCAGAATTCTGGACGTAACCTGACTAAATGTCTTTGAGGGAATTACTGCCCTTTGGTGGCTCACTCTTCCTTTCTGCAAAGTAGGGGGAATATTTTATCCTCTTTTCGAAGCACTTTCTTATCCAAGTGCTTGTCAGACCCCACCCCCATTCAAAGCCCTGTTTTAGGCTTCCACAAAGTCAGCCTCCCAGTACTCCTCTGGGAGACCTGTCCAACTCCCCAACTTCCTATTTCAATCTTGACCCTCTTCACTACAGTCCGGGTCTCCCATCACGTTCGTCCCTTAGCAGCCCTCTATCAGTCCACTTTGCTTTTTCTATGACACCTCTTCCATTTGGAATGCCTCCCCAGGGACCCCATGATCACTGAAATCCTGCCATAAAGCACCTCTCAGCAGGGGTGGCAGGTTTGCAAAAATTCTGATGGTGCCCAGAATGCCCAGAGCCCACACCCTTCCCACCACTTGCCCAATGCTCTGGGAGGGAGCTTGGATGGAGGAAGGAAGCGGGTTCTGGGAGGGAGTTTGGGTGCAGGAAAGGTAGTGGGTGGGACTCAGAGGTGGAGGAGTTTGGGTGCAAGAAGGGGGCCTACACTCTGGGATGGAGTCGGGGTTTGGGGTGCAAGCTCTGGGCTGGAGTTTGGGGACTGGATGGGGGACAGTGTAGGCTCTGGAGAGAGTGGGGTGTACAAAGGGATGCGGTAGGTGGGGGTGGGGTGCCATGCTTACCTGAGGCACCCCCTCTGGCAGTGGCTGTGGTGGTGGGGGGGTAAGAGAAGGGTCTCTGTGTGCACTGCTCCCAGCAGCTGGAGCAGCACATGCAGACACACGCCACCACACCCCCAGAGGGATGTACCCGCGGGCCACCATGGGAAGCACCAGGAAACCATCCTAGTCCTGCTGCACTGTTGGCACTGGCCACCCCCACTCCCCCTCAGCAGTTTAAAAATCACCTGGAAGCAGCAGGTGGTCTGGGCAGACCAGCACTATTCCCAGTGCCAGACTGCCATGGGCCATATAATTCACCACCTATGTTTCCATGAAAGCTGCTCCCTACTAATTACCAAAAGTATGAAGAATAAATTGTTATGTGCACCACCACCAGACACACATGCCGCCAGCTGTGGGTGCTCTGCTCATCAGCTGGGTGGTATCTGAATGCGTCCTGAGTGGCCACCCAAGCGCTCAGCATAAAGGGAAGACTAAAGGATAATTAGACTCTGTCCGACTATGGATATAGGGACATCTTGTTCACAAGCCTTTGCTGTTGCTGGGTTCTTGATTCAGGTCAAGCCACCAACCAACAAAGCTGCTGACTTCACTGGAAATTCACTGCACGCACCACTGCATGTTGTAAGAATCCGAGGCAGGAACCTTGCTGTATTTGTTAGCAAAGTGCCATCCACAGCATGTGTATGTGTGCACAGAGGTGGAAGATGGAGAATGCCCAGGATCTAACATAGGTCTCCAGACCCGTATCATATAACTACATCATTCCTAGTCATGGAAAATCCATATCCCTGAGACACAAACCACCAACCCAAACACACCCTTCCCCTCCTCTTCCATATAGACACCACCATATCAGTGGGAAAGTGTCTCCTACTGAAAGTTAATCCATCTTCCCAAGAGGTGGGCCATTCTGTTAAAGAACTGAGACTATGCATCCTACAACAGAGATTTTAAAATCAGATTACATATGGAGATTTGTGAACTGGGTTCATGTTCAAATTTGACACATTAACACTTGGTATGAACAAGGACTGCAATTATCTCATGCATTACAAGGACTACTTCTCTTCTTTTGATGTTCCGTAATTATCTCAGGCAAGTATCAGAGGGGTAGCCATGTTAGTCTGGATCTGTAACAGCAACAAAGGGTCCTGTGGCACCTTATAGACTAACAGAAAAGTTTTGAGCATGAGCTTTTGTGAGCACAGACTCACTTCATCTGATGATGATGATCACCAGCATCTGATGAAGTGAGTCTGTGCTCACGAAAGCTCATGCTCAAAACTTTTCTGTTAGTCTATAAGGTGCCACAGGACCCTTCGTTGCTATCTTAGGCAAGACACTTAACATCCCCTACACCTCACCCCACTCCTTCAGTTCTACGTATTTGATTTGTCAGTTTTTATTGCAGTTTTTTTTTTGGACCTCTGTGCTATATAACCGAGTCTGAACTGGAAATTCTATAGATCTGAAGAGATGGGTCTGTCCCATGAAAGCTCATCACCTAATATATCATTTTGTTAGTCTTTAAAGTGCTACATGACTGCTGGTTTCTCCCCCCAGGCTCCAAGAGGTGTTAACTAAGCCAACAGGAGAGCACTCACACCTGTGCAGATCAAAACAAAAAGCAGTCAAGTAGCAGCACTTTAAAGACTAGCAAAATAATTTATTAGGTGAGCTTTCCTGGGACAGACCCACTTCTTCAGACCGTAGCCGTACCAGAACAGATTCAATATTTAAGGCACAGAGTTCTGTGCCTTAAATATTGAGTCTGTTCTGGTATGGCTACGCTCTGAAGAAGTGGGTCTGTCCCAGGAAAGCTCACCTAATAAATTATTTTGCTAGTCTTTAAAGTGCTGACTGCTTTTTGTTTTGATAGTATATAGACTACCACGGCTCCCTCTGTTACTGTGTAGATCATCTTCATTAAGATGCTTCAGCTACACCAATGGTGTGTTTTAAGCAATCTGGCTCAGATCAAAACAAAGAGACAACATATTCAGCATATAAGAATGCAGACCTTAATTCCTAGCAATATTCCTACTGACTCTGCAGCTCACATCCCGGTTACATCAATCTTCCAAAGAGTCTGGATGGAGGACCTTCACAGGATGAGTAAAGACCACAGCAGCAGCTGTAGGACTGGATTTCATTGGCATAACAGTCCTTCTAGATTTGCTTTTTTGTAAATTAAACAGATTGTAATTACTGCACTGCCCTTCCAGAGCACTTCAATTGGAAGTTTCCTATGTGCATTGAATGCATTAATTAAAGACACCAAGTCCCCCATGGGGCAGGAATTACACAGATTTACAAAGGGGGAAAACAAGAGCATAGAAAAGTAAAGCAACTTGAGGTGTAAGTTAAAAGTCCCATGGTGAGGAAGACTAAAACAGTGGACACGCCTACCACTGAACTCATGTTTCTACCCAATTTCCTGCTTTAGCAAGGAGACCTCAATTTTCTCCTTGCACCACTGTGCCCCGAAATAACCTTTTCAGCAGAGCAATGGATTAGATGCTACTCCTTGTCCTCTTCCATTCAAGGGACAAGTCAGAATGCAAGTTTCCAGCATATAAAAGCGACATGAGAGCCTGAGGATTCCTACAAAAAAAAAAAAAAACCCAAAAAAAACCACACAACCCACCCTCAAAATCCATTACCACCAAGCAAGCTGCACCAGCAAAGTCAACAGGGTGATGCCACTGCAGCATGATTCAGAGTCAAACCTGCACTACTGTGTTCAAGAGACAACTGACATAACAAGCAACCTGTGTCCGCCTGCCCGAAAACTGACCTCAAAACTCACTCAAATGCTGAATTATTTAGTGTTGCAGAAGTTTGGAAGGAGTCCATTCAAACTGGCAGAAAGAATGTAGGCGTTGCTAAACAGCAGACAGATTTCCTTTTGGGGGGGCAGGGGAGTTAAAAATTCACAGAAGAGATTCATCCCAAATCCATAAAGTAGGGGTGGCCAACCAGTCAGACTAAAGCTGGGTCTACACTAGCACCCCCCCTTTTGAAAGGGGGACGCTAATGAGACACTTTGGGATATGCTAACCTATAACCAAATAGGAATAAGGGGATTTCAAAGTGTGCGGGGTCTTTTCAAAAAGGACCCTGTGTAGACAAGCTGCGCGTGATTGAAAGCAGCACTTCTGAAGTGCCACAGCTGGCGTTATGTTAATGAGGCACTGCATATTCATTGCAGTGCCTCATTAGCATATCCCAAAGTGTCTCATTAGCACCTTCCTCTCAAAAGTGGGGTGCTCGTCTGGACACCCTAAGTCAAAATAGCAGTGGATAGAGTGCAAAGAGCCACGTTTACCTATATAAAAAATATAGATAGATAAAAATATGTAACACATGGCTCAGTGCCTCTGGCTGCTCCAGAGCCAGGCACTATAGCTCCCTGCTCTAATGCCATCTCCCCAGCCTCCAGCCAGGCACCCCTCCCCCCCCCCCAACACCCCCTTCCCCCCGCTCTAACCCAATGCCTGAAACTCACTGCAGCCACCACACACTTCTCCCTCCAAGCACTAGGGCACATGCCCAAAGCAGCAGTTAGCACTCCCAGGGCACGACTCCAAGCAAGAGCCAAATTTCATTGCTCAAAGAGCTGTATACAGCTCAAGAACCCCAGGCTGGCCACCCCTGCCATAAAGCATTGGTGTGGCACCCTGACCTGGACCAACTGAACATCCTGTGTCATTAGGCCCACTTAGGAAATTAGCTCTCTGGAATCATTAAGGCCAATACACTGCTGTTTCAGTTTCCAAAGCACCTGACTCTTCTCAATGCTTGAGTTCCATTAAGCCTAGGGAAAGAGCATGGAGCTAACAGCACCGCTTCCATTTTAATAATTGTCGAAATCGTAGAAATATCAAGGCCCTTGAGACATATTGCACTGGCTGAGAACGTGGTTTTGCAATGCAGCCTGCACCTGTGCTGTAAAAAGCTGTTTTTGAAACACTATGAGCCTGCCGCAGCTCAAGTCAGAATACTTTTGGCAGCTATCCCTTCAGTGCTCTTCTAGGCTCAGGAGAAATCTATTTTTATTAAATAAAAACAAGATGCAGCCATAATAAGACTTCACAGAAGCACCAATGTGCTCTTGGGACGTTTCGTTGCACCATAAAGGCCTTTTGAAAAGATGCCCATTCAGCAAAGGGACTCACCATTTTCATTACAACCCACGCACCTGGCTTATGATAGATTTGTGACCTTGATTCGGAGCTGTCCCATCCATAGAATGGTTCGGGTAGCTGCCCCAGGACCCATGCTTTGGTCCCTGCCCCCCACAGAGGCTGTCCCAACCAGCCTATGGACAGGAAGTCCTCAATATTGATCTTAGCCTGTGGGGCCCAGCACAGCCAGAGGAGTTACCTAGGGCCAACGCTCCCAATGAGCTATGTGCTTGTGCAGCTGCTCAGGAGAGAGTCAAATGCCATGCAGCTGATTAGCAAAGCACCCACAGCTAGATTCGTTTGTTTCTATTGGTGGTGCACATTTGCACATGCTTTGGGGCACACAAAAATTTATTCTGCACTTGAGATGGAAAAATCCCCACATGGATAGAAGAGATCATTGGGAACCCTGCCTGGGGCCAACAGCAGAAGCTGCCCCCCCAACCAACACACACACACAGCCCCACACATTCACCACAGCAGCAGGAAGCAGAACAACATGGGCTTGGAGGAGTGGAAAACAGCGGGCTGGTACCCAGCTCCTCCGCTTTCCACCATCATGGTGAGTGCTGAGGACCCAACCCCTGCTGCCACCCCACACCAGACCACCCACCCCCCCCGGAATCCTCCAGGTTGCATCCCTCTGAGCAGACCTGGGCCCCATGCCTGGGGCATTAGGGGGTGCCCCAGGACCCGCGATCCCTTTGGGACAACCCTGCCAGGATGTAACCAAGCCATACACCTCCACTTCCAACAGGCTTCAATAGCAAAGGCTGTTTGAATACACTGTTCCTTGCACAGCTGAGAGGAAGCTTCTAGTATACCCACAAAGCAAACAAGCAATAATAAGACTTCGTTTACAAGAGAAGCAGTTCCTGGGAGATTCAATTTCAGCAGCGCAACCTCCCAGAGCTCAGAGGTATCTCTGGTTTTACAGAATCAGGTGAGGGTTGGCAAGACTCCCTAACGAGCATTAATTATGCAACTTGCATCAGAATTGCAATACCCTGGAATCCCAGAGTCCAGTCCTAGCCGAGTCACTTGTTTAGCTTTTCACAGGCACTCAGGACTTGTCTTCACTGCAACGTTAGCCCAATGTGTAAATGGACTGTTGCCCCTCTGCCAACACTCATTCACTTCTCTGGCTTGAATTAGGTCCTGTTTTATAGCTAACGTCCATGAGGCGGCACAGGTCCAAGCACCAGCACAGCTGAAACAAGAGCTAGTAATGCAGTAGGAGCACAGCTGCTCAGGACCAGAGTGTGCTACGAGAGCATTTAGTGTGAAGGAGAGCAGCTGCACTGCCAAACTAACACAAGCACACATGACTCGCACTAACTCCAGTAAAGCTACCCGCTTTCAAGATCAGGGCCAAAGCCATACACCCAAATGCCATGTACAGACCTCACCACAGTACAGAGATAACATCCTCAACAAGTTTATGACGGGCATAGGACATGATCCAGAAGGGCCCTTACAGTCCTGTGTCTTGATACAACAGGGATCAAACTTCACTCCCTCCTTTCTAGATGAGCGGACCAGAGATTTTCAATGCAATAAACCTAGAAGAAATAATCTAACACTATGGATTTTGCCCACAAAAACTTAGGTCCTAATAAATCCATTCTTCTGTAAGGTGCTATAGGACCTCTTTGTTTATACAGCTACAGACTAACACGGCTATCCCCCTGAGACATCTAAAAACCATGCAGCACAGCCAGGAAGTCCTCAGCGCAGGAGCAGCCACATAAAAAATTGTAACTTCTAATGAACAGGTAAAATATTGGAGTAATACTGGTTGCACCTTCAAAAACCAGCACACGCTCGTCTGGCAACATCCCTTATCCAGCGGGACGGTGGATGTTCCTGGATGAGAGAGCTAGATCCAGTCAAAAATCCATGAGGTGCACATAACTGACACTTCTCCCCCCAAACACAGAGGTGTGGATTGGGAGAAGAGATTGCTCTTCAAGAGCTCACAAATAGCAACAGAAGGCTCTGCAGAAAAGTTCCCAGTTGCAATGTAAAACATTCCCATGTCCAACTCCACCCCGCTCTGCCACCCACCTACTCCTAAATTATCAATCTGAAGATGAGGGGGAAACAATCCTTTCCTTTGAATTCGCAATGAAGCGTATTAGGCATACATAAGCCAAGTCTGCATCTGCAACCTTCTTTACCGCAGTCTTTCTAAAACACAAGATCTTTTCTTCTGATCATCCCCCGAACCACCATTCTCTATGCAGGCTGGAATTTCCACCATCAGTCTTGCCTGCCAAACTCACCCTTCCATCCACCACGATTGCTCTTTTCATCCACTGTTTTGCGTGTGGACATGTTATTTCGAAAGAAGGTCTTGGAAGAGATCTTTTGGAAGATCGTCTTTTGAAAGATCACTGTTGCGTAGATGCAGCCAGCAAGAGGTCAGTTAATGGGAGAAGTTGAATGAGGAGAGCAATCTCCTCTTTCGAAAGACAGCATCCATACAGTCCCCATTTTCGAAAGAATGGGCCCCGGATCAAAAAATCCAGCACCATGAGGACTACTCTTTCGAACCAGGGGCCCCCGGAGCATCTACACGTGCTTCTTTCAGAAAAAGGCACTCTTCCTCATTTGGGAGAGAAAGAGGGACACCAGAAGAACTGCCACATTCTTTCAGAAGAGCACAACTTCTGTGTAGAGGCTCCGCTTGTTCTTTTAAAAGAGGGCCTGACTTTCCAAAAGGACTTGCTAGTGTAGATGCAGCTGCTAAGTCCTGCTGCTCTGAGAGTGGTACAGAGAGAAGCAAAATCCACTCATTCCTCAGCTACTCCATTATTAATAACCCTAACCACATCTTAATTGTTATCTATCATCCCCTTCCCTCCATGTCCTCGCTTTAGAGTTGTTCCCACACTTTCCATCCCTTGCGCCTTTATTACTCCCTTTGCAAAGAGTTATTGGGAGCTTCTGGTTCCCATTCTCATGTTATGAGAGGGGTGAAAAAAACCACAATATTTAAAAGGGCCACATTCAAAATCAAATTAGAACATGGAACTCATTGCCACCAGAAGTCACTGAGGTCAGGAACTCACCAAGACTGAAAGAGACAGGGGCATTTGGGTTTTTACCCATGAAAGCTCATGACCTAATAAATTTGCTAGTCTCTGAGGTGCCACAGAACTGCCTGTTAATAGTTCTCAGAGTTCCCACAGTTAATGTTAACAAATGTAAGGGCTATCAAACCTCCTGCTTCAGGCCTTATAATCTACTTTCATTAGAAGGCCAATACAGGAGATAAATTATTGCACATCTGCTCTCTGTGTACCAAAGGATCAACCTTCATCAGATTCACACATTCCCAGAAGAAGCCATTGTGATCATCCAGTTTAATGACCACAGATCTTACATGCACCATCTTTCCCCTTTTAAGTCTCCTTGTGCAGGATTCCCATCTTTCACCTTGCTCTCGCATGGCTTGTACCTCAGCTGTTCAGGGCAGAGGACAAGGTCTACTTGACTATAAAGCACTCTAATTTTAGTACTGAAGTGGGATGGGGCTTCAGAATCCATTTTTATGTCAGCAGTACAAGTCCTGAACCCTCCCAACAGGACAGAAGCAGAATCGGACACTAGAGTCACACTACAGTGGAAAAATCAGCCTACTGAGGGGTTGATCTTCCAATGTTTCATTTTGCTCATAAGCGAAATGATGGTTCCAGGGGTCGACGTCGACCCCTGTATGCCTCGCAAGAGGTGATGAAGCAGGAAGATTAATGCAAGAAACACTCCAGTCAACCCTCCCCCATGTGGACAGACATGGAAGTTGACTGCAGCTAAAATCCATTTTGGTTACGCAATTGTGGTGTAGCTAAAACTGTGTAATCAGCAGTCAACTTCTGTGCCTAGTATAGACATAGCCCATGTGTGGGTGCTACCAGGTGGCCCTTTTGTTCAGCATTGTCAGGATGCAGACGACCTCAGCTTCAAATTCAACCAGAGAGGGCTTTTGGTGAAAGCAGAAAGTGCAATACTGGGAACAAAAAGAGATGGTAGAAAGCTTTACCTGCAGGTGGCTGGCTGGCCTAGTTCCTGTCTGATTATTACACTAAATAAACATCGGGGTGCCTAGGAGTCTTTATAAACTATTAAAAATCAAAATAAATGTGATAATCAGCATGTTGAGCGCTTAGAGGGATCCCTCATCCACTCGTGACTTGACTGGGAAAGTGGCAGTTGCCCTCTCTTAGGAGCTTATATTTGTTACCACTGGGGGGGGGGGGGCAGGAAAAAAAAAACGGAAGACAAGGGAAAGTCAGAGGGAGAGGGTTAGGATGGCATTTTTATCTGGTCTACAAACACCGACATGGAGAAAAGATACCAGGTATGAGGCTTTTTAATCCAGCAGACAAAGGCACAAGAAGAGCCAACAACTAGAAACTGGAGTCAGCAGAGTTCAAACTGGATTTTTTTTAAATTAACATTAGTGGTGACCAACCACTGGAGCAGATTACCAAAGGGTACTGTAAACTCTCCATCACCGAAGAGTCTGTACCCCACTATCTAGAAAGGCAGCTCAAGAAAGATTCTAGTTTGATTGCAAGTTGTTGCATTAGACACAGGAATCCAGGAATGAAACTCATCTGTGTGGTTTGCAAGAGATCACACAGGAAGATAACTGGAGGGGACCACTGGGGGCTCATACTTTACACTTTAAGTACACATGTATCCTGGCAAGGAAGGGTGGACAGAAGAGATACGACACAGGTGGCTAAAGATCTTGATAAACAAGAAGTCAGCCAGAGGACTTTTTGACAAGCAAACATTAAAGAAATATATTGCACCATTTTGTGACTGGAGATATACCTCTTAATAACCAAGAGAAAAATCATGGGATCAACCAGTCCTGTAAATCAGCAGTTCCACAAAGCAGTAGTAAAGGCATGAAATGAGGCCTCATGTTTTTTTATTTATTTGCAAGAGTTTCCTTCTGGTGGTGTTGATAAGTGTTAGCAAAAACAATCATCCTCCAAACACATGCAAATAAAACACAAAGGTAGCTGATATCTGAAAAACATCTGGGTGCTGGAATAAACACTGGGGAGTCGGGAGGAAGCAAAACAGGGATTACACTTTACTTCCACTGAGTGCAAATGTAAATGGACGCTGATCATAATCTCACCGTCATCTTCCCTGGGACATGCCTCCAGTGGTTGGGTTCATGCCAAACATAAGCGAGCAGCAGCATAAGGTCAGGTAAAGGTTTCTGATCATATATTTGAGTTTCAGGTCCCATTATAAACCTTGATTTCAATGAATGAAACCAGCTTTACTTTGGAGAGCAGGGAGGTGACATGAGGGCAAAGTCAACACAAGCATGAAATCAATATCAAGAAGAGAAGCCAAACAAACGCAAGGAGCCACATGACTAGGTATACAACCCTCTACTTGATCCATAAAGTACAAAGCCAGACAGGATCATTTAAACTGACCTGTATAACACAGGCTACAAGGCTTCACCTAGATTGCCTTAACTGTACTTAGGTACTGTCAAACTCCTGCAGAGCTACAGATAGCTGGTAGCAGACGTGCAACAGAGACAAGATGTCACCTCCCCTTCATCCAGTTCTGCCACTCAACCTTTTTTAAAAGGATCAACTGATCAGTTACAAACACAAAAGCAATCCATAGGAGGTTCACCCTCCAACCCTCCTCAGCCAGATGTGTTTTAAAATAAAAATAAGTCTACCCTTCCTTAGCTTACGTCAGATAAGAATGTACAAACTACATCAAAGATAACTTACAGCACCACCATATGGGGTACTGACTGTTATAACTATCCCAATTTTACAGAAAGGGGATAGAGTGAATGTTTTTTCTAATGCATGCTAGGAGCTAGAGACACTCATTAGCATAACCAAAAACGCAACTCGGTTGCTCCAACCACTAGACCCCACACCATGAAAGACCCAAGACTAGAGCCCATGCACCCCAAATCCTTCTGTCTTCGTTATGGCTTCAAAGCCACCGTTGTTATTAATGGATACATTTCCCCCCCCCAACCCAGACACAGAACCTTTTTTATTTTAGTTTGATTCCATCCTATACTTTCCTCTCATTAAAATAGCATCACTCACGGCTCCTTACTGCCCCTGTGGATGGCAAGCCATAAGAAAACAGCATTTTCTACTCCCATAACATTGTTCACATTGCTTGTGTTATGCCCCTTCCCTCACCCTGTGTCTGTCTTGTCTATTTCAGTTGCAAGCTCTCTGGGGACAAGAACTGCCTACTACAGTGACTAACATAATGGAGCCCGAGTTTTGTTTGGTCCTTGGGTACAAAGAACAAACATGATTGGGCATTTGAATTTTATTAGATATTTTCCAGATGCAGCTTTTTTTTATTTTTATGTGTGGGAGTGACAGTCTTGCTAACTAAGACGGCTCTCTGAATGAAAGACAAGGTCAGTGAGGTGGTAACAACTCTCCTGTGTTCCACGTTACTTCAAGCATGGACATTAACCCAGCCTCAGTCACCTGTCAAGAAATCTAAATCTTCTTTGCCCACCAAAGCTCATGCTCCAAAATATCTGTTCGCCTATAAGGTGCCACAGGACTTCTTGTTGTTCTCGAAGATACAGACTAACACGGCTACCTCTCCGATACTAAATCTTATGGGTTCCCCTCTCCCCCCAATACTTCACAGGTTTCTATTTGTCCATTCAATTTAGTCATAGTTTCTAGACAACTTTCCCTATCCAGATTTGCAAGATGCAAAGGACAATAAATACATTCAGCAAAGAGGTTTATTCTTTTATCAGAAAGGAAAGCACTTTCCTTAAAAGGGTGCCAGGATTAATTAATGTTTTTACTGGCAGCAAATGACTATTTCCTTGGCAGTTTCTGAGACTTTGAGGGCTTTTGTATAAAAATTGTTTTTGAATGCTAGTAAGCTCATTCATCTCTTCCATTAGCCACTCTTTACAGCTATAGGTTGAACCTCTCTAATTTGCCACTCTCTTGCCCAACAATATCCATAACCTGGCATGATTCTAGTTAGCCAGTTATCATGGGTGTGGCCAAGTATCCCACAGTCCCATAAAGTTTCTTTACAGCCACCAGTCCAGGCTTTCAGTGTCCTGTGCTTGATTTAGCTGTAATGAACCCCTAAATGTCTTCCAAGAGCCCAATAAGTGATGGACGTGCTGGTAATGTTCCTAGACAATATTAACCTTCCACAGTCCAGCAAATTCTCTTATTCAGCACTGGTCAGGTCCCAAGGGTGCCAGACAAAGAGAGGTTCAAGCTGTAGTTATTTTCAACAAACACAATTCCCAGCTGTTTAGTAGGCCATTGGGAAACATGCTGCCTATATCAGCTTGCAATCTCAGAGAGCATCCTGCTGATTTTTGCCCCCACCCTTCTTTTTTCGCTATGTAAAAAGTAATCCTGAAGTTTTTCAAGTTTTGCTATGGCCCTTCCTTGCAGGAAGTAACTTAAGCCCAGACACTCATAGGCTCCTAACTTCCAGTGGACATCTCCTTTGAACATCCGGATCTCAGAGACTGATGAATGGAACAGAGAGCATTTTCTCTGCTCTAAGTCACCAGCTTGATCCCACCACGGCCATCTTCGGTTGTCTAGTGGCCGTGGAAAAATAAGTTAAAATGAAAAAGGTGGGTCGCATCTCATAAGGGTTGCCATTATAGTTGGCACTAGGTGCCTGCATGGCTGGCAATCTCAGCAGAGGCTGCTGTCCCCTCCGCCAAGCAGCATTCCCCACCAAGGTGGAAAAGTGGTGTCAGCAGAGCCGTTGTGTGAATACAAAAGTTTGAATCTGTATGCATGATAACTAAGTTGTATCCTACCCATGCTCCATCTTTTATATACCCCCTCTCTCCAGGACCCCATCTCACTATTACAGCCCTGCCTGGATACAAGAATTAGGATCTGCATCTGATCCACAAATACTGTAAGCAATACACCCAAATTTGCAATCATGGACACAGATATGCACAGATTTCCAGGGCGTTAGCCATCAGATCAGAGATGAGGCATGTGAGCAGAAAAGAAAACTTACCCTGCCTGTGCTGTCTTGGAATGAAGACGGGGAGCTCTGAATCAGCTGTCAACTCAGTGCCTTTCCCTGGCACTGGATTTATTTAAGAGAACATTAGGCAGTAGTTAGATGACAGAATCAGGAGATAAGGCAATTTAGTGTTCTGCTGTACAATGCTGGTGACCCACTCCATTTTGAGCACCCATTTTCAGACACTGAGATTGAAGTACGGAATATTCACAGCTCCCACAGAAGCCAGCACCTCTGGAAGCCCAGCCCAAAACTACTCGCATTGGGCATGCAAAACCAGATGTCACTTTGGAAAATATTGGCCTTAAGCTCTCAATGATTCAACTCAACCACCACCTTACATATGCCCCTCCCTTCCAGAAGTGCAAGGAAGATTAGTCTGTTTTTTCAGAGCTCTCTCAACACAAGAATTGCAATGAACGGGTTTAGGATTAGTAATAAAAATATAAACTACATGGAAGAAATGGCAGCTATTCGTAAAGCAACTAATTAACATTTCAAAAGCACTCTCACAATCTGCTTTTTCTAATTGCAAGAACTATGCAGAGCTAGCATAAACAGCTGGATCCCTTCTCAATCCCTCTATCTTGTGGCTATAATTGCCACCCCAAAGCATCCTCAGCATGTGGCAGCTCCTGCAGGCCAGAGATATTGAACACGTTAATTATCAGTGTGGATTGAGTTACAAACCAGGACACTGTTCTCTTTGACAAATGAGCCATAAAAACCAACTGTGCTGATCCATGTGCCCATACGGGACAGGAAAGTGAAGTTTCTGTCCCTTTGTTACCTTATGGTACTAATGGCTACATATTTATTTCCTAAATAAAAATACCTTCAGTTTTTGCAAGCTGAGCCTTACTTCACTTTTAATTTACACTTACATTTCACTTGCTAGCAATTAGTGGCATCTCCACTCAGGCTAATTGAAGCTTAGAATCTCCTAACAGAGACAGCTGTTCCCAGAGACTGTCATACACAGCACAGTTACCAAACAGAGGAAAAGGGCCAACTCATATAAAAACACTCCAGCAAACCATCTGGGGGCTTGGAAGGTTTTATATTAGAATGTTTCTGTAGCTCAGTAACAGTCCTGTTCTACCAATTTCTTCTCTGGATCTTCCCCACCTGGAAAAAAATACCAGCATCTTCTTTCAGGATAAGGAGCACTGTTTGCTCTCCCAAACTCATTTTGCTGGGACCTCGTTTACCCAAAATTCCCATCTACCAAAAACAAAACAACACCCCCTCAATAGCAAAATCCACCAGATATTGATTTCCACCCTCTCCTTCTCATTCAAGTGAGGGTGGACTGCATTAGGAAGCACGGCCATGGTGGAATCCGCAAAGCTACACAGGGTACTTTACAGCCCTTGTACTCACCATCTGCAGATCAGGGCAACAGCAACTCAGCACTCAGGCCAGTCACTATCTCTCTGGATCAGAGGGTATGTCTATCCTATTGATCTTCCGGAGATTGTTTGCCGCGTCTTTACTGATGCAGTAAAATCAATCTCTCTGGGCTCAGCCATCAACCCTGGTACTTCACAGGACAGGGACATTGGCATGAGCCCCAAGAGTCCCGATCTACACCAGGGAACAAAGTCAATCTTGTTACGTCTATTCTAGCTACTCTAATGGCATGGCTAGAATTGCGTATCTGGGATTGACTTTGATCCCTGAGTAAGACCAAGCCAAGGTGTCTCTTACCTGAAAGAAGGTAATTCTTACCCAAATCAGGTAAACATGCTCTCTCCCTCTCCTGAGCCTTACTACTTCACCCACCATGAGAGCATCCAGGAGTCTCTCCTCTACTGACCTGCAAGGTGATCGATATTTCCAGCCCCTACATCCTTCTAACAGCCTCTCACACAAGCAGACTTCTCTAGTACCCAGTGCCCTTATTTACTTCTTCAGTAGCCCCATAACCCCTTGTTCACCTCTCCTCACATCCCTCAAGCCCCTCAGCCCCAGCTCCGCCACACCCTCAACTCCCCACTTCTCTCACACACCCAGTAATCCTCCTCCAACCCCAGGCCACTCATGCACCCCAGACCCACACAGAGCCCTACACAGATACAAAAATTTGTATATCCAGCTGAAGTGTGAACATGGTCTGCAGATTTGTAGGGCTTAATCCACACTTCTCAGCTTCCGCTTCTCCCCACCCCATGGTCCCCCTCTAGAGGCCCCAACCCCCTACACACCCCAACCCCTCAGTGCCCCTTCCTCTCCCACACCTGCTCCCCTCACATACCTCAACCTCCTCCTCGCTCCCATCGTGCCCTTATTCATCTCACATGCCCTCAACCCTACCCTGCCCCCACACAACTGCCCTCCTGAACCATCTCCCCCAACTGTACCCCCATGCCCCAACTCCCTTCCCATTATCCCCACACCCTAACCACCCATGCCCCTTCCCCCACCTGTGCCCCCATGCCCCTACTTCCTTCCCATTACCCTCGTACCCTTTCACCCCAACTCTGCTCCCCCTCCCATCACCTCCCTCCACACCTCCCCCTCCCATGCCCTCACCCCAACTGTGCCCCCATGCCCCACCCCCTCCCATCACCTATACCCTAATCCTGCTCCCCAAACCCTCATGCTCCACACCACTCCCATGCCCCTACCCTCTTCCCACCCCAGCGCTGCCCCCATTCCCCCAACCCCTCCTCTCCCATGCCTCTACCCCCTCCCCTCACTCACCCCAGCCCCCCTCCCCTCCCCTCACATGTCCTCTCCCCCAACTGAGCCTCCCCATCACCCCCTAATTCCCTCCATGCCCTCACCCCACCCTGACCCCCCGACCCCCACGTGCCACTTCCCCCAACTGCCCCATACCCCTCCCTCTTCCCCTTCCCATCGCCCTCCCACTCCCTACATCTCCCCGTCCCCTCACTCCCCTCCCAATTCCTCACCCCCGCACTGTGCCTCTCCCAACACCCCCAACTCCCTCCCTGCCCCCACCCCTCCCCTCACATGCCACCGCCCCCAACTGCCCCACGCCCCTCCCACTCCCCTCACGTGTCCTCCCCCCCAACGGTGCCTCCCCCCAACTCCCTCCCCGCCCATCCCCCTCCTCGTGACCCCCCGCGCGCGCGCTCACCCGCTCTCCCAGGTGGGGTTAGGGCGGGCTGGGGGCTCGCGCACACTCTCCCGCCCCCCGGCTCCTGCTCCGACTCACGCCGCCGCCGCAGCCACCATATTAGGAGTCAGGCAACATCCGGGCCCAGCCCCCTCCTTCCCCAGCTCGTCCGCGTTCCCCCGGCAACTAGGACCTCCCCTTCAGTGGGAGGAGGCAAACTCGTCCCCCCCCCCCCGCCTGCCCTACGCCGTTTTCGATTGGGCAGAGTTGACGCCGCTCTGCGGGTGCTGCCCACTCGGGGAGGAGGGAAGAAGGGGAACGCGGCGTTGTGCATTCTTATTGGCTAAAGTAGAAGTTGATTGATGGCAAGGGGAAAAGGGGCGTGCCTTCTCTTAAAGGGGACGACAGCACATTCTGAGGAGTGTGGGGTCAGCCCGGGAAAAGAGCCCGGGGTGGTGGGGAAGGGATCTTATTGACCTTCCCCAGACTGCCACTGGGGGAGCGGTCATCTTGTGACCGAACTGCCACCATTTTGAGTATGGGGTGTTGCCCTGGCACCCAAATGATGTCATCAGAGCACGACAGAGTGTCATAATGTCGTGCTGTGATGTCATCATAAAATGATGTGATGCCATACAGCCACACCAGCTTGGCACCACAGCATGCTATTATGCTTTTGCTAAGGTCATGTGATGCCACTGTGACATCGTCCTGGAAATGTGACATCGTGATTCGATTTCACATCATGACCTTGGGTCTTGACATCACTTGGTCCTGACGAAAAGTGGAATCGTGCCCCAAGTTGACATGAGATGAAGATCTGGTATCTCTAGGTCCCATCATTGCACTGTGATCTGTGGAAATGAGGTGAGATCTGAAACCTGGGTAGCAAACCCTTGTGATACTGATTTGATATTAAACTAGGAGTCCTGAATTGCAGTCACAACCCTCCTCCAGTCCATAGACAGCACTCATCCCAGCCACAAAATAGGACCCAGGTGTCCTGCAGTCTACAGATTAAAGAAGGGAACTGGGAGCCTGGCTGGTGGCTGGTCAAATCATTTCAGAGATCTGCCCGTGCCTCAGTTTCCCCTTCTGTAAACTGTGGGGATAATACCTACTTCCCAGACAGGTCATGAGGCTGACTGGGGACAGGGAAGGTCATTATCGAAAGAGGATCGCCACCCAGATTGTATTTAGGACCTTCACAGCCCCTTAGAACCCAGCAGTTCCCAGCAGCAGCACCAATTCCCATCAGCAATCAGCCCTACTCAAGCTGCTATATTAAGCCCTTTGACAGTGCAAGGCAAAGAATGAGCCACCCACATGGCAGCTAATAATAGTCATCAGCATGTCACTGGAGTTAATTCAGTGCCAGCCTGACAGCCCTGAAGAGCGACAGCCCCTGGTGAATCACACAGCAGGTATGGCTTTGGGTTTCAGCCAAGTTAGCGCAAAAGGCCCTGGGTCACAACTGGGGTACCTGGTGAGCACCTTAATACAAATAAATAATCAAATGATGGAGCTGCCCTATCCCAGCCCAGTCAAACCCCTGGCATGAATGCACTTATTCCAGTACAAAGGTGCCTTAGGGAAGGGAAACAGGCTCTCAGGCCAGTAGTGTTACCCACACACATCTCCTGCGATAGTTACAGGGTCCTGAGCAGGTTAGGATGTCAGGAGTTCGCAGTCAGACTGATATTTAGTGGCATTTGGTTCCTTTGTGCTGTTGGAAGGTGAATCAATCCATGGTGGGTCTCCACAGCACGTTCCACAGCCTTGAAGCATTGATAAGACTGAAACACAGGCTGAGCTGCAAAATGGCTGATGGTTAGAGCCAAGGGCGGGAGAGAGGAGCCAGGACTCCTGGGTTGCCCAGATCTGTGCCAGGAGGAGGGCCTAGCTGTTAGAGAATGGGAGGACAGAGGAGCTAAATTCCAGAGTCCTCTATTCTTCTGGAGGTAGTGGGGTCTAGTGGTTAGAAAGGGCATTACAAGTCAGGATGGAAGGAGACATTGCAAGGCAAGAAGTCTGGGTTCCCTATCCCTCTCCGCTGCAGACTTCTTGGAGCACATTAGTTCCCCTCTCTGTGCCTCAGTTTCTCCATATGCAACATGGTGTGGGGCTTGGGGCAGGGGCAGGGATAAATTATACCCACCACTGGCAAGTGCACTGAGGTCACATGGCAAAAAGAGCTGCATAAGTCACACCATTATGAGAATCACCCCTCCACACACACCCCACTGGACATACTGCACAGCTGCTTTTAGCAAGAAAACCCTTCAGCAAGAGATAGCTGATCAATAAATAAAATCCCTGGAGCCTCATCTTCATCCCCTGTTCTTGGCACACACTGCCAGTGCGTCTCTCCTAGGCGTGCGCGGATCATTGGTGGCTGTCTGCCAACCTTTGCTCCTTCGCTGCCCAAGTCCCGGGATTTTTGCAGAGGCATTTCCTGGATTCTGCGAGGTGGCTCTGACATGCTCAGCAGCAGAGAAATTCCGCCCCCACGTGGAGAATCCAGCGGCAGAGATGATGTTAGTGCTGGGGAAAGTGCCTGGGAGATGGGATGTCTGGGTTTAGATTTCAGACATGTGTCGGGGTAACCTCCTCTTTGCGATGGAGCCAGCATCGTAGCCCAGATGGGAACACCACATGTCACTCACTTCAAAACCGGGATCGCTGCACTAAGGCCTGTATTAGAACATAAGAACATAAGAACATAAGAATGGCCATACTGGGTCAGACCAAAGGTCCATCAAGCCCAGCATCCCATCTGCCGACGGTGGCCAATGCCAGGTGCCCCAGAGAAGGAGAACAGAAGACAAGTGATTTATCTCCTGCCATCCATCTCCTGCCCTTGTTATGAAGGCTAGGGCACCATACTTTATCCCTGGCTAATAGCCATTTATGGACCTGACCTGCAAAAATTTATCAAGCTCTTTTTTAAACCCTAATAGAGTCCTGGCCTTCACAGCCTCCTCGGGCAAGGAGTTCCACAGGTTGACTGTGCGCTGTGTGAAGAAAAATTTCCTTTTATTAGTTTTGAACCTACTACCCATCAATTTCATTTGGTGTCCCCTAGTTCTTGTATTATGGGAAAAGGTAAATAATTTTTCTATATTCACCTTCTCCACACCATTCATGATTTTATATACCTCTATCATATCGCCCCTCAATCGCCTCTTTTCCAAACTGAAAAGTCCCAGTCTCTCTAGCCTCTCCCCATATGGGACCCTTTCCAAGCCCCTAATCATCTTAGTCGCCCTTTTCTGAACCTTTTCTAATGCCAATATATCTTTTTTGAGGTGAGGAGACCACATCTGCACGCAGTACTCGAGATGTGGGCGTACCATAGTTTTATATAGGGGAAGTATGATATCTTTTGTCTTATTATCGATCCCTTTTTTAATAATTCCTAACATCCTATTTGCCTTACTAACTGCCGCTGCACACTGCGTGGATGTCTTCAGAGAACTATCCACTATAACTCCAAGATCCCTTTCCTGATCTGTCGTAGCTAAATTTGACCCCATCATGTAGTACGTGTAATTTGGGTTATTTTTTCCAACATGCATTACCTTACACTTACCCACATTAAATTTCATTTGCCATTTTGCTGCCCAATCACTCAGTTTGCTGAGATCTTTTTGTAGTTCTTCACAATCCCTTTTGCTTTTGACTGTCCTGAACAACTTGGTGTCATCTGCAAACTTTGCCACCTCACTGCTTACCTCATTTTCTAGATCATTGATGAACAAGTTGAACAGGATCGGTCCCAGGACTGAGCCCTGGGGAACACCACTAGTTACCCCCCTCCATTGTGAAAATTTACCATTTATTCCAACCCTTTGTTTTCTGTCTTTTAACCAATTCCCGATCCATGAAAGGACCTTTCCTCCTATCCCATGACCACCTAATTTACATAAAAGCCTTTGGTGTGGGACCGTGTCAAAGGCTTTCTGGAAATCTAGGTATATTATGTCCACTGGGTGCCCTTTGTCCGCATGTTTATTAACCCCTTCAAAGAATTCTAATAGATTAGACAGACACGACTTCCCTCTGCAGAAACCATGCTGACTTTTGCCCAACAATTCGTGCTCTTCTATGTGCCTTGCAATTTTACTCTTTACTAGTGTTTCTACTAATTTACCTGGTACTGATGTTAAACTTATCGGCCTATAATTGCCAGGATCTCCTCTAGAGCCTTTTTTAAATATTGGTGTTATATTGGCCGTCTTCCAGTCATTTGGTACCAAAGTGGATTTAAAGGATAGGTTACAAACCACTGTTAATAACTCCGCAATTTCACATTTGAGTTCTTTCAGAACCCTTGGGTGAATGCCATCTGGTCCTGGAGACTTGTTACTATTCAGCTTATCAATTAATTCCAAAACCTCCTCTAATGTCACTTCAATCTGAGTGAGTTCCTCAGATTTGTCGCCTAAAAAGGCTGGCTCAGATTTAGGAACCTCTGTAACATCTTCAGCCGTGAAGACTGAAGCAAAGAAATCATTTAATCGCTCCGCAATGGCACTGTCTTCCTTGATCGCTCCTTTTATATCTTTATCATCCAAGGGCCCCACTGCTTTTTTAGCAGGCTTCCTGCTTCTAATGTATTTAAAAAACATTTTACTATTGTTTTTTGAATTTTTGGCTAGCTGTTCCTCAAACTCTTTTTTGGCTTTTCTTACTACATTATGACAGTTAATTTGGGAGTGTTTATGTTCCTTTCTATTTTCCTCACTAGGATTTGACTTCCACTTTTTAAAAGCTGCCCTTTTCTCTCTCACTGCCTTTTTAACATGGCTGTTTAGCCATGGTGGTTCTTTGTTAGGTCTCTTACTGTGTTTTTTTATTTGGGGTATACATTTAAGTTGGGCCTCTAGTATGGTGTCTTTAAACAGTTTCCATGCAGCTTCCAGGGATTTTAGTTTAATTACTCTACCTTTTAGTTTCTGTTTAACTAGCTTCCTCATTTTAGTGTAATTCCCCTTTTTGAAATTAAATGCCAGAGTGTTTGACCGCTGCGGTGTTCTTCCCAACACAGGAATATTAAAAGTTATTATATTGTGGTCACTATTTCCAAGCGGTCCAGTAACAGTTACCTCTTGGACCAGATCCTGCGTTCCAGTCAAGACTAGATCGAGAATCGACTCTCCCCTTGTGGGTTCCTGTACTAGCTGCTCCAAGAAGCAGTCATTTAAGGCATCAAGAAATTTAATCTCTGAATCCCGTCCTGAGGTGACATGCACCCAATCAATATGGGGATAATTGAAATCTCCTATTATTACTGTGTTTTTTATTTTGATAGCCTCTCTAATCTCCCTCATCATTTCAGCATCACTATCACTGTCCTGGTTAGGTGGTCGGTAATATATTCCTAATGCCATATTCATATTAGAGGAATGAATTGTTATCCATAATGATTCTATGGAACATTTTGATTCCTTTAGGATTTTTACTTCATTTGATTCTATATATATTCTATATGGGCTGCCATTGTCCATGCTCTTTTGGGTTCACCTCTGTTAATCTGATGCCTCAGGCAAAGGCTCCAATTCACAGCTCTCTTGGGGAGGGGGCAAATTTTTCAGCCCTGCTCCCCGCCCTCCAGCCCCACGTCGAGCCCCGCTTTTCCCAGTCCCTGGGTCTCCAGGAAGGTGTTGCTGCTACAGTCCAAGACACAGGATCCCCATCCCCACCCTGCACCATAGCTCTCTGCCAGGCTTCAGGGCTCATTTCACCAGCACCAGGCCTTATCGGCTAGTCCCAGCAGTGGGACATCAGCCGTTCCCCAGCCAGCTGGGTGTGGCTCTGGAAATTCCATCCACTGCTGGAATGGAAGCTGGCTCAGAGAACAGAGCCCCTGCAACCCAGGCTTCTGCCTCATCCCAGCTGTTTCAGAGAAAGGATGCAAATGACCTTTTTCTATCCAGCTCTGCAGTCACCTGCACTCAGGGGAAGTCCCCACCTGACCTCAGTAGTTAGAGGTGAGTTCATGCCCTGAAGCAGAAGGGTTTATAGTCCTGCCAAAACCCAACCGAAACATCTAGGACTATTCTCCTAACTCACGCAGTTCACCGTGTTTCCATAGGTGCTTAAAGGCAGAAGAGGGAAGTGGGAAACCTGCAGACAGGCAAAATTGAAGCCCAGCTAACAAAGTGTCAGGCCACGATTTCTTTGAGCACGTCGGTGAAAAACTAATGGTCAGTTACATGGAACTTATCAAACTCCTTCTGTAGCACTGCCAGGAACTAGATTTGAGCCCTGGAACCCCTGGCCTCTGCTTTTCCCAGGTATAGGCAAACCAAGCCCTGGTATTCTGGAGACCTGACAATCATTCATTTGGTTTTATTCTGCTCACGTATAAACCCAGCCATAAAACTCTCTCATCAAATTTGATTTGGTATTGGGTTAATTCTGTACTCAGCTGCCTCATTCACAAATTATGAAACAGAAGAGGCTGATCTGAGTGACAGTGCGTTTCATATTCATTATAGAAAAAAGGTTATGAATATGGATAAGAGAGAAGCGCTTTATGCAAAAGATTTTGTGGAAGGTATCAGTTGGGAAGTTGTAATCTGATGAAGGTGGATATTCTGTTTTGGTGCGTGTATCATTCCTGTATTTGAAGTCAGAAATATTAAGTATAAACCTGTATTACTAAAATAAACACGCTAAGCGAGGGCCTTTAAAGGTATTACAGAAACTTGGTGGCTTGTGGATAAGAATGACTTGTAGAGGGGTTTGTTTTTCTGTGGACATGCCTGTAGGACAGGCCAAGACTCCCCGCAAGGACTTGTGTTTAGGTCACCTAATGCTGGGACCCGTCTTGGGTCCTGTTCTTTTCCACGGAAGGTGAGAGAAAATTCAAACTCAATGCAAAGGATTCCTGCCTTGGGCAAAATCTAACAAAAGGGCCTGTTGTCAGATACCAGGACACCTTGCTAGTCACTAGTGTCTTGGGTAACCATCCGTCCCGTATGGGGTGAGCTGGTCGGTGTCCTGGCTTATTTTTTAAAAGGGACTCATTGTCCTGTATTTGGGCTGTCCCCGGCCACCTTTTCCACCAGCAGCTGTTTCCCCAGGGCTCAGGGAGTGCTGGGGGCTACTGCTTCCCCGGGGCTCCGGGGGATCACCGGCTGCAGCTGCCTCCTTCATGCCTCCCCCACATAGCTCCCTGTCCTGTATTTGGAACAGGGAGATATGGTCACCCTACCAGTGTCCCCTCTCATTTTTCCATCCATGTGTGGAATAAATTTTCTTATGCACGCTGAGGCATGTATGGATGTGCACCACCAGTAGAAATGCATGCTGCCAGCTGTTGGCGGCTGTGGGTGCTCTGTGGGTGGCATTTAAATTTCTCCCCAGCGGCCACTCAAGGGCACAGCTCACAGGGAACACTGCTAACCACCCAAGATGACTGCTGGAAACATCTAAGATGGAACAGAAGGAACCATCAGCCCTAGGCTGGGAAGCTGTCCAGCTTCGGAAAAAAAGATGATTAGAACTCCTGTTAGGGTCAGGTATTGCGTGTTACAAGTTCTGTAAGCTTATTAGGTTGAGCTGGCATGTTTCTTTTAATTTTGCTTATTAACTTACTTTGTTCTGTGTGCTATTCCTTGCACCCACTTACAGCAGTGGTCAGCAACTCCCGGCACGTGTGCCGAGAGTGGCATGCGAGCCAATTTGCATCAGCGTGTGAGGGTAGCTCAAAGCCATGGGTGCCTCTGGATTAACAAAAGACCAGATCATGTTACCCATCACCACCTAAAGTTCTTCATCTTAACTTATTGCTGAATGTAAGAAGGACTATTAATGACTTTTAAAAGCATCACTGGCCCTCGGACATACACAGGGGTGAAAAGGTGTAATTTCAGCGCTCTGCCTTGGAAAGGTTGCTGACTCCTGACTTATAGACTGCTTTGCATATTTAATACAAACACTTCTATTTCGTAATAAATCCAGTGTAAATAATTGTTACCTGACAGAGTTGGGTGAAGAGCTGTGCATCTCTCTCTCTTCTGCAAGAAAGAGGGTGGACAATAGGAGCTTATTCCACATAACACCTTATACAGATTTAAGATGGATTTATTTGGGGTTCTGGTCCCATTGGGTTTCAAGGCCCTGTGACTGAACCTTCCCTGAGTTCAGCTGCTCTTAATGTCTGTTACTCTGCGTTGGGCTGTGACCCCAACTCTGTGCCAATGGTAGAGGAGATGGAGGATCTGGCTTAGCAGGATGGGGAGGGCACCCCAAAGGGCAGGTTGACGGCCTTGATGGTATGAAAAGTGACAGTTGCTCTAATGGGGTTCTGGGGTTCCCAAGCACTGCATCCCATCGGACGCCTGAAGTGACTGTCGCTTAGCAGGCAGAACAGGGGTTTTAATAGTTGACAGAGACACAGTTTAGTACAGAGGTGTCAGTACAACCACCAGAAACAGTAATTCCAACCCATTTTGGGGAGGACAGGTCTGAGGGGAGCCCCCCAAGATAGGGCCTTAGTTCTTCTACTTTGTTCCTCTCTCCCAGTCCAGCCTAACTCCCTTCCAACTCCCCACACACTAACTGCCTGCCTCTCATTCAAAACCAGCTGGGCTCCACCTTGCTCTTTGTTCAGGGGACAGAGGTGTTACCCCACAGCTTAGGTTACAGCCAGCACAAGGTCATCCTGTGTGAGCTGCTCAGCCTGTTGCTCACATATGACCCTCCCCCCACATCACAACAGGGTTGGGGGGCACCCCAAGGGGCAGGTAGATGGCCTCGGGGGTATTAAAAGTGACAGCCTCCAGGGGGTCTCTGTAACTGAATCCCTTACACTGACCTCTTGGATAGCCCTAGACCATTGGACTTTCCTGAATTCATTCTTGTCTGAATTAGACTGCATCCATTCTCAAACTGTGGGTTGGGGAACCCCAAAGTAGGTTGCACCCCTAGTTAAATTGGGCTGCCAGGGCTGGTATTCTCTATGTTGGGGTCCAGGATGGATGCCCAAGCCCCACTGCCTGTGGCTGAGGCCAGCTCCCGCGGGCTTCTGTCCTGGGTGGCAGGGCTTAAGTTAGAGGTCCTCCCCAAAGGGGCTGAATCCCTTGAGCCTTGCCCCCCACCATCCCGGGCAGCAAGGCTCAGGCAGACTCAGGCTTGGGTCCTGTTGCAATTTCCACTGTCGGGGGGGTCACGGTTCAATGGCGTTTCAGCCCCCCGAACTCGAGCACATCTAGCCATATTTTACAAAGTAGAGCAGAAACTAGTCTAACCCCGGTGGGGTCGGTTTCAGGCAAGACGCCTGCGCGCTCTTTGAATCCTGCTAAACCCTGTGAGATCACGTGGCTGTGAGTTTCACCGGCCAATGGGCGAAAAAGGTATTTTCTCTGGTCAGTTTGGAGTGGCCTGGCTCTGGTGAGAGAACAGAAATCCCACACAATCTTCTCCAGCTTGTCTGTCATACCGTAGGTTTTCACAATGCCCCCGATGTGGTGAAGCGGGGCGGGTGAGGATTTTATTCCCCAGGTTAGGTTGCATGTGTTTCCTAGGCTACATCTACACGTGCAGCCAACATCGAAATAGTCTATTTCGATGAATAACGTCTACACGTCCTCCAGGGCCGGCAACGTCGATGTTCAACTTCGACGTTGCTCAGCCCAACATCGAAATAGGCGCAGCGAGGGAACGTCTACACGTCAAAGTAGCACACATCGAAATAGGGATGCCAGGCACAGCTGCAGACAGGGTCACAGGGCGGACTCAACAGCAAGCCGCTCCCTTAAAGGGCCCCTCCCAGACACAGTTGCACTAAACAACACAAGATACACAGAGCTGACAACTGGTTGCAGACCCTGTGCCTGCAGCATAGATCCCCAGCTGCCGCAGAAGCAGCCAGAAGCCCTGGGCTAAGGGCTGCTGCCCACGGTGACCATAGAGCCCCGCAGGGGCTGGAGAGAGAGCATCTCTCAACCCCCCAGCTGATGGCCGCCATGGAGGACCCGGCAATTTCGACGTTGCGGGACGCGGATCGTCTACACTGTCCCTACTTCGACGTTGAACGTCGAAGTAGGGCGCTATTCCTATCTCCTCATGAGGTTAGCGACTTCGACGTCTCGCCGCCTAACGTCGAAGTTAACTTCGAAATAGCGCCCGATGCGTGTAGACGCGACGGGCGCTATTTCGAAGTTGGTGCCGCTACTTCGAAGTAGCGTGCACGTGTAGACGCAGATCTACTGTCCTGTAGTAACCCAGGGTGATGGGAATTTCAGTGTGATGGCTTCTCACAGGTACTCAATGGCCCTCATGCCCTTTTGTGACCTAGGCAACACCTTTCTTCCCCAGGAAACAGGACAAAGGAGGGAGAAGGGGTTTGAATTGGAACTGGGCTGTTGAGTGGGGCAGTCTTATCTGGCTGGAGAGGGAGGACTGAGGGGGAGGACCCTGGCTTGGGGTCCCTTTTGGGTCCCCTTTCCCCAAAAGGGATTGTACAGATGGCTTCTGGTTTCTGTACTCAGTCTGTTCTACACTGTGTCTCCAGCGACTAATAAACTTTCTGTATTCCCTGCTGAATGAGAATCACATCTGACTGCAGATGGGGTGCAGGGCAGGGTGACCCCCATGCTCCATGACACCCTCTTATTCAGCTCCAAGGAAATCCTGCTCTCTCAACAGGAGCCAGTAGAACAGCCTAGTGACTATTACATCGTTATCAAAGCCAGACAGGAAACTGACCCCCACCGGGGCAGTCTGGTGTATGAGCACTGAGGAGCCCCAGCCATGGCACCCGTCGCGCCAGGTGCTGTACAAACACAGAACAAAAAGATGGCCCCTGCTCCAAAACTGCTGATAAGCCACATAGAGAAGAGATGGGACCGAGGTGGGAACCCAGGAGGCTCATGATGTCAGCAGGACGGGCAGGAGTCAGCAAAAGCGGCAGGAGCTAACACCTGCCCATGTAAACGCATGCACGGCAGGTATGGACTCTCACCAAGGTGCAACATGGGAAACAGGAGAAATGGACCTCGCATTAGCTCGTGCCCAGCTGGAGCAATCATCGAGGAGGAACGCGGGAGCCAGCTGGAAGCAGAGATGCTGCAGCAGCATCTCTCTCACGCGCTTGGTGCAGGGCAGTGCCTCTAAAACACCCAAGATAAGGAACTCCTCCGCCCTACAGGGGTGACAGCTCCTAAGGACACCCACACACAGCCCTAGAAACCCTCTCTGCGCAGCTACCTCTCTGGGGAGATGCCTAAAAGCCAGATTGCTCAATAGCCAGTCTTCTGTCCCTCCGCTGAGCTCTTGCTGGCCTGTCTAAAGGACCAGCTGCTGGTCAGCAGTGTTCTCTCTAATTTAGTCCCTCCTGTGCAGGATAAATCTTGCTAAGTGCACCAAGGCATGTGTGGATGTGCACCACCTCTGAAAACACCTGCTGCTGGCTGCTTATCACCCAGGCAGCATTTTAATCTCTTCTGGGTGGCCAGCTAAGTGCTCAGTTTACAGGGAAGGCTGCTGGCTTCTCCACCCATAGCTTCATCTAGCAGGTGGCTGATCAGCTGCAGGAAGGGCTCAGCCCACCAGTGACAGAGCCAAATTCCCTCCATGACTCAAGGATTTGAGGAACCTCCTGACTTACACCAGGAAAAAAATCTATCCCCAAAACAGTCAAGTGATGTCCGAAACAGATGGACCTGGCATGCCTTTTGAGGTTGATTTGTTTAATTAATTTCCCAAGCCTCAGTACAACAGATCCTTTGTGTAGCACAAATCACCACCAAGGACCATACAAAGAACACAGCAGGGCCCCATCCCATCCCCCCACTCCCACCCCACATACACAGGCCCGACCCCAAAGAATGATCGCCGACTTCACGGGGGCCACTCTGGCTCGATGCCGAATCCGCTGCTGGCTAAGAGCTCCGCGCAGGTAGAGTTTATTGCATTACAGAGCCTGGCAGCAGGGCCGGAAGCTTGGAACCGAGACTCGGCTCACAGAAGAAAGGAACGATAAGGAAAGAAAACCATCTATCCGATACTGGTACCCCTTCCCACCCCCAGTCTGAGGGCTAGAAAGGTTCCAGCACTGACTGGTTTATCCACTGAGGTGCCCCGGGGGTCTGGAGAACATTTGAGATGGATGGGATTTTTGTCAGAGGCAGAAAGGGTCAGTGGCTAGCAGAGAATACCGTGAGCTAAGACTCCTGGGTTCTTTTCCTGACTCAAAAGGGAGTGGGGTGTAATGGTTAGAGTAGGATAGCCAGGCCTCAGGACTCCTGGGTTCCATTCCTGCCTGAGAGGGAAATGGGATCTAGAGATTAAGACAGGGAAAACTGGAAAGCAAGACCCCCCCCACGAGATCTAAGAGTTTGATCAAGTTTCTTCCTTGCCCAGTGCCTTGGTTTCCCCACCTGTAAACAGGGAACACACAGATACAACCTCCCTGTATAAAGTGCTCAGTTTGCAGCAAAGGACTTATTCACCGTTATAAAGACCCAGCCACAGAAACAGGAGTGTGCTTTAAGTGCCATACATCAGGGCCTTTGGATTTAACCGGACTTGTTTGCAGTGCCGCATGAAGCTCCAATTCCAGCCTGCTAAGGAGGACTGCAGGGGTTCTCAGGGAACACAGTCCCTCTGCTCAGCTCAGGGCTGGGTGCCTGCTGCCCAGCTAATGCCAAGCTTCTGGGCCGTGCAGCTCCTTGATGATCCAGATCCCGTCCACAACTTTCCCATCCTAGGAGACCAAACCAAGACTTGGTTTCAGGAGTGGCTCCAGGGCACTCCCGCACTACTCAGCCCCCAGACGGGCGTCATGGTGAAGCCAGGGTGGGTTTACGGCAGCATGTTGGGAATGGGGCCAGGAGAAACGGATTGGGATGGCAAAGGCCACACTGGTGTCAGCGGTGGGATTCCAATACATCCCCAGCGGGGTGAAGATGTGCCATAATCCCCTAGATCTCTAGGGCTATTTTCCCTCCACCAGTCCCATACTCTGGAGATCCCAAAACCTCTTCCCCCAAGTTCTCGTCATCCAAAGCACCGATTAAGGATTGAAAAGGACGTTGATTATCATATTTCTAATGAAGGGAACACCCACTGCTTACAAAACGCAGCTACACAGGCCCCGAATGGTTTGGATTTACTCCTAATCCAGGGAGGAGAGTGGGGACTGGTGATTAGAGCAGGGGAGGCTGGAAATCAAGAACCCCAGGGTGTGATTTGAGATGCGGAGCTCGACGTCAGCTCTTTCTGCCGAGGGATGGGGGAGAACTCAGGGATGTTCCAATCCAAATTCCACGGCTCAGGCCCATTTGCAGCGTTAATCCATGGAAAGAGCAGGACCCAAACAGCAGGGATCTGCCTGGCTTCCCACCCAGCTCCCGCAAGGCAGCAGCCAAATGCCCAGCCCCCTGCAGCACCTGCTCCCAACCCCCTTGACCCTCCTCCCCTTCCTGTTCTCCCCCTGTCGTGGAGCTAGACAAGTCCATGTGCTTCCTGGGTCTTTCCCCCGAGCTGCCCAGCTCCAGCCTTACCCACACTAAGCTGACAGAGAGTTTACAACTGCTACATCCCCAAGGTTTCCCTTCAGGTCCACTGGCTGTCCAGCTGGTGATGCTCGATGGTGACGGTGTGGATAAAACTGAGAGCCGGGAGGAGCCCTCGGGAGGGTAGCAGGGACCAGTGGGTACAGTGGCGGGGGAAGACGTGCTGCCTGGTAGTCAGGACTACTGGGGTCTCACCCCAGTTCTGGGAAGGAGTGGTGTCTAGGGGTTAGAGCAGGGGAGCTCTGAGTCCAGGACACCTGGATGCTCTCCTGGGTTCTGGGAGGGGAGTGGGATGTAGTCGTTAGAGTGGAGAGGTGCTGGGAATCAGACCCCCTGGGTTCTATCCCTGACTGTGGGAAGGGAGCAGGGTCTAGTGGTTAGAGCGGGGGAAGCTCTGAATCTGGACACCTGGGTTCTCTCCCCAGCTCTGAGAGGGGAGAGGGGTCTGGTGGCTAGAGTGGAGAGATGCTGGAAGTCAGGACACCTGGGTTCCATCCCTGACTATGGCAGAGGAGTGGAGTCTAGTGGTGAGAGGCGGGGGCTAGACGTTAGGACTCCTGGGTTCTATTGCCAGGCCTGTGAGGGGGGTGGGGTCGAGCAGGTAGAATGGCGGGGGGGATGGGAGCGGTTAACACTCGGTGCCCAGACACCCCTGTGCTGGCTCCAATACTAGTCAGTCCGGCACACACAGCTAGCCCAGGCAAGGATTGGACTGGGGGACCCCAGTGGGGGTTGGGGGTCCGCTCGCCAGCTGCATCATACCTGGTCGTCCGACACCTGCTCCAGCCAGACATGGCTGCGGTTGACGATATGCAGACGGGTGTAGCCGTAGTCCTCGATACGCAGGGCGCTCCACTCCCGCGGATGGGGGATGAAGGGGTCCAGCCTCTCCTTACAGCCCTGAGGGAGGAGGCAAGGGTAGAGCCCACTGGGGAGAGGAGCTACAGCCCTAGGTGGTCCCTCCCTGCCTCTGTCCCATCCCCACTGCACTTCAATCCCTCCGCCCCTGTCAAGGCTGTGCTGCCTAGCAGCTAGAGCACTGGATGGAAACGTGGGTGCCCTGGGGCAAGCCACTGCCCCGTGCCTCAGTCTCCCCACCTGGACAAAGAGAGAGGTGGGGTCAAAGAAGAGCTTCCCAGCTTCCCGCCTCCTCTGCTGATCCTTCCATCTTCCCCGGGACCCCGCCCACCCCTCCATCCCCTGGGCAGCTGAGGCCCCATCCTGCCCTTCCCCGGCACAGAGGGATTGTCCTAGGCCAGGATCAGGCCCAGCGCGTCTCCTCCTCTTGACCTTAAACTATCGCCCCTAACAGGCTTCTCCATTGGGTCCCAATCCTGGAAGCGCCCACCCTGAATTTCCATGGGATCTGAGGGCACTCAGTACCACTCGGGAGGTGTTTGGTGCTTAACAGGATCCAGCCCTTAACCACCGGCAGAGACTCCCTGGGCCAGGGCCAACTGGGGCAGGTTTCCCTACTGGCTGTAAGGGGGGTGCGAGGGGGGTGTGTGGTGGCTGGTCTCGGCCAGGCTCAAGCCCCAGCAGTCACTTACAGCTGATCCACTGATGATATGCACAGGTGCCCGGGGGTTGGTGTAAGGTGACTGGGCGCTGCCATTGTAGACCTGCAGCGGGGAGGCAGATGGGGTCATTTCAGACTCAGATCTCAGACTCTATCCCCCAGCCGGGCAGGCCGGCAAACCCACCGGATCGGGAGTCACCTGATAATTGTAGACTGGCCACAGCCTCTCGTAGGAGTGTTCGTGGGCCCACAGCTCTAAGTCAACACCTGGGGAAGAGACGATGGAGCTGGCTTAGGACTCCAGCCCCTGGAGTCTCAGATCCTAGACCCATGGTGGGGTTGGAGGCCTCGGCGTGCTCTGCCAGGGGCCCTTTGCTGGGGAACCGGCCCTTTAAGGGAACAGGTGGGGGCGCAGCCCCTATTCCCAGGTGGAAGGAAGCCTGGTTGGTGGGAGACCCCAAAGCCTTTGGGCTGTCTGTCCCCGGGGGAGGCATAAGAGCGGAACTGAGAAAGGTGCGGAGGTCAGGGGGAGGGAGGATCCCTGGGAACAGGCTGCAGGGAGAAAGCAGCTTAGGGCAAAACCAGAGTAGGTGGGTGTAGGGGTGTGACCTTGACATCGGGGGTCTTGCTGTATCCCTAGCCAGGCTGGCTCATCCCCCACGCTAGGCTGGTGGCAGGGCTGAAGCCAGGGCTGCACAGCACAGAGACTCCCAGGGAAACAGGCTCCAAAGCCCCTCCTGGTTGGCAGGAGCCCCCAGAGCCACACGGATCAGGAATCTGTTTGCCCCCACGTGCTCCTACTAGCCGGTTCTCCCATGGGACGCAGGCTGGCAAGTTTCTCCCACCTCCCCCTGTGTTGCCCCATCACCCCAGCACCCAGCCAGCCTCTGGGGCCAGGCAGGGATGGAGAAGCCCCTGGGAGTCTCAGTCTGCAGCCTGGCCGTGAGCCTGACTGGAGGTGGAAGCAGGATGGGCATGCTGCGAGCGTGAGGAGACACGAACCAAGCCAGAGCAGCCAGTGGGCTTCGCTCAGGGATCCACCTCCCTAGCTCGGTGGTTTGAGCATTGGCCCTGTAAACCCAGGCCTGTGAGCTCAGCCCTTGAGGGGGCCATTTATGGGTCTGGAGCAAATAGATTTTAAGAAAACATCTGTCAGGGATGATGCTTGCGCCTGCCGAGAAGGCAGGCGACTGGACGCAATGATCTCTTAAGGCTCTTTCAGCTCTGTGAGATATGTATATGCACATGCCCTTTGGGCAGAGCTCCCCAGACGCCCCCCTATGGGGTGCCTGAGGCTGAGGAGAGGGGAAGCAGGTACCGTATTTATAGAACAGGTCCTCCAGGCCGTACAGGTGCTGGGGTAGCCCTCGGCGAATCTGAGGGGAAAGAGAAGGAGGAGGATTGGGGGGCAGGCGGCTGGTGAACTGCCCCGCGCCCTCCAGCAAATCCGCCCCTGCTCCTCCGTCCACCCCCTGGATCAGTCCATGGGTCCCCACGCGCCACCCCCTGCCTGCCGTCTACAAGAGCATCGTCTCCTGCCGGGGGCCGTTTGGAGGCCGTCCCCCCTCCCCTCCCCACACTCACAATGCTCTCATGCGCCGTGCAGTCATCGTGGTCGTTGTTGGAGCAATACATGGGCCGGTGCCCCATTGTGATGACCCACGGGCGCTGCTGGCGCTGATCCGGCCGCGTGGCCTCCTGCCATAAAGCGGGAGAGGGAATTCGTGAGTGAGAGGGTCCGAGCAACGAGCCCCCCCTCCCCAGCTGGGGCAGAGCTACCTGTAAGTCTCTCTCCAGCCACTGGTACTGCTCCTGGACGAGGTGGTGGCCATACTTCAGGAAGAAATACACCTCGGTGGAGAAGGAGATGATGTGGGCGGGGCCGATGTCCCAGCTGGGGGGTCAAAAAGGAGAATAGAACCCAGGAGTCCTGGCACCCTCGCTCCCTGCTCTAAGCATCAGACGCCACTCCCCTTCCAGGGCTGGGGATAGAACCCAGGAGTCGCAGCACCTAGCACCTGCACTGCTCTAACCACTAGACTCCACTCTTCTCCCAAGGCTGGTGATGGAACCCAGGAATCCTGACTCCCCGCTCTAACCACTAGACTTCTTCACCTAGAGCCGGGGTGAAACCCAGGTGCCCTCCAACCACCTCCCCAACTTTAACCAAGTACAGCAAAACCCAGAGAATCCTCCCCCTAGTGTTCTTATCCCCTTGCCCCTCTGCCAGCCTTCGGGCCGGGCGCCTGTCCCCTCGCTGGAATGCTGCCCCGGTGGTGAGCAGGTGCTCACCTGTACCACAGGCCCTCCGTGTCTCCAGGCATGCTGAATCGGGCCCGGTAGTTGGAGAAGTTGCTGGGAGAGGAGAGAACAGTTAGGGGCTGCGGCAGGTGTGTTCGGGTGTGGAGGGGAGACGGATTGAACCCCATCCCCTTCCCAATTCCCAGCCCAGCAGCTCAAGGATTCCCAACGCACCTCTCACCCTGGCCCCCAGGGTGCCAAGCCTCCAGCTCTGACACGCAGCCAGCCTCTTCCCCTTCCCGAACCACGGGCTGAGGGCAACAAGTTCCCCCATCCCACAATCCCATCCAGCCCTTATAGACCCATAAATCCCCTCTGTGCCCCTGAGGGACACATCCTGTGCATGTCCTACGGTGGTGCTGTTCCAGACCGGACCACACAGATCCCGGCTCAGCAGAGAAGGCCAGCGGCCGAGGTTGGGAGGCGATCTGCCCGCAGCACGTGGGGTGGGGAAGGGGAGAGCTGGGTGGTGACCGAGGCGGGGGAGGGCAGAGCACCAGCAGAGCCAGCGAACTCTCACGCGCGTAATACCTCATGCAAGATCCACACGCCCCCACTCACTATTTCTCCTCGTGGTTCCCTGGGCACGTCATGTACGGCAGCAAGGCAGCGACAGGCTCGATCTTGCGCATGAAGGCGTCTCCTACCAGGGCGTTAAACTGCACCCCAGAGAGAGTCGCATCAGCCGAGGAAGGGGGCAAGCACCCAGCGGGGGGGAATGCTGCCCCCTCGGAGTGAATCTGCACGCCTGGGGGTTGTGCGTACCCATGGCCATGTGCACGGAAACGGATGGGCGGCTCCATGTTCAAAGGCAACATGTGGGTTTTCACACAGGCCATCAAGGCACAGATGCGGTGGGGTGGATGGGGCCAACCTGTCTAGCATTGTGGTTTCAATTCCCGTCTCAGGTTACCCAGACCCAGCACATCTCACAGCAGCTAAAATCTCCCACAGGCCTGGGCTCATAATACGAGCCTCCTGGGCAAGTCACCTTGGGCAGGAATCCAACCCACACGCCCAGCTTGCCAACTGGGAAAATTCAAACTGCTTCGTAAGCCTCACTGAGGCCCGGCTGCAAGAAGGAGGCAGAGAGCTGCCTTGTGTTCCACCCCTCAGGCATGTCTGCCCTGCAGACCGAGTCAGGATCGCGTTCCGTTTGGAGCCCACCGCCCACTTCTCATATGAATCACTGCCCCTCCCCATATGAATCAGCCCAAGTCGGACTGGCAACACACAGTCCACACGCCCAGGGCCTGGAGACCCGAGTTCTGCTGGAAGGGCAGAAGTACACATGCAGGCTGGGCAGGGATGCACACAGGCGAAACTGCATGCATGGATGGGAAAGAACACGCACCCACACGCCTGAGGGGCTGTGAACCCCCATGGGGATACACGAGGGTTTTGCATGCCGAGAAGGGGCAGCGAGATGGGGGAGGGATAAACATCTCCTCTGCTAGAAACCCTTGCAGCTGAGCTCAGCCCCTTCCCCTGGGGGATCCCTCCCAACAGAGACACCCGCAGGTGGTGCCAGCCCCCTGGATGTTGGGGGATGTGAGGATGCAGCTGGAGAAGGGAAGGCGCAGGGGGCAGCACGGCCACTGAATTCACCTGGTCCATGTCATAGGCAAAATCCCCTGGGAAAGACAAGAGAATCTTAGTCAATCAGCTGCTCTGCCACGGGGGAGGGGAAGGCCTGGGGGGTATCTGACCCAGAATGGGGGTTGCCCTCATTTTTAAGGGGATAGTCCTGGCCTGAGCCCGTGGAATTCCTAAGAGCTGGACACGGACACAGCAAGGTCATCCCTGGGAACACCAGCTGGCGGCTGGTCCTTCCTGATGTGGCCAGGAACAGAGCAGGTGGCCCCCGAGAGGGGAAAGGCCCCATGTCCCATTCCCAGCTCTCTGGAGCCAGCCTGGCCTCCGCCCTGGCAGCGGATCGGAGCTGGCGGCCCCTAGACATTCCCCGTCCCCCAAGCTGGAGCCTCCTCCAGCCCTGAGGCCCGACACTGACCTACGTGCAGCACCGCGTCGTACAGGCCCTGCTCCGTGTCGCGCTGGAGCCTGGGCAGGGACTGGGGGTTGATGTTCCCCATGTCGCCGAAGACAGCGAGACGCGGGCTCCAGTCGGTGCCATTCTGCAGAGCCTGGAAGCTGTAGTGCTGGCTCCAACCCAGCCGGCTCCCGCAGCGATACACTGCCGGGGCAGAGCAGGGAGAGACTCAGACGCCTGCCCTGCCGTGGGGGGGGCGGGGGGGGGGGCTGTTCCTGCTGCCCCCTACTGGAGGCTCTGAGCCTGGCTCTGTGTGTGTGTGTGTGTGTGTCCCTGCTGCCCCCTACTGGAGGCGCTGAGCCTGGCTCTGTGTGTGTGTGTGTGTGTGTGTGTCCCTGCTACCCCCTACTGGAGGCGCTGAGCCTGGCTTTGTGTCTGTCTGTCTGTCCCTGCTGGAGGCGCTGAGCCTGGTGCTCTCTCTCTCTCTCTCTCTCTGTGTGTGTGCGGCGCGCGCGCTGCCCCCTACTGGAGGCACTGGGCATTTCTCTGTGTGTGTGTGTGTGCACGTGTGTGTGCGCGTGTGTGTGTGCGTGCGTGCGTGTGTGCACGCATCCACACGGCTGATCTGTGCGCACATTCTACAGTCAGGCTCCTACTGGCGATGGGAACGGACGGGCTCAGGGTGGATGGTGCCAGCAGCACGCCGGCGCCCCTCCCGCTGGCAGGAGAGGAGCTGTGGCTGTGTTGCACTCCCACACACACACACTCACCGTAGCGCTGCCCAGGCACCAGGCCCTGCAGCGTGACGCGGTGGATGAACATGCTGCGATGTAACAACCCGCCGTCCACAAACCGGCTGGCTTGGCCCTTGGCAGAGGCAGTGAAGGCCCCACCCTGCTCCGGGCCAAACTCCACGATGGAGCCGGCTGGGGAGAAGGTGGTCCAGGTGACCGTCATGGCAGTGGGGTTGCCTGCCAGGGTTAGAACAGCCCAGTGAGTGCACAGAGTTCTGGCCTGCCCCAGGCCCCGACCCTCTCCCCCTGCTATGAGGGCCAACTCCTTGGGCCAGCTCCATCCATTCCTACACCCCTGCCCTGGCCCTAGCGCCATCCTTTGGCTCAAGCTGGGCCTGGGGTGGGCTCAGGGTCAGTCCTGGAGCCAGACTCCACTCTCCAGGGAGTCAAAGCTGCCTGGAAAATTAAGTCAGCCTTCCCCCATTTCACCAGTGCCCTGGAACTGAGGCAGAGATGTGTTTGAAGGGGGAAACTGAGGCACACAGCAGAGAAGGGACTTGCTTGTCGCCCAAACGGGGAATAGAACCCTGGAGGTCCTAGTTCCCAGTCCCCCTGCTCCATCTCCATCCCCACCCCCTCTAAGCACTAGTCACCATTCTTTGCTCAGAGCTAGGAGTGGTTCCTAGGAGTCCTGGTTCTCAGCCACCCTCCCCAGCCTGCTCTAACCACTAGCTGCCACTCTCCTCCAGGAACTGGAAACAGAATCCTGGAGTCCTGAACTCGCAAAGCCCGCCCCCGGTCTACCCACTAGACTGCACAACCCACCCAGAGCTAGGAATAGAACCTAGCCCGCTCCCCTCCCGCCCTGCCCTTCACAAACATTATCCTCCTCTCCCTTCCCAGAGCTGGGGTCAGGACCCTGGAGTCCTGACTCCCAGTGCCCCTGCTCCAACCACTAGTCCCTGCTACCCTCCCAGCACTGGGGTCAGAACCCTGGAGTCCTGACTCCCAGCCCAGTGCAATAAACAGAAATAGCCCGATGGAGCTGGCTCCCCTACTAGCCTGCTCCCAACCCACCCCCAGGTCTCCCAGCCAGGAGATGGGGCCCAGGAAGCCTCACCTGGGTAGGACAGATGCACTTGCTGGGGCTGGGAGCCACCAGTGCTCTGGCACTGCAGCCAGGGGAGCACCAGGCAGAGGGAGCAGAGCCAGCCGAGCAGCCCCATCCTCATCCTGCTCTTCTCAGCCGTGTGAGGTGGGACAGGGAAACGAAAGCCCTGTCCCTCTGGCCCAGGACTGAGTCAGTTCCTCCTGTGGCCCTGAGTTGGCGCCGCGTGACTCGAGGTTTTACAGCCAGAGAGCAGCACGTCTGAGGCCGCGTGACTCGAGGTTTTACAGCCAGAGAGCAGCACGTCATCAGGGAGGCCAGGCAGCTCCTGGGGGCAGAGTTCAAATGTGCAGTGTTAAGCCTGCATTTTAGGGCGGCTGGGATCAGGATTATGGTGGGGGGGCGGGTTCTGAGCCTTGGGGGCGGTCTGAGGTGGGAGCTAGGAACAGAGATATGAAAGAACTGAGCCTTGGTGGTTCTCAGAAAGGGGCCGATGTAGCACTGAGAAAGGATAATGGGGAAGCTCTGATGCAGAGGTCTGGGAGGAGGCCCTGAGGCAGCCATCCCTGAAGGTCCCTATCCCAGATGGGAGGAAGGAACAGGGTTACTGGGGAGCTGGCTGCGGGAGACAAACACATCCCTTATGGTAGCTCCCTGTATAAATATCTGACATACCCCACCCCAGAAGCAGCTGCATTTCTGCACCAGCTGTGGGATACCTGTATAAATAGGCCCCTGCACCCCCACAAAGGTGCACCAGGGTACTGTCTGCTAGGGAGGGGTCATGGTGCCCTGGCAGAAAGGGATTGGGGGTCCTGTGCCCAGGGCTATGGAACAGCAACCAAAATTCCCTGCAGGGGCCCAGGTGCCAGGGCCATTAGATGAGCAGAAGCATCATTTCCAGAACCCCTCACCAGCTCATATTGAATGAGGGGGAGGGGGTTAAAGCCCCAGCTCTGGGAGTCATAGGATGCCAGGAGAACCAAGCAAGGTCCAGGATGGTGGCCTGGGATATCAGCCATTTGAGAAGCATCCAAGGATGAATCCACCTCATGGATCCCACATGGGAGGGGCAGGGTAGAGACACCTGTTTGAGCTGACCAGCTGCTGGGTTACCAGAGGCCAGTGTCCTAATATCAGAACAGGTCACAAGACGACAGGGTGGGGAATGGGCAAACAGTGCTTAGGCCACATCACTAGGTTAGATCAGGTGGGAGGCGTGTGAATCAGGACTCCTGGGTTCTGCTCCCAGTGCTGGACAGATGGGGGAGTGTAGTGGTTGTGGGGGTGGAGCCAGGACTCCTGGGTTGTATGTAAACTGACCATATCTCCCCAGCCAAATACGGGACATGGGGGAATGGCGCCGTCCTGGCCAAAATGGGACAGGTGGTCACTCTCCCACTGGAGTGAGGCGGTGGCTGCCTTGTGGGGGTGCCACCCTGCTGGGGGATGGTGCTTCCTGTCTGCGGGGGAAGGGCAGCTGTCTCTCAACTGCCCCATGACTTTGGGTGCCAGGAATGGGGCTGCCATCCTGCCAGCAAAGCTCCCGGCTCCCGCAGCCCAGGGAAGCTGAGCGACAGCTGCACCACCAGTCTGGCTCCTGCAGGAGCTGCGCGGGTCTGGCTCCTGGCTCCCCTAGTCAGGGAAAGACAGGTGGCAGTCGTGCCCAGCTGTGAGAAGCCAGACCTGGGCGCAGGAGCCACCCACACAGTGGAAAAAAGGCAGAATACGGGGCAATTAGCCCGTTTCGCAAAATAAATCAGGACGTCTTCCTGGCACCCGAAATGTGGGACTGACCCACCCAAAACAAGACAGATGGCCCCCCTAATTCTGTGCCTCGCTGTGGGTGCTTTCTCGCCCTCTGGCACTCCCACGCAGCTAGGGCAGCAGCTGGATGGCAGATAACTCAGGGTAGGGCACCGCCCCATGCCTGTACTCTGTTGTTTGCTGGACCCAGAGTTTCGGTGCTGATGACACGGTCAGTCTTTCCCCGGCTGCTCTCAGCCAGCCCTATGGGAGATGGGCCAGGGTCCTTAGCCTCATTTTTGCAGGCATGGAAACTGAGGCAAGGTGGGTGGAAGGGACTTGCCCCAAGCCACATCAGGAATCTGTGAAACAGCAGGGAACAGAACCCAGCCCAGCAAGTTGTAGGGCACAGGCAGAGCAGGGCCCTGACTTAACGTATCCCTTGTCGAGACCCCCTCCCAGCATTGTGGTAAAAACCCAGGAGTCCTGGCTCCCAGCACCCTCCTCCCCTCTAACCATTACACCTCCTGTTCCTTCCCAGAGCTGGGGATAGACCACAGGCATCCTGGTTCCCCACCCTTTTCTCTAGCCACTAGACCCCACTCCCTGCCAGGACTCGAGATACGGGCTCCCAGCTTCTGCAACCATCAGATCTCCCCTCCTTCCCCCGAGCTAGGGAGGGAAGGAACCAAGGGGTCCTGACACCCAGCTCCCCTGCTCTAACCACTTCCCCTGCCTTCTACGCTCTAACCAGTGGCTGCCTCCCGTCCTTACCTTGCTCTGCAGCCCCCTTGCACGGCCAGCTCCCCCGCACGGCTGGAGCCAAGGCGCGGGGCTGAGGCCGGCCAACTCGATGCATGTACCAGGCTGGCCGGAGGCTGTCCCCGCCTACTGCTGGCTGCACACAACAACCGACAGGCGCTGGGAGAGGCGGAAGGACCTCAGCCCGCAGGAAGCGCAGAGCTGTTAGCAGTCCGGCCAGCTGCCGGGGCCGGGGCGGGTAGCCCGGGCTGAGCCGGGAAAGGGAGAACCAGGATTCCTGGATTCTGCTTCCAGCGCGGGGAGGGGATCGGAGCGTCCACTCCGGGGGAGGCTTTGTCCCCAGCTCGCTCCCTCCTACTCGTTTACAGGGGTGCAAAGCGAGCGCCGGATTCTCCCCCCGCCCCGTTTACACCGGTGCAGGGCGAGCACCGAATTCTGCCCCCCCCACGCGCTCGTTTACACGGCTGCAAAGCGAGCAGTGGTTAGAGCAGGGGGGGTTGCTCCTGGGGGCAATGCAAGCGGCCCCCGGGGAAGGGGGCCCGGGTAGGAGCGCACTGCAGAGGGAGGGGGGCCGGGAAGCGAATGGAGAGCCCGGAGCAGGACGTAGAGGGGGAGGCGCACCAGGGACAGGGCGGGCCGGGGCAGTGCCAGCTCCCCCGGCCGGGGATCAGAGCCGGGGTCACACACACCCTCCAGCTGGGCGAGCGGAGAAGCCCGAGCGGGGTGCGAGGGGCGAATCCGGTGCGCCCGTGTGAACGCGGGGCGGGCTGAGAATCCGGAGCGCGGGCAGGCGCCTGTGCAGATAATCCCGCTCCAGAGGGCCGGCTCCGAGGCCGGGCCGGGGATGATTTGCGCAGCTAAGACGAACAGCTTCCGCGTGGCTGCTGGGACTCGGCCTGCAGGCGCCGGGCGCGGCATGGGCCAAAGGCAGGCCCCGGCCCCCCCTCCCCCGCCGTCCGAGGAGCTGGTGGCCCATATACGGTGTTTGGCGCTGGTCGCGGAGCGGGACCCCCTGGTGCTGGTGCAGAGAGGGAGGCGGCCCCGCGTCTCCCTGGACCTGGAACTGGACTTGGAACTAGACCCGGACCCGGACCGGGACCCACTGCCCGCGGAGCTGGGGGTCCGGAGGCGGCTCCGCGTCTCCCCGGACCCGCTGCCGGCGGAGCTGGAGCCCTGGGTGCGGATGCCCAGACGGGTGCGGCGCCGCCTCCTGCTGGACCTGGACTTGGACCTGGAGCTGGATCTGCTGCCCGAGGAGCTGCTGGCCCAGATCCTGAGCTGGGTCCCGGCCCGCGCCCTGGTGACCCGCTGCCGCCTGGTGTGCCGCCGCTGGCGGGACCTCATCGACGGCCCCACGGTGTGGCGGCTGCAGGGCGAGCGGCTGCCCCGCGTGCGGCTCGCCCTGGAGGCCGCCCGCTTCTGCATCCCGCCGCGCTGGAGCCGCGTGTGCCTGCTGCAGCCCTTCGGCCGCAACCTGATCCGCAACCCCTGCGGCGCGGGTGGGGACCCGCCGGGGAGAGGCTGCGGGGGGGCGGGCTGTGAGAGGGGTTATGGGAGTCTGGGGCGCGGGGGGGGGAAGGCCGGGCTGTGGGAGGGGCTATGGGGGTCTGGAGTGGGGGGCCTGGGAGGTCGGGCTGTGGGAAGGGATGGGGGCTGAGGGGAGGCCACGGCAGGATCGGGGCGTGACCCCACTAGGTCATACCTGTGGCTAGTCTAGTCTCCCCCAGTGGCCGGTGCTGGCTGCCCCACCCGGGGAATAGTGAGCGGGCATTGGAGCAGGGGGTACCACGGGGAGGGGCAGGCAGTGGAGTGCAAGAGCACCTGAGTGTGGGAGGAAGGTCACACTGGTGGGGGAGGGGGTGATGGCAGGGCACTGGGGCCGAAAGGTACCTGGAGATCCGGCATGGGGGGAGGAGGGGTCTCCGCAAAGGGGGGATCCCCCTTCCTTGCCTGCCCCGGCCCAGCTATTTACTCCTCTTCCTGTTTATTTTCAAACTCCACACTCCCCCTCTCCTCCCCTGGGAACGGTGCCCTGCCTCATCAAACCAGCTCCCGCCTCGCGCCCTCCTTCTCTCACCCGTCCTCTTCCCACAGATCAGTTCACTCACTGGGAGGTGCAGCACGGGGGCCATGGCTGGCAGGTGGAAGAGAACCGTTGTCATGTCGAGGGGGCTCCAGCCCAGACCTGCTTTGTCTCATCCTTTCAGTGAGTGTCTCCCCTCTGTCTTCCCGTGTGCCCCCCCCAGTTCCCATGTGTCGCTGAGGGTTACCCCGTTCTTCAAAGGCCAGTCTGGCCCTGCTCTTGCATGTGACCCTAAGAATCCAGACTAGGTCCTGCTGTGAGTGCACAGAATTGGACTTCGGGTCCTTTCCAGCTCTATGAGGTCGACAGATATGGATCTATGTAAAGGAAGCACTGCTGCAAAAGGGTTTAAGCTTGGACTGTAAGCTTTGTGGGGCAGAGGTACCCCTTTTAAGGGGTGCATGGGGTGTCCAGGGAGGGGTAGCACCTCTGGTGTGGGGACTTGTATCTCTTCAGGGGCAGTTCTTGCACCTTTGGTCCCCACCTGGCACCCAGCTCTCACCTGTGGCTTCAAGAAGCTGCCTATCCCAGCATGCAAAGTCGGCCCTGGCAGACTGGGCGGATGAGATCAACAGCAAGATCCAATGACCAAGAAGGCGGTTCTGCAACGCTCTGTGGAGAGCGAAGGGCATGACAAGGCACAAAAGACGGCACGGCCATCCACTTCAGCCTAGGAAGTCCCAGGCGTGATGCCTTTTGATACCACTGGAACCAGGCTTCTGAGGTTGAGAGAGTGGAACTGCCCCTGTGCAACGGCTTTGCCACTTCAAACGTTCTCCTGCACAGGTTCTTTGCACATAAGAATCCAGAGTCACACTGAATCCATCCATATAAATGAGACCCAGACCTGCCATGACTCAGTCTGCTCTGCACCTGGTACCAAAAATAGATACGCACCCATAAATCCAGAATAGCTCTGGATTTAGGCTAGGGCTACAGCACAGATCTGTCGGAGTGGTGCTGCGAAGAGAGCTGTGTTCTACCCAAAAGAATTGTGCAGGATCTTTTTCAGGGGGGATAAGACAAAACACCTAATTTATTGGTAATATGCATAAATCTGTCAATGCTGTATCACATGCATGTGATAAACCAGTGTTTCTTAAACGATGTTCCACGGAACATGGGTGGTCCATGAACAACTCGCAGGGGGGACGCAAGCGCCTGACACTTTTTTGATATCCCACTCAGATGGTCAATATTTTCTGTTATTAAAACTAGATACAATGTTACTTCTTCATTGTTCTGATAAACTGATTCATTTTTTTTATTTGATGTATACGTTGCTGTTTGTCTTTGGTTTTCTTGAAAATTTTCATGGGTGTTCCACATAAAATATATTGTTTGGTGTTCCGTGGTCTCAAAAAGTTTAAGAAACACTGTGATATATTACACCCATGTACTCATATCCACACACACAAACACACTGTCTTCTTGTTACCAGCTTCTTCCCTCTTAATTCACTGGCCAAGTGAGCTAGAGGTGGGAGAGGGAGGAGCCGGGCCTCTGGTGATCTGGATTGATGCTCCTGTGTTGACAAGACAAGACCTATAGTGTTGCACCTGTGAAAGTTATAGGACAAACAGGATCTAGGCAAGGAAGGGAGTTTCTGGAGGCGTGGTTTCCTGGAAATGACTCAGTTAACTGGCAGGTTGATTTAGACCCAGTGTTTGAACCCATGAGATTGAGGGATAATAGGAAAAGAACAACTAATGAGAACATGGTCAATGATGATTGGTCAGTTGATCAAAGCCATGAGTAACTAATTAAAAATCAATCATTGGCGAGGGCCATGCAAAAAGACTATCTAAAGACCTGTTCTGGAGGACTTCTCCTTGAATTTACTGTGCACTGATGATGTTACCTCGATTGGTAATGAAATGTTTGCAACCTGGGAAGCTCAGCGAACATTCAGACACCAAACATCTGACTTTTTTTCTGGGCTCTGCTGTGTGAGCAGGAACAATCCACTTCCCCTGTGCCTCAATTTCACTTCCTACCCCTTGCCCCCTGTCTGCATCGTAGCTTGTTTGCGGCAGCGACTGTCTCTTTCTAGAGCTCCTCACAACCTGCCAACACATTAAACCACAACTGCTGTATCTACAGGAGGATTTTAACATTTGTCTGCTCAACCCTTTTTTTGCCCTCAGCACGCACAGGATCTGTGCTGCATACAGTGCAGTGTGGACTTGATCTCCAGTAGGTGCTGTTGCTTATCTCCACCACGTCTACATGATGCTGAAAAGTCGGTTTAATATACGCAATTCCAACTACAACAGTTGCTGGAAGTGATGTATTGTAGATTGATTCCTTCCCCCTGCCCCCTTGTCATCCACACAGCAGGAGGTTGACAGGAAAATCTCACCTGTCAACCTCCCTTACTCCTCATAACCGTGAGGAGTGCCAGGATCAACTGCAGAGCCCCAATAGTTTGGTTTAGCACGTCCACATTAGGCATGCTAAATCAAACCCCGGAAGATCAACCCTAAAGGAATCATAGATGTACCCTTATTAGGGTTTCTTTTCCCCTCCTTAGCTGGTGTGCGAAATCGCAGCTCGTAGATCTTCTACAGGAGGGGTTGTGGGCAGAACTCCTGGACACCCACCAACCAGAAATCTACATCTCCGACTGGTAAGTTTCACCCTCCTCTCCCTAGCACTGGGGTCCAGCAACCTTTGGAGAGCAAAGTGCTGACAGTTGACCTTCTGACCTCTATATATGCTCCCAGTGCCGGTGATACTTTTTAAAGTCACTAAGGGTCCGACTCACAGCAGCTTCATTAATCAATAAATGAAGATGCAGCACTTTCCCTTGCAGGTGGCATTGGGTAGCATTAGCTGGTTTTTGTTAATCCACAGGCTTTGAGCAAGTTCCCAGCTCCGTGGGAGCTGTGGGATGGGGCTGAGCTGCCGCCTCGGGTGCTGTGGCACGTCTGGCAGGGGTTGCCGATCCCCTGCCCTTGCACATATGGCCTTAATGGTGAGCTGCAGAAAGACGTGGGTTTGTGTCTTTGTTTCTGATGCCTAAAACGAGACCTTTGCCATTTCCTTTATTTTTGGTGAGAGAGACCATTTGTTCCCCAAAATCAAAGGCTTGACGGGGCGGGTAGCTCTTAAAATACCAAGCCTGAACCTTGCCTGGTCTATGGGGTTCTCTTTTTTTTTTTTTCCTACTGGAAGTCCCCTCAGAGGACCCAGACATGTGAGTTGGGAGCCCTCTTGGACCTAAATTCAAGGCGTGAGAAGGGCTGGATGTTGAGGAGAATTTCTCCTGCCCATGCGTCGGTCAGGGGCTTGCGTGAAACGCATCAATGAGAAGGTCTCATCTATTTTTGGACTTTGCTAGCTAAGATAGTAGATGAGTTTCCCTAAAGATGCTGGGTTAGATGACACCAGAGGGAAAGGATGTTAAAGTGCTTGGAAGATGCCAGCACAATCCCCTGACTGGGAACCAAAAAGTCAATGGTGCTAATGTGTTGGATTCGACTCTGTGTGTTCCCTGGATTCCTGTGGTAGGAGCCATGTCCCATCTCCCTCCGTCGGCCGCCTGAGACTCCTTGTTCCCCAGTGTCTGCTCCTCTCCTGCAGGTGGGGAGCCCGGTGTGACTGTGGCTGCATATACCACATCTGCGTCAAGCTCCTAGCTGCAAACCGAAGGACTAAAATCGCTGAGTTCAAGACCAGCCCTGAGCCACTGTTGTCTGGGAGCAACATGCAGTATCACCAGGTGAGCCTGCTCCTTTGCCAGCGCTCTGGGTTCATTAAGGGCCCACCTGAGTTCTAGAACCGGCTCAGCCGTTGGGTTGACTTTGAGCAAGTTGCATCCCCTTTCTGTGCGTCAGTTTCCCTGTGAAAGGAGGGTAAGGATATAAAGCTGCACTGCACGGTGCTTTGAGATTGAGGGCTGAAAAGAGGTGGGAATTAATTGTTAACTAGTAGTGAGCTGCCAGAGGGAGAGCTCCCAAGGAGAAGGATTTGATGCAACTACCCGAGGAAGCCTGTATATTTAAGAGCTGCCTCTGGCATCTCCACTCCATGCGTGTTGACAAAGCGGGTCTTTGCCCACGGAAGCTTATGCTCCAAAATATCTGTTAGCCTATAAGGTGTCACAGGACTTCTCATTGTTTTTGCGGATACAGACTAATACAGTGTCCCCTCAGAGACTTGCAGAATGTTGAATGTTGAAAATAAACAAAAAAGTGCCGAGACTTAAAACCTGTGAATTCCAAACCAAAAAAAGTGCTCGCCCAGCTTGGACCTGTTACCTTCACTTCAGGCTGTCACAGACTCACAGGTCATGCCCATGCTCGGGCAGTATGGTCGCCGGGGGGAGCCCCCTTCAGTGTGACAGCCCCTTCTTGGGGCGCCGGGGGGGTCCATGCTTTTCTTGGGAGTTAGCCCCCTCTGGCTCTTGGGACTGCATTCCTCTGAGCCTTCAACACGCCTGTCTCTGCTGTGGGCTCCCTCAGGGAGTCCCCTCACTCTTACCCCCGCGGTCTCCACCCCCACAGAGAATAGTACAGCCGTGTTCCCCAGACCAGAGTGACCCTCAGTCAGCATGAAACAGGACTGTTTACTGAGCGTTGAACACAGCATATGCACTCTCAGGGCCTGTAGGTTCTGACCTCCCTCAACATAACACCTTTGAGTCTCCCCTCCATCCAGTGGGCTCTGTCTGATCTTTCTCTGCCCAGTCTGGAAACCCCTTCCTTCCAGCTGAACCTCTGATATCCCTCTCCAGCAGCTCCTCCCTTGGGCTTTGTCCAAGTAACCAGGATTACCTGGTCCCCTCTCTTCTCTGCCTCTCATCTTATCCCTCCTTTGGTCCTGCCAGGCTGGAACCAGCTGCACAGCTCACCAGGGTCCTCTCTCTGCAGCCTGTTATCCTTCCACTGGCCAGAACCGGCTGTGCCGCCTGAACTGGGTCTGCCAGTCACTTGGGTCATCAGGTGCCCAGTTCTATGCTGGTCCTTCCAAGAACAAACTCCCTCTTCCCTCACCTCATTAAACCGTTGGCAGCCAGGGACACCGAGTCCCACTGAAATCACCACAACACCCCCCATTTCATCACACAAGCCAACTCAGCAGTGGCTCTCGGCTGCAGTGTGACAACCCCCACCCACAGAATCTTACCACGCAGGTTGAGAAGAGGGATGAAATCAAGTTGAAAGAGAGACCCTTGAGAACAGAGGGAGGGTGGTTCTCTTCCCAGTGCCACCCAGCAAGTAAACGCCACCCCTGGGTCTTGCCAAACGCTGCTCAGGCTACGCTTAAACTGCTCCAGCAGCACACTGGGGGCGCTTCAATGTTGCGAGGAGTGAGTGGCCTTCCTTCCCCTCAGTGGGCTGCAGCAGCCCACGGCCCACTGAGGTTCCACTTACGGCCCCATGGACACCACCCCCCCGCCCCCCATGCTCCCCTCAGGCACCAGAGCCCCGTAGTTCCCTGCTCCTTCTCCGCCCTCACAGTCCTTGTGGAATATGGTGAGTTGCTCTGTCTGCACTCCTGCCCCTCCCTCCCACAGCTGGAACACCGCGAGCAGCTGATTCGCACGTTCCAGCACTGGGAGGGAGGGGGAGGACTGGGAACAGAGTGCAGATCATGTGATTTGTGTGCCCCAAATGGTCAGCAAGTGGCGGGGGGGCTTGTTCTCCATCCACCATTCCTCTGCACAGTAGCTATTAAGTTCTGCCCATGCTCTGCCCTGCAAGTTATCTTTACCAGGCACTTAGGTAGCCCATCCTTCTCCTCTTCATGCCTGTCACAGGTCATCTGTTCAGAAGCCTGCAGGAGGTGCTGGGGAGTAGTGGGTGCAGCAAAGATCTTGGTGCAAAGCAGAGGTCAAAGGCCCCCAGGGAAATGCATCGGCCCTATGGTTCTGACATCATTTTGCATATCCTTTCTTTCCCTCCCAGGTGTCCCACAGTTTCAGGCATTATGGCCCTGGAGTGCGGTATGTGCATTTCTTCCACAAAGGAAAGGACACTCAGTTCTGGGCAGGACACTATGGCGCCCGAATCACCAACTCCACAGTCATGGTGAAGCTCTGCAGAGAACGGGAAGCTGCTCACCCTGAGTTGTCCTGACCACGTCAGAGGGATCCGTCTCCTTCCAGTAGACACGCCCCATCGCCTGATGAGCTTTCTTGGCCTATAGATTTTGCTTAGCCTTGTCCCAGGCAAGACAAGAGAGTGCATTGGGCAATCTTTAGCTGCCTAGGGGCGGATTTTGGTCGGCGTAAACCTGCCTGGCAGAAACAACAAGTCTTTCAAGATGGAAACAGCCGAGCTTGTGCCAGTGCATAGCAGGCTTTCAGGCTGTTGTCAGAGCATGAAAGGGTTAAAAAGAGCGACACTTCCATGGAGTGGGTATGGTCTGCTGATCCCCAAGACAAGGGATTTTCTGAGTTTCTCTGCTGTGTTTCCCTTAAGAAGTGGCAAAAAGGTGGGTTAGGAGCTTTCTGTATGTTCTGTTAGAGTTAAGAGGGGTTTCTTGCCCACTGGTACTTGTGGTGCTGCCTGTCTGATATAAATCCAGATTCCCAGGCAGGTGAGCCCCTCGGGTGAATTAGATGACATGGTTCTGGGGAAGCGGGGTTAGAAATGCAGCTCCTGCCAGCTATGGGCAGTGTGGTGCTTGCTGGAATACCCTGGGAGGCAGCCCTGAGACAAACACAAAGAACAGCTAGTTGATTGTTCACAGGGAGTTTATAGCGAGTGGAACCTTTAGGGCTGGTCTCAGCGCTCTCAGATCCTGGCCACGCCAGTGGGCATTGTAGCCACCCGACATAAGGGCAAGAGTTTGGCGTCACTGAGAGGTGTGTAAAACTGGACAAACTCCAGTGGAGTAACTCCAGAGTCCCAGGAGCCTACAAGAAACCAGAATAGGGACCTAGCACTGTTTTGGTTCAGTTATGGGGGTCAAGGCAAGGTCGCTTCTGTAGTAACCTTTGATCATGGCCTGGGTAGAGGTTATGAGCTGAACTGGAGAACCCCCTCCCTGGAGGGGTTAAAGGGATAGACCTTTCCAAAGAGACTGGGATCTGACTTCTGTCACATGGGCCAGTTCTAGCCTTCAAGGGATCAGCTGATCCTATTTCCATTCATCAGGATGGGTCTTAGCCTCACGAGTACAAACAGGCCACAATATGTGCTGGTATAAACCAATGTCCTGCCACTGATGTCTAGGCTATTTTATGCCAGTGGGGGACCCCGTCCTCTTGACTGTGGACTGATGCTTGGGGATCTGGCATGGTCTAATTTACATGTCTCCAAAAAGCCCTAGTTCTGTCCCCCTTTGAGTCGGAGATTGATTCTCTTACAGCTTAAGTGAGCAAGTGAAGAATGAGACCCACTGACTCCAGTGCACTTAGGACTGTTGTACACCAGAGAGAACAAGAAGGGAACCCTGGTGGCTGCTCAGTGCTAGCACTGAGCAACTCCCAGCCCCTTTCCTCTGAGCTGAGATGGATGGTGCCCTTTAGGCAAGGGTGTTATTGTTTAAAATGACTCCCTGGCCTGAAATCCTTAGTAGGTGGGTTACCAAGCCAGTTCACCGGTTTCCTGTTTGCCTACGTTGCTTTGTCAATAAAAGGGCATGGATGTGGAGAGCTGGTCTCTTCCCTCCCACAAGAAGAGGGATCAGTGAATGTATTAGCTGGTCAGGTTCCTGGAGCTCTGTGCTGAAACAGAATCTCAGAATTGGCTACAGCCAGCTGCAGGCTGGCTAATAAAGAATAAAGTAGTTTTCTAAACATTGTGTGGTGTGGCTGCTTTCACAGTTCAGCTGGCTTGACAATGAAATAGGTCCAAGCTGGCTGTCTAGCTTCTCAAGAAGACCCACTTCCTTTTAATGAGAAGAAATATGGGGAGCAGGCACAGCTGAGAGAGAGCAGGAAGTGATGAGGAATGGAAAAATACTGCAAGGTGACTATACATGCCAGGACAGGGAAAGGGGGTGGGTTTGGAAAAGAGAGGTGGTGAAGGCAGAGTGAGAAAAATAATGCGGCCTTGGAAGAAAGCGTATCAGGAAGCAGCCTGAGAATGATGCGCTTAGCTCAGCACGAGAAAGTAACTGCAAGACTGGTTTGAGCCAGAAGATTTGGGTTTCCATATCAATGTAACCGTTAATGGAACGATTGTTATATGGGGTATATAAGGAAGTCTGTACTTTGTTTTTGTTGAGAACTGGTCGCCCCTTGCCTTTTCTTCTGTGGCCATGTTAAATAAAAAGTGCTTCTGTTAGCCAAACAACGATCCTGTCTGAATTTCTACATCAGAAGAAGCGGTTGGTTTTAGCAGTTTGTGGTGATGGTAATGAAAAAAGTGCAATGTGGAGGTTAAATCCCACATGTTGCACATGGCTAGAAAGGGCAGCTGGCTGTGCCTCCTAAGCAGCAAGAGGCAGGGGACAGGATGGGACCTTCCAATAGCAACACATGGCCAGTTGGCAATCCACCATGAAGCTGCAGGAACAGATGCTGTTGCTCAGAGCAGTGAGCTCCAGCAGCCTGGTCATACTTGGCGAGGGGGCACAAGGCTCAGGGTATGTGGGAGCCTGAGGCGGCTCTGAAGAGAGACCGTGCTCCCAGGACAATGACAGGTGTAATCAGTGCTGGGGGCCTTCTGGCTTGCCCCGGATTGTGGGGGGCCAGATGTGGCAAGTGGCCCCTGGCTCCAAAAGCCCGGCGCAGCCCAGCCTGTGGCCGAACCAGTGCCCCAGCAGGGCAAGCTCCAGGTGGGAGTAGGGAACGGGACAGGTCCTGATGCTCACAGAGCAGGACTGCGGACAGAATGCAGAGCTGGGGCTCCCTCCCCCCACTTTCCCCTCCAGCCAATGGGTCACACTCCCTTCTCTGCCCTAGGGATAGAACCAGTAACTCCCCTCCCCAGTCAGGGGCAGCACCCGGGGGTCCTGGCTCCCAGCCCTCTGCTCCAACCACTACACCACACTCCCCTCCCCAGGGACAGACCCCAGGAGTCCTGTCCCCTCCCCCTCCCGGGCTGCAGTCAGAGCTGTGAATGGCGCGGAATGACCCTTGTGCCCTCCCGTAGGGCTCCGCCCCTCCCGCTCTCTGAGCGACGGCAGCGCCCGACCTACCCTCTCGAGCGAGCCCGCCGCTGGCCAATCAGAGCGGCGGCACCGCCCTTGGGTGGGGCTTCCGCGGGGCCCGCCGTTTGGCGGAGCCAATCAGAGAGCGGCGGCGGAGCTCCGGCCCAGCGTGCTGAGCGGCTGGCGGGGGGGGAGAGCCAAGATGGCGGCGGAGCGAGGTTAGTGATGAGGGAGGCCGCCCCACTTCCCCCCCCCCCACAGGTTCTACAAGGGGGTACAGCCCCCTTCTTTCACCCTGGCCCCTCCCCCTGGGGGCGGATACAGCCGCCGCGGGTCCTGGCCACTCCCCTGCTGGGCATAGCCCCACCCCGGCCCCTCTGGGGGGATACAGCCCCCCCTTTATCCTCCAGGGCCTTTTCCCCTCCCTCTGCTCCTCGGAGGGGCACAGGGTCTCTTCTCCCCAGCTGCTTCCTTGGTGGGGGCGGACAGACACTCCTGTGTACCTGGAGCCTTGTCTTCCCCTCCCGGGCAGCTCGTCCCAGGTGCAAAGGGAGCCCGTCCCGCATCCTCTCTCTGCCCTATTCCCGCCACCCCCCAGCGGCACCTCTGTGCCCCGGGGGTGTTCCCTGTCAGCTGAGCACTTGGGCCAGATTCAAGACGCTGCCCAGCTGGTTAGCGGAGCGCCCACTGCCACCCGCAACGGGCGGCCTGTGTTTCTGCTGGTGGTGCCCACAATGTTTATTCCACCCATCGATGGACAAAGTTGAGGGAGCCCTGGGGGGGGGGGACCCCTTTCTCCACATCTGAGGGCCTTTGAAGCTGCTTCTGTGGGGCAATGGGCACACACATCTCCTTTTCCTAACAGCTTCCACCCACCAGGTCCCCTTTTTCCCCTTCTTCCCAGCCGCCCTTTTGTGGTTGAGGGGAGACACTTCACCACTTCCAGCAGGTGCCCGAACATCTTTGTGTTCCCCTTCCAGCTGCTGTGTGGTCCTCTTTACCTCACTTGACACCTCTGGTTTCCCCTATGTCTCCACCGAAAGCTGCTTCCCTCTGACTGGGGAGAGGATATCCAGTTTCCCTTCCCAATCACTATCCTCTTTTTAAGATGCCTCTTTCTCCCAATTACTTCTGCTAGGGTTGGGGAGAGGAACCCATTTCCTCTCCTCTCCATTTGGTGTGCCCTTCCTTGCTGCTTCTCTGTGCATGTGGGTGAGCCACTTCCTCCCAGTTTGGTGCCAATCATGCTGTTCCGTTCCTGGCTGCTTGGGGGATGGACAGGATTCATAAACTCCCCAAACCTGCCAATTTGTCCTGCTGAAAAATCCCATCTACACTCCTTCCTCACCCTGATCACTCTGCCACCTTTTTCAAAACCATATCCGGTTCCTTCTCAGCTCTGAAGGGCCATGTGTGTCTACACACAGGTAGAGAACAGGCTAAACCTTCCTTGCACGTGCATCCTGGCACCCTTCTTCAGGCCTCAGTCCAACTCTGCAGGAATCCACTGTAGGAATGTGGTTCTGTTCAGTGCTTGGCCTCTCGTAAGATTTTGGCTCAGCTGCCCTGGTAGCTTTGTAACTTGCACACATCATTCTGCCCAGAGACTTGTCCGGCTCAAGCCATGTACAGCAACAAAACCCTGTCTGATAGTAACAACTCACTCTCTTTTCTTCTGGGCTAGTCATTATCAAGTGATGAGCACCATACTCAAGTTACCAATCCCATAATAAGCAATCACATCACAGAAATATTAACTTCCTGTCTTCCTTTCTTCCAAGGGACTTGAATTCATGGTCTCTGGGGCATTTGTGAGCTTTGAATGCAGAGGATGTTGTGCAGTGGTTTCCTGAAGTTGCTGGCATCACCTTTGAGATGGAGTACGTATCTGTTTCTATGCGTTGCTTTGAGTCTGCTTCATTCTGCAGTTTTGCTCTCTATTGCTTTGCTATGCAAAAACTGCTTTTAGCAGGTACACTGCCCCCAGTCCTCATAGAAATAGTGGTCCAGAAATGACTTCAATATGTCATTTGCCCTTTCCCTCTGTGCTGAGTCAGGGATAACTAGCTGGGTGTTTGGTTTTTAAGAGCAAGTTAGTTAAATAATGATAGGGATCAGTATTCCCTCTGTTTCCATCTATGGGCAGAATAAATTTTATGTGCACTGAGGCATATGAGAATGTGCACCACCACTAGAAACCCATGCTGCCCACTGTGGATGGCTCTGGGCACTCTAATTAGCTGGGTGGCATCTGACTTGTACTTAGCTTACAGGGAACACTGGTGAGGATAACATAACCTCTCTCTCTAACCTGTTCTGGCATGTCACAATGGTTGAAGTTGGAAAGCTGCTTAATATCTAACCAAAATCTTGGGGTGTGTCTACACTTGCATTCCTCTTTAGAAATAGGTATGCAAATGAGGAAATTGGAAATGCAAATAGGGTGCAAATTTGCATACCAGACAGCTCATTTGCATATTCTTTTGAAAGAAGAAAACCAGTGTAGATGCTGCTTTTTCAAAAGTAAACCCCATCTTCAAAAGAATCATTCTTCCTGTTTTTATGGGGAAAGGATTCTTTCGAAGATGGGGTTTACTTTTGAAAGAGCAGCATCTACACTGGTTTTCTTCTTTCGAAATAAGAATATGCAAATAAGATGTCAGATATGCAAAATTGCATCTCATTTGCATTTCCAATTTCCTCATTTGCATACCTCTTTCCAAAGAGGAATGCAAGTGTAGACACACCCTTGGTTGTTGAAACCATTAATTTCTCCTTGTCCTCTCCTTAATGGAAATGGAGAACAATCATTTGGTCCTCTTCACAACCACCTTCTATGTATTTGAAGAGTGTTTTCTGTCAGTATTATCTAGACAAAATATGCTAGACAATTATCTAGACAAAAAGGTCTTTCACCCTTTCCCCATAGTCTTCTAAATTGGGGTTTCCCAACCTTCTTGATACCAGGGCCCAGTTTGGTGCCTTTCTAAACTGTCATTGAAAAGCCCTGCCCTAAATCTCTCTTTATTTTAGTTGCTTCAGGAATAACCAGCTGGAAAACAGTGCAGCTCTGGAATAATTTTTCCTATTTGATTAATTGGGCTGGGGGTTATGCCTTTCTCTGAAGCCATGTGGAGAGGTGGGTTACCACAGTCCTGCCCAGTGGGGTAGATGGGTTAGTAAAATGTCTGATGCTAGATGGCCCAGCACATCATGAGACATAATCCATCATGTATAGAGCACTGGCGTTGAACTTGGGAGACCTGGCCTCAGGGATAGATCCAGGAATAGGCCTGCAGCGTGATCTTGGGCAAGTCACTGCTCCTCCCCATGCCTCAGTTCCCCAATCTGTAAAGTGGGGGTGATGCACCCCTTTTTTCATAAAGCGCCTTGAAATCTATTGCTAAGCGCTGAGTAAGAGCGAGGTATTAGATGGACTGTTATTCTGGTCTCATACAGCAGTACATGGACCATTGGTACAGAAAAGGAAGGCAACTTGGAGCAGTCTGACTGTTCCAAGTAGTGATTAATGAAACCTGTCTTCCCTGCAGGTATTGATGCTTTTCCTCATGCCCTCATGCTAGGGAGATGGCCATCAACCCCACCTTTGGGTCTGCTGGAAACTCGCACCATGGCAACCCTCAAACAGATGCACCGTAAGGGTGTATCAAAGTTTCCCCCACCCAAACCCAGCGCCACCTTTGGCCACCCCCAGCTCAAGGGAGTGGTCCTCAAGACCATGATTCGCAAGCCCAAGAAGCCCAACTCTGCCAACAGAAAGTGCGCCCGAGTGCGGCTCAGCAACGGCAAGGAGGTCATCTGCTTCATTCCTGGGGAAGGTCACAACTTGCAGGAGCACAGCATTGTGCTGGTGGAAGGTGGAAGGACGCAGGACTTGCCTGGGGTGAAGCTCAAAATCGTGCGTGGGAAATATGACTGTGCCCATGTTCAAAAGAAGAAATAAACACCTCCGCACCGAGAAGTGTCATGGGATTGTAAAATTCCCAGCTTAGTGGGAAAAGAGTTTAGTCAGGGCTGTGTTGGTATCATGGTGGATATCCTGCAGAAACATTCATTACTCTTTACTCTGTACAGTTGTGAAGTATTTACATGCAGACCAAGCTCATTAAATTTTAACTCCTGAGAGACACAATGGACTCGTTTTCTGACTCAGGGCTCTGCGTTGTCAAGTCAGTTTCTGGGAGCATATGAGGGTGTGTCTGGCTCTGGGGTCTCTTTGGAAACGTCCTTAGGGGCAGAAGTCTCAAGTGCTGATCTGGCTGTTGTATGAGAGGGGGGAGGTTGTGCAGGAGACCAGGGATCTCAGAATATGGGTTCTCAGTGGAGTTTGGGAGCACTGGTACATGGGATGTCTTTCTGGGGGAGTCTGTTAGGCTAGGCGGCCTTTCTGAAGGAGGTAACATGAGGTCGGGGGGGCGGGTCTTTGGGGTGTTGCTCAGCCTGTGGGACATGGGAGGGCTCCGAGGAAGGGTGATGTGGGGAGATCACCTTAGGTGAGGTGTTCAAAGCTGGGGGGAGTCAGGGAGGTCGGGGTCTCTGGAGGGGACTCAGTGCAGGGTGGTTTCCCTGGGGGGCTTTGGTCCGACTGGGGGACGTGGGGGGGGGTGTCTGGATGAGTCTCCCCTGCTCCTGGGTGGAGAAGGGGGTCGCTGCCCTGGTGCTCAAGCGGGTGGCACGTGGAGGAAGGCAGGAACCCGCCCTCTCGTCTCCATGGGAACCAGCTAGCTCCCTCCTTAGCGACCAGTCTCCATGGGCGGGGCACGCGCCTTTCCCTGAGGGCCTCCTTCCGCCTCCTGCCGGGGCCGTGCAGCGATTGGCCGGCGCGCGCGGGACGGGGCCGGCACATCACGTGGCCTGCAACATGGCGGCGCCCGTGGGGCTGGGGCGGGCGCTGCGCCGGCTCCGAGCGTGGCGGGTGCTGCCGGGGCCGCCCGGCCCGGGGAGGCGGCGGAGCAGCGCGGAAGCGCCTGGGCGCAGTCGGCTGTACGAGCACGTGCGGGAAGGGAACAGCGCGCGGCCCCGCCTGGACATGGCGGCGTTGAGCGCCCGGCCCGAGCAGGCGGAGCGCGAGCTGGAGATGCGCAAGGGGCCTCTGGGGCCCCGGGACCTGCGCGAGATCGTGAGTCGGGGCCGGGCCCAACGGGACAGGGTGGGGCTCGTGGACTATAGCTCACTGGAAAGGGGTGGGGCCTACCACAAGGGGGTGGGGCTTCGGGCAGGGGAGGGGCCACAGGAAACGAGGAGGAGCTTGGGCGGGGGGTGGGTGTTAGAGGGAAGAGGGGGTTGTATGGGGCTGAGGGGAAGGGACGTTTACAGAGTGGGAGGGGTGCATAGTGAGGCTCGTACAACGGGAGGGGGTCTTCGCAAAGTGTCAAGGGACCGAATAGAGCTCTCCAGGGGAGCTGCTCAGTGAGAGAGAACAATTCACACTGGTAGTAGTAGCATCCTTCAGTCTACGTAGACTATGGATCGTGCCCTTCATAGTTCCATTTGGAATCATCGTTTGCAGCGTTGACCGTGACTGTGAAGGCCCACACGAGAGTGACAGTCCTTGCTGCATCTGTTGCATGTGTAATAGGTGTCTGGCAGGTCCTTACTGTGCTTTCTGTGGGCTCACTTCTCCTCTGCTAGCTGTCTGACCCTTATCTCACCCTTCTGAAGAACAGTTCACACTAATGTGGTTCTTTCGGGTAGTGTCATTTACTAAGACAATGGAAGGTCCTGCGGCACCTTAAAGACTAACACACCCAAATTTAATGTAAGATTCCATGAGTAAAAACCACTTCCTCAGATGCATGGAAGTATCTGACCCAATGGATTTTACCCACATTCGCTGATGCCCAAATAAATTTGTTAGTCTTTAAGGTGCCACAGGACTCCTCATAGTCTATAGCTGCAAAAACAAATATGACAATCCCTCAGAGATTTGAATACTAATTTGGCTCCTGGACTTCTGAGGTGTGAGTGTGTCTGGGATTACGGTCTTGGAAATTTCCTGGTTGGTATTTTTGCTGTGTGAAGAAAGTTCTAAGAAGAAGGAGTGAAGGAGACTGATCAGGCGTGGCAAGGGGAAGCTGAAAGAGGGAGTAGGGTAGGGATGGGTTTGAGAGGAAAAAGTGTAAGGTTAGGAGGTTAAGATGAAGAATTAGATTTGGTGGGGAAAGGGCTGCTTTGAAAATGGGAAAAGAAGCTAGAAAGGAACAGTGATCTGTAGAACTGAAAATACATGATACTTTGTATTGTTTGGAAGAGCAACTCTTAAAGAAACCCCAACAACAAGCGCTCATGCTGCTGTTTTCCATCCCCACCAGCTCTCCACTTGGGAAAAACTGGTGAATGTGCAGGAAGCAATCAGAAAACTCGAAGCTGAAAGGGAGAACATTTCCAGTCAAGTGAAAAACCTGGTGGTGAGTTGACACAGCAATACCTGTCCTATTTCCCCAAAGTAAAAATACCCACCAGACACAGATGCCCTGGGGCAGAACTTACCTGAGAGGACACCCTGTTGGAAAGAGCACAGATTTATTTAGTGTATTTTGGCTTAATGTGCCACCTGAGTATGAATGACTTCTGACGCCTTTGCGAATGTGCCTGTGTGTGCAGAATCATAGCAAGGTAGGAGTGAAGGGGACCTCAATGGCCATCTAGTCCAGTGCTGTAGCCAGAGTGGATTGTAAAGTGAACCAGACATCCTGTTTGGAACTCTCAGACTCTAGACCCAGCAGTTGACACAAACTTTTATTTTTCCTCTTAATTCTTATTCCACATTGGGTAGTGGATCGTTCTGATCTTATCTGAGCTTCGGAAACTTGGTACGCCTCTTCCCATGTGTGGCACATTTCTTAAGCAATGGGGCCAGGTCTTCCCCTCCATTGCTGTTCTCTGGCTGCAGGTTTCAGCTTTATTCTAAGGGCTGTTTGTGCATGTTTTGTCTGGGTATTTTTTTCCTGCCACCTTGTCCTGCATGACTGATAAACCCAACCACATGCAGTGCTCTAGGTTTAAGTTGCATTTAGATCCATTTCACTTGGGGGCAGGAGGAGAGGAGTTGTCCTGAAAAATCCAGTCGCCTGATTCTCCCCTTGCACTGCTGCAAAATGGGAGTGACCCATGGAAGTGGATAGAGTTATCCTCGTATATAATTGAAACAAATAAGCACTGAATCAGGTGCATTTCAGATTTATTCCCAGGTCCTGGGGTGAAATTTGCTGGTGGGTCACAGGCTGCTCCCTTCCCCCCAGGCTTCCAAATAGCTTCAGTGTGCCATACAATCTGAGCTGTCCCATCTGTAGGATGAATTGGGGTGGCCGTCCCATGCGCTGCCCTTTTGGGGGCCCCTTGGCAGCTGCCCCAGCTGTTCTATTGATGGAAGAGACCATGGAAAGTTACCTGGGACTATGGGCCTTGCACAGAAGCATGGTCATTTCCCCCCCACCCTCCACCAATTACTACATAGAGGTTGGGCGCGTATTAAACCCCCTTCTGCTTGTGGCCTCTAATAGGCAGTATAATTACAGAATCACAGAATCCTAGGGCTGGAAGGGACCTCAGGAGGTCATCTAGTCCAGCCCCCTGCTTCATGCAGGATCAACCCCACTAAGTCGTTCCAGCCAGGATCTTGTCAAGCCGGGACTTAAAAACCTTGAGGGATTCCTGCTCATCACAGCAGCTCTGTTTGATAATCAGATCCCTTAAGGGAGCCGATGCTGGGGAGCTGGGAGGTTGCTTGCTTTCCTACAACCCAAGCACCCCGCTTTTATTTCCTGTAAGCCGGACACCCTTCAGCACGGCAGTAACTCTTCCTCCTTGCTTTTCGTCTTTTCTCCCCTCCCAGGAAACCCAGGACAAGAGTACGCTGGAGTCGGTAAGAGCCCGATTTGGTTAGCGTAACAATCAGTGGAAGTGGAAAGAAGTGTTAAGTGGGGGGCTGTCCCCAGGGGGGCATGGGGCCTGGGAAAACTCCTAGCTGCAGGCCCTGCCCTCCTGGCCTCTGCTCTGCTCTGCTTCACTCCAGCCTGACTCCACCCCTTCCCGCAAGCCCTGCCCCATTGCACCCGTTGCCTGAAGCCCCTTCCCCTGAGCGACACAAGCCAGGGGACTGCCAGGGGGGCCTGGTGCAGGGCAGCAGCAGGTGTCGCCACAGTTCCTTCACTCACTACAGCAGCAGGAGCCGGAGTGACCCAGTGGCCTGCTCTGCCCCCCCATCCTCCAGCCCGCTGCGTTCGCTGCGTTCCAGTTTACTGTAGTGGCAGGGAGCAGAGTGCCCTGGGGACAGGGCAGTTTACTTCCTGCCGCCACAGGGAAGTGGTGCACAGCAGGCTGGGAGCTGAGCAGTGGAGTGGAACATGCTGCCTTATTGCTCTGGCCCCTGCTGGATATGCTGCATGGTGGGGCTTGACCCCCACTGCTGCCTGCTCCAGGCCCCCCGGGTAATACCATGGGCTGCCCTGGGCCCTGTGGGTCCCTTCCAGAGGACGGTTGAGGCGGCTGCTTTGGTTAAGTGAACACCTGGACCTCTCACCAATTACATAGGCTGGGCTGGAAATCCAAGGCGAAAATATTGAGCCGTTGCCTGTAGGGTGTTGGAGGTAGCCATGTTAGTCGGTACCTTCAAAAACAACAGGAAGTCCTGTGGCACCTTATAGACTGACAGATATTTTGAAACATAAACTGTGGTGGGCAAAGACCCGCTTTGTCAGATGCAACCGATGAAGGTGTAGTCAACAGCAGGAGGCACCGGAGAGCTAACCACCCCCTGCTGCGTCAGACAGCCACACTGCCTCTCTGGCTTTGCTCTCAGCGCACTGGCATCTATTTTTCCGATTGGCCCCACAATCAATAGGGCTCTGCTTCTTGATGCCTAAATAGTCCCTGTGAAGTTGGACACGAGCAACCCGCATGTGCCACGCCAGGGGCTGCTTTGGTCTCCAGCTCAGGATCCCAAAAGCCAAACTTAGCAGTCCTATAAGCTGACCTGCAGTTGCGTACCAGGGTCGTTGGATTCCTCGCTACCCACCGGTGGAGCTGTGTCCTAGAAAGTTGTGTCAGAGGTGACAGTTTTAGGACTCTGTGGGACCTGTTGTTCTGTGGCCGCTGGTTTTGGTCCCACCCTGCTTTTAGCACTAGTGTGCCGCTGGCAGCATGGCCCATATGTTACAAGCCATGTCAGCATCCTCCTTCGAAATCCACCTTTTCTAGGAAGAGCAGAAGCTGGAGCCCCAGGATGTGGTGCAGACAGGTGCCTTTGAGATGAAGACAGGGCAAAGGGGTTAGGGCACTGAACTTCCTGGGTGGCCCTGAGCCTTCGTTCCCCAGTTCTAACACAAGGATAGTCCATCTTCTATTTCTGTCCCACCTTTGGTGGTGGAGTTTAAGCTCTCTGATGCATGAACTGTGACTTATTTTCTGTCCTCACGTCATGCTGTGGGGATCTGGTCTTTATTGTATCCTGCAAGCCAGGGGCAAGCAAACTTACAATGGGCCCCACTTTTCATCCCAGCAATTAGCAGGGCCCCTCCACAACCTGTTGACTGGCGTCCAGCCCGACAGGAATCTCAGTTGGGTTCATATGAAAAAAACGCCTTTTGGTGTGTGTAAGAAAATAAGTCCATGTAGTAAACCCTTTCCTCTCTGGCATTCTATCCTCCGGAGTTCTCAATTAACTGGCATTTTAACCATACATAAATTTTAGCAACATTTCCCATAAGTACAGTATAGTGAAGGTAAATGCAAATAAATACAGCAAATACAGTAAAAACAACTAGAAGTCCTGTGCCACCATATAGACTAACAGACTTTTGAAGCAAAGACCCACTTCATCAAATGCATAGTCTATAAGGTGCCGCAGGATTTCGTGTTGTTTTTGTGGATACAGACTAACACGGCTCCCCCTCTGATACTTGCCAGCAAGCAAATACAGTGTAAGTTTACGGCGTACAGTACGACTGTTGTTAGCAAATAAAGGCCTCTGCATTCATTTTTGTTTGTTTCCTAATATCTAAAGTTGTTTTTCTTTAGTGTTATGCATTGCTAGGTCTACCTCTCTATTATCCAGAATATTTGAATATCCAGCAACTTCCTGATCTGGGGGCTGCTCGATATGAAAGAGTTTACCGTAGAATGTAAAAATTTTACTAATCGGTATGTAAAAGTGAATACACATACATAAAACCAGTAACATATTTCAGCATTTAACGAGATAGATGAGCGTGAGACCCAGCAGCCAATTCCACTGTGCCCCCATTATGAAATTTCATGCCCCCCCCCCGAGGGGGCCCGACTCCCCCACTTTGCACCCCCCTGTGGTAAGCTATATGGCAATTCAAACCACTAATCCTCCGGGATTTAAAGGAGCTATCTGGCAGTGAGAGCATTTGATGCATGGCCAGTGGGATGGTTCCATTCCGCGTTCTGGGAGGGGTGCGTGGATTAGTTGTTGGAACACGGTACCGTGTGTCCTGATATGAGTTCTGTTCCCAGGACTGCTGCTGAATAGCTGTGTGATACTGAGTGGATCATCTGCCTATGCCCAGCATCTAAATCTGCAAAAGGGCTGGTGCTACCTCCTACTGGGGGCTGACGATACTGCAAGACTTGCAGTGGAAGGAGGCAGTGGAAATGAACGCCGTACTACACTGTGCAGGATACAAATTGTTTGGAAGATCCTGTAATCCTTGGGGTCATCTGGGCAGTGAACCACAAAGAGCACAGTCAGGCTCTGCCTGGGCAGTTCATTGCATCCATAGCAAGCCCCTTTTTAATCCCGGCTCTGCCTGAGACTCACTCCCCACTCCCCCAACAGCTTCCTGATTACCAAGCACTGCGGAGCCAAGGGCGGGAAATACGGCACCAGCTGAATGCCCTGCAGCAGGAGGAGCTGGAATTGGATGAAAAGTACTACCTGAAGGCACTGAAACTGCCTAACTGGACACACCCTGATGTGGTAAGGAGGGGCTGCTCTCTCACAGGACAGGGTTACTAGATGGGTGCACATTGATCACTCAAGATCATGAGAGGCCTAACATTATGGTCACCTGCATCTCTACCCACTAGGCCCTGCTCCCTTCCCTTTCTCTGCATTGATTTGTGCCCAGCTCCCCACCTTTAAGCAATGGCCTCTCATCCACAGGCCCAGGAGAAGTGGATCAGGGAGCCTGGTTACTGCCAGAAGCCAGGAGGGGAAGATGGGGCAGATTTCTCCAGAGTGGCTCTGCTCTGTGTGCTGCCTCTGAAGCCCTGATACTGGCTAATGTCAGAGATTAGACGTCTGGCTAGGTGGACCCTCTGTCTGACCCAGTCTGACTGTTCCTATGGTCTTAAAGAGCCTAACCAGTCCTACAAAGACTTTGTCTGTTGTGGAATAGGTGTCTTGGCTCTGATAACACAAGCATAACTGGCCCATGTCGCCTTGCTAAACGGGCTAGACCGATGTCCCCTGCAGGTAGGCCTGCTGCATTCTGGGTAAGCATCCCAGCATGCAGTGTTCCACTGCCACACACCCTGCACTGCGGGATTTTTCTCATGTTGCCATTGGAATTGGGGGACTTGGAGGTCAAACTCGCCAACTCCCACAATTCCCTTCCTGGTGCTCAGGCATTTGATTGGCCTCTAGGTGGGGCCATGTCCCAAGGCAGGGTCAGAGACAGACGGAGGTAACGGTGGGGCTTGTTTGCTTCAGTTTTCGAGGGTGTTTCTTGAATCTTGCTGGAGGTCCCAGCTAACCTTTGACCTGTCCTTCCTCCAGCCCATTGGTGATGAGAGCCAGGCAAGGGTGCTGGAAGTCGTGGGGGAGAAACCAGGTAAGAGGCAGATTCTCGGGGATGGACCCTCTCTGCAGAGGGCATCGGGTGGGCTGGCCGCAGAGCCCAGCCACAGCTGACATTTCTGATCCCATCTTCCCCTAGCTGGGGGATCTGGCCTGCGGTTAGCCATAGTTCTGACCTGAAACAGAATTGCCATCAAACCCAAGGAGAGCCGTGGTCTGAGTGCAAAGAAACATCCTTCTGCCAGACACATAGGAGCTGCTACAGTGAAGTCGATAGAAAACCGTTCGTTGATTTCAGTGGGCCCTCGATCAGGAGATGCACACGCCCCACCTTCCTTCTCCAGAGCTGCCTCGGAGATGGGAGCATCCGCTGGGGAGAAGGGGAAAGAGTGGGCTTGTCCCCGAGAGCCCCATGGGACTGTGGGAGCAGCCGCTTACAGGCAGAGCCCGCCAGGGGCTGGGCAGTTGTAGTTAGCTCAGTGGGGCGCTGTAAGTTTTTGGGAGCAGTGTGCACGTGGATGACAATGACAAAGCTGTAGGATGGGAGCAATGGCTTGTCAGCCCTCAGAGAGGAGACTGCTGGTAGTCAGAGCTCGTGAGCAGCATCCCCTGTAATCTGAGTGTTGGGCAGCTGCCATGAGAGAATCAGGTGCTGCCCAGCTGATAGCACAGCACCCACAGCTGGCAGCCTGTGTTTCTTTCGGTGGTGCACATCCGCACTTGCCTTGTGCCCATAACAAAATACATTCTGCCCCTGCCTGGAAAAAATGAGACAGAGCCCTGCTCATGGCTCTTCACTCATTAGCTGTCTGGATGTCAGGACTCCTGGGACCCATCCCATGTGCTGGAAAGAGAATGGGGTCTAGCTGCTAGAGCGGAACAAGGTTCGGCCTTAGGACTGCTGGGTTCTCTCCCCAGCTTTGGGAAGGGAGCAGGATGCAGCAATTTAGAGGAAGATGCATCCAAGACAGAACTCCTGGGTCCTGTCGAGCAGCTAAGAAATAAAATAACTTTGACTGTATCATCCATCTATTTCTGGCTCCAGCACTGACTCCCTCTGCGCCTTCAGCAAGCCACATCCCTGCTTTGTGCCTCAGTTTCCCTGGGCTGTAGCTGGGCAAGTGTTAACCTCCATTTCCTATTGGCTAGCCTGGCTGCAGAGTACTTTTAACTCTCCAGCTCAGACACGGCAGAGACACCAGCCAAGTACCGTGTTCCTTGACCTCCAGGTAGAGGAGAATCCCCTTCAGCTCTGATGTGTTTCCTGGGCCCACATTCTGACGTTAACCCTTTGTTTCCTTTCCCCTTCATTTTAGCTTTTAATTTCAAAGTGAAGGGGCACCTGGAAATTGGGGAAGATCTGGATATCATCAGGCAAAGGTAAGATGGGGGCAACGAGTTTGTCATTAGGACTATGTCACCCCAAATTTTGGATTCTAGATGGCTGTGATCCCTCTGTGCCACAGAGTTCCCTGAAACAAAGCAGGGAACAAAGCCAGGAAAATGATCATGATACGTTTTTTTCCCCTATCTCTGCCCCACCCCGCCCCATGGGGGATGTGTGGAGATGAGCGAACCCCTTCTTCCCCCAAAGCACACCAAGCTTTATTCTCAGTCTGCGCCCCAAAGCCACCGTTGCTGCTGGTGCCAGAGGTGGAAAGGCTGCTGGTGTCTTGAATATATTGGGTGGCTGCTGGAATCCTGTGTCCATCCTGGGGACCATGATTGGAGAAGAGTCGGGAGAGCCCTGGCAGTGATCAAAGTGTTAGCAAACCTGCCTTGGACTCAAAAGAGCCCAATCGCTCCCTCTCTGTCTGAACGTAACACGAAGAAAGCTCAGGAGAGACTCGATCACATTCTAAGCACGTTTGTGGAGAGCAGGAATTTGACAGGCAAAGGCTCCTCCATCTGGCAGGCAAAGGTCTAACAAGATCCATTGGCTGGAAGCTGAAGCTGGAGAAATTAGAGTAGAAATAAGGTGCTGAGCTCCAGGGCTGCTCAAATCCCTGCTCCATCCCCATGCGCAGGTGTGGGGGTGGACAGAGAATAACCACAAAGCGGTGTGCCTCCAGCCATGCCTCCGATCCACCCCCTGTGCCGGCGGCTGTGCTTTTGCCGTTTCCATACTACTTACAGAGACTGCTGTGCAGGGTTAGCTCTTGGGGGTGGCTGTCTCCACGCACGGTAAGACCCCTTTCCACCGTCGTAGCGTCCCGAATAGAGCTGAGCATCAGACCCTTCGCACGTGAAGTGCCAGGACTTGCCAGGCCCCTCTCTGGTGTTCATACCTTCCCATCTCTGACAGAGGGTCAGGTCTGGAGACTAGGCGGTGGCATCTTGTTTTGCTTTGGCAAGGCAGCTGGTTGCTGGGCCTGCTGTAGGGGGAGTCCTGGGGGAGGTGGAGGAGGACATTTGTTCTCCTGAGCTGTGGCTAAGCTAGATCCTTGTGAGGTTGAGGTTTGCATAGAATCTGAGGGCTGGAAGGGGCCTCAGGAGGTCATCTAGTCCAGCCCCTTGCCCAAAGCAGGGCCAAACCCAACTAAATCATCCCAGCCAAGACCTTGCCAAGCCGGGACTTAAAAAGCTCCAGGGATGGAGATTCCACCACCTCTCTTGGTAACGCATTCCAGGGCTTCACCACCCACCTGGGGAAGTAGCTTTTCCTAGTAGCCAACCTACACCTCTCCCTCTGCAACTTCAGACTATTGCTCCTTGTTCCGCCGTCTGTCACCACTGAGAACAGTCTCTCTCCATCCTCTTTAGAGCTCCCCTTCAGGAAGTTGAAGGCTGCTATCAAATCACCCCTCAGTCTTCTCTTCTGCAAACTAGATAAGATCAAATCCCTCAGCCTCTCATCTTACGTCTTGTGCTCCAGCCCCCTAATCAGCCTCTCCAGTGCATCCACATCCTTTCAACACTGGAGGGCCCGGAACTGGACGCAATACTCCAGATGTGGCCTCTCACCAGTGCCGAATAAACGGGAATCATAACATCTCTAGATCTGCTGGCAATGCTCCACCTAATGCACCCCAGTATGCCATTAGCCTTCTTGGCTTCAAGGGCACACAGCTGGCTCTCATCTAGCTTCTCATCCGCTGTAATCCCCCGGTTCTTTTCTGTTGCTGTGGTACTTAGACAGCTGTTCCCCAGCCTGTACCAGTGCTTGGGATTCTTCTGTCCCAAGTGCAGGCCTTCTGCATGTTGCATGCAGCGGATTGGGAGGGAGGGGGCTGGATGAGCAGAAGTGAGGGGTAACTGTTAACGAGCATCCCAGAGTGTCTCTTCCACAGTTGTATCTGCAACTTGCTTGGCTCTTAAAAGTCTTGTGTCCTATGGAGTCTTTGAAACCCAGCAGCTCTGGGTGCCTCTGGCAAGGAACAAGGTAATTCCTTGCTCAGGTCTCCTGCAGGTGAAATAACAAGGGAGGTGTTGTGGCAGAAGCACTGGAATGTTAATCTGGACACCTGGGCTCTGTTTCCGCCTCCGCCACTGATGTGCTGGGTAACCTTGGGAAAGTCATATGCCTGCTCTGGGCCTCAGTTTCCTCTTCCAGCCCTGGTCTTAGTCCCTGCCCCAGAGCTCACAGACTATCTCTGTGCTGCCCTGATTTCAGTGGGGGCTCCTGTAACACACCCAGTCGGGGGAGGTGAAGATTGATTGGCCGAAGGCCTGACTCCTATTGGCACTGAGCAGTTGGCCTCAGAATTGTGGGTGCTGAGCACCAGCGGAATCTGTCCCTGGGGATGCTCTGGGTCTGGTCAACCCTTTGGGAGGAGAGCAGCAGCTTAGTCCATATGGGGTGGCCCGGAGCCCAGAATGGGTCTGGTCTAAATCTAAGGGGCTGTCTGTGTGGGGAAGCGGACGGGTTAGGCTTCAGCAGGGCGATTGATGGACATAGGTAGAGGAGGATGACAGCCCCTTGTTGACAAGTCTGGAGTTTGGGTGGGGAACCAGCCGGAGGGCAGCTCCAGGTGAAATCCCCGGGCAGGGAGGGGCTGTAATTGCTGGGCTGGATGTCCCCTGAGAGCGTTAGCTCGAGAGACTATTGCTTTGGCGCCTGCCCCACAGGGTGCTGGAGTCCGTGGAGGGGTGTCTGTCGATTTTGATCAGCCCTGCGCTGAGCAGGGCGGGGGATCTCTCTTTAAAACAGCCCAGACGAGGCAGCCTACAGAAGCCGCCGATCGCTCGTAAATGTCGCCCGCTCGCCCTCCCTCGGGTGGATCTGCCTTGTGCACGAGGAGAGCCGTAAAACTCCCTCTGGCAGGGCGGCAGATGGCTGCGGGGGCAGAATGCCGCAGCCCTCAAGGGAAAGAAGCAGCCGTCGTCGGTGACCCGCTGCAAACTGGTGGAGCCCCAAGAACTCAGTGGAGTTCTGGCAGCTGAAAGCAGCTGCGGACCTGGTGTGTTCTTGCCTTCTGTGTTACATGGCCCCGTTTGCAGGGGACGTAAGCCTTGCAGCCAGCTTGGCAGGCCTGGCTTGTAGCAGCTTGTGATTTCAGCTCCCCAGCTGCCTGGTCCAGTCCCTGCCATCGTCCTTCTAATTTTTCCTACCTGTGGGTGGAATAAATTTTATGTGCACTAAGGCATGTGCAGGTGTGCACCACCAACAGAAATGCTGCCGGCTGTGGGTGCTCTTCTAATCAGCTGGGCAGCACCTGAATCTCTACTGAGCAGCCGCCCAAGGGCTCAGCTTACAGGGAACACTGGTCCCTGGGGTGTCTGCCAAAATGGCATTTGTCTCACACTGAGTCTGGGGAACCTGCCTGTGGCCTTTTTGGTGGTTAACACCCTTAATAGTGTGATCTGATCTGGCCAGGCTGGAGCTGGCAGCTACCAGCTGAGATGGGGAAACAGGTCCCATTGGACACATTCGTGGCAGGTCCTAAGTCTGAATTATGGAGAGGTTGGGTCTGTTGATTAGGATGGGAGCCAGGGTTTCTGGATTCTGTACTGGCTTGGGGGGGAGTGGGGTCTAGTGGTTAGAACCAGGAAGATGGGAGTCAGAGCTCCTGGCTTCTGTTCCCAGCTGCGGGAGGGGCATGGGATCTAGTAGTTAGAGCTTTGGAGGTTGGGTATGGCACATGGGGTGGAAGTCAAGATATCCTGGTTCAATTTCTGGCCTACTATGAGAGTTGTGGGCAAGTCCCTTCCTTTTCCTCCCTCCGTTCCCTCCTCTCTGTGCAGTGTCAGAGATCTCGAGCTTCACAACCTCGACTCAGCCCTCGTGAAAACCCCCACCCTGGGGTGGCTGGGACATGGTATTCTCTCCACTTCACAGGCAGGGAAGCCGAGGCACAGAGCAAGCCCCCGACCTCAACTGTTAGCACATCAAAGTGGGGGTGCGTTCCTTGTGCAGCCAGCGTCCCAGGTGACAGGAAAATAATCAGCCACCTGCTGTTTCCAGAAGCCCTGGGGCAGTGAGTTGCCCGTCAGCACCCATTAGGTGATTGCTGCCACCCCCAACCCCTGTAGAATGGGGGGCTATAAATGTTGTATGGGCTGCCCTTTGTTCTCCCTGTTGCGTGCCTGTGGGCCTGCAGCGTTTTCCAACATCAGGCGCGCCTCTCCAGACTCCCCCACTGCCCTTGGGCACGGGCGACAGCTCGTCATGGAAAAAGTCCCCCCTCTGGGCGTCCACGCAGGCGTCATGGTGTCCTGGCTTCGGGTGTCGGGTGAAACCATCTGGCTCAGTCAGTTTCACGCTCGCTTCAGAAGGCTGCGGTGGCTGCAGGAAGGCCAGAGGCAATGGAATTACACCTGGAACCGAAGGGCAGCGGTGGGGCATGCGGAACAGAGGCCACGAGGCTGGATTCCCCATCCCCCCTGCTCCTTCCTCTGCCACGGGGCAACGGCCGATTCACACCAGCGGTGCCTTCAGCTCTTAAACGAGACAATGGCTCTTTCCAAATGCCTTCCCCCAGCCCCCTTGTGTCTTCATAGATTCCGCTCCAGGGGTTGCCTCTGGTATAACCCAGCGCGGCGCTCTGAGCCAAGCATTAACCCCCATTGGAAATTTGTCCTGGGTGGGAAATCCACCCCCCGCCACCCCCCACATGTCGGTGGCTGCGGTGATGAGTTCCCCTTGCTGTTAAATTGACACCTCATTTCCTGTCTCAGTTTGTCTAGCTTCACCTTTGTGCTGTCCCACCCCGTTAGGCCTTTCTCTGCTCCGTGGAAGAGCTCGTTATTAAACGTTTGCTCCCCATGGGAGCACTTGCAGACTGTGACCGAGCCACGCCGTAATGCTCTCTTTAAGCAATGTAGATTGTGTAAGGCCAGTTTTCTTTATCCTTTGCTCATTCACCTGGCTCCTTTCTGACCCTTCAGCATCCTGGAATTGCAGTGTATTATCTGGAGCTCTTCGCAGTCCACCCTGTGGAGTTGGGCAGTGCTGTTACATAGGGGGGGGACTGAGGCATGCAGGGACTAAGTGACTTGGCCCTGGTTGCGAAGGCAGTCAGTGTCACAGCTGGATTCCAGATGAGGGCTGTGCCCACTCGGGAGGAGCAGGCAGGGGCTTCTGCTTCCCACTGAGCAACCCAGCACAGCTTGGAATGGTCTGGCCTTCTCTCCCTCATGCAGGCGTCTCTCCCACGTCGCAGGCTACCGCTCCTATTATCTGCGTGGGGCCGGAGCCATGCTTCAGCACGCCCTCGTGCAGTTCACCGTCAGCAAGCTGGTGAAAAAGGTACCAGCTGTGTGGTGCGGGGGCAGTGCAATCTAGTGGTTAGAGCAGGGAGCTCGCCATCTGGGCTCTCTTCCCCCTACTTTGGGAGTGGGGTCTAGTGCGTGGGGTAGGGGCTGTCAGTCAGGACCCCCGGGTTCTGCCCCGACTGCGGAAGGGGAGGGTGAGGCCGGGCGCCTGGTTTACGTAGTTCTGTTTCCTGGCTTGGGAGAGGAAGAGGAGTCCAGTGGTTAGTGCGGTGGGGCCGGGGATGAGATGCCTGAGGTGTTGGAGGGTGTCAAGGATTCGGTGCATTAATAGAGTTAGAGGCTTTCCCCTGGTGCAGGCCCCTCCGGCGTCGTGGGAACTGTTACACGGAAGCCGTCGGGATAGAACAAGTGTCCGCACTGCCCCCAGAGTTCATTCCCCTGGTCGTCAGGGGGCCAAGGACTGACTGGGGACATGGAGCCCTATCTCTGACCCCCCCGCTGGGGCCCCTGAGGGCATGCTGGGAGGAGGGGCTGTCACGCTGGATCCGCAACTGAGCGCTGGCCTGTGGGGGCTTCTCTTTCCTCTCCCCACACCTAGGGCTTCGTTCCGATGGTTGTTCCCGACCTGCTGCGAGGCGCCGTGTTTGTAAGTGCCCCGGGGATGGAGCTTTGTTGTGTCCCCCGCCCATCTCTGCGACCGACCGTTGGCTGCCGAGATCTCCCACAGGCTGGCTGTCTCCAGGCCACCTTCCCCAGCGCTCCCAGCCATGGGGAGGCTGGTGCCCAGCCCCTCAGTTCCCTTGTTCTTGTTGGGACCTGATCCCGCCTGCCTCCAGCGCGAGGGCCCAGGGACGCTGCCCCCAGCAGCGCCAGTTCCCGGTCGCCCCGTCCCTCCCCAGCAGCGCCAGTTCCCGGTCGCCCCGTCCCTCCCCAGCAGCACCAGTTCCCAGTCGTCCCATCCCTCCCCAGCACGACCCTCCCCAGCAGCGCCAGTTCCCGGGTGCCCATACCCTTCCCAGCTCTGTGGTCCAGATGCCCAGGTTCCTCCTCACCCCCACCTCAACGAGGAGGCAGCTGACCCACCTTTGCCCCAAACCCTGTATTCCCAGCATTGCCTGCTCTCCACCAGCTCTCTGCTGTTACTGGTGCTCCCCTGGGATGGCCTACGGCCCCTGTGGTCTCCCTCACTCCCTGTTTCTCCCCCTACTAGCAGGGCCAGTGTTGATCAGCTGCTCAGAGGCACTTGCCCCCTTGTGGCGCCTTGAATTTGGGACCACAGGGAAGGCGGGAGAATTCCGGCTGAAGCTCAGAGCTGCTGATCAAGCCCTTGCAGAGCTGGAGTGCTGGGCCAGAGAGCTGGCACAGCAGAGGTAACCAGGGCTCTGCCCCCTCTCCCCCTCAGGAAGGCTGCGGCATGCAGCCCAACGCTGTTCCTTCCCCAGTGTACAACATCGACCCGTCCCGCTTTGAGGACCTGTGCCTGGCTGGCACCTCCGAGGTTGGCATCGCAGGTGAGCCAGGGACCGGCAAGCCCTGTCCTTCCTCTGCTTGCCGGGGTGATGCTCGAACGCGCTCTGCCCCAGAGGTGGCTGCATGTCAACAGCGATGGCTTGGAAGGGCCGGTTCAGGGGGAAAGGAGCACCCACCCCAGTGGCGGGGGGTATCGCCCCTTTAAGGGACAGAGGTCGGGCCCTGAGACCCTGGGGGAAGCAGTAGGTGCCCTTGGATGGGAGGCTGCAGGAGCCAGGGGCTCTGTGGCTGTGGTCTCTTCGGGGGCTGTGCAGAGGACAGTTTTCTTTTAACCAGCCCCTTCTTGGATCCCCGGGCTCCTCCCTGTGCAGGTCTGAGGCCTCCAGGAGCCCACTGTCCAGGCAGTGAGGCTCTGGGTTTGTCTGTGCTGGAGCTGGCAGCTGTAGCTCCAGCTCGGGCGAATTTGCCTCCCCTCCATCTGACGCGCCGTGGGGAAGCCTGTCCCTGCCGAGACCCCAGGCGTGTGCTCAGACTAGCCCCAGCGCTGCTACGGCTGCACTTCAGCACACGAGCCGGAACCGGCGCGGAGCCCAGGCCCACGCTGTGTTCCAGGCCTCTCCGAGCTCCGCTGGTTTAGCCCTGCTCTGGTGCGGCTGGGTAAGAGCGAGCGACCCCTGCTAGGCTGCCCGGCCGGCTGTGCCAATGTTGCCTGAGGGCCGCTCGGCACTGCTTCTATCCACAAGGCACAAACGCCGTCCCATTGGGCCTGGTTCCTCCTGCCCGTGAGCTTGTGTCCTCCGCAGGCCTCCAGCTGGCGGCCAGCCTGGGCGTTACGGAGCGGCTGCGATTCCCTGGGACCTCTGCCCACCCCGGGAATTGCACCCGGCGCCCCGCGGAGATGTAGGCCTCAGGATGCAAACTGCAGTTGGCTGCGGATGTGCCGGTGGCTCCTCCCCTGCTGGTCCGTTCGCCGGTGGCCGGCCGTGCCACTAGTTCCAAGTGAAAGCGTTCCTCAGAGAACCGACCGGGGAGGAAAACCTGCCGGCAATCAGTCTCATCTTCCACCTGGCGGGTCTCAACAGCCTGTGGGTGCCCAGCAGGGCCTGTTGCTTGGCTGGGGCACAAGCGACCCCCATCTTGGGGCAACACGAGTGCTTCATCTTGTATCAAGACAGTCTTGTGCCAGGGCCTTTGCAGGCTGAGCAGCCTGTGCCGGTCCCTGTAATGGTGTGTTTGTGGGGGGGTTACAGGAAACCCCCCTTCCCGGCCTCTTCCCTACGGTAAATCCCCTCTTGGCTTTAGCTCCTGCAGTGATCGGTTTCTCTGCTCTGGTCGGTGGCGAGCCAGCTCTGGAGGCTGTCTCTGCAGGGTCGGTCTGTTCCCTGCTCTGACAGCCTTGCAGCTGCCCCCTCCAGCCGGCCGCAGAGGGAGCCCAGCGGCGCGAGGGGCTGGGGCTCACCGCTGTACTTAACGCACCCAGCACAAGGCAGTGGCCAGAGAGCCGACCTGACCCCTGTGTCTGCGGCGCTCACTGAATTCTCCACCCTTTCCAGGCTACTTCATGGATCACGCCATGAATTTGGAAGACCTGCCAGTCAGGTAATAGCCTTCCCCGGGCCCTGCTTGGTTTGTGCTTCCCAGTCCGCTGCTTCCTTCCTGGTCCCTCTCTGCTCCCGCACCGTGCCGTCCCTCTGAGTGTCCCCTCCTGGCAATCCCCCTCATGCAGGGCAAGAGCCTTCTCCCCTGCAGCCCTCACCATCCTGGGCCCCTGCCCCGTCTTTCACCCACCCCATCTCGGCCAGAATCGCACCCCCGCTGTGCACTCTGACCACTAGGCTCACTCCCCTTCCGGAACCTGAAATAGCCTCCAGGAGTCCTGACTCCCAGCCGGCTCCACTCCCCACCCCACCTCAGGGCCTCGCTCCCGCGGAGACCTGGGCTTCCGTTCCAGCTCAGAATCAGTGGGCGACATTGGGCGCGGCCTATGCTTTCTTGCCCCGGTTTCCCCACTCCCTTAGTGATGCTGCCTGCTGCGCGGTGTCATTCCCCCTGGAGAGGGCTGGAGCACTGGGTTCGGTTTTGCAACCTGCTCTGTCCCTTTCTGCCAGAACCGTGTGTTCCAGCACGTGCTACAGAACTGAGACGAACACCGGGAAGGAGCCCTGGGGGCTGTACAGAGTCCATCAGTTCACCAAGGTGGGAGCACTGTGCTGTCTCCTGGGGAGGGCGGGAACTGGCTCGGGAGCGAGGGAAGGGGAGAAAAGAAGCCAGGAGTCTTGGCTCTACACATCCTCACCCACCCTGCTCTAACCACTAGGTCTCTTTCCCAGAGCCAAGGCCGCCGCCCTGCAGGGAGGAGTAATAGCTCAGTGGCAAGAGCACTGGCCTTGCAAACCAGAGGTTATCACAAAATCTGAGGTCTGGAAGGGACCTCAGGAGGTCATCGAGTCCAGCCCCCTGCTTCAAGCAGGATCAACCCCCACTAAGCCATCCCAGCCAGGACCTTGTCAAGCCGGGACTTAAAAACCTCTAGGGATGGAGATTCCACCACCTCTCTAGGCAACACATCCCAGTGCTTCACCACCCTCCTGGGGAAGTAGTTTTTTCCTAATATCCAACCTACACCTCTCCCTCTTCAACTTCAGACCATTGCTGCGCTGACCTAGTTCTGCCGTCTGTCACCACTGAGAACAGTCTCTCTCCATCCTCTTTAGAGCTCCCCTGCAGGAAGTTGAAGGCTGCTATTAAATCCCCCCTCAGTCTTCTCTTCTGTAAAGTAAACAAGCCCAAATTCCTCAGCCTCTCGCCACAGGTCCTGCGCTCCAGCCCCTGAGTCATTTTTGTTGCCCTCCGCTGAACCTGCTCCAGCACATCCACATCCTTTCTATACTGGACACACTATTCCAGATGTGAGTTCAAGCCCTGTTGGGGCCTCAAATGTATTTCATGGGAACAGCTTTCAAGTGCCCCTCTGCTGTGTGTGGGGGGGCTGAGCAGGGAGGAGCTTAGTTCCACACTGGAGGTGCCCTGGGGCCATCCAGCTACTGCTCGTCTCCCGCCCCGCAGGTGGAGATGTTCGGGGTGACGGCTGCGGAGAGTGGGGAGGAGAGCACTGACCTGCTGGAGGAGTTCCTCGCCGTGCAGAAGGAGATCTTCTCTGAGCTGGGGCTGCACTACAAGTGAGATGGGGGCTGGGCAGGCCCTCTGCCCTCCTTGGCTGCTCAGGGATGCTCAGCGGGGAAAGTGGGGCCGGAAGCCCCTCCCTCCCCCCAGACTGGGTGCCCAAGGGCTTGGATGAGACCGTACCTCCTGCTGTCTCCCTGATGGGTCTCTCTGCGGCAGGGTCCTGGACATGCCCAGCCAGGAGCTCGGGCTGCCCGCTTACCGGAAATACGACATTGAGGCCTGGATGCCTGGCAGGGGCAAGTATGGGGAGGTGAGAGCTGCCAGCTGGAGCAATGGGGTGGCGGGGGCCCAGGTGCTAAGGGAACAGCTTGCCCAGAGGATGTGGGGCAAAGGGGACAGCGTCTCCTGCTGCTCCCATGTGCCTCAGCTCTGGGATCCTGGCTACAGCTGCTTTTCACCCTCATGCTTCAGGGGGCGGGGATGGGGAGCCAGGTAAGTGGTCAGGAAGGAAATGGGCTAATGCAAATGCCCTGGGAGGAGGGACTAGTCCATTTGCACTGACTGGGGGCAGTGGGGTGGAGATGCCAGACCAGTTTGTCTGAGCTGGGGAGGCAGAGAGGTGGGGCAGGAGAGGAGAGGACTGGTCTGGGTGTGTGGAGACACTAAGTCCTTCGATGGGTCACGTGACTGCTTGGCGTGTCATGTGACTGTCGTCCACCAAGCCACCTCCCGCCACATGGCCCTGCCTTGCTTCCCCAGATCTCCAGTGCCTCCAACTGCACTGACTACCAGAGCCGGCGCCTGAACATCATGTACTATGACCAGCTGGGGCAACTCCGCTACGCACACACGGTGAGCACCTCGCTTCCAGCCCCAGGGTGGGGGAGGAGTGGGGAGCATGTGTGGGTGCCCCAGAGACAAACCCCAGGGGAAGGGTGTGAGGGACCCTTCTCTGGCACTCTCCCAGGAGTGTCAGGTGTCACAGGACTCAGGTGGGAGCTGTACCTGCCTGGGTGCTACATCTCAGCGCTGGGTAATGGGCTCCTGTGTAAATGGCCTCTGCTCCACCCCAGTGATGGCTGCATCTCAGCACTGAGTAAGGGGTTCCTGTGCCCCACCCCAGTGGCGGCTGCATCTCAGCATTGGGCAGGTCTCCCTCAGTCTGTCAGGTTGCATTGTGCAGAGAGAAGTCTGCAGGTTAAGAAATCTGCCAATCTGGGGGGCGAGGAAGCTGGGGCAGCTCTCATGGCTACAGGAGGTGGGTCCCTGGCTAGTGAGTGGCTTCAGATATGGGGTGGGTGGGATTAAACCCCCTCCCTTCACTTGCCCTGTTCTCCTCAGGTCAACGGCACGGCCTGTGCCATCCCACGGATGCTGATCGCTCTGCTGGAGTCCAACCAGCTCAAGGTGCGCTCTGCCCTCGCGCCCAAGTGGGGAGGAAGCTGTGCTGATGGCCCTGCGTCCAGCTCCCAGCGCTGGGGGCAGCTCTCCCCACTGACCCTCTAGCTTGGGAGGAAGCAGGTGTAAGGCCCAGCGGGAGCTGTGGCAGGCTGGATTTTTACCCCGCTGGCAGGGGGAGAAGGGGGCATTCCCCTCCTCGCCCACTGAAACAGGGCTGAGCTTAGCAGGTGCTTTCCCGGCTCCAGTTCTGGGGCGGACAACGCCCTTAGATTGTCCAGCCTGACCTCGTGCAGTGAGCCCGTAGCATGGGGCAGCTCCGAGCGTTTGTCCCTTGGCGCGAAGGGCTTGCAGGGAGGGGAGATCTCCCCAGAGGGTCCCAGGCCCCACTCAACAGAGGAGAGTGGGGTGGGGGAAGGGAGATCTGCAGGCCGCTGAGAAACTGGGGGAAAATCCCTCAGTAGAGCAGGCCCCTTTCCAGAGCTAGGTCCCCCCCACCCCGGCTCCCCACCTTGAGATCGAAGGTTTTGGGGGCGGCGGCAGAATGCAGCAGACCAGACGGGAGCTGGGGTGGTGGTAGGGGGGCTCCAGATCACAACTAGCAGCAGTGTTTCTGCTGATTTTTCCATCCACGGGCGGAATAAGTGTTATGTGTGGCTGTGCACCGCCATAGAAATGCGCTGCCGGTGGTGGGCGCTCTGCGAACCGGCTGGGCAGCACCGACTTGCTCCTGAGCAGCTGCCCCAGCACTCTGCTCACAGGGACCCCAGCTAGTGGGTAACCCTGTAGTCACCTCTGTTGTTCAGCTGTAGGGGGTGGCTCTCCCCTCCCGCCGCTGCATCATAACCGTGCCCTGCCCTGTTCTGCCCTCCAGGATGGCAGCGTCCGGGTCCCCGCGATCCTGCAGCCGTTCCTGGGGGTGGAAATCATCGTCAGACCCAGCTACACCTGCTTGAAGTACATCGGGCCCAACCAGCCCAAGCGGCGCTGAGCCTTTGGAATTGGGGACCAGCCCTCCGGGGCTCTCCCCTGGGGAATTCTTGGGGGCTTGTGAGAGTTCCAGGGACAGCTGAGTCTGGACGTGTTCGTTACCTGGGAGCAGAGCCCTCCTCCCCCTCCGCACAGCAGCACATGAGCCTGACCCCTTTGGCTCCCTCCACTTGCTCTGTGGCTCCCAGAGGGGCGAGGTGCTTCGGCAATGCCCTGGCCCCTCTAGGACGAGACTGCATTGCCTGGAGCTGGCCCCCAGCTCTGGCAAGAGGCGGGAGGCTGTTTTCTCCCCAGGACTCCTGGGTTCCTTCACCGGTTACCCACCACCCTGCTGAGGGGGAGACCTGCTGAGGTCAGGGCTGGATTCACGGCCGCCTTAAGGATTCCCTCTCCACACCCTGCGTCTCTTCCCTGTGCCCTCCCTGCCCTGGCCGGCAGTGCACCTGTCTGAGGAGGTGAAGAGTTGGAGGAGAACAGTTAACCACCAGTTCTCCTCTGACTCGCCAGCTACAACTTGTTCCCGTCGGCCCTGACGTGAAACAAGCTTCCCAGGTCTCAGACCAGTTTCCTGCTGGAGCCAGATGGGCACCAATTCTCACCGGCAGCTGCGGCAGAGACTGGACTCCCCCTGTCCTATAGGCAGGTCCCCTGGGGGCTGGGGCAGCTGACCAGAGGAGGCTGTGTGGGGTGGGGAGTTTGGCCCTTACAGCTCGGGGCTCTTGGCATGGGGAGGTCAGGCACCCTGATGGGTCCCTGTTCTGACTGTAGCGGGGCAGGAGCCCCAGCGGCGTGGAGGAGGACCGCTGCCCTTGCTAACGCCAGGGCTGTTGAGCGCAGCTGCCAAGGTGGGCCTGGGGTGGCCAGAGCTGTCAATCAAGAGAATGAGGTTGTGATGCCCATTAAATCTGCAATTGCAAAAGCTTCTGTTCTCATAGGGTCACTGCTTAAAACACAGACCTGTCAGGGAGGGGGTGGGTGAACGTTACAGTAAGGGGGGTGGGAGCCAGGGCTTGGGTCTGTTCATGGCTGTTGGGGGAGTAGGGTGTATTGGTTAAAGCAGGGGAGGGCACCAGGATGTGATGGATTGTTTCAAGCTCTGGGAGTAGTGGTGTCTAGTGGTTAGAGCACAGGAAGGGCTGAGCCTTCTCCTACGACAAGTCGCTTTGCTTCTGCGCCCGGCCTTTCCCAGTGTGCGGACTGGGATTGGCCCTCCCCTTCTGGCTTTGGGGATCCTTGGCCAGTTCTGAGGATGGTTTGTCTGGAAGGGCCAGAACCAGAGTTTGTGTGCTTGGCATCCGTCCCATCCTGGGCCGGGTGCTGGGAAAGTTCTCTTGCCTAGGGGAAGTTCCCTTTGTCCCTGTGCTTGGAGATCGCCAGTCCTGCTGCGTTAGAGGAGACAGCCCCTCGACTGCAGCAAATAAGATTTTAATTACTTCTGAGCTTCCTTATCCCCCCCTTTGCTGCGCTTCAGCAGTTGCACAGGGGAGAGGGACTCCTGCAGGACAGGGCTAGTTGTGGGGTGTTGGGTGCTTGAACAGTTCTCTGGCCGAGACTTTCCCTGCCTTTGGGGCAGGATCTGGCCCTCTGTGGTGGTACAGAACTGCTGTCTGCCACTGAGATGCAGCCACCTCTGGGGTAGAAAGGTGGCAGCTGCTTATAGATGGACTCTTTACCCAGCACTGAGATGCCGCCACCTCTGGGGTAGATAAGTGGCCCTGTTTCTACAAGGATTGTTCCCCTCACCGGCAAAATACTGTTGCCTGTGGGTTGGAAGGCAGCAGCTGTTTATCCAGCAATCCTCCCACAGCAATGAAACACTGCTGCCTCTGCAGTGGAAAAAGGCAGCTGTTTATACAGAGCTGGCTCAGCCCCAGCTGAGATGCAGCCGCTTCTGGTGCTGAATGCAGCAGGTGAGCAATGCTGCCTGCTCAAAGCAGGGTAGATGCAGGTGCAATTGGGTTTGCGGGAGCAGAGTTGAGGTCCTAGAGACGGGAACAATAAAGCTGTTTATGTCCATCGCCTTTGGCCTGGCCGGTCAGTTTCAGAGAGATGCAAGAGGCTCACCTGGAGGTGAAAACCTAGTGGCAGCTCTTCCCGGAGCCTTGCGGTGGTGAGAGATTTGCCAGGCTGCCCGGTCTGATTCCATGGCCTGTGCGTCCTGCCACGGGCTGCTCTGCTGGGGCGGGGCCAGGGTGCCACCCCTGTATGTCTCACTCAGCCAGCCAGTATCTGCCACAGTTCTGTCTCTGGCTGCGTCTACACGTGCACACTACATCGAAATAGCTTATTTCGATGTAGTGACATCAAAATAGGCTATTTCAATGAATAACATCTACACGTCCTCCAGGGCTGGCAACGTCGATGTTCAACTTCGACGTTGGGCAGCACCACATCGAAATAGGCGCTGCGAGGGTACGTCTACACAACAAAGTAGCACACATCGAAATAGGGGTGCCAGGAACAGCTGCAGACAGGGTCACAGGGCGGACTCAAACAGCAAGCCGCTCCCTTAAAGGGCCCCTCCCAGACACACTTGCACTAAACAGCACAAGATCCACAGAGCCGACAACTGGTTGCAGACCCTGTGCATGCAGCATGGATCCCCAGCTGCTGCAACAGCAGCCAGAAACCCTGGACTAAGGGCTGCTGCACACGGTGACCATAGAGCCCCACAGGGGCTGGAGAGAGAGCGTCTCTCAACCCCTCAGCTGATGGCCGCCATGGCGGACCCCGCTATTTCGATGTTGCGGGACGCGGATCATCTACATGTGCCCTACTTCGACGTTCAACTTCGAAGTAGGGCGCTATTCCCATCCCCTCATGGGGTTAGTGACTTCGACGTCTTGCCACCTAACGTCGATTTCAACTTCGAAATAGCGCCCAACATGTGTAGCCGTGACGGGCGCTATTTCGAAGTTGGCGCCGCTACTTCGAAGTAGCATGCACGTGTAGACACGGCCTCTAAGGGTGACAGCCAGGGCCCCAGGACAGCAGCTGCCTGCCAATTCCTAACTGCACTGAGCAAGAGCAAGTGGAGCAACCCTGGTGCCTTGTATGTTCATTAGAGCCTGGCAGGTCGGGGAGCCCAACTCTTAAACTTGGCTGCCAAAGCCGGGTGTGGAAATGGAGCACGGGGCCCCCAACTGCTGTGCGAGGCCCAGCGCAGAGTTGGAGGGGGGGTGCCCGCTGCTTGTCCCCCCCTGCCCCACGGAACCCCCCAACTGCAGAGGGGCTGGCACTGAATGCCAAGGGAGGGCACCCCCTACGATGCCTCCTGCAACACAGCACCACCCTGGGGACTGAGCTCAGCACTAGAGCTGTTTTCTTCCTGGAGATGACAAAGGTTACCCCGCAAAAGAGCGGTTGTCGGGGCACTAAAACCACTTGTGTATTTGGGGTGAATTCAGCAACTAGGTTTGGCTGGAAAAATGGGTTTTCGAGGTCTCGTTAGCTCCATATCTAAATGAAACTGTTGGAAATTATGTTGCTGTGAACGCAGCGGTGGATCCCGCAAGTCGTGGTGCATTTCAGGGGAGGTCACTTGTTGCCTTGAACCAGCCTGATCTGTTTCCTGGATTTCTTGGGAGGTTGGGGTCCCAACTGGCCCATCGATCATTGGCTCAGCACCAGTTTGCAGTGGCCATTGGGCGGGGAAGCATCCCCTCCTCCACCTCCGGCAGTGCTGACAAATGGAGAGTGCCCCCTAGCGCCACAGGGCAGGTGGGTCAGCGGTGCTGGCCACAGAGGTTCACCCGACTTTCCCCCCAAAGCACTTTATGCCAGAGTTGGACGCCATCCTGGCCTCAGTTTTTCCCTCTGTTTTCTATTGGAGGCGGTGGTAATCCCTTGCATAGCGTTGATCTGGGCCATTGAGTATCTCCCGCCTTGAGCCAGCTGCAGCTGGGCATTGGGTGAATGATCCCCAAAGGAGCAGCTGCCACGCTCCCACCCAGAGGTGGCTGCATTCTAGTACTGGGGGAAGGAGCCCTCCTCATTTAGCCCATGAAGCCCTTACAGCGTTTGTACTTTATTATGGACCAAGTCACTGCGGCTTGATGGTCAGGGCCAGGGTGCTGTGTGCGGTGTCCGGCGTGCGCCAGCCTCCTTTGCTCCCAGTACTTAAGCCAAGGCCACATTGCATCCCCAGGTGGCTGGAGAGCAGGTGGGGCCCACAGTCTGTTCTTCATTCGAAGTGAAACTGACCCGGAGATTTACATCCAGGACTGTGAATCAGGGCGAGGGAGTGATGCTCTTTTTACACCTCCTATGGCTTTGGCCCCTGGGGCGGGCGTTGATTCACACCAAAGGAAAGAGAGCTGGCCCCAGCTGCGGGGTTGTTGTAGGAACGACATTAAAGAAAGTTGAGCAGCGTCAAGATGTTTTGCAGGGAAGCACGTGGGGCAGGAGGGCTGATTTAAAGGGCCTGGATGCTTCTTTGGGGGGTTTCGCCAGAGCCAGAGCTTGTTCTAGCATCTGCCAGTGGGTCTCATTCTACCATCTCTCCTGAAAGGCATTTCAAGACCCATCATCAGCACTGTGCAGGCTTGCTGCCTCAGTTTCCCCATGCGCCTTTTCTGTTGGCATCACCAAGTTCCCTGTGCTTATTCATGAGGTTTATGCGTCCCCTGGGAAATAAGTCTGTAGACTATAAAACTGTTATGAATCGATCTAGGAATGTGAGTACATCCTCATAAAAACAGCAAGGCTGGTTGTCTTCACTAGCACTCCCCTTTCCAAAGGGGATATGGTAATGAGGTGCTGCATATTCATTGCAGTGCCTCATTATTATGTCCTGAAGTGTCTCATTAGCATCCCCTTTTCAAAAGGCGGGTGTGAGTGTAGATGTAGCTACTGTGTCTACACCTGCATTCCTCTTGTGAAAGAGGCATGCAAATGAGGGAAATCGATAATGTAGATGAGATGCAGTTTTACATAACTGTTACCTCATTTGCATATGTTTCTTTCAAAGAAGCTTCTTTCCAAAGAAGAAAAGCAGTGCAGACAGTGTAACCCCACCTCTGAAAGAGCTCTTCCCTTCTATGTAGGGGAAAAGGGGTCCTGCGAAGATAGGATTTACTTTGGAAAGTGGTGCGACTACTCTGCTTCTCTTCTTTCCGAAGATATGCAAATGAGGCACCAGATATGTAAAACTGCACCTCATTTGCATTTTTGATTTGCCTCATTGGCAGAGGAAATTTCACACCCTCCAAAGGGACCTGCCCCCTCACTTTGTGCAGGGATGGGCTGAGCCCACTGCTAGAGGGAGGGAGTGGTCTCTGCAGAGTGATCTGCGCGTCCCCGGTTTATAGCTCAAGCTGGAGCGTTGCTTTACTAAGCTCTACAGATGCCAGGTTCGAGCCTGCTAGGGGTTGGTCACCTGTGTCCTTCATTAAGGTCAGCCCGGTGACATTTATATTGTTAGGTCTGATTCTGTGAGCCGGAGTGAGGCGAAACGGGGGCGGACGCCAGGCAAAGGGGAGCAGGAGCCAGGAGAAGCCCCGGGCCCTGGGGCAGACCTAGAGGCTGACCTCAGAGCTGGCGGGGGGAGGGTCTCCTCCCCCCTCCTGCTTTACACCAGCGTGTACTCGGATCCGGCCGGGCCGGCCCCTTCCCCACCTCAGTGACCCAGCCTCCCGCCCGGGCTGTGCCAGTGGGGCAGCCGCTGTGCGGGTGGGTGAGACTGGGGGCGTGGAGTGGACGCGTGTGCGGGAAGGGGGGTGGTAGGGAGGGGGGGGTCCGCCCCCCCTTGGAGCTGACATCACTTCCTTTGCAGCCGGCCTCCTATTTAAACTCCCGCAGCTGCAGCGGTAGGAGGCTCTGAGCCACACGCGCGAAAGCTGCACGCGTGGGGATCCCAGCCCGCTGCGCCCAGCCTCCCCGCAGCTCCTGGGGACTCGCCCCCGCGCACCATGCTGGCCTTGGGGCTCTTCGTCCTGCTGCTGTCCTGCTGGCGAGGTAAGAGCCGGGCTGGGGCTCCGGGCGAGCTTAGGGGAATTAGGCGCTTTGGACCCCCCCAACTCCGGGTCTCCTGTCCCAGCCTGCGGGGAAGAGCCCATCTGGGCTGAGACGGGAGCAACTCCCCCCCCCCAGGACAATCCAGCCCCCTTGGGGGCTCTGCCAGCGGTCCCTGTTCCGGGCGTCTGGGGAACACGCTGCACCAGACAAAAATAAGTGCCGCCCCACGCACCAGCTGGCTGGCGTTAGCCTTCGGCTGGGATATGCAGGCGGGGCTCGGTGTGATCCGGCCAAAGCTCTCTTAGGCTGGAGATCCCCAGCATCTAAAAACGGCTGAAGTGCTCCAGCCCAGAGGTGGCTGCATGAAAGGCTGTAGGGGCCAACCCTCAGCCCCCCCCCCGCCCAGCCTGTCGGTGGCACAGAGAGCGCTGAAGGATTACAGCTCCCCATCCTGGGCGGGTGGCTGGAGGGGAGCTGAGCTGCATCTTAAAGTGCTTGAAAAACCACGCAAAAGCGCTGCAGAATCCGCTCCTGGGGCCTGGAGGGTGAGGCAGGCTCCTGCTGGGATCCTGTTCATAGGTGCTGGATCTAGGGGGGCAGGTAGACCCTTGGTTGGAAGGGCTCCTCATTACCTATGGGATTTGCGGTTTGGTTCAGTGCCTCCCAGCGCCCCCACGATAAAAACTGCCCCAGCCCCCCTGAATCTGCTGTGCGTGGAAGGGTTTCAAGGCAAATCTGGCTGGGGCCCTGGAGGAGCTGGGAGTGGGGATCAGCTTTCAGTGAGATGGTGTGATTTGAATCGGGCCTGCCCAAGAACGGGGCGGAGCAGAAGCTGAACAAGGATGTGGGGTTGCATGTGCCAGTCCCTGCGTGCACAAGGAGGGAACGTGGGGGGTGGGGTCCGTGCTTGGGTGTAGAGAGCTGCACGGGGGGCTGGGCAGGGTTCCTGCTAACTTTTCCCGTCGGTGGAATAAATTTTGTTTTGCACACTGACACGTGTGCGATGTGCACCACCCACAGAAACACACCCTGGGGGGGAATCCCTCCAATCCCCTCCTCCAGCAGGTGGGGAACAGTGTAGACAATGCGGGGGGGAGGGAGAAGGAAGTGGCTCAGTAGCGTGAGCCCCATTCCAGGATAGCTTCCCCACCACCATCAAATCCAAGATTTGAGATGAAGGCAGAATCCTGCCACCCTGGCAGATGGAGGACCCAGAGCCAGGGTAGTAGAGTGGGCTGGCGGCAGGGTTCCCTCTAACTTTTTCCAGCTGGGGCAGAATAAATTTTGTTCTGCGCCCCAAGCTAAGTGGATGTTCACCACCAATAGAAGCACACGCTGCTGGCTCTGCTAATCAGCTGGGCAGCACCTGAATCTCTCCTGGGCAGCCACCCAAGCCTGCAGCTTACAGGGATCCCTGGTGCTGGGGGCCTGGCAGCACCCTGGCCTTAAAGTGGTTTCCATCATAGGCCGGGTTTAGAGTTTAGTTCAATGGCTCTCAGCCCCCACTAGCCAGCCTGTCCCAGCCCCACAGATCTGCGTGGATGGGGCTGCCCGCGGGAGGGTCTGGGGGCAGATCTGTAGATGTGGGCGTGTACACACCTGGGTGTGTGCCTCTGAGGAGCTGGATCTGCAGGTGGGGCCCGAGAACTTCCACGCCTGGCTGCAGTCGAAAGCATGGTGCTCAGTCCACCTCGATTTTCACATTGCAAAACCCTGGCACTCTGGGTTTAATTGAGTGCCCCCAGGGTCTGTCCCAGCAGTGGCCCAGCTGGGCAACGTCGCGCAAAAGGCAGAAGGCCTCATTCTGCTCTCCTGCCTGCCCCTGGCTCTCAACGTGCACGAGAATCGGGACCGAGCTTCCAGCCCGGATTTGGGAGCGAGGTTGGCTGAGGATTCTCCAGATGGAGTCCTGCCTCTTGCTTCCTCCACCCAGTGGTGCTTTCTCCGGCATTACATAACAGCGTTATATAAGGCTCCTGCCTCCCTGGCTGCAGCCAGTGGTTCCCCTTCCGCAGCCCGTCCTTGGCTTGTGTGTGGGGTTGGGGAGCAGCCCTGGGCTGGAGGGGTCTAGCCAGGCCCCTGAGGGGCTGAGGATGGAGAACACCCTAGTGGGACTGTGAGTGATGAAGCTGTTAAGCAGGAGGTGCTTGGTCAGACTTACCTGCTTTATTTTAGTCTTCACTCTGCCTGCTTTCCAAGAGGGGGTGAGACACCTCTGGAGAAATAGCTGTTGTGCTGCAGCCCAGAGGTGGCTGCATCTCAGCACTGGGTGAGAGATCTTTGTAAAAACTGCTGCTGTGCTGAAGCTCAGAGGTGTCTGCATCTCAGTCCCCAGAGTGAGGGCGCCCAGCAAAAACAACTGCTGCGTTCCAGCCCAGAGGTGGCTGCAAAACAGTGCTGGGTGATGGATCCCTCTAAAAACAACCGCTGTACTCCAGCCCAGAAGTGGCTGCTTTGTAGTAACAGGAGAATGTAATAAGCTTGGGGCTGCTCAGCCAGAGAGCAGTGAAATGCAGCAGCTGCTTGTAGAAACAGCTGTTGTGCTCCAGCCCAGAGACAGCTGCATTTCAGCACTGGGTGAGAGATCTTTGTGTTAACTGCTGCTGTGCTGAAGCTCAGAGGTGTCTGCATCTCAGTACTCAGTCAGTCCCCAGTAAAAACAACTGCTGTGCTCCACCCCAGAGGTGGCTGCATCTCAGTGATGGGTGAAATTATCCACATATAAGCAGCTGCCCTGCCACTCCTGAGAGGTGGTCGCATTTCAGTGGTGAGTGGAGGGAGAGATGGTGCAGCCCACGCCCGGATGTCTGCCTGATATCCTCAGCTGGAGCGAGAGGAATATTTGTTCCCCATCCAAAGAGATGTCTGAGGGTCAGTTCACAGCATTACAGCCGGAGTCATGTCCCCCTGCCCGTCCCCCTCAATGTACAAGTTTCAGCTCCAATGCTGGCAGGAACTGGACTCGGGAAGAACTAGAGGGACAGGGATGGCACAAGCGATCCTCTGCGTTTGTCTGGCTGTTGCAGTCAGACCCCAAACTCAGGGTCGCTCGACTCCATGGCAGGAATGTGCTACCTGGCTGGCCTCTGGCTATCAAAACAGCCCTTGGCTAAAGCCAGCTGGGCACCTGGCCTGCAAGTCAGGGGACTGGGGTTCTGGGCCTGGCACTGCTTGGGGACCTCAACAGCTCTGTGCCTCAGTTTCCCTTTTTGGTGTCTTTAAATTACAAGCTCTCCAGGCTCTTACAAGTTGCCTCTTTTTCTGTGTCAGTGTTATAGGGCTCAGGGGGGTCCCCAGGCCCTGCACCCCTTCTGCAGGCAGGAGTGACTCTCACTCGGCAGGTAGAACGGGAAGTTTATTAGTGGCGAGAGACACAGTGTAGTGCAGAGGAGTCAGTACAGCAGGCAGAGACGGTCAGTCCAACCCATCTTGGAGGGTGGATGCCTGAAGGGTGCCCACATCCGGGGCTAACATCCCTGGAGGAAGAGCTCAGTGGTTTGAGCATTGACCTGCTAAACCTGGACCTGGTAGCCCAACCCATGAGGGGACCATTTAAGGAACCAAGGCAAATAGATTTAAAAAAAAAAAAAAAAAAAAAGGGCTGGTGCTTGGTCCTGCCAGGAAGGCAGCGAACTGGACTCAATGACCTCCTGAGGTCCCTTCCAGCTCCATGAGATGCGTATCTCCCCAGGCTCGCTGCCTTCCAACTCCCCCCTCAGCTTCTGACTGCTGCCTCTGATCCAAAGCCCCAGCTCAGCTCCTCCCGGCTCTTTGTCCAGACAGAGGTGTGTGACCTGCCAGCTTAGGTGACAGCCAGCAGGGGGTCCTGTCCAGCCCCTGTGAGCTGCTCTGCCTGTCACACATGCATCCGGCCTGACTCTCACACACACACACCCCCATCGCAGTCAGGCCTGGCACAGCTGTGGGCCCCACTCTGGGTCAGGGGGCTGGGCAAGGCCTGGCAAATAGGGGGCCCTGACCTCAGGTGGCTGTGTAGGGTCTGTGCAAGCACCTGGCAGGAGGAGGGGCCTGATCCTGGTTTGAGTTCCCTGGGTGCTGCTACAATACACTTCACCCGAAGGTGGAGGGTTGCTCAGGGCTGCAGAACTGGAGAGCTGCAGGGAAGGGGCTTTTGCGGGGAGCAGGGCGTGCACCAGGGAGAATCTCTGCTCTGTCCCGGCTGCGTGTGAACAGGCGCTGCCCCGCTCCCCTTTCCGGGCTGGGGTTCATGGCCCCACACGAACTGGTCTAGGGGCCGCCCTTGGATGCTGCTGTGGACAAGGAGATGGAGAGCGGGAGGTCTGTGCAGCCCTCCCCATGGGGCAGGTGAGGGGCCCAGCTATTGCAGGGGAGCCTATCTAGGCCAGGCAGGTGGGGCACCCCCCCAAGTTCTCAGCCTACGGGGATGAGGGCAACTGAGGTGTGGGTGCGGGTGGGAGGGCAGCCGGCTGTTCAGCAGCTCTTTTCCCCAGGGGACTCTCCCGTGTCATTCACCCTGCACGGAAGGGAAATGACTTTGCCCTGGTCGAACTGAAGGTTGATGACAGTGCGGAGGGTAGAACCCAGGAGTCCTGGCTGCCAACGCAACCTGCTCTAACCACTAGACATCGCTTCCCACTCAGAGCCCTGGATAGAACCTAGAAGTCCTGACTCCCAGCCCCAGGCCTGCTCTGACCACTAGACTGCACCTCTCTCCCCAAGCTAAGAATCGAGTCGTGCTGCCTGGGGGCAGGTTCCAAGCCAACTTGCCCCAGTGTAACTGTGACCAGTGCAGGGATTTTGCCCTCACCCTGTACGAGGATTTGCAGCCTCCTGCTATCCCCAAGCCCTGTGTGGCTGTATCCAGCACCTGGTGGTGCTGGGTCCCTGCTGGTGTCAGCATCCACCTGCCAGCTGCTCTGAGCGCAGCCTGCCCTCTAAGCACAACTAACAGCAGGCAGGCACCTGCTGCTGGGAGGTGCACCCCCTTTTACCGCCTGCTCTGCCCCCCCACGAGACTTTTCACCAGCTTTGGCTCAGGCCCTGAGATGCCCAGATTTGCAAGCTGCACAACACAAGGGTGGGAGCATTGGCAGCTGCCGAGCACCTGAGCAAGGATACCCGGCGAGCCTGGCAGCTCTGTGCAAAGCCAGGCAGCTGCATCTCCCCTTGAGCCTTGCCCCGGCCTCCTGCATTAGCCTCCTTGGGCCCCCAGGTGGTGCTATTGCCATCCCAGATCCCACAGGGGACCAGGAAGTGGCTGGCTCACCTGTGAGGATAACAGCCTACTACTGCTAGTGGGTAATGCAGCTAATCCTTTAGCTCAAGCGACAGCGACTAAGGTTCCCAGTAATTTTTTCCAGCCACGTGCAGAATAAATTTTGTTTATGTGCACCGGGGCATGTGCAGCCATGCACCACCAGTAGAAACGCCGCTGGAGGCGGGTTGCTCTGCTGATCAACTGGGCAGCACCTGAGTCTCTCCTCAGTGGCTGTCAAGCGCCCAACTGCCAGGGAACCCTGATAGAGTCCCGCGCTTCTAACACGGAAGAGAGCTTGAGTCCCGCCGCTTAGCCTGGGCGAGAGGTCAGCGCATTTAGATATTGGCATAGACAGTACACTTATTAAGTTTGCAGATGATACCAAGTTGGGAGGGGTTGCAACTGCTTTGGAGGAGAGGGTCATAATTCAAAATGATCCGGCTAAATTGGAGAAATGGGCTGAGGTAAACAGGATGAAGTTTAATAAGGACAAATGCAAAGTGCTCCACTTGGGAAGGAACAATCAGTTTCACACATACAGAATGGGGAGAGACTGTCTAGGTACGACTACAGCAGAAAGGGATCTAGGGATTATGGTGGACCACAAGCTAAATATGAGTAACAGTGTGATGCTGTTGCAAAAAAAGCAAACATGATTCTGGGATGCATTAACAGGTGTGTTCTGAGCAAGACACAAGAAGTCATTCTCCTGCTCTACTCTGCGCTGGTTAGGCCTCAGCTGGAGTATTGTGTCCAGTTCTGGGCACCACAGTTCGAAAAAGATGTGGAGAAACTAGAGAGGGTCCAGAAAAGAGCGACAAGAATGATTAAAGGTCTAGAGAATGTGACCTATGAAAAAAGGCTGAAAGAATTGGGCTTGTTTAGTTTGGAAAAGAGAAGCTTGAGGGGTGACATGATAGTGGTTTTCAGGTATCTAAAAGGGAGTCATAAGGAGGAGGGAGAAAACTTGTTCTTCTTGGCCTCTGAGGATAGAGCAAGAGGCAATGGGCTTAAACTGCAGCAAGGGTGGTTTAGGTTGGACATCAGGAAAAAGTTCCCAACTGTCAGGGTGGTCAAACAGTGGAATAAATTGCCCAGGGAGGTTGTGGAATCTCCATCGTTGGAGATGTTTAAGAACAGGTTAGATAAGTGTCTGTCAGGGATGGTCTAGACAGTACTTGGTCCTGCCATTGGGGCAGGGGGCTGGACTCGATGGCCTCTCGGGGTCCCTTCCAGTCCCAGTGTTCTATGATTGTCACTCTCCCGCAGCCTCTCTCTTTTCCACACCCCGTTCCAAAGGCAGCGCACCTGTCTGCCTCCAGCCCTGCCGGGCATCAGTCCCTTCGATTGCTTTGCTCTGGGCTAACAACCCAAAGCCTGCTTGTTTATTTTGCCCCAGCCCTTGCTGTTCTGACAGCCATGCCTCCCCCACCCTCCTATTCCAGCAGCAGCCCTGTGGGTGGAGAGAGAGGCCTGGTGCATTAAAACTGCATGAGGCGCAGCTGTTTCAGGGCACCAAAAAAAGGGAAGGGAAAACAATGGTGCCCAGAGGGTGATTGGTAACGGGAAGGCAGATCTGCAGCAGATCTAACCCCCAACGGTCTGGCTGTCAGGCTGCTGCTCTAACCACTACGCTATCCCAAGGGCAGAGAGAACCCAAGAGTCTTGGCTCCCAGCCTCCTGCTGTAACCCCTCCCAGCCCCACACCCACCACTCTAACCAGCCTCCCCAGGGCTGGGATAGGACCCAGGAGTGCAGGGCTGCCAGGCTCCCTCCCCTCTAGCCTCCTGGGGGGCAGGGGAATAGAACCATGAAACCCCCCCACAGTCCTGGCTTCCATGTGCTGAGTGAGAGGAGATAAATGAGCCTGTAATGGTTTTTTCCACCTCTGTCGTCCGTTAACTTACTCTGATCCTGGATTCCTTGTGCTGCAACATTATAGGTTGAACCCCTCTAATCCAGCACCCTCAGGGGCTGACCAGTGCTGGACAAGAGAATTTGCCAGACCATGGGAGGTCAATATGGTCTAGCAGTATTACTAACACCTCCACTGCTTACTGGGCTCTTAGAAGATGTTTTAGGGTGAATTACAGCATAGGACAGAGCCAGCTTGGACCAGTGGCTGTAAACAAACTTTATGGGCCCCCAGGAAACTTGGCCACAGCCGTGATAAATGGCCATGTGCATCTCATGGAGCTGGAAGGGACCTTGGTCATCAAGTCTATGATTCTATGAGGCTGTTCCCAGTGGTCACGGATGGCAGAACACGGAACCATGGTCTCAAGTTGCGGTTGGGAAGGTCCAGGTTGAACATTAGGAAAAACTTTTTCCCTAGGAGGGGGGTGACGCATTGGGATGGTCTGACCAGGGAAGTGGTGGAGCCTCCATCCCTGGAGGTGTTTAACTCTCGCCTCGACAAAGCTCTGGCTGGGCTGATCTGATGGGTTTGGTCCTGCTTAGAGCAGGGGGCTGGACTTGATGGCTTTTTTAGGTCTCTTCCAGCTCTATTGTTCTATGATGAGTCCAGTCCCCTGCCCTCTTGGCAGGAGCAGCTGTGATCCCTCCCCCACCATTTGCTGCAGAGCCTAAATGGCCCTCTCAAGGGTTGAGCTCACCCCCCTGGGTTTAGCAGGCCAGTGCTCAAACCACTGAGCTATCCCTCCCCCAGCACATGCAAGGCATGCCAGATTACAGGTGCATCTGGACGAGAGTTCTGGATTAGAGAGGTTCATCTTGTACTGAGCCGTGGGTCTGCAGTGAAAGGCTCTTCCAGAGAGGCTGTTTGAACTCCAGGTATAGCACTGACTTCACTCCAAGCAGCTGGATTCTGCCTGGCAGTGTGACCTAGGGGAGCTCCCATCTTGGTATGTCTGCACTGTGACCAAATGGGTGTTATTAACTCAGGTTACACTAGCAGGGAAGACACAGCGTCTTCAACCCCACATTCCTGGAGAGGCTTTGAGCAGAGGTAAAAGCTGCCCCTGTGCCTCAGTTTCCCCTCCTGCCTGTTGGCCGTATAGCTCATGAGCTCTTTCTTCTCCCTGTCTGTCTGTGCAGCACCGAGCACCACAGGGTAGTCAGGGCCTGTAGGTGCCGCGCTAATGCACATTATAAATGGCACAATATAAACCGGGCTCAGCGACCTACAGCACAGGTACCAAGAGCGGCACATGAGCTGATTTTTATCAGCAGACAAGCTGGGAGCTTAGTCCCGCCCCTCCTCCCCCATGCAGCCGGGAGCTTGCTCAAAGCTCTGGCACCTGGGTATTAACCAAAGAACAGCTAATGCTACCCACCACCTCCTAATGGTACAGCTCTGTGTCTGCATTTATTTATGAATGAAGCTGTTGTAAGTAGGACTATTAGTGACTTTAAAAAAGTATCACTGGCACCCAGAGGTCAAAATTTAGTCCTCTGTCCTCAGAAAGGTGGCCGACCCCTGGCTTCGAACTTGGACCACAGTTTTTAACAACTTGGGAAACTGAGGCATGGAGCGAGGCAGCTGTTTGCCCAAAGGTCAACCAGCAAGTCTATGACACAGCTGGAAACAGGACTCGGGCAGCCTGACTCCCTGTTCTAACCACTAAATTCGCCCACTTCCCCTCCCAGAGTTGTAATTAGAACCCAGGCGTCCTGACTTGTAGGGGTCTTTTTTGCCTACTTCAATCTCCTGGGGCAGGTTTCCCAAACTTTACATAGCTGGGACCTTTTTTTTTTCAGTACCTTTTTTGTGGCCCAAAAATATAAACGCATATATGAAAAATGAATACATTTTCACTGTATATTATTCACAACCATACTAGTACATAGTGATAATCTGTATCTTTTCTAAGGACCGGTCTTTTTTTCCCCCAAGGACTGGCACTGGGCCACAGACCACTTTGGGAAACCACTGTCCTAGGGCACACGCCTCTCCCGGGCAATGCCTGTCTGATCTTGAATAAATTATTTACAAGGCTGTGTGCCTCAGTTTCCCCATTTGGGAATGGGCACTATGACCCTTTCTTTGGGTTGTCAATGTAGATGGTAAGATTTGGCAGTGCAGGGACTGTATCTTCCCAGGGGGGTGTGCAGAACCTAGCACAATGTGGCCCTTGACCCCAGTGGTGGGGCGCGTTAGAGTTCCTGAAATACCCCTAGAGATAAAAATGCCGTAGAAGTGGTAGAGTCGCTGTATTCTGGTGGCTGCCCTGCTGATAAATGACAGCACATAATCATGTACAACAAGAAGTCCTGTGGCACCTTATAGGCTAACAGATATTCTGGAGCATGAGCTTTTGTGGGCAGAGACCCGCAGGTCTTTGCCCACGAAAGCTGATGCTCCAAAATATGTTAGTCTATAAGGTGCCACAGGTCTTGTTGTTGTTCTCGAAGCTACAGGCTAATGTGGCTACCTCTCCGATACTTGTCACATAACCATATATTGCCTCTTCTCTTCTGTTTTGCAGCCGATTCCCTACCATTGCCCACCCAGCTCTCGGAGGAAGATGAGAAGGTAAAAACAAAACAAAAACCTGGAGGAAAGGAGAAAATAGACCAAAACAAACATTTCCACTGAAATGAGCAAGAGGCTGAAAGGGGCTAAACTGGGGTCCCTGCTTCAAGAACAGCCCAGCATAGTCTGGCGGAGAGAGCTGGGATGCAGGACTCCTGGGTTATTTTCCCAGCTCTGCCCCAACCAGGGGGCCTCTCTCCCTTTGTATCTCTTGTCCAGTTATGGTGTTGCCAACTTCAGAAGTTCAAAAATTGAGAGACTTGTGTTAAACATCACGTGATTTGTTTAAAGAAAATGTTCAGCTCCTTGGATTTGCCTTCTGCTCTTTGGAGCTTGTAAGAGTCACATTTTCAAGGCTACTCCCTACAACGGTGCAGGGTTTTTTATCGACTGAAAATAGGTCTAGGAAGAAAAATCTCAGGCATGTTTAGTCTTCACAGAATCCTAGGGCTGGAAGGGACCTCAGGAGGTCATCTAGTCCAGCCCCCATCTAAGTCATCCCAGCCAGGACCTTGTCAAGCCGGGACTTGAAAACCTCTAGGGATGGAGATTCCACCACCTCTTTCAGTAACGTATTCCAGTACTTCACAGCCCCCCGGTGAAATAGATTTTTCCTAATATCCAACCTACACTTCTCTCTCTGTATCTTCAGACCATTGCTCCTTGTTCAGCTACCTGTCACCACTGAGAACAGTTTCTCACCCTCCTCCTTACAGCCCCCCTTCAGGAAGTTGAAGGCTGCTGTCAAATTGCACCTCACTTTTCTCTTCTGCAAACTAAATACGTGCAAATCCCTCAGCCTCTTACCTTACATCATGTGGTCCAGTCCTCTAACTAGCCTCTCCAATGCACCCTCATCCATTTGGTTGCCCTCTGCTGGACCTTCTCCAGTACATCCCCACCAGCTTTGACACCAGAAGGCTGTGAGAGGACTTGCTACATCTTCCAATACGTAAAAGGGCTGATATAAAGAATACGAAGATCCATTTTTCTCCGTGTCCGCTGGGGCGCTGACAAGGAGCAATGGGGTTTAAGCAGCAGCCAGGGAGATTTAAGTGAGAGATTAGGAAAAATGGTCAGGGAGTGACGCTCTGGACCAGAGTCCTGAGGGAGGGTGTGGAACGAAGAGTAGGTTGGTTGACCCCCTGCCTGGGATGGTTTAGCCTGGTCCTGCCTCGAGGCAGAGGACTGGGTGTATGGCCTCTTGCAGTTGCCCCAAGCCCCACGAGAACTAGGCTTCCATGAGATTCTGAGGCGCTCCCGGGATTCCGGGGTCTGGGGCTTGCGGGAAATCTCGAGAGTCCTGCTGAATTCCGGAGCGCTGGCTGAGCTGAGCTGAGCCTGGAAGCTTGTAAGCGGAGGAGCTGTCTGTCATCAGGTGACTGCAGTGCCTGGCTTGATGAGGTCCTGATTTGGGCTGGGGGTCAAAAGGTGCCCCCATAACAGAGATAATTAACAGTTGGATGCCTGGTCCCGCACCCTCGGGACTGACCGGTCCTGAAGGAGGGAGCTTGCTGAACCAGGGGAGGTCAATGGTTCCCTTCCCAGCTGCTGACCCTGCTGTGGACTCCAGTCACTGGGCTCCACTCCCAGCCCTGGCTGGATTCCCAGCCTCCAGCCCCTCTGCCACTGATGTCCCAGCCGGCCCTCACGCCCGGGTTCCAGGGCTCTCCAGGAACATCCATGGTCCTGCCGGACCCCAGTTTGCTGCTGGACCAGAGAGGCCCGGACCAGAGTGGTTCAAATGTAACAATTCTTCCCCCTGGGTCTTACTCTTTCTTTCCCCTGCGCCACTCAGCGCTCTCAGCGGCAATCTGAGAGAGACAGCAGGAGCTGGTGCAGGGTGCATTGGAACGGGCCTCAGCTGATTCAGATCCTCTTCCTGGGAAGACATGGCCCAGCTGTGTGCCTCAGTTTCCCCTGTAAAATGGCTGGTTCCGTTCCCCTTCGGAAAGGGTTTTCACGACAAGCGCTAGGGATTAGTCACAGAACCACAGAACACTGGAACGGGAAGGGACCTCAAGAGCACATGGAGTTCAGTCCCCTGCCCTCACGACCATTAATATTTATTAGTGTTTGTGTCAGCGGCCGGCCTCTTTGGCGATGCAGCATAAGACGCCACCAGGACCAGCCAATGCTGAAAGGACTCAGGCTGCTGAGAAAACTTAGAGCCAAGCACTTTCCCACACAGTCCGAATTCTCCCCACAAGAAGACCAACCCGGTGGTAGGAAATCATGCAACCTGAGTGCCTCCTGGGAGATGTAGGCCCAGCCAGACTACATCTCCCATGATGCACTGTGGTCCACTCCTAAAAAGTTTTGGAGTTTTGCCCTCTCCAGGGGAAAAAAATCAAGCTCCTGGGGCCTGTGATTTCCTGTCTTTCCCACTGCTGTTCTCCACTGTGGTGCTGGAAGTTGTCCTGTTAGCATCTCTGCCACTGGCTGGCTTCTCCACTCACCTGTGTTAATTTGGTCCTTGCTTTAACAGTCTAACTTAAATCTCCCCTGCAGAATTTCCTTTCACTCTGAGTGGTTTCACCCACCTATGAGATGTTCCTTGCGGCTTAAAGGCAGGGGATGGGTTCTGCCAACCCTTCAATCTCAGAGACGCTCAGTGAGCAGATGGTCAAATACCACAGGGAAATTGAGGCACGCCTCTAGCTCCTAAAAATATGATCCACATTTGTCACAGCTGTGCACCCACACTCCCGATTTCAGCTCGCACCGGCGCTGAGCAGTCGGATGTTGACAGCCCCAGAAAATAGCAGAGGTGGTGAAAGCCCTGGGGAGGTGTGGTGTATTGCCCCAGTGAAATCAAACTCACTCTGATCACCCCTTTGAGCAGGTCATCAAGTGCATCACAGAGGTGCTGGCTGACACCCTGGCCAAACCGAGCCCCAGTCCGGCCGCCAGCAACTGCCTGAAGATCCTGAAAGAAGGTGAGTGCCCAGGGAGAGCACAGCTGGCTCAGGAGCCCCATTGTTCAGCAAGGACCCAGGCGTGTCTGTCCTGGGAGAGACCCAGATGGCAGCTGCTGCTTGCTCTCGGATTCCTTGGGGCTGCCCCGGGAGCCTCCAGGGACCCTGGTGGAGGGTGGGAAATGGCCCCTCGAGATTCAACCTTGACCCGATGATGTGCAATTGGAGTTGGGGGCAGACTGGGGACATGGCCAGTGTGCACTGAGCTGTGGCTACTCTCTGCCCTTCTAGGGCCCTAAGCAGGTGGATTGGGGTATGGCTGAATGCCACTGCACTGGGGCTATTCTCTGCCCCCTAAGGCCTACAGGGGTGGGTCAGAGGCAAGCCCAGACTGTACTGAGCTGTGGCCATTCCATGCCCACTGGGGGTGGAGCATGAGTTAGAACAGCCCTGATGCTGCTGCGACTCTGGAGACCAAGCAGGGTCCAGGACACAGGGAAAGCAAAAGGGGGGTTCTACCCACCTCCTACCCCAAGCATTGGGTATCTGATTGTACGCAGGGACCAGCTTCCATTATATGTGTGTACAGCACCTGGCATAGTGCAGCCCCTGCTCAAAGTCAGGACCCTGCTGTAATTCATGTAGTTAATCCCCCCTCCAGAATTTCCTTTCACTCTGGATGGTTCCTCCTGCCTACCTCTGCATGAGACAAGCCTCGTGGCTCGCAGACAGCTCAGGGGTTCCAGCACCAGGCAGCTGCCGGTTCCTCGCCCGTGTCCTGGGCGGGTGGTTTGCAAGTGGGTGCTGTGGCACAAGCTGGACCTGGGCACCAGGTCCCAAGTGGGGTTCACTTGTTCTCTGTTCCAGACGAGAGGGTCCTGGCCTTGCTGCATCACCACTACCTGCTGAAGGAGCTGAAGGAGCTGGTCCATGAAGGTACCTGCCCCCCACCGCCCCCTGCCATCTCCTTCTCCCCGTGGAAATTGCAGAGACTGAGCTGAGAGTCTGGACGCCTGGGTCCTACTTCTCAGTCTGGGTTGTCCCATTGCTGCCCCCCACCCTGGGGCCAGATTGGAGCTGGCATCCCCGAAGGGGACAAGCCCCACACCCTGATTTCCCCATCCTAAGTCAGCCATCCCCTGCCCTGGGGCTGGATCAGAGCTGGCCCCCCGAAGAAGGAAAGGCCCCACTCCCCGCAGGATCAGCCACTGCCCTGCCCTGGCCTGGATTGGAGCTGGCACCCCTGGAGGGGAGAGGCTCAGTGCTCCCCCCCCCCCCCGCCGCCTGAGCCAGCCAGCCCCGCCACCTGGGGGTCAGATTGGAGCAAGCACCCCCAGTGCACCTAGTGAAGGGGGCCTGGCAGGCTGGGTTGAGCAATGGGCTCCGGGGCAAAATCCCACCTGCCCCTCCTCAGCACCCAAGGGCGAGGGCGTGGAGAAGAGGCAGATTGGGGGCGCCCAGGCAATGGTGGGCCAGGCTCCATGGGCATCCTGTGGACAGGGGCATCACTGTTCAGAGAGTCCCCCGGCCTCCCGACCTCCCCCCATTCTCCAAGGGGTTGGGACACCCCCAGCCCAGCCGTCCCCTTTGTCCTCCTGCCCCCAGAGAACCCTGCCCGCCCCCCCAGCCCCGGTGCATGGAGCAAATCGGAGGGGGCCGAGCTGAGGAGGCGGGAGGAGGCCCCACAGCGGCAGGAGACCACCACCGAGACGGTGGAGGAGCAGGAGAAGGGGGGCGAGGCCCGGGAGGAGGAGTACAAGGAGACGGAGAAGGTCGAGGAGAAGGTGAAGGAGGAGAAGGTCTCGCATGGGGCGGACAGCAGCCAGGCGGCGGAGGCCCAGGAGACCCTGGAGGAGGAGGAAGAGGAGGAGGAGAGGAAGAGGGGGCACCAGGAGGCTCGGCGGGTGTCGCTGAAGCTGAGGGATACTCGGGGCCCCAGGAGCAGCCAGATAACGGGGTCCCCGGCCAAGCGGCACGGCAGCGAGGAGGCCAGTTCGGAGGCGGAGGCACGGTACCACCTGGGGAGCCAGCGCCACGGCGGGCGAGGGGGCTGGGAGGAGGAGGAGGAGGAGGAGGAAGACAAGCGAGGGGGCCCGGCCAAGCGGGTGGCGGAGGCGGCCAGCGACGAGGAGACGGCCCAGTTCAAGGTGGAGGAGAAGGGCGTGAAGGGCTCCGACTGGCAGAGCCGCCACCGTGGGCCACTCAGCCGCCCGCTGGGGAAGAGGCAGCACGAGGAGGAGGGCAAGCGTCACGGCCACCAGGAGGAAGAGGAGGAAGAAGAAAGGGAGGTTGAGGACAAGGTCAGCTCTTGCCCTTTGCCATGGGCTCCATCTGCCCACCCAGGACCACCTGCTCTTGCTGCCGTGGGGCTGGGAGGCAGGAGGGAGATGGCTGAGCAGCTGCGAGCCTGGGAGCTAAAACAGCCATTGAGCCTGTGGGCAAAACCTGCCCCTGCTGAGCCCTCAGCTCCCAGCCGGGCCGTGGTGAGCGCCAGGGGTCCGGCCCTCGGGGGCAGAGACAGGCGGGCTGGGAGTTTTTCTCTGAATGGCTTTTCCACCCTGGTTCTGTCCAGGGGAAGCTGGGAGGTCAGAATCCGAGGCTGCCCCCGCAGCCGAGCCAGTCGCCCGGGGGCGAAGGCCACCAGCAGGTGGGGGAGAGACCCCGATGCCAGGTGCTGAGCAGAGCACTCTGACCTGGGGCCCCAAAAGGCCTCCGTGGGCCAAGCCTGGCCCAGGGTCTCACCCTGCTCCGGAGTCCCAGCTGCGGGCCGCAGGGTGGGCAGAGAGGAACGGGGGCAGCCTGCAGCTTTGCAAGCCCCCCGGGCAGCCAGGCCTCACCCCTCCATCCCCCCCAGCATGGCCTGGTAGAGGTTTGGCTCAGACACCTCTGTCCTCCCAGTGCTGGGCGTGTGTGATTGAGGGGTGGGGGCCAGAGATCCCAGAATGCCCAGCCCAGTGGGGGCAGGTAATCCAGCGGGCGGCTTGGCTGTGATGACCCCGGAACCCCCATCCTCACCCCCACTTCCCCCGCGCTCTCTCCCTCTCCAGGAGCGGGAGCTGGACACGCTGGACGAGATCGAGCACGCGCTGAAGAAGGTGGTGGAGAAGCTGCAGGAGCTGCGGAGTCTGTGATCACCCCAGCCCCCCTATGGAGCCGGAGGGGGGAAGAAGGGGTGCCTGCCCCTTTAAGAGTCACCCCCCGCCGCACCCCTCCACATGTGCTTTCTCTGTATATACCCTTCTTCTCCCTTCCCACTCGGCTGCGGACTGTTATCAAAGCCTCAGAGCTTGTGCTTTTCCTCCCCCCCACTCGTCTGCCCCCCCCAGCAGTGTCGGAGACCCAGGGCCACCAGGTCTCCTGGTCCCCTGAGCTAAGCCACTGACCTCCAGCCCCTCCCCCAGCCCTCTATGGGAAATGTTCCCCCCCCCCCCAGGGTACGAGATGGGGGATGGGGCGCCCTAGATCTCGGCTGGGGCTAGAAAGCAGGTGGGAAGGGCCCCCCGAGAACTGTTCCCTGCTGGTATGTTGTGGGGGCAATAGCCACTCGGGGCTGTGGCCATTCTCCGGCCCCCCTCCCCGGGGCCCACAGAAAGAGCCTCTGGCTGCGGGAGCCTGCCTGGCTCCCCACCTGCTGACTGTTAACACTCTGCCCTGGGGCTCGGCCAGGGAGGGGGCCCTCTCGCCAAAACCTCAGCTTCCCTGACCCCCGTGGCTGGGGCCTCTGCTCTGCCTGCCAAGGGTCCTTTCACCAGCACACTGCCCGGGGGGCCCTGTGCCCCGGCGGGAGGCCTGAAGCTGGAGGGAAGGGGAAGTACAGGGGCAGACAGGTGCAGTAGCACCAGGGCAGCCAAGCAGCAGCGTGTTCCGTCCCTAGTGTTTTGCCTTTCCGGGGTGGAGTAAATTTTGTGCCATGCACCAGGGGATGTGCACCACCCCCACACTGCCGGCTGGGGGCGTGCTGCTCCCAGGGAGCACTGGGGGGGCGAGGAGAGCGGACAAGCTGGACCCCAGACTCATCACTCTGGGGCTGCTCTGTCCCACGCAGGACACAGCCCACGCGCCTTAACGAGCCACGAGGGGAGCTCCGCAAGTGCAGGCCTTTGCTGCGGGCGCCCCCCAGCGCCCTGGTTCTCACTGGAGGGAGACCAAACATGGCCACGGCCACGTGTGAGGCAGAGCCCCACCCCCCCCACACACAGAGAGGGAACCCACAGAGAAGACTATTGTATTAGCTGCACAAGTCATATGCAGACCCCTAACCCCCTCCCAGAGGTAGCACAAAGCCGTGGTTACATTCCCGAGCCATGTTCCTAGGGCAAGATCCCCTTGACTTGCTCCCCACCCCCCCCGCCTCCCGGCAGCTCCCCTCTTCCCAACCCTCCTGTCTCAGGCTTTTTCACACCGAGCTCTTTGCTCGTCTTCCCCATTCACACTGGAGGACTCCCTCCCCCTGTCCCCTGCCCCATCGGCTGACGCAGACAGTGGCTCACTTGGAGTTCAGCTGGGTGGCCTCGGCTGGCAAGTGTTACGGGGGGAGTCAGGGCTGCTTTTTTTTTTTTTTTTAATAATTCCTGTGTTTGTGTAGCCAGCTCTGTGGACCAATAAAGCACAGTGAAAACTAGCCTCAGCGCCGGCCACCTTCCTGCATGTGTGTCATAGCTGTTGCTGTACCAAGACTTTCCTGGGCCCTTGCTTGGATCCTGCAGACAGGGGTGACTGGCACATAGTATGTGTATGTGGTGAGGGGGCGGTTTAAGGCGTGGCAGTGGTGGAACAAGAGTTTAAAAAAAAAAAACAGCAGGAGTCAGAGGTTCAAGATTGTGCTCTACCACAACCGCCTTGTGCAACCAGAGGCAAGGCTGCTCTGGGCCTCAGTTTCCCCAGGTGGACAATGGAGCATAAAGCCTTCCCCCACGTCAGTGGGAAGTTAGCAGGATCAGTACATGGATGATTGTGAGTTACTTAGATGCTGCATGGTGGGGATGCCTAAGATCTGCTTCTGACACAGAATTTTTGCACACGCCACGGCAGCGCTCAGTTTTGGTCTCTGCATCTGTAAAATGGGCATAATCAGCCTTCTTTTCGCTGTAAGGTATGTGAGCTCCTTCGCTTGCGGGCTTGTTCTTTACTGTGTCTGTGCAGCACCCAGCGCAATGGGACCCCAATCTCGGCTGGGGTCTGGGCAGCCTCTGGCACAATGGGACCCTGATCTTAGCCAGGGTCTGAGTGGCTCCTGGCACACTGGGGCCCTGATCTTGGTCAGGGTCTGGGTGGTGCCTGGCACAAGGAGGCCCTGATATTAACTGGCCCCTCCACTCATTACCATTATATAAATAATGATTAAAAATACCCTAAAGGGGCCATTAACAAAACCAGAGCCTCACGGCCATGCTTAGCTCACCCATGGGAACAAGTAGCACATTGTGCCCTGGTCTCTCAGATCTCAACGCTTTCTCCAGCTGGCTGGGGAGTGGCAAGGTGAGCAGCAGCATGGCAAGGCGGGACTTAAAAATAGTAAGTAATCTGCATGATGTATGCATGCAAATGAGGTAATATAGGTCATATTTGCATGTCATTTACATGAGCCTTCACCACCTCCCACCTTTGTTTCTCAGACGACTCCTCCCTGGCTGTTTACACAGCTGCCCCCTTCCACCACTGCATACTGGTAGGTATTTTCCCTGCCCCCAAGACTAATAAGCTCTGCTTTATTTCTGTACATTATACTACCAAAATGTAGCCATCCTGATTACTGGGAGAGTGAGGAATTGGAGCCTTGAAACGCACAAGCATGTATGTACTTCATTAGGGGACAGAGAGAAGGGAAGTCACATGTTGAAGGGATCTGCCATTAACACAGGATGTTTCATAGACATCTAAGCGAATAATTGACTTTTTGGTTTGCTGGTAATTCCAAAACAACCTTTAAAGGTCGTTTTGTTTTGTTTTGTTTTTTTTTAAAAAATTCCATTTTTTTTCCCAAAACTTTTGGCAAAATCAAAACCCAAAAAACACGTGATTTGAGGCTCAAGGGAACGTTTTGGTTTTGAACACTTGTAACATTGTGGATTTCCTTTCCTTTTATTTTCCAAAGAAGGCTGAAAGGGGAAAAAAATCACTGGCACTGAAAGAGTGAGATATTTCATATTGAAGCTCCATTAGTTTTCGTTTCATTTTCCGCCAAAATAAGACAGCAACGTGGACACAGATGCACAAAATGTTTTGGGGTGACCGAATCGGTATTTTCCACCAGTTTTGGTAGAAAAATGTTTTGCCCACTTCTAGTTTCCAGATTTGAGGTTCTCTGCAGGCCCCGGACCTGCGATGCTACAAACCACAGGAACACCCTAGGAGTCCTGTTCATTGCTCCTGGCTGGACAACCAACAAACAGACCTGCCCTGCTTTTCTGTGATATGGTGGTGTGCAAGTTATTCCAAACGGAGAGATGGTGTGAAATTAAAATGGATTAACTCGTCCCTATGAATTCCATGAGCAGACAGTCTGCATTGGGAATCAGAATCCCTTGTTCCAGTTTAGTTTAATCCAGTGTTCTATGTCTAAAAGGCAACAAGCACATTCAGAACATTCTGTGATGGAAGTGAAGAGCTGGGAAAGGGAGAGAGATTGCTGATTGGTCAGATGGGCTGTCAGTTGTCCAGAGACTAGGGTGGCGCTTCCCTTCCTGGCAAAGGATTCTGGGTAGGGAATCCCTCTATAAAACTGGTTTCCAGCAGCCAGGGAATCAGTCTGAGCTGGAAGAAGAAAGGCACTTGGGATGGTCTCTAGCTGGTGGTGTTATGGTATGAAAGCTCCTTATTTTTTAAAAAATAAATCAGTATTATTTTCTTAATAGCCCTGTGAGCTGGGGATCTCTCAGCTCTAGTGTCTCTGTCAGAAACTGGAAATGGGTTGCACTGTTCATCCTTCTGGGGCATCTGGCATTGGCCGGTGTCAGAAGATAGGATCTCGGGCTAGGTGGACCTTTGGTCCGACCCAGTCTGGCTGTTCTTATGTGCCTTGATGCCTCCTGCATAGTCTGCAAGAAAACATCCTGCATGTGGCATTTGCCCTTTCAGATGCCACTCTGCAGGGCCCTCTCTAAGAGATGGAGGCCACCCCTTTCCCAAAGGGGCAGCCATTTATACAGTGATCCCTCACCCAGCACCAAGATGCAGCCACCTCTGGGGTGTGGCGTGGCAGCTGAAACCCATGCGTGGGGGAGAGGGTCTGAAAACATTTGCAGCCAGTCTCTTGCCTTAATTCAGTGCTGAGACTCCTTCCGAGGAAGGAGTCTAACACGAGAGGGCTCAGTTGCTCTCCATGTGCTCGTAGCACGACCTCCACGTCTGGGGCTAGAATGTGACTTGTTCTCCATCACGCCTGTGTTGGCTGCATTTCTGCTACCACCCTCCCGGGGGCATGAGTGTCAACCGTGTTAAGTACCAAGGGAGGGGTGCTGGAGGGTGGATGCTAGTGCAGCCTCTGGCCCCCTGGCTGCTGGCCTTGGAACAATCCGAGTGAGCAGTCGGTCCTTATTGGTGGTGCAGTGCATTATGGGAACACAGTTTACCTAGTGCTGGCGGTGAGGAGGTGGGGCTATCGGGACCCATGGCACCTGGTCCGATGAGGCCCAGACAGGAGGATGAGGCACCAGTGCTTTGAGCTGGCTCAAGCAATGAGATGCAGTGTTGGACTTTATGGACTGCTGATCTGGTTGGCTGCAAGCAGGGTGGGGCAGTTCTGCACCATAGGAGCCAGAGCTGAGTGGATCCATGCAGGGTGGTGCAATGTTAGATTGTATGGACCAGTGGTCCGGTCTGGCCCAAGCATGGAGGTGAGGAACTGTGTTATATGGACTGGTCCATATGGCAGGCAAGGAGGATGCTGTAGAATAAGGCCCACTGCTCTGATCTCACAGGGTGAGCTGGGGCAGTGACAGGTGCCGCAGAGATCCTGATGGCTCTGGTTGCTGGCAGTTTGGGAATATTCCCCACTGAGAGTGTTCCGACGTCTCCCCTGCTCTCATTGGCCACCCAGCATGTCCCTGCTCCCTCCGAGAGGCCAGGGGACGCAGTGCCCCCTTTCAGTGTCGGGACAGCACAGCAGGCAGGACGGCGAAGGTGAAGAAGCTGCTCTCAGCTGATGCTGATTTGGGGGCCTCCAGGGAACTGTCCATCCAAGGGGCCCTCGGGTTGCTGTCATGGGTGCTCTCCTGGGATGCGTCCAGGTGTGACACCCGTTGGTGCAGGGAATATTCAGTCACCAGCACCCTGGCCCTTGCCACCTGCTCGTGGCTCTCCAGCAGCATCTCGATGTGGTTCAGGAGAGCTGAGAAGAACTCGGGGACACCTTCGTAACCTGTGGAGGTCAATAAAGAGTCATCCAGGCTGTCCCAGGGCACCCCCCCCCCCATCTCTTCCAAACACTTCATGGTCAACACCTGCAGTGCCCCACCCAGAGGTGGCTGCATCTTGGTGCTGGGTGAGGGAAGCCTGTATAAATGGCTGTCCCACCCCCAGAGGTGGCTGCACCTTGGTGCCGAGCAAGAGATCTCGGTAGCAAAGTGGTTGCATTCTGCCCATTTCAACTCCCTGCAGCACAGCCCTTGGAGGGAGAGGCCAGTAGTGACTGAGGGGAAAGCATCCCTGGCTGTCAGCTTCCCCACTCCTGGACTCTCACCGGGGAAGGCATTGACGTCAATGGCTGCACACCGCCCCGTCTGCTTGTCCACGATCAGATCCACCCCAAAGAGGGAGAGCCCCAGAGCAGCGCGCAGGCCCCGCACAGCTCGGTGGATGACGCTGTCAGACGGCAGGGTGGGCTCTAGCGTTGCCTCGTCCAGCTGGCAAAGGAGCAGAGAGCAGCATGGGATTGGGGGGTGTCCCCCTTAGAGGGCAAAGCATCCCCGAATGAGCCGCTGGCCTGCTCCTTGCAGCACAGCACCCCCTAGTGCCACACTGGGGCATTGGAGACAGCGCCCCCTAGTGAGCCCCTGGCCTGCTCCTTGCAGCACAGTGCCCCCTAGTGTCACACTGGGGCATTGGAGACAGCGCCCCCTAGTGAGCCCCTAGCCTGCTCCTTGCAGCACAGCGCCCTCTAGTGACCCCTGGCCTGCTCCTTGCAGCACAGTGCCCCCTAGTGAGCCCCTAGCCTGCTCCTTGCAGTACACCGCCCCCTAGTGCTGCACTGGGGCATTGGAGACAGCGCCCCCTAGTGAGCCCCTGGCCTGCTCCTTGCAGCACAGCGCCCCCTAGTGAGCCCCTGGCCTGCTCCTTGCAGCACAGTGCCCCCTAGTGCCACACTGGGGCATTGGAGACAGCGCCCCCTACTGAGCCCTTGGCCTGCTCCTTGCAGCACAGCGCCCCCTAGTGCCACACTGGGGCATTGGAGACAACGCCCCCTAGTGAGCCCCTGGCCTGCTCCTTGTAGCACAGCGCCCCCTAGCATGGCACAGGGGTCTGGTTGGGCCAATCCAGTCCACACCCCAAACCAGCCATGAGGGGTCCATAGGGGCCAGGAATTCAACTCAACCCGCCAAGACCTGTGGTAGGAGCTCTGTCTCCCACTTCCTCCAGGGCGGGGCCATCCCCACCTCTCGGCTTCCTGCACAACAGGAGCTCACGCTGGGAAGAAGGAGGTGCCCAGACACCACAATGATGGGCACCAGGTCAAACCCTTCAGCTCAGGGCTGCTCCAACACGCACTCTCTTTGCACGTCCAGCCCCCTGGGATGGAGTCACCTGCTCCTCCCTCCCCTTCTTCTGTCTGCAGCTCTGCAACCTATCCGGTGGCCTCCCTGTGCCAGCCCTGTGCCTGTACTCACTTCAGTCAGGTGGGAGCAGGACTCCGGCTTGGAGACGCTGTGGCTGTTGAAGAAGATGCTTTTGCAGGCTGTAAGGAGCAGAATGAGATCGTGATCCCGGCTCGACTGAGCTCGGGCTGTGCCAGGGACATTCTCCAGCACGGGGGTCCAGAAAGCCTCTGGGCTCAGTCATCCCCCACTCAGAGCCATGCTGTCCATCAGTGACGCCACTCGAGTGATGCCTATTGACCCCAGCTGGGGATCTGCCCCCCACGCAAGCCCCAGGGGGATGACAGATGATTGACCCCAGCTGCTGGCTCTTCCACCCACGTGGAGAATAAATTTTGTTGTGCACCGAGGCATGTGCAAATGTGCACCACCCACAGAAACAAAAATCCTCCCTGCGGCCACTCTGCTAATCAGCCGGGCGGCCTTTAAATCTCTCCTGAGCGGCTGCACAAGTGGCCAGCTTCCGAGGAACTCTGATGTGAATCCGTTTTCGCCTCAGGTCGCACAGCTGGAGCTGAACGCCCCCACACCCGTGCAATGAGCTTGCTGAGTCTCAGCCTTGTTTCTCCACTAGGAGAGGAGCCAGCAGCTTGGAACCATCCCTCAAGACTGGTGCTCACTGCCTCCCCGCCTGCCACGGGCAGCCTTGGCAGGGAAGCCAAGGGCTGGAGGAACCACAGTCTCAGTTCCAGCCTTTGCAGCTGTCTCCTCCTTCCGTGCCACCACCCCTCACCCACACACACACCCGATTGCCCCCATGGGAAGTTCTTCAGGGACGGCCGGCGCACCACGAAGTGGGTGGAGCCCACCACGAAGACCTTGAAGAGGACAGCGTCGTGGTTGACGAAGCTCTGCAGCAAGCAGGGGGGGCTCACAGCCTCCAGCCCCTCCTCGTTGAAGATGAGCACCATCTGTTGGGTGGGGGGGAAGAGAAAAGCAGGGTGTGATAGAGATGTGCCTCTAGGGGGCCTCTTGAGGGAGGGGGAAAGGGGAGTGGCTTTCTTAGCTCCGCCTCCTTCGAGCCCTGGTTGCTGTGGCAACTTGCCAGCCGCCAATTGCAGCTAGAGCCGGAGGTGTGACCTGAGTGGGGCACAGCTCCCAGCAGGCAATGCTCCATGCTGGGCCAACTTGGAACCATGTGGGGAGTTCCAGGCAATGCCCTGCATGGAGCGACTGCCTGGCCCCACAGCATGCGTGGACGTGGGGTGTCCAGACACACTCCTGCGGCTGCATAACACGATTGGGAGGGTCAGGGAATGAGAGGGAAAATGCAGCCCTGGTGCCTCATGGGAATTGTAGTTCAAGTGCCTCATACCTCAGTAGATGGGGGCTTCCCAGCAGGACTACAAAAACGAGAAGTCCTGTGGCACCTTATAGACTAACGGATATTTTGGAGCATGAGCTTTCGTGGGCTTTCGCGTCATCAAATGTGTGAGTGGGGGGTTCCACAGGAGGGTTTAAATATATGGGCTCATGACCAGGAGGGATTCCCACTCAAGAGGTGGGCCAGAGTTGACAAGGTCAGTTCAGTCAGGGAGGGTGTGGCCCATTATCAATAGCTCACCTGGAGGTGTGAATATCAAGGGAGGAGAAACTGCTTTTGTAATGTGATGTGGGTCTGCCCCAGGAAAGCTCATCACTGAATGAATCACTTCCTTAGTCTTTAAAGTGCTACATTTCTGCTGCTTTGGGTCTTTGCAGGACAGACTAAAACGGTGACCTCTCCATTGCTTTTGTAATTGCAGTTTCTTTGGCAGTCTATAAGGTGCCACAGGACTTCTTGTTTTTGAAGACACAGACTAACTCAGCCACCCCTCTGACAGCAGGACTACATCTCCCATGGTGAACCAAGCTTTCCCTTCCAGAGCCACGGCTTGTCCACTGGGGCAGCAAGCTCGTAGGATATAAAGGAGGCAGAAAGCATCGAAACTACAGCTCCCATGATGGACTATGGAGGTGGCCAATATGCTGGTACACCATAAAAGATTAAATTCAGTGCCTAGAGAATGAAGAAATTAAGGTTGCAGACTACAGCTCCCGGAGAATAACCTGGGAACGCCTTCCAATAGAATCTGTGTTCTTTTTTTTTCCACATAAGTTGGATTTTCCCAGTGGGAAGCAGCTGCCTTTTGTGTGTGCTTAAAACACCAATTTTTCCTGCAAAAATTGTTTAAATAGAAAACTGCCAGTGCTGACCCCCCACAGGTCTCTGGCATTGCCACTGAGTGGACTGAGAGGGCACTCCCACCTCCTGGCTGGCTGTGTCTACACCTGCATTCCTCTTTCAAAAGAGCTATGCAAATGAGGTGCAGATGTGCATATCTGACCCATCATTTGCATAGTCTTATTTTAAAATAGCTTCTTTCAAAAGATGAAAACCAGCGTAGACACAGCTCTTTTGAATTCTTCTTCCCATAAAAAAGGGGAAGCAGGATTCTTTCGAAGATGGGGTTTACTTTTGAAAGAGCAGTGTCTACACTGGTTTTCTTCATTCGAAAGAAGCTATTTTGAAATAAGAATATGCAAATGAGGTGCCAGAGATACAAATCTGCACCTCATTTGTATTTTTGATTCCCCTCACTTGCATACGTCTTTTGAAAGAGGAATGCAAGTGTAGACACAGCCAAAGTGTCCTAGTGCTTTTATACCAACCCTCCCACCCCACCAACCTCCATTGGTTTGTGGCGGGATTTAAATCCACACCTCTCATGCAGCCACACAGGCCTCTGCTGCTTGAGCCAAAAGAATGATTCCATTAGTAACCAGCAGTAGTAGGCTGTTATCCTCCACAAAGGCTAGCTGCTGGCTGGGGAGCTACCGCCACCGCTTTACAAGCACGTTCTGGGACACGATGCTACTGACCTCGTGGGAGCTGGGTCCATGGGCCACCCGGGTTTTACAAACTGAAGGAGGAAGAGGAGGAGTCAACCGAGAGTGACACAAGGTAGCCCCGCCCCACTGCCAGTCTAGGGTCTGACCCCTCAAGCTAGAGACAATGAGGCTTCCCGAATTTGTAACTTTCCACTCAAAATCAGAGAATTCTCGGGCTGGAAGGGACCCCAGGAGGTCATCTAGTCCAGTGCTCCCCTCTGAGCTGTGCGAGCGTGAGCGAAGCCAAGCCCCCGGTCAGCGGCTGTGTCCACTGGGGGACAGAGAATAGGGAGAGTGAAGGTCTGGCCTGCCCACCCGCCCTCCAGCTCTGTCCCATCTCCGAGACGCACTATGCCAGGGCACCTGCCCCATATCCCCCTTTGCACCACAGCGAGCCAGGCCTGAGCCTGCAGATCATTGGGCCACACTGCCTCAGTGGGAGAAGAAAAGAACCAGCCCCACCCAGGCTACCCCCAGGACCAGAACCCAGATCCTGCTTCAGAACCAGCCACTGCTACTTTTGCCAAAGGAACAGTCCCACCAGCTGGTGTTGCAGCACCAGGTGGTCGTCCCCGGGGCTTTGCCCAAGGCTCAGCACTGCAAGGCAGGCTGGTGCACTGAGGCTTGGAAACTCATTACACTGATGGGCTCACAAGAGTTGCACGGGCGGGGGGGGGAGGGGGCGCAGCAACTGCCTGGATGTCAGGAGACAGAGGGATTTTCATTGGCTTCGGCAGCACCTACTGCCATGGAGCCAGTCCTCCCTTCTCAGGGATAAAGAAAGCGCCTGGCTCACTCACTCAAGGGGAAGGTGAGGCCCCGCTCCTGGATCTGTGCTGCCGCATCACGTCCTGTCCCGCTGTTCAGCTCCACATAGGGTGGGGAGAAGATGCAGTTGTCTGCAGAGGAGGGTGGGGAGGAAATAAGGGGAGACTGGCGGAATTTGCCCCCCCATCCCAGAATACATTGCCTGCGGTTTGCATTGGTGTAAGTTGTCCCCCCACATTCCTCACTCGTGTATGGCGCTGCCTCCGCCCTCTCACACCAGCTCCCCAGGACTCGCCCACCTGCTGCATCCCACCCTCCTGGCATTCTTAGCCCTAGAACCTGGTCTCTTCCTCTCCAGAGGGCCGGGACCCCGACCCCAGTTCCCCAAGGGCATGGTGCTGCTGCCTGAGCCCAAAGCCATGCCTGTAGCAGGTGCCCTATAGGCATATGTAAAGCCTGCATACTGGGCACCTTGCCACCACTCCTTAACCTTGCCCTGCAGGGCATCGGGTGCAAAGCCGGGACCGGAATACTTTATTCTCAAGGCCTAAGCTGTGATCATCCTTCCTCTCTGGTCGGACAGCGCCCCCTTCTGGAAGCAGCTTCCTTCAGTGATGGGCAGTGATTTTTCCCATCCCGGTGTAGCCTTTTTTTAACCCCCATCTGCACGCAGAAGAAATTTTGTTATGTGCACCGAGGCATATGCAGATGTGCACCACCATAGAAACAAAACCCAGCAGTGGGTACTCCTGCTAATCCGCTGACCAGCAATCGAACCTCTCCTCAGCCGCTGCACCAGCACGCCACTTACAGGGAATGCTGGGGATGGGGGAGGATGGCAGCTAGATACCAGAGCCCCAGGAGAGCCCTGAATCACAGACCTTGATACTGCAGGTCCTGGAGGAGGCGATAGGACTTGAAGCGATCCAGGAGTGGCCGTACAGCTGGAAATGGGTCCAGCAGGATGATGCTGGAGTAGGATTCCACGTAGGTCTGAAGGACCAAAGCCAAGGTGAACAATTAGCGGGGTGGGAGGCGGTGGGAGTTAAAGTGGTGAAGCCAGTTGTGGGGCGGGGAGGGGGGGGGTGTTGATCACCTGACTGCTCAGGACACCCAGAGGTAGACACATCCCAGTGCTGTGTTAAGCATTCTGGTTGTTGGCATCCCAGAGGCACTTCCTGTACTAACGAGCGCTATAACTGGTGCTACCACCAGTGGGAGACAAAGATACCACGTGCTCCAGCATAGGGGACGCGCCAGCATCTGTTCAGAGATGACTGTCCCACCCTCCACCCCCCCGTGTTTGACCTGTTGCAACCACTGCTGGGCTCCTGTATCCAGTATTGCTGTGCTGCGATAGGGCGGACAAACCCCTCATTGTGCAACAAGGGGTCCAGGGACCATTGAGGGCTCCCCTTGGCTCTCGCACACACCCCTGCAGCCAGTGCTCCATGGGCTGGTGGAATGAAAAGGTGGGGCATTGGCTCAGGTGAGCAGAGCTGGAGGTGAGCAGATCTGCAACCCAAGGGGCAGAGCAGTGGGAAGCCTAAGGCTCTGACACAGCTGCCCAAAAGGGTCTTCCCTAAGTGCCAAGGCTGAACCCCCTCCCCACGGGTGCTTCAAGTGCAAAAAGTGGGGCCCTCCAAGAGCTTTTACGTTCCCTGCCCTTCAAAGCTGCTGTCATGAATGAATGCTTGTAGAAGGTTAAACCCAGAATGAGTGCGGGCAGGGTCTGTTGGCAAGCAGCGGGGTGAGCTAGTGGGAGAGATCTTTTGAAATGAAGCAGTGGCCTGTTTGCAGGGTGGGGGGTGTCGGCCTTTCTCTGGAAAGCAGAGGCACCAAGATGTTTAATCTTGAGCAGGCATACTGGCTCCAGTCAATATTCGAGCCACAGCGTGACTTGGGCATGCGGATATGTAAGTGGAAAGAAAATGGTAAGTCAGACACGATCGGGTTATTGTTTATTTGGGGTTCGGAGTGGAACTTCTCGGGCTGGGTGATGTATTCCCCCCGTACACTGTAACTTCTAAACTGAACCCCAAGGAAGTGAGTCGCTGTGCTTTTCTCTAGCTTTTTAAGTAGCTTTGTAACACCTAGCAACCAAGTATGCTTTCTTATGTTCTTGGTGTGCTTTCTCTTTTGTATTGTGAATAGTTCTTTTTTTTTCAAAGCAATGATTTGATTCCTGTGTCCTAGAGAAGGATCTGTGTATATTTATGCCTAGGCCAAAAGGTCAGCCATCTGATTGCAACTTAATCTTTCCATCTGCGTTTCCAGGTTTACCCCTAAGAATTTGGGGTTCACCCACAGGGAGCCACCCCAAGTGTGTCTGCCTGGGTGCTAAAGAGGGGGGTTTTCTCACTTGGGTGGTGGTAGCGACCTCCCAGGGTCAGGGAATCTGTGACCTTGGGAAGCTTGTTAAGCAGCAACCTATAGAGACAAGGTATTTTTAAGGCCTCTTCTGGGCCCCCCACCTTCTGCACCCCGAGTGTCAGAGTGGGGATCAGTCTTGACAGCTTCTGTTTTAAAAAAAAAATAAGCAACTCCCCAAGGTCTAGGGAGACCATCCATCTTGTATTGGGCAGGGCAGTCCCATATTTGGGATGCCAAAAAGGTGTCCCAGCTTATTATCTAAGAGGGACGAATTGTCCTGTATTGGGCCGTCCCCACCCCCAACCTCAGGGAAGTGTGAGCACTGCGGCTTCCCCAGAACTCAAGGAGTGCTGGGGGGCTGCCGCCTCCTTCCTGGCCCCCTGGGGCTTGGAGGAGCTGCCCCCACACGATATCTCCCTGTCTTGTATTTGGGACGGGGAGATATGGTCTCCCTACCAAGGTCACAGATTACAGATGATCCACCCCCACCACCCAAGTGCAAAAAACCCCTTTGACAAGCCAGAGAGACACTTGGGATGTCTCCCTGTGGGGTAAGCCCAAGCTCTCAGCCCTCCTGCAGGAGAGCTTGCAAACAAACTGTCATCTCTTAATAGCTGTTCAGCAGCCTCTCTTTCCAAATTGTTGTTTGGAAACAGTTTGGAAAGAGAGGCTGCTGAACTCTCTTTTATATTCAAATTCGACACTTTAACACGTGGTTTGAACCGGGATGGGAATTTTCTAGGTCATTATAGGAGTTCTTATACAAACTTGACTTTATCTAATTCTTGACTCCCCCTCGCCCTTCTACCCCTCTGCTCTCTGATTTGCTCACCTTGATAATATTTTTCTGACTTGTCAACCTTGATGACTATTTTTGGTTCTCTGTGCCTTAAATATTTGAGTCTGTTCTGGTCTGGCTATTGGCTGAAGAAGTAGGTCTGTTCCACGAAAGCTCATCACCTAGTAAATTATTTTTTCACTTATTGCAGCTTGGGTTTGGGGGCGGGGGGAAGCTGTGGACTGAATGATCTTAGGGAGGACACCCTGAAGCAGCCTTGGTTGCCAGATCATTGGTAGCCTAAAGGTCCCTGGCGGAGTAGGAGGCGCCAGGCTCCCCTCCTTACAGCCCCCTTAGAAGTCAGGGGTTGTGGCTGTGACCACGAGGCCACATGTCCCATCTGGACTCTGAGCGAGGACTGTGACATGCTCACTATTTGAGAAGGACATGGATAAGCTGGAGAACGGCCAGAGAAGAGTCACAAAACTGATCAGAGGGTTAGAAACCTGCCTGGTAGTGGCACACTCAACAAGCTCCATCTTTTTCACTTTACAAAGAACCTGGCTTGGTCCTACCCAGGGAGCAGAATCGTAGAACCCTAGAACCGGCAGGGACCTCAGGAGGTCCTGGAGTCCAGTTCCCTGCCTTCATGACAGGACCAGGCACGGTCTAGACCATCCCCGATAGGTCTCTCTCTAACCTGCTCTTAAATAAGTCCAGTGATGGAGATTCTACAACCTCCCTGGGCAACTTATTCCAGTGTTTGACCACCCTGACAGTTAGGAAGTTTTTCCTAATGTCCAACCTAAACCTCCCTTGCTGCAGTTTAAGCCCGTTGCTCCTTGTCTTATGCTCAGAGGCCCAGGAGAACAATTTTATTTCCCTTCTCCTTATAACACCCTTTTAGACGCTCCAGTGATGTTCTCATGTCCCTTCTCAGTCTTCTCTTAACCGACCCCAATTCAAACCCCAGAAATTTGATCCTGGGCTAAGAAGATCCATCTGCTGGAAACTGAAGCTGGAAAAATTCAAACACGAAATAAGGTGTCTATTTGTAACAGGGCAATAAGCCACCGCCGTAATGGCCTCTCCATTACTGGCTATTTTTAAAATTGGGATGGGACTCTTTCCCCTAAAGCTCTGCTCCTACTGAAGCAGGAATTACGGTGGGACAGGTGAGGAAGGGCCATGCCCAATGAGGTGATCCCAGGGGATTTGACCAGCCAGCCCACTGTCCTTACCTGGAAGTCGCGGACCAGCTGGTGGGACTGGCTGTCATAGCCAGCTTCCAGGATCAGGTCGGAGAGTTTGTGGATGATGACGTCGAAGGGGCCCTGCTCACAGAGGGGTTTGGCCAAGTCAATCTGGGAGGGGAGGAGAAGCAGAGATGAAACCCCTTCTTTGCGGGGGGGCAAGAGCGAGGCTGGGAACCCAGCCCTCGAGAAAGATCAGGATCTGCCATTTCCTAGCTCTCTCCAAGACAAATCCGAGACCTTAATGTATTTGAGTAGCATTTACGCTGTCGGTATATGAATATCCGTGAGGGGTGGCGCATTTTGAGAGGTCCCATGGTAGTGCAGATGAGGAGAGGCAAAGAGGGAGAAAAGAGTCAAAAACTGCCCCGCACTCCTCCAACAGCTGCCAACACCTGCCCCATCTGTGATCAGACCCACGGCTCCAGAACCGGGCTGGTCAGCCATCAACAGCCTCACAAATAGGAGGGTGACATGCCGACCTCCTCCTCGTTATCGAGTGACTGCCAAGAGAGATCAGCAAACCGACTGGGGTAGATTTAATGTCTTGCCTGCTGATTCCCAAGCCACCCTCCTTTCCTGTGTAGCTAATTTGGCCTTCTCCCACCACACGGAGGATTTTCAGCTTTAGGGTCTTCTCAGGTTGGGGATTTCTTGATCCTTCCTGTGCCCGGCCCCAGCTCTGGTCGAGCAGGGATTTGAGCCAGTTAAGGCTGGAAGGAGAAGCAGACAGATGCCAGTGGGAGGGAAGGTTGCTAACCTGGTGAGCTCTCCATGGCCAGCAGTTTCAGCTGTTTTAGTCTGAGCAAATCAGCATTTTGGGGGAAGAAAACTTCCCGCCCGGCTCCTTCATAAGCATCCTTTGACTTTCAACCTAGCTGTGCCTTTCACCTGTGGCCCCTACCAGGCAGCCTCTGCCACCATTCCTGGCACTGTTAGGTGGCCAGCCCATCTGGGTCCAACTAGCACTGACGTTCCAGCACCTGGTTCACTTCTAGGGAGCCCTTCACTGCTGAGTCCCTGCAGAGTAATAGCACTGCAGAGTGGGCAAAGCAAGCAGTGTATTCATCCCCAGAGGTGGATGCATCTCAGTGCAGGACGTGATCTCTTACTTGCCCTGCCTCACCCCAGAGGTGGATGCATCTCAGCACAGTGAAGTGATCCCTGCCCTGCTCAAGATGTGGATGTAGCGCAGTGCAGGGAAGTGGTCTCTTTATAACAAGCTGCCCTGCCTCACCCCAGCGGTGGATGCATCTCAGTGCAAGACGTGATCTCTTCATAACCAGCTGCCCTGCCTCACCCTGACAAGCACATGCCTTTTGGTGGCAGGGCAGAATCCTCCCCAGCTCCATACATGTAAATTATTATGCTCCCCTTCATGTTATCACCAGCCCGTGGTCCATTCCTTGTCCTGGTGAGGTGGCGTGCGTGTCTCAGTGACCCAGAGAACTCAGCCAATGGGAGCTACAGCTCCTGGAAGGGTCACCCAAACTGGACAGGTCAAAGGATCAGGCAAATTTGGATCCCCCCTCCCTGAGGTAAAAAGGGTTGGCTTAGGGTTCACAGCCCTATCCGGAAAACCCAAAAGTTACAGAAGTATCTACAAAGAAACTATAACCACACTAGAGCTGGGGGGAGCTGCTGAGCCGCATGGACTGAGGCTGAGGCGTGGTAGGAAAAGCCAAAGAAAAGCTGCCCCGCAGAAGACCTTTCGCTCAGCCAGGACCACCAGCCAGTGTGGTACGTGGCCTGTTCAGAACATCATGGAGAAGATCTACTCAGCTTGAAGGCCAACAACTGGGTCACTTGTGGGGTCAGCTAGAAGTTTTGTCCCGAGACAGAGTGAAGCAGAGGAGCCTTGTAGATGACCTGTGTGTAACCCACACAGCTGTGTGGTTCACTGCCCCATGTAGTGGTACCTAAGCTGACAGCCAGATGGCCTTCAACTCAAGCTGTAGAGGTGCCTGCGCTAAGCTCCAGAAGTCCCAGGTTGGAGTCCGCCTGTGGGCAGCCACACAGGTTCGACCCAGAGCACAACAGAAGGGTTTACGTTCTGTAAGTCATGCACTCTGGAAGTTGTGATACTTCATCACTGGACACAGAGGGGCAGTGGCCACCCAGCAGTGAACAAAGCACCCAGCCCTTCCACGCCCATCCCCGTGAATGCCTTCCTGGCACTGCACCAGCTGCCTCATCCTTGCCCGGTGCCAGCCAGAAACGGCTCTCGCCTTATCTCTGTGGACTTTGCCAGCTGCTGTCAGTTTAAACCAGTTCTTATTGACAGAGGGGTGGGGGGGGGCCGATCCCAGCTCAGGCAAACAAAGGCTGGCACTGAAATCCTTTGGAGGTGATGGGTTCTCGCACGTTCCCTCTTGGGTGCCCATCACCCTGGTGCCCAGGCAGCTGGTCACTGAGCTATGCGCCCCTCCAGGGGAGAGCAGCGAAGTGGGGGAGCTCTGTGCTGACCCCATGGCAGCACTAGGGGGCGCTCTCCTCTCTGAGTCCCCCTATGGTGCCTTGGAGTCATTCCCCTATAGATATCCACACGCCCCCAGCAGCCCCCCCACATTCCGCTCCTTGGAGCACAGCCTCCCCCTGTGCCAACTCAGAGGGGACATCCCCTCCTGAGTCAGCCCCACCACCCCCTGCGGCACCACGCCCTGGCACTGAGACGGCACAGCCTCATCTGTGAGTCACCCACGCCCCTCCTCATATCATCCGAGTATGCCCCAGTCTCCCATCCAACCAGGCCGGACCCTGCTTAGCCAACTGGCACGCGGCCAAAAGTTCCCTGGAGCAAACCTCAGACGGGGGCCAGCTCCCCCCCCGTTAAGATCGCCTCCTTCCAGCCCTGCCCCCTCCCCCCCCAGTGACTCCCATGGCTCGGACTCACCTCGATGACTTCATAGCCTCGTTTCCTGGGCAAACAAAATAAAGAAAAGCAGGGTCAGGGATTTGAACCGAGGCACCCTGCCGAGGGAGGAAATGAGCAGCATGTGTCAGCATGCAGGAGCGCAGCCTAGGCTTTACAGCATCGACCCCTCCTTGCCACAGACGCTGCCTGCCTCAGTTTCCCCATAATAATTCTGTCCTTGCCTACTTAGGTCTATAGGCGAACGTGTTGCCATTTTCTCCTAAAAGGCATCATGGTACACGGTCCTAGTGCCTTTGATTGGGGCTGATGCTGCTTCAAGCAGGGGGGTCAGACTAGTTAACCTTCTGAGGTTTCATCCAGCCCTAATCTTCTATGACCCAAAGGCAATCACAGGCCTTGCGGGACTAAGCTCTCTCATTCAAGCTCAGTGGAAGGAGCAACGAAGCCCCTTCTCTGGGCTCCACGAAGCTGCAGATACTGGAGGCTTTGCAGGCCAGAGTCCAGCCACACCCAGCCTGGTGTTTCCCCCTGGCTGCAGGATAGCTGAGAGATGCAGGGAGATATGCCCATCTCACAGAGCTGGGCAGGACCTTGAGACGTCATCGAATCCCCTTCCCAGGCAGATTTTTTTTTTAAATGACCCCCCCTCAAGGACTGAGCTCACAGCCCTGCGTTTAGCAGGCCAAAACCACTGAGCTATCCATGCAGAGGGGCAGTTTCTTAGGCACAGGACCTGCAGAAAGGGCAGACATGGGAATTTCAGCAGAAGGGCGCTGCCTGCTGCTGTTTTGACTGGGACGGTGTGTACATTTCTTGTAAATAATTAGGACCGTGCTGAAGAATACATCCATGTTGTGGCATCAATTTCTCCTCCAAACAGAAGCACCTAGGCCTGGAGCCCTGGCAAAACTGCCTAATGTCAAAGGGATGTGAGCCCCTGTGTTGAGCTGGATTTCTGCTAACCCAGGCTTCTTTCAGCTCAGCTTCAATCGGGACAGGCTGAAGCTGCACCAAACATATGCGGCTCTTAAACAGAAAGCGGAGCAGAACAAAATAACTGCAGTCCTGCCGCACTTTAAAGACTAACAAAATAATTTATTAGGGGATGAGCTTTCATGGGACAGACCCACTTCTTCTGCAGTCCCTGGAGCAGCCAGGTCCCGGCAGGGTCACCCAAACTGGCCAGGTCAAAGGGTAGAGCCCAGACAAATTTGGATCACCTCTCCCCAGGGTAAAAGGGGTTGGCTAAACCTTTCGCCTGATGGTCAACCTTTCGCCTGAAGACAAGGCCTACCCATTCCAGGGCAAAATCTACAGCAGTTCGCTCAGGTAGGTCCGCAGACGGTTGGCCCAAAATAACCACTGCCGCTTCAATTCACGCGCTCTTCTTATTTCGGTGGGTGTCAGCGAGGAGGGTGATTTTAGAATAAAACTTCCCTGCATTTGCCGGCTGCATGGTCAAACTAGGAGAGTTTTAGCTGGAAATCGGTGGCTGTGCAGCCCAACAAAAGGTGAGCGTTGCGACTGATTTTGTTACTTCAGGGCAAGTTCGTGTGTCGTATGATATGCTGGTGCAGTATCTGGCCTAATGGGGCCCTGATCTTGGTTGGGGTCTGGGCAGCCCCTAAAGGGCCCTGATCTCCGTCAGGATCTGTGCAGTGCCTGGCTCAATGGGGCCCGTAGCTCAGTCAGGGAGTGGGCAGTGCCCTGATATCCTCTGTGGCATCTAGGCAAAGTGGTGATACACGTAATAAAGAGGGACTTTCATTCTTTGTCTGTGCAAACATCACAAGGCAATGGGCTGGAACCCACTGGTGCAGAGAGGGAGGGGGAACCCGCAAGAGAGAGGAGGGAAGAGAGAAAGCAGGAGGTAAGGGAAGAGATAAGATAAGGAGGGAGAAATCAGATCTATAACGTGAGCCTGTAAGGCACCAGCACTGAGAGATAATCATTACGCACAGGGAGGGGCCCCTGGATTGATCCTATGATTCATGTTGTGAGCATGGGATCACTCGAGTCACCTATGCCTCAGTTTCCCCACCTGTAAAATAGGGTGGCCTGCTTAGAGACTGAGGGCTTTGGGGACAGGAGTTCTCCCTCATATGGTGTCTGGGCAGTGCCTGGCACAGGGTGGCCTTGGTCTCACTGAGGGGCTGTGTTGTATTTGGTACAACAGGGCCCTAACCTTGGTCAGGGTCTGGACAGCATCTGACACATCCAGGCCATGAGCCAGCCTGACATGGCCCTGAGTGCAGTTAGCATTTGCATGGTGCCCTGCTGGATGGGGCCTTGATCTCGGTCGGGGGTCTGGGCCACGCCCGGCCCGACAAGACCCTAATGTTGATCATGGTCTGTGCAAGGCCCTGCACAATCTCATTTGGAGCCTCAGTTTGCTGTAAATCACCTAATGAATGAAGCTCCTGAAGTGCTTTACAAACCAGGGCCTTGTTTCAATGTCACTAGAAAAGGAGCCCAGGACGTCTGGATCCCCACCAGCGTTCCTTCTAATTCTTTTCCATCCATATGTGGAATAAATTTCACGTCTCCCGAGGCAGGCGCAGATGTACACCACCCATAGAAACACCCGCTGCCAGCTCCGGGTGTTCTGCTAATCGGCTGGGTGACTCTTGAATCTCTCCTGGATGGCCGCCCAAGTGCTCAGCTTACAGTGAATGCCACCCCCCACCAGCAGCCTAATTGTTTCCCCTAAGGTGGTCCCAAAGGGCGCTGGCTCCTTAAGAAGGCCCGGAATCCCAGCAGCCTGCTTCCCAGGTGATGCGAAAGAGCCCAGGTGCTGGGGAAAGTGGATGTGATTTCTGGGATGGCAGACCTGCTTGGGGCACAAAGGAGCAGCCTGGCTTTGCGGTGAGGCTCACGGTTGAGTCGGGTGTAGGTAAGGCGACCATATATGGGAGAGGGAGATATGAGGGTAGGGGTGCTTCTTCCGAGCTCCATCAAGCGCTGGGGAGCCGGGAAGAAGGCAGCAGCTGCTGAGACTCCCCAGGAAAGCCTCAACCGCTGGTGATCCCCCCAGGGAAGCAGCAGCCGCTCATGCTCCGCCGGCTTCCCCAAGGTTTGGGGAAGTGACTTCCACCAGCAGCTGTGCCTGCGCAGAAAAGCGGTGGCAAGGGCCTACATATGGGACAATTCGTCCCTTTTAAAAAATAGGTTGGGATGTCTTTTTGGTGTTGCATATACGGGACTGTCCTGCCCAATATGGGATGGATGGACACCCTGGGTGTAGTGGGAGCTCGCTTGCTGTCGCAGGACAGACAGAGAGGTGGTTTTATGAGCTGGCTGCTAATATACCCCGGTAGGTGGGAAAACAGCTCCCACAGGAATCTGAATAGCCAGTTACAAAGGCAGCTGCAGATACCCGAAACACTGGTCATAGCTGGGAAGGAAGCAGAAAGTCCCTTTGCTTCTAGGGGCTAAGCTGTCAGAGGCTGTGTGGGCTCATGGGTGGAGTACTGCACCAAGAAGCCCAGATTTTATGCCTTGCTCTGTGATGGGGGGGACAGAACCCTTCCCTTGTGCCTCAGTTTCCCCAGGTGTAAAATGAGGCAGATTTCCTGGGTGAAATGTCTTGCGATCTCAGGGTTGGCTGGAACTCACAGCCGCGAACGCTGGCTCAGTCCAGATTTACCCATCAGTCAGGCAAAGGGTTCTCTATCGGTACAAAAGCGCACAAGCCAGAGCTGGCCTGATCTAAAGGAAGCTGGCTGAACCCCGCAGAACCAGCCAGAGCGTCGCCAGCCTGGACTGAAGGCGAGGTCGGAGGGCCCTTTGCCTGCTGTCTGTTATGCAAACCAGAACCCGGGGCTAGTTTAATTCTGGAATGGAGCAGGAGGGGAAAAGTGAAATTGACCTCTGTGCAGATAGTGTAACAGAAAGCTTAAGTGGTACCCCGCTTAAGTCCCAGGGTTCCTGGGTTCTCTCCCCAGCTCTGGGTTAAAGCAAGGAGCTGGGAGTTGTGATTCCAGGGGTCTTCCGGTTGGAGGAGGAGTGTGTTACCTGAGGACTAGGACTCCTGGGTTCTTTCCCTAGCTGTGGGTAGGACGTGTGATCTACGGGTTACATCAGGGGTGTGCAAAGTGGGGGGGGGGGAAAGCATTTCGTGGGGGGAGCTCTGCACAATCAGCTGCTGGATCTCGGGCTCCTCCAGCACATTAAAAGTGCTGAACTCTGTGGCTGTTCTGGCTGTGGGTTTAGACTGATGGACAAAGTTTTTGCATTCTACAGACTTATTGTCTTACACGTGCTGAAAGGGTCCCCTCCCCCCCCCGCCCCCCAGGAACATAACCGAAAGTTCTGTCAGTTTCGATGACAATAGACTGGTTGGAAGTCGCTGCTAATTGCAGGGACTAAAAAGTGGGGCCCAACATAAAAAGTTTGCTTGCCTCTGGGTTAGAGGAAAGCCAGCTGGCAGTTAGGACACCTGGGCATTATTCCCAGCTCTGCAAGGGGAGTGGGGTCTAGTGCTTAGAGCAGAGAGGACCAGGGCATCCGGACGCCTGGGTTCTCTCTCTCCAGGTTAGGCGGGGGTGGGGGAGCTGCGTCTAATAGCTAGAATCAGAATCTTCTCCCACAGCTCGACTGCTGACTCACTGTGTCCCTTGTGGGGGCAAAGGGGCCCTTGTGGCTGCATGCCTCAGTCTCCCCATCTGTAAAATGGGGATAATAATATGACCCCCCCCAGTTCATAGATTCTTGCATGAAAGCTGTAATATAAATGCCAACAATTTTATGAGATCTTAGCAACTGAGTGTCTGTCTGCTCAGTACCCTCTGTATAGATCCCTGTGGGGTGCAGTTGTTGAGATTTTTCTATAAGACCTTCAGTCAACATGTTCCATCTTCTCCCCACCCCCAGCTAATACATTAATTAATACTTCGTGCTTAGGTTTCAACAGCAGGAGGAGGATGGGGACGCTCTAGAGTTCCCAGGTTTAATACAACTAGCCATGTGTGGTGCTCCACTCCAGAGGTGGCTGCATTTTGGTGATGCTGCATCTACATTGGTTGGGGGCTCATTTGGGACAAAATACAATGGGGACAAGCAGAGCTAAAAACTCCAGAGTGCATATAGACCCTGTAACTAGCAAAGCGTGGGGCGGCAGGGGCTGGAGTACCAGCCTAGGATGGGAAGCCTGGTTTGGAATCTCCTGCTCGGCCTGTAGCCCCCAATGCATTGAGGCAGCACGGGTGAGACAGGAAGGTAGGAGTCTCGGTATCTTTGAGGATCTGGGCTTAGCCACTCCATGCGTCAGTTTCCCCAGCTTTCGCCAGCCCTTCATGCACACCCAGGGATGTCCTCTTTCTGTGCTGCCCCCCAGCTGTCTCCCAAGCGCCGGAGCAGCAGTCCCCTTACCTGCAGAGCGCCTCAAACCCCTGAAAATTCAGTTTCTTTTTCTTCTTGTCATTCAGGCAGTAGCCGATTCGCTTCCCCGTTCTCCAGCGTGGCATCTTTTGGCAGCCGTCCCTTTATTTCAAGCCCGACGTCGGCCAAGAACCAAACCCCACAGCTCAGTGTGAAATGTACAAATATTGTCTCCGCCGACGCCAAGCCGGGAGCCCTGGCCCCTCCCCAAGCAGCAAAGTCCTCCGTGGGCAGCACACAAGGCAGGGTGAATGAGGGTGGCCGATTCTGTCTGCCTCCGATCAGCTGATGTGCCATAAACATAGATCTGCGTTGCTTAATAACACGCAGCCACCAGGAACCTGTTCTCTGAGCCAGGGCAGAGGCTGATCGACAGGCATGATAAATGCCTCCGAGGGCATGCCTCGCACCAGGCCTCTGGGCTACGATGCTGTGGGGTTGGTTACGCCCTGTCCCATGTAGGGTCTGGGGAATGCTGACTCTGCGATTTCTGCTGAGCTCCCCCTGCCCTGCAAGTCTCCCCCATCCTCAGGCTACCAAATGCCTGAGCCCTGGTGTGTGCACGATAGGGGTCTCCCCCTTTCGGTGCATCACCTGGGCTGGTGCTACGATCATATGTCACCACCAGCCGGGGGCGAACGTAGGGATTTTTTTATCCTTTCCCATCCGCAGGTGAAAATTTAAGGAAATGGAGCTGCCTGGGATGGGAGCGTCCCTCTCTTCTGTGTTTAGAGGCAGGAAGCTTTGAGGCTGCTTAGACTAGGGCAGGGGAACACCTCAGCACCCAGATCACCTTCCCCCACTGCTCCCCACATCCTGCCACTGCATGTGCGAAAACCTCTCCCATGATGCTCTGCTGCTCCACTTCAGCAGGAATAGGCTCCCAGACTGGTTCCCAGCGCCTCCCTCTGGCCTGCTGAGCTCTTGATGGACATTGGAGTGGCTGAGATGCCGGACACCTGGGTTCTCATCTGCGTTCCCTCTATTTTTTTCTTCCATCGAGGGGCAGAATAAATTTTGTTATGTGCACCCACGCACTCCCCAGTAGAAACACATGATGCCAGCTGTGGGCAGTCTGCCAAATGGCTGAGTGGCACCTGAATCTGCCTTGAGGGGGCTGCCCAAGTGCTCAGTTTACAGGAAATGCTGGCTCTAATCTGAGTCCTGCTACAAGCCAGGTGGGCGACTTTGACCAAGGCTTTGCCCTGCTCTGGGCCTTAGTTTCCTCATACGTAAGAGGAGGCTGTCGTCCTTCAAAACAGAGGTGGGAAAAGTACCCCAAAAGTTACTTGAGTCAAAGGACACCCACTCCGGGGGGTGTAATTAAATAAAAATATCACATCTTAATTGTACTCAAGTACAGCTGAGCACTTTGCACTTCTGGATACATGAGCACAATTCATATGAGTCACTCTAACAAGTTTAGTCACGTAGCTTTCCAGAGGGCGCTTGCCAACTTTTACTCAATTACTTTGTCCCCAAAGCAGCTGTACATTTACTCAAGTAACTTTTGGGGGGAGGGGGGGTACTTTTTCCAGCTCTGATTCATAAGGGGTTTTGGGCTCTATGGCTGGACACCGCGGTTCTAACTGCCCAGCCCATCTCGTTCCGTTCTTTGTCCTCCCAGATATGCCCTCCACCCTCTGCTTTTGAGGCCTGAAATTGACAAGAGGTCGCTCTTCTCCCTGCCCCCACACCTTGGTGCCTTTGCCTTCTCTGCTTGCCCAGGGCTGGCTGGCTGGCGGCCCAGCAGAGAGCCCCCCGCATCAGCCTGTGAAGCACCAGCTCTGCCTCAAAATGTGTCGGCTGACGCTGAGTCTCTCTCAGGGGCTATGACACATGGAGAAGCAATTCTGCCTGCTGCCAGCAGAGGGCAACGGTAAACTGCACTCCTAACAGCCAGGGATCAGCTTATCAACATCCCCTTGTGTCTTTAAAGCTGCCTGGAGCCCCCTGGAGAGCTGCAGGTGCTGCCCAGCTGATAAGCCGTGTGCCCAAAGCTGGCAGCGTGTGTTTCTATCAATGGTGGTGTGCGTTTGCCCATGCTTGGGTGCACACACTAAAATTTAGTCCACCCACCGATGGAAGCAATGAGTGGGAATATTGGCACGGGGAGTGAGGGTTTCACACCCCTATGGGACATAGTGGTGCCACCTCATTTCCTTGGGTAGGCCGGTCTCACCCTGCCTTGGGGCAGGCAGCTGTACGAGGCGTTGTCTCCAGCCTGGTATATCCCTGCAGCTGTGCGACCGGTCTGTACGCTGACACGCAGCCCCGGGTGTGATCCCGAGCTCAAGTTGTGGGGCGCAGGGACAGCATAGGTCATTCTCTGCATGCTCGGGGGCAGAGCTCCCTGTCTTAGGTTTATGTTTTGGGACTGCGGAGTGGGTGGGTAATCAGGAGTGCTATGAACGAAGGGGAGACCACAGCCTGCTGAGAACTATTGGGTTTTTTTTTTTCATGGGACATCAGGGAGATTGACTCCAGGGCAGTATCCCCTCCCTGCAAAGCCTTCCCTCTACTGGTTCAAACTGAGTCCTCCAAAGAGCAGCAGAGACAGAAAGGATTCTTGGCTAAATTGCCTGGCTTTAAAGTGAGCGCTGGGAGAGGTGTGGGGGGGGGGGGGCGGGGGGGGCTGCTTTCTGCTCCTGCCTCGCACAGGATCATGAGCTGTGGGGGGGGGCCCCAATCCAGAGGGAAGGGCTGGAAGGGTGGCTGCGCAGCCGGGTCTGGAGCAGGGGTGATCTGTGGGGGCTTTGTAGCCTGTGTGTAGGTTCTTTGCTTCTCGGTGGCGCTGTGACCTGTGAAATAAAGGTGCTTGCCTGTGTAAGTGTGCGGAGGGGGGTCCCGCTATTCAGGGCAGCTTTCCTGGCTTCTGCACGCCCCTGGGGAACCGGGACCCAGAACGGATCTGGGTCCCCGCTCCCACGCCCTGCACCCAGAGGCTTTCCTGACCCCGAGGGCTCCCTGCACTCCACTGTGCAGCACAGGCTGTGGAACCGCACCAAGGCTAAGCCCAGGATCTATGCGGGGGGCGGGGGGTGTCCATCCCTCAGCTAGTTGTGTTCACTCAAGGCCAGGGCTGGGTGTCATAGAACGCTAGGACTGGAAGGGACCTTGAGAGGTCATCGAGTCCAGCCACCTGCCCTCATGGCAGGACCAAGTACAGTCTAGACCACCCTGATAGACATTTTTCTAACCTCTTCTTAAATGTCTCCAGCCATGGAGATTCCACAAACTCCCTGGGCAATTTATTCCAGTGTTTGACCTCCCTGACAGTTCGGAACTTTTTCCTAATATCCAGCCCAAACCTCCCTTGCTGCAGTTTAAGCCCATTGCCTCTTGTCCTGTCCTCAGAGGCCAAGAAGAAGAAGTTTTCTCCCTCCTCATGACACCCTTTTAGATACCTGAAAACCGCCGCCAGGAATATCATGCAAGACTGTATCAAACGCCTTACTAAAATCTAGGTATACCACATCCACCACTTCCCCCTTATCCACAAGGCTCGTTATCCTATCAAAGAAAGCTATCGGATGGGTTTGACATGATTTATTCTTTACTAACCCATGCTGGCTGTTCCCTATCACCTTGCCACCTTCCAAGTGTTTGCAGATGATTTCCTTAATTACTTGTTGCATTATCTTTCCTGGCACACAAGTTAAACTGACCTGTCTGTAGTTTCCTGCGTTGTTCTTATTCCCCTGTTTATAGATGGGCACTATATTTGCCTTTTTCCAGTCATCTGGAATCCCTCCTGTCTCCCATGATTTTCCAAAGATGACACCTAATGGCTCAGATACCTCCCCCATCTACTCCTTGAGTATTCTAGGATGCATTTCATCAGGCCCTGGTGACTTGCAGACATCTAACTTTCCTAAGTGATTTTTAACTTGTTCTTTTTTTATTTTATCTTCTAACCCTACCCCTTTCCCACTAGCATTCCCTATGTTGGCCATTCCCTCCTCAGACTTCTCAGTGAAGACCGAAACAAAGAAGTCATTAAGCATCTCTGCTATTTCCAAGCTTCCCATTACTGTTTCTCCCATCTCCCTGAGCAATGGGCCTACCCTGTCCTTGGTCTTCCTCTTGATTTTAATGTGTTTATAAAAAGTCGTCTTGTTTCCCTTTATGCCTGTAGCTAATTTGAGTTCATTTTGTGCCTTTTCCTTTCTAATCTTGCCCCTGCATCCCTGTGTTGTTTGCCTGTATTCACCCTTCATAATTTGTCCTAGTTTCCATTTTTCTATATGATTCCTTTTTTATTTTGAGATCATGCAAGATCTCCTGGTTAAGCCAAGGTGGTCTTGTGCCATATTTTCTCGCTTTCCTACGCAGAGGAATAGCTTTCTTTTGGGCCCTTAATAATGTCCCTTTGAAGAACTACCAACTCCTCCATTGTTTTTCCCCTCAGTCTTGCTTCCCATGGAACCCTACCTACCAGCTCTCTGAGTTTACCAAAATCCACCTTCCTGAAATCCATTGTCTCTATTTTGCTGTTCTCCCTTCTACCCTTCCTTACAATTGTGAACTCTGATTTCATGACCACTTTCACCCAAGCTGCCTCCCACTTTCAGATTCTCAGTCAGTTCCTCCCTATTTGTTAAAATTAAATCTAGGACAGCTTCCCCCCCGGTAGGCTTTTCAACCTTCTGAAATAAGAAATTGTCTCCAATGCAGTCTAAGAACTTATGGGCTAGTCTGTGTGTTGCTGTGTTAGTTTCCCAGTTTATATGTGGATAGTTGAAGTCCCCCATCACCACCAAATCCTGGGCCCTGGATGATTTTGTTAGTTGTTTCAAAAAAGCCTCATCCACCTCTTCCACCTGGGTAGGTGGCCTGTAGTAGACTCCTAGCCGGGCATCACCCTTGTTTTTTACCCCATTTAGCTTAATCCAGAGGCTCTGAACTCGGGACATTCGCTCCACATTGGGGGCTTCCCTGGCTCACTGGCCATTGCAGGTAGCACAAGGCAAATACAATTCATTAACCAGAGATCCATTTAGAACAAGGCTAAGGGGCCTGAGGGGGAGGGTAAAGGAACCCCCTTAGCCCACTCTGTGACAGGGGGTCTCATGCCCAGCAGCTCTGGGATGTCAGGGCAGGTCAGGCTGCTCCTCGTTGGGCCCCGGCCTCCTCCCCATGCAGGCTGGACACTTGTGGCCACACGCCCTTGGCCTGCCCCCCCCCCGACTTGGGGTTACAATTCCCCTCCAAGTCTGGCCTGCAGGGCCTCTTGGCTGGGGGGTGTCTCCCTGTGCTGGGCCTCTACCCAAGGTACCCCCTGCTGCCCCACTCCCTGCTCCAATCCCAGCCTCACTCTCCGCTGCATTGCCACCAGCTCCTGGGCTGCTTCTTGGGCCCCTCAAGCTGTATGGCTGTGGCCCCACTCCCCACCCCAGGTCTGTTCTCTGGGCTGTGTCTCTGGTTCAGCTCGGGGCACTGCCCTGCCCTGCCCATAACTCAGCTCCCAGTCTGTCTGACCCAGGCAAATCCAGCTCCTGTGCAGGCCAGGACCCTCACAGAATCACAGAATCACAGGGCTGGAAGGGACCTCAGGAGGTCATCTAGTCCAGCCCCCTGCTTCAAGCAGGATCAACCCCCACAAGTAATCCCAGCCAGGACCTTGTCCAGCCAGAACTTAAAAACCTCAAGGGATGGAGAATCCACCACCTCTCTAGGCAACACATTCCTGTGCTTCACCACCCGCGTGGTAAAGAAGTTTTTCCTAATATCTAACCTACACCTCTCCCTCTTCAACTTCTGACCATTACTCCTTGTTCTGCCATCTGACACCACTGAGAACAGTTTCTCACCCTCCCCCTTAGAGCTCCCCTTCAGGAAGTTGAAGGCTGCTATTAAATCACCTTTGTCTTCTCTTCTGTAAACTAAACAAGCCCAAATCCCTCAGCCTCTCCTCATAGGTCTTGTGCTCCAGACCCTTAATCATTTTTGTTGCCCTTTGCTGAACCTGCTCCAGCAAATCCACATCCTTTTTATACTGGGGGGCCCAAAACTGGACACAATATTCCAGATGTGGCCTCACCAGTGCCGAATAAAGAGGAATAACTACTTCTCTAGATCTGCTCGAAATGCTCCTCCTAATGCACCCCAGTGCACCGTTAGCCTTCTTGGCTACAAGGGCGCACTGTTTACTCATATCCAGCCTTTCAGCCACCATAACCCCTAAGTCCCTTTCCATCATACTGCTGCTGAGCCAGTTGGTCCCCAGCCTATAACAATGTTTGGGATTCTTCCGCCCCAGGTGCAGGACTCTACACTTCTCCTTATTGAACCGCATCAGATTTCTTTTGGCCCAGTCCTCCAATTTATCCAGGGCCCTCTGGATTCTCTCTCTACCCTCCAATGTATCTACCTCTCCCCCCTAGTTTTGTGTCATCCACAAACTTGCTGAGGGTGCAACCCAGTCCCTCATCCAGGTCATTAATAAAGATGTTGAACAACACCGGCCCCAGAACCGAGCCTTGCGGCACTCCGCTTGAAACCGACTGCCATCCAGATATTGAGCCATTGACCATTACCCGTTGGGCCCAACCATCAAGCCAGCTTTCTATCCATCTTATAGTCCAAGGATCCAATCCATGTTTCCTTAACTTATGGACAAGAATGTTGTGGGAGACCGTGTCAAAAGCCTTGCTGAAGTCAAGGTATATCACATCCACTGACTTCCCCATGTCCACAGAGCTTGTTACCTCGTCATAGAAGCTAATCAGATTGGTCAGGCAGGACTTGGCCCTGGTGAATCCATGTTGGCTACTTTTGATCACTTTCCCCTCTTCCAAGTGCTCCAAAATGGATTCCTTGAGGATTCCCTCCATTATTTTCCCAGGGATTGAGGTAAGGCTGATGGGTCTATAGTTCCCTGGATTGTCCTTCTTTCCTTTTTTAAAGACAGGCTCTACATTTGCCTTCTTCTAGTCATCCGGTATCTCCCCCGATCTCCAAGAGTCTTCAAGGATAATGGCCAAAGGTTCAGCAATGACCTCTGCCAATTCCCTCAGTACCCTGGGGTGCATTAAATCCAGACCCATGGGCCCTCCCAGGGTCCCTTCTTCTCCCCCGCCCCTGTCATGCTTCGTCCCCCACCCCTGTTGCCTCCTGACCCCTCTGTAGCCAGCCTGTCCTGTCAGCCAGGCTGATCTCAGAGACCTGTTGTCTCCTCACTCTTCCCCTGCCTTTGGGTGCTGGGGCCAGGCCTGGAGGGGAAAGGAAGGCGCAGGCACTGGCTTGTCAGGCTGTCGGCTCATGGCGGGGTTGCCAGCACAGGCGCAGAGCTGTGCAGCCTGGGAACGCCCCAGTCAGGCGGGTTGAGAACAGCAGGGCTCTGCCCAACAGAGACGAAGGCCAAGGAAGCTGAGGGGGGCATGCAGGTGTAGTTGGCCCTTGAAATGTGACATGCCAAAGCCGGAGGATGACCACCCCACACAGCTGTCCTGCACCTCCACGCTGAGCCCACCCAGCCCCAGTATCTTCGCAGTGATATTCTTATAAGAAGATCTTTGTTAGGGAAAAGCGCCCCCTTCCCACGCCCTCCATACACAGAGTCTTGCCAATTGCTGTTATAGTTACCAGTCTGCCGCTTGCTTTCAATTAGTTGGCCTCATTAATGAAGTAGGAGGCTGGATCGGGACCAGGTTCCTTCAGCCCAGGGCTGAGATCCCAGTGGGAACGGCAGACAAACCCGAAGCCTGTGGCAGAGCAGCTCCCTTCTTCTAGCAGTTTTCCTGCACTGGGCTGGGTGGATTTTGCATCCTGCTTGAGAGTGCTGGTCTTCTCCGGTTTCTAAATGTTTCCTTAAGTTGTTCTTATCTTTCATCTCAGGGTGTGTCTCCACAGCCAAGGGATTTTGAAACAACTTTGTGAGCATCTTATACAACACAGCTGCTATGCTGAAATAATTTCGAAATAGCTGGTGGCTTATTCTGAAATTGGGTAATCTCATTGTACGAGGCATACCGCCTATTTTGAAATAGGTTTTGCAAAACGGGCTGTGTGCCCGGAGAACAGGGTCTATTTCAAAATAAGCATCCAACGTCTCTATTTCAAAATACAGTAAACCCTTGCGTTATATGGGGGTTGGGTTCCTGCAACTCCCATGTAACTCAAATTTTTGCTCAAGTCAAGGGGGAGACAGGCTCCCCTCCCATTGCAGGGTAGGGAAACTGACAAGGCAGCAGCCTTGGCCAGTTTCCTGGCTTCAGCCACTGGAAGGGAGCCGGAATTGGAGGGCAGCCTGGCTTTTGGCTCCTCTCCATGCCTTGGAACCAGGAAACTGACCAGTTCACGAGGGCTAGGGGAAGGCAGGGAGAGAAGGGTCTTAGCTTGCCTAGCTGCCCACAGCGCAACTTGAAGCTGCCTATTTTGAGGGTTTTCTGTAGGCTCTTTTGTGTCTGGATGCTTGATGTCAAAATACCACTCAGCTATTTCAAAATGCGTTTTGTATGTATCCGCAAATACCAACTGCACAGCTAAACACCGTGCTGGAAATAGCAGCGCTATTTCATGCAGAGTATTCCAGTTCCGGTAGCCCACATTGTACGAGGGGTAGTGGAAACTTTGAAATAGATGCTTATTTCAAGTGGATGGCAGCAAGTGCGAAATAAGGTCACTCAAAATCAAGTAAGCTCGTTCGTGTTATGGCTACAGCGTGGCCACAGCCTTACAGAACAGCTTATTACAAAATAACGCTGCCGGGGAGGCATAACCTTATTGTCCCAATATGCCAACGATTCTCACTGATGACTGCCTGCGTCCTTCTTCAGAGCTGGCCATACGCCCACGTCACACGTTTAATGAGGATATGCAGCACTGCGGATCTGTGCCGGTCCCTTCCTCGAACATCTGCTGAAGGTCTTGTACACGTTCTCACTCACACAATAGAAGCTTTCATTAGAGACGCTGTCAGCATGTAGACAGAACGTCAAGTCAGTTCTAAGAAACACTCCTCACATGCTTTGACAGTATTTATAGTAAATCTGAGTTCAACATCAGAGACAGGTCAACTACTGCAATAGTGTCCTAAATGACAATATCCTCCTCAATTAGATGGAACTAATACAGAATTTTATATTGTACATATATACAAATTATTACACAAATAGTATATCACACACTTGTTGCTCCAGGCTCCAGCTTTGACCAATTAACACAGCCTTGCCCAGAAGGTGCTTTCCAGGGTGAAGTGAAAGTGAAAGGGAAAGGGGCTGGTGTCTGTCCGTGTCTCTGCAGAAGGCCCTGTCTGCTTGGGCCCTCCAGCCCCCTCTCACCGCTCCCGAGCAGCAAAATGTCCCGTGGATCCAGTGCTGGCTTCGATCGCCATATCACCATCTTCTCCCCCGAGGGGCGTCTCTACCAAGTGGGTGAGTGTGCAGGGCGCCCCGTGGGGAGGGTGCCCATCTCGCAGGTGCCAGACCAGAGCGGGAATTGCGCCCTTGCTCCCAACCTTGGGGCCTGGAATAACCCATCGGCTGGGCTGTGGGTGTTGGAGGCCAGGACTCCTGGCTTCTGTCCCCAGCTCTGAAAGGGGAGTGGGGTCTAGTGGTTAGAGGAGGGAGGGGCTGGGAGTCAGAACTCCTGGGCTTACTTTCCAGTCCCATCCTGATTGGGAGCATGGACTCAGACAAGTCCCACCCCCATGGTGCCTCAGTTTCCCCCAAAGGCAGACAACGACACCGCCCTGGGGGGGCCCGCAGGTTTTGTCCAGGAAGCCTGGACAGGAAGCTCTTGAGCCATGTCTTGCCCTGACCCCCCAACTCCCTCTCTCTCCTTGCACATAGTCATTCCTGTCTCTGGTTGCAGAATACGCCTTCAAAGCCATCAGCCAGGGAGGGCTGACCACCGTGGCCGTGAGAGGGGAGGATGCCGTGGCTGTGGTCACCCAGAAAAAAGTGCCGGTAGGAGCCCAGTGTGTGGGGGAAGAGGCAGGAGATGGGGCGGGCAGGATTAGGTGGGCCCAGCATTGAGGAAGGCTCTTTGCTGGTGCAGATCGTGGCCCTGATCCTTGTGGGCAGAACATGCGCCCCCTCAGCTGGGGCTGAGCCAGGTGCCCCAGGACTAACACCTGGGCTATGGTGCATCCATTGTGCCCTGACGCGCTGGAATTATGCTGTGAGTGTTGGCTGCGCGGGAACAGCGCCCCCTACTGAGTCTCCTTCCCACTTCTTGCAGCACAGCGCCCCCGGGTGCCAGCATTGTCTGGGGAGAGTGCCCCCTCCGAAGGCGTCTGCAGCACTTCCCGCAGCTCAGCACCCCCTAGCGCCACATAGGGGTCGCCACTGTGTGAGGAGAGTGCCCCCTACTGCACCTTTTGTCTCACTTCCTGCAGCACAGCGCCCCCTAGGGGTCAGCACTGACTGTGTGGGGATGGCGCCCCCAACTGCTTCTTCTGTCTCACTTCCTGCCGCACAGCGCCCCCTGGAGGTCAGCACTGACTGTGTGGGGAGAGCGCCCCCTACTGTGCCCCCACCCCATTTCCTTGAAGGTTTCCCACCCTGCTGGCCTCATGAAGCCTAGGGACGAGCGGATGCAACCATAGAGTGCAGGGATCGTTGCCACCTGCCCCACATCGGGGTAGCACAACAGGCTGAGGCATCTTGCACAGCAAAGGGAACGGACTCACCTGGTGTGGGTCTTATTGCTCCTGTCCCCAGGACACGCTCCTGGATCCCAGCACTGTCACCAACCTGTATCGCCTGACGGACACCATCGGCTGCGCCATGACCGGCATGAGCGGTGAGCGGCACGTACTGGGGGCAGGGAGGTGGTCCTGCGTCCCTCGCCGGGGCTGAATTCTGACCTGGTGTTAGCAATTCCTGCTCTGTGTGCGTCTGTGACAATGGCGGGGAACAGGGCCTGGGCTCTGCCTCTTGAACTTTTCACTCAGGAGTTCACAGGTTCAGTGCCCCCGCCGCAAATCCCCCACGGTTTGTGGTGGCCTGAAACCAGATCCAGCAGTGACCTCAGAGCCCTGAGCTAGCGCCCAAGGTGCAAGCAAGCACTGCACCAGCTGGGATGCACCAAAGCACAGAGTGTTTTGGTAAAGCCTTGGGGCGGGGGGCACAGACTGGTATCAAGAGCCTTGTTGTCCTGGGCGCTGTCCAGGCCCCTCCTGGTTGAGCTCAGGGCTCCTGTAGCAGGGGCTGATGGCCAAATCTCCAGCTGACCAAGATCTGCCTCCCTCACCCCCCCGGGCCAGGGTTTGCCGAGCGCCCTCTCCCAAGCAAGACTCTGCTCAGTTGAGCTAGGCACTGCCCAGGCCCTTGCCATGCCCTGCCCGAGAGCAGGACCTCCTTATGCCACATACTCCCCAGACTCCCTGCCCTGAAGAAGTCACAGCCTCCATAGACACAGGCAGGGTGATTATCCCCACTTTACAGATGGGGAAACCGAGGCCCAGAGAGAGGGAGTGACTTGCCCCAGGTCTCTGCGGCAGAGCCAGGCACAGAACCCAGGAATCCTGGTTCCTAGCACCATAACCATAGGGCCAGCTTTCCCTAGCTAAACTGGGTCATTTCCCTCCCCCCCGCCGCCCCCAAGGACTGCTAGCAGGAGGCAGGCGGGTGTCACGGTGGTGCCCGGCCCTGCACCAGCCAGACACTGGCACCTGAGCTGTAAGAGGATGACACTTCAGTACAGCAGCTTTAGGGCTTTTATCCTGTTTGTGAGATAGTCAGCCAGCAAAGTGCAATGGAGCCATTGAGTGGTGCAGTTCTGATTCTCTCCAGCAGGGGACGATAGGGAACCACAGTGTGCAGGGCTCAGCCCCATCCAGCAGGGGGCAGTGGGGACACACACAGAGCAGAGCTCAGCCCCTCCAGCAGGGGGCGGTGGGGCACACACACAGCAGAGCTCAGCCCCTCCAGCAGGGGGCAATGGGGACACACACACACACACACACACACAGAGCAGGGCTCAGCCCCTCCAGCAGGGGGCGGTGAGGACACACACAGGGCAGGGCTCAGCCCCTCCAGCAGGGGGCAGTGAGGACACACACAGGGCAGGGCTCAGCCTCTCCACCAGGGGGCAATAGGGACACACACAGAGCAGGGCTCAGCCCATCCAGCAGGGGGCAGTGAGGACACACACAAGGACAGGGCTCAGCCCCTCCACCAGGGGGCGATAGGGACACACACAGGGCAGGGCTCAGCCCCTCCAGCAGGGCGATGGGGGGACACACACAGGGCAGGGCTCAGCCCCTCCAGCAGGGGGCGGTGGAGCACACACAGAGCAGGGCTCAGCCCCTCCAGCAGGGGGCGATAGGGACACACACAGAGCAGGGCTCAGCCCCATCCAGCAGGGGGCAGTGGGGACACACACAGAGCAGGGCTCAGCCCCTCCAGCAGGGCGATGGGGGGACACACACAGGGCAGGGCTCAGCCCCTCCAGCAGGGGGCGGTGGAGCACACACAGAGCAGGGCTCAGCCCCTCCAGCAGGGGGCGATAGGGACACACACAGAGCAGGGCTCAGCCCCATCCAGCAGGGGGCAGTGGGGGACACACACAGAGCAGGGCTCAGCCCCTCCAGCAGGGGGGTGATAGGGACACACACAGAGCAGGGCTCAGCCCCTCCAGCAGGGGGCAGTAAGGACACACACAGGACAGGGCTCAGCCCCTCCAGCGGGGTGATGGGGACACACACACAGGGCAGGGCTCAGCCCCTCCAGCAGGGGGCAGTGAGGACACACACAGAGCAGGGCTCAGCCCATCCAGCAGGGGGCAGCGAGGACACACACAGAGCAGGGCTCAGCCCCTCCAGCAGGGGGCAGTGAGGACACACACACAGGGCAGGGCTCAGCCCCTCCAGCAGGGGGCAGCGAGGACACACACAGAACAGGGCTCAGCCCCGCCGGCAGGGGGAGGCAGAGAGGGATGGATGGCCACACATAGGATGCAGCCCTCAGGAATATTATCACGCGTGCATGTTCTTTAATGGTGGCTCCTTTCCTGCCCAGCCGACAGCCGGTCCCAGGTGCAACGTGCCCGGCACGAGGCTGCCAAGTGGAAGTACAAGAAGGGCTATGAGATCCCGGTGGCGGTGCTGTGCCGGCGCATGGCCGACATCTCGCAGGTCTACACGCAGAATGCCGAGATGAGGCCCCTGGGCTGCTGTGAGTGATGTGGGGGGGGCGGGGAGAGCCGCCCCTTCCTTGAACCCACCCAGAATCACCCCTCTCCTGTATCCCACCTCCGTCTGTTCCCCTTAGCCCTGCTCGCTCCGTGGCTGATCATGCCTCACCCACAGCCCCATATCCCCTCTCCCAGTTCCCCTTAACTCAGCTCCCCCCTGACACAGCTGGGCCAGCAAACCCTCCAACTTTTTCCCATTCTCCAAATGCCCCGTCTCCTCCCCTGGGTGCCAGTGGCCCCACATGAGCTCCCGCATGAGCCAGCTTCCAGGCAGGCTCCAGCAGTCAGATTTTGGTTATGGGCAGGGCTGGCGGCGCCTAATTGAAAGTCCAGCACCAAGGGCCTTTGCAGCATCAGTTGTTAAAGAAATTCTGCCCATGGGGAGCCCTTGTGTTCTGGGATCCTGCGGGCTGCTTTACTCTCCTGCAGTTCCTGCTCCATGGAACTGGGCTCTGGTTTGGACTGTCAGAGACAGAATCCCTCCCCTTTCTGTGAACCCCCTCTTCCGGTTCTCTTGGCAGGTATGATCCTGATTGGGCTTGACCAAGAACTGGGGCCCCAGCTGTTCAAATGCGACCCGGCCGGCTACTACTGTGGCTATAGAGCGACCACTGCTGGGGTGAAGCAGACCGAGGCTAATAGCTTCCTGGAAAAGACCTTGAAGAAGAAACAAGGCTCGCCTGTGGAGCCAGTAGAGGTTGGTGTGTGCGCAGGCGCCTGCCCACGTGTCTACACGCATGGTGGTGCGTGTGACTCTACATTTAACACTGTACATGTGTGTGTTGTGCGTGATCATACATTGCATAGGGTTGTGGGGGGGCTGTATCCCCTTTGAAGAGCAACATAAGTCTTGTGCTGGCATAGAGCTGTCAGCTGGTGCCAGAGCGGATGTACATATATACATAGTCCTCAACCACCAATCCCATAATGCAACCCCTTCCTTCAGCAGTGACCTGTCTGGGGAAAGTTTTGTACTTTGCTGTCCATGGATCACATATTTAAACTACCAGCATAGGTAGAAGACATTTGCAGGATGCCGCCTGCCCTGCCAATAACCTGTTTTGATAATATCCTGTGGCAGGGAGTTCCACAGGTTAACCACACGCAGTGTGAAAACAGCTTTTTTCTTTTCTTCCTCGGCTGGTAGCTGGCAGTTACTTGCTTGTCGACGGTCCTCTCCTTGGACTTCAAGGCCAATGAGATAGAAGTAGGGATAGTGACGAAGGAGCAGCCCCGCTTCCGGTAAGACCTGTTGGTACATAAGTTCCTCTTGCCCGTTTCCAGAGCGGTCTCCTATTAACAGCAGCCTGTCTTGGTGGCTTGTAGGACACTGACTGAGGATGAGATTGAGCAACATTTGGTGGCCATTGCAGAAAGAGACTGACTTCAGTGACCACTGAGGCCTCCCAGAGACGTGGACAAGAAACGAGTTCTGAACAGGGACCTCTCGAAAGCCTGGGTCATAGTTACCCCATTAACCTGTGGATGTGCCGGGAGCAGTGCATTCCCAGCAGGGCCAGCATAGCCATAACCTGCAGTGCTTTTTAAAACATGTAATTCGAACTGTCCATGTCCAGTGCCTTCCTGACCCCTGTGACACCTGATAGCCTGAAGCATGAAATTTCTGCCTCCCCCTCGGGCCTTGTCTCGGTGAAGGAAAATGATGCATTCAAACCAAATACATGCTTAATCTTTATGGAACGAGTGTGAAATTAACCGAGGGGATAAATCCTCGCAGCCGCAGCCAGACCTGTAAAACCCAATACTGTGTCCGGCTGGGATACCCACAAGGGTGCTGATGGACGGGGGAGGGGTCAGAGGAGAGACACAGACATGATTAAAGGATCCGAAAACCTGCTGTAAGAGCTGCATCCATCCAGCTGAACAAAAGCAGGGGACAGAGTCGCTTGATCCCAGAGGTGGCCCATGACTTTTGATTGGGGTGGGGGGGCTCTCCAAGAAAGTGGAGGGTGGCCAAGGGCTGCATTTTTCCGTGGGGTCTGGGAGGGAGGTTGGGTGCAGAAGGGAGATCGGATAGGGGACTGGGGTGCGGGGGGCGGGGTGTAGGCTCTGGGAGTTTGGGTGAAGGAAGAGATTGTGACCTGGGGCAGGAGATTGGGATGCAGAGGGGGGGCTGTGGTACCCAGGAGGGAGTATAGGGGAGTAGGCAGGAGAAGATGCCGACCTGGAGCAGAGGTGTAGGAGGAGGTGCAAGGACTGGGAGGAGGTTGTCACCTGGGGCAGGGGATTGGCATGCCAGAGCCTGCACCTGGCACCCAGCTCCTCCGCCTCACACCAGGTCACAACCCAAATGCCTGTGCCCCATCCTGCACCCCTGCCCCAGATGCTCACTCCCTGTTCTGTCAATCCTCTGCTGGACCCTGCACATCCTTCTGCAACCCAACCCCTGCCCAGGTCACAGCCCCCTCCTTTGGCAAACTCCCTCCTGAACCTCAGGCCCCTCTGCATCCCAATCCCCTACTCCAGCTCCCTTTGGCACCCAACCTCCCTCCCAAACCCCCCACCTCCTCCATTGTCATCATGGAGGAACGCAGCCCTTCACCACTTACTTAGCGTGGCCCCCCCGCTTCAAAACTCATTGCCCATCCCTGGGCCAGATGGTTCTTGGACCTACCAGGCACTCAGGGGCTGGGACATGGTGACTTCTTGAGGTTCTCGGAGTCTATGACAGACTGGTTTTAAAAAAGGAAAAATCACATCCATGAACAAAATCCTTATACCAGGACAAAACTTTGTCCCCACCGAGCCCAGGCTGTGAACTCTTTTTGTGAGGCTCAGCTCCGCAGAGGTGTTTTGGCACCGAAGTGTTTAAAAAGCACACACCCCTGCTGGAAAAACCACCGTTCCCTTCACTGAAATGGACCAGCACCTTGTGGTGGATTTCGCTTTCAGCGCCTCTGCCCTGTATGGGCTTGTCACAGTGTGGGGATCTCCAGGCCCTGTACCCCATCTGCAGTCAAAGTCACTGCCACCCGCCTTCTGCACTCTGCCCCCCAGTTCCTGCACCTCCTCCTACCCCTCTTCTCCAGGTCAGTCATTCAGCCGGGAGAACAGAAGGTTATTAGTCAGCAGGGACACAGTGTCGAACAGCTTTTTTGGCCAGAAATAGTCAATACAATCCATTTTTGGGGAGAGGGGGGCCCACAGGGGGGTCCCCCAGCAGAGGCTGGGCCCTCCTTCCTCCCATTCCAGCCAAACCAGAGCGCCCCATTCAACCACCCAGTTCCAATTCAAACCAGCCAGGCTCCTCCTCCCTCCTTTGTCCTGTTTCCCCCGAAGAAAGGGGTTATCTGGTTGCCTGGGTTACAAATGGCCAGAGAGGCCCATCGTGTACCTGGAAGAAGTCGTCACATGGAAACGCCCAGCACCACTACGCACTGATGCAGTGCCTAGGGAAACTGAGTCACCCACCTCGGGTTGCTACAGGACAGTAGGAAACCCATGCAACCTAACCCGGGGAATAAAAGCCTCACCCCTGCACTTCTCTACAGAGACGTTAGACCGCCTTGCTGCGGGTCTCTCCCATGGCAACAGAGCAGCAGACGGCGAGCGTTCCTAAAGACGAGAGGTTCTGGTTGTGAAAACCACACCCAAGTAGCGGGAAAGTGTGGAACCCAGCGGCACTGTGGGCTTGAAATGGACTCGATAGTTAACCGGTGCCTGGAACCTGGCTGTCTTCCAAGTGGCTTGTGTTCCTTTCAGAGCTCTGCCCCACCCGTGAGACAGGAATTTCCTTCCTCCATCCAAGCTCTGTCTGGTTGGATTTTCCACCAGCAGAGCCCTAGAGCAGGTTGGGAGACAGGACTCCCTCCCCCAGCACCCCTGCAAACTGACAAGTGATTTTTCTCAGGCCCAGCGGCTGGAAGTCAACTTGGACCACGGATAACTATTGTTATCTCATAACTATTGTTATCTCACAGGGGCTGCGAGGTGCTACCTGAGATCAACTGCAGGAGGGTGATATTAATCAGGGGCCATAGTCTGACCCTCAGGGATGTGCAATGAAGCTAAGAAATGATGTCCCAGGCCAGCTGGGATGGGGAGGGCAGCTCAAGCATTGCTTACTCAAGCAGCCGCAAACTTGGGCTTCTAACAGCCCTGCCCCAACTCCAGCCTTCAAGCACTTTAGCAGTTTTTAACACAATCTACGTTCATATTTATAGCACAGAACCGGGAGGGGCCTCTTGAGGTCATCAAATTCAAGCTGCCTGTAGTCACAGCAGGACTTGTCACAACCTCTGGCTTTTTTTTTTTTCCTAAGAAAAAGAAAGTCCAACCCACCCAGGCCCTTTCAAGGACTGAGCTCACCACTGTAGGTTTATAGGGCCAATGCTCTGACCACACAACTTGCATTTCCCCAGCTGCCAGCTTGTTTTCTGCAATGCCAGCAGAAAGCCTGAGCCCCTCTCCCTACAGAGGGAACAGTTCCTGTTTCTCTCAGTGGCCTTTCTAAACATGCTGACGTCCTTCAGCACCAGAGTTCTCTCTATTCTTTTCTATCCATATGCAGAATAAATTTTGCTACGTGCACTGAGGCATGTGCAGATGCGCACTGTGATGGAGTGGGATGTGTGTGTGTGTGTGTGTGTGGCTCACAGAGGGTGTGAGGCTCCTGCTGAGGGTAACCCTGACAACCAGGTAACACCTTTGTACTGCAGACAAAGGAGGAGGTGGAGCCTGAGGGGTTTGAATTGGAAATGGAAGTTGGAAAGCAGTTAGTCTGAGCTGAGGGAGAGAGAGACAAAGGAGGGGGCAAGGCCCCAGCTCTGGGGGCCCCTCGGGGCCTCTTGTCCTCAACATGGGTTGGACTGGCTGTCTCTGCCTGCTGTACTGACTCCTCTGTACGATGCTGTGTCCTGTCGGCTAATAAACCCGCTGTTTTCCTGCTGAGTGAGAGACTCTCCTGCCTGCGGACAGGGTGCAGAGCTTGCGGGACCCCAGAATCCCATCACATGCACCACCAATAGAAAAAAACACACTGCCACTCTGCTTATCAGCTGGGCAGCCCCTGTCTCTCGCCTGGCCACTCAAGCGCTCAGCTTACAGGGGACACTGTCCAGCACATGGGTACTTGAGTCACTCCATGCTCATGCCCATCACCATCACGTCTGGGCCCCTGGAAGCTTCAACCCACCTCCCTTTTAAATCTTTTCAATGTCTGTCAGGGATGGTCTAGACAGTACTTGGTCCTGCCATGAGGGCAGGGGACCAGACTCGATGACCTCTCAAGGTCCCTTCCAGTCCTAGCATTCTATGCTCCTTTGTGGCAGGGGGTGATTTTTAAAAGATTTTGGTGGCGTCTGAGGGAGCCATCCCCCACTTGTTCTCCATATCCACTAAAGCAGTTGTTCTTAACTTTACTGCAGCCTGCACCCCCTTGGGTCTCAAAATATGTTCTCACATCCCTTTTCAAAAAATTAAAAATGGAGATTGGGGGGGCCTATACGCTTTTAAATGCATATTGAATAGCTGCAAAATAGTTTATTACTCACCACAAATAACACTACAGTCAGCAAACAAAAATACAGTGGGGTCTCACCATTCACACGGGTTCTGTGTTGAGATCCTTGCAAATGTTGAATTTCACAAAGGCCGCTGCTATCTGCAGCCTGGCTGCCGGGGCCCCTCCACAGGGGAAGTGGCGGCTACCCTTGTTCCCGGGCTCCGGGGGAAGCAGCCGCTGCAGCTGCTGGCGAATACTTGAATTGAGACCCCACTGTACACAAGTACTACCCAGAGATGTTGTGGAGTTCTGCTGTAGAAGTGAACCGTAACTGACATGCTAACAGTTATTGGCTAACCAAATTCAAACAAAGCTGTTAATAAATACACAGGTTTGGTGAAACCAAGTAGTGGTACTTACCGGCCTGTGCTTAATTTGTGTTTTCAATGACTTACCTTCTAAAAAAAAGTCTGGCATATCTCACACCCCCGGAAAGAGCATCACGCACCCCCAGGGATGTGTGCACCCCAGGTAAAGAACCTGAACCACTGCACTAGAGGGAGGACAAGAAGCCAGGGGCTTAATCTGCTCCAAGGGAGATTTAGCTGAGATAATAGGATGCACTTTCTAATTTTCACAGGAGTGAAGCTCTGGAACGGTCTCCCAAGAGGGACCATGGGATCTCCACCACCAGAGGGATTTAAGAACAGGTTGACCAAACCCATGGTGGTTTGCTCCTAGATTAGATGGCCTATGCAGGCCCCTTCCAGCCAGAGCCAGCTAGGATTGAGTGCTTGGAAAAAGCAGGGTGCGGTGAGAGCTAACAGACTGATGACAGCCAAGGCATAGCCAGCATAGCCTAGATGGGAAACACAGGCCCCAGGTTTTAAGAACTCCAGAGGTAAAAGCTGGCTGGTGGAGCCTTTTCAGTGTTATCACCACTTCGGATACCCTCTTCTGAAATAAGCAGCTCTATTCCAGAAGAGTTACTCTCCTCGCACTGCTAAATGATGCCCAAATAGCTTAGACCGCAATACTTCAGCTGGGCAGTGCCCAATAGGGGCTACACCAGGCGTCAGCAGCCCCCAGCACGAGTGCCAAGAGTGGCATGTGAGCCAATTTTCATTGACAGATGTGTCAGTGTAACCGTACGCATAGATGGGCTGGTACAATGTTAGCTCAGCCCCGCCCCTTCTCCCCCATGCAGCTAGGAGCTTGCTCAAAGCCATGCAGCCTGTGAATTAAGAGTAACTAATGCTACCAACAAGTATCAGAGAGGTAGCTGTGTCAGTCTGTAGCTTCGAGAACAACAAGAAGTCTTGTGGCATCTTATAGACTAACAGATATCTGGGAGCATAAGCTTTTGTGGGCAAAGACCTGCTTCGTGAGATGCACGAGTGGGGCGTGGTTGCAGAGGCATATTTAAAGAGTGGGGTCCCAGAAAGAGGGAGGGCCAGAGCTGACAAGGTCTATTCAGCAAGGTGGAAATGGCCCATTATCAATAGTAAGTATCAAAAGAGAAAAAAAAACAAGTCAGATCAGACAGGGATATGAGCCATTGTCAGAGTCTAATGGGGAGATGTTAACACGCAGGGCAGAGAAGCTGCCTTTGTAAGCTGTGAGCCACTCCCAGTCTCTGTTTAATCCTTCGTTAATGGAGTCAAATTTGCAAATGAATTGCAGCTCAGAGATTTCTCTCTCCCTTTGATTTCTGAAATTTCTTTGTTTTAGGACCGCCACCCTTAAATCTGCCACTGAGTGTCCAGGGAGATGGAAGTGTTCCCCCATGGGCTTCTGTACATTACCATTCCTGATGTCTGCTTTATGTCCATGTGTTCTTTTACATAGATACTGTCCAGTTTGGCCAATGTAAATTGCAGTGGGACATTGCTGGCACATGATGGCATATATATATTAGTAGATGTGCAGGTAAAGGAGCTACCACCCACCACTTCACATTACAGCTCTGCACCTTCCTTTATTTATTAACGAAGCTGTTGTAAGTTGGACAATAAGTGGCTTTGAAAAGTAGCACTGGCCCCATCCCTAGAGATCAGATGTCAGCCCTGCACCTTGGAAAGGCTGCTGACCCCTGGTCTATGCTGCAGCTGGCTTGCACGCAGGGATGTGCGCTAGGCCCAAGGCAGAAAGCATCCCCCCCGCCCCCCGCTGTGGCATAGAGATGAGCAAAGTAGGGCTAGACTCTTCTATAGGGCTGCAAGTGAACGTGCTGGAGAGAGCAAGCGGGTGGGCCTCTTTTCCCAGCACAAAACCAAAAGCAGCAGTGGAAGAAACTGACAAGGCAGCAGGCTGAGTAGTTGGCAGAGGGAAGCATGTGGGTCGGGGGGAAAGGAGAGTGAATTGGACTGTGGAATTCATTGGCACAGAACTGTGGTAAATTTCAAAGAGAAACAAGCCCTTTAATCTAGTCTAGATGAGGCATCTGATCAGCACAGCTCCTGGGGGTGCTTATTGTGGAGCAGCAACGGCTGGTGAAATGCACTAGAATAACATCCCCACCCCTCCCCGCAAGCACGGACTTGGGTAAAAAGGACATCCACTGCTGAACAATTAGTGCAAAAGCTGCTTTGGGTGAGTACTGCAAAGCCATGGGGTGGGCGGGGGGGGGGATTCATCTCCCCTAGGAGCCCCACATCCGCTCCTGCAGGGTTTCCAGGCTTTCTACTCCAGCATCTAATGCTGGACACTGCCCAAGACAGGCTCCAGGACTAGCTCCCGGAGGCAGCCTGGCCGAGTGGGTACAGCCCTAGACTAGCCCTCAGGGAGCCGCTGATTCCACTCCCAGCTCTGCTGCGTGCCTGGTGGGTGACTCTTAGACAAGTCACTTATCTTTCAAGTATTTAGCTGGCTCTTTTTCAAAAGGAGGAGTCCATCAAAAGGTTTGGACTTTGTGGCTCCTGTAGGATAGGTGGAACAGTGTCCTTAGCCTCCATTTGTCAGAGGCTGAGAATGGCAGAGAGGGGATGGATCACATGAGGATTCCCTGTTCTGTTCACGCCCTTTTGGGCACCAGGCATTGACCACTGTCGGAAGGCAGGATCCTGGGCTAGATGGACCTTTGGTCAGACCAGTATGGCTCTTTTTATGGTCCTTCTGTGCCTCAGTTTTGCCACCTGTAAAATGGGGATTAAAATGCTGCTCACCTCCTTCATACAGCAAGTTCTACAGATGCAAAAACGCGACGTAAGAACTGAAAGAGATGGACTGTAGCCACTCCAGTCCTCTGCCCCAACACCCTGCCCTCCAGACAAACACTGGACACATTGTATACGTCTGTTAGTAGCTTTAATTTAATCTCTACTCAATAGTCAAGGACACACTACAGAGCACGAGATCCAGGACAAGAACTAGGGTGGGGGGGAGAAAAGACAGAACCATATAAAGTTAGACTACAACTTATACAACGTTCACGACATAGCTTAAAACCCACATGTGCTGGACAAGAGTTACATAGGATCTACCTTTACAGACACCGACCTAGCCGGGGTTGCTGGGGAAACAGAGACACACTTACATAGAAAAGCCCCATTTCCCTTCTTCCCCAGAAAAGGAATGCTACAGGGGTTTCTTCAGCAAGCCTTCGCAGCCTGGTGTCGGAAAAGAATCGACCAGGCCCAGATCGCTTTCAGCAGCTAAACAGGGAGGTGCATCGTGAACAAGCCGACAGTAAAGGGTCCCTCATCAAAACCCCTCTGTGTGGGCTCGTTGTCAAGGGCTGTCCAGTCCCAGAATGCCAAGTTTTAAGGCCTCCTCCATGCAGAGATTTGTGTAACAGAAGGGAAAGAAGGTGTTTTGTTTTTGTTTTTTTTTTTTTAAAAAACACTGACAGCAAAATAACTGAGAGGTTGGACACAGTAATACGGGTCTAAAGGTGCCTTCTCTGGGTACAGCCAGAGCACCTGCCTGTCAGTGTAACCACATGCACAGATGGGCTTGTACAATGCTAGAGAGGCAGTGTTGCCTACTGTAAGAGCACTGGAGTAGGGACTTGTTAAATTTGGGTTATAACCCCAGCCTGGCTGCTGGCCTGCTGGGCAACATGCGCTGTGCCTCAGTTTCCCCATTTGTAATACAGCAAGGGGACTCACCTCTGTCATCTCTTGCTGCACGGAGCCAGGCATAACCTAAGTGCTGCAACCCGGGTGCTTAGACAAGCCCTTTAACAGATACAGAGGCCAAGAGGGCTCAATCCTGGTCCACTTGAGTGCTGGGGAAAGTATCATCAACTCTAGCTCAGTCACATCCCTCCATCCTTCGCGGGGCAGGGGAGGCAAATGAACTAAAAACCCCATGGCATTTTCCCAATTGGGGTGGGGGGGACCACTAAGTCCAGCTCCACGCCCCAGTGAGACATCTGGAGTCATTACCTCCCCCACACCGGTCCCCCACACCAAGATCCTCCTGCAGTCAGCCAGCGTGCCAAGTGCCTCCACACATTAACCCCATCTCCTAAAAACCTGACATCCGACTTCCCCTTTCATCGGGGCCTGCGATTTCATTCACAAGGAGCGCACACAGGAGGAGATCGCAACCACGCAGGGTGAGGAGGCTTTTGCTTCATATTAAGTCTTTTCTCCCCTCACCCTTCAAAACCTCAAACGGAACAGGGTTGGGAAGGAGGGCCTAATAAAATAAAATTATCTAACTAATGCAGCAACACTGTTCAAAGATAACATGAGCTTCAAACCCTACTGATGGAGCTGGGATTAAACCTTTTTTAAATATATATATAAAGAAAGAAGCAAAAAGACGCCCCCACCCCACCCCCCAGTGTCACAGCCCATGGGATAATTCACATCCTGCCTCCCAGGCTCAGGATCAGAAAGTTTCTAAGTTAGGTCTCCTCGGGGCACCTCTTCCAGAGTTACCCTCCCAGAAGCAATTTGAGAAAGCAAAGCACTTAGCTGGCCCAGCTCCAGCGAGCTGCGTTAGAGGCAAAGATCAGAGCTAGGCAGGAATCTGACATCTCCCACCACCATTCAGAGGGAACATCAATTCTTCAAAGCCAAAACTACTTGTGGGGGAGGGTGGGGGGTAAGAGGAGGAGTCAAGAAGTGTGAAGCTGCCTGCTCAAACCAGGCCTGTTTCCAGTCTTGAAGTCTGAACAGCTTTTCAGCTTTGACGTTTTTAAGGAAGTCAGACCATAAGATGATCAAAATCTAACCCAACTGAAATGGTTTCCATCTGCTGCTTGTGAAAGGCTCAGATGGTGTTTTCAGCCAATGTAGCGCAGGCAAATTTTTTTGCTTTCAAAAAATGCTATGGGCTCGGAAAACCATCTCTGGAAGAGACCCTATCAACATCCGGCCTCGTGGCACACCAACAGCGCTTCACAGCTAGTCCTTGGCTACAGAGGAGGGAAATGGACTTGGTGGGAGGAACAGAAGTGGTCCCACCTTGGGGTAACAGTGGAAAAGCAGCTGACATTGGCCAGTGAGGACACAGATTGGACCCTACACACAGGTACAAGAGAGACAGTTCCAACGCAGGGGACGGCCTTAGTCCTGCTTTCAATCTCTGATCCAGATTGGATGCTACCATCACCACCCACAGCTGGACTCTTTCCAACCTCTCGCTCTCCACCTTTGAGATGATAAAGGCTCCCTCTTTGGCATCTCTTCCTTCCTTGTCCTCCCCAACAGACCATCCCAATCTTCCCACCAGCCTCAGCTCTCCTCTGCTCCACCTGTGAATTCCTCCTCATCCTACCTGTTTGACTCCAGCTTCCCCACACCAGAGCTCTGGCCCTTCCTTGACCGCTACATCCTGAACACTGGCAGAAAGCCAGATTTTCAAGAGTGCTCCCCCAGCCCTGTCCTTACAGCTGAGTAAGCAGACCATGTCTGCAGGGCCCTTGAGAAAACCCCCCCACCTCATTCAGGTGCTTAGATGGCAGCAGCTAAAAGCCAGCTCCAAGTACAGGAGTTGGGTGGTGCTCAGTGCTTTGCATGGGGGCAAATGAGCTAAAAATCCAACCTTGCTTCCTGGAGGGGTGGGGGTTACTAATTCCACCTTCCCGTCCCAATCAGACATCCAGAATCTCATTAACCCCCACTTCCGCGTACTGAGATCCCACTGTCCGGCAGGGTGCTGAGCGCCTCCAACCCCATCCCCTAAAACACGACCTAATAGGTTCTCTTTGCAGAAACCTTGGTTACGTGACGCACATCTACATGCTCCAGCGGGACCCCTTCCACAGGTGGGGACGACGCTCCCTCTTCGAAAGCAAACAGCAAGCAGCTCCACAGAGCAAAGGATAGAGCGAGCGGGGAAATCCGGCTGACGCTCTATCCCAGCTGTGGCAGCCAACAGCAGCAGCTGCTGAGGTGCCTTTTATAATCAAAAGCACAATACTGACCAGCTAAGCTGAGAAACAAGGAAACAGACATGGGGGTGGGGAGGGGAGAGGATACATGGATTAGATCAAGTCTCTGGTGAGCTTTGGCTGCTGCTTCCGATTGGCGGGAGCTTTATACAGCCAGAGACCTCAGCTGCTGGATAAACAGTTGGATTGAGCTGAGAACAGAGAGAATGAGCCTCTGGGGATTTGCTTCCCACAATGGCAGGGCAGGCCGTGAGTCTTTTCTGGAGCAGGTCCTCGTCACGATGGGTAAGGGCGACGGCGGGCCGGCTCTCTCAGTTCTGATAGTGTCCGGTGTTGATGACTATGTCATCGTATTCTTCCTGAAAAACAGGACAGCTTTGCTGATGTGATCTTAAAGTTAGAGCAGGAGTGTGTTTAGAGACCATCACACATCTGGCTGGGAGGGACAGATTAAATCAGCTATATTACACAAATGTGCCGAGGCCCTGTGTTGCGGGGTCTTCCCGTCTCATTTCACAGCCATCGATTGAAGCCAGAAGGGACAAGTGACTGTGTCCGTACTCCCAAGTCACACAGAACTGTGCTCTGCAATAGTTTCCGTTCGAGCTAGAGCAGACTTTAAGAGGAGAGTTTAAAAAGCCTCCAGTTGTGATTTAAACATGGTCAGCGATGGAAACTCCACCACAGTCCTGGGAAAGTTACAGACTAACGACTTACAAATTTGCCCTCTGTAGCTGGACAATTGTGACTGTTGGGAGAGTCATTTTCCAGTTCCTGGATCACGTTCAGCCTTGTTTGCTAGAAGGCAGTGGCAAATTTCTGTGCTTAATTTGTGCCAGGGCTTAGTCAGCACCTCTAGGCTCGTCAGTTCATAACCAAGGGGGCCTCTGGTTCTCCTGCGTTGGTTATGAATGTAAGTAAGTGCTTGACCCCGGCACTCTCTCTTAGGCACTTACTAACTGATCCAGTCATACGTTAACTTCCTCTCCATTAATCCAAGTGGACCAGAGAGGCAGGGAACTCAATCCACTTGAAAAGAGAATCCCTTGCAGGTGAAAGATCCCTTTTGTCTTTCCTGCTGCCAGGCCCAGTGCCAGCTTTTCCACCCACCCTGTTCTAGAGGGACTCACTCAAGGGAGAGGGCTCAGTCACTGTGAGCCCTGTTTGAACTTCTGTGTTGGCTGGGCCTGCCCAGGGGGAGGAGAGAACTAGGCATCAGGCTGCGATTGGCCGATCTGTTTGACAGGGGGGATGTTACATAGACAGAGATGAGCCGCACTTGGAAACCTGGCTCAGCTATGCAAAGGTGCTGCCTGCAGGCCACCCTCCTGCGCTGTCCATTCAGTGCTCACCCCCGCCCCACTCACGTCGCTGCTGTCTTCCAGGCTCTCCTCCGAATCCCAGTCGGGTTCCTCCGAGCCAAACTCCCGCAGCAGCTCCAAGATCTTCTGGTTGGGCCTGTGCACGGCGCTATAGATGGGTGTGTAACCGACGTACATCCGGGCCCCCGGGTCCGCTCCAGCACGCAGCAGGTACTCCACCACCTCTAGGCTCTGCGACTCCACTGCCAAGTGGAGGGGACTCCGGCCACAGCTCAGCTCCTGCCAGCGGTGGACACAGCAGTCAGCAAGGCTGCCACAGAATCCTCCAAACAGACCTTCCCATCCCTACCCCTAGATGATCCGCCCCAGTACTAACCGCCTTGTTGAGGTTGGCTCCAGCACTCACAAGGAGCTTGACCACTTCGAGATCCTTCCGCAGGACAGCCACATGCAGTGGCGTGTAACCTATGGAAACCGAGAGCCGACAACCTTGATCAACCCTCAAAACAGATCTCTGATCAGGACTTCCTGAGCTGGCTGCTGTCACGGCAGAGGGAGGACTGTCTGCCCAGCTCATGTTTGTTTTACCCTCAAGACTAGAAAAATCTTTTATGGAGCATTATCTCAATTCTTTTCTTCAGTCAAGTCCTATAGCAGGGAGTTCTGCAGGTTAACTATACACTATGCAGCAAACTATGTATCCATCAACATGCTGTCCTTTGGTTTCGTTACTCCAAAAGAGGGGGGCCTTCTTCCCAATTAAGCCACTTCTAAGTAGGGGTAAACGTGCATTGAAACCACTTCAGTGGTGGCCATAAATCCTGGGTACCTTTGATCTTTGGGTAAGTTAGAGAAGCCTTAGGGCTGCTCTAACTCACATTCGACCCTTCAGGCCCTTGGGCCAAGCAGAGAATAACTGAAGCACAATGCCCTGGCCACTGGAGCAGAGCTGTGGCACCAGGTCCTTACTGGCTGGGGAAGTGGAAGGAAAGGAAGGTTAACACGCTGAGGACAAAGGTCCCACATGTAACACCCCTGGGGTATTTCCCATACCATCATAGTTGGTGCAGTCCAACTGAGCAGAGGCTGTATTCCTCTCGTGGGGCCTGAGCCCGCTCGGTGATGCCAAGAGCCACTGTACACAGTCCCGCCAGCCCTCCCGGCACGCCAGGTGCAGCGCCGTGTGGCCACTTTTCTCCTGCACGCAGAGTCCTGCCCCGGCTGCCATCAGCTTGCGGACAAAGTTGGAGGCACCAAGGATGACCGCGATGTGCAGTGCCGTCTGGGGAGGGACAGCGAGAGAGGAGGTGGTAAGCTCAGGGGCTGGTCTCCCCTAAAATGGGCTTGGCCTTCTCATATCACCACCACTCTAGCTCGCTTCTTTCAGTGGTTTTACACCCCAATAGCTCGGCACCCTACACTTCAGCAACACTGCTGAATAGCGGGCACCTCCGGCCAGGCCGGCAGCTGCCAAGCGCACTGGTGAGCAGGAATTTTAGCCAAGGCCACCAGTGTAAATCCCCTACTCTCGCAAAAGCTGCGTCTAGGACCAAGGCCTGGGAGTCAACAAGGGCTTGTCCTCCCTGTGCACATAAGGTGCACGGAAGGCAGTTTATCTGTCTGGGATGAGTGATGACCACCTTGTGTCCTTAAACGAAGCCTTACATGACTCCATACCTACTCAGCTCCTCTGCCATCAATCCCCCATCCTTGCCTATCCCTCATCCCCATCCACATGGGGTCAGATGACAGGTTCAGCTAGTCCAATATCCTGTCTTCCGACAGGAGCCAATGCCAGATGCCCCAGGGAAAATAAACAGAACAGGTAACTATCAGGTGATCTGAAGCAGATGCATTTGGAGAGCAGTCTTCATCATTTAAGGCTTTCCAAGAGCATCTCCATCATGCTACAGGTTGAACCTCTCACCCAGAATGCTCTCGTCCAGCAACATCCATAAGGATTTTAATTAACCAGCCAGCCACTTATCATGGGTGTGGCCAAGTTTCCCATAGTCCCATAAAGTTTGTTTAGAGCCACCAGTCCTGGCTCTTGGTGTTCCGTGCTGTCATTTAGCTGTAATTTACCCCTAAATGTCTTCTAAGAGCCCAGTGAGCAGTGGAAGTGGTGGCAATGTGAAAGACAACATTGACCTCCCGTGGCCCAACAAATTCTCTCGTTTGCTACCGGTCGGGTCCCGAGGCTACCAGACAAGAAAGGTTCAACCTGTAGATAGAATCATAGAACGCTAGACCTGGAAAGTTCCTTGAGAAGTCATCGAGTCCAGCCCCCTGCACTCACAGCAGGGCCAAGCACCGTAGAGATCACCCAGACAGTTTACCTAACCTGCTCTTAAATAACTCCAAGGACAGAGATTCCACAAGCTCCCGCTTAACCACCCGGACAGGAAGTTTTTTTCTACCATCCAACCTAAACCTCCCTTGCTGCTGTATGATCCAAACATAAAACAAAGGTCAGCAACGCCCCCCCGCCCCATGACTGTTGTGCTTTGTAATGTTCTTCCCTGCTTACCCAACGCATTTGTGATGCGGAGGGGTTTTTAATATGTGGTTGTGTTTCATTTTCAAGCCGGCAACCCCACCATTCCCTAATGGAGATGGCACCATGTAGGGCCCAGACTGAGAGCCAGTGCACCAGCATTCCGTCCCCAACTTGCTGCACAAGCTCCAGGCAAGCCAATTTGCCCTGTGTGCCTCAGTTTCCCCACTGTAAAACGCAGGATGCTACAACAGAAAATGCTCCAGGCTCAGCCCAACCTGACTCAGGTCATTCTGCAGATCCAGGTATTCCGTCCCAGCCGTGTACTGCAGGATAGAATCTAGAAATGCTTCATGTTCGTGAATCACAGCCAGGTGGAGGGCTCTGTGGAGACAGCAAATAGACACCACTTCAAGCAAAATCAAGAAATATCATGCAACCAACTGAAAATACCATGCCTGAAAGGGAAGCAGTTGCAGCAAGAGGAATTAATACAGTCAGCAAAGGAAGAGCAAGTATTAGAAACTCTTTCGTCCAGCAACATCCATAATCTGGCATGATTTTGGTTTACCAGATGATAATTTACCACAGACGGGGCCAAATTTTCCCCATGGTCCCAGAAAGTTTGTTTCCAGCCACCAGTCCCAACTCTCTGTGTTTTGTGGCGTTACTTTGCTGTAATTTACCCCCAACATCTTCTAAGAGCCCAGTAAGCAGTGAGTGTTGGCAACGTGTTAGACAGTATTGACCTCCCGTGGTCTGACAAATTCTCTCGTCCGGCACTGGTCAGATCCCGAGGTTGCCAGACAAGAGAGGTTCAACCTGTGTCATGGGGACTAAGAATGCAGCAGGGAAGCCATGAGGTAAGGCAAATCTTGCGTGAGTTTGGGCAACAGAAAGAGCTGCCAACAGTGACGGAGTTGCTGCAGTTACATGATGCCTGAAGCATCTGGGAGTCCAGGGATTGAGGGCCGCCGACAATAGAGACAGGGACAGGCAATGGGCACTTAATAGCAAAGTCAGGGTGTGTGTGTTGAATGATGCAGCTTAGAACAGAAGCACATCAACAAAGCCGTATTCATAAAGTCCAGGACTGGAACAAGGGTGAAAACCCAAAGATTCAGGCCCCGCCCCCCCACCAATTACTGCGCTTCCACAGCCCAAAAGGTAAGTTGAGAGACAAGTGCAGAGCTGCACCCCAGTCCAGTTGAGGGGCACAGCTACGCGCACAGACCAGCAGCGCACCAGCCCCGAGTCGGCTTCCACACATCAGAGCCCTCAGGATTACTCTGATGCGAGACTCGCAGCAGGGTCAGGATGGAAGACTGGGGAGAAAGTGACCCTGGGAAAAAAATGGTGCGTAGAGGGGATTCCCTACGTCCTACGAGGGGCCAGCGGGAGGACGCCAGGGAGAGGACAGCGAGATACCTTCACCCCCTTGGCCAAGCAGCAGCCAAGGCCAAACAAAGGGGGCGCCCGCATACTTACGTATCCCCATCCTCGGTGACGAAGCCCAGGACGTGCTGCAGCCAGGCCTCGGGGGTCACCGGCAGGGTCTCCTCGGGCTGGAGCGGGGGGTCCCCGATCTGCAAGCCCCCCACGCCATGGGTCACCGCCCCCACCTCCTGCCCCGCGGCCGCCCGACAGCCGGCTTCGTCCTCCCCCAGGGCAGAGTCCGGCCGCTCGGAGGGCGGCTCGGAGGCCTCGCCCGGTTCCCGCCGCCGAGGGGAGGGGGGCTCAGGCGTCTCGGGGGCGCAGGGGTCAGACGTCACTGGGCGCCCCGCGGGGCAGGGGTCAAAGGTCACGGCGAGGGCAGCGGCGGGGGAGCGAGGCCCCCCCAGGCCGTCCGGGAGGGGGCTGAGCTGCCCCTCGCACAGGGACCCCAGGCCGCTGTCGCACCAGTCCTCGCCCGCCTCCTTGGCCTCCCACGGCCCGGCCGGCGGGGCCCGCAGCTGCAGCTCCTCCATGGCGGCGCCGCCCCCTAAGCCCGCGGCTGGCGGAGCGCTGCTGCCATGTCCGGTCCGACCCGACCGGACCCGATCTCCGGCTGCGCCCGCGGCCGCCCGGGCCGGGAAATCCCCGCGCGCCAGCCAATCCCGGCGCGTCTCGGGCCGCGGGGCACGCCGGGAACTCCGTCCCGGCCGGCCGCGGGGCAGGCTGGGAGCTGTGGTTCTGGCCGCGGGGCACGCCGGGAACTCCGCCAGGGCCGGCCGCGGGGCAGGCTGGGAGCAGGGCGGCCGCGGGGCGCCTTGGGATTTGTAGTTCCGCCGAGTGGGGCGGATCCGTTCCCGAGCCGTCGTCGGGCCTGGCGGAGCCGAGCGGACCGAGCACCGGGGCAGCCCCGCGCCGGGATCTATGGCCGAGCGGGACGGTAAATAGCAGAGAAATCGTCCCGCGAGTCCCTGGGTCCCGCCCTTCCATGAGGGCTTCTGCCCCCCAGTCACTGGGGTCCCCCGTTCCCAGGGGCTCTGCCCCCCCAACCCCCAGTCACTGGGGTCCCCCGTTCCCAGGGGCTCTGCCCCCCCAACCCTCAGTCACCGGGGTCCCCCGTTCCCTGGGGCTCTGCCCCCCCACCCCCAGTCACTGGGGTCCCCCGTTCCCGGGGGCTCTGCCCCCCCACCCCCCCGTTCCCGGGGGCTTCTGTCCCCCCACCCCCAGTCACTGGGGTCCCCCGTTCCCAGGGGCTTCTGCCCCCCCACCCCCAGTCACCGGGGTCCCTCGTTCCCGGGGGCTCTGCCCCCCCCACCCCCAATCACTGGGGTCCCCCATTTCCTAGTGGCTTCTGCCCACCAACCCCCAGTCACTGGGGTCCCCCATTTCCCATGGGCTCCTGTTTCCCTGCTTTTCGCCTCCCCAAGAATCCCCCTTCTTTCGGGGGCGCCTTGTCCCACATCACCAGTGCCCCTGAAGCCCCTGTCTGACCGCCTTTTTTCCTTCCCTGCTGCTGCAGCGGCGGCTGCCGGAGGAGTTGAGGCTGAGAGGGGCTCGGACTCGCCTGTAAGTATGGAGGGGTATTTGGGGGGTGGAGGGTGTATGTGGAAGCCCTCTTCAGGGAGAAACTGGGGTACCCTTTTGCATGGGGTGGGAGAGGGACTTGCCTAGGCCCTGGGCAAACCCATTGGCAGCCAAGGGACAACTCATCAGGTCTCAGCTAAGGCTTTCCTTCCCTCTGCCCTATTGTCCTCATTCCCCTCCCACCTGTTCCTTAGGACGCAGCCCCAGGTGGCTTTCAAGACCCTGGGGAGAGTCTGACCCCACAGCAGCTGTTGAGCCAATTGTGCCTTCCGTTTGTGGCATGACAGAGTTTGGTTCTGATCTCCAAGTCCTTTTCTGGTGATGTACCACCAAAGCGTGCTTCCTTCTGGAGCCTGGCTAGCCCAGGAATCCTGATCCCCCCTACAGCACCCTGCTTTTAACTCACTTTACCCAGATCCTTTCCCAGAGTCGGGAATCAAACCCAAGAGTCCAAACATCCCCGCCCCTCATTCCCACTCCAATCACTTAGACAGTGTTAGAGATCCCAGGAGTCCTGAGTTGTCTTCCACCTCTGTGCTTCAGCCGGGGACTATGCTTCTTTTCTGGACTAAAACCCAGGAGTCCTGGCTCTCTTCTTTGTTCCACTCCCCAGAAGATCCTGCCCCAGACTGAGGCGTTTCTCACAGTAGCCAGGAAACGCAGAAGACAGCCCTGTGTTCACTCTGGCTTAGTTCACTGACAGACCTTCCAATGGATATTTTTCTGTTATTCAGGGCTCTGAGTCTGACTCAGAAAACGGCAGCGCTTCTGGCGAGTCTGAAAGTAGGTGACTTGTGCTACATTAATGTAGGAGATGGGATGGGGAGTGTGGGGTGGGCAAGTGGCATGGGGTCCCCTTGTGATACAGAGGGAATGGACTATGTATAGACACCTAGAGAGAGCCTGGCACAGCCACCTGGATCTATTCCTTCCTTTAGGGTAGTGGCTGAGGGGGCTCGAATGCATCAGGTGGTTAGTCGCAGAATCCTAGGGCTGGAAGAGACCTCAGGAGGTCATCTAGTCCAGCCCCCTGCTTCAAGCAGGATTAACCCCCACTAAGTCATCCCAGCCAGGACCTTGTCCAGCTGGGACTTAAAATCCTCAAGGGATGGAGAATCCACCATCTCTCTAGGCAACGCATTCCAATGTGTTGTATTAGCATGAATAGGGCATTAGAGCAGCTCTTTCTCTCCAGGCTTCGAGGTGAAAACTGGCCTGTGGCTGGAATTGGGAATGAATCATGTTTATCAATCGTGCTTTCAGGTCCCTGTCACTGGTGCTTCTGATGCCTCACCATTTTTAATATATTTGTCCTCATAACTCCCTGGGAAGCAGCACAATGCCCCAGATGGGGAAACTGAGGCTAGTCCAGCGACACCAGCATTGCCAAGGATGTTAACTAAACCAACAAATGTCTTTTTCTGGTGGCCCAGCTGTGTCTGCAGTGTGGCTTTGGCTGAGCTCAGCAGCGTCATCTCTGAGGGTGCACACCCCTAGCAGACTGACAGGGCTGTCCCTAGGGGGGCCCCAGGGCCTGTGGCAATCCTGTCTTGCCCGAGGGCCTGTCCCACCCCCACTTCACCATGGCTGCTGCCCCACCCCTGATAATCCCCCAGGCTGCCCTGGGCCCTGCGGGGTAACCTGCGTTTGAGGGAACATTCCATCCATCGGACAGTTGGGGCGGCTGACATGGGGCCACCTGGACCCATCCTCTGGACTGGGTGGCTCTGCTGGTCAAGCCGTGTGGTGGGGGACGGGGGGGGGACAGACGAACACGACTTCCTAACATACGCCAGGGTCAAGCAACTTGCCCAACGAGTCAGTTACAGAGCTGTGACTTGAAACGTGAACAATGGGCTTTGCTTCCTCCCTTACGTAGCATCTTCAAGGGTTTTCTCAATATTACCGGATCTTCAAAATTACCACCGCTCGGTCCCCCCGAGACTGGGAAAGGGGGAATTCCTGTGGGGGAAACTGAGGCACGGGGGAAATGACTTGCCCCAGGATGCTCAGCAGTTCATGGAGGAGCTGGGATTAGAACCCAGGCATTCTGGCTCTCAGCTCCCTTGCACTAACCACTAGCCCCCATCCCTTCCCATAACTGGGAATAGAGTCCAGGAATCCTGCCCCCCACTTCTTTGCAGGGCTGGAAACAGAATGCAGACATTTTAGCTTCCAGCCCCCTCCTTCTATAGCCACTAGCTCCTGCTCCCTTCCCCCAGCTGGGACCGGGCCCCAGGAATCCTGGCTCCTAGGGGACCATGGTAGCTAACAATGTCCTCTCCCTTTCAGTGGATTTCCTGCGAAACCTCCTGTCCCGGACACTGGGCCTGGGCAGCGAGAAGCCGGAGAAGGTGCTGGACGAGCTGACGTTGGATGGTGTGAGCCGCTTCATGCACAGCGAGAAGTGTAAGCTGGTTCCCCTTCTCAGGCGGCAGCTGCTCAGAGAGTGAGCCAAGGAGACAATCCTGCGCTGGGGAGAGGCAGTGGGCCAGAGGGCCTGCCTAGGGGAGGCATGAAACTGACTAGGCATGTGGCAGGGACTCCATGCGGGTGTAACTTACAAGCAGAAGAACAGGTCTGACTTACCCATTCAAACATGCTTTCCCATTTGTGCCTGTTCTGTGCTGCTGGGAGGGATCCAGTCTCCATGGGCCTGATACACATTTGCTACCTCCTCACTTGAAGCTAGGTTGACATGGGTGGGGAGGTGGCTTTAAACCTCCCTTGCACCTCTTGTATTCAGGGCCCTGGCCTAAGTTAGAGCTGCCTCGGGGCTGCTCTATTGAGTGTTTGCTTCCCATGGTGCCCGTGAAGCAGAGAACTGCCATACTGCGGTGTGCTCTGGCTGCCCTGTCCACCTCCGCTGGGGGCTGGGAGTGGGGCTGTATGCCAACTTGAGAGTCCCCTGCCTGGGGATATTCTTAGAGGTCTGCCCCTTCCAGGAACAGCATACAGGGGCCTTCGTGGAACTGCAGATCTGGTCCTGGCCCAGCAGTGAAGGGGCATGCAAGGAACACAAGTGTTTTTTTTCTGGATCTTTGAGCATGTGAACCTCTACAAATTGGGCCATTGGGGTGAGGAGGCTGCGGTAATGCCTGCCAACCTCCCCGCCTGCCCAGAAGTGCCGAGAGCATGCGGCTGTTTCCCATGGGGATGTCAGGGGTCAGATTCAATGCTTCCCTGTCTTATTTTCCAGGCAAGAACATCATCTGCATGGTGGGTGCTGGGATCTCAACCTGTAAGTACAGCAGCAGGCGCTGTGGAGTTTGGTCATTTGTGTTGAGAAGAAACCAGTGCGTAGCAATAATCAAGGGGTTCTGACAAATGCTCTGTTTCTCCTAGTGTTTCTGTGGCACCTTTTGCAGCTGTTTATAAGCTGCAGCTGAAATGCATCTGCCTCTGGGGTGGAACGTGGCAGCTGTGTATACAGCCATCGCTCTGCTTTTCTACAGAAATGCATCCAGCTCTGCTTGAGTTTGGCAGCCGTTTATATTCAGCAGGGGAAGGGGTCCTCTATCCGCTACTGAGACACGTATCAGAGAGGTAGCTGTGTTAGTCTGTATCCTTGAGAACAACATAAAGTCCTGTGGCATCTTATAGACTAACAGATACTTTAGAGCATAAGCTTTCATGGGGAAAGACCCGCCTCATCAGATGCATGAGTGGGGGGGTGGCTTCGGAGGGGGTGGGGTCCCAGTAAGAGGGAGAGCCAGAACTGACAAGGTCTAACAGAAGAGACCTTTTCAGCTCTGGCCCTCCCTTTTACTGGGACCCCCTCTTTAAATACTCTTCTGAACCCCCCGCCCCCCATGCATCTGGTGAAGCGGGTCTTTGCCCACAAAAGCTTATGCTCCAAAACACCTGTTAGTCTATAAGGTGCCACAGGACTTCGTGTTGTACTGAGACATGGCCGCCTCTGGAGTTGGAGCACAGCATCTCTGTATGCAGGGATCATGCATTCACCACTGAGGTGCCGCTGCATCTGGGGTGGAGCGTGACAGCTGCACAGCAGGGTAGGAAAGGAAGCGAAGAAGAATCCTGTCTTTGATTGAAACTGCAGCAGAATGGCAGGGAGGCAGGAAGGGATGATGCGGGCTGAAATTTGACCAGAATGCTCAGTCTTGTTGGGCAGAAGGGAGGGGACAGTACGCTGGGACTTTGAACGACTGTTAACATTTGGGACCTTTGTTTAAGTCTGGCTCAAAAGACTGTTCCTCTGGTATTACAGCGCCCCCTGCTGGGCAGTGGCGGAGCAGTTAGTGGGGTGCGCTGCACCCCTAAACAGCAATGAAAGGGTCCTGTGGCACCTTATAGACGAACAGAAAAGTTTTGAGCATGGGCTTTCGTGAGCACAGAAACAGACTTTTCTGTTTGTCTGTAAGGTGCCACAGGACCCTTCGTTGCTGTTACAGATCCAGACTAACACGGCTACCCCTCCGCTACTGCACACCTAAACATGTGCCAGGCTCCTGGGTTGTAAGACCCAGCGCTGAGGTCAGTGGTGCGGAGCTTTAGGAAGTGTCTATGGCAGGTGGACAGCCACTTAGCATGGAGCAGACTTACATCTCTCCTGACCCGGACTGGGCTCATGTAAAAGTGGATTCTGTGGGGACTTGAGATCAGCCAAAAAGTCCCCCAAGTCCTGGTCAAGAATCCGGAAGGGAACGTCCCTGTGTCTTCCCCACCCCTGAGGTATCCTCAGCATTTGGGTGGGTTTCCTGATGGCGTCACTTTATGTCCCTTAGCCGCGGGGATCCCAGACTTCCGCTCGCCCGGCACAGGGCTCTACGCCAACCTGCAGAGCTACAACCTGCCGTACCCTGAAGCCATCTTCGAAATCAACTACTTCAAGGTAGCACCCCAAGGTTCTTCCTTAGGGAGCCACCGTTGCCTGGTGCACCACCTAAGCCGTCCCTTTGAGCACTTCCTAAAGAATTCCCCTCCATTATCAACCTGTACAGATGCCTCCTCTTCTGGTCCAGGCCTGGTCAGAGCTGGGTCCTGGATCACAAAGAGATTGGGGTTAAAACCATGCCCAGGACATTCACCAAACAACTCCTGTTTTTAATCTTCAGCGATACCGTCACAGCTTAACCTCAGGGTACAAGCCTGTGGCCCTGGCCTCCTATCTCTAGCTGACGGGCTGAACCAGCCTCCTATTTGCTTGAGGCACAGGCAGCGTGGCCCCAAGGGAGGGCTGAGTACTGTTCGCGCCCCACCAGAACCCACGGCAGAGCACCCACCTGTGATGCAGGGGTGGATGAAGCCGGAATGCCAGTGATCCGGGAGTTGCACTTGTCTGGCACAGAAGGGGGAGCAGAGTTCAAATGTGGGGCCCAGGAAGAACTCCCAGAACTTCCCCCTCCCTGCTTGGGGGCCTGATCCTGTGCAATGTTTGTCAAACCGCCCAGCTGGGGGCCCTGCTCGGTGAAGAATAATCTGCGGTGGGCAGGGGGAGACACACCCAGGATCTGTTCGTAATCTGTCAACCAAATGTAACGCCCACCCCACCAACGATCATGTCCTTTTCTTCCCCCAGCAACACCCTGAGCCGTTCTTTGCCCTCGCCAGGGAGCTGTATCCAGGGCAGTTTAAGGTAAATGCAGCCTGAGCTCTCGGATGCCCTTTGCTTTCTAGAGCAGGGCTGAGCAAACCTTTTGCAAAGGGCCCTACTCTTTGTCCCTCCAGAGCCCCAGCAGCGAGCAGAGGTCTCCTGGAGATAATACGCCGTGCGCCCAGGGTGGCTGTGGGGTGGGGGAGGCAGTGGAGTGGTGGGGGAGGGAGGCCAGTAGTGTCGTGTCCCCCTTATGAAATTTCTCTCTCTCGCACACGCACGTGCACACGCGCACACACACACGGGCTAGGACATCACGGGCATCAGGTTAAGCAGGCTTGTGCTGGCTGGGGTCCCTCACACACTCCCTGCCTGGCACAACTGGGGCTCACCCCGTCCCTGCTGAGAGCTGCCTTAGCCTCTGCGTCCCCCTTCCCGGCTCCCCCCATGCCCAGCACTTCCACCTCCCCCGCCCAGCCTCTCCTTGTGGAGCATCTAGAGAAGCTTAGGCAAAGTTGGCTGTAAAGTTCAGGGCTCCCTCCCTGGGTGGGGGGAACCAGCAGCATGGACAGGTCAGGCTGGGGCAAGGCGGGAGCGGAGCAGCAGCTCGCCTACCCTTGGCTCACTCTTCTCCCTCGCTGCCTCCGGTGCAGGTTGTGGGCTGCTCAGCAGTGGCCTTCTGGTGCCCCAGCTAGCGCGGCAAGCTCAGGGCACGTGCAGGGCAAGCGACTGCAGTAGCTCACACACGGCCAGCTTGGGCTTCTCCACCGGGGTGAAGGGGACAGGGCTGGGGAGGCAGGATGGGCGGGAGCCAGCGCAGGCCATGGGGCAGGGAGGCCAATCATGCTATGCCCCCCCCTTATGAAATTAGGGCACCACTGTTCTAGAGCAGGGGTCAGCAGCCTTTCCGAGGTGGAGAGCTGAAAATTGGCCTCTTGGCTTCTGTAGGGCCCAAGGGCTGGTGATACTTTTTAAAGCCACTAATAGTCCTATTTGCAACAGCTTCGTTAATAAATAAATGCAGGTGCCGAGCTTCCCCGTGTAGGGGGTGGTGGGGTGCATTAGCCGGTCTTTTGCTAGTCCACAGGCGGCCTGGCTTTGAGGAAGCTCCCAGCTGCGTGGGGGAGGAGCTGAGCTCCCCCCTGCGTGCCGCTGAAAATCGGCTCATGTGCCGCTCTTGGCATCTGTGCCAGGAGTTACTGAGCCCGGTTCTAGAGCATCTTGATACAGAAGTTCTGCAGCGCTATGACCCAGAGCTCCTGGGTTCGTTCCTTTTTCCAGGCGAGGGAAGGGCTCTGGTGGCTAGAGCAGGGCACTGGGGCTCCAGTTCCTGGTACCGGGGTGGCAGCGTGTTTGGGAATAGGAGAGTCACTGTCGTAAAGGGGCAGATGAAAAGGCCGACCTGTCCTGGTATTCACACACACCCAGACACGTGCGTCCTGCTGCAGATCAGACCACTGGGAAGTAGCCGGGAGTCTGCTCTCTGCACCCGCAAGCACTGCCTTAGCTGCAGATCAGAGTGCTCTCTCCCCCGGGCTGTGTCGCGTCCTAGGCTGGTGTTCCCTGCCATCCTGGATCAGAGAGGGGAGCCCTACTGGCCTGTCTGTGTTTCCCCACTGATCACGTCAACACGCCAGTCTGAGGATGTCCAGACGCTGACCTGCTGCAAGGTGTAAATCTCCCCCCTTAGTATGCACCTCCCTGGGCAGTCCTAAGCCATGGGGTGAGATTACTTCCTCCCCCCATAAGCTGGGGATCCACTGATGTTAATAAAAGGCAGGGAGAGCTGCTCTTCGTACCAGAGAATTCTCAACGCTGTTCCTCTGCTCCGCTCCAGCCCACCGTGTGCCACTACTTCATCCGGCTGCTGAAGGAGAAGGGTTTGCTGCTGCGCTGTTACACTCAGGTGGGTGACCCCCTGGAAGGCCCTGCGAGGTGTGGGGAGGGCTGGGGGGTTAATACACGTTACAAGCTGGGATTCCCAGTGCTGGGGAGGAGGCACCGTCCCACTGCATTCCAGCAACAGACCCGCTGACTCCTTCCCCAGGGTTCAGGAGCCTCCCTGCCGCTCTCCAGCCCAGATGGGCTACTTGCTGCTGTCCCGCCAGTCAGTCCCAGGGGAGGCTGGGCCCAGCATGCTGTGATTTGGGGCGAAGGGGAGGATCTACGGGAGGGCATTCAGTGGCCTCAGCTCAGCCCAGGTGCAGTGAAACTAGGCTGGTCAGTTTCACTTCCTGGGGGCATGGTTTCCTGGCCAACCCAGCCCTGCCTGCGGGGTGTCTGTACCTTTCAGAACATTGACACGCTGGAGCGGGTGGCCGGCTTGGACCAGGAAGATTTGGTGGAAGCCCACGGCACCTTCTTCACCTCTCACTGTCTCCGCTCCTCCTGCAAGAAGCAGTACAGCCTGGACTGGATGAAAGGTATCTCCACCCCACCGCCCGGCTCTCCTTAGCTACTTCCACAGTCTTCTGAGTCCCCTGTTAACCCCCGTCCGTTCAGGGAGCTCCCTTCCCTCTGCTCCGGGGTGGTATGAGGAAGATCAGTCATCCTGAGCGTGATCGGGCTATGGCTTGGACACAGGCCTGGGTGTGAGGCTGGGGGAGGGGCTGCACCACACAAACACGTCACGAGCTGGGGGCTCTGGTTCCTGTTGGGCAGCAAATACTGCAGGACTCTGCAGCTTTCTCAGACAAACGCCTGCAGGCTTGAAGGTGAGGCAGCACTCAGGCATCTGAGGTCGGTGATGGCTGGGTCTGCTCAGTACCCATGAGGATGAGGCTGTTGTTTGCTTTCCCTTGGGGCTCTGCTGGGAGTTGGGGCCCTCAGGAACTGCCCTCCTGAGCCAGCTCAGGGGCCCATTCGGTGTGGTATTCTGATGCTGCCAGGTGTGGTGTAATCTGCCATCACGTTGGCTGCTTTCCTGCCCCGTGAAGCACTAGGAATCTGCTCGCAGAGCTTAGATCTCTTCTGGAGCTCATTCTGAGCATTTGCCCCTCTTACATGCGTTTGGTTCCCGTAAATGTGATCTGATCCCACCACCTCCAAAGCCGAGCTGAAAATCCTCCCCTGCCTGTCGTTTTCCCTCTTTCAGAAAAAATTTTCTCATCTCGAACGCCCAAGTGCAACAAATGTCAGAGTCTGGTGAAGCCAGGTAAGCGTCTGTGTCTTGCCTGGCAGTCATCCCTTCCCAGGGGATGAGACAAACCTGCTGTATGCTAGGAATTTGCACCTGTGTAGCTACATCTCTCAGGTCTATGACAAATCCACAGCCCTAAGGACACAGCTACCCTGACCTCCCTCCCTGGTGTAGCCCGTACTAGGTTGTCCACAGAATCCTTCTAGTTGACCTCTGACGGAGGTGGGTTACTGTGCTGGTGGGGGAATCCCTCCCTTTGTCATAGGTCAGGTGAGCAGTGGAGCTGCCCTTCTGTCACACTTCAAGCGTAGTCATATCCTGAGACTAGGAGCCTGGATCTCTGTCCATGTATCTCTGCCTCAGCAATGTAGATGATGATACCAGGCTGGAGGTGGGTGGTTGCCACTGCTTTGGAGGATAGGGTCATAATGCAAAATGATCTGGACAAAGTGGAGAAATGGTGTGAGGGCAGTTGGGTGAAGTTTAATAAGGACAAATGCAAAGTGCTCCACTTAGGGAGGAACAATCAGTTTCACACCCACAGAATGGGAAGCGACTGTCTGGGAATGAGTACAGCAGAAAGGGACGAGGGGTTATAGTGGACCACAAGCTAAGTTAACAGTGTGATGCTGTTGCGAATAAAAAGCCAGCGTGATTCTGGGATGCATTAACAGGAGTGTGGCGAGCAAGACACGAGAAGTCATTCATCCGCTCTACTCAGCGCTGGTTAGGCCTCAGCTGGAGGATTGTGTCCAGTTCTGGGCGCTGCATTTCAAGAAGGATTTGGAGAAGGCCCAGAGAAGAGCAACAAGACTGGTTAAAGGTCTAGTGAGCAGAAGTGATGAGGGAAGACTGAAAGAACTGGGCTTGTTCAGTTCAGAAGGTTGGAAGGGGACATGATAGCAGTTTTCAAGTACTTCAGAGTGTTCCAAGGAGGAGAGAGAACTGTTCTCCTGGGCCTCTGAGAACAGGAGGAGCAGCAAGGGGCTTAAACTGCAGCAAGGGCGGTTTCGGTTGGACATTGGGGGAAAAACTTCCTGTCAGGGTGGTTAAACACTGGAATAAATTGCCCAGGGAGGTTGTGGGGTCTCCATCACTGGAGACATTTAAGAGCAGGTGAGACAGACACACATCAGGGATGGTCTAGAGACGCTGGGTGGTGCTTGGTCCAGCTGTGAGGGAGGGGACTGGACTTGATGACTTCTCGGGGTCCCTCCCAGTCCTAGTGTTCTACGATTCTGTGTAGTCTGAAGGAGCAGCTGAGCAGATAATGGTGACACTGGCGTCCTTGACTTTTGAGATCCTGTTGGCTCCAAGCAACTCCAAGGGTTAGCAAATCTGAATTAAGCCTCACCACTCCCCGGCAAAGTCATGAGGAGAGTGCTCCCTCTACCTCTGAAAATGCAGCCACCTGTAGGGCAGAGCACAGCAGGTGTTTAACAGCGTGCAGTAACGGGAGGACAGAAGGGGCGACTCCCCTATCCAACTGAAGAGGTGGGGAGGGAGAGGAGGAGGAGATGAAACTTACCCAAGTATTGTATGTTTCTGGCCAAGGACTCAGGAGCAGTCACCTGCTCTGGGGCTCCATTCCCCCAGACGGTATTTTTATCATTTGTCTTGGGTGTTCGGGCGTCACACTTGGGGTCCTCTTCCATGTTTGGGGCTCCTTTGTGCGAAGTGTTGTGGGCTTTCGTTGCTATTAGATATTTTACAGTAGCGCCTTGGGGCCCAAAGCCAGGGACTTGCCGTGGGCCAAGCCCTTGTTACGCCAGGTGCTGCACAGACCTTGGCCCAAGAGCTGTATTCACACAGAGCAGACGGGAACAGACAGGAGCTGGGGCTGAGATCCCCGGGGCCAGGTCTCTGGCATTACTGGAGACTCACTGACCTACCCTAACAGGGTGTTGTGAACAATACACGAGAAGTCATTCTTCCGCTCTACTCTGTGCTGGTCAGGCCTCAGCTGGAGTATTGTGTCCAGTTCTGGGCACCGCAGTTCGAAAAAGATGTGGAGAAACTAGAGAGGGTCCAGAAAAGAGCGACAAGAATGATTAAAGGTCTAGAGAATGTGACCTATGAAAAAATGTTGAAAGAATTGGGCTTGTTTAGTTTGGAAAAGAGAAGATTGAGGGGAGACATGATAGTGCTTTTCAGGTATCTAAAAGGGTGTCATAAGGAGGAGGGAGAAAACTTGTTCTTCTTGGCCTCTGAGGATAGAACAAGAAGCAATGGGCTTAAACTGCAGCAAGGGAGGTTTAGTTTGGACATTAGGAAAAAGTTCCTAACTGTCAGGGTGGTCAAACAGTGGAATAAGTTGCCAAGGGAAGTTGTGGACTCTCCATGGCTGGAGATATTTAAGAACAGGTTAGATAAGTGTCTGTCAGGGATGGTTTAGACAGTACTTGGTCCTGCCATGGGGGCAGGGGGCTGGACTCGATGGCCTCTCGAGGTCCCTTCCAGTCCTAGTGTTCTACGATTCCCTAACTTAGGATCCATCCCAGGGAACCTGCCGTTCCTACCCATCCCCTCCTCAGGGAGCTCCTTGCCCCGGGAGAGACACAGCCCAGGCACTGAGCAGGGTGTCTTCTCCTCTCTTCTCCCTAGATATCGTTTTCTTTGGGGAGAGCCTGCCCTCCCGTTTCTTCACGTTAATGCAGTCGGTAAGTGCCTGGAGTGGACGTGCTCCCAGGATCTGCTCCCCAGTAAAAACCTGCCTCTGTCTCCTGACGGCCTCCAGGCCAGTGGGTACATTTTGGAGACGGGGGCGAGCTGCCCCCCCAAGCAGTGGGTATCTCTGCTCAGGATACCGGGGTAGAGGGACCCGTTGTGCTGAGCTGGGACAGTAGAAGGGAGTGTGGGGAGGGAGCCTGGGTTGGGCTGGGGACTGGTAGGGAGTTAGAATGGCCCATGGATGTGATTGGGCCTAGAATTCTATAGGGCTGGGTGGGCCCGTTGCTCTGACTTGGGAGGAAATGCAAAGCTGGGTGGGAATGTGGCACCGGATGGGTCTGGGAGGGGGGCAGATTGCAAGTCTGGTTGAGTCTGTTCGTCTGGGGGGGGGCGGGAATACATGGTTGGGTGGGGCCATTGGTCTGATACAGGGCGGGGGAGTACAGGGTTGGGTGAGTCCATTGGTCTGATATGGAGGGGAATGCAGGGCTGGGTGGACTTGTTGGTCTGATTCTGCCGGGGGCGGGGGGGCGTGTTTTACCAGTCCCATGCAGTGCCCACTCCCCTCCCCCATGCTCTCCGCAGGATTTCCAGAAGGTGGATTTGCTCATCATCATGGGCACGTCGCTGCAGGTGCAGCCCTTCGCCTCCCTCGTCAGCAGGTAGGTGGTGGTCCGGGGCGGCCGCGAGGCCCCCAGCTGTGCCTTGTCCCCTTCCTGAAGCCCCTCTCCTTGTCTGATGCAGGGTGCCCACAAACACCCCGAGGCTCCTGATTAACAAGGAGAAGACGGGGCAGGTAAGGCCATGCCCAGGAGCTGTAGGTACGGCTGCCTCGTGCGGGTACCACCTGCTGGGCTCCCAGGCCAGGCAGGGTGAGGCATCCTGCTGAGCTTCCATGCTTGGCCGTGTCCTGCCAGGGAAAGGGGATGAAATGTGCGCTGGCGGTGGGTGGGAGGGAGCTGGCTGTGATTTGCCCTCCACCCAGGTTTTTTTCACCTGTCTCCCAAAATCCTGCGCGTCTGCCTGGTGATCTGCAGGAGAGGAGACGGTGGGGGGCATATAACCTTCCAATGGCCCCCAGGAAACATACGCAGCCCCCAGCCCTCTGGCTCTCCTGTCCTCACCAGTGGCCTGTCTTGTCTGCAGAGTGATCCCTTCATGTCCCTGATGGGTCTGGGCAGTGGCATGGACTTTGACTCGGAAAAGGCCTACAGGCAAGTTCCCTGGGGGTGAGGGGCCAGGGCTAGTCATACAGCCGACAGCAGAGCTGGGGATAGTGGTTAGAGCAAGTGGCTGGGACTCAGGACTCCGTCTCCAGCTCAAGGACCCTTGTGTGGAGCGGGGTGTTGCGCAGTGCTTGGAACCGGGTCTTGGGTCCCTGCCCTGGTTTGGTCACTGAGTTGCTGAGCCCCTGAGCAAGCCTCAGTTTCCCCTCTAGAAAGGAATCCCAGTGATCCTTTGCAAGGGGAGAAATCCAGGGAGGCTGAGAAAGCCCTGTCAGACCCGTGGCTGATAAGCGCTGAAGAGAGGTAGTGTGTTCTTCCAGCATCTGGGGGGAAATACTCCTGTACCCCAAAGCTGTTTAACAGCTGCTTGTTGATTTCTCCCCCTGTGGGGCTCTGCCTCCCCACCCCAGGGACGTGGCCTGGCTCGGGGACTGCGATGAAGGCTGCACAGCGCTAGCTGAGCTACTGGGCTGGAAGGTATTGACTTCTCTCCTGTGTTTTCCTGCTTCCCCGGGTCCTGGCCAAAATCTGAGCCCGGATGAGCCCGTGCAGCCTCCCTGCACTTCCCCTTGGAGCTGCTTTCCTTTTGTGCCCCAGAAGTGGCTGCATGTCAGCACTGGGCTGGCTGCATTTCCTAGGGTGAATATAGGATCCCTACAGCACCAAGCCCCAGCCCCAAACTGACTCCATCTCAGTGCTGGGTCAGGAATCCATTTATAAACAGATGCCCTGCCCCAGAGGTGGCTGCATGTTGGAGCTAGATGAAGGATCCCTGTACAAACAGCTGTCACGCCCCACCCCAGAGGCAGCTGCATCTTGGTGCCAGGTATTACGCAGCAGGGCAGAGATCCTTGGGGCTGAAAGTGCCTATTTCAAGGGTCGCAGAGTGGAAATAGAGCCCTTGAAGTTCTCTGCTTTCCTTTCCGTGGAGGGGGCCTTCCTTTCCCAGGGTGACTCGCCAGCTTCCCCTACAGCTCTGCCCCTTGCTGCCTAGCCACTGCCCTGAAGGTGGTGGTTTATTTAATTTTTTATTTATGTATGTATTTATTTATTGTGCAGAAAGAGCTAGAGGAGCTGGTGAACAAGGAGCACACAGCCATTGATGCCAGAGCAGGGCAGAGCCATGACGCTGGGGCACGCCCTTCCCCTCCCCCAGCAGGAGCCACAGCAAGGCCCTCCCGTCCCCCAGCTGCGCCAGCAGGGTCATTGCCCAAGGAGGAGGACGCCGCTGGAAGCAAAGCGGAATGATGGAGCCTGGCCCTGGCTGGCGAGGGCCATTAATTGGAGCAGAGTTGAACTTGCTGGTGCCTGGACGGTCTTTCCCTCCTAGGGGCAGCAGCCGTCTCTGATCGACGAGGGCTGGGAGCTAGGGTCACCCCACGCTTGCAGCTCGGAGGGGCGGGTGGGGGCAGGCATCTGCGATCAGAGAGGCTGGGGAAGGGCTGAGATTCAGGGGGGTTTGACTCGAGCTGCCTGTCCCCAGTGAATGGTTTCCTTGAAGATTCTGCACTAGCCACGTGGTTCGTTATTTCCCCACTGAGCTAGAACAACTGAGATCCGGGGTACGAGGGCAGCACCGGAAGGTAGAATTGCATTTCCTTCCCCAGCTGGGACTCCATTTTACTCTGCCACCCCTTTTGCTGATGTGCCAGGGCCCAAAGCTGTTTTCTCCCCACAAGCATCACTGGGTCAAATAGGAGCTGAAAACTGAATACCAGCACACTAAGCAATTTCCTCCCAGCTCGGGTTCCTCTTGGATTAATTAGCGCCGGGGGTTAAGTATCACTTGACTATTAAATTTTAGCATCTTGGAAGCAGGTTTGTGTCGGCATTTGAGTCTCTTTCCGTTGCAAAATACCTGTTTGTACAGATGCTCAGTGTTCCCTGTAAGCTGAGCACTTGGGCAGCTGCCTGGGAGAAATACAGGGGCTGCCCAGCAGATTAGCCGAGCACCCTCAGCCGGCAGCGTGGGTTTCTGCAGGTGGTGTACATCCGCTCATACTTCAGTGCGCAGAAAAAAGATTATTCTGCCCAGGGATGGGAAATGTTTGAGACAACATTGCTGGTGCTGGGGGGATATTGGCCCACAGTGCATTGGTGTGGTGTCATCCCAGACTGACTTGCTTGACTTCAAAGGATCCCGGTATAAATAGCAGCCCTGCTCCTGAGGTGGCTGCATTTCAGGGCTGAGTGAGGGATCCTGCGCAGTTACCAGGACGTACTTGAGGGCTGTAACAGAGACGTTGCCGTCCTAGTGTGAACGCCAGCAAAACAAAGCAGCAGAAATGTCGCACTTGAAAGTTTTGAGAGTCTTTGAAGTGCTACATTTCTGCTGCTTTGTTCTGTTCATGGCTGTAGCTCATCCTAAAGAGGAAGGGAAGTGAGGTTCAATGGTTAGGCAGTGGCTTATGCTAAGACTCTGGATTCAATTTCCATCTCTCAGCTGTGGGCATCCTTGGTGACCACAGTCACCCCTTAGCTGCTTCCTGCCTCAGTTTCCCCTTACACCAAATGGGGGCTGCCTCAGAGGAAGGTTAAATCCGGTGAGTCGGACTGACAAGGGTAGTAGAAGCCACGGGCAGAGCTGTCACTCAGAGACGCAATGGTGTGACTTGGGACTGAGCTCCAGCCATGGCACCCTGGTGTTCTCTGGGGCCCCTCTGAAATGATGCTGGAACAGCCAAGAGCAGAATCTGTCCCACGTCTCCTTCCCCTGTGGGACTTGGCCTGTTGGCCGTGGTGCAGCTGGGCAGCGGGATCAGGCCCGAGTCGGCGATCGCACATCGGCGGGTCAGACATGGCCCTTCGCTCTGGGTGCGTGTCACTTTAGGAGGGCAGCGCCGTCTTCCTATGCCCGTGCGGCGAGTGGGGAAACATGCATGCAGCGAGCGAGCATCCCTGAGCCCAGCCTCGCCCCAGCCTGGGGTGCTGAAGGGGGAGCAGCTTGAGCGAGCTCCCGTTAGCAGCAGTGAGTCCGGGCGAGCGGCTGGGTTACGAAACCCCTTCGGCTGCAAGACCGGAAGAGATGCAAAACCACGCAGCCTCCCGGCTGGGCCTGCAGGGAGGGGCTGGGGGGCTCCGGTGTCCTCAGCCGCTCAGCAGAAGGGCTCTGGTGTCAGCTGAGCCATGGAGCGAGGGAGCAGGTATGTGCTGGGCCACAGAGGGGAAGTAGAGCTGTACTCAGCAGATAGGGGCTAGTGGTTAGAAAGGGGGGAGGCGGGAGTCTGGGTTCTGTTGTTAGCTATGGAGCAGCGGGCTGGGAGCCAGGACTCCTGGGTTCTAACCCTGGCTCTGGGAGGGGGGTGGGGCCTCGGGGTGGAGCAGGGGGCTGGGAGCCAGGACTCCTGGGTTCCGGCCCTGGCTCTGGGGGGAGGGTGGGGGGTATGGGTTGGAGCAGACCTGGGCGCTCATTCTAGCTGGTGGTGGTTTTAGCAGTCCAGGAGCGTTCGCCTGTCTGGGGACTGTCTCATTTCTCCTCCATCCCCTCCTGCCCCTTGCAAGGAAGTGCTCCTGGTGCTGTGTCCGCAGCTCCGCTCACTGCCCTGCCCGCAGCCGGCCAGCTGGCCTGTCCCTGTGTGGACAGCAGCCTGGGAGAGTCCGAATTCCCTGCAGGGGAGCGGCTGTAATTCACAGGGCTGCCAGCCCCGGCCCTGTAGAGCTGAGGGGTGAACAGCTGGGCTGGGCCTTGGCTGGAGGGCAGAGCGATGCCCCCGGTAGAGGTGACCGGGAAGGAGTTCTCCTGTGCTGGGATTGCCCGAGGAGTGGGGGGCCCAGAGCGGGCCAGCCCCACCCCCGACCTGGCCCAGCCCTGCTCCAGGCAGTAGCACTCTTAGCTGAGGAGCGCAGGCAGCAACGCGCTTTCCTGTTGTAGGTGGCGGGTGGGAGGAGACGGAAAGTTTCCGAGATGGGGAGAGCGAGTGAGAGCCAAGGGGGGAGTGAGGGGCAGACCCAATGGGCCAAAGAGACCGGGGGGAGGGGCAGGCAGCTGGGAGGATGGGGGAGGGGAAAGCCCTGCTGTAGAGCCTCCCCACAGCTCCCCCAGGGCAAGCGCACACTCCCTGGGCCGGCCCCCAGCTGCGCAGATCTTGGCTCCGATAAAGGAGGCGCGGGAGGAAACGCTGAACCTGCAGCCTGGGGCTCTGCTCAGCATCCCTGCAGGGCCGTGCACCTGTGGTACGTCCGTGGGCCCTGGCCCACGCCCCCCCAACAGCTCCGCCAGGGCCCCTCGCGGCCGACCTGCAGCCCCCCGCTAGCCCAGCCCAGCTCCCCACCTGCCCGGGCCTCCCCGCGTCCCCTTGCCTGGGCAAGGGCTGCCGGAAAGCCTGGCCTCTGCCCCCCTGTGCTGGGGCAGTCACCCGAGGGCTCCTGGTGGGGGGCCCTGGCACCCCTGGGTCGCAGCGGGTGCTGGAAGTGTGACGCCAGGCATGCTGGGCCCTCCCCCGTCCTCTCGCCTTCACCCCGGAGCCTTTCCCCTCCGCCTGGCGTGGCCACGTGAAGGCTGCCGGGGCTGTGGTGCTACCTCCGGCGTTGCAGCCTCATGCTGCCGTCTTCGTCTCCCGCCAGCTCCACTTCGCTCGTCCCAGGCAGAGATCTGCCCCTGCAGCGGTTCTCCCCCCAGGTAGAAGCCCCTCCGGCTCAGCTGCTTTCTGTCGGCAAAGGGCCTAGGCTGGGCCTAGCTCCCGGGGAGAACTGGGGTGGGGGCCCACGACCGCAGGGGCAAGAGGGCCCAATCCACTGCCCACGGGACGCCTGGAACCGTCATCCGTGTTCAAAGTGTCTCGGGCCCACTCCAGCAGGGCCCGTCCTGTGGCATCTGGCCAGCTGCAGTGAGGCTGGCTGAGCAGCGGTGTGGCCCCCCGACCTGGATTCGGTGGAGTGGGTTCTGTTCGTAGCTTTGCTGTGTGACCGCCGGGCAAGCTGTGGCTCCGTGCCTCAGTTTCCCCTCCCCTCCATCTCTTGAGCCCCCTTGAGACAAGGGCTCTCCCTCGCACCATGTCTGCACAGAAGCCAGGCTAGCGAGGCCCTGGTCTCAGCTGGGGTCTGTGCAGTGCTAGGCGCAGGGGGACCCTGCTCAGGGCCCAGGGCCGTTCGGTGCTGCTGTAACACACCTGAGAGGTTGGAAACTGATTTGCGCGGCCGATCTCATGTACGGCCCCTGAGTTGCGGTGGGCGGGGAGGCCATGCTGGAATGCACCCGGGTTTATTTCAGAGGGACTGACAGGCAGGTTGTGATTACCCAGTGACTAAACCTGGGGATTATTCCAGCTCCTCCGATGATGCCCGGAGTGGATGGAAACCAGGGCAGGGTTTGGGTTGGTGCCCGGAAGCCGCTCTTGGGAACAGGGGTTTGCAAGCGGGAGGGGTGAGGGGGTTAAACTGGGCCAGGCTGCAGTAGCGCCTGGGCCCCGATCCCAACACCCCTGGGATGAGCTCCCACCGCTGAGGAGGAAGCGCCCCAGAATTGAGCCCCTGAGGGGTCAGGAAGGGGCCATTCATCCTTTACAAACACTCCAGAGATCAACAAATGGCTCCGGTCTCCAGGGCTGTCCATCCTGGATTTGATGTATGCGCCTGTAGAACTTAGGGTCCCTGCTCCCAGCGGGGGGCCCATACCTTTATTGCACTCAAGGCAGAGCTAAGCCCTGCCTGGAAACACTCTCAGCCTGGATAGCCAATGCCTAGGACCAGAAAATGTCAGGCTGGGTCTAATCTGACGAGCCTCTTATCCCCCCGCCCCGAGGGCTGTGGTGGCACCACATGGAATTACTGTCCTCTGGAAACAGGAGGCATGTGTGTGTGTAGAGAAGAACCGTCCACACTGATGTTCCCCAGCACAGCTCGAGCACCAGCTGTGTCTCACTTGTTTACCAGGGGACAGGACCCTGCTGCGACTTGTGTGCTGTGCAAAGAGACACCTAGAAGCTGAAGGGACTACTGTGAGAACAACCCTGGGGGCAACGCACACCCCCTGCTACAAAGTTGTCTCCTACTTGCTCCTGTTGCAGAGGGATCTCGTGTCTAAATGCATCCCAGGACGCGGGTTTCCAAGCACGCCGCCTCTGCTGATGGGTTAGTTACAGCTTCTGGGCTGTAAAGGATGCCTCACCTTTCTGCTGAACAAGACGATGAGCCTTCGGGTGCTGGGGATGATGCTAGCAGGTAAGCAAACCTCTAGGCAGGAACAAGTCTATGGACTCAGCCAAGCTCTGCTGGATAGCACTAGGGATGTTCCTGCATGTCCTATGCCCTATACTGTTCCCAGTCAATGGGGATTCCCCTTTAACTCAAGAGTCAGGGAGCCTGAGCCTTTCCAGCAAGAGGAGTTGGGTTGTAGCCTCCCTTGTGAAAGGGCTGGGGCTTGTGCTCAGCTATTCGGTGGCTCTGCTACCTGTGGAAATCCAGAGGTAAAGCTTTTTATTCAGGGCAGAAACCCCAAGACAAGATGTGGATGGGGAAACTGAGGCCCAGGAGCCATGACTCCAGCTGTCCCCATAGTACTGCCACAAATCTGTTCCTTCCTTGGGGGGCAGCTATCATTCGTGGTTCTGCTTTTCAACCCATGCATACCTTTGTGTGCTGCACAGGCTGAGTTGGAAGCGGGTTGGATGGGATGCCAAGGTTTGTGGGTGTGCAGGGATGCAGGAGGGGGGCAGCAGTAGGCTGGGGTGCAGCAGGGGTGTGCGCGAGATGTCCTCTGCTTATTTGGCTTTGAGGAGCCCCCAGAGCAGTCCCTGGAAGCTGGGGAGTCGGCCAGGGGCTGGGGCAGGGGAGCCTGGTTGGGAGGCTTTTTCAGCCGTTACAGAGGGTGCGTGGGTGGCGGGAGCAGGTGGCAGCCAGCCCAGGTTGAGCCGAGTTCCTTTCTCCGTGGCATTGGGTAGTTGTCACGTGCAGGAGGATGGGTAGTTGTGTGCATGTCTGTCTGTCTGTCTGTCTGTCCCCCACACAACACGCTGCCGGGAGCTGTGATTTTTCTGTAGCGTCTGGGTGCGTTGGCTTGGTCCCATTGGGAATCCAACTGGGGTGGAGCAGCCCTGGAAAATGGGGTTATACTTTGCTTTGAGGGTGCAGAGGGCCCTGGTCCCTCCTCTTCCCCCAGTTACAGACTTTGGAGGGGGCCTGATACTGAGGTGCCCCACTGGTCAGTCCTGCTGTAGTGGGAGGGATAGCTCAGAGGTTTCAGCCTTGGCTTGCTAAACCCAGGGGTTGTGAGCTCAGCCCTTGAGGGGGCCATTTAGGGGATCTAGGGCAAATAAATTAAAAAACCAAAACCCTCAGAGAAGGTGCTTGGTCCTGCCAAGAGGCGGGAGACTGGACTTGATGACTTCCTGAGGCCCCTTCCAACTCTGTGAGATGTGTACATGTGATGTAAAATATTACAGTAGCAGCTGCACAGCCCAGCTGAGATCAGGGAAACCACTGCACCCCGATTGCCTCCTGTATGCCAAGGCCTGTACTGACAGCTCCCTTAAAGCAGGGGTGGGGGGATTTTTATCCTAGGAGCTGCATCAAGCCCTTCCTAGACAAGATCAGGGCCCTGGTCATGCCAGGCACAGCACCCCCTGCCAGAAATCAGAGATCCCCTTGTGTCCCACACTCCACAGATGCATAGTAAGAGTCAGTGCCCAGCCCCACCACAAGCAGTTTAGACACAGGAGGGGATTGTCCTGTGATTTGTTCAGTGCTATCCCCACTGGCCCTGAACAGGAATTATTAATTCCTGAGAGCCTAAGGAGAGATCTGTGCCATGGGCAAGGGGTAGCAAACCCAGGCGTTTAGACCAGCGCGCAAGTGGGAACCATTCACCCTCCATCTCATGGCTTTTCAGGCCCAGCTAAATTCAACTCCTTGGCCGGCTAAACCTGGGGTTGTGAGTTCAGTCTTTGAGGGCGTCATTTAGGGGGTCTGGGGCAAATAGATGGAAAAGAAGAAAAGGGCTGGTGCATGGCCCTGCCAGGAATGCAGGGGACAGGACCTGATGACCTCCCAAGGTCCCTTCCTGCTCTCTGAGATGTCTACCTCCATATACCAACTACCTGAGCAGGAGGCGGGATGGTCCAACCACACCGGTCAATGAGACGCTAGCCAGAGGCCACGCCGTGCACACTCATTGGCTGGATGTACCGCTGGGGGTGTGGCCAATAGAACTTTGGCTGGCCCTGGCTCAGCGCCTGGTGTGTGTTTGCCCCCAGCCCTCAGCCCGTGCTGCAGAATGGCCAGTGCCAGGCCCCAGTGGGAGACCAGCCCTCACCCCCCCTGACACTCCTGGACAGGCTCCTGCTAACCCGGGGGCTCTGGCAGCTACTCAGCCTGGGCCCGGAGCAAGGCACCGAACTGCTGAGGATGCAGCCCCCTGGGGTAAGTGGCTGGCAAATGAGGCAACAGGTGGGTGAGGCCCCAACGGGGCTGGTGGGTTGGGCTGTAAGGTGGGTGGTACCCTAAGATCAAGATAACACCTTGGTGGGGCTCAAAAGCGGGGGCTGGTATCTGAGGTTGTGGTTGGGTGGGGGGCTATGAGGTGTGTGGGGTTGTAAGGGGGTGAATGGGAGGGGCTATGAGGTGGGTGGGTCTGTAAGATGGTGGGTGGAGCTGTAAGGTGGTGGCTGAGTGGCGCTGTAAGGTGGTGGTCGTGGTGGGTGGAGCTATGAGGTGGGCAGGGCTGTGAGGTGGTGGGTGGGGCTATCAGGAGGGTGAGGCTGTAAGGTGGTGGGTGGGAGGGACTAGTGGGTAGGGCCATATGGTCACTGGGTGGGACTATCAAGTGGGCAGGGCTGTGAGGTGGAGGGTGGGGCTATGAGGTAGACAGCGCTGTGAGGCGGTGGCTGGGCGGGGCTATGAGATGGGCAGGGCTTTAAGGTGGTGGGCGGAGCTGTCCAGTGGGGCTATAAGGATACCAGGAGGGTGCACTTGGCCCTGCTACACCGTTACCCTTTCCTCACTTTGGCCACATGGAGGCCTGGCCCGGGGGCGGCGAGTGCCTCAGGCTGGCCGTCAGCTGGCTGGCAGGGGTCAAGCTGGGAACCACCAGTGTGGGAGACCAACCCAAGCTCTGTGGAGAGCCAGTCTGTCCCACTCCCATCCCAGCTCAGCTGGGGACCCCACAAGCCACCCTCCAAAGCCAGGAACTGGTACCCCCTCCAGATCCCCTGGCCTGCTCCCTTCCAAACCCACTGATCTCCCTCCCCTCTCCACCCCAGACGTTCCTGGTGACCGGCACAGGGCATGGGGAACTCAAGGTGCTGTTGGTGCGGAGCAGCGGGGAGGGGCACCACGCAGAAGCCATCCTCCAATTCCCGATCAAGGAGGACAGCTCAGGTAAGCCAGATCGGCTGCTGGGCTGATGGCTGAGGGTGTCAAACATGGGGAGCCAGGGGCAGAGCCAAGGATAGAACTGAGAGTCCTGTCTCCGCCCTGCCAACCCCCTCACTGTGACCACTAGACCTTGCTCCCCTCCCCGAGTGGGGGATAGAACCCAGGAGTCCTGACGTCAGATCTTCCTGCTCTAACCACTAGTCCCGACTGCCTGAGCCCTGAGGTCGGTGACGTGGTTTCCTCCTGCTGCCCAAGAAAAGGGAAGGGCCTGAGGCTGCAGAAGCAGCTGTAGCAGATGCTGGGAGGGGAAGGCTCTGACACCATGCTGAGGGCCCCCGGGTGGAGCTGCAGAGTGGACCCTCCTTCCTCCAGGAGGCAGCCAGCTGCTCCCGATGGCAGTGCTGGTCTGGGCTCCAGCGCCGGCCTCTGAGCTTCACCCCTGCCCAGATCCCACTTGGCTGGAGAGGTGCATCAGGCAAGAAAGGGCAACTCCTGGCTGGGGGGGCGGTGGGGGTGAGCCTAGCGGTTAGAGTGTGCGGGCTGGGAGTCAGGACTTCTGGGTTCTATCCCCAGTGCTGGGATGGGAGTTAGTCTAGTGGGTAGGATGGGATGGGGGGGGCCTGGGAGCCAGGACTCCCGGGTTCTATCCTTTGTGCTGGGAGGGGAGTGCTCCTAATGGTTAGAGCAGGAAGGGCTGGGAGCCAGGATTCCTAGGTTCTATTCTCTCAACTCCTGTGTAGCCTTGAGCAACTCTGTTCGCCTCTCTGTGCCTCAGTTTCCACACTGAGGTCTTAACGGGAAAGTCAAATAATTCCAGTTTTTCGGACTGATGGGATAAACTGAGGCAGGAGACGATGACCGCTCTTGTCCCAAGGTCATACAGACGGAGGGAAAGATGGAGAGATGGGGTGGGCCCCCATCAGCCCCTTTCCTTCTCCCTGGTAGAGGAGCCTGGGGTGGCTGGAACCCAGGCATCCAAGCCCCACGTCTGGTGCTCCCGCCAGGTCTCTCTCAACGGTGCACCTGGCTTGGCAGACCAGGAGGGTCATGGGTTGTGGGATGACCCTTGTGGACAGCGATGCTGGAGGGCTATGCGGCTGCCGGGGGCAGGAGCAGCGGCCGGAGTTGCAGAAGGAGCTGTTGGGAGAGCTTGGCTTGGTGCAGAGCCAGAAGGGGAGTGGGGTTCAGTGGTTAGAGCGCGGGGGCGGGTGGTGCTGGGCACCAGGACTCCTGAGTTCGGTCCCCAGCTAGAACCGCCATCAGTCCCGGGGCCAGTAAGACGTGGGCCTCTGCGTGCCTGTGTCCGCACTGCACGCGGGCGTCGGGGTGGCCAGCTGTAGCTTCCTCCCCGCTTCTGGGAAAAGCTGTGGTGGCTTATCTCTGCCGATCTCAGCTGCGGACGCGTGCTGTGGGCGGGGTAGGGTGGCAGTCCAAAGGGGAGCCAGTCAGGGCGGCTGGAGCTGGCCCAGCCATGCTGGAACGAGCCAGGGTCGCCGGCTTGCCCCTGAGGGGCAAGGGCAGACCAGAGCTGGGTGTTTGTGAAGCGTCAGCACAGGGAGAGGTAGGAAATAGCCCAGACTTCTACCGGATGGACATGAGTTTTGGACAGAGCCGGCTAGTGGTTAGAGCAGGGAACAGGGTTGGGTATCAGGACTCCTGGGTTCTATTCCCAGCTCTGGGAGGGGAAGGGAGTCTTCTCTCTGGAGCCAGAGAGGTGCTGGGTGCCAGGACTCCTGGGTTCTACTCCTAACTCTGAAGGGCAGTGAGGTTTAGTGGTTAGGGCCATAGTGCTGCACACCAGGACTCCTGGGTTCTTTTTCCAGCTTTGGGAGGGGAATGGAGTCTCATGGCAGGTGTGGGGTGCGGAGTGTTGTGGGCTAGAAAGCCTGGGATCTATTCTCAGCTCTGGGGGTGGGGCAGTGGGGTCTTGTGTTGGGAGCCAGGGGGATTCTAGCAGCGGGGTGCTAGGATGTGCACAGGCTGGGAAGGGGGTCAGGCACTGGAGGCCCCAGCATTCAACCTCTCACCCTTGGGAACCCAGTCGGTCCCTGACATGCTCCACCCCAGAACAAGCTGCATTTTAAAAGCTCAAGGGACCCTCCCATCCTGGGAAAACTCCTGCAGCCAGGCAAGCCCCCTGCAGCACCCCCCCGTCCCCTCCCCCAATGCTGGGACCCTTCAGTGTGTCTCAGACCACTCACTCTCTCTTCCAGCTGTTTGCCTGGAGGGATCCCAGCTGCGCTTCCTCGGCCTTCTGGAATTGATCACTTTTCTCTCTGTGAGCAGGTGAGCTGGGCTGAGGGGCAGGGAATGTTGTCTCAGTCTCTGCTCACCTGTTCCCAAGGTTGAGCCTTCTCTATCTGTTACGGGATGGGAGGACAGGACTCCTGGGTTCTCTCTCCTCCACTGGGAAAGCAGTGGGGTTTAGTGGTTACAGTGATGGGGCACTGGGAGGCAGGACTCCTGGGTTCTCTGTCCTGCCTTGGGAAGGAAGTGGGGTCTAGTGATTACAGCAGGGGACACTGGAAGCCCTGACCTCAGACAGAGAGCCACTGGGTTAGAGAGACTGTAACAGGGGGATTTGTATCCTTTTCCCCACACCTCATGCTCCCTGAGGAAGAAGCACCCCCCCCCCGACTTTCAGGCCCTGGGGAGTCCCTGACCCCCAGCCCAGCTTTCTGGGAAGGAGCTTTCATGGGTGCTGGCCAGGACTGAGGATGCTGTAGAGGTGGGGGCAGGATGGCCACAGTGACTTACTCCAGCAGCCCCCTAGTCTGGGGTGCGCCCTGCCCCTGCAACACCCCCCCCTTTGGGGACCAGGAAGGAGGCAGCCATTGGGGGTCCCTGGGGGGCAGGGAATGGGGGGGCTGGTGTGGGCCCTGGTGTGGGGGGGGTGTCCTTGCTTCACTGCCCCTTCCCCCAGCAGGGCTCTGCTAACCCGCTGCTCCCTTCTCTCGCTTGGCAGAGATGTGCTGCCCCTCCCGCTGCAGCTGCCCGCCGCCTTGCGGTGCCTCCGCCGGGCCGAGCTGGACCACTGTGCTGCCCTGGGCATGAGTGAGTGCCTGCCCCAGCCTGGGCCCCCGCAGCCAGACGCCCTCACAGGAGCTGGCTGGGATCGGGGCTAGTCGACTCGTGGGTGGAGATGCTCAATGTTACTTACGCTCTGTATGGAGCCCCAGCATCCTGGCACCCAGCACCTCGCTCTAACCACTAGATCCCACTCCCCTTGAGAGCTGGGGATAGAACCCAGGAGTCCTGGCTCCCAGCATCCCTTCTCCCTGTGGTTGGTCAGCCCCAGAACACGACAGCTGGGACTGTGCGGATCCCTTGCCCCACCACACAGTACAGTCCCTCTTCCCCTGGGCTGGGTTCTGTCCTCCCAGGGCCCACGATCCATCTCCTCCTGCCACCTGTCCCGGCAGGGTTCTGGAGCCCTCCCTTGAAACCATCGGCCGCAGGCCAGGAGGAGGAAGAGGACATGGGGTCCAGCCCCGAGCCCTCCAGCCCCCTCGGGGGGGGTGGACCAGCCTTCTCCATCCGGGTGACGTCGGAGGACGGGGCGCTGTGTGTCATCAACCCCCTGTTCCTGGCGGAGCACAGCAGTGTGGACTGGCTCCCCGCTGGGGAACAGCCCCCGGGCCACCTGCCTGAGAGGGGTGGTACCGTCCGGCTGAAGAACGGGCAGGGGCCCGGCCGGCTGAACAAGCCACCGGCACCTGCTGAGGCAGAGCCTGGCCGGCCAGGAGCCCCGGAGCCCGGGAAAGAGGAGGAGCTGTGCAAAGGTAGTGGCCGTTTGCAGGGGAGCTGTTGGGATCTGGCTGGGCGGGGGAGGGGGGGAGCCTTGTGTTTGGGGCTCTGTGAGGTGGGGGCATCTGTCACACACTGACCCTGGCTGGGCCCTGGTGACCCCTTTCCATGGGATCGGGGGAGGTTCCCTGCAAGCTGAGCGCTGGGGTGGCCACCCAGGAGAGATTCAGGGGCCGCCGGCTGATTACCCGAACGCCCCCAGCCGGCAGCCTGTGTTGTCTATGGCAGTGTACATCTGCCCGAGCCTTGGTGCACAGAGCAAAATTTATTCTGCCCCGGATGGCAAAACATTACGGGAAGTCTGCCTGCAGGTCCCCTGGGAATCCTGCCCGTGAGGGGGCGTGGGGCAGGGCCAACCCCTGCCATGGGCTGAGCGCGAGACCCTCCCCTCAGCCTCTCCCATTCTCCTTCCCAGGTGATGCCCCGGCGGCCGCGGCCAAACGGAAACAGCTGCTGCGCCGGCCAGCCTGGAACGTCTCAGAGGAAACACCAGCCACGCCGCCGGCCGAGAGGCAGGAGGGCCCGGCCTCCCCGCACCGGGTCTCCTGGATCGAGGGGCCCCTGGGGGTCCCCTGGGCGCTGAAGAAGTCCTACTCGGAGTCCTCGCTGCTGGGTCCGGTGGACGGCCTGCTCCTGCCGCCCATCCCCGAGCTGGACTCGCTCTCAGTCAGCAGCGTGGAGGAGGAGGTGGAGGCCCACCCGGTGACGCCCCGCAAGAAGCGCCTGTCGGCGGCACTGCCGGGCCGGGTGCTGCACCGCCTGTCGGCCGTGGGCAGCGCCCTCAGCGGCTTCCTCTCGGCCGAGCGGCGGCTGGCCAAGCGAGTGCAGGAGCTGGCCCAGGAGCCGGCCTCCTACATCGGGGGGCTGGTGCAGAACTTCGTGGGGTACGCGCTCCGCGGGGGGATGGCCCGGCACCCCACCAGCACCGACATGCTGCAGGAGATCCGCCAGATGATCAGCAGCATCAAGGGCTACCTGCTGGAGAGCTCGGAGCTGCACGACCCTTGGGAGTACGGGGACCCCGAGGAGATGGACCTGGGTACGGGGGGGGAGTGATGGGAAGAGGGGGCTCGGCTGGCGTTCCAGGGGGCAGGGCTGTCTGTGAGCTGGGCTGGGGGAGCGTCAGGTTGTGCAGGGAGCATCTGAGCTGGACCCAACCTGCAGGAGGTGGCTGGGGGGGGGCAGGGAGGGGTGAGATGGGAGCTGGGAAGAGAGTGGGGCTGGGGGCAATCAGGGACTGGGTGCGAGAGGGGCTCAGGGGTCGGCCTGGGGGCGGAGGGAGGTGCTGGAGGCTTGGAGGGGAAGCCGGGGCAGGGAGGTTGGGGGTTGGCTGGGGTCAAGGGGCAGGGCAGCCTGGAGCCAGGGCAGCCTGGAGCCAGGAGTTGGATACTGGGGGAGGGCGGCCAGGGGTGGGGAGCCGGGGTGGGGGTGGCCGGGAGTCGGGAACTGGCTGTCCCTGTGTGGTGAGGGATCTAGGAGCAGGGGGCGCCCCCTCTCCCCACGGGGGTGGGATGCTGAAGGGGTGGGGGTGGGGGCTGGTTCTGTGGATCCTACCCTGAGGCCACCACTTTGGGTCCAGCCTGTGTCTGCAGCCTCCAACCGGTCGTTTCCCACCCCGCACCGGGCTCCCTGGGTATGAAATGAGCCTGCTGGGTCTCAGCCAACTTCCAGTGCATTGGGGCGGAGGTCTCACCCCACGCGCACTCGTTTGGGGCAGGAGGGCAGCAAAGCGTCCAAGGCCTGGACAGGCCTTGACAGATGTTCCCCTCTCTGCACTCCCACTTGCACCCCCAGGGGGTGGGACCTCTGGGGGCGGGGAGGCGGGGGCCAGGGTTGGCTCAGGCAGTGCGGGGGGGAAGGGGCCTGGACTAGCTGCTTTCCACCAAGATGTGGCCTGTCAGGACTGAGCCGAGCAAGTCCACCGCCAGTTAGAAGCAGCCCCAAAGCGAAGGCACTGGCTATAAATGCTGCCGGAAGGGCCACTGTGGTCCCGCCGCCCCCCCCAGCCCACTGCAACATCCGCTCGCTCGGGCGGGGTGTCAGCAGCGCCTGGGCAGGAAGCTGGGGGGGGGAACTGGGGGGAGCCCTGAGGGAGGAGAACTTAAAGGGGAACTTGGCCTGATTCCTTGACGTCGGGGGACCCAGAGGCTCCCCTCTCTCCTGGGGGAGGTCGCTGATAAGGGAACCCAGACACATGACGGGACCAGGAGAGAAGGAAACGTTCTGGGGTTTGTGTGTGGTGTATGGAGCTCCCCTCCCTGAGATGGGAGGGAACCCAGGAGTCCTGGCTTGGAGCCTACCCTGCTCTACCCACTAGACTCCTCTGCCCGCCCTGAGCTGAGGGAGAACTCCGGGGTCCTGGTTGCCCGGCTCCCCCACCCACTCCTCTCCCCTCATCAGCTTTGCAGCTGCCCCTGCTCTCCTGGGCCCCAGCGCCTACCTCAGGTGCTTGCACAGATGTTGCAGGCCCAAGGGAGAGGAGGTTCCTGACGTGGGTTCCCTCTAAATGGTTCCATTCCGGGGAGGAATAAATTTTGTTATGTGCACCAAGGCGTGTGCTGATGTGCACCACCAATAGTAATACAGGCTGCCGGCTGTGGGCACCCTTCAGCTGGGCAGCCCCCGAATCTCTCCTGGGCAGCCACCCAAGCGCTCAGCTTACAGGGAACGCTGATCCTGACCCAGAGCCCCTGTGCTCCTGCCCTGGGCCTGACGCCCACCAGCCTGACCTCTCCCGGCTGTCCCTCCTGCAGGCTCCGTGCTGGAGACAGCCCTGTACAAGTGCATCCTGAAGCCGCTGCGGGACTGCATCTACGGCCAGCTCCTGGATTTCCACAGCCAGGACGGGAGCCTGCAGAAGCTGCAGGAGCACCAGCAGACCATGAGCCGCCAGAGCCTGGCAGAGCTGGGGGTGACGGCCGCCGTGCCCGATGCCCCAGCCCTGGAACGCCTCCAGGCCAAGCTGACCCAGATGCACCAGGCCTACTCGCCCAAGAAGAAGGAGGCCCAGCTGCTCAAGACCTGCAAACTGATCTACGAGGCCATGAATCACGGCACCAGCGGCACAGGTAGGGGGGTGCCAGGGAATCCTCCCCCCAGCTGGGGCGGGACCCTCTGTTAGCCACGTGGGAAGCCACTGAGCCCACCACCACCTCCAAAGATGGTGTCCTGCCTCCCCCCCCCCACCCCCAAGACAGCCTCATCTCCACGCCACGCCTGGGAGGCGGGATAGGTCCCCCCTCACACTGGGATACTGGGCCTGGCCCCTGCCTTGGGGATGGGATAAGACCCCCCAGGGGATCAGCCACCCCCCCCCACCCTGGAGCATTTGGATTGGCCCCTGCGGGGGTGGGGATGGGCCCTGGGCACTGGGACTGGCTCCTGCGGGGGAGATGCAATTGGGGACCCCCCCAACCCCGGGACACTGGGACTGGCCACCGTGGAAGGGGAATTGGGACCTGAGGAATTGGGACTGGTCCCTGCAGGGGGAGACGGGATCACACCCCCGCCGACCCCAGGCATTTGGAACTGTCCATTGCAGGGAGGATGCAGGATCGTACCTCCACTCAGGGAACTGAGAATGGCCCCCACGGGGGTGGGGGGTGTTTGAGATTGCACCCCCCGACCCCGAGGAATTAGTACCATCCCCTAGGGGGTCAGGGGATCAGGCTCTGGCCCTGGGCGTCTCATGGGGCACTGCTCTCTGCCCAGAGGTCTATGGGGCAGACGACTTCCTGCCCGTGCTGACCTACGTCCTGGTGAAGTGCGACATCGTCTCGGTGCAGCTGGACGTGGAGTATATGATGGAGCTTCTGGACCCCAGCCAGCTGCAGGGAGAAGGTCAGAGCCCTCCCCCCAGCCTTCCCCGGGGGGTCTGCAGCTGCCCCAGAGGCTCCTGCCGGGGGTGGAGGGCACAGGCCTGCAGCCCCCCAGGGCTCCTTGGCTGAGCTGAGTCTGCAGGACCCGGGGGCCAGGGTGGGTGGGAAGTGAACACTACTACCCAGCTGCCTTGCAGGCGAGCTGAGGGTGATGAGAAGCAAAGGGGCCGTGGAGATGGGGACAAGGAGCAGCTCCCTTCTCCAGCAGCAGTAGTAGGACTTTTATCCTCTGTGCAGCAGCCGCGTGGGGGGGATGGGCATGACCCTGGGACCCTGATGTCTGAGCCCCACATCCTCTCCCCCCCCGACCCCCACTGCAGGCGGCTACTACCTGACCACGTGGTTCGGGGCACTCTACCACATCAGCAACTTCCAGTCGGCCATGGTGACCCGGCAAATCAGCTTGGAGGCACAGCGCTCCATTCACCAATGGCAACGGCGGCGCACCATCCACCACCACCAGGGCACCCGGCGCCGCTCTCAGGTGAGGCCGGCCGCCACTGGAGGCGGGGTGGCGTGGTCGGGGGGCTCCCGGGGTCGGTGCAAGCCTCTGGTGCGGGTAGCTAGTGGTTAGAGCGGGGGCAGGGGGAGTCAGGAGTCCTGGGTCCTATGCCCAGCTCTGTGAAGGGAGTGGGATCTAGTGGTCGGAGCAGGGGACTGGGAGTCAGGACTCCTGGGTTCTCTTGCTGGGTCTAGGAAACCCAGTGTGGGCTGCTAATTACATGGGGGTGGGGCAGGGAGCCAGGGTTCCTTGGTTCTTTGGCTGCTGGGGGGTCTGTCCTTTTGCCTCTCCACGACTCGGTTCCTCCCCTGTGAAAATGGGCCCAGGCTGTGCTGTGTGAGGTCTGAGCTAGGACAAGCAAGAGTGAACGAAACCGTGAACTTGGGGGGGCTTTGTAAACGGGTAGCACGCGCAGCAAGTGGAGAAGACGACAGGAGGGGAGCATGCGGTCTGCTGCCGGTGAATGGTCTGGGGTCTCAGCAATAACAAACCAGTCCTGAAGTGCATCGCACGATGGAGAAATGGGTTCTCAGTGTACGCCTAGGGGAGCTCTGTGCCTCTGCCTGTGCCGGGAATTCGTGTCCCCTGCAGAATTCTGTGCTTCCCTGCAGAAAAATGACTTTCCAAGGGGGAATCAAAGGGAAGTCACAAGAGTGCTCCTGTGACCCTCCCCAGCTGTATGTTTTTGGGGCCCAGGGGGGTAAATCACTGCGGCACAAGGGCTGGGATCCAGCTGGTGGCTCCTACCCTGGGCTGGGCTCAGCTGCTTCTCCCAGGAAGAGAGGAATTCTTCGCTCCTTTCACAGCACCTGGGGCTGGGGCTGAACTACCCCCAGTTTTCTCCCCCAGCTGCAGGAAGCCTGCAGACTCTCCTCCAGGCCTGCTTTCCCACACCCAGTTGCAGGGCGAGGGATCCCTTGACAGGGAGCAGCTCCCTGTAACTGTGGTGCACCCTGACCCCCCCCCACCAAGCCTCACCCCCTCGCACTCCAAACCCTGCCCTAAGCCCCATTCCCCCAACATCTGGATGCCCCACTGAGTCCCCCACATCCAGACCCCCTGCTGAGCTCTATCCCCCCTGCCCCCAGGTGAGCCCCAGCCACCTCTTCCTTTAAATCCTCACGCTGGGGTGAGGCTGGGGAGGAGGGTTCAGTGTGCAGGCTTCCCCGAGGCGAGAGGACAATCCCGACGTACTCTCACCACAGCAGCCAGGTGAGAAGCGCCATTGCTTGGCTGCTGCAGTGGTCACAACCAAGGGAGGGGTGCATGCCCCCCAGCTGGGCGACAGACAAACAGCTACACAGACAAATGCTCTGAAATATACAGTCAAAAGCTGTCCCCATTTCCCCCCCTGCTGGCCTAAAGGAGTTATGGCTGTCCCAGTCCCCATCTCTGGCCCCTTGCTGCCCCACTGTGGTCATTCTGCAGTATAACCGTCCCTCCTCCCAGACCCCTCCCTTTCTATGTTATGGGAAACCATCCTATTCCAGGCACATCCCATTGTCCTGGCACAACCAAACCCGGACCTTGCCTTCAGCTACAATAAGCAGAAGCTGTGTACCAAATTAGGTGGCCCTGGCTCTCACCGCAAGGGTGAGCAACCGTTCCAAGGCAGAGTGCCAACATTTGACGTTTTGACCTCCATGTACAGGCTGAGTGCCGGTGATACTTTTTAAAATCACTAATAGTCTTACTGACAACAGCTTCATTAATAAGTGAGGACGCGGAGCTTTACCGGTTAGGTGGTGCTTGGCGTTTTGTTAATCCACAGGCAGCATGGCTTTGAGCAGCGAGCTCCTGGGTGTAGCGGGGAGGAGAGATGAGGCTGAGTTCCCACCTTGTGTGCCAATGAAAACTGGATCACTTGCCACTCTTGGCACCTGTGGCAGGGTGTTGCTGACCCCTGTCTGACTGTTTAGGAGGTGTTCCTGAACAAATGACATAGAAGGACAAACAGCTGCACGTGCTAAAATCTGGAATAAGATGTAGGGTGCCCATCACCATAGCATCTGGTCTGCTTGATTTTATTTTATTTTCACCCCACTTTCCTTCTCCTAGGAAATCCTCTACATCTCCTTCCAAGAGCCCTTCATGAACCAAAAGGCCATCACCGTTCCTGCCAACATGACAGCAGCCTCGGTGTGTGCAGCCTGCAGCGAAAAGTATGGCATCCCCATCCCCGAAGCATATGGGCTCTTCCTGGTAACGGACAACACCTCCCAGCTCCTGGCAGAGGACAGCCGCCCCCAGCAGATCCACTCAGAGTCCCTCAAATCCCGCAGCACCCCCAGCTGCTTCGTTTACAAGCTGAAGGGAGAGGCAGTGAGAGCCGAGGGCGATGGCACGGCTCCCATCCTGGAGCCAAAATAAGGCTGGGGAGAGACAGTGCAATCAAGGCTGGCTGGTGGCTTGGATGGGAGCTTCCGGTCTGTGCATCCAGAGCCCAGCGACTTCAGGACCAAACTCTCCCCCAGGCTCCACAGCTCCTAAGAGCACAGAACACCTGGGGAGAAAACAGCCCCTGATTTCCCAAGGGTCAGTGCCAATGGGAACTGGAGCTATCTGCGGAAGGCCTGGAAGCCCCATTGCTCAGGATGCTGATCACTAGCCGCAGCCCCGGGGACCTGCCTGGAGGGGACAATTCCACTGTGGCTGGGGAGGACTAGAACAGAGCTGATGGGGCGTACCCCTCTTGGTGGGACACAGCTCCGGGTGTAGGTGTCCCAAGCTGGGATGGACTTTCCCTCTCCTCGAGCTCAGCCATCCTTGGGGCCTTGGGTGTTCTTTCACCTCCCAGCTGCAGCTTGGGGGGTTCCTGTAACCTGAGTGCTTGGGCAGCCACCCAGGAGAGAGCCAAATGCCACCCAGCTGATAGCAGAACACCCCCCAGCTGGCAGCATGGGTTTCTATGGGTGGTGCACATCTGCACATGCCTTGGTGCATGGAACAAAATTTATTCCACCTGTGGGTGGGGAAAAATTAGAGGGAAAGCTGCTGGAGGAAGTAAATTCTTCAGTCAAGAGCCTCCAGCAGCCTGCTCAGCCTAGAGGGAGTCACTGCCTCTTGCACCAACCCTTTTAGTAAGTTGTAATCCTCCCAGGAGGTGGGCAGAAGGCCTCTCTGACAGCCAGTGTTCCCCGTAAGCTGAGCTCTTGAGCGGCCAACCAGGAGAGAGTCAGGTGCCACCCACCTGGTTAGCAGAGAGCCCGCAGCCGGCAGCCTGGGTTTTTATTGGTGGTGCACATCCTCCTATGCCTGCACACACAGAACAAAATTATTCCGCCCATGGAAAAATTAGAGGGAACCCACCTGGAGAGCAAGGGGTACGTGGCTGGAGCCTGGGCAGGGGTCAGATCATAAGGCCTGGGGCTGGTTCGGGAGGTCTCAGCCCCAAGGGCCAGCCACCCAGCCGCTCTACGGGCAAACACCCAGAAGACAGAGAAAAAAAGAAGTTCAACCAGCTGTCGGCGGCAGGTCTGCCACATAGTGCTGAGGTTGCCCTGAATCATCCTCCCTCCCTGGGACTGCACCAGACACACACACTCACTGCCGCCAGTAGTAACTAACATAAGTAACCGGCCATGCACTTCTCTGCACTGTGGTCCCTGTCAGCTCGGCGTGTGTGCAGCTGCTCAGAAGAGATTCCAACGCTGCCCAGATGACAAGCAGAGCTGCCCCAGCTCAGTTTTCTGTTTCTGTTGGTGGTGCCATTGTGCACCTAACAAAGCTTATTCTGCACACGGAGAAAAAAATCAGCCCCTAGATGGGAAAGAGCAGAGGGAACTCTGCCCCTCCCGCTTCCAGCCTGTTCAAATGTGCTGGGAGCTTCTCGCAGGTCAGGCACCGAGCTCCTGGCAATCTCTGCCCAGAGGGGAAGTGACCGCCACTTCCTGCGCCTTCTGCGTACACAGGGAGCGGTTTTTTCACATGGCCTTCTGCCCGCAAAGGGAGAACTGCACAGAGGACAGTGGCCCCGCTTGGTGGTTCTTGAAATAAAAAGAGGGAACATCTGAAAGCACAAGACTAGGCGCAGTTTGTGAGGGGGTGGTTTATGGTGTTTGTCAGAGTTATTATGGGGCAGGTGCAGGGTGAAGGCTGGCCCTCAAGAGCGTAGACTCACTCATCCTGGGAGTTAAACAGGCATGGGCTTTTTGGAGGAACTGGCTTTAAATTGGGGGGAGCAGAAAGAAGGGAAAACTGAGGCACAGGGGAAGTGACCAGCATGGAATAGAACCCAGTGGTCCTGGGTCCCACCCGCCGTGCTGCTGTGAGTTTTTCTACAGCTGAAATGCAGCTGCCTCTGGGGTGGAGCACAGCTCTCACCGCTCTTCCCCCCATCCCACTCATTTATAGTTACCTGCAGCATGGCTGAGAGGGGTAGCATGACGGTTGCTCGTGCTGTGGGCTAGCGGTTTGCATCGGGGGTCAGCCTGCTGCCTTGCACCCTCTCACATGCTCATCTTCCTGGGTGCTCTCCTGAGCTGGCCTGCTGGAGGACTGGGGTGGGGGGTGGAAGGTGTCCCCAAGACTTGACTACAATGCTTGGAATGCAGGGAGCAAAGGGGGCCCTTATGGGGCACTCTCCCCTTCCAGTCCCTGTGGGGCCCAATGCTGTGGGGGTGGGGGGGGGCGAGTGCTGGTCTAGGTGTCATGAAACAGGGCCCTTCAGTCACTGGGCCCCCCAACCCAGTGAGGACCACGCAGAGAGGTGTTTTGGTAGTACTGGCCCTAGGAGGCTGGGACACCGCTGTCTGTCTGTTGGGTCAGTTGTACAGGTGGCTGCATCTCAGCACTTGCTGCAGGATCCCTCTATAAACCACCCTCCTGTGGCTCCACCCCAGAAGCAGCTGCACCTTAGCGGCCACAGGACACAATGCCCCGTCCATCTCTTGACTCACCGCTGAGGTTTACCCAGCTGCTGCCTGAGCTTGTTCCCTGGTCTGTGGATAACAGTACCGGCCCACACCGTTTCCCCAGCCCTTAACTCCCCCACGCCCCACTTCGTGACTCAAACAAGCAACACGTGGTTGGGTTGGAGCCTGTTGGGCAGGGGAGGGTGCAGTTCCCCCGTATGGCCGCTAGGGACTGTCAGCCACACACATGCTGATGCATGGGGAGCGTGTCTGTGTTAGCTGAAGAAATTAAGAGCTCTCCCCCGACTTGAGCAGAGCTTGTGGGGTGGAGGCTGTACCTCTGGGGTCTAAGGCGCTCCTCCCCCCGTGGGCCCCTGGACCCCAGTCAGCATTGAAGGCCCTGGTGTCCCTAGGAATGAACAGCAGCTGCTAGATGGGGCGCGCCTGCAGGGGACGGACAGTGTTATGGGAAGCTGGTTGTACTGGGGGGGAATGGACTGTAAGCTCCAGCCCCCTCCCGCTGTAACCACTAGACCGCATTCCCCTCCCAGGGGGCATGAATAGCAGAATGCTCCCGGATCATGATTTAATGTGCCTCCATCTCTCAAAATGGAGAGCTGGCCCTGGGGCCTGGCCTGTCTGGCTCCTCACAGCCAAGGGAAGGGAGCCAAGGTGGCATGCCTGTGTCTCCTTAAGGATCTTGGCTTGTGGTCACGCTTCAGGGCCCAGCTACTCTTTGCTAGCGTGAGGGGAGGGGCTGCCTAAACTAAGCCCAGTGGGGACTCCGGTACCACCAGCAACTCCTCGGTTTTGGGCCTGCCTCTGGGACAGCAGTGGTGACTAGTGGTTAGAGGAGTGAGAAATTTGGAACTAGGCTGCCAGGGTTCTAGTCCCACCTGGGGAGAGGTGCAGGGGTGGCCAACCCACAGCTCTGAAGTCACATGCAGCTCCTGCTCAGAGCCACATGCCTGGACTGTTCACTGCTGCCCTGGACATGCACCCCAGTGCCTGGAGGGAGAAGCGTGTAGCTGCACAGGCAGCAGCCCAGTGAGCCTCGGGGGGGAAGGAAGGTGGGGGTGCATGGCCCTGGGGAAGGGGTGCATTGGATTAGAGCAATGGGGGCTGGGAGTGTCTGTCCCTTGGGGAGGGCATGGGGCTAAAGTAGGGGGGCTGGAGGCATGTGCCTCTGGGGGACAGGTGAGTGCATCAGATTAGAGCGGGGCAGTTAGCAGTGCCTGGCCCTGGGGGAGGGCCCTAAGCCACATATTATACACATATTTATTTTTATTGACCTGTACAGATAGAGGATATATATCTGCCCAGCTGATGAGCACAGCGCCTCCCGTGGGCAGCTTGTGTTTGTACGGGTGGTGCACACCACAAAATTAATTCTGCCCATGCATGGAAAAAACTAGAGGGACCACTGCTCCTGTCTGTCCAGGCTAGAGCCTGGTGCACACGTCTCCTGGACAGGGATCCAGCTGTGAGCAGAAGACAAGTGGGGTTCTGAGGTCCCCCCCTTGGCTCCCAAATATCCTAGGACTGACACCCCCCCCCAGCAAAAGCCCATTTAGTGCCCCCCTGCTTAGCTGCCAGGGCCTTGGCTGCGGGCCTAGGGGAGAGGGGAGGGGCTGTAACTCCCCCGCAGGTGGGTGCAGGGAGGGGAGAGGGCGTGGCCTGTGCCCAAGGGGGCGTGGCTCCTCGCCCAGCTGTTGTTGTCCGCGGACTCCACGTGGCTGGCGGAGCCCCTGGAGTGCCCTGACATGCGGGGGGGGAGGAGGAGGGAGCCGCGGGCGGGGGGAATCGCATCGCTCCGGCTTTATAACCCGGGAGCCCGGCGCTGGGGGAGCGCCCGGAGCTGACTCTGGGATTTGCCGAGCCCCGAGCCATGTCCTGCCTGCTCTGGGGGCTGCTGCTGCTGGGCGGCCCGGCGCTGGCGGGCCCTCTGCGATGGGACAGGTCCCCGGTAAGGTGGCCTGGGCCGGCTGAGGGGGGTTATGGGGAGGGTAGTGTGGTAGGCGGCATGGGGAGGGGGGGGGTTCGGGCCCAGAGCTGTGGGGCGTGGGATTACGGGAGGAGGCTGGAATATGGGCCCCAGTGATTTTTATGCGCGGGGGGAGAGCTGGGTCTATGGGGTATGGACCCAGTGATTTTGGGGGGAGGGGATTTGGCTTTGCGGAGCGAGGGGGTGGGATAAAGATACTGCGGGAGGCTAGCTCTGTGGGGAGCAGTGGGTAAGGACTTGAGGTTTAGGGGGGCTGGTTCTATGGGGCAGAGATGTGTGGGGTGTGGACCCCCAGATGGGGGCTGGCTGTATTGGGGAGATGCGTGTGGGATGGATCATGGGGTATGTACAGCGAAAGTGTTGGCTAAAGGGAGTGTGGTGGGGGCCCAATAATGGGGCACCCCTGGGGGGAGTGTAGCTGGAGGGGGCGTTGGGGGGCTTGAGGCTAGCTGTGGGGGATGTGGCTGTGGGGCTGGTGGTGGGTTCTGGCTCCAGGGAGCAGAGCAGAGGAGAGGTGTTGCGGGGAGAAAGTAGCTGTGGGTGTTTCAAGTGAGTGCCCTGGTGCTCCCTGTGCTCGCGGCTGCTTTGCTGGCTGGCCTAGGGCTAGCCAGGCCTGTGGCAGAAACTGTCTTTGCCTCCTGGCTTGCAGGGCCCATGGCCTGTGCATGGGGCTGCGCTGACCCTGGTGAAAAAGGGATTAGAGCCGGAAACGAATGGCTGCATAGGGGAGGGAGACTCACTGGGGTGGGCCCTGAGATGCCTGGAGTGGGGGAGACTCTGGGCCCACCCTGTCCCTGGGGGTGCAGAAAGCCAGTGACTGGCCCATGGTCCCTGGGGGTGATGGAAGCCAACAGTTGGTGGCTTTCTGCTATTGCTCCCAGCTGGTGGGAGGCTGCCTGGGGCCACCGCTTGGATCCTGGCCCTTCACTTCCGTGGGGTGCAGGCAGCCCCTTTGGGGGGTGGGGAGTAAGATACCCTGATCCTCCATCGCCCAGCTCCCTGCCCCAGAACATCATCCTAACTTCCTGTGTAAGCAACCCCCACAGATCTCTTGGGGTTCCACCCCAACTCAGCTCCTCCTCCAAGTCCCTGGGCCTGGCCTGGCTAGAGCTTGCCAGGGAAGGGCTTTCCCTTTCAGGGTGCTGGCCGAGCTCAGCCTGTGCAGTTTGTGGCCTTGGGGGTGGGGGTGGAGTCTGGGGAAATAGGGCTTTCCTGGACTACTTGATAAGGGTGTTAGAGCAGGCGTAGTGGGGGGGGCAGGACTCCTGGGTTCTCTTTCTACCCCGGAAGGGGAGTGGGGCCCAGTGGCTAGCAGAGGGGAGCCAGGACTCCTGGGTTCTCTACCGGTTCTGTGCATTAGGACAAGTGATGTTGGTGCTCTGTGCCTCAGTTTCCCTTTCTACCAAATGAGGAATTTTTTTAACCTCCCCCTGGGAGGAGAGTGGGGGCAAACCTGAGAGCTCTTCCCCCCCCACCCTGAGAGCCTCGCGCAGAGGGGGCTGCCTGCTGCAAGCCGGGAGACCAAGCAGGTGCCTGCATGTGCTGGGTGGCCGGACGCGCCTGGGGATGGCTGTGGAGGCGCTGAAGTAACTGGCGGGAGGAGATGCTGGCTCTGCCCTGGCCCTCCCTGATTGTTGGTTCGAGTCCCTCCCCTGAGCTGGAGGGAGCAGCTGGGAAACTGCAGCCTGGCGCAAGCGACTGCCCGGGGAACAGATCTCCTGGGCTTTCCCATCAGGAAACCCCTCTTCCAGCTGCGTGTGTTGCCGGTGGGAGCTGCCTTGACGGGCCCAGGCCTGGAGTCCGCTGCTTTTAAGAACAGGGCAAAACTCCAGCCGGGGGCGTGAACCTGAGGGGGTCAACACAGTCAAATCCGCAGCTTGGAGGGTCTCGTTTTCCTCCCTTTCCTCCACTTCAGCAAAAAGTGTCGAGGTCCATGTTCAAACCTCGGCGCTGCCCTGGGCTCTGTATGACCGGCTGCGGGACTCGGGGAGGCTTTGTGCCTCAGTTTACCCAGCTGCTGGACTGGGGCTGGGGTTTACAGGTTTTGAAAGCCAGCCCTCCTATTTGCCTCTGGGCTCCGAGCATTAACCTGGCTCTCCTCTGGCACAATCCCCAGAGCCCTGGTGAACGATTCTCTCCTGTTCATTGCGTGGCACAGCTCCCCGCTTTGCTCCCGCTCTGCTCCGGTTCTGGTAAAACCATTTCCCTGGGAACCCCTCTCGTGCTAGGTGCTGCGTGTGGTCCCAGCCCCCAAGTCTTCACAGTCCAACGAGAGCAGATGAAGAGCAGGAGGGGAAACTGAGGCACAGCATGAGCAAGGGATTTGACCAAGGCTGCCTGGGAGGTCAGTAGCAGAGCTGGACCTGAGCGGCCCGGGTTTCTCAGGCAGCGGATCTGGCCAGTAGCTCCTGTGGCGTTTGTTAGGGAATCTCCATCACTTAACACAGGGCTGAGCAAAGTGGGGGGGTGGGCCCAGGGGGTGGAGTTTCCCAAGGGATTGCGCAGCATAACCAGCTGCTGGGTCTCCGGCTCTTGCAGCTCATCACGCCTGGACTCGCGCTCCGCTTATGTCTCTGCACTCGCGTTTACACACCGGGTAACCGTGTTTCCAGCCTCCATACCCTAAACCTGGACTTGCCCGAGTCCCTGGAAAGGGGCGTCCGTTAATCCCGCCCCGTGGGACTGTCTGACGCGCTGATCCTCCCAGCCCATCGCTCGCTCCTTCCCTCAGCCCTCTCCCAATAGCCAGGAGAGGAGCTGGGGGCCGGGCCGGTTCCTTCCACCTCCTGCCGCTCTCAGCACTGGGGCGTCCCGGGCTCTGAGCCGCCCACGCGAGAGCAGAGTGGCCGCCCTCAGGTTCCCCCCACCCCCGCTGGGTGTTGCTCATCGGCGCTGCAGGCGCCAGCTTGCTCCACACGCGTGGGGCTGGGGGGGCCTCCTGCGCCCCTCCACCCCCGCCCCCTCCGGCTCCCCCAGTCCGGCAGCTCTGGCGGTTGCCCCGCAGGTACTTGGGGGAGGCTGGCGGACAGGCGAAGGCGGCTCACTTGGGGTTCGCCGAACGGGTTAATTCCTAGGAACGCAACCGCCGTTTCTGCTGGCTCGGAGGGCGCTGAACAGGTTGCAGGGGGTGGGCGGGGGCGGCCCCAGCTGATGGCTGGGATGGAAAGTTGGGCCCAAGGTAAAAAGTTTGCTCGCCCCGGCTTCGCAGCGCTTGGGGGGTGGAAGGTCTGATCTTCCCGGCGGGGGGCGTTAGCCTCCATCTTCCAAAACAAGAAGAGGTCCTGGGGCGCCTGAGAGACTCTCAGATACTCTGGAGCATCTGAGGGAGGGGTCTCTGCGCACCAAAGTGTCTGCTCCAAAATACCTTAGTGTGTAAGGTGCCCCAGGACTTCTTGCTGGATTTTCAGGGTGGAGTCCCCCTCTTAAGGCGAGGGGTTTTCCTCCAGGTGGTAAAAGCGTCTCTCAGACGGTGATCTGGGGCCGTGGTTCCCTCTCGTCGGAAGTGGATAAAAGCCTACTTCTGTGCCCGGCTGGGGGAGTCGCTCCTCGCGCACCCCGGCTCCGTTCTCTCCCTCCCCCGTGAGCCAAAGGCTTTAGACTCAGTCGCGGCTGGGGCAGAAGGCAGCTGTCGCTCATGTCGTCACGATTCTCTTCCCTGGCGGCTATTGGCGGGGTCTGATCAAGAAACCGAGGCTACGGTTTTATTTTCTCCCACTTACGCGCGCAAGTAACTTGCTCGCGGTGTGTGGGAGTGGAACGCGGGGAACTCGCAAGAGCAAAGTTATCTCGCTGTCTCTGGACTCTCGAGTGAGTCGCTTTTTCTGGAGCTGCCGGGAGCCGATAGAAGTGTCGATGAGAAATCTGGTTGGTAATAGTGTTTAAAGAAGAGCTTGGGGAAGGAAGACGCGTGGACGCATCAGTGTGATAACTGCGGCTCGGCTCCTTAGCGATGTTTAACGCTTATCATCCTGCAGTATCACCCTCCGGCTTTTAGCATTAAGGGACCCCCCCCTTCCCCCATGAGTCTGGGGGTCTCCTCCATCAGGGGCCTTGTGGCTAAATCAGGGAGGTCCTGGAGGGCATCTCCTAAAACCTTTCCTGGGGTGAGCCTGCTCGGGTTTGGGGCGAGGATGAGTGAACTCCCCCCGCCCCCCCCCCTCCGTGCCTTGCTCCCTATTCTGTGGGTGTCTAGAATTTTGCAGTGCTAGTTAATTGCATCCAGCAGCGTGAAGGGGTGTATTCACTGGGGGGGGAGGGGAGGGCACCGCTGGGGTGGGGGCTCAGCTGTGAGCGGAGGGCTCTGGGCTTTACTGTGTCTGTCCAGCGCCGTAAACCACAGGGTGACTCTTAAGGACAGGTGATGGCCTGGACTAGGGAGCAGACAGCGAGGCTCAGACAGGAGCCTGCCCCATCCCCAGCTCAGCTGGGAAGTGGGTGCATAAAAGCCCCTGAATGGCGTGTTACTGTGGGGCTCTGGTGACCAGCTCCCAACCAGGGTGGCAAAGCCGAATCGGCCAGAGGTGAGAGCACCGGGGCATGTTCCCTGTAAGCCGAGCACTTGCGCGGCTGCCCGAGCGCGATTCAGGTGCCGCCCAGCTGGATCGCTGGGCAGCCGCAACCGCCAGCGCGTGTGCGTGGGGCGGTGCGCGCCCGCGCATGGCTCGGTGCACGTAACAAAATTTATTCTACCCCGGGTAGAAAAAAAGGGCCGGGCCTGTTGGCGGCAGGTGCGATGAGTCGGTTAGAGCTCAGCCCCAGTCTGAGAAGTGGGTGGCAGGCGGGCATCTCAACCAGGCGGCTCTGAACGGGAGTGCTCCTTCTGTGGGACATAATGGGCGGAGGGGAATTAATAGGGAAAGTGCCCTTGTTGAGCATATAAGGAGTGAGTCGGGGGAGAGGGCAGCAGGGTGCAGAAGACCCCCCCCCCCCCACTGCAGTGGGAGGATTAGGCCAGGAGGGGGGCTGCTCAGCACAGGTCTGGCTGTGATGCTCGCCACCGTGGGGGAGGGCCCAGCGTCCCTATTTAGCGCCTGACACCCCCGTCTGCGCGCGAAGGCTCCTTCTAATTTTAATCGCGGCTCCCCTGGGCTGCCGCCCTCCCTTCTTGGGCCTTATATATATCGGCCTTCGTCAGCTGGGGCCCGGCCAGCGTGCAGGCTGGCAAGTGACCAAGGAGGGCCGAGGTGCAGCGGCTGGCGCGTGATCTTGGCTCCCGGGTGGAACAGGTGTCACGGTTTTACCCGTGCCAGAATATCAGCCGTGCCCGGGGGGGCTGGAGAGCCCTCCGCAGGCTGCGCGGCGGCCGGACGGCCGAGGCCGGGGACCGCTTAGAGCGGCCTATCCCTCGGGTCGCGCTCCGCCCAGGGCGCTGTGCGCGAGCGCGGGCTGCGGTTTGCGCCTCCAAAGCCCACGGGGGCCGGATCTTCTCTGGCGCTGCACCTGCTGCTGTTTGTAACCGACCGCAGGCGGGCGGGGTCCGCCCTGAGCCCCGCTGCAAGCGGGGGGGGGGAGGGCTGAACAGTCTCCGGCCGCCGCCTCCTTGCAGAACGGGCCGCTGGGGTGGAAACTGGCATGGCCCTGATCCTGTCGGTTTCATGGGAGGGGCTAATCTCAGAACCTCCCGCTCTGACCACGCGGCGTCGGGAAGGTTCTTTCGTGTGTCATTTCCAAACAGAATTCATGTAAACGTCCATGTGAGGCCTGGCGGGGGAGCTGGGGGGGTTCAGAGGAAGTTCCTCGCCCCCTGCCCGACTTTCGTTACGTCTCCGGACAGACCAGTTGGGTGTGTCTACACTTACATTCCTCTTTCGAAAGAGGTATACGAATTGAAAAGGCAAATGGCAAAATTTGCATATTCAACAACTCATTTGCATATTAACTTCAAAAGAGCTTCTTTCGAAAGAAGAAAGCCAGTGTAGATGCTGCTGTTTCGAAAGTAAAGCCATCTTCAAAACAATCTGAAATTACAATATGCAAATAAAGTACTGAATATTCAAATTTATGCCAAGTTTGCATTCATCTTTTGAAAGAGGTATGCAAATGAGGTAAATAAAAATGCAAATGACGTGTGCATTTGCATAGCCAGCGTCTCATTTGCATATTCTGATTTCAAAAGAGCTGCTTTCAAAAGAAGAGAGCCTGCGTACATGCTGCTCTTTTGAAAGTAAACCCAGAATCCTTCTTCCCTTTATTTAATGGGAAGAAGGATTCTTTCGAAGATGGGCTTTACTTTCGAAAGAGCAGCATCTACACTGACTTTCTTCTTTCAAAAGAAGCTCTTCTGAAATTAGACTATGCAAATGAGGTGCTGAATAGGCAAATTTATGCCTCATTTAAATTTTTGTTTGCCTCATTTACATGCCTCTTTCGAAAGAAGAATGCAAGTGTAGACACACCCACCCTTGGAAATCCTGGTTCTTTTTTGACACAGCTGTTCTTGAGGTTCCCAGGGGGCTACCACAGAACCCCCCCCCCCCAAGATGTGGGTGAGAGGGGAGGCCACAGGTAAAGCCACCTCCTGATGCTTCAGGGAGTTTCATTCCTAGAATGGGAAGCATCAGAGAGGGAGCCGTGTTAGTCTGTATCATTGTGACCAACAAGAAGTCCTGGGGCACCTTAGAGACTAACAGATACGTTGGAGCATCAGCTTAGCTGATGCTCCAACATATCTGTTAGTCTCTAAGGTGCCCCAGGACTTCTTGTTGGTCCTAGAATGGGAAGGGATCGCAAGTCCGGTCCCTCGCATGCTTGGCAGGACCACGCACCCTCTAGGCCAGGCCCGAGCAAAGTTTTTTTACATTGGGCCCCACTTTTAGTCCGTGCAATTAACGGCCCGCCCGCAGCCAGCCTCAGGTCGGCCAGGTCGCTGGGACTTTTGGTTATGTTCATGTAACTTCCCCCCCCCTCCCCCCACAATTGGCACATGTAATAAAATAGGCTTGGAAAATATACAAACTCTACGAATGAGCTGGAGGGGCCTGAGACCCAGCACCCCGCCGTATTGCTCCCCCTTTAGGAAATGTCACTCCCCCCACAAAGGGCCCCCCACACACACATGCTTTGCCCACCTCTAGCTAAACCATCCCCAACAGATGTCTCTCAGGTATCTCCAGGGATGGAGCTCTCACAACCTGCCCAGGCAATTTACATCTGTGCTTCACCACATGGCCGATTAGGAATTTTTCCCTAATGTCCAACCTAAACCTCCCTTACTGCCTTTTGAGACCACTGTGTCTTGTCCTGTCCTCAGATGTTACAGAGAATAATTCCCCCCCAGCCACTTGTAACAACCTTTTAAAGTCCTTGACACACTCCTCACGTCCCCTTTCTTCTCTCCTGCACCCTTACCTTTCTTTTCTGCATAAGCGGTCGCCAGGGAGGAAAAGGGAGCTGGTTCGGCTTTTAAAAGCTCCAGCCTTAAAATCTTAAAGTCAGTCATGTGGGGCGCGTCTACACTTGCATTCCTCTTTCGAAAGCAGCATGCAAATGAGGTAAACAGAATGCAAATGAGACATACATTTGCATATTCAGCACCTCATTTGCATGGTCTAATTTCAAAAGAGCTGCTTTCGAAAGAAGAAAGCTGGTGTAAACGCTGCTCTTTCGAAAGTAAACCCCATCTTCGAAAGAATCCTTCTTCTCATTAAATAAAGGGAAGAAGGATTCTTTCGAAGGTGGGGTTTACTTTGGAAAGAGCAGCACCTACCGTGGCTTTCTTTCACAAGAAGCCTTTTTGAAATCAGAATATGCAAATGAGGTGCTGGATATGCAAAGTTATACCTCACTTGCATTTTTATTTGCGTACCTCTTTTTGAAAGAGGAATGCAAGTGTAGACGCACCTGTGGGTGTGGGGGTCATGTTGTTCCCTGTAAGCTGAGCTCTGGGGTGGCTGCCCAGGAGAGATTCTGGTGCTGCCCAGCCTGTGTTTCTATTAGTGGTACACATGTCAGTGCACAGAACAAAATTTATTCCACTCATGGATTGGAAAATTGGGTGGAACCTGGGGAGGGATCTTAGTTATAGGGCTAAAGATCCTGGAAAACAGGTGTCTAAAATTAGAGCTGGCTGGGGAGTTTTTCAATGGCGCTTCTGGGCAGCCTTCCTCCTCTGCCCCCTGCAAAGGAGGAGTGGGTGAAGAAAGGGTGGGGTCCGAGGGATGTCCTGACTCAACCGTAAGACTCTCGCAAGGATTGGAACGGGCCCCGGGGGAGACGGATGGTTTTTTTGTTTGTTTGTTTGTTTGTTTGTTTCCAGGTTTGGGGTTTAATTCCAAACAACTTTGTGGAGGTTTTTTGGGTTTTGGGGCGGGGGGGGGCGGATTTTTTGGTAAATTTTACGCTGGAAAGGCCAAATTCAGAATGTGTCAGAAGTTACAGAAACCTCTCAGCTGACCTCCCTTCTGACTCAAAGGGATCTTTTTGCGGTGGCCAGTGTTCCCCGGAAGCTGAGTGCTGGGTTGGGCACCCTGGAGAGATTCAATGCCACCCAGCTGCTGTGCAGGGCGCCCACAGCCGGCAGTGTGTTTCTGTGGGTGGTGCGCATCTGCACACTCCTCTGTGCACTGAACAAAATTTATTCTGCACCTGGGTGGGGGAAACAAGGGGCGGGAACCCAGGCGATGGTTCACAGTTTGTTTGTTCTTGTGTTCATTTGATTTCCCCCTGCCCTGAAAAGGTGTGTGTGCCCTTTCCAGCCCTACCTCAACCCGTGTGCCGAGGTCAGCATCTCGGCGCCTGTCGAACAAGCTGTTTTCTCCTCCCAACGCATCACCTGGGCTTCTGTCTCTTGGCTCCCCGTCCTGAAAATCTCTCCTGCTGCACCTCTGCACGAGGAGATCGGAAGGGCGGGGAACTGAGGCTGCTTCCCAAGCTGCCGCGCCAGGCTCACCTGCACACCTGGTTCTGCACACTCTGGAGCTGCAGCCAGGTGCGCTACCTGGGGCCTTGTCTCCTGGTAGTGGGAACTTGACTCAGGGCCAAGCCCGCCGTGGTGGAGGGCTCAGGCTTTTCCTTTGGCAGCCAGGAGCTGTGTGTTGTGGGGCTGCCTGAGGCTGTGGGCTCTTGGGAGGAGCTTGGGGGGGGGGGGGGCCTGCCCCACGTTAGAATCATAGAACACTAGGACTGGAAGGGACCTCGAGAGGCCATTGAGTCCAGCCCCCTGCCCCAATGGCAGGACCAAGTACTGTCAAAACCATCCCTGATAGACATTTATCTAACCTGTTCCTAAATGTCTCCAGCCATGGAGATTCCACAACCTCCCTTGGCAACTTATTCCACTGTTTGACCACCCTGACAGGTAGGAACTTTTTCCTAATGTCCAACCTAAACCTCCCTTGCTGCAGTTTAAGTCCCTTGCTTCTTGTTCTCTCCTCAGAGGCCAAGAAGAACAAGTTTTCTCTCTCCTCCTTACGACACCCTTTTAGAGACCTGAAAACCGCTGTCATGTCCCTCCTCAATCTTCTCTTTTCCAAGCTGAACAAGCCCAATTCTTTCAGCCTTTCTTCATAGGTCACATTCTCTAGACCTTTAATCATTCTTGTCGCTCTTTTCTGGACCTTCTCTAGTTTCTCCACATCTTCTTTTTGAACTGCGGTGCCCAGAAATGGACACAATACTCCAGCTGAGGCCTAACCAGCGCAGAGTAGGGCAGAAGAATGACTTCTCCTGTCTTGCTCACAACACACCTGCTAATGCATCCCAGAATCATGTTTGCTTTTTTTGTAACAGCATCACACTGCTGACTTATATTTAGCTTGTGGTCCACTATAACCCCTAGATCCCTTTCTGCTGTAGTCGTTGCTAGACAGTCTCTCCCCAGTCTGTATGTGTGAAACTGATTGTTCCTTCCCTAGTGCAGCAGTTGGCATTTGTCCTTATTAAACTTCAGCCAGTTGACCTCAGGCCATTTCTCCAATTTCTCCAGATCATTTTGAATTATGACCATGGGGTGGGCGTGGGGGGGATGGTGCTTGTAAAGTAGGCAGGGTGCGCGGCGCTGTACAGACATGTACATGAGGGGAGGGGCCAAGCAGTGTACGGTTTTGGCTAATGACAAAATGCAAATGCGAGGGAAGTCAGCCTGGCTTTTTAATCCCATGTTCCCCACCCCTGACCCCCTTTGGTCGAGCGCTTTTCCTCCGTCCAGCTCCCGGTGTTTTACAGGAGCGGTCAATATCATTTGCTAGATCAGGAAAACTGAGGCACCCAGCTGGGCCAGGGTTTGCCTGTAGTCCCTAAAGAGCAGCGCCAGGAGCAGAACCCGCTCGCGCACTAGCCACTAGGCTGTACTGCCGCCTGTAGCCCTGCTCCCTCGGGATGGGACCGGGGGGTGGGATGTGCCACAGCCCTGCCAGAGGGGTACTTGTTGTTTATAGGGGTTCATCAGTGCATGGGGAGGGGTAACTTCCCCTCCACCCTCCTCTTGCCCCAGCGTGTTGCGAATGTGGGACTAACTGGTGGGTCGGCTGCTCAGGCAGGCAGCTTTGGGGCGGGGGGGCTGTAAAAGAATCACCTCCGAGGGCTGGGGGGTCTTGCTGGCGTCTACACAGCAGTGACAGGGCCGCAGCCCCTGGCGTGGGGGTGTTTTTGCAGGGGGAGGTGGAATTTCAGCCTTGCGAGGGGCTGGGGGCTCGTGTTGGGAATAGTCCCTGCTCCCCTCCCGGCCAGCACTGGGGGGGGGGGGGCGTCTCTGGCTCATAGGATTTCCCCTCCCTTGCCCCGAATCCAGCCAAGGGATCAGCAGAGCTGACCAATCCCAGGCTTATTTCCGCCCCACCGCCCTGCTAGTGCAGGGCAGACCCACCCATCGCTGTGGCGGGGCGGGAGGAGCAGCCCAGGGCTGGGGTGGAATCAGGAAGTTAGCCGGGGTGCCACCTGCCCGCACCCCGTTCCCAGGCAGAACGCTGCTCGCGGGCATCGAACTCTGTGTCCCGGGACGCGGGCCAAGGAGGCTGAACAGCTTGTGAAGAGAGAGCGCCCGGCCCCTGCCTGCTCTGCCTCCTCGGGTGTGAAGGGGTGGGAGGGATTGCAGAGGGGCCCTGTGCCTGGGGAAAGCGGGGTGGGGAGCCAGGCCTGGCCCCCTGCACCCCTCCCCAATGGGCAGCTCAATTGGACATCTCCAGCCAGCAGAGAACCCCCCCCCCTTCCCTCCCCATCTCCTCCGTTCACCTCGTGCTGGGGAAAGGGGCAGAACGCGGAGAAGTAGGTTCCGGGCCCTGGGGCTGGCAGAGGCGTTTCCAGACCTCTCCCTGCGCCCCTGCCTGAGCCTGCAACCAGCCGCAGCACTTCTGCCGCTCGGCCGCAGCCGGCAGCGTCCCTCAGGGCGCAGCTGCCGAAGTGAGTTTTACCTGCGAAAGCCGCTGGCCAAATCCATCTTTCAGGGGCCGGGGGGGCTCCTTGCTCTTGTGGAAACAGAGGGACACAGGGAGACCCCCTTGGGGAGCTGATCACAGGGGCCCTCTTCTGAGCGGGTCCTGGGCAGAGCGCGCCCAGCCTCACCCTGGGGTGCCGATCCCGGCAGTGAGGGACTGCCCAAGAAGCTGAGCGGTGGTTGCTGGGGGGCAGGGGGCGAAGGGGGGTGGGGGCTTAGGCTCGGAGGATGGCAGAATGGAGGCCTCGGAGGCAGGGACACCCTGACCCGCTTCAGCCTGGTACACTCCCGGGGCGTTGGGAGTAGCCCCGCAAAACAGTGGAGGGGTAACCGGGCGGAGGGGCGGGTTGCACTTAGACCACCCCCAGCAGCGGCTGACTCGCTGCACCAGCGAGCCCAGCCCCGAGCTCCCCACATCTCTGCCTGCGTCCCTCCGTCCTCAGCAGCGGTTCCTGGCTGCTTGTACAGCGGCTCAGGAGCCATTCCAAGGCCGGCCAGCTGATTAACAAAGCACCCCCCGCGCGGTTGTTTGTTTCGGCCCGTGGTGCGCACGCGGCTGCGCCTGGGTGCAGGTCACAAAATTTATTCCGCCACCGGAGGGGTAAAAAATCCACCAGTGGGTGGAAAAGCTGAGAGGGAGCATTGAGCCTCGCCTCCAGCCCCCGCCAGCTCACCGCTGGACTCTCCCTCCCCATCCGCTTTGCTGCTCCCTGCCAGCCCCTGTCCCACCCCTTAGCATCGCCTCGCGCAGCTCTCTCCGCTGCAGGGGGGCTGGAGAGTTGGTTGCCTCAGTGCTGAGAGCAGGGCCCTTGGAAGCCCAGGGGGGTGAGCTCAGTTCGGGGGGGAGGGGGGGGGCTCATTCCAGAGGTCTGGGGCAAATCGATCCTACAAAGCTCTTTCCGGGAAGCGATAGGCCCTGCCGGGAGGGCAGGACCCTGGACTTGACGCCCTCTCCAGCTCTGGGCTAGGGGCATCTCCCGGGATGAATCCGCCGCTCGCCTTCAAGGCTGAGTCAATTTCAGGCCCGAGATTCTTTTTTTTTTCCCCTTTCAGACTAAGGCCCCTTCATCGGCCGGGCTCTCGGCGGCCGCGCACAGCGAGGGCTCTTGTTGTCTGCCGGGGCAGCCGGCGCGGATGTGGCGCGTACACAATGGCCCTTTGACTGGTGGCCGGGCCTGGGGGGGGAACACATCACCCTGCCGCTGGAGGCCCTAACAAATTACCCCCGGCTGACAGCTGGCCGGGCCGCTCTGTGTGTGTTGGCAGGCGCTGGCGGCCGGAGGCAGGCGGGGGGGTGAATCAGCCAGGGACAAGCAAGGCGGGGGGGTCGGGCCTTGCATGGCAGCTTTTGGCTGGCCGGGGCCCTGAGCGCACGGCGGCGGGGCAGGGCGCACTCGCTGCCACGCCGGGGACGGGGTGGGGGCAGCGGGAGGGGGCATCGAACCAAGTATGGGTGTTTTAAAGGCTTTGCTTTCTGGGGCTGGGCTGCACCCCCCGGGGCTTGGACCCTGGCTGCGGCTGCGGGGCGTGGATGCAGCTTCGGGGATGGGGGTGGGGGATCCGGCTGCGGCTGCCAGAATGAAACGTCCTGGATGCAAAGAAAACGACCCAGCTGAGCGGCAGCGAAGCCCAAGGGCCGCGTGTTGGTGAACCGCTGCGGCAGAGCTCCCTGGCCTTTTTTTTTTCGGCCACGGGTGGAATAAATTTTATGTGTCCTGAGGCATGTGCGGGTGTGCACGGCTGTTGGCCGTGGGTGGCTGAGGGCAGCAGCTGACGCTCTTCTGGGCAGCCACCCAAGCACTCCTCTTACAGGGACCGCTGCGCTCAGGCTCCCACTCGTGTGGGGATTATGGTCAAGCCTGCTGGAGAGTGGGATGTGTGTGGGTGGCCACTCACCTCAGGGGGCTGCCCCCGACGACACACAGAGATACCCAACCTATGGGTCGGGACCCGAACATGGGTCACTGTTAGATTTTTTTTTTTTAAGGCTGGGCAGCTAGGCAGCTCTGAGCCGCATGTGGCTCTTTAGGGAGCCATTTGTGGCTCCCGCCACTGCTGCCACTCGCTCCCCCAGCCTCTGCCCTGGAGCGCTGAAATGGAACTCAATTGAATTAGTTTAACGGCCGGCAGGGCAGGGAACTACTCACACTGCGGGGCTGGCGGGTTGCTTTACAGAGGATGAAGCAATGGGGGGCAGTTTGAGGCTGAGCGGGGTTTGTTTTTCCCAGGGGAGAGCCTCACCCCCCCACCCCCGGGCTTTGAATGACTTTGCGTCACAAAGTCTTACTGAATTGTAAAAACGGGTCCCCATCTTGAAAAGGTTGGGAACAAAAGGCAAGATCATAATCTCCATAGTACGGTTGGGGAAACTGAGGCACAGAGCAGCGCATAGGCGCCAACATACCCACAGCCTTCAGCCCTGGGCCACCGAGGAAGCTGTGAAACCTCAGATCAGGTGCGTTGACTCCAGTTCTTCTGCTGACTGGGCCGGTCTCGAGCCAGCTCAGCCAACCACCCTCATGCCAGGAGCTAGGTCACCAAAGGGAGGGCAAGGTGGGCCCTCCAGGCTCGCAGGTGATCCCTGCATGTCCTTTCTCACTCCTTCCTGTGGCTCAGGGGCCGCTGCTAGTTTGGCCCAGGCAGCACCTGGGTGGCATCGCCCGGCCTAAATGTTCCAGAACCCTGAGGCAGGCTCCCTGAAAATCCCCAGACTGGCTTTGCAAACCATGAGACCTAAAGGTAATAGGCTGGAACCTGACCTTGTCTGTAAGGACACAGGCAGATTCCCCACTTCACCTGACTCCGGGACCTGGGACTTTAAGGAAGGGGAGAATTTATCATGCCGTGTAGGAGAAAATCATGAGTTGGCGCCATGGTGCAGGCTGGGAATAAGGGTCCGGGCAGAGGGACTCACAGGTCTGGTGTGATGGCGTGGGAGGCTGGATGTGGAGTTAGAAGAGCCCGGGTGGTCCAAGCCAGAGCTGGGATCTCCCATGCCTGGGCTGCCAGCTGGGGCAGTCGGGCTGAGGAGAGGGCAGTACCGGGTGCAGGTGGCTAGGGAGGGGAGGGTGAGGGGGAGCCGGAGGACAGGGCTGCTATCTGCCTCCTGCCTGTCAGGGCTCCCTAGCGCTGCCGAGTAAATAAATCCTGGGAGTGTGTGTGGCTGGGGGTTGGCCAGTGGTTCTGAGCTCGGCTTGGCTCTTGTAACCGCAGGGCGGCGGCCAGGAAAAACGAGTGTCAGCGCAGCTGCCGCCCAGCTTGTGTCCCTCTGAGGAGCAGCCTGCAGGGCTGTGCGCCCCTGGGCCAGCTTCACCGCATGCAGCCGCCTCTGGGGCAGAGCAGCTGGTCCTGCAGCAATGGGGAGACAGCGTGGGCTAGTGGGAGTCCAGGCTCTTGGGTGAATGGCAGAGCCAGAAGCGTTCGTTCCCTTCCCTGGCTGTAGCTCACCCAGGATTACCCTCTGACCCCCCACCCCCAGCATGGATCCTACACACCTGGATGAAGCCACAAGCGGCCCTTCTGCTGGGAGCGGGGGCTGTGCCCTCCCCTGCCCCCCACTTGCTTTGCTACTTAGCTCCAGGAGAGAGCTGGATGAACTGGAGGGGGCGGGGAGCGATCCCGGGGCTCACGTCCGGTTCCTTTATGTTCCCAACTCTCATGCTTCAGGGCTGCCTCTGGCCAGGGTCAGGAAGGGACCCCCCGTGTGTTCCAGGAGGGTCTCTTCCTCCTGCGCCAGCCGGGGAAGGGGCGCGAGGCTGGGACTCGATGGGGAACCAGTCACTCACCCTCAGGCCCGGGACCGGCCGGTTCTCGCTGGTCCCCGTATGTTGGGATTACCGGGGCAGATCTCATTTAACCGTTTCTCTGCCAGTGCAGGGGGATGTCACGTGCTGCCGCCCTCGGTCCCTCCTGCGCTCTTCCTGGGGCCCGCAGGGACCTGGGACGCTCTGGCCTCAGACGAGTTACCGCTTTGGGCCTGTAGGGGCCTGTGGGACGCAGTTTGCACCTGCTCCTCAAAGGGTGTGAGCGGGGGGTGTCTTTAAAGATACAGACCCACCCTGCCTGTGAGGAGCAGGGCACGGGGGAGGGGTGGGCGCTTCGCTGATTGACGCCCACCGTCACCCTCAGTGACTTTAAGACCACCCTGGCTGCATCTGTGTGTCATGGCCCCTCTAGTGGCTGGAGCCGGGGGTTATAGCTCGGACCTCTGGGGCATATTTTGGAGGGGCAGGCAGAGGGCCCCCAGAGGATGTGAATTCTCGGGGTGGGGCGGGGAAGGGATTGAAGTGGCAGCAGGAGGCCTGGTCCATGAGTAAGGGCTGTACTTGGGGTGGGGACGTTCCATAGGCAGGTCCTGCTAGCGCGCCCATCGCCGTGGCCTCTGGGCTGCTCCCTGCGTCAAGTCCCCTGGCAGCCTGGGGCGGGCAGCGTCTGCTATGTGTGAGAAGGGCGGGGGAAGCCGCGATGCAGCCAGGGATGGACAGGGGTGGAGGTGGCTCAGAGGGTGGGCGGGTGGGTGGGGGAGCTAGGCTGTGCCAGCTGTCCCAGCTCTGAGCGTGGTGGGGGACCCGTTCCTCGGCGAGGCAGGAGGGGTGATGTCACGTCTGAGCCACTAAGAGACGCCTTGGAGGAAAGGCGACGTCAGTGGGTTTATTACGGGGGGCCCTGGGTCGGTGTCCTGTGAGGAGCAGGTGAGGGGCGCTGCTGGCCGAGCGGGTCTGGGCACTGCTGGCCCAGGGCTGTTTGTGAAAAGTTTGCATGTCTGGGGCTCTTCTCTGCAGGAGGGTTTGGGCGCTGGGGCCAGTTTGTCTCCCGCTGGCTCATGTCACCGTCCCATCATTCTGTCAACAGCTTTGCCCTTTCCACCGCAGCCAGGGGAACGCCAGGCCTTGGCCCCGGCCACCCCCTTCCCATGCCAATGCGCCCCTCCCTGCCAGGGCCATCCCCTCGGTGCCTGGGGGAGGGGACGTGCTCAGGCTGGTGGGGGGGATCAGGGCCTGGGGAAGGGAGGTGGCTGCCTGTCCAGGCAGCGGCGAAGGCTCCTTCAGCAGCTGGCACAGGCCTGCCCCCCTGCAGCCCCCATCTGCCCGGCTGGGCTGTGGGGCAGGGGGCTGGGACCTGGCCTCGGAACCAGACCCTTTGCTGTGCCTGGGCTGCTGAGGTCACAGACAGCCTGTGGGTGCAGGGCTCTGTGTTCCCACCACGGTGCCCCATTCCCAGGCAAGCGCCTCTTATCTGCTTCTGGCTGAGAGAGCTCCCTGTGAGGGCAGGCCCAGGTTCTGAGCCACTCTGAGCTCAGGGCAGGGAGGGGCAAAGCCGGGGTGGGGTTGCAGGGGATGTGGGTCGGGATTGAGGGGCAGAGCGGAGCTGGGGGAGGGGCAGCCCCGGGCAGAGTTGCAGGGGGATGTGGGTCAGGAGTGAGGGACACAGCGGAGCTGGGGGAGGGGCAGCCGGGGGCGGAGTTGCAAGGGGATGTGGGTCAGGAGTGAGGGGCAGCCGGGGGTGGGGTTGCAGGGGATGTGCCCTATTGATAGACCAGGGATTCCCGACTTATGGGGCGGGACCCAAGCATGGATCGATGTACAAAGAGATTTGTTCAGGGTCGCCAGCAGCTCCGAGCTGCATGTGGCTCTCCAGGAAGCCATTTGCAGCTCCTTAACGTTGCCCCATCCAGCAGCTCTGCCTATCAATAGCGAAGCAGTTACGCATTACGAAGAGCAGCTCCCCCTTTAGCATTCGGCGCTACCCGGGCAAGTTGCTTGATAGACTCTCGCAGTAAGTCGGTTTGCCCCCGTCCTCCTTTTTGCCTCCGTTCCGTTCTATGCAGCTGATTTGACAATTTTCATTTTTGTTTGTGTCTTCCTCCACCCGAGTGTGATCCGCCCACCCCTGAGTGTGACGCCCCCAGCCCCTCCTCCACCCGAGTGTGATCCCCCCACCCCTGAGTGTGACTCCCCCCAGCCCCTCCAACCCCTGAGTGGGGGGTTTAAGCTGGGGGAGCAGGAGGGAGCGGTTTGGGGAGGAGGGTCTTTCCCCCACCACAACTCAGATCAACTATAATAATAAAGTAACAATTAACTACAATAAATGCAGGGTTATTATTTTATTATTATTAATGTATTTTCCCGTTTTCTATGAAATCCCCGACTCTATAAACGGGGGGGGGCAATTTTACATTCTTGCCTCTCGTGGAAAATTGGCGCTGCTGGCGCCCGCCCGCGCGTCTTTGAGCGGCCCTGGGTCGCCAAGTCTTCCCGAAGGGTGCGAAGGGGTCCCCGCCCGGAAAAGCTTGGGAACCGCAGAGAGCTGGTTGCGGCTGCTCTGCCCCCCGGCTGCCCCAGGGCTCAGCCCGGAGGGAACCCTGAGTGACTGCCGAGGGGCAGCTGTGGGGCAGGGATCGCAGGGGCTGTGGGGCAGGCGGGGGGCAGCAGAAGTGGGAGGTAGGACTGGGCTAGCCGGGGGGGGGGTCCGCGCAGTTCCCCTTCCCCCCCCCCGCACACGCGCTGAGCTCTCACCCCCGCCCTGCGCGCTCCTGGCCCGCTGCCCCCCGAAGCCCAGCCCGGCAGGGCAGCCGCGGAGCCGCCGCGGGGACTGGAACGGGCTCGGCCCAACCTCTCCCCTTCTTTACGAGGCCCTGAATCCTCGCCCGCCTCCTCCCCCTGCAGCCTGGCAGGGCTCCCCGAGCGCTCCCCTGCCAACCGCCGCCGGGCTGGCACGCACAGCCGCGAAGCATTGACTCGCCTGCGGCAAGGCCCTGGAAGGGTTGTACCCCCCGCCCGCCCGGCTGCTGGACACGGCCGGCCCAAGGCCCCCTGGCTGGGTCACTCCTCCCCAGGGGGCTTGGGGAAAACAAGGCGCCCGGTGCCCCGCGTGGCGGGGGGGGGGGGCAGCTGGGCAGGAGAGCCCGGCCCGGGGGGGGGCCGGCGGCTTTGGAAAGCCGAGGGGGATCCCCTCGCCCCTGGGATTCGGCGGTGGACGTGGGGAGCCGGGACCCCGCTCTCACCTCCAGGTTCCCCCCCATTGAAAAGAGGGGCAACCCCCCTCCCCCCCGCTCAGCCGGGCCCGACGAACCTCCCGGCCGCGGGAGCCTTCGGAAAGGAGCTGGGAGAACCCAGGCGTCCGGGCGGATCCGGCCGTTTCGTACCCCGCGGCGCAAGGGGGATTGAGCCGCGTGTGCCCGCCAGGCCCCTAAAGGGTCACCCCGCGCCGGCAAGCGGCCAGCTCGCCCGGCTGCCTGCGGTCTGGGCGGGCGCTCTGGAAAAAGCGCCGGCGCGGCTGCAGAGTGAGTGGCTTTTAATTGGCCCCCGGGTCCCCGGGTGTTTATTTACTGTGCAATTAGTTAAACCAACTCCTGCCCCCTGTGCCAAGTCACACAGGCAGCGCGGCTCCCCCGGGGCGGGGGCGGGGGAACAGACCAGCCGGGCTGCGCCAGACCACAGCTGAGTCTGGCGCAGAGGCCCCGTCTTCCGACAGTGGCCAAGGCCCCCTGCCCCGGAGGGTCCGAGCAGAGCAAGGAATCGTCCCGCCGCCCCTTCCCCGTCGCCCCCTTCCCAGCGTCCTACCAGCCGCGGGTGGACCCGGCCCCCAGGGAATTACCCAGCTCTGGTCTGAGCCCCGATAAAGTTCTGCTCCGTCCGACCTCCACCGGCGGGAAGAAAAACTCCCTCTTGCTGGTTTGAAACCTGCTGCCTGGCGGCGACCTTTGTGTGCCGGGAGCAAGTCAGTAACTTCTCCGTATTCACTCGGGGTCTCGTCTCCCCCCCGCCTCCATCTCAGCCCACAGCTGCTCCTGCAGAAAGCAGGACGACTAGAGACCACCTGCTGCAGGGCAGGATGAGGCCTCCGAGCAGCAGGAGTCTGGCCACACGGACCAAGGAGGCCTCTGCTCATCAGTAGCTCCCCTGGCGTTTTCCACCAGTCAGTATCAGCCATCCCATTTTACAGAGGGGGAAAACTGAGGCACTGGGCTATGGGATATGCCCAAGCCCACCCAGCAGGCACCACCTCCTGTACCCCAGTTCTGCACGTAAACCAGCAGCCGGGGAGCAGGTCGTGGTTTTATAGACCTCAGTGATAACTTCTCCCGCTTAGTTTCCTCCTTCCTGAGCGGAGAAGTCGCTGTCGTGTTAATCTCCACATATGGTTGAGCGATGCCCGTGGTGGGCGAATGGCAGCTTGGATCTACGGCAGGGCCCCCCCGCTCCCCCGCTTCCTCCGCCATGGGGCAGCTCCAGGGCCGATTGTCTACCAAACCTGCACCCGGCTCTCTCCTCCGCGCAGCCCCCGCCCCCGCTGCTCCCCTGGCTGCGAGACCAACCGCCTCCCACCTCCTCGCCAACCCGTCCACGGCGGCCTCCCGTCACCACCTGCCTGGCCTCATGGGCAAAACTTACGCCCTCACCTTCCGGCGCTGACAGCCTCGTTAGGGCAGCTCTGCCCAGGCCGGTTTGCATGTAGAAGCGGGATGCAGGCGGTGGTGCCTCCATCCCCAGCGCTGCCCTCGGGCATGTCATATAGCCCCGTGCCTCAGTTTTCCTCCTCTGTAAAATGGGATGGCACATACCAGTGGACAATGCTAGGGGAGCTCCTGATGAGCAGAGGCGTCCTTGGTCCGTGGGGCCGAACTCCTGCTGCTCACGGGCCCCATCCTGCCCTGCAGGGGGCACTCACTATTTGGCCTGAATTCTGGGGGGCGGTTGTGGGGGGAGGGGGGATCCTGAGTGTCGGGGTGTCGGGCTCTGCTGTCCCCTAGCACTAGAGAATCTTTGGATGGCGGGAGGGGATTTCTGGGACCCGGCTCCTCCCATATGCGGTGGCTTGTTGAGCCAGGGCCTCAGCTTCCCCAGCCTGTGCGCTGAGTTCACCTCGTCCCTTCCGGGGCTGCCGGCCAGGAGTTAGGGGCCCTGCTGCGGCACCTGGGCCGTTCCGGGCCCAGCAGCCGAGGTGTCTCCAGGAAGGGTTTTGAGGGGCGTGCGGGGTTCTGCATAGGGAGGGCTTCTAGGGGTGCGAGGGTCACGGTGTAGGGAGGACAGCGAGAGGTGCGAGGGATGCAGGGTAGGGACGTTGAGCGGGTGTGAGGGGTGCAGAGTCAGGAGGACAGCCAGGGCTGCGGTGTAGGGGACATTGGGGGTGCAGAGTAAGGGGGACAGCCAGGACTGCGGTGTAGGGGACATTGGGGGTGCAGAGTAAGGGGGACAGCCAGGGCTGCGGTGTAGGGGACATTGGGGGTGCAGAGTCAGGAGTGCAGCCAGGGCTGCGGTATAGGGGGACATTGGGGGTGCAGAGTCAGGAGTGCAGCCAGGGCTGCGGTGTAGGGGACATTGGGGGTGCAGAGTAAGGGGGACAGCCAGGACTGCGGTGTAGGGGACATTGGGGGTGCAGAGTCAGGAGTGCAGCCAGGGCTGCGGTATAGGGGGACATTGAGGGGTGCAGAGTAAGGGGGACAGCCAGGGCTGCGGTGTAGGGGACATTGGGGGTGCAGAGTAAGGGGGACAGCCAGGACTGCGGTGTAGGGGACATTGGGGGTGCAGAGTAAGGGGGACAGCCAGGGCTGCGGTGTAGGGGACATTGGGGGTGCAGAGTCAGGAGTGCAGCCAGGGCTGCGGTGTAGGGGGACATTTGGGGTGCAGAGTTAGGAGGACAGCCAGGGCTGCGGTGTGGGGGGACATTGGGGGTGCAGAGTCAGGAGGACAGCCAGGGCTGCGGTGTGGGGGGACATTGGGGGTGCAGAGTAAGGGGGACAGCCAGGGCTGCGGTGCGGGGGGACATTGGAGGTGCAAACTCAGGAGGGCATCGGGGTGCCGGGCCCGGTGGCTCTGGTGGGGGGACGGAGCCCAACATCCGCCATCTCTCCCCCTCTCCTGCAGTTCATCATCTCGGAGGGCGAGCGGGGGCTGCCGTGCCCGGCCGAGTGCTCCCGCGAGCGCCACCGGCCCGTCTGCGCCTCGGACGGGAAGCTCTACCGGTCTCACTGCGCCTTCCAGCGCGCCCGCTGCCAGGAGCCGCTGCTGGAGGCGCTGCCCCGCGTCCGCTGTGGGGAGGCCCCGCGTAACCCCGCCGGTAGGTAGAGCCCAGGGCAGGCGGGAGGAGACGGGGAGAGGGTGTGAGCCCAGGCTCGGGCTCCCCATCCCTTTGCCCCCCAACCCGGCCGGGGCCCGGTCCCGAGCCGACAGAGCGGGCAGCCAGCGGGGTGGGGAATTCTCTGCCCCCCTGGCTCGGGAGCTGGGGGATAGCGGGGCCGGGGGCGTGGGTCTGTCGTCCCGTCTCTGGGTGCCCCGGTGGTGCCCGTTCTCCGCACCCCCATGGCCCCCCAAAACCTCCCCTTGCAGGCGCGAACCTCACCCGCTGCCAAGAGGACCGGGCAGCCGCCCTCGCCCAGGCCCGGCGCCAGGCGGACTCCACCTACGTCCCTGAGTGCAGTGAGGACGGCTCTTTCTTGCAGGTACCGGGGCTGGGGCTGCATCCCTCCCCCCACCTCCTCTGGGGGAGCCCAGGAGAGCTGCAAGGTCCCTCTGTGCACTGAGCAGCCCCCTCCTGCCAGCCCTCACCTGCTGCAAGAGGCAGTCACAGACTCCCGGGGCTGGACGGGACCTCAGGAGGTCTTCGAGTCCAGCCCCCTGCTCCAAGCAGGATCAACCCCCCTAAGTCACCCCAGCCAGGACCTTGTCCAGCCGGGGCTTAAAAACCTCTAGGGATGGAGAATCCACCACCTCCCTGGGCAGCACATCCCAGTGCCTCCCCGCCCGCCTGGGGAAGCAGCTTTTTCCTAATGTCCAGCCTGCACCTCCCGCTCTGTAACCTCAGACCGTTGCTCCTTGTTCTGCCGACTGACACCACCGAGAACAGTTTCTCACCCTCCTCTTTGGAGCCCCCCTGCAGGAAGCTGAAGGCTGCTGTTAAATCCCCCCTCGGTCTTCTCTTCTGCAAACTAAACAAGCCCAAATCCCCCAGCCTCTCGCCACAGGTCCTGCGCTCCAGCCCCTGAGTCATTTTTGGTGCCCTCCGCTGAACCTGCTCCAGCACATCCACAACCTTTCTATACTGGGGGCCCCCAAACTGGACGCTGTGGCCTCCCCAGTGCCGAACGGCGGGGTCGAGCTACCCCCGGCTGCCACCCTCCCCTCCCCTCCCCTTGACGCCCTTTCCGGGGGATCGGCCCCAGTGCAGACGGGGGGCAGCTCGGGTGCATGGGGCGGGCTCCCTTCCGGCCTCGACGGCGTCTGCCAGGGCACGGGGCGCGCTGAGGGCAGGACTCGGTCACGGCACCGCTCCCGTTCCGGGAGCGATGGAAGAGCCCCGACTCCGGCCCCCAAAGGCCAGACCCGCTGGGGTCACCTGCCCTGTGCGTCCCTCCCCGGCCAGGTGCAGTGCCACAGGCAGACGGGCTACTGCTGGTGCGTCACGGCCGAGGGCAAACCCATCAGCGGGACCTCCCTGCTCAACCAGACGCCCAACTGCACAGGTACCGGAGAGCCCGGCCAGGCTGGGGTCCACCCCATCCGCCCCACCGCCCGCTGCGCCCTGCGCGTCTGGGCCAGGCCTGAGTCCTCGGGGCCCCGGCTCGGTCTGGGCCTGGTATGGGCACTAGGGCAGGGAGGGGGTCAGTCCTCCCCGTTAGGCAGCATCCTGCCATGGGGCTGTGGGGCCGGTCTGAGCCCTCCCCACAGACGGGTTCCGAATGAGGCACCTGGGCAGTCTGAGGAGGAAGGAGAGGCCGGGGTAGGCAGTGGGCTGGGAGCCGGGACGCTGGAGGTCTGTGCCCGGCTCTGGGCAGGGAGCGGGGTGTAGTGGTTAGAGATGGGTGCTGGGAGCCAGGACTCCAGGGTTCCATTCCCAGCTGTGGGCAGGGAGCGAGACCTAGCGGTTAGAGCAGTGGGCTGGGAGCCAGGACTCTGTTGTTCTGGCCCAGCTCTGGGTGGGGGCTCCGAGCAGCGGGGCTGGACGATGGGGGTGAATTCTTTCTTGCTCCTCCTCCAGGCTCCTATGTGGTGCGGCCATCCTGGCAGGACCCTAATTCCTCACGGAGAGGTAACCCCTCCCGCCCTTCCCCCGAATGCTGGGTGTCCCCCTCCCCCACTGCAGCGCTCTGACTCCTGCCCGTCTGCAGCGCCTGGCACCCCGGCAGGGCAGTGAAGGGGTGTCCCCAGCCCCTCCCTCTGTGTCCCTGCACGCTGGAGAATTCCCCAGCCGGCTGAGGAGCGACTGGGGAGCAGTGAGCGGGTGCCCTCTGGAGGGAGCCCCGGGTACTGCAGCCTGCTTCCTAATGGGTCTTTGGGGACCCTGCCCGCGATTCCAGCTGCCCACCAGCTCATTGGAACTGGGAGCCCGGATACCTGGGTTCCCCTCCCGGCTCCACCACGTGGCCTGAGACGAGTCACAACCCAAGGCACGTGCCTCAGTTTCCCTCTCTTGACTGGCTGCGGGGAGCAGGTTGTAAAGGTAGAAAACACCTGGGGCACAAGGCTGAATGAGCCGCAGGGAAGCACCCCTGAGGGGCAGGCCCAAGGCAGCGTGCGCCCCATGCCCTGGCGGCTGTGAGAATGGGGGGGCCCCACCTCCCGCCCCCTTCCCCCCAGCAGGGCGGCTGGCGCTGGGGTCTGTGCTGTGAACTCCACTCTTTGGGCAGAATAGATGGCACTAAGACCTCTGTAATAGTGGCCTTCGAACTCTTTTCCTCCCTGAACGCAGAAGGCGGGAGACCCAGGCCCAGCCCGGCAAGCCCCCCACCCTACAGGCAGGAAGGTAAGTGACCCTCCATGCCCACCGGCTTATGGCAGCACGTGCCCCACGTTGCAGTATTGCCCGGGAGAGGGGAGCAGCTTACACCGGCCCAGGCGGGTGCTAAACCCCTCCCAGCCGTGCTGCCTGAACCCCTATTCCTGGGCCCCCCTGCCCCGGCAACCTGCTGCTCTGCTGTGAACCCCACACAGGCAAGTGGCTGATTTCCTGCACCATTAATCCCCCAGAGCTCCCAGAAGGCCCTCACATGGGGTCCAGCCAGCCCTCCCTCATGCCATTCCTACCTGGGGTAGGTGGTTCTTCCACTGCCATGGGACGGGTCACAGAAGTCCCCTTGGGGCTGTCACCTCGTGGGCTTGTCATGCCACTGAGTCCACCTACCTGCCCTCTGGGGCACCCCACCGCCCTGTCCAGCTGGGCCAGAACCTCTGGTCTCCCTCAGCCAAGGCACAGAATTGGGGTTACCCTCCCTCCAACAAAGCAGCTCAGCTCTGGGAGGGCTTGGCCCCCAGGAACCCAGTCCCCAAAGAGATCCAAAACAATCCGTCCTCGTCCGTGTAAAAGTTTTACACAGAAAAACTTATAAATTCACCCTCCTTATCAATAGCCTCCCTGGGGTCAGGGGGTTAGTCTGTAGCTTTGCAAACAAACAAGCAGTCCTGGAGCTCCTCAAAGACTAACACATTTATTTGTGAGGCCATGAGCTTTCCTGGGTGAGATCTACTTCCTCAGATTCTTCTTCCCCTGGAAATCTCATGACCGAATAACAAATGTTCACCTTTAAGGAGCTCCAGGACTGCTTCTCTTTACCAAAGACAAAGGGTGTGTCAACACTTGCATTCCTTTTTTGAAAGAGGTATGCAAATGAGGTAAACCAAAAATGCAATTGAAGTATAAATTTGCATATCCTTCATTTAATGGGAAGAAGGATTCTTTCGAAGATGGGGTTTACTTTTGAAACAGCAGCATCTACACTGGCTTTCTCCTTTCTAAGGAAGCTCTTTCAAAATTAGACTATGCAAATAAGGTGCAGAATATGCAAATTTATGCCACATTTGCATTTTCTTTTTGCCTCATTTGCATACCTCTTTCGAAAGAGGAATGCAAGTGTAGACACACTTAAAGAGAGCTGCAGTGGTTACTCCCACCTAGGTAACAATTACTTACACTGGGCCAGATTAATAAACAAAAGTGTTTTTATTAAGAATAAAAGTAAAATTTCTGTGACTCTAAGGCCAGGTCAACACTAGGCATTAAAGTCGACTGTAGCTACAGCAATTCTAGCTGTGACGGCTGAGTAGCTGGAATCCACTTATCTACAATCGACTTACCTGGCTGTCCTCCCAATGGGAGGTTGATGGGAGAAACTCACGTGTCAACCTCCCTTACTCCTTGCCAGATCAAGGCGTACAGGGGTCAACCGCCGGCCCCAGATAGTTTGATTTTGTGCATCCCTACTGGGCAGTCCCCTGTGTAGTGAAGACATTGCCTTAGGGAAAACAGACAGATCAGAGAAAGCTATTTAGCCAAATAGTACCAGAGAAACAGCCATGTCAGTCTAGATACCATCAAAACAAAAAAGCACTTTAAAGGCTAACAAAATAAGTTTTTAGGTGAGCTTTCGTGGGACAGCCCCACTTCCTCAGCCCAGAGCCCGACCAGAACAGACTCACTATTTAAGGCACAGAGAACCAAAAATACTGATCAAAGTTGAAATATCAGAAAAATTGTAATCAAGGTGGGCAAATCAGAAGACGAGAGGGGCGGTGGGGGGGGAAGTCAAGAGTCGGACAAAACAAAATAGGTAAAAGAGTCCTTATTATGGGCCACGTAATTGCCGTCCTGGTTGAAACCACCACCACATTAACAGGTGGGCAAAGACATAAGCTCTGGTGGGCAAAGACCCGCTTGGTCAGATGCTAACAAAGCAGCCGGTCCTTGCCCGCGAAAGCTGATGCTCCAAAATATCTGTTAGTCTATAAGGTGCCGCAGGGCTTCTTGTTGGTTTTGTTCAGCAGATTGTAACTAAAAGAAAAAAAAGCTGCACGGTGCATTTTGCCTAAAGCTGATAATCCAGTTCTCGTAAAGCATGCGGGGGAGGGATGTGAGACGACCACTTGGGCTCTGGCCCCGGGGCCGTACCCCAGGCTTATGAAGGGAGAGTCTCTTGCTGGTGAAAGGCACCATGAGCAGTCCTGTGCCCCCTTGACCTCTCTGGCCACCCAGGCTGGAAGGACAGGGTGCCCCCTGCCCCCGGCGGAGGGGCTGGGATGTGCTCTGAGGGTGGAAATGTGGCGCGGGGAGCTCGGGGGGGGGGGGTTCCCTTCCCCAGTCCCCACCTCCCCAACTTCTCTCCGCTGCTTTCAGAGGGCACCTCGCTGCCGTTCCTCATGCCCATCATCGTCCCCGAGTTCAAACCCAACCAGACGGTGAAGCGGATTCAAGGTAAGCGGAAGCTGGGCAGGACTAGGCAGCCCCAGGTCGGGTCCCAGGCTTGCCCCGGGGGGGCTGAGTTTTTGCAGGGCTCGTTCACAGTCCCTCCCCAGCGAACCGGGGCGCAGGAGGGGGCCCTGTTTTCGAAGAGGGAGCATTTGCCTTGAGGCCTCTCTAGCCTGGAGACCGTCTCTGCCTTTCCTACGCTGCTGGGCCCCGAGGCCGTGCCAAGAGCAAGCCCGGCAAACCAGCACTGGGGATGCACGTTGGTGCCACGGAAACCAAAAGGGAGGGGTGCTGATGGCATTTCGGCAGGGGACGTCCCCCCCAGAATGAGGCTGGGAAAGGGCGCAAGGTTGGTCTAGGTCCGTGGTGTCCAATACTTTCGCCCCAGAGACGCTGCGTTGTGGCAAATGGGGGGTGACCAACCTGTGGCTCTTGGAGCCTTTAACTGCGGCTCCTCCTGAGAGCTGCATGCTGGGAGAGCCGCCTGCCTGCTCCGCGCATGCGCCCCACCACATGGCGGGAGAAGCGCCTGGCGGTAGCACCTGCAGCTCTGGTGAGCCAACGGCGTTGGATTAAATGGAGGGGCTGGGAGTGCCTGGCTCGGGGAGGGGTGGGCATTTATGGCGGGGGGTGCCTGGCTCTGGGGGAGGGCATTTGGGGGGGGGCTGGGAGTGCCTGGCTCTGAGGGAGGGTATTTCTTTAGAGCTGGGAGGGGGCTGGGAGTGTGAACAAAGTGGTGAGTGTGGAAGGACGACAACCGCAAGCGTGGGGATCTTTGAACTCCTGTTGGACACCGCTAGCCCAGTTGCCAGCTGGGGGTGTGGCTGGGGTCCAGGATGCCTGGGTTGCGGGAGGGGGAAAGAGGTGGCAAGTGGGTGCCAGGAGAGTGAAAAGGTAAAAAGCCTCCCCCCGCTCCTCGGATCGGGCAGAGTTCCCTCCATCCTGTGAGCAGGAGCGGCTGGAGGCCCTGGAGGACGTTCGGCTGCACCCGCAGGAGGGGACCTTCGTCCCGGAGTGCGAAGGGGATGGCACCTACAAGCCCGTGCAGTGCCACCAAGCCACCGGCTACTGCTGGTGCGTGCGGGCCGACACCGGCCGGCCCATCCCCAGCACCTCCACCAGGTCAGTGTCCAGCGCCCCAGGCAGCCCGCCCGTGGGAAGGTGGGCATGAGCCTTGGTCGTTCCCTGTCGCTTGGGAGTGGGAAGGGTTAACAGTGGGGGGGTGGAGTTAAATGCAGAGGGCAGGGCCACAGCTGGGGGCAAAACATCCATTTCTAAAAATGAGAGAAATATTCATTTTTATTTGAGTTTTCCATGAAAAGTATCAGGGGATTTTTGGGCAGACATTTGAACATTGAAATACTTAAGCGGTGCCTCGTGGGAGCCGTAGTTCAGTTGTCTTCAGCGCTCATTTGTCTCTATGGACGGAGCTGTTTAGTGGGACTGCACGTTCCATGATGCACCAGGGCCAGGCTGTCCTACAGTGCAACTGCCTCTCCCAGAAGGGGAGGGTGCAGTGCATCTTGGGAGGTGTAGTCCAGTCTCGGAGTCCATTCCAGGGGTTTCCAGTCTTTTTAGTAACACAGCAGGCTTCAATGAAGCAAACAATTTGACAGCACGCCCACCTTTTCCAGCTGAATTAACTACTCGTAAATGTCATACTGACTTATGTTTAATAGGGTGATAGAAGATGGAGATACCTTGTCACAGGGTGCAGGGCTGGTCAATTTCCTCCAGCAGCAACTTTGCAAAGCCTCTGCCAGGGAAATTGATGACTCTGTGCCAGCTGGGACTCGGGCAGCCCTTGCGGATTGAGTCCCCAGCTGGCGTGGGATCATCTAAGTGTGCCTCGCCCCCCGTCTGGCTCTGCAAAGTGCTGTGGGGAGGGGAAATTTCCATGGCACACATTGATAGTCCTCGTGGCACACCGGTCTAGTCCAGCGTTTCTCAAACAACGTTCAGTGGAACACTCATCATCATCATCATCATGAAAAGCCAGGGGCTCAGCGCCTGTTGGTGTCTGATGCCTCCCTCAACTCTTTCCTTCCATCTTTCCCTGTCCCATGCGGAATGGCTTAGTTTCTGTAGACTAGCTCCTCACCAATCTACTACATCATCCACCAATTCTCTGTGGGGTCTTTCTCTCCTATTCGAACTGTCCATTATGCCCGATACCAGGATCTTGACTTTTTTATCATGGTTCATTCTGCAAATGTGCCCGAATAGCTGTAAACAACTCGCAGGTGTGAGCATCTGACGTGTTTTTGATATTGTATGCTAATGATCTATATTTTCTGTTATTAAAAACAGGTACAATGTGACTTCTTCATTGTTACTACTTCATTGCCAGGATACCCGATTCAATTGCTTCATTTTGGTTTTGCTGTATATGTTGCTGTTTGGGTTTGGTTTTGGTTTTTCTTTGTTGTTTTTGGTTTTTTGGGTCTGACCATTTTTTTTAAGAAACTTCATAGATGTTCTGTGTAAAAATATTGTTTGGTGTTCCATGGTCTCAAAAAGTTTAAGACACACTGTTCTAGTCCATAGAGAAGAATGGGAACCTGAGGTACCCAAAATACAGCCTCCTTACTGAAGATGCCGTTACTTCAACAGAGTATCTCACTTGCAAGTTGAATAGGGACGGAGAGATAGCCGTGCTAGTCTGTATTCTATCAAAATGGAAAAAGCAGTCAAGTAGCATCCAGAACACACAAGATCCATCATTTACAGCCAAGCCCTTAGGTACAATTGCATCTGCTCTGATCCTATTGATGGAGACCAAAAACTACAAGATGTCTACTATGGGCATAAGCATAAGCTTTTGTTGCACCTGATGAAGCAGGTCTTTGCCCATGAAAGCTCATGCTCCAAAATATCTGTTAGTCTATAAGGTGCCACAGGACTTCTTGTTCTCGAAGATACAGACTAACCCGGCTACCCCTCTGATACTTGTCTACTATTTTGTTAGTCTTTAAAGTGCTACTTGACTGCTTTTTTGTCTTGATAGAGTATCTCCCTGTCATGCATCATGGGAGATGTAATCCAGTCTGGATGCTTAGCCCATAGAGAAACAGAGAAGCATGAAACACGTAAACTACAGCTCCCGTGAGGCTGCATGGTAGACTTTCCAGATTGAAATATCATGGCCTTCTTTTTCTTTTTTTTTTTTTATTCCCCCTTTTTGGATGAAGAAAAAAATTGTTTTCGTCTGGAAACAGACATGCTTTTGGGTTGGAAAAATTCTGTTTCCAAAGGGAAATGTTTGCCCAAGTTGGAACTCTGACATCTGGAGCTGACTCTATGGTTACATGCTTCGGCCAGAGTGAATGCGGGTGCTTGGCATCAGACAGACCTCATGCATCCACATGGGTGCTGGCGAGGGATTTCAAGGGATGAAGGTCCCATGCAGGTTGCAGAGTCCTTGCTGAGCTGTTGCTCGTTGGTCAGTGAACCATAAAGATATGAGGAGCAGAACTCGGACAAGGAGTGGATTTAATATGTGAACTGCTGAGTCACCCACTAGATGGCACCTGGTTTATGGCTGATGGGAGAGGTGGGAAAAGTAACCAGAAAATGATTTGAGTAAAAGTGCAGCTGCTTTCAGTTCTGAGTACAATCGAGATGTGATGTGGGTGCATGTGTACTTTCCCTCAAGTAGTTTTCCAGAGGGACACCGGTGACTTTGTACATAAGTACATCCCCTCCCTCAGCAGCTGCTCTTTTATTCAAGTAACTTTTAGGGTACTTTTTCCACCTCTGGCTAATGGTGGCTTCTGGGGTCATAAAGGGGAACTAGTGGCCAGGTGGAGCTGGGGAGCAGGACTCCTGGGTTCTGCCCATCCTCTAGGAGGGAAGTGGAGTTTAGTGGTTAGACCAGGAGGACTGGGAAGTATGAATTGTATTCCTAGCCTGGGCCAAGTCCTTCTTCCCGCTCCGCTCCCCCAGGGCCTCAGTTTCCCCTCCTGCAGTGAGGAGGTGCCCATTGCCTATGGGGTATGGAGTGGGACTGGAAGCATCAGCGGTCTGGCAAAGAGCAGCCCCTTTCCGCCCTGCTCTGCTGCCTTGGCACTGGGAGCTGCCAGCGCCACCCACTGACCAGTGAAAACCAGGCATTGACTAGTCTTTCTTCCACCCAGGAACTTCCCACCCGACTGCGAGGCTGATGCTGCAGCCAGGAGTGCAGAGATGGGCTCCCTGTTCCGGGACAGGGCGCTGCCAGGTGGGGAAGAGGCACGGGGACGGACAGCCAAAGGCCTGGGCATCATACTTCTATGAGTAGTCTGGGGGGCAGGGGGATCAGATTCTTCAGCCAGATGGCCCTCGACTGCCCCCCAGCCTGCCATTGAGCAGACCCCAGGCAGTGAGGAATCCCCTGGCCTCTCTCCCAAGGCTGCCCGGTGGCCGGTGCTCGGCTGTGGTGCCCACAGTTTGGTGAAGAACAGCGCTGAGACTGACACTGGCTGGGCAGAGCTCCCTGGGTGGGCGTGGGGGTGAGAACTCTCAACCTCCCCTGACACTGGGACAGCTGTCCCCTAGAGAGGACAGTCCGCATCCCCCTGTGCCAGCCAGTCCCCTGCCCTAGGGCCGGATAGGATCAGGTGCCCCTAGAGGGGATAGACCCCATTCCTGCCCCCATTCCATCCCCCTGTGCCAGCCAGTCCCCTGCCCTAGGGCTGGGTGGGAGCCAGCGCCCCCTAGTGGGGAAAAAGTGCATGCCCCCCTCCTCGATCCTCCCAGCCAGTACCTTGCATGCCTCTCCTGGTGACAAGGGCTTGTAACTGGGAGCAGTGGGGTGGGTGTCCCTTCACTCCAAGCTCCCCGCTGACAGTGGCTGGGGTGTCACAGCCACCCCACCAGGCCAAAGGACTCTGAACCCCCTGGCTGCCACCCCCTCTCGCCCCCCAGCACTGCACTGAGTCCGTCTCTCTCACTTGCCTGGTGTGGGTGAAGCTGAGAGGGCCCACATGTGGCTTGCAGGGGTGAGGAGTCCTGGCTGGGCAGAGCCCCGTGTGACACCCCCACCCCCTTACAGGCTGCCCAGGTCCCAAGAAGGTGGAGTTCCTGTCCAATCTGATGAAGACCCTGGCGTCCGACATGATCCAGTCCCGGCTCATGCCCATTGCGTATAGGAGGTGAGAGGCTTGAGCAATGGCCTGGCAAATTCAGAAGGGCAAACTGAGGACTCTCGGGCGGGGTGGGGGAAAGATGGGATGTTGTTCTGTAGTGACCCCTGCTGGCTGATCGAGGGCTCCTGAGCCCCTTGGGGCAGGAGATGGACTAGACTGGGAGGTGGATGGTCTCCTATTCCTAGCTCATCTGATAAGTCTGGGCTCCCTCTGCCTCCCACCTCGAGAGAGAGGGGGGTGTGTGTGTGTGCACGCATGCACACACAAGTGCAGTGGGTGGAATGTTGCTCTCAGGCTCAGGAGACCTGTGTTCAAATCCTAGCCCTTCCTTTGGCTGGCTGGGTGAACTCGTATGAGTTCCTGAGTCACTCCATGCCTCGGTTTCCCCATCTGTACAATGGAGATAATGGCCCAACTCTGCCCCACAGCAGGGAGGGAAGAAGCTACAAGGTCCTGGGTCCTTCCTCCCTGAGTCAGGTGCCCACCCAATACAGCTGAGTTCAAACAAGAACCAGCTAAGGCCCTGAACGATGGGGCCGTCAAGGGCCACGAGCCAAAGTGGTCACAGATATAACAGGTCTCTCAGGGTTTGGGGGGCAGGAGTGGGCTCTGGACTATGGCCAAGGTGTTTGGAGTGCTGGAGGAGGCTCACAGGATGGGCTCTAGGAGAGTTTGGATGAGGGTGGGGGCTCCCCTGAGCCAGCCTGTGGGGGGCAGGGAGGGAGTTAGGGTGTTGGAAGGGGTTCTGAGAACAATGTTCCCTCTAATTCAGTATTTCCCAACCTATGGGTCGGGACCGCACCATGGGTTGCCATTAGATTTTCTAAGGGTTGCTGGCTGGGCAGCTCCAAGCCACAGGTGGCTCTTTCAGGAGCCATTTGCAGCTCCTGCTGTGCCTGGCGCTCACTCTGCCAGCTCCCAGCCCCTGCCCCGCTGCACTGAAGTGGAACTCAATATAATTGGTTTAACAGCTGGCAGGAGGGATCCGACCATTACACCAATTATATGAATCTCATTTCAGTGCGGCAGGGCAGGGCAGGTGGAGGGAGAGAGTAGGAGGGACAGAGGGGCTGAGCGGAGGAGGCAGTGGCAGCCTGGTGAAGGAGCAGGAGGTGTGGGGGTAACAATGGTGCTCATATGAAGTAGGTGGGAAGCATTTTGGGGCTGCGAGGCATTTAAGGCTGGGGATGAGGGGGGAGATGAATCTAGATTTATAAAAGAAGTTAACCCGGGGAGAACCTGCCCCCTCCTCTGGTTGTGAATTACCTTAAGTCACATACGGGTCACTCACTTGAAAAGCTTGGGAGCTGTGGCCTAATTTTTCAATCCATGTGCAGAATAAATTTTGTTATATGCACCGATGCATGGGAGGATGCGCACCACCAAATGAAACACAGGCTGCCGTCTTGAGGGCACTCTGGTCATCAGCTGGGCGGCCCCTGAATCTCCCCTGGGCAGCCACCCAAGTGCTCAGCTTCCAGGGAACGCTGGGCCAGAGGCAGGCCTGCTGTTAGGGGGGAGACGGCAAAGGGAGCGACTGTCCCTGGGTCCAGCAATTCAAAAGGGCCCAGGGCACCCAGCTCCCACTGCAGCGGCAGCAGGAGCCCTGAGCCCTTCAAATTGCCACCGGAGCTGCTAGCCCCCAGCCCTGCCCCTCCACCTGAGGCCCCGCCCATTCCAGGAGTGCTGGGCTGCTCACCTCCTCCCTTGCTCAGGGGCCCAGCAGTTCTACCGACCCCTCTGGGCAGAGGCTGGGGTGCAGGAGGGTTCCCCGTACATGAGCCCTCTGCGCTCCAGCACTGGGGCTGGGATGCTGGCGAGCTGGACCCTGGAGTCTCACGTTCTGGGTGCGCCGGTGCCGTGCGAAAGCGGGTGAATGAATCCTTCAGGCTGCCTGCCCCACTTCTTCCCCACCACGAGGGTTCCCTGTAAGCCGAGCACTTGAGCGGCTGCCTGGAGAGAGTCAGGGGCTGCCCAGCTGATTAGCCGCGCGCCCAGGGCTGGCAGCGTGTGTGCCTATGGGCGGTGCACATCTGCATGTGCCTCGGTGCACGGAACAAAATTTATTCTGCCCCGGATGGAACCAATTCGAGGGAGCCCTGGCCACTCTCCCCCGTGAGAGTGGAGAACAGCAAAGACCGTTCCAGAGGTTCGATCCCCGGATGGTGACCTTTGGGGGGGTGGCATCTGGCTCTGCCCCTGCAGGCCACCAGACCACCCGCCGGGCCCCAGCCTGGAGGAACGGGCGGTGCGCTGGCACTTCGTGCGCCTGGACAAGGACTTCAGCGAGGGGCTGAGTGAGCAGGAGTTGCGGCCCCTGAAGCTCTACCTGAAGCAGCACACCCGGCCCAAGCGCTGCGTCCGCAAGTTCCTCGAGTACTGCGACCTGGATGCCAACCACATCATCTCCCTGCACGAGCTCCGGGGCTGCCTGGGCCTCAGCTAGCACTAGGTGGGTGTGCAGGAGCCCCTGGCTGCGGGGAGGCGGGGGACCTGGTGGTGTGGGGGAGGGGCTATAAGTGGTGGGAGGGGCTAGTGGAATGGGGCAGGCTGGGGAGGCGGGGCTGGTGGCGTGGGGGGGGAGCTAGCAGAACGGGGCAAGTGTAGGGGAGGAGGCAGGCTGCCAGGGGGAAGGAGCTGATGGAGTGGGGGCAGGTGGAAAGGGAGGGGCTGGCAGAGGGGGTGGGGGAGGGGCTGGCTGCAGGGAGGTAGACTTGAGGCAGGCATCGGGGGAGGGGCTGGTGGACTAATTCTGGTTTTGGATTAGGTGGCAGCAGAACCTGGGGGTTGTGAGTTCAAATCCAGCCCTGGCAGAGAGGAGCGGGGAGGCTTGGCTGCAATGAAACCTAGCTCCTGCCACCACACTGGGGTGGGCAGGTGCCCAGCTGCACAGAGGAGGGATGGGGAACAGGGGGGCAGCACAAACCAGTTACTTCAGGCCAAACTAGGCCTGGAACACAGGCTGCCTTGCTCCAACCCCCCTGCCCCACTCCCCACCCCATTTGGGGGCCTGGATTGGCCAGGAGCAGAAGCCAGGGGGCTGGGAGTGAAGGGCCCAGCTCCCTAGCAGTGGGTGACAAACAGAGTGAAAGGCCCAGCCACGAGGCCCCCTAGAAGTGGGGCATTGGCGCTCACCCAGGAGCGACCGAGCAGCAACTGAGTCACAGAAGTGCAACTCCTGCTGGGGCAGATCCTCTCTCTTGTCTGTGGCGGTAATTGGCCAGCGAAGCCGTCAGGCTCACAGCACAACAGGGGGATGCTTCCGTGGGATGGATGGTCCAGTTCCCCCCAGCCGAGACAGCAGAACAAGGCCCAAGCTTTCTGCCTCTCTGACACAGAGCTGGCATTTCTTGGGTACACCCCCCCGACCCCAAACCCTGCGTTAGCTGGAGCCCAGGATGTGGGAGGTAATATCTTCCATTGGCTCAAGCTCTGCTGGTGAGAGAGAAGGCAGTGGACAGATATCTCCCTCTCCTGGGACCTGCTCTCCCAGAGAGCCAGCATGCATAGGGGGCAGGCCGGGGCTGGGGTGGCAGGAGCTGGACAGCACTCATTTCAAGGCCAGAAAGAACCACTGTGTTCCTCTCCTCAAACCCTCTGGAGAGCTCCAGCCAGAGGTCTGGCCCATGCTGTGTGAGTGCTGGGGTGGCCGCCCAGCTGATGAGCAGAGCACCCACAGCCGGCAGCCTGTGTTTCTGTGAGTGGTGCACCTATGCCTATGCCTTGGTGCACAGCACAAAATTTATTCTGCAATTGGATGGGGAAAAATTAGAGGGAATACGGGATCTGGCTCCAAAATAATCCTTAGAGCAGAAGTGTTAGAAAAACACCCCAGTTTGATTGGAACAACCCCGTTTCCAGCCATAGAATAGTGTTAGACCTCGGTCTGCAAGAGCGTAGAGCTCCCTTTTAAATAGGTGCCCCCTTGGTACTAAGGGGCTGGGCTCCAGACACCCCTTTGCCTTCTGTTTGTGGAGTGGCATGAACTGACTTCTTCCTGCTCACGCTGCGTTCCATCATCAGCTCTGCAGGAGCTGGAGTTGGGCCCTGTCCTCGGTTCCTCTGCTGTGCAAACTCGGGGGGACAGCTGCTCCCTGGCGGGTCACCCAGCACCCTGGAGCCCCACGCTGCTACCACGATCCACCCAGCCCATACCCGCCTTGAATCTGTGCTTCTCTTTTCCCAGGCCTCTCCTGGAAGATGGGGGCGCACTGTGCTTCTCTCTGCGCTGCCCCAGCCAGCACTGCATTCCCAGCTCTGATTGCAGACTATTTGCACTGTGAACTGTAGAAAGTGGATTTTTATTTCCCTTTCGCTGGAGAAAGTCCGACAAGGTGTTTAGAAAGCAGGCAGTCGGTGGATCTAAGGGATGTGGCCAGGTCGGGCCATTTATTTGCCTCTGGGCTCCTACTCTGCAGTTCAGTATTGATAAGAGAATGCTGCCAAATGTAAAGCGCCGTAAGGGGATATTATTTTATTTAACACCCCCCTTATCTTTGCTTATTTTTACTGTCAGGGTGGGGGCAGTTAAAATTGGCTCCAATTACTTTATATTCCCTCCACTTCCATATAAAGCATAAAATGGTCAGAAAGAAAAAACAAAAACAAAAAAAAAACCCCAACCACTCTGTAATCTGCATCCTGAATCAATAAATTATAGAAATATCAGGATGTTGTCTTTTGAGGCGGGGGGTGTACGGGGGTGTCACTCACTAAATAGCTACCAAGGGCAAAAAAACCCACCATCTGTAGATTCCAGTGTGCTTTTAAAAGCATCATTCTTTGGACAGTAGTGCTCCTCCTAATGCACCCTAATACGCTATTAGCCTTCTTGGCTACAAGGACACACTGTTTGCTCATATCCAGCCTTTCAGCCACTATTACCCTTAGTTCCCTTTCTGCTGTACTGCTGCTGAGCCAGTTGGTCCCCAGCCTATAACAATGCTTGGGATTCTTCCATCCCAAATGCAGGACTCTACACTTCTCCTTGTTGAGCCACATCAGATTTCTTTTGGCCCCATCCTCCAATTTATCCAGGTCACTCTGGATCCTCTATCCTCCAATGTATCTACCTCTCCTCCTAGCTTAGTGTTGTCTGCAAACTTGCTGAGGCTGCAATCCAGTCCATCATCCAGGTTTTTAATAAAGATGTTGAACAGCACCAGCCCCAGAACTGAGCCTTGGGGCACTTCTGCTTGAAACCAACCACCTTCCTGAGGCTCTGTCCATGGCATTCCCCCTGCATCTGGCTGTTTGGTTCTCCTTGCCCAAGGGGGAATCTGGGGCCCTGTGTTCATGCCAGCAAGATTTCCTTGTCCCTTGCTCACAATCCCAGCTGGCAACAGCTAGGGCTTAAAGGGAGAAACAGCTTCAGTCAATAGGGAAGAGGAAATCAAGACAAGGAGAGGAGAAATGGCAAAGCCACTTGCCTACAGCCAGACAGCAGCTGTATGGCAGATCAGAACCTAGAACCCAGGAGTCCTGACACCTAGCCCCTGCCTAGGGAATGGTATGGCCACTATTACCCAAACAGGAATGTTTATCCCATAGGCTACATCTCCCATCTGGTCCTGGGGAGAGAACCCAGGAGTCCTGACTCCCACCCCCAACCCTAAACACTAGACCCCGTTCCCCTCCTGCAGCTGGACAGGAAACCCTGGTATTCTGGCTCCCAGCTGGGCACAGTCTCACCGCTAGACTCCCGTTCTAGAGCCAGGGATGGAAAGTAGGAGTACTGGCTGTACCCTTACAGGTGGGGGGCATCTTTCTGAGGGGGCTGAAGCCCCATCATATCTGGCTCCTCTAGCTGTGAAGAGGGACATGACATGTTCCCAATCCACCCGCCCCACAGGGTGACGGGGCATCCTCTGCATGGGCGTGGCCCCGCGTAGCCAGCTGGGCACTGATCCTGCGAGCAGATTCTGTCACGTCAGCAAATGACGACTGCCCCCTTGTCCCTGGAACTCTTCCCCGGTCCACTAGATTGGTGGAAGTGCAGGGATCCTGGCCACATGATCTCTCATAAGAATGGCCAGACTGGGTCAGACCAAAGGTCCACCTGTCAAGGCTGATCCCCACTCTGACACTCCGAGTGCGGAAGGTGGAGGCCAGCATGAGACCTTAAAAATACCTTGCCTCTAGAGTGACAAGTATCAGAGAGGTGGCCGAGTTAGTCTGTATCTTGAAAAACAACAAGAAGTCCTGTGGCAACTTATAGATTAACAGACATTTTGGAGCATAGGCTTTTAGAGGGCAAAGACCCGCTTCATCATCGCATCTGGCAAAGCGGGTCTTTGCCCACGAAAGCTGAGGCTCCAAAATATCTGTTAGTGTATAAGGTGCCACAGGACTTCTTCTTGTTCTTCCCTTTATAGACTTCTGCTTAACAAGCTTCCCAAGGTCATAGATTCCCTGACCCTGGGAGGTCACGGCCACCACCTACGTGAGAAAACCCCCTCTTTGGAACCCAGGCGGACACACTTGGGATCTCTCCCGGTGAGGGAACCCCAAATTCCTAATCCTCCCTCAGGAGAGAGCTTGAAAACAGAAGAAACAAATCAAGCTGCATTCTGATAACAGCCCTGTCGGTCTTAGCCCTGGATATATACAAACGCTTCTCCAGGCTACAGGAATCAAATCGTTGTCTTCAAAAGAGTAATGTGTTAACAAAACAAAAGAGAAAGCACACCAAGAAAGCATATAAGCACAGAGAATCACTTCCCCAGGATTCAGTGTAGAAGTTACAGTGTACATGGAGGGAAATCCCTCAGCCACCCTGAGAAGTCCCAGCTCCACCAGACCCAAAATAAACAATAACCTGACTAAACATGTCTTTTCTACGTACATGTCTGTATGCCCACGTTGTGTTGTGGCTTAAATATTGACTGGATCCATTAAGCCTGCTCAGGATTAAACATCTTGGTCTTTCTGCTCCGATCAGGGAAAATAAAGACATCCCCACCCCCCAGCAGGTAACTGCTTCAATTCAGAAGGTCCCTGTCTCTTCCCAGTGGCTCACCGGGCTACGGGCCAACAGAGACCCCACTCTCTCTGGGTTTAACCCTTTATAGGCTTTCATTCATGACACCATCTAGCCCAGTGTCCTGTCTTCTGACTGGCCAATTCCAGATGTCCCAGAGGTAATAAACAGAACAGGTCATCATCAAGCTGTTAACCACTGCCAGCCTCTGACAGAGACTAGGGACCCATGCCGGCCCATCCTGGCTAATATGTACTAATGGACCCCACCTCCTTGAATTCATCTAGTTCTTTTTTGAGCCCTGAGAATGTTCTCTCATATGAAAGAGAGAGGTGGAAGGTGTAAACCTTGACAAGCCCAGACCTGGTTTTGTCCACCCTGCTCTTAGAAACTTCTGCTGACAGGACTCCCACCACTGGCACAGAGCCTAGTCCTGCTAAGCCAGGAGCTGTGGGAGCTGAGAGAAACTCATGCCCAATGGCTTCTGAGAGCTCCAAGCCCTGAAAGCCCTCGTGACGGCTAAACACAGCTTGGAGGTGCCGTTGGACCCTGGTGTGTTGCGGCCGAAGGTGGCCAGCTTCCCAATCCTGGTTCCCCTTATGGATTCTGGAATGTCACCCTGCCACCTGGTTCCTAGCAGCCCTCTGCCCACTAAGCCCCCGCCAGCTCAGTATTGTGCCTGGAGCAGAGACGGGGCACCAGGTGGCAGAGTTACTTTCAGCCCAGGCAATGCCTGTGAGGGTCTCTATAGGGTGTGGGCACCTGTGCGTGACAGATCCCACTGCAGGGGTGAATCGCTGGGGAGAGCTGCCCCCAGCTGGTTTAGAGCTAAGAGATGCAGGGTTAAAAGGTGGGTTTGATCTTAGCCACCATTCTCTGTAAGCTAAGCACTGGGGCTGCTGCCCAGGAGAGAGTCAGGTGCTGCCCAGCTCCGCAGCAGAGCGCCCACAGCCAGCACCGTGTGTTTCTATTGGTGGTGCACAGCTGCACATGCCTTGGGGCACCGAACAAAATTTATTCCACACACACGGGTGGCAAAAATGACACTGCTCTTAGCCCTTTAAATCCAGCACAAGGCAGCCAATGGATTTAGCCTCTGCTGTCTCCTGACTCTCCCCAGCCTGGGCAGCATTTGCCCTCGAGGGGGATGCAGCTGTTGCTGGGCTATGCAATTAACCGTGCCTGTGCGCGTGAGGCTCTGGGCTACACAGGCCCTGGCAGCAAGACAGTGCCAGCAGAGGACTCACTCTCAGGCCAAAGGGAGGAGCAAGCGGAGGATGAGCCCTGGCAACTCTGCCGGTAACTGAAGCCGGGCGGGAAGCTGTGGGCACAAGACAGCAACAGACATGCTGGCACCTGGAGCACCACCAACTTTCCTGTCTGTCTGAGAAAGGGCAGAGCCCTCCTACACTGCTGGGGCCTGGCCCGCACCTAAGGAAGGCAAAGCAGGGCAGCCTTCATGGATGTGCTGGCAGCTTGTCCTGTGTGCACCACCTGCCCCCTGTCGAGGGCACCTGCAGTATAGGGCTTATGACACACATGCAGCAGAGCAAGGCGATAGTGAGTATGCCGCGTGGGCGAGTGCTGGGCTTAGTCCTCCCTTGTGGAAACAGCTTTTGAGCCAAAGGTAACAGTACAGATCGAGCTGCCACAGGCACAGAGAGGGACAGCATGAGCCTCCCCTGGAGCAGGGCCCCGCCCCAGGCTGTGTCTGCGGTGAGCTTCCCTTGCAGCAGTGCCCTGTCCTGCACCTAGCCTACTCCTCCAGTCCTCTGCCAGTGCCCCTGGATTCTGACCTGCAGCCCCCCCGCAGTATCCCAGGCCTGGGCTACCCCCAGCACCAGGTCCACAAGTGCTCCCTCATTCCTGACCTCCAGCCCTGGGCTCCCCCCAGCTCTGCCAGTGCCTCTCCTGTCCAACCCACAGCCCCTGCTCGCCCAGCCCCAAGCACCTTGCCCTCTATGCTTTGTGTTTGCCAAACAGTTCCAGGGCCCCGCCAGCTGGTCCTGCATGCCCACTCACAGCCTGCTCAGGCCTCTCATTCCCAGGAGAAGGCCGCCCTCTTCTGGCTGCTTGTGGCACTCACCGAGCCTGCAGCCCTTCATTCAAAGCTGGGCAGTTTTACGACAGCAGCTGCAGAAAGTTGCTTCTGACCTTGTCCACTGCCCCTGCCCGGTTCCCTCAGCTCCATGGCCTAAAATAAAACACCTGCTCCCTCGGTGGGAAATAGAACCCAGGCGTCCTGGCTCCCAATCTCCCCCTGCTGTAACCATTAAACTCATGTATCGGAGGGGTAGCCGTGTTAGTCTGGATCTGTAACAGCAACGAAGGGTCCTGTGGCAACCTATAGACTAACAGAAAAGTTTTGAGCATGGGCTTTCGTCAGCACAGACTCACTTCATCAGATGCTGGTCTTGGAAATCTGCAGGGCCAGGTATAAATAAGCCAGAGCAAGGGTGGGGATAACAAGGTTAGCTCAGTCAGCACGGGTGAGGCTTACTACCAGCAGTTGATCTGCAGGTGTGAACACCAAGGGAGGGGAAGCTGCTTTTTGTATTTAGCCAGCCATTCACAGTCTTTGTTTAAGCCTGAGCTGAGGGCATCAAATTTGCAGATGAATTGTAGCTCAGAAACTTCTCTTTGGAGTCTGGTCCTGAAATTTCTTTGCTGTAGGATAGCTACTTTAAGTCTGCTACTGTGTGGCCTGGGAGATTGAAGTGCTCTCCTACGGGTTTTTGTATATTGCTATTTCTGATATCTGATTTGTGTGCATTTATTCTTTTACATAGAAACTGTCTAGTTTGTCCCATGTATATAGCAGAGGGGCATTGCTGGCACATGATGGCATAAATTATATTGGTAGATGTGCAGCTGAATGAACCCACGATGGTGTGGCTGATCTGGTTAGGTCTTGTAATGGTGTTGCTGGTGTAGATATGTGGGCAGAGCTGGCAACGAGGTTTGTTGCATGGATGGGTCCCTGAGTTAGAGTGACTGTGGTGCGGTGTATAGTTGCTGGTTAGGATTTGCTTCAGGTTGGCAGGTTGTCTGTGGGCAAGGACTGGTCTGCCTCCCAAGGCCTGTGAAAGTGGGGGATCATTGTCCGGGATGGATTGTAAATCCCTGATGATGTGCTGTAGAGGTTTTAGCTGAGGACTGTAGGTGATGGCTAGTGGTGTTCTGTTGGTTTCTCTCTTGGGCTTGTCCTGTAGTAAGAGGCTTCGTGGCACACGTCTGGCTCCGTTGATCTGTTTTTTCACTTCCTCAGGTGGGTATTGCAGTTTCAAGAATGCTTGGTAGAGATCCTGTAGGTGTTTGTCTCTGTTGGAGGGGTTGGAGCAAATGCGGTTATATCTTAGTGCTTGGCTGTAGACAATGGATTGTGTGGTGTGTCTGGGATGGAAGCTGGAGGCATGAAGGTAGGCGTAGCGGTCAGTGGGTTTATGGTACAGGGTGGTGTTGATGTGGCCATTGTGTATTAATACACCTACAGGATCTCTACCAAGCATTCTTGAAACTGCAATACCCACCTGAGGAAGTGGAAAAAACAGATCAACAGAGCCAGACGTGTGCCACGAAGCCTCTTACTACAGGACAAGCCCAAGAGAGAAACCAACAGAACACCACTAGCCATCACCTACAGTCCTCAGCTAAAACCTCTACAGCGCATCATCAGGGATTTACAACCCATCCCGGACAATGATCCCCCACTTTCACAGGCCTTGGGAGGCAGACCAGTCCTTCCCACAGACAACCTGCCAACCTGAAGCAAATCCTAACCAGCAACTATACACCGCACCACAGTCACTCTAACGCAGGGACCCATCCATGCAACAAACCTCGTTGCCAGCTCTGCCCACATATTTACACCAGCAACACCATTACAGGACCTACCCAGATCAGCCACACCATCGTGGGTTCATTCAGCTGCACATCTACCAATATAATTTATGCCATCATGTGCCAGCAATGCCCCTCTGCTATATACATGGGACAAACTGGACAGTCTCTATGTAAAAGAATAAATGCACACAAATCAGATATCAGAAATGGCAATATACAAAAACCCATAGGAGAGCACTTCAATCTCCCAGACCACACAATAGCAGACTTAAAGTAGCTATCCTACAGCAAAGAAATTTCAGGACCAGACTCCAAAGAGAAATTTCTGAGCTACAATTCATCTGCAAATTTGATGCCCTCAGCTCAGGCTTAAACAAAGACTGCGAATGGCTGGCTAAATACAAAAAGCAGCTTCCCCTCCCTTGGTGTTCACACCTGCAGATCAACTGCTGGTAGTAAGCCTCACCCTTGCTGACTGAGCTAACCTTGTTATCCCCACCCTTGCTCTGGCTTATTTATACCTGGCCCTGCAGATTTCCAAGACCAGCATCTGATGAAGTGAGTCTGTGCTGACGAAAGCTCATGCTCAAAACTTTTCTGTTAGTCTATAGGGTGCCACAGGACCCATCGTTGCTGTTACATTAAACGCATGACGCTCATGGCTGGCATTTCCCTTGCCAGCATTTCCACAAAGGATTCGTAGGGGGCGGAGGAGGGGTTTTGGTATGTTGCAAGTTGTCTCATTAATCCCATCACTGCTACCTGACGGTGACCATCAGGGTAGTGTTTTAAAGGGCAGCTAATGATGCTGGGATGAGGCTGGGCCCTACCAGTACAGTAAAACCCTGAATTATGTGGGGTTGTGTTCCTGCAACCCCCACATAACTCAAATTTTCACGCAAGTCAGGATGGGGAGCCAGGAGCTAGACCGCCACTTGGTTCCCAGATCCCTGCTGCTTACAGGACCCAGGAAACTGGACCGCCCGCCAGGGTTGGTCAGCTTCCTGGCTGCTTCTCTCTGCCTTCCCCCAGCCCTGGCTGGCAGACTGCCAGTGGCGCAGCTGGGGGAAGGCAGGGAGAAGGGTCTGTTAGCCTGCCTAGCTGCCCACAGCTGCAGGCAGCTAGGCAGGCTGGCAGCCACAGAGCAGCTTCAAGTTGTGCTGAACTTGAAGCTGCATATTGCAGGGGGGCGTTTACTGTGTGTAAAGTGTCTGGAAGGGGAGAACTTCCCAGCCCAGGCACAGCATTGGTCACGTAGGGAGTGGTGTTTGCCCAGCACCCCTAGCTGTGCCCAACAGCCCTGCCATGCTCCATCCCTAAAGAGAGGACCGACACAGGCTGATCTCAGTTTGGCAAGCAGCTGGCAGCGAGGTGGGGTGCCTGGCCTCAGAGCAAAGGGAAAACCCATCCCCAAAACTCCTTCTCACCAGATGGTTTATCCCACTAGGCAGCATGGTGAGGGGGGAGTCTGCAGATTGGAAACTGAAGGGGCAAAGGGCAGTGTTCCCTGTAAGCTGAGCGCTTAGGTGGCTGCCTGGTGGTCCACATCTGCACATGCCTTGGCGCACATAACAAAATTTATTCTGCCCATGGGTGGAAAAAATTAGCAGGAACCCTGGCAGGGGGCCATGTTTCCCTCTGAGCCACGTACAGAACCAAGAGCCACGTGAGCAGCCAGCAAAGTTGTAACCAGCGGGTGCTTTGGTGCCTCACACACTCAGAACCTCACTGCAGCAGGGACTGTGTTTAGCTCCTCTTGAGACAGGAGCTAATGGGGCTCTCCCTCAGCTGTGAAGAGGTCTAGGACCCACAGCAGATCAGTCCTGCTCCCGTCCACGAGAGGGTAGTTACAGAGAGAGAGCCATTCACCCTTGCTGCACAATTGCTGAGTTCAGGACATAACTGGTTAGTCTCCTGACTGAGGAAAGAAAAATGCCATGCAGTCCAGGCGCATGCTTAATGGAGTTTATTTATTGGCACGACACACCAGTCCTGGAGCAGAGGTGGTCACAAACAGCACTCATCCCATCACCTCAGGCAGGAATCAGAGCATGACATCCGGATGCCATTCTCAGTGGGTGACTTTGCATTGCAGACAGAGAGAGGAATGCAGATGCTCCTGCTACTTGCAACAGCCCCTCTTCAAAGAGACTGCACCATCCAGGCTCACCCCAGTGGCAGTGTTTGTTCCAACATGAACCAGACACTCATTTGGTGAGTAAAGATTCGGGCAGCATGGGCGTGACAGTGCAGCCTGGTGACGCCTGCCACTGAGAGAGAGAGAGAGAGAGGTGGGGAGCTGAGCTACAGTGCAAGGAAGGTAAAAAGTTATACACAAATTTACTTGGTAGGGTTTTGTGTGTGCGTGAGAGACAGAGGGAGAGAGATTACGTGCGAGACATGCAGGGTGGGCACATGGGTTCGTGCATCGTGCACAGTGGGTGAAGCTGATGAGATGCTGTCTGTGAGTGAGTAAGATCCATGGTACAGGTGTGCATATGTGTGTGTGTGTGGAGCATGGTAAGACTGTGTGTGTGTTCGTGAAGCAAGGTGAATGCATGCGTGTGTGTGAGAGAGCCAGAGAAACATGACTAGAGGATGCCACACTGTGGGACTTTGTGTGTGTGTGTGTTTTGGATGGTGTGCATGTAAGAGACAGAGATGCACAGCTGGGCAGGTGTTGCATGGTGGGGCTTTGTATGTGTGTGAGATGCATGGCAAGAGGTGAAGCAGAGTGGACTTTGAGAGTGTGTGTGTGTGTGTGTGTGTGTGTGTGTGTGTGTGTGTGTGTGTGTGTGTGTTAATATGCACACGCAATGAACCTCTGTTAACAGGGAAGGCAAACCCCAGGCCTAGTTCTGAAAGAGCTGAGCTGGGCCACCAGCGGGGTGGCCAGATAGTGTTACACAAAAATATTATTTGTTAGTCTCACATGGAGAGAACTGTTCCAGTTTGGCCTGTTCCTGTCTTTTCTTTTTTTAAAATGTCCTCAGGAAAAGGAGTGGGGTCTAGTGGTTAGAGCAGGCCAGGAAGGGGACTGGAAGCCAGGCCACCTGGGTTCTATCCCTGGCCCAGGCCGTTGGGCGTTATTTCTGGGGAACTAGCAGACAGCAGGAATCTGACATCCTACTGGTATGCACCGCTGGCCTGACTGACTCATCCCAGTGGCACAATCACCGTTGCCATGGAGATCTCACGGTCTTGCTGACACCCCTTTTGCACCAAGATGCAGACCCAGGTCCCCTAGGGATGGAGCTCACAAGGGTTCCCTCTAATTTTTAAAATCCATGTGCAGAATAAATTTTGTCATGTGCACCAAGACATACGCAGATGTGCACGTCCCATAGAAACACATGCTGCTGGCTATGGGACCTTTGGTAATCAGCTGGACAGTCCCTGAATCTCTCCTGGACTGCCACCTGAACGCTCAGCTTATAGAGAATGCTGGACCCCCACCTCTCCCCTGAGGGTTATCTCAGCATTTCCCTCAGCTTGTCACTAGCCCACAAATCCCCAGAGGGCTGTGCCTGGTCATTTGCCAGAGCTGAGCTCTGAGATTTCATCACTCAAATGAATCTTATATTTATTAGTGTCATTTGTTAGGTGTATTATTGCAGCGCATAAGAGCCCAGAACCCCATTGTGCCAGGCAGCATATGGTTTTTTTGCTCTCAGGAGCACTTGGCATCCAGTCATGGGCCAGGCCCCTACGGGGCCAGGCACTGCACAAACACAGAACACCCCAAATCAAAGGCTATTTCTACACTTGAAAGTCATGACAGTCCCGAGCATGGACACCGCACCAGAGTTCTCAAGGTGTATGGGAACTTAATGCCCCTTCATTTCAAAACTCCAAGCCTGTGTTATCCGAGCTCTCTGCCAGCCTAGGGGTCCCTGCCTGAGATGGGGAATAACCTGTCCGGCACCGGGCCCAAGGACATCACTCAACTCAAAACAGAGGCAGGTTAATTTGCTGGCCCATACCTGCAGGAGTGCTGGATCTCAGGGGTGAGAGCTGGAACATCTGAATGCCTCCCTCTCCTCCAGCCTCTGCCTGTCCAATCTGACACGGCTCCTTCTGTTCCCAGGAAGGGCCCCTGGCAGGATGGGGCTTCCAACTGGAAGGCTACCTAAGTCAATTGCGTCCAGCATGCACTGTGCAACAGGCAATCAGAATCCACTGTAGTCACGGATTCCTGGGCTCATTGGGGTCATTTGGCTGGCTCTCCTGTATAGCACAGGCTGGAAAATTGTCCCTAAACAATCCCTTAGAAAACCACCCAGTCTCGATTTAAAAACTGCCCATGGGGAAAATCCACCAGGCCCCTGGCCAGCAGGTCCAATGGTTAATTCCTCTGAGCGGTCAAAGGGCACACCTGGTGGAATTTCTCTGCCAGACGTCCCTTAGAAGGGTGGTAAGGTGGGGTCTGCGTAGCCTGCTGTGTGCATCTGTCTGTTCCCATATGGGCCTCGGGAGCAAATCTAGCTCTCCCTTTGCTGGGCCCTCTCCCTCTCTTATCATGGTACCCAGGTGCAGTACCTCGTGTGCCAGGCTCTGTTTTAAAACAACCTGCGGCTCACTTGGCTGGTATCTGACTCCGCTCCCCGCCTCCCACCCTTCCTGCGGATGTGAAATGAAGTGACATCAGTAAGATGGGCTGATTTTTGCCGGGGTGTGGAAGGAAATATGTACAAATGCAAGACCATCACCTGCTTCTCCTACTTCCCTTTTCTTCTCGCCACCCCAGCCTCTGCTGTGCCCTCCCCAGCCAGCCCTCTGGTTACTTCAGACTCATGGCTGTGAGAGTTTCCTTCCAGGCTCCTCAGTGCAGGGTGTGTGTGTGTGTGTGTGTGTGCGTGTGTGCGAGAAACTGAGAGAGGTGGGGGTATAGAGGGGACTCCTCCAGCTCCCATACGTTGCCCCCACCTTCAGAATCTGAGTTTCTATTCAGAATTGTCTTATTATTTTTACTTTTTTATGATTATTGTAGCAGCACCTAGACACAGACCCACCTGAGATCAGAGCTCACTTGTTCCAGGTGCTGCCCAGACCCTGACAGAGATCAGGGCCTCATTTGGGTCAGGTGTTGCCCAGACCCCCCCTGAGGTCAAGACCTCATTGTATCAGATGCTGCTCAGATCCTGATTGTTGCTTCTGTGCTGACTCGTAGTGAGAGACGATCTTTGCCCCAAACATTTTACAGCCCAGAGAAATGAAATAAAGGAAGAATCACTACGGTCATTTTACAGGTGGGGAAACTGAGGCATGAGAGCACTCAAGCGCCCTGCCCAAGTGCTAGTGTCATGCACTACTTTACTGACCCCCCCGAGAGAGCAACTAACTCACTGGCTAGCCCTTCTGTCAGCATATAACGATTCCAAATGTCATTGTCACACATGACACACCCTATGCTCAGCCTGTAACTCACAAGGGCTGGAGCCACAAACCGTCATGTCTTGTAGCTAACTCAGTCCCACCCTCTCCCCACCTCTGGTGTGTGATTGGTCAAGTGTTAGCGTTAGACACATGATCTGTAAGTGGCTAGAACATGAGCCCCACCCTGGTGCGTAGCTAGTCCTTGTGCATGCCACACGTGTGCTGTGTGTGTCAGACAACTTCCTGTAAAGCCCCGGCCTTGCATGGCTCTTTCTTTCTTTAAATTGAGCTTGAAGGAAGAAGCACCACACACACACACACACACGCGAGAGGTGCTAGCCCAGGGGTGGGGAAGCCTGAGCAGCGATGGTACAGGGCCGCTCCACCTCCCCACACCCTCAACACACTAGTTGCGTGACTTCTACAAATCTAACAATACCCCAAACCAACACAAACCAAGACACTGGCTACCACCGCCACGGTCAGTAAGATGAATGGGACTGAGGGTAATATGACTGCCGCGTATACACACATACATGTGTATTAACACAGCAGCCCTACACATCCATGTTTGTGTGCACACACGGATTAAAATAACAGCTCTGCTGCATGGATTAATACAGCAGCCTTATTCTCTCTCTCACACACACACACACAACTACTAACATAGCAAATGTAATACACACATGGATTAACACAGCAGCCCTATAAACACATAACACACACAATGATTAACATAGCAGCCCTATACTCACACAGATTAACACAGCAACCCCCCGCCATCCCCCCAGAAACACATGCACAAATTAACACAGCAGCCCCACACACCCACACAGATTAATATGGCTGCCCAACACATGTGGATTAACACATAAACCTCTCCCCTACGGATTTACATAGCAGCCCAAGACACAGAGACTTGTATACTAACACAGCAGTGCCAAATACACGCACACGGATTAACACAGCAGCCACACCCACACCAGTGTGAATTCACCCAGCAGCCCTACCCAGAAAAACACACACACATAGGTGTGAATTTACACAGCATCCCTACAAACACGTTTATTAACACAGCAGCACGTAGACTGACCCACCAGCCCCACACAGAAGTGCGTGTACTCCCATGGCAGCCCCCCCCACACACAGAGGTTCACTTACACAGCAGCCCTACACACACACACACAGAGGTTCACTTACACAACAGCCCTACACACACAGAGGTTCACTTACACAGCAGCACTACACACACACACACACACACAGAGGTTCACTTACACAGCAGCCCTACACACACAGAGGTTCACTTACACAGCAGCACTACACACACACACACACACAGGTTCATTCACACAACAGCCCAGCCAGTCCCGAGGCTGGCAGCCAGGATCTCTCCCATCCCCCGCCCCCCACCAATGGCTCCGCGGGGAATCTGACCAGACAATCCCCAACTTGGCTGGAGGGGGGAGGGGGCCGCAGAAAAAGGGGCCGGGCCCCTTTAAGAACCCCAGAGCATGCGCACGGCCGGCAAACGGGAGGGGAGGACACCCCCCCCCGCTACGGCCGTCCGCGCCCTTTCCTATTCCGGGACGGGCCAGGCGGCGGGCGGAGTGCGGCGCCGGCTGGAGCCAGGCGAGCCGGGACTGGAGCGGGGCCCCACGCCGGCCGCTGCGCTGTGCAGCCGGGGCTGTGCCCGGGATCCGCCGCGCCTCGGGCCGGCCATGCCCAGGAGCCCGCCGCCCGGGCAGCCCCGTGGAACGCGGAGACGCTGAAAATTGTTACATCGCGTTCGGAAGCGGGAAGCGCCGCTCGGGGCGTGGCGGAGCCCGCCGGGGCTCGGAGCTGCTGCGGGCTGCTGCTGTCCGCCGCCCCGCGCGGGTGAGTGGGGCTGGGCAGCGGCGCGGGGCGTGTCCGCGAGCAGGAGTGGGGGCCCGGGGGTGCACCCGCCCGCCCGCTACTAGGCGTGGGATGGGGGGGTTGACCTCCCCCCACGCGTGCACACCGTTCACGAGTGGGCGGAGGGGGCGATGGGTCCGGCCACACGAGCCCTGAGGGGGGAAGACAAATGAGCCAATTCCTCCCCCCCGTTTTAAAAGCTCCCCTTCTTAAGCGCGGGGGGGACACGCGCGTGTGTGTCTTGAAACTTCTGCGGGCGGGGGGAGGGTTTGGCTTCAAGACTGGAGCGGGGGGGGAGGGTTTGCAACTTCTCCTGGGTGGGCCCTGGGGTTTTCAGTTCAAGTTTGAAAGGGGCGGGGGCGGGGAAGACAGCCCGATGAAAGCGGCGCCCCCCCCCCCTTTCTCGGTTGGAAATCTTTCCCTTGTGCCTCGTGGCCTTGGAAGAGGCGGTGGGAGGGTGTGTGAGGTTTGCAACTTCCAATAGAGAGAGAGAGAGAGAGAGAGTGTGTGTGTGTAAGTGTAAGGGTTGCAACTTGTACCGGGTGGATCTGGGGGTTTGAATTAAAACGGCTCGGAGCCGGAAGCAGCCGTGCACGCACACCGCCCTTGCTGGCGGTGCGGGGAGAGAAAGGGGAAGCGGTCGGTTTTCTCTTTTAGGCCCGGTGGCGGGTGCCTGCAGCTAACAGCTGAGCGCTGGCGGGGGTAGGGTGGGGTGGCGGTTGGAATCTATCCACCACCTTCTTGGTTAAAGGAGTGGGCTGGGAGTCTCCTGTCAGGCTAGAGCCCCTTCCCCCCCATCTGCTGCTTGGCCTGGGGTGGTCTGGAGCACCCTCACCTAGGCTGCCGAACTCCTGCTGGAGTCAGGGGTTTGCTGGGCTGGTGGGGGTGGGCTCCTGTCCCGGGATCGCTCCCATTTATTGGAGGTTTAATCATATCTTCCCAACTCTCGTCCCAGCTGCTCTGCTGGATGGAGGCAGAAGGTCCTGGGGTGGGAAGAAAACACCCCTGGGGCACCTGGCTTTGCCTTTGCCTGTGACACCCATTCTGCAGGGTGGACTGGCGGGAGCTGGGTTCCTTGGAAAAGGTGGGGTGGAGCTGGCTGCCCGGGTGGGGATTCCCTCTGGCTCCTGGCAGGGGCCATTTTAGAATGGTGCTGAAGCAGGCGTGGGTGGGGGACAAGCGGCTGGAGAGTCGGACTGGGATGTAGCAACTTGTGTCTCAAAGGTCAGGTTGAAACTGGAAACTTTGGCTGGGACAGCAGGATCACTGTGGGGGGTGGCGGGGTTTGAAGGCTCCCTTTTATCATACCAGCGAAAGCCCTAGTGTAGACGCAATTATGCTTCTTTCCCCCCTCCCCCCCCACCCCTTCCCCTTACCACAGAAACCTCACGCTTGGTTCAGGGGACTGACAAAAGATTGACTCCAAAAGTGCACAGGTATAACACCAGGTGATTTTTGGTCAGTGCCCTCAAAGTCCTTCCTGAAGGAGGACAGGATGGTTAGCCCCTTACTACAGATGGGGAAAACTGAGAACTGGAGAAGCGACAGCTTAGCGGGCTGGCAGTGAAGTCAGTAATATCTTTGGTGGAGGGGAGAGCAGGTGAATCTCAAGGCCTTCATTGGCCCAGGAAGGAAATTGGAAGGTTTCAAGCCAGGAAAGGCGCTTTGGAGGAGCCTCTCCCAGCTGGGGTAGTGGGAGCGAACAAGCTGGAGTTCAAGCCATGTATAGGTGGAATTCTGTGGTGCTGGGGGCCTACAGTCAGCCAGGAGCTGGGCAACCTAGGAACCCTGTGCTCCTGAGCTGCCCCCTGTGCCAGGAGGGCTTTTGGGGGTCACTCTTCTGTGGCAGGGAGGTGGTCACCTTCAGCTTTATAAACTGGGGGCAGCTCCTTTGGGTGGGATCTCGAGGGTGGGAGGGGGCGTGGTGACCTAACACTGCCTCTGATTGGCCAGAGGGGGGGGGAATCCTGCTCCACAAAGAGGGCTCTGCTATGGGCCCCTTAACGCAGCCTAGTGAAAAGGGCGTGGGCTGGCGTGGCGTTGAGGGGCGCTTGTGCCCACTGGAACATGGAGAGATTGAAATCGCTGCAGCATGTTCTGAGGCTCTGGGGGCCTTTGTTCCCTTTTGTCCACAGGCCCTTAGCGTGGGAAGGACAGAAGATGAGGAGAACTGTTCTGGGGGGGGTTAAAGGGGGGCAGAGGCCAGTCTGCAGAGCCCCTGGGCATGTGGGTGAGGCAAGCAAGCCCCGGTGGTGGGTATTTTCCATTTCCCACCTCCTGGCAACTTCCCTTTTAAGCTTGACCTTCAAGGCCACTCAGCTTGTGTCTAATCAGCCGCTGGCTGAGCAGGATCCCTTGGAGGGAGGGGGCTCTGCTCTCCAGCCTGGGCAAGGGGGAGGAATGGATGGCTCCCTCCTGGGATACCGATAAACACCGGGTGTCAGGAGCTGCACCCTGCTGTACTTCTGGGCTAATTCCGTCTTATTTGCAGCTCGCTGTTCGGACTCCGCCAACGCCCTGGTGACCTTCAGTATAAAGCATGAGGGACGCTCAAAGTCCTGGTGCTGATTTCAGTGGGAATGAAATGCCTAAATATCTCACAAGGATCTGGGCCTGAGAGCCCAGTAACAGCCTGAGATTTCATGGGGCCTTTGTGTTTGCAGAAACTAGTTCTAGGCCTGTCTGCAAACATGTGGGATCCGTTCCTGATATGCTCTTAAGAGCTGGGTTCTTGTAAGTGGGGGACAGGAGCTCAGGATTCCTGGGCCCCTCTCCTGGGAGGGTGTCCCCTGTTTTGGAGCAGAAGCATCAGGAGTCAGGACTCAGTTCCCAGCTTTGGGAGGGGAGTGCAGGCTGCAGATGAGACGGGACCAAGGCCTTGACTTGTGTGACCTACCCTGTTCTTCTGCCTCTGGTTTTTCCCACCTGCGAAATCGAGGAGGCGTTTGAGGGCTTTGGGATCCTCTATCATGGGGGTGCAGGGGGGAACCTTTTTGGGGTCAGGGCTAGTGACCCAGAGAAAAATCAGTTGGGGGTCCCGCAAGTGAGAAGAACCCCCCACCCACCTTACTTATATGGTCCCTGACTAGAAAGCAAGGTGGAGGGAAACGTTCCCTTCATGGACCAACCCCAGAGCCCAGGAAGGTGCAGAGCTAGTAGACTTGTGGGTCTCCCTAGGCTCTGGGTTTGTGCAAAAAATGGGGTGTGGAGTTCCCTTCGACACTGCTAGGAAGGTGGGAGCAGGACCAGGCTGGGTTGTGGGGTCTGGGCAATGGGGCGGTTACCTGCCCAGTCCCTAGGGGCACACGTGGCTCTGTGTCCCCTGCCACTCCCATGGGCTGCGATTCTGGCCAGCCACCACTTCTCTGTGCTGTTTTCTCCCTCCTGCCCCCCCACCCCCCCCCCCCCAAAAAAAAAAAAAAAAAAAAACCCTCACACACAACCCGAGGCAGAACCTGTAGGCTGGACCTGGCCTCAGCTTGCCTGACTGGCCTGCGAGGCTTGAGTCTCCGCACCTTCTACCCTGCAGCAGGTCAGATGCTGGGGTGGGGAGTCTTGAGCCTTGGAGGCTGGATCCAGGCAAGCTCCAGGCTATAGCTTCCCCACCCAGCTCATTGGTAGTTGGGTGAAGTGTCTGTTCCAGACCCAGCCTGAATACTTTGGAGGGTCTCCATTTCTGACTCGCAGACACAGTAACCGCCCTAAGCACTGCTCTGGGACTGGCCTCTACTATAGGGAGCTTCCAGGAGAAGCAGAACAAAGGGTGGGGAGGCAGCGTTGTCCCCATTTTACAGATGGGCAAGACTAAGGCCGGGAGATCTCGAGTGGGCATTGGTGTGAGTGGTGGGATATAGACCCAGATCTCTTGCCCAGCCCCACTGAGCACATGTGCTGTGGGGCGAGCCAGGCCCCAGCATTCCATCTGATTCCCTCTCATGTTCCTTCTCCTCTAGTTTTGTATGGACTATACCACTCTCCTGCAGCCATGGGGAAAATGCTATCCAAGATCTTTGGCAATAAAGAGATGCGGATTCTCATGCTCGGCCTGGATGCGGCCGGCAAGACCACTATCCTCTACAAGCTGAAGCTGGGCCAGTCAGTCACCACCATCCCCACCGTGGGCTTCAACGTGGAGACGGTGACCTACAAGAATGTCAAGTTCAACGTCTGGGACGTAGGGGGCCAGGACAAGATCCGGCCCCTCTGGAGACACTACTACACGGGGACCCAGGGGCTCATCTTCGTGGTGGACTGCGCTGACCGCGACCGCATCGACGAGGGCCGGCAGGAGCTGCACCGCATCATCAACGACCGGGAGATGCGCGACGCCATCATCCTCATCTTCGCCAACAAGCAGGACCTGCCCGATGCCATGAAGCCCCACGAAATCCAGGAGAAACTGGGCCTGACGCGCATTAGAGACAGGAATTGGTACGTCCAGCCCTCATGCGCCACCTCCGGGGAAGGACTCTGCGAAGGGCTCATGTGGCTGACGTCTAATTACAAATCTTAATCCCGGCTCTTTCGAGGCCTGCGCCCGTGCACAGCTCTCTAACCAACCCGACCTTATTTCCCCACCCCCACCTCCCCCACTTGGCTACTTTCTCTCTCTCGCTCTCTCTAAACTGGGGTGCAGCTGGTCCCTCGGCACCGCTCCCCCAAGATGGGGAACTGGAGCCTCCTGAGTGCTGGGGGGTGCAGGGATGGGGTGTGGCTCCTTAGAGCTGAATGCAAGCCACTTAGCCTGTTTTTCTTGTTTCTGGAAATCCTGTAGAGATGATTATTTAAATGAAGCGGGGGATGGGTGTAGACACCCTCCTTCCTTCCCTTGCCTGCCTACCCCCACCCCAGCTCTGTTCTTGGGGCCAGATCAGCTGCTGGATCTGTCCCTTATGTCCTGGTGGTTCGCAGAGCCGGCCAGCCATGCAGGGTAGGGGGCTGAGCTGTTGTACTAGGCACTTAAGGTTTTGCTTTGGGGGGCAGGTTCATGGGAGCAGCTGGGGGGGCAATCTCAGCTGATCACCGTTTCACTCTCTCCCCACCCCATCCAGCCCAGGTGTGGCGTGAAGGGCGGCTGTGCTGGGGAAGCCTGTGGGGGTGACTAGTTGAGCCTGTCTGGCGTCCTGGAGTGAGGCAGGCGCGCCCACACCTCTCCTCCCAAACCAGTTTCCCCGGCACGCGGGCAGGGTGGCAGGGAATCTCGGGCTGCTCATCTGAGCTGCTTCCCCTGGGGCAGTGGCTCTTGGAAGTAGCTGTCCTCAGCAGCTGAAGTCCATGTCGGGGTGCGGGTGGTGGCGCCTTCTGTGAGGAGGTGGCCACAGGCCTGATTCAAATCCCGGGGGTGTCTGTGTCCAAGTCAAAGGCTGCTGTGAGCTCGTAGTTCTCCCCAGGGGAGAGCTGCGCCCCTTTCCTGCGGCTCCTCCTAAGCTCCGTGCTCTGCTGAGCCGCAGGCTGGACTCTACTTGGGGTAGGGGGTTCACTGGTAAATGCCCCCAGAGCTCCTCTACCTGGGGACTGGGGTGCCCCTGGGTGGACCCTGAGCCAGCTGCCTGTAGAGCCCTCCAGGTCTGGACTCTCCCATGCAGGAGCTGCCAATACCACAGGCCTCAGCTAGAATGTCTGGGGGGGCCCTTTAGTCCCCCCCCAGCCTTGTGGAGTGACCCCCCAGGGCCTGGGGGCTCTCAGCCCCTTTCTCAGCTCTTTGAAGTTTCCAGGGTGGCTGAGGAAGACATGGTGCATTTTGGCTTGGAGTATGGCCTGGCCCCAACTCCCAGGGTTGGGGGGGTTCTGCCCTCCAGCTCCCCCACTGTCCCCTTGGCTTCCTCCTTTGCTCTGCAAGGGGGCAGGGGCCCATGGCCAGAGAACCACCTCCAGTAGAGGCTGATGATCCTGGTGCAAAGGGGTAGCTTTGTAGGCAGGAGCCCTGTCTTCCTTCCTGTGGAGAGCAGGGTGTGGAGTCCATGGGGAGATTGCAGGTCCAAGCTGGCGCTGTTGCCGCCTAACCCTTGTGCACACAGCAGTTACTTCCCAGAATGCCTTGCACTGCACCCTAAAAATGTCACCGCCCCAAATTTCAGTGGCAGTCCAGCCCCTGGTTCATCTCTTCTCCCTCTTCGGGGAGGCGGGCGGGTTGAAACCTGCTCGATGTGCAAGCAGATTAAAGGTTTCCCTGCGCGGGTGCTGCTCTGACCAAACCTACTGCTGGAATGAGTTTTGCTTGGCCTCTGCACACCTTTCCTGAGGCCTGTTCCCAGTCTCCTTTCTCCCCCTCCCCCAACACATTCCCCTAGGAACCATCTTCTCCCCTCAGTTGCACCCCAGCTGGAGGGGCTTTAACAGACATTTCCAGGAAAGAGTCTCCCTGGAGCCAGCTCCCCTCTTTCTCTCTGAGGCTGAGCGCAGCTGGGCTCCCAACCTCACCCTGGGCGTGGCCCAACACCCCCCCCCCCCCCCAGGAAAGAATGAATCAGACCTAGGAAAGGGGGTGGTGCCCCCTCCCTTGGCTGACTGGGAGTCTAATTACTTAAGAGCCTGCACCGGCCGGGCCCTTTTTGCTGCAACCCCGGCCATGGTGTGGTCCCTGCTCCACCAAGGCCACCTTTGTGCAAGGTGTGGCCAGTTCTCCCAACCCTGCGCTTGAAACCAGCTCAGCTGTGCTGGGGTGGAAGGTGCTGCTCCCTGCCCCCAAGGCAACAGGCTGGTGTCCTGCTCCTGCGCTGATGCTGTCTGTCCTGGAGGCCCCTGGCGTTGCCAGCCGGGGACGACTGGCCCGGCTGGGGCAGGTGTGACCATTTCCCCTCTTCCTGCATCTCGGCCACGCACTCAGGCTGACAGGAGCTGCCCTGATGCAATAGGAGGAATATCGCGCTGTAGGGTGAGGGATGGGGACAAGTTTCCTTTAACATTCCAGGTTTGTGCCTATGTCTTTCCTCTTTCTCCACCCTTCTTAAATCCCCCTCCGCCAGCAGGTCTCCCTGGCCACGCTGGGACCAGCTGGCGCGGACGTGCTTTCTCCCCGCTAACTTGAAGCGGGGGGTGTGCGTGACTCTGTGTAGTGTTTACAGCAGGACCGGTGCCACTCTTTGGGCAGACGGGAAACAAAAAAACTGCCTCATCCCCCGCTCCTGTGCCCCGTGCAGACAGAGCCGGGGAAAGCACTCACATTTCAGCAGGCGTCGGCCAGGGGCAACTGCTGCCGGGGGGTGAGGGGTGGAGTGACTCCATGGGATGAGTCCCACGTACTCTCCCTCCACATTCAGCTGATCGGCCGTGTTAGGTGGGCAGGCTGCCTTTCCCAACCTGGATCTGCAATGTGCCAAATTCACGGTGTATGGGAGCCATGCTGGGCTTCCAACTTTCGCCGAATCTGCTGCAGGGGAATGCCAAGAGGCTGTCTTTGCTCGCTGAGTTGGGGCGGTGAAACTGGCATCATGTGGGTACAGACGGTGGGTCGGGAGCTGATCCCAATGGGCAGTGGACAGCTGCTTCGTCTCGCCGTACCCCTGCATCAGGTCCAGTTCTGACCCAGAGCGTTTACTCTTGCTGGGAGGGGGCTGTGTAAACCTTCCTCTGGGCGAGGGAGCGAATGGGCGAGTCTGTGCCTTTACTGAAGTGCCACTGTTGCTGAAAGGAGACGAAGGTACTAAGAACACCTCGGAAGAAGAGCTCGAAACAGCTGGGGACCGTGCTCTGCTTGGGGAGGTGCTACAAAGGGGAGACATTCTCTCTGGCTGCTCTGCATCCAGCCACGTACTGTACGTGTAATCCGGGAAGATTTCACATCTCCTCCTCCTGTTTTGCTTGGGTAAATTTCTCTCCGCGGCCAATGCTGCTGCGAGCGTCAAGTGTTTATTTCCAAGGGCTCATTACGGTCAAACTGTACTGGATTTTTTTAATTTTTTTCCCTTTCTAATCTTTACGCAAATGAAAATCTTTCTAAAAAAACCAAAAGCATGGACTGCCGTATGGTGCTTTATTTCTCACTTCTCAGGCAGAGTTTTCCCCCGAGAAAGGGTCTGGGTACTTACTCCCACCCTGCTCCCTGAGTGTCTCTACAGAGGCAGCCCTTGAACAGCAGTTAGCATCCTGGGCTGGGCCTTATGCGATCCAAGTTCTAGTCCCTGCTCGGAGCACCTCTTGCTGTGTGCCCTGGTGGGGTCATCTGTTTAAAAGAGAGGTCTGGGGGCTGAAGTGAGCGGTGTCCGAGGTAAGCAAGCCGACCCGGTTTTTGTATGTTGGATGTTCTTTACCTTGCAGAGGTGCTGGTATTTGGACATGCAAAACTGCAGCATCAGAAGGAGGGTGTTTGTGGAGGGCTACCGCGTGCAAACTGGGCCCAAAGTTTCAGTGCAGGGTTCCCTGCAGGCTGAGCACATGGGTGACCCCCAGGCACGATTCAGGTGCTACCCTGCTTATTAGCAGAGTGCCCACAGCAGGCAGCGTGGGTTTCTGTTGGTGGTGCACAGCCACCATGACTTGGTGCACAGAACAGAATTTATTCTGCCCATGGGTGTCCAGAAATAGAGGAAATGCTGTTTTAGTGCCAGGTCGACTGTCCTTCCTTCAGATGAAGAATCCATGAGGGACCTAGGGCAGCTGTGCTGGGGTTGAGCAGCAAACCAGGGCTCTGGTGGTGGTTCTGTCTCAGAGATCTTGGGCAAGTGGCTCCCCCTGCCCTGGCTGAGCTGGGCGCTGGCACTGCTGCAGAGGTTCATCCAGTGGGCGCTGGGGAACGTACAAATCGAGACATGGGTAGGGCGTCTTAGTGTGCATTTCGGTTCCTCTTTCGAAGCGGAGCAGTGACTTGGGCGATTTGGGGGCCGCTGATCTCATTTCCGGCTGGGTGTTGCTGTGGGTGAGCCCTGGGCTGTTCATGGGCACACCCAAACTGGCCTCCCCCACCCCCCCGCTGCAAGTCTGTAACCTACTAAGCCAACCACCTCCTCTCTCAGTAACCAGTCACCGTGCTTTTCACGGTCTCCTTTCACACTTCGCTGCCTCCTGTATTTCCTGCAGACATACTGACACAGGGCCTGAGTCAGGACACCTGGGTTACAGCCCTGCTCTGGGGGAGGTTTGACTGCTGGGTTTGCAACCCCTCTTGCTGCTGCTGATTGAAACCTACCGGAGGGGGAAGGACACAAATTCTCCCGAGTAGGCTTGGGACCTCTTCAAACCTGAGCTGTACAGGGCTGGTTCCTCTTGGAGCTGGCGGGGGTCAGGGCGGAGGGGGAACAGTCTCTGTGGGGGTGGGGAATTTAAGCAAATACTTTGCTTTGAAAGTGGGGAAACTGAGGCATGGGGGGGTCGAGTGATGTGCCTGTAGTGCATGAGTCCAGGGCAGGGCTGGGACCAAGCCTCCTGCTCTAAACACTAGACATCAGTCTCCTGCAGTGGTGGGTAGAACCCGGGAGTTCTGGTTTACCCTGACCCTGCACACACTAACTACTGAGCACCACTCCCTCCTAACTTTCAGCATTGCAGCCCTGCCCTGCTCTTCAGCTCTAGCTGAGTGTACCGCTCCCAGACAGCCTCCATATCTCCAAGTGGCCCCTCCACTTCAGCTCAGGGTAACTGGGTGCAGCGTCCCCTTCCTGGAGACTATGATGTGCCGCGCCAGAGAGCTCAAAACTTAGATCTAAATTCCTCTGCCCCCTCCACCCCCGTGCTGCAGCTGGGAGTGCCCCCTGCTGGTTCCCTAGCCAGCTGGCGCCTCTGCAGCTGTGTTTCCCAAAGGGAGCTCCATGAAAAGTTCCATGGCAGTAGCCGTTTCCTTGGTGGTTCCCTGCCCGTCCACCCCGAAACAGAGCTAAATTGAGTCGATTTAATGGCCAGCAGGGCAGCACGAGGGATCTGGCCGTTAAACCCACTGAATTTAGTTCCATTATTTCAGGGCAGGGACCCGCAGGGAGCCCCTCACTTGCTCCCTGGCCAGCAGAACACCTCCACGCCAGCCTTCCTGCTGCTGGGCATGTGTGGCTGCCTGGCGTAGGCTCCTCAGCTAGTGCTATGGATGCGTTAGTCCAGGAGAGGGTGTGGGACCGAATGGGTTAAACCGGGAGGGTGGGTGGTTGTGGGATGGGAGGTAAAGCTGGGAGAGGGGGGTGGTTTTGGGGGCTGAGGCGGGTAAAGCCTGGAGATGGGGGGCAGGTTTGGGGGCTGAGGGGGGGTAGAGCCTGGTAATGGGGTTCTGCAAAATTCTTTTGAGTTTAAAAGGGTTCTGTGGCCAAATAAAATTGGGAAAATCTGCTCATTTGGATTCCTTGAGTGGCAAAGTCCCAAGCACCCTGGTTGATTCAATTAAGGTGGCCCAGGAAGGACAGCATGTCTGCATGTAAAATGCAGCCAGCCAGGAAGCAGATCTCCAGCTCAGACCAGCCCATTGGGGCAGCTGGACTTGAGCTGCCCAACGTAGGGCGTGCCTGACGATGGACGGATGTCCCCAGAGGTAGGGAATGATGTAGAGCCTAGGTGTGCTGCGGCAAGGTCTTGCAGCTGGCCAGGCACCAGGACTGGGTGCCGTGGGGGGTTTTATGGCCCTGTAGATTGCTCATAGGTATCCAAGGCCAGAAGGTGAAGTTGAAGGATTGGGTCACTTTGGAGACAAATTGGAGGATTGATCCAAAAATAATCTGATGAGGTTCAACGAGGACACGTGGAGCCCTGCACTTGGATGGAGAAATCCCAAGCACTGTGATGGGTTGGGGACCAACTGGCTAAGCAGTGGTTCTGCAGAAAAGGACCTGGGGATTACAGTAGATGAGATGCTGGAGAGGAGTCAACTGTATGGTATTGTAGCGAAGAAGGCTAACGGTGCATTAGCAGGAGCATTGCCAGCAGATCTAGGGAGGTGACTCTTCTCCTCTGTTTGATGCTGCTGAGGCTGCAGCTGGAGTCCTGCATTCAGTTCTGGGCCCCCTGTATGGGAAGGATGTGGATGCATTGGAGAGAGTCCAGCAGAGGGCAAAAAAATGACAAGGGGGGTGGAGCACATGATGTATGAGGAGAGGCTGAGGGGTTTGGGCTTATTTAGTTTACCGAAGGGAAGAGTGAGGGGGGATTAGATAGCCTGAAGGAGGGTTCCAAAGAGGGTGGAGAGAGGCTGTTCTCAGTGGTGGCACATGACAGAATGAAGAGCAATGGTTTCAAGTTGCAATGGGAGAGGTCTGGGTTGGACAGTAGGAAACACTTTTTCACTAGGAAGGTAGTGGAGCTCTGGAACAGGTTGCTTAAGGGAGGTGGTGGAATCTCCATCCGTAGAGGTTTCTCAGGCCAGGCTTGCCAAATCCCTGGCTGGGATGATTTAGTTGGGATTGGCCCTGCTTTGAGCAGGGGGTTGGACGTGCCCTCCTGAGGTCTGTCAACCCTATGATTCAAAGGCATCATTGGGGCACATTCACCCTATGGCTATGTCTAGATTTCAAGCTTCTGTCGACAGTGCACGTCCAGACTGCAGATCTGTCGGCAGAGCTCTGCCAGTCGAGTGCGTTCTGTCGGGTTCTCTGTGCCCCTCGTTCCACAAGGGAGAAGGGACGTCTCGACAGAGGGGTTTTTCCCAACATTTGGCCCCATGTGACGGGGCCACGTGTCGGGAAAGCCTCCCCCCGACAGAACAGTCAGCAATCTGCTGAGAACTGTCGGCAGGAGTGAGGCAATCAAGCCACAGCCTGTGTGTGTGACAGATCAGACCAGAAGAATTTCATTCTGGTTTCCCTGGGCTGAGCCTATGTACTTGCAGACAGGGCAGTCTGGATCCAAAGACAGCAAGAGACAAGGCTGCTGATGCTTCCTGTGGGAATTGGTTCCTGGGATTAACTGTGCATGCTCTTAAAAAGTTGTTACCTAGTATCTCATTGATCTTTGCCAGGCTTTGGGTATGTGTGGCTTTCTTGACTCGATTAACAGGCTCTATAGTACCTGCTGTGTCCGCCCAGGGAAGGTATTAGAGTCCCTGCTCCATCATCCCTGGAGAAGCTGGAAAAGTGAGGTCCCACCTCCACACAGGAAGTTTGGGACTGAGCTGGGAAGGGGGAGCCCACTTGTCCCTGCTCCTGGTGCCTTTGCACCATCCTTCCTTCCCTCTGGAAGTCTGGCCCATGTACAGCAGGTGCCCACAGCACGTCTGCCCTTAAAATTTCCTGGGTGTCCCCCAGTGACCTCTCTGCTGTTTTAGGGACAGACATCCACAGTGACTTCCCCACTCCTTCCAGCAGGGAGACTGAATGATACCAGGTCAGAATGTTTGGTCCCTGCCATGTCAGGAGGGGATTTGAACCCGCACCCTAGTGGTAAGAAACTCTGTAACCCACTGCCACGCCTCTCGGTCTTCCGCCTGACCTAGATCGTCTATGAGCGTGTGTGTAGGTGGGCCCCATGTGCTGTGCATGCCTGCATCTTGGGAGGGGTGCAGCTCAAAGCTGCAGCATGGGGCTGTCAAGGGGTGCCCTGGGGGGAGACGCAGCGAAAAGCTGCCAGGTGGGATGGGAAAGCTGAGGCTGCCGTTCGCCAGAGGCTGAGTTGCATCAGGCTGAGTTGAGCATGCGGCTTCATTTCCTGGGCTGCGCCAGCCTGTACCTCCACACTCGGCCGCTTCCTGTCCCTGCGGTTAGGCAGCCAGTGTGCTCTCCCTGGCGGAGCCTTTTGTGTCTGTTGCCTTTGTGTCATTGTGATCCAAACAGCACATCCAGGGTGGGGGGCAGGGAGGGGACATGCTCTGTCACAGCCGCTGAGCTGCACTCCCTGAACTGAGACTGTCCAACTCAGTTCGTTTGTGTCTGCCGTTGCCGTTCTTCATGTGCTCAGTGCTGCTGCACTGACAGCCTTGGAGAACGAGGGGCTCCGTGTGTCCCCAATAGGATCAGAGCAGGTTCTGCCCCCTTCAGTGCATTACCTCCAGCCAGCAGCCTTGGGTCCCTGGGGACCCATTTGCTTCGGGCTTCCCTGCTGGGGGGCTCTGGGGTGATGAGGGTGCTGTCCCACTGGGAACTAGGCTTAAGACTTCACAGATCACTGGCTGTCACTAGTCATCGCTTTGCTAACGTGACATTAGATCTGCTCCCTGGGGAGAGCAGGGGAAAGGGCCCTTATCCCATTCTCTGCCCCCTCCCAACTCCCTCTTGTGTTCTTTATTGGTAACACCTGCCCCCTCTGGTTTTTGTTTTGCTCCAGTTTAAAAGCCTGCCCTCTAGCCTGGCAGGGCCCCTCCCTGAGCCTCCATCCCCTTTTGTTTTTCAAGCAGTTTTGGGCTGCAGAGGAGGCACCTCGCCAGCTGGCAGCTGTCTGCAGCGAGGGATGAAGGCCTTAGCCAGATCTGAAGAACGCCCTCATAAACAGAGGCTGCTCCCTGGCATGGGAATAAAGAGCCTCTCTTTCCCACGTCCATCCGTGTGGCTGTCTCTTCTGCTCCGGCCTCCTGCGGGTGTGTGCCGCGGCTTCTCTGCCCAGATCGAGGGCTGCAGGTGGGGAAGGGCTCTGTCTCTGCTCCCTCCGGCCCTCTTGGTCACTTGTGTCAGTGCTGCTGCGGCCCTGTGTTCCCCTGCTGAGTGCTAGCCTCTACCTAGGAGAGCCCTGAGATTGCAGGGCCCAGGAGTAGCTGTGTGAAAGGTGCCTGCTTGGCCAGCTGGGTGCTCTGGTCCTGCTGGGACTGATCCAACTCAAATAGATGTGGGGGAGGGTGGAAAATCTGGGTTCCTGGAGTGTCCTTTGCATGAGCCTTTGCCCCAGGGAACAGCTGATTCCCCTCCGTCAGCAAGGTTGGGGGAAGGGAGAGGTCAGTGCAGAGTTTGCCAAAAGCAGAGGAAATCTCTGCTGGGCGGCAGCAAAGAAGGTGAATCCCTGGGTGTGGTGGGGGATCAGGAAGCGGAGACCTTGTTCTCTCCGCTGTAGGGGCTGGCTGGAATCTAGCATAGGAAAGGCACTGAGACCTACCACCCAGGGCCCTTGTGGCCCCATGCTCTTGATGTGCCATTCTGTTCTTCCAGCCCCACCCAGCCAGGGTTCCCTGTACGCTGAGTGCGTGGGCGACCGCCCAGGAGAGATTCAGGTGCTGCCCAGCCACGTACCCACAGCCGGCAGCCTGTGTTTCTATGGGACGTGCACATCTGCGCAGGCCTCGGTGCACAGGACAAAATTTATTCTGCCCATGGATGGAAAAATTGAGAGGTAACACTGGCCACAGCCCTGCCAGCTATCCCAGACAGGGCTCTCTTTTACTCCCCTCCCTGCTGATGCTTTTGATACGCGTCCCAGTCCCCTCCCCACCCCCATGCTAACCCCCTGAAAATCCCAGCCTGCAGACTCTCCCTTTAGCTGCTGGGGCAGCTGTGTTTTGCTGGGGAGGAGCAGGGCAGCACTGGTTTTGACTGGAGGAAAGGACGCAGCAGGAGAGGGTAAGATTGGAAAGACCCTGGCAGGGTGTAACAAGCCAGACTCTGCCCTTGACACTCCAGATGGAGGTTTGTACAATGGGCGGCCGGCTGGGCCAGGAGCAGGGGGTTGAAGTCATTCGCAAGGTCTTGCTTTGGAGCCTGCTGTTTCAGGGCTGGAAAAAGTTCAGAAAAGAGCAAAACATAAATGATGAGGAGTTCAGAGGTGCGATTAACAAGTCAGGGACTTTTCAGCTTGGAGAGAGGAGCCTAAGGGGGGATATGATAGAGGTCTATAAAATCAGGACTGATGTGGAGAAAGTGAATCAGGCAAAGTCATTGGCTTGGTCCCATTAGACATGAACTAGGGGACACGGGATGAAATGAATAGGCAGCAGGTGTAACACAAATTGACAGAAGTATTTCTTCACGCAGCGCACAGTCAACCGGGGGCACTCCTGGCCAGAGGATGTTGTGAAGCCCAGGACTTTAACAGGGTTCAAAAAAGAGCTAGATAAATCCATGGAGGTTGGGTCCATGAATAGCCATTAGCCAGGATTGGTAGGAATGGGGTCCCTGGCCTCTGTCTGTCAGCAGCTGAGACTGGGTGACGGGGAGAGATCAGCTGACAGTAACCAGTTCTGTTTACTGCCTCCGGGGCACCTGGCATTGACCACTGTCTGAAGACAGGCTCCTGGGCTAGGTGGACCTTTGATTTCACCCAACCTGGCTGTTCTTCTGTTCTTATGATAGGGAAGAACCGTAAGCGCCCTGTGAAAAATGGACCAGTGCTTGTCTGGGATCTCTTGTCCTGGCACGGCTGTTCAGGGAGTGGACCTGATAGCTGCCTTTGCAGTGATGCTTTAAATTAAACCCTGCAATCTAAGCTCTCTGCTGGTGAACTCTGCTCTGTTTTCCAGGAACTCTTCTGCCTGGGCAGTCCTGGAATCTAATCAGCTGACCCTGGGGGCAGAGGAGCTGGGTGTCTGGCAGGAGGGGAGCAGCCATAAACTTTTAAATAAGAACAGGCAAAGGTTCTGCGCTCCTTAAATGCTGATGTCCTGTATCTTCCCCTTCCTCCTGTAGAGACTGAAAAACCCCTCTGGGAATTGTGACAGATAACTGTGCTAGTCTGTATTCTAGCAAAACAAAAAAGCAGTCATGTAGCACTTTAAAGACTAACAAAAATAATTTATTAGGTGATGAGCTTTCATGGGACAGACCCACTTCTTCAGATCAATAGCCTTACCAGAACAGACTCCATATATAAAGCACAGAGGTCCAAAAATTGTTTTCAAGGTTGGCAAATCAGAAGAGCAGAGGGACGGATGGGGGAGTTAAGAGTTAGATAAAACATCCAAGTATGTAAAAAAGTCCTTATAAGGGGTCAGGTAATTGCTGACCCTGTTCAAACCACGTGTTAATGTGTCGAATTTGAATATGAATGTTAGTTCTAAGCATTCTCTCTGTAGACAGTTGTTAAAGTCCCTTTTCCATAGAACACAGACTTTCAGGTCTGTAACAGAATGGCCCACTGCATGAAAGTGCTGGCTGACAGGTTTGTGTATTTGGGGATTTTCCATGTCTGTTCTGTGTCCGTTCATTCTTTGTTGAAGAGTGTTTGCAGTCTGTCCTATACACATGGTGTGTGGGCATCGTTGGCACATGATGGCATGTATGATGTTAGTTGAGGAACAGGAGAATGTGCCCGTGATTCTGTAATTAACATGGTTAGGTCCACTGATGGTGTCTCCAGGATAGATATAACAAGAAGTCCTGTGGCACCTTACAGACTAACAGATATTTTGGAGCATGAGCTTTCGTGGGCAAAGACCCACTTCATCAGATCTCCTGTCCCTTGTGTTCCTGCTTGACCTGTGGGTCTCTGCCCACGAAAGCTTATGCTCCAAAATATCTGTCAGTCTATAAGGTGCCACAAGACTTCTTGTTGTTTTCGAAGAAACAGACTAACTCAGCAACTGCTCAGAATAGATATGTGGACAATCCCTCTGGGAATTGTGTTACGCTGATCAGAGACAGTGGGAGCTTGGGTACGGGGCCTGAGTTCCCAGCCCTCTGCTTTTGGGGTGGTCACTCCCCAGAGCTGTGTGGGCTGGAAGTGTTTTCCAATTAGAATGGCAAAAAAGGACAGCGGTGAAGAAGAATCAGGCCTGCGGGATGGGCACTGACAAGCTGATTATGGCAGAGCCAGGAGATTGTGGGGATGGCCTGGATGCACTCGGCACCCCCCTGCTGTGTTGCAGCTTGGCATGCCAGGGCTCTGGGCCTATTGCAAAGGCCCTGCAGAAGGAGGCAGGCATGGCTGATCTCAGAAGGGGGCGTGGGGCCAGAGGACTGCTCTGTACCTTGCCTGTGCTGGGTTCTCCCAGATTAGGAGGTGGCATGTGTGTAGCGGGGAGCGTAACTGATTCGCTGCCCTCCTCAGAGCTGTGCTGGTAGGTCGGGCAGTTCCTACCACGGCCGAGTCACAGGTGCCTCAGCCACAAGTCATTCAGAGCTTGCTGCCAAACCATGTTTGCGGGGGAGCCTGGCCAGTGGGGAGCCTACAGAGGCCTGCTCCCCTGCAGTGCCCCAGTCTCTTTAGCTATCAGCCTGGGAGCAGAGCAGCTGGGACCCATCAGCGGCACGGCAGGGAGGGTCTGTGAGCCCAGCCCCGCAGCTGCAAGGGCTCATGCAGGCTGGCAGGGAGGAGCGGCAGCTGTCACCAGATCTCTCCCTTTTCTTCCTGATTGACCTGTGGGTTGGGCTGAATCCCTCTGCAGTTTAGAGAGCTGACAAGAGTCTGGGGCTATGAAAGCACCTCGGGCCCAACCCCCTGTTCCCCCTTGGTCTCGACCTGTTGCCCCAGCTGGTTCACCTCCAGGCTCTCCCCTCAGCGCAGCCCTGCCAGTGTCCTTCAGTCCCAGCCTGCAGCCCCTCTAGTCCAGCTCCGGACTCCCCTCTCTACCAGCCCTGCTGCTGCCCCTCAAGCCTGAGCTGCAGCCTCCTGCTGTTTCTATCCTCAACTCCCCCCAGAGCTGCTGCCATATGTGGGCTCCCGCCAGGCGACCAACAGCTACAGGGTCCCTCCAGCCAAGGATAAAAGCAGGAGGGCGCAGCTGTTCCCCCTGCCATTCCCAGGTTGCCAAGGCCACTGGCAATACCCAACGTGGGAGGTCGCACCCCGCTGCCTCACTTTGCAGTGTGATCCCCATCCCTCCTGTCCAGCATCTCTCCGGCCAGGCAGCAGCAGAGCCCACTCCGTGTCCCACAGCGCCTTCTGCCTGGAAAGCAGCAGCCTAGACCCAGCTTGGATCCTAGCAAGTGACTGGGCCGGGAAAGGGGGAGCTCAGTCCATTTTTTAACAGGGCCGTGTCTGCTTTACACCTCCTGCAGCTGCCAAGCTGACTAGAGCAGCTTCTCAACAGCACCAGCAGAGAGGCCAAGGCTGGACTGGATCGTGGGCACACAAGGCCCCTCACAAGCTTGTTTGTGACCAGGTTTGCTGCTTGCTTTCGGGGGGCGGGGATAATTCTGTCGGTGCTGCTTGTGATCTGAGAGGGAGCTCTGCTTCTCTCTTCTGCCCAGTCCCTCCCAACAGAACTCTCCTGCAGGGTCCAGGCCCCCCAGGGCTGGGCTGTCCTCCACCCAGAATCAAAACACCCACATGCTCACGCCCCACTAACACAGCATGTCTGAGAGGTCCAGATAAGAAGCACTCACCAGCTCATGGCTTGTATGTCCCTGGCCTCTGCAGGCTGGGTCACACAGCAGTGCCAAGCTGTGACCCTCACGTGCCCTTGCATTCAGGGTTAAAACAGCACTTTAAGCTGCCACCTTCCTATGCTCCCTAGGTTCAGCACATCCCTACCCCCACTTTCACACCACAACCATTCAGCTAATAACCCACTTGATGAGCAAATCCCACAGGTTCTAGGGGCACCACAGGGATCTTTAGCTTAGGTACAGAGAGCATTGTTGGCAGAGTGAATGGGGAAGCCAAAACCTACATCCCCAAAGGAGTGTGGTGGGGGAGAAGCCATCAGTTCAATCATGAAAGTTACTTATTTCCAGGTAGTTGCCATACGAAGGGAGGTAAACAAATGAAGCAGTTGCAATATTACATCTAACTTACATCTGATTATGAACATTAGGTTTAGCAAATAATAACTGATCACATATAGCAGAGTCAGGAGGTTAGACCTGGAGTATAATTTTTAATGGGGGGCGGCCTCCAAGATTTTGGTAAAACAGACACTCAGACCCCACACCCTCTCCTGCACCCCAGTCCCCTACCCCGAGCTCCCTTCTGCACCCCACCTCCATCCCAGACCCGACACCCACTCCGTAGAAAAGTGCAACCCTTGTCCACTTACTAAATCTTGGCGTGGCCATCCGTCAAAAATTACTGCCCACCCCTGCTGTAGATGTTGCGTCTGCTCTGGGATTGTTTGGCAGTACCAGCAAACCTCTCTTAGCGTAGGCTAGACCCTGCTAATGCTTGGCCTTCGTTACATAAGCATGCCAATTTACCTATATAGGCTAGACATCTCAGAAAAATCACCGCCCCCTCACATCCCGGCTGATTTAACAGCGCCAGCAAAGTCAACCGGGGAGACACAGCTGTGCTGACAGACGAGAGTGTCTGGTAGCATAGCATTTGGGGAGCTGGCATTGCTAGGCCAGCAGAATTCCTTCTGTCAGCACATGCCTCAGCTACACTATGTCAGCACAGACTATATAGTGCAGACGGGGCTAACTGTACATCCAGCATCTACAATAGGCAGACAGCCATGTAAGAAGCTGCCTCTGCTACCTCACATGCTGTCTCTATCCCGAGGATAAATATGGGACTTGAGGGTTGTTAACCCAGCACTTAAAAGTCTCAAGGAGAATTTAAAACTGAAAGGGTCTTGTTTGGTTTAATCCTTCTTTTGATCATCACTGCAATACATTTCCTCTTTATCTGTGGCAGGCAAACAGCCTGTCACCTCTCAGCAAGAACCTTCCCCAACCCCATAACTGCCTACAAATGGCTTTTATTGTTCCCTCATTAGCATAATTGCTGTGTCTTAGCCCTCTGTAGAACCACTGTAAGCAGGATGCGTCAGCCTGTAATGAGTTGGTTTTAAATATGTCCCTTTCTGGTGGAGGGGTTCGGGGGAAAATGATTCCCACAAGAAAAGGAAGGTTTTTTTTTAAACCTCCTTAATTGGGTAAAGATGTTCTCTTGGCATACTAAAGAAACCACCAGCTGCAGAAATATAATAAAGTGGCATTTGCAGAAAGCAGAGGAGAAATAGGCAGGAATTGTACAGGGACCCAACTGTCCAATTAAAAGTTATTTTGTAAAAGTAATTACTGGATTATGAACTTGGAAAATTAATCTGATCAGTATAAAAACAAAAAAGTATTGCAGCAGCACTTTAAAGACTGACAAAATAATGTATTGGGTGGTAAGCTTTCATGGGAGTCTGTTCTGTTGTGGCTATGACCTGAAGAAGTGGATCTGTCCCACGAAAGCTCATCACCTAATCAATTATTTTGTTAGTCTTTAAAGTGCTATTGGAATGCTTTTTTGTGACAGTATATAGACTAGCACAGCTATATCTCTGTTACTACTCTGATCAGTACAGTTGTACATTTTTACAGCAGGATCCTTGTTTTCAAACCTACCCCTCCAGCACACCCTTGGCACTACTACTGACAGTCTCTGTCTGAAAAATCTGTACTAAAAGAACATTAACAGTTACAAATGAGGAAATGCCAAAGGTTGCCCTCTGCCCTGCCAACCTTAACTCTGCCCTGGCCCTTTTGAGCTTCTGTTCTGCTGATATCTAGAAAATAGTGCCCTGTGCTGCCATTTCTTTGTTTTGCAAATTTCATACTAAAACCTACATGACCATAATGTTGAAGTTGCAGAGTCAAGCTCTTGAAAGCCAGGAAATGGCAAAGTAAAAGTTGCCTGTAGAATTCTGTCCATATCTGGCTGCCTTGTATGATTAAGGAAGATCGAAAGTTTTCTTCTGAAACATTTTTTGGGGGCGGGGTGATTAAATGATTTTTTTCACAAAGTGTCGGCATTCCTTGGGGGAAAAATTATATTTGGCCCCAGACTGGAAAGTTTTTCAGCCAACTCACAAAATATTTCAATTTGGAAATACCGCTGCAATGCTTCATGGGATTTTTATAGCTTGAGGGCCTCATGTCATTACTCTCCATTGGACACCCCAGCCAGACTATATCTCCTGTGGTGCCCCAGGGCCAGGAACTCCCATCATGCAAAGAGGGGAGTACAGGGCATGCCCAAGTTCACCCCCAGGGTTCACAATCTAAGCCCAAGACCTCAGATGGAGACATCCCTCTCATTGCCCACTATGTGCATGGAACGGGGCAGGAAGTTTGAGAGGAAGAAATACCATGTGCTGAATGGTCGAGTTTCTACATGCAAATGGTAGAGTTCAGGGTACGAGGGGACCCTTGGCCTTCAGCATGAAACCTTGAAGTGGTTACTGGTATTGAATTTCTGCAGCTTTTTTGTAAAAGGAAAAGCACCAACCCCCCCCCCCCCACAAGGTTTGCTAAAATTGCAGTAGAACTGCATGTCGGGGATAAGAGTCAGGGTTTGCTGCAGCAAGGAGTCCAGGCTCCAGTCAGCCTCATGCCCTCAAAGATCGTAGGGGAGGAGAGAGTGATTCTGACCCTGAGACAAGTTGAGTTTCATGGGGCCTTGCTCAGGAGAAGCCAGAGGAGGCCACAATGTCAGAACCTCAGCATGCTTTATTGTGGGCTTTAAGGCCATCCCTGGGCGCTCACAAGACCCACTAGCTAGGGCTCCCTGCCCCCCACCTGGAGTCCTTGGCCTCAACGGGACCCAGAGCCCATAGGCACTCAGAGCTTGAAGCAACTTCAGATCTTGTTGCCTCTGGGGTCTTCATAAGGCTCCAGCCCTCTGAAAGATCTCTCCTGCCTGAGCCCCCCCAGCCCTACCCTCCTGGATGGGCCTCACCCCCCACACCCCCTCTCCTGGCTAAGCCCTGCCCCGCCCCCCAAGCCCTGCTTCTAAGTGAGCCCCGCCCCCTGAACCCCTGGGTCTGATAGAGCCCCTCCCACTCAGCTCCCCCTCCTGGCTGAGCCCCTCCCCCTCCACGCTGACCCCTCCCCCCCAATCCTCGGTCTGACTGAGCCCCTGCCCCTAAGACTCCCGTCCTGACTGAGCCCCTCCCGCTCAGATTTCCCCTCCTGGCTTGAGCCCTCCCCCCGCCCCGAATCCCAGCTTTTGACTGAGCCCCTCCCTTCCTGGCTGGGTCTCGTCCCCCCGAATTCCCGCTCCTGGCTAAGCCCCGCCTCCTCTGGAGTGAGCCCCGCCCACATCCCAAGAGACGGCCGCCACTCTCAGTCAGCCGGTCTGAGCCAGCAAGAGCCACCAAGGCGCGGCGCGGGCGGAGGCTACCCTCCAATCAGAGCTCAGAAGAGCAGGAGGGCGGGCCGAGGTGGTGGCAGGTGGGATGCTGAGTGAAGGAAGGGGAGGGCGCACTCTGGGCTAATGACGCTTAACAGGCAGGAAGACGAGCCAATCGTAGTATTATTGGCGAATTTATTGAGTGACGTTCAGGCTAACCAAAGGAGTATCGAAAGCGGCCTAGAAGCGAAGCAGTCAAGCCAACGAATGCCCGCTGTTCTTTGACTGACGTTCAGAATAACCAATGGAGTGTCGTGAGCCGCAGACGCAATGACAGAATGAGGCAATCAGCGTCAAGAGTGTTTTGAGTGACGTGGTTGTTATCCATTCCAGTTTCGGAGGTGGCTCAAACGAGCCAATGGCATCGGTAGAAGAAGGCGGGGTCTGTGCCTGGCTGTGCAGATGGGCGGGAAGCCATGGAGACAGAAAGCCACCTAAGCCAATCAACTCGGTGGGCGGGAGAATGTGCGCGATTGGAGCCAATGGCTCATGAAGACAGTTTTAATAGACAGGCGAGCGGCCGAATCGACGCCTACTCAGGAGACGGCTGAGCCAATAACGACGGAAGGCGGGGGTGTCCGTTAGACAGGCGAAAGGACTAGCCAATGAGCTCCGAGGCGCCTCTGAACGGCGAGGGACCTGCCCAATAGGGGCGTGTCCGAAGCCAGGCTCACATTGAGGCGCCATGTCGCGGCGGCGGTGGCGGGGCCCGCAGAGCGGGGAGGGTAGCGGCCGGGGTGGGGAGATGGGGAAGATGGCGGGGTCCGGGGGCGGCGGCTCCGGACGCTATTACGGCGGGGGCGGCGAAGGCGGCCGGGCCCCGAAGCGTCAGAAGACGGACAACGCGGAGCCGCAGCAGCATGGCCCAGGAGGAGGCGGCCCCGGCGGAGGCGGCCCTGGGGCGGCCGGAGGGGTGAGGGCCGCGAAGGGGCTGATCGGGGGCTAGGTCCCGTGCGGGTGGGGGGGAGTGGGTATGAGGAGTGGGGGAGGGGTCGGGGGGGACGAGGAATGGCCTCAGGGCACAGAGTGGGGGAGGGGTCTGGAGAGGGCGAGGGACTCGGCGTGGGAGAGGGAGGGGTTAAAGGGGGCGGGGCCTGGGGAATCTCGGGGTCTTGGCGGAGGGGTGGGGAGGAGACAAGTCGGATGGGATGGAAGGTGAGTAGGGAGGAGTGTGAGGGATGTTGGGGGTGCTTGGGGAGTGGGGGTTGCGGGGGTGGGGAGAGCCTGGAGCCAGAGGCAGAGTCCTGTGTGGAGGCAGAATTTGTATCATCCACGTTTTTGTCCCTTTAAGTGAGCTGTGACTATCACAGATGTAAAGTCAGCATCTGCAGATTTGCAGGGCACTGGCCTGAGAGACATGGGAAGGGGTGCATGGGGGAGGGGAGGGGATGGGATGGGTAGGGCAGGTGAGTGAATGGAGGGTGACCTGGGGATTGTGAGGGTCTGGGAGCTGTGATGGTGGGTAGGCCAAGAGTCCTCGGGGGAGCGGGGCCCAGATGCTTTTTGTGGTGAGAAGAGGCCTGGAGGAGAGAGGGAATGGGGATGTGGCAGAGGACATGGGTTGCATGGAGGGTAATCGTGGAGAGAAAGTGGGTGGTGATATGGGTGGTGTGCAGATGAGGGGTAGTGTGTTATGGGGGAGGTCCAGAGTCAAGGGGAGGACTTTGCCCTGCCATGTGTTTTTGCCTTTGGTTTGGAGGATATCTGGGCTCCTTTGTGCTTGTGTTTGTGCTTGACAATGTCCATAGGACAAACACCAGATCCGCCCATGGTACAAGGCCTGCAAGGGAATCTTGTGGTCTTGATTCCTGGCAGCCTGTGGGGTGAAGGCTAGATTTCTCCTGCCTCTTTCCTTCTCATCTCCACCCCAGCTACATACACTGCAGGCCTTACACAGAAGGGAAATTAAAAAGCATTCACCCAGTGCGTTAAGAGCTCAGTGCCTGGCATCATTTCCCAGTTGAAGGCCTGATGCTTCCCTGCCAAGCAGGGATTCGTGTGGCTGTTCCTCGGCGTTCTGAGCGTATCTTTCAGTGACCCTAAAGCAAAGCCTCAAGTGGAGCTGCTGGAGTGTCTGCCAGTCTATAGGCCTCAAGCAGTCTAGTCTCTGCCAGATTAGCATCCATGAATCTTATAGGTCTCTGTATTGAGAGACAAAATGGGTGTTTGTTTCAGTTGATGGCCTAATGTTCTTGAGCTGACATATGTTAGAGCTAGTAAGTGTGAGCTTTAGCGATAGAAAACATTTAAAATGTCTTTTAAAATATATGTCTGCCTTTTCTCTTTAGGAAAATTATGATGATCCCCACAAAACTCCTGCTTCTCCAGTTGTCCATATCAGGGGGCTGATTGATGGTGTTGTGGAAGCTGATCTTGTGGAGGCCCTGCAGGAGTTTGGACCCATCAGGTAAGGAAAACGTATTCATCAAGCAGGAAATTTGGATCCACATGTGATTCAGTTTTCAGCTTTCACATTTCTTATTGTATTAGTTTTAGCTAGATACCAAAAAGAAAGAAAATTCATTCTCTTTTTCCCCAGTTATGTGGTGGTGATGCCTAAGAAGAGACAAGCCCTGGTGGAGTTTGAGGATATTCTCGGTGCCTGCAATGCTGTGAACTATGCAGCAGACAACCAGATCTACATAGCAGGGCATCCTGCGTTTGTTAACTATTCCACCAGTCAGAAAATATCCCGTCCTGGAGACACAGATGATTCAAGGGGAGTCAACAATGTGTTGCTATTCACCATCCTAAATCCCATCTATTCGATTACAACGGTATGTGGCAGTTGTAATTCTTGATTCTCTTAGTTGAGGTAGACCTAATCTCTAATCGTGGGACGATCTGTGTCTCTCCCGGTAGAATGCATTGTGGCTCAAGTACGTGGTTGCAATACACCAGTGCAAGACGAAGCTTGAGACATTCTAGCAAATTAATATGCACCTTTTTGTGGTCTTGTTTTAAGTATTGTGAGTTAGTGTGTGGAAGCCCACCTAACAAGTGAAATGGGATATTGTAAAGGCAAATGCAAGGGAATAATTACAGTAAATTAAAGTTGGAGACTATATTTGCAGCTTTGAATGAAGAAAACTGTTGCCATATAGAATATTGATGCATGCTGTGCATATGTCTCTGCTGTAAAACCTAAATCCTCAGTTATGGTGCTCTTGCTATCCCAGTGCTTTCAAATGTAGGCTGTCAGTTGTATCTATATCTTGTGATGAGGTTGCAGGCAAGGTCTGCTGCAGACAACTTTCTAGAGGCAAAAGGCTAGGCCATTAATGAAATGTTGATTAAGTTTTTGGTGTGTTTCCTATATTACCTTGTTTCCTTTCCTTCCACAGGATGTGCTGTATACCATTTGCAACCCATGTGGTCCTGTGCAAAGGATTGTTATATTCAGAAAGAATGGGGTCCAGGCCATGGTGGAATATCCTTTTTTCATGTTTGAGACTATATGTGCTCTGTAATGTTTGTTCATGTTTTACCACAGGAAGTCAGTTTTTAACACTTTTGGGTGCACACTAAACCGTCGAAGTGTGCTGATTATACATCAAAAACCCTCTTGTTCCTATGATTTCTTGTCAAAATGCTTACACTCCAAGTGAGAAGTTGCTTTGCATGGGGGCATGAGAGCCTTGCACATCCTTAACAGAAGATAATTAATTTAGAAATACCAAAATTCATGACTATTGTGTGTATGGCTTAGTGACTGCAGCATGCAGCTGAGAGCAAGTGTGTTCTTGCACTTGCTTCTGCCATTGGCTGCTTGCTTTGGAGAAGAGGAAGTCACATGATCCATCTGCCTTAATTTTCCAGCTAGAAAAGGAATATAATAGATATACTCACTGGGGGGAATTGCGTGGTTTGTAAAATCTTATAGGAACACACAATATATGGAGACTAACAGCAGAAGAAGAAAAAGCAGGAAACAAACATTAGCACTTGCATACTAGAGGATTGCCTCATGATACGATCAATTATCCTGCTTTTAAAGAATTTCAGTACAATAGTCTGTGCTGAATGTTCTAAACAGTCTAAAGATTTCCTTAATGTTCTATACATTCGACTCTGTGCAGAGTGCTCAGAGAGCCAAGGCATCTCTGAATGGTGCAGATATTTATTCTGGGTGTTGCACTCTAAAGATTGAATATGCCAAGGTAAGTGTAACTGAAAACCTGGATAGGTACTTACTAAGTTCCATCTGTTGGTATGCTGGATTGAACGCACAAAACTGTTTCAGATGTACAAAAGATAGGTTAACTCTTTAAAGCTCATACTTTCCACAATTTTGTCCTCCCTGTCAAATATACAGATATGTTCCCTCTGTGTGAATGTAAAAATAAATAAGGCGATGATATTAGAACAGGAAACTTAGGACTGCTGTATTCTTCTCACATCCTTGGAGGGGGAAGAGATTTCTTCTACTGCTTAGAATAAGGGAATGGGAGCCAGGACTTGTGGGTCCTGTAAGTGGTTTCACCACTGATTTCCTGGGTGAGTTTGAGCAAATCACTTTCCTGTCTTTTAAAAATGGGACTAAATAACTGATTTGTGAGGAAGCTGTAAGGTTTCAGTGTGAGATTGGTTTGCAGTCCTCGAGTGAAAGGTACTGTATTATAGCCATCTCCTATAGTTTTTAAAATTGTTCTGTCCTGCTTAGAAGTCTCACTGTGTGAACGTGAGTAACTGGGGTGGTTGTTTTTGCAGCCTACACGTTTGAATGTGTTCAAGAACGACCAGGATACCTGGGATTACACAAACCCCAATCTTAGTGGACAAGGTAACATTGCTGGACTGCTTTGTAACTATACACAAATGTTGCTTGTCGTTTGACATGTGCACCTCATACCTGACTCATGTTATGTAATGCCATTGGTCTGCCTCCTAATTTCAGTTAGAATGGTACCTAAATTCAGACATGGTATAGGGCAGTGCCAAAGAGGGGGAAGAGTGGTTCAGTTTATCTTAAAGTCAAATGTTTGTTACCAGGGACTTTCATGTCTGGCTCACACTATGTATTTGCTCCCTGACTTTGTCAGTTATGTGTTAGGCGTAAAGGAAATTTATACATAAGTGGTTTTAAGGAGTTTTGGGCAAGGGCATGGGCAAGTGAGAGTTTAAATGCCACTGCATTCTTACATGGGAGAATTACAGCTTGTCACCTGATACAGTCTCAGGCTGTTTGTGCATGACTTACAAAACTGAGCTGTGTTACAATTGCTAGTCTCTTCATTATGTTGGGAAATAACAAGAAATTCTCCTTGAGCTGTTGGGTAGTTATCACACAGCTCAAGGACAGTGGACTGTGGGATTGGGTTGTAAGTCATGGGTATATTGGTGAACGTTTTTACACAAATGTAACTTAAACGTAGGGTGAGATGCAAACATATGTTAAATTCTAAAGACTTTGCTCCTGTCTTTGGAACCATTCAGGAATAATAGAATTCTTTTCCAAATTAAGTGTTACAAAGTAGTTACACAGAATCTTTGTGGTGCTGAACAGAGATGTGTATTATTCATATTGCAGCAATAGATGTCTACTTTACACTGTTACAGTTTCTGTCCAAGCTTATCTGGAAACCCCTTGCTTGGGGTTTTGAAACTTATGCATACTGTGTGGAAGAATGTGAAATACACAGCTGGTGTTGAGTTACTGTTTGAGTAGCTCTGGCATCAGTTGAAGTGAATGTATCTGTTATGTTTCCCTGTGGTGTTTTTTTTATTTTTTTTTCTTTAAATGGTACAATCTGCTTGGCAGTATTGTCTTGCTTCGTGTTTTAAAACCAGGGTGTGGAGCTATTTGTGGTCCCAGCTGATAACAGTTTAGAGAGTCCCTCCAGAATTGGGTATGCTGCCTTCAGAGAGGTTGCTTTTGTCCCCTCTAAGGAATCATGGAAAGGCTAATTAGGACTCCCCATGCTATATTATTGCCTCCAAAGACAGTTCTTGCTCATTTAATTATGAGAAATGCAGGCTCCAGGGGTCCTGGGCAGTGTAGCCTGAGGTGCCGAGTAGGTGTCTGGAGGCTCCAATAATTCCCATGTGGTGTACACCCCTGTTTTTAAAAGATGAAAACATTAATATACTGAAGCAAGCAATGGCATTACATGACTTAACAAAAACATAAACAAATTTCTCCTCCAAGGTACATAACTAGAAGATGTGCAGAGCCGCAGGGGCTAGTTGCAGGGCTGTGCATTTATTTAGATGCATCTTGGCTTTCCTGACATGAGGCTGGGAAGTGAGGGTGGTGTATTACCCTGGCCATGCCCAGTTCTGAGCAGTTATTAAAACCATGGGGGACCGTACTACAGTGGACGTCCCGAATTGGCTGTGGCCTGCCTCTGCACATTCCTCACACCACACAGTGTAGAAACCTCACTAGCTCTTCCTGGAGAAAACATGCATCATCCTTACGTACCAGAAACAGCAGCAGATTGAGCTCATTACATCAAGAACACAACACCGTGGTCCAAGAAACATCTACAAGCACAGAGAGAGAGAGAGAAAGAAAGAGGCGCAACATGCCACAGCAGACATTATTCTTACTAATCAAAGCCTAACAAAACTCTGAACCCAAGAATGTACACAGAACTAGGAAACACAGAACAGAGGGTTCTCAAAACAAGTCCATCAGCGCATTTCGGAGAATGGAATAGATCTCAGTGGCCATGCAAGACATAGGATGCTCTCCATATCAACACGGTTTGGTTTGGGAGGGCAGTTCTTTTGATTATACTGCTTTCCTGCAGTCCTCAGCTGCCAACATATCAGCGCCAAGCGGAGACAAAACAAAAACAAACCAAAGGCACACAGATACCTAAGAGGCTGTAGCTGGGGTGTGCAGTCTGGTGCACGCGTGCATAACTGGGGCAGTTGACCCAAGGCACATTCCATTACAGAGGAGACACGCACACTGGAGAACTACACAGAGCCAGAAGCACCATTTTGTTACAGCACCACACAAATTCAGGAGATGAAACATGGAAGGAACACTCTCATTTATACACCTTTATGTCCTCTTTCTTGATATCTTCCGAGGACAAAACATCTGTGAGACCTTTTAAAGATTTTACTTTTAAAAAAAAAAAAAAAAAACATTTGTAGCAGTTTTGTGCCTTTGACCTGTATTTATGACTCTGAAACCATGTGATGCAGGGTCGCAGTGTATGTTTGATGGGACGCCATCTTTCAGAACTGTGCTAACTCACTGTTGAAGCGTCCAATGGTAAGAGAAATACAGAATTGTTATGTGACAATGGACATTGTACTGTGTACTCCTGCTGTAAGTAGCCCTTTTCAATCTTTGTAATGACTGTTGGAATAAACCTGTATGAAACTCAGTTGTGTTAAACAAACAAATGTATGGTTACGTGAATGTTACGCATTGTATATGATGGCTCATTTTAACTTATTACTGCTGTGCTTTGCTACCATGTTTGTATAAGTCTCTCACTTACTTCCTCCTCTTCTGTTTGGGTGGGAAGATATTTTGCCATATTTTGTTTTTTCATTGCTATAAAGACTAGTAGTGTCCTTGAGGCAGGTGTACTTCAGCATTGTGTCAGTCACAAAATCTATCTGGGACACTCTTCCTTTTGTTTCTCTCCCTTGTAAGTCATGCCTACCTCGTAATCAGCTTTGAAACATACCCAGCTTTCTCTCCAGGCAAAGCTGGGAAGTCCTGTATTCTAAGTATTTTATTCAGATGCAGGTTGCATTACAAGAAGCTGTAACTCGTCTGTATAGGTTCTGAAATAGTTGTAAGCGTTACTGTGTGTGCAGTTCTAACAAACAAAAATTCAAGCGCGTGTCCTACAAATTCCTGTCTCTTTAAAACAGGCCAGCCCAGCCTGTTAGTGTGGGGCTGCATCACTGTAGTTCCCTGGCTGGGATCTCAGCAGAGACAGTGCAGGCCCACTCAAAGGTACAGTGGTCCGTTGCTTGGAACTGGGTTGGAAAGCTCTGGAGGGAGCTGGATCCAGCCCTCTTTGGCCATTGAGGAGAGTCACTCCATAATACCGGGCTTTAGGCAAAATGGAGTTGCTGTGGGAGAGGGGAGTTTAATCTCCCCCTGCCAGACAAATCCTAAAATATTGGAGGTAGTCATTGGCTAAATATGGTGAAAACCTCCTGGGCAGTTGAGGTTACAATGTGTTTTGAAAGAAGCTAGGACTTAAAGGACTTTGTGCATCCAGGTAAACTCCAGGTGTATAACCTATTGAAGTATTTTTCCTCTCTGGTTAAGTTTATAACCCATCCTCCTTTCCCTAGGGGAACCTGGCGGTAACCCGAACAAGCGTCAGAGACAGCCCCCTCTCCTTGGGGACCATCCTGCAGAATACGGTATGGCTCTGGCAGGCATGGGGGCTTCAGTTGGGCGTGTCTCGTTCTGATGTTGAGGGCTCTCATGTGTTGCCTTTACTCCTGTTGTCTCCACAGGAGGACCTCATGGTGGATACCACAGTCATTATCATGATGAGGGTTACGGCCCTCCTCCCCCACACTATGAAGGGAGAAGGATGGGACCTCCTGTTGGTGGCCACCGCAGGGGCCCAAGCCGCTATGGCCCTCAGTATGGGCATCCTCCTCCCCCACCACCACCTCCAGAGTACGGCCCTCATGCTGACAGCCCTGTGCTGATGGTGTATGGCTTAGACCAGTCCAAGATGAACTGTGATAGGGTCTTCAATGTCTTTTGTCTGTATGGAAATGTAGAGAAGGTAAGAGGAACAAAATCAATGGCTTGTTCTTATGATCTTTTGTAAATATGTGATCCTTGACGTGGGTCTGGCAGAGAGTTCAAATTCCTGTACTTAGGATTGTGATTTTTGTTTTTAGGTAACCTTACTTGCTTCCCACTAAGTCTGCTGGGTTTGGCTTTGAAATTGGCATTGTGCTGTTTGTTCAGACAAACTCCTTTTCAATGTCTCATGAGCTCTGCTTGAGTAACTAGGGCTCAAATGAGTCAAATGTAAATATGAGATGCTAATGGTATGAGGGCTCCTAATTTGCAAACTGTTTTTAGCAAGCTAACTGAAAATACCCTCTGCCTCTGGAGACTTAAAATTGACTGGAGGAGCGCAGCGATCATTGATAAGTTTGGGTCTTCACTGTGACGGGGACGTGATAGCTAAGGAACAGATGGATGAAACAATCCACTAAACTCAAATGAAGAAAGAGAAAAATCAGAGCTTCGAGCCTGGCTCTGAAATGGATCTGTCTGATGCAGTTTAGTTCAAATATATAAAACCCAGTTTGTTTGCGATGGTGTAGCTGTGTTTGTCCCAGGATATTGGAGGCAAAGTGGGTGATGTAATATCTTTTATAGGACCAACTTCTGTTTGTGGGGGAGTCCAAGCATTTGATTTCCGCAGAGTGAAGAGCTCTGCGTAAGCGCCAAAGCTTGTCTCTTTCCCCAATATTTCCTTACCCACCTTCTGTCTCAAACCTAAGTGATCTTCCTGAATGTCTCCTCATGAATGTAAATGCCTGGTGCTCACATCAAGGGTATGCTGTATCTTAGGTGAAGTTCATGAAGAGCAAGCCAGGTGCAGCCATGGTGGAGATGGCAGATGGTTATGCTGTAGATCGAGCAATCACCCACCTGAACAACAACTTCATGTTTGGACAGAAGCTGAACGTGTGGTGGGTCTCTTTCCACATGCTGTCTGGTCTTGATGCCTTGTGAGCTCTCATGGGAAAGGTTATCACCAGCAGAAAGCTATGCATATATAATAGTAAGCTGTGTTTCTCTTCCAGTGTATCTAAGCAGCAAGCCATCATGCCTGGTCAGTCGTACGGGCTTGAGGATGGCTCGTGCAGCTACAAGGACTTCAGTGGTTCTCGAAATAATAGGTTTACCACCCCAGAGCAGGCAGCAAAGAACAGGATTCAACATCCTAGCAACGTGCTTCACTTCTTCAATGCTCCTCTGGAGGTGACAGAAGACAACTTTTATGAGGTACGCTTGATCAGGCTACAGGCAGCTTGTGCAGTTTGAGTAACATTCTTCCCTCATCATGGTACAGACTCAGATTTCTGAATCTCATCCCTTTTGGGTAGGGTGGAACGGATATAGTCAGTAGTAATAAGCTTAGCAGTTAGTAGGTCGTGATTGTAGCTATTATACCTGTGCATCATTCTAGACCATGAGATAGGATCTAGTTTTCGTGGGTCCCCCTTGGCCACTAACTCATTATGACTTGCTCTAGGTCACTTCCCACGTGTTGTCTGGTTCCCATTTGCCAAACAAAAGACTGTCTCCACTTCAAAACAGTGTTCAGGGCTTAACAAGCTGAATGGCAGTCAATGAGAACAGAGTATGCACCAGGCAGAAGCCTTTCATGTTCCCTCTCCTTACAGGGAGCAGAGCAGACCAAGAATGTTCTGTTTTGTAAGGTATAACATGGGATTGTGCTGCAAATTTGAAAGGTTCCTGTGACTTCTAGGATGTGTGTGGTTTTTTTTTTTTTCAATTTTCATATGATACAATAGGTAGTGTACGATAAGACCTAGTTTCTGATATGCTGCCCAGATTATTCAGTGGGCACTTTTCTTAACTGGAAAAACTTGGAAATTTTTAATGGGTGTATTCTGATACAGAATTTGTAATGAGCAACCAAGGTGGCTAATTAGCTCGAGTACCTGGGAGGGTATTAATGTAAATATTTACCCCAGCACCAAGGACCCCGCTCATGGGTTTAGATCTCATTGTGCTAGGGTAGTGAAGTGTGTAACTTTCATCAAATTTAGTTTTTGTGTAAATTTCATCAAATTTAGTTTTTTGGTTGACTGAGCTGTTTACATTTTGCGTGATATTTAGATCTGTTGTGCTGCTATCTCTGAATACTTGTCTGTCTTCCCATCAGATCTGTGATGAGCTGGGAGCAAAAAGGCCAGCTTCTGTCAAGGTGTTTTCAGGGAAAAGTAAGTAAGCCTTTAAATATGGTCTAACTTCTGTTAGAGAATAGGAAAACATGGGTGCCCAGTTAAAGTGGGTTAAAGGGCAATAAAATTATACTGGGAAACCTTGGGGATATATGTGGGAGGCTGTTTGGAGGTCATGTCTGGGATGCAAGTCTCAATGCACTCTTTCTCCTGCTGCGTGTAAGACTGAGTGATAAACTGCATGGCTCTGCTACCTTGTCAGAGTGACGTACTCAGCCTCAGTCACTGGAGAGTTGCAGTCTTGAACACTTCGGAGCCTTGGCCACCAATCCTTTATTTAGCAAGCAGTCTTCCCCATAAAGGCAGAGGAAAGAAAATATGCATTAACAGATTGTTCTTCATGCATGAGGGCTGGATTATTTTGTTGAGCAAATGTAGTTGCCTGTGTTGCGTGTTCTGTCTGTGGACTGCACTCCATCTGCATAATTTAGACCTGAACAGACAAAAAGGGGGAGGGTAAGAAAATTACTTGAATGCATCCAATCCCATTAGACCACTAGATTTACCCTAACAGAATCTTACTGGGTTTTGGGTGTAGCTGGGCGGTGTCGGTGGCCTGTGATACTGAGGAAGTCAGACTGGCTGATCTGGTGATCCCGCTTGGCCTTAACTCTTACGATGAATCACGCCCTCCCTTCTTTGCTGCAAATTCAGCAGTGTGCGTTTAAGGGTATTTCCAGTGTTGGGTTTACTGTTGTTCCCTAAAAGGAAAGTGTTACTGCTCCATCAGAGTTGCTGTTGCACTGCATGAGGCATCCTCTGCACTGTTCCCAGCCCTGATGTGTGAGACTGATTTAAAACGGGGTCCAGAGCTCTTGCATAGCAATGTGCTGTTGTCCTACTTTGTCCTGCTTGTATAGTGATGTACGCACACTTGTAACCTCCAGTGTTCCGTCCAGGTGAAAGAAGCTCCTCTGGCTTGCTGGAATGGGATTCAAAAAGCGACGCACTGGAGACCCTGTCGTTCCTGAACCATTACCAGATGAAAAATCCAAGTAAGATATGCTGTACATACTTTGCGGGGCTCTTGTCTCAATCTATAAATCTTGGTCCGGGAACAGTGGTTGGTGATGGAGCATATGCTTTCCTGACCTTTTTGAGTCATCTGTAACTCAGTCAGCAGCAACCTGGGGTTAAGTTGGAGTTCCAATTGTTGATGCTTCTTCAGACTTTGCATAAATATCAGCTATGAGTTTTAACAGGCTGCGGTCAGAAGTCTGGGCCATGAAAAGTTGAGAGTTGGTTGCCATCTAAATGGCTATAGCTTTTGTTGGTGGGAGTTGCTGTACTAATACAGACATCTTTGTACCTTTGTTTGAATTGAAATTGGGCATGCTGCATGGGAGCAGATAGTGTGGTGGGAGAGAGTTTGTGTTCCTGTTGTCTAGGAGAGAGCCAGGAGGATACTCCAGGGTTTTATTCTCTGCTCAGTCATCAACTTGCTGAGTGACCTTGAGCAGTCCTGCTTAGTCTGTCCACCCATCTGCGGCAATGGAATAATGCTTCTAACCTCCCTGGGGGAGGGATGGGACTTACAGCTTATAAAGAGCTTTTAGATCCTTTATACTAAAAGGTGCTAGACCTAAAGTATATCTACCTCTGAGGCAAATAAACTTTTTTCCTGTTTGTTCTTGTCTTAGATGGGCCATACCCATACACGCTGAAACTCTGTTTCTCAACTGCTCAGCATGCTTCATAAGTGCTGCCCGAGATGAGCCAGGAGCAGGACCTTCGTTTCATTCTTTCTGCCACCTTTGAACAAGTTCTTGTATTCCTTTTTTTTTTAATGCACCAGTTTAGTAGATGCTACCCATAGTGAAGACATGTCAGCTGGGAGTCTTGAAGCAGTCTGTCTCCCACTTACCTTAAATTTTTAAAATTACTGTACATGTGATTTGTTTTCCTGTTCATATTTTGTGTGGCCTGTGTTACTGGCACATTTAAATAAAAAGTTTGGAAAATAAAAAATACGTTTGATTCTAAATATCAGTGGCATCAAGAGTATTTTCCCCCATAGGCTCTTGAGGTTAGTAAACTGAGGCTGTGGCCACACTTGGCCAAAACTTTGAAATGGCCATGATGATGGCCATTTCAAAGATTACTAATGAGGCGCTGAATTTAATATTCAGTGCTTCATTAGCATTAGGACACTTTTGGACTCAGCTGAGGGGAATAAGGGAATTTCAAAGCGTGCGGGGTCCTTTCGAAAAGGCTCCCTGTGAAGCCACGCCAAGCAGCGCATGTTTAAAAGCGGTGCTTTCAAAGTGCCATGGCTGGAAGTGTCCTAATGCTAATGAGGCATCGAATATTCAACTCATCGCCTAGTAATCTTCGAAATGGCTATTAGCATGGCCATTTTGAAGTTTTGGCCACGGGTGGCCACAGCCTGAGACTGTTGTGTTCCTTTCCAATTCAACATGGGGAATGAAAAAAGTCAACTGAGAGCTTCAGTTTGTGACACCGCTCATCAGTGTAGGCTTGACATAAGACTTGGTTGGTTTGAAACTAGCCCAGACCTCCTAAGATAGGGTGTTAATGTCCAGAGAACCACTTACATGTACTTGATGTTCCTTACTTTGTTTTTTCAGGTGCTATTACTGACAAGTGTACTGCTAAATAAACTTGTTTTCAAAGTGAATGTAGCATGAGTAGGATATGAAGATTTGTTTGCTGTTAGATTGAAACCTTATGGATAACTGCACAGTGCTTTAGGTGGAAATCTTTAACTTGTATAACACCATTGTATAACACCTATTGTTGTGTGGGTAAGATTGTCTCTTTCTGAACCTGTATAAGAGAGTAATAACAGACACTAAACTGCAACTTGCTTGCCAAGTAAAAGAGAACCAGAATCTGCTTTCTAAAAGAGGAATCGAAGACCATTTTAGATGGATACTGAATGCTTTGAAATATAATTTACTGAGGCTGGCATGTTTTTTTTTTTCTTCCCTGAGTGTTACGGACCTATAGACCTAGTGGTACAAGTAGATTGTATAAAATGAACAGCATATTTTGTTGAAGTATTCTAGATGCCCATTAGTCTTTGGGGTGTAAATTATTGGCCCTACCTTGCTGTCATGCAGTCTTTGTCACTGGGGTAAATCTCTTCTATGAAAAACATTCAGAGGGATTTTTGATGTCTACAGTGCTGATGAAGCTTGAGGTTTTACAGATTATCTGAAAGCCCTGCTGCGTGACTAAGTCAGTCCAGAAGCTGTTGTATGTCAGTAGTTCTGGAAAATGGTGGTACAGGAAGCTGACTGGGACTTGGTGCTATTGCCTTGTTTCCAAAAGTACACTAATTTCTTGTTTCTCTATGTAAGCAGTTGCTGTAACTGTCACGACAGTGCCATGTGACAGTGACTGGAGGGAGTCCTGCACAACTATAAGGCAAGAATAGACACACTGGGTCAGACCAATGGTCCATCTACCCAGTGTCCTGTCCATAGGGGCCAGCGTCAGATACTTGAGAGGAAATGAACACAACAGGGCAATGTATCCCATTGCCAGTCACTGCTTTTGGCAGTTCAGAGGTTTAAGGATGCCCAGGGTATCAGGTTAATAGCCATTGAGAGACTTATCCTTTATTTAACTGATTTAAAAAAGAAAAAAATATTCTTTTGATCTTCCCAAAAATCCCCAGGCAACAGGTTCTATAGATCCAAAGTTATATGAACAAATACTTTTGTTGGTTGAATCTGCTGTCTGTTATTTTCTTTGGATGAGTCCTGCTTCTTGAAGGGATTAATAATTTATTTTCTTGATACTGTGATTTTTACATTCTACTTTAATGTCCCCCTCATTTGTCTTTTCACAGTTGCACAGTCCCTGTCTTAACCTTTCCTCACATGGAAGCTGATCCATAATTTTAATATTTTTTGAGATGGAGTGACCAGAACCACATGTATTACGCAAGGTGTGGGTAAACCAGGAGTTTATAGCAAAACAATATATTTTCTTATCCTTTCCTAGTAATTAATGACACTGTAAGGATTTTTGACTGCTGCACTACTAAGCAGATGTTTTCAGGAAACTGTCCACAATAACTTAAACTTTCTTGAGTGTGAAGACCTCATTTGTATCCCATCATTTTATCTGTAGGTGGGATTCATTTTTGGTGGGCATTTATTAGCATTTTAAGAATAGAACTGTGCCTAGAGAGAGGATGGGTCTGTCAGGTACTATAAAGCTTTGTGCAAGAAAATTCTAAAAGTTGAATCTTTTCATGTCTTCATGGCTATTTATTGTTTAATTAGAAGCAGGTTTATATTAAACTGCCCCAGCTGTCCATGTGCAATTAGACCCTGAAAAAACAATGCTGTGGCACCTTATAGACTAACAGATTTTTTTGGAGCGTAAGCTTTTTATGGGCAAATATCTGATGAAGTAGATATTAGCCCACAGAAGTTTATGCTCCAGAAAAATCTTAGTCTAGAAGGTGCATTAGGACTTCTTGTTTTTGTGAATACAGACTAACACTGCTACCGCTCAGCTAATTACACCATTTGGCATTGCATCCATTATTTACACAAGCTGCCTCCCTATGCATTCAGGGGAACCTAGATTACCTCTCAGGTGGGCTCAGTGTTGGAAAAGTCATAGTTAATATGACATAAGTGAACAAGCCCTTCTACTGTTCTGCAGGATTCTGTGGTCTGTGACACAGGGAGACAATACTGAGTAAATCCTCACTGCCAGCAGCTCGACCACAGCCAGGAGACAGTGGAAACCTCTAGTCTCTACAACCCCATCCAAAGTAAACCCCTTCTACCCCTAAAAGCGTGGGGGAGGTGGCAAAGCCCCACCCCTTCTGTCTCGAGGAAGGGGGAGTCAGGCTGGCAGCTAGTGACCCTCTCAACAAGGGGGCAGAACAGATGGGGCAATAAAAAGAAGGAGGGTGGGGCACCTGTTGCCCCTCCTCCCTCGCGCCATGCTGCAGAGGCTCTGAGGCCTGGGTAGGTGCCTTCTGCTCGCAGCTCCCCCGTGTGTTTCTGGAGCGGGGGTGGGTGGTGTCACTTCCGCCCCGGTGGGTGTCATGGCGGACCGCTGACCCGTTTCCGCCCCGGTGGGTGTCGTGGCGGACGCGTCCCTTCCGCTTCAGCGGCTCTCACGGCGGAAGGGAAGGGAAGGGAGGAGCGCTGAGACGGGGCCGCCATCTTTCCTGCGGTGTTGCCATTAGCTAAAATGGCGTCGGCGGGGGCGGGGTTCTGGTTCAGGTGACCGGCTCTTGGCGTGCTGGTTCCGCCCCTGGGCGCGCGAGCTGTGGCGCGAGGCGTCAGCGCGGGAGGCTCCGTTCCATGGCGGCGTTTGCTGGCTCCGGCCTGAGGGGGCAGCTGCTGAGACGTGAGGGAGCGTTTCTCCTCTACCCGTCTCCCGGTGTCAGCCATGGGGGGCAACCCCCCCACTTCGCCTGTGGGGAGCTCCAGTGGGTCACCCCTTTCTTGGCGTGGCAGGGGAGCTGCCCCCGCATTTCATGTAGGGCCCCCCAGCTCCACAGGGGGCTGGGTCCCCCCCTTCCCCGCCCCCCAAGACTAATCTTCATCTCTGACCTAGCAGCTCCCCCTGCCCCTGCTGCATGTCACTGGGGGGGGTGCAGGAATGGATGTGCCCCCGACCCCTGAGCCTTGTCTGTCTGGCAGCCCCCCAGCTGCAGGGCACTTGGGGGTACAGAGATGTATGTGCCCCCCGAGCCCTTGTCCATTTGGCAGGGCTCCCCAACTCCCCGGCCGTGTGTATGTGCCTAAGGCTGTGTGTGCTCTGTCACTCCCTTAGCTCTTGTCTCTCTGGCAGCCCCCTCTCCCCAGCTGTAGGTCCCCCAGGAGGGTAGGGATATACTTGTCTCTGTCCCCTTAAAGAACAGGTAGGTGTGTCTTATGGAGGCTGTATGACCCAGTGGGCAGCGCCCGGGGGTCTATGTTCCTTGCCTTGCTTTCCCCCTCTAATACATAGGTGAGGCTCTGGATCTGCCCTTGAGGGAACATCTCATAGCTGTAAAGAGCTGGGCATTGTTACATCAGGGCCCAGACCCGTGACAGGAATTACAGACCTGCTGGTGGGCGCTTGGTGGCTGTGGTCACTGTGCTGGGCCAGGCCTTGAGATCTCTAGCTTCACTTCCCTGCTCTCGCCCAGCGTACTTCCCTGTGTGACTTGGGGCAAGTTGCTTATTCACGCTGTTTCTCAGGCCTGGCCCTCACTGAAAAGTTAGGCTGACACAGCTACAGTGTATGTGCCCCCTGTGCCCCAAACCCTCTTAATTTTTTCCATCTGTGGATGGAATAAATTTTATGTGCACCACCAATAGAAGCACCTTTGAATCTCTTTTGGGTGGTTGCAGTAGTACTTATCTTACAGGGAACAGTGCCTGCCTACTTTGCTTAGGAATGTGAAAAATCTCCATCCCTGTGCCAAGCAATTACGCCAGCCTACCTCCCCCACATGCAGCCAATTCTTCCATTGACTCTTGTCTCTTAGGAAGGTGGATTACCTATGCCTATGGGAAAACCCCTGCCCCATCAGCGTCCATTGTGTCTACACCCAAGTGGTCCAGCAGCACTGCTGAAGCATTTAAAGAGTAGACAAGCCCAATGTTTTCCCAGTGGTAGCCCCTCCAACATTGCTTACTGGATGGTTAGGCGATGCTCCAGTACTACGGTAATGGGATGGTGGCGGTGGCAGTGGCACTGAAGTACATAAGATGGCTAGATTGGGATCAGTTCCCAGAAGCACCTGTGGAATATTTATGGCGAAAACCTTCTGCAAATGGAAGCAAAGCAGGCAGGCCTGAGCATCTGGGCTGGCTCCCAGGTGAAAGAGTTGGACAAGGAATTACCTTTAAGAACATGAGTGGCCATTACTGGGACAGAGCAAAGGTCCATCTAGCCCAGCATCCTGTCTGTTAGCAGTGGCCGGTACCAGGTGCTCCAGAGTGGGTGGACTGCAGACGATGAAGCAACTTGTCTCTTTCCATCCATCTCCAGCCTCTGATGAACAGAGGCCAGGGACACCATTCCTGGCTAATAGCCTTTTATGGACCTAACCTCCATGAATTTATCTAGCTCTTCTTTGAACTCTCCTATAGTCCTAGCCTTCACAGCCTCCTCTGGCAAGGAGTTCCGCAGGTTGACTGTATGCTGTGTGAAAAAGAACTTTCTTTTATTAGTTTTAAACCTGCTATCCATTATTTCATTTAGTGTCTGCTAGTTCTTATATTATGGAAACAAGTAAATAATTTTTCTTTATTCACCCTCTCCACAACACTCATGATTGTATATATCTTTATCACATCCATCCTCCATCTCCTCTTTTCTAAACTGAAAAGTTCCAGTCTCTTTAACCTCCCTTCATAGGGGACCCGTTGCAAACCACTAATCATTTTAGTTGCCCTTTTCTGACCCTTTACTAGTGCCAAAATATCTTTTTTTGAGGTGAGGAGACCACATCTGTACACAATATTCAAGATATGGGCATACCATAGTGTTATAAAGGGCAATAAAATATTCTTTCTTATTTTCTATCCCTTTCTTAATAACTCCTAACATCCTATTTGCTTTTTGACTTCTGCTGCACATTGTGTATGTGTTTTCAGAGAACTATTCACAATAACCCTAAGATCTCTTTCCAGATTAGTTGTAGCTAAATTAGCCCCCATCATATTGTACGTATACCTGGGGTTACGTTTTCCAATCTACATTACTTTACACTTATCCACATTAAATTTAATTTTCCATTTTGTTGCCCAGTCACTTAGTTTGGTGAGATATTTTTGAAGTTCTTCAAAGTCTTCTTTTGTCTTCGCTATTGTGAACAGTTTAGCATTGTCTGCAAATTTACCACCTCATTACTTACCCCTTTCTCTAGATGATTTATGAATCAATTGAATACGATTGGTCCTTGGACTGACCCTCTCGTTACCTTTCTCCATTCAGAAAATTTACCATTTATTCCTACCCTTTGTTTCCTGTCTTTTAACCAGTTCTCAGTCCATGAAAGGATCTTCCCTCTTATCCCATGACAACCTAATTTACACAAGAGCCTTTGATGAGGGACTTTGACAAAGGCTTTCTGGAAATCTAAGTATAGTACTATATCTACTGGATCCCCCTTGCCTGAATGTTTGTTAACCACTTCAAAGAATTCTAATAGATTAGTAAGACATGATTTCCCTTTACAGAAACCATGCTGACTTTTGCCCAACAAATTATATTCTTCTACGTGTCTGACAACTTTATTCTTCACTATTGCTTCAACTAATTTGCCTGGTACTGAAGTTAGACTTATTGGTCTGTAATTACCTTTGACCTATCAGCTTCTGAATGTCTCTCCTCCCCCATCCCCTTTGCAATGTGACTTATGTTGTTTAAGAGCCAGACTCCGAAAGCCTGTACAAAGGATACTAGGGGAAAGGTTGCACCTTCGCATGCAGCGTTTGTAGGCAGAGTTTTGTCCCGGAAATGCATGGTGTGTTTGGGGGTTTTACGTCCCCCTTCTCTAACCCCTTCCATTCAAACATCCTAAGGTCCTTTGCAGACAGGAGTGACTTTGGCCTATCAACCTTCTGAAGTGGTTCGAGTCCTGGGTTTAGAGTTGGGTGAACTGAAGTGTGAAGCAGGGAAGGGACTTGCCTGAGTATCACAGAACTGGTTGATGAGAGCTGGGAATAGCTCCGGTCCTTCCAGGAATAGTTAGAGCCAAGGATAAGGAGTTAAGATTCCTGAATTCTAGCCCTGCTTTGTCAGGAGAGTGGTGTCTAGTGGTTAGAGTAGGACAGATGGGAGGCAGGACTCATGGATTCTATATCTGACTGTGGGAGGACCATGGTGTCTAGTAAATAGAAGAAGGGGACTAACAATCAAGACTCTTAGGCTTGATTCTTAAGTCTGGGAGGAGTTGTGTTCTAGTGGTTAGAGTAGCATGGGGATGGGGCTAGGACTCCTGTTTGTTTTCCAGGTGTTGCAAGTCACTTCCCCCACCTTATGCCTCAGTTTCCCCAATCTACAAAACTGTAACTAACACTGATCCCCCTGACATGGCTGGTGAAGATTAAGGTACTCTGCAGAAGAGTCAGAGAGCAGTCTGATTATTTACATACAAATAAAGCTGCCCCCAACTCATGCAGGTTTGAGATCCCCTAGGAGGGTCTGAGAAAAACCTGAGTGATTTCCTCTGTGAAAAAATTGGTGGAGGGAGACCAGTGTGTAAATAAAACTGTATAATAAATACCAGCCTAGAGAGAGATTTTAACAAGTACCACCTGAAAAAATTTAACCTATCCTCCTATTTTGTCAAACTCTGATGGCTTCTGTATGTACTGTGTCCTATTGCTCTGTCATCACACAGTTCGCTGGTTAATTATTCTTCCAAACTCTCATCTTATACAGTAAACTCTCGAAATACACAACTTCAGGTTGCATGTATCTCACTTGAATGCAAGTTAAGCACAACTTGAAGCTGTTTTGCATCTGTCATCCTGCCTACCTGCCCACAGCTGCGGACTGCTAGGCAAGCTGAGACTCTTCTCCCTGCTTTCCCCTCCTGGTGCTGCTGACAGCTGCACAGCTGAGGGAAGGCAGGGAGAAATATCCAGGAAACTGACCAAACCTGACAACCAACTTCAGTTTCTCTGACAGCAAGAGGAGGGGAGCTGGGAAACAAGTTTCAGCCTGGCTCCCCCTCCACTTGCAGAGCTTGGAAACTGACCAGGGCAGCAGTTCATGGCTGGTCAGTTTACTAGGTCCCCCAAGCAGTGGGAATAGGGAAATCAAAGGGCAGTCTGGTTCCTGGCTGCCTTGTGCTGGCAGGAACTGGGAAACTGGCCAGCCATGAGGCGGTCAGTTTCCCCGGTCCTGCAGGTACAGGGAGAAGGGAAACAGGCTGCCCCCTGGTTCCCAGCTCCCTGTTACTCTGGGATCCAGGAAACTGATGAGCCCTAGTGAGCTGCTCAGGTTCCCAGCTCCTGCAAGCCCAGGGGACTCAGGAACCAGGCATATCCTGGCTCCCCCACGAACTTGTGTGAAAATTGGAGGAATGCAACCCCAATGTAACTCGAGGGCTTAGTGTATGCTAGAGGCTGCACTGAACTTTCTTTGAATGGCAAACAAAACAGCGGTTGAGGCGGTACTTGGGTTCCAAAATTCTGGCGAACAGAATTCTGACTCGGGTACTGATTTTAAAAATGACCAAGCCGCTAGCGCTCCTCCCACTTCATGGGCCAGGTGGAGGTTCCAGGGCAGGCCCCTGCACTGCCAGCAGGGGAAGGACACAAGAAATTGTGTTTTAAGTCTCTCTCTGCGCCCTTTCTCCTCCCACCCACCTTCCCGCTTCAGGAGAACTGACCTGCCGAGTCCCAGCCTACAGTCCCTACTTTCCTGCTGCCTGCCTCTTACCTGTATGACTCTGCTCCCTCCTCACTGGTCTGCATTCCCTCCTCCCTCCAGATTTGTTGTGTGGATGGAAGTGAAATCCAGATTGCATATTGTGGTTTGGATCAGGAGTTGAGCCTGGCAGATGCGGATCCATATTTTTGTATCCACGCAGACCTCTACTGACAGATGAAATAGACGGACTGGGAGGGGAAAGGATGGGAGGGAGGCATGGGGGACAGGACGTGCCTGAGGTCTGTGGCAGAGCCCAAAATAGGACCCAGCAGTCCTGAGTCTCATGCCCTATCAATTGGGCAGTACTACTCCTCTAGTGGTTACAAAACTCTGTCCCATTTATTAGTGCTCCCAAGTAGCTCCCCACAGGGAATTCTCCGATGCTGGGATCCCTGACGTTCATGGGTGGTGTCTCTTTCTTTTTCCAGAGCTCTCCAGCCAGATTCGGCCACTGCTTAGCTTCAGAGCCATGTCATCGGCACCAGGGCAGCCCCATATATCTCACAACTATGAGACCCTGAAGGTGTCCCAGGCGCAGGAGAAAGTGCTCCATGTGGAGCTGAACCGTCCAGAGAAGCGGAATGCCATGAATGCAGTGTTTTGGAGGTAAGGGAATTCTAGGAACCATGGGCTGGAGGGGCCCTCGAGTTCCCCTAGGCTGCCCCCCTCTGCTGCGGCTAGGTTGCGTCCCTAGACGAGAAGAAACAAGCAAGAGGAGGGAAGTGGACAGTTACTGGCTGTACTTGAGGTGTTGATAGCACCCATTGGATTCCCAGATGGTGGTACACTGGGTCAAATCTCAATTAGATTTTTTTCCCTGGTGAGCCCGTGAACTGACTGTGACAGCACTGGGGTTGGGTAGAGTTGGAGAGCAGTGGTTCTCAACCATTCTTGAATCGGGGACCTGTTTGTAAACCTCGATGGCCAATTGCAACCTGTTAACTAGCTACGGCGCTAGAAAGCATCTGGCTCACAAAGTGTTTCTTACCTACCTTTAGAACAACAGCAGGCAAAATCCAGCCCACAGGCTGGGTCCAGCCCATCAGATGTTTGGCTCCAACCTACCACTATCCCATGGCCCAGTGGGACAACACATGGACAGACTCCCTCACTGCCTCTCCTGCACACTCTACTGAAAGTGACCAGCTACTGGGGCTGTGTGCGTCTCTGTGTGCTGTGAGAGGAAGGGTTCCCGCACTGCCCCTGGCCTCAGCACAGTCAGCCTTCATTGGCCAGAAACCATTAATATTGTAGAAAAGCGTGACCCTTGAGCAAGAAGGGTGGGGCTTTCTCCAGATTTTGGGGTGAGGATTTTTGTAAATTTTTATCACTGAAGTAACTGTTCCTCTAGCGAGAGCCTGTCTGAGCTCCTGTTTCACTGATCCCTGCAGGGAGATGGTAGAGTGTTTCAACAAGATTGCCCAGGACTCGGAGTGCCATGCAGTGGTTGTGTCAGGCGCTGGGAAGCTATTCACTGCTGGTAAAGAAACCAGAATTGTCTGGACATGAGGGGAGCCGTGGGCACATATCTCACGTGTCATGGGGATGGAGTGGGCTCCCTGCTATCTGGAGTTTAGTTCCCAGCTTGCGATAGTGACCAGTTGCTATGCAAGAAGTTCTTTGACTGGACGCTATTGGCTGAGCTGGTAGAAGCTGTGCTGGGCCAGTCTCAGCATGGCCTCCCTCTGGGCAAGGCTGGCAGAAGGGCTCTGGTCTCGGCCGTGAATCCTGACCCTGAGCTGTGCCAGGCCAGGCCAATCTTGGTGCATCTCTCCTGAGTGGGGCCACCAGTCTTGAGTAGGAGTCCCCTCCCTATGTCTTGCATTACTCCAGTGGCCTTGTCTCACTGCTTGTGTGTTGTGTCAGTGTCTTGCCAGCTCAGCATCTGATCCCTAGATCTGGGCATGCAGGGAAGATGATTGTTACACTTATAATTGAAGTGAGACAGGAGAGTGTGATTTCTCTGGTTTGCTATCCCCTCCACAGGCATTGACCTGATGGAGATGGGCAGCGTGTTCGTAATGGTGGAAGGGGATGACACAGCCCGCAAGGCATGGAATTTACGCAAGAAGATCAGGGAGTATCAGGAAAGCTTCAACGTGCTGGAGAAGGTGAGGCAGCTGTGCTTGGCTGGTGGGCGCATCACCTGCATTGTCAGGAAGGAGTTCTTCCCAAGTGTGGGTTAGGTGGGAATGTTCACTTACACTAATCAAGTGCATATAAGATGCAAGAAGAAGCAGGTCTTAAAGCACCAGGCTTCAGGTGAGCTAAAATTCAGTTTGTTTGTACAGTCAGCCAGTGTGGAACTCTGCCAGCGAATGTTGAGTAGGTCAGGAACATAACAGGGTTCAAAAAAGGACTAGATAAGTTCAGGAAGGGTAGGTCCATCAATGGCTATTAGCTAGGATGGGCAGCGATGTGTCCCTACCTTCTATTTGCCAGAGATTGAGAAAGGGCGACGGGATGGATCACTTGCTGATTGACTGCTCTGTTCCATCCCTCCGAAGCACCTGGCATTGACCGTTTTGAAAGACAGGGTGCTGGGCTAGAGGGACCTTTGGCTGTTCTTACATTCTTAAGTGAATAAATGTTATGAATAGTTGCGACTCGAGCTACAGCCTTGTGTCATGATCATAAATATGTTTTAGATTTAACAAGAGGTATGGGGGAATCTTTAAATGGTATGAAATTAGTAGCTGCTTTATTTGCATTGGTGGAAATAATAATAAAAATATTTTACTAATAGCCAGTAAAATAACTTAGTACAAAATAGTAACCACAATAGCAAAACAGTAAACATGAAGTAGCTCATCATAATTCCTTATTATAAACAGGGAGGCTCCCAATTTATAGGAAGTCTTATGCACAGCTTAAAATAACCCTTTACCCATTCCTTCATCAAAAAATTAATTGCCCCCGAATGTTGTTGCATCTTAAAAGTGCAGGTATAAATATAAATTGGTTCCATTTAGAGTCTTTTGTGCGTGCTTGCTTTAGTGTTGTCATGTGATATGTTCTTATATTTCATAACTCATCACTTGCAATGTTGCAGCTGTGTTGATCCCAAGGTAGGAGCAAAACAAGGTGCAGAGGTGCTACCATGAGACACCTCACAGCAATGAAAATGTACAGCAGCTGACCCGACGGGGGCCTTGTTCATGACTAGAACTCATGGGCCCTACTACAATATAAATAATAACACTAACGTGCTCTGTGATCACGGAGGACTACATCCAAACATCTCCCTGACCACCAGCTAACACTGTAACTCCCTCCATCAACCCTCCTTGGGAGAGAGTTCCCTGGCTTTGGGGTGTGCCTAACCCTCCCTTTGTAACAGGGCTTCCCTCCAGTGCCTGGGGCTGGCCTCTTGTAGCCCCATTGTTAGCCCTGCAAGGGTTTGACCTGAACAATCTGGACAGAGCTGGGCAAAGAAGGGACCAGTGTCCCTGCTGCCCTTAGAAGTGAAGGTCTGAACTAGGCAGGGGCTGGATTGCTTTGGCTTCTCTGTGATTAACTTCTTCTTGGCTTTCTTCCAGTGTCCAAAGCCTGTGATTGCTGCTGTCCACGGAGCCTGCATTGGGGGAGGTGAGGCCCATCAGACTGAAGATTGGGGATGGGGAGGGCTCCTCATGGGTCTGAGGACAGCAGAGTCTTTTACCTGTTAGAGCCCTGCTTCCAAAGTAGCACAGGCCAAGGCGCTGGCTGTTCAGCTGCCTATGTGAGAGTAGTGCAATGAGGGTTTGACTTCCAGCGCAGAGGCATCCCAACTGCCCTCAGATATGGCTCTAGTCAGCAGCTTGAGAGCAAGCCCATGGATTGACTTGAACCATATAGAAAGCTTGAGGAATCAATAGGGTGCCTTTCCCTATGAGTTGGTACTGAGCCCCACACACCACTAGGGGGTGCCAGGCATCCACCCATATAGGGACTGCGTGGTCTGCCTCCGTGGAGATGCCTGGTCCTAGCCAGAAGGAGAAAGACAGGAGAGTGGTGGAGGTATGAGAATGTTACAGCAAGAGCAGAACCGTTTTCTGTTGCCTTGGCAGGTGTAGACCTGATCTCTGCCTGCGATATCCGATATTGCACCCAAGATGCATGGTTCCAAGTTAAGGTACATCCTGGGCTCTCTGCTGCCCATCCTGTGAAGGCAGAAATGTCATTAAGTTGTTGACTGTTTGAGCATGTTTTGGAGCATGCTGGTGACAGTGCTGTACTTTTGTGGCTGTTTTGCTTTTTAACATACCAATGGAATAACTCTGCTTTCCACACAAGGGAATATAAGGCAGTTATGCAGTTGGGCAATTGTTCTCCAGAGTCTGAGTGCATTTAAAAAAGTAGTCGTTAGCTGTGATGCTTCCCAGAGGTTTTCAGGCACTTCACCAAGGCTGCCATTACCCTGAGGCAGTCTGCTCTGTGGATCTGCATCCTGAATCCACCAGCACCTGGCCATGTTTTCTCTGTACAGGCAAGCGCTAGCACCTGAGTCCTCAGTTATCCCTCTGGAGTGCCGAGTCCTGCTGAACAGAACACTTGCAGAACTCTCAGATCCTGTGCTTCTGAAGGAAAAATAAAACAACAGCTTGTAAGACTCACTGCAATTACACAGAGTGAGAATAAGTTTCTTGTCCAACAGAGAGTCAAGTGAAAGATTGGAAACAAACAGTTACATGCAAACCAAAACCATAACTCTTAGCGCCTCTCCTTTACTGACATGGTTAGTGTATCCTGCAAGATAGCAAACCCCAAATCAAGTTTCACCAGCTTTTTAACCACTTTGGCTGAGGTCCCTCTTTCATGAAGCAAGCTCCTTACTTGGATGTGAAAGACGTGAAGGGTGCAATGTTGTCTCTCTGCACCTACAAATGTCTCAAAACCAGATCCTCCTCCTGCTTTCCACTTGTTAATTTCTTTTTGAAGTCTCTGCACGCTCTTCACTGGTATTAGAATTGGAAATCTAATAGACTATTGTTGTGAGATCCACCATACATGATGACCCATCTCAGGGAGAGAGGTTTTCTGTCCTCTGGCTGTAAAAGTTTGTCTCAAGGCACACTACCTTTGTGTGACCTGCTTTCATCTACAGCCCTAAATAACAGAATCTTCAGCATATGTACAAAAATGCCTCACTCTTTTCTGTACAGTAGACCCCTGACCTACGCAGAGATTGCATTCTTGTGCAACACTGCATAGGTCAAATTTCATGTTACTCACAGGACCCAGGAGACTGACTAGTGCAGCAGTGCTAGTCAGTTTCCCCTTTTGGCTTCCCACCACTCACAGGAGCCAGGCTTTAGCTCCCCACCACCCTGAGTCAGTTAAACCAAGATACACGTAACTTGAGTGCGTGTATCTTGGGATTCTACTGTACATACATCTCACAATGATCGCAATGACCAGTGGAACACGGGTTTTTGGCAGAGACCTTTTGGTGAATCCCTGGGCTCCTTGTACCCTTATGTAGTGCTGTGCGCTCTGGGGGTTAGCAGCAAGAGTTCTTTCTGTTAAGGTTGCCTTTCACAGTAGCACAGACCTTTGGGATTTGAATTGATGCCGGATTATGCAGAGAGCCCAAACCAGTAGCCTGAAGAACCCTTTATCTCAACTCTTGTTATTGAGTGATGATACATCAGAGTTATGTTCGTGGCATGTACACATGGGAGTTACATAAAAAAATTCCCTATATTCTCACTGGAAGGTTTCTGCAAAATACTTTGTTTTTTGGAATCCACAACAGTAAAACACCAGAGCCCACAAACAGAGAGAGACAAAGCAGGCTGCTCTCTTAGGTAGAGGGGCTCAGCTCACCCTCATTTGGGCTGAGCTGGCTCTTTGCTGACTCAGTCTAATCTCATGGTTTCCTAGAATCCCCTGGCCTGCCAACAGGACCGGGAAATCGCTACCCCGGCCCCTACTTCCCTCCCACCCCTTCAGGCTTTTAAAATGACAGATCACAGCTGTAACCCAATTTTCAGTCCATCACCAGACTGTGGTGGTGGATGCTGGACAGGTGTATCAGAGCAGCTGCTGCGAGGAAGTTTGTTGCCAAAACTGGTTGCTGATAAAAACCGAGCAGTTGGCTATCAAATGTGCCATTCCCTCTGCAATAACTACTTACAATAGCCATCTTCCTTGTCCCAGTTCCACATGGTTCCCTGGAGTGGTAGCTGGTCCACGTGTGGCAGTTCTGCAAGCCTGGGTTGTTAGCCAAGGCAAGGAGAGCCTTGCAATTTACAACGCAGTCTCCGTCCTTGAGGCTGTCACACAGCTTGGGCTGTTTCCCTGCAGATCTTGGTAACAGAATCAGCCCCCCACGGCAAAACTCCTTTGTGTTATGTGGGGCCCCCAGAAGCTGATGCCCCTTCTTCTCAAGTTTACGTACGTGGTCTGACCACTGCCCCTTTCTCCTCCTTGCAGGAGGTGGAAATTGGACTGGCAGCAGATGTGGGCACCCTGCAGCGCTTGCCCAGGATCATGGGGAACCGGAGGTATGTGTCCACAGCTGGTTTCAAACATGGGGACTGGTCAGAGCTCAGATTCTCCCCAACCCCTTTGAGAGGGGCAGTCAGATGACTGGGAGCTGGCTGACCTATGACCAGGCTAACAGTCCTAGGGGGTTATGTTGGGAGTCACAGAATCTGAGCACCTGGTAAAATGCCCATCTGGGCGCCTCCGGTCCCCATCCTTCCCCAGCCCCGGTTCTGCTGCAGCCCTGTAATGTGAGGAGTCAGTTCCACCTTTGACCCCCTCTTTGTCGTGCCATTTGTGCATTGCTGGGCCTGCCTGGCCAGGCTCCTTGAAATGGCCACATTGTAGGCTGGCTCACGCATCACCCTGTCGTCTTTTGGAGATAGCAGCTGATCCTGCCCTTTAAGGGCAGAGCTGTTTTGATGGCACAGAGAGGCAGCATTGTATCAAAAGCTTAGAGAAGCTCCAGGGAGTTGCAGCCCAGTGGAAGAGGGTTTTGCACCCATTCTCCCCCACCGCCCCCGGAAGTGGGCTGGGTGTAACGGATGAGCTGCTGGCGTGCTGTGCTGGGAGAGAGAGGGTGGAGGGAGTTGTGGAGGAGGTCTCCACAGCACAGTTGTCAAGGCACAGCCTCTCTCTCACCCACTCATGCCTGCACCTGTGCTCTCCCTTCCCAGCTTGGTGAACGAACTGGCTTACACTGCCCGCAAGATGATGGCTCCAGAAGCTGCGAGCAGTGGCCTGGTCAGGTAGCTGTCCCCAAGAGTGCATTACCCAGGAGCAAAAGCCCTCCTCCTTCCAGAGGTGGAAGAGCTTGTGTCACCTGCATGCAGGTGCTAAAGGGAGAGACAGAGGAGTTGGGGGGATTATAAGCCTCTAAGTCTGGCTGTCTTGGGATGAGATGCAGGAGTTCTGGCTCCCTGTCCCTTCTGCTCTAACCACTAGACACTACGTCCTTCCCAGAGCTGGGTTCCTCCAGAACCCAGGAGTCCTATGTGTAACTGCACCTCCTAATTCCAGTGTCTATGAGGAGCAGGGCCGTGCCCCTGAGAATAGACAGCCCCATGCCTGGTCAATGGACAGAGAGGCTGAGCGCCTCCTTTCCCCCACTGTGTGGGTCTCTAGTTTAGAGTCACTGGCTAGGGGGGCAGGCCTGGGCCACACCTCTGTCATAATGTGCACTGTGATTGGCTGGAGACCCTGCTTCTGGGAGCCAGTTCTGTCCCTTCTGCAAGGTAATTGGCTCATTGTCCTAACTCAGGGGTCTGAGCGCCCCCCTTAGCTGCGCGTGGCTCCTCCCCTCTCCCCAGTCGGGTTTTCCAGGACAAGCAGGCAATGCTGGAGGGCGCCTTCGAGCTGGCAGCCGACATCGCTAGCAAAAGTCCCGTAGCCGTGCAGGGCACCAAGGTCAACCTCCTGTACTCCAGAGACCACTCTGTGCCCGAGAGCCTGCGGTACATGGTGAGCATTTGCGCCGCTGCCCCTTAACCTTGACCCAAAACCCCCTGGGCTCCCCACCCCCAGCTCTGCCCACGCCCCTCAACCCTGACGTACAGCTTTGCCAGTGTCCCTCAGTCCTGATCCACAGCTCCTTGGCTCCCCACCTGCAGCTCCGCTGGTGCCCCTCAACCCTGTCACAGCCCCTCCCACAGCTCTGTCTGCACTCCTCCACCCTGACCTACAGCTTTGCCAGTGTCCTTCAGTCCCAGCCTGCAGCCCCCAGGCTCCCCACCCACAGCTCCACTGGTGCCCCTCAATCCCAACTTGCAGTCCTCTGGGTTCCTCACCTCCGACTTTGCCAGTGCCCCTACTCCCAACCCGCAGCCCCTGCTGTCCCAACCCTGGGGTCTCCATCCCCAGATATGCGTGAAACCTCCCATGACTAGAGGTTAAAGACCCAGTGCATTTCCTTCCTTTGTGTCCCCCTTTATCTGCCGTGTCTCCCCCAGGCCACCTGGAACATGAGCATGCTGCAGACGGAGGACCTCGTGAAATCTGCTCAGGCTGCCCTGGAGAAGAAGAGCACCAAGGACATTGTGTATGCCAAGCTGTAGCCCGTGGTGCTCTCCGGACCCAGCTCAACTGGACTGCCAGCCCACAGTGCCTTTAGAGTCCCTCCCCTCCCTCCACGTTGAGGCCTGGGGCCTGTGATAGCTCCGGAAAGTTCTTGTTTCGTAGAACAAGGTCAGATCAACACAGACCTGAATTATTAATAAACTAAAACCTCTGCTGCGTGGGGTGTGGTGCTGCGTTGCCAGACCGGATCACCCACCCAGCCCTTCAGCGCTCCATGGCCCAGGAGGAAGGAATGGGTTTGAGCCCAGGGTTTGTGCATGGGAGAAACTGAGCCCAAGGTGGTGGCTGGAGAGTGGTGAGGGGCAGAGACTGAGGCCTGGAATAGCCTCCCGAATGGGGCTGCTAGAAGGAGCAAGCTGGAGTAGGGGGACCACTGTAGCCTTTAACCAAGCTGCAGTGGGCTGCTCAGAGCCCGTGGAGATGCCTCTTCCCTCTCCACCACCCTGGGGCAGGGGAGAAAGCAGGACTGTCAGGCCTACACCAGGCAAAGGCTGAAGTGTGGGACTCCAGTTGCCCCTAGCAGGGGCACAGATGGTTACCAGCCCCAGGGAAGCCATGGGTTTTACCCAGCCTGGGCTTGGCCATGCAGCAGATGCACTCTGACCCTTTCCCAAGGGCTCAGACCCCACAGCTCTCTGGGCTTCCCACCCACGGCTCTTCCTTGCTCCTTGACCCTGATCTGGAACTCCCGGTGGTGACTCGGAATTACCCAGGTGTCCAAAGCACAAGGAGGCCTGATGAGTCCTTCCCCTCTTGCTGGCCAGAGCTGGGAACATCTTCTTGGAGCAGCTGGCCCCAGGCAGTCCACAGACCTACCAGCCCTGCCCTTCTCATGGGAGCAGGCGCCAGTTCTTGTTCATTATGCTGTCGAACACCGGCACCAAGGGCGTTTGTACGACCAGCAGGTTGCTGTTGGTGTGAGAAACAGCTTCAGGGGCTGGCAAGCCACAAATTTGGCAGCCACAGGGTTTGTGTACGATCCTACCACTTTTCTGACTGCCCACACTCTGACACCATCGCAGCTCCCAGATTCCATTCTTGCACTTGGGTCAGCGAAGCCTGGAGCTCCAGAAGTTTGTTGTCCGTACTCCCTTTGAGGTTTGGTTGTTTTCGAAGAGGATGCGAGTCTATGGATTAGCATCTTGCTTAATCTGTCACGGGGAGTGTTGTGAAATAGCCAAAGCAAAATTGGGAGGTGATCACAGAACAAGAGATGAACGGGCTGTACCCTGGTTGGTGTCTTTACACCCCTGCGGGTAACAGCCCTGATGTGCAGACCTACAGTACAGCCACAAGCCCTTGGTATGGTTCCTGTATGTACCTCTTGCTATGATACATTACAAGGCCATCTCCATCCCAGGCTTCCAGTAGAGCCCTTCTAAGGTGTTCAGCAATTAATATTGGACAGACAAGTGCCAGAGAAACCCTGCGGCATGCCCCTGCTGCCCATTGGCACACAGTGCTGGGGCCCCACCAGCACCCATGAACCTGCCAGGCTGGAGCTCCCCACACGTGTAATCGCTAGAGCCGCTGCAGTGCTGAGTTTTCGATTGGAGGTTGACCCACACGGTCCTTGTGACGACCTTTTCCTGCGCTGCAAAGCTTAAAAAAAACTTCATTTCAGGGCCCACAAAATCTGGAGGTGCTTCTGCTACTCAAGGTTTGTGGTATGAATTGGAGGATGTGGCAAGTTGAAGGTGTGGGTATACCATGAGTTTATAGCGTAGCAATATATTTTCTTATCCTTTCTGAGTAGTTCATGATAGTGTAAGCTTTTTTGACTGCTGCAGTATTGAGCAGATGTTCTGAGGAAACTGTCCACAGTAACGTAAATAACTTTCTTGATTTCTTGAGTGGGAAGACCTCATTTGGATCCCATAATTTTGTATGTGTAGTTGGGATGGTTTTTGGTGGGCAGTAATGCCATTTTAGAATAGAACCAGGCCTAGAGGGAGGGTGGGTCTGTCAGGTACTATAAAGCTTTGTGCAAGAAAATTCTAATTCTAAGAGTTGAGGCTTTACGTGTCTGTGGCCATTTATTGTTTGATGAGAAACAGGTTTATATTAAGCTGCCCCAGCTGTCCATGTGCAATTAGACCCTGAAAAAACAATCCTGGAGCACCTTATAGACGAACAGATTTTTTTGGAGCATTAGCTTTTCATGGGCAAATATCCGATGAAGTAGATATTTGCCCATGAAAGCTTATGCTCCAAAAATCTTAGTCTATAAGGTGCCCCAGGACTTCTTGTTTTTGTGGCTACAGACTAACACTGATACCCCTCAGCTACTTTCACCCTGTTTAGCATTGCACCCTTTATTTTAACAAGCTGCCCCCCCGCATGCATTCAGGGGAAGGTAGATTACTTCTGTGCTGGGCTCAGTGTTGGAGAGAGAAGACATCGTTAATATGAAACAAGCGAACAAGCCTTTCTGCTGTTCTCCAGGTCTGTGACTCAGGGAGACAATACTGAGTAAATCCTCACTGCCAGCAGCTCGACCGCAGCCAGGAGACAGTGGAAACCTCTAGTCTCTACAACCCCACCCAAAGTAAACCCCTTCTACCCCTAAAAGCGTGGGGGAGGTGGCAAAGCCCCACCCCTTCTGTCTCGAGGAAGGGGGAGTCAGGCTGGCAGCTAGTGACCCTCTCAACAAGGGGGCAGAACAGATGGGGCAATAAAAAGAAGGAGGGTGGGGCACCTGTTGCCCCTCCTCCCTCGCGCCATGCTGCAGAGGCTCTGAGGCCTGGGTAGGTTCCTTCTGCTCGCAGCTCCCCCGTGTGTTTCTGGAGCGGGGGTGGGTGGTGTCACTTCCGCCCCGGTGGGTGTCGTGGCGGACGCGTCCCTTCCGCTTCAGCGGCTCTCACGGCGGAAGGGAAGGGAAGGGAGGAGCGCTGAGACGGGGCCGCCATCTTTCCTGCGGTGTTGCCATTAGCTAAAATGGCGTCGGCGGGGGCGGGGTTCTGGTTCAGGTGACCGGCTCTTGGCGTGCTGGTTCCGCCCCTGGGCGCGCGAGCTGTGGCGTGAGGCGTCAGCGCGGGAGGCTCCGTTCCATGGCGGCGTTTGCTGGCTCCGGCCTGAGGGGGCAGCTGCTGAGACGTGAGGGACCGTTTCTCCTCTACCCGTCTCCCGGTGTCAGCCATGGGGGGCAACCCCCCCACTTCGCCTGTGGGGAGCTCCAGTGGGTCACCCCTTTCTTGGCGTGGCAGGGGAGCTGCCCCCGCATTTCATGTAGGGCCCCCCAGCTCCACAGGGGGCTGGGTCCCCCCCTTCCCCGCCCCCCAAGACTAATCTTCATCTCTGACCTAGCAGCTCCCCCTGCCCCTGCTGCATGTCACTGGGGGGGCGGGGGTGCAGGGATGGATGTGCCCCTGAGCCTTGTCTGTCTGGCAGCCCCCCAGCTGCACGGCACTTGGGGGCATAGAGATGTATATACCCACCTACTGCTCCAGAACCTCCATCTAGCAGCCCCCTATCTGCAGAGCATTTGTGGGGGGTGCAGGGATGGATGTGGCCCTCACCCCTGAGCCCTTGTCTGTCTGGCAGCTCCCCAGCTGCAGGGCATTTGGGTGGTGTCCAAGGCATCCTTCAGTCTGCGTAGACTATGGATCGTGCCCTTGGTAACTCCATTTAGGGTTGTCATTTGCACCGTTGACTGTGACTCTGGAGGCCCACACGAGAGTGACGGTCCTTGCTACATCTGCTGCATATATGTGGGTGTCTGGCAGATCCTTGCTGTCCTTTCTACGGGTTCGCTGCTTCTCTGCTAGCTGTCTGATCTTCATCTTGCCCTTCTGAAGGCCCTTGTGTAGTTCCTGCTTCCAGCTGCTGTGGTTGTCTGCCAGCTCTTCCCAGCTATCTGGGTCGATGTCCACCTCCTTGAGGTCCCTCTTACAGATGTCTTTGTAGCGCGATTGGGGGCGTCCGGGAGGTCTTTTGCCAGAGGCTAGCTCACCGTACAGGATGTCTTTTGGGATCCTTCCATCATTTATCACGTGGACGTGGCCAAGCCAGCGGAGCTGCCGCTGCCTGAGGAGGGTGTGCATGGTTGGAATTCCAGCTTGCTGGAGTACGGTGGTGTTGGGCACTCTGTCCTTCCACTTGCGCTGCCTCAGGCGCATTCTTGGGATATCGTGGAAGACATTCAGCCTCTTTTCCTGGCGGGCATACAAGGTCTAAGACTCGCTGCTGTAGAGGAGGGTGCTGAGGATGCAGGCTCTGTAGACTTGCATTTTGGTGTGAGTGTACAGCTTGTTGTTCCACACTCTCTTGCAAAGTCTGAACAGAGTTGGGCTGCTTTTACCATCCTCCCGTTTAGCTCAGACTCCAGCAACAGGGTGTCGGTGATGGTGGACCTCAGGAGAGTAAACTCGTGGACGACCTCTAGTGTGTAATTGTCAAAGCTGATTGATGGAGGTTCAGCAATGTCCTGACCAGGTACCTTTGTCTTCTCTAGGCTGATGGTAAGCCCGAAGTCCTTGCATGCTTTGGAGAACTGATCCAGCAGTTTTTGAAGCTGGCCTTCTGTGTGTGCAACTACAGCAGCGTCGTCTGCGAGCAGCATGTCTCTAATGAGCACTTCCCGCACCTTAGACTTAGCCTTCAGCCTTGCAAGATTAAACAGTTTCCCATCAGATCTTGTGTGCAAAAAGGTGCGCTCCGTTGAGGATCCAAGGGCGTGCTTCAGGAGGATTGCGAAGAAGATCCTGAACGAGGTCGAAGCAAGGAGGCATCCTTGTTTTACGTCACTTCTGATGCTGAAGGCATCTGATGATGTGCCGTTATATTGGATGGTTCCTCTCGTATCTTCGTGGAAAGACTGGATCATCTTGAGTAGCTGTGGTGGACAGCCTATCTTGTGGAGCAATTTAAACAGTCCATCACTACTGACCGAGTCGAAAGCCTTGGTCAGGTCGATGAAGGCGAGATAGAGTGGCTTCCTCTGCTCCCTGCATTTCTCCTGCAGCTGCCTCAGGGAGAAGATCATGTCAGTGGTAGAGCTCTCGGTGCGGAATCCGCACTGGGATTCAGGATACACCCTCTCGGCAATCTTCTGGAGTCTGCAGAGGATGACACGAGCGAACAATTTACCAGTGATACTGAGGAGGGAGATTCCACAATAATTGTTGCAGTCACTTCTGTCTCCTTTGTTCTTATACAAGGTTACAATGTTGGCTTCCTGCATATCCTGTGGAACCTCACCCTCTCTCCAGCACAGGCACAGCAGCTCACGTAGGGGTTCCAGGAGTGTGTCCAAGGCACACTTGAATGCCTCTGGTGGTATACCATCCTGGCCTGGGGTCTTTCCTACTGCAGTGCTGTCAGTAGCTTTCTTCAATTCGACCACAGTTGGTTCCTGGTCCAGCTCATCCATAACTGACAGGAGCTCGACGGCATTGAGGGCTGTATCAACCATACTATTCTCGCACAAGTACAGTTTGGAGTAGTGCTCAACCCATCGCTCCATCTGCTTGGCTTTGTCAGTGATGAGTTCACCAGATTTGGATTTCAGAGGTGCCGTCTTGTTCTGGATGGGTCCCATTGCCTTCTTTATGCCCTCGTACGGTCCCCTCTGATTACCAGAGTCAGCACAGATCTGGATACTGCTGCATAGCTTAAGCCAGTAGTTGCTGGCACAGCTCCTGGCTGTCTGCTGTGCTATTTTTCTGGGTACTCTGACTCGGTGAGCATTTATATTCCAGAAGTGCAGCGCGCTTCTTTTTGATGACTGAAATCATCTCATCGGAGTTAGCTTCGAACCAGTCATTTGTGTTTTCCAGCTCTTCTTCCAAACACTGACAAGGCCGTATTGTAGATTGTGTCCCTCAGATGCTGCCATCTGGATGTCACATCAGCACCCCCAGGGCTGCTGCGCAGATTCTCTTCAAGGGTGTCTCTGAACATTTCAGCTTTTTCTGAGTTTGTCGTCTTTCTGGCATCAATGCGGGGCCTTCCAGTTGGTTTAAAATGATGCAGCTTCTTGGGTCTCAGCTTGAGCTTGGAGCAGACTAGCGAATGATCTGTATCGCAGTTGGCACTGTGGTAGCTGCGTGTCAGGAGGATGTTTTCGAGGTTGTCACATCTGGTGATGACCAAGTCTAATTGGTGCCAGTGTTTCGAGCTTGGGTGTCTCCATGACACTCTGTGCTGTGGCTTGGTTCGGAAAAATGTGTTTGTGATGCACAGATTGTGGTACGTGCAAAGTTTGAGGAGATGCTGTCTGTTGTCATTCATTTTTTCCCACGCCGAAGTGACCTAGGCAAGAGGGCCATGAGTCACGATTGGCTCCAACTCTTGCACTGAAGTCACCCAAAAGGTACAGTTGTTCATGAGCAGATATTTGCACTATGGCAGCACTGAGCTCATCATAGAACTTGTCCTTTGCTTCTGGTGTGGCGTTCAGGGTTGGAGCGTAAGCTCTGATCAGGTGGACAGGACCAGTGCAGGTTTGAAGTTTGACCTGAAGGAGTCTTTGTGATCCACCCGTGACTAGCTCCACCATTTGCAGAAGGGTGTGTTTGATGGCAAGCCGACACGGTGCTCCCTGGGTTCCTCTTGGGCTTTGTCCTGTGAGGAAAAAGGTGTAATCCTTTTCCTTTATGGATCCTGAAGCTGCAAGTCGCGTCTCCTGCAAAGTGGCGATATCAACTTGGAGCCTCTTCAGTTCCTCGTTGATGACGGTGGTCTTTCGGGTGTCGCTGATGTCCTGAAGATCTTCAGTCAAACCAGTCAGCGTGGTCCGTACATTCCAACAAGCAAGCTTGAAACTTTGATTTCCTTTCCTTGTTGGTTTGTCTGGTGCTCATTTCAGTCACTTGTCAGGTTTGAGAACCTTAAGCCTCATGCACCCAGTGAAGCAAGTGAACTGTGGCGAGACAGTACCCTACTGGCTGGGGGCTGCCCAGCTTAAGGCGGGCGGTGACTGTCCAATGAGATGCGGTGATCTCTCCCACCGTTGGAAGCAACCCCTGGCGCTCGTTCTTTCCGCCAATCGAGCAAGAGCTTATAACCAGTATCTGTTGCTTCCCGAGTTGGTTCAACACTGTTAAGCGATGTTGGAGTAGCTCTCCAGGCGCTAGCCTGGGCAACTTTTATGGAGACCCTGGGCTGCCCAGACACCAGGTCCCCCTCTCGGCTTTAGTGATATAGTCCAAAGGAAAGGATAACCTCTACGTTTGGTACCAGCTCAGCTTCAGGAGTTGCTGGGACAGTGCCAGAAGTTGACACAGAACCGCCTTGGGACTCCCCTCCGGATTTTCTGTCAGGGTTTACTCCCTAAGTCTTACTCCTTCCCGGGATAACCCACAAGGCAGTGGGGCATCTTCCTCCGCCTTCACAGGAGTTGTCGATTTGCGGCACCAGACCTCCTGGTCTGCTGTGGAGACTGTGCATTAGAAGGGAGAAGGAACAAGTCCCTCCATAAGGTCAGTATGTGAAACAGACCAGACCCCCCTCACTGTGTTTCGCAGGTGAGCTGGCGCAGTTGCCCGGGGGATGGCGTTGCTGTAATGCACAACAGCTGGTAGGAGCCAACAGTGAGAGTTGAGTAGTGGATGAGGACCAGTGCTTCCGTCTGCCTGAAAAGGCACAGCTGCTGGAGAGTCAAAGGTACTACCTCTACCCCGGACACCCCACATCCACTTGGGTGGTGTAAGGATGTATGTACTCCTCTCCTGTCCCAAACCCTTCTCCATCTTGGCGGCCCTTCCCTATCTGCAGAGCACTTGCAGGGGCATAGGGATGTATGTATTCCCCCCAGCCCCTGAACCCTTGTACGTTTGGCAGCACTCCCCAACTTCCCAGGTGTGTGTATGTGTGCGTAAGGCTGTGTGTGCTCTGTCACTCTGCTAGCTCTTGTCTCTCCCCAGGCGTAGGTCCCCCAGGGGGGTAGAGAGAGAGATGTCTCTTCCTCCTTAAAGAACAGGTAGGTGCATCTTATGGCGGCTGTGTGACCCAGTGGGCAGCATCCAGGGAGTCTATGGTCCCTGCCTTGGCTTTCCCCTGTAATACGCGGGTGAAGCTCTGGATCTGCCCTTGAGGGAACCCCGCATAGTTGTAAGGAGCTCATCATCATCAATAACCGTGGGCTCAGCGCCAGTTGGAAGGAAATAGTGAGTGAGGCATCAGACACCATCTGTCCTTGTCCAGCGTGGAGTGGCTTGGTTTCTGTAGACTAGCTCTGCGCCAACTTACTATATCATCTATCCAGTCTCTGTCGGGTCTGCCTCTCCTATTCGACCCATCCATTATGCCAAATAACAGGGTCTTGATTTTTCAGTTTGTCGTCCATTCTGCAAATACGCCCAAATAGTTGTAGCTTCTGTTTTATAACCTTCTGCAGCAGGTTTTCTTTCGGCTGTGTCTTTCTATGTAATTCCTCATGGGTGATCTGCATCCGTCCTATTCTCAGAATCTTTCTATTACAACTCCTTTCGAGCGCCAATATTCTTCTTTTCGAATCTTTCATTATCACCCATGTCTCACATCCATACAACATACTGCTGAATACACGCTTTATCAAGACGCTCAGCTTCGTTCTTAAGCTAATTGCTTTGCTTTTCCAGATCCTATCCATCACCTTCAATGTAAAGAGCTGGGCAGTGTTATATCAGTGCCCAGAGCTGGTGGTGGGGCTTGGTGACTGTGGCTGGACGTTCATCAAAATAAGTTGGCAGGTGCCCGCATGGATCAGCGAGTGAAACTGAGCCCTCATGAAAAAGGATGGCACATCATAAAATTTATTTCAGCCATGGATGGAAAAAATTAAGAGGGTTTGGGGCTCAGAGGGCACATACACTGTAGTTGGGTCAGCCTAAGTTTTCAGTGAGGGCCAGGCCTGAGAAACAGCGTGAATAAGCGACTTGCCCCAGGTCACACAGGGAACCATGCTGGGCGAGAGCAGGGAGCTGATCTCAAGGCCTGGCCCAGCACGCTATCTATCATATGCACCCTCCATCTCCTCTTTTCTAAACTGAAGAGTCCCAGTCTTTTTAACCTGTCTTTGCAGGGGACCCGCTCCAAACCCCTAATCATTTTTAGTTGCCCTTTTCTGAACCTTTTCTAGTGCCAAAATATCTTTTTTGAAGTGAGGAGACCACATCTGTACGCAATATTCAAGATGTGGGTGTACCACACTTTTATAAAGGGGCAGTAAAATATTCTTTCTTATTTTCTATCCCTTTTTTAATGATACCTAACATCCTATTTGCTTTTTTGAATGCTGCTGCACACTGGGTAGATGTTTTCAGAGAACTACCCACAGTAACCTCAAGATCTCTTTCCTGATTAGTTGTAGCTAAATTAGCCCCCATCATATTGTATGTATTCTTGGGGTTATTTTTTCCAATGTGCATTACTTTACACTTATACACATTAAATTTAATTTGCCATTTTGTTGCCCAGTCACTCGGTTTGGTGAGATTTTCTGAAGTTCTTCATAGTCTGCTTTCGTCTTCACTATTGTGAACAGTTTAGAATCGTCTGCAAATTTTACCACCTCACTACTTACCCCTTTCTCCAGACCATTTATGAATATATTGAATACGATTAGTCCTTGGAGTGACCCGTGGGGAACACCACTCGTTACCTTTCTCCATTCAGAAAATTTACCATTTATTCCTACCCTTTGTTTCCTGTCTTTTAACCAGTTCTCAGTCCATTAAAGGATCTTCCCTCTTATCCCATGACAGCCTAATTTACACAAGAGCCTTTGGTGAGGGACTTTGTCAAAGGCTTTCTGGAAATCTTAAGTATAGTACTATATCTACTAGATCCCCCTTGTCTGAATGTTTGTTAACCACTTCAAAGAATTCTAATAGATTAGTAAGACATGATTTCCCTTTACAGAAACCTGACTTTCGCCCAACAAATTATATTCTTCTACATGTCTGACAATTTTATTCTTCACTATTGTTTTGACTAATTTGCCTGGTACTGAAGTTAGACTTATTGGTCTGTAATTACCTTTGACCTATCTGCTACTGAATGTCTCTCCTCCCCCACCCCCTTTGCAATGTGACTTATGTTGTTTAAGAGCCAGACTCCGAAAGCCTGTACAAAGGACACTAGGGGAAAGGTTGCACTTTTGCATGCAGCGTTTGTAGGCAGAGTTTTGTCCCAGAAATGCATGGTGTGTTTGGGGGTTTATGTCCCCCTTCTCTAACCTCTTCCATCCAAATATCCTAAAGTCCTTTGCAGACAGGAGTGGCTTTGGCCTATCAACCTTCTGAAGTGGTTCGAGTCCTGGGTTTAGAGTTGGGTGAACTGAAGTGTGAAGCAGGGAAGGGACTTGCCTGAGTATCACAGAACTGGTTGATGAGAGCTGGGAATAGCTCTGGTCCTTCCAGGAATAGTTAGAGCCGAGGCAAGGAGTTAAGAATCCTGAATTCTAGCCCTGCTTTGTCAGGAGAGTGGTGTCTAGTGGTTAGAGTAGGACGGATGGGAGGCAGGACGGGAGGCAGGACTCATGGATTCTATACCTGGCTGTGGGAGGACCATGGTATCTAGTAAACAGAAGAAGGGGACTAAGAATCAAGACTCTTAGCCTTGATTCTTAGGTCTGAGAGGCAGTGTGTTCAGTGGTTGGAGTAGCGAGGGGAAGGGCTAGGACTACTGTTTTTTTTTCCAGGTGTTGCAAGTCACTTCCCCCACCTTGTGCCTCAGTTTCTCCAGTCCACAAAACTAATTAACACTGGTCCACTCTGACATGGGTGGTGAAGATTGAGATACTCTGCAGATGAGTCAGAGAGCATTCTAATCATATACATGCAAATAAAGCTGCCCCCAACCTGTGCACGTTTGAGATCCCCTAGGAAGGTCTGAGAAAAACCTGAGTGGTTTCTTCTGTGATCAGTGTGTAAATAAAACTGCATAATAAATTGCAGCCTACAGAGAGATTTTTAATAAGCACCACCTGGAAAAATTTAACTCATCCTCCTAACTTTCTCAAACTCTGATGGCTTCTGTATGTACTGTGTCCTATTGTTTCGTCATCACACGGTTCCCTGGTTAATTATTCTTCCAAACTCTCATCTTATACAGTAAACTCTCGAAATATGTGGCTTCAAGTTGCCTGTATCTCGCTTGAATGCAAGTTAAGCACAACTTGAAGCTGTTCTGCAGCTGTCATCCTGCCTAGCTGCCCACAGCTGCAGACTGCTAGGCAATCTGAGACTCTTCTCCCTGCTTTCCCCCAGTGGTGCTGCTATCAGGCCGACAGCTGTGCAGCTGGGGGAAGGCAGGGAGAAACAGCCAGGAAACTGACTGACCCTGGTGGGCTGCTGTTCAGTTTCCCTGTCAGCAAGGGGAAGGGGAGCTGGGAATCAAGTTTCAGCCTGGCTCCTAGCTCCCTTCCACTTGTAGAGCAGCAGCAGCCCTCATCACTCTTCTGGCTTGAAGGAGTGAAGGGGAGCTGGGAGGCAGGCTGCTTCCTGGTTCCCAGCTCCCCAACACTTGAGGGACGGGGAAATTGACCAGCTTGTGGCTGGTCAGTTTACCATGTCCCCCAAACAGTGGGGAGACAGGAACTGAGGTGCAGTCTGATTCCCAGCTGCCCTGTGCTGGCAGGAACTGGGAAACTGACCAGTCATGTGGTGGTTAGTTTCTGGGTTCCTGTAAGCAGTAGGGAGAGGGGAAACAGGCTGCCCCTTGGTTACCAACTCCCTGTCGCTCTGGGGGCCAGGAAACTGACCAAGCTTGGTGGGCTGGTCAGTTTCCCAGCTCCTGCAAGCCCAGGGGAACCAGGATGCAGCCTGGTTCCTGTCTCTCCTGTCAACTTGTGCGAAAATTGGAGTTATGCAGGGGTTGCAGGAACACAACTCCCACATAATCTGAGGGTTTACTGTATGTTAGAGGCTGCACTGAACTTTAATCTTTGAATGGCAAAGAAAACCGAGGTTAAGACAGTACATGGGTTCCAAAATTTGGGGGGAAAGAATTCTGAGTCAGGTACTGATTTTAAAAATGACGAAGCCCCAAGAGCGCTTCCCTCTCCCTGGGCTAGTTGGAGTGGGGTGGGCATGCCAGGGCAGGCCCCTGCACCTCCAGCAGGGGAAGGACGCAAGAAATTGTCTTCTAAAATCTCCCTTCCTGTCCCCTCTCCTCTTGCCCACCCTCCCGCCTGTGGAGCGCTGACCCGCAGAATCCCAGCCCTGGCTTCCTGCTGCTCCTTACCACCAGTCCCTGCTTTCCTGCTTCCTTCTTCTTACCCGTATGACCCTTCTCTCTCCTCACTGGTCTGCGTTCCCTCCTCCCTCCAGATTTGTTGTGCGGATGGAAGTGAAATCCAGATTGCGTATTGTGGTTTGGATCAGGAGTTGAGCCTGGCAGATGTGGATCCACATTTTTGTATCCACACAGACCTCTACTGACAGATGAAATAGATGGACTGGGAGGGGAAAGGATGGGAGGGAGGCATGGGGGAGAGGACGTGCCTGAGGTCTGTGGCAGAGCCCAAAATAGGACACAGCAGTCCTGAGTCTCATTCCCTATCAGTTGGGCAGTACTGCTCTTCTAGTGGTTACAAAACTCTGTCCCATTTATTAGTGCTCCCAAGTAGCTCCCTGCAGGGAATTCTGCTCTGCTGGGATCCCTGATGTTCATGGGTGGTGTGTCTTTTTCCAGAGCTCTCCGGCCAGATTCGGCCACTGCTTAGCTTCAGAGCCATGTCATCGGCACCAGGGCAGCCCCATGCATCTCACAATTATGAGACCCTGAAGGTGTCCCAGGCACAGGAGAAAGTGCTCCATGTGGAGCTGAACCGTCCAGAGAAGCGGAATGCCATGAATGCAGTGTTTTGGAGGTAAGGGAATTCTAGGAACCCAGGGCTGGAGGGGCCCTCGAGTTCCCCTAGGCTGCCCCCCTCTGCTGCGGCTAGGTTGCATCCCTAGACGAGAAGAAACAAGCAAGAGGAGGGAAGTGGACAGTTACTGGCTGTATTTGAGGTGTTGATAGCACCCATTGGATTGCCAGATGGTGGTACACTGGGTCAAATCTCAATTAGATTTTTTTCCCTGGTGAGCCCATGAACAGACTGTGACAGCACTGGGGTTGGGTCGAGTTGGAGAGCAGTGGTTCTCAACCATTCTTGAATCGGGGACCTGTTTGTAAACCTCGATGGCCAATTGCAACCTGTTAACTAGCTACAGCGCTAAAAAGCATCTGGCTCACAAAGTGTTTCTTACCTACCTTTAGAACAACAGCAGGCAAAATCCAGCCCACAGGCTGGGTCCAGCCCATCAGATGTTTGGCTCCAACCTACCATATCCCATGGCCCAGTGGGACAACACATGGACAGACTCCCTCACTGCCTCTCCCGCACACTCTACTGAAAGTGACCAGCTACTGGGGCTGTGTGCGTCTTTGTGTGCTGTGGGAGGAAGGGTTCCCCACTGCCCCTGGCCTCAGCACAACCTCTCAGCTTTCATTGGCCGGAAACCATTCATATTGTAGAAAAGTGTGACCCTTGACCACTTACCAAATTCTTGGAGTGGCCCCCCTCAAAAATTATTGCCCACCCCTGCTTCAGAATGTGCACATCAGTGTGATGTGTACTAAGTAGTACACAGCAGTGACTTCTGTCCCACAGGCCGGCCGGGCTCTGAGCCCGGCTCTCAGTGCGACGACCTGGGTCACAGGATTGCAGCGGCACTCATGTTTGGCCCCTTCTTCATGATGGAGAAGGGATTGCTGGAGCGGATCGGCAGCAGTGAGTGTCCGGTCACAGCACATGCAGCAGGGAGCCATGCCCAGCCACTCAGTGGGACTGGAGCTGCTGCTGCGGAATGAGTGCAAGATGAGCTCTGCCAATCTCCTGCCCAAAGTTCCCTCTAATCTTATCCAGCTGTGCGCATTGGGGTTTGATTGCCTTGTGCTTGTGCTGTGCCATGCCATGCCATGTGTTTCTGTTAAGCAAACCTGCCTTGCCCCATAAGAACCTCGTCCCCAGCTGTCATCCAGCAGGCTGGGAAATGGAGGCTTGTGTGTTGTGTTCGAACCTGGTGCCCGATGGAATTCTTGTCTGGATCAGTCACAAACTTGCTGTTTCTGGGGCAAGAAGGGTGGGGCACTCTTCAGAATTTGGCAAGAGGATTTTGGTAAGTTTTTATCACTGAAGTAACTATTCCTCTAGCGAGAGCCTGTCTGAGCTCCTGTTTCACTGATCCCTGCAGGGAGATGGTGGAGTGTTTCAACAAGATTGCCCAGGACTCGGAGTGCCACGCAGTGGTTGTGTCTGGCACTGGGAAGCTATTCACTGCTGGTAAAGAAACCAGAATTGTCTGGACATGAGAGCAGCCTGGGGCGCGTGGCTCGCATGTCATGGGGATGGAGTGGGCTTCCTGCCATCTGGAGTCTAGTTCCAGGTTGCGATAGTGACTGGTCACTATGCAAGAAGTTCTTTGACTGGACACTATTGACTGAGCTGGTAGAAGCTGTGCTGGGCCAGTCTCAGCATGGCCTCCCTCTGGGCAAGGCTGGCAGAAGGGCTCTGGTCTTGGCTGTGAATCCTGACCCCTACTGGGATGTGCCAGGCCAGGCCAATCTTGGTGCATCTCCCCTGAGTGGGGCCAGCAGCCTTGAGTAGGAGTTCCCTCACTATGTCTTGCATTACTCCAGTGGCCCTCATCTCACTGGTTGTGTGTTGTCAGTGTCTTGCCAGCTCAGCATCTGGTCCCTAGGTATAGGCCTGCAGAGAAGGCGATTGTTACTCTTGTGATTGAAGTGGGAGGGGAGAGTGTGATTTTCCTGGTGTGATTATATCCCCCTCCCCCCCGCAGGCATTGACCTCATGGAGATGGGCAGCGTGTTCATGGTGATGGAAGGGGATGATATGGCCCGCAAGGCATGGAATATACGCAAGAAGCTCAGGGAGCATCAGGAGACCTTCAGTGTACTGGAGAAGGTGAAGTAGCTCTGCTTGGCTGGTGGGTAGAGCACCTGCCCTTCCCGGAAGCAGTTCTTCCGCAGTGTGGGCTACGTGGGAAATGTTCACTTAAATCAAGTGCATATGATATGCAAGAAGAAGTAGGCCTTAAAACACCAGACTTCAGATGAGCTAAAATTCAGTTTGTTTGCACAGTCAGCCGGTGTGGAACTCTGCCAGTGGATGTTGAGAAGGTCAGGAAAATAACAGGGTTCAAAAACGGACTAGATAAGTTCAGGAAGGATGGGTCCGTCAATGGCTATTGCAGGGATGTGTCCCTATCTTTTATTTGCCAGAGACTGGGAAAGGGCGATGGGATGGATCACTTGCTGATTGACTGTTCTGTTCCTTCCCTCCGAAGCACCTGGCATTGGCCACTGTTGAAAGACAGGATGCTGGGAGAGAGGGACCTTTGGTTTGTCCCAGTGTGGCTGTTCTTACATTCTTAAGTGAATAAAAGTTATGAACAGTCGTGACTCGAGCTACAACCTTGGATCATGGTCATAAATTATGATTTAGTTTTAACAAGAGGTATGGGGGAATCTTTAAATAGTTTGAAATTAGTAGCTGCTGTATTTGCATTGATGCAAATAATATATTTTATTAATAGCCAGTGAAATAATTTTGTACAGAATATTAACCACAATAGCAAAATAATGAATATTAATTAGCTTATAATTCTTTAATATAAAGAGGGATGATCCCAATTTATAGGAAGTCTTATGCACAGCTTAAAAAAACCCTTTACCCATTCCTTCATCCAAAATTAATTGCCCCTGAATGTTGTTTCATCTTAAAAGTGCAGGTATAAACATAAATTGGTTACATTTAGAGTCTTTTGTGCGTGCTTCCTTTAGTGTTGTCACATGATATGTTCTTACATTTCATAACTTGCCACTTGCAGTGTTGTAGCCGTGTTGATCCCAAGGTATGAGCAGGACACGGTGGGGAGGTGCTACCATAAGACACCTCACATCAATGAAAATGTACAGCAGCTGACCCAACGGGGGCCTTGTTCATGGTTAGAACTCATGGGCCCTACTACAATATAAACAATAACACTAACATGCCCTGTGATCACAGAGGACTACATCCAAACATCTCCCTGACCCCAGCTAGCACTGTAACTCCCTCTGCCAGCCCTCCTTGGGGGAGAGTTCCCTGGCTTTGGGGTGTGCCTAACGCTCCCTTTGTAACAGGGCTTCCCAGCAGCACCTGGGGCTGGCCTCTTATGGCCCCATTGTGAGCCCTGCAAGGGCTTGACATAAACAATCTGGACAGAGCTGGGCATAGAAGGGACCAGTGTTCCTGCTGCCCTTAGCAGTGGGTATCTGAGCAAGGCAGGGGCTGGATTGCTTTGGCTTGTCTGTGATTAACTTCTTCTTGGCTTTCTTCCAGTGTCCAAAGCCCGTGATTGCTGCTGTCCACGGAGCCTGCATTGGGGCAGGTGAGGCCCATCTGCCTGGAGATGCGGGACAGGGAGGATTCCTCATAGGGATGAGAAGGACAGCAGAGCCTTTCACCTGTTAGAGCCCTGCTTCCAAAGTAGCACAGGCCAAGGTGTGGCTGTTCAGCTGCCTATGTGAGAGTAGTGCAATGAGGGTTTGACTACCAGTGCAGAGGCATCCAAACTGCCCTCAGATATGGCTCTAGTCAGCAGCTTCACAGCAAGCCCGTGGATTCACTTGGATCATGTAGAAAGCTTGAGGAATCATAGGGTGCCTTTCCCTATAAGTTGGTACTGAGCCCCACACACCACTAGGGGGTGCCAGGCATCCACCCAAATAGGGACTGCGTGGTCTGCCTCCATGGAGACACCTGGTCCTAGCCAGAAAGAGGAAAGACAGGAGAGTGGTGGAGGTATGAGAATGTTACAGCAAGAGCAGAACCGTTGTCTGTTGCCTTTGCAGGTGTAGACCTGATCTCTGCCTGCGATATCCGATATTGCACCCAGGACGCATGGTTCCAAGTTAAGGTACATCCTGGGCTCTCTGCTGCCCATCCTGTGAAGGCAGAAATGTCATTAAGGTGTTGACTTTTTAAGCATGTTTTGGAGCATGCTGGTGACAGTGCTGTACTTTTGTGGCTGTCTTGCTTTTTAACATACCAGTGGAATAACTCTGCTTTCCACACAAGGGAATATAAGGCAGTTATGCAGTTGGGCAATTGTTCTCCAGAGTCTGAGTGCATTTAAAAAAGTAGTCGTTAGCTGTGATGCTTCCCAGAGGTTTTCAGGCACCTCACCAACGCTGCCTTTACCTCGAGGCAGTCTGCTCTGGATCTGCTTCCTGAATCCACCAGCACCTGGCCATGTTCTCTCTGTACAGGCAAGCGCGAGCACCTGAGTCCTCAGTTATCCCTCTGGAGTGCCGAGTCCTGCTCAACAGAACACCTGCAGAACTCTCAGATTCTCTGCTCCCCAAGGAAAAATTCACAATAGCTTGTAAAACTCATTGCAATTACACAGAGTGAGAATAAGTTTCTTGTCCAAAAAAGAGGCAAGTGAAAGATTGGAAACAGTTACATGCAAACCAAAACCATAACTCTCAGTGCCTCACCTTCACTGACATAATTAGTGTCTCCTGCAAGATAGCAAACTGCAAATCAAGTTTTCCCAGCTTTTTAACCACTTTGGCTGAGGTCCCTCTTTCATGAAGCAAACTCCTAACCAGGAGGTGAAAGTGGTGAAGGGTGCAAGGTTGTCTCTCTGCACCTACAAATGAATCAAAACCAGATCCTCCTCCAACTCCCCCACTTGTTAATTTCCTTTTGAAGTCTCTGCATGCTCTTGACTGGCATTAGAATTGGAAATCTAATAGACTCCTGTTGTGACAGGTTTTCTGTCCTCTGGCTGGAAAAGTTTGTCTCAAGGCACACTACCTTTGTGTGACCTGCTTTCATCTACAGCCCTAAAGAGCAGAATCTTCAGCATTTGTATAAAAATGCCTCACTCTTTTCTGTACAGTAGACCACTGACTTACGCAAAAGTTGCATTCTTGTGCAACCCCACATAAGTGAAATTTCATGTTACTCAGAGAAGACAGGAAATTGATGAGCATAGCATTGCTAGTCAGTTTCCCCTTTCATCTTCCCGCCACTCACAGGAGCCAGGTGCCAACTCCCCACCACCCTGAGTCCCATTAAACCAAGATATGTGCTGCTTGAGTGTGTGTATCTTGGGGTTCTACTGTACATACATCTCATAATGATCGCAATGACCAATGGAACACGGGTTTTTGGCAGAGACCTTTTGGTGAACCCCTGCGCTCCCTGTACCCTTATGTAGTCCTGTGCGCTCTGGGGATTAGCAGCAAGAGTTCTTTCTGTTACAGTTGCCTTTCACAATAGCACATGGTATGCAGAGAATCCAAACCAATAGCCCTAAGAACCCTTTATCTCAACTATGTAGTTGTGATAATGCATCAGTTATGTTCGTGGCGTGTACACACAGAAGTTAGATTAAAAAAAAATATACTCTCACTAAGATTTCTGCAAAATACTTTTTCCTAGAATCCACAACCCTAAAACACCAGAGCCCACAAACAGAGGGAGACAAAGCAGGCTGCCCTGTAAGGCAGAGTGGCTCAGCTCACCTTTGTTTGGGCTGAGCTGGCTCTTTGGTGACTGAATCTAATCTCATGATTTCCTAGGGAGTCCCCTGGCCTGCCAGCAGAACCAGGAAACACCGACCCCCCCACTTTCCTTTCCACCCCTTCAGGTATTTAAAATGACAGATCACAGCTGTAACCCAGTTTTCAGTCCAGGTGTATCAAGGCAGTGGTGGTAGATGCTGGCGAGGTGTGTCAAGGCAGCTGCTGCTTGGAAGCTTGTGGGCAAAACAGTTGCGGCTGATAAAAACTAAGCAGTTGGCTGTCAAATGTGCCATTCCCTCTGCAATAACTACTTAAAATAGCCATCTTCCTTGTCCCAGTTCCACGGGGCTCCCTGGAGTGGTAGCTGGTCCACGTGTGGCAGTTCTGCAAGCCTGGGTTGATACCCAAGGCAAGGAGAGCCTTGCAATTTACAACACAGTCTCCGTCCTTGAGGCTGTCACACAGCCTGGGCTGTTTCCCTGCAGATCTTGGTAACAGATTCAGCCCCCCACAGCACAGCTCCTTTGTGTTATGTGGGGCCCCCAGAGGCAGATGCCCCTTCTTCTCAAGTTTATGTACGGTGGTCTGACCACTGCCCCTTTCTCCCCCTGTGCAGGAGGTGGAAATTGGACTGGCGGCAGATATGGGCACCCTGCAGCGCTTGCCCAGGATCATGGGGAACCGGAGGTATGTGTCCACAGCTGGTTTCAAACATGGGGACTGGTCAGAGCTCAGATTCTCCCCAACCCCTTTGAGAGGGGCAGTCAGATGACTGGGAGCTGGCTGACCTATGACCAGGCTAACAGCCCTAGCGGGTTATGTTGGGAGTGACAGAATCTGAGCACCTGGTAAAATGCCCCTCTGGGCTCCTCCGGTCCCCATCCTTCCCCAGCCCTGGTTCTGCTGCAGCCCTGTAATGTGAGGAGTCAGTTCCACCTTTGACCCCCTCTTTGTCATGCCATTTGTGCATTGCTGGGCCTGCCTGGCCAGGCTCCTTGAAATGGCCACATTGTAGGCTGGCTCACGCATCACCCTGTGGTCTCTGCCCATGGAGCCTCGCTTGGGAGGGCAGTGGGGGAAGAGTCTGAAGCCGGAATGGCACCTCAGGATGCCTTTTGAAGAGAGCAGTTGATCCCGCCCTTTAAAGGCGGAGCTGTTTTGACAGCACTGTGGGGTGGCGACTTACCAAGAGCAGAGAGACCGCAGGGAGCTGCAGCCCAGTGGAAGCAGGTTTTGTACCCATTCTCCCCCACCGCCCCTGGAAGCGGGCTGGGTGTAACAGAGGAGCTGCCAGCGTTCTGTGCTGGCAGAGCGAGGGTGGAGGGAGATGTGGAGGAGGTCTCTGTACAGCACAGTTGGCAAGGCACAGCCTCTCTTTCACCCCCACACCTGACCCTGTGCTCTCCCCTCCCAGCTTGGTGAACGAACTGGCTTACACTGCCCGCAAGATGATGGCTCCAGAAGCTGAGAGCAGTGGCCTGGTCAGGTAGCTGTCCCCAAGAGTGCATTACCCAGGAGCAAAGGCCCTCCTCCTTCCAGAGGTGGAAGAGCTTGTGTCACCTGCATGCAGGTGGCTAAAGGGAGAGACAGAGGAGTTGGGGGGCTTATAAGCCTGTAAATCTGGCTGTTTTGGGATGAGATGCAGGAGTCCTGGCTCCCTGTCCCTTCTGCTCTAACCACTAGATCTATGTCCTTCCCAGAGCTGGGTCCTCCAGAACCCAGGAGTCCTATGTGTAACTGCACCTCTTAATTCCAGTGTCTATGAGGAGCAGGGCCGTGCCCCTGAGAATAGACAGCCCCATGCCTGGTCAATGGACAGAGAGGCTGAGCGCCTCCTTTCCCCCACTGTGTGGGTCTCTAGTTTAGAGTCACTGGCTAGGGTGGCAGGCCTGGGCCACACCTCTGTCATAATGTGCACTGTGATTGGCTGGAGACCCTGCTTCTGGGAGCCAGTTCTGTCCCTTCTGCAAGTTAGTTGGCTGATTGTCCTAACTAAGGGGTCTGAGCGCCCCGCTTAGCTCCGCGTGGCTCTTCCCCTCTCCCCAGCCGGGTTTTCCAGGACAAGCAGGCAATGCTGGAGGGCGCCTTCGAGCTGGCGGCCGACATCGCTAGCAAAAGTCCCGTAGCCGTGCAGGGCACCAAGGTCAACCTCCTGTACTCCAGAGACCACTCTGTGCCCGAGAGCCTGCGGTACATGGTGAGCATTTGCGCCGCTGCCCCTTAACCTTGACCCACAACCCTCTGGGCTCCCCACCCCCAGTTCTGCCCACGCCCCTCAACCCTGACATACAGCTTTGCCAGTGTCCCTCAGTCCTGATCCACAGCTCCTTGGCTCCCCACCTGCAGCTCCGCTGGTGCCCCTCAACCCTGTCACAGCCCCTCCCACAGCTCTGTCTGCACTCCTCCACCCTGACCTACAGCTTTGCCAATGTCCTTCAGTCCCAGCCTGCAGCCCCCAGGCTCCCCACCCACAGCTCCACTGGTGCCGCTCAATCCCAACTTGCAGTCCTCTGGGTTCCTCACCTCCTACTTTGCCAGTGCCCCTACTCCCAACCCGCAGCCCCTGCTGTCCCAGCCCTGGGGTCTCTATCCCCAGATATGCGTGAAACCTCCCATGACTAGAGGTTAAAGACCCAGTGCATTTCCTTCCTCTGTGTCCCCCTTTATCTGCCGTGTCTCCCCCAGGCCACCTGGAACATGAGCATGCTGCAGACGGAGGACCTCGTGAAATCTGCTCAGGCTGCCCTGGAGAAGAAGAGCACCAAGGACATTGTGTACGCCAAGCTGTAGCCCGTGGTGCTCTCCGGACCCAGCTCAACTGGACTGCCAGCCCACAGTGCCTTTAGAGTCCCTCCCCTCCCTCCACGTTGAGGCCTGGGGCCTGTGTTAGCCCCGGAAAGTTCTTGTTTCGTAGAACAAGGTCAGATCAACACAGACCTGAATTATTAATAAACTAAAACCTCTGCTGCGTGGGGTGTGGTGCTGCATTGCCAGACCGGATCACCCACCCAGCCCTTCAGCACTCCATGGCCCAGCAGGAAGGAATGGGTTTGAGCCCAGGGTTTGTGCATGGGAGAAACTGAGCCCAAGGTGGTGGCTGGAGAGTGGTGAGGGGCAGAGACTGAGGCCTGGAATAGCCTCCCAAATGGGGCTGCTAGAAGGAGCAAGCTGGAGTAGGGGGACCACTGTAGCCTTTAACCAAGCTGCGGTGGGCTGCTCAGAGCCCGTGGAGCTGCCTCTTCCCTCTCCACCACCCTAGGGCAGGGGAGAAAGCAGGACTGTCAGGCCTACACCAGGCAAAGGCTGAAGTGTGGGACTCCAGTTGCCCCTAGCAGGGGCACAGATGGTTACCAGCCCCAGGGAAGCCAAGGGCTTTACCCAGCCTGGGCTTGGCCATGCAGCAGACGCACTCTGACCCTTTCCCAACCGCTCAGGCCCCACAGCTCTCTGGGCTTCCCACCCACGGCTCTTCCTTGCTCCTTGACCCTGACCTGCAAACCCTGGTGGTAACTTGGGGTTACCCAGGTGTCCAAAGCACAAGGAGGCCTGGTGAGTCCTTCCCAGGGCACAGCTCTTTCTCTCCATGGTCCATACCAGCTTTCCATGCTCCCCTCTCACTGGCCAGAGTTGGGAACATCTGCTTGGAGCGGCTGGCCCCAGGCAGTCCACAGACCTACCAGCCCCGTCGTTCTCATGGGACTAGGCTCCAGTTCTTGTTCATTTTGCTGTCGAACGCCAGCACCAAGGGCGTTTGTTCTAACAGCAGGTTGCTGTTGGTATACAACAGCTTCAGGGGCTGGCAAGCCACAAATTTGGCAGCAACAGGGTTTGTGTACAATCCTACCACTTTTCTGACTGCCCACACTCTGACACAACTGCAGCTCCAATGTTCCATCCTTCCACTTGTGTCAGCCAAGCCTGGAGCTCCGGAAGTTTGTTGTCCGTACTCCCTTTGTGGTTTGGTTATTTTCCAAGAGGGTGTGAGTCTATGGATTAGCATCTTGCTTAATCTGTCACAGGGAGTGTTTTGAAACAGCCAACGCAAAATTGCGAGGTGATCACAGAACGAGAGACAAACGGGCTGTACCGTGGTTGGTGTCTTTACACTTCTGGGGGTAACAGCCTGGATGTACAGTCATCCGCCCCTGCCATAGTTCCTGTATGCACCTCTTGCCGTGCTTAAAAGGCCAACTCCACCCCAGGCTTCCAGTAGAGCCCTTCTGAGGTGTTCTTCACTAATTAATATTGGAAACACGAGTGCCAGGGGAATCCTGTGGCATGCTCCTGCTGCCTATTGGCACAGAGGGCCAGGGCCCCACCAGCACCCATGAACCTGCCAGACTGGAGCTGCCCACATGTGATCGCTAGAGCCGCTGCAGTGCTGAGTTCTCGATTGGAGGTTGACCCACATGTTCCTTGTGTTGCCCTTTTGCTGCTCCACAAAGCTTAAAAAACACTTCATTTCAGGGCCCCCAAAATCTGGAGCTGTTCCTGGCTACGTCTACACGTGAAGCCTACATCGAAGTAGCTTATTTCGATGTGGCGACATCGAAATAGGCTATTTCGATGAATAACGTCTACACGTCCTCCAGGGCTGGCAATGTCGATGTTCAACATCGACGTTGCGCAGCACCACATCGAAATAGGCGCTGCGAGGGTATGTCTACACGCCACAGTAGCACACATCGAAATAAGGGTGCCAGGCACAGCTGCAGACAGGGTCACAGGGCGGACTCAACAGCCAGCCGCTCCCTTAAAGGGCCCCTCCCAGACACACTTGCACTAAACAGCACAAGATACACAGAGCCGACAACGAGTTGCAGACCCTGTGCATGCAGCATGAATCCCCCGCTGCAGCAGCAGCAGCCAGAAGCCCTGGGCTAAGGGCTGCTGCACACGGTGACCATAGAGCCCTGCACGGGCTGGAGAGAGAGTGTCTCTCAACCCCCCAGCTGATGGCTGCCATGGAGGACCCCACAATTTCGACGTTGCGGGACGCGGATCGTCTACACGGTCCCTACTTCGACGTTGAACGTCGAAGTAGGGCGCTATTCCGATCCCCTCATGAGGTTAGCGACTTCGACGTCTCGCCGCCTAACGCCGAAGATAACTTCGAAATAGTGCCCGATGCGTGTAGCCGCGACGGCCGCTATTTCGATGTTAGTGCCGCTACTTCGAAGTAGCGTGCACGTGTAGACACAGCTCCTGTTACTCAGAGTCGGGGCTTTCCAGTTCGTGGTCTGAATGGGAGGATGATGCAAATCGAAGGGGTACAATGGCAGGTTTGGGAAGTGCTTCTTCCAGTCCCACCCAGTTGGGGAAAGGACCTGAATTCTGTGGGTGTCATATCTGCTCTTCTTTTTTGCAACTGAAAATCTCCTGGTGCCAGTGCTCACTGGTGGAGCAGAGGCCCCTAAGCAAGGACCTGGCACACATTTTTTACACCCACTCACCTGAGTGCCCACGCACATCCCTGCCCTAGCTGCCGTGAACATTGCTAACCTCCTGTCCAACCTCACAAGCAATCAACCCATAAAATCCACCTACCTGGAGAGCTCTGGGTGATAAGGGGGGATGGGGCACAGATCCAAGGGGTGCTGGCTCTACCAACTGCCCTACCTCTCTTGGCCTGGCCTCTGGCCCATTTAATTAGCCGTGTGGTGCAATCCCACAGGCTGAGCAAAGAGTAATAAAGATAGGTAGGGAAGGGCTAGGGCTAGTATCTGCACTTCCTTTCGTGTGTGGGACACAGCCCTCGGAAGAGACTCTGACCTGTGCCAGCCTGTGTGAACAGGAGGTGGTTCTGCATCAGCCCTACCAGAGTTGGGGGGGGTGGAATTGATCGAGGTCCCTGGACTTACCCCCACCAACCCAAGCAACCTGAAACCATGGGTTAAGCCTCCACCTGTTCACAGCGGGTGGTGGCCAGTGATGGAAGCCAGGCCAGCTGGGTTCTGTTTGTGCCATGGGAAAATCATGTCTCTCTGTGCCTCAGTTTCCCCTCCCACCTGCTGATCATTCAGTCTGGGAGCTTGTCTTTTGCTGCATGGCAGCTGGTACAATAGGACCTGGATCTCCTCTGCTCCTGTAATACACCTAATAAGCCCTGCACCTGTAACACCAGACCTCGCCTGCTCCCACCTTCTGGGGTGTGTGGTGCCCAGCCCAATGATGCCCCATGGTGGGAAAGGTGAGTGCTAGATGTTGCCGTAACACCGGTGCCAGTGCCCGTAGGGGAGTGAGCAGGGATGACTGGGAAGGGAATGGTCCTGGCTTCCAGCCCTGTAGCCAGCCTGCACCTGTCAAGTAGACAAGTGGAGCTCGTTCATCCCAGCACAACTGTGGGGGCCTGCCTTAGAGGCCTGGGAATCACCTACCAACCTGCTGTTTGCCTCACCCTGGGAAGCTTCAGCAGGCAGTAGGTCCTTGTGGCAGAAAACCAGACTGGGGGCTGCGTCCCAAGCCTCACCCCACTCCCCTCCTGCTAGCCTCAGGATCTGAAACACCAATACCATGGCCTCCCTTGCGCATGGGCTGTGGCCACGGTGGAGCCAGGGTAAAAGTGCCCCACTGCCGGGCAACAATGCAGAGCAAACAGGAAGCTCTGTGGCCACGTTCCCAACCAGTCTTTCTCCTGCCTGCTGCCCCCACCGTCCCATCCCAGCTGGGACAAAAGCACAGGCCTGCTGTGCTGAACCAGCCGCCCACAGGGAGGTTCCCATCCTCGGCAAACAAAACCCCAGGCTGCAACCCATTTATCATCTGGGCACGGCTCCGGGAGAGCTGCACATCCTGGAGGAAAGGGCACAGGGCTTTTCACATCTTGGGAAGGAGCTGCACCCACCTCACAGCCATACACGGGTCTCCTACAGGGCACCCCTTCCACCACTTCCCTGAGTCCAGCCCCAGTGCCTCGTGCTTGCTCCCCAGAGCCAAGCCAGATCACCCCCGTGCGAGGGCTGGGCCTTCAGCCGAAAACCCACCTGGCCCTTCGCCTTTCCCAAGCTTCAGCACAGCCCCCAAGCCCTGCAGCTGGGACTGGGACCACCTGCTCGTCCTATGAGGCAGACACATGGGCACGGAGCAGGGAAGGGACCTTTCCAAGCCAGGGCTGTCAATGTTTGAACATATTCCTGGAGGCTGTGTCACATCAGGTTAAAGGCAGAGGTGGCAAAAGTACCCAAAAAGTTGCTAGAGTAAAATAATAGCTGCTTTGGGGGGTCATACTTAAGTACAAGTCACTGGTATCACTCTGCATCTGTCAGGCATGTGATGAAGTGGGTTATGTTCCAGAAAATCTGCTAGGCTATCAGGTGCCACAGGACTTCCTGTTGTTTTTTTGTGGTCTCTCTGGAAAATTGCTTGAGGAAAAGTACACACGTCACATCTTGATTGTACTCAAGTATCCAACCAGTGAAAGCAGCTGCACTTTTACTCAAGTAACTTTTTGGGTACTTTTCCCCCTTCTGGTTGCAGGTGACGCTAATTCCTGGAAGGCTGGCAATTCTTGTACAAAGCCCAGGGGAATGTGACACCGTACCACTGTCCACCTCCCTTAAGTTCGGTGGGAGAGCTGGGAACTTGGACTGTAGCAGAGCCAGGAATTAGAACCCAAGTGTCCTGACTCCCAGTCCCCCTCCCTGCTGTAACCACTAGACCCCACTCCCTGGAACAGTCACACTGATCGAGCACTAACAGTTGACCCAGGCTCTGTTTGGTTTTTGTTGTGCTGGAGCCTGATCAGCTTAGCTGTGCTCCCGCCTTCACTGCACCCCGGGCAGGACTTGTGTGTGAATTTAACCCCCCCTCACTGCAGGGGCTCACTGCCCAGTTACCGCAAAGCAGATGGTACCAGGCACTGGGAGGGAAACTGACTAGCCCAGCTCCATGCTCACTGAGCACACGTGATACTGGGAGGGGTTTGTGCTGCAGTAACAGTGAGGGGTGAGCAACTCCCAGAGACCCCAGGAATTTGACTCCACCCCTCCCCTTAGCTATGAGACATGCCTCCCACTCCCGAGCTGGGGCTAGAACCCAGGAGTCCTTGCTATCAGCCCCTGCTTCCCCACACTAACCACTAGACCCCAGAGAGCCTGACTTTTACTCCTCACACACTGCATCCCTGGACCTGCCAGACTAGGAACAGAACCCAGGAGTCCTGCCAGCCCATGCCACATTCAGCTACAGCTCATCATAAATTTGCCCTTGCCACTTGTACAGGGACAAGGGGATTTTCCACCGAGCAGGGTGTGGCCTGACACGTCCACCTGGGCAGATGGGTGGTGGCAAGCTGAGTGGCCTGGCTGCCCCACCTCCCAGTCCGTCTCTATAAAACCCCTTCGCTCCGCTTGGCCCATTCCCTGTGCCTCGTCCTGTCTGTTTGCTGCACAGGGAGAGACATCAACGCCCCAATGGCCTACGTCCCTGCACCCGGCTACCAGCCTGTCTACAACCCGGTGAGTGTGTGTGTATATCCTCCTCCCCCCAACCCCTGGCATGGCATTGCTCTGAGGTCCCTGCCACCAAGAAGACAGCCAGTAATAAAGCAAAGCATTGAACAGAGAAGAGCTGTGGGGACACTGTCCCTCGGCCGGGACAGGTTTCCATTCTGCTCTTTGTCTCCAACAGGGAAACTGTCAAGTCCAGTTACTCATTAACGCCTCACCATTCCCTCCTCTCATCAGTCAGCCTTGCTCCAGCCACCGCTGCAGGATTGGGGCCTTGAGTCGCAGGCTGCTCTGGGGTGGTGCTGCCCCTTGCTACTGGCCTGACTCCAGTCTGGTGTCTCCCACACCTCTGGAAATCCTGGCAGAGCCTGACCACCCACTGGGAGGGTGGCATCCCCGGAACACTGTGCCCATGAGGGCATGGTGTGCACTTTGCAAATCCCCACTCCCTGTCCCCCAGCTCGCTGCGTTCCAACCACCTCACATTTCCCCCGTGGACCCACCCCAATGCCACCTGAGCAAATTTCAGGCTGACCAAGCTCTGCCAGCAGAGTGTTTACTTCAGCCCTGCGCTGCGGTCTCTGCAGCTCCCGGGGCGTCTCTGAGACAGTTCATCGCCCACCCCCACTCAGGGAGCGTGTTCAGTTGTTGGAGCCACTTACAGGTGCGGGGTGGGAGTCGGGGGGTCAGGCCTGGTGGGAATTGGCTCTTACTGCGTCAGCCACCAGCACCTGGCTGAAAGCTCTCAGCTCTGGCAGACCCAGCGACAGCCCCGAGCTTGCCTGGCTGCCACCGGAGCGCTCCGCGGAGGTTGGGAACTGGGTGTGACATTTTTCATGCAAAGCCGTGGAGTGGCTTAAATCTCACCAGGCCCGCAGCCCTGCTGGTCCCCTCACTGGCTGGGTGGCTGGATAGCTCCTTGGCCTTGTGACAGCAGCACCTCAGCAAACACCACACAGAGGCCCACACTCCCAAATGTAATGCCCACTGAAAGTCAGTCCCTAAATAGCTCTGATCTCCGTCGCCACCGACACCAACCCAGCAGCTACCGATAGCCAGCGTAACGGCCCTCTCTGGGCCAGGAGGCTGTCGCAGCTGGAAGCTCGCCTGTATGCAGGTGAGTTAATCATCGGCCCCCATTTCTCGGTGGCTCAGTTTCCCCAGGCAAAGATGTGTCACTCATGCACCCAGAGGCCAACAGCCAGCAGCCAGCATCAGACCCTGCCTGAGAGCTGATGCTGCTAATGCAAAAAACTCACAGAGGGACTGGATGTCATCTGGCCACGGTGCAGACCAAGAGGCTGGGACGGAGGCTTTGCTCTGGCTCTGCCAGCCACCCGGATTTTTTTCCAGGCCTGGGGGAGCTGCTCCAGAAGGTGCTGGATAAGATCCAAAGGGGGTAGGCTGGGGAAGAGGAGTTGGATGTGGCAAACCCACCCCCTCCACTGTGTGTTTCTCATGTGGAGCAGCTCCAGCCGGAGGGCCGCACCCAGCTTACCTGTGTGCAGGGACTAATTAATCATTAACACAGGGCCCCTGGCTGTCTCCTTTCCCTGAAGACCCAAAGCAGACACCCGCTGATCATAATCCGCCTCCAGAAGGCAGAGGCTGTAGACTGGGGGTCCTCCAGGTGGGGAAAAGCTGCTAGCCAAGGTGTGACTTAAAGGGACCCTGACTGCCGCCAGCCCTGGCCCGGTTGCCGACGAGGGATCTGGCTAGATCCCAACCCCTGGGCAAGCCAATCAGGGAGAGGCAGGGCTGGGTAGCAGGGTGGTCACCTGGCATTGCTAAAGGCGCCTGGGGGGCAGTATGGCAATAAGGTGGTGCTGGCTGGCACCCAGCGCTGTGTGTCTATAGGACTGTGATATCACCGGTCAATTCCCCTCCCAATAGCTTCTCTCTCTTTTTCTCCATCTTTCAGCCCCTCCCATATGTCACCCCCGTGGCTGGAGGGCTGCAGCCTGGGATGTCTGTCTATGTCCAGGGCACGGTGCCCCACCACACCAAGAGGTAACATGTCAGAAACACTCCTGGCAGTGGGGAAGTGGGGGGCGGGGGGATGGATAGCCAGGGCTCATGCGGCATGGGAGCTGGTTATACAGGGATCCATCCTCCAGTGCTGAGATGCAGCCACCTCTGGGGTGGGGTGCAGGAACTGGTTTTTCGGGGATCTTTCCCCCACCACTGAGATGCAGCCACCTCTGGGGTGGAAAGTGGTAGGAATTTAGCAGCCACACCACGTGGGTGTGGGACAGGTAGCAAGTGGCAGAGTCACACAGTGGAGGAGATCTCGGGAAGCAGACGGGCCTTATCCACAGTCCAGTTTGGATGGGACGTGACACAGAGCTGCCTGGGATGTTCAATGAAAGTGACAATGGTGGGGTTTGTGGCTCATCAATGTGGAGAAACAGGAACTTGCTCAGCCGAGTTTGGAGCGCTGGGCTTGGGGAAGGGCCCTGAGCTCCGCCCCCATCACAGCCACTCCAAAAGTCCCTCCCCCTTCTGTGGGCCAGTTCGACCTGGCCCCAAGCACCTGCTTTCAGGCATTCATCTCACTGTGCCACCCTCAGCCCTTTGTCCCTGCCCCCTGCAGCCAGTTCCTCTTTCACAACCCAGCCAGCTCCTCCCCATTCACAGGGCTAGAACTCAACCCCTCCCCACTCCAATCTGCTTGAACAAAATCCCTCTCTGTTCCCTGCAGTATAGGGCTTATGACACACATCCCTGAGTCCATGTAAGAGTGGTCAGCAGTGCAGCTGAGGCTGGGGTCAGGAATGGGACTCCAAAGCACCAGTCCCTCCCGTCGGGGCCTTCCCAACTGCTCTAGGACCTCCAGTCCAGTCAAACCCCTCACAGCCCCGTCTGCAAATCATGGAGGGGCTGTTTGCCCCCCACTACACCGGCCCAGAGGCTGTGCCAGGCCCTCCTTTCTCCCTGGGCCAGAAATCACCTGCATGTCCAGCCCCAGTCTTTTCCTGGCCCATTCACCTTTCAGCCCACCCTGCTCCAGCCTTTGCCCCCCAGGTACTGAGAGCAACAGAGCCCACACAGCAGGGTTCACTCTCATCCTTTCCAGACGTGTGGAATATTTTTGTTCTGTGTGCCGAGGCACGTGGACCACCAGTAGAAACAAACCTAGCTGTGGGCGTGCTGCTAATCAGCTGGGCGGCACTGGGCTCTCCTGATCAGCTGCCACCGCCCACCAGCCTACACCCGGCCAAGTTCCACCAGTGCCTTCGATCTCCTCCCAGGAGTTCGGCCCCCCCCGCAACTTCTCCCCCAGTTTGAATCCCCCTCCCCCTTCCACAGTGGGTCCCCTTCCCGCTGATTCTGCCCAGACAGAGCCTGTGCGTAACAGAGGCATGGGAAGACCTGGGTGGCCCTGTCCACCACACTCCACCCAGCTGGGAGGGCTGGGGCTGCCTCCCAAGTGTGGGGCAGGGAGCAGCAACGGCTGCCCTGCTCTGGGCACGTGGGAAGCGGCGGAGGCCTGGGGCTGGGCCGGAGGACAGGGTATGATAGACTTAGTGGAGACCGGGGCTAGTGGCCACAATAGGAACTGGGGCTGGTAGGAGCGTGGCAGGGGCTCGCCTTGCCTTCCCCCCATGCCCACGGTGCTGTAGCCGGTCTGGCACACCTGTGGTTTGGCAGGACCTGTGGGCAGCCCGGTGGGAGGTGGGATGGCAGCTGGGGCAGCTGTGACCATGAATCGGACCCCAGGGGAGTCAGAGGACAGCTCTGTGAGAAACCCGCCCTGGGAAATGCCTGTAGTGGGGCTGACGCCCCTGTCTGAATTAGCCCAGGTGCCGCGGTCCCTGGGGTTTGCCTCGGCAAGAACCGCAAGGGGTGGGATCCGCTGATGGGGGGGTTCTGGGACATGCGCCCCACTGGCTCACTCCCCACCCCCAGGTTCCGGGTGAATTTTGCCTGCGGGCAGCAGAAGGGAGCAGACGTCGCCCTGCACTTCAACCCCCGCTTCGACAGCGGGGACAAGGTGGTGCTCAACAGCTTCCAGGGCTCATGGGCCCGCGAGGAGCACAAGCCCATGCCCTTCCACAAGGGGCAGCACTTCGAAGTGGTCTTCATCATCACACCCCAGGGCTACCAGGTACGGGGCAGTCGGGGGGGCACAAGGGATGTGGGGGTCAGAAGGGACATGGGGTCCTGGGGAGAGGAGCGCATAAGGGATATTACTGGGGGCTTGTGGGCGGAGAGGGACAGGGAAGCTGGGGGGCCTGTGGGGGTACAAGGGATGTGGGGGCTCTGGGGGCAGGCTGGTAGCACAAGGGATGTTGGGGGCCTGTGGGGAGGGAGAGGGACACAGGATCGTGGGGGCTGTTGGGGGTGTAAGGGACGAACTAGATGATCACAATCTGGAACGGGGAGGCAGTGGGATGATGCACCAGTGGTGGGACCCCAGGATGTGGGGCAGGGGAAATGTTGGGGGCTGGGGAGGGGCATGGGGAGGGTTTGCCCCACTGGATCAAGAGGCAGGGGGGATTTGGGGGGCAGTACCCCATCTGCCATGGAACTGCTCCAGGCCACTGGGCTAGCGGCTGCTCCCCGGCGTCCTGGGAAAAGGGAGGGGGGGGTGACATCCCCTCCCCCAGCTGGGTGGGGAGGCCTCAGCTGGCCTTGAAGCCGGACTGGCTGTAATTGCGGGGTTCCCCCCACAAAGCCCTACTCTGTGAGATGGGGACCAGCAGGCCTCACTCCCAACCCCCACCCAACTGGCCCCTGAGAGTCCTATCCCCAGGAGTCAGAAAAGTCCTGCCCCACCAATTCCTGGGTCAGCAGCTGGTGCCCAGAGCCTGCCCGGCTCCCGGCACCCCCGTACACCCCAGGGGAACCCCACGAGGCTCTTCCACTGAGCGAGGGGAGGGGTGGGGCTGAGGGCCTGACGCTGCCTGTCCCGCGCCCCAGATCACGGTGAACAGAGCCCCCTACTGCGAGTTCCAGCACCGCATCCCACCCGAGCGCGTCCAGGTGGTCGACGTGGATGGGGACGTCCAGTTGCAGTCGATCAACATCATCGGCGGGAACATGATGGGGGGCAGCGTGAGTGACTGGGGTGTGGGGGGAGCCCCCGGGGGAGAGGTCATTTCAGGTTGGGGGGGCGGCGGTGAGGCTGACAGCCATGGCAGGGTCGGCGGAGACCTGGCTCTACAGTCCCAGAATGGGGCGTGGCTTAGGGCAGAATGGGGCGTGGCTTAGGGCAGAATGGGCGGGGCAGAGAGGGCGGGGCTGGGGGTAGTTGGCCCTCAGGCACTGTGTCAAGCTGGTGGAGTGGCCCAGAGGCACAGTGGTCTGCAGGGCAGTTCGAAGGGGCCAGGGGCTCCCAGCCACCCTTAAAGGGCTGGACTGGGTAATTTCTCCTCTTCACCCCTATTGTTATGGGGGGGGGCGGGGCTGAGGGGGCATGTGTGTGTCTGGAGCTCCCACCTTCCATATATGTGTGTGGGTGGGTGTGGCTGGGGTTCCCCCCTTCCCACTGATGGGAGGGGGCTGGGGGTACCACCTTCCTTCTCTGTGTGTGGCTGGGCCCCCCCTTCCCTCTGGGGTGTGTGTGTGTGGCTGGGGCCCCTCCTTTCCCTCTGGGGTGTTTGTGTGTGTGGCTGGGCCCCCCCCCTTCCCTCTGGGGTGTTTGTGTGTGTGGCTGGGCCCCCCCTTCCTTCTGGTGTGTGTGTGTGTGTGTGTGTGTGTGTCTGGGGCTCCCACCTTCTGTGTGTGGGTGGCTGGAGCTTCCCACTTCCCTCTGGGGTGTACGGGCGCATGCATCTGCTTTCAAAACACCTCTGTTAGTAACTGCTGGGGGCAGTGCAGGGGCAGGGGCAGGTGACCTCAGTGTTGGTGCACAAGACAAAATTCACTCCTGTCCTGGATGAAAAATCTTAGAGGGAACAGTGCCCCCCCCCCGGCCTCCTGACCCTCCTTGTTCTTCCCTGCCCCCCACCTTCTGACCCTCCCTGTTCCCCCCCACCTTCTGACCCTCCCTGTTCCCCCCTCCCGCCTCTGCCTCCTGACCCTCCCCGCCCCAGCCCTTTGCTTTGAGGCGCTCCCCCCCAGCGCCCCACTCAACACTTAAATTTCTTCCGGGGAGCTTATTGGACACTGTGGCTCTAAATATTTGAGAGTATAAACATCACCTCCCAGCCACTCCCTGAAGGGACGCAAGTTTGAGAAACTCGGTGACTCTCAAAAGTATTAAAAAGTCAACAGGAGAGAGCGGGGACTGGACTCAGTGACCTCTCAGCCCCAGGAAGTGTGTGGGTGAATCTCCATAAAGAGGGGGGAGCCGTGTTAGTCTGTGTCTGTGCAAACAAAGCAAGCAGTCAGGTAGGTGGGCGGGGGTGGCAGGAGCCAAGGTCTTGCAGTGCCTGGGTTCTTGCAGGGGTGGGGGCTGCTGCCCCCCACCAAATGACACCCCTGGGGAGCTGTGGGCTAGGGGATTTGGGGCTGTGATGCTTGTGCGTGGCACTGGCCCTGTGGGAAAATCTCAGGGTGTGGACAGTGGGAAGAATGAGGCGAGAACCCAGGGGTCCTGACTCCCAGGTTCCCTCTCACCGCTATACCTCCCTCCCCCCAGACCTTGGGAAAGAATCCTGGAGTCCTGGCCACTACTTGTCCCCGCTCTCCCCTCCCAGAGTTGAGGATAGAAACCAGGAATCCTGACTCCCCCTCCCTCTAACCACTAGACCCTGCTGCTCACCCAGACTAGGGACGGCTCCAGGTTGACGACACCTTTCCCCTCTCTGTTTCCTTCCTGCAGGGGATGTCTTACCCGCAACCTGGGATGCGTGTAAGTACCCCGGAGAGACCCCCATTCCTGGGGCCAGGGAGATGCCAGTTCAGGGAGGGCAGCTGGGGGAGGGGAGGCAGTCCATTAGCGCAACTACACGCTGCTTTGCTGAGCCCTAGGCCGTCCCTCGCCGGTGCAGTGTGATGAGACCAGAAGGCTTGGGGGGTGGTGCTGCAGGGACCCCAGGCCAGAGATTCTCGTCCCTTCCCACCCACACAAAGAAGAACGAGAGGGACCTTCCCTCTGTCTTAGCATCTACTTCCCCTGGGGAACAGAGATCCTGTGGGCCCACCTAGCTGGGATCCCCTGCTCCCTGGATCAGAGCCATGGCTCACTCTTGCGGGCTTCTCTAAGGAGAGCAGTTCCAACCTTGCAGTCTCACCTCCTTTTACATGCTCTCTGTCTCTCAGAGCATGCAGCCGAATATGCCTCTGCCACCCACAAGCCTGCCGGTAAGTACCCTGGGGCCAGGGAGAAGAGAAGTCACTGACCAACACCCTCTCACTACGGAGAACTGTTTGAAAAGCCCAACAGTGAGATGCAGCCACCTCTGGGGTAGGGCACTGGAAGCTGTTTATTCTGAGGTCAGGTCACCCACTCTTGAAATGCAGCCACTTCTAGGGTGGAGCACGGCAGCTGATTATATGGGGGACTCCTCACTCAGCTCTGAGATGCAGCCACCTCTGGGGTGGGGTGCAGCTGCTGTTTGGTGTATCCAACAGGAAGGTGCTGGACGAGGGGAGGATGTTAGCTAAGGAGAGGCCAGATATCCCCAGGAAAACGAGAGAGAAGCCATCAGCTGATTGATTCCTTGCTGTGGCTGGGAGTGACTGAGACACTGCAGCCATAGGGAGGGAGGCTGGGCCACCCCGCAGCTGGCCAGACTAGTAACTCCTGGATTTTGCTGCCCCACAGATGATGGCTGGCCCTGCTTCCTACCACCCGGTAAGTGCAGTGCACTTGGTACTTGTGCTGCCCTTTCACTGCCCTCCTGTGGCAAAGCCACCCTGGTGGTTTCTCAAATTCCTCCCTGAGCCTGGGGTGCAGCCACTTCTGGGGTGGAAAGCACCAAGAGCCACAATGAACAAAGCCCGGCCCCCTGCCGATCCCCTGTCCCATTTCCTGCTTCACAGCGCCCCCTGCTGGGCTCCCGTCCTATTTGCTGCAGCACAGCACCCCCGAGCCCCCTGCCCTGCCAAGACCCTGCTCTGTGCCCTGCAGCCCGGTACCCCCAGGATGGCATGGGAACTGGCACTGGTTGCCTAGGGAGAGTGCCCCCTACTGAGCCCCTCTAGCTCTACATTGGGGCACTGAGACCAGTCCTGACAGCAGGGAGTGGGGGGGAAGCACTCCCTCCTGAGGCACGTCCCTGTAACATATCAGGGATGCTCCTCACCGCAGCACCGGGCAGGGCAGCTCTAGCTGGGGGTCTCCCTTCTCTTGCAGCAAGTCCCCTATGTGGGTAACATCCCAGGCGGGCTGGTGTCCAAGAAGACAGTGGTGGTGAAAGGATTAGTCCCACAGGGTGCGAAGAGGTATGTGGCTATGGTACTGTCTTCCTCAGGGGAACCTGAGGCACCGGCAAGGAGGCGGCAGTGACCCACCATCCCTAGGTCTCATGGGGAATCAGTGCAAAGCTGGGGATAAAACTCAGGAGTTCTGACCTGCCCCCCGCAGTGTCCTTTGCCTACTCTACCCAGAATACTCCCCTTCCCCCAGAGCTGAGGAGAGAACCCAGGCATCCTGGCTCCCAGGCCCTTGCTCTAACCAGTGGACATCACTCCCTTTTCCAAACCCAGCTGTCCTGGCTCCCTGCCCTGTGCACCAAGCCTTAGAGTTCACCCATCCAAGTGTTCAGCTGACTTGCACGTCTGGCCCTGCCCCCAAAGCTGCACCTCACTCTAGAGATGATCCCCCCTACCCAGTCACAAATCTCCAGCCTCACTGGTTCTCTGCCTCCCCAGCTTCCATATCAACTTCAAGATGGGCTACTCCAAGGATATTGCACTGCACATTAACCCTCGCTTGAATGAGAACACTGTTGTGAGGAATAGCTTCCTGCAGGGGCGGTGGGGCCCAGAGGAGAGAGAGCTGCCTTTCAACCCCTTCCAACATGGCCAGTACTTCGATGTGAGTAAACTGCTCATCTGTGTGGCATATGCCCTATACTGCTAGCGGCTAAGGGGGGATTCTCCTTGCCTAGGGTCTTCCGGAGCAGAGGGTGAGTGTGCTTGTGTCTGACAGGCAGACTCGAATATGGGAGAGTATGAGCTAAAAACTAGAGCTGTAGAGGAGCCATTGTTTCTCTGCAAGTGGTCTAACTGCCACTACATGGAACAGTGAACCACATCCGGTAGGTGTGTGGGTTACATGTGCATACAAATGTGTGTATATCCAGGCGTTGTTCCTCTCTGCTAGATGGCATCAGAACTTCATCTTGTGTGTCATAATCCCTATATAGCTAGCAGCTAATGGATAGTTTCTATTATTTTATGTCTTTGGGCATATGGAAGAGAGGAGGGAAGTAGGAGAGTGTGTGTTTGTGTGTGTGTAGATGCAGCTGCCTTCTGCTGGGTGGAATCTGAGCTATTTATCTGTGTATCATATGCCCTATACTGCTAACAGTTAATGGGGGATTAACTTTTAGCTCAAGCCCAGGGTTTAAAGCAGTGTGTGTGTGTGTGTGTGTGTACATGGTGATGTCCTCTGTTGAATAACATCAGAACAGCATGTCTGTGTGTCATAGTGCCAATAAAGCTAGTGGTTAAGGGAGATTTTCCTTTGGCCCTCTCCTGGTTTCATTTAACCAGGCCTCATTGATCAGTCTGAACCAAATGGAAAAGTGCAGGCACATGAGAACCAGGGGGCAGACGCCCTTCTCTTCGCCTCCATGAGCTGCTCTGCCCAGCACAGGAGGGAAGAAATAGTAGTGGAAGAAGGGTCCATTTCCCTTCTGTGGGAAGCCGAGGAGCCAAGCAACTTGAGCACTGGACTGAAATTCAGGAGACCTGGATTCTGGTCGAAGAGGGGCAGAGCCAGGGGGGATTTATACAAATCTGGAGGTCTCTGGTTCTCCTTCCTGTACGAGGGGGATAACGACACTGAGATCCATTGTAAAGCACTTCATTGTTAGTTCATGTGCCACATGGGGAAACTGAGGCCCAGAAGCATACTCAGGCCAAGGCGTGGCTATGCTACAGCCGGGATTAAAACCCAGGTCTCATGATTATCTAAGCAGTGCTAGTTCCACTAGGCCATGCTGCCTGTCTGGTCCCCATCCTGGGCAGATCCTTCTCACATCTGCTCTCCCCTTCCCTCCCCGTGCCAGATTTCCATCCGCTGTGGCAACCAGCGTTTCAAGGTCTTCGTCAATGGGCAGCCGCTCTTCAACTATAACCACCGCGTCCACAACTTCCAGCAGATCGACATGCTGGAGATCAACGGTGACGTGGCCCTGTCCTACGTCCAGTTCTGAGCCCACCCCGTGGCCCCACTGCACGGTGTTGGGGAGGCCACACACCCCCGCACTGCGGAACCAATAAACTACTCTGCTTTGTGAAATGATGCTGCCACTTCCTGGTTCTGGGGCCTCCCCCGACCCCCTGCTGGGTGGAATCAGAGCCATGGCCCTGTGTGTCATAGACCCACTTCTGCTCACAGCTCATCGGGACTCTCCTCCAGGTGGAGCCAAGTTTAAGGCCTGTGCCGGGCAGTTCTGTTGGCCTAATGTTATAATGACCCTCTGCCCCTGCCACTCCCGTGCTGTTGTGAACATCCATGGCAAATCTATCACTACAATCCAGGAGTCCTGGCTCCCAACCCCTCTGCTCTAACCACTAGATGCTGCTATCTCCCCCCAGAGCCAGGGATAAAGCCATGTAGTCTTGGATCCCAGCTCCAACGCAAACTACTAGACACCAGTCCCGTTCCAGAGATACAGCCCAGAAATCCTGGCTCCCAGTCCCAATGCTAACCACTACACACCACGCCCCCTCCCAGAGCTGGAGTCCTGGCACCTAGCTCCAAAGCTCTAACCACTAGACTCCACTCTCCTCTCCCAGGGCTAGAACCCAGCAGTCCCAGGTCTTGTTTCTTTTACCCCTCAGCTGGCTACTACCCAGCCACAGTTCACAGACTGCCAGGGCTGGACGGGACCTCAGGAGGTCATCGAGTCCAGCCCCCGGCTACAAGCAGGATCAACTCCATCTCAGTCATCCCAGCCAGGACTTTGTCAAGCTGGGACTTAAAAACCTCTAGGGATGGAGATTCCACCACCTCTCTTGGTAACGCATTCCAGTGCTTCCCCGCCCACCTGGTGAATGAGTTTTTCCTAATAGACAACCTACACCTGCCCCTCTGCAACTTCAGACCATTGCTCCTTGTTCTGCCATCTGTCACCACTGAGAACAGTTTCTCTCCATCCTCTTTCGAGCTCCCCTTCAGGAAGTTGAAGGCTGCTATTAAATCATCCCTAAGTCTTCTCTTCTGTAAACTAAACAAGCCGAAATCCCTCAGCCTCTCCTCATGGGTCTTGTGCTCCAGCCCCTTAATCATTTTTGCTGCCCTCTACTGAACCTGCTCCAGCACATCCACATCCTTTTTATACTGGGGGGGCCCAAAACTGAACACAATATTCCAGATGTGGCCTCACCAGTGCCGAATAGAGGGGAACAACCACTTCTCTAGATCTGCTCAAAATGCTCCTCCTAATGCACCCTAATATGCCGTTAGCCTTCTTGGCTACAAGGGCACACTGTTTACTCATATCCAGCCTTTCATTCACCTTAACCCTGAGGCCCCTTTCCGCTGTACTGCTGCTGAGCCAGTCGGTCCCCATCCTATAACAAAGCTTGAGATTTTTCCGTCCCAGGTGCAGGAGTCTACACTGCTCCTTGTTGAACTGCATTGGATTTATTTTGGCCCAGTCCTCCAATTTATCCAGGTCACTCTGGATCCTCTCTGTACTCTCCAATGTATCTACCTCCCCCCCAGCTCAGTGTCATCCACAAATTTACTGAGGGTGCCATCCAGTCCCTCATCCAGGTCATTAATAAAGATGTTGAACACCAGCCCCAGACCTGAGCCTTGCGGCACTCCGCTTGAAATGGACCGCCATCCACATATGGAGCCATTGACCACTCCCCGTTGGACCCAACCATCAAGCCAGGTTTCTATCCATCTTATAGCTCATCGATCCAATCCAAAATTGATGGGCAAGAATGTTGTGGGAGACTGTATCAAAAGCTTTGCTGAAGTCAAGGTATATCACATCCACTGACTTCCCCATGTCCACAGAGCCGAGTACCTCGTCATAGATACTAATCAATTGGTCAGGCACGACTCGCCCTTGGTGAATCCATGTTGGCTACTTTTGATCACTTTCCCCTCTTCCAAGTGCTCCAAAATGGATTCCTTGAGGATTCCCTCCATTATTTTCCCAGAGATTGAGGTAAGGCTGATGGGTCTATAGTTTCCTGGATTGTCCTTTCCTTTTTTAAAGATGGGCTCAACGTTTGCCTTTTTCCAGTTTTGAAAGTACTGTTACACCTTCACCAAGTCCTCATTCCAGATTGCTGTCCTGTCCTGTCCTGTCCTGTCCTGTCCTGTCCTGCCCTGGTAAAAATAATGTAAAACCCTGGTGGGTTTTTTTTAAACCTTGAAGCGATACATCAGTAGTTTTCAGCCATTTTTCATTCACGGACCCCTTAAAGTGCAGTCCCCTTTGGAAGTCTTACATGCCATCTGCAGACCCAGCGGTCCCTGGGCCGCAGGCTGGAAGTGGCTGCTTTGCACTAGAGAGAAGTAAAGAGCAGAAAATTGCAAAACCCCTTTCCTCTCCAGAGTGAAATACTTCTTATTCTTTCTGCAAGAGCCATACCTTTGTTACACCTTGCACTTAGCAAAGTTTGGGCAAAACATGCTTGTGGCGTACAAAGTCCCCTTTCAAATCCCCTGCCTGCAGTGTAGGGGCTATGATACACAGACTCCAAACTGACACATGCCAGCGCATGACCACATTTTTCATAATGCTGAGCCGGAGATCGCTGATGCAAATCCCGCAGGATGGGCGGAACGTGCAAGCAAGCCAACGCCTCCAGCAAAGCCCCAGCTCCGCCTCCCAGGGACCAGCCCAGCACAGGATAGAAAGGGGTGTAGCTCTACTCTGAGGTCTCCATCCCCAGCTACTTCTGCTCTGCAGAGGGTGGATGGTAGCAGCAGCAATGGCTTTAATTCCGGACAGGCCGGTGAGTTCATTCCTGGCCCTCCTTGATCAGCTTGAGCTCTTTGAGGGCATCCCTGAGCAGGCGCCAAAGCAAAGCTCCAGCGAGGGGCGCGAGGGGGCGGCCAGGGCAGATGTGTGCCATGCCCAGGGCACTCCGCAGCGGGCCGCTGGAAGGCTCAGGGGTGGGTGAGCGGGCAGAGGGAAGGAGTTGGCTGTGTGCGCGGGGGCGGGGAGGCGGTAGGGTCAGCCATGCACAGAGTCTCTGCAGCCGGAGCAGCTGCACTGGGGAGTTTCCCATCGGTTGGGCCCGCGCATGTAGAGGCAGGTAGGACCACAGCCTGAGCCAGCCGCGTGACCCCACCCCCAACACCCGGAGGTGCACACACCCTTGCACACCCGCCACAGAAACACACCCCTTCCTCTGCCTGCGCTGGGTGCAGACACAACTCCCCTGCCTTCCCCACAGAGAGCTGTGTGTTGAAACCTGCCCTCCCCCCACACACACTGTGCCCCCCCCACACCCCCCCTTCCTCTGCCTGTGCTGTGTGCAGACACACAACTCCCCCACCTTCCCCATGGAGAGATGTGCACAGAAAGCTGCCCCCCGCCACACTCCACACCATCCCGTCTCTCTCACCCACACCTTCCCCTCAAACTCCCCCTTCACCTTCTCTACATACACCCACACCCACCATCCTCTCACGCACATCCCCTCCCCTCACATGCACTCCTTCTGCACACACCCACACCCACCATCCTCTCACGCACATCCCCTCCCCTCACATGCACTCCTTCTGCACACACCCACACCCACCACCCTCTCACGCACATCCCCTCCCCTCACATGCACTCCTTCTGCACACACCCACACCCACCACCCTCTCACGCACACCCCTTCCCCTCACACCCACCCCCTTCTGCACAGACCCACACTCACCATCCTCTCACGCACCCCTTCCCCTCACATGCACTCCTTCTGCACACACCCACACCCACCATCCTCTCACGCACACCCCTTCCCCTCACATGCACTCCTTCTGCACACACCCACACCCACCACCCTCTCACGCACATCCCCTCCCCTCACATGCACTCCTTCTGCACACACCCACACCCACCATCCTCTCACGCACATCCCCTCCCCTCACATGCACTCCTTCTGCACACACCCACACCCACCACCCTCTCACGCACACCCCTTCCCCTCACACCCACCCCCTTCTGCACAGACCCACACTCACCATCCTCTCACGCACCCCTTCCCCTCACATGCACTCCTTCCACACACACCCAAACACACCATCCTCTCACGCACACCCCTTTCACACACACCCACCATCCTCTCACGCACCCCTTCCCCTCACACCCACCCCTTCCACACCCACCCACCATCCTCTCACACACACCCTTCCCCTCACACCCACCCCTTCCACACACACCCACCATCCTCTCACGCACACCCTTCCCCTCACATGCACCCCTTACACACACACACACACCATCCTCTCATGCACACCCCTTCCCCTCACATGCACCCCTTACACACACACACCCCATCCTCTCATGCACACCCCTTCCCCTCACATGCACTCCTTCCGCACACACCCAAACACAGTCCTCTCACGCACACCCCTTCCCCCACACCCACCCCTTCCACACACACCCACCATCCTCTCACAGACACCCTTCCCCTCACACCCACCCCTTCCACACACACCCACCATCCTCTCATGCACACCCTTCCCCTCACATGCACCCCTTACACACACACACACACCATCCTCTCATGCACACCCCTTCCCCTCACATGCACCCCTTACACACACACACACCATCCTCTCATGCACACCCCTTCCCCTCACATGCACTCCTTCCGCACACACCCAAACACAGTCCTCTCACGCACACCCCTTCCCCCACACCCACCCCTTCCACACACACCCACCATCCTCTCACACACACCCTTCCCCTCACATGCACCCCTTACACACACACCAAAACACACCATCCTCTCACGCACGCCCCCTTCCCCTTGCACACCCCCCTTCTGCACACATCCAAATACATCAGCCTCTCATGTGCACACCCCCCACACCTCACACCATCCCCTCGCGCACGCACACCCACACCCCCCTCACACTCCCTTCCACAAACCCCTTCACACCCACCATCCCCTCACACACTCCTCCTTCCCCTGACACAGACACACACACCCCTTCCCCTCACACACACGCATATCCCACTCCTCACCCACATCTGACTCCACACCCCTTCCCTAGAAAATGCTCAGCACGCCCCGAACGCAGCCCCCTTCCCGCCGCCCCGGCCATGGGGTTGCTTCCCTTGGAACTGCTGAAGCAGCACCTGGATTTGGGGCTGGGCTGGGCTGGGCTGTGCTGGAGGGGCAGCGGAGGGAGAGCGACTGGGGGTCCAGAGGGCAGCAGCATGCAGGCAGCTGGGTGAAAGCAGCTGTGGGGCTGCGACGGGAGTACACCTGAGGAGATGGACAGATCCCAAGACCAGCCTGCAGCCCGTTAGCCTGCCCGGGTAGGCAGACAGAGGCGGGGGCCGTGAGCAGCCAGGCGTGGCTGCACAGCCCCACCAGGGTTGGGTCTCCCAGCAGAAAGCCAAGGGCAGGGACTTCCCCATCTCCCTCCCTTCTGGCACAGGCGTGGGTCAGTGCCCAAGCACTCGCCAGCGTTCCCTGTAAGCTGAGCTTGTGAGCAGCCGCCCAGCTGATTAGCAGAGCACCCACCATCACCCCCAGCCAGCAGCGTGTGTTGGTATGGGTGGTGCACAATGGCACAGGCCTCGGCACACAAACCAAAATTTATTCCACACCCAGATGGAAAGGAATCGGGTGGGGGGGGGGCCGCTGCCACTCATCCAGCTGTTTCTCCCTCTGTCTCTCTCATTCTCTCAGACCATCCCCTATAGCACTCGCTTCCCTGGAGGACTCCATCCACACTCATGGGTGAAAATACAGGGCTCAGTGCCGGAGACCAGCAGAGGGTGAGTCACCAGCCCATGGGGATTCCTCTGTTTTCCCTGGGGAGAGAGGGGACGCCCGCGAGACACTCTCAGTCTAATTCACCTGGCTCGATAAAGGGCGAGCTCCCTGTCTGTGCCCGTCTGCCCACATGCCCCATAGATGGTGCCTCTCCCCATGTGCAGGATAGCTGGCCCCCACCCAGGCTTTCCCAGAGCAGACAGGAGCAACCTGGCTGGAAGGAGATGAGACCTTGGATCCCCCTTCCTAGTGCATGGCCCCAGCTCAGTCTCCACACACCAGATCCTCAGCAAATCCCGGGCCAGGGTTGGTTACAGCTGCCCAGGCCACCAAGAGGTGGCCAGCCTTGGAGGAGAGGACCACAACGCTGGGCGTGCGGGTCCCTGCAGCCAGCTCCAGCTGGGCGATGTGACTCAGCCAGTGCCCTTTCCACTCCAGCTTCCAGGTGAAGTTTCTCTGTGGTCAGTACAAAGGGGCCAACATGGCCTTGCTCTTCAATCCCTGCTTCGAGGGCTCCCCGCACATCCTCTTCAAAAGCTTGAAGGAGAAGAAGTGGTGCAGAGAGCAACGGGAGGACAACAGCCCTTTCCGCCGAGGGAAGAGATTCACGGTGATCTTCATTGTCACCCCCAATGAGTACGAGGCACGTGGGGCCGGAGGGGTGGGAACTGAGCTTGGGGTGGCGACGCCCATTCTCCATCACAGCAACCAGGGATACCTTACCTAGGTCAGCGGGAAGGTCCGGTCTGCTTCCAGGGACAGTATCACAGATATCAGCAACTGTGTTCACAAGGGACAGCTCTGGTTTGTCTCAATCCACATTGCTGCGTGCACCTGGTGGGCAGGGTTCTCTCTACACTCTTCCATCTATGTGTGCAACACAGTTTGTTCCGTGCTCAGAGGCACGTGCTGATGTGAACCAGCAATAGAAACACACGCTGCTGGATCTGGGTTTTCTGCTAAGCAGCTGGGCGGCCCCTGAAACTCCCCTGGGTGGTCGCCCAAGTGCTCAGCTTCCAGGGAACGCTGTCCCCTGGGCACTTGATCTGATGTGGCCCATTCCCTTCCAGGTGACCGTGAATGAGTACCCACCCTACAAGTTCCAGCACTGTCTCCCGCCAGATTGCGTGCGCTTCCTGGAGGTGGATGGTGAGGTGGAGCTGAAGGCTGTCAGCTGGGAACAGTAACAGAGAGGTATCCGTGTTAGTCTGTATTCTAACAAAACAAACCAGCAGACAAGTAGCACTTTAAAGACTAACAAAATGATTTATTCGGTGATGAGCTTTCATGGGACAGACCCACTTCATCAGATCAATCACATTTCCAATACAGACTGGCATCTATAAGTACAGAAATCCCCAGAAAATTGCAATTAAAAACTGACAAATCAAGTGACATAGGACTGAAGGAGCAGGGTGAGGGGTGGGGACGTTAAATGTCTTGCTTGAGATAATAATGAGCATCAGAGGAGGGGAAGCAGTCCTTGTCATGTGTGAGGTAATGGTTATCTTTTTTCATACCAAGTGCTAGTGTGTCAAATTTGAATATGAACTCCAATTCACAAATTTCTCTGTATAATCTGTTTTTAAAGTCTCTTGGTTCTAAAACACAGATTCTCAGGTCTTTAACAGAATGGCCTGCTCCACTGAAGTGTTCACTGTCCAGCTTACGTGTATTGAAATTCCTGATGTTTGCTCTGTGTCCATTTATTCTTTGGCGAAGCTTTTGCCCAGTCTGTCCAATGTACATAGTGGCAGGGCATTGTTGGCACACAACGGCATATATAGTATTGGTCGAAGCGCACAAGAATGAGCCCTTGATCTTGTAATAACATGGTTAGGTCCAGTGATGGTGTCCCCAGAATTAATATGTGGACAAAGTTGGCAGTGGGTTTTGTTGCAAAGAAAAGTTCCAGGATTAGTATTACAGTGGTGTAGCCTGTGATTGCTAAGTGAGAAACTTTCTTAAGTTAGGAGGTTGCCTATAGGAGAGGACAGGCCTGTCACCTAGGGCCTTCTGGAATGTAGCATCATGATCTAGAATAGGTTGTAGGTTTTATTGGTGCATTGCAGGGGTTTGAGCTGGGGGCTATAAGTGATGACAAGTGGTGTTCTGTTACTGATCTTCGTGAGCCTATCTTGAAGTAGCTGGTTTCTGGGTATTCATGTGGCCCCGTCAATCTTTTTTTTCACTTCTCCCAGAGGGTAATTAAGTTTTATGAATGCTTGGTAGAGGTCTTGAAGTGTTCAGTTGCTGTCAGTAGGATCAGAGCAGATGTGATTGTATCTAAGGGCTTGACTATAAACAATGGGTCGTGCGGTGTGAGCTGGATGGAAGCTGGAGGCATGCAGGTAAGGGTAGCAGTCAGTGGGTTTCCAGTAGAGAGTGGTGTCGATGTGGCCTTCAGTGATTTGTACTGTGGTGTCCAGGAAATGTATCTCTTGTGTGGAATAGTCAAGGCTGAGATTAATGGTAGGGTGCAGGTTGCTAAGATCTCTGTGGAATTCTTCCAGAGTCTCTTTACTGTTGGTCCAAATGATAAAGATATAATGGATGTAGAATAGTAACAGAGAGGGAGCCGTGCTAGTCTATATACTATCAAAACAAAAGAGCCGTCCAGTAGCACATTAAAGACTAACAAAATAATTTATTAGGTGATGAGCTTTCATGGGACAGACCCACTTCTTCAGATCGTAGCCAGACCAGAACAGACTCAATATATAAAGCAGAGTGGTCCAAAAATTGTTTTCAAGGTTGACAAATCAGAAAAATTGTTATCAAGGTTGGCAAATCAGAGAGCAGAGGGGCAGAAGGGGTGTTAAAGTGTCGAATTAGACAAAGAATTAATGGGCATAAAACAGACATAAAAACACTCCTGATCTACAAACCTATCAGTCAGCACTTCAATGGAGTGGGCCATTCTGTTAATGACCTGAAAGTATGCGTTTTACTGAAGAGGAATTTTCACAACAACTTGGAAATAGATGCTACCGAACTCTGTTTTATATTCAAATCTGACACATTAACATGTGGTTTGAACCGGGACGGGAGTTTTCTAGCTCATTATAGGGGCTCTTTTGCATACTTGGCTTTATCTAATTCTTGACTCCCCCGCCAGCCTTCTGCCCCTCTGCTCTCTGATTTGTTCACCTTGATAATATTTTTCTGATTTGTCAACCTTGATTACTATTTTTGGTTCTTTGTGCCTTAAATATTGAGTCTGTTCTGGTCTGGCTCTGGTCTGAAGAAGTGGGTCTGTCCCACGAAAGCTCATCACCTAATCAATTATTTTGTTAGTCTTTAGAGTGCTACTGGATGGCTTTTTTGTTTTGATAATGGACGTAGTGTAAGTAAGTAAGCGCAGCATCTACATGTCTGTAAGGTAGAAATTCCTACACAGGCCATGATATTCTGCTAAAAACCACTGCTCTAAATTTGGGTCTGGATACAAGGCCTACACTCCTGTATCTTCGAGAACAACAAGAAGTCCTGTGGCACCTTATAGACTAACAGATATTTTGGATCATAAGCTGTCATGGGCAAAGACAGACTCATGCATCTGATGAAGCAGGTCTTTGCCCACGAAAGCTTATGCTCCAAAATATCTGTTAGTCTCTAAGGTGCCACAGGAATCCTTGTTGTCACTCCTGAGCACGAGTGCCCCCCGCCAGCTGAGCCCATCTGGGGAGGTCATCCATGTCCAACAAAGACAGAGATAGTCACCCTGGTAACCACATTTCAGGAAGAGAGCCCTAGGGTGAGAAATTAGGATGTCTCAGAGGGGAGCAGGAAAAAATGCGGGATTGCCACGTACCTTCATTACCCTCTGCTTTGATTCTCTAGATATAACATGAATGGTTATATCTGTACGAAGATAACACCGAATGGTTACATCCCTGCAACGATAATGCCGACAAATATATCATCACTTTATACATTTTTGTCAATTGATGTTTGATTTGTTCAAAGAACTTTCTGTAAGCTGTGGGTGGAGAGCCCCATTGTAGCCACCTTAGATTATCAGCTTCTTGTGCTAATGATGCTAATTTTCCTTGCTGCAAGCTTCTATCCCGGGGTTCTGGGGTCTCTTCCCCTACCCCTTGCTTCACTCACCGCCCATCAACATTCTATATAATCAGCTGTAACCTATTGTTTGGCATGTTCACTGAGCCTAACAAACTGACACACCGCGAATGCTGTGTGTAATAAACCCTCCTGCTTGCTTCGTACATGGCAGCCAAACTTTGTTCCAACAGTTTCCGTTGACAAAGCGCATTTTGTGTGTAGACGCTCTGTGAGTTTTGTCGACAAAACTCTCTAGTGTAGACGTAGCCACAATGATTTGTACCAGTTAGAAAGTTGAAGTCACTTTCCGCCCCCCGGGTTGGACAGCAAATGAGGCCAAGGAAAATGCTGCACCTGGGGACAGGCTCTTAAGCAGGAAGGAGCCATGTTCACATCAACCCCCCACGCTGACGAGGAGGAACTGGGCAGCAAGTTCCCTGCAGGTGGCGCTCAATGTCACAGCTGCTCTGCTGGCCAGAGCGAAAGCACCAGCCCTGCTCGGCATCCCAGGAACTGATGCTGCCATGGGTTCGAGGCAGCCCAAGTTCCCACACTCCCAGGAGCAGCAATGCACAGATGCAGCGGCTGATCTGCGTAAGACCCAGAGCCAGTTCGCTGTCCAGCTGACAGGTGGCAGCAGCGTGTCCTGCTCCCTCCCTGCCCTGGTCACTGCCGGCGGAGCCGGGGGCCCACTTCAGGCGAGCTCTGAAGCCGGGCCTTGCCTGGAAGGCACTTGTAGCCTGTGGCAGAGGCAGGCAGAGAGCCCAGTTGCCTCTCCATCCCCCCGCTCAGCCCCTGGATCCACTGACCTGCACTGGGCAGAGGGAGGGAGGAAGCCGGCCAAAGTGGAAGATGCTGGCCTATGTGGAAGTTCTGGGCGTAAGGAAACTTTGAAGCTGTATGGGTGCTTCGAAGTGCCCAAGGCTACACGGCTTGCCAGCGCTTGGCCGTTCCTGCAGTGAGAATTAGCCTAATAAGGTGCTGCATATGCCTGGCAGCACCTCATTCCTATTCCTTGTTCGAGCTGATTACCACGTCCCCTTTGAAGGGGGCTAGTGTCGACAAGCTCCTGGGGTGTGTCTACGCTAGGAGCTAACTTCGACATTAGGCACGACTTCGAAGTAGCCAGCAGAGAGTCTACAAACATTTTCCCCTCCTTCAAAGTCCTTCCTCCGTCCTCAGGAATGGAGTAGTGCCCTACTGTGAAGTTTAACTTAGAAGTAGGGTGTGTGTAGACGCTCCATTGTAAGCAACTTCAGAGTTATTTTTGTAGTGTAGACACAGCCATTGACTCTCCAGCCATATTTCACTATCCCTACACTGAACACCAACCGACCTGCGGGTCGGGTGACAAATTCAGTTAATAACCATGAGCACCACATCATGCCATGTGTGGGATATCTAACAAATCTCAGCAAATCGGGAGCAAGCTGTATTTCCATAGACACACCCAGTTTCTCTCCCCTCTTCGAGGAGCTGTCAGCAAAGCATTCATTCACCTCCTGTTTACATTAAAATGCTCCCCAGTGCTCTGTGGGAGGCCTGGAGTCAGGGAGCATGAATAAATTTCTGGGGTCCTGGGCAGGGTCTCTGCTATTTTTTTCCATCCATAGGCAGGACAAATTTTGTTACGTGCACCCTGGCATGTGCATATGTGCACCACCAATAGAAACAGACGCTGACAGCTGTGGGTGCTCTGCTACTCAGCTAGCCAGCATTTGAATCTCTCTGGGGGGGCCACCCAAGCACTCAGCTTACCGGGAGCCCTGGTTCTGGGTGCAGTCTGCATCTAGATAGCCCAGGGAGATTTTCAGCAGTGGGTAGAGGCAGCGACATGTGAGTGGGGGTTCTCCTCTACCTGCTGCTCAGGGCAGCCAGAATCTATCACTGTACTACAGGCCCCCTTCTAACGACTCCCAGCTCTGGGTAGGAGATTAAGAGGATCCTAATGGACACTCTCTTCCCAATTAATGTCAACGATACCCAGGCACCCACTTCTCTCCGGCGCTTTAGAAAATGCCCACATGGCCCTTGCAGGCTCAGACGTAGCAGAGAACCACAAGGTGTGATTTGGTGTCTTCTTAAACCGTGTAAAAGCGACCAGTGCAGCTCTATTGAGCCGAACATTAGCTGTAGACCAGGCCTAAGACTCCCCTGGGCATTTAGATCTCTTGGCAAGTCCATCCCCCACTTATCCTCTAGCTGCCTCTCCAGCCCCAGGCGTGTCCCAGAACAACAGCAGAGTCATGGGTAGCTGCCCTTTCAAAGTTCTGAGGACTGAACCTCCGGTCCAGGGAGCAGGCAACAAGGGTGCTGATGGAACTGAGAACTTCCCCACAAGATCAGCCGCTGCCCAAGTTGCCTGCACACCGTGGAGAGAAACCCTCCTCTGTGTTTGTTTGAAGCCTGCTGCTGATTCATTTCACTGGATGACCCCAACTTCCTGTGTTACCAGGGGGGTTAAATTACATTTACTTTCTCACGCCCAGCATGATTTTTATTGTATCCCCCATCACTGTCTCTTTCCCAAGCTGAACTGTCCCAGTTTATTAATCTCTTCTCAGGTGGCAGGTGTTCCACGCCCCTCATCCCTTTTGTTGCCATTTTCTCTACCTTTTCCGATTCCAAGCTATCCTTTTGAAGATGGGGATGACCCAACTTGCATACAGTATTTAAGATGCACGCATAGCCTGGATTCATATAGAGGCAATATCTATAATGTGGTATGAAGTATCTCTTTCCTAATGATTCCCAGCATTCCGGTTGACAGCCGCATCACACTGAGTGAGTGTTTGCAGAGAACTGTTAACAGTTAATTTAGATCCCTTTGTTTTATACCTATAGCTGGGATGACATTTTTCCCATGTGCATTACTCTGCATTTATCAACATTGAATTTGATCAGCCATTCACCTGGCATCGTGAGAGCCTTTTGAAGCTCTTTGTAGACTGCTGTGGACTTAAATAGAGGTTGCACCTCCCTTGTCCAGCACCTCAGGATCTGAGTGGCCCCGAATGAGGGAAAATGCTGGCTGAAGGGAGATCTCTCTCCCCTGCCAGCCTGCTGCCCCTCCCTGCTGGCAGCTCTGCACCCCACTGGTCCCCCATGCCTCTGCCCTTCGACTTCAAGCCCCTGCTGCCCCCTTACATACAGCCTGGCCTGTGTTGGCCCCAATTCCAGACGTGGCTGGGCTGCTGGCTGTGCTGCAGCTCTAGCTGCTAGCCCTGCAGAGGCCGGCTCCAGCCCTGGCTGGGCTGCCAGCATGGCTCCAGCCCCAAGGCACAGTCTTCAGCCCGTCTCGCTGCCCGTGCAGCTCTGGTCCTGTGGAGGCTGGTTCCAGCCCTGGCCGGGCTGCTGGCCTTGCTCCAGCCCAGGGCCAGCTTCAGCCCCGCCCAGCTTGCTGGCATACTCCAGCCCAGTGGGTGCTGGCCCAAGTACAGAAGCCCCCCCGGTCTCTCTGGTCTTATAACATCCATCGTCCTGCTGGAGCACAGCTGTTGCTGGACCAGAACATGCCAATTTCGGGAGGTGGAACCTGTATTTTGAGCCAGTCTGTATCATCTGCAAATTTTGCCACCTCATTGATTAGCCCTTTCTTCAGGTCATTTATGAATACGTTAAATAGGGCTGGAGCCAGTACGCACCCCTGCAGGACACCACCTGTTACCTCTCTCCGGTCTGAAAACTGACCCTTGATTCCTACACTTTATTGATTGTTCTTATGTAACGTCGTCATCAATGATTTCGATAATGGCACAGAGAGTACGCTCACTGGCTACGATTATGCTACAGCCCTCTGCCGACAGAAGTCGCTGCGGGAAGAGTTTTCCCAACAAAACTTCTGTCACCAGTGTGGCCACACGCTGCATGTCCAGCCCCAGACATGTCCCAGAACAGCAGCACAGTCATAAGTTGCTGCCCTTTCAGACAAGGAAGTTCTGAGAACTGAACTTCCTGTCCAGGGAGGAGGCAAGAGTGGTGCTGATGGAACTGAGGAGTTCCCAGCGAGATTGGCCGCTGCCCATGGGGGCTGTCAACAAGTTGTCTGTGCACTGTGGAGAGAAACCCACCCTTGTGTTTGTTTGAAACCTGCGGCTTATTCATTTCATTGGATGACCCCAAATTCTTGTGTTACCAGAAAGGTTAAATGACATTTCCTTATCTGCTTTCTCACACCCAGCACAATGTTTATCATATCCCCTCCTTCCAAATGGGAGAGTGCTCGGCTGAGTAGACAGAGCAGCCGGACTGCCTCGCTGCTCTCTCAACAAAACAGGCACCCAGGAGCACAGCAGACAGGGCAGCCCATTGTTCTGGATGCTCTTTCTGTCCAGGGAAGGTCCCGCAGAGCATCCACACAGCTTTTGTGTCAACAGGATCCATCAATAGCAGCGTTATGCCTCGTGGCTGAGATGCAGAATCCTGCCAGCCAAAGTGCTGAGTTTTGTGGATGAACTGTTGACAAAACGCATTTTGCGTGTGGACATTCCTATAGTGTTGTCGACAAAACAGGGGTTTTGTCAGCAAAACTCGCTAGTGGAACTGTAGCCACTAAATTTGCAGGTGAGGCCAAGCCGGGAGTGGCTGCATGTGCTTTGGAGGATAAGATTGTCATTCAACATGACCTGCAGAAAAGGGAGAAATGGTTTGGTGTCAATAGGATGAAATTCAATAAGGGCGAATGCAAAGGAAGGAGCAATCAGTTTCACATGTAGAAAATCAGAAATGACTGTCTAGGAAGGAGGGGACAACTTCCAGGTGACTTTTGTGATGACTAACAACAGCTTCAAGGTGAGGGTTGTACACAAGGCTGGACCTCTGCATGGGGGACCCTGTCTGGAAGGGAAGAGGGGCCCTGGGAAGGACAGTGGGACAGAAGCCCAGGAACAAGAATTCAGGGAGATTTGGCCACACAGACGTGACAAAGCCTGAGACAAGGGGAATGAGGAAGGCCCAAAGAAAGGCCAGCAGGAAGGGCCAAGCCCAAAGCAGGGTTGAAAGACCTGGGGATACCGTAAAGTGTGGCTGGGTCTGGTGCAGGGCTGAAATGACCTGGGGAGCTTGGAGATGAAATTGAGGTGTTAAATACGGGCGCATGTGTGGGCGCGGGTGTGTGCTCTGTATAACCCAGCCTCTGAGAGTTTCCTGAGTGGGGCCTGGATGAAGAGGGGATGGTGAGGCCAGGTGGGATGGGACCTCGGTACCATGCCGTGCTTGGAGCTGCAGCCGTGCCTCAGTTTCAGAGGACGAGCAGATGAGGTCAACTGCCTTCGGCCAAGAAAGGGTCAAATTCAAAATAGCAATGGCCTGTTCCTTTGGAGATGTGTGACAGGCGACTGGCCAGGGAGCCTGAGCCAGAGCTCTGTCATGACAGCCCCGCCCTCAGGTGGTAACGGAAGCCAGCTGAGCAAACCCAGACCTGATGGCTGGCAGCTGTGAGCCCCTGGAGCAGAGGGGTTATATAAGGCAGCTGGGAGTGGTGGAAAGGGTGGCTGGGTGGTTCTGCTGCCCTGTAGCTGGGTAAGCAGAGAGAATACACATCATGTGCCTGGAACCAGAGTGCTCTCTGCTGAGTTTGTGGGCAGATTAGGGGCCTGGGGCCCAGGAGTGTGAGATCGTTTTGGGTGGGTGCCCCTGGAATGAAGACAGCATCCCTTCCTTCCCAGATACTCCATTTCCCAGCTGGGGAGAGGAATTCTCTCATCTTCAAGCCACCCCAACCCTGCTCCTGGCTGGTTCTGTAGGCCAGGTATGAACTCCCTGTCCTGCTTCTGTCCCACCTCCTGCCAGCCCCAGGGCAAGTGGCAGCTTCTGCGAGTGAGGACAGCGGGAACAGCCCCCTGGCTCCACATTCAGCCTGCTTGGGGTGGTGACTCATTTACTGATTCCACTCCGCACACATCCACTGACCCACCTAAGAGGGCAAGGAACCTCTGACAAACCCCTGTGCTCCAAAGAATCATTGTGCTACGACAGGGGTGGGCGGCCATTTTTGACGGGCAGGAGGGGATACTCCAAGACTCTGGAAAGTTTTCAAGGGCTGCACTCTTCCGTGAGATCAATGGAGGAGCTGGGGGTCTGGGGGAGAGGTTGGGTACAGGAGGGAACTTGGGGTAAGGGACTGGGGTGCAGGAGGGGGTGCAGGGTCTGGGAGGGGGGTTGGGTGCAGGGGGGGAGGGGCAGAGGGTTTGGGTTACGTGGGGTGGGGTGAGGGAGGCAGAGGGTCGGGGGAAGGGAGGATCCGGGGCATCAGTGGCAGGTTCCAGACAGCTCCCAATTAGCAGCCCAACAGGTTCTTGGGCAGGCCTGGCCATGGCAGTGGCCACGTGTGTCTCTGAATAGCCACAAGCCTGATAGGGAGGGGAGGGAGGGTTTGTATACTGCCTGGGCTTCACAACTGGCAGCTCCCATTGGCCAGAAACCAGCCAATGGGATTATTGAGGAGGCAGGAGCAGCGCATGAAGCCTCTCCCCCGACCCCCCCGCTGTCCGCACTTCCCACAAACAGGACCCCACAGCTGCTCTCCCAGCTGGCCTGCAGGGGCAGCGTGCGGCCCGTGGGCCGTATTTTGCCCAGCTCTCTGCTACGGTCTGGACAAGGCTCGTTGTTTCTAAGACTCCCCTTTCCTTCCCAGGTGATTGCGGACAAGAAACACTTCTATGAATACTCTTACCGTATCCCACTGCAGGAAGTAAAGTACCTCCAAGTGACTGGGACAGTGAAGGTGCAGCAAATTGAGATCTTCAAAGACAGCAGCTGCCCTATGCTCCTTTGAGCCGAATAAGGAGATTCTGGCTGTGGTGCCCTCAGTCAGCCGGCAGTTGCAGGCAATGTGGGGTGATGGCTTAGCACAGGAAGGCAGGCTGCTGGCCATTGAGGTGGTGCCACCAAATCAGATGTTCTGTTATTTCCACCTCTGGCGAGGACCCTTTTTTAAACAAATGAAATGAAATGAAACCGTTGGGGTCCGTTGATTTTAAATCAGTTGCTGTAATCAGGGAAGTTCTCGTAATTCTCAAGTTCAATAAACTCTGTGCTAACTGCAGTCACATTTGTTGTTCCGATTAAGGGTGATTTGTTTTTCATGACTTCCAGAACAACCCCACAAGCAATAGACTAAGAGGAGTGTAGCCGAGCGAAGCCACCACAGGATGTGGGGGGACACCTGAGTTCAGTCCCTATCTCTGAGGGTGTCTGCTCCAAGGATTGGAGCAGGGGGTCTGGGAATCTTTTAGGTTCTCTTCCCAGCTCTGGGACATGAGTGAGGGGCCATGGTCTTCTGAGGGAGTGATTCATTTGCACTGCAGAGGTTTTACCTGCAGAGATACAGAAAAGAAGGACATGTGTATTTGAAAGGTAAAGTACATCTTGAACACTTCTAATCTCTATTCTGAGACCTGTTTCCTTATTTGCTGAGGGCTGATCTACAAAGGATGATGGTCAGGGCTGGTCCAATGGTTTTGGGCACCCTAGATGCACTATGATCTTAGCTTCCATTCCATACAGAGAAAAATGAGAAGTCTAAATGAAAATTTACCTTTATTTATTTGGCATTCGAAACAATGTAATAACAAACATCAATATTTGTGTATGTTTTTTTCTACTTTTCATTCATCCTAATGGAATTATACTGCAAAAGGCAGACTGCCCAGTCAGTGACATTTGAAAAGTAGTAACCATTCTGTGTTGTACACAGTGCTTGTGGTCAGCCCTAGGAAAAGCCACGCTGATTTTTGGGAAGCTGTGAAATCTTTATTCCTTGATACTGAAATGAAGTCTCTTAGGAGCTGTAACGCCTTTGGGGCTGTATTAACTTTCTGAAAAATGTTAAGTGAGTGTGCCAGGGCTGATCCCCAGCCTGACACTCTGGGGCTACGTCTACACATGCAGCCAACATCGAAATAGCTTATTTCGATGTTTCGACATCGAAATAGTCTATGAATAACGTCTACATGTCCTCCAGGGCCAGCAACGTCGATGTTCAACTTCGACGTTGCTCAGCCCAACATCGAAATAGGCGCAGCGAGGGAACGTCTACACGTCAAAGTAGCACACATCGAAATAGGGATGCCAGGCGCAGCTGCAGACAGGGTCACAGGGCGGACTCAACAGCAAGCCGCTCCCTTAAAGGGCCCCTCCCAGACACAGTTGCACTAAACAACACAAGATACACAGAGCTGACAACTGGTTGCAGACCCTGTGCCTGCAGCATAGATCCCCAGCTGCCGCAGAAGCAGCCAGAAGCCCTGGGCTAAGGGCTGCTGCCCACGGTGACCATAGAGCCCCGCAGGGGCTGGAGAGAGAGCATCTCTCAACCCCCCAGCTGATGGCCGCCATGGAGGACGCAGCAATTTCGACGTTGCGGGACGCGGATCGTCTACACGGTCCCTACTTCGACGTTGAACGTCGAAGTAGGGCGCTATTCCTATCTCCTCATGAGGTTAGCGACTTCGACGTCTCGCCGCCTAACGTCGAAGTTAACTTCGAAATAGTGCCCGACGCGTGTAGACGCGACGGGCGCTATTTCGAAGTTGGTGCCGCTACTTCGAAGTAGCGTGCACGTGTAGACGCAGCTTGGGTGCAGAAGGTGAGGCCTGCTAGAGATCTTAAAAATACCTTGACTCTACAGGCTTCTGTTTAAAAGCTTCCCACAGTCACAGACTCCCTGACCCTGGAAGGTCGCTGCCACCATTCAAGTGAGAAAACCCTCCTTCAAAATGTATAAAGACACACTTGGGATGTCTCCTTGTGAGACCAGTGAGAAGTCCTGGGGCACTTACAAACTTGTGGATTTATTGGAGCATAAGCTTCCATGGGCAAAGACCTGCTTTGTGAGATGCACGTGCTTTGGATACACACTAACTCGCCTACCCCTCTAATACTTGTCTCCCTGTGAGGTTGACACCAACTTTTAACCCTCCTGTACGAGAGAGCTTGAAAACAAAAGAAAGAAATTAAGGTGCAGTCTGATTGCTGACCTTTTAGTCTAAGGCATGACTATCCACAGACCCTTCTCTAGGACACAGGAATCAAATCGTCACCTTAAAAATGTAATTGATTAACAGAACAAAAGAGAGAGTGCACCAAAAAGCATTAAAGCACAGAGACTCAGTTCCCTGGGATTTAATTTAGAAGTTTCAGTTACAGTTGTGTCTGACTAAACATTTCCTTTCCACTTACGTGTCTGTATGCCAGATCTCAGTGTGGTTTGGTATTTACTGAACTCCTCAAGCCTGCTCACACTTAAATATCTTTGTGTCTCTCTCCTCTGGCCACAGAAAAGCCCCTTAGCAGGTAACCACTTCAGTTCAAAATTCCCATTGGCTCCCTTGGCTGCTTGCCAATAGAGATCCCCACCCTCTCTGGGTTTAACCCTTTACAGGCATTCATGCACAACAGGGGTTCAACTAAATTCTCAAAACAGAGAACAAGCGTAAAGTAGAATACTACTTAGGTTCCACGCAAAGATAAATGAATCCAAGTGACTCGTAAGAAGGATTAAATATGGAGTAAAGAGCGCATGGAAAGAGAAGCTATGAATTTGCAGTGTTATGAACAGGTCAGGAGATCATGTCGTACTCTACTTATTGAAACCTTTTCCAGAGAGTTATTGTGCATGTGATGACATCAAATTAACAACGCTGGTCAATTTTCATTTATTTTATCATTTCAACATTAACTTAAAGCTATCTAAAAATTAAACATAAGGCCAGGATTTCCATACTCATCCGACATTATTGCAACCTGACCAGATAGGAGTGTCTGTGTATTTGTTAATAGCAATCACAGGTTTGAAAATTAAGGCTTTCCTATTAGTTTAGGGGCACGTCTACACGAGGAACTAACTTTGAAGTTAACTTTGAAGTTAGGGACTACACACATTTTTCCGTGACTTGGAAGTTAACTTCGAAGTAAGGGAGCCCACCTTTAACGTCCTTATTCCATTCCCGGGAATGGAGTAGTGTCCTATTTCAAAGTTTAATTTTGAAGTAGGGTGTGTATAGACACTCAACTTTGAAGTCTGTTATTTCGAAGTTATATTTCGTAGAATCATAGAATATTAGGACTGGAAAGGACCTCGAGAGGTCATCGAGTCCAGCCCCCTGCCCTCATGGCAGGACCAACTACTGTCTAAACCATCACTGATAGACATTTATCTAACCTGCTCTTAAATATCTCCAGCGATGGAAATTCCACAACCTCCCTTGGCAATTTATTCCAGTGTTTGACCACCCTGACAGTTAGGAACTTTTTTCTGATGTCCAACCTAAACTTCCCTTGCTGCACTTTAAGCCCATTGCTTCTTGTCCTATCCTCAGAGGTCAAGAAGAACAAGTTTGCTCCTTCCTCCTTATGACACCCTTTTAGATACTTGAAAACCGCTATCATGTCCCCCCTTAATCTTCTTTTTTCCAAACTAAACAAGCCCAGTTCTGTCAGCCTTTCTTCATAGGTCAAGTTCTCTAGACCTTTGATCATTCTTGGTGCTCTTTTCTGGACCCTTTCCAATTTCTCCACATTTTTCTTGAAATGCGGTGCCCGGAACTGGCCACAATACTCCAACTGGGGCCTAACCAGCGCAGAGTAGAGCGAAAGAATGACTTCTCGGGTCTTGTTCACAACACACCTGTTAATGCATCCCAGCATCATGTTTGCTTTTTTTGCAACAGCATCACACTGTTGACTCATACTTAACTTGTGGTCCACTATAACCCCTAGATCCCTTTCTGCCATACTCCTTCCTAGACAGTCGCTTCCCATTCTGCATGTGTGAAACTGATTGCTCCTTCCCAAGTGGAGCACTTTGCATTTGTCTTTATCAAACTTCATCCTGTTTACCTCAGACCATTTCTCTGATTTGTCCAGACCATTTTGAATTTTGACCCTATCCTCCAAAGCAGTTGCAACCCCTCCTAGCTTGGTATCATCTGCAAACTTAATAAGTGTACTGTCTATGCCAATATCTAAATCGTTGATGAAGATATTGAACAGAACCGGTCCCAGTACAGACCCCTGCGGAACCCCGCTTGGTATAACTTTCCAGCAGGATTGAGAACCAATAATTACTCTCTGAGTACGGTTATCCAGCCAGTTTTGCACCCACCTTATAGTAGCTCCATCTAAGTTGTATTTGCCTAGTTTATTGATAAGAATATCATGCGAGACTGTATCAAATGCCATACTAAAGTCTAGGTATACCACATCCACCAGTAAGTAACTTTGAAGTTATTTTTGTAGTGTAGATGAGGCCTAGCAGTAATAGTCTACAATAAAGACACAATATTCATCTTGTGACTCTCCCTTTACAATCTTCTTCAAATGCTGGGGTATCAGCAGGTGATTCCTGTGAGGTTTGACTGTGTAGCCAGCTGCTTTCCTAGAATGAACAGTGATTGGGTGGGGTGATCCCCAGGGAATAGCTCAACCCTCCAGAGGGGCTGGCTGGGGCAGTGGCATCAGCCCTGGAGGGGCGGGATGGCTGGGGCAGTGACATCACACTGGCCTTTGGCAGGACCTCAGCATATTAGGGAAAGTTGTGGGGGGAGGTGGCGACTTCACAGACAGGCCTTGACATCAGCCAGGCGGGAAAGAGAGGTGAGGCCAGGATGAACTCGGCGACCCCTGTGGCTTTTGCTTCAGCAAGTCTCCCTCTGGAGGTCTCTCTCTGGGAGGACTGAGAGCTTTCTGGTGCACGCCCGTGAGTGCCTGGAGGAACCTCAGTCGAGCTTTCTCCTTTCTGTCCCCTGATTGGTTGTTTTTCCTTTCCTTTGCTGGATTGGAGGACCAACTGGACCTCCCCGTTGAGGAGGTAAGAGCCTCTGAGGGGTTGGGAGCCAGCTCAGTCTGCTCCACCTGCTGCTGTTTGGATTTGAGGCCTGGCGAACACTAGGTTAAGGTGGTAGAATGTTACGCCCCACCTGGAACCCTGGGAACCACTGGGGCCGGGGTGTGTATGTTCCTCCTTCTTGGTGTCTCTTTTCCTCTGTCCCTCCTTCCTTTCGCTTCTTTCTTGCCTCTTTTGTCCTCTTCCCTCTGCTCTCCTGCCTCTACCAGGAGCTGGGGGTGGTGGTCAGTCAGCTTCAACTGTGGGAGAACCAACCAAGAAGATGAGGCTAAAACAGTGGTCTGACGGAGATCTCCCCCTGTGACCTGGGACATGGTTTGGGCTCTTTGGTGAGAATACTCCGATCCCCACTCCTCATTCTCTCCCAGCACGGGCTTTGGGGAGGAGGAGAATTTGGTCATCACTCTTCCCGTGTGGGAGCAAGCCAATGAGATGGAACCTGTGACGTGTTTCACAAACGTTGGTTCTTCTCTGACTGCCTTGCCTCGGGCCTGTTCAGGAGTCGCTCTGACATTCCCGTTCTCCTAAAATGCGTGCTGAATCGTGGCTGGGAACAAAGGCTGGTCTGGAGCTCATTTGAGGGACTTTCTTCTGCCCATGCAATGTTGGAAATTGCAGCTGTGATGAGTGTGAAGGTCAGGACTCCTGGGTCCTTTTCCCAACTCCACCACGGAGCAGCTGCGTGACCTAGGAACAGTCCCTGCTCCTTCCTCAGCCTTAGTTTCTCACTCTCTCAAATAGGGGTCACAACCCAGTTACCTACCTTGGGGAGTGTGGGGTGGGAGGGTGAGAGGAGTCCATTGGACAGCATCACTAGCAGCCAGATGTGTCCAATCACGCTGAGCTGTATCAGCCCGGGACCTAAGACCAGAGCGGAACGATTCACTGTGATTTGCATTTTATTATCTTGAAATTGTTCAGTGCAGCCTGAAGCAGCTCTCAGCATTTCCTAGACTCCAGTGTCTCCTCTTTGTGTGCAATGAGACAATGCCACACCCTGTAACAAAGGGGAGAAGGCTGGGCAGACGGGATCCAGCCCAGAAGGGGAGCCGGGCAGAGAGGCTCTGGGGCTTCCTGTGTGGAGGGAAACACCTGCCCCAGGAGCCCAGCTCAGGATCCCATCAGGGGAAATCACCCCACATGCTTCCCTCAGGACCTTCCACCCTCCTCAGGCCAGGAGCTGGACGATCCCAGTCCCAGGGCCAGCAGCTCGTCCTGCTTCCCATGGGAAAGCAGCATCCAGGCCGACGGCAGCAGCTGCTCTGTTCCAGGTGAGGAGCCAGGATGGGCTGAGGGAGGGGGCTCTGAATGCCCCGGGCCCAGGGGCTCTCACAGTGCTCTGTGGGGTGGGTTCCCAGCCCCAGTGTCTGGAGCCCCATGAACCCACTGTCACCAGCAGTTGGGGAAATGGAAGGGGCGGGGGCAGCAGGAATTGACTGCCCGATGCTCCAGGGAGGCCAGTGCCTCTCAGGGAGTCCATGATGGCGGGGAGATGGGGCTATACAAATTGTTGAGGGCTGAAGGGGCATTAAAATCTGCACTGGGTCCCTGAGGTGGGAAGAGGGGACAGGAACCCTGCTGGCAGCTGGCATCCCTGTCTCCTTCCATCCCTGGCGCAGGGACCCCTCCAGGTCTCAGAAAACATGGAGAAGGAGGAATACAAGGAATGGGTGGATGACAACATGGGGGAAGCTGCTCTCCAGGACATCAGAGACCATTACATTGAGTTCCATTTCAGGCAGCCGGGCAAGGCAGGGAGGGAGCGGAAGAGGAGACAGCCGGGTAATGAGCTGCAAGTGGCTCTTGGATGGAGCCGCCCAGCCAGCTTACTGCACCCCCTGAACTGGGGCACTTAAGGCAAGTGCCTCAGTCACATCTCATAGAGCTGGAAGGGACCTCGGTAGGTCACTTAGTCCAGTCCCCTGCCCTCTTGGCAGGACCAAGCACCATCCCTGACAGCTATTTGCCCCAATCCCTAAAGGGACCCCTCAAAGATTGAGCTCACAACCCTGGCAGGCCAATGCTCAAACCATTGGGCTATCGCTCACCCAACCCTCGGTACAGCCCTGTGAATAACTAATCTCTCCAGCCGTCTTTTCTAAGGGCTGACAACGACTTGTCCCTTCATTCCAATTTGCTCAGCTAAAATGTCCATATCATTTTTGGTGAAAACCAGGGACAGCTGGACGGAGAAGCTCAGCTCTCTCTATGCTCTCGTTACTGCAGATGGTCACACAAGAGAAGTCCCAGCTATTCCGGCATAGTTGCAGAACGAACGACGAATGAAAAATCGAGAGCCTGGTCCTGGGCATTATGGATGGTTCGAAGAGGAGAGGCAGACCCCACCGAGGATGGGTGGATGATGTAGTGGATTGGTGCGGAGCCAGTCTATAGAAACTAAACCACTCCACACTGGACAGGGAAAGATGGAAGGAAATAGTGAGGGAGGCAGCAGCCACCAACGGGCGCTGGGGAGACAGGACGGGGGATACGGGGGGAGGAGAAGCAACTCCTCCCGCTCCACCAAACCCAGGAAAGAGGCAGCAGCCCCCAGCCCTTCCCCAGGAAGTGGCACGGTTGCGGCAGCTGCCCAGGCTCCCCCACTTCCCCGAGGCTCAGGGGAGTGACTCCTGCCAGCAGCTGCTGGCAGAAAAGGTCAGTGGGGGATGGCTCAAACACAGGACGATTTGTCCCTTTTACAAAATTAATCGGGACACCCAAATACGGGAGGGTCCCGCCAAATACGGGATGGCTGGGCACTTTAAGACTAAGCAATGGACAACGGCCCCAAACAGCTCAAGGGCCCTCTGTTAATGAGATGAGATTATGTTGGGGGTGGGGGGGATGTTCTCCTTTAGGGCTCCCAGTGGACTGGTACCAGCACTGGTGGAGCTAACAGTAGGTGCAGGGTAAGGCAACTGCTGGCAGACCCAGGGCTCAATTAACAGGGGACCTGGCATCACACGGGGCTGCCGTAAGTCAGGTTTCCACAAAGAGGACGCTGGGCTTGGGGGTGCTGGAGGGATGTGATAGGTGCACTGAATGCGTCACTGGGGGTGCTGGAGGGATGTGTACTGTGCAGTGGGTGCATCACTGGGGGTGCTGGAGAGATGCGATAGGTGCACTGGGTGTGTTACTCGGGGCACTGAGGGACGCGTACTATGCAGTGAGTGCATCACTGGGGGCGCTGGAGGTACAGTCACTGGGGGCGCTGGAGGTACACCTAGGTGCAAGGCGTACGTCACTGGGGGCGCTGGAGCTATGCGTAAGTTTAGCGTGTACGTCGCTGGGGGTGCCGGAGGGATGCGTAAGTTAAGTGCATACGTACACTGGGTGCGCCGCTGGGGGGGATAACCGAGGAGGGCTCCTCACTGGGGGTGAGGGACCGTGCGCCTCACTCCCTGTCCCGGCGGCAGCGCAGCGGGCCCCCGGCTACCACCCAAGGGCAACCGCCCGTCCGCGCCTCCCTGCGGGCCCCCCGCCAAAGCATTGGACCAGATGATGCAGGGGAACGAACCAATCAGCTGCGGCGGGGGGGGCAATTCGGAGGAGGGACAATTCCCACGCGGAGTCGTCGGGGCTTTTTCTGAGCCGCAGCTCTGGGAGGGGCCACAAAAGGGCTGGACTTGGGCTCCCTTTGTGGGAGAGTCTCAGGAGCTCGAGTGCAGGTCACAGGGTCCCTTGAAACCAGCCCTCGGGCCTACCCAGCCCGCACAATTCAGGTGCCTCCAGAGCCAGCTGATGGCAGCTGGAGGGCCAGAGGGGAACAGGCAGCCCTCCTTGGGCAAAGTCGCCTGCATCCTCACTGGAGCATCCCGGGGCTTCGGCCGCAGCCTGGCCCTGCTGCTGGCCCCCCGGCTGGACACTGGCTCCGTCCTGATCCTCGTGGCCCGGTCCCAGGGCGGCTTGGCCGAGCTGGAGGCTGAGCTGCAGGGCACTTTCCCCAGCTTGAACGTACATCCCGTGCAGGCCGACCTGAGCACGGAGGACGGAGCGGAGCTGGTGCTGCGAGCCGTCCAGGACAAGCTGCTGGGAGTGGCTGGTCTGGAGCGGCTCATCGTCATCAACAACGCAGGATCCCTTGGGGACATCTCCAAGTCTTTCGTGGATTTCACCAGCCCAGCCGAAGTCAACAGCTACTTTGCCTTGAACGTCACCTCGGCGCTCTGCCTCACGTCCTCCATCCTGAAGGCCTTCTCGGGGCAGCCTGGCTTGCGCAAGACGGTGGTGAACATCTCTTCACTGGCGGCCCTGAAGCCCTTCAAGAACTGGGCATTGTACTGCGCTGGGAAGGCCTCGCGGGATATGATGTTCCAGGTTCTGGCCCTGGAAAAGCCGGACGTTAGGGTGCTCAGCTATGCTCCTGGCCCAATGGACACAGAAATGCAGCAGCTGGCTCGCACCAAATCCGGAGACCCGGAGCTGCGCCAGCAGTTGCTCCGCATGAAGGAGCGCGGGCAGCTGCTGGACTGCAGGGTGTCCGCCCAAAAGCTGGTGCAGCTTCTGCTGCAGGACACGTTTGCTTCTGGGGCGCATGTGGACTTCTATGACATCTAAGCCAGCTGCCCCCCTGCTCTCTGCCCCACCCCGCCTCTCGGCCTCTGGGCTGTCACTGAGAGACAGATAAATGCCTTTGCTTCTGCTTTTCAGGAGGGAGAGAAACAGTCGGACTCGGACTATTATTTGAAACCCCCACTGGGCGGTAAGCGGCTGCCACAGAGCAGAGAACCTGTGGCCTGGAGTCCCGAGCCAGGAGCAGGCCCTGTGGTAGCAGCCAGGCCAGGCAGGGAGGAGAGGGGAAATGCTCCCCTCAACTCCTAGTGCCTGCTAGGTATGGCTCAGGTCCCTGCTGCCCCCTCTAGTGCTCCACAGTTGCCTGAGAAGATGTTACTGTGCATGTTCAAATGGCCGGCATGTGCGTAGTAGCGGCAAGGGAGCTCATTCCCAGCAGGGTGTGTGGCTGTGTGTTTCCTACACCAGGCGCTATCTGGAGACTGGTCACAGGGTCCTGGGCTTAGAGGCTGCTGGCGCCTCACGGTGGCATGGGGCAGTGCCCCTCTGGCTGGCCCTGTGCTGCCCCACTGCATTGGCAGAGCCTGGGCTCTGCCATTCCAAGGAGCCCTGCCCCTCGGCCCCAGGCTGCTAGAACTGCGTGCAATGCAGGGGGTCCCTGAACCACCCTATGCATAATGGAAACTGCTTTGAGTCAGGAGGTGCACAGCACCCATACATCTCAGTGCAGGACCTCTGCTCTGCGCACGGGGTGGGGGCAGAGCCCTTTAGCCTCCAGCACAGGTACTGGCTGCAAGGATATCAAAATAACCCAAGTTTCCTTAAACACTGGCCAGTGCTGGAGACTTGCAAAAAATGTCACCCATTTCCTGAGAGCAGTTGTTTAAATGAGCAAGAAACAGGCCATTCTTGTGATTACCATCATGATTAACGATGAGCAAGTTGGTTTTGTGTCTGGGCTGGGAAACGGTCATGCCAGTTTACATGCCTGGTTAACCATGACGCACTTAAAAGGTGCTCCTGGTTGTGTATGTTTAATTTTTAGTAAGGTGGAAAGTTGACAGTGTGTTCCTGTTTGTGCATCTTTGAAATAAGATACAAACAGCGGCGGTCTGGAATACAAGTGAATAGCTGTTCAAAGACACAAAAAGTCATAAATTGTTTCTTCTGATGAGCTAATGCCCAGTGCTTGGACCGTAAGCTGTTCAGGGTATTGACTATATCAGGGTTCTGCAACCTGCAGCCCCTGGAGCATATGCAGCTCTTTAAGGACTTCTGCGTGGCTCCCAGCACTGTAATTGCAAAGTTTAAAAAAAAAAAAACCCTCTTGATTATTTTAGATAAACAGTGAACGTCTAAAAACCCAACAATGAACTCGTATCTAAATAGCAAACGAGCTAATGATCTCAAAACGTTGGGTAACCCTCACTAGCATCCTCCAGAGAGAGGTTCGGGAGTGAAAGTCAGGCAGACAATGGTACAAATACACACACAAAGTGTGAGGAAACAGAATATGTAAAAAGTTTGTGAATGTCCTGCCGTCAATGTGTTGCATTACAAATCCTTGTGTTTGCATGTGCTGTTCTTAAAATAGGAATTGCAAAAAGTATGATTTAACATTATTCATTAAGGACCATCTTGTATTTACGTGCATTGCGGCTCTTGAATTAGTGAGTTTTTTACCAAATTAAAACAAACAAAAAAAAAACCAAACAGGTTCTTCTTGGTGTTTTGGTTGCTGACCCCTGCACTATATGGTATGTTTGTACAGCACCTAGCCCACAATGAAACTAGATCATGTAGATCCTTATGCAATGAATCTACTAGTCACAGAGTGGAGGAGGTGCCTGGTCCTCCAGGCTTGAGACCTGCTTCCTGGAAAAGTTGCTACTACACCCAGAGACGATGACTTTAAGTTTTTACCAATGGGAGTAAAATTTTCACATACTGTGCTTCTCATACAGTATCTCACTCACTTTACAAAGCAAGTAATGAAATGCATCTATGCAATAATGGTGTAGATAAATGCACCAATCAGAGGCTCGCAGTGCTTTGGGCGTTAGGCATTGTTTGTTTTAGGGAGAAAACGGGAACTGCTCTTTTCAAATTGTGCAACAGGTTGTTTGATTTCATGTCCCAACAAAGCGCAGTCTTACTGAGAGTTCAATGTCCTCTCCTCTCTTACTTTCGTAGTAGCACTGGGCCAACGCTCAGATCCTGCTGTGGAGTTTGAACTCTCCGTGTTCCCCCTCACCCCTCTTTTCTAAGTCCTGCTTGTTTTGCTGCTCTGCTTATGAAGCCATCCTTCTAAAATAGGGGAATGAATCGGAACAGAGTGGTGGCTCAAACCCTTAACCTGTTCCCTTCGCCAGCTCAAAACTAGCACATTTGAAAAGATCTCAAAAATGTGATTGCTTAGGGAATGTATCAAGGTTTGCTTTAATTTAAAACACAAATGCAAATAATTCACAAATATAGAAAGTGTTTCAAAGTGTAAGTTTGTTTTAAAAGGCTCTGCTTTTTTTGCATATAAAGGCAGGATAGCTGGAAATACAACATTTTTCTGCCGTCAGAGTTTCACTAAAATAGCTGGATGCTTTCAAGTTCTTACAGTTACAAGTCTAAAGCAAGATCTGTAACAGGGTAGGTGGTAGAAGGAAAGAGGAAAATCAACACCTCTTATAGAAAATTCAGTAATTAGGTTTATTTGTAGGTGATTGTGATGCCCCAAACAATCCAAATTTCTACTATCTTTATAGTTTGCCTTCAAAATGAGATCTCAGGTTCACAGATAAGACAAATGTCCAATACCTGCACGATTCTCAACACATGACTGTAGATGTAAAACCCTAGGAGTCAAAATAACCTTTACTATCTCACTGATCAATGAGTTTATACAAAACTTCTAAACTTACTTGCAGTGAGCCAAGCTGGGGAGAGAACAGGGGGAACGTGACGGCAAACAGCTTGGTATAAGAGGCTAACACCGATTTTACCAGACCATTCAAGGTGAAGTGGCTTGTTAGCCCATCCCACACAGTTATTTGCTATTTCTTTTGTGCACAACTGATTGTTCCTTCTTAGCTTTTGTGCATTTTGAATTTCGTGTTCTATATTTCAAACTACTGGGATTTTGTGGTACCCAATGGCAACCAAATGAGTCAGGTGTTTGGTGGAAGCAAGAGTCTTCAAGGCTTCAATTCAATTCAACAAATCTTTATTCAGTGTGCACAGAGAGAGAGCCCCTGGTTCAAAATCAGCCAGAGCCCCTCAAGAGAGGAACCTCTCCCCTTGATATTATATAACAGTGTTTCTTAACTGGGGTACCCTGAGGTCTTCCAGGGCCTACATCAACTCATCTAGATATTTGCCTAGTTTTACAACAGGCTCCATAAAAACTACTAGTGAAGTCAGTACAATCTAAAAGTTCATTCAGACAAGGGCTTGTTTCTACTTGTATTTCTTCTGTTGCTTCTGATCCTTCTGCTTCCTCTCCTGCTGCTGAGCCGGGATGGGGAAGAGGCCCTCAGGGCAGGTGGTTTGGGTGCGTGGGGGTCACAAACACTGGAATGAAGAAGTGAGTTAACTCACGAAAGCTCATGCTCTAAACTTTTCTATAAGGTGCCACAGGACCCTTCGTTGCTCTACAGATCCAGACTAACACGGCTACCCCTCTGATACTAAACACTGGAATATCATTGCTCACTGCTGTTATTACAGGAAGAGCCCACAAGGTAATTTCTGTAAAACCTTTATGGTTTTATTACAACTGGGGGGGGGAGCAAGGTCGGTGGCAAGCCAGCGTGGGGGGACTAGGCCTGCTGGGGCGGGAGGGTGGGTCACATTTACACCCCCCCCAAAAAAAAAGTACCCCCTAGAGACATTCCTGCTTAGGGGCCAGTATAATAAGCTGCCCTAACACTGTGCGCAAACATTTCGGGGTACCTGTCACTGCCCTAACAGACCGAACCTTTACCTGCCTAACCACCCGCCCCCGAAACTGATCTGAGCCCCAACATCTATTCCCAGCCCCTCCCCCCACCACGTGGTCCCATGCACGTGGTCCTCTAATGGCGGGGCTTTCCCGTTCTGTGCCCGCCCCTCGGCTCCCTGCGGCCAATGGGAAGCCAGGGCTGAGGTTGCTCGTGTCTCAGCGTTCGGAGCCGGCTGGAGCAGCTGCCGCCGCGGGCCTGGGGGACTCCGGGCAGGTAGGGGGGGTCCGGACCGGGCTGTGGCCCAGCCGTGCAGGGGGGCGGGCCGGGCCGGGCTCTGACCCAGCAGTGCAGGGGGGCGGGGCCGGACACGTGTGGGGTTCTCGGGCCACGAGTTCTCCTGGCCTAGGAGTCGCTGCTGGTGCCAGGGCCTGCTTCAGTGCGACCCTACAATAACAAACCCCAGGGGACTGAGTCGTGGCTTGTTTTGTGCTGTGTCGTTTCCTGGGCCAGCCCTGAGGCTCGGGGTTGCTCCTGGATTGTGAACATTCTGCCTCCCCCTCCCTCCAGTGTTCCCAGTTCCATGAGTATCTCCCCTAAACTCCCCCCCACCCCCCGTAAAAGCCTTGATCCCGTGAAGGGACCGAACAGGAATGGGGGTGGGGGAGCAAATGCTTTTATTTGTCTCCCCTCCCCACCCCCAACTGCAGGAGCTGGTCTCTGGGGCTGTGTTTCCACATCGTGGGGGTGGGGGGAGAGAGAGAGAGTGTGTGTGTGTGTGTGTGTGTGTGTGTGTGTTTTTCTGGTTGATTGACGTGTCTGCCTGGCTGGAGAGGTCACGAAGTCCAGCCCCTGCTCGGAGGCAGAGCCCAGCGGAGGGAGACCGAGGTGTTTGTCTAATTCTTTCCGTCCTCCCACGCTTCCCCAGAAGGGATCAGGCAGGCTTTAGATGCAGAGATGGCTTGTTACCATCTGTCTTGGTGTGTGGGGATCCCCAGGCCCTGCACCCCATTCACAGTCAGAGGTGACTCTCACTCAGCAGGGAGAGCAGAGGGGTTATTAGGCAACAGGGGCACAGGGAAGAACAGACATGTCAGCACAGAAATCCGAAGCAGATAGTACAGTCCATCTTGGAGAGGGGGGCTCAGGCCCTCCTTCCTCCCTCTCCAGCCATGCGGCGCTGCTCACTTAACAGCCCAATTCCAATTCAAACTAGCCAGCCTTCTTCTTTGTCCTGTTTCCCGGAGAAGAAAGGTGTCTCCTGGTTTCCTAGGTTACAAAGAGCCTAGGGGGCCATCATGCTAAAACTCCCATCACCACTATGCACTGATGCTGTGCCTGGGGAAACTGAGGCACCCACCTCGGGTTACTACAGGACAGAAGGCAACACATGCAACCTAACTAGGGGGATAAAATCCTCACCCACCCCACTGCGCCACACCACCCCTTCCCGTTTCCTTCACCTTTTGGCTAAGATCAAGTGTAGCAGGAAGCACAGTACCGTGTGCTGCTGGGTGGGGGGAGTGGGGCAGGCAAGGCTTCTCAGTGCTTTTGGTAGGCAGTGTCTTGTTCCTTGGCTTCAGAGCCCCAGAAGCTCTATTTCCTTTGGCACTGAGTTCCATTGGTTGATTATAAACGTCAAACATGTGGCTTTTTACCCTGGCGCTGGAGGCACAGCTACACTACAAGGGAAAGTCAAATTAAAGTCCGCAATTTCACCTATCATAATTACGTAGCTCAAGTCGACGTGTTTTAATTTGGGCTTCTGTGCCATCTCTGCTAAAGGCAGGCTCCCTTAGACTTCCCTTACCCTTAACTGGGGGCAGGAGCACCGTAATTGATGGGGGCAGCCTGTAAATTCAATTTTGTTATGCTTATAAGCACACGGGATCTTTTTAGAGCGATAAGGCAAGAACGCTGTGTTTATTGAGAATACAGTATCATTACATTATATGCATGTAATACATCGTTCTCTCTCTCACACACTCTCTCCAGTCTTGTGGGTGCTTCTAGTTACCAAAGGTTGCTCACTCCAGTCCATTGGCCACGTGAGCCTGGAGCCAGATTCTGTTGAGCCGGATCCCAACCCTGTAGTGCTGCATACATTTTTTTATGTTGTTTGCTCCGTAGTCCTGGTTCTGTCCCACTGCTCCAGGCACTATGAGTCACCAGTCAAATGGCAGATGCATTTTATCCTTTCCCACTGCCCCAGGTTTCTGTGTGACTCCTCACCTACAGATGGGACTTGATGTTCCTCCTCGGGAGGGTCACTGCTGTACAGTCCAGTTCTCATGGTTCTTCAGCCTCTGAGTCTTTGTCGTCCAGAGAGGTGGCTCCAGAGACTGACTCAGTAAGTATCCACATTCACACTTCCGGATGTGTATCTCACACCCAGATAGCACAGGGTTGACAGGCTGATACAACAGAGCATATCCTCAAAGTGGAGTCTTAGGTACAATCTGGAGTTAGATACAAAGTGGTACAAAGCTCCTATTAAAAGATAAGAGACAATACAGGGAAATACAAAGACACATGCTAATGCAAAGGTCCTATTAAAATATATGTCCCTGTGTTAAATTGAACCACGGAAGATTGACCAGGGCAGGGTTGTTCTTCCCTGTAGTATAGCTGTACCCTGAGGAGAAAATAAGTCGATTTTGTTTGGAGGGGGAAAGTTGCGGGGGGGGCGGTGTCTGCACCAGTCCAGATCTAACAAGTTGAATTTTCCATTCCTAAAGTGACTCTTTTGGTGTCTTTAAAGTTTATCTTCTGTGACCTGCGGGAACACGTTTAAAACGTTAAACTCGCAACAAAACTTTTAGACCAACCCAAAATGAATTCATTTGCAGAATTGTGTGTGATCAGAAAAATATTCAAAAGCCTGGAATTTCCAGCGCCAATGGAAACTGCAACCCTACGTGTAACTGCCCAGGTGCCCCACTGCTAACTTTAGGGCTGCTTCTGCACATGCCACCTGTCAGAGGTGGCATGGTAATGAGGCAATTCGAAGCAGGCTAATGAGTTGCTGACATGCATATTCAATACCTTATTAGCATAATGGCGGCCGCACGAATTTCGAAGTGCAGACTTCGAATTGCAGATTGACAGAACTAGATTGGAGTAAGGGAATGTCAAAGTGGGGCGTTTATTTCAAAGCTGCCCCTGTCTACACTGTCGATCTGCAATTTGAAGGCTGCACCTTAGCGCCTCATTAGCCTGATTCAAATTGCACCTCCAACAGGAGGGTGGGAGTGTAGAAGCAGCCTAGGAGAGGGTAAAAAGAAGCTGTTGATTGCCTGCCCCTTTCCTTATTTTCCATTCCCTTGTTCTCACAGGGATCACACCACCCCCCTTGGAGAGCTGCTGCTGCTGCTAAGGGCTGGAAAAGCACCAAGGAGCCTGCCAGCCCTGCTGTGAAGCCATGCACCAGACATTCAGTGTATGTGGAAAACTGACTCTGTAGGCAAGGGCGTGCGTGCCTTGTGTGTGCAAGAGTGTGTATATGCAAAGAGGTGAGTGTATTGCTGCAGGTGTGAATAAAATTTGTGGCCTCATTGCTTTTTCTTTTTCCTTTTACCAACTTACGCACAGAACGTGATGTAAGTGTGAGTTTATTTCATGAGGTTTTTAAGAGCAGGAACCCCACATTCAGCATGGCCTACGCTGCTCCCCTTGGGGTGCTGGGGGTGCCCTGTGCTTCACCCTACTTCCAGACTTTGAATTTCTAGGGCTGTCCCAGGCATGGGGGGAAGTGAAGACCACACACACCACCCCAGGTTCCTCCCCACTTAATTCCTGCCATCATTCTACTGCTCTCATTGGACACCCCATCCTGAGGCTCCACCCAGCCAGGCTGACTACCAGCTTCCCGCCTAGTTTTGGGGGCTCCCCCAGTTCCAAGGAAACTGTCGAGCCACCCAGCTGGCTCTAGAGGCTGCTGCTGCCCCTTTAAGGTGGCTGGGAGGACTGCAACTTCCATGCCCTGCTCTCGTGCAGCTGCCCCTCTAGCCACGGATTCCTCCTTTTCTATGGCCTCCTTGGCTCAGCTTTCTGCTTAGCTGCCGCCTGAGGCAAGTGGCTGGTTGATCCCACTTCACCTTCGTGGGGCTGACAGCACTGGGGGAGGGGGAGGCACTTGGGGGCATCAAGGGGGTGAGAACACATGCGGAGCAGTGTGGGTGACTGGCAGGAATGCAGGTGGGGCTGCGATTTTTGAGTCAGCCTGGGGGATGGGAATGGAAAACGGGAACACCCGGTGCATAGTCCAGGATCTCACTGGCTCAGCGGCCCCCGGCTAGCGCTGCTCCTGCTGATCATTGATGCTGGGGCTTAGTTCTCTGTCACTGAGTTAGCCAGTGTATAGTGCCAGCGGATGCCACGTTGTGTGTGGCCAAATGCCCGCAGCGCAGAGCTGAGTGCAGCAGGAATGAAGGTGACTTGTTTCAGGCATTAGAGGTTTATCGCCTCTCTGCTGGGATTGTCTCTCTCTCTCTGGCTCTTCTGGTTTTGTTCTCTGGTCATTATGTGTCTCAGAATTTTTTAACAGGGCTCATCTCTCCATTGCCCAAATAAAGGAACCATCTCCACCTCTGTCCTGACTTGTGCTGGGGCTAACGTGCATCAAATCCATTTCTGGTGCTGAAACTCCTTGGAGGTAACCCTTCAACTGCTAAATTCAAGTTTGACTTGGGGTTGGCTGCTCCTTCCATGGCAGGGGACAGTTCTACAGAATCACAGGGGTTTGGCTGGCTGGGGAGGGAGCACAGGGGCTGGGAAAAGGCTGCTGTGTGGCTGGGCCCTTATGGACGCAGCCTTGTACCAGCCAGCCTGATCTCTTGCCCTAGAATAATCCCACGCAGCTCCATGCTTGAGTTTGCCTGTGCAGTAGCAGGTGTGAGCATTCTTGCAGCATTTTGATGGTCATGTATGATACTGCATACAAAATCTTTCATATGCATACGTCAAGGGAAAACATACAGCTTTCCTGAAGGGTGGACAAAATACAGCCTGCAGGCCGGATGCAGCTCGCGGCCCAATGGGAGCCCCAGGTGGGCTTCTCGCCTACTCCCCTTGCACTCCTCAGGGTGGACAGACTGTGGGGTCCGTGTTCTTTGAGCGCTGCTGCAGGTGTGGGGAAAGGCTTTGTGAACTGCCCCTGCCTCCTAGCACGATCTCGCCAGCTACTGGGAGCTGCCTGTTTGCAGGATGTAGATAAATGGTTCCCAGCCAGAGTCTGCCTCTGGCACACACTCCAGTCCCTCCCATCCAACCATCAGTCCCCCCTGTCCCTCCCAGCACCCATCTGCTCTCCCCTGTGGTCCCCACCAGGCAGTCGCTGGGATGCTGCCAGGACTGAGTGCAGACCCCTCTCCTGGCCCAGGGGGTCACTGCCTGCCTGGGGTTGGGTGGCTGGGCCCCTGGCTCTTGTGCCAGGTGTGTGTTGGGGGGTGGGTGCCCCCAGATGGTGTGTTTCAGGCAGGGCATTCGCCATAAATGTTTTCTTCTTAAAAAAAAAAATGTGCTTTCCAGCTCGGGCTGTGCGGATGGTTTCCTGTCCCTTGCCGACCACTGCTGGGACTGGCCCTGTGCACGTAAAAGTCAGGTAAGTCCTGGTGGGGGATTTTAGTGACGAGTGTTTTGTGGTGAGTAACTCGGAGCTCTTGGCTGGGTCCCATCTGTTACAGAGTTATTTCCACTTGCGTCCTTGCAGGATCCCCTCCTTGTCCTCTGACCCCTCACAGCCTCCAGTTTCAGCTGAACACAAGGTTGCTTTTTTTTTTTTTTTTGCCTTACTTCCTGTTCTAATCCCTGGGGCAGTGCTGCTGGGCAGAGCACAGGCTGTGCGCTCCACCCTAGAGGTGGCTGCATTTCAGTGAGACCGTTTCCTTTTTTAAAGTGCTTTGAGTTGCTCCAGGTCCCATTTGATGGCTAGTGCCAGTACTGGGGCTATAGTGGAGCCAATGGCCTGGAGGGGTTTGGCCCACGCTCAGATGGGTCCCTGTTGCCTGGACTGAGCATGAACAGCGCCTCGGAGGGGGGAAGAAGCTGAGTATGGGTGGGTTGGTATGATGGAGTGGGGGATACCTGTGTGTGTGTGTGGCTCACAGAGGGTGTGGGGCTCCTGCTGAGGGTAACCTTGACGACCAGGTAACACCTCTGGTCTGCAGACAAAGGAGGAGGTGAAGCCTGAGGGGTTTAAATTGGAACTGGGAGTTGGGAAGCAGTTAGTCTGGGCTGGGAGAGAGAGAGAGACAAAGGAGGGGGCAAGGCCCCAGCTCTGGGGGCCCCTCGGGGCCTCCTCTCCCCAACATGGATTGGACTGGCTGTCTCTGCCTGCTGTACTGACTCCTTTGTATGATGCTGTGTCCTGTCGGCTAATAAACCTGCTGTTTTCCTGCTGAGTGAGAGACTCTCCTGCCTGCGGACAGGGTGCAGAGCTTGGGGGACCCCAGAACCCCATCACAGTTGGGCAGACTCAGTCCAAGGCTACACAGCTGGAATAGCTGCTTCCTTGCTCCTGAGACAGAAGACCCTCCTGCAACCGCCACCCCATGTTGTGTCCCAGCTTCCTCGTTCTGCCTCTGTCCTCTGTTACTGGCAACTGGCTCCCGCACCTCCCAGCTCTCCCCTTCCAGCCTTGCACCCCACCCCACCCTGTGCACCTCAGCTCATCGGGGATCCCCCTGTGGCCGGCTCTGAGCGGCAGCAATGCCAGGTCCTCCGTATATCCAAATCAGTCTCTGAACGTGGGTGCAGGAGGGAGCCGCAGGGGTTAGGGATGAAGGGAGCACAGTGCAAGTTTGGGGCATGGATGGGAGGGGCAGTGGTTGGGGTGAAGGAAACACTTGTAGGGATTAGGGGAACAGTGTAGGGTTAGGGTGCAGGAGTGGAGCCTAGTGGTAAAGGGGGCACAGGCTGGGGGCGTGGGGGGGAGGCTATGGGGCCAGGTGCAATGGGGAGCTCAGTGTCCACAGGGCCAGAGGCACCAAGATGCAATTTTGCTGAGGTGCCATATTCTTTAGAGCTGACCCCGGGGTCTCAGCAGGGTTTCCTGCAAGCTAAGAGTGGGGTGGCTGCCCAGGAGAGATTCAGGTGCTGCCCAGCTGCTTAGCAGAGAACCCCCAGTTCCCAGTGTAGCAGACATAAATCCCTGCCAGCTGGGGTGGAAAGTGCCCTGAAGGGGTCACACAAGGGCCTGTGGGACGGAGATGGAACTGAACAGGCTGATCTAATATCTCCGCCCATGTTCACTTGCAGCCCTGGTCCTCCTGTCCCGGCTCCCCCACATACCCGGAGCGGCTCTCCCAGCTCCACCATGGCTCGGCATAGCCAGCTCCAGAGGCACGTCTTGAGCTTGTACCGACAGTTCCTGCGAGCCAGCAAGGGGAAGCCGGGCTTCTTGCCTCGGATCCAGGCCGAGTTCCGGAAGAACGCCGGCATCCCCCGCACGAACGTTCTGTACATCGAGTATCTCCTCCGCCGCGGCCAGAGGCAGCTGCAGCAGCTCAGAGACACGAACACTAAACAAATGGGCACCTTTGGCAAACCCAAAGTGGCAGGGCGGTGACCCCTGCTGGCTGGCGCAGGCGTCTTTCTCTCACGGGGCCCGGTCGCGTGTGAATTGGGAGATGAGATTTTCACGTCCTCGTGCGCCCCTCTCCCTTTGCACGGGAGTCCGATGACAGGGAAGGAAAACCACCCGGTCGAGGCGGTTGTCTTTCCTGGATGGGCGTTTGCTGGGATAAATGAAGCCGGGTTCAGGTGTGTTTACACGAGGGAGCCACAAGAGGGCGAATTTAAGAAGCTGGTCTCTGCAGTTCCAGGCTTTGTCATAATCCAGGTGTGGATGGGGGCTATGGAGGTGATGTTCTGGTTTCCAGTAACGAGTACATGGTTCGTTCTATCCCTGTTGAGTCCTCTCTTCCATCCTACAGCCAAAGTCAAACAGGCAGGTTAGCCCAAGAAATAAAAGAAGGGGACAATGATGGGTTAAAACCCTATTTCTGTCGTCTTTTTTTTTTTAAATTGTCCATCATGCCAAAAAGTCCTGTTGGAGACTGAACCCCATTGCAGGAAGTGCTGTTTGAACACTCGGTGGACTTGGACGCTACAATTTTCGAGGGACGCCCACCCCACCCCAAAAAAAGCACCTTAGAAGGATTCCAAGGGGCTTAGCACCTGCCCTTTGAAAATCAGGTTCCCCGCAGAGAACAGGCAGTCCTGTAGCACCTTAAAGACTGATGAAGTGGGTCTTAGCCAGGAAAAGCTTATTACCTAACAAATAAAATTGTTAGTCTTTAAGGTGCTACAGGGCTGCTTGTGGGTTTGGTTGTTTTTTTTTTCTGAGTCTACAGACTCACCCCACGAGCCCTCTGAGACTCGCTTCCCCAGCCATGTCCCAGAACCAGCGTCCCCACTATTTTTATCCATCTATGGGCAGAATAACTTTTATTTGGTGCACCACAGCATGTGCAGATGTACACCACCAGTGGAAACACACACTGCTGGCTGTGGGCTGTCTGCTCATCCACTGGTTGGCACCTGCATCTCATGGATGGGTGGAAAAAATTAGAGGGAACCCTGGTCAAGGTTACTGTGTCTTGTGCCACTTGTTCCCCCCCCCCTCCCCCGGCAAAATTTCCCCTTGAGCGCATACAGGGCCCCAAAGAGCCTTTTCCTAACAGTTTCCTTGGTGCTGATCCATGGGAATAAGGCATCGCCTGACGACCTACGATCACGGTTGTGCCGACTTCGTCTGCCTCTTTTAATAACTCCCCTCCCCCTGCAAGCCCTTGTCTTCCCTGGTTGGTCCAGCCCGGTGCAAGGGGGGTTGGAGATAGTAACTGCCTTAAAATCTATCTGCTCTGCCCTTTGAATAGGGGTGAATGAAGGTAGCAGAAAATGACGTGCCCCTTTCCCACTTCCTGTTTGAATTAATCCTTTGCAATCCTTTAGCAAGCAGCCCAGACAGATGCATCACGTCAGTAAATACCACAGGCCTCTCTCAGGCCTCTCGGGTTGGGGTGGGGAGGGGGGATAGTATGTGCAGCTTCAAGTTGTCAGGGTGACCGGAGGCGGGGGCGAGTTTCAGATCTTGAGGCTACACGCAGGGGAGGTGAATAAGGAAAAGTTATTTACTTGCACCCATAACATAAGAACTCAGGGGTCGCCCAGTGAACTTACTGGGCAGCAGGTGTAAAACAAGCAAAAGGACAGAGAAAGCCGTGCTAGTTTTCTGATTTGTCAACCTTGATGACTGTTTTTGGTTCCCTGTGCCTTAAATATTGAGTCTGTTCTGGTCTGGCTCTGGTCTGAAGAAGTGGGGCTGTCCCACGAAAGCTCATCACCTAGTAAATTATTTTGTTAGTCTTTAAAGTGCTACTGGCTGGCTTTTTGGTTTTAACAAAAGGACTTTGGTTTTTCTTCACACAGCCCCTGGTCGGCCTGTGGCGCTCCTGGCCAGAGGAGGTTGGGAAGACCAGCACTTTAACAGGGTTCAGAAAAGAACCAGATAAATTCCTGGAGGTTGGGGCCATCGATGGCTGTTAGCTGGGATGGGTGGGAATGGGGTCCCCTCGCTGCTGTTTGTCAGAGGTTGGGAATGGCTGACAGGGGAGGGATAACCTGATGATTCCCTGTTCTGTTCACCCCCTCTGGGGCATCTGGAAGACAGGAGACTGGGCTAGATGGACCTTTAGTCTGACCCAGTGAGGCCGTTCCTATATTCTTCTGTGTGTTCGTTCATCTGCTCCTCCAGGCTCATTCCACGGTGCTTCCCGGGTTGAAACTGGTTGGTGGTGGGCTGGAGGGTGAGCTTGCGAGGGGAGAGAGGCAGCTCTGAAAAGCAGCAAGGGCCCCGGGTGATCAGGTGTCATCACAGCACAGGTGGGAGCAGTGGAGGAAGAGGTGGCTATAAATATAAATCAGTTTGTGCCAGCTGGTCCCACTTGAGACTGCCAGGGCCTTTTAAAAGCCTTCCCTCAGTAGGGGGAGAGTGGAAGAGGAGGTGGGGCGATAAGAACAGGTGAGGAGAAATTCAGAGAGGAGCTAAGAACACCAGCAATATCAGAGCCAGCAGGGGAGGTGAGGAGCTCTGGCTGGGGGAGTTTTGGGCTCCCTGCCCTTGTTAACCTCCAAGCTCAGCCGGGGCTGAGGAGGACTCGTTATGCTGCCCAAGGGTCTCCCACCGGCTGCCCTGAGAGCTAAGGGACAGAAGCCTGAACCCCAGCGAGGGCAAGCAGCACCTTTACTGGGGCCTCCAAATCTTTGCCAGGACTGTGGGCTGAACAGATGTCTAGGCCCAGGCATGGTACTGACCTTGCTGCAGACGGTTTAGCTGCCTGTGGGCTAGCCGAGTACACAGAACAGGTAAATAAACCCGAGAGCCAGTTTAGATCAAGTTCCTATGTTTACCCAGCTCCAGCTGGGGTGTGGTGTGACAGCTCCACCTCTCTGGTTTCCCTTCCTGGCTCCGCTGCGGGCTCGATGCCTGACTTTGGGAAAGTCATGTGGCTCTGTGCCTCAGTTTCCCCATCTGTAAAACTGGGCAATCTGTTTCCTAGTGAGGAGCTGGTCATCTGCTCACAACACGAGGGACCTGATTTAGATGTACTTCCTCAAGCAGACCTAAGGAAACCAATTTGCTCCTGTTTGTGATTCTTGTGGCCCAACCAGGCTAGCAGACAGAACTTCAGAGGATGGTGCAAGGAGATTCCGTTAAGGAATAATCTGCCTCTAAGAAAAAGATCTTCCCAGTGCTCCACAGCTGATGGGCAGTTAATAAGCGGTGGCAGAGAGTTTATAGCAAAGCTGCAGCTGTGGAATGGGCCTGCCCAGGGATTTGCTTGGTGTGTTTATGCTAGAAGAGACAAAGATCTGGGAAAACAGACCAGAGTGAAATGGTTCTCCACTGAGACCTGTGGGCTAGTGGTGGGTATGTCTGCGCTGCAGAGGCTTTGCTGAGTGGAGACGGCTGCCAGAAAGTGTTCTGCTGATGTAACTACACCAGCTCCCTAGCCCACGCGAGCTAAGCTGACGGACGCGTTCCTCCATCTGCAGAGGTGCCATGTGCCCTGGAGGTTTGCCAGAATCTCTGTGCCAGTTGGGCGTGTGGGGATTTTTCAGATTTCCCAGCCAACGTAGCTGTGCTGGCAAAATTTTGTAACACAGCTAAACCCATGATAAAGGAGGCGGGTTTGTTCCTATGGTCTGGATCAACCTGTTTTGCCAATTCCTTGGAACCCCTAGCTGAGAAAGGCTCTACCGGAGAGATCAGGATGACGTAGGATGCAGATCCAAGTGTTAAGGAAGGGACAATATTTCAGATTGGAAGGTAAGTCTATACTTGTGCTAGGCACAAACAGCTCTGGAGATGTGAGTTCGCTGCCCAGAACCTGGTCATGGGCATGAAAGGACCGAAGCAGCCTGTGTTCTGCTATCTGGGAAGAAAGGGGACAAAGTTCAGAGTAGGTGCCAGGCCGGGCTGGAGTCTTGGAGCTCTGCGGTTGCTTTGTCTTTCCTGGACGGCTGCGCTACAGGTGAGCGGTGTTTTGCATCTTGGGGTATGTCTTGTGAGTTTTGGGTCCTGATTTACCAAGGGAGGTGGTGGAATCTCCATCCCTGGAGGTTTTTAAGTCCTGGCTTGATTGGGATGACTTAGCTGGGGTTGATCTGGCTTTGGGCAGGGGGCTGGACTAGATATCGCCTGAGGTCCCTTCCTCTCTCTAGGCTTCTATGACTTCAGTGGGATTGTGTAGGGGCTGTGTCATTAACATGCCTTACAGCCTCTCCTACACAGACCTCCTACCCTCTGTTATCTAGCTCCGAGCTCTGGGGGTAATTTAGAGACCAGCGGTATATGGTCTAGTGAAGGGGTGAGTAAACTTCTCACATCAGGCCCCTCTTTTTGTCTCTGCAATTAGCCCCTTCTCCTCCCCCCCACCCTGTTGAATGTCATCCAGACCGATGGAAATTTCGGTTATGCTCATGTTAAAAAAACAAACAAACGAACAAACCTTTCATCGCGTGTAAGAAAATACATCTGTAGAACGTACAAACTTCATTCATTCGTCTGCAAATGTGAATACATGGATGTAAAAACGGGAACAGATTTCAACGTTTTTAATGGGATGGATGAGCCTGAGACCCAGCAGTCCATCCTGTTGTCCCCCACCCCATTCTGAAATTTCACACCCACTCTCCCCTGTGCTAGTGGCTCGGTCAGGTGGTTGGCTACGAGAACTCCCAAATTTTAATCGTCGGTGGGATGATGAATAAGGCACAGGGCTGGGCATTTAGACCTTCTTGGTTCTCTATAGAGCACTCGCTCCCTGTGTGACCTTTGGGAAGTCTTTTCAGGGCTTCCTTTCTCTGTCCATAAAATGCAGGCAAGTCAGATTTGTAACCTCTCCCCACCTTCCCCCCAGGACAAAGGGCTTTGAGATCACCAGCTGGAAAGTGTCTCAGGAGTTTGCTTAGCTCATACGCGTGTAGAGGCAGCTCTGCAAACAAGTGAACAAACAGCTAGCAATTAAATATTGATTCATAAGATGCGTGAGTCAGTGAAGAGGCAAGTGACAGGGAACTTAGGAGGCCAAGGAGATTTTGTGGTATCTGCAGATGGGGGTTGAAATGAAGTGGGAGCTGAAGAGGTCTAAGATATCTCTTCCAGACACTCGGGGATGCAAGTGGTGCTATGAGTGGCTGGTCAGCTGGACTCAAATGCAGCCAGTTAAGATGGTTTTGGGGCTTGTGTTAGTTGCATCCAATTCAGATGCAAACTTATCAAAGTGCTTTGTCTTGATCTGATGGTTTTTGATATTCTAATACGTTGAAATGAAGCACGATGGGCTTACAAATTATAATAAAGATCAAAGTGCTTTGGTTCAACTCCTAGGGACTATTATGACATATTTATTCTCTCTTAAAAATTAGCAAAAATATCAAAAGGCTTTGTTGTGATTTATATTATATTAAAGTAGAAATTAAGCACTTTGGGCATATGTATTATAAGATGAAGGACTTCATTTCAATATCTATCCTATGTGGTGGGAGCTGTCAGGTAAGACCTCTTGGGAATGCTCCCCGATGTGCTGACCATGCTACTGACACCCGCCTTCTGGCTGTCTGAGACTCCCCACCATCTGTCTGGCTGGGCCACATCCTCTGGTCTGCCCAGCCAAGGCACAGAGTTGGGGTTACCACCCCCTAGCAGGGCATTGCAGACACTAATTTACTTCAGCTCTGGGAAGATATAATTCTAGGGCACAGCACCCAGGAAACCAGCCCCCCCAAAGGAATCAAAACCCCAAATAAATCCATCTTTCTCAGTGCAAAACTTTTTCACAGAGAGGTCTCCTCAGGCTATCCCCCTTTATCAATAAAAAGGAGAGAGAAACAGTGGTAGCCTTCCCTCCGGTAACAATTATTTAAACTGGGCTTGATCGTGAGCAAAATTTTTATTAAGCATAAACAGTAGGATTTAAGTGTAAAAGACCGATCAAAGTAAGTTACTAAAATGAAATGAAAGGAGAATGCTTGGCTAGTTGTAACTTCCCTAAGAAACTTACGATGTACAGAGTCTTATCCTAGAGAGCTGTACTCATGTTAGGTAAAGTCTTCAAGCCAGAGCTGTTCTTTTTTCCTGATTTGGGTCAATAGCCTTTCCCACTTTTTCTGCTTAGGGTACATTAGGCAGATTCCAAAGCAGGCTGAAGACAAAAACGGGTAGGTTCCTGCTGATGAAATACTCTTTTTGATAGAGTGAGAACCCTTTGTTTTACAACCCTGCCTCCCATGGAAAAAAACTGGCTCAAAATGGCTTTCCATCCCAGGTGTTATGGTCAGCTGTCTTTCAAGCACCAATCACCTTCTCGACTTACAGGACAAACAAGGCTGTTTACCGGTTGTTACGTTGATCGCCCAATCATCTGAACTCAGGGAATGCCAGTAATGGCTATCATTAGCACATTTCAAACTATAAACGAACTTACATGCCACATTTCTGACTTCACATACAAGGATAATAAATGCACAAAATAGAACATAGAGGTCCAGCAGAGTGTTATGTTAAAACTGATGGGTTTCATGAGGTATTTTGTCCAAAGCCCCTCTGAGTTATGCATAAGCAAATTTTCCTAAAGCATAGGTAAGGGGTCCATCACACTCTATATGAAACGTTTTTATTAAATACCACAGAATACATTTGATCAGGAATGAAAAATTATTAAAGCAGTTTGGTTGGACTTTGAAAGCTCTTTGAATTTATATTTCATAAGAAGTTGAAGCATTTATCTTCAGCATATACACAGAGCATTAGGAAATGATGTATTCCTGCTTTGATCCAGCTGTTTGGAGGGTTCTGAAACAATTTTTCGCATGTGTCTATCTGTGGGAAATCTTCACGGTTTCATCTTTTCCCTTCCCCAGTTTGGGATGAGAGGAAACGGAGGGGAAATTTTGAGGTGCTCTCGGGCAAATAAATCTGTGATGGCAGTGGAGAAGGGGTGACAAAGGCCGAGAATAGTTCCTCTTTGAGATTGTAGGGGCAGAACTGTTCGGAGACATTCGGAAAAACTTTCTGCCAGGTGGTTAACACTGGAACAAATCACCTACTAGGGAGGCTGTGGGATCACCACCACTGGAGGGCTTTAAGAACAGGTGAGACAAACTCCTGTTGGTGTAGGGGATGGACCAGATGACCTATCATGGTCCCTTCCATTCCTACTTTTCTATGATTCTCTGAGCTGGATGGAGCCAGGTTTTGAAACATCTGTGTCCTCTGTAAGATCTGATACCTGCTAGGCTGCAGATATACTGATTGTCTCTGCTTTCATGGCCCATCTGAACTGTTACTCATGGACTAACTTGGGCTATTGTCACCTGCTCTGTCTTGGAGAAGCTTCACAGCAAAACAGCCTATAAAAGCATCTCGCTGATCTTCTGATCTCTTGGTAAGTCCTCTGTTTTCTCTTCCTTTTTTTCTCCCTAGCTGGCTGCTCGAGTTAAGCGTCGTCCGTGTATGAATGCACCAGGAATTATGAGTGTGATGGTTTCCCATGCCAAAGGTAATCAGCTGGCTAGTTATGAACAGATTCCTTGGTTGTCAGCTCCGCATCAGTCGTGGAAGGTTGGGCTGCCCAAACCAGATTGATGGGACCTCATGGCTGGGAGCCAGATCGTAGCCAGTTCACAGGGAGGCAGCTGCATTAATCTGAGAATGGCCAGAAGCCATCCTGGCTCATTGTGCCCTGGAGTGGGAAAGTGACCAGACTTAAGCCCTGTCAGCATTCCCAGTCCTGCCTATGATCCCAGAGTAGCTGGCTATTTTTCCTGACACAGCTGGCAGTGACATTGTTCACCTAGATGCTCAGCTCTTCAGGACTCTGTGTGTGTGTGTGTGTGTGTGTGTGTGTGTGTGTGTGTGTGTGTGTGTGTGTGTGTGTGTGTGTGTGTGTGTGTGTGTGTGTGTGTGTGTGTGTGTGTGTGTGTGTGTGTGTGTGTGTGTGTGGCACACACAACACTGCCCCCGCCCCCACCGATCCTTCATAGTGTGCCCTAAGGTGCTACAAATAACAGAAAGAGGCAGTGTCATCATTAGGTTCCAGAGTTAAGAGCCCTACCTCAAACTAGAGCGGCGTGTTCCTCTTGGAGCTACTTGTCGCAGGCAGGCAGCATGGCCTCGCGGCTCGCGGAGGCATCTCTGCGTAAGCCGGGGAAGTGCTCCACTGTTGAGGACAACTTTCCTGGCTTCTACGCAACCTCGGTGAAATGGGCCAGAGAAAGGGTCTGAGTCCTGCTCTCCCTTCTTTACCCAGATGCCTCCCTGACCTCGAGGGCTCCCCTTCCATGCTCCTGTGTGGCAGGGTCTGTGTAGCCCCAACACGGCTGGGCCCCATATTCCTGGAGGGCTCAACCCCCATCCTTGACATGGTCACTTGGGCCAGGGGTTGAGGTGTCCCTGTTCTCTCTCTGTACCAGCTCTGTGTTTTTTTTTTTAAATATGGGGAAAAGGAAATGATAAAGGAAAACAAGTCAGCCCATGCTGGGGGCAGGGAGAGCACACCCAGCGTCTCTGTAATAGCTCAGCGTCTCTTCCCCGTAGGTTCCAGGCCTCCTCCTCCAGCCCTGGCTGTCCCTCAGGGATTCAGCAACTCAGAAGCTTGCTCTAGTGATGACCACGTGTCCTCAGGCTGCCAGTGTCGGGGCCTTTCTCCTTTGGCCCCAGGTTTGTATCAGTTTTGGTGGTGCCCAGAACAAGTCCAAGAAGAGCTGTCCCATCTGTAGACAAGGGCCACCGCCCTGGGCCCCCTGCTTTGGGGAGCTCACACTCTGCAGGGATGCAGGGTCCAGGGCAGTGGGATGGTGGTGCTGGGCCTGTGTTCCTGAATGTTGAGCCCTATAACTCACCACCTGTGCCCTGATCCCCTCCAAGTCAGGCCTGCGAGGCCGCTTGACTGCTGGCCTCTCCCTGCGGTTGCTGTCTGCCCAGAGCCTCCCTCTGTCTCCCCAGCTGCTCGCCACACCCAGTTCCAGGCTGCTCCAGCTCTGCCCTCTGCTGCTCTGTCTCCAGCCCCCGGGGCTGCTTCTCTGGTCACTCTGGCTGTAGCTGTTCTCCCAGCCTGGGTCCACTCGCTGTTCCATTCCCCCAGCTGGCACAGCTCTGCTCCCCAGCTGAGCTTGGGCCCCTGCTCTCCTTAACTCAGCCCCCCTCTGTCAACTCAGGCAAACTCAGCTCACATGGGGGACAAGACCCCCAGCCTCCTGACTCCCTCATTAGCCTGCCTGTCCTGTCAATCAGGTTGACCTGGGGCCTTGGCTTCTTCTCAGTGTTCCTGGGGACTGCCAGCCTCAGGGTCCTGATTTCTCATCCACCTTTCCCCTGCCTCTCGGTACTATGGGCCAGCCAGCTAAAACCCTTTCTGAGTGTTAGTAAGGGGACAACCATCCCTGAACACTTGCCTCTGGGAGGAGTGAAACAGACCTCCACCCCTGGAGAGCAGCAACTGAGAGAGACCATCTGCCTGGGGGAAGTCAAAATATCATGCAGGAGTGGGGGCCCTGTTTCTTGTCCCAGGCCCTTGCTGGAGTCCCCTTCTGTAAAGCAGAGTTACACTAGCCCTGCAACCAGGGATCCCTCTAATTTGTTCCATCCTGGGAGGAATGAATTTTGTTCTGTGCACCAAGGAATGTGCACCACCCACAGAAACACTTGTGACCAGCTGTAGGTGCTGTGCTAATCAGATGGGTGACACCAGACTCTCCCCTGCGGGGGCTGCCCGAGGGCTCAGATTACAGGGATCGCTGCCTGCAGCCCAGGTGACTCTCTGTCTGCTGGTGCGTATCACTCCAGCGCCTTTTGTTGTCTAATCAGCTGCTTTAGCCCAGGAGGGTGGGATAGGGAACCCCTTGGCCACTGGAGGGTTGCGCACCACGAGAGGGGGGAAGGGGGAGGGTTATGGAAGCACTGAGCAGGTGGTGCTGCTGCTATTTAAACATGTGCCCAAAGGTGCCCTGAAAATCTGGACAACTAGCCTGATGACACACGTGACAGGTGGGGAGTGCACAGGGGCCCACATGCACCCCCAGCATCACCTCCCACACCCTCCCCGAGTGCTGTGCCAGCTCCAGTGAGTGCTGGGGCAGTTCCTCCCCGTCCCTGCGGTGGAACAACCTGACGATGCTACTCCTAGGCCACGCCCCTCCAGGGAACTGGGGGGCCTGCTCCGGCACCCACTGGAAGTGGTTTGATGCTTCCATGGAAAGAGGCGGGAGATGGTGGCGCACAAGCAGAGCAGAGGCACAGGGTCGGCGGGGCAGGGGCCCTGGAAGCCCTGTACCAGTTGCCTCTGCCTGAAGGAGATGGCTGCCCAGCTCTGCAGGTAGAGTTTTGTTGTTCCTGGGCTCCTGGTAATGTTGGCTCCCATTTGCAGCTCCTATTCCCCATGTCACAATCTCCAGGCATCTGAGACTTTTGCCACTGATATCCAGATTTGAATAGGATTCCAAGAGGAGCTGGATGGTTTATCTGGCGAGCTGGCTAGCCAGGGGTCACAGAGTTATAACAATCCCTAGCTGCTATGTGTAGATCTCAAAGCACTGTAAAAAGGACAAACAGTATTGTTAGTCCCATTTTACAGATGGGAAAACTGGAGCAAAGTCCTTCACCAAAGGTCACCCTGTGGGACAGGCAGGAAGAGAACCCAATTCTAAGCTTAGGGCTTTTACTAGGGCACTTCCTAATACTATCCTGAATGGTGGAAGGGATATTAAACCTCCTGCTTCGAGTGAGTCTAATTCTTTTCAAATCCACTTAAACATTTGCCCGCCACCACAGCCCTGGCACAGCATGCCGCAGGTTGGCAGTGGGTTGGCTGAAGAAGTGCTTCCTTTTGTTTGTTTTAAACCTCCTTCAGCCAGCTTTTCACGGGGGGAGAGGGTTGTGTTTTAAGGTATTCTGACAATGGTTTGTTTCCAAGACATCGCCTGAGGCTCAGCTGCCCCTCAGGGGCCCATCTCCATTTTGTGGGGCATGACCACCAGAGGCAACTAGAGCAGGGATTCCAGGGGTGGCACTGACCATGTGCCCATGCCCTGCCCCCTCTGCACCCCTTCCCCACCCATGCTCTGCCCTGCCAATCCCCCTTCTTACCAATGGCCCACCCTCACCCCACTCCTCTCTGCCTGCAGCATCTGCTGGGTATGGGGGCTGGCTCCCCCTCCCCTGCAGTGGTGCAGGCCAAGCTAGAAAGTTCAGACAGCTCTTGGGGACACACCAATGGTCAGGGGCAGGGAGAGGCCGGGCAGCCCCTGCCTCACCGAAAGCAGGGTGGTGCTGAAGATGAGCGGGGAGGGAGGGGAGATGCTGGGGAGGGTGCACGACCCCCCTCCATTCCTACTATCTGTTGCCACCGGTGCCTGCCTCCCATGCAGACGTACCTGCATTGTAGCATAACAGCAGCCCGAAGCACGAGCCTAAATTCATAGCTTGCAAGGCCAGAAGGAACCACTGGGGCCATCTGGCGCGATCTGTACTGTGTTGGCCACAGACCAGCCTCTCCAGGCAATGCCCAGTGCAGATCTTTTCGAAAATCACTTAAAAAGCATCAGCGACAGAAAATCCACCACAACCCCTAGTAAATTATTGCGCTGGTTAATTATGCTGAGAGTTTAAAAGGCTTCCAGTCATTGGATCACCACATTCCTGGTAGTGTAGGGGAGGGAAGAGCTCAGGGCGTCCCAAGCTACCGGGGGTTGGCAGGGTGGTACATAGATAGGGGAAGGGAAATAAAGAGCTACACAGAAGCCCTGGCCCATAAGCATCCCCCCATGCAAACAACTGTTAATTAATTAGTTTATCAACAAACTTGCACCCTGAGCTGTCAAGGGAAAAAAACCACCTTATTCCAACGAGATTTCTGCAAGCAGCGGAAATAGACTTAATGAGAAAATAACACATTTGTTGAAGCACAACAATAGCAGAATATCCAGCAGCCTGAACCCTTTTCCTTTTCAAGTTCTAAATTTAAAGTGTTTTAAAGTTTGAGCTGTGAAGGTGGATGGGAAGTTACCTCTGGCAACATGACTACCACTCTGGGCGTCTGTTTAGTCCTTACGTCACAGTGTCAAATCTGCATATGAATTCCAGCTCAGCCGTTTCTCCTTGCAATCGGCTTTGGAAATTTCTTTGCCTGATGAGACGCGTCTACTCTGATTTTTATCAGCACTGAGGTCACCAGCCCAAGTGTGTATCCCCCAGTTTTTTCCCTTTCCACATCGGAAGAAGTGAGTTGTAGCTCAGGAAAGTTGACACCCTCCCACCCTCATAAATCTGTTAGTTTTTAAAGCACCACCTGGTATTAAAAAGTTCAAAAGGAAAAGAATGGGAGTAAGTGAAAATCCACCACTGCTGTGCTCAGTGAGTCTGATCTTGGTGTTTTCCCCAGCCCCTGTTGCAGAGTTCCAGAACAAAGAGGACGTCTACTGCTTGGCCTTGGCCAAGGCCCTGTACAGTGTGCCAACGCCCGTGACAGTTGGGTTTTACGCACCATGGGGACACTGCAAAACCCCGCTCTTACAGAAAATCCAGCGTGAGTACTGCCCTGGGGGATGTCAGAAGGGGAAAGGACCCTTGCGGATGGGAAGTAGTGGACTACAACCATCTCCAAGGTGGTCCATCCCTGGAACGCTCCCCAGGAGGGATGGATTATCCATTGGGAAGATCCATCAGGAGGAAGAACGCAGGCCGCTGCTAGATGTCTAATGCACACCTTTGTCTCTTCTCTTAGAGCACATGATTGCTGAATGGAACAAGAAAGCCCAGCGAGAATTTATGCAGCCAGGGAACAAGCAACGGGGGTGCTCTGGCTGGGATCTGCTCATACTCCTGATTCGAATGATCTTCTACCACCCAGTCCTGACGGAGCAGCAGAAGCAGAGGAAGAACGTGGAGCATCTCTTCATCCATTTCAGTGCCTGGGAGTATGCAGGCTGCAACCAACTCTGGGCAGGCCTCATTACCACCCTGTGTGACCACATCGAAAACCACTTTGGTATCCTACCCGTGAGCATTTACAGGGCCCTCAGCAGGAAATGTAACATCATTAAGATGCCAGAGGATCGGGAATGGGTTAACAAGAAGTACTTCTGCCTACCTCTGTGGGCTGCTGTGATCTTTGTAATCGGGGTAGCTATTGGGCTCAGCGTTCTCCTCCTAGTGGTTGGGGTCCCCACTGGGGATGTCTCGGGGAACGTCCTAGCCATTGTGGAGGGCATTGGAGCAGCAACTGTTGGCATCTCTACGGTGGCTGCCCTCCGGCTCATCATCATGGTGGTACGAAACATTGTCATCACCCAGAAATCCCAGCTGGAGAGACAGATGAACAGGACGGACCTCAGCGCTCAGCTGGGCTTCATGAGCGGCGTGAAAAGAGAAGTCAGGACCATCACCCGGTTCCTTCAGTTTATGGAGATTTTCCAGCAGCGGAAGCTGCGGGTGGTGCTCAAGATCACCTACTTGGACAGGTGCAGCCCTGACAAGGTGGTTGGCGTCCTGGAGGCCATGAACATCCTCCTCTCAGACGAGAACGCTCCTTTCATCTCCATCCTGGCTGTTGACCCGAGCATCGTCGTCAACTGTGTGGAAAGCTCCATGCAGATGAAGGGCTTGGCCAAAAACGGCTACGAGTTCTTAAACCGCATCATCACCCTGCCCTTCTCTGTCCCTCAGATGGACCACGACACCAAGTGGAGGCTGGTGAAGGACATTATTGTGTGCAGGGAGCAGCAAGAAAGAGAACTAGAGGAGGAGGTTGGCTTCTGTCAGGACCCCAGGATGGAAGCTCCTGCCGATTTTCTCTCCTCCGTCCCTGGCCACAGTTCTGCCAACCACGAGGCAAAGAATCCAGAGACCGATGACAGCCAGATACCTCTCATGGTCACCCATCTTGGGAGCCAGGAACCAGGAATCGGCAGGTACAGGAAAAGCCTCAGCACCAAAGACCACATTCAAGGTGCTTTTGACTACCTTCTGACTGACTCCTTGAAAGAATACATGCCGGACAGCGTAGTGCAGATACGACGCATCGTGAACACCGTCACCATCACCATCCGCCTCCTGGCCAGTCACGTCCCCGAGGATAGGGTGAGGCCGAAGGAGGTGGTGGACTGGGTACTCCTTGCCAACCAGTGGCCGTGCCGTCTGAGCTGGGTCTTGCAGTGCATCGAGGACGAGGAGCAGCGGAGCCATATGGGCAGCTGCCAAGCCAGCCCGCTTCCCCCCGACACGTATCTGTGCACCGTCTACCTGAAGTACATGGAAGAGCTGGACATGCTTAAAGGCCATATGGAAAAGCTGCTGGAACTAGACCAGGATCCCGAGCTCTTCCACAACTTCCTGTGCCACCGGTTTCGGGTGCAGGAGGCCAACTTCTACCTGCCCTTCACGGTCAACTTAGACCCATCCTTGAGAAAGCAGATGGCACTGCAACGCGGCAGCCACAGCCTGAAATGGAGACGGAACCTGAGCAAGCTCACCACCTGCACCCTGCTGGGAATGACGGTGGAGGATGTCTGCAGAGAGGTAGGTGCCTCAGGTTTGTAGGGTCACCTGTGTGTAGACTGTCCCACGCCTTTTAATAGCAAGTCCACGTAACAGCTGCTCCTCACGCTGACCTGGGCAGGGCCAGCCTTAAAAATTATGGAGCCCTACACAACCGAATCTGCAGGGGCGGGGGGCAGGGACTTTCCCTCCCCTCTGCCCCATGTTATCTGCCAGGGGCCTGGGGCTTCCCTACTACCCCCCCATGCTGCTTTGCTTACCCCCAACCCCCATCCCGCATGCTGTAGCAGGACTTGGAGGTTTTCCTGGGGCCAGAGTGGCACTGCACAGGCTGGGGGCTCTTCTCTGCACCAGTCTGGCGGCCGGAAGCTGTTGTTGGCCGAGAGGACCACATCGGGCACGAGGAGGAGCCCTGCTGCAGACAGGAGACAGCAGCTGTGGGGAGAGGCCAGAGGGGAACCTGCATCAGCCTATCCCCAGGCAGACAAGAACACGCACAATTTTCAGGTGCCCCACGCAAAGCCGCGTAGTTCACGTAGGCCTAAGGACGGAGCTGGGTGAAAATAGGCCCCTCTCACGGGGGTGTCTGCCGAAGCACATCCGCTTGGTGCTGAAGAACAGTTCGGTTTAGGCTGGCGCTGCAGCTGGGCTGGACTCAGGTTTGAGAAGGGACGGTTCCGCTCTGTCTAGGGCTAGGAAGAAAGCAGTTGCCACACTGGATAGCCCCAGGAAGCTTTTAAAATGCGTATGGTCTGTGCTTAAGCTTTGGTGGGGAGGTAGGGCTGGAATGGCAGGGGGAGGGGTTAAGGGGCCTCATCACTTTTTTTTACGGGTCGCAAAGGTGAGTGACAGGGGAAAGGGGTGGAGTGGAGCTAGTGAGGGGTAGGGTCTACTGGGGAACAGGTGGTATGGGATTGGGACTCTGGGCGTGGGGCAGCATGGGGGCGAGGCCTCTTGAGAAGGGGTAGCACAAGAATGGGCACTTGGGGGGATGGGCTGAGTGAGAGGGCGTTTGGGCTCTCGTGGTCCCCCCATTTTTAGGGAGCTTCCACTGCTCCTGAGCCTGGGTTTGGCCTTGATGGGGCCAAAACATTTCTTCTTGGAAGAACAGCTCCAACCCTGGGCGTTCTTTCCCCTGACCGAAAGCCAGTTGGCTGGATCTCCAATGGGTTCCTCCTTTACTCTCAGAAATGACCTCTCCTTGTTTAGGGACTATGGAAGACTCTTAGCTACCTGTTATGCTCACAGCATGCACAGCCCAGAGAAGTGAGAGAAAAGCACAAATACTCTTGCTGGAAGTTTGCAACATAATGCAACTTCATATTTCTTAGAATCCAGGATCATACACAGGAATCAACAAACAGGGGGAGACAAAACAGGCTGCTCCCTAAAACAGCAAGGCCCAACTCACCCCACTGCAGTCTGACTCTGGCTGTATGCTTCCCTACAGTGGCATGTAGCCTACAAACAGGAGCAGGAAATCCCTTCCCATAGCTTGCAATTTCAACACTCCTCCCAGAAGACCAGCTCTGGGTTGCACCCACATGTGCCAGGCCAACTTGATTACGAGATGCTCCAGTGGTATTCTAGCCTACAACACTGGGATTTTTCAGATACTATCAATAGCGGCACTTCTTGTTTGCTGGCGTCTGAATGAGCTCAGACAGGTTTCTCTCTGGAGCCATCACAGAATCATTCTACAAACGTGTTTGGTCACATTTTAAATCTATACATGGCTCTCATGGACGCACCCATTTCTCTTCCAGATGGATGCAGTTGGCTTTAAAGGAGAGAACCTCCAGCTCTACAAACAGAGGCTGACCGACCATAATCTAAATGGACGGGCTCTGGTTTACAGTAATAACACTGAAATCAAGGAAGCCCTTGGCATGAACCTTGGCGACTGGGCCCTCTTTAGCATACATTTCCTGGGAGCTCTTCCCCAGCCAAGTTCATCCACTTCTGCTGCACGCCCACTCCCATTAAACGTCGGGGTGGACACGATTTCCTCAAGCGAGAACGTGGCTAAAGGAAACAGGCTTTCTTGGAACACCTCCAGAGAAGATCTTCAGGAGATGAGAACCTGGATTCCTGTGCAAAACTGGAAGCAAGATCTGGACTTTCAACCTCAATGTCCCTCCCTGAGCTTTCAATGACATGTCATGCACCAAGCAATGAGGTGATTACAGAACACTGAGATGCGAATGGAGCACTGCAGTGTGCCAGAGGGATTTGGGGTATGTTCATGTCAACACTGGGGGCAGGGCTGGTGACAGACTTTGGGGGCCCTGGACAATGTCGGGGGGACTTGGCTTTGGAGCCCTCAGAAGGGGCGGGGCCTTGGGTGAAAGGGGCAGGGCCCACAGCAGAAGGGGCGGGGCTCGGAACAACCAGCCCTCAGCACTGCCCAGACCACACCACACAGGGCTCCAACGGCAGCGTACTGCATCCCAGGCCCTATTAAATCACCAGCCTGGGTACAACCGCCCCCTTTGCCCCCTCCATCGGTGGCCCTGACTCTGGGCCTTCAGACAGCAGGCGTCAAAGTAGTTTTGTCTGGGTTGTACAGCCAGAGGCTGGGAGTCTGGACTGCAGGGATCCATTCCTAGCGCTGCCCCGGCTTGTGGGTTTTTCCAACAAGCTGCTCCTCCTTCCTGGGTCCGAGTTGCCTCATCTGCAAAATTCGTTACCCACAGCAAATTCTCCACCATGCATGCGGTTTGGGGGCAGCCAGCCTCCCCAGTTCCTAGGTTCAGGAGTAAGCGTACATCCTGTGGCTGTGTAGGGTCTTTTACCAGTGAAAGAGCCTTCCACAGTCGTATCCTTCTTCATCTCTTATTTATTAACAACTATCGGGGAAAAAAAATGCACCAGCTGGGAACACAATGCTCACCACTCCCAATAAAACAGATGAATGTGTTTTGATGGCCTGGCAGGATCGGGTCCATCGGGATGTCCACTCTCTGCACAGCATCATGGGCATAGGGTGGAGGTCTGGCAGCTCCGATTTCAGAGCTGTGTCCTGCAGTGGCTTCCCAACAAACTTGAATTATGACAAAGCCTGGAATTGCAGAGACCAGCTTCTTAAATTCGCCCTCTTGTGGCTCCCTCGTGTAAACACACCTGAACCCGGCTTCATTTATCCCAGCAAACGCCCATCCAGGAAAGACAACCGCCTCGACCGGGTGGTTTTCCTTCCCTGTCATCGGACTCCCGTGCAAAGGGAGAGGGGCGCACGAGGACGTGAAAATCTCATCTCCCAATTCACACGCGACCGGGCCCCGTGAGAGAAAGACGCCTGCGCCAGCCAGCAGGGGTCACCACCCTTCCACTTTGGGTTTGCCAAAGGTGCCCATTTGTTTAGTGTTCGTGTCTCTGAGCTGCTGCAGCTGCCTCTGGCCGCGGCGGAGGAGATACTCGATGTACAGAACGTTCGTGCGGGGGATGCCGGCGTTCTTCCGGAACTCGGCCTGGATCCGAGGCAAGAAGCCCGGCTTCCCCTTGCCGGCTCGCAGGAACTGTCGGTACAAGCTCAAGACGTGCCTCTGGAGCTGGCTATGCCGAGCCATGGTGGAGCTGGGAGAGCCGCTCCGGGCATGTGGGGGAGCCGGGACAGGAGGACCAGGGCTGCAAGTGAACATGGGCGGAGATATTAGATCAGCCTGTTCAGTTCCATCTCCGTCCCACAGGCCCTTGTGTGACCCCTTCAGGGCACTTTTCACCCTAGCCGGCCGGGGTGTACATCCACTTCGCTAATGACCCAGCAGTGCTGCAGTGAGACGGCTCTAGACAAGGCCAGATGAATCTTCTGCAGAGCCCTCTCCTGGGCTGTGCCCCACTTGGCCCCCCTTCCCTCCCCTCCCCCTCTCTGCCCCCCTGAGGCCCCATGTTCTATTTTTCCTTTTCCAGCCGGGGCAGAATATATTTTGTTCCATGCACCGAGGCAAACGCAGACGTGCACCACCAGTCAAATCACAGGCTGCCGGCTGTGGGAGCTCTGCTAAGCAGGGGGGCAGCATGTGACTCTCTCCTGGGCAGCGGCCCCAGCAGTGAGCTTCTAGGGAATGCTGCTGAGACCCTGGGGCCGGCCCTTGGGAAAATGGCAGCTCAGTAAAATTGCATTTTGGGGCTTCACACTGAGTTCCCTGTTGTACCTCCCCACCCCTGTACACCCAGCCTGTGCCCCCTTCACCCCAGTCCTGCACCCTCACTCCTACACTGCGCCCCTAATCCCTACACTGTGCTGCCTTCACCCCAACCCTCGCCCCTCCCATCTGTGCCCCAGCCTTGCACTGTGCCCCCTTCATCCCTCATCTCTCCACCTCCCTCCTGCGCCCACGCTGGGAGACTGATTTCGAAGCATGGAGACCCTGGCATTGCTGTTGCTCAGAGCCGGCCACGGGGGGCTCCCCAGGGAGCCGGGGGACTCAAAAAGGGGTGAGGCTGCAAGGCTGGAGCGGAAGGGCTGGAGGATGAGGGAGCTAGTTGCTAGAAACAGAGGCAGGACTAGGAAGCTGGGATATAACATAGAGTGGCGGGTGCAGGGTGTGTGTGTGTTTTCTGTCTTAGAAGCAGGGAAGCAGATACTCCAGCCATGCTCTTGCCATCAAACGACCTGAAGCAGCTCAAAGCACTTTAAAAAAGGAAATAGTCTCACTGAAATGCAGCCACCTCTAGGGTGGAGCGCACAGCCTGTGCTCTGCCCAGCAGCACTGCCCCAGGGATTAGAACAGGGAGTAAGGAAAAAAAAAAATAGCAACCTTGTGTTCAGCTGAAACTGGAGGCTGAGGGGTCAGAGGATCAAGGAGGGGATCTGGCAAGGACACAAGTGGAAATAACTCTGTAACAGATGGGACCCAGCCAAGAGCTCCGAGTTACTCACCACAAAACACTCGTCACTAAAATCCCCCACCAGGACTTACCCGACTTTTACGTGCACAGGGCCAGTTCCAGCAGTGGTCGGCAAGGGACAGGAAACCATCCGCACAGCCCGAGCTGGAAAGCACATTTTTATTTATCTTTTTTTTTTTAGAAGAAAACATTTATGGCGAATGCCCTGCCTGAAACACACCATCTGGGGGCACCCACCCCGCAACACACACCTGGCACAAGAGCCAGGGGCCCAGCCACCCAACCCCAGGCAGGCAGTGACCCCCTGTGCCAGGAGAGGGGTCTGTACTCAGTCCTGGCAGCATCCCAGCGACTAGCTAGTGGGGACCAGAGGGTAGAGCAGATGGGTGCTGGGAGGGACAGGTGGGACTGATGGTTGGATGGGAGGGACTGGAGTGTGTGCCAGAGGCAGACTCTGGCTGGGAACCATTTATCTACATCCTGCAAACAGGCAGCTCCCAGTAGCTGGCGAGATCGTGCTAGGAGGCAGGGGCAGTTCACAAAGCCTTTCCCCACACCTGCAGCAGCGCTCAAAGAACACGGACCCCACAGTCTGTCCACCCTGAGGAGTGCAAGGGGAGTAGGTGAGAAGCCCACCTGGGGCTCCCATTGGGCTGCGAGCTGCATCCGGCCTGCAGACTGTATTTTGTCCACCCTTCAGGAAAGCTGTATGTTTTCCCTTGACATATGCATATGAAAGATTTTGTATGCAGTATCATACATGACCATCAAAATGCTGCAAGAATGCTCACACCTGCTACTGCACAGGCAAACTCAAGCATGGAGCTGCGTGGGATTATTCTAGGGCAAGAGATCAGGCTGGCTGGTACAAGGCTGTGTCCATAAGGGCCCAGCCACACAGCAGCCTTTTCCCAGCCCCTGTGCTCCCTCCCCAGCCAGCCAAACCCCTGTGACTCTGTAGAACTGTCCCCTGCCATGGAAGGAGCAGCCAACCCCAAGTCAAACTTGAATTTAGCAGTTGAAGGGTTACCTCCAAGGAGTTTCAGCACCAGAAATGGATTTGATGCACGTTAGCCCCAGCACAAGTCAGGACAGAGGTGGAGATGGCTCCTTTATTTGGGCAATGGAGAGATGAGCCCTGTTAAAAAATTCTGAGACACATAATGACCAGAGAACAAAACCAGGAGAGCCAGAGAGAGAGAGACAATCCCAGCAGAGAGGCGATAAACCTCTAATGCCTGAAACAAGTCACCTTCATTTCTTCTCCACCCAACTTTGTGCTATAATCCCCCCACCCCATCCTGCAGGTATTTGGCCACACACAACACGGCATCTGCTGACACTATTCACTGACTACGTCAGTGATAGAGAACTAAGCCCCAGCACAGGCTACAATAAACCCTCAATTTAACAGGCTAATGGGGGGAGGGGCGTCCGTTGAACTCAAAAGTCCGTTAGATACGAGGGTTCCCTGCTCACACCCCCTGCCAGGTTCCCTCCCCCAAACGCCAGCGACTCGCCCAAGCCAATGCTGTTGGAGGAGCCGCCAGGGGCCCACCACACCCCCGGAGGAGCAGCCAAGTGTGCTTGCTAGCAAGGGTGGGGTGGGTACACAAATGCCATCTGCCCCACACGTGCCCCATCCCTGGTGGGAGGAGCACATGGAAGCATCAGTGGAGGTGGTCCAGCCTGCGGTGGTGGGTTCAGCAGTGACAGCTTCAGTGGCATGCGTAAGCCGCCTTACTTTTCTTGTAGGTGGGGGGGATTTAGGATTTTATTGGCCCCAATTAAGCATACTTGGGGAACAATAGAGGGGCTGGTGGACATCCCAAAGTCTGTTAAATCAGGGTCTGTAAGCTTGAGAGGTTACTGTAACAGTAGAGACGGCGTTATCTGGGGTCAGTAAGATCCTGGACTAAGCACTGGCTGTCCCCAGTTCCCATCCCTGAGGCTGACGCCACATGGCACTCCCACCTGCTTTCCCACCAGTCCCCTGCACTGCTCCTTGCCCCCTTTCCTGTTGGATCCTTTCAGGGGATCAAGGCTTTTCCGGGGTGTGGGGGGGCAGGAGAGATGCTCAGGGGACTGGGGGGCCGGGGGCAGCATGCTCACAATCCAGGAGCAACCCTGAGACTCAAGACTGGCCCAGGAAACGACAGATTTCTGCACTGGCTCGAAACAAGCCACGACTCCGTCCCCTGGGGTTTGTTATTGTAGGGTCGCACTGAAGCAGGGCCTGGCACCAGCAGTGACTCCTAGGCCAGGTGAACTCGTGTCCTGAGAACCATACACGTGTCCGGCCCCCGCCCCCTGCAAGGCTGGCTCAGAGCCCGGCCCGGTCCGGCCTGACGCCCGGCCCCCCTGCACGGCTGGGTCAGATCCCGGTCCGGACCCCCCTACCTGCCCGGAGTCCCCCAGGCCCGCGGCGGCAGCTGCTCCAGCCGGCTCAGAACGCAGACACCAGCAACCTTAGCCCTGACTTCCCATTGGCCGCAGGGACCCGAAGGGCGGGCACAGAACGGGAAAGCTCCGCCATTAGAGGACCACGTGTATGACTCCACGTGGTGAGGGGAGGGGTTGTGGGTAGATGTTGGGGGTAGGCTCGGAACAGTTTCAGTAGCGGGTGATTAGCCCGGGAAAGGCTGGTCTGTTAGGGCATCGGCGGGCACCTCGTTATGTTTGTGCATAGGGTTAGTGCAGTTAATTACACAGGCCCCTAAGCAGGAACTTTTATAGGGGGTGTTTTTTTTTGTAAACGTGGCCCACCCTCCCCTCACAGCAGGCCCTGCCCCCCCCACCCTGGCTTGCCACCGACCCTGGTCCCTCCACTTGTAATATAACCATAAAAGTTTTATAGAAGTTACCTTCTGGAATCTTGCTATAATAGCAACAGTGAAAAACAATATTCCAAAATAGTCCAGTGTGTGTGAAAGCCCCACACACCCAAACTGCCTGCCTGGAGTCCCCCAGACTTGGCAGCAAGAGAAACAGAAGGTGCAGAAAAAACAGAAGTAACAGAAGAAGAAACATAACCAGATGTGGAAGCAGCAGAATCACAAGTAGCAAAAGCAGCAGTTAAAAGCAACAAAACAAAACCAACCCCCCCGCCCCCCAAGCAGAAGCCGAAGCTGCAGTAGTGACGTTAGAAAAAGCAGATGGCTTTGGTTTTAATGGACAGGAGGGGGAAGAATACCTTGGTTAGGGTGTGGGCAGAGGTTTGCCTCCATGCATCCTCTCCAGACCTCACCATGCAGTGCTCTGTCATGCCCTCCTGGCTGGACGGGCTCTGCTTCTCCATCTTGTCTCCAATACTCCTCCTAATGCATCCTAGAATGATGATGGTTTTTGGGGGGCACAGTATGACAGTAAACTCTGTCTTAACCACATTCTGTCATGCGGAACTCTCAAATAACCAGCATTTTAACCATAAGTAACTTTTAGGTACAGAAACTCAGCCACTCTGCGCTAGACAGGGAAAGATGGAAGGAAATAGTGAAGGAGGCATCTGACACTAACGGGTGCTGAGTCCATGCTTCTTGTGGATGATGATGAAATTTTAGATACATTTTCCATAAGTACTGTGTACTGAAAATTAATACAATTAAGTACAAGAAATACAGTCTAAGTTTACCCTGCACATATCTTTCTTTGTTTCTTCATATCTATTCTTGTTTTTCTTTAGTGTTATGCATTGCTAGGTATATCTCTCTATTATCCAGAATATCTGGCAACCTCCTGGTCTGGGGGCTGCTGGATATGAAAAGAATTTACTCTGCCTTGTATTTAGTTTGTGATCCACTGTAACCTCCAGAACCTTTTCTGCATTAATCCTTGCTAGGCAAATAAGTGGGAGAGTTAATATTTTTTAGCCAGCCGGTAAGAGACACGAGCTTTTGAGCTACACAGACGTAAGGATCCAAGGCCTGGCTCCCACATCTGCAGAGCAACGTGCTACCAGCAGGAATCACTGTGGAGAATAGGTGCCGCAGGAAGTACCATGCAGGACACCCAGAATGACAGTAACCTAGAGCCCTCTGATTGGCCATGTTCTCCTATTTAACTCCTGGTGTTGTCCCTGAAGTTGTCTGGGCAATCACAGAGATGTGGGCTGCATTGTCAGGCTTGGTCACTGACTCCAGCCTGAGTGACTTTTGCTGTCTGATTCTAGTCTTGTTCTACCTTTGATCTCTACCCCCAACCTGAGTCTGATCCTGACTCTTGGTTACAGGACCTGACCTGTGACTCCTGTCATCGGTGGGCAGACCTCAGCCCAGCTGTGACTACTAAGCCATGCCCACTTATACCCCAGGTCCTTATAATGGAGCTCCTCCTCAGGCAAGGGAAAGGAACTCAGTGTCACAGATAAATACAAGCAAACAGTTTAGCATAAGTATCAGAGGGGTCACCATGTTAGTCTGTATCTGCAAAAACAAGACGTCCTGGGGCACCATATAGACTAACCAACATTTTGGAGCATACATGTTTGTGGGCAAAGACCCACTTGGTCAGATGCAAGAGTGGGGAAGAGTTTAGCAGAAGTCACTAGCACCTATTTTACCAGGCCTTTCAAATTGAAGTGGCTTGTTGGACGCTTCCCAGACATTAATTTCCTATTTTTATGTGTGCAACTGATTGCTCCTTCTTACTTGTATCCTTTTTGAATTTTATGCCATGTATTTCAGACTGTTTGGATTTTGTGGTACCCAACAGCAACCAAATGAGTCAGGTGTTTGGTGGAATCAAGAGTCTTCAAACCTTCAATTCAACGATTATTTATTCAATTTGTACAAAGGAAGATCCCAGGCACAAAATCATTCACAGCCCTGGAGAGAGCAGCCCCTCCTCTTGATATTAGTTTTTCACAACAGGCTGCGGAAAAAAACTCTACTCAAGTCAGTACAATCTAAAAGTTCATCGGACAGTGGCTTGTTTCTACTGCTTCATGTGACTCACGCGGAAATGTAAGCACAATATTTTCATTCCAATTCATTTATTTGATAATAACCACATTTTCAGAAGTGGTCTCTGTGATATTTGTGCATGTTTTTGTAAGTAAGTAGTTTTTAAGTGAAGTTTCCTTCTCTGAGCTGTGTGCCTGCTTGAAAACACAGAAGAACTCTTGCTGGCTGTAATTGGACAAATGGCAGATTGCTGGTTCTGCAGTTTCCCTCTATGTTCAGCTGATAGCAGGATTAGTCAGTCTCACCCGGAAGGGACTGTAAATGTACCAGTAAAATCTCCAAACCAGCCTGGGTCCTCAGATACCTCACCTACAGCTCTGGCCCTCTGTTACACTGACTCAAAGCACCAGCTGCTGACCAGCCCCAGTGAGGTCACTAGAACTCCCCACACGCAGCTGTGGGGAATGGGGGTATCTGACCCAAAGTCGCAGAGGCAGGGGCCTGTCACAGGGGATAAGGAGCCTGTGAACTGCCAGGGTGGCTGTCAGGGCAGAGCTCTGTCACTGCAGCTTTCACAGCCCTGGAGCAGTGACAAACTAACATGGAGGCCTCTCCGAGACTTAAAGTTGAGAGTGATACAGGTTGAATCTCTCTAGTCTGGCCCTCTTTGGGCCGGCAACAGCTGTGGTCTGGCATGATTTCACATAGCCAAATGTTCACTGTGACAGAGTGAGGCCAGGGGAGAAAGGGAAACAAGAGGGAAAAAGCCGGGCTATTTTGAGCTGGCAATCAGAGTGGGGGCAGCTGGGGAGGAGCCTGCCTTTACTCAAATGGGGCCAGCTGGTCCCACTTAAGACTGCCTTTAAAAACCCACCAGAGGAAGGCCAGGAGAAGCAGGTGGGAATCTCTCTAGAGCTAAGCACAGATCAAAGCGTGGAGGTCCTCAACATGTTGAAACAACACATGCTCAGGGTACCAGTTTGGATGGGAAAAATGACCTCCTGCCAACTGCCTCTCTGATGGCTTTGCTGTCTTCTTCCATGTGTCCTTCCAGATCAGGGACCACTCCAAGAAAGAAAAAGAGAAACCAAAGACTGCCGTCTATCAACCTGACCCACTGCAAATCTGAGAGCTTGCGGCATGTTGCCTGAGCAAACCATCCCGATGCGCAGTAAGAAAAACAAAGATGGTAGGCAACCAGCTTGGCTTAGCAGGGAAATCCTTGGTGAGCTTAAACTCAAAAACGATGAATACAAGAAGTGGAAACTTGGATGGATGACTAAGCAGGAGAATAAATATATTGCTCAAGAACGCAGGGGTGTAATCAGGAAGATGAAAGCACAAATGGCACTTCAGCTAGCAAGGAATGTGAAAGGCAACAAAGGTTTCTACAGGCGTGTTAACAATAAGAGGGTGATTAGGAAAGGTGTGGGGCCCTGGCCGTGTCTACACTAGCCCCAAACTTCGAAAGGGCCAAGCAAATGGCCATTTCGAAGTTTACTAATGAAGCGCTGAAATGCATATTCAGCGCTTCATTAGCATGAGGGCGGCCGTGGTGCTTTGAAATTGACACGGCTCGCGGCTGCGTGGCTCGTCCCAACGGGACTCCTTTTCGAAAGGACCCTGCCTACTTTGAAGTCCCCTTATTCCCATGAGCAGATGGGAATAAGGGGACTTCGAAGTAAGCGGGGTCCTTTCGAAAAGGAGCCGCGCGGCCGTGAGCCGCATCAATTTCGAAGCACCACAGCCGCCCGCATACTAATGAAGCACTGAATACGCATTTCAGCGCTTCATTAGTAAACTTCGAAATGGCCATTTGTGTGGCCATTTCAAAGTTTGGGGCTAGTGTAGACGTAGACCCTTACTGGAGGAGTGAGGTAACCTAGTGACAGATGATAAGGGAAAAACTGAAGTACTCTGATTTTTCTGCTTCTGTCTTAACAGACAGGATCAGCTCCCAGACCACCCCACTAGGCAGTGCACTATGGGAATGAGGCGGGCAGCCCTCAGCACGGGAAAGAACAGGTTAAGATCCGTTTAGGAAAGCTAGAAATACACAAAGCCATGAATCTAGATTTAATTCATCCAGGAGTACTAAGAGAATAAGCAAATGTCATTGCAGAGTCTTTGAAAACTCGTGGAAAGTGGGAGATTGGAAAAAAGCAAATCTAGTACCCATCTTTGAAAAAAGGAAAGAAGGACAACACAGGGAACTATAGACTAGTCAACCTTACTTCAGCTTCCTGGGAAAAATCATAGTGGAGATCCTCAAAGAATCCATTCTGAAGCACTTGGAAGATATTTGGACACTTAGGCGATGTCTACACTAGAGGGATTTGTCATCAGAAGTTTGTCAGAAGGTATCTTGTGGAAAACTTCTGTCAACAAGTTGTATCCAGACCGCAGAGCGGATCATAAGAGCAATCTGCTCTGTTGACAGAGAGTAGCTGGACGCCCGGCCACTCTATAGGCATAATGACCCCCCAGAAGCCCAGCAGACAGGGTTGCCTGATGTCCCAGAGCCTTTATTGTTGACAGAAGGCCCCACAGAACATCCAGACCAGTGTTTTGTCAACAGATCTCTGTTAACAATGGCGGTCTTCCTCATGTCAAGCAGGGTACAGCGTTTGACAAATGTGTTGCATTCAAGTGCCCTTGGGAATCTGAATGCTCTGTGGGTTTGGTCGACAAAACAGTGGTTTTACCAACAAATCCCTCTAGTCTAGACATAGTCTAAATGTTACAGACATGGGACAAGTGGAATTTACAGAGGGGCCTCCTTAAGACACTAAACTGCTGTTGACTTTCAAAGATCTTTGAGACAGATGCTTTTGTAAAACCTGTTGGGCACCTCAGTAGCTTTACAATCCTGGCACCAGGTCTATAAGCCCGGAAGCAGAGGCAAACTCAGAAGTCTCTCTGTGGGTCAGTGTGTTAGCATGAGATATGCAAGAAAAGAACAAAACAGCATGGCTCAGCCTCTGGGAGACCATGCTGACAGGTGCCTTTCGGAGATAGAGGTTATCGGGGGCAGACACTGTCCAGCTCCTGTCTCCCAGGGGAAAGATGCATGCTACCAGACAAAGAAACGCTACTGGAGAAAAAACAATGAGAAGTCCTGTGCCACCTTAGAGACTAACAGATACTGGAGAGGGAAGGTGTGATCTGTGCTGATCTCAGTGATATGATTGAGGCTGGAAGGGTTGAAACAGGCAGGCAGGTGCTGACACCCCCCCCCCCACCCTCAGCTGTCCAAATGTCACTCCTAACTGTCATGGAACCTTCAGCGCCCAACATTCCACCAGGGCTCCTTCACGCCCCCAGCAACGTTCCAACTGCCACAGAACCTTCAGCGCCCAACATTCCACCAGAGCTCCTTCACGCCCCCACCAACGTTCCAACTGCCATCGCACTTTCAGGACCCAACCTTGCACTCAACAGGAAGCCCAACGGTCTCTTCTAACTACCAAGGAGCCTCTGGAGTACCTACAGCCATCCAGCACCTGCCCATCCCCACCCTCCCATCAGCTCCAACGCCACAGCGCCCTCAGGGCTCATCATCTCACCTGACAGCGGCTGCCCTTCGCCCACCGTCCCCTCCAACTGGCGCACACCCTCTGGGGCACCCTCTTCCTCCTTTACGCTCCTCCCTCCCGTTGCCAAGCAACGTGCAAGGCCGAATGTTTCATTTGACAGCTTCCCCACCCCCTTCCCGCGACGTTCGCCCTACCTGCCTCTGCTCGCCCCACTGCCCAAGGACTACGAATCCCAGAATGCAATTCTCCCCCACGGGCGCCGGCGGTAATGACCCCTCCCTCCCGCCTGAGGGCGGGCCGCCATTCCCGCGACTGACGGCATGGATAGCCTATCAAAAGGGTGTTTCTCCTTCGGAAGGGGGCGAGGCTACTGTGAGTGACAGGTCCGATGGCCTCTCCTTAGCATCTTCCCTGCTGGGGGCGGTGTGTCTATGAGTGACAGGCCGGATAGCCTATGGCCGTTGGGACTCCTTTCTCGTCCCGTCTGGCGTAGGGGCTGGGCGGGGCTCCAGGCAGAGTCCGCCATGGGCTGGTGGGTGCGAGCCGTGGGGCGCTTCCTGCGAGGGGTGGCCGGGCGCGGGCCCCGCCGGGGACCCCGGAGCCTCTCGGGCCGGCCCCCGCACTCCTCCCCGCCGCCGGCCCCCCCGGTGTCGGAGCTGGATAAGGCGGACGCTTGGCTGCTCAGGAAGGCGCATGAGACGGGTCAGCGCGGGGAGAAGGGTCCTGTGTTGCGGGGGGGGGCGGCTGAGGTGGGGGTTGCTTGGGGGAAGGGGCTGTAGGGGAGGGGGAGGGTGGAAGGCGGCCGTGGGAGGAGTTGTGGGGAGGGGGAGGAAGGAACCATATTGGGGGGGCTGTGGGGAGGGGGATGGATGAAGGCGACCGTGGGGGGGCTGTGGGGAGGGGGAAGGGGGCTTGGGGAGGGGGAGAGAGAGAGACTATGGTGTGGGGGCTGTGGGGAGGGCAAAGGGGGCTGTGGTGCTGGTGGTCTGTGGGCAGAGGGGCGGGGGTAAGGGGGCTGTGGTGGGGGTTGCTGGTGGGGAAAGGGCTGTGGAGGGTTGGGGTGGGGGAAGGGACCTGTGACACATGGGGTGGCTTTGGGGATGGAGAAAGGGACCATGGTGTGGGGGTTGTGGGGGGAGCTTTGGGGAAGGGGGCATTGTTGGGGGCTGTGGGGAAGGGAAAAGGAGCCATGGTGTGGTAGAGTCTGTGGGGGAGGTCTGGTGGGGAGGGGGCTCTCGTTGCAGGAGGAGGCCTCACGTGGTGGGCTGTGCATTAGGAAGGCCAGTGGTGTTTTGGAAGCGTGGGGGAGGCTGGGAGGCTTTAGGGGGGTGTTGGGGGTCATCAGAGGAGTGGGGCCAGGATGGGAGACCATGTGGGTAATGGGGACTGGGCCTAAGGGGCCTTGGGGCAGCACAATGTGGTGACATTGGCACAAGTGGATCAATGAAGAGTACCACAGTGGAGGGGCTGGCATGGGTTGGTAGATAGTCAGTCCATGGTGTGATGTAGTCTGAGGCACTGTGAAGTCTGGGCTACTGCCCCTTGAGAGGTGAAGGGGTATGTGAATGGGGTGGGGAAGGCAGGGCACCGTGCAGCTTAAGGGCTTGGTTGATGGCAGAGGGTGCAGTGGAGGCTGGCATGGGGGATAGTGCAACGTGTGGAGTAGTGGGGATGGAGCCGTGCGGAGTTGCAGTGGCCTGATGACAGGGATAGGGTCGGGAACCAGGGTTCCCTGTAAGCTGTGCACTTGGGCAGCTGCTCGGAAGAGATTCAGGTCCCGCCCAGCTGATTAGCACAGCACCCACAGTGGGCAGCATGTGTTTCTCCTGGTGGTGCACATCCACACATGTTGGTGGATGTAACAAAACTTTGTCTGCCCACAGATGGGGAGAAAAAATAGAACAGTGTCAGGAACTCTTGGCAGCAGCATGGGTGGGAGAAGCCTGTAACGGTTGGTGTGGGGAGATGGTTTGGGGATAGTGCAGTGATGAGGTTGTCATTAAGGCTGGGAGGGCATAATGTGGTACATCGACAAAGCATGTGGGATGAGGTGGTGCAGCTGCGGATGTTGGTGTCACTTCACCTCCCTGCTAAAATGCATCCCCTTTGGGGAATAGGGTGCTCTTTAACAGCCATGCAGTGACGCCACATAGCAGCTTGGGACAGGAGGTCAGAAAGAATCCCTTACCCACTACAGCATAATCAAAGAGCATAATGTAATTGTCCCAGTTGGGCTGCTCCTCCTGACACTCATGAGATGTGGTTTTAACTACTACTGCTAGCCATGATGCTGGCTCTATTTTATCTAAAAAAAGCCCCACCTCCCCTTGCAACATGTTGGGCCATCTAAGTCAGTAATGAGACAAGAATGAGGGCACTTGTCGTTCCATCACTGTTACTGTGCTGTATGCTTTGCCTTTGCATCATGCTCAGGCGTTTTGATAAGCACTGACTCAAAGGGAAGAGACATCTCCTCACTGAATCGTTGGTGCATGTTTCAGCATGTGGGCTTGGATACTTCCCACCTCTCTGTACTATGCCCTGCTTAAACAGTACAACCCAAGATAATGCAACTACCTGTTAACTTGATAGGCTGATAAACAGAACAGGGAAGATGGATTGTAATGGAATGAAACCAGCACCAGAGGCCCATGTTTTAACCTTTGTTAAAGATGAGCAGAAAATACGGTTGCCTATTTCACATAGGTCAGACGGACTGTCATTCAAAAGCATCTCTCTGGAATTCATATGCAGGTGGCAGAGGTCTGAAAAACTGCAGGACCATGTGGAGGTTGGACGCTGTGGAGTCTGGCAGTTGTTTGTGTTCCCATGTTGTAATTATGGAAGGGGTAAACATGCTGTAGACAAACATCCAAGGCTGTGACAGTTAATCTTTCAAAGAATTTGCTTTCCCAATATAACGGTTCCTCGTGTCCTCTCTACCACAACAGGTAGCAGGATAAATGAAATAACAAATGGCTGAAGAAGAGGAAACTCTAGCTTTCTCCTGTTCTCTACTCAGGTTTCCTGTCCTGGTTTCGCAATGGCTTGCTGGCAACTGGCATTGGAGTAATTTCTTATGTTCAGAGTGACATGGGACGAGAGGCAGCTTATGGTAAGTAACTCACACTATAAAAGGGAAGATTTAACTGGTGCAATGTCTAGCTCAAAAGTACTATTGTTATGAGGTTAGTCAATCCATCACGGAAATGTTGCTTTTCGTAACTTAGGTCAGTTTGCTTATGCCCTGTTATACAATTGCGAATCCCAGAGGTGGCCAGAACTCAGTGGTAGGTGAAATGATCCAGTCTACTGTGTACAAAGTTAACACATTTCATAAAACACAACTGCGTGGTTATAGCAGCTGCTTTATGTACCTATAAGATTGAGGAAGGTTTATGACCTATGCTATCAGGTGATTAGATGAGATGACCAGTGGTCCCTTCTAACACTAATCTGTTCCTAATTTGTTATAAAGCTCCTACAAAAGTGTTATATTGATCTTTAACCAATAGATTGTAAGGGCTGATAGGATTATTTGTGTATTATATATTTTATAGAGTTTTGTTTAATTAAGAACTTCTCCTAAATAGCAAGAGCTAGGACCACCACATTTGGGATACAACTTACTCTTATCGTAATTTAAAGTAACATAGGGGTTTGGTTGTACCAGGAAGACTGGATGTTCCTGAAATGGGATTGATTCTCATAAAACTGAATCAGGAAATCAAGTAGAATCCTCAAAACTGACAGCCAATCAAATGTGCTCTCTGCATGCCATGTACCCTGGGAGGAGGAGGGGCTTCATGTGTTGCCCATGCCCCCAGCACAATCTTGCAGCTACCATTAGCTGAAAACTGGCCTATGGGAGCTGCCTGGGCAGTGTGCAGAGGGCCCCCTTTCTCCCCCTCCCAAAGGACACACAGTGTACTGCGAGCCCGACCCCTGCAGCCAGCTGTTTTGGGTGGCATGCGGGGATGCAGCAAGCAGGTAACCTGCCTGAGGGTCCCACTGGGCTGCTGGCTGGGAGCTGCCTCAAGTAAGCACCTCCTGGGCAGTGCCTTCATCTGGCACTCTGCGCCCTCCTGCACCCCAACTACCTTCTCCAGGTCGTAGCCCAAATCCTCTGCACCCTTCCTACACCCCTCCAAGTTAAAATCAATCCCCTCTTGCATCTGTCCCAGGTCACACTTTGTCCTCCTTCAGGTCACAGCCCAACCCCCTCCCAGACCCTGCATCCCTTCCTGCAACCCAATCCCTTGCCCTAGGTCACAGCCCCCTCCTGCCTAGGTCACAGCCCAAACCCCTTCACCCTCTCCAATATCCCTCCTGCATGTCAGAATTTCTGGTCTGTAGCCACACCCATCCCTCTCCCAGACTCACCTGCCCCAGGTCACAACCCTCTTCACCCAAACTCCCTCTGACACCATCCTCCTTCCTGTCCCTCAGTCTCCTATGCAGATTTCCCTTCTACACCCAACCTCCACCCCAGACCGGATATGTCCTCCATTAATATCATGGAAGAGTGTGGCCTTTGACTACTTACCAGAGCTTGGAGGGGGCCCTCTGCCATCAAAAATTATTGTCCACCCCTGTGATAGACTCTGATGGCTCCTGTTCTGTAGAAATGAAATGGTCTATAAAAGACCTCTGAATGGCCAGTACAGAACACATATAGGCCTGAGAGTCATGTATGTATCCAGCATGCAAAGCTTAGCCCATAAGTCTCTGAGTACAGTAGACCCCAGACTTATGTGGAGGTTGTGTTCTCCCAACCCCTGAGTAAGTCAAATTTCCCATGCAGTGTGGGGGAGCTAGGAAACTGTGAGGGCCTCAGTGCTGGTCAGTTTCCTGGATGCAGCAAGTAGAGGGCTGTCTGGGACCAGGCGGCAGCCTGGGTCCTGGCTCTCTTCCGCTGGTGGGAGCAGGTAAACCAACCAGCACATCGCTGGTCAGTTTCCTGGCTCCTGCCGTTGGTGGAGAGCTGAGAACCGGGCTGCTGCCTTGTTCCCAGCTCCCTGCCATGCTGAGAGCCAGGTGCAGTTGCCCGCCCAGCTTCTCCCAGCTGGGGGGAAGCCAGGAGAAATCCACCCCGCTGCAGCTGTCTGCCTTTCTGGTTTCCCTAACTGGGGGAACCAGGTGGGCAGACAGCCATGGAGCAGTTTCGAGTTGCGCTTAACTCGCGTTAATGCAAATTAACCGCAGCTTGAACTTGCACACTAGGTTTACTGTAACAGTCTTGAGCAATTCACTTAGCTCCTATATCACTTAGTTTCTCAGTATGTAAAATGGTGATAATACCCCAGTGTAATACACCTGGGGAGAGCCCTTGAGAAGATGCAGGCTGTGGCTGTTGGGAGTTACGGAGTTTGTTCTCTTAGGTTATGCTTGTTTGCTCTGTGCCCCATGAAAGCTTTTATGAAATGAGGAAGCCGTTAGGAGATATGCTAAAATGGCAGCAAACTGACCTTTCTGCCCTGGAAAGACATAATTATAATGTGTATAAATGCGCTGGGCTTTAGGCGTTAGAATAGCAGTTACAGCTTCCCTAAGACAGGATTTCATGGACAATATAAAAATATGTGGGGAGTGGGGGTGAGTGTATAATATGGCTGTCTGTAATAGTGCGACTGTATGAAACTAATTTGCTTGTTCTCATTGGGCTAGAATCTTGAAATCTGAGGCATTCACAAGAGGAAAAATGCCAGATTTGATTTACATCAGAGGTCATTGATCTCCCCATTTACAGAAGTCGTGTTTCTTTTGTGAGGCCCATCATTTGGAGAAATTAAGGTTGTCTTGTTTTGTCAGGCTGCTGGGACCTCAGCCAAAGATTTGTCAGAGGAATGACAAGATCCAGTGTTGATGACCATGTCTGTGGGAAGGGTGGGACTGCTGTAAGTGTGTAAAACATACACACTAGGATCACACCAGAAACTAGGAATCATCATTTGACTCCGAGCCCTTTGTTAATGACACAGTGACCTTACCGAGCGGATCCCCAAACACGATACGAGCTCAGACCTGCCTTCTTTCTGTGACAGGCGTTCTCTCTCTCAGGCCTCCTGGGATCTGTTCTTGATTTTGCTGAATGATACCTTGGGTAGGTCACTTCCCTTCTCTTGGCCTGCTTCCCCATTTTCAAAATGGGAATAAGACAGTCTCCTCTCCTGAGTGCTGAAAGATGTGATACGTGTTTTCATAAAGCACCTGAGATCCTTGAAAAGTGCTATACCAGTGATGTCCAAAAGGAAATCCACCAATTTCCACATGTCCCGCCCCCTCCAACCAGGCACCCTCCCCCAACCATGGTAACTCACTGAAGTTGCCACGCTGGAACTGAGCCACCCAGCCCCAAGAGCTGCATGGCACCCGAGCGAGCCACACAGCATCTGAGGAGCTGCCGTGCCACTGTGCAGCCCCCGAGCCAGCCATGCGGCTCCTGAGGGGCCACCCCTGCGCGAGCCTCCAAGCTGCTGTGCCAGCCCCAAGCAGCATTTGCCAGAATAGACTTTCCCATTTGCCACGTAATGGGGAGCGTATTGGACATTGCGGTGCTATATAACTGCAAAGTATTTGTCAGTCCTCTGAACTCACCTTGCTTTTTGTGTTCACTGATGCCACGTGCCTTCTAATTCCTTGTGAAAGAAGCAATGTGATGACACGAATGGCTGACCAGAATAGACGAATCTGCTAGGAAGAAGAATCTTGCTGCTTTCTTCTGCCCGCTGTCAACGTAGCAGAGGAGGGAGAGGAAGGGCAAGAGTAATATGTGACAGACTTTGAATTGGGCTTGTTTAGTCTGGAAAAAAGAAGATTGAGGGGGGACATGATAGTGGTTTTTAGTTATCTAAAAGGGTGTCATAAGGAGGAGGGAGAAAACTTGTTCGTCTTGGCCTCTGAGGATAGAACAAGAAGCAAGGGACTTAAACTGCAGCAAGGGAGGTTTAGGTTGGACATAAGTGAAAAAGTTCCTAAATGTCAGGGTGGTCAAACAGTGGAATAAATTGCCAAGGGAGGTTGTGGAATCTCCATCTCTGGAGTTATTTTAGAAGAGGTTAGATAAATGTCTATCAGTGATTGTCTACACAGTACTTGGTCCTGCCATGACGGCAGGGGGCTGGACTCAATGACCTCTCAAGGTCCCATCCAGTCCTAGCATTCTGATTCTGTGGATGTGGTTATTTTAAAGCTTGCCACAGTGTGGCGCAATGGTTCTACAAAACTGAAGAGAGAGAAATTGCATTTGTAAGTTAAGTTGTGGGTTTCTAGTGGAGCTGTCTCCAGCCGAAGGGTTCTTGACTTCTAAGACAGGAAGTTCAGGCCAACTTTTAGCTCTTGTGCTGTTCTTAAAAACGGGCCTAGTCTGTTTGGTTGCAGTGAAAGCCATTTGGGCTTTTGATTTCTTGCATTGTTTGCAACTCAGCCTTAGGCAGCAAAGATTAACAGAGATTCTGTGGCAGAGTTCGGAAGAAAACCCATGAATCCTGGGGCCAATTGTATGCTTTAACCATCCTTCCTCCCTGTCAAGAAACCAGTCTTCAGAACAATGTGTACAAAGTTGTTTTCCTTAAACCCTAACTCCAAGTGGAGGAATAATAGGGAAGAACTGGCATTGTGGCAACCAGCAGAATTATGCTTCATACAGTTGTTGCTTGCAGTGTTCTAGGACATCTTACTTGGTTTGTGTGGATGGGGATTTATTAAGACCACCCCCTAAAGCAGTGGTGGTCAACCTGTGGCGCCCTGGACCCTCAGCTGTCTCCCTACCCATGTGCACCGGGGCACTGGAGGCCCACACTTCCTAAGCCTCCCTTTCTGCACTTTCAGAGCGACTTGAATCAGGCTCTGACCCTGCTCCTCCCCTTCCCTCCCAGAACTGGAATTTGGCAAATCAGCTGTTGATGGCATTCCAGCTCTGAGAGAGAAGGGGAGGAGCAGGTAAGTGCGGGACTCTGGTGTGTGAGAGGTATGGGGGGAAGGGAGCACACATGGGGGCTGCTGTGGCCCACCCATTATTCCTGGTTGCCCATCCCTGCCATAGGGAGTCTGGAACAATTTTACAATGCAGTCAGTCCCTATCTACACAAGCTAGAGAAACCCTCCTGGCAGTGGTCGTGCACAATGTGTGTCATAACTAGCCTGGCACTGATTCTATTATAAAGTGAGGGAACAGTGTAGAGGTTAGGGGATTAAGCTAGGACTTGGGAGAGTTCAATCCCCTGTTCTGCCACAGACTTTCTATACAGCCTGGGCCACATCCCTTATTCCCCCTGTGTTTCTTACCCCATTGTACAGATGGGGATCTTAGCACTTCCCTGCTTCACAAGGGTGTTACAAGAACAAATGCATTAAGGACCGTGAGGTGCTTGGATATTTCCCATCGAGCGTTTGGTAAAGCACCCTTGTGCCAGATGCCTGGATAGATTTCATTCTCTGTTTCTGCTCTAGGTTTCTTCATCCTCGGTGGGATTTGTGTCTCTTATGGCAGCGCCTCCTACCTCGTCAGCCTCTTCCTCCTCCGCCGCACCATGATGTTTTCTTTCTCCACGGCCCTGCTGAACAGTGCAGCAGTCACAACGGTGGCACTCTTCTGGCTGTTTGCCATTTCCCTCTACATTGGTCGCCTGGAGGTTGAGATCATACAGGATGACAGTAGCGATGAGTACCAGGACATAAAAAAGGATGATGGGAAATCGGACGAGTAACAGTCACTCAGTGGACTGAGTTTTAATGCAATAGATACAGCGCCCTCGGGCTGTCCTGCTGACAGCATCAAAAGGCTGCATAAAAGGGTGGCTTTATTGTAAATAAGAGGCTGTGTTGGCTGCTTAATATTTATTTAACATATTCCAGATTGGCGATGGGAATTAGCAGTAGAAAAAATTGGATCAGCCACAGGAAATATGGCAGCAGGAGGCTCTTCTGTGATAGCAAATGGATTGGTGGGACGGCCTCCCAGGTGGGAGCTTGCGTTGATGTTGAACTGGCTCTCTGATGCTTGCAAAAAGTTGGCTCTCCTTTGCGGTCCTGTGCGCCTGTCTCCCACATGCAATCCTTGCGCCTGTTCTGCCAGGGATGCAGAAGCTGGAAATTTGAAGCCAGATTCAGCTGATTTTTTTTTTTTTCCCCTAGAAACGTTGAATCACCACAATGTCCCATGGAGCTTGAGCCTGCTGCTCTGGTTTGCGTTGTAAAGTTGTCATATCACACTGATGTTACCCACTGTGCCTCTCGCACACCTGTTTTACATCCAGATCAGTTAATGTTTGTATTAAAAACACCAAAACCGAACTGCTCTCTTCCCGTGTCTGAATGAAACGTGCAATCGGGGGCAACTTTGCTTTCTCACCCTGCCCATGTCTACTTGCAGAAGGGACTGGATTACGTTGTTATGCAGGTTGAATTTCCATTGATGTCCGTGAGTTTTGTTTTCATACAGCCAATGGGGTCAGGCCTTCATGTGTGCTGCCAGTTTTATGCTATTGCCTCAAAAGATCAACAGTGGTAGCTTTGTTTTAAAGTTGTTGCTGTTGAACTGGAAGGCATCTGCACCGCATTGTACTTTGGTGATTTGAGCATAGGCCTGTGAATTAGGAGAATACGTTCTAGTCCTACTCTTGCTATGGCTTTGTTCAGGTCACTTATTGCCCTTTGCCTCAGCTTGCCTGTCTGTAAAGTGGAATGTAATTGCCTCATTTCGATTTGTAGAACGTATTTGAGTCTCCATTGGGAGGAGCTAAGGATAGGCAAATGTATTTATTTTATAAAACTGCTTACACAGTACAGTTTAGATGCAGTCCTTTGGGCTCCTGGCAAGTTATCGTTGTGACTTATGAGCCGCGTCTACACGTGCACACTACTTCGCAGTAGCGGTACTAACTTCGAAATAGCGCCCGTCACGGCTACACGCGCCTGGCGCTATTTCGAAGTTAACTTCGACGTTAGGCAGCGAGACGTCGAAGCTGCTAACCCCATGAGGGGATGGGAATAGCGCCCTACTTCGATGTTCAACGTCGAAGTAGGGACCGTGTAGTCGTTGCGCGTCCCGCAACTTCGAAATAGCGGGGTCCGCCATGGCGACCATCAGCTGAGGGGTTGAGAGACGCTCTCTCTCCAGCCCCTGCGGGGCTCTATGGTCACCGTGGGCAGCAGCCCTTAGCCCAGGGCTTCTGGCTGCTGCTGCGGCAGCTGGGGATCCATGCTGCAGGCACAGGGTCTGCAGCCAGTTGTCAGCTCTGTGTATCTTGTGTTGTTTAGTGCAACTGTGTCTGGGAGGGGCCCTTTAAGGGAGCGGCTTGCTGTTGAGTCCGCCCTGTGACCCTGTCTGCAGCTGTGCCTGGCACCCTCATTTCGATGTGTGCTACTTTGGCATGTAGACGTTCCCTCGCAGCACCTATTTCGATGTGGTGCCGCGCAACGTCGAAGTTGAATATTGACGTTGCCAGCCCTGGAGGACGTGTAGACGTTACTCATCGAAATAGCCTATTTCGATGTTGCTACATCGAAATAAGCTATTTCGATGTAGGCTTCACGTGTAGACGTAGCCATGGTGTTTGAAACTATGGCAGTGTCCTGGAGAAGGCCATGTTTACACAATGATGGGTACATGTAAGTGGAAATGACGCCTTGGCTTGCTGGCAATAAGGTCACCTATCAGCGCAGATAAAGGGCGGGAAATGTGACATGACCTATGAGAAACCTTGCTGGGTTGTGGCTGCATTTGTTCTCCTCCCCCAAACAGTGCGACGTTCCCTTCTCCCAGTAGTTCATTTTCACGGGTCTGAGCAATGACCGTTTGCCATGTTGTTTGTTTGAAATCCCCGCTGTATCTTCTACACACGTTGCAAATTCAGGCATATTGGGTGTGTCTATCCTGGGGGGGATCTCCCCAGGCTGCTTGTGTTGGTTTTGGGGTCAGAATTTCCAGGCATTGCAAAGTAAGTATTTTCCCAACACAAATCTTGGGATAGCAGCTTTTACTGAGTGCTATCAACCCCCAGCCAAAAGATGTGAGAGATCTGCAAATAATTAGGTGTGACGCTTTTTTCCTCCAACAAAACCCTCTTACTTCACTGGAGTAATGGTGGGTAACATCAGTCTATGAATTAAGAAGGCTTGCAGGGGGTGTCCTAGCATCTCGTATTTGGGGAGTAGATACTAAGAGGACCTTATGGAATGATTCCATCTTTACACTAGTTGGACAGAGCAGAATTTGGCCCCTGTGACGAAGGGAGGATTTTATTCACCTTATGTTGCATGTGAGTTCTGCTGTTCCATAGTAACCTCATGCTTGTGCCTCAGTTTCCCTGGGCACTGCACCTAGACCTAGAGGGTGATAGGAATTTTAGGTGTGACTTCTATGGATCGAGGCTTCTGCAGCCAACTCTACAGAATGGCTCATGCCCTTTTATCCTGAGCATGGGCAAGGGTGTGGCTGACCCTTTTAGGCCCTTCCCTCAGCCTCCCTACAAGCAGGACGAAGGCCAGAGGAGGAGCCTGGCTGTGGGGGGGCAGGGACCAGGCAGCTATGACAGGGTAAATCTCAGCTGTCTGGAGGCACAGGGGAAGAGTCCAGGCTCTCCTCTTCCAAAGATGGAGTTTACTGAATGCTCCTGTTTTCCATGCTGTCAAGTCTGTTCTACATTGTGTCCCTGTTGACTAATCAACCCTTATGTTCTACCTGCTGGCTGAAAGTCACAGCTGACTGCAGCTGGGGAGAGTGGTGCAGGGCCCTCTGACAGCCCCTCTCTCAGCCTCTGAGATGATGCTTGTGAAAGCCAGGTGATAAACACCTTGGCTATTTTTCAAACTAGAGCTGGCAACCCACTGATTTAAAGCCTTTATGGGCAACATGTGGTTCGCAGTTGCAACGTCCCAAAGGGCTCTGCATGGGCAGTGACTCCGCACCACGCGTTAGTAATTGATGTAAATGACCTTCAGAGCATTTGGCTTTAGGGCTTTCTGGAAGGTGAGGAGTTGAGCTAATGCAAAACACCTGGGCCATTTTCCCCTGCTGCAGGCTCCAGAGTTTACTTGATCTGCTTTGCAATGCTGTAGCATTTCTCCAGTGGGTTTTGGTGTCTTGCTGACATCTCCATCTGACCTGCTACTTTTGTCTGGTCGTTCTAATGCTGGTTAGCGCTCTTCTTTCAGAGGTGCCGCCTTTTTTTCCATATTAGTTTGTCCACCTATTCAAATTATGTGATCAAATTTTTGAGGTAGGGACTTGTGTGTCTGTTAAAGCCTCATCCAGGCATGTCGCATCTGACAAAGTGGATCTTTGCCCACGAAAGCTTATGCTCCAAAATATCTGCTAGTCTATAAGGTGCCACAGGACTTCCTGTTTTTTTTTTTAACCAGGCATGATGTGTCTGTAATGGGGTTCAGGGTCCCCAGGCACTGCAGCCCATCTGCAGGCAGGAGTGACCCTCACTCAGCAGGTAGAACAGGACATTTATTAGTCAACAGAGACACAGCTCAGGACAGAGGTGTCAATACAGCAGGCTGAGACCATCATTCCAATCCATCTTGGGGAGAGGAGCCCGAGGGGTGCCCTCTCTCTGGGGTTAAGCTTCCCCTCAGCACAGGCTAGCTGCCTTCCCACTCCCCAGCTTCTAACTGCTGCCTCTCATTCAAAACCCAGCTCAGCTCCTCCCTGCTCTTTCAAAACAAAAAAGCAGTCCAGTAGCACTTTAAAGACTAACAAAATAATTTATTAGGTGGTGAGCTTTCATGGGACAAACCCACTTCTTCAGACCATAGCCATACCAGAACAGACTCAATATATAAGGCACAGAGAACCAAAAATAGTAATCAAGGTTGACAAATCAGAAAAATATTATCAAGGTGAACAAAAGCATGGCTTTCTCTCTGTTACTTTTCTCTCTGCTCTTTGTTCAGGTCAGAGGTGTTACCTGCCAGCTTAGGTAACAGCCCTAGGGAGTCATCCTGAGCTGGTGTGAGCTGCTCTGCCTGTCACACACACATCCACCCTGACTCTCACCCCCCCACCTACCCCCCCATCCATCACAGTGTGCTTTCTGAATAAATCTTATAGGACTCTGGCACAATTCACTAATCACTGTTGTGAATACTTTTTTCTCCTGTTTATAAACTCTGTCCCATTTTCCTATGGTATCAGCTGCTCTGCTCTTTTGGCCAGCACCTTTTGAAGTACCCAAGAAGTACAACGCCCAAGAGATTACATGAGCCCTTTAGCTACCATGGGATTTGCAAATGCTACCTGTCCTCATTATTTTGAAGTAGTTTCTACATGAATCTTTCACAGCCAGCCTACCTCTGATAGCTGCTTTCCATGGTGGATGCAGCTCCTGGTATAAGTGTGTAAACTTCTGCCAACTTGTCATGTAAAATCTCTTCTTCGCTCGAGCTGAAATTGGAGAAACTCCTGCCTATGCTGATGTCCTTGAGCAAGATGAAGCCATGTTGGATGGTGATTATTTATGAAGCAAGGTCTAGTCTAGTCCTTAGAGCAGGAATCCTTGGTTATGTTTCCAGCTCTGGGCAGAAGGATTGGTCTAGTGCAGGAGTCAGCAACCTTTCTGAGGCAGAGTGAAATTTGACGTCTGTATGGTTCGAGTGCTGGTGATAATTTTTAAAGTCCCTAATAGTCCTACTTACAACAGCTTCATGATGAATAAAGATGCAAAGTACATCAGACCAGGGGCTGGTAACCACAATAGCAAGAGGAGCCTTTTTTTTTTTTTTTTAAATTCAGTAAAAAAACTCAATAATTCAAGAGCCGCAATGCATGTGACTACGAGGCAGTCCTTTAATAAATAATGTCAAACCCTCCTTTTTGTAACCCATGTTTTAAGAACAGTGTTCACCCATTGATTTGTAATGTGATACATGTTTACTGCAGGATGTTCACTTTTTATCGAAAATAACCAGGAGGCCTTGTTGTACTTCGCAGTTATAGCATCAGGAGTCACAAAGATGTCCTTAAAAAGCAGCATGTGGCTCCAGAACTGCAGATTGCAGACCCCTGGTTTAGGTGGTGGTTGGAAGCATTAGCTGGTCTTTTGTTGATCCACAGGCAGCATGGCTCTGAGCAAGCTCCCGGCTGCATGGAGGAGGAGGGGCAGAGCTGAGCTCCTGCCTCGTGTGCCAATGAAAATCAGCTTGTGTGCCACTCTTGGCACCTGTGCTGGGGGTTGCTGACACCTGGGCGAGAGCTAAGTGTAAGGAATGGGTTTGTTTTGGTATTCGTAGAATCCTAGGGTTGGAAGAGACCACAGGAGGTCATCAAGTCCTTCCCTGCTCAGAGCAGGACCAATCCCAACTAAATCTTACCAAACAGGGCTTTGTCAAGCCAGTTCAAAACCTCTAGGGATGGAAACAAAAAGTCAGTCCAGTAGCACTTTAAAGACTAACAAAATAATTTATTAGGTGGTGAGCTTTTGTGGGATGGAGATTCCACCACCTGTCTAGGTAACGCATTCCAGTGCTTCACCACCTCCTGGTGAATCAGATTTTCCTAATATCCAACCTAGACCTCTTCCACTGGAACTTCAGACCATTGCTCCTCATTCTGTCATCTACCACCACTGAAAACAGCCTCTCTCCATCCTCTTTGTAATCTCCCTTCACGTAGTTGAAGGCTGCTATCAAATCCCCCCTTACTCTTCTCTTCTCTTCTGTAGACTAAATAAGTGTTCTTGGGTTTTATCTGGTCTGACACCATCTGGGAGAGTGGCCAAGCTGTTTCAACTTTCCAGTTGTCTCGTGTGACAGGGAGAATACTTACCCTGGTCTACAGAAGAAAGCTGCAGATGAATATGAAAGCTTCCGTGCATATGACTGAATGTGAAACATAACTGACTAACGTAATTCCTTTAAATCTCTGTATGCACAAAGGCTAATGACAAAAGAGGGTGTAAGCAGCAAGAGATGGCATAAGAACAAACAGACAATGCAAAGCGCAGTGGGAACTGCTCTGCTCCCAGCACCCCAAAATAATAGTCCCCTCACATAACAAACTAGGTCAGGGATGGCCAACCAGGTAGAGACAAAGAGAAAATAGCTGTAGATAGGGCATAAGGAACCACACATTTTATTGACTGATAGATAATGTATACCCAGTGCTTTTTTTGTGTCAGTACCAGTACATGGGGTTGGCTGGGGAGAGGGGGCAGGGAGCTGGCTGAGAACCGGCACATTTTTAAAACAGAAAACAACAAAGGCACTGTATATAGATAGGTGTTTATTTTTATCTACTACCTGGCTCATTGCCCTCCCCCTGAAAGCCAGACACCCCCCGAGTCCCACACTCTAACCCAGTGTTCTTCCCCTCCCCCAGAGCCAGGCACCTCCAGCCCCTCTCCCACCCCACTTTAACTCAATTCCGTTGACTCACCAGAGCTGCTGCCGCCACGTGCTTCTCCAGCCAAGCTGCGGGGCACACGCGCAGAGCAGTGACCAGCGCTCCCGGTGCGCGGCTCCAAACAGGGGCTGCATTTAATTGCTCAAAGAGCCATGGGTTGGTCACCCCCGACCTAGGTGGCTGCATAACGGGTGGGATAACCCTTCCCCCGGGTGAGTTCTCAATGGTGCACAGTCGGGCTGGAAGGGTGTAACAAGTGGAGTTCTGCAGGGACAACTTCTGGGGTTGTTTCTGTCCAATAGTATCATCAATGGTTTAGATAATGGCACAGAGATGACCAAGATGGAAGGAAATAGCGAGAGTGGAATCAGACACCAATAGGCGCTGAGCCCACGGTTATTGATGATGATGATGATGATGATGATGATAGAGATGACGCTTATCAAGCATATCTGACAAAGCAGGTCTTTGCCCACAAAAGCTTATGCGCCATATATCTGTTTGTCTCTAAGGTGCCATAGGACTTATGGTTGGTTTTTTGCAGATACAGACTAACACGGTGATGCTGGTGGTACTTATCAAGCGTGCAGCTGGTACCAAGCTGGGGGAGGTTGCAAATGCTTCGGAGGACAGGGTCATAATTCAGAATGAGCTGGACACTGCAGTAAATAAGATGAAATTCAATAAAGACCAATGTGCAGTGCTCCACTTAGGAAGGAACATTGTTGCACCCTTACAAAATGGGAAGTGACTGCCTGGGAAAGAGATCTTGGGATCACAGTGGACCACAAGCTAAATCTGAATCAACAGTGTAAACCCCTTCCACCATCACTTGCCTCAGGGCCCACAGTGCCTGTCGGCCCTGCTGGCCTTGGCTGTGGAGAGAGGGATGCATGTGAATGCCTCGGTACCAAACCTGAAACCTGCTCCCCAATTTCAGGCATGTTTGCAGCCAAATGGCCTCACTTCTCGGGTGTTAGGCCCCCAGAACTCCCATTGAAACTGGCAATAGATATGGCTGTCCAGCACCTCTGACAATCAGACCTGGGTTTCTTCCCATAACCCTTGCATCTTGTGGTATGCTGCTCACCTGACGTGTTCTGCTGCTGTTCCAGGGCATTTCCATTTGTTTCATGGTTTCTTCTAATTAAACCAAAAGGGGGAGGAGAAGCCTGTAATTAGCGCACGTGATGACTCCTTCGGGTGTCTGTGAAGAACGATCTCTAGGCCCAGGGCTCTTGCTAGACCTTGAAGGCCTCTTTAGCTTAGAAATGGGGCAACAAATTGGTTTCCTTTTTTGTTTTTTCAATTTTATTATCATTGACATCCTGGGCTGCAGAAAGCAGGAGCAATGACACCAACCAGGAAATGGGGGAAGCCACTGTGATCTGACAAAATGGAAAAATAAAAACAAAACAAAACAAAACCAAACCCCATATAGAGCTCCTTTAGCAAAAGTTACAGAAAAAGAACACAGCAATACAAGTGCTACTGTTTGGTGAGGGGGCAGGGTTTGGTTTAACAGAATTATACAAATCTTTTTTTAATAAGTGCTAAAAGTCATGGCGGTTTACCCTCTGAAGTGCAGCTAATGGAATCGTCTCTCTGCATCCTTTTGTTCTCTGGAAGGAAAGGTAGCGGAGGTGGCTCTGGCCCCAAGCTCAGGGCTTCTTTTTGTTATGATTGCGGTCGCTCAGTTGAAGCGCTGTGTTTGCGTGGGGAAGGGATAGATTGTTTGGAAGAGGCTCCATAGGACAGTCACTGGTTCAAAGCCAGCCCATGAACAACACTCCCTGGCATGCGGTGGTCTGGGACGGGAGCTGATCTTAACTGTGTTTCTAGTTGGCCCCTTTGCAGTTGCCTCTCTTGAAAATCTCAGTGCAAAAGCCCTGGATTGACCAGACCAGAGACAAGTGGGTGGGCTCACTGTGGAATGTGGAAGTAGGACCCAACTTGCATGTTCTGTACCGCCTCTGCTCAGGAGTAGACCCAAGTGGGCAGAGCTGTCACTCCAACAGCTCTTGAGGTCCCTACCAGTGTTAGTGTTTTGTGATTAAATACACTGCAAAGAATACGGGACAGTAGTGAAACAGCAAAGCCTCCAATGACTTTGTGGAGCTGCAGCTCAGATCTACAAAGGTACAGGTTGAACCTCTCTCCTCCAGCATCCTTGGGGCCTGACTGGTGCCGGACAAGAGAATTTGCTGGACCACAGGAGGTCAATATTGTCTAGCAGCATTACCAACACTTCCAGTACTTACTGGGCTTTTAGAAGACATTTCGGGGTAAATTAGAGATAAATAACAGCTCCGAACACTGAGAGCCAGGCCTGGTGGCTGTAAACAAAGGTTATGGGACTGCAGGAAACTTGGCCACACCCATGATAAGTCTGGCTACCTAAAATCATGCCAGACTACAAAAGTGGCCAAACGAGAGCGTTCCAGATTAGAGAGGTTCAGCCTGTATTTAGGTGCCTAAAATCCCTGATGTAGGCACCATAATTCACAAGTGCTCCAGTTTGGCATAATCCTGTAGTTGCCTAAATGTTCCCCGGATGCCCAAATTGCTGCCCCGGGCATATGCACAGTGCCTTGTTCAAGGCAGCTGGATGTCTTTATTGTGCCTGGACCCCAGCATGATTTACAAGCCTGAAGAAGACAGGCATTTGCTTGAGAGTCCTGAGCGAGTCGGTGTGCTCTGAGCACACCTGCTTGGGTCCTATGCAAATCCAGCTAGAGATGAAGGTGCTGCTGCCCACTTCTTAACTTTGGACTCAGTGGTCGACGCGCTCCCCGGTCTCTGGAAGCTCTGGGTTCATTTCCCCCTCTGTCAGATGGTGAGAGAGGACTTGAACTGGGATCCTCCCACCTTCATAAACAGACACCTGAGGTACGTCCTTCACATCACATGGCAAGACTTGGTCACAACTGAGGAGCATTGGAACAGAGCAGGACAAGAACCACTGCATGTTCAAATCAAGAGACGAAAGTGGGTTGGGCTGGGCCACGCTCTCAGAAAATCACCATCCAGCGTAGTCCGTCGAGCTCTCACGTGGAACCCACAAGGAAAACGAAAAAGAGGGCAATCTCGGGCAACATGGAGTAGATCTACTGAGATTGAAGGACAGTTGGGAGTCAAGCTAACTAGTGGAGTCAACTAACTAAGTGGAGTCACCTAGCAGTTTTGTCCTGAGACGGAGTGAAGTGGAGGAGACTTGTAGCTGACCTAAGCTCCACTCGGCATACAAAGGTTTAAGTCAAGTCCTCCCACCTTTCAGGTGTGCCCTAACCGGTTGGATGGTTTGATGTCAGGCTCTCTCTCTCATCTGGGAGAAGTCATTCCCCTTTGGATAAATAGTCAGGGGGACTGGACTGTGGGCCTCCCACTGCCCTAGACACAGGTGACATTTGTTCTCTTGCTTGCCTGTCAAATGACCATTTTGTGTTTTTTCCAAGTATCTTACGCAACACAGACAAGTGAGTGCAAATGCAATTGCTGAAGTGCTTAAAAAATAAAAAAAGCCATTTGCAGCTATGTGGGCTGGACGTCAGCCGAACACAGCTAGTATTTGATTCAGACCCAGCAGGGCGGAGGTGCCGAACCACTGGGCACTGGGGAGAGGGTTCAGCCCCTCTTAGGTAAAAAGCCCTGCCGTGAAAATGCTGGTAATGAGAAGAAGCAGCAAGCAGAGGTCAAGCTACCAGAGCAGCCTGGCAACTTTTTTCTTTGTATCCAGCTTCCACTCATCCTTCCTTGGAAAGGAGAAAAACGCTCAGTGGGGTTGGAGAAGAAGCTTTCTTTTTTTGGCCAATAAAAGGAATTTCGCTGCTGGCAAAGAGAACAGCAGAAGGCCCAGCTGAAGAACAGCAGAACAGCCCTACTGGATCAGATCAAAGGTCCATCTAGCCTGGTATCCTGTCTCCCACAGTGGCCAATGCCAGGTGCCCCAGAGGGAATGAGCAGAACAGGTAGTCACTAAGGCTTGGTCTATGCAAGGACAGAAAGTCAATCCCAGATATGCAATTCTAGCTATGCCATTAGTGTAGCTAGAATGAGCAGATCAGGATTGACTTCCTGCCCTTGTGTAGAGCAGGGTTCTTTCTCCTCACGTCAACGTCCCTTGCTCCACACGATAGTATGGAGTACCAGGGTTGACGGCCAAGCCCGGAGAGATCGATTTTTGCCACTTCTTTACAGGCATGGCAAAATTGATCCCTGGAAGATGGATCACAGCACGCCAACCCCCACCCTGCTCTAAGTAGAGACGCACCCCCAGTGATCCATCCCTTCCCATCTATTCCCAAAGGGCAAACCGCTTTCCTCAACATCGCTGGGAAAACTGCTCACTGGGTCAGAAAACAGGCAAACCTGGCCAGTTGGTTTGTGGCTCTGTGCAGGCTGGGAAGTGACTAAAACTTACAAGCTGAAGAGACCAACAGGGTTGGGAAGCATAAGAGAAGCAGCCCCCCAGGAGTGGGTAAGATAGAGGAGGGGATGAGGGTTGGGAGTATGACACATTGAAGCAGCTAAGGAGTGGGTATAAGTCACCTCCCTTTGCCTTCCCCCCATGAGAGTAGGCGATTCACTTTGCTACTCATGCCCGCTCTGCACTTTACTCCCCAGATTTCCAAGGGAGCTGCATCCATTTGCCCCCAGTGTGTACTGCTCTCTCTGCACCTTTGCTTCTGCTCTCAGTTACCATGGAATCCCTCCAGATTTTGCCCCCGTGTAACAGACCGGGAGCAGAATCTGACCACCGCTTCCACAATGCGGATGGTATTCAGCTCCATAATGGGTGTCTCACGGCAAAGATCGATTAATATTTATACCGCATTTTTGAAGCTGGAAAAGTACCAGGGGCCAGATCCTCAACGCCTGTAAATCAGCCTCGCTCCGTTTTTCTGTGGAAATCAGTTGGCAGTCGGGCCACGCCATGAGTGCTAAGCATTCTTTCTTCCCATGTGCCATTCATTGTGCATTCATGGAAAGAAAGGCAAAGAGGTGAAGGAAGCTGCTCCTGCTTTTAAAGATTTAAATCGGCAAGGAGAGGAACTGTTGTTTGCTGTGACTGGCTTTTCCCCCCAGGGTAGCTGATTTTTTTTTTTTTTTTGTCTTTAAAAAAAAGTGCAGATTCTGGTCTCTGGTGTAAATGTGGATTAACTGACTTTGGATTTATATCAGCATAACAGGAGCATCTGGCCCAGAAGGGTAGAGCTGCGAAGCAAGGAGCAGACTACTGATGTATTTGCGCTGTGATTTAGTTCGGAGGCAGGTAGGAATGAGACACAAGGACCAATTCCAGAACAAAGATTGTTCCCGGCTGTGAAGCAGCCGGCAGCTCATGGGAGCGTGCGACCCAGAGATGAGTTTCAAAGGAGCCGTGGCTTCAGTGCAGAGTTGGTTCAGGGCGGTGTTCCTACTGAGCTGCCTTCAGGGCAGCTGCGTGGCTCAGTCCTCTTTGCGCTCTGAGGCTGACAGGCTGTGGATGCTGCCGCCGGCCACAGAGAAGGGCAGCGTGGAGAACAAGGACTCGGCAGCTGTGAACACACCCCCTGTGGTGCCCGAAAGCTGCGCCAAACCAGTGGCGCTGGCAGAGTTCCCGAAGGGCGCCACCATGTTGAGCCGCTGGATGTGGTGGTACATGAGTTCCATGGGGCTCTTTGACTCAGCGTTGCCAATGTCCATGAGGTTGATGGCATGGGAGGCCGGCAGCACGCCACCCGGCACAGCGAGGGTCATGTCGGCCGGGGCGTACCGGATCGTGCTGGTGGTGTAGAGGCTCTGGGAGCCTGTGGTGTTGGTGATCCCGTGGGGCCCACCGAGCTGATGCACCAGCGGGAGCACCATGTTCCCTGCGTGGAACCGCTGCAGGGCCTCCATCTCGCCCGGATAGACCAGCGGGGCAAAGGGCGTGGACGCAGCCCTCTCCTCGCATGGCGACCCCGAGAGCGGGGGAGAGAGCGTTTCAGACGCAGGGGCCGGGAGCACCGCCCGAGGGGAGGTGTTAAAGGGGGCCTTGGCCAGGCCCCCGCTGCTGTCCATCTCCGGAGGGGTGAGCACGGAGTCCGGGATGGAGACGTACAAGTGGGAGGTGGCTGGCCTCAGAAGGGGCTTCTCCAGGCTAAGTGCTTTGCTCACAGTGTAGTGGAGTCCCTCGTGGAGGGCATCATGGGCGGAGGGGTAGGTCCACAAGGCAGCCTTGTCGTACTTGGGAGGCTGGCTCTGCTCCGTCTTAATGCTAAGGGCCGGGCTGGCTTTCGTTGGGTAGCTCCTCTGGGTCTGGATGACGGAGGCAAACTTGGACGTGCAGGGCTGGCTTGGCCCCATGTTCCTCCCTGCCGCCATGCTGTACCCGTTCACTCTCCTCTCCAGTGCCAGCGGCTGGGGCGGGGGCGGGGGCTCAGGCTCGTCCTCGCTGCCGCTGTCCGATTCCTCTGTGCTGATGAACGAGGCCTCCGGCGGGGGGCTCTCCGGCGGGAACTCCAACTTGATCCGTTTGTTCCGGGGCCCCTTGTGTTTCTCAGCATCGCTTGTCCTGGCTTCCTCTGACGTGTCGTCATCCTTGTAGCTCGTGTCCGGGCTGCTGGCATCGTGCTCTGCCATGGAACAACGGGCCCCTTCATCTGGCACACTCCGCGAGTAGCCTTTGGCCAACGTCCCAGCTGCCTTGGGCAGGAACTGGTTCCCCTGCTTGCATTCTGGGCCCTGGTCGCTCTCTGGAAGGGACGAAAAGAAGGTGGATTAAGGAGCAGCCTACTCAGCAAGGTGGTTAAAATCGACTGAGCTGCTTTGTGCGGGTAGGTGATGGGTTTATTTGATCTAATGAAATGTTTTTCCAGCAAGATGCCTCAGGGGCGTTGAATCCCATTTTAAGCTGCTTCTGCAGCTTCAGGGCACATACAAACCAATGAGAGCTCTGGGGGGCTTCACACTGCGGCAGAGCAAAGCCAACGCCACGTGTCCCCTTAGACTGTGTCGCTCCTGCCAGGATGGATCTGCTCCCCAGCCTTACGGCCGAAGAGGAGAAGAGTCACTCCTTTGATGAGATTGTACTTTCCTGCCATCCAGGTATTACAATACTGTTTCCTGGTATCACAGTACTTCACGCCTCGGCTATACGGATGGAGAAAGTAAGATGCTAAGCAGGGGATCAAGGTCACACTGTACCAGAACAAGGAATAGAAACACAGCATCCCCAGTGCACAGGACTGTGTGCCAATCACTACCCCGCCCTTGCTCTGTCTAGGCTCAGCTGTAGCTCAAATGCAGTGTGATTCCTCCATGCTTTGGGCTGGTTAAGGGCCCAACCTTGGATCCTATCTCCAATGCTGTTTGAGTCCCATCTGTTGTATTCCTCACCAACAGCCAGTGTGGCATTCTTGCCTACACACTGAGCTGGTGGGAAAGCGGGTATTTCACATGGAACTGCTTTTAATTAACACCAGTGAGGCTTGGAGAGAGTTGTTTTCTGTTGGTAAATGCTGATTCCACCATTGTCACATGCAAGGCAATGAAATAACATGTCCATCGATGATAATAGAAACATACAGCTATGACAAGTAAGAAAAATGTTGCCAGAGACCTTATTAGTTTGATTTAAGGTTACTTCGCATATGTCTTTTTAACCATCTTAGAGCTTTGCCATTTTGAATTTGAAGGTCTACTGTCAGGTACTAGTTGTCTGATGCCTCATAGTTTCTTGCAACTTTGAAAATGTAAATTGATTTTAAAAATGCTGAAAATATTAATACTTACTGAAAATGCTAAAAGTCAAATTTGGCCAAGCTTAAAAACAACACAGTAATGATTTTGCCTGTTTTCTGCAGTGAATTTCGTTTTTTTTTCCCCAGCAGCTTTGCCTACTAAAAAAAATTCATCCGGAGAATAAAATTTATTTGGAAATGCTGCCACAGTGCCTCATGGGAATTGTAGTTTGTGCCTCCTGCTTCTACTCTGTGGCTGTGTCTACACGTGCACGCTACTTCGAAGTAGCGGCACTAACTTCGAAATAGCACCCGTCGCGGCTACACGCGTCGGGCGCTATTTCGAAGTTAACTTCGACGTTAGGCGGCGAGACGTCGAAGTCGCTAACCTCATGAGGGGATCGGAATAGCGCCCTACTTCGACGTTCAACGTCGAAGTAGGGACCGTGTAGACGATCCGCGTCCCGCAACGTCGAAATTGTGGGGTCCTCCATGGCAGCCATCAGCTGGGGGGTTGAGAGATGCTGTCTCTCCAGCCCGTGCGGGGCTCTATGGTCACCGTGGGCAGCAGCCTTTAGCCCAGGGCTTCTGGCTGCTGCTGCTGCAGCGGGGGATTCATGCTGCATGCACAGAGTCTGCAACTCGTTGTCGGCTCTGTGGATCTTGTGCTGTTTAGTGCAAGTGTGTCTGGGAGGGGCCCTTTAAGGGAGCGGCTGGCTGTTGAGTCCGCCCTGTGACCCTGTCTGCAGCTGTGCCTGGCACCCTTATTTCGATGTGTGCTACTGTGGCGTGTAGACGTTCCCTCGCAGCGCCTATTTCGATGTGGTGCTGCGCAACGTCGATGTTGAACATCGACGTTGCCAGCCCTGGAGGACGTGTAGATGTTATTCATCGAAATAGCCTATTTTGATGTCGCCACATCGAAATAGGCTACTTCGATGTAGGCTTCACGTGTAGACGTAGCCTGTATGGGCCAGGCTCCCTGTTGGACCACATCTCCCATGATGCACCAGGAACTTGCTTCTTGCAGAAGGGGTGTCATGCATGTTGGGAGTCCTAAGCTGTGGTGCATCATGGGAGATGTGATATGAGCTGGGATCCCTGACGGGAGAATGGGAATATAAGACAACTAAACTACAACTTCCACGAGGAGCTGCGGTATCAAAATACTGGTTTTGGATGAATTAGGTGGTGGTGGTGGTGTTGGTGGGGGAGGGATGTTAATAAAAACTTTGTTTTCCATAGGATGCAGACACTCAGTGCCAAAAATGTCGTTTCCACAATATTCCTTTTGAAAATTGTTTTGATGGGAAACTTTCAGTCAATTTTCAGATTACCCTAGAGGCCTGGTTGCAGCTTCGCTTGCAAGCAGAAATTGGGGTGGAAGAAAGTTCTACACCGAAAGCTGTTATAATACCCATCCAAAGTGTGTGGGCCAGGCCCCATGCTGAGTGAGGGAGGGGCTGACACGGTGCGGGGGCAGGGGGAGGCCTCTGTTGTGGGCTTGGGCTGGGCCCAGCGGTGGCCAGGGAAGGGGCTGGCAGGGTGTGGGGAGGCTCTGTTTGAGGGGCTGGCACAGTGCGGGAGCAGGTGTCCATTGGGGGGCTGGGCTAGGCCCCACGCTGCCCGGGAAAGGGGCTGGGGCCAGCACAATACAGGGGATAGGGGATGTGGTAGAACCTTGTACAGGTAACTACAGTAAACCATGAGCCAGAGGGAGAGGATGTGGCTGGACTCATGTTTGTCTGAGGTGTGGCTGTGGTCAGCTGGTAGGAAGCCAGTGTACAAAGTACACATCCTCTCAACTGGTCTTCCATGCTCCCCCATTCATCTGTCCCCTGCTGGCGTCTCCTGTCTTAGAATGGAATGGTCGGTCTTTGTACGGCACCGAGCGCCGTGGGGCCCTGGCATGGGACTGGAGCTACCAGAATACACCTAGCACAATGGGATTCCTAGGCGCTACTGTAATAGCTCGTAATAACAGAGGATTTTACCAACGGGTGAGAGTGAAAGGCGAGAGCTGGGCATCTTTCAAGCCAGCCAGCTGAAGGAGATCCTCAGTGATTGGAAGAGCTTTGCTAACCAAGGAGGTTCCTGGCAGACCTGTATCCTGTCATGTGCCTATGGCAGCTGATACACTGACCTGACTTCCAGAGCAGTGTGCCCATGGAATTCATTATGACTGGGGCAAGCCTGATGTTTCCCCCAGCTTGAGCCTTGGGGCTCTGGAGAGCCCTTCCAAGGTGCTGTGAAATTGGAGAGCTAGAAAGGAGGTGGTGGTTAGAACAGGGAAGTGGGAGCCAGGACTCCTGAGTTCCTCTCTCTCCTGTGAGGGCGGTAGTTCCTTGTGTCCCAGGAGGTTACATGAATTAATTCAAGCCTGTAAAATGCTTTGAGAGCCTCACGTGAAAAGAAGTTGAGAAGGGCAAAGCATGCCCCTGGGCAGTGTTCCCTGTAAGCTGAGCACTTGGGTAGCCACCCAGGAGAGATCTGGGTGCTGCCCAGCTGATTAGTAGAGTACCCATGGCTGTCAGCAGCCTGTGTTTCCCTTGGTGGTGCACATCCGCATTTGTGTCAGTGCACACAACAAAATTTATTCCACAAATGGATTGAAAGAATTTGAGGGATTGCTGCTGCTCTGGGCTGGGCATGCTCCTACCTGGGAAGCTGTTGCATGGAGTCTGGCAAGAGCAGGACACCAGCATGGAGCGTTTGCAAGCCCCAGGAATTGATCCAAAATTTCTCCCATCCCTGGATGCCGCCTTCCCCGATACACACGTTCTTAACCTCTAGCCAAGACTCCGTTCTCGCGCTGTCATGCTATCTTGCCTCAGAGCACGACCCTACCGTATAATTTATCACATGCCAAGAGAGGTTAATTAAGATGAGGCCGTGTCAGGAGTGAAATTAAGGATGCTTCACCCTGCGGCAGCAGCCCTGCCCTCTTAAAGCACCTGATGAACGTTCAGTCAAAAAGCCTCACAGCCCTTTCCCTGCTCTGGATAAGAGAGACAATGTATTTCACCCCTCCTGGAAAAGCAGCTACCTGTGGGGTGGGATGTGGCAGCTTGGTAAAAGCCACAGAACTGGCCCAGAAGGGAAGATGAACCTTGAGTGTAAAATTACCCAAGGATGAGGGGAAGCCACTGTTCTTGCCCAAACTGGCATTGGGACATGGGAGGTTAAGGATACACAGCCAGATTCCCTAGCTGGTGTGAATCACTCCCCCTGTGACTGTCAGAACACCGCTGATTTACACCAGTGGAGGAGATACCCTCAGGTAGCCGCTGTTTCTCTAACCAGTATAACGGCAGGGTTTCATTTTTACCCCTTATCTGCAATCCCGAATTTCCCACAGCACCCCCCAGCTCACAGCCATAGCAGGAGGCCTTGTGGGTCAAGAATGGAAAGTCGATGGGAGAGCACCCCATGTGGAATAGCCCCACCTCCTGGACTCTCCCCTTCCCGACCAGTGCTGCAGTAAGGCTAGAAATAGCTCAGAAGAAAGAACCTCTCCATTCACTCATCCCAATTTCTATGTCAGCGTGGTGAGAACAGCTAAGAGCTGACCAGACCCAGCTCGGCTCAGGAGATGGGCCAGTCCGGGGCATTCGTGGATCTTTAACGGTCTGCGGTGCTCAGAGTGTGCCCTTGCTCTGTGAGGCAAGCCAGAGAGGGGTTCCGTCCTTTCTGGTGGGTATATTGGTAACGCCAAAGCTAAAATACCCATCACAGTGCAGTGGTGAACTGGAGACCTTGTATACTGGAGCACCAACTCCGGCAGGCAGCCACCCACAGGGTGCTGATAACTTTCAGTGCCTGAAGTGAGGTGGGTGCTCCCAAAATGCACCCCGGTGCTGGCTTGGTGCAACCTGGCCAGGGCTTTTACCTTTGAAGTCAGGTTCCAGGTCGGATATGTCGGAAGCATCGGTCTGGTGGGCTGGAATCCCAGGCAGCTGGAAGATGTCCAGGGCCATGTTCTTCCCCTCGGGTTTGCTAAAAAGGTTGGGGAAATGTTAATTAGAGAAACAACAGATCAGGTTGCTTCATCCGCTGATGAGACTTTGGTAGCCATGGGAGGCTGTATGGGCTAGTGCAGTGGTTCCCAACCTTTTCACTGGTGGGGACCCCCCAATCACCCCCAAACCATTTATGGATCCCCAGTCACCCCTTAGTCGTTCGTCGTCCTCCCCAATGGCCCTCCAATCTTTCACAGACTGCCAAGTGCCCCCCTCAACCATTCATGGGCCCCTATCCAAGCCAATGTGGATGCTGTGTACATGTCATTTAATGAGAACAGAAACCACCACGTCGCTAGTCAGTCAGCCATTAATAACGTGTGTGGAAGAAATGTAATTAAAAAAATAATAATAGATTGTGACGTTGCAATTGATTTAAAACTTATTTTCGATGATCATTTTCATTTAGCGTTATATATTTATTTATTTATTTTCCCCACAGATCTCCTGCAACCCCCTGGGGACTATCGGGCTAGTGTTTCGCATAGGGAACTGAGGACAGGTCGACACCAGACCTCAAAGTCGATTTCCGATACGCAGTTCTAGCTGTGGCAATTGCGTTGCTGGAATCGACGTCTGGAAATCGCTTTATTTGACTAGCTTTGCTAAGGAAGGTCGACTGAGTCGATCTTCACCAAAGTGTAGCCAAGCCCTAAGAGTCAAGATCTTGATGTTTGAATTCAGGCTCTGGTGCTTAGAGCAGGGAGGCGGTGGCTGGGATTGGCGTTCCCTGTAAGCTGAGCGCTTGGGTGGCCACTCAGGAGGGATTCACATCCTGCCCAGCTGATTAGCAGAGCACCCCATCCACCCACTGACCTTGGGCAACACGTGTCTATGTGTGGTGCACATAAAATTTATTCTGCCCATGGATAGAAAAAAATAGAGGGAACACTGTCTGGCACTCAGGACTCCTGGGTTCTAATTCACTTTGGAAGTGAAGTCTGCTAAACCAACTTACATCCATTTTAATTCTGGCTATTAGCTTCCACAGAGGGGCTTAGGGCAGGTTAATTCACCCATTTCTAAACATTAATTTGGGTTCCTGAACCCACATCTACAGTGGTGCACCCCTAGAAAACCCACCTTTCCAAGAGGCAGCAGCTGGAACAATTCTTCAACCCAGTGCTATGTGTGTGAGATGGGCGTTAGAGTGACTTAACTGTGTCTCCTAACTTAACTCAGGGGAGATTCATGCCACTCAGCTGATTAGCAGAGCAGCCACAGCTAGTTTTTTTTTTTTTGTTTCTACTTGTGGTGCATATTTGCAATGCATTAGTGCACATAAAACTTATTCCGCACATGGGTGGGAAAAAAATCCACACATCGATGGAAAAGATTAGAGGGAACATTGCTCAGGGGTGTGTGAGTTCTTCACATCCTTGAGTGAGGCAGCGGTGTCAATTTAACCATCGCTTTGTAGGCCAGCCCTGAGGGCCTATGCATAGATATACCCAGCAGCAGCTAGGAGATTTAGGTGCCCAGGGGCTTAGGCACCAACTTTGAAACTATGGATAGCATCTAAATGGAAGGCTTAGGTGTCTAAGTAACTGCCTAGAGTCACAGCCGGTTTGTGATGGAGCAGAGAATTATATGCAGGTGCTGCTTATCCCTTAAGCCCCGCTAGAAATGGTCTCCCGAGAAGCATGTGGTAGACTGCTAAGCCTGTTGGGAGGTACCAACTGAGACCCGAACAACTAAGCCCAAGAAGGAAAACTTGATTTCAGGCTGCCACAGCCAGCCACCTGCAGGCTGCTCTCTGCAAAACATCGTCTCTAGGGCTATCGCCTTATTGTCCAAGAACAAACAAGGACAGATTGGAAATCACAAGCGCTCATGTTTCGAAAAGAGCCAGCTTTGGGCTTTCATTGTTCAGGGCTGGGCAAAGTTGGATCCAATTCAAAAGAGCCGTCCCCTGCAAACGGCTCTGCCAGAGCTCGGAACAGGGAGGAAGGGGAAAAGCACAGGGCCAAGTTTTGTGCCTGGTGTAACAGCCATAATGTCATTGCTGCACGGTGAGAGGCAGGATGAGTGCTGGCCAGTGTAAGTCACTTGACGTAGATTGTGATATGCCAGGTGTGAAATGAGGCCGCCCTCCCCCAGCTCTGTATCCATTTGAATCCAAGGATCCCAAAGCACTTAACGATAAGTAAGCCAGCAGCCCTGCTCAGCATTACAAGCCTGCTCAGCAGCCAGACAATGAAGTAGGACATATGCAGCAGGGCCAACAGCTGCCATGAGCTCCAGGGCAAAGTGGGGGCCAGGGGGAAGGCCTGTCTCTGTGCCCCAGAAGGAGCAGGTCCAGTGATGGAAGGGGTGGGGCCAAGGGCAGATGCCTGTAGCGTGCTGGCCCCCCCCCCCCCCCGGCTGTGCAGAGCGGCAGAGCCGTGCTACCAGCAGCGGTGTTGGCTGGAACTTCAAACCCCCTTGAAAAGTCAGACTCCAGGGCAGCTGCCCCCTTTGCCCTCTCCCCTGTCAGCAGGCCTGGACGTGTGCTAATCTAAGCCAGGGGCCAGCAACCTTTCCGAGGGCGGAGTGCCGACATTTGACCTCTACGTGTGGGCCCAGTGGCGGTGAGTCACTAATAGTCCTGCTTACAACAGCTCCAGGAGTAAATAAGCAAATGTGCGGAGCTGTCCTGTTTCAGTGGTGGTTGGTAGCATTAGCTGGTCTTCCGGTAGTCCAAAGGCTTTGAGCAAGCACCTGGCTGCGTGGGGGAGGAGGGGCAGGGCTGAGCTCTCGCCTCGCCAACGAACATCAGCTCGCGTGCCGCTCTCGGCACCTAGGCCCGGTGGGGGGGGTGGGGGGGTCGCTGACCTCTGTTCTAAGCATTAGGCGTCCCCTCATCTGAAGCTGAGAGGAGAACCCAGGAGTCCTGGGCTCCTTCTCTTGCTGAGGGGTACTTTTTCGCCTATACCTGGGAGTGGTCCCGATCCTAATCACAGTGTTGCACGAGCCTCCCAGGGTTAGCCATAAAATCCAGCAGTCCAGACACCCCCAAACCCTCTCCCTAAGCCACAGTCCCATCCGCTATAACACTACAAGGCGTTAGGCTAATTCCGCCCCCATGCCCTTCCAGTCTAGCCCAGCCAGGGCACACGACTGAGGAAGCCGGCAAGGCTAGTGCCCCGAGACGCCTCATGGCCACCAGGCTCCGTGCACCATTCTGCATTCCTCCCCGGGAAAAGAAAGTAAATAAGTTTAGATTCCAGGAAGGCTGAGAGAAAGTTAATTAGTCTCTGTAATTACAGCGCTAATTAACTAAAATACTAATCACCCTGACAAATCATACACTGGTATCTGTAATTACTTTCAGGATTAGCATAATAATACCTCCTTTTGCTTTCGCGGGTGGGGGGGGGAAACAGCCGTTAATAACCATCTGTTGTAGTCATTCATATATTAATTTATTTGAGCTGTAAACCCCCCTCTACCCCCAAGAGAATGTGTATAATTCGGGAGTTGCTTTAATGGAGCAGGTGGGGGGGGCTAGACTCCAGCTGAGTGGATTTGCAATGCCACACCCATGCTGCGATGGGGTCTCAAAACCATTTTTTTTTTTTTTTTTTTTTTTTTGCCAAGGCTACGGAGGCCGGTGCTCAAAATTCATAGCCACCTAAAGCAGACGGAATCATGGCACTCATCAAGGCTGCTCCCTCTGGTCTAACGCAGGCCAGAGACCTGGCCCCACAGCCTTGCAGGAGATGAGCTTCCAGAATAACCTCATGTCTTGGGCCGCGCTCCCTGGACAATGAGCACGTGGGTGGCCGCCCAGGAGAGGTTCAGGTGCCACCTAGCAGAGCGCTCTCAGTGGGCGGGGTGTATTTCTGTGGCTGGTGCACCTCTGCTCATGCGTCAGTGCACATAAAATTTAATCTGCCCATGGATGAGAAAAAAAATAGCGGGCATGCTGGGCTTGGGATTTAAAAACACGGTCTGTGCTGGAGCAGCCGCCCTAACCCTGGGTGAGTTGTTCCAATGGGGACTTACTAACCCTGTTAAAAACATACACCCGCTCCTTCCACCCTGACTGGATAGCTTCCGCATCAGGAGCCACAGCCAGCCGTCTCTGGGAGCTGAACCAACAGCCTCCTTGTGCCTGTGCTGGGAAATGCGATGCATGGCTACCCTGGGGCCTGCTGCTGGGGGTGGGTATTTCGGGCATGAGCCATTGCTTGGGCTCAGTTAGCCCAGCCAGGCCATGGCGTAGCCCAGGGGAGGCCAACATTTCTTCATCGGGGGGGGGGCACAGCAATTTTTGTGTGTTCCACGGGCTGAACACAAAATAGCCTGAACCCCCCCACCCACCTTCCCCAGATTAAACCTCGTGCAGCTCCAAACCGCCTCATGGTTTGGACCCCCCCCCACCCACAGCCCCAAACTGCCCCCCCCACTTAGCCCCAGGCTTAGATTCCTCCCCCTTCAGGCCCCCAACCCCTCCCATCCCCAAATGACCCCCCCCCTCCCCAGCCTGAACCCCCCCCGCCGCAGCCCCAAATAGTTCCTTGCCCACCCCAGGGTTAACTCTGCCCCCAGCCCCAAACCACTCTGCCACCAGCTCTATGCCATAGCCGGGGCTCTGCCCCTCTGGGCCAGCAGCGGCGCTGCATCCCAGCCGCTAGGGCTCTGTGGCAACTGCCCCACCACCACCCCACAGGCCCAAGAAAATGGCTCTGTGGGCTGGATTCTGGCCGGTGGACCACACGCCTGCACTAGCCTATGGGTGTAGCCACACTTCAGCTGGGAGCTCTACTTCAGGTAGCCCACTACACTCAGCAGTGTGGCCCCAGCAGTCGGCCGGGGGAGGGGGGGGGGGCGGGGGAACGTGCCACACGAGTGGGGGACCCAGGCAGCCCAGCAGGCTTGTACACAGGCAAGGAACACGGTTCCCTCGTTTTCTCCCGCTCGGGGCAGAATAAATTTTGTTCTGTGCACAGGGCATGTGTGGCTGTGCACCACCAATACAACCAGAGTGGATGCTCTGCTAATCAGCTGGTGCCATCTGAATCGCTCCTGGGTGGCCGCCCGAGGGCTCAGCTTCCGGGAACGGTGGGGGCTGACCCAATCCTCTTTTCGAGCCGCTCTGGCCCCACTGCTATTTGTACCAGTCTAGCATGCGTGTGCTCACCCACACAGGGATGAACCCTTCCAGCTGCTCTGTAGCTACACTGCGCCACAAGCCCTAGAGTCTAGGCCCAGTTCGCTTGGGCGACCCCCTTGGTGTCCTGGCTCCTCCTGCAAAAAATCCATGAGCTTAGGTCCCTAAATGGGCCTCGCCTCTGTTTGGCCTCTCGCCTGTATCACAGAGAGTGGGACTTTTGCAGCCATCAGCACCCACAAGGGCAGCAGTGTGCAACTGCGGTCAGTGAGTGGGCCACGTGGGTGGCCTCCTTTATCACATTGGGGCACAAGGTTGCCAGGGCTGGGACAATCTCCCGGGGTAGGGCAGTTTTATGATGGGCACTGGCGTCCCTGGGACTTGCTGGGGGGCGGGGGAGAGGAGCGCTTGGATCGGCTGCGGCGGGAGCCCCCCCGGCTGTCATGGCCAGAGCTGGCTGCACTCAGCGCCACCCTCACCTGAGTAATCCCAGGAGCACAAAGCCTTAGCAGTGGAATCTGACAGCCCTGCGTGTGGTCAGGGGTGAACAAAACGTCTCGTGGGCCACTCAGGGGGCCACAGGCTGCCCCCCACTGGGTTACGAGCTCTGGCTGGGGCGTGGGGCCTAGTGGTGAGATCGGGGGTGGCGGGGGGTGGGAGGGATGAGGCAGCAGTAGTCCTGGGTTGTGTTCCCAGCTCAGGGAGCCGAGGGCTATCTAGCATCAGGACTCCCACGCGCCAGGCCCCTCGTTGTGGCCCACAGCATGTCCTCGTCCCTCCCTGTGCCACCATTGCTCCAGCAGCCCTGGTGGCTTCTAAGTGCGACTCATTGAGGTGGGTCGGCACCTGCCTCCCTTTCGTTGCAATGGGCGTTGAGCCACCAGAACACCTTGAAGGGCCTCTGGTCCTGTGCCGGGATGCAAGTAACATCTGAGCAGGGCTATGGGCGATGCCCATGAGGGTGGGGCCCAGCAGAGATGCACAGCTCCGTGGGCGGGTATCTGAGCAGGGCTGTGGGTGATATCAATTTCCCCTGCAGCCCTGGGAAATCTCAGCTCACGGCTCGTTTCCCGCACGCTGCAGCGCCAGAGAACGGCTCGTGGACCCCTGACAGCCCTGCTGCTGGAAGGGGCCGGGGGCAGAGGAGGTTTCAGTCAGGTTTGTTGCTTCCCTCAGCATTTAATATTCTGTGCGGCTACAACAAGGCGGAGCTGGTTCTTGTCTGCCAGGGACGGCTGTGACGCAGAATATTAATGACTAAAGCCCTTACGAAGCTGCCAGCCAGCCTGGCTGGAGCTGGGGTGCAAAGCTGAGGCAGGACGCCTTGGTTCTGTCCCCAGTGGGAGGATGGAGCACAAGGAGTGAGAGGGAGGGTGCTTGGGGCCTCAGGTCAAACCTCCTGGGTTCTAGTCCCGCCCCCCCACCATGATATGGACATGGTCACCTCACCCTGCCGCTCTGTGCCTCAGTTTACAGCAAGGCTAGTGAACACTGACTCCGCCACCACTTGCCATGGGCATAGGGAGGGGAGTTCATTTGCTGCCTACAGGCAACAACCCCTCTGGTGTGTTTAGCAGCAGTACAATGGGGCAATCAGTGTTGTCCCCAGCAGGGTCTGGGGCAACCCTTCCACTCCAGCTCTGCCCCCACTCCAAGGCATCCCCCACACCCCGCTCCTTCTCCACCCTCTTCTGCCTCCCTTTTGTACCCTTGCCCCAAACTCCCTCCCAGAGCTGTGCAACCTGAGGAATTATGGGGGGGGGTCTGTTGTGGGGTGGCAGCAGGGGGTCAGCCCCCCCGCTGTGCTCACCTCGGGAGCAGGGGCTGCAGGAGCAGAGCAAGCCAGCAGCTTGCTCCACTCCACTAGCATCTCCAAGTAGGGTCCCTCTACTTCACCGTGGCAGCGGTAGAGTGCCCAGCCTCAGCCCTCGCCCTGCTCTGCTCCCCTGAGCTGCATCACTGGGGCTGCCGGTTCCTGCTTCCACGGCGAATCGGAGCAACCCAGCTGGGAGATGGCGGCAGAGCAGATCATCCTGCCCATAGGCTCTTTGGAGTGGCTGCCCCATGGCCCAAGCACACGGCCCATGGTGGCTGGACCCATGCTATGGATGGACAGCTCTAGGGGCAGTGAGCCTGACTGGCTGCTACCGTAATCCAAATGTTCATAATACAGTGCTCTGCGCTCCCCAACCAGCCTGCGGACACAGCATTGTCCGCCCCCTCCTGGCTGGATTCGGAACAGCATGGCTGTGTATCCTAGACCCTATAAAACCAGCTGTTAACGGGGATTTCCCTGGAGCTCAGTGAGTGGCAGTTGCCTGAGCTTTTGGAGCAGGAGGATCTGTGACTCTATCCCCATAGCCACAGCATGTCGGACAGCGACGCCCCCTTGGGCAGCCTGATGATTTCTTCCAGCGGGGCCATGTGCTCTCACCTGAGGATGTAATTGACCCAGACCATATTCCGCTCGCTGGGGTTCTTGACGTTGACCGAGATGGTGGCACAGGACTGAATCCACACAAAGCCCCCATGTTTCTGCAGCCAGCGGTAATACCGGGTCACGACCTGCCCTTTTTTCAACACTGATTGAAAAAGAAGTTTGTTAGCAGAAGAATGCCAGCCCCCGCCCTGGCCCCCTCTCGAGAGCCCAGGCAAGCTGCCAGGACCAAAGCCATCCCTGGAGACTAGGGTGTTGCAACATTCTCTGAAGTCCCTTGCAGCCCCTTGATTTCACCACAGCCGGGTTAGCACTGGGTAATGAACGAGAACGCTAAACAGGATCGGAAAACCTGCCTTAGAGGGCGACTGTCCGGGAGCTCAAGCTAGTGAGCTGAACAAAGAGCAGGCTAAAGAGTGTCTTGATCCCAGCCTCTTGGTCCCTATACAGGGAACAAATATTTGGTCCTGGGCGCTTCAGGCTAGCGGAGGAAGATCTCACATCACCCAGCGACAGGAAGTTAGAGAATCATAGCACGCGAGAACTGGAAGGGACCTCAAGAGGTCACCAGATCCAGTCCTCTGCTCTCACAGCGGAACCAGGCACCATCTAGATCAGCTCTGGCAGAGGTTTATCTAACCTGCTTTTAAATATCTTCAGCCACCCTGACAGTTCAGAAGCTTTTTTCTAATGTCCAACCTAAACCTCCCATGCTGCAGTTTAGGCCCATTGTTCCTTGTCCTATCCCCAGAGGCTAAGGAGACTAATCTTTCTCCCTCCTCCTTGTAACACCTTTCTAGTTAGTGGAAAGCTGTTATCATGTCCCTGCTCAGGTTTCCCCTTTCCAAACTAAACAAACCCAATTCTTTCCATCGTCCCTAACAGCTCACGGTTTCTAGGCCTTTAAATTATTTTTGTTGCTCTTCGCTGGACCTGCTCCAATTTCTCCACCTCTCTTTTGAAATGCGGAGCCCAGAACTCAACACAAGACTCCAGGTGACGCCTAATCTGTCCAGCGTACAGCAGAGGAATGCCTGCTTCTGGCTTGCTCACCACACTCCTGTTAATACATCTCAGAATCACGTTTGTTTTTCCGCAGCAGTGTCACTGGCTGAAGCTAGATAAGTTCAGACAAGAAACAAGGTGTCAGTTTTTAATCATGAGGGTAATTAATCACTGACCAATTGACCAAGTCCTGTGGTGGAGTCTACCTCACTGGCAAAATATGAAGTGAATACTGGAAGTTTTTTTAAAAAAAAAAAAAAAAAGACTTTGGCGTTCGTTCAAGCCAGCGTGAATTCGGGGCATTCCTCCAGCCTGTGTTACACAGGAGGTCTGAATAGACAACCAGACACATTCAGGGTTGGTCTGAGGAGGATGGTGAGCAGCTGCTCTCCATGTCCATTGGAGGTAGAACAAAACGCAATAGGCTTAATCTGCAGCAAGGGAGATTGAAGTTAAATAGCAGCAAAAGTTTTCCAGCTGTAGGGGAAATGAAGCTCTGGAACCGGCGGTTATGGGAACCCTGTCACTGGAGGTTTTTGGCTGGTTTAAGTTCACTTGGTCCGGTCTCAGTGCAAGGTGCTGTACACGATCACCTTTTGGGGCCCCCTTCCAGCTGGGCACGTCTATGATCTTCTGGCCTGACTCCAGCTGTCTGACTCCATCACACAGGCTGGGGGCTGGCCCAAAAGCCTGAGGTGTTCGCAGCTAGTTACTAACAGGTTGTGCCTTTCCTCCAGAGCAGTTGTCCAGCTGCTTACAAAGACCTGAATCAGCTGGGGCAGGAGGAGGGGTAGTGGTTTCACCATCTGCCCTGCAGCAGAGGCCAGGAAGTGTAGGAAGACCCCTGTGTCCGGCTGAAACGGGAGGGGTTTCGGGAGCAGGGATTTACTCTCCAGAGTTGGGATCTGGCCCTGCCAAGCAGGACTTAAATGCTCGGGTTCTGACAGGGCTGGTCAGAGGATCTTTAGTGACCACCAGGGTTAGGAGCCGATTTGAAAGGGGGGCAGCCCTGACTGCCAGGGAGTGCGCCCCCTGCTGAGCACTGTTTCCCTGCCCCTTAGTGCCCCATGGGGGGTCAACCATGACTCGGAGCAGAGAGCGCCCCCTGCTGGGTCACTCAAAGTGTCCCCAGCAGCACAGCGCCCCCTTGCACTGCACTGGGGTAATGGGGTCAGGGCGGGCGCCAAGCTCCTTGAAGTGGTCACCCACGTCCTGCAACAGTGAGCCCCACCCTTTTGCAGCACAAGCTCCTAAGGGCACCCCAAGAACTGCCTCAAACCCAAATAACTTTGCCCCACCTCCTTCTCAGCCCCTTCACCAAGGTGCCGCCCCGTCCCCTCCTTTCTCCAAGGCCCTGCCCTGCGTCTTCCAGTTCCCCTCCCTCCCTAGCGCTCACGTTTACCAGGCTCTTCCCAGGGGCCTAGGGCAGTGGTCAGCAACCAAAAGAGCAAGAAGAGCCATTTTTGCCAATTCGGTAAAAAAAACTCCATAATTCAAGGGCCGCAGCGCAGGTGAATGCGAGATGGTCCTTAAAAAATAACGTCAAACCAAACTTTTTGTCATCCCTGCTTTACGAGCGGCGCGCACACACGGATTTGTAATGCGACATACATGTGTTGTAGGACGTTCACAAACTTTTGACGTTATCTGTTTCCTCACCCTTTACGTGTGTGTTTGTACCCCGGCTGCCTGACTTTCACGCCCGCATCATCTCCCTCTGTGGAGGACGACGGGGCGGGGTGGGTATCTGTTTCGAGCTCACATATTGTTTGCTGTTTAGCCAGGAGGTGTCTCAGCGGGACAGCTATTTAGAGATGAGTCGTTCATTGTTGGGCTTTAAGACGTTCACCGTTTATCAAAAATAACCAGGAGGGTTTCTTTTAACTTTGCGATTACAGTGCTGGGAGCCACACAGAAGTCCTTAAAGAGCCGCATGTTGCTCCGGAGCTGTAGGCTGCAGACTCCTGGCCTAGGGGTTCAGGGTATGGGAGGGGCTCTGGGCTGAGCCTGGGGCAGTGGGCTGGGATTCAGCGTGCATGCTCCGGGAGGGAATCTGGGTGCAGGAGAGGCTCAGGGTGCAGGCTCAGGGAGGGAGTTTGAGTGCTGAAAATGGCCAGCATGTCCATATGCTGCCGCCCGGTCTGCAGGCAGCTGGGCGCTAGGGGGCAGATGAGGCCAGCAGCCAAGGGCAGCATGTGGAGACCCCATAGCCCAGAGGCCACAAGGCCATGCCAGCCATTTCGAGGAACAGGGCAGGGCCAGGGCTGGGCCACCCCTACTGTGCTGCTGGACTGTTAGCGGTTGATCTCCTGATTTGGCTGCAGCAGCCCCCAGGAAATCAAGCCCCATTCCAAGGAACTCCCAGACAGTGTTTGGCACATGGATGGGAAACATTAGCGGGAATGAATTTTGTTATGTGTACCTATATCAAGGGAATGTGCAGCTGCGCACCACCAGGGGACACCAAAACCCTAGCGGTGTATCTCTATATGTGTACATTTAATTCCCCTCAGGATAATTACTCCAGCCATGACAGGTGCGACATTTTAGAACTCACAACTCAAAAGAATTGAATATGAGCATAAAGGAGAACCACAAATTACGCAGAGCAAAGACCAGTCACCAAACTGTACTCACACGCCTGGGAAGAAGTAAATGGAGTGACAAAAACCCCACCCCACTTGTGCACTGGGTTGGGAGTGGTGTGAACCACAAAGTGCGTTTGTGTGAGCGACGGAGACACACACAGTGTGTCTGAGCCACTGAGATGCGCATGGCCCCTCCCAGAATGCTGAGCGTGGTTCGACAGGAGCAGCTGCCAGCAAACTCCCTCCATACCGAGCCCTGTTGTGTCCCCGTCTTGTTGTGGCGATGGGGTACAGGGCTTGGGGGAGCGGGACCCAGGTCAGCATAAGCTGCTTTACCCACGTGAGCTAGTGGGACAGAAAGACGCAGGCAGTAGAGAGGTAGCAGGCAGGGGCATCGCCTGCCGATGAGGTGGGGGCAGGAGAATCCATCAGTGGAGACCTAAGGGACAGTAAAGGAAGTATCCCGGGAGAGAACATTCCCTCGCACTAGGAACCTGCAGCCATCCAGTGCATGGACACAACCTATGTGCGCTGCGGTAGCCGCATCTGGGAGCAGGGCTCTGTGTTGGCCTAGGAGCTGTACTCACAGCCCCAGGGAGAGCCAGGCCCCACACCGAACTGCTTACAGGCAAAGCAGACGAAGGAAGGATGATTAAGCTCTTGGTACAGAGGAGGGAAACTGAGGCACTGAGGGTTGGGGCAGTTTTTAAGTGACGTGCTACAGGAGCTGTGGCACATCTGGGCATCCAAGTCTGGTCTCCTCTTTGCCCAGCGCCTCCCGCCAGGCCGGAGGGGAGAGGGTATCAAATGAAGCCAGTGCAGCAGGCTGATGAAATTAACCAGCCAGGCAATCCAGCAGAGAGCCCTCCTGCCCCAGGAGGTTCTGATAGGTCCCTTTCTACTGCTGTCCCCCACCAACATGCCACAGGCCCTTCGCCACAGAGGGAGGCAGAGCTGGGGCCCACCAGAGCAGGGACCAGCACTGAGCTGCTTACCGTCGAGGTGGCTCTGCCGGATCCCCTCCACGTCCTCGCCATGGATAAACTGGTAGCAGCTTTTCCCAACCAGCTCCGAGGGGCACAGGTCCATGTAATCGCTGATCCTGTGGGTTGAAGCGCGTCTGGGGAGTTAGACAGGCTGGGCAAAGCAGACTGCGGGCTGCAGGCAGGGCCGGATGGGAACGGGCGGACCAGCTGAACATTCCCGTCTCTCGCCCTGACACGAGAACTGGCAAGGATGGGGTGCTGGCGGGGCAGGCTCCAGGATGTCCTTGGGTGGCTGGAGCCACAGCCCCAGCGTGGGTAAATGGACGCAATGCCACTAACTCCTGCTGACGCCAGCTGGGGTTCCGGCGCTGTTGATGCTAATGGAGTGACAGCCGATTGACGCCATCTGGGCCCTGGCTCCAAACAAGGCACCGCATCCCTAGGAGACTCCCCTAATGCAAGGCCGTATCAGCTTTTAATCCAACTAAAAATCACAGGCCGACTTTAGCTCTGCCGTCACTGTGCTTACTCCAGTTGTGCCCCGGGAGGGCTGCGTGCCGAATCTGGCCCTAGCTCTACTGACACCAACGGAGCCACTGGGGAACCAGGCGCCTGGCCCGGGGACCCACCTGCTCTCGCAGTACACGATCTGCAGGTCCATGTTGACCCGGAACACAAACATGTGGCACTCGATGCGCACCTCGCTGAGCGTGGACGGCGGCAGCGTGTGGGCCAGGGCCACCAGCCCCAGGACGCGGCTGAGGACGGAGTGGGCATGGGAGAAGGACGGCAGGCGGGGGCGAAGGCGTCCTGTAACGTGAATCACCTGAGGGCAAGGCAGAGAGAGAAAGCGGGTTGTGTACGGGCAGGGAACCTTTATTCCCTGAGACATCTTCCTTGCGATATAGCGCCGATGCCAGGGCCATGCTGGGCATGAATCAAAGGGAGCTGGGGGGGAGGTGGGGGCAGAGAGTGGAATGTGGACAGTCACTCCTAGTGGTTAGAGCAGGACTCAGGCAACGTGCTTCCAGCAGCTGCACTGGTTTGGCTGCCCCAAGACTGGCTCTGCCACAGACCCTGAGTCCGGACACAAGATTCTGCCAGTTCGTGCCGATCCAGCTAGCGCAGGCTCCTGGGAGGGTTTGATCTTCCGCTCTGGTGCCGAGCTGCCAGCCGGGTGCAGAATGACACAGACTGGGCAGCAGAGCACGGCCCCACCCACGGATCCCAGCCAATGGGAGTCTGGAGCCGGTGCACAGGGTGGGGGCAGTGTGCGTGGAGCCCCCCCACCAGCTCCTCCGCCTAGGAGCCAGACCTGCCAGCCACTTCCAGGGCACAGCATAGACCTGGGGCAGGTAGGGCCTGGCCGGCCTTAGACCTGCAGCACTTCCAAAGGGACCTTGGACAGCCCAGTTGGTGGAGCTGACTGCAGCCACCGGGGTCCCTTTCCGACTGGCCATTACAGTCAAAACCTGGACCCCAGTGACCCCGAACCCTTTACCTTGTAGCCGGACGTCTTCACGTGCAGCCCTCGCTTGGTCAGGGTGGATTTCATCCGGACAAAGAAGGAGCGTTCCAGGGCATCGTGCTCAGAGGGGGCGTGGGAGCTGGCAGGATCTGAGATGGACACAGCAGAATCAGAGTCAGCAGTCCCGCACCCAGTACACCACCCTGACTTCTCGGCGGGGGGTGTGGCCATCCACGGAGGGGAGGGGCCACCTCTGGCTGATCACCATGAGGGGGCGTGGCCTTTTTCAGAGTGAGGCTGGCTCTCACATAACCGGCGCCCGGCTGTGAGGTGGGCCGCCTTGGGCGGCCTCATGCAGGGAAGGGGGGTGGACTCTGGTCTCCTGCTCCCATATGAAAGGAAATTGGGACTTTTCAGCTCAGGAAAGAGGAAGCTAAGCGGGGAGGGTGGGGGGCGGGGCTCTCACAGAGGACTATAAACTCATGACGGGTGTGGAGAAAGTGACAAAGGAAAAGTTATTTATTTGTTCCCGTAACACGAGAACTAGGTCGCAGGCTTAAAACTAACAAAAGGAAGTATTTGTTCACGCAGTGGGCAGCCAACCTGTGCCACTCCTTGCCAGACGCTGCTGCGAAGACCAGGGCTACGGCTACACTAGGCAGGCGGGTTTTTTTTGGACAAAACTCACCGCCCGTCCACACGCAAAATGCGTTTTGTCGACAATCGGTCGGCAAAACTTGGCACTGCCGCCGACCGCCTTCTGCCTCGCCTAGATGAGGAAGAACACCTTTGCTGAGAGAGGCTGGTGACGAAAAAGCTATGTGGCCGCGCTGGAGGGCTTTCTGTCAACAGCCAGGGCTTCCAGGACCCTGGGCAGCCCGACTGCTGCGCTTCCAGTTGGCCGTTCTGTTCAGAGAGAGCCGGGCAGTCTGGCCGCTTTTTCGATCTGCTTTTGTGTGTGGCCGCACTCTGGCGACAGCAGTTTTACCGGAGACGCTCGTCCAACAGAAATGTCTGTTGACAGATGCGTCTAGCGTCGCTGTAGCCCAGGAGTTTAACGGGGCCCCAAAAAGAGAGAGAGAAATTCACGGAGGATGGGGCCATTCACGAGTACTAGCCAGGCTGGATATGAGCGGTGTCCCTGGCCTCTGTTTGTTAGAGGCTGGCCATCGATGACAGGGGAGGGCTCACTTGATGGTTACTGGTTCTGTCCATTCCCTCTGGGGCACCGGCCACTGTTGGAAGACGGGATCCTGGGCTAGCCGGACCTTTGCCCTGACCCAGTCTGGCCATGCTTACCCCTCTGATCTCGAAATAACCCTTCCGTCTCCATCCCCTCCACCCCACATGGCTGAGCATCCAGGAAGGGAGCCCTTCAAAAGCCAGTAGTGCCACAACAGCTGTATGCGAGCACCGTCCCATGTCCGCTTCGGCCCACACCATGCTAGAAGGTCTGAAAAAAGCATGGGCGGATCTATTGTCATTCAGGAGCAGCTGTATTCCAGACAGTGTGAACCCCAACTCGCTGGCTGGGGCCCCTCAACTCTCTGCCTTGCACCCCCACTTTTCAGAATGGCACCTCTATCCCCAGCAAAAGCCCCCCCCATGCAAGGAACACCCCACCCCGCCCCCAGCAATGCTGAGGAAGGGCTGCTGTCTGCTTTCCATCAGGGGAGCCAGTGCACGCTCCAGGCTGTGCTTATATCTCATTCTCTTTTACTCTCCTGCTTGGTATAAATCTTTTAACGGTTCCCCAGATAAAAGGCAGGCAGGCGGATATCAAATGAGCCGGAAGGCGACTGAAGATTCTTTTCAATTTCTTGCCACCTCTTCTACCCCCCCCATCTTTTGGACACCGGCTTCTCTGCATGGCCCTGGTGTGTGTGTGTGTGTGTGTGTGCGCGCGCGCGTGCGCGCGCACTCACAGCACTGGGAGCAGGTGGGAGATGGACAGAGACAACTCCTGGATGAAGGCAGTTGCAGGGGAAAGCAGGGGGCTGACTGAATACCCAGCTGGCACAGAATAGGGGCTCCTATCGGACCCAGGGAGCAGCTCACACAGAAGGTGACAAAAGGCTGGGAGTGGGTCAAAGCTGGGTGACGAGAGGAGAGGGCCAGAGGAGGAAAAGAAAGGAGGAGGGGAGAGGAACAAGGAGGTAGAGATTGGGGAAGGGAGAAAAGAAGAGGAGGGAGACAAAGGGAATGAAGACGGGGGGGGTTGAGGCCTAATGGTTGGTGGGGGGGCAGAGTACCAGGACTCCTGGGTTCCACCCACAGCTTTGGGACAGGAGTAGGGTCTAGTGGTTAGAGCAGGGTGGGGCGTCAGGACTGCTGGGTTCCACCCCAAGCTCTGGGACAGGCGTAGGGGCTAGTGGTTAGAGCAGAGGCCGGGGTTTTGGGACGCTTGGGTTCCACCCCCAAGGCTGGGAGGGGAGTGGGGGGTCTAGTGGTTAGAGGAGGGCAGGTGAAGAATCAGGACACCTGGGTTCCATTCCTGGCAAAATGGGAGCAGGGGGGAGTGGTGAGAGCAGGGGGAGTGGGTGTTTAGGGCTGCTGGGCTCTCGGCCCCTCTCCGGGGCAGAGCCAGTGAGCTGGAGAAGGACAGGTCCACAGGCTGTTTCCAGCCACTTTACCGGGCTCAGTGGCCTCGATCTGGGAGGAGGAGGAGGAGCTGGCACCGGTGAGGACTGGGAGTTTCTGGCTCCCCTGCAGGGGGCCGCCAGCATCCAGAGGCGTCTTGAGCCCCAGCTGCTCAGCCACCTCGGGGTGGTCTCCAGGGTGGACGTAGTCAAAGACACTGCTGCCCGTCAGCTCCACCTGGAAGGCAACAGAGACAGATGGGGAAGTCAACACTGGGCTGTGCCAGCCGGGCCCCCCCGACTCCTACTGGGGGAAGAGAGAAGCTGGCTGGGGCCCTTCCCCTCCAGGCTCCCAGCCCCATGCGGGACTCATGCCTGGTGCATCTAACCCCACGCTAGCTGGACCTGGCTTCCCCCAGCTCCACCTTGCTAAGCTGCTCCTGCAGCAGAGAGGAGCGCGAGCAGGAGCTTGTTGTGTGAGTGGGAGACTGGGGGCTCTTTGGGGCAGGGACCGGCTCCTCACTCTGTCTGTACAGCCCCTAGCACCATGCAGCCCCGACAGAATTCAGACTCCTAGAAGCCACCGTAGTGCGCCTAATAGCAATAAAAATGGACAGCTCCTGGCACAAAGGTGGTATATGCATGGCTATGCATCACTGCTGTCCGAATGACTAAAAATAGGATCCAGCCATGGCAGGAGGGGGGACAAGGGGTGGCACCCAGGAAACTCCCCTCAGTCAGACAGTGTTGGTGTCTCGCAGGCAGACTTCTGCTCACATGGCCTGAGTGCTGGGTCTGGAACCCTTTTGAATGATGTGCCAGTACCGCCCCCCAGCTCTGACTCAGAGGCACAGTTCACCTCCCCCTGGCCCCGCACCAAGCAGGGGCAAATACTGTAACTTAACTAGTGAGCTGATGGCGTTTGCTTTGATGGGGTGGCAGGGACAGGCCCAAGGTTCCCACTGCTATTTTCCATCTGTGGGTGGAATAAATTTTGTTCTGTGCACTGAGGCATGTGCAGAGGTGCACCACCAGTAGAACCACATGCTGCCAGCTGTGGGCTCTGCTAATCAGCTGGGCAGCCCCTGACGCTTTGCTGGGTGGCTGCTCAAGCACTCAGCTTCCAGGGAACTCTGGTGCCCCTCCTTGTGAGGCACAAGCCCAGCACCGGCTGCCCCCTTGTCAGCAGCCCTCCCCCAGGGGTTCCAGTGAGACACAGCTGCTGCCCTCTCTCCAAGCAGGGTTTGCTAGTGCTCACGGATCACGCACGGCTGAGCCTTGGCTAATGCAATAAACAGCACCGTGGGAGGCCTGTTCGGAACGCCCCGCTCCTGGCACACGCAAGCGGCACCTGCCGAGAGAGGTCAGCAGGTGTGACCCCGGAGCCGCCCGCGCGGGAAGAGGCAGAGCCCGCCTCAGCGTGCCAGCCTGCCCGGGAGCTGCGGTGGTCCCTCTGGATTACTTAAGGTCAGCGCCGCAGGGTACTGTTCCCCACCTTGGAAGGAAGAGACAGGGGCTCTGGCCATCCTCCTGCAAAGCTGTTTGCTTCGCTGGCAGGCTGCTGGGGCGTCCCGACGGGCTGAGCCTTGTAAGCAGCAAGGCTCACACCGGGGCCATGGGCAGCGTACCAGCATGGCATAGGGCACCAACGCTGCCCTTGGAAACAGGGCGCTGCAGATGGGGAAGGGGAGGGGGGCCGAGCCCACGGGCCGTACGGGCTAGCGGGGGCGGGGGTAACCGGCCGGGAAACAAGACTCTGGCTAGGATAAGGGCTGCCTTTGTGTCTGCACAGCACCTAGTACAAGGGGGGCGGGGTTAGTTTGTGACCAGGGCACCCAAGTGCTACCGCAATACACCTAACAGCACTCAAACGTACAGTGCCTCGCACCATGAAGGGCTTGCTCCACAAGCTGGCCTTCTAGCCGCTACCGTAATATGCCTAATAGCAATAAAAACATGCAGTCCCAGCTCAGGCTAAGGGTTCCTAGCCCCCAGCCACAATAGCAATACAAATGTACAGTGCCTGCCACCAAGGGTTCCAATGGGGGTTTCTATTATGGGCTAAAAAATCATCATGTTCTCCAGGCTGGGAAGAGAGCGGGGCTAATGATGAGAGCAGGGACGCCAGACACCTGGCATCTAGCCTCAGCTCTGGGAGGGGAGTGTGGTCTAGTGGCTACAGCAGGTAAAGGTGAGCTGGGTTCTGCCACTGATTTAGTGGTGGGGAATCTGGTTCACACCAGATTAGTTATTTGTGCCTCAGTTTACCCAGCAATAGGGAAGGATAATACCTGTGCATGGGGGAAGTGTCACAAAGCTTAACTAATGTTTCTGACTGGCAAAGTCTGGGCACCCTGAACCAGCAGCAGTGGTTGAGACTGGCCCATTTAGCATCCAAGAATCTCATGCTGCCTTTTGCCCGCAGGAAAGAGCAGGAGAGCGATACCCATGATCATAGTTACTCCTGGGAGGCACCCAGATGCCACACGGTGAGCACCTAGATGCAGCATCCTGCTCCTATTTCATGCTCACAGGAGGTGCAGAGACATGGCCAAGGGCTTGCAGGAAGTCAGTGGCAGAGGAAAGCACAGTATTGAAAAGCTCCTGGCTTCCCAGGCTTTTGTTAGTTACCAGCCCATGCTGCAGCCTGCCAGCTAAACGTGATCGGGTGCTGGGCAAAACAGATGACAGGTAAGGGGGCGATGAAAGCTGGCTGTGAAGTGGGGGAGATTAAGGGGGGAGGGGTTTCTTTCCAGGTAGGGATGATGATGCATGTGTGAGAAAGAGCAGAGACTGTAGAAAGAAAGAGATGAGAGCTGCCCCTCCATGAATGAGGTTGCGTAATACAGCACTGGGGCGGGGGCTGAAATTCTCCCTAGATTGGGGGCGGGGGCGCATGTTCAGCAGCCCCAGTCTGATTCTCAGCCTCATGAGTGTCTGGGGGGTGGGGGTGGGGGATGCACAGCTGTGAGCCCCTCCTGCCCCCCCCCCCAACCAACTGCCAGCCTGCGGCAAGGTCCTCCATCAGCACTGACAGCCTTTATCAAAGCCAGCCTTCTCCTTGCCTGGGGAGGGCTCCGGGTGTGTGGCACTTGCTGGGGAAGCGTTAAAACCGCGAGCGATATGGCTCAGTCACACAGCCCCAGGGAGCCCTTGGCGAAAACCTGCTGTGCAGCTTCAACTAGGCCCCAGCCCGAGGCCTGGCTGCTCCCCATGCACTGGCCAGCACTTAGACATGGTGTGGGGCGGGCAGCTAAGGTCACACAGTGAGTCAGTGGCAGACCCAGGAGTCCTGGCTCCCTGACCCCCATATTAGCCTCCAGACCCCACGTCCTTCTCAGAACCAGCAGCAGAATCATTGTGGGACCGGGGCAAGTCCTGTCCCTGCTCTGAGCCTCAGTTTCCCACTGGACAGTGAGCTCGTCAGAGCAGGGACTGTCCCACACTGGGCCTGGGAAGCACCCAGAACAATGGGGGCTGATCTCAGCTGGGGGTCTGCCCAGCACCAGCACAAGGGGGTCCTGAGCTCAGCCAGGGCCTACAGGCCGTATCTTAGTTCAAATAATTACTAGCAAGTATGTGTCCTCAGGTCCAGTCCCTAAACAAACCTGTGCCTCTCTCTCCCTCTCAGAGACAGGCGGAGAACCCAGGCGTTTCCAACCTGCAGCACTAGCCAGTGGACCACACTCCCCCTCTGGCAACAGGAACAGAAACAGGGAGTCCTGAGTCCCTGACTTCACCATTCCTGCACTAATCATTAGACCAGGCAGCTACATCAGAACATCCCGCATAAGTCTCGTTAGTTCTTCTACTGACAAAGCATTCACAAAGTCCCCAAATTGTGTGACCGACTGGCAAGGGATGGGGTGGGTAATGGCAGCTGGTTAGACAGACATTGCTCACCTAGCAGTGAAATGCAGCCACCTCTGGAGTGCAGTGTGGCAGCTGTTTACACAGGCATTGCTCTGCCAGCACTGAAATGCAGCTGCATGGTACCTGCCAATGCAGTCACTGTGGTGGCTGTGCTCTGGGGCAGAAGCCCACACCAGGGCTTTCCCTGCACACAGGCTGCACTGCACTCACCTCCCTCAGGAGCTGCCAGGGCAGAGGCTGGAGATGCTCACCTGGACCAGGCTGCAAGATACTGGCTCCCCTGCCTCCACCAGGAGCTATAATGTGTAGTGGGGGGGGGGTCTCCCCAACTCAGCTGACCCCTGAAAGTTCAGCCCCACTGCCCTGCAGAGGGATGGAAGGAAGGTCTGCAGCTGCCAGAGGAAACCAGGACAGGTGACCACATGGAGCAGAGGGAATAAAGGGGGGGGGGGCCATCCTTGGGGAAGTGGGGGGGGTTCAACCCCCCCCCCCAGCACTGCACTGCAGCACTGAAGGGAACAGCCCCTGGTCCCCTTCTGCCTGGGCCCTCCTGGGGCAAAGTGACTCTGGGGGAGTGGCAAGTGCAATTTAGCAGTTGGTAACGAGGCACCTGACGGCACCATGTGACCGGTCAGATCACCATGGCCTCCACTTCCCTGACCCATTGGCCCAGCCCAGGAATGGAGCCAGGACACCTGGGTTCTCTTGCCACCTCTGGGAGGGAAGTGAAAACTAGCAGTTAGAGCAGGAGCGGGGGCGGCCGGGGTGGGGGCTTGCAGCCGGGGAGTGCTGAAATTCATGTTATGTGGCTATCTCTGGGACAGGAGTAGGGTCTAGTGGTTAGAGCAAAGGACAGGCAGGCTGGGAGCCAGATCAGGGTTCTGTGCCCAGCTGGGAGGGGTTAGAGCCAGGAGGGGCCTGGCAGTAGAGCATCCAGCATTTCAGTTCCAAGACACGTCAGGAACTTGCAGCTGGGACTCAGAGCGCCTATAATGGGGAAAGAAGAGGGAGAATGGACAGGCAGGGCACATGGGCTCTGTCGCCATCTTTGGTTCACTGGCTGATCGTCCTGTCTCGTGCCTCAGTTTCCCCCATCAGAGGCGGGTTCCCCAGAGGCAATTCCCTTCCTCCCCCATGCACCCAACCGGGTGATGTTTGCTGCCTCCCACCTGTGGACTGAATTCTCTCCACCCCCACCACCCCATACCAAAGCCAGGAGGGCCGGACTTGTGGGAGAAGAGCCTAGGGCACTAAGCCAGGCTGGCCACGGTAGGACTGGCTCTGCCTGACAGGCTCTGTCTTTCCAAAGCGCAAGAAAGAACCTCTTTGAAGCATCTCTGTTCTCCACCTTGCCAGCAAGAGACCAATGGGAAGGGCCCAGTGCTAGGGGGGAGGCGCTGGGGGGCAGGAGGCCCATTTGAATAGCAGCAGTGGGAGCTCGCAGAGGGCCCAATCAATGGAGTGATCCTTCATTTGCTCAGCACAGGGCTGGGAGCCCAGCCTCCGCCTTTCAGTGCCGCGTGTCCCCGCTGGCGATCAGAATGGAACACGCTCCAGGGCACCAGGCTATCGTGTGGAAGGGAGCATAGGAGCACGAGGGGGTGGGGGGGTGCGTGTGTGTGCGTCAGCTTCCCCGATTCTCGGCTCCCGTTGCTGGGGGGGCGGGTGAACGGCCAGACTCGGCCGTTCGGATCTCCAAGTGCCTGGCGGGTGTTTAACCACACAGCCACCCTGCCCGGTTTTCCTGTTTTGTAGGGGAGGGAACTGAGCCATGGAGAAGATGAGGTGGAATCCAAGTGTTCTGGTGTAAATCACCCCCTCCTCCTTCATGCCATTACAGTCCCACTTCCCTCCCAGAGCTGGGAGGGGAACCCAGGAGTCCTGGTTTGTTTGCTGGGGCCACAGTGATGGCTCTGGGCGGCAGAGAATAGCCATGGCACAGCCCAGCCCAGCTCTGGATCTAACCCTTGGCTGCTTGGGCAGGGGAGGGAATGGCCACAGTGCAGGATGCTGGGGGACCCCCCCACCACTCCACTCCCTACCCCAAGGGGCTGGGGGCCAGGTCCTTCCCCCCACCCCAACATGGAATTCCACCACCTCGAGAGCCTTTTATGCTGCCAGGGCAGCTTGAATCCAGGCAGCACATCTAGCACCATGCCAGGAACTGAACCCAGAGCTGAGCCCCTGCCCTGAACCTACAGGGCCTCCTGCCTCCAGGCCTGCCTGTCAGCTTTCCTGCCCACCCTGCCACCCATGAGAGCCAAGTACCGAGCTGAAGCATTGTCAACATGTGTGCGTGTGTGTGTGTTTATCCCTGTATCTGCTACCCCCTGCTGGAGAGGATGGGCCCTGCGTGTGTGTGTGTGTGTGTGTGTGTGTGTGTGCTGCCTCCAGCTGGAGGGGATGGGCCCTGCGTGTGTGTGTTTGCATGCACTGCCCCCAGCTGGCGAGGATGAGCCTTGTTCTGTGTGTGTGTGTGTGCTGCCTCCAGCTGGAGAGGATGGGCCCTGCATGTGTGTGCACGCGCGCGCTGCCCCCCTGCCAAAGGGCTTGGTTCTGCTCTGTGTGTGTGCATTTTTTGAGGGTACTTGAAGTCAATCCCAGAGAGTTCACCAGGGGCATTTTATACAACGGCGGCTCAGTTCACCGGGGCGCTCTGCCCCCTTCCCCTCCCAGTGGCAGCGGATCCCTCCTTTAACACAGTCATCAGTCACAAGGCAACATGTGCAAAGTCCTTGTTTGTTGCCATGATAATTACTGCAAAGGCCATGACACACAACAGCAGCCTAGGAGCTGGGGAGGCAGCCCATAGGTTCTTCTATTGCAGGTGAAACTCAGCGAAGACAAAGCCCCAGCGTTCGCTAAGGCTCTGCGGCAAGACTCTCACCATGTGTGTTGTAGCTCCGTGGGGCTGCAGTGGGGGAATTAGGCCCTGGCTGGCACCCCTAGCAGTTCAAAATTAGGAGACAGGTCCAGTCTTTCCTGTAAGCTGGGTGCCGGAGACATTTAAGTTCCACCCAGCTGATTAGCAGAATGCCCAGAGCTGGGCTTTGTTTCTCCTGGTGGTGCACATTCGCACATGCCTTGGTGCACATAAAAATTTATTCTGCACAGGGCTGGAAAAAATTGCAGATGAATGGAAAAGATTAGAGGGAACATTGGTCAGACTTCTGCACCCGTCCCCCCAAAATCAGAAGAGTGGCTTAGAAGTTAGGAGATTTTTTTAAGCCAAATCGGTGCTGCGTTATGTCAATGTGCCTGCTGGGTGTTTGAGCTTTCCCAGGTCTTGTCTGCCAGGAGATGCAACAGAAACTCGATTATTGGTTTTACCAGAAAGCCAGGACAGGGCAGGAGGACACTGAAAAGAGCCACATAGCAGGTTGCTCTGGCCATGTCCCCCCCACGGACTCTGGGGAGTGGGGAGGAAATAGATACTGTGTAGAAAGCCCCCCGATCTGCTGCCTCTGAGCAAAATCATATCTGGGAAAAAAAATTGGAGACCATTTTTTGAAATTGTTGAAACCCCCCTGACAAGTGTTAGTTTTCCCTACGGAAACTGACTCATCATTTCAAACTTTGCTTTGTTTGGTATATTTTAAAAATGTAAAATCAGAAGGAGACTCTTGGCTTGGCCCCATATGAGAGCAGGGGAGGGGAGGGGAGGGGAGGGGAGGGAGTGTCGTTTCATAACAAAGTTCCAAATTTTGGCTTTTCTTCCTGACCTGGGATGGGAGAAAAAAAAAAGCAGAAATCTCCAAGCTTTCCACAGGATGGACGATCTATTTTCCAACAAGCTGTAGTTCCCATCAGATGCCCAGGTTGATAACATACCCCAAGGAGCCCTCTGCTAGGTGGGGGAACTGGCGACTTGTTCCACACCCTGGATCATAACCCTCTTTCCCTTGCCGGCCTCAATATCTTGGCCTCTCCTGGCTGTGACTTGTAGCACCTGTTAGCACATCAAGTCCCCAGTAAAAGACAATTCAGACCTTAAGTTAGTCCAACTACTCAGCATGGTCCAGCCGTAGACCTCAGAGAATGTTGCAAAGGAGATCAGTGTCACTATCCTCTATTCCACAGAGAGGGAAACTGAGGTACAGGGCAGCTCACAGTCACCAAGACATTCAGGAGGAGCATTCTGCCACCACAGCCACCTGCCACATGGGTAGACCCACACTCCCTTCTCCAAGCGAGGTCCTGGCTCCTAGCCTTCAGCGTTAAGTACCAGCCACTGGAAGAGAACCCAGGAGTCCTGGCCACCAGCCCTGTGATCTAACCACTAGCCCCAGGAAAAGAACCCAGGAGTCCTGGCTACCAGCCCTGTGAGTTAACCGCTAACCCCAGGACTAGAACCAAGGCCTTCAGTTCTGTGCTCTAACCACTAGCCCCAGGAACAGAACCCAAAGTCCAGGGTACCAGCCCTGGATTCTTCTCAGGGTTTCCATTAGACAGTTACCACCTGGCTCTTGCTCACACTGCCTTTAACAAGAGATTTGTCTTTGACCTCAACAGGAGCTGGGCTGCCGGGCATAACCCGTGAGACCCCTTCCCGCCAGGACGCACCAGCCATGGGAGACAGACCCCTTGTTACGCGCCCTACAGCCCCCGGGGTCACGCCGCATTTTAAGAGGCCTCATGGTCCGGCCACCCAACTGGAATGTTTTCCCAGCACGTGCGTCTCCATGACTCATGTCTGTGCACGGCTCCTACCTGCGAGAGCCCGAGGTAAATAGACACCGTCTCGGAGATGTAAAGAAACTTCCCCTCCTGGTTTAGCGCAAACACAAACCCGTCCAGGGACTGGGAAGAGAAGAGAGAGACAGAGAGAGAACACATTTACTATGCTGCTCGCTCGGGCCAGGCGCCGGTGGGCAGAGCCCAGGGGATTTGCTCTCCAGCACCAAGGCTGTCCTGTGCACATGCCAGACCCCAGCGAAGTGAACCAGGCCGATGGGGTCTTGGCCGATGAGTGGGGGTCCTGAGTGCCACCGTAATACTCCCAGGGCTTTCGCTCTAGGAAAAAAGGTGCCAGAACTCAAGTCTGATGATTCCTCCTGGAGGTTGGGGGCTCAGCTTTAATGAAAACCATTCAAAACAACAGTCTGAAAACACCGTTCTGGGTACAAGTATCGGAGAAGGAGCCGAGTTCGTCTGTATCTTCAAAAACAAGACGTCCTGTGGCACCTTATAGACTGACAGATATTTTGGAGCATCAGCTTCCACAGGCAGAGATTGTTTTGGAGGAAAGGGATCCAGTGGAACCGTACAGCTCACCCGGACATGCGAAAACCGCCTAAAATATGTAATGACTATTTTAAGTTAAAGCAGGGGGGAGGCAATGTCGGGGGCGCTGAATCTCTGCCCCAGCACCTCCCGCTGAGATGTTGGGGAATCAGCGCTAGTGACCCCCCGACCCTCTACTCACAGCGTCCCACCACTGTCCCTTCTATTCCTCTCCCTGTCGGACCCACGCTGGTTTCAATCCATGCCCCACCACAGGGCACTCTTGTACTAGTGCCCTGCTCTTCTTCCAGGGGAAGCAGCAACCCCCCTGTCTTGTCATGAGCCTCCAGGGCCCGCTGCAGTCCTCAGTCTAGCCCAGGGGTGGGGAATAGTTTCTGATGAGGGCCCACACCAAGAATTCAGAAAGTGGTCAAGGGCTGCACCCTTCCATGACATTAATGGAGGTGTGGGGTCTGGGATGGGGGTTGGGTGCAGAAGGGAGCTTGGGGGAAGGGACTGGGGTGCAGGAGGGGTGTGGGGTCTGGGACAAGGTTGGGACCAGAAGGGAGCTTGGGGAAAAGGACTGGGGTGCAGGGGTGTGTGGGGTTTGGGTGAAGGACGGGGTTGTGACCCAGGGCAGGAGGAGGTTGTGACTTGGTGCAGTTGACTAGGATGCAGGGGCTGGCTGGGGCCATCGTACAGGAGAGGGGGAAGAGGATTTAGGTTACATGCAATAGAGGGAAAGGAGCAGGGACAGATGGCTGAGGGGAGGGTGGATCTGGGGTGCCAGAGGCAGGTGCCAGCTCAGGGACTTACTTGGGTGACTCCCAACCAGCAGCCCTGCAGGTTTCCCAAGCAGGCTCCCTGGCCATGGCAGAGGCCATGTGCCCTCTGAATAGACATCAGCTGGAGGTGCAAGCTGTGGCTGGAGGTGCCCCACAGTGCTAAACTAATGGAAAAAAGGTGGTGAAAGGCCATTCTGGTGCGTTCCAGCAGGAAAAAACCCTGGATATGCCTAATAGCAATAGGAAGGTCCAGCACTCAGCACAAGGGGGTCTAGTCTTGGGGCTGCAAGGGGGTTACTGTCCTACATCTAATGCTCTACCAAAAGTAGAGCACTTGGCACAATGGGGTCCTGGCCCATGACTGGGGTATCGAAGTGCTGCCATAATACACCTAACAGCAATAAAACATACAGCCCTTGGCCCAACGGGGTTCTGGTCCACAGCTGGGGTCTTAGTGCTACTGTAGTCCACCGAATAGCAAGAAAAAGATACAGAACGTGGTAGAAAGGGGCTCTGGCCCAAGACTGGGGTACTTAGGTGCTACCATAACAGACCTAACAGCAACGAAAAGGTACAGCACTTGGCACAGTGGGAGTCTGGTGGACAACTGGAGTACGTAGGTGCTCCCATAATCCACCTAACCAATAACAATGGTTTGGTGCTTTCAGCGTGCTAGGGGAGGCCCTTGTGCGGCATCTCATAGCCACATGCTCTCGGTGGTCCCAGCAGCTGTGGCCTCCTGCACAGGACCCGCACACATGCTGCCTCCCCAGGTGCAGATCAATTCATTGCCACTGACCTGATCTGTGCTCTCCCCGCTGATTAGGTGGCCCCAGCGTTGTGTTTCCATTGCCCCGGGTTAGATTTAGCCTCCGAATCCATAGCTGCGCAGCCCAGCATCCAGCCCACCGAGCCACCAAAAGCATCTGCTTAAATAAGGCTACATCTGGCCAGATGTGTGTGCATGTGCGTGTGTGGGGGGGGTCCCATTAGACAAACCTCCCCTCCTCCACACCCGCTCAGCAGCATCCCAGGTACTGAGCCCACCGGCTGGTTTCAGGTGTAATGGTGAATAAGGCACGTATGCAGCTGTGCAGGCAGGTCCCAGGACGCAGCACACAACTGCTTTAGCTCCTGATGGTGTTTAAAATGCTAAGCTGTGACCTGGTGGCATGGCCCTGCTCCCCTCTTCCACCCCATCTGCTCCAGGGACTGGGGAATAATGTGCCAGCTTTAACGCCAATGTCCTGGCCAAATTCCAGCTCCATTAATTGTCTCCCAGCTCCTTTAATTCCCCTCTCAGAGGTGTTGCTCTTCTTGGCCTGCCTTAGACTGGCATGCTGCCTGACAGCCAAACAGCCCCATCCCACAAGGGGCTGCCTCAGGGCAAGGGTTCCTGTGTAACAGATGCTGCATCCCACCCCAGAGGCAGCTGCATCTTGGCATTGGGAGTGATTGCCATTATCAATATCTGCCATGCTGCACCCTAGAGATGGCTGCATCTCAGCACTGGATGAAGCGTGTTTCTAGCAACAGTTGCCGTTGCCCCACTCCAGAGGCAGCCCTACCAGGCCACATCCTCTCACGGAAGTAGCTGTGTTAAGATGCACTGCAGGGAGTCACATGCAAGGGGGGAAAAGCCTGGAATATGAGCACTAGATGAGTGAGCCCCAGATAAACAGCTGCTGTGCCCTATTCCAAAGGCAGCTTCGTTCCAGGGCACGAAGAAGTTATTACAATTTCTTAAGGCACTTTGGGAGCCTAAGCCTGGACCCCCCCCACCCCCAAGCTGGACTGATTAGACCAGGGGCCTGCAACCTGCTTCTCTGGAGCTGCACTTGGCTGTTTAAGGACTTCTTTGTGGCTCCCAGCACTATAATTGCAAAGTGGAAAAAAAAAAGCCCTTCCTGATTAAAAGCCCCCAAATGAACCACTCATATCTAAACAGCAAACAATGTGTGATCTCAAAACACTCTACAACTCCCCCCCCCCCAGCACTCTCCAGCGAGGGAGAAGGTTCAGGAGTGAAAGTCAGGCAGACAGGGGTAGAAACACACATAAAGGGTGAGGAAACAGATGACGTGAAAAGTTTGTGAACGTCTTGTAGCAAAGATGCGTCGCATTGCAGTTCTTAAAGCGGGGTGACAAAAAGTGGTTTGTGTTTATTTATTAAGGACCATCTCGTATCCATGTGCAGCGCGGCTCTTGAATTATTGAGGTTTTTACCAGATAGGGAAAAATGGCTCTTCTTGCTGTTTTGATTGCCGACCCCTGGATTAGATGGTATCCTGGTCTGTTGATGGCCCACCCGAGCCAGGATTTCCCTTTCCCTGCTGTGCTCCTTAACTGTGCCTGTAAAGAGCTGAGATACCTCCAAGGGCCAATACCTGCCCGAGTGTAGCTCAATGGAATTTCACCTGCAGGCCCCATGGCTGGCTTAGCCCTGCTGCAGTGGGGCACCGCCCCATTCTACCGAATGGCGCGTTAGCTCTGCTGCCCAATGACCCCCCCACGCACCACACAGCGTTAACCCTTTCAGCTCTGGCCTCCTGCAGGGCAACAGTTACCTGCCAGCAGAGGACTTTTCTCCCCACAGGTGAGGAGGTGCATAGATAGCTAGCATACAGAATACTCTGACGAGTGGCTGAGCCCCAGCCTGGCCACCAGGGGGCACTGCGGAGCCCCGACAGGTTTTCCTCCTCCTCCTCCTACATGCGGTTGTATATTGGATGTCCTATCCCCAGCGGTTGGTGGCCTTGGTTTCCTCATCTAGCGAGCCGAGCGCAAGGTTGGGAACCAGGACTCCAGGGTTCTGTTGCCAGCTCTGGGAAGGGAACTGGTGGCTTGGAACAGGGCAGGCTAGGAGCTAGGATGCAATGTGCAAGGTGCTACCAAATACGCAGCCCGTTTTGGTCAATTACATGGTTGTAAGCTTTTTAAAATGATCATTTTAATGATTTCAGGTATTTACATCTGAAATTTCAAGCTGTTGTAATTATCGGCGTCCTGGCCCAAAAAGGAGGTGGGGTGGGCGGTTTGCAAGGTTATTGTAGGGGAGGTGGGGGTTTTGCTACACTTTTGTGCTACTGCTGGCAACGCTGCTGCCTCCCAGAGCTGGGCAGTCGGAGAGCAGCAGCTGCTGGCCACTTGGCCAGGAATCGAGCTCGGAAGGCGGCGGCGGCAGCAGCAGCATAGAAGTAAGGGCACTGCAGGTATGGTATTACAAATGAGGAGCTGTGGAACAGAGCAGGAAAGGAACCACCTGCCGTTCAAATCAAGAGAAGAAAGTGGGGATGGCTCAGCCACACTCTCAGAAAACCATCACCCAGCATAGCCCGTCAAGTTCTCACGTGGAACCCGCAAGGAAAATGCAGAAGAGGAAGACCTTGGACACCGTGGAGAGGATCTACTGAGACTGAAGGACAACTGGGGTGCTCCTGGAGTCTGCTAGAAGTTTTGTCCCAAGATGGAGTGAAGTGGAGAAGACTTGTAGGTGACCTCTCGGAATACAGGGGTTAGAGTTAAGAAAGTCATTACCACTCGTTTCTGCACAGCTGCTGGCAGGATGGTGCCTTTGGAGCTGGGCACCCGGCCATCATTACAACCACTGCTCTCCAGTTGCCCAGCTCTGAAGGCAGCACAGAAATAAGGCTGCCGCTGCTGCGACCCTCCTAAAATAACCTTGTGATCCCCCTGCAGCTCTCTTTTGAGGCAGGACCCCCCAGTTTGAGAAACGCTGGTCTCCCCCGTGAACTCTCTATGGGATAGAGTCAAGGCCAGATTTCACGGAGGAGACCAGATTTCACAGTCTGCAATGTGTTCTGCATTGGCTGTTAATTTCGTAGGGCCCTTGTAATTTGGGTAAAGTTGGCAGGAAGGGGGTCGGGCATCAGGAATGCTGGGTTGTATTTCCAGCTGTGGGAGGGACTCTCATACAGTTAGTGCTTGTGGCATGGATGAGGTGGGGGAGGGCTGGTGTCAGGACTCCCAGGTTCTAGTTCCGGCTCAGGGAGTGAAATGGGGATTGGTTGATTAGAACAGGGTGGCCTGGGAGTCAGGACACCGAGGCTGTAATCCCAGATGTTGAGAGGGATGTCATAGCAAGCAGGGCTGGCTAGGAGCAGGGTTCCCTGTAAGCTGAGCGCTTGGGTGGTACCCAGAAAAGAGTCAGTTGCCACCCAGCTGATCAGCAGAGCACCCGCAGGGGGCAGCGTGTGTCTCTGGGTGGTGCACACCCACACATGCTTTGGTGCACAGAGCAAAATTTATTCCGCTCCTGGATTTTAAAGAGAGAGAAAACACTAGCCCAGATGTCTGGGTTCAGTTCCAAACTTCGCCACCCATCTTGCAAGCAGGGACAAAGGGGATGAGATCTGCTTCCTTTGCAACTGCTCTTTGAGAGCCACAGCTGCAAATCCATAGCAGGAGCCACAGGCAGTGCCCCGCAGACCGAGGTGAGTGCCGGTCTCTGCTACAGGCGTGCGTGTGGATCCAAGCAGCAGAAACCATTGTGCTGAATATGTTTGTACAAGCACAACTCCCCCCCACACCCCACCACGAACCCGTTAGGGAGAGACATGATAATAATGGGAGATGAATGCCACTGACAGTCACGTTAACGCTGAGCCACGCTAATTACCGCTGCCAGACAAAATTGCTTTTTTATCAAGTGGTTGTGATGAGCCATTCATGGGTCACCGGTAATTAAACACTTGACACTCGTTTGGTGGGGGGTGTTCATGTGATGGGGGGGATTACCCCCCTCCCCGACAGATTATTCCTATGCCATGTTTATTACCGGCCAGGAGGGCAAGGTGTTAAACGCCAAACCTACAAGCCCCTCCTGAAAGCAACAAGGTTTGAAGTAGGATAGACTAGACCCCCGCCTGCCCAGAAAGGGCCCACAGAAGGTGGAAAGAGAGCTTGGCAGTTTGAGCATTGGCCTGCAAAACCCAGGGTTGTGAGCTCAATTCTTGAGGGGGCCATTTAGGGATCTGGGGCAAACAGGCTTTAAAAAAAACTACTAGTGCAGGGGGCTGGGAATCAGCTGCCTCTAAGGTGGGTTCACAGCAGGTTGGAAAATGGCACTTAGCGAGTAGTTTATCTGTGGGTTACAAGCCACCTGGGAAGACAGGGGTGGATTAGGGCTTTGTAGGGCCTTTCTACCTGCAATTCCCCTCACATCTTCCTCCAGATGCTCCTGCCAGGAAAATGGGGTCAGGCTTGGGGGGGGCGCTTGCCTGCCCCAATCCTGATCCCTGGCTAGCTTGCCACATCCCTGTGACTGGACTCCACTCCTGGTAGGAGGGCTGGGTGGGTCCAAAAGGTCAGGGCACAAGGATGTCCATTTTTCCCAGGGCCCCACATTTGGTCTGGGTATCTGGACATGGGCCCTGTTGAGCCAGTGCTAATCCCAGGGTCAGCGATCCCCAGCACAGATGGCACATGAGACAGCAGCTCAGCCCTACCCATTCTCCCCCATGCAGCTGGCAGTTTGCTCCAAGCCTGTGGATTAACCGAAGACCAGCTATTGCCACCAGCCCCCACCTAAATGGTAAAGCTCGGCATCTTCATTTATTAATGAAGCTGTTTTAAGTAGGACTCTTAGTGACTTTAAAAAGTATCAGCAGCCCTCAACCTGTACAAAGAGGTCAAAGGGTCAAATTTCAGCACGCCACCTTGGAAAGGTTGCTGATCCCTGGCTACTCTATCATTCAGATATAGAGATCTACCTATCTCAGAGCTGGAAGGGAACGTCAGAGGTCATTGAGTCCAGTCCCTGCACTCACAGCAGGACCTACCACATTCACTGAGATTTTTTTTTTAAATCTATTTCCTCCCTCCAGGATTGGACTCACAACCCTGGGTTTAAGCAGCCCCATGCTCAAACCACTGAGCTCCCCCTTGTCCTGTGAGTGCAGAAGGGCTTATCGAGTGGGGTTCCCCAGAGATCTGTCCCAGGTCCAGTGCTAGTCAATATCCTCATCAATGATTTCAGAGCAACTCAGAGAGCATGCTTATAAAATTTGTAGACAGCACCAAGCCGGGTGGGGTTACAAGCACTTTGGAGGATAAGGTTAGAATTCAAAATGAGCGTGATCCACGGGAGAAATGAGCTGAAATAAAGAGGATGAACTTCATCAAGGACAAATGCAAAATAGGAAGAGTCAGTTGTACAAATACAAACTGGGCCGTGGCTGCTCAGGAAGTAGAACTGCCAAAAAGGATCTAGGAGTGAGAGTGGATCAGAAATGAAATATGAGTCAACAATGTAACACTGTGTGATGGGGTGGGCTAGGCTCCGGTGCCTCCTACAGCAGGCCGGAGGCCTTTGCACACCCCATCCCAGCGAGAGGAGCAGAAAAGAAGTCCTCCAGGCAGGAGAGAGTGTCTGTCTCTGCAGCAGCCAATCAGGACCCAGCAGGCCCATATAAAAGAAGCTGTTGGGGGTAAGGCCTCCCAGTTCCTCACTAGCCAGAGACCAGCAGCACTATGGACAGCTCTGAGTGTGAGCTGAACCTAGGCCTGGGCAAGACCCGTAAGCCTACCATACAAACTGACAGCACCCTGGACAGGGCTAGTCAGACCCCCAGCCTCAGAACCCACAAGACAACCAGATAGGACCTTACGTGGTACCCTTGGCTGCAGAGGGGCCCTCATGAGCGACTGGACCCCATTACACACTGTTGTGAAAACAAAAGTGAACCTCCTCCTGGGCGGTATGAGCAGCAGAGTCGTAAGCAAAACACGAAACGTAGTTCCACTCTACTCCATGCTGATAGGGCCTCAGCTGGTGGCTTGTGCCAGAAAAGATGTGGAGAAATTGGAGAAAGTCCAGAGAAAGCAACAAAAGTGACTAAGAGTCTAGAAAACGTGACCTCCAAGGACAGATTGAGAACACTGGCTTTGTTGTGTCTGGAGAAGAGAAGACAGAGGAGGAGATGTGTGTCTTCAAGGGCGTTAAAGGCTATTCTGAAGAGGAAGGAGATGAATTGTTCTTCACCACTGAGGCCAGGACAAGAAGCAGTTGGCTCAAATGGAAGGAAGGGAGGTTGAGGTTAGATATTAGGAAGAACTTCCTAACCATCAAACTAGTTAAGGTCTGCAACAAATTGCCCCAAAAGGTTGTGGGATCTCTGTTATGGAGGTTTCATAAGAACAGGTTGCACAAACACCTATTGGAGATGGTTTAGAATTGGGAATGTTTAGTCCTGTCTCCGCACAGGGACTGGACTAAAATATCTATTGAGGTCCCTTCCAGTGCTTCCTGTCTAATGATTTCTGAGAGTCCTGGGTTCTCGCCCCCTCTGGGAAGGGAGTGAGGACTAGTGGTTAGAGCGGGGGGGGGCGGTGCTTTGCTCAAAGTCAGGACTCCTGGGTTCTGTTCTAGTCTAGGAAGAGTAGCGCAGTGGGAGGAGGGTTGGAAGAGGGGCGATGGAAGGGAGAGAACCTACTCCAGGGTGGCCAACCAGTTAAAGACAAAGAGCGAAAATAGCTGTGAATAGAGTGTAAAGAGCCACATGTTTTATAGGTACATTATCTATAGATACATTAAAATAAATATATAATATGTGGCTCAGTGCCCTCCCCCGTCTCTCAGAGCCAGGCACCCAGCCCCCCCACTGTACCCCAATTCCCCACCCCAACCCCAAAGCCAGGGACCCCCAGCCCCCTGCTCCAATGCAATCCCCCTCCCCTCCCCTAGAGACAGGCCCTCTCAGGCCCACCTCAATTTGTTGCCCTGAGTGGGTGGGGCTTGGTTTGTGGGTGGGGCTTGTGAGAAAGACATGCCTCCTCCCTACCACTTTGATTCCACATTGCTCATCCTAAGGAACGGGGTTGAGAACTCTTTATCCCTCTCATTGGTGAGCTCCCACAGGTAACAAATACACTGGGACCACTATGGGCTGGTGGATATGGCACTGGGCTGTGGTGGGAGGGGAGACTGGCATCTTTTCTCTCTCTTGGTGGTCACTTGATAATGAGCAGGATGTCTTCATGTCACCCTCCTATTGGTGAGTCCACTGATGGCTGATCAGCCCGATAGTGGAGCCGCAGGTCTTACCACAGAGGAGGCAGGTGTTGGTAGCCGATGGAGGGGTGCAGGGCAGATTTTGCTGCTCTTTCTTCTTCTCCACCTCTTCTCATCTGCACTGCGGCGGGACCTCTCAGATTTTGGCACCCCCTCATGGACTACCGTTCTCCACTGCGGATGGTCCTGGGCAAGGTTCTCCCAGGGGTGGACAATGATGTGCAATTTTTCACCGGGGCCTTCAGCACGTCCTTGTATCACTTCCTCTGGCCACCAATGCTCCTCCATCCTTCCTCCAACCTGGGAAACAGAATCTGTTTTGGGAGGTGCTGATCAGACACCCACACCAGATGAAGGTGGTGGTGAATGATAATGGCTTCAATGCTGGTCATGTTGGACTCTTCCAGGATGCTAGTTGTTGTGCGCCTGTCTGCCCAAGAGATGTTTAGGATTCTCTTGAGTCAGCATGGATGATATGGTTCAAACGACGCTTGTATGTTGTCCAGGTTTCACATGGATAATGTAACGTTGGAATAACTGCTGTGCTTTTCCTTGGCATCGATGTCCCGGTTCTCGAAGACCCTTCTTGAAGACCCTTTGTCTCAGGCGGGTGAAAGCACGGCTTGCACAGCTCAGACGATGCTGGATTTCTGTGTCAATGTCAACTTTAGCAAGAAAACGATGTGCAAGTTATGGGAAATGCTCCGCCTTTCCCAGCAGCTCTCCTTTGAGAGTGGGAAGCTGGGCACCTTTCTTAGCACCGCCACTGGCCCAGTAGATAGGCTTGTCTTTGTCCAGCTCTGTGCCTCAGTTTCCCCCAGTGTAAGTGGGGCTACTGCCTGCTTGGTGAAGCTTTGAGAGCCACTGATTTAAAAAAAAACCACCTCTATATAAGAGCTAGACACTCTATTCCCTCCGAGCTCTGGGGATACCACCCAGGAGCCCTGACTCCAAACCCCTCCTGCTCTAACCACTAGACTGTGTTGCTCCCCTATCACTCTCTATAAGGTATTATGATGAGTTATTCTTTCTTGCTCTTTAAAGGCTTAAATGAGAGTCACGCACCCCACAGAGGGGGAGTCACTAGCAGCTCTCCAGGGGTCATGCACATTCTCTTCCCTTTCAGAAGAGGGAGACAAAACTTCCTAAAATGCCTGGCAGGGATGACTGGCTCCATGACCCAGGTCCCTTCCCATCTCTTGTGCCAGCCCCTGTGTCCTCTCCCACTCTCAGCTGCCCAGAGATGGTTGGATCTTGCAGTCAGTTGCTTGTGGAACACTGGAGGGGGCAAGGTTTGAAGCAGCTTGGGAACCAAGGGGTTAAATTAAAGGGGCTGGAGGAATTAGTATGACCGTGGAACCAGGCTGTTCCACAGAGGTCTGGGGTCCTCTCCAGTAGTCCCCCCACCCCCGCTCCCCGATCTCCAGCCTCACACATGACCACCTGACTCCCAGCAAAGCAGCTGCCAAGCTGCCCTGCCTCCCTGCTCCCTACATTCCCCCTCCACAGCCCATAATGCAATTGCTTGGAATGAAGCTGCATTATCCCGGGGTGTGAGGACAGGGTGCCAGGAAAGCAGCAGGTGTTTTGGCCGTGCTGGGGGCTGCTGGGAAGGAAATGCAGTTTGCAAGGGCCTGGCTGAGCAGCCCAATCGCATTATGTCCTTGTCCCTTGGCGCAGCGCCGGCTCACAGGCTGGTAACTCGATCATACGGCTGCTGCCCCCCCCCAGCCCTGGGTGCATGACATCTGTCCTGTGTCCCTAGCAGAACACTTTCCAGGAGGGTGGGGGGATTATGGATGGCAGAGCTGGACGGAGCAACAGAAGTGGATTTTATTCTGTGTGCTCTATGGGGCCGGGGGCAGGGTTGTGCTGGGAGCCAGGATTCCTGGGTTCTGTTCCCAGGTCTGGGGAAATGCAGCCTAGTGGCTGGCAGAGCAGGAATCCTGGTTTCTATACCTAGCTCTGGAGAAGTGCAGCCGAGGGGTAGGGTGAGGGAGTCTGGACTCCTGGGTTCTAGTCTTGGTTTTGCCACTGGCATGCTGAGAAAAACACTGGTGAGGGCTAGCCCCAGTGACCAAGCTAGCTTCCCCGTGTCCTTTACCAACTGGCAGAAGAACCAAAGCTGAGCAGGACGGCAGAAGAGAGGGTCCCAAAAAGGAATTCCCACAGGCACAGAAAGGCTGATGGAAAAGCATGCTGGAAAGCTGATCTCAAGCTAAAAGACTAGGGGAACAGGGCTAGACCCAGGCAACGAGGGGAGCAAAGTGGTCTCTGGACAGATGCTAGGGGCAGGTGGACACTCCAGAGAGGGAGCTGAGCTAGTGAGTCTAATCACAGAACACCAGAACTGGAAGGGACCTCAAGAGGGCACCAAGTCCAGTTCCCTGCCTTCATGGCAGGACCAGGTCCCATCTACATCATCACAGACCAGCGTTTGTCTAACCTGCTCTTAAATATCTCCAGTGACGGAGATAAACTTCCCAGGTAATTTATTCCAGCGCTTAACCACCTTGGCAGTTAGGAGGTTAGTTTCCAAACTATCCCCCCAGCTTGCTGCAGTTGAAGCCCATTACTTCTTGTCCTAGCCTCAGAGGCCAAAGAGAACAATTTTTCTCCCTCTTCTTTGTAATACTCTATTAGGTACTTGAAGGGACCCTCTCCCCAATTTCAAAGCCAAGACCCAAACTTCATTGCTGCCTTTTGCACCATGTTCAGAACAGCCCCATTTTAATGGCTCCTCGTCCACAGCCTGTGATCTCCCAGAATTCGCCCCCTCCCAAAACACCCCCATGGCCTTTGAATGTGCACTGAGCACCACATTTAAAATGTTATGTAGCATAGGGATGTGCAGGATCAGGATCCTCGAAGGGCCCTGTCCCTCAGGGATGTTTCAGGAAGTTGGTTGTGGCATATAAGCCCTGTGGCCCTGTGGCTGGGTGGCCTAGTGGCTAGATCACAGTGTACGGGAAGAAACAGGGAGGCGCTGGCCCCTGTGTTCCTGGCTTGGGAAACCTGAACCGCTCCTTAGCTAGTGCATATGTTTGGGGTGTGACCCCAAGAGTCCAGATTCCCCTTTGTTAGGGTCTCTCAGTGGGTCCCCCCTTTCCCCAGAGGAGTAGGGTTGGGGCTTACTTGGTCCCATAGCTGCTGAGCAGACAGGCTGCCGCTCTGGTCTTGAGACCCCTGAACCTCCTCCTGACCCAACCTGAGCCAGGCGCCGTCCTTTTCATCCCCCTGCAGCCCTGCCATTGGTGGCAGGCAGAGTGGGCGGAGCTAGCTGAGCCCAGAGCTTTGCGTTAACCCCTGGGACGCCAGCCCCCCCCCCCCCCCCCCCGCCATGCTTCCATGCCTTCCTCTGGGGTGACACACGGCTGTTGTCTGACAGCGGCACAGCAAAATGCCGCCACAATTTTAGGCTAGAAAGCATCCCACTTTTGTTCGAAACTGCAAGGGGATTTAAAGAGAAAAAGTGCGATTACCCGAGACGGAATGGGAGTCGAGACCCTGGAGCCAATACCCCTAATCCCGAGCAACAGGCAACAGGGATCGCTGAGAACACTGCAGGAGACCAGGCCTTCACTTTTGCATCTAAAGCATCAGCACAGCACCTGCTAACAGCTGATGGGGTCAGCACGAACACAGTGGGGGGGAGCACCCCCTAGTGGGCCAGCGCTAACTCAGTGGGGGGAGAGCACCCCCTAGTGGGCCAGCGCTAACTCGGTGGGGGGAGAGCGCCCCCTAGTGGGCCAGCGCTAACTCAGAGGGGCAAGCGCTCTCTACCCTACTCTCTGCAACACAGCACCCCCTAGTGGGCCAGTACGAACTCAGGGGGGAGGCACAGGGCCAATCAGAGGGGGCCCAAGAGCGCAACTCAGACAGACCCCTTCTCCACCCCCTCACCTCCCCCCGGCCATTTGTCCTCAAGCTCAAATGGGGCCTCAGATTTAGACCCTTATTAATTTTCGTGATTTGTTTTTATGGGCATCCCTCGCTATGGAGGGCCTGTGCACAGGAAAAGGCTAGGGACGTATTCGTTAAACGAAAAAAAATACTCAGATTACATCTCACTCCTTTTTCGGTGCCTCATGGACTTTCCACGGGTTGTCACTTTTTGTTTCTATTGTAGCTAGGGGCCTCAAACGCTGGACTTGGCCTGGGCCTCTCTGGACCCCTGAGGATGCCTGGGTTGGGGGAATTGCTAACACAGTGCCCCCTTCCGCCTCATTGTCAGCTGGCAGGATAGCACCATCTCTCCTTGTGCAGTACTTCAGGGTTGTCTGATTTGTCTCTAACCCGAGTGCTGGGCTCGCTCGGCTTTTGAGCTGGCCAGTGGGGATGGAGAGGCCGTTGTGCCCCAAGCCAACACCCCTGGAGGGAATGAGGTCCCACTGGCTTCACTGGAGCAGCTGGAGCTGATTCTGTATTACATCCAGCGTCCATGGAGGGTGCATCAGGGCGCATGGCTGTGCTGTGGCAAATCATTGTGCCCCAGGGCCCCTCCGGGACAGTGGATCTCTCACCAGCCAAGAGGGTGAAGAAACTGGAAGGGAAAAGCATGGCGGGGAGGGAGAGGGGATGTGCGCCGTCTGCTTCCCCTGATGGTCAGTCTTTGATGAGCCCCTAGCCCGGAGGTCAGCAACCTTTCCGAGGTGGAGGGCCGAAATTTGACCTTTTGACCTGTGCTGGTGATACTTTGTAAAGTCACTAAGAGCCCTATTTACAACAGCGTCGTTAATTAATAAATGCAGGTGCTGAGCTTTACCATGTCGGGGGCGGGGGTTGGTAGCATGAGCTGGTCTTTTGCTAACCCGCAGGCGGCCTGGCTTTGAGCAAGCTCCTGGCTGCAGGGGGGAGGAGGGGTGGGGCTGAGCTCACGTGCTGCTCTTGGCACCTGTGCCGGGGGTTGCTGACCTCTGTCCTAGAGCCTCCCCCTCCTGTATCACCCTAACCCGCCCCCTCTGGCCTTGGGGTTTGGTCCATTTCTGATAGACACAGACCAGTCCCCACTGCCCCACAGCCGCCATTCACCAGGCAATGCACAATTCTCCTCTCCCCCTAGGTCGGCCTCGGCCTCGGCAGCCCCTTCAACCAGCAAGTGGAGCCTGCAGGGCTGTTAACCCTTCCCTGGGGAGCCAGGACTCACCTGCAAAATGTGTCCTCCCAGGTGCTGTTCAAAGAGCTTGGTTAGCAGAGCTGCCACGTTCCTCCTGCTGGGACCTGCAGAGAGGAATGCGAGCGGTCAGAGACGGCCCCCTGCTGCGTGGCACCTGCGTCCCCCCGGCCCCAGCTGCGGCGGGATACCCTGGCATTATGAATGTGATTGTGAAGGGTAAGGCCACGCTAGTTCGAAGGCCTTCTGCTCCCTCCTCTTCTCTGAGTCACTCTCCCTTCCCCATGCCTCAGTTTCCCAGTAAAAATGGGGATAGCGAATACATCCCTAGTGCTTCGGAAACACAGGGTGTTAGCAAGCCAGTGACAGTACTTTGCCTGTCTCCATCAGCTGCAACCAGAGCGTTATGTGAGCTGATCGATCTAGGCCTGACGTGCGGGGGGGGAAGGCAGGTAAAACTCCCATGTGACCAATGGAGGCAACCAAGTCACAGAGGTGACTGAAGGCACTGAGGGTGGAAAAAGCAACAGAAGCCAAGAGCTCTCACACCCAGTCCCCTGCTTTAACCACTAAGCCACATGCCCCCCTCCTCCCAGGGCTGGGCATAAACCCAAGGAGCTGACCACCAGCAGCCTCCAACCATTAGATCCCACGACCTTCTAGAGCTGTGGCTGGAATCCTGACGCCTTCCCCCCATGAGCCACCGAATGGGAATTATCCAAACCCTCCCTGGCCAGGCATGATACCCCCACAGTCCATAGCTTCTGCTGCCGGCCGCTTCTGATGCCGTACTGCATTAGCCTGGATCTGCGGTGCGGGCGTGGCACAGGACTGGCATTGGAGAGCAGCCAGAGCCTAGAGTGTGACAGCTCAGGTAGGTCACAGCAGTTGTGGTGCCGATCAATGAGCGGAGGAGCTGGGATGAGCAGCACAGCCCTGGAGCCAGCACCCTCTGGCCTGAGGTCTCCACTGCAGCTGGAAGTCGGGGGAGAGAGAACTGGGATATCCTGCGACTTCCAGAGTCTCAGCTGTGCCCTATGAGCTAAACGCTTGGGCAGCTGCCCAGGAGAGATTGAGGGGCCGCCCAGCTGATTAGCAGAGCGACCACAGCCAGCAGCCTGTGATTCTGCCGGTGGTGCAGATCCACCCACGCCTCAGTGTGTAGCAAAATTTATACCACACAGGGACGGAAAAAAATAGCAGCAACCCTGCCTGGGGCAGGAAATCTTTGGCCCTTGAAGGAGAAATGGGGGATGGGGGAATTCTTCCCCAGCTGTTGTAACAACCTGGGGGAGCGGCTGTGACTGCACAAGCTGAAACAAGCATTGTGCAAGCTGTGAACATCAGGTGCATCCAGGCATCGTTAACAGGAGCATCATCCACAGCCAGCCACCGATCGCCAATCACCCAAGGGCCATGCTGGTTGTAACGTAAGCTGCCTGCCGGGCCAGGGAGGCAGAGGCTACAGCCCCGCTTACCCCAGGGCACCAGCTGTTCATGCGACTCTGCTGTGCAGTGGGTTTTGGCCATGCAGCTGTGCTCTGTGGGGAAGATGGCACCTCACAAATCTACCTGGTGTCACTGCATCAGCTCCCACACTATTACGGCTGACTCAGACCTGGGTCAGGCCAATGGGAATCAGCTCCCTTGACTCCAATGGAGTTACTTCTACAGGCACATCTATATTTACTGGAAGATCAATGCACTGGTGGTTGCTAGTAGGGCCTAGTAAGGCCACGTTAAATCAAATGATCAGGGCACTGGTATCAACCCTGGTACTCACAGAATCATAGAATCCGAGGGCTGGAAGGGACCGCGAGTCCTTAAAGCAGGATCAGCCCCAACTAAGTCATCCCAGCCAGGGCTTTGTCAAGCCAGGATTTAAAAACCTGTAGGGCCGGAGATTCCACCACCTCTCCAGGCAAGGCATTCCAGTGCTTCCCCACCCTCCTGCTGAAGTAGTTTTTCCTAATATCCAACCTGCACCTCTCCCTCTGTAACTTCAGACGATTGCTCCTTGTTCTGCCATCTGTCACCACTGAGAACAGCCTCTCTGCATCCTCTTTAGAGCTCCCCTTCAGGAAGTTAAAGGCTGCTATCGAATCGCCCCTCAGTTTTCTCTTCTGCAAACTAAATAACCCCAAATGCCTCAGCCTCTCCTCCCAGATCATGTGCTCCAGCCCCCTCACCATCTTCACTGCCCTCCGCTGGACCCGCTCCAATGCATCTATGTCCTTTCTGCACTGGGGGGCCCAGAACTGGATGCAATACCGGACGCAGTCGTGAGGAGTAAAGGAAGTTGTCAGGAGAATTCCTCCCGTTGGCCTCCCACAGTGGGGACAGCAGCAAAAAATCCATTTAAGTTACGTCGATTGCAGCTGTGCAATTCTCATAGCTGGAGCTGCATCTCTTAAATCGATTTTTCCCCCTCGTGTAGTCCTGGCCGATTTACAAAGGGGTGGGCAAGAAGGGAGGGATTATTTCTACTGGGGATGGGAGGACAACAGGCCTGTACACAGCGGGGCGGTGTGCGTGTGAAAGTTGCAAATACCCTCCCATGTCCAATTACAATCCCTTCCTCCCTGCTTCACTGTGCAGAGGGAGCCAGCAGGGCATGATTGGGGAACCCAAAGCACCCTGGGAGCTGTAGTTCTCGGCCAGCTCCCTGCCTAGAGAACTGGCCTTGGAGCAGGGAAGGGACTACATTTCCCAGCAAGCTTTTGGCTGCTAGCACCAGGGCAGGGGACAAGGCACTACTGTTTCTCATGTCTGATGTTACAGCAAGATCCCAGAACGTAATTTCTATCAAGCCATTATTACAGTACAAAATTTCAGTCTGTTATAACAAAACCATTTTACCAATCACGGTTTCCACTCCAGCTTTTCATTACCCCTCTCTTACACACAGTCATCACACGACTATTTTGAATTCCTTTACACTTAAAAAAAGTTGTGGTCCGCGCTTACCAAGAAAGCACGCACATCCCCAACAGAAATTCCTGCCTAGGAGGACGAGTGAAGAAGTGGGTCTGTCCCACAAAAATTACTACATTATTTTGTTAGTCTTTAAAGTGCTACAGGACTGCTTTTTTCATTTCCTGAAGTCCCGTGGAATTTACAAGCATCTGTTTCCTGGAGGCTGGGGGATGGGGGAATGCTATAGAGTCAAGGTCTCATCCTGCATCGTAAACCAGCCTCAGGGCTGAAGGAAAACACGCACACACAGAGGCGAGGAAGGAGGATTTGCACATCACACAAGCCAGAGAGACCCACTGCACTGGGGAGTGGAGGAGAATTTGCCATTGTCCTTTGAACATTCCAGGCGGATGGCAGCAGAATACTTATCAGCTCCGCATTCACAGCTCCCCCAAAAGCCTGAAAGGTTCACAGGACCTGAGCTTAACCTTTCTTTCAGATGCCTCTCATTGCTACACAGAGGCCTGGCTCACAGCAGCTGAAGGCAAAGATCCCTGGCTCCCGGGGTCCACAGAGGAGCTATAGGGGAGGTGGGGGCAGGAACTCAACTGATCAAGGCAACTTGAGCTTTCAAAAGAATGAGGTAGCGGGGGGCTATGGGACAGTGGGTTCCTCTGAGGTGAAGTCAGCGGTTTGGTTCCCCGTGGATTTGCCTGCGAGTTGGCCAAAAAGAACGCCGAGAGAACCATTTTCTGTCAGACATCATAGTTTTGGTCAGAGGAACATCGATTATTTCAAATTTCTTGCTTTGATTCATTTGGTATCAACTGCTACGTTACATGAAAAGTCTGAATTTTGTTCTATTTCTTCATTATATTTCCTACCACAGTTTTGATTGTTTATATTGAAAGTTACAAAAGGATGCCTCAGAGTCAGGAAAAGGAAACGTTCCTCAGCTTCCAGAATGAAATCTTTGGGAATTTCCATTCCACAATCACACTTTCAACACTTTGCCATTTCGTTCTGATTCAGGACAAAACTAAGTTTCCCCATGTCAGATTTCCCCACAGGAGGCAAATTTTCTGACCAGCTCCTTACTTCAGTGCCTTTCAAAGAAACTGTCTCCCAGCCTGGGAAAAACTTCTCTCCTGACTCTCTTATGGCCCACTCATGGCTGGGACATTTTCATGGGAAAAATATCTTTTTCTTTTCCCCCTCCAATGAAACTGGAATCAAAAATTTTGTTTTTCTTTTGTCTTTCTCATTTTTATTTTTTCTTTATTTTCCTTTTTCTTACTCTCCATCTCCTCTCATCCCCTCCTTTCTCTCACTCTCTGGCGTTCCTTCTTTTTCTTCCTAAATTGGCTGAAATCAAACTCAGGAGTGACTGTGAAGGACTCTCTGTCCTGGTTATTCAGGAGGTAACACAGACACTCACAGTGGTCTTTGTCTGGTCTTAAAAAAATCTGTGAGTTTATATGGAAAAAAGATCCCCAAATATTTTAAAACCAACAAACTGGATTAGATATTAAGAAACAAACAAAACTATAAACTTATACTGTATTTGCTGTATTTATTTTCACCATACTGTACTTAATGGACAATGTAACTAAAATTTACTTATGGTTAAAAATGCCGGTTATTTGAGAGGTCTGGATGATAGAATGCTGGATATGAAAGAGTTTAGTGTAATACTTAGCTATTTCAAAATACACCATCTACACACAAGGAGCCTATTGAAATAAGCACTATTCTCTGTCTTAACAGCACCTGTTCTGAAATAACTATTTCAGAATAGTAACGGAGAGGGAGCCGTGCTAGTCTATACACTATCAAAACAAAAAGCAGTGAAGTAGCACTCTAAAGACTAGCAAAATAGTTTATTAGGTGAGCTTTCATGGTCTGAAGAAGTGGGTCTGTCCCACGAAAGCTCACCTGATAAACTATTTTGCTCGTCTTTAAAGTGCTACTAGACTGCTTTTATTTTTTTATTTGAGAATAGGCACTATTTCCTGTTCAGCAAGGGTTACCAACTCCAAATAACTCAACCGCTATTTCAAAATTATTTCAAAATAGTGGCTGTATTGTGTAGACACTAGGATAGTTTTTTTTTAAGTAACTATGCAGTATAGACACATCCTCAGATAAACGCAAAATTATAGCTTAATGATAACACTTTCCTCTCGTATGTGGATTCTGATCTCTAACCATTTGACAAAATTGGTCAGTATCAAAGCTGGGTGACTAACAGATTTGTGTGGTGCATGGCAGCTCTGAAAAGTTAAAAAATGTGTTGGGTCAGTTCGAAAACAAAAACTGGAGACTTGTCTGGTGAATTGAAAAGTCGTGGAGAAATTGCTTGGGGTCAAATTAAACATTTTGTTGCAACATACTTAAAATGTCATTTTGTTTTTTGTTTTGTTTTGTTTTCTATTATTTTTAATTTAATAAAATAATATCCAAGGAATTTTTGAAAGATAAAGTTGTTGCACACTGGACAAAAATCAGTTTTTCCTTTGGAATGAAACTGAGTTTTTCTGTAATTTTTCCCTAACCAGCACAAAGTCACAAAATGTTTTGGTATCACTGAATCAGCATGTTGGTGTCATGCAGCTTTCACCTGAAAAAATCTCACCAGGCTGTAGTCCACATGGTTCTATTTATTTTAGAGTGGGGGAGGGAGGGGAAACTGAGGCACAGACTGACAGAACTAACTCACTCAAGATCATCCAGCAGGTCCCTGCCAGAGATGGGACTAGCATCCAGGCCTCCTGCAACAGCTAGGAGCCCCATGGTGCTAGGTGCTGCACCTTGTTGTTGCTATTAGGTGTGTTATGGTAACTCCTAGGCACCTCAGTCAGTGGCCAAGAGGACCTCAGTGTGCTAGCAGCTGTGCATTTGTACTGATATTGGGAGTATTACAGTAGAGTCTCAGAACCTATTGCCAACCAGTACCCCGTTTAGCAAGGTGCTGTACATTTGTGTTGCTACTAGGTGTATTACAGTAGCACCTCAGAACCCTTGCCAAAGAGCAGGACTCCACTGCATCAGGTGCTGTACATTTATATTGCTATTATATCACTAAGAGCTGTCGCAGTCACAGAGCAGGTCCCTACTGTGTCAGGTACTGTACACTTGTATTGCTATTAGGTGTATTATGGTAGCAGCTCCAGTCATGGAGCAGGACCTGACAGTGTTAGGTGCTGTACATTTGTATTGCTATTAGGTGTATTATGGTAGCAGCTCCAGTCATGGAGCAGGACCTGACAGTGTTAGGTGCTGTACACTTGTATTGCTATTAGGTGTATTATGGTAGCAGCTCCAGTCATGGAGCAGGACCTGACAGTATTAGGTGCTGTACACTTGTATTGCTATTAGGTGTATTATGGTAGCAGCTCCAGTCATGGAGCAGGACCTGACAGTGTTAGGTGCTGTACATTTGTATTGCTATTAGGTGTATTATAATAATAGCAACTCTCAGAGTGATCACAGAACTGTCGCCCGAGTGGAACTGCCCCCTTTACACCACCTTCATGGACTTTGAAAAAACCTTTGGCAGCGTTGATAGAGATACTTTGTAGAAACTGCTGCAACCCCGTGGCAGCCCATCCAAAACTACTGACTTGATTCGTTCAGCATATGAACCCTCAATATGCCAAGCTGCTCATGATGGCGTCTTGACAGAATCCTTCACAAGGGTGCCTATTGTCACCTTTCCTGTTCTTGATCACAGTGGACTGGATTATGAACAGAACCACAGATGGATCGACGGGGCACTCAGTGGACACTTTTCAAACAGCGAGAGGACAGTGATTTTGCTGACACTGTCGCCCTCCTCTCACACCGACATGAAAGAAAAGGTCACAACACTAGACAAAACTGCCTCAGTGACTGGACGGAGCATTAACAAGGGAAAGGCCAAGACGCTAAGGAGCAACCAGTCCAACAACACCATAATCACACTGGGAGGGGATGACCCGGAAGATGTGGAGCAGTTCAACGACTTGGGGAGTATTATGGGCATAGGGGGAGGAACAGACAAGGAGATCAGTGCCAGAATAGGGAAAGCAACAGCCACATTCAACACTCTCTCCATCCCATGTGCAGTTCACAAATCATATCTGTGAAGGTGAAACCGTAGATCTTCAACACAAACATGCAGAGTGTGCGCTTGTCTGGACGCGAGACCTGGCGCACTAAACGTCTTTAAATCACAAGCTACAGATGTTCATAAGCAGGACGCCTGAGGTACGTCCTAAGCATCACGTGGCAAGACTTGGTCACAACTGAGGAGCGTTGGAACAGAGCAGGACAAGAACCACTTGATGTTCAAATCAGGAGAAGGAAGTGGGGAGGGCTGGGCCACACGCTCAGAAAACCACCATCCGGCACAGTCCGTCAAGCTCTCACGCGGGATCCACACGGAAAATGCAAAAGAGGAAGACCTCAGACAACGTGGAGAAGATCTACTGAGCTTGAAGGACAACAACTGTGGTACTCCTGGAGCCAGCTAGAAGTTTTGTCCCAAGACAGAATGAAGTGGAGGACACCTGTAGATGACCTGCGGAGTACAAGGGTTAAGTAATAGTAGTAGTAGGTGTATCCTTCCGGATGCTTCAGTGGAAGGCTATAAAAAGAAAGTCTCCCAGAAAAATACCCTTGCTGACCCTGCTGGTGCTCGACTGAAGCATGCGCTTGAAGAACATCAGAAATGAGAAGTGAGCCCCAGAGCTTGCTCAGCCCTGCCAACAACCCACCTCCCAGATACAAGAGCCCCACCCCCATACAATCCCATTTGGAAATGTATCCATCTCTCTTAAAATTGATACACTTGCTGCCCCGCCACAAAAAAATGCCCACCGAGAGGTGCAGCTATCCCAGTAGAACTATCACTGCAGCACATTAAACATCTCTCGTCCAGCAACGACCATGATCCAGAATGATTAGCCAGATGTCCATTTATCATGGGTGCAACCAAGCGTCCTGTAGTCCCTTGAAGTTTGTTTGCAGCCACTGGTCCTGGCTGGCAGTGCTCTGTGCTGTTATTTAGCTGTAATTTACCCCTAGGAACCCAGTGACCCATAGAGGTGTTGGTGATGCTGCTAGACAATACTGACCTCCCGCGGTTCGGCAAATTCTTGTGCAGCACGGGTCAGGTCTCAAGGGTGACGGATGAGAGAGGTTCAACCTATAGTGTGAATGCTGCTTACACCAGCAACACTGTGCTTTTATGGGTAAACCTTATCCCATCCGCCTAAAGTAAAACAAACTGTACTAGAGCCCTGACTCACATACCATCCAGACTTGTGATGAGAACCTTAGAATCCCAGCTTCCAGCTCCTCCTCCACTCCAACCACTAGACACCACTTCCTTCCCAAACCCCAAGAGTTCGGCCTTCCAGCCCCCACGATCTACCGCAGTAGAAGCATAGCTTTACCAGCAAGCTAGGGGCATCTGCTTGCCAGCCGTGATGCTCAGAAATGCCTCCTCATTATCTCCCGCCCCGACCCCCAACCCAGCTATAGTGTGGTGTAGAGTAAATATGACCTATTCTTATTCTAGTTGCTCCCTGCTCATATGGGTTTAACTGTTAAAGTAGCACAATTTTCTCTGGTCGAAACATCTGCCCCATGGTTGTGGCAGAAATGGGGCTGGCCCTTTAGGCACGCCAAGCTCTAACCATTAGCCCAGACCATCTTAAGAAGCAGCCAATCTTCTTTATGAACGGTGTAGGGACAGCTCTGTGGTTCACGCATTAGCCATGTAAACGCAGGGTTGTGAGTTTACTCCTTGGAGAGGCCACTTCAGGATCTGAGGCAAACAGATTCAAAACGAAAAAAATCTGTCAGGGGTGGTGCTTGGTCCTTCCAAGAGGGCAGGGGACTGGACGTGACAACCTCCCAAAGCCTCTTCCAGCTCTATGAGACACTTATTTACACAGGGGGCAAAATGCTCCTATTTCAAAGCAGCCATGAAATTAACATCTCAGGACCAGCACTCAGCAGATGCCCCGCAGGGCTGGGAGGAGGAGGAATGGTGGGCAGAGCAAGTGTAAGTCTTTTCCTTTCCTACTTTGGAGGAGAAATATTATTTCACAAAGAATTAAACCCCCAAAAATCTATAATAATAAAATACCAGCGGTACCCTGCAGCAGCCGAGATGGCATTTATAATCGCTCCCTCTGTTATCTGTATGAATTTACTTGTAACTAACAAACACGGAGCTCCCTTGACAGACACGCTGAACAATGCAAACTCCACTAATTGCCGCAATTTTCTCTGTCATTTTCTTTAATTCCTTCATTTCGCCTCTCTTGAAATAACCCCGCAGGTCAGACCGAATGCTCCTATAATTAAAAGCATTTAATGTAGGAATTAGAAAGCTGCGAGGCTTCGGGGGGGGGGGGGGGGGGGGGGAAGGGGGAGGCATATGTATGAAAATACCTTCTTTTTTTAATACTTTAAAAGTTGCCAACTCTTAAAGTAACAAAGCACCAAAATAAGAACCCCCTGCTCTTGGTTTCGGATTCTACCGCTCTGTGGTCTGGGAAAGGCAAAGGGCTAGTTCAGAGAGAGGGAAGGGGAGATAAAATCTACAAAGTTTGTAGCATTCAGGTCTTTCGTTATAGAAGAGAGTGATGGGTAATGGTGAGAGCAGGATGTCAGGCCTCCTGGGTTCTAGCCCTGGTCCGAGGATGAAGCTGGGAGGTACCACTGGGTTTTGTCCTACAGCTCTGGGAGGGGTGAGAGCCAGGAGCAGCGGGTATTCTCACTTAGCACTGTTCTGTGGCCCAGCCTCCCTGCCTCTCCGGGTATGTCTTCATTACTCAGATCATCAACCCGGTCAGGGTCGATCTTCTGGGGTTCAAGCTCACAGGCCTAGTGGGGCTGAGCGAAATCAAACTTTCAGGGGTCGTCAGTCCGCTCCTGTGCTCCTCAATCTTGCGAGAAGGAAGAGAAGTCAATGGGAGAGTTTGTCCCGTCGACCTCCTGCAGTGAGGCCGGCCAGGTAAGCAGATTGCAGATAAGTCAATTCTGGCAGATAAGTCGATTCTGCAGTTGACTTCAACGTTTAGGGTAGATCTGGCTCCATGTGCCGCACTGTCCCAGCTTTGCTCTGAGCCGTTCAGCAAGTCGCACAGCTTCATGCCTCAGTTTCCCAGCAGCACCAGGGGCTGCGAGGCTGAGAGAATGTTTGCAACACGCCTTGAGAGGCCATCTCATGGTAAGATGTCCGTCAGCGGCAGCTCCCTGCCAGGCGAGAGCCTTATGTTTTGCTTGACCGATGATCACAGTGGTCCCTTTGGCTTTACACTGTGCGATAGCATTAAAGAACCAAGCGTCTCCTCCCCTGGTCCTGGGAGATGCAGTGAGACTTCACCATACCAGTGACGCCTCCATGCGATCATGTCGAGCTCCAGGTCCTCCCCTATTACGCATATTATGGTAGCACCCAGAGGCCCAAACTTCATAGGCTCTACCCCAAAGAGGTTACAGGATGGTCTAAAACAGCGGCGTCCAATAGGAATTCAAAGGTCACCAGGCTTGTAGTTGTCATCTTTCCATATTTGCCACATTTGCCCCCTGCTCTAAATAAATGCCCCCCCGCTCACCCCCAGAACCAGGCACTCCCAGCCTCTCCCCCAAATAAATGCACTTCCCCTCTCCCAGAGCCAGACCCCACCAGCTCTCTCCCCTCCTCTAACTGAATGCCCTTTCCTGCTTCATACAGCGCACTGACAAACCAGACTAATGAGGGGGGATCCAGCTAACGAGGCTGTGTTCCAGCAGCGATTTCTGTCCTTGGGTTGTGCAAGGATCAGAACGTCTGGCCTGCTGGCTAAGGAGGGGTTTAATCGCAGAGCTCTGTTTCAAAAGGCCCCTCTCTGCAAAGCATTAATTCCTTGGTGAAGTGTCATGATGTGGTAGGGCAGGGATCCCATATACTGTATTTGGAGGTAGCACGGTCTTATGGTTAGAGCAGGGGAAGGGAATTTAGGACTCCTGGGGTTCTGTCCATGGCCCTGGGAGGGGAGCAGTGCTTAGAAGAGGAGCTCTGCAAGCCAGGACTCCTGGCTCCAAGGAGGGAGTGGTGGCTAGTGGTTAGAGAAGGAGTGGGGCTCTGAGTGAGGGCTCCTAGATCTTGGAGGAGAGTTATGTCTAATACGACAACCCATGCAGATGGGGAGCAGGACTCCTGGGTTCTATCCCAGCTCCAGGAGAGGAGTGATGTCTAGTGGTTGGAGCAGGGGGGCCCTAGGAATCACAGTTTCTACTCCTAGCTCTTCAGCTAACTCAGTGTCACCTTGGGCCAAACATAAAACACTAGGGAAATCATAGCCCCGCCGCTGGGTGCCTCAGTTTCCCCCTCTAAATTCTGCTGCAGTGAAGGAAGGAAGGACAGGTCATGGCCGCGGAGAAGAAACACCAGGCGGTGAAACCAATCAGAGCAGCAATGCAGCCCAGAGAAGGCAAAGAGGAATGTTTTAGCAGCCACCAAAATGATACTACACTTACTCAGTCCACAGATGGGGGGGCAGGCAGCAGAGTCCTTGGGTGAGGGGGCGTTCCCATAACCCAGATCACAAGAGCTTTGTGGGAGGTTGCTCCATGGAGACGTTCCCTTGGCGTGGAGTGGTCCAGACTAGTCACAGGGCGGGATGTGCTCATTCTCCTGGCCCACTTCCCTAACAAGCCCAAACCCAGCTGGAGAGAGCGTCATGGTGAATTTTTCGTTTCCTTAGCCCAGACGTGCACAAAGTGGGGCGCAGGCCCCTTCGGGAGGGGGGAGGAGACGAAATTCGTAAGGCAGGCACAGCACGACGGGCTGCTGGGTCTCAGACTCATCCATCTCATTGCAAACTTTGAAATCTGCTCCTGTTTTTAGGTTGGTGCATTCACATTTCTAGACCGGTTCATAAATGTTTTACATTCTACAGACTTATTTTCTTACACCTGCCAAATGGTTTTTATTTTTTTTCCAATATGATCAAAACTGAAATTTCCATCAGTGGATGACGTTAGACAGGTCATGGGACCCTGCTAACTGCAGGGCCCAAAAGTGGGACCTGAAATAAAGAGTTTGCTCACCTCTGCTTTAGCCACTGGGAAAATAATCAGAAAAAAATCATGGTCGAAGGAAATATTCCATTTAACCCCTAACAAAAACGCATGGTTTAAAACAAAGGAAAAAAGCATTGGAAGGGAATTTCCAAACAAAGAGTCATTTTGAACCAAAAAGCCCCCAGAATGTTGGATTTTTTCCCCCTTTTTCCAGGTGAAGACTTTTCAACATGAAACCTTTGGCAAAACCAGCCCAAATTCACAAGTTCCGTTGTCACCAAATCTGGGCTGCTGACGGAGTCAGCCAGCTCTTGGGGCTAGTCGAGACCAGCGGTGTCCAGTAGGAATTCAAAGATCACCCCGCTTGCGGTAGTCGCCTTTCCATATTCACCACGTTCCGCCCCCAACTCCGCTCTAAATGCCCTTTCCCTCTCCCAGAGCTGCGCACCCCCAACCCCCTCTTACGTAAGTGCCCTCTCCCTCCCCCACAGCCAGGAACTCTCCACCCCCTCATTCTGATTCAGTGCCAACGACTCAACAGAGCCACCACATGCTTCTCCCATCAAGCACTGGGGCACGGAGCCGGCGGACATCACTCCCTGCATGAGGCTCTCCGGAGGAGCTGCATTTCAAGGCTCCAAGAGCCGGGCTCGCCACAACGCGGTGTTCTATTCACCACATGTGGTTAGCGCATTGGACACCCCAGTCTAGACGAAGAGTTTGTGCGTGCCTCGCCCGAGTATGACACGTTTCCCAGCATGCTCTGACACAGGAGTACAGCAAGACATGCAACAGAAATCTGAGTGTGCAGCAGCAGGTTGCAGCCAGCCACGAACTGCACAGCATCTAAACAAACCTCCAGTCTGACCTACAGACCCCATGTCAGACAGCTCCCATCCACGTGTGTGTTCTTGACTCCAGCCCCTATCTGGTGGTTGAGCTAGAAGAGCAACACTTTTGAAAATAAAAAGATTCCAACCCCGAGGGAGATTTTCCCTAAGGCGGGGGGCTCTTGGAGCCCATCTCTGAGCTTCTCCTTCCACTAACACAGAACTTGGGGTTTGGGCTTTAAAGTTGGCTTGCTTGGGGCTGTGGGGAAAGCAACAAACCAGTAAGAAACCCACAAAAGATCACATGTGTATGCCCAGCACACACTCGCTGGCCCTTCCCTCCCTTCCTCCCTCTCCCCTTTGCAAAAAGGTTCCTTCCTTTTCAAGCCAGCTCTGCTGAATAATGGAGCAGGGCAGCCGACTTGGCATGAAAGAGGCAGGGCTTAGTTCACGCCGCCTGTGTTCCAACAAGCTCTCTGGGGCCGCCGAGACATCTCCCCCTTCCCTTGATCCCACGGTAAAGTGAAAATTTCTCAGTCTTGGGCCTGGGATCCCAGTCCTGGTTCCTCCCAGCCTGCACCTGTACCATGAGATTCAGATGGTCTCTGAAATGGCTGTTGGCCCAGTAAAACAGACAGAGAGACAGACTGAACCTTGTACATCGAAAATTAAGCACACGTCCGGACAGGTCACTGACTCCTCAGCGCTCCTGCTTTGTATCATGATATTGGGTGGGGAGGTGGGGGAATGTTTTTTGAATCAGCCCCCAGATACAAGATCCTTCGATTCCCTGAGAATCACAGCTTTTGTTAAAGAGCCTCAGGGCAGCTTGGGCCAGAGTTTTTTTGTTATATTGTGTGTCTGTCCAGCCCCCGGCACAGGGGAGTCGTGGTCAATGACTCTGACACTCAGTAGAAATAAAATGTACAGCACCTAGCATCATGGGTCTCTGGGACATGACTGAAGCACCTAGAGGCTACCATAATATCATAGAATCATAGAACACTAGGACTGGAAGGGACCTCGAGAGGCCATCGAGTCCAGCCCCCTGCCCCAATGGCAGGACCAAGTACTGTCTAAACCATCCCTGATAGACATCTATCTAACCTGTTCTTAAATATCTCCAGCCATGGAGATTCCACAACCTCCCTTCTACATAACGTCTACCCCATGGATCAGCACAGTACCTGGGACCCGAAACACAGAGACTCACCCTGAGAAATTATATCCAGAGGCAGCCACTATGTCCCTCCTGTTTTATAGACTGGGAAAATGAGGCATACAGCAGTGAAGTCAGTCAGGTCAGTAGCCCAAGGTCAGTAGCTCAGTGGCAGAGACCCCAGATCTCACAAACCTGAGCACCCCAGCTGAGGCAGCACAGAGTGAGCCCCTGGCTTAGGCTGCTGACATGCATATCGCTTCTCCTGCAAAGCAGAATTCAGTGCTTGTGGGAAACAGAAGCAGTCAGATCTGCCACTGCTGTTCCTGGGACTCCTTCAGGTAAGGAATGAACGAATGTTCCCTCTCATCTTTCCTGTCCACGTGCGGATTTTTTCCATCCATTTGCAGAAGAAATTTCTGTGCATGCCGAAGCATAGGTAGGCGTCCCACTGGCAGACACCAAAACCTAGCTGTGGACAGAGGCAACTTGGGTGGGGGCTGCAATTGGGGGCCACATGCCCCCCACTAGCATCACCCCACTCCCAGACACACGGTAGCACTGTGCCGCTTCCAGTAAGTGTGAGGGCAGCCTCACCGCTCCCTTGGAGTGGCATGGCCCGAGCTACCTGGCTTATCTTGCTTTCAGACTGTGCCACTCTGGGGGAGGAGGGGCAGAAGGGGTGCAGGGCTTCTGCAGGAAGAGGTCAGTGGAGCCGGAGCGAGAGCAGGGCAGGGGTGGGGCATGGGCAGGGAGAAGGCGGTGCAGGAGCAAGGCAGGGGTGGGGAAAGCGTGGGGCAGAGGAAGGTGGCCAGTGTTCCCCCTTGAATCCTTACGCTGGTTACCTCTGGTTGTGGGCGCTCTGCTAATGGGTTGGGCAGCATCCAGCCTTCTGCTGAACAGCCGCACAAGCATCCAGCTGACAGGGAACCCTGACCTCTGGAAACTAGGGTGGTTCCTGGAAAGCAGAGACTCTGACATGGACAAGGAACGATCAAGAGCTCACAATGGGTGAAGATGCTGCTTGGCTGCCTGAACACACAGGAGAAAAGCAGGGAGGCGACTCTCCCTCTGTCTGCCTCATTGGTAGGCCCGAGGCTGGAATCCTGTGCCTGCAGTCGCTGAGTTTTTACAAGGCTGTGAGAACATCCAAGGGAGTGACAAGAGCTGAAATCAACAACAGGGTCTGAAGGCAGCTTGATTACATTGTCCCAGAACCAGTGGTCCCTGTAAGCTGAGCACTTGGGCAGCCACCCAGAAGAGATTCAGGTGCCGCCCAGCAGATTACCAGAGCACCCGCAGCCAGCAGCCTGTGTTTCTATGGGTGGTGCACATCTGTGCATGCCTTGGTGCACAAAACAAAAGTTATTCCGTTGATGGGGATGTAACCCCAGGGGCACTGAGACCCTGGGCAAGGGAGAGTTACTTCAACAATGTTCTGCAGAGCACGGGTGTTCTGTGAACAGCTCGCAGGTGCGCCGCAAATGTCTGACGCTTATTTGCTGTCACACCCTGATGATTAAGGGGCTGGAGCACAAGACCTGTGAGGAGAGGCTGAGGGATTTGGGCTTGTTTAGTTTACAGAAGAGAAGACCGAGGGGAGATTTGATGATAGCTTTCAACTTCCTGAAGGGGAGCTCTAAAGAGGAGGGTGAGAGACTGTTCTCAGTGGGGTCACAGAGCAGAACTAGGAGCAATGGTCTGAAGTTAGACGGAGAGGTGCAGGTTGGATATTAGGAAAAACTACTTCCCCAGGCGGGTGGGGAAGCACTGGAATGTGTTACCTAGAGAGGTGGTGGATTCTCCATCCTTAGAGGTTTTTAAGTCCCGGCTTGACAAGGTCCTGGCTGGGATGATTTAGTTGAGGTTGATCCTGCTTTGGGCAGGGGGGCTGGACTCGATGACCTCCTGAGGTCCCTTCCAGCTCTCTGATTCTGTGATTCTGTCTATGTTCTTGGTTATCAAAACCAGATACAACGTTACGTCTTCATTGCCAGGATACCTGTTTCAATTACTTCATTTTAGTTTTGCTGTATATGTTGCTGTTGGAGTTTTGTTTCTTGGGGGGTCTGGCAGCTTCTTAAAAGACAATTTTCATAGATGTCCCACTTACAGCAGAACCCCAAGATACGTGCACTCAAGTGGTGCGTATCTCACTATAATGCAACTCATGGTGGTGAGGAACTGGTGCCAGGCTCCAGCTTCTCTGTGCTCCCAGGAGCCAGGAAACTGACCAGTGCTGCTGCTACATAGATTTAGCCCCTAAGGTCAGGGGTTTATTCCCTCCTGCTGGTAACTGGGGTCCAGTGGCCTTACAGATGGGAAAAATTAGAGAGAACCCTGCCCAGAGCCTTCCTGGGGAACACGTCCTGGGTACTCCAGGGATCCGTCATCTAGCACAGAAAAGCAGAGCGAGAACTCACAGCCAGAAGCTAAAGACAAGCACATTGAAACAGGAAGAGAGACACCCAATTGTAAGAGTGAGGGTGATTACTCACAGGAACAAACTCTCTCTCGATGGCTCCGGATCCAGACCAGCTGCTTCGCTGGAATACGCGTTAGTCAGACACAAGTTATCTGGCTCCCCGCAAAAGCCACTGGTGCAACTCTGTGGTTCATCTCACACAGGTTAAACTAGACAACCTAACGGTCCCTTTGATGGCCTGAAACTGGAACTATCCACCCTTTGGATACAGCACTGGGGGCAGCTTTGAAAGCTCCTTCCCACATCCTTTGCCTTTGCTGGGATTCAGATATGGCAGGCAGGCGAGCATGCAGCCCCAGCGCTGGGACCCTTTTCGTACTTGTCTGGACTAAAAGCAGGTCTATGCTACGGGGAGGGTCGAATTAAGGTATACAATTCCAGCGATGTTAACTTCATAGCTAAAGTGAAGCACCTCAGCTCAGGCTCCTGCGCCGTCTCCACTCAGGGAAGTCGATGGGAACCTGCAGCTCCCATCTAATTCCCTTTCTCCTAATGGATGGCACGAGCACCAGAGCCAACAGGACACCCTGCAAGTTCGATTTAGTGTGTCCCCACTAGGTGCACTAAATCAGACTCCAGAAGAGCCACCGCAGCAGGGTGGAGACCTACCCAAAGGCGCCGCAGTTAGCCTGCTTCCCTGCTCACCTAACCCCAGCTGTCTAATGAGCGAGCGTGGCTGGACCCAACTGGCTGCTCAAAGCATCTGCTCCCAGCTGGGACAGACCCTGTGGCCTGTTTGCTTCCAGCCCTGCTTCTGTCCGGGATGCAGCCTTGCCCATCATGACTCACTGCATGTAAAGCGATTCTGGCCCATGGCACCGATTCCTGAACCCTGGGCTCCCACACCTGGTTCCTGACTCCAACGTCCAGCTACCAGGCAGCCTGACTCTGGTTCTAACCACTAGGCATGACCACCCAGGCCCTGGTCCTTAACTAGGCTTGGCAACTTTTTCATCGCACAAAAACCCTTGCCCCGCCTGCTGTATCTGCCCCTTCTCTGAGGCCACACCCATGCCCTGCCCCTTCTCTGTGGCCCTGTCCTCGCTCACGCCATCCCCCCTCCCCACTCAGTTTCAGCAGGCTGAGACAGGGGGCTGGGGTGAAGGAGGAGGCACCAGGCTGGAGTTCAGAGTGCAGGAAGGGGCTCAGGGCTGGGGCAAGAGATTGGGGTTCAGGGAGGGGACCCTGGAGTGGGGCCAGAGATGAGACGGTTGGGGAACAGAAGAAGGGGGCTGGAGGCTGAGGTGGGGGTGTGGGCACTGGGAAGGAGTTTGGCTGTGGGAGGGGATTCCCAGGTGGGGCAAAGGGCTGTGACATGGGAGAAGGTTAAGGCTGTGAGCTGCAGGTAGCGCATATCTCAGGTGACTGTCAGGAAGTGGGTGGCCTGTCTCTCCAGCTGGGTGGTCAGCCAGGGGACTCTGTGCTCCACCCACACCCATAAGCACCACACCCACAGCTCCCAGTGGCTGCAGTCCCCAGCGAATGGGAGCTGCAGAGCCGGTGCTGAGGGTGGGGCCAGAGCACAGAACCTTTGTGGCCATCCTTGCACCTGGGGGCTGGGCATGCCAACTGCTTCTGGGAGCTGCACAGAACCAGGGCAGGCAGGGTTCCTGCCTTAACCCTGCTGTGCCACCAGCTGGGCTTTTAAAGGCCCAGTTGGCACCTGCAAAGTCCCTTTGTCCAGGCATTCCAGCCATCACTCCCGCATGCACATCCTGAACCGTTTCACTGCCGGAGCTACCAGACCAAGGGGTCACTGACCGCCAACAGCAGTGGCAGATTTAACTGTCCCACTCACTCACACACGCACCCGCCAATTCATCTCACACCAGCCATGCAGACAGTCACAGCTCTCTGCGAGGGACCCACCCTGCTGCAAACTCACTAGACCCCTCCCCACCATGCCCCACCAACGTCCTTGAGCCAAGCAGCCCCCTATTCAGGGCGCAGCTGTGGGCTGAGGAGGAGCTGGTGTCCGCCGAACAATACGAGATATTTTTATCCCGTGAATGCTTCGATCCGCTCTGCCAGCCGTGCATTCAGCGCACGAGGCTCCCGCCTCCCGGCTCCTCAGGCGAGTCCGCACAATCTGCCTCCCACAAACTCAGCCCAGAGGGGCTACTCAGGAGACCCAATCACAGGCCATGAGCACCCAACAAGGAAGGCTCTTGAGCTGAGTGGCCAAAGGAGAGGTGATGGTTGGAGGCTGAAGCAGGGTCAAAAGCAGAGTGGGAGGGGAGGGCCCCGTTTTTAATAGCTGCAACAAAAGACGGTGTCGGGGAGGATGCGCCGTCACCTGGGGGCTTTCCATTGACATCAGCTGTCGCTTGCTAAAGAGATCTGTGCTCACTCGACCACAGGATCTGGGCTGGATCCAGAGATTGTGCAGCGCTCTGATTGATCCCTCCTGCCTTAGGCTATCCAGGGCTGATTGCCATATACGCTGGGGGCTGTGCCAGGCTCCAATAACACTGCCAGCATCTATGGCGAGATGAATTCCACCCTTAGCAGTGCAGCAGAAAAGGACCTGGGTGTTACAGTGGATGAGAGGCTGGAATGAGCCAACAGTGTGCTCTTGTAGCCGAGAAGGCTAACGGCATATTGAGGTGCATTAGGAGAAGCATTTCCAGCAGATCTAGAAAAGTTATTATTCCCCTCTATTCGGCACTAGTGAGGCCACATCTGGACGACTGCATCCAGTTCTGCCCCACCCCCGGTATAGAAAGGATGTGGATGCATTGGAGAGGGTTCAGCTAAGGGCAACAATAATGATTAAGGGGCTGGAGCACACGACCTAAGAGGAGGCTGAGAGATTTGGACTTACTTAGTTTGCAGAAGAGAAGACTGAGGGGTGATTTAACAGCAGCCTTCAACTTCCTGAAGAGGAGCTCTAAAGAGGATGGAGAGAGACTGTTCTCAGTGGTGACAGATGGCAGAACAAGGAGCAACGGTCTGAAGTTACAGCAGGAGAGAAGTGAGTTGGCTTTTAGGACAACCATTTCACCAGGAGGGTGGTGAAAGCACTGGAATGTGTTACTGAGAGAGGTGGTGGAATCTCCATCCCTAGATGTTTTTAAGTCCCAGCTTGACATGGTTTTGGCTGGGATGATTTAGTTGGGGTTGATCCTGCTTTGGGCAGGGGGCTGGACTCGATGACGTCCTGAGGTCACGTCCAGCCCTGGGATTCTACGATCATACCTTAGAATCTGCTCCTGCTTTGCCAAGGCACCTTCTGCCCATCTTCAGGCCAGAGTTCCCTGTAAGTGGAGCGCTTGGGCAGCCACCCAGGAGAGATTCAGGTGCCACCCAGCTGATTAGCAGCATGGGTTTGAATGGTGGGTGAACAGCCACACATGCCTGGGTGCATGGAACAAAATTTATTCCACCCCTTGAATGGAAAGAAGTCAATATTCCTTTCCGAGCCAGGGCTGACCCATCTGCCCTAGTGTGCCAGCAGGAAGTTCTGTGCTGGCAGAAGCAAAGCCAGGGCTCTGGAGGGGGGTGTTCTCTCTCCTCTGTCGGAACTGACTCCAGAGCCCCAGTGCAACTCTCTGCTTGCAGATGGGGATTCCGTGGGGGGCACTTTCCACTGTCAGTGTGAGCTCCAGGGAGCCAGACAGGCTGCCTTTGGGATCAAGCAGGCTCATGCAGGGGGATGGGACAAAAGAGCCGGTTGCTATGGGGCCCAGCAAGTGGGACAGGGCAGTGTAGTGCAGTGCACTGGCTGGCTGGCAGGTGCCAGCTCCGCCCGTTCTGCTTGTGGCCCCACCCACAGTGGGCAGGGGCCCAGCAAGTCTGTCGGAGCCCCCAGGCTTGGGAATACAAACAAGGCCCCTGGCCCATTCACAAGAGCCCCAGGATCGTGGCCACAGGGTAGTTCTGCCTCCCTGTTCCTCTCCCCAGCAGTCCTGGCTGGCTACAGTCGCATTCATTTCCTGTCCAATGTTCGCTCTCTTTCTTTCCATCCATGTGAAGAATAAATTTTGTTCCATGTGCCAAAACAGGTGCGGATGTGCACCTCCCTCGCTGCCAGCTGCAGGTGGCTCCAAGCACTCTGCTAACCAGCTGGGCAGCACCTGAATCTCTCTCAGGTGGCCACCCAAGCGCTCAGCTTACAGGCAACCCCGTACCTGTGGGATAAAAAGAACAGTTTCACATCCCTGTTGCCCAGTCGAATAGGGCTGAGAGGTAAGGCTGCGTGTTTACAGCACCAGAGTCTCTCCTGGGCGGCTGCCCAAGAGCTCAGCTTACAGGGATCTCCAGCCTGAACATGGGCAGAGGATGCCTTGGCAAAGCAGGAGCAGTTTCTCTCTCTTGGTAACAGACTCTGACTTTTTGCTGATCACTGACAGTCACTTACAATCTGCCTTTTGTTGCCAATAAACTTGTTTTACTGTTTATTTTCACTGGTGAGTTTGTGTGAAGCGCCTGGTATCAAAGGCTGATTCCTACATTTGCAGTTCTTTCCTGAAGTCCAAGGCTAGGAGCTGGAGGTTGGGGCAGGGATCCGGCTGTTGCTTACTCAGGGGAAATGCTGGAAGACAGGAGGCGACAGAGAACGGCAGGACCGAGCAGGGAAACTGAGTTACGTTGCTCCAGGACATGACTCTGGATAGGTCTTTGGGCCTGAGCCTCTGATATAGCTTGACATTCAATGCACATAGCAGTTAAGTGCCTAAATCCCTTGAGGATCTGAGCTTTCCCCTTTCCTCCAGAGCACAACTGGGCATTGTCTCCACAGTTGGCAGAGCCAGTGGATGTGTGAGGAGTGTGGTCTCCGGGGCTGATCCCCAGCAGGTGTTTATGGCTGTGGCCAGGTTCGTTTCCATGCTGATTGCCCTGAGCACAGGGCCCAGCCTGTTACATGCAGCTAAAACTAAGAGGAGCCAGATATAACTTACATCAGTGTGCAAAATTAGCCGCCTGCCTTTGCTCTGTGCCTTGGCTGGACCAGCTGATTCAGAGGAGGTGGATAATAGAGGCAGCACAGTGCCCCCTAGGGCTGGGTTAGCATTGCCTGAGAGGGCAGAGAGATTCAGGGGTGGCTCTGGGAGCATTCAGGCAATCTAGCTGGGTTGGGATGGTAGCATTCCCTGTGTGCTGAGCGCTGGGGCGGCCACCCAGGAGAGATTCAGGTGCTGCCCAGCTGATGAGCAGAGCGCCCACAGCCGGCAGCCTGTGTTTCTCTGGGTGGTGCACAGCTGCATGTGCCGAGGTGCACAGAATAAAATTTATCCTGCACATGGACAGAAACTAGTAGAGGGAACACTGGCTGGGGCACCACATGCAGTTGCTCTGAGTGAGAACAGAGCCTGGAGGGGTTTGCTGCTTGTCATTAGAGAAGCACTGTGAGAGACAGCCCAGGCTGGGGCACTTAGGGGGCACCACAGTCCCAGGCATCACCCCAGAGTTTGTCACAGCCATCAGGCAGAGCTCAGAGGGATGAAGTGGAGTGAAAAGTTCTGGGGCATTTCTACAGAGCGATCCAGTAGGGTGAGAATTAACCAGTGGAAACAACAAGAGAACGTGGATTTGTCCTTCTTGGAATCCTAGCAGGAAACACAGAAGGTGTCAACGTGTGGCGGGGGGACTGGGTGACCTGGAGAACACAGAGCCATTTATTTTGAGAGGACGGGTTCCACTCCATATTTCCTTGCCCGCAGCTCGCCCCATGAGCCTGCAGCAGAGGTAGGAATAGTACCCAGGAGTCCCATCTCCCAGGCTGCAGCGCTAACCACTAGGAACACTTCCCTCCCTGAGCTGGAGAGAGAACCCACGAGTCCTGGCTCCCCAGGCTCCCCACTCCAACAATTATACCCTCCCCCCAATTCCCCCACCAATTGAACCTAGGAGTCCTGGAGCCCAGACCTCCCTGCTCTGGCCCTCAGACCGCTCCCCATCCCCTGCTTCTCCCCACGCTGGGTGTTTCTAAAGAGCGCAGCAATCTTCAGCGTGACAAAAGTTCAGGTGAACAACAGTCTTGGAAGGGCTATTCACTGTACCTCCTGCACCAGGGCTCGAATCCACTTCTCTCAGTGTCTCGGAGGAGACCCAATGGAAATCGTACATCCCAAGGCCAGAGGGGACAACTGGGGTCTTCTGGCATGACCTCATGTAGAACCCAGGCTAGAGTATGGCCCCAAATTAATTCTTATTGAACTAAGCAAGTTCCTTAATAAACACATCCCAGCTTGAGTTAAAAGTCTCCAGGGATGGAGACTCCACTACAACTTTTGGGCAAGTTTAGGGTTTTACTAGGGAGAGTCATTCATTAGACTTTTAATCAGACAGGGCAGGTATCTGTGCTATCCAGGGGGCAGGATGGGGTGGTCATAGAGTTGGAGGAGACCTCAGGAGATCATTGAGTCCAACCACCCACTGAAAGCAGGACCAATCCCAACTAAATCATCCCAGCCAGGGCTTTGCCAAGCCGAGACTTAAAGGCCTCCAGGGATGGAGGTTCCACCACCTCTCTAGGCAACGCATTCCAGTGCTCCACCACCCTCCTGGTGAAACAGTTTTTCTAACTATCCAACCTAGACCTCCCCGCACTACAACTTGAGACTGTTGCTTCTCCTTCTGTCACCTGCCACCGCTGATCACAGCCTTTCTCCATCCTCTTTGGGACGTCCCCTCAGGTAGTTGAGGGCTGCTATCAAATTCCCCCTCACTCTTCCGCAGAATAAAGAAGGTCAGATCCCTCAGACCTGAAGTCATGTCCTCCAGTCTCTAATCATTTTTGTCACCATCCACTGGACCCTCTCCAATGCATCCCCATCCTCTCTGCAATGAAGGGCCCAGAACTGGATGCAATACTCCAGCTGTGGCCTCCAGTGCCGAATAGGAGTAATCACTTCCCTAGACCTACCGGCAGTGCTCTTATTAATGCACCCCAGTATGCCATTAGCCTTCTTGGCTAAAAGGGCACACTGTTGGCTCATATCTGGCTTGTCATCCGCTGTCATCCCCAGGTTCTTTCCTGCTGCACTGCGGCTTAGCCAGTCGGTCCCCAGCCTGTTGCAGTGCTTGGGATTCCTCCTTCCCCAGTGCAGGACTTTGCATGTGTTCTTGTGGACAGAGGATCACAATATCCCTTCCAGCCTTGAAATCTACACATCTAGGAATATGGAGGCAGCTTATGTGCAATTGTGGGGTTCATACCCCGACCCTATAAACTCCTGGCAGAGGTCACTGTCAGAGACAGGCTCCCACGCTGGCAGGCTGCGTCCTCCAGCACAGACAAAAGGCCCTGCAGCTCGCAGGGAGAAGATCAAATGGGTAAACTGCCTTAAAATCCTGCTCTCAAACTCTTGGCAAAGAGCAGCAATGACAGCGGGATAAGTTATCAGCCGTTCCGGCCCCAGGAGGCACCGGCAACGGGAGGCAAACTCATCACTGAAGATCAGGAGGAGGATGACGACAGTTGGCTGTCCCCTAAGGGCTGCCTCCCTCCCAGCACCTGTAATCAGGATTGGGCCAACCACTGATTTTGGAGTCTACCAGCGATTACAAAAAAATCAAAGCAAAACAAAACAAAGCAAAACATCTGTTTGGATTAAAGCTAAGATTCGTCGGAGCTTTCCACAAATCAAAAAATTTTAAAAAATGTTTCAGGTTTGAAGGAAACGTTTTGACCATTTTGAGGAATGTTTTTGATTTGCTGATCAAGTTAAAGGGATTTTTCTTTTTTAACAAAACCGAAAGAAGCCTGGATTGATCTGCTGTTCGGTTAGGGTTAATTTCAACTGAAACAATTAGGTGAAACTGACACGAATTCACATAAATGTTCTGGTTTCGCTGAATCTGCCTTTAAAAAAACTGAAAAAGGCTTGGCTGACGTTTCCCCTGCCCCCCGCACTCCCCAAGATCTACTCAGAACACACCCAGGACAGCTGCTGTCTGTGGAGACAAGGTGCACAGCAGAGGCTGGGCCGTGCGTGTCATACAAGTTTGACATCCCAGCCCAATGCTTGCTGCACAGTCTTTACCTTCTGCAGATGTGGAGGTGCGGATTTTGCAGGACCCTGTACCCCCAGGGGCAAGAGGGCACAGTGCTTAGACTGTTCAAAATCTTGCACCTCTGTCCTCCAGCATCCTGCACCCCCAGAAGAGGAAGACAGCAACGCCTGCATCCTTCAAGCACCCTTCACCCAATCTGCTAGTGCTCTGCAGTGAGTGTGGGGGGGCAGATGCACCCCACCCCTTGCACCCCCTTTTGCACCACTGCATTGCACAAGTAGATCACGAGGGCACCGACATGCACTCACGTTGCCCCGGTGCCAACAATGCATGGTGAATCAGTCTCTGGGGCTCTGCATCTTGTGCTCCTAGAACCAGCTCTTCCTCCCTTGCACACTCACTGGGGCGATGCAGGCATGCCCCTTGCTTTGGAGATGTCGGGGGAGGAAATGTCTTGTGTCAAGTGGCCAGGACAATTGGAGTCAATTAGAGTGAGAGGCCAGTAACTGGCCAGGTCTGCACCATTCACCTTCACACGGCAACCAGCATGGAGTTGTTTGTTTGGTTTAGGTTTCTTTCAGTAATGCGTCTGCCGGGGGAAACCCCGAGTTCACCCTCCTACGAGCTCAGGGCAGACGGTACCTAGGGGTGGCGTCCCCCAGGCAGATGAGCAAGCGGTCTCAGCAATTCTGCACCAGCTTGAGCCATGGGCCTCTTCTCCCTTCCCACCGTGGGTCAGTACAGGGCTTTGGTAGATCCAGTTCTGAGCCCCTCCAGAGAGGCTGCCCCCCAGGACTCTGGGGTGGTCTGCGCCAGCTGGGGGGTGGCCACCTTAGTTGCTATTCTCCCCTGCAAGGCTTTGGATGACTTTACCCGCTGCCTGCTTAAGTGTCCCTGGCTCCTATCATGTCCCTCCCCCCAGCCCACTGCCAGCCCCTCCACCTACATTCCCTCGAATTTTTCCATCCGGGGGCAGAAAAAATTTTGTTACAAGCACCAAGGCCTGTACAGATGCGCACCAACAGTAGAAACACATGTGGCCAGCTGTAGCCACTCTGCTAATCAGCTCCTGACTCTCTCCTGGGCAGCTGCCCAAGGGCTCAGCTTACAGGGCCCACTACCCTCCACTCCACCAGTGACGCTCCTTCAACACCTGGTCTATCAGCTTCCCCCGCACTGCCCCCTGCTAAAGGAACAACCAAGCGCAAACGAAGCTGTGCAGCCACTATTCTGCCTTCACCCATCAGGACTGCTCAGAACATCACAGCAGCACTCGCATTCAGACCTCACGGCTTCGCAGTCCCAGGCCAAGCCACTTGTGCTAAAGGAGAATCGCCATTAGCACTATAGGGGATATGACATATAGGACAGCTATTCTGATCCCATCCAGTGGCAGGCACTGGCACACACACACACCGCCAAGAATCAGGCATGCTTCATCCAGGGAGCAATGTTTTCCATAGCAACTATTCATCTGTCTGGAAGTGATCAATGTTTACTGAAAATCAGACACACACCCCATCTCAAAATCTCTAGCCACTTCTGAAAATCCCGGCCCTTGAAATCTGACTGTTTACTGCGTGGTTAGAGCCAAGGACAACACTCTCCCTTCTCCCCCAGACCTGAGACCACAGCTCAGGAGTCCTGGCACCCAGACCCTTCTTCCTTCCCAGAGGTGGGAACAGAACCCCACAGCCCTGACTCTCAACTCCATCAAAACAACAAAGGTGGGTCCCGGAGCCAGCAGGGCCCCTTTTCAAGCCCCACAGGTCCACCTAACCTCTGGCAGTACCTCACTGGGTTTTAATTTCCAGAATTCAGCTTGGTTTTGGGTGTCTGGATGACTCAGGAAAATCCAGCTGCCTTCGCTGTCAAATTAGAAGCAATTTGAGCAATTGGGCTCTGCACAGATGTTTAATAAACTGCTGATTATTAATCAATGTGACCTTAATATTTTCCCTAGTTAAGCCTGGAAGACGTTTGCTGTCAGCATAAATGCCGCTAATTTCACTAATGCAATTGATTAGGAAATTGGCCTCAGGTCAAAGATGCTAATTAGCCCTGGAAATGGCACAGGCCAACAGCTTTACTTGAGAACAGGCAGGAGGTTGTTGGTGTTACCCTGGGACCTGAAAAACTGCAAATCCAGGGTCTTGAGTAGGGTCCCCAATATTTTTTCCCCCATCTGGGGTGGAATAATTTTTTTCTGTGCACCAACGCAGGTCTGGATGTGCACCACCAGTAGAAACACACACTGCTGGCTCGGGGTGCTCTGCTAATCAGCTGGGCAGCCCAAGTATTCAGCTCACAGGAAACACTGACCCTGGGATGTGAGCGGTGCTTGGAGGAGGGAAGGAAACCGAATCCAGGGGAGCCTGGAAAGCAGGAGAGATTGGGAGTCATGTTAAAGTCCACAAACATGCCGCCATCGCTACAGCCAGGAGTGGTGACAAGGGCCTAGATCCTGCATGGCATTTACAGATTGACTCCCATAGGTACCTAAATTCCTTTGACGATCCAGAGCTCTCTCTTCTATCAGCCGTTTCCCCTTCTCCCGCTAAGAGCAATGGAGCCGCCACCCTCCTCGCTGGAGATGCAAATGTCAAGAGCTCAGATGATACAGTCTTGGCGACCCCAAAACAGGTCAGCAGTAATATGACTGCAGCTGATGGGGTGGGAGGGGGAAGGCGGAGCTCAGGGGTTTGCGCATGAGCCTGCTAAACCCAGGGTTGAGAGCACAATCCTTGAGGAGGCCATTTAGGGGTCTGGTGCAAATAGATGGCTAGGGATGGTGCTTGGTCCTGCCAAGAGGGCAGGGGACTGGACTCTGTGAGCTCCTGAGGTCCCTTCCAGCACTATGAGATGTGCATCTCCATATATTATAAGCTGCAGGAGCCGCCTGTCCCCTCTACACAGCAGCAGCGAACAACCTGAAGCCCACTGGGGTTCTCCATACAGCCCATGAGGTAGTTGCTTACTGCTGCCCATGCACAGAGTCGCCAGATTTTCCCCAGCGGGCATTACTCAGGTGACACCCACACAAAGCGAGGTGCACGCTGACGGCACACAACATCGTGGGATTCATGCGCGCCCTTCGCAGCCAATCAGAGAGCACAATTACAGTTCCATTGGCACAGCCTGCAAATCCTGGGGACACCAGCGCAGTTAGTGTAACTGTCCTGTCCCAGGAGACCAGCTTGGATACACCAATCTTGCAACCCACTGAGAAGGAGGAGGCCACTCCTGTGGCCCACTACTAGCCTAGGTTACCCCTCAGGACACCTGAGTTCTGATTCCAGTTCTGCCACTGGCCTGCTGGGTGTCCCAAAGTAAAGCACCGTCCTGATCCGTGCCTCAGTTTCCCCACCTGTAAAAGAGGGGAAGTGTTTCCACCCTCCTTGGCCAAGTACTTTGAGATCGATACATGAAAAGAGTTAGCTCAGGTGTCAGCAATCTCCGGCACGGGTGCCAAGAATGGCACGCGAGATGATTTTCATCTGCATGCAAAGCGGGAGCTCAGCCCTATGCCTCCTCCCACATGCAGCTGGTAGCTTGCTCAACGCCACAACACCTGTGGATTAACAAAAGACCAGCTAATGCTACCAACCACCTCCTAAACTGCAAAGCTCTGCATCTTCACGTATTTATTAATGAAACTGTTGTAAGTAGGACTATTAGTGACTTTAAAAAGCATCACCAGCACTCAGCTTGTACATCGAGGTCAAAAGGCCAAATTTCAGCCCCCACCTCAGAATGGTTGCTGACCCCTGTATTAGACAGCAGAGTGCCGACTTTCTGAGTTCTCCTGCGCTGCCTGAGCCCTGCTCTGGCCCAAGCTCAGAGCTGTGCAGAGAACAGCAAAGGGGTATGTTAAGACATGGGGAAGGCAGTGGTGCCTAGAGGGTGGGGTGGAGACTTGGGATGGGGTCTGTTCCCATCTGCCAGTGCAAAGTGTCTCTCCTAGAGCTGGCAGCAACCCACAGAACATTCCCCCATCCAAAATCGGGACGAGAAGCCAAAAGCTCAAAAATGTTCACAAACTGAAAAGTAAAATTAAAACACCAATGGGGTCAATGTAAACGTTTCCTTCAGGCATTTAAAACAATCATTCTGATTTGCTGAGCACCGTTTCAGGAGGCAAGGCAGCGGCTGTGTATACTGGCATAGCCTGGTCCTTCCAGGCCCCTGACTGTCAGGGAGCGAGGGAAAAGTACACACCTTGTGTGAATCGCTCCTCTGCTCCCTCTCCTCCCCAGCCAAGAGCAAGAGGCATGCATACAAAGCATGTACCTGTCCCTCACTCCCTGACAGTCAAGGGAATGAGAAGAGGAGCCTGGTACACATGGCTGCTTTATCCCCCCCTCACCATAAACACCCTGACCTCCCCGCCCCCCCCACACCCCACCCTCTTGCATCTAAACGAAAAAGCAGTTACGAACTAGAAACTGGAATTTGTCCCTCTGGAAAATCTCAAAACGAAACCACAGATGATTTTGAATCTTTGTCCTCCAAATATTTTGCAAAGAGAAAAGCATCTAAAAAGCTTTGCTGCTCCCTGCGGCTGGGAGAGGGAGGAGTCAGCACTGGAAAATGCTCACCAGGATTCTTTCCTCACTGTTCCCATTGGCCTGGGAGCAGCGTGAGGCGTGGAGCAAGGTATGTGATGCACATCCCCCTTATGCCCTGTCCCCAAACCCCCATCGCCCTCATGCACCCCATTCTCACTGAGACCCCCCTTATCCTGCCCTTGCACCTCCCTCCCTCCCAGCCAGACCCCCCACCCTGCTCCTGCATCCCCCCCACCCTAATGCTGCACCCTCCCTCTCTCCCAGACCCGCACCCTACCTTCCCACCAAGACCCCCTTCCTCCCTCCCCTCCAGACTCCCCATCCCCTTCCCTCCCTCACGCTGCACCCACCCTCTCTCCCAGACCCACACCCACCCCATTTAGAGATAAACAAATGCATTTTGTCAGCATGGGTGGGTGAATGGTGGTCCATGGAAAGGTTTGTGTTCAGCAAGGTGGGCCTTGGGCCAAAAAGTTTGGGTCCAAGGCCACACAGCCTCAGAACTGAGCAGAGAACCCAGGAGTCCCTGGCTCCTAGTCCCCCAGCCTTCTCCAAACCCTTGCTCACACCTCAATGGATTTAAAAGGAGCCATTCTCCTACAAAAGGATTTTACCGCAAGATTACCGAGGGAGGCATCTGAATGGGAATTCACTTACAAATCTGACACCTTTAACAGAGGCCGAACAGAGACCTTGACTCTCGTACACACGATAAGGGTAATTTCCCCACCTTTGATATTTGCAGGAGTGGGACACATCCTCCTTAATCTGCTTCACTAACTGGTCCCTCTAGCAACAGTTCACCCTTTCCCCCTTCCTCCCTTGCTATATAAACCCTGGAGGCTGGTTTTCCACTCCATTTTTTTTTTCCCCATCTGAGGAGGTGGATTTTTACCCACAAAAGTTCATGACCTAATAAATGCGTTAGTCTCTAAGATGCCCCAGGACTGCTGGTTATTTGTGAAGCTACAGACTAACAGGGCCACCCCTCTGAGACCTCCCTTCCCAGTAAGTCCAGCTCAAACTCCTCCCTGCCCCCCCGCTCTAACCATTAGACCATACTGCTCTCCCAGAAACAAGCCTGGAGTCCTGTCTTCTCTGCCTTCCCTCTGCTCTAACTCTTACACCACACTTCCCTCCCAAATGCAGCCAAGGAACCCCATCCCCCCAGTTCCCTGCATTAACCCCAAAACCGCACTCCCCTCCCCGATCACCCCCTCCACCCAACAACCCCTCGGCCCCACTTCCCACCCTGCCATCCCTTCCCCCCTCCCGCCGTAAAGGCCCAGCTGCGATGGTATCAAAAGCAGCTCGAGTTCCCAAGCGCCTGGCACCCTCTCGTTAAGCTCCTCATTAGCATAATTCCTCTCCCGACAGATTTTGGCTCAGCGCGCCAAAGAGGAGGCGAACGAAGCGGACTGTGTGTTGGAATCCGGACACGTCCCCTGGGGGAGATGGCCAGCGCGGGGCTGCTCCCCCCACCCCGCCAGCTCTGCTTGAACAATAGGCAGATGTTTATCCCCGTTCCAGGGAACACATGTTATTTGCCTGATAACTACCCCGCGGGTAATGACAGTCATCAGAAATCGCTGGAAGCCTGTATTCTTCCGAGGCAGTTAATTTGCTTAATTACACACTTGGAAGCTGCATTATTTAAATGGTGATTTATTGCGGGGCTAATCAATGCTCTTTTCTGTGAGCTCCGGGTACAAGGGAGAGCGCACGCGTGGAGGAACGGAGACACCGATGCCCCTTCGATAGGACAAGTGTGGGGTGGAGGTGGAGGTGGAGCCGGGGGGAGGGATGAAGCAGTCATAACATCCTTACTGGGGCACATGTCAGGCACTCGCAGGAGCAGCGTTCCCCCTAATTTCTTCCATCGTGGGCAGAATAAATTTTGTGCTGGGCACCCAGGCATGGGTGGATGTGCACCACCAATAGAAACACATGCAGCCGGCGGTGGCCTCTGTGTTATTCAACTGGGCAGCCGACCAAGCACTCAGCTTACCGGGAACAATGCCCAGAACCCGGACAAATTTGCCACGACTGGTCCACCGAGAGGATAAAAGGCGACTGCTGCTAGCAGCTAATGAAGGGGCTCTTCTAGCGTGTATTCTGCAGCCTGCGACAAACGCTGAGATCGGGATTCTACTGCCGGCTCAACCATGGATTTGCTGACCCTGGGCAAATCTGGGCCCCTGCTGACCTTTGTCTTGTCTATTTCGCTTATGAACTCTTTGAGGCAGTAAGTTGATGGGTGGCCTTTGGGTAGGGTGATCCTATCCCAAATACAAGATGGGGGTAAAGAGGTAGGCTCCCTGGCTGCAGCTGCCAAGGGCTGCCACTCTGGGGGACCTCCCTGGCTGCCCCATGGCTCAGGGCACCAGAAAGGAGGTGACAGCCACATGGGTGGGTTCCCAGCTCCCCGTGCTTTGGGGATGGGAGTTGATGAGAGTCGGGGGGGCAGCTGCGTGGGTACGCTGCTGGCTTCCCCAATTACAGGGCAATCAGCCCTTTTTTTTAAAAAATAAATTGGGATGCCTTCCTGGCACCTGAAACATGGGGCTGTCTGGGACGGACGGTCACCCTACATACGGGGCAGAGAGTTAAGGGAAAGACTGGCCACAGCGAGGGTGTTAGCCCGGCCCAGGGTTCCATTCCCTCTTCTTGCGTGACCTCGCCTGAGTCCGCATAGGCCCAGATGCTCAACCACCAAACACCTCCTGAACGCACATGTGGGGCAGCTCTGTGACTCTGTGTGTGTGGGGGCGGGGGGTGGCTTCTGCAGCAGGGCCTCACCATCACCTCAGTAAAAGGGTGAGCCCCAGCATCAGTAATTGTTGCCAGTGCACAAGAGGGAGGGAGGGCAAGCGGGGGAGTTAAGCAAAAGACAGAGAAGAAAACCAACACGACTATTTTTAAAGCCACAGGTTGAACCTCTCTAATCGGGAATGTTCTCCTTCAGCAAAATCCATAATCCAGCGTGATGTTAGTTAGCCGGACGGCCGCTTATCATGGGTGGGGCCAAGTTTCCTGCTGTCCCAAAACATTTGTTTCCAGTTGCCAGTCCTGGCTCTCAGTGTTCTATGCTCTCATTTAGTTGAAACTTACCCCTAAATGGCTTCTAAGAGCCCAGGAAGCAGTGGTAATGTGCGAGACAATATTGACCTCCTGTGGTCCGGCAAATTCTGTCACCCAGCACCCGTCAGGTCCTGAGGATACCAGACGAGCGAGGGTCAAGGTGTACTATTAATTACCTCCCAGGCTTGGCCAATCTCAGGTTATTTTAGGGTCTGACCCACGATTTTCAGGGTTGGTCACGCTGGGTTAACAGCCCTATCATCCCTAATGGGGCAGGGGGGTCAGATACCATGGTGAGGGCAGCTAGTGTAAATACCTCCCTAGTTAGAGTAGCCAATAAATGGGGCACAAACCCTCTCTGCTTTATGATCCCTGAGGGGATGACAGCCTGTACCCCAAGAAAATACCCTGCCTTCCGCATTCACTGCTGCCATATAATTATGGGATGTTTTGTACCAACTCTGCCTTGCAAGGCATCATTTGGACAGTCTTAATCTGTTACATTTTCTGTGCCCAGTGGCTGCTCGGGGAAAAATGAACAGGTGCGCTGCACCCTCTGACAGACGACCTCCCCACCACCCACTTCACAGCCTGGCTGAACAGTCCCTTCCTGCCAGCACCTTCCACCCACCCGCCCGCAGCAAACAGCTATTTTGCTTCTTGCTGGGGGCTCCAGGTGAGACGGGGAGGAGCAGGACAGGGCACCCTCGGGGGAGGGGATGGCAGGAAATGGGGGTGGAGAAGTGGGTCAACTGATGGAGTTGGGACAGGGCAAGGGCGGAGCAGAGGGGGAGCCTGGAACGGGTTATCCCAGGATCTGCCTACAACGAAGCCTTCTCAGAGGGAGCACATGGCAGGTGAGATGTTTCTTGAGTCAAACCCTGTCTAGCTGGTAGAACTCAGATTGTGATTGGACAGGAAACTCGGTCACGCCCGGCATTCTATCATGCGGAAGGCTCCCATAATCGGCATTTTAACCAGCTGTACATTTTAGTTACGTTTTCCATTAGCAAGTCTAGTGAAAGTAAATGCAAATAGACAGGGTAAGTTTAGAGTGTACAGTAAGACTGATGTTGGTAAGTAGAACTCTGCATACATATTTGTTTGTTTCTTAATATCTAATCTTGTTTTTCATTCATGTTATTCACTTCTAGGTCTACCTCTCTGTCCAGCAACCTCCCAGTGCTGGGGCTTCTGAATAGGAAAGCGTTTACAGTACTTTTATTTCTTGGGTAACCAGCTCCCATTTGGATACCCACTGCTTGTGATCCCTTTAGACCGGTCTGTCTGATGTTCATAAATCTGCTTTCTATGTTACAAAAATGTTTTCCTCCAAGCACTGGTGCAATCTGCTCAGCATACGACTACGTCCCTTTGTAGATCTGGTGGACGACGGTGTTTCTTGTAAGCTGAGTGCTTTGCTGGCTGCCTAGGAGAGATTCAGGTGCTACCCCCGCAGAGGAGCAAAAAGCCCACAGCAGTCACAGCTGGCGGTGAGATTCATGGTGCACATCCACACTTGCCTCGGTGCACATAAAATTTATTCCACCCATGGAAGGTAAAAATTAGAGGGAACCTCAGCAGACTGGTAATTAACTTACAGCAGTGAAGCTTCTGATGGTACGGCCCTGCAGAGCAAAGTGAAGGAGCTGGGGAGATGGCTGGAGCCTCCCTATGGTTGGCAGGTGAAAGTATTCAGGTAACTCAGCTGGGTGCATCCCTGCCTCTGGATGGCTGTGTCAGTGCAGGACCTGGAGGGGTTTGCTGCTTGCCTTCACCCCACAGTGTAAGAGGGAGCCCTGACTGGTAAGACAACAGGCTCAGCTGTACCCCAGTGGGGATGCCGTCCCTCCAGCAGTGATTATTCACGGGGGTGGTTCCTGCAGCGGGTCATGGTTGGGGGACAATTCCCCTAGAGAAGGCCGGCTGAGCACCAGGGTGGAGGGAGTATTCCCTCCCGGGGGTTCTTACCTTTCCCAGCAGGGCCAGGCGGTGGGCTCCCTTCGGCCCTCAGCCCCCAGGGGGGCTCGCCGTGGCTGGCGAAGTCGCGCATCTTGAGGTAACTGATGGTGAGGCGGACGATGGAGGCTTTGTCCAGCTGGCTGGTGATGGCGCCGGGCAGGGGCAGCATCTTGGCCAGCTCGTAGAACTCGAAGTTCTCCTTGCCGCGCCGGGAGCGGGCCGCATTGCGGGACTTCTCCTTCCGCAGGGCCTGCAGGCTGGAGGCAGGGCTGGGGTTAGAGAGTGTGAGGGGGATGGGCGGGGGGTGCTTCCCACCCTGCCCTGCCATCTTCCTGGCTCAACCAGGCCACGCCAGTACCCGCAACGTGCTCCTCCACTGCCACCACAACTCTACCACAATACCAGGCACCTCCTACCTCTCTCCTGCGCACCAATCCCTTGCACAACGGCAACACTGGCCTCACACCTCCCTGCACCTCTGCTCTCCCCAGCTGCTGCCCGACATCCTCATCACGCATGATCCTGGACCAGGGTTCCCTTTAATTTTTTCACATGAGGAATAAATGTTGTTATCTGCACCATGACATAAGCGGCTGTGCACCACCATAGACATACATGCTGCTGGCTGTGGGTGCTTTGCTTATCAGCTGGGCAGCCACTGAATCTCTCCTGGGCAGCCACCCAAGTGCTCAGCTTACAGGGAACCCTGCCCTGGACTCTGCTTGGAGGAATCTCACCCACTACTCCCCAGTTGAGCCCCCCAATTACACCTGCAACATGCTGGGCCCCAGGCTAGCCCATAGGAAACACTCAGCTCCTTTCTGACTGTGACACCCTGAGCTCAGCCTCCTGTTGGCCTGTGCCAGGCTTGGCTGGACTTGTGGGGCCGGAAGCAGAAGGTCCGACATAGGAAGGGAGAACAGAGACCTCATGTGCTCAGTGCTAGCAGCTGGGCACTGGAATGGAAGACCTCCCTCGACCTGGACAGGACACCGGGGTCAGAGGCGGGCTGAGCCTGCTGCTGCCCAGGCAACATTGGCTCTGTGGGCACCAGCCTCCCAGGCTGACAACCCAGCCCCTCGAAAGACAAACATAAAACACTCGCTCCCATTCTTTAAACGACAATTTTAAAAATAGCCCATCTGGTGTCATGATGTACCCGCAGCACTGACTGCCCCCAGATTCATGGATTTCCCACCCTCCCTTTAAAGTTATCCCCTTTTACAGATGGGGAAACTGAGGCACGGGGCCTCCTCGGCAACTTGACCAAGGGATGGCAAATGGAACTTTGCTCTCTGGGCTGCTGCTCTAAACAATTGGCGCCCCCACCCCTTCCGTCCACATCCGAAGAGGGAACAAGTTCTCTGGTGCACCCAGGCTGCATGTCCCCTGCAAAACCCCAACCCCACGGGACTGAGCAGTGCAGACGTTCTTGTAGGAGCTGGAGCCTGGGCTCCGAAACCCAGCAAAGGAGGCTGGGCTGAGTCTGGACACCAGCCTGAGCGGGGCTGTCTACGCTGCAGCTTTAAGCCCCATAGCATGAGCTCATGTGCACGGGCAGTCGCCGTAGGGCGAGGGGTACCACTGCCAGACCCCACCCCCCGGCCCGAGCTGAGCAAACGGGGGTTTGCGGATCCCGGAAACAACCAAATTAAAAGTTTTTTGAAATCTGGTTTGATTCCAACTATGAGGGGCCGACAGCCTCCGCAGACCCCTGGACAAGGTGCGGGGGAGGGGCGGCTTTGTGGCCCCAGAAGGGGAGGGGCAAAGGGTGAAAGGGGAGGGGCTGAGAGCAACCAGTCCTCCATGCTGCCCTGAACACGTGTTCCCCTCCCCTCAGTCCTTAACGTTGCCCAGAGCACACAGTCCAGCTGCGAAAAGGCCCAGGGCTCTGGCCACCAATGTAGCTCCCCTGGCATTGCCGGAGCCCCAGGCCTCTCTGAACTGCTCAGCCCTGTAGCAATTGCCATTCCTTGTTGGTGAACCTGATTTCAGCCATGTGTGGCGAGGGAGGGAGGGGAGGTGCAAATTTTGCTATGGAATCAAACTAAGGGAAAAAAAATCCTTAGTGATCCAAACATTTCAGGTCAATTCGAAACAAGGTGGGGTGGTTTCGAAACCATTTCCAAACCCTCAGAACAAAAAAGCCGTCCAGCAGCGCTTTAGGTGATGAGCTTTCGTGGGACAGACCCACTTCTTCAGATCGCAGCCAGACCAGAACAGACTATGGCTATGATCCGATGAAGTGGGTCTGTCCCACAAAAGCTCATCACCTAATAAATTATTTTGTTAGTCTCTGAAGTGCTACTGGATGGCTTTTTTGTTTCGATAGTACATACGCTAGCACAGCTCCCTCTCTGTTACTATTTCCAAACCCTGAAAGCTTTTGGGCCCCTCAAAACACTTAGGGGTTTTACTGTTTTGGGCACTTTTCGCCTCTTTGTGCTTGTTCTTGTTTTGGGTGTTTTTAAAATTGGGGGGGAGGGGTTCGTCCTCGTTGGTGGGGATTTTTGATTTGATCGGCCTCTTTTGTGGCCAGGAGCATTCAAGGAGGAGCTGTTAGTTGGCATCTGCAAAAACGATGAGAAGGCCTGGGGCACCTCACAGACTATCAATATTTGGGGCATTAGCTTTCGTGGGCAAAGACCCGCTGCAGCAGCTGCATGTAGTGGAGTTGCACGTTGGCCCACTTGACCCAAGATTTGGTGCAGAACTAGAACAGTGGTTGCATCAATGTTTTGCATGTTCATCTCAAAATCCAGTAGCATCACACCTCCTCCATCCTTCTGGGCCACGCCCCTGGTCCCCCTTCTCCTGCCCCTCTGAGCCCTGCCCCCCTCTGGACTCTCCTCCCTTCCCACACCCTTTGTCAGGTGCATGTGGTGTGACCAACACTTCATCTCCCCCGGTTCGTCACATGCACGTAGCATGAACTGCCTCTGGAATCTCCGCTCCATATATCTGATGCAGCGGGTCTTTACTTAGGCTCCAAAATATCTGTTAGTCTATGAGGTGTCACAGGACCCCTCACTGCTTTTGTGGCCATGTGTTTGGGTTGTTTTTTTTTTTTTTAAAGGCCAGTTGGAACTTTAAATGATGTTCTCAAGCACTTTTTTGGAAAAAGCAAATCTTTCCTCCTCCGATGCTCACATTGGCCTAATGCCTCCCGAGTTCACCGGTCATTTGGGAGCACACAGAGGTGCATTTCTCAATGCAAAGTCGTCAAAGCACTTTTGCTCCACTCGAGACCTGAGCATCGCCGCAGCTGCAAGGCGGGGAGGGAGGGACCCCCAACTGGAAAGGGCTCCTGCCATGGGCTGGTGACCACAGAAGAGGGGTTCCCAGCAGCAGGCGGGGTACTTGCTGGCACGTTTCCAGGTAGTCCTATGAGGCGGGATATGCAATTCTGGCCACGAGTTGCCCCAGAAGCTGCCGGGACTTGTTTGTCTGACATCAGGTCTAGACTCACGGAACGGCCACGCACAACGGAACACTCTGGGACGTGAGGACACAACGTCCGCGATGGCTCCCCAAGGACACCAGAAAGAACGCTCTGTGTTTGGCTGCTGGCCAGCTCACCCTCCTGCCAGGATCCCTGCTGGCAGCCGACTGGAGGAGGGTGTATTTCAGCCCCCAGGTTTCTCCCCCTCTGAGATTTCAGGATGGGAGAGAGATAGCAGACCCTCGAAAGCGTCAGCATGGCAGATCACGTGCCAGGTGCTTGGAAGCTGATCTCTGCTACCCGAGGATGAAAAACTGTCTGAAAAATGGGCCTGGGAAAAAGGCCTCACAGCCGGGAGTGCCCTGGCTGAGTGCAGCAACAGAGGGTAGACCATGGGGCTGAAAGACAGGATGCCTGGGTTCCATTCCCATCTCAAGGGGGAAACGTTGAACAAGTTGTGCCGGCAGGATTTGAGGTCAGGACCGTTGGGCTCTCTTCCCAGCTCCAGAAAGGGAGTGGGAGCTCGCGGTTACAGTGGGGAGCCAGGACTCCTGGGTTCTATTCCCATTTCAGGAGGAAGTGGTGGCTAGTAGCTAAAGCAGAGGACAAGGAGCCAGGATTCCTGGGTTCTAGTCCCATCTGTGGGAGGGGAGTGGGGCCCAGTAGTTAGAGCAGAAAGGGAAGAGAAGCTGGGAACCAGAATTTCAAGGGCACAGGTGTCTAGTGCAGTAGTTTCCAATCTTTTCATTAACTCGGCACGCCCCCTTTTTTCAGCTGAATCGATTGCTCAGAAACGTCCCATTTACTTACATTTACTACAGTCACAGTCTTACTCGAGAGGTTTGAAACAGAGCAGTGCACACAAGCAGCTAAGCAGGGATGGGATGCCGAGTAACTGCTGAACTCGATTACTTGCTCGGGGAGAAGGGGTAGGAGATGGCTCCAGAGAGGAGGGTCCCCCCTGCCACCACCAGCTTACTGGAGTTGGGACGTGGCATTTTAAACCACACCCCAGCTTCAACAGGGTCCCGCCCTCCTCCCCCCGGCCTTGCCACAGCAGGGAGGGTACATGAGCTCCGGCCAGCCCATTTGAACCAGGAAGCAGCAGCATTTCAGCTGCCTCTCAGCACGAACGGGCTCCTGCAGGGTCGGCAATTCCCCTCACAGCGGCTCTGCTAAGAAACACCCCCCAGGGAAAATGACAAGCCCCGCGCCAGCTGGGACTCAGGCAGCCTTGCAGAGCTGGGGGGAGAGGAAATCGACAAAACGTCATGGCACATTTGGACAGGTCTCCCGGCACACCAGTATGCCACGGCACACCGGTTGGTCTAGTGGTTATAGCCGGCGGGGGAGGAGCCAGAACCTCAGGATTCTATTCCCAGCTTGGGGCTAGGGAAGTAGGGGCTAGTGGTTAAAGCTAGGGGACTCTAAGCCATGACTCTTGGGTTCTCTAGTCCTAGCTCTGCATTAACTTACTGACAAGTACCAGAGGGGGAGCCGAGTTAGTCTGTACCTTCAAAAACAACAAGAAGTCCTGTGGCACCTTATAGGCTAACAGATATTTTGGAGATGAAGCAGGTCTTTGCCCATGAAAGCTTATGCTCCAAAATATCTGTTAGTCTATAAGGTGCCACAGGATTAATTTCCTGAGTGACCTTAGGCCAGCTATGTCTCTCTGAGCCTCAGTTTCCCTCAGAGCCAGCCCTGCCTCTGAGGGGACTGTCTGGCTTTCTTAACCCACACGCCTCCAGCATTTTCAGACACACAGGGGAGAAGGGGCGGTACATGGGCAGAGACTCCAGCGTCTTACCAGGGCACCGGCTGATTCTTAACCAACAGGCCTTGCAAGAAGTCCCACTCTACGCTAACGCACTTCACCTCGCTGCCGAACGGCGCTGCCATCATCCCTCGCGACACTGGGCTGCAGCTCAGCTGACTTCAGGCGGTCTCTGAGCGGCTGCCTCTGGAGAAGGGCCAGGCCTCCTAGGAGAACAAGATGCGAAAGAGGGTCAGTTTTCTTCCTTCTGCCAATCCATCAGTACCTGGCCAGAAAAGCGCCTGTGGTTGAAGTCCCGTCTGCTGCTGCCAAGAGCTAGAGGTGATGAAGAAGAGGAGAGACCAGGTTTCCCCCTAGGGGAGGCTGCCTTGCCTAATGGGTAGAGCAAAGGCCTAGGACATGGGAAAGCAGGGTCGTAGTCCCATCTCTGTACAGTGACCATGGGCGAGTGCTTTTCCATGCCTCAGTTGCCCCCAGCTGTCAACTGGGGAGACTAAACCACCACTGTTTAAATCAGGGGCTTGAAAGGCGGGGGAAACGCATCTCAAGAGATCTTTGAGTCCAGCCCCCTGCCCCAAGCAGCATCAACCCCAACTAAGTCATCCCAGCCAGCACTTTGTCAAGTTGGGACTTTAAAACCTCTAGGGATGGAGATTCCACCACCTCCCTAAGCAACGCATTCCAGCGCTTCCTCACCCTCCAAAGGTGTCCCCTCTCCTCCCACGGTTAAACGAGCACATAGCTCCTCACGCATCTCCTCTTATCCCAGCACACTTCTGCCCTAACCAGCATCCCCCACCCCAAAACTGCACTATTTTGCCTGGGTAGCAGCATCTACGCTAGAGGCTTTTGCTGGCGCTGCTGTCGGTCAGGGATCCCACCTCTCCGGGTCCCTGCCTGACCGAAGTCTGCTCCACAGCTCCTGTCTTGGCTGAGGCAGGAGGCTGTGTCCACAGACACATGGCACACGTCACCTCGGATCACCTGCTGGGAGCACGTAGTGCATGAGCTGAGATTGCAGAGGTCTCTCTCAAGGATAAGCCATGGACACAGGCACGATCTTGGACAAGTGGGGGAAGACCAACAGGTTCCATGGACCTCTCTCCTCCGTGAGGGTACAGAGCAACGCCCTCAGACAGTAAACTCTTTCATATCCAGCATTCTGGCATCCGGAAGGCTCAAATAACTGAGAGCAACAAGAAGTCCTGTGGCACCTTAGAGACTAACAGATATTTTGGAGCGTGAGCTTTCATGGGCAAAGACCCGCTTCGTCAGATCTTGTTCTTGAAGATACAGACTAACACGGCTACCTCTCAAATAACTGAGTGGTTATCAATGGTTCACAGTCACGCTGGCAGGGCATGACACGGGGGGTTCCACTGAGGGTTGGTTTTGGAACTCATTCTGTTCGATATCTTCATCAATGATTTAGTTAATGGTATAGGGAGTAGGCTGATGAAGTCTGCGGATGATACCAAGCTGGGAGAGGTCGCAACTGCTTTGGAGGATAAGGTCACAATTCAAAATGATCTGGACACTCTGAAGAAAACTGACTTCCTCAGAAGGAAATGAGTGAACCTAGAGCAGACATCAGCAATCTCAATACACGTAAGCCGGTCAGTGAACACGCAATGGAGTAGACCATTGTGCTAAAGACCTGAGAATGTGTGTCTTTAAAAACAGATTACATAAGCAACAAGAAGTTCTGTGGCACCTTATAGACTGACAGATATTTTGGAGCATAAGCATTTGGATGCATCTGACGAAGCGGGTCTTTGCCCACGAAAGCTTATGCTCCAAAATATCAGTTAGTTTATAAATGCCACAGGACTTCCTTGTTGTTTTTGAAAATACAGACTAAGTTGGCTACCTCTCTAATAGGCTACATAAAGAAAGTTGTGAACTGGTGTTCATATTCAAAGTTGACACATTAACACTGGGTATGAACAGAGCCGCCAATTACCTCACGTGTTACAAGAACTGCTTCCCCTCCTTTGATGCCCGTAATTATCTCAGGCAAGACACTTAACATCCCCCCACCCCTCACCTCCCTCCTTCAGTCCTATGTACTTAGTTTGTCAGTTTTTATTACAATTTTTTTTTGCACCTCTGGACATATAAATGCCCATCTGTATTGGAAATGCGACGGACCTGATGAAGTGGGGCTGTCCCACAAAAGCTCATCACCGAATAAATCATTTTGTTAGTCTTTAAAGCGCTTCATTTCTGCTGTTTTGTTAGAATACAGACGAACACAACTATCTCCCTGTTACTATACCTCAGAAGCCGTCCTGCAGAAAGGGATCTGGGGGTCACAGTGGACCACAAGGTAAACATGAGCAAATGGTGTGACACTGTTGCTAAAAAAAAAAACAAAAAACTCAAACATGATTCTGGGATGTATTTAGCAGGAGTGTTGTGAGCAAGATGCAAGAAGCAATTCTGTTCTACTCAGCTCTGATTAGGCTTCATCTGGAGTACTGTGTCCAGTTCTGGGCCCCACATGTTAGGAATGATGTGGACAAATTGGAGATGGTCCAGAGAAGGGCAACAAAATGATCAAAGATCTAGAAACCACAACCTAGGGAGGAAGACTGAAAGAACTGGGTTTGTTGAGTCTGGAAAAGAGAAGACTGAGAGGGGACATGATAGAGGTTTACAAGGACCTCAAAGGCTGTTACAAGGAAGAGGGAGAAGAATGGTTCTCCTTGACCTCTGACGACGGGACAAGGAGCAATGGGCTTAAATTTCAGCATGGGGGGTTTAGGCTGGACAACAGGAAAAACTTCCTAACTGTCAAGGTGGTTAAACACTGGAATAAATTGCCTAGGGCGGCTGTGGAGCTACTTAAGAGCGGGTTAGACATCTGTCAGGGATGATCTACGGTGCCTGGTCCTGCTGTACGTGCAAGGGACTGGACTCGACGGCTGCTCACGGTTCCTTCCAGTTCCAGTGTTCTATGATTCTGTACTGGTTTTCCAAGAGGGGCTGCGGATGGGAGCGCCCAGTGTGGATGCTTACCACCACTGCCCTCTCTTCAGGACTCACCAGGACGGGGAGGAGGGAATTACCAGCCTAAGCTCCCTGCCACTGGGGAGGCAAGACCAAGAGCACCAGGGTGATGTTGCCCTGGCATCCCCACGAAAGCTCAGGGGTGTGGGCAGCAACAACCATCTGCTGCTGTCTCGGTGTGGGGTGAGAAAGGGGGTGATACTGAAAAAGGACAATGTATTAGACAGAGAAGAGGCAGCATTGCCCAGTGCGTAGAGCGCTGTGCTGGGCCTTCTGAGACCTGGGTTCTAGCCCTATGTGGCACAGGGGGTAGGCACAACCCTGCCTCAGTTTCCCCTCATACCGCTTTGTCAATTTAAACAGAGCAGGGGCTGTCAGTCATTCTGCACCTGGGCAGCCCCCAGCTTGAGGGGCTCCTGCCATGGCCTTTACCATACTAACAATAAGGGACATATTGATTTTGAGGCCATACATCCCTGGGAGTAACCGTGGGGCAGGGCTCATAGGCCTTGTGAGCTGAGAAGTCACCTTGGCAAACAGACAGAAGAGGGAGGGTAACAGGGACAACAGAATCCAACGGAATCGACAGATTAAGGGTAGTGTTAGGGTTTCATTTAAAAAAACCACCCTGAGCAGCTGCCACTTACTCGGTGCAAGTGACTCACAGTTCCCGTGCAGACATGCACATGTGCGGGAAAAGTGCCCAAAAAGTTACCTGAGCAAAAGTACAGTTGCTTTGGGGGCGGGACGCACGTAAGTACACGTCACCGGTGTCCCTCTGCAAAACCACACGAATAAAAGTACAGGTACAGGCACATCACATCCTGATTGTACTCACGTATCCAGACAGGAAAGCAGCTGCACTTTTAGTCAAGCAATATCTGGGTACTTTTTCCACCTCTGAGTAAGAGCTCTGGGGAGGCATAGCAGTACAGTGATGCCATCTAGTATCCTATGAACTCATGTGGTGCACATCACCACAGTAGGTGAGCACCTTATAATCTTTAATGGATTTAGCCTCATAACACCTCTGTGAGGCAGGACAGGGCCGTTACCTCCATTTTAAAGATGGGGAGAGTGAGGCTCAGAAAGCCTAAATGATTTGATCAAGGTCATGCAGGAAGTCAGTGGCTCAGAAGATAGGAAAATCCTTTTTTATCCCTCCATAATTAGTGGTGTTGGCAACTCAAATGATGAAGAGTCTGAGCCCACCGAGAAAAATCCTGAGATTGCATTAAAATTCCCGAGATTTTTAAAATAAAATAAAAACAAATAAATAATTAAGAGGTTCTTTGTATTTGCCTTCTGAGTTTTGAGCCTTTAGAAATGAAGGTTTCAAAATTTTCTCTGCAACCCTAAGGGCTAGAAACTTGCTCCTTTTTCCAAAAGACAGTTAAGAGTCTTGCGTAATTGCATGATTCCAGGGGCTGGGATTTTAACAGAGAGGGACTGGCTGCAAAAGATCAGATTCATTAGCAAGAAAAGCCCTGTCCTCCTACAAACTTCCCCAGCAGCATAACTGACAAGGCATTATGGCTACGCCCTTAAGAACTAAGAACCCAGTGCTGTCAGGGAGGGACCGTCTTTGACACCTGTTCTGGGAAGGGTCACAGGTCAGAGTACGCACTCGGCTCAAGAAGAGCTCCCTGTGTGATGCTGTGGTGAAGAGGGCCAAGGAGAACCAAGGACCCAGTTCTCTCTCTATGTCCAGCCGTGGTGAGACTGACAGGGGATTCTGCATTCCATGCATGTGTCCAGCTTTTCAAAAGGATGCTGAAGAACAAGAAGGATGCAGAGTAGAGCCCCAGGGCCGGAGGAAAGGGCTGGTAGTGAGATTTGGACAGAGCTCAGTCTCTAGTTTATCAAGGGGGAGACAGAGCAGTGGCTGGATTATAAACCTCTCAGTACCTTCTTGGGGAGATAATCCCAGAGACAGAACTGCTCTCTGGTCCCATGGAGGAGGGCAGAACAGGAACCCACTGCTGGGCACTGAAGCTAGACAAATACAGATTAGGAAGAAGGTGCTCATGTTTAACACGGAGGGCAATCAAACCAATGGAACAAACTTCCAAGAAAAGCGTTGGTTTCCCATCTCTTAGTGGCTTCTGAACAAGCCAGGGTGCCTTTCTGGAAGAGACGCATTAGTCCCACGTAAGTGTCTGGGCTCAAAGCATGGCTAACTAGGCCAAAGATAGGTTGGGAGGGATAGCTGGGTGGTTTCATCGTTGGCTTGCTAAACGCAGGGTTGCGAGCTCAATCCCTGAGGGGGACAAAGGATCTGGGGCAAATATTAAAAAAACAAACAAAAACACACTGGCAGGGATGGTGATAGCTCTATGAGATATCTCCATCAATTCATAAGTGACCCCTGGGGTGCTCAAGCCTGGGACACCTGTGGGGAAGGGACAATTACAGGGGGGAAAAGAAAACTAGACAAATTCATGGAGGATAGATCCATTAATGGCTATTGGCCAAGATAGGCATGGACAGTATCCCTAGCCTCTGTTTGCAAGAGGCTGGAAATGGGGTGTCAGGGAATTGATCACTTGATGGTTCTGTTCATTCCCTCTGGGGCAGCTGGCATTGGCCACTGTCAGAAGACAGGATACTGGGCTTGATGGACCTTGGGTCTGACCCAGTGCAGCTGTTCTTATGGGGCTTGATAAAGTTGGGGACCAAGAATATAGGAGGAAGTCGCCTGTGACTGTTCTCAATGACTCAGGAAGGATCTTCCAGTCCTACAGATCTATGAATTCGCCAGCCTGGACTAGGCAGAGCAGATGATCTCCTGGCCTTCAACTCTACAGCAGGCATCTAGCGTCTTGGCAGAACTGGCACTTAAGGGAGACCTGCTAATAACAGAGGCACAGACTCCTAGGGCTAGAAGGGACCTCAGGAGGTCATTGAGTCCAGCCCCCTGCCCCAAGCAGGGTCAACCCCCAACTAAATCATCCAAGCCGGGACTTAAAAACCTCTAGAGATGGAGATTCCACCACCTCTCTAAGTAACGCATTCCAGTGCTTCACCAAATATCCAACCTACACCTCTCCCGCTGTAACTTCATATCATTGCACCTTGTTCTGCCATCTGTCACCACTGAGAACGTCTTTCTCCAGCCTCTTTAGAGCCCCCCTTCAGGAAGTGGAAAGCTGATATTGACTCGCCCCTCACTTTTCTCTTCTGCAAACTACATAAGCTTGAATATGGAGATATACCTATCTCACGACCTTACGGGGGTCATCGAGTCCACTCCCCTGTCCTCACAGCAGGACCTATCACCATCCCTGATAGATTATTTTTTAATCTGTTTGCCCCAGATATTTGACCTAAATGGCCCCCTCAAGGGCTGAGCTCACCACCCTGGGTTTAGCAGGCCAATGCTCAAACCACTGAGCTATAATCCTCAGCCTCTCCTCGCAGGTCAAGTGCCCCTGCCCCCTAATCATTTTCGTTGCCCTCCCCTGGACCCTCTCCAGTGCATCCACATTCTCTCTGCACTGTGTGGGGCCTAGAACTGGACACAATATCCAGATGTGGCCCCAACAGAGCCAAATAAAGGGGAACAATCGCCTCCCTAGATCTGCTGGAAATCTCCTTCTAATGCACCCCAACACGCCGTTAGCCTTCTCGGCTACAAGGGAACACTGTTGGCTCATATCCAGCTTCTCAAGCACTGTAATAGCCAGGTCCTTTTCTGCGGCAAGAAGTTCACTCCCTGTTACCCGGAAAGCACAGCCAACGGTCTCCACCATACAGACCCCGTTGCAAGCTGCAATCCACAGCACCAGTGCCCCTAATACTCCCACGAGCTGTGCAAACTCTCAACTGCTTTCTGCTCCAGGATGGACTCCGGAGCTAAACACCAAATGAAGATACCAGAAGACAGTTGGTCCAGCTAGGAGTTTTGTTGTTTGGGGATCTTGAAAGCCAAGGGCCAGAATCACAGACTACTAGAACTGGAAGGGACCCTCAGAGGCCACCAAGCCCGCCCGGCAGGACCAAGCACCATCTAGATGGGGGTCAGCAACCCCAGGCATGCATGCCGAGAGTGCCACCTGAGCTGAGCCCCACCCCTCCTGCCCCCATGCAGTGGGAGAGCAGAGATTGGGCTGGCTGAGCTCTGCCCTGCACCCTTCCCCCTGGAGCCTATGGGGCAGGTTTGTCTTGCATGTGCCCCTCCCCCCGGAGAAGTGGGGGTGTGGGGCATCTCATGTATCATGGGCACTCAGACCATACACAGAGGTGAAAAGGTCAAATTTCTGCACTCCACCTCGGAAAGGTTGCTGATCCCTGCGATCTTCCTCAGTTGATGTCTGTCTAACTTGCTCTTAAATATCTCCAACGATGGAGATTTCCCAGCCTCCCCAGGCAATTTGTTCCAGTGTTTAACCACCTTGACCGTTAGGAAGCTTTTCCTAATGTCCAACCTAAACCTCCCTGGCTGCAGTTTAAGCCCATTGCTTCTTATCCTAATCTCTCTGGACAGCCCTGTCCTCTGTGAAGGGCCCACATCTCATAAGCCACCAGTTCGCTGTCATGCCTTTTACAGGCAGGCTCAGCAGAGAGGCCAGAAACCGAGCTGTCAGTGGAGATGGAGCTTCCTTTATGGGGCAGGATCTGGAGGAACCAGGGGTGTGAGGTCTGCCCAGCCTGTTCCCACTCTGAGGATCAAGAGAGAGAATCTATACAGCATCTTTCCCCAGGTTTTTATTTGCTCCTTTGCTTTGATTCAGAGGCTGCCAATGCTGCCATCAGCCTCTACATCCGCGCGCTTACATCCCTGTGAGGCGAGGGCCTGTTAGCACACACACTGCACGAGGGTCGGCAGAGAGGGGGACAGCAGCTGTACACACTAGCAGCTGCCCTAGCCCAGGATGCCGCGTGAAGCGTGACCAGCCCCCAGCAGAGTTTCTTCTCTATCACCATGGCGTGGGTGTGAGACCCTGTCCATCAAAATCAAATCGCAGACGCCTGAATGAAACCACCGTTAGCATCACACGCAAACCTTCCCTTCTGACGCGTTTTCCACAGCCCCAAGTTTGTTGAAAGGACAACATTTTTTTTTAAAAAAGACCCCTAATAAGAACAAGGCAAGAAGCTAGAAGCATTCACAAGCTCTTTCTACAAGCCCCTAATTGCAAAAATATTAGCATAATCTACGACACGAATTTAGCTCAATTACTGCAGGTTCCCAAGCGGGAGTTATAATTAAAATCCACAGCCTTGGGTACAAACCCACAGAGGTGAAGAGAAGTTCTTTTTCAAGTCAGGAGAACTTGAAAATCGCCATTTTCCCATCAGAAATCCCACAGGATAGGTTTCCGTTCGGCAGAGGGATGGCTCTTTTGCCCAGATCATTTGCAGGACTCTCCCCAAACAGCAAGGAAGAGAGAAGGGAATTTGCTAGGAACTTAAATCAAAGCTAGTTCAATGTTCACAAGGCTCTTCAGTGCTTTGTTAACAATGCCCAGATGATTAATTCGTTAATATTAGGGGGCAGTGATCGAGCCAATCGTAGTAAGTGGGAGCTAATGTCAGGGAGGACTTTTTCAAACTGCCGAAGCGTTGGGATTAACAAGTGGGCCCACGAGCCAAGGTAAATTGGCTCTGAGATTGTTCTGCCTTTAGAAACTGGTTACTTCGTTTTTTAAACACAAACCAACCCTGTCCTGCAGGGAACTCCAGTGGCCACTTGACACCCACGCAGAAGGGGGAAACTAACCCGCCTGCTTTCCCTACCACAAACTCGTGTCAACATAAAACCACCCAACCGCACCTTAGAAAAATCTTAGTTCCAAACAGCATCTGCTGCTACTAGTCATGCCTGTCCCACTCCAAGCCAGACCCAGCCGCCGCACCTGGGCTCTTCATCTGGGGCTCGTCTCCTGGTGCCCTCGCCCCAAGCCTGCAGATTTCTTCCCTGCGTGACGCACAGACCCCAGGGGTGTTGGCTGCAGAAGGCAGCGAGGTTTGGAAGAGGTGTTTGTGCACAAACCTCACCCGCGCCCCCCCACCCCCCACCAGCATAACATCAGCCTCCACCCCACCCCCAACCCCGCAGCTCCAGACCTGCTCCGGCCCACGTCCCCGCCACAACACACACACGCATACCGATCCGAACACACGCCCCACCGCACTCGCACCCTCTCGCACATACCAATCTGAGCCCACACCTCTCACGCATATCAAATGGAGCTCATCAATAGGAAGGCTGCCTTGTGCATACCAATGCCAGCCTGCCACCAGCAACGCAGGCCACGGGCGGATGCTGCAGAGGGACTCGGGGTGGCCGGCGCTGTCTTCGCAGCCCCAGGACGCTGGGGGGGCTGTTTCCCCGCTGAGGGGAGCGAGGGTTTGACATCTGCCCATCAGTTGATGGTTCAGCGCTCGAGAATTTGCAAAAGGTCCAGGGCTCTGGGCGAGCACAGGGAAAACCTGGCTGCAAAATGGGAGACCATGCAGCTGGCTCTGTGAGCCACAGGCCACGTTCCACCCTGGGAGTGCGCAGCCCCACGGACGACACCTCCTGGGAGAAACGGAGAGGGAGGAAGAGAAAGGGGCAAACACACACGCTCCCTTGATTCCAATGGAGCAGCAGAGAAGGGGCCCTGTGGAGGCAATTGAGCCCCAACTATTAAAGCAGAACTCAAAGGTGTGTATTAAAGACACCCCAGGATAGTGATGAATGGGGGAGGGGATTCCTTGGGGATCTACACCAGACCACTCAAGGGTGGAGCCCCAGTGTGGCTGGATCTGCCCTCCCCAGACAGCAGGACTTGAATGCTCCCCTGGAATCCTCCCTCCCTGGCTCTGGATCAGAGGAGGTTGGGGACTTTTCGAGCAGCCAGCTAAGCGCCCCCCTCCACACTCCACCCTCCACTTCCAGCCCCATTCGGTGCCTCCTGCTGCATCACCAGGAACAAAGATCTTGCCCACAGCATCACAGATGGTCTTTCTATGGCTGTTGCATGAAACTGAATAGACCCCAGCCGGCTCCAACATTACTACATGTCCCTGTGTTTTCAGATCCACACCCCTGCACACTGCCACTGGACCTTAAGGGAGAATCTCCCCAAGCCCTCAGCTGTATGGGGTCTATGACCCATGGCACTAGCCTACACTACATGGCACTACACTACACTACATGACACTACCTACACTAGCTGAGTCATTGTCACAAATGCTCAGGTCATGTCCGTGTCAGCTCCCCCATGGAGGATCTCCAAGCCCTGGACACACAGCTGCAAAGCGACAAGCCCAAGGTGTCACAGTGAGTCCACTGACAGAATCTAGAGGAGAACCCAGGAGTCCTGCCGCCAGCCCTGTTCTGCTGTAACCCACCACTGGACCCCACCCTCCTCCAAAAGCCACCTTGTCTGTTCCTCACAGCTCCAGCTGTGCTCCAAGACCTCCCACCCCTTTCTCGTCATAAGGGAGGGGGTCAATTTTCCAGTGCAAATTGGCAGCAAAGAATGGGGCAGGGTGAGGTGGGGGGCAGACTAAGCTCTGGAGGTCAGATGGCTGGGACGGATTTGATGGAGCCCAGCAAACCCTCCCTGGTTCGAGGCTGAACAAGCCCAGGGCTTGCCAGAAACACATGGGTTCCTTCTCTCCAATGCAGCTCTCCCTGCTTTTCCCACAGCTGGGAGGGGCTGCAGGACCAACACAGACAGGAATCAGAGGGCATGTTTGTATCAGGAAAGGGGGACGAACCCTGGGAACAACTCACTTAGGACAGGGTGGAGTCTCTGTCACCCCACGTCTACGTTGAGGTTGGGTGTCTCTTTCTAAACTCTCCCCTCCAGCTTGTCTGTCAGATATGGGCTGGAGGCAGAGCTTGCTGGGCGAGATTCTCTGGCCTTGCAGAAGGTTAGATCAGACGGGTGCCTCCCGGCACAGAAGAGTGAGATCTCAACTCCCTTCCAAGGGCAGGAAGACCAATGCTGAGAAACCCAGCGACCAGGGCTCTGTCCGCAAAGCAGATGGCAACTCGGAACACGCTGGGAAAGTGCTAACCCCTCCCTACGATCTCTCTGTGAACAAGGAGACCCTGAACTCCTGGGGGAAATGTGGATGTTCTGCCACCCCCAAATGCTCCCCCAAAAGACTCTGGCTGACTTGGCTGGGCAAAGCCCTGGAGAACAGTATTAAGGGATGATCCCGAACTCAGCTAGAGGATCCACGTAGGCCAGCTCCCCACACTGGCTCCGCATCTCCTCTCCCACACCTGCACCTCGAGGGGATCACAGTAAAGGTTCACTCGCCCCCAGCCGCCATGGGCAGGGCCACCCTCCCTCAGCAGCCCTTAACCAGATGGGGAGGGATCCAGGATAGACAACCCCTGAGTGTAGCCTCTGTCTCCCTCCACTGCCAGACCCCGACAGGCTAGGCAAGGAGGGCGTAAGACAGGGAATGGAATGGATGGGGTGGGGTTTGCGGAGGACCAGAACCAGGAAAAGGAACCACAAAGTCCAGCCACCTCCAGAGATAATCTCCTTTCTATTGAGCCCAGAGATGCCCAGTCGCTGCTCTGAACACGTCGGGCAGGGCGCACCCAGGGCAGAGCAGGGGCCAGAAACCCGCCCAGCCATGGCACCAGCGGGCAGGAGATGCTGCCCACCCGCCAGCTGGCATTCTGGCTTGGTGGGGGGAGGGGGCCAGGTACCGGACATAGCTAAGGGGTGAGAGTCAGCGACTGAAACGTCACCTCTGAGCAGAGCCTTCAGCTCTGCCACGCCAGCTCCTTGCAACCTCCAGCCTCGCCAGACGGAGCTGCTCTCTCTAGTTCTAGCTCAAGGCAGGGCTGGGGATTTGGGCTCAGACCCGCCCCGTCACCAAGCCCTGCCTCTGACCCACACATAACCCCCATGCAACAGGTAATCACCACACCCCAGGCTTTAGATCTTTGCTCCCCCAAAGGACCCTGCCTAGCACAGAGGGAGAACTGGGGGCGGGGATTCCCCATTCGAAGCCAAGAGGTCCCCCAACCCTTCTATCTACAGCCAGGCAGGGAGGGGAAGAGGCCAACCCAGCATCTGAAAGGGCAAAGCTGGGCTCTAGCCCTACATCCAGGGGTGGGTGGGGGGAAGTTTCCCAGATCTCCAGCTGCATAGCCGGGCTGATGCGGGGGAGTCAGTCTGCACCCCAGCACTCTGTTGCTCCCTCCCTCCGAGGGCCGCAGCTCAGTGGGACACGCTCTGGGGCTGGAGAGGTGAACGAGCTGGAGACAGGTGGGTGCATGGAGGGGAGCAAACAGCAGTTTGGGGGAGGGGAGTTAGATCCTTTTCACGCAACCACCCTGACCTTGAGCCCCCTCCAGCCAAAAGGTGTCTTCCTTGGAGGGGAGGTCCCAGCTAAAGTCAGGGACCCCTCCCTGCTCCCCAGAGCTGCCAATGCCATGTGCTCTGAAGCCTGGTGGGGGGGCAGGGAAGCCGCTCATCATACTACGACAGACCCCTCTGCACCTGCATACACCCCCTGCCCCCATGCACCCCAGTACTGCTGCACCCTGCCCGGATATGAACCCCGCAGACTTTCGTTCTGCCTCCAGCCCCTGTCTGTGCAGACCCCCCAGTCATCCGTGTGACCCCCATCCTCAGCCGTGCACCCCCTCCCTCACTCGGCTCCTCGTACCCCTTTCGACCCACACCCAGCTCCTTCCCAGAGACGTGCACCCCAGCTGCGCACCCACCCCCAAGGCCCCAAATACCCAGCCATTCCCCCCACAGCCTCCAGCCCCACGCACCCCAGCCCCACTCAGACCCGGCCCCCTCTAGCCAGCCCCCCGACCCCCACGCACCCCACCCCCACTCAGGCCAGCCCCCTTGCCTCACATCCTCACCCCAGCCCCACTCACCCCCTCCCTGCCCCACGTACGCCCCCGCGGCAGCAGTTACCCGGCTGGCATGGCAGACTCCCGGGGCACAGGGGCAGGTGCCCGGGCGGGGGCGGCTGGCGGCTCCGGTGCTTCCCGCGGGGCTCTGACCATCCGCCGTGGCCTCGGGGCGCTGGGGGCGGCAGCAGCAGCCGGCGGGCGCCTCCATAGACCGCCCCCCCCCGCGCTGGCTGGGGCGGCCCGCAGCTGCCCCGCTGCAGGGAGGGCGCCCGGCGGGTCCCGGCTCCTCTCCGGCTCCCCGCGCAGCCCCTGCCCCGCCGGCCGCCCCGCCTCCCGGCTGGTGATTAGCGGACCGCGGGGGCGGGGGGCGGGGACGGCACACCCCGCTGCATACTGATGCCGCCAGCGCCGGGGCGGCCGAGCGGCAGGGACTGGGGGGGCCCCCCCCACAGGGATCCCTCACAGACCAGCCCACACAGGGCCCCCCCTTGTAAAGCAGCCCCCCTAACCCTCTGAGCAGTATCCCCTGCACGGGCCCCCCAGCCTGCACAGGGATCCCTCAGAGACCAGCCCCCCCCCAAAGCCCCAAGCAGCCCCCCAGCCTGCAAAGGGATTCCTCAGAGAGCAGTCCCCTCAGAAGGGCTCCCCCAGGCTGCACAGGGTCTGTCCCTTGCACAGCACGCCCTAAACCGTGTCCCCTGCGAGGGATCCCCCAGCCCACACAGGGATTCCTCAGAGAGCAGCACCCCCGAAAGGGCTCCTGCACCCTCCTCAACCTGCACAGAGACGTCCCCTGAGATCAGCCCCCCAGCAGGGATTCCCCAGCCCACACAGGGACCCCCCCCCCCCAAAAAAAAGTAGCACCTTGAAAAACCTGTGAGCAGCCCTGCCAGCATGCACAGGGACCCCCCTCGACAAGCAGCACCCCAAAAACCCTGAGCAGCACCCCCAGCAGGGGCCAACCCCTCAATGCAACGCCACCCCTCCAGCATCCATGCACTGGAAGGATTTCCCATCCCAAAGTGGCACCCTCAAACACCAGATCTCCACCAGGACCTCCCCCCACCCCCCAGCAGGGGGCCCCTGCCCAGCTCAGGACCCCACAAAGACCCAACCACCCAAGCTCCCACCAGCAAGGGCTCACTCTGGGACACCCACGCTGAGCAGCACCCCCCACAGCCAGCAAAACCCCTGAGGACCCCAAAGCCACTCCACGAGGACTCACACTGGGACCCCCATCCTGAGCAGTGCCCGGTCATCCTGAGCCACCTGGGGCTCCACACTCCTCCCTGAAGACAGCCCAGCCCAAGTGCAGCAAGCCCCCCTTTATTGCTCCCCAGGAAAAGGACACAGCAGGGACCCCACTCAGAGAGTCTCACTCAGACCACCCTAGGGCCACCCTTAGAGTAGCCCCCATTTCCCCCAGCCAGGATCCCCCAGAGCACTGCTCCATCTCACATTGGGCCCCCTCCCATAGCAATGCACCTGGGCAAGATCCCATCATCCCCAGGGAGGAGGCACCCCAAGGATCCCCCTTCCTGAGCAGCAGCACTCAAAGATCCCACCCAGAACATCCCCTCCCAACTGCAACATCATCCCCCAACAATGATAGATCCCCAACCAAGCAGCACCCCACTGTTCCCCACCTCCTCTACAACTCTTCCGCCAAAGCACAAACACACCCCGACATCCACTTCCTGTTGCAAGGAGGCCTCCAGTTCAACCCCCCCTCCCCTCAAAGTGCAGCACAAAGGCACCACTGCTAGAGAGACACTAGAGAATTACAATCCCGCCCCCTGCCCCCCACCAAAAAAATACAGCCAATCCGCCCAAGCAGAGCACTGGAGCAACTCACTACCCCTCTCCTGCTCTCCAGCTCCAAGGGATTCCCATCTGACTATAACCCTGCTAGGGCTGGAGGAGCTATGGAGAAAGGTGAAGGTCACAAGAGCACATCTACCAGGCTAGAGGTAGCAGGGGCTCTGCACAGCCATGCAGGGTGATGATAGAGTTATGGACTGACACATTAGGCTGGAAATAAGGCAGAAATTGTTGATCAAGGCAAAGTAATGCACGTGGGGAAAAATAATCCCAGCTATGCCTCCGAAATGATGGGGACTAATTTAGCTATTACCACTCAAGAGAGATCTTGGAGTCATTGTGGAGAGGTCTCTGCAAACATCCAGTCAATGTGAAGCTGCAGTCAAAAAAGCAAACAGAGCATTAGGAATCATTAAAAAGGGGATAGAGAATAAAGCAGGGAATATATTATCACCTCTCTATAAATCCACAGTGCATCCACATCTTGAATACTTCATACAGATGTGGCCACCTCACCTCAAAAAATACCTCCTGGCATTGGAAAAAGGTTCAGAAAAGGGCAACAAAATGATTAGGGGGATGAAGGGCTGCCATATGAAAAGACATCAAAAGATAGGGACTTTTCAGCTTAGAAAAGAGAAGCCTAAGGGTACAGCTACACTAAGAAATTAGGCAGAATATTTTAAGGTTTATTTTGTAGCACCCAGTTCTGTAAAATTGTGGGTGCGCGTCCACAATGGCACATGACGTTGATGGAGGGCATCCCCTTTAGGGTGGACAGCTTTGATTTTGTCAGCAGTGCACTGCGAATACATATTCCACACTTCCTGTTGCCCCCTTGCATTGTAGGTTAAGATCCCAGTGTCTGACGGGAGAAAGAGGTGCCGCAGGTGGTTCTGGATGTGTCCCCTCAGCCTCCCATAGTGCACTTCTCTCCCCCGCTCCCTTTGGGAAGCAATGGTAAAGTGTTTTCATGCCCTCTTTCATACCCCTACAGAGGCCATTGCAAGGCTAGCATGAAGCCCGTCCAGCTTCAGCTCGTCGTGGCAAGCATTAGGACCACCTCATGCATTGTGCTGTAGCACTTGCAGAGCCTAAGCAGCTGTGAGAACGATGAAGACTCTGAGGAGGATATGATCATATCCAAATTTGAGATGATGGAGAGGAGAATGGGGAGATGCTGGCTGCATTCGATGCTTTGTATACGGTGGAGCACCGGTTTTGGTGCTGTGAAACAAGCTCGGACTGGTGGGACCACATTGCTCTGCAGGTATAGAACCATCAGCAGTGGCTATAAAATCTCTGCATGCATAAGGCCACTTTCATGAAATTTGCGACTTGCTTTGCCCTGCACTGAAGTGCTGAAATACAAAAATGAAACCTGCCCTGACAGTTCAGAAGCGAATAGCAATAGCTCTGTGGATGCTTGCAGTGCCAGACAGCTACTGGTGAGTGGCCAATCAAGTCAGAGTGGGCAAATCTACAATGGGAGCTGCTGTGATCCAGGTACCCAAGGCAATCAATACCCTTCTACTACGACAGACATGGAGTCTGGGAAGTGTGAAGGACATACTGGACAATTTTGATATGATGGGGTTCCCTACCTGTAGCAGGGTGACAGATGGAATGCACATCCCTCTCTTGGCACCGGACAACCTTGCCACAGAGTACATAAATCGCAACGGGTACATCTCCATGGTGTTGCAGGCATTGGCGGACCACAAGGGCTGTTTCACCAACATCAGCATGGGATGGCTGGGAAAGAGCATCGAAGCTGAAAGCAGTGGCCAGAGTAATCACACTGGGGCACTGTGGGACACCTCTAGGAGGCCAAGAATGGCAAATTTCAAAACAGTCCATCAGCACTACTATAAAGCCAACTATGCAAGTTCGATTTTGGCTTTACTCCTCGTGAAAAGGAGTACCAAAGTTGACCTTAGGAGCCCTGAAAGTCAACAGAATGGACCCTGTACTGTGGACTAATTGCTTAGAAAATCAACCTAAGTCACCTAAATTCGAACTAATCTCCTAGTGCAGACCAGGCCGACAGGGGGATATGATAGATCATGATAGACGTGGAGAAAATGAATAAGCAAACATTATTTACTTGTTCCCATAACACAAGCACTGGGAGTCACCAAATGACATTAATAGATAGCAGGTTTAAAACAAACAAAAGGAAGTTTTTCTTCACACAGCGCACAGTCAACCTGTGGAACTCCTTGCTGGAGGATGTTGTGCAGATCAGGACTTTGTCAGGATTCAAAAAAGAACTAGATAAATTCATGGAGCTTAGGTCCACCAATAGCTATTAGTCAAGATGGGTGGGAATGGTGTCCCTTGATATGGATGACAGGAGACGGATCACTCAAAGATTCCCTGTTCTGTTCTCTCCCTCTGAAGCACCTGGTATTGGCCACTGTTGGCAGATGGAATACTGGGCTAGATGGACCTTTGGTCTGACCCAGTATGATCACTCTCATGTCCTTAATTTTCAACCATGAGCGTAATTAACTACTGGAGCAATTGAGTAAGGGCTGTTGTGGATTCTGCATCACTGACCATTTTACTAACAAGATGGGATTTTTTTTTTCCTGAAAGACCTGCTCCGGGAACTCTTTGGAGGCAGGTCTCTGGCCCAGGTGAGACACAAGGTCAGAGTGGTTGATCACACTGGTCCTGGCTGGCCTTGGAATCTCTGAGGCTATGTCTACATGGCAGAGCTATTTTGGGATTCCTGAAATAGCTACTCTGCATCTTTGAAACATGCCCATTATTTTAAAATATTTTCGAAATTACGGGCGAACTATTTTGGCATCCCTGTACTCCTTGCTGCAGGAGGAGTAAGAGATGCTTCAAAAGACACCTTCGTGCGGCATTCGTTTAGGCAGCGCCAAATGCCAAAATAGCCTATTTTGAAATAAAGTCAAAATCAAATAGCCTGAATCTCAATAGATGGTTCCTTCCTCTCTGCTCTCTCTGAGGCTATGTCTACATGGCCTCCTAATTTGAAAACAAGGTAGGCAATGTCTACACTTACTGGGAACGCCAACGGCTGCTGTGCCATTTTAGGTATGCCACTTGCGTACCTAAAATTGATTTTGCAGCCATCGACTTTGGTCCCTGTCCCCCGTGCAGAATGGTGAAGTGAGCGCTCCTCCTTTCAACATGCCTTAATCCTTGTGGCTTGTGAGGAGCTCTGGGGTCACCACAGCATTTCACGCATGCATGAAAGGGCACCCTGAAAGATTGGTCTTCCATGGCCAATGCAGACCTAGCCTTAAGTCTTGGGCCAGACTAAGAGCTTGTCTGCAGGGGGGAAGTTATCCCAAACTAGAGTCAGAGTTGGACTGGAAGTGCTGCTCCTGTCTCAGAACAGCTTTTGCAGAACAGTTAAAAATATAAGAACAGCCAGCCTGGGTCAGGCCAATGGTCCATCAATAGAGCTGTCCCGTCCATAAGGCAGTTCAGGGCAGCCACCAGGGACTCCAAGGTTTGGAGGGCCCCCTGGCAACCAAACCATCTGTGCTATTGATGGGACAGTCCATCCACAGGGCAAGCAGCCAGGGGGATCACTGGGGAGTCTGGGGTGGGGGAGTAGCTGGGATCCGTGGCAGGAGCCGCAGGAAGTGAAGAGACCCAACATCGCTGGCCACGTTTAAATCAAGATGAGATGTTCTTGTGCAAGAGCTGCTCTAGGACTTATTTTGGGGAGATTTTCTGGACTGTGCTCTACATGGAATCAGACTGGATTACTCCAGCTGGCCTTGGAATACAGGAAAATCAGCTAGTAACGTAAGGGCAGACGGCATCGGAGGAACCTCTTGAGCCAGTGACCCCCAACATTTTGTCCCAGAGTCTGGCCCTGCCCCTCTGGCAGCATACCAATTTTCAAGATAACCTCATTATGCACCTGCATTTTGGACTGTGTCAAAAATTAAGCATAGGTCATATTGGGAATTCCTTGATCAAAGGACTCCATATTTGGGGTCTCAAACTCTCCTCCCCACAACCACTTACCAATGTTCCACGTCATCTCACTGCTCATGGGAATTTTGAGCACTTTAGTCATTTAAAGAAACTCATCGACGTGGGGCAGAGTATCTAGTGGGAACCATTTAATTAAGTGATCCCCTATTTACCACTATTTCTAGCTCAGTCCCTCTCATGACATCAGTTTTTACGACAAGCTCCCTATACCTGTGATTATTAAAATTAGCTCTTTATCTATACAGGAAAGTGTGTCTGAGCCACCCCTGACCAAATGTCTAGAGCCCTGCAAATCTGCAGATGTCTGTTTCATATCCACGGGTGTTCATGTCCGTGGATATGGATGCAGATATCCAGGGCTCATTTTTTGCAGATGTGGATACAAATTTTGTATCCACACAGATCTCTACACACAACCCCAAGTGAAGCAACTTGCCATCGCTTACCCACACAGTAATTCATGGGAGCATAGCAGGATTTCATAGAATCCTAGAACCGGAAGGAACCTTGAGAGGTCATTTCCCTTCTAATACAAGTAAAAGGTCTGCAAATGTTTGTTTGTGGAGCAGTTGCACTTCTTTAGCTCTGGAGATAGTACACGACTGGAATAGTGCTGTACTGGACATGCGCTATTATTAATGTACTGTTTCCAGTACAGCACTCTCTCTAAATCTGAAGTGGGTCTGTCCTGTCAAAGCTCATCACCTAACAAATTCTTTTGTTCGTCTTTAAAGTGCTACACGACTGCTTTCTTCTTTTGTTAAGATACAGACTAACCCAGCGACCTCTCTGTGACTACTGCAAATATTCTGTCCTTCTGGCTAGAGGCATCACTTTTAAATGCTCCTTGCAGTCTGTGTGCTGCCCGATTTCTCAGAAGTGGTGCGTAGAAGGAAATATCGTTTGCAGTTTGTTGAGAGTCTCTGGAACTAACACATCTAGGCTGTAGCTACGCTATCTCCCAGCTTTGAAGGGAGCATGGTAAGTAAGGTACCGGGAGATTATTAATGAAGTGCTGGGGTGCATATGCAGTGTTACACTTCACAGTGCCAGCTTGCGTGTAGCCGGCTCTAACCCGCTGGTAATTCAAAGTACCTGGGCAACTTTGAAGTCCCTTTACTCCTCAAAATTTTGCTTTTTTCGCAACAGCATCACGCTGTTGACTCATATTTAGCTTGTGGTCCGCTATGACCCCTCGATCCCTTTCTGCAGGACTCCTTCCTAGACAGTCGCTTCCCATTCTGCACGTGTAACACAGCTTGTTCTTCCTAAGTGGAGTACTTTGCATGTATCCTTATTGAACTTCATCCTGTTTACTTCAGATCATTTCTCTAGTTTGTCCTTATCATTTTGAATTATGACCCTATTCTTCAAAGCAGTTGCAACCCCTCCCAGCTTGGTATCATCTGCAAACTTCACAAGCATACTCTCTTAATGGGCTTCAGAAGGAGTTTTGTGGATGTTAATTGGGATTCAGGCACCTAAGGAGCTTTGGTAGAGCCCATCCTGGAAGCCCCCACTCTGGATCACCCAGAAGTCCTGGGCCATCCATCCTAGCTGAGTAAGAGCACGTAGCCACCTACACGGAGGGTGTAAAGAGCCCTGGGGGTGATATGAATTTGATGGGGCTTAGGTCAGATCCCTTAGGCCTTGCTGGAAATGCACCACAACAACTGAGTGCTTTCATACTACTTGGCATATTTTTTGTTCTCCTGAAGACTTGAGCTCATGGAGTTATTTGATTAGCTGGAGAGCTTAGTTCTCTCTCTTCTTAAATGGCAAGTTTCAAGCTTTGTGGCTACAGGGAACCATCGAAAACCGTGACCCCCTCATGGCAAATGAAAAGACAGACAACAGGTGAGCTCCGCAGAGCCTCCTGAATGCACTTAAACTGCTAATTGTGGCAGACAGGAAGCAGAGAGATGGAGAGGGAGGTGTTGATTTTCAAGGCCTGTAGGCAGGTGGGACACCAGAAGCTGGTGGGGTTGTGGGAGGAGGGATGCTAGTGGGTTCTCAACACCCAACAACTTTTCCTTAAGGGCGTTCCAGCTTAGAAGCCCCAGCAGAGTCAGTACCAAGGGGTAAAATCTAGTTTCAGAAATTTTTGGAGTGACAGATGTTGATATTCTCCCTGAGAATTTGCTGAAGATCACCAATAGCCTCATTTAGTTTCTCAGTGACATTTGGAAGCCAAATGGAAATGTCTCACAGCAGGACTTTTAAAAAAGTTTCATTTTTTAAAAGCTTTTGGCGTATTTCCCTCCCACTCCATCCCCTTCCCCACAGTGGGAGAGGAGGAAAAAGGCAAAGCAAGATGGGGATGATGTAGAGATATGATCTGTTCCTCCACTTTCACTGGTCCCGCAAAATTTTGCCAGTTGTGAAAAACAGGAGCCCGTGTGTGAAAAGTGGGGAAATCCCAATATTTTGATGCATGTTAGTCTTACTTTTTGTCTCTTGCTAAAATTTTCCAAAAGGAAACTTTTAAAAAAAATTCTCTTAACCAGTAAGACTTAAACTGAGTTTGTTGGAACACTGGTGTTCCATGAGCAACTTGCAGGGGTGCCGCAAGCGTTTGGAAAAATACCAGGATGGGCTACATTTTCTGTCATTAAAACCAGATACAGTGTTTGCTTCTTCATTGCTAGGATACCTGATTCGATTACTTTCATTTGTTTTTGCTATATATGTTGCTGTTTGGGGGTTTCGGTTGGTTTTGGTTTTTTTTGAAGAAAACGTTCCTGGGTGTTCTGCACGAGAAACATTAATGTTGGGTGTTCTGTGGTCTCAAAAATTCAAGAAATATTGATCTAAACAACAAATGTCAAGAAAAAAATAGATAAAAGTTCCCCTGGAAAATTTTGGCTGACAGCCCTCTCTTTCCCAACAAAAAAAAGATCTCACTATCAACTGCACAGCCACCCCGGTGACCTTACCCAGCTTTTTTCAGGGGTAGCTCTCAAAGCACTTCACAAAGGAAGCCACAGTCACACACAGATGGGTTGCCCGAAGTCACCCAGAAGAGACTGGACTCAGTCTAACCCCTAGGTTACGCTGCTTCCCAAGCAAAGAGCCAACAGAGGACAGCCTGGTCAGTTTCACGTAGATCAATCCCACCCATTAGTTCTGTGTCACAAGCTGGTAACCAGACATGCCTCTGACTGGAGCCCTATGAGACAGCAGCTGTTAGCTCCTGTTCGGGTACCTGAATGGGGGGAGCATTCCCACCAGCACTGCAAGGCTGGAGAGAGTCTGAGGTTGCAGATTAAGAACAGGTGGGACCCTGGGACAACGCAGTCCTAAGCCCCCAACAAATATATTACAATATTAATATACTATCATTACTGATGCTTTACAATCTATTCATGCTTATTATCACTCATGATGCAGAATAAAATTACATGGAAATTAACTTTACAATCAGAATGATGCAACACATTTCTGTAGTTTCATTAAAGTGAATTATTTAATGGAGTTATAGAGTCTTGGGGCCCCTCGCGCCTGGGGTTCCTGAAGCAGCTGCCCCCCTTTTACCTTTCTGTTAATCCACCAATGGATCCTCTCCTTCCTGCCCTATGCTAGTTAAGGATTTGAGGACCGTACTATTTGTGGGGTGCCGACCCCCGACTTCAAGTGAATCCCTGAGGCTCAGCCCTTGCTGGTAATCCGTCCCCTTTAAAAGCCACTGTTCATCATGCAGCTCCAGATGGTCTGTCTCTGAACCGAAGTACAAGACCTCAGCACAGAGGGCCCCAGAAATGCTCCCTTTTCTGCTTCGGGACAGGAGACTGATTTTCTGTCTCCCCTTCACCTTAAGAGCTGAGTTGACCCTGGCAGCCCCTTATGTAGAGGTGCAGAGCTGGGAATCGCTCGCTTCACCCAGATTACCCCTTTTTGACCTGAGCGATTTGCCAATATTCAGAACGGTTGCCATTAGACACCTGTTACAAAGTCCCGTTTCCCTGAACACAGCAGGAACCAAACCACCAAAGCCGATTTCTTGCCTGGCCATTCTAACCCTCTTTCTAGGCAGCACTCAGCTAGGGGTGGGGCTGTCCGCTGCCTTGAAGATGTATTTGATGGAGTCTTTAAAGTGCTACATTTTTGCTGCTTTGTTTTGTTGGAGTACAGACTAACATGGTGACATTACTATTCAACATTGATGGGGAGTCTTAAGGATAGAATTAATTGCACAAGTTGGCTAGCAGGGGACTGGCCTGCTCAGAAACGGCAAAGTGGGCTGTGCTCAGCTATGAGAGCGGGGCTCCCTGGGTGATGAAGGACCTACGGTGTGGGCTGAGCCATCCTTAGGGAGGAACAGAAGAGCAGACAAGCTCAGGGAACCAGCTCATGTTAAGGCTACAGACCAGGGAGAACCAGTAGAATTAGGTTGTGTGAGTGGCAAGGTGGCCTCAATAGGTATTTCCCTTGTACAGGTAACTAAGCATCCCAACTTCCAGAGGACAGTGTATAGAACAATCTCATCGCACTGAGGCTCTGAATACATTACAGTATCAGGGATCCAACACGCAGGGATCCTTCCTCCCATGACCCCAAGCCCCTACCGCTTAAGCTACCGGGGTCGTGTCTAGCAGCAGACTGGTATAATCTTGCTCCAAGCCATTGACGTCCTGGGCCTTTTTTCACCTCTGGCATCCTGTGCCCCAGTGTCTGCCAGCATCAACTCAGACAGAAGCCTCACAGAGCCATCAGCACATTTCGCATGGGGACCTGAATGCCAAGGAGGGATCCCCCTGATCCCCTCCAGGAGCTGGGCAAAGCCCACCAACACAGTGATCCATGTGTACCCAACATTAGTGCACTGTGCCTCTGTCTCCCTCTAGTGGCTGGCTCGCCAGAGAATAGTCTACTACTGCTACATCCCACAAGTCCCCCTCACATACCAAGCCATCCCCACCCCACCTAATGTACGAGGCAGGGGGGTTGGCCCCACATCCCCACCCCTCAGGCTAGGGTACAGAGCTGCTCATCACCATTGGGACAGCCCCCAAAGCACTCACGGGACCTCATTGGCTATCCTCTCTACGCCGCCCTTTATGTAGAATGTTGGGCTGCTCCCAGCCTCCTGAGACAGAGTAGGTGGAAGAGACCGTATCTGCCAAAGGCCAGATAAGCACTGCCAGCCCCTTCCTCTCCAAGAGCAGAGCTGTTGTGGATAGGTCAATTCCACTCATCCCAGGCCCAGACTCTTCCCCCCCCGGTGCATGCCCTGCCACATCGGACTCTGATCTGGGGGCCAGCACCCAGAGGGCAGCTCCTGCTCTGAGTCACAGCCTGGGGCCAGGAAAAGGACAGATCTGAGCCTGGGTCCACCCTGGGCACCACCTGCCTTCCTTGCTCCAAAATTAAGAGAAGAGAAGAAGAAAAGAAAAAAAAAACAAAACACCCAGTGTTGTCTTTGTCTGCACAGCGGTAATTGGGCCTGACAGATGCAAATAAAAATTGACAGAAAACATCTTCCTCCCCCCGTGCCTGATTGACAGCAAACACATTATTAATGCAGAGAGATTAGCACATAATGGACATCTGTCAGCAGTAATGACCAAGGTGGGCCCGGCGTGTCACCACACATGGTGATTGACATGTGGCCCGAGACACATGTCCGCACGCACAGGGAGGTGGGCCTGGAAGGAGCTGCTAACAGGTGAGCGGGAAGGGAGGTCATGCAGTTGGTACCCTGCCCCCACGGGCAAGGGAGACTTCAGCACCTAAAGGTGTCTGGCAGCCACATCCCAGCCCTGGCTGTGATTCACTCTGTGCCTCCATTTCCCCATGTGCCCCAGGGGGGCAGAGACTCCAGACCTGCATTGCATTGGTCAGTTTCACACCTTATTAGGTGTTAGCTGATCCAGGGCACAACTGTGCCAGAAACATGCATGTCCCAGGCTCCAAAATCTACCCCCATAACCACTGGGGGGGCATCACTGCAGCTGCAGGGGTCTATCCTTTCCCCTGGCTTTACGCTCCATCTGCCCACGTTTCCCCTCCCAAGAGGTGGTTGCATTTCAGCACCTGCCAGGAGGGACAGAGGCAGCTACTAGTACCAGTTCACTCTTTCCTTTCGTGCCAACATCAGCAGCAGCTCCCCACCCAATATCACAGTACCCAGCCAACTTCCTGCTGCCTGAAACTAGCCCAGCTCCCTCTGTGACATGGGCAGAGCTACAGACGGAAGCTGGGACAGGCTGGGGAGAGGAAGGTCCAGGGGCTTCCCCCGATCCTGGTGTCAGCAGAGGCACAGGGCTGGCCTGGAGGCAAAAGGATGGAGGGGGAGCTCCCAAGCCCACGCTGCCAGCAGGGACCAGGCCGAGTCCCGACCTCTGACTCAGGCAAGCAGCCCTGTGACTCCAGGGGGCTGCAGCTGTCAGTCACGCAGCATCCAGTCCTCGGCTGTGGCTCCCGCGGGCTGCGACTTGCCTGAGACGCCAGCTGCCAGCCACTGACACATGCCTGACCCCGTTAACCCCCATGCCACCAGGGCCCTCCCAACCAGCAGCCACTGCCCACCATTAACCACTGCACTACCAGGGCCCTGGCACCCATGCCCCACCACTAACCCCCACAATACCAGGGCTCTGCCACTCATCCCCCACCATTAACCCCTGCAATGCCAGGCCCTGCCACCCCATGCCCTGTAACCACTATTAACCCCCTCACTCCAAGAGCCCTGCCACCCCCGCTCACCATTAGGTCCTAACTGATGTACTGTCACTTGCCCCTTTTTAACCTTCTCACTGTCATGACCCAGAGCTCCCCTGCCCACCTCCACACACCATGGCCAACATTCCCAAGGGGCGCTATGTACATTAGAAAAGTAGCTGATGGAGTCCCCCATTTGAAATCAGAGCCCCATCGGACCAGGCGCTGCACTAACCAGACATGCAGAGACTGCAGTCAGGGCCCCATCAAGCCGAGTGCCACCCAGACACAGAGACCGAGATGAGGGCCCCTTCAGGCCAGGCGCTGCTGCGACAGTGTCTGAGAACCCTGGTGCTGAAGAGTTTGCAATCTGGATACACAAAGGGTGGGAGTGGAAACTGAGGCACAGAAAAGGGAAATAATTTGTCCCCCATCAGTGGCAGAGCCTGAAATAGAACCCAGGTCTCCCCACTGCCACACACACAGCAGCCTGCACGCCTTGGGTTTTAAGCAGTGAGACCAGCAACGTGGAAAGCGCAGGCTTTGGCTCTGGGCATGAGACAGCCCTCCCATAACCCTGCAAAGCTGCAGCTGTGCGAGGATGCAGAATGCAGCTGCCTGGGTGGGAAGACAGCAGTTAATGCTCCTGTTCCTGGAGGGGAGGAGTGCCAGGGGGTTGTCACACCACTGCCAGTAACTAGGGCTTCCATCCCAGGCATGCACCGCATGGTCTGCCTGAGGCTGCAGAGAGAAAGGGACAAGTGAGGAAGAACCTAAGGACGGTGGAATGGGGTGGGAGGAAGACAGAACAGTGCCTCCTGCAGGAGATGCTAAGGAGACATGCGGCCAAGATTTTCAAAAGGAGGAGGTTAAAGTTGTCTCAGAACCGGGGAAGAAGGGGCCATGAGCAGAAGCTGGAAGTGAGTAAGAGGGAACAGACAGCTCCCCCTTGGCGACCTGGCACCCTTGGTAGAGGTTTTATGGTGGGGCTGCACTGGTCACACACCCACATGTTAAGCGCCGGAGAAGCGGCCCAACTGGAGACCCCTGAAGGGGGGTGCTGAGCACCAGCTCTTTGTGGGGCCTCAGGTTGGAAGCCCCTGAAATTCGCCAGTCCCTCCCGGAGGGTCTTGCCTCCTTCCTCAGAAAGGGGCTGTCCAGGCTCCCAGTGCGAGCTCACGTCCCAAACACCAAGACTGTCCAGAGAGACGCTGATGGAGAGCGGAACGTGTGTCACCGCCAGCCTCCCACTGTTTTTGTGCCTCTCCAAACCCCCCTTCCCAAACTGCCCCCTCAGCCCCAGGCTGCCACTCAAAGCAGCACGCGCTGCATTTGCTAGTCACCAACTTCGTCCTCTCTCCAGCCAGACTCTCCCTGCATGGCCACCGCTCCAGCTCACCCCGTCCCCTGGCAGCTTACTGCGTGCAGCGGGCTGAGCTCAGGGTGGAGGGTGCTAGTTCAGCTCAGCTTTGTGGCAGGGCCTGTCACTACCCCTCTGTGGGCTTTGGGGAACACCCAGGGGTAAGAGGATGCCTCGCGGTGCTTTGAGATCCTAAGGGCAGCTGGCAGAGTGGGCACCTTTGGGTGCTGCGGATGTCTGAGCGCATTTGTTTTTACTCCCTCCTAGGAGCCCCCCGATCAGGGTTATGAGCTTTTCCCGTCCCTGTGTTCACCATCAGGCGGGCTTCACATCCAGCAGACAGGAAGGGCAGTTCTGCCCCCTGGTGGAAGCCAGGTGGGAACAACATTCAGTTTCAGGCACCTTCCCAGCCAAGCTACTCCATATATCACAGTAGCGCCAAGAGGGCACCCCACAAAACTGAGATCAAGCTCCCCAGCGTGGAGGGGTCTGCAGATCGAAAGTCCCTGGGCAGATCAGATTGAGAAAGGATGGGAGGGAAACAGAGAAACAGAGTGGGAGTGAGGCTGACCCATGATTACCCAGTAGGTTGAGACCAGAACCCAGGCCTCCGGACTCCCAGCGCAGGGGCCTAACCACTAGGAAACACTGTCTCGTCACATTCAGGGGCCTTAGCGCTCTATCCCCAACACACTGGACTGGCACCATTTCCCAGGGGGATAGAAAATCCTGAGGCAGAAGAAGGGAAAAGCTGAGCAGTGTAGTCTGATGGGTAGGGACTCCACTGGGGACTCAAGAGACCTTGGCCCCCTTCCCAGCTCTGCCACTGATTTGCTGATGGCACTTGGGCAAGTCCATTTCCCCGCCTTTCAGGATGGGGGCAGAGAAGGCCTCTTCCTCTGTGCCTGACCAGTGCCTGGCCCAGTGGAACCCTGGTCTCAGCTGGGGCTTGGAGTCCTTTATAAGCTCCCATCCCCCAAAGAGATTTTAAACACAAATAAGCACTTACAGAAACTCTGAGGCTTGTTCCTTGACACCATCCTCATCTGGAGAATTCAGGTCCCCCTGGACTGGCCTGTATATCCCCCACCACCACGCCCATTTAAACAAAAGGTGGCAAAATTTCCAAGCATTCAAGACAGGAATAAGGAAGTCTTTAGACGCAGTTGTACGAAGTTTTTGTACTGTCAGCCTACAAGCCTCCCAGCTCCTGTAGACAAAAATGTACTAGTAGTATTTTAAAACAACAGTTTAAAAAACTTAAATCTAACTTTAAAATCTGCTTCCCTTTTAAAGCATTACAGGCAGGCGTTAGAACCTGGATAAAGCCACAGCCACAAATCTTAAAAGAAAACAATGAATTATTTAAAACTCATAGTAACCAATTGGGAGCTGTCACTAAAATTGTAAAACTCCTGGTTTTGGCATTGGCTCCTTTAAGATCAAGGGGTAGCTCCCCTAAAGAGGAGCTTTGTGGGTAACAGACTGGACTGGGACTCGGCAAACCTGGGTTGAATTCCTGTCTCTGACACAGCTTCCATATGTGAGGCTGGGTGCAAATTACTTAGCTGCTCCATGCCTCAGCCTTCCCATCCATAAAATGGGACTAATTAGAGTCCCTATCTCTGAAATACCTTGGTGGCAGTGTTCCTTGTAAGCTGCACACTTGGATGTCTGCCCAGGGGAGATTCAGGTGCTACCCTGCTGATTAGCAGTGTACTCACAGCCAGCAGCATGTGTTTCTATTGGTGGTGCACCTCTGCATATGCTTTGGTGCAGATAAAATTTATTCCACCCACAGACAGAAAAAGTTAGCGGGAACACTGCTTGGTGAGGAAAAAATTACTGGGTGCTCAAGAACTCTCTAGTCTAGGAGAGAAAGACAGGACAAGAATCAATGGTTAGAACCTGAAACTAGCAAACACATATTGGAAACTAGGCCCAGATAATGGTGTAGGCAATTTTTACCTGACGGAATGAACTGCCGGTGAAAGTGGCGGTTTCTCCTTTGCCTATTGTCGTAGGCCCAGACCTTTCTGAGAAAGATATTTTAGTCTAGCACAAGCCACCGGACTGAATGAGAGGGAGCTGGATGGAGCCCTCACACCCGTACTATCCAGCTGGTCTAATCTTTAGAACACTTGGATTGGGTCTTCAACGCAGGGCCCAGTCTTTCACTAAGTGTCTATGCTGCACCAAACGCAGCAGGGCCTCTGACCTTGGTTGCTGTGTCTAGCTGTTCTTGCAATACAAGTAAGAGGCTACCCACAGTGATAGATCAATGTGTACTGCTGAAAGATTGAAGTGTCTCCCCCAGGACACTTTTAAATTTGCAGTAAACTCTTTTATATCCAGCATTCTATCATCCAGAACCCTCAAATAACTGGTATTTTAACCATCAGTAAATTTTAGTTATGCTTTCCGTAAGTATAATATAGTAAATACAGCAAATACAGGATAAGTTCGCAGCGTATAATAATGCTGTTGGCAAATAAAGCGTTCTGCACACATATTTGTTTCTTAATATCTAATGTTTTTCTTTAGTGTTATGCATTGTTACGTTTACCACTCTATTAACCAGAATATTTGACTACCCGGCAACCTCCCGGTCCCAGGCTGCCAGATATTACTGAGCTCACTTTACCATGACCCCCTGTAAAGTCTATGTATTTAATTGCCAGAAACGTCCTGGACTTTGAGCAACATCTTGATCCTACCCTTAGGGCCAAAAGAGTCACTAAGTTTAAGTCCAGATGAACTGTTACCACCATCTCATCGGACCTCCTGTTATAGCAAAAGCAGGAAAGCCCTGTTGGATTTTGGGTCCAGTCCTAGGTGACCCAGACCAGACGTATTAGCAAGGGTCTCCACTGGAAGACGCCAGGTAAACTCACCACTGCCCTAGGTCAGTTATTCCAATGCTTCATTCCCCTCCCTGTTAGAAATTTGCCTCGTTTTCACTTGGAAGGTAGCCAATTTTGACTCGCAGCTGTGGGCTCACACCACCTTTGCTGGCTAACCAGCCCTCCGCTGCCAGAGCTCCTCACCTCCTGGACTATGGAATCCAGGTGCCTCATTTTCAAACACCCTTATGGCTCTGGGGGACAGTCCCGGTTGGAACTTGGGATCCTATATGTGGAGAAATCAGTTGATGCACCCACGGGCTACAAAGGCAGGTGTTACAAGCTGTGGGCACTCCCACCACCTAGTGGACACGTGTGGAATCGCAGGCATCCATGATTTTTCTCCTCCCAAGCAGAACTGCGGTTCTTCACTTGGAACTGGAATGGGTTAAGCTCCTGTATCGAGGATATTCACAACTAAGCTCTCCAGCCTGGGATGCCTCTCAGAGTGCTTGGCTACTGGCAAGCAGCAACCCCTTCCAGGCCCTGTTATCACTTAGCCCAAACACAAGTAGAACCCCACATCTTGCTGGATTGCATGAATGTTCCCAGAGCCGCTCGTTAATCAAACAGAGAAAGGCTCTAACCAACTCCTAGCCTTGCATCTCAGGAACATACCGTTTCGGGGAAATTAACCCATACACAGTAAAACATATTTTGACGACAAAAGATCGATTTTAGGCGATAAGTGGTATGCAAAAAGAGTAGCATTTCATTACCAAATGAAAATAAAATGTAAACAGTTTTAAATGACCAACCCTATTTGGAGGGGCAACCACTAGATGAAACCATTTCTTCTCACCCCACTGGATACTGCAGTTCATATTAAGCAGATCGCACCCTTGAATCCTGGACCAGTTCCCTCTCTTGGAGTCTTCAGCCTTTTTCCTCAATGTTCTTGTTGATCAGCAGCATAAGCAGGAGCAAGCGAGAGGCCAAACATGGACCTGCTGTGGTCTATTTTATACCCTCAGCTCCATGTGCTTGGATAACTGGTCCAAACACGTCTGGGGGCATCACGGAATCCCCAGGCAAGGCTGAACAATTCCTCTGCTTTAGTTTCATACAGGTGAGTTTGAATTATAGCTCCCGGCAGCGCAATGGCTGGTGATGGTTATTTGACACCTACCCAGCCTTGGTTACACTTCTTGGTGTGTCTTTGGGAGGTTGATATTTGACCAATTCCCCACCTTCCATTATGTTTTAGTAACAACCACAGAACACACTGACATAACTTCACATATCCAAAAGATAAGAGATTTAGATAGAATGTTGGGTTTCAGCAAATCATAACCTTTCCCTGCAGACCTCCAATGGCCTGCTTTATATGCAAGATCACAATTATATAGTGCTGACAAGAAAAAAGCAGGGGGACCCAGAGGCAAATGGGGTAAATGGGCTACTTTATTGCTAATAATCACTCTGCCTCTGATCCCAAACCTGTCTGAGCAAGCCCCAAAGTAACCATGGGTACATTCTTTTATCCAAGCATGGCAGACCACAGGCAGCTCACAAGAGTCTGGTCCTATTGAGGACAGAGAGTGTGGGTGGGTGCAAGCCCATCCACAGCTACAAGCTCCCCTGTACAAAGGGGAATCCACTAAAAACACTGTCCCCAAATAAATTTGGGGGATGTATAAGAAAAATAGGGACAGGTGTGGAGGCCATAGGGCCAGAACGAGGGAGTTGGAAGGGGACACAGAGCAGAGAGCCCCTTGAAGGCCTTTAGGCAGCCAGTGGACACCACCCAGAGGAACTCTGTCCAAATTACCAGGGCCTGGTAGAAGGCAAATATACTGGGAGCTGGGACAGTGCCTTTTTGTTCCCCACCTAGGCTCTCAGAGTGTGGTCCAGATGCCAAAGCAGGCAGCTGGGGCTCATTAAGAATCAGTCAGAAGCAAAAAGGCTAATCAGACACCCGCTGCCCTTCTGGCTCACTATAAAATGGTTTCCCCCCACCGGCAGAAGTGGGGAAGGAGATGAGGAGCGGACCAGGAAGAGAGCCCAGATGACTGAGGTTTTGGAAGAGAAAAGCGACTTAGTCAGTTACATTAGGAATGGTGCTAGAGGGAAGCAGTGGCAGAAGTGACCCAGGGAAGGGCTGCTATGTTTGCAGCTGGTGAAAAGCCCCATCAGCTGACACCCATCTAGGGTCCCTGGGCCAGAGCCCAGATTAGTGGTTGGGCCTGAGCTCCCCTCACCTTTTCCCTGGAGAGCCACCATTAGTCTCAGAGGCACACCTTAAAATCCACCAAGAAGTGCAGAAGCCCTAACAAGGGACTTGTCACATAAGTCAGGATATAACTATGCTTATCTATTACAACTCCCTCTAAACCCTTATTGAGTAATATAAACACCATTCACTAAATATTAATACCGATGTGATGCATATTATTCTACCCAGCCCTGTTTATTGTTTACAGCACTTTTGGCTGATGCATGCAGTTTTCACATCACAAATTCTCTGGGTTAGTTGTTAACAAGAGCTATGATCCTGAATACGTTTCTTAAGCAGACAGGAAGGTGGGAGAGAAAAGATAACACATTTTTAAACACAAAGGGATTCATTAGACATTACATTTTTTGATGCAGCTGTGGCTTATCTAAGCTTACGGGAAAGGGTTATGCAAAACATATCTACAAATCAAGAGAGAGTGCTCTTGTTCCTGCTCTAATCCCTTTATTACCATGGAATTGTTGCCCTGACCTCTATTTAACCCACCATACCCCAACATATATGAGAAATAGGAGGGTTTCGAGGAGCATTCCCAAGACACAGAGAGTCACAACAGGTGAGGGCATCATTGATTCCAAGGCCTGTAACATGCTCTAAGGGAGTGAGAAGGTGCCTAACAAGGTCCTGGAACTCAGGTTTCATCTCACACCTTGGAACAGTTAGATGAATTGCTGTCAGTTTATCAAGCACAGGCTCACCTGAGTCCACTGGTAAAGCCAACGGTACCGTCTGTCCTGGGACACTCTCGCTAGCAGAAGGAACCAGCGAATAGTGCACTGGTGCGTTAGTGCCTCTGTGCCATGGCTGGTCTTTGGAACTGGCAAATGATGGAGTGTGGGTATGGGAATGAAAAAGAATTGTTGAGAATGGCCTGTTGGGTTCACTCCCAGTGGGGCACTCACCGCTGGCCATTGTCAAAAGAGAGAATACTGGGCTAGCTGGACCACTGGTCGGAGCCAGTGTGGCCATTCTTACAACTCTGGATGAGCAGAGACTGCTGGTTCTTTCATGCTGGTATACTCAGGAATAGCTGGCATGGACCACCTTTGACTCTGGGTTGATCTGACAGTGCAGCTGTAGCTTGTGCCGAGTGTGGAGGGAGCGCCAGAGAAGATATCTTCCTGTACCAGACCCAGGCTCTTCACGAACTCTAGACATATCACTGCACAGAACCTCACTCAGTCCTGAAGGCCAGAGGGCAGAAGTTATTTCCCTTTAGAGGTCAGAGAAGGTGATTAATCCTGCGTATCAGGGGAGTGTTTACCCTTTAGCTCTTACTCCATGGCTTTGTGCCAAAGAACATAATGGCCCAACAGCATATCAGGGGTTTATGAAGAACTCTTCTCAGTTCAGAGTTCTGCAGAACCAGAGTTCATGAGACTGTCTAGTCCCAGCAGGAACAGAACAAGAGATCTTGTAATTGGCCGGAATAAGGTAGTACAGCTTTGGTATGGATCACTGTTTGTCCAAGACCATGGGCAAGGTTTGTAGCCTGGTATTTCGGGCATACCAGTTGCTCCAAATGGCAGAGGTCATAGGGGGAGGAACACCCCTGAACTATCTAATGCAAAGAAAAAACAAACAAACCTATTCAGAATAATGGAATGAGATTTGAGCAGAACACATAAAAGCCGCGAACCCTCAGGGTTTCCATCTCAGCCCATGAAGGAAAGAACAGTAGAGGAAGTCAGTCAACTCTGCCCCCTTAGACTCACACATGGCTCAATGCACAAGCTTAGGCATAGACCAACAGACATAGTTATTGAAAAAATTGCCTGGTTTCAGGCACATGGAGCACATATGCACCCCCAATGGATACCCATAGGGACCACCACCAGCATTCCCTGTAAGATGAGAGCTTGTGTGGCCACCCAGGATTAATTCTGGTGCTGCCCAACTGATTAGCAAAGCGCCCACAGTGGGCAGCATGTTTCTATCCAGCGTGCACATCCACATATGCCTCAGTGCACATAAAATGCATCCTGCCCAAGATTGGAAATAAAATAGAGGGAAGACTGGCCACCACACAAAACAAATGTTAATTTACTCCATTTAAAGTAAACACTCGTGGCTTTCAGGTCAGGTTGCTCTGTCTTGTGATCCTTCCACAGCTCAAACGAAAGCAGCGCTAGACTGAAGTTTGACTTCTTTCCGTGCAGGGGGCTGGGCTAGATAACATCCTGAGGCCTCTTCCAACCTTAATCTTCCATGATTCTCTGACATCCCTAGAGGAAACTCAACTGCAGGTATTAGTGTTGGTGGTGATGGCCCTCAATCCTCACAATTAGGCCCTCACAACAGGGACTAGAACAACTTGGGGAAAAAAAAAATCCAAAGCTCTGGTTGCCCATCAGATACCCTAGGTTACTTTCCTTCTGAGAACAGAGTGGTCAACTCCAATGCAGGTGATTCCTTTCTCCTTAACCGGCCTCACGCAGTTTCAACTGGACCATCATTGCAGTCTCTCCTCCAATATTGCCTGGTGCTCACATCAGTAACTGGGCACCGGTGAGACCAATTTCTCGTGGCAGGGTCTGGGCTACACCACGGACCTTTGTGAATTGCTGGCTTCCAATACCGTCAAAATGCTTCTGGGTCCCCACTCCTCCCTCCCAGAAAACGAAAATGTCCTTTGTGTTGACGTTTCCCGCAGAAGCCATTTTCCAACAGAAGAATGTTCCCTTGGCCAGCTTTGAGCCAGTTGTCGATTCTATGGTGTTGGATGTTGCTAAGATTCCATGCAGCAGGAGGCAGCAGTGATACACACAAACTCTCCTGTGCTTATAGGGTTAGGAACTTCTGATTCCCTTACAAAGGAACAGCTGCAAGATCTTGCCCTCACATGCTCTGGGTGGGCCTGAGGCACCTTACTAAGGACATCCCGTGTTAAACCATCAAATTTCCTTTTCCTTTATGGCGACTACCCCAGTGCTTCAGAAGAAACGGAACAAAAACTCACAAAGGACTTGGGCTCCTTGGGCGAAGCCAATGAAGACAAAACAAGCATTGTCAGGTACAGGCTGCTTTATTGACAGTTCTGTCCCACACACAGCCCCAGGACTATCCATGCCTATAGAGATGTGGGTTCAATACCATGGTCTGCCAAAGATTCCCTGTGTGACCGTGGTTAAGTGACTTCAATCTCTTCATTCCTCCTTCTATCCAAAAGGGATAACAGCCCTGGTACTACCCTCAGGGGTGCAGTAAGGAAGGATATCATGAATATTGTGAGACGCACCGTGAAGGGGGCCCAGGTATTTACCAGAGAGTTTACAGACCCTAGTACAATAAAGTCTGGGTCCATGACTAGGCTCCTAGGTGCTAGAGTAATGATTAGTTTGTAACCACTTCCAAGATGAGTCTGGGGGACGTGTCACTGTTGAAATAAATGTTTTGTGCTTCTATGATTTCTCTTCAAACTTTTTAAGTGCTTTATTATAGAAGCAGTGGAGGAATCCATGAAATTTTATGCAGCTAGGCTACTTATTTTGAAGAAAAAAATATTTCTGCTGCATTTTACAACACAGCCCTAATTTTTTTAACTCTGAATGTTCCATGCAGTTTTGTTTCTCATGGTAGTCCCCAGGCCCCACTCCCCCCACCCTCTCCAAGCAAGAAAGGTTTGAAATTTGTCCAACATTTTATTTTCTTGGGAGCTGGACCCATTCATTGGTCACGTTAAATGCATGATCCATTCAGATTAGGCAGAGACACGTTGTCCAAACCGTTCTAGTGTAACGAAGAAAAAAATGTATGTCTATTTCCAGTCATGTAAGTTTTTCATCCAACACTGAAGTTTAAGCCCAAATGGCTGCTGACAGACACACTTCCTGTGCAGCTACTAAAGGTGTGTTTGCACTACGCAACTTTTAGCGACAAGGATATGTCAACACAGCCCTGTCACTAGAAGTCAGCATGTGTGAACGCTGTTTGTCAGCACTTTTGCTGACAAAATACTTCCATCCCTTAACAAGGGACTTTCGCTTTGTCAGCTGGAGCAAGCATGCAGAGTGGCACTTGCTGCGGCCAAACTTTCTCATTCCTGGGGGCCAGAGGGGTTGAGCTCTCATGAATGACAAGAGATTTGATGATCAAGTGCAAGTGTAACCATATCCTAAGAGATGAGTTCATGTGCAACAGTGTCCAACGGTGGATGAAGACTTCGTTAGCAATGGCATTTACCCCTGCCATGCACCTGTTTGTCTAGCCCTTGTGTTAAGGCCAAAAGCAGCTGGATCCTTAAAAAAAGCAAAGCCTTCGAAATTCGTATAAAAAATAGGCTGTGCTACACCCAATATACCTGACTCAACTACCCAGAAAGCAGCACTACTGGTGGTATACAGTTTGAAAAAGAGTTTGTGGAAAAGGGAAGGTTCAAGTGTGGCACTTAAGCTCGCCTGTGGTGTTAAAGTAAGGCAACCGCCTCCAGGTGAATAGGGATTATGGGCATAACTTTTCATGCCCTTGCTGATGAACCACATCTGCAGCGTAGTTGCTCCGTAATAAAGTTTGTTGCTCCATAACAAGCCTCCTCCAGATGAATGAGCCAATTCTCACATCTCAGAGCTGTGCTCAGGCTGCTTTTAACCAGCACTCCTTTACTTTGTAGTTGGACTGCTACCCTCAGTGCCTATGCCAAGAGCTGGATCAGTTTCTGAAATAAGAGCTGACAAACCAGTCCCTGAGTCTGTTCTTCAGGGGGGCGGATACATACTGCAAACAGCTCAGGAGCTTGATAGCCTATCCCTGGACAGCCCTGCCTGTTTTTCACCACAGCACCCCAACCCTGCAACATTCAAAGGGCAGATTTCTCCAGTTCTGACTCAATGACCGCCTTGCATTCCCCCACCCCAGGCTTTAGTGACAATTTATTTCTGATAGGCATTTAGCTATTCCCCATGCCGGCAACGTGAAGCCTGCAGCGGTGATCTGTTAGACACCGCCTGCAGCAACACTGCCCCACACCTCCATAGCAGAAACGAAAGAGAAACAAGACAAGAGGATAAGCCACCGGAAGAACCGCATGGGTTGGTTTTGGAGGGATCTCTTTTTGTTTCTGTGGTTTTTTTTTTTACAAGATTGATTTATTAACTATGATACATATCACATAAGGCCTTTTAAGTTTTTACACCATTCCCATTGAGACAATTACAATACTCTGTAGCAAATACATGATTTTTTTTTTAAACTCAGCAGAAAATGGGCTCTTTGGCCCAGAGCTTTAAACATTATCATGCACTAATTGGATTGGCCCTGGAAAATACCACAAATTGTTAAAAGTGTCCTTAAAAGAAGCATAAAAGGAAATATATTCTAATCACCAATAACTAAAGGATGTAGATGTTAGGCCCCTAAAAATACAAAGAAATAACCGTTATACTTTTCTTTACATACAGATCTTCACTTTTTTTCCTGCAAAAAACTTGTTTCGGGCACATACTTAGCTGGAACTACTAACACATTTTAATACCATTAATATGTTTTGTTTCTTCGTCTTGAACGCAAAATATTTTGTTAATTCAACATATATAGAGATCATTTTACATGTGAAAATACAAGTACCAGAAAAATAAGCTGGGTGAAGTACTAATCCAACTTTTCAGGACAAGTTTTATTCCCATACAATTTAAGAAATGGATTTTTGTTTTTAAAATGAACACAGGGGAAAAAATTAATGATTTTTTTATTTAAACAATAACTTATGTCCTGTTTTAAACTAAATTTAAAATACAATATCCCTATTGTATTTCAATTTTACAAAAAGGGCATTTAAACCTAGCAGTAAAAACTAGGACCTATTACACAAGAAATGGGGAGAAAAAAGCAAGAGTGGGAGTGCTACACATCAATTCAGCACTCTGGGTTAGATGGACAGACTGAATGACACATACTTAAATGAAGAAACAATTCTGGGAAACTAAAACTGTAAGTGTTTGTACATGTAAAAAACAGACTCTGGACCACAGTTGCTGAGAGTCACTGAAATTGAAGACAAATGATCAGCACAGCAATAGAAGTGGAAGTGGTTTAAAAATTAATTTCCCCACTCCTATGACTGTGTAAGAACCATGAAATGTCACAGATGTCTATCACTGATGAAATGTAATTGCCAAGTATCAGAGCTAAGCACAGCCAGAAGGAAGAGCTGGCTACATGTCCGGAAACGTGCCCTAGTGTCGAATAAGCATCCTTCTGCAATTGGCTTCTTTTAAACAAGTGAATTAAACCTCAGCTGCCTGTAATCTATTTAAAAGGGTTCGATTTTAGGTTAAAAACAACAGAATAGCAAGGATCATGGCTGCTCCGAGTTACACAAGAAAGGAAAAACAGAATCACAGAAAAGCTGGAGCACAGATTAATGAAGCAGGTGCTAAGCGCTTCCAAAAAACGCATGAAGAAAACATCCATTTGCCTTACAAATGAATACTTTGGAAGAATTTTACCACTATCTCTATGATAGGTACCAGAGACTACATGGGCAAGAAAGCAGACACATTTCCAGCCTCTAGCAGAGTGCTCTCCTAGTGAGATAAGCTGCACACTGGATAGCCAATTTAGCCACGTGGTGAGCACACAGCCAAGACAGTTTTCAAAACGCAACTAGAAGCTAAAAACTACTCAAGTTTCCACCCTTCGGGGCCTACTTTTCCTCCCCACCCTTCCTGCCTGAAGTAGGAACACAACTGTATTACTCCTGGGGGGATTCTGTGCCACTACACACATGCAACATTTTTTTTAGTCCTCAGCAGAAAATACAGGTTATGGAGAAGTTCTGCAGTTACACACCTTTCATCCACCAAGGGCTGCTGACTGTGCCACTCCAAGGTAGGAGCAGCCCCACCTGCAGCTAAGGAAGAGAAGAGACTGCATTCCTCACAGCACCTTCTGGTGGGGCCACGGGTTACTGGAAGCTCACAGACCATGGTTCAGAAGGACTGGCGGGAGGATATAATGGGGCAGGGCCTGTATGGGTGTGGGGATGCAGGGACACAAGGAGATGGAGAGGGAGGCACAGTGATAGGGGAGTGGTGATGGGGTGCAGGGACATGAAGACAGGTCTGGCAGAGAGACTATGGTTCAGTCATGGTCTGCATGGGGGTAGTTCCACGACAATTCATATTCTCTCTCACAGACAGATCTGTTCTGTACTTTGCCCAGCCACACTCAACAACCTCCAAATTCACACCCAGACTCCTTCCCAGCAAGTCTCTTCCCCTCTGTCATCCCTGACTCCCCCAAGCCTTTGCACTGCTTCTGAGGCAGGCGGGAAGCAAGTTTCTGTATTGCAGTTTGAACGAATCACCACTCAGCATTCTGTAGTAACGTGCCAAGGAAGGAATCCATTTGTCAAAAAACACTCCCCAAATCTCTGTTGTCCGCATTGCTTGCTGACAGGTACTGGGAAATAAACTGCCAAAATAATGTAAACTGGCATGACTGTTGTTTTGACAAGTAAAACATGCAGAATTTTAAAATTGTGAGCACAACTTTTAATTCTTTGGCGCAGAATTCCCTTGGGAGTACCACATGCATCATGAAGCCAAACATGCATTTTTTGTTGGCTCTAGGGTCGCTGCCTCCTCCGTACCGAAAAGCCACATTCCCCAGAATACAGAAAAGTCCTGACCATTCATAAAGCCGAGATGGCACGAAAGGGGTGTGAAAAAATACGTGTGCCAGGCATGGGCAGAACATTACTGCTCAGGGAGGCATAGCCAGTTAACACCTGTCCGTAAGGAGCAACCAACCAGATATATGCCAGCTGACTGGACACAGTCAGCCTTCTTCGCAGTTAGGTATCTCCAGGGCCTTTCAGAGCAACCAAATCCATCAGCAAGGTTTTTTTTTTTTGTTTCTTTAAAAACAGAGGTACATTATTTCCATCCTATGGGCAAAAGCAGGCTCCCCTACTGGAGTTAGAATTTTAGACCAGATCAGTATAATAGTTGTCTCCTTCCTACACACTTTACTCCCAGTAAGCCAGGCCTAGCTGCTCCAGTCGGCAATACACAGGAAGTCTCAAGGCCACAGATGGGTGACTGGGCAGACCCAGTCTCTGCACAGTAGAGGAATCCAGGAAGGGAGCTCCTGAGATTGACTGCTTTACCTCACAGGCGGAAGTGTAGGGCCCCATTCCAACAACACAACAGGAATTGATCAGTGCTGCGAGCCAAGAATGCACCACTGCTCTGCAGGGAATGGGACTTTTTTTGTCTGAACAGATGGGCCTTGTTCCTGCAGAATCCTCAGGCTCTGCTCTGAGCAGGCTTTGGATAGAGGTACCAAAGAGCTGTCTGGAGAGAAGTTTAGCATCAGACCTATAGAAAGGCACAGAACAAACCTTTTTACAGAGAAATATGTTCCCCAAAGCCCTATCGAATCCAAAGGAAGAACACACAACAAACAGATCCTTTCCCACCCTCAGAGTCCACAGAGCAGATGGGTCCTTATTTTATAACAACAGGTTTGAAAGGAACCAACGTAGCATTTCATCTCTCCTCCGCTCAGCACATTAGCATCATACATGCACAGCCTAAAAGTCTTGTGGGGTGGGGTGTTCTAAAAAACTATCATCCAGTATTTACATAAAAGCTTTTGTTTTAAAGCATGAGAATATAAAACTCGGAGGAATGCTATAAGAAGTACTTTCAAGCATGTTATTCTGTCACAGGCATAACTTTAAATGCAGTTTTGTCAGTACATAAATAACCCAGTTTATTTATAGGAGGGCTTAAACTCGCCGAGAGCTGGTTCTGCATGCCAAAGGGCAAAGGGCGGGCAGGGCGGGCTCTGAGGTTATTTTTGTTTTTGAACTGCCTAGTTAGAGGGATTCAGACATCCCTGAAAGATAAAAAAAAACAGTGATAAACCACAGATCCCATATTAAAGTGCGAGGAGATGCAGGAGGGTCTTTGTAGGGATTTCTCCCTTTGGTACCATAGAAACTCCAGTTAAAAAACTGCCCTATGTTACTGAGGATAAGGGAGGCCACACACAGAGAGGAAATGAGGAGACCACATAGGTTTAGGAGGTGATGTGCGCACACAGCAGCTTACTTGTGGAAAGGAAGAAGAAGGAAGGTGACATGCGCACACAACAGTTTAGAGGGTTGAGGGACAGGTCAGCAGGGGTGTGGGCAGGACTGGACGACAGACACACACAGCACATGCAAATGGAGATGAGGGAGGACAGCAGGTACAGCAATTCAAGTGCTCAATTAGCACTTAGAATGTGCTGTAGCACTAGCTAAACCTGCACACTATTGTGTGGTGACCTCATGTTAGGCATCCGCATATGGATCCTAGAGAATGGTCCAAGATGGAGCCTTGAGAATCTACCATCTTTTCCAGGCACACGCTTCTGTTTTCCACCCTACCCCCATCCCCCCACTGTTCATTCTCCACCTTTCTTGCTAAGTTTGTGGCATCAACCTGCAGCAGCTGCTAATGCAGTGAACGTCCTTTTACTCTGTGTCAGAAAGCCGAAGTGTCACCTAGCTGCTAGCAGCTGGAGACAAGGAGGGCCTGGAAGATGGCTCCTCTTCCACGATGCCATCGGGCCGGCTACAATTTTTTTTCAAGCAAACCAAATCAGAGCCTTGGAAGAACACCAGCAGCATGCTCCACCCCACCCTGTTTAGCAGGAATACTTGCACAGAGTCTTACTCACAAAGCCAGAACATCTTCAATGCTTAGGGGCTTCAGAAGCCATCCAATTAAGGACTGCTACAACTGTCTTACTGCTGCAGTCCCTGCCACAGACAAGTTAGCTGCAGTACTGTCTGTGCTTTCAGAGCCCCAGGACACACTGCAGACATACGCTTCCCTCACCACCTCACTGCACAGTATGTGCTGGACTAAAAAAACCAACAAAAGAAAAAAGTGTTCTAGTCCCACCACCTGCCCCCCCTCCCACCCACCTCAAACAGCTTAACAAAAGTGTTTCAGTAACAATAGTGTTTCAAAGGAATCAAAATCCAGCTTAAGTCTGATAGTAAACATCTACTGTTTCCAAACCTCTCTTCTTGGAAGTGCTAATGCCATTTCTATGGGGTGAGAGATATGTAGTGATTTGTCAAGGAAAAGGCAAGGCTAAGCCAAATCAAGGGCAGCCCAACAAGCCTGAACTCTCCTAGGAACCTGCTCTGCACAGTAGTTCTGCTTCCAAGGAAAAGGGGCCCATGTTCTGTGCCACATGTCTCATGTCTTGATTAAAACCAGTGGGTGGTGGGAACATCTTAGTTTTTCCAGTGTTCCTTTGTTCAGAACGGAGATTCCGCTCACTTCCCACCCTGGTCATCTGTTAAAAGTTCAGAGAAAGTTACATTCTAGCTTCATCCGAACACAAAGCTGTATTGGTTCTAGAAAGACAGGGTCCAGACCTGTGGCGAAGCAGTTCTCGGAGTAGCTATCAGTGAGATTGCTCTCAGTTATGGTCCCCGTGATCAGCAAATTTTTTTTTCTTAGTGTTGGATGAGCCTCCACTATATCCTGTGGAATGTGTTTGTGTTTTCTGTAGCTCTGTGCTCTGGCAGGAGCTTTCCCTTGCCCAGGCTGAGGGTGTTGAAAAGAGTCAGTCAATGAACAAACAGCCAAGTGGACAGAAGCAACAGATCTCAGAGCCCTAGACTGAACTTGGCAGTACGGTCATAAATGTTGGCTAGCTTGGAGCAGAACCAATCAACTTGAACAGATTCAATACTCAAAAGTGACCCCTCCCACCCCACACACACACACACACCCCCTACAAACAAGAGAAAGGTCCAATGTCCTCTTCAACCCAGCCTCAGGCACCAGTCTGGAACCCTCAGTTTACACCTGGCACCTCAACTTGTTCCTGCCTTCTCAGACTGCCAGTACAGCTGAAGTTTGCAGTGGGGTGGTAGGAGAGAGGGGAACAGCAGAACCCTGGGTTTCCTTTCCAATCTCCACGCTGTGTGAGAAAAGACCAGATATCTCCATTCTCCCACCACACCAGTTCACAGTGTGTGCTGCTCCGCTTGAAGCTGGGGTGGGAGAAGAGGCTGGAGGGGAGTCTGTGGCGATGGAGGGGGAGTCTGTGGCGGGGACGGCTGAGTCATCACTGGTGTGCTGGATAAGAAAGGTGTGCTGGCAGGAACTGCTGACGGAGAACTGGGTGTAGCACTGGGGGGCTCAATAATTGGCCGATTGTAGAAAAAGAAGGGGCACTGCTGAATGAAGAGTTCAATGATTGTCTGATAGGTGCGAGTTGCAGTGAGAGCGTCCATAGTGCTGAAGTCAGGTCTCATCAAGGTGGGCCAGAAGCAGATGGAGAGGTTCTCACTGGTCATCAGATTCACTCTGCTGTTGTGACTGACCCTACAACCGACAACAGAGAGGTCGTGAGCACAGTCTGTTCACAAAAACACTCACATATCTAGGACATGAAGGGCACAGCATTATCCCAATTCCAGTGGACTAGGAAACCATGATCAAACACACTCAAGTGACTGCCATGTGCCTTGTGAGAGAGTTCTCTTCCTTCCCTCCCCTGGGCAGCACAGAATGGATGACCTTACATATCCAGAAGCAACTGACATGCTGAGCAGAAATGGACAGAGTTGAACAAATGTGGGCCTAACATAGGTCTTCCTCACAGAGTTCTGGTGGAGCAACATTTATAGGACTTAACTAGCCCCTTAATAAATTACATGCTCACCTAACTGGGACAACTACCAAGGAACAAATTTACTCCAGGCTGCTTCTCTGCTTCTCTTATAGCTGCTAAATAAGTCAACATCAGCTTAATATTGTTTCAGTGGTTGGTACACAGCTCATGTTAAGAAGCAACTCATGGAATAAAGGTCACAGCTCAAGTATTCAACTGCCATCCATGGTCTTTAAAAAAAGGAACATACTTGTTCAAATGAGAGATGACATATTTGAAGACCTCATAGTTCTCCTTGGGAAATTTCTTCAGCACCTCTTTGAGCGCATGTAGCTTCTGCTCGCGGTCATTAATTTCTGTCAAAAGAAAAAAGGGGTGAGAACCAGTAATTTCTGAGGAAGTGAAATGCTCATGAGCCTTTGATAAACTGATTAAAAAAACATCTCAAAGACCCCCAGTAGCAAAGAGAACCTACTCAAGCATATGGATGTAAATTCTACTGGGTCTTCTCCAAAGAGAAGCCAAGCAGCTCCATGAATCTGCTCAGACAAGTGTCATCCTACTGTTCATGCCAAAAGTTTACCATCCACAGCTAACCCTAAAGCCACATGCACTTGAATTTTTGTGCCACAGATTTGGTATGATAACTTCACCTTTTAAATACAAATATCATCGCATACGGAGAAGTTTTACATCCTACTCACTTGTATGACCTCCAGTGTACAACACATTCACAGCTCAGTTAATAGACTTCTCTACAAAGAATACATACATATATACTGCTACATTGCCTTTGCGGACTATAATTACCACATCCATAGCTTCCTTTTCCATCCAGTACATGGCCTACAAAAGCAGTCAAAGAGTGCTGTGTATATACCTTTGGGTGACACATTATAAAAGAAACAGTGGGCACACTCTGCTAAGACAGGCATTCCAACACTGGATGAACAGGGGTGAAAGCTTGAGCATCAGGTTGGTCTTTCTGACATACAGCACATGTAGGAGAGAACTCCTTGTTACGAATATGTATGTCTCCTCTTGCGCCTCAGACCACATATTGATATGAAAAGCTGGTATAGCTGTGGGTAGCTAATTTAGACATACTCCAATCAGGGAAGCTGCGCATCACAGGAAATTATTTCCACCTTTTGAAGACATCAGGATCCGGCCTTGTATCCTACTGGCTCTAAGCTGTTATTCTGAAGTGGAACAGGAAAATTATGAAGCAGCATTGGTACTACATTCTTTCCTACCCTGCTCCTTAGCATCCTGGACAACAGGACTCCAGCATCCTCACTCCTTACTCTCCTTCAAGGACAGTGCGGCAACTGGTACCCTCCACCATTCATAATGTATATCCAGATCTCCAGAATAAAGGGCTATCTTGAACCTTGCTCTCTTTACGCATCGCTCATCATTATACAACTTATCAAGGGGAAGAGAGAGTATTTACAGGAAGATCATCTAAATTTATCCCACTCCAGTTATAATCTCATCCTTTACCGTCAGCCTGGCATTTTAGATGTCACCCACTGCTGCTCCAAGATATCAGGCTCTTCCACCTGTCTCAGAAGATTCTGCTCTGGGAAGGGAAGAGGCCCCTAACAAGGAGTCCAACGATGGGATCTAACCCTCTGGAACCTGGTTAGTTCTCAAATGGATAGCTTACCTGGGAACTGTCTGGCTTTATGGGAGAACTAGAGGCACTAGTACAGGTAGAGCACCTTGCATCAAGGACACAGATAGGACTCTAAACACTGCCGCTAACTGTTCTTGGTCTCTGACATATGATCCCAACTCAGCCAATACATGTGGGACTGGGAACAGCTACTGGGAGGCAGGCTGAGTATTAGGTTGGCAGAGAGAGAACTGGCCCTTTGTAGGGCTTAGATAACTGAACCAAAGTTTTGTGAACTGACGTAAGCATGCCCACACCTTTTGCACCAATTTAACTAAATCACTTTAAAATCAAATCTGTAAAACCAATGCTACTCTGCATGTATACAAGCTCTTGGTGATTTGAACGATTCTCTCCAAACAGCAGGTCTTTGCTAGGAAGCTCTGGAAGGAAGATAGGAACTTCCGCTACACTGAACTGTCAGCTGACAATAGTGTTCCCTCAACTCCACACTCAAGCCAGCCCGATATCTGAATGTCTATCATATTTCACACAGACAAGTGTTTAAGGGTCTTCCTCAAAGGTAAACAACAGTCTACTTTTAAATATCCATGAAAAGTAACTTTTGGGTGTACCTGGCACCTTCCTTGAAGCCAATAAGGCAAGTCAAACACTGTTCCAGTTATGCATTTACCATTCCTACGGTGCCCTTCTGTGTACTAAGATACTGGGGCAAACTTATCTCACCGTTGTTAAAAATGATTCTGCAGTACCAGGTAACAAGAGTCCCTTACCCCTCACAGGGGCTGATAATCCATTAATAATGTCAGGTGCCTGGATATGGAGATTTTAATTAAAATATATAGGAATCATGCACAAGAGAACTGAATTAATGTTACTGTGCGAATCTGTGCTATTCATTTAAATCCTCAGCCTTAATATTTTATTTCCATTTTTCCCCCTCAACTGAACTGCATAGAAAAAAATCTTACTTGCATACTTAGATTTATCTTGAAAAAATGTATCACAGGTTAAAATGTACAGAGACATGTCTCTAACACACAAACATGCTGTGAATCTCTGCAGAATGTACATAGCAATAAGGAGGTTATGAAAGGGAAATAAAATTCACAACAGACTCTGCTGTAATATGCTGTCTTCACAGTAGTATCAGCTGGGATGATGTGTGTTTCAGAAAGGTTGCTGCACTAGAATTACTTGACTTTTCTTGGCAAGATTTCTCAGGTCAAAAAAATGCAAACAAAAATGTTATGTCAGCAATTTTCTTGCACAATGCAATTTTAAGCATGCCTTTATCTTCTCCCTCTCTAGATGGCAGCATAACTAGGCTCTCACCAACCTATTTACTTCCAGCTCCTAAAGATAAATTCAAGGACAGAGCCATCTTCCAGATGAATCTATGGTTTTCCTAGCCTAACTAATAGGCATTAATTCAAAAGGCTCTTTCTTTAAAGATACTGGTCATGTTAACAATCTCTTACAGCTTTATCTTAAGGATAGGGGAGGTGGAAAAGAAGTGTCCTGAAGGAGACTATTCCTCTGTGTGTGGGGACAGACTATGTCCATATAATCCCTTTCTTGGGACGATATCCAAAGCTAGCATTAGATGCCTTCAAACCACTGGTGAAGGAGTTCTGTTCTTTCACACTAACCCATCACGGAAACGTCAGCTCACTGGTCTACCAGCTAGTTTCTGGAAACCCAAGCTCCTCAGCCTTGTAAGCATTTATTACAGCTTGCCCGCTCATGGAGATCATGTATTGTGTGAGAAGGAAAACTGAAGACTTTGCTCTGGCCGGAAAGGTTGTAGCTGCCTTTTTGGCAGGCAAAAGCCAATCGGTCAACATATCCTCCGAGCAAGGGGGGAGGAAAAAACTTGCACAGAAACCAAGCTCCAGGTAGTTTAGCAAACCAAGAGACTCAGGAATCTTTCCAACATGGTCCAGGAAACTGGCTGCAATTTTGGACTTACATTGCCCAAACAATGCAGATCACAGGACTTAATTCATCCCAAGGCAACATACTGGAACAAGGAAGATCCCAGATGTGCTCAAGTCCTGCATGTGTATCTAGCAACCCAGGTCCTGAAGAACATGATGTTACGGGGCAGAGGACAGGAGGGCATGATTAGGACAGTGCCACAAATATCTCTTAACTTAGCTCTGGCTCTAGGCTCTACGAGCAAAGACCATTATTACTGTTGTCATGATCACAACACACAATACGGACTAAGTCAATTAAAGCTAAGAAATCTGCAATTAAAGCCGACACGCTGCCAGCACAATGTGCTCTGCTGCAAAGTTGATGTATTTCAGACAGAAGAATGCCGTTTCCTATCACGCCAGATGAACAGAAGAATTTGGATTCTTTATGCTCCGAAACAATGGTGTCACCCATTGCCTTGTGCATACTCACTGTGGGCCTCCACCAGCTCAATCTGCATATTGTACGGTACCAGGGGATCGGGCAATTCGGAGAAGAAGCTTTTCATGGCGCCAGCCACAGTATTCACTGTAAAGTCCTTCTCTGCCAGGTCTAGACTGTGATCTACAATGGAAGCATTTAACAGTTAAATCTCCCCAACACAAGACATGCAGCTGCTGCAGTGAAGCAAATGGCATGCATGAGACCCAGAGAGGGACAACAGAAATCACTCAGTGGGATGCAAATGAGACAGAAAAAGTGCTCAGTGTTGAGGATCTCTATGAGAACCACATAAAAATGTGTCTTGCATGGAATACAGTAATATCCTCCACTTTTAAGTAAAACTCCGAAATCCTATAAGATGGTGTCCATTTGACTGACAGCTAAACAGAAGTTCTGAAGGGGTAATGAACTTGGAAGGTCCAGAAAAAGTATAAAGAGTACTAACTTCCAGTCTTACCTTACCCAGCAGGCATTACTGCCTGCCATGAACTTTTTGATCTGGCTAATGAGATTATTAATATTCCCATCTTGTCCTATTTTTCAAAGCCACTCATAGTTTGCATATACTTTCCTGCTAATGTAAAGTAAACCCCTGAGTTACGCAAAGGTTGCATTTCTGCAACCCTTATGTAACTCAAATTTTCGTGCAAGTTGAGGGGAGACGGGAACCAGGCTGCCAGCTCTGATTCCCAGAAGGGCTGGTCAGTTTCCTGGCTCTCAGAGTGGCATGGAGCCTGGAATCAGGGAGCAGCGTGGTTCCCCTCTCCCCACCACTTGCTGCTTGTGGGACATGGAAACTGACCAGTTGGTCAATTTCCCAGCTCCCCAAGCCCTGGGGAGCTGGGAACCAGGCAGCAGACTAGCTCCCCTCTGCTTGCAGAGAGGGGAAACTGAGCAGGGCAGCAGCCTGGCTCTCAGCTCCCCTCCACTCTTTGGTGCCAGGAAACTAGCCAGGGTTGCTGCCCTGCTCAGTTTCCCAGCTCTGCAAGAGGAGGGGAGCCGCGAGCCTGATTCGTGGCTGCCGCTTGGTTCCCAGGGACAGGGAAACTGCTCCTGTTGGGCAGCAGCTTGACTCTTGCTACCCCCATCAAGGGCGGCAGCCACCAGTCAAGCTGCCATCCCTGTCAGGAGCAAAATACCACAGTTGCGTTAACCCGAGACACGTGCAACTTGATTGCACATATCTCCAGGAGTTTACTGCATCTTAAAGAACCTTCCCACAAAGCAGCCACTGATTAAGAAACTTAAATGTGACATCATTGGAGTTAATGACGTATAAACACTTTTACAATGTTAAAACTAAAGTTCTAAATTGGCTTTTTCAGAAAGACAATGTCCCCAGCCAGGAAATAAACAAGAACCCAGTGGTCAGCAAGAGCCCTAGAAGAACAAAACGTTAGGGCTTACCAAAACACTGGATATTTAAACATTGGTACACAATAGGAATTAGAGGATTTCATTATCTGCACTAAATAAATCTCAAACACTTTACTGAAGGAACATGTCAAACAAGAACTCCTAAACAAAGTGGTAAAACCTCATGTAAATAATTACCAACGAAAGAACCACTCACAGAACTGTGTGGAAAGAAAGGAAGTGATTTAAGAGCAAAGGAAAAGTGTCAGACAAGATGGTCTACAGAGGCCAGGAGAAACAGACCCACTATAAAACCTGCCAAATGTACGTCCTTTTGATGTCCAAGACCCAGAAAATCCTATTTTTCAACATTATGGTACGGGGACAGCCACACTGTGATGCCAGGCATTTAAAAAACTAAGGCAGGAATTGCAAGGTCACGAAAATCAGTTCTGCCTACGCTACCAAAATAACTGCAGTTAAATTTGGTTGTCACCCAAACATGTTATAACACGTTTTCACCTCACTTGTGTCTTCAGAAAAAGACTTGCTCTGTTTGTAGGGACACAGTTAACTTAAAACTCATATTACTGCCTGACCAACTTTCCTCTTCAATTGCTCCGAGCAATACCTATGATTACTGTAAATGAAAGACTAAAATAATTTCTCATTCTGTTTTCACTCTGCTTGCTTTGTGCATCTGACAGCACATTGCTTCTATCCAGTTTCACTGTTTCCCCAACAGTTAGTTTTCCAGCTGTCTGATTTCCAAATAACAGAAGAAAAAAAATTTTTTAAAAAAATCTGAAAGCGTAATTGTAACAGTACAAAAATTGACAAGAAGCACAGCATATCTGAAACTAATTTAACTCATTTTCTAACCTGTCCAGTTCTTTAAGAAACCATGCTTTAGCCTAAGAATCTAAGGCTGTCTACACAATATCAGCTCGAGCAGGGAATAGCAATGAGTGCTGTGATCATATGCAGCCCCTCATTAGGCGAATTCTCACCATGGCAAATTCCAAGTGCCGGCAAGCCATGGGCACTTCGAAGTACCTGCACAACTCTGAAGTGCCCCTACTCCCAAAAAATTTTGGAAGTTAGGGCACTTTGAAGTTGTGCGGGTATTCTGAAGTGCCCGCAGCTACACGGCTTGCCGGCACTTCGAAGTTGCTAACTTTGAAATTGACACGGTAAGGATTAGCCTAATGAGGTGCTGCATATGCACGGCAGCACCTCACTGCTATTAACCGCTTGGGCTGATTACCTTCGAAGGGGCTAGTGTAGACACAGCCTAAGAGTATTATATCATGTTACCTTACATGTTCCAAAAGTCTACAATACCATGATCAACAATATTTTCAAGGACCTAAAGTCTGTGCAGTACTCTGACATCCCCATCTAAATCTGAACATGTAAACTTAATTAAATATGAACACAAACAACACAACTAGCTTACTAGTTGCCATGGTATTTGGTCTGATGCTCAATTTACATTATCTTGTACCAACAGTTTAAGTTTTGAAGGTGCTGAACATTTGTGCCATTGATGATACAATACTGAAGCACAATAGGTGGCAATGGGAGGGAGGACTGATGAGTTGGGTAAACAACAGGTGGGCTTCTGGCATATGGAAAGACATGGGAAGCAGTCTGGGATTGTCGGCTAAGCACAACAGCTGGACATTTCTGCTAAAATTTCAACAAAATCATAGTTAAAATTTACTTTGTTTTATTTCAGAGTTAACCCCTAATACGACAGTGAAGCAGCTCACAACTCTGATATCTTCTTTACATTACAGGTTTGCTTATACAAACCAACCAAAATATCAGTCTGTTTTAACTCACACTTACCTATTTTGGGTGCAAATCTGCATGTAGAACACACTTATTTGAGATTAAGAATGTTCTGTTTTGATTAATCTAACAGAAGAGCGTTCAGACACTCTTGTATTAAGGAGCGTTTGACTCCTTGAGTCAAAATATATGAGGGTGTGAATTAAGAGAAGCTGGTTATTCTAGTTTCAGATTGTGTCCTATGAAAACACATTTTTATAACTAAATTAATCATCACAGTTTGAAATCACTTACCACACAGCCTAAATATAGTTTGATACCTTTAAAACCACATTAGCTGATACCTAATCAACTCCCGTGGGTTACAGCATTAAAGGTACTTTTACACTAAGTACAAAATAGTCTTTCAAATCCTATTACCTGACATGATCTAAAGTACTTTTTACCTGTAGACTAGACAAGGCTGGGGGGGGGGTTAGGTTGGGGGAGGGTAGTATGCAAAGTCAGACACTAAAACTTTACATTGATTTACACTTGTTTCACATTTTCAAACAGGTATTTTCATATCCAGGAGATCTAGAAACATCTTGTTGAAAAGGAAACAAAACTTAAGAATGACCATATTGGTTCAAAAACGTCCATCTATCCCAGCCAGTATTGTGTCTTCTTACAGTGGCCAATGCCAGGTACCCCAGAAGGAAAGAACGGAAGAGGTAATCATCAAGTGATCCATCCCATCATCCATTCCCAGTTTCTGGCAAACAGAGGCTAGGAATACAAATCCTTATATCCCAACCTAGAGCACTACCTACCTTTGTATCCTAGACCAGTGTTACTTAAATTTTTTGAGACCATGGAACACCAAACAATAATACTTTAATGCGGAACACCTATGAAACTTTTCTATGAAAAAAACAGCAACAACATTTACAGCAAAACCAAAAAGGATTTATTTGGGTATCCTAGCAATGAAGTAGTAACATTGTATCTCATTTTAATAACACAAAATATCAAAATATATCCCGCCACTGTATAAATAAAAAAAGTCACATGATCATGGCACACCTGCAAGTTCTTCCGTGTACCAAACAACAGTTTAAAAAACAATGTACTTGACCACAAGTCCACTCTAAGGAGTAGATTGTACTGCAATTTCCATAGCTGTGAAAGTGTAGCATGCACAGAGCCTTGATTATTAAAACAGAGCAGACAGCCTAAATATTTTGGGAAGAACAGAGCACCAACACAGCACAACAACTGTTACAGCTGTACTGGCTGATCATGTGGCTGATCATCACAATCTGATTATTCAGATTTTGAGAAATTAGAACACAAGATCACTCAGTGAGCAAATATTAATGAAAGCTGATCCCACTGTAACGAATCTAAATTAAATTTATAGTTAAACTCAGTCCTCTCATATTTCAGTCCATATGCCATTAATAGTTTGAAAAGTGATTACAGAGGCCCAGATCTGCAATCAAAATATCTTGTACAAAAATAAACCACTTTGATCTGGACAACGACTAGAGATCCTAAGTAAATTTAAAAACTATTTCCTAAGTTACTGCCACAGTCTAAGCCTTTTGCCCAATTAGAGAAATAGGAACAGACATTACCTTGATCAAACTGTCTTTGCAGACTTTCCATCTCCGACTTGTTTCCACTCACACGATAGATGCCTTCAGTACTCAACCCTAGTGAAACAAGAAAACAAAAGTCAAGCTAAGGACTGGAATCAGAAGGGTGAAAGTTTGCAGAAGTAGTATCTGGATGGAACAGAATTCTCTGACTACAAAGAGAAAAAAAATGAAACAGTGCAAAATCTCCCACTGGTTTCTGTCCACATGTTTTTTTTCCCTGTTACCGGGATTACTGAAATGACACACATGTAAAGTAAGACGCACATTAAGTGAGGTGCATGCTGCTTGCACGAAACATCGACTGAACAGGGCACTGATCGGTACCATGGGCTCCGGGGAAAGAGCTCCCCCAGAAGAGGTGGGGCCAAGAATGGAAGGGGCAGGGACAAGGGCAGTCAGCGCTAAGCAGTGCCCATAACATGGTGCTGGGCCATGTCCTTCCTTCCCTGCAACAGCCAAAGGCATCTGTAGCAGGGCTGCCACCGTGTTTCAAAGGGGCCCAGAGTGCCAGCTGCCACCACTGCCAAAGTAGCAGTAGGAATAGCAGCTGGAGCTCCAGGCCCTTTGAACTTCTGCGCCCGGGGACAATTGCCCTCATCCACTCCCCATCAGCAGCCCTGACAGAGAGCCATGCGCTTCCTCTGCATCCAATCACAGTGCCTCTACGGCTCAGTCTGCACACCCTGCAAACTCTAGGTACCCAAGCACAGTTAGCAAAACTACCCTACCCTGGGAAACCATCTTGGTTGAGACTATCTTCAGCCCACTGAGATGAAGAAGGGCCACTTATGCGGCCCACTCACAAGCCTAAATTGCCCATTTTTGAGCTACATGCTTTGCAAAAATACCCAGACGGAAAAGAGGACTAGTGCTTTTCCCCCAGTTTTCCTCAGAGAATCTCAGGGCACTCAAACAACCAGTAGTTAAATATATAGTGACAAATAGAATCAGGTCTAGTCTACACTTAAAAGTTGCGTTGACATAGTTACAGCACTCAGGGAGGCTAGCAGGTAATATTATGCTGGCCTCGCTCTCTGCATAGATGCCAGAGGGTAGATTAACGACAGCAAAAGTAAAAAAAAAACCTTCTGTCGCTGAAGAAGGGTCACCAGAGCAGCACTAGGTATGGGGTTGTTGCCATTCCACTCTAGCACAGACACGGCCATTTTATAGGTGGGGAAAGAAATAGGTCACGCTGCAAGCCACTGGCACAATCAAGTTTAGAATCTGGGGCCTCTTGACTTCCCCTTTGCTCTAAGCACAAGACAATGCTGGTCCTTACTTAAAATAAAAATTGGGGCTACTACAAAAACATCTTCTATAGAAAGTTAACGCATTAAAAGAATACACTGAAGAAATATTTAGTGAAACAGTGTTAGTTTACTGGACCATGAAACTAGATTTTAAAGGATGCTTGTTTTCCACACAACTGTGCAAAGGACAGAATAAATAAAGCAAGTAAATCCTGACAACCAGAGATATCTGGAATCTGGCTAAAGGAAGAAACTACCACTCCTGGCTCCTTTCATTGCTATCACCTAGAGAACAAATGCCTGTACATAAAACACTTCATGGAGCTCTGTTGCAGTAACCTCTGCACATACCAAAGCTTCTGGACAAGAGGATGACAGAGATCACTTGCAGTGTAACTGGAAAGATATGCAGCTTTTGCAATGAATCTATAAGCAGGGAGAACTAATATCTCAATTTAGCCATCATTTTAATTGATGCTTTCTGAGAAGCCCACATTAAGTGTGACAAAAGCAGAGAACCCACCTTATTATGCACACAACAGTTAAATGATATCTGAGCCTAAAGTACACAGGATTTATTCAACACGCAGGTCATCAACTGCACAGTTTAAAAGCTTTTAATTGCTAAAGAAGTGGACAGTTCGGGGGTCTCATTTCACAGAAAGCAACTCACCCCATCAGAAAAGAAAACTGAGTTAATGGACCAGCCCAGAGGATCACATGGCTTCAGGCCTCGACACAAAAAAAAAATCTGTGTCTGTGCACTTGGAAAGAAAAATAGCAGCAGCTGTCACCATTTGTCTCCCTGCTGCCCAAATGCAAAGCCAGCTTCCCATTAGATGATGGGACTTATTAAGGTACGTACCAGGTCACATACAGCGATAGACAACCCAGTGCCCCCACCACCACACCCCCCGCATCTGTTTGCCTGTAACCTAAAGCTCTGTCTTTCTGATCCTTGCTCACACTTGTTTCAGTTTGACTTTTTACTGATGGACAGACCCAAATGGCACCAAGGTGATGGTATGTTTCATATTATTTATGGAAATATGTTTAGGAATACGAATATGCTTAATTTGAATATGCTTTGTACAAAATATTGCATGTTACCTATCATTGGAAAGGTTATGAGCCTCTGAACGTGTACTGTATTTGTATGCATGTACCATTTCTGGATCTGAAATTAAGAATATTCATTGTTGTTTTATCATCAGTGTGTTTATATTGAAGAAAAAGCCTACATCTAGCTCATCAGGAACAACAAGGATGCATCCAGTCTCCCGGACACCTGTTTTACCATATACAATGTCTGAAGCTAACAGCTGGAATTGAATATTTAAGAGGGATCACGTCCAAGTCGGGAGGCTATCCAGCTTGGGAGGAAGATGATTAATCATAGAATCATAGAATACTAGGACCGGAAGGGACCTCAAGAGGCCATCAAGTCCAGCCCCTTCCCCAATGGCAGGACCAAGTACTAAACCATTCCTGATAGACATCTATCTAACCTGTTCTTGAATATCTCCAGCGATGGAGATTCCACAACCTCCCTCTGTTTGACCACCCTGACAGTCAGGAACTTTTTCCTAATGTCCAACCTAAACCTCCCTTGCTGCAGTTTAAGTCCCTTGCCTCTTGTTCTAGCCTCAGAGGCCAAAAAGAACAAGTTTTCTCCCTCCTCCTTACGACACCCTTTTAGATACTTGAAAACCACTATCATGTCACCCCTCAATCTTCTCTTTTCCAAACTAAACAAGCCCAATTCTTTCAGCCTTTCTTCATAGGTCACATTCTCTAGACCTTTAATCATTCTTGTCGCTCTTTTCTGGACCCTCTCTAATTTCTCCACATCTTTCTTGAACTGCGGTGCCCAGAAATGGACACAATACTCCAGCTGAGGCCTGACCAGTGCAGAGTAGGGCAGAAGAACGACTTCTTGTGTCTTGTTCACAACACACCTGTTAACGCACCCCAGAATCATGTTTGCTTTTTTTGCAACAGCAGTACACCGTTGACTCATATTTAGCTTGTGGTCCACTATAACCCCTAGATCCCTTTCTGCTGTAGTCATTCCTAGACAGTCTCTCCCCATTCTGTGTGTGTGAAACTGACTGTTCCTTCCCAAGTGGAGCATTTTGTATTTGTCCCTATTAAACTTCATCCTGTTTACCTCAGACCATTTCTCCAATTTATCCAGATCATTTTGAATTATGACCCTATCCTCCAAAGCCGTTGCAACCCCTCCTAGCTTGGTATCATCTGCAAACCTAATAAGCGTACTTCTCCAAACTCATCATCAGAAGCAAGCTCCTCCACAGATTGGGACCCACCAAGTCAAAACATCACCGTGACTCTGCCAAAACAGCCACATAAGACCTGTAGTCATACGTCTACTGTTTAATATGCTCTTGATGAACTCAAACAAAAAAAATAAAAGAAACGCTTATCTGTGGGTGAACGCTTTTGACAAAGGCCACTCTATAGCTGACATCTCAGGCCTTATCCTAAATAGAAACCTCCACAACACCTCCAAAAGATGTGCTTGGGAACTTAAAATGGCTATTCACTGTCTTCAAACTGTTTTTCTTCCAGGTGTATTGTTCATATCCATTCCAGTTAGTGTGCACACGCTGCATTCACAATCATTGGAAAGATTTCCCCCAGCACACCTGTTGGGTTGGCAGTGAAGCTCTGAAGTGATGCCATGCTAGTGCTCAATATATGACCCTGCAGACTGGGTAGCACCACTTCAGGTTCTTCTTGCCAGTTACTCAGAGAAGGGAAGGTAGGTGAGTCTGGAACAGATATGAACCATACATCTCAAAGAATAAGTTGCGAGACAGTAAGTAATTGTTTTTCTTCGAGTGCTTGCTCATATCAATTCCAATTATGTGACTCCGAGATTTACCCTAGAGCTGGGTTCAGCATTGTGAACACCACACTGGAGTACTGCTCGGCTGAAGTCTGCATTATCTCCAGCATACTGGGTAACAGTGCAGTGAGTAGAAAATGTGTGCAATGAGTAACACCTCACCATCCTGCAGAGCTCCTGAATTAGCACTTTGGCCAGGAACAGTGTCAAGGAGGCCTATGACCTCATGGAACGCACACTGAGTGCCAGGCCTGGGATGTTGGCCTATTTAGAGCAGGCGCAGATGCAGGAGGTAATTGACAATGAGATCCTCCGTGATGAGACTGGAAGACCTTTCATCCAGTCAGTTACTGCCACAAAGAGCGGGTTTGACTTTCAGAACAGCTTCATGAGCTTGATATAAAAAGGAAGCATGCACTAAACATCCAGTGAGCAGAGGTCTTTGTTACTGACTGTTTGCATGAGGTTAAGGATAAAAAACAGGCAGGAAAATGTCCTGGCTGGAGTGAAATTGAAAGGACACAACCTTTGGAAGGACTGCTGCTTGAGGACTAAAGATGCACCTCTTACTTAAAAGGAACATAAGGAAAATTAGAGGTAAGGCCTCAAGTTCCAATACCTTCCAAGACGGACACAGAAGCAAACAAGTCATCAACAGGTCAAATGAGGGACCACATGAGCTTGGGAAGGACCAGGATGAAGTCCCACGTGGCGACTGGCTGCAGAACCTGAGGGTACAGGTGCATCATACATTTGAGGAAATGGCAAACAATGGGACTGCTGAAAATGGAGCACCCGGCCACTCCCGGGTGAAATGGAGAGAGAGCTACTAGGTGCACCTTGATGGAAGAAGCTGACAGACCTTATTGCTTAAGTTGTAAGGACAAAAGTAACAGAGGCTGCAATGGCAGAATCTGGGAGCACTAGACTGCATATCTTTTCCAGTTGGCCAGATAGGTGGCTGCCAATTTCCCTAATCAAACCTGAGCACAAGTTCCATTGTCTTTGCCCATGGAGCTTCCAGGCCATGAAGCAAAGAGACTATAGTTCCAGGTAATCAGGTCCAAAAGCAGTAGTAACATGATTAAGGGCATCAAGTGAAAGTGATCAGGGCACGAAGTGTGCAAGAATCGAACCCTGGAAGATTGACTCTGACCCAGTCAATCTTCCAGTAAGTATAGAAGTAACCTTACCCCACAGGCCTTTTATGATTTCAAACACTGCATGGAAGCAGGCATCTGGCAAGAATGCCCTGGCTCAACCTAAGCCTAGCACTGCCCCAATAATCTCTACCCCTTGAGTTGATACCAGAGTCAATTTGGTCTGGTTCAGAAGAAAACCCAGCCTGTCAAAAGAGAATTTCACAAAGCAGATCTGTGCCTCTACCTGGTTCCTGGAGCACTTTCAATCGTCAATAAAAAGATAACCCTGAAAATGGAGGGGCTTCTGACAGGCCGAAGGGAAAGATTGTGAATTGATCATGACTGTTGTTGATCATAAACTTGAGAAACCATCAGAAGGGTAGGACGTATGGATATATGGAAGTATTCATCCTTGAGGTCAACGGTGGTGTACCACTCTCCCAGATCCAGAGAAGGGATCTAGAGTTCAGGGAAATCATGTGGAACTTCAACTTTCTCATGAATCTGTTGAGGCTTTGCAGGCCTGGAATGGGTCTGAGACACACCCCACTCAGCTTTGGGAATTAGGAAACAGTAGGAATAAAATCCCTTGCCCTGTAGCATCCAAGGAACCTCTTCCATTGCTCCTGTGGCAAGAAGCATCTGCACCTTCTATATGAGACAGTGCTTGGGAAAAGGGCCCCTGAAGAGGGATCGGGAAGGGGGATGAAAGGGAGAGAAGGAGCAGAACTGAACAGAGTAGCCCACTTCCACTGCGCCAAGAACTCAGCAGTCCAGTGTTATTTGGGACCAAGCACAGCAGAAGACAATTCATAAAACAAGGATGAGCAAATAGGTTCATTAGTTAATATCTCATTTCTAGGCACACTTTCAGAAGTCCTGCTTAAAAAGTCTGAAGCAGCACATGCCTGGCAGCCCTGGTTGGATGGGGGCTAGGAAGTCTTATGCCTGCCATTCCTGCCACACTTCCTAAAGAAGTTCTGCCTGGGATATGGAGGACACAGGTGCTATGCAGGCTGCAGTTTAAAGTGTTTTTGCTGTGTGGCTGAGGTATGTAGCCCAGAAATTTAGCGTACCCCTAGAATCTTTATGGCTATGCAGCCTGAAGTCAGTATACTCAGTGAACAGGACTGCACGATCAAATGACAAGTCCTGCAGTGTATGCTGCATCTTGGGAGGGAGCCCTGATGCATGGAGCCATGAGAATCTCCCCATGGCAATCCCGGAGGAAAGGTGCATGCCGACCAAGTCTGCAGTGTCCAATAAGGACTGTAAAGAGGTCCATGCCACTGCCTTGCCATCTTCAACAATTGCCCTGAGCTCCCCCCGGACGCCACAGTCACAAACTCTTTGAACTTTAGTAATCCTGGTCGAAGCCACTTGATTGAGTAGATGTCTCAGCTGAAAAGGTCTAGCGAGTTATGCGTCCTTGGATTTAGGAGTAGAACCATGCTGACCTTGTCTCTTGGGCTCTTTTACCATGGTCATCAAGAATAAGTAGGGCTGAGGGTGGCTGAACAGATATTCAGACCCACAAAAACAACAAAATACTTCCTCTTGACTCTTTGCAGCCAGAGAAATGGAGACTGGGGTTTGCCACCGGGTCTTTGTGTTGGCCTGCATAGTTTTGATGAGGGGCAGGCCCACTCTCGATGGATCTTCTGGAACCAGGATGTTCATCATGTCCCCTGGCTCTGCCACCTCCTCAGCATGTGGGCCCATATTACACACTATCCTGTGCCTCAGGTCCTAGTGAGTGTAGTTGTCTATAGGGTGTGCCTCGAGGCAGAGACCTCTGGAATTGCGTCATCCTAGGAGAATGAGGATGACCCCAACAAGGTGCAAGGTGTTTATGGCCCCCTGGGTCCCTTGGGACATACTGCACAGCTTCTGCTTCCCCGTTAAGTGCGCCAGGATGCATGGTGATGTGGCAGCAGGCATGTGGATGGCAGGGTGGTCTACACCGGTGTCTTCTTGGAACCCCTAGAAGTGACATTGACATGGTTCCCCACAGGTGCCCATGGCAATCAGACTACAAAACAGGAACCTTTAGCGGAGGTGCCCTGGGCCCGGTGGCCACTGGGTAGTCACTTATCACTGTGCTTGTCATGGCTCTACACCCACATCCAGATATATACAGTCCGATTTGTGTTGGGGTATAGGTATGTCCCAAGTTCCAAGGGGAATTGGCAAGTTGGGGTGGAGAGAACCCAGACTCCTACTTCAAATATTATAATTAACTATTAACACTGCCAGACTACAAACTACAACTATGTGCTAGGAGAAATGAAGAGTGCTTGCAATAACGAACCACTGCAGTTTCAGCAGCCATTACTCGTGGTAAGAAGGAACTGAGGTGTTCAGTCTGCAGGGTCAAATATTGAGCACCAATGTAGAGAAGATGGACACCTGGGAGATGGGTCGGAAATGGGAGGGAACACGGGCTACAACGGCAGAGAAAAAGGAGGGTCAGGGCAAAACTGGGAGGCAAGATCAAATCAATATCTTAAATGCCTATACACACATGCAAGAAGTATGGGTAATAAGCAGGAAGAACTGGAAGTGCTAATAAATACAACTATGACATTGTTGGCATCACAAAAACTTGGTAGGATAATACACATGATTGGAATTTTGGTATGGAAGGGTACAGCTTGCTCAGGAAGAATAGACAGGGAAAAGGGAGGAGGTGTTGCCTTGTATATTAAAAATGTACACACTTGGACTGAGGTGGAGATGGACATAGGAAATAGATGTGTTGAGAGCCTCTGGATAAAGCCAGAAGGGGTAAAAAACAAGGGTAATGTCCTGCTAGGAGTCTCCTACAGGCCACCTACCCGGATGGAAGAGGTGGATGAGGCCTTTTTTTTAAACAACTAACAAAATCATCCAGGGCCCACGATTTGGTGGTGATGGGGGACTTCAACTATTCAGATATAAGTTGGGAAACTAACACAGTGACACACAGACTATCCAAGAAGTTCTAGGACTGCATTGGAGACAACTTCTTATTTCAGAAGGTTGAAAAGCCTACCGGGGGGGAAGCTGTCCTAGATTTAATTTTAACAAATAGGGAGGAACTGATTGAGAATCTGAAAGTGGAAGGCAGCTTGGGTGAAAGTGATCATGAAATCAGAGTTCACAATTGTAAGGAAGGGTAGAAGGGAGAACAGCAAAATAGAGACAATGGACTTCAGGAAGGTGGATTCTGGTAAAGTCAGAGTGCTGATAGGTAAGGTCCCATGGGAAGCAAGACTGAGGGGAAAAACAACAGAGGAGAGTTGGTAGTTTTTCAAAGGGACATTATTAAAGGCCCAAAAGAAAGCTATTCCTCTGTGTAGGAAAGAGAGAAAATATGGCAAAAGACTGCCTGGGCTTAACCAGGAGATCTTGCATGATCTCAAAATAAAAAAGGAATCATATAAAAAAATGGAAACTAGAACAAATTACGAAGGATGAATAATACAGGCAAACACCACAGGAATGCAGGGGCAAGATTAGAAAAGCAAAGGCACAAAATGAGCCCAAATTAGCTATGGGCATAAGGGGAAACAAGACGACTTTTTATAAATACATTAAAAGCAAGAGGAAGACTAAGGACAAGGTAGGCCCATTGCTCAGGGAGGAGGGAGAAACAGTAACAGGAAACCAGGAAATGGCAGAGATACTTAATGACTTCGTTTCAGTCTTCACTGAGATGTCTGAAGAAGGAATGCCTAACAGTGAATGCTAGTGGAAAAGGGGTAGGTTTAGAAGATAAAATAAAAAAGAGAACAAGTTAAAAATCACCTAGGAAAGTTAGATGTCTGCAGGTCACCAGGGCCTGATGAAATGCATCTTAGAATACTCAAGGATCTGATGGGGGAGGTATCTGAGCCATTAGCTATCACCTCTGGAAAATCATGGGAGACCGGAGAGATTCCAGAAGACTGGAAAAAGGAAAATATAATGCCCATCTATAAAAAGGGGAATAAGAACAATGCAGGAACTACAGACGGGTCAGTTTAACTTCTGTGCCAGGAAAGATAATGGAATAAATAATTAAGGAAATCATCTGCAAACACTTGGAAGGTGGTAAGCTGATAGGGAACAGCCAGCATGGATTTGCAAAGAACAAATCATGTCAAATCAATTTGATAGGATAACGAGACGTGGATAAGTGAGAAGCAGTGGATATGGTATGCCTAGATTTTAGTAAGGCATTTGACATGGTCTCGCACAATATTTTCATCAATAAACTAGGCAAATACAACTTAGATGGGGCTACCATAAGGTGGGTGCATAACTGGCTGGATAACCATACTCAGAGAGTAATTATTAATGGTTCTCAATCCTGCTGGAAAGGTAATAACAAGTGGGGTACCGCAGGGGTCTGTACTGGGACCAATTCTGTTCAGTATCTTCATAAACAATTTAGATATTGGCATAGACAGTATGTTTATTAAGTTTGCAGATGATACCAAGCTAGGAGGGGTTGCAACTGCTTTGGAGGATAGGGTCAAAATTCAAAATGATCTGGACAAATTGGAGAAATGGTCTGAAGTAAACGGGATGAAGTTTAATAAAGACAAATGTAAAGTGCTCCACTTAGGAAGGAACAATCAGATTCAAACATACAGAATGGGAATTGACTGTCTAGGAAGGAGTATGGCAGAAAGAGATCTAGAGGTTATGATGGACCATAAATATCAGTCAACAGTGTGATGCTGTTGCAAAAAAAAGCAAACATGATTCTGGGATGCATTAACAGGTATGTTGGGAACAAGACACGAGAAGTCATTCGTCTGCTCTACTCTGCGCTGGTTAGGCCTCAGTTGGAGTATTAGAGGGGTAGCCGTGTTAGTCTGGATCTGTAGAGCAACGAAGGGTCCTGTGGCACCTTATAGACTAACAGAAAAGTTTAGAGCATGAGCTTTCGTGAGTTAACTCACTTCTTCAGATGCTGGTCCAGTTCTGGGCACCGCATTTCAAGAAAGATATGCAGAAATTGGGGAGGGTCCACAAAAGAGCGATAAGAATGATCAAAGTTCTAGAGAACATGACCTATGAAGAAAGGCTGAAAGAATTGGGCTTGCTTAGTTTGGAAAAAAAAAAATTAAGGGTTAGGTAAATGTCTATCAGGGATGGTCTAGAGTCTACACAGTACTAGGTCCTGCCATGAGGGCAGAGGGCTGGACTCAATGACCTCTCAAGGTCCCTTCCAGTCCTAGCATTCTATGATTCTAACTGAGGTGCCACTCCAGAGGACTCCACAGCTGACGCAACGGGTGATGCGAGGGGGAAAACTTTGACAACTGTGCCTGTGGCGCACACCCCCTAAATGAAACTGATGAGAAATCACTCAAAGAATCATAATTTTGCTAGATACTAAAAATCAGGGACTGAATAAATACACTGAATTTATGGCTTATTATAACAGTCTGTGAGCCACTTATCACCGCTCCCCATGATGACTGGAGTGGTATTAATGGACCACTTTACTTGAATGGAGGTCCCTTGAAGTATACTTATGCTAAACAACCTGTTCCATCTTTGCTTAGCTGTGCCAGTGAGTACATTTCCAAGATCTGATGAAAAGCTGTGGGTAAGCTGAAAGCTTGCCTCTCTCAATAGATATTACCTCACCCACCTTGTCTCATCAGTATTTAATAACTGGCTTAATATTTCCTACAATGTACTTCCATGTTTGTTTCACGAATTCCTGTTTTAGACAAGTCACAGAGACATTGCAAAGCTGTAGCATCAAGTTAAGCTAGACATCATTTGACCTGAATTGAACTATCAACTACTACTCTCATTTAAACAAACAAAACCTGGGAAGAAGCTGAAAGGAACAACTTCAAAACACAAAGCTCCACATATACCATAGTGAATATGGGTCCTGATCCATCAGCTTTGACAATGTTGGGAGCCCAAGAATAGAAGGGCCACCGACTGCCAGCTGTTTGTTAAGCATTATGTTAAGTAACCCTTTCCCTGGGCAGGGATAGTCAAAGCAATGCTTAAACAGCAACAATTCTAGCAGTTTGCCTACAGTAGTTTCTTTATAAGCTTCTCCTTTTGGCAGGGACCATCTTTGTTACTTTCTGTTTGTTTCTGTCTCCTAGCACAATGGAGTCTTGGAGTCATGACTGGAGTACATAGCTGCTACGATAATAATAATGCTCATCACTGAACTACCCAAGCAAAAGTCAAAATTTATTCTAACGATACTCCTATGATATGGGGAGGATCATTATTTTACAGATGAGGAACTAAGATAGAGAGATTAAATGACCTGTCCATGACCAAAAAAAACACCTGTGGCACAGCAGAGACTAAAACCCAGATTTTTCTTGTGTCCTTCTCCAGCAGTAAAGCTACAAAGCTACTCTATTCCTTCCCATTAGGGTTCCAATGGTGGAAACACATGCTGCGTTCTCTCTCCAGTTCAGCCCTGAGGAAACCCACAGTTCATTCAACATGGAGTTAAACTAAAGAAGAACTGTAATTGGGTCATCATCATTGTAAACTGAATTTCTGCTTACAAGACATACTTCAGTTAGTATTTTAATCTTGTGCAGCAAGAAAACATGGTCTCAGGCTAGAAAATTTCTCCATCTCTTCTCCACGTCACAACTGAAAGAGCCTTAAGTGCAGAGCATACTGTACAGAAGACACCCTTGACCAGTTGTACTGAGAATGGGCATGTTAGGAGATATTAAGACCTGCATGCAGAAAATCATGATATTGGGAACCACCACCACCTTGAAGGCTTGTCTGCGTGAGGAATTTTTGTATCAGTGGATTTACATATCCATGCAAATCCCCCAAGTAGCTGCGCTGCAACAGTGTAAGATAGTTTGCATTAGAGAGAATACTGGAAACTAAATGTGCAAAAAAGCAGTAACATGTATCAGACTTATGGACATGAATTCTGTGAAGAATTAAGATATTTGTCTGCTTACAAAATTAGATTTCCCAAGATGTGTATGTATCCATTGCATAAGGAGAGGATTGAGTCATTCATTTTGAAATGAAACAAAAAGAACCAACATGTATCTGAATAATGGGAATATAAATCTTTCAAGAACCAAAAGATAAAGCTTTTTTTAAGGGAACCCACCCGAAAAGGTAGAACAAACAGCACTATAAACAGCATGGTCATTTATGTAAGGGTCACGCTAATTACAGGGTTCATGCTCATCAAAGGTTTCTTCCTTCTACTGCTGACTCCTCAACAATCAGACAATTTCTGGCTGCTGGGAGATCTGCCTTAATACCCTTAACAATGCTCAGGCTATGCTAAAACAGCACCAACAAGTTACCTCTGGTAATACGTGAAAATGGCAAGATTTTCAGTGATTAAAATCTAGACAGGGCAGTGAATGACAAGATTAAAAGCTGTGAACTGCAGTATGTTCAACAGCACATTTCATGTATAACCTCACTTAGACACACGCTCTCCATTATTTTTGCCAATAGCTGTAAAAAAAAAAGCACACAGATAACTGAAGCAAGATGACAATACGAAATGACCAACATCTTGCAAGACACTAAGAAGTAGGAACGGCTGGTTTCTCACTCATGTCAGCCTCAGCAGTAACATCAGACAAATACTTATAATGAATCCAGTGTAGCTACCCTGGGATATCTTGTGTGGCTATCCAACCAAAGACTGGCTACTAATAGCCAGAAAGGACTTTAACGCTGCCTAAGTGGCATTCCCACCAGCAAGAACAAGAAGGGAAAAGACAGCAATTATTTTCAATGTAGTCCTTAACCAGTGGCCAAGCTAATTAATTTGAATCTAAAGAGAGAAGGTGGCTGGACTTTCTAAAGAGATTTGTCCACTCTCGTTAAAATACCTCCATTACATGAGTCAAATCTTAGAATCAGGCAGTGGGAAAAGTTAATTAAGGTAGATCCTCAATCTGTTTCAGGAAAGAATGTTGGATAAACAGGAGAATATACCTTTTCTCTCTTATGTACTTCTTCCAGCTGACATTTCTACCACCACTAAATAAGAATCACGAGGCCTTTTATCCAGAAGTCTGAGCTATGCCTATCTGAGAGACTGGAGTTGGGATGATGAGGTTCACTATAGTTTGGAACCTCTATTATGTAAGGTAAGCATGCAGGGACATGGAATCTAACTCAGCTCCTATACAACTATGTTTTGAGTTGAAATACATTTTTCACTGTTGACTTTGAGATGTGGAGCAGCAAAGAGCCCTACATGTGAATCAAGCTAATCACCTGCAGGCATGACCTTCCTCAGATCAGCCAGAAGTCAAGACATGGACAGACCTGGTTTCCTTGCTTCTTTAGACATGCTGTGACTAATGCCAAATATTTGGTGGAATACCCTCAATCTTGTGGAAAGACCAAAGTGGGCAGGATTCTGTATCAGGAGTGAGTTGAATCTGAAGTATTTCCTGTGAGTTGGGTGAATGGACATATGAAAACAGGCAGGCTGAAGGTCAAGAGCCATGAACCAGTCTTGAAGATCTTACAAAGGGATTATGGAGAACAAGGTCACTGTCCTGATCTTGACATGGTGGATGAATTTGCCAAGCTGCTGAAGGCCCAGAATGAAATGCTAGTTCCTTTTCTTCTCTGGGATAAGAAAAGGATTGTTACAAAAAGTCCTGCTGCTCCTGAACTCTAATAGCACCTCCTTCCCTATAAAATCCAAGCTGTAGACAAAAGTCCGCTTCTTCCAACAGTATCTCACAAGATCCCTGAAAAGAGTACAGGGAAACCAAAGATGGTAAGAAGGGACTGAAACTGGACAGAATACTCTCTGCTGATGATTTCCAAGATGTACTTGTTCAAATTGATATGAGTCCAGGCTCCTCCCTGGACCAAAGAGGTGTGGAAAGGAAGGGATCCTTGAGAGGTTCTGTCAGGTTCTGACACTGGTGTCAAACCTACTGCCTACAAGAAGCTGTAGACTGTGAAGCATCAAAGCAAGAGGAAGATGGGTTACTGAGGAGAGAAACTCTGCTTTTCTCTCCCAGGATCCCAAGTCTTCTCAGGCTGACAATAACCGGCAGAAGGAACACTGTGGTCTCAGTTGCTTTCTCCTTGGGGCTAGATCACACAATCCCAAAGAATGCAAAGTTCTCTCAACGAACCTTCAGCAAATGGAGAACTTGATCTATCTTATAATGAAGGACCTCGGTTGAGCACTGAGGGAAGTCCAGAGGATTGAAGTCAAGAGGGTCTTCTGCCACAGACGGGGCTATAATACATACTACTGTGTCAGATGCATCCAGTGTAGCAAGTAGGGAAATGTGAGCTATTATATTTCTTGCTCATTACTTTAAATTCCTCTTGTTCCTGTGATAGAGCAAACAGTATTCCACAAAGAACAATTTTAGATGGACTAATAATTTTGAGTGTTTAGAAAAGGAATGACATATAGAACATTACTTAGGAGCAGGCATATTTCTGAATAAAAAGAGGCACCTGGATAGCCTGGCATGAAACATAGTTCTACCTTCAAATGAGAAGTAAGTTTTGAACTCCAAGGATTTTACTTTTACATTGTTAGAGGCTTCCCCACATCCGGGGGAAGAAGCGGGGAGAGAGACAGTGGGAAACAGACTATATACTGACTCAAAACAGGTTTTTTTTGCACCAAAGGGCAGAGACTAATTAACAATACCAATAACTAGCATAGTGTTCAGAAGGGCAAGAAGGCACCACAGGGTTTCTTTCAAGAATGGTAAAGAGGAAACAAGGACTTTCGCCATAGTTTATGTCCTCAGTTGGTGGGGGCATAAGGTCATCAAGGGGGAATGGCACAGACACTTCTGGCCAAAATAATCCATTCTTAGGCTCATGCACATTAAGAGTGAAATCCATATGTGCAATCACTTGAAAAATCACACACCGCTGGTCCTGTCCTGCCAGGGAAGTTGTAACCTCCATAAATAACAACACTTGCATCTCAAGAGATTTCCTTCTTTTTGTGGATAGAGCTTTATTTTATTACCATATTTTACATTTAGTTTCTTTTCTGACCTTTCAGTTTTATAAAATAAAAGACTTCTACTGAAAATGCAAGAAACCTGAACTAAGATCTATTTGCAAACATCTAGTTCTGTGAATTAGCAATGGATTGGTTCCCCCACCCCCCCACCATAACCAGTGGAATCATAGCCACGTCAATACCAGGATACCAGAGAGACAAGGTGGGCAAGTAAGATCTTTCATTGAACTAACTTCAGTTGCTAAGACAACTTTCAGGCTTACACAGAGCCTTTAAGTTCTTCTTTAAGTTGTAAGCTCACATTAAAAACTTCCAGGATATAAAGTTCCCTTGTAGTTTTAAAAATACTTTATAAGTTTTTAAAATCTGCTTTAAAATAAAACTTACCTTATTTTAAGACTACTATTACAAACAGCATTCATACAAATTTCACACCAGGATTCACCTCATTTCTAAAAGAACATATTTTTCTAGGATTTTAAATAGATTTAATGCTTTTGATAGCAATTTGAACTGTCATTTTCACTGTTTCCTATGTTTGTGTGTCAGTCACACAACAACCAGGGAGGGTTTTCTTTTTTTAAATAGAAAATGTGATTACAAAACCATAAAATTGGTACCAGATTCAGAAGATGGAAGACTACTTGAAACTCACTTGCTGAGACTGCCTAGGCTGCGTGTTGACTACATGTCCTGAGAATTACACAAAGCCTAATATTCAGAAAGAAATATGGTCTTCACCCACGAGACAAAAACAAGAAGAAATAAACTCAATGTCATATAGTACACATGACACTCAAGGGAAAAAAAATCCTTGGGTAATAGGTCATAAGAAACAATAGCATTACACCTGGGCTGAACTGGATGCCGATGAGAACAAAGGAAATACTTCTCTCATAAGCTCCTCATAATTTCTCAACTTTAACTGCTGTAGTTTCCACAACAATGAGCTGCTTCTTTACTAACCCATTATAGCTATCTGGCTTCAATTATACACATCCTACATAACCCAGAGAACAATGTTTCCTACATTATATTTATTAAGTACATGAGGGAGATGCTAACGTAACCTATGCCAATCTGACCCTTTAATAACAAAGTGTTTTAAATACGGAAGATAAGTAGTTGACAAGAAAAATATTCTGCTCTGGTATTAAATTATCCTCCAAACAGGCAGCTTGACCAAGCCAGATTTATTCTCCTTGTCATCCATTTTGCTACCTTTTGTCATTTTTAAGTACATCAGCTTGTGCTTCATAAATGGCTGCAAACAAGTGTGCCAGCGTCCTTGTTTAAAGGGTTTTCACCACTTACTCTTTACACAGGCAGAAAATCTGCTCACACTCTTTATTTCTCCCATATATTTTGAGTGGACTCAGTGGCAGGAAAGGTGTCAGACAGACAGCCCAAGAGACTGTAATCTGGAATCTTTACTGGTTATTTCTGCTTGGCAGCAAAGATCCCTCTAAGGCATAAGTGTGTGTCTACTGCTGGCAACATGCCGCCTTCTTTCACTGAGATATGGACTTCCTTTATCTACTCAGTCTGTTATGACAATCTTGACGACTGCCAGCCAGGAGACCACATGCTGTCACTCTATAAATTAGAAAAGGCATTATGTACACAGCCAGCTGTGTCATAAATCCCTAGGTTAGGAAGAGGAGAGGTGCAAACATCACACCACGTCTGTGGCATCATATGGATGGTTCATTCTGTGCCTCTTATTACAGATAATATATGCTGGGGAGATTCTGAATGCATGTCCTGGAACTGTTTCAGTGATCTCTCCAGTTAGGACAAAATGCACATCTTCAGACATCTTTAAAATATCTAGGTTACCAAATCTCTTTCTATCTCAGCATCTATTTCTTTAGCATCAAACTTGTCTACGTTTACAAAATGTACTTCCAAGTACAGACAAGCCATAGGCATGCTCTAGGTAAAGCAGATCTGCATGCTAACACCCTGAGCGTTTCTGCTCTGCATTTTTCCTGTTATAGAATGCTTTTCTTGAACGACATAGTCTACAACTTCAACGTATTTTATTGATTCAAAAATTAAAGTATATGACATCAGTATCTTTTGCGGCAAAGTAACAAAAAATAATAAGGCCTAGGGAACACTACAGTTGAGCTGATCCAACTATACGGCTTTGGGGGGCAAAAAATCCAGACATCTGAGTAGCATAGCTAAGCCAACCCATTCCCTCATGCAGATAGCATAGGTCAACACTTCTGTCAACTAGCTACCACCTGCAGGGGGAAATGGCTTTCTCATACCAACAAAAGAACCCCTTCTGTTGACATATAGATAGCATGGGTGAGGGGCACCATAGGATGGAGGAGGCTGTGTATCTCCAAACAGCCAAGTGGTCCCCTGCCTGGGGACTGGGCTGAGCTGCCCAGCTGGTGCTCTTGGACTACGCCACATGCACTCCTGGCGTGCCAGAGCCAAGGCTGTGACACCCACCCTCCCTGCACCCTGGGACTGGGGGTGCTAGCCTTGGGCAGTGGTCACAGGCCACAGAGGTAGGGAGGGGAACGGTATGGCTTCTGGGGCAGGAGGGGCGCAGTAGGGGCAGGCTTGGGGGCTAGTCTCCTTCAGCCAGCTGTTAACACACTGCCCAGGATAGGTAGTATCTATCTACTCTGAAGTGCTACAGTGAAGCAGCTGCACTGCTGCAATGTTTCAAGTGAAGACAAGTCCTGAGTGATCAAATGAAAAAGCAGCTGGGAGTAAACAGCCTTCCAAGTATGTGAGAGACACTGAATCCTACAGTGTGAACTTGTTCGAATGTCCCTAAAGATTTTATCTCCTCATCAGTACCCGTCTCTCTTTCCCTTTATCTACAACACACTATATTCACTCCCTGAAAGAGACAGCTGACTGCTATTCTGCCTCCACAACAAGCCACTAGAAATGCAAGTATAAGGTGCAAGTCCCATCCTGCATCAAGAAGGTTCAACTCTGCAACGTTCTCTTCCAGGCAACCAGTGGCACTATTGAACTGAAGTTTAACACATTAACATTTTATTAACAAGAACCCAGAGGGGCAAAGGTTAACGACCAGAGGTGTTTTTAGTGTATACAGTAGAACTTCAAAGTCATGGACACCTTGAGAATGGAGTTTTCCCCTGTAACCCTAAAGGTCACTCATTACAGGTTCCAGATTCAGCAGCTGACATACCAGGCCAAGATTCAGCAGCAACTGAGCAACCAAGTTAGACACGGCATGCCTTGGCTGTGTGTATGTGAAAACAACTGTCCTCCTCCCACCCTGGAGATGGGGGTAAAAACATGTCTCTCTCCTGCCCAGGAAAAAAAGGGTAAAAACAGCACATCCCCCTCCTGGTTGAGGTGAAGGGGTTAAAGCTGTGCAGATCGTAATGCTGCTCCTGCTCTTCTAGCTCAGCTCCAGCTATCTTTGGTTGGCAACTCCAGCGTCCTGCTGTAAACAGTTACCCCAAGAGTTTGGGTGGAAATGCAATAGGGACAGACAACCCAAATGTGCCTACCTTAAAGAAGCAAGATGAGCATTTGAGCAGCCACCCAGGAGAGAACCAAGGGCCACCCAGCTCTTTAGCAGAGCGCCCACAACACCGCTACACTAGGCAGAATGTGTTTCTATTGGTGGTGCATCCACACGTGCCCTGATGCACATAATAAAGGTTTATTCCATAGATGAACCAAAAAAAAGAGAGAGAACATTGGTTGAGAACCGCACAGGGCTCAGACTCCAAACTCACAGATAAGAGGCATCTGATGAAGGCTGGCGCAGTGCTGCCTCTCATAATCAGGGGAGGGGCTATAGTTGTGAGGCATGAACAGTGCCGCTCTCCAGGTCTTAGGCAATATTCTCTAGCTCTAACCTGCTGGGTGCACATATGCCTATGTGGAATACACAGCTGCATGTACTTGAAGAATTATCTATTCCAAATACTGATCTCCATGGAAATTGGCTTACCACATCAATGATTTCAAAGCAGCATATGGCACAGAGCTCTTAGATCACAGCAAGATTGCTCCCATCTAGGGTGACGTTTCCACAAATGGCAGGACACGAATAATTTCTTGTGAGAGAATATTCCAAAATTTAACCGATTTCACTTTCACTGTTGCGAATTTTTCCCAATATTATATTTAGGCTAACCTGACCTTTCCTTAATTACACCCAAGCACCTCTCAAAATATCATTATAACCATACTTAAAACACAAATGGGGAGGGGGGGGAAGAGCCACATGTTATGTTAACCCTTTTGAAGTTTCTCAGCTCAGCTTAATTACAACCTTTACCCAAAATTGTATTTCAGTGTTTTTGAGACAGCCTTCATCCTTGGCTCTTCCTAATCAAGCTGTCTCTCTGGCCTTTGGACACCAAGCGCATGGTCTGAGAGGGCTACGGCAGTCGGAAATCTGGTCACCATTCATAGTCACCAGTTAAATATGCGGCGTTTATCTAGAACCAACAGAAATAAGTCGACTTATCTATTTTGCTAAAACATTTATTTAAGATATTTAAGAACAGGTTAGATAGACGTCTATAAGGGATGGTTTAGACAGTACTTGGTCCTGCCATTGGGGCAGGGGGCTGGACTCGATGGCCTCTTGAGGTCCCTTCCAGTCCTAGCATTCTATGATTCTATGATTTTTGGAACATACTTTATGGTAACACTCTTGACTGATGCAATACAATTCTTGTACGACAATTTTGTAAGGCCTTAATGCTAAATATGGTCTTTTAACGGAAGAGAGAGAGTTGGTCAGAAGTACGGGAAGATTAGAAAAAGGAGGAGAGTTTCTAAATAAAGGCTTTTGCTGATAGTTGGAAGATGGAGGAAAGACCTACTGATAAATCTACAACAGGGATTCCCAACCTATGGGTTGCCATTAGATTTTCTAAGTGCCGTCAGATGGGCACCTCCAAGCCACACGTTGCTCTTTAACGGGGCCATTTGCAACTCCCACCACTGTTGCCACTCACTCCTCTGGCTCCCAGTCCCTGCCTGCCGTGCTGAAATGGAACTCAACTGAACTGGTTTAATGGTTGTCGGGGGGGGGGGGGGGGGGGGAGTACATGGGCGGGAGGGGGAGGTCACCAGGAGGAGGCAGTGGCGGCCCAGCGAAGGAGCAGCAGGAGACAGCAGCGGCACTTGTGTAAGGTAGTTGTGGGGTGTTTTGGGGCTGCGAGGGGTTTAAGCCTGGGTGTGCGGGAGTGGTTGGGGCTGCGAGGGGTTTAAGCCTGGGGGTGGTTTGAGGCTGTGAGGTTTTAAGCCTGTGGGCAGAGGGGGTGGTTTGGGGCTGTGAAGGGTTTAAGCTTGTGGATGGGTGATGATTTGGGGCTATGAGGGGTTTAAGCCTGGGGGTGGGGTGGGGTGGAAAACAAGATCTATTTTAAAAAAAAAAATCCCTGGGGAGAACACCCTCCCCCCAGCTTTGAATTGTCTTGGGTCACAAAGTTTTACTGAATTGTCAAAATGGGTCGCCCTCTTGAAAAGGTTGGGAACCACTGATCTACAACTATCGAGATCATTGAAGAGTGATCATTAGCAACAGTAAGAAGCTCATTAAAATGGAGAATACTGTAAAGACCTATCTATTTTAATACCCCTTTTTACACCATTAGAAATACAACAGTTTACATAAATCTTGCTAGTTCAATCTCTTACACATTATCTGCTGAAAGGCAAATTAAATTCCAGAGTGGAATAATCCTAAATTTTACTTATTCCCATTATGGTATCACTTTAGAGGGTGCACAGACAAAGTATTAGGCAGGCCTTGCTCCCAAGAGTTACAAAGAAGGTAGTAATCCTATTTTACAAACTGGGAACAGACCCCAGAGAGATGACATGACTTTCTCCACATCACATAGGAAGTCTGACAGAGCTGCACACTGAACACAGGTCTGCTAAGTCCCAGTCAAGCGGCTGTACCACAACCTCTCACACGTCCTTTTCCCATCCAAACTAAAAAAATGCCTCTGTCTAACACACTTTGACCTCTAAACAATATTGGCCACTAAAACTAGATTAAACATAGCAAAAAAACATTTGAGACTAAAGCATGAAAATTAGTGTGGTCTCCCTGAGCAGCAATCTCAAACAGGTTTGACTTGAAGCAGGTCTCTCTCAACATTCTGTTAATAAGCTTCTATTGGATTCTAGCACAGACTGAGCAATCATATGCAGTACAGTATTGCCAAGACATGATCATCGTATTAAAATGTGTAATCTCACTAGTGACAACACACTTGTGTGCTGTTTTACTATTTCATCCATTATTCATCCCAGAATTCTATATGCACATAAAAAAGACGTTGCTGTGAACAGGGAGGATGGAAAAAATTCATTCCTGCGGTATGTAACTCCACTAATGCAAAGGAAGTTACACAAAAGATGAATTTGGTCCTGTTTTAAGAGAATCAACTGGACTATACAATACTGAAATTTGAAGACAGATATAAAATCATCTGCCTGTCTTAGTGCACAGGCAGTTTTGTCTTCTGTTACCTTCTTATCAGGTTACAGCTCTATTACTCCAAATTCAGTTCCATTATTCCAAAACTTGGCCGCCATGGTAGGTTTACAAGGTTTTGTCAATTACAGGAAAATTTCACAGGATTTTGTCAATTATAGAAAGAGTTTCTTAAAAGGTTACCAAGGTTGGCAATGTGAAACACTATCTGAATATCCTGGTCATCTTTGGCTCCATACAAGATATACGCAAAAATATTTAAACTTCCATATAATCCAGAACTACCTTTCCTTTGTACACATCAAGGATGGACAAACATTACTAATGGTAGATCACCTCTTGACATCTAAATATACAATGCCTGCCACAATTATTTACATTGTAATTGTACCTATAGCCCCGTAAATACCTGGGCAAGGTCTCACTGTGCCTGGTAGTGTATTCCTATCATGATGAAGTTCAAACCTCAACTATAACCTCTAGGTGCTGCTGTTTCTCCCCATCCACAAGGCTTGTTCCCTGTCAAAGGAGGATGTTAGGCTAGTTCAATGGTTCTCAAACGTCTTCTCTCACATCCCTTTTACCTGTGATACAATGTGTCCATCTTTTGCCATTCCCCCAAGCAAAGTTGCTGTGTAGCCGTGCCACAGGCACAGCTGTGACTGGGGCCAGACTAGAGTTGGGTGATGCTCCCTTCCGAACCCCTCATGGGGGCTGCCCCAGGCCCCTCCAGACATTCGTCTGTACTTGCCTAGCAGAGGGTGCCCCACAGTTTAGGGACCATTTGCTTAGTTTGACCCGATTTGTTCCTGACAAACCCATGTTGATTGTTACTTATCTTCTAGGTGCTTACAAACTGTTGGGTTATTTGTTTCCATTTCTTTCCAAGCACCAAAGTTAAACTGACTGAAATATAATTCAATTGTGTTGACCTTATCCCTCTTTTTTACGTGTTACATTTGTCCTTCTTCAGTCCTCTGCACTCTTCTGTCCTCCATGAGTTTGCAAAAATCATAGAATGCTAGGAATGGAAGGGACCTTGAGAGGTCATCATGTCCAGGCCCCCTGCCCTCATGGCAGGAACAAGTACTGTCTAACCCATCCCTGATAGACATCTATCTAACCTGTTCTTAAATATCTCCAGAGATGGAGATTCCACAACCTCCCTAGGCAATTTATTCCAGTGTTTGACCACCCTGACAGTTAGGAACTTTTTCCTAATGTCCAACCAAAACCTCCCCTGCTGCAGTTTAAGCCCATTGCTTCTTGTTCTATCCTCAGAGGCCAAGAAGAACAAGTTCTCTCTCTCCTCCTTAGGACATCCTTTTAGATACCTGAAAACCACTATCATGTCCCCCCTTAATCTTCTTTTTTCCAAACTAAACAAGCCCAATTCTTTCAGCTTTTCTTCATAAATCATGTTCTCTAGAACTTTGATCATTCTTGTTGCTTTTTTCTGGACCCTTTCCAATTTCTCCACATCTTTCTTGAAACGCGGCGCCCAGAACTAGACACAATACTCCAACTGGGGCCTAACCAGCACAGAGTAGAACAGAAGAATGACTTCTTGTGTCTTGTTCACAATAAACGTGTTAATGCACCCCAGAATCATGTTTGCTTTTTTTTTTGCAACAGCATCACACTGTTGACTGATATTTAACTTGTGGTCCGCTATAACCCCTAGATCCCTTTCTGCCATACTCTTTCGTAGACAGTCACTTCCCATTCTGTATGTGTGAAACTGATTGTTCCTTCCTACGTGGAGCACTTTGAACTTCATCCCCTTTACTTCAGACCATTTCTCTAGTTTGTCCATATCATTTTGAATTATGACCCTATCCTCCAAAGCAGTTGCAACCCCTCCTAGCTTGGTATCATCTGCAAACTTAATAAGCATACTGTCTGTACCAATATCTAAATCGTTTATGAAGATATTGAATAGAACCAGTCCTAATACAGACCCCTGCGGAACCCCACTTGTTATACCTTTCCAGCAGGATTGAGAACCATTAATAACTACTCTCTGGCTGTGTCTATACTAGCCCAAAACTTCAAAATGGCTATGCAAATGGCCATTTCGAAGTTTACTAATGAAGGGCTGAAATACATATTCAGCACCTCATTAGCATGTGGGCGGCTGCGGCACTTCGAAATTGACAGGACTCGCCGCCGTGTGGCTAGTCCAGACAGGGCTCCTTTTCGAAAGAACCCCAGCAACTTCAAAATCCCCTTATTCCTATCTGCTGTTAGAAGTTTTGGGCTAGTGTAGACACAGCGTCTGAGTATGGTTATCAGATAACCAAAATAACCATAAATGCAACAGAGATCTCTTCAGCTGGTTCCTTAAGTATTCTAAGACACCAACTTGAAGACATCTTACTTGTCCAAGAGCATGTCTACACCTACAGCACTGCTGTAGCACACTGTGAGGACAGGATAGAGCTCTCTCCTGGGCATAAAAAGCCATCCTCATGAGCAGCATAAGCTATGTTGGTGGGAGAACCTTTGCCATCAACATGGTGTGTAGCACACTAGCACTTACATTAGTGTCACTTAAGGGGGTGAAATATTCACACTCCGAGCAACACAAGATTTGCCAATGTAGGTGGTAGAGGAGATGCGGCCTCAGTGTAAACACTACCTTTGCCAGGTGGTTCTTCCATCAGTAAAAGTAAGGCACCTCCCAGAGAGAGCAAAGCGAGGTTGACAGAAGGATGTGTTCATTCATTTGCCATTGTCTGCTTGAGGATTTAGGTAAGCTCACTTATGGACACAGTCATGGATTTTTCATACTCCTGAGCAATGCAGTTGGGCTGACCTAGTTTTTTAGTACAGGCAAAACCTAAATTTAACTTGTTCTTTCCCTATTTTAGCCTCTGACCCTATGCCACTTACACTAACGTTTGTTATATTAGTTATCTAATCACTGTTAATCTTTTTGGTGAAAATGAACAAAAACTGGGTAATTAATTTGAAGCTCTCTGGTCCAGCACACTTGGGAACTCACCAGCCCTGAACCAGGGAATATGCTGCAACTGGGGATGTCAATGCTGGGCCTTCAGTTGCCACTTGCTGCAGAGCTCTGCTCCAGCTGCAGCAGAAGGGATGGAATTGAGGGAGGGAAGATAGAAGCAGGGGCTCTCTGAGGAAGAGGCGCGGCAGCTGTGGAGCAAAGAAAGTGGGGCTCTACCTCTGCAGCTATCCTGCCTCTTCCCCCAAGATCCTGTAACTGCTCCCTCCTCCTCCTGAGCTTAAACACAAGTAAGTTATCTGTGGTGTACCAAAACATCTGAGAGGGTGAGGGAGGATTTGCCGAGCATGGGGCCCCTGGGTTCCTCCCCCCATGAGTGCTCCAGAGCTAGAGCATCCCAGAGGCTGGACCATGGATGTGGGAAGTCTGGACTGCAGTGTGTCAACCTGCATTAAAATAATGCATGACTGGGCTGTGGAACTCATTGCCAAAGGGAATTGTTGAGGCCAAGAATTCGTGAGATCCATATAAATATTCAGTTCGCCTTTGGACAACAAGCATACCTTTAGTTAAAAGAGTTCATGGTAACACGAGGCATCAGAAAGAATATGAAATTTCATGCTTCACGGATTAAACCAATTTGACAATTAGGGAGGGAATTTAATGGGTACAGATTACCCAGTATCTGCCTACTGCATGGTTTCCTCCACCGTATACTGAACATATGGTGATAAGCACTATCAAACAATACACAACATAAACATGGCCATACTGAGTCAGACCAAAGGCCCGCCTAGCCCAGCATCCTGTCTTCCAACAGTGGCCAATACCAGGTGCTTCAGAGGGAATGAACAGAAAAGCTAATCATCAAGTGATCCACACCCTGTGGACACTGGAGTAAATGAATCACAGGTGTGATCCACTTTGGGAACTGCTGTTTTCCTAACAAACATGGATAACAAAGAAAGCTATTTTAATACAGCAATTATCAAATAACTGGTTTTTCTCTCATTAATGAGAAAAAATCTTTTGTCACTTAACAGGATGACTAATTGCTTAATCCATTCTGTTGGGGTGATTTTCAGCCTAAAACACAGTCAATTACAATTGTTAATGTGGCAGTTGAAAGTCACAAATTGCTTGCGGCTTAATTCTCTTCATGTCTCACATGACAATCAGAAAAGAGCCAGAAACGCCCTGGATATGTTCATTTAAGTAATTTTACATTTTAAATTATAAGTTAATCTGTTTTGTGCTATAATAAAATGTACATTAATTGTAATTGGGCTTCAGTCAAATTAAATTAATGGTAAAATTCAGTGCCATATAGAATCACTGTATTCACAGGCAAAACAAAAAGCAGTCAAGTAGCACTTTAAAGACTAGCAAAATGGTTTATTAGGTGAGCTTTTGTGGGACAGACCCACTTCTTCAGACCATAGCCAGACCAGAACAGACTCAATATTTAAGGCACAGAGAACCGAAAGCAGTAAGCAAGGAGGACAAATCAGAAACAGATAATCAAGGTGAGCAAAATCAGACAGTGGAGGGGAAGGTCAAGAATTAGATTGAGCCAAGTATGCAGACAAGCCCCTATAGTGACTCAAAGTTCCCATCACGATTTAAACCATGTGTTAATGTGCCGAATTTGAATATAAAAGCCATCTCGGCTGTTTCCCTTTCCAAAACAGTGTGACAATTCCTTTTCAGTAACACACATACCTTTCGGTCATTGATAGAATGCCCCATTCCATTAAAATGTTGACTAACTGGTTTGTGGATCTGGAGTGTTTTGACGTCTGTTTTGTGCCCATTGACCCTTTGTCTAAGGGAGTTAGAAGTCTGTCCAATATACAAAGCATCTAGGCATTGTTGGCACATGATGGCATATATGATGTTAGCAGAGGAGCATGAGAAAGTGCCCGTGATTCTGTGAGTAACCTGGTTAGGTCCAGTGATAGTATTTCCAGAGAAGGTATGTGGACAAAGCTGGCAGCAGGCTTTGTTGCAGGGAAAGGTTCCAGGACTGGTATTCCCGGGCTATAGACTGTGGCTGTTAGTGAGGATCCTCATGAGGTTGGGAGGTTGTCTGTAGGAGAGAACAGGCATGTCACCCAGGGCCTTCTGGAGTGTGGCATCCTGATTAAGGATAGGTTGTAGGTCTTTAATAATTCGTTGCAGTGGTCTGAGTTGGGGGCTGTAGGTGATGACCAGTGGTGTTCTGTTCTTGGCTTTTTTGGGCCGATCTTGGGGTAGCTGGTCTCTGGGTATTCGCCTGGCCCTGTCGATTTGTTTTTTTACTTCTCCTGGTGGGTAATTCAGGTTTATGAATATTTGGTAAAGTTCTTGTAGTTTTTGGTCTCTGTCAGTTGGATCAGAGCAAATGCGATTGTACCTAAGAGCTTGACTGTAAACAATGGATCTAGTCACGTGTGCAGGATGGAAACCAGAAGGGTGTAGATAAGTATAGCGATCAGTAGGTTTTCAGTACAGTGTGGTACTGATCAGGCCATCCTTGATTAGTACTGTAGTGTCCAGGAAATGTATCTCTTGCATGTTGTAATCGAGGCATAAGTTGATGGTGGGGTGTAGATTGTTAAAGTCTCTGTGGAATTCCTCTAGAGCCTCTGTACCACGGGTCCAAATCCTAAAGATGTCATCTATGTATCTTAAGTAGAGGAGTGGTAATAGGGGATGAGAGCTGAGGAATCGTTGTTCCAGGTCAGCCATAAATATATTAGCATATTGTGGGGCCATGCAGGTGCCCATAGCAGTTCCACTAATCTGGAGGTATTCACAGGATGATTGTTTAACTGAGAAGTGGTCATATATAGACAAGACCTTTAAATAGGTTCTCCTGAATTTAAAACAAAATGCAGGTACAGATATGAACAATTCCCTTTTCCTAAGGGCACTTCCTCGGCAAGATATGTGCTCTTTGTATGACTCAAGGCATATAAGTTTGAAAAAAATCTTCAACAGAAATTTTCATACATAACACTTATAAAAAAAAGCTACAAAGGGAATATCCATTACTCTAATCCACAATTTGATTTATAAATGAGTTCCTGATGGATGTGAGGGGCAATTTTTCCTCAGAGGGGACCCTGTTCGCAACAAATCAAAATTCTAAGGAACATTTTAATTAGTTGAACACACAGAAAACTGAAGGGAATTTTCAGCAGACTTCCACCACATACTTGAGAACATCCACATGTTAAATAGAGAACTCTCAGTATGATCAATCTTTTGTTTCAAACCTACAATCACCTGTAAATGGAGGTTAAAATGAAAGTGCTGCCTCAACTCCAATTGGCTGCTGTAACACTAGCATCTGCAGAATACTCTCTAAATGGATTTAGCAACATTTCTCTATGATGTGTCTGTGAATGGTAAGATGACATTTTTGTGAGATTTGTGTACTGATCTCCTCAGACTTTACATTGATCTTTCTATGTTTTTATGCATTTGAAAAGGATCATGCTGGATAAAGGATGTCATGTGAAGAAATGTCTGAGGAAGCTAACAACTTGTTTATTTCTCCCTTCAACTCCAGCACGCAGACAGGAATTATACTAGCACACTCTGAAATGGTTTGTACAGCACTTTAGTCTCTAAATAAATAAATAAATAAATACAGACTAAAGTGCTGTACATTTTTTTAAACATTGTTCCATATATATATGGAAGTGGAACTTATTTTAATCCATTTGAGAAGAACTGTAATAAGTTTTGGATATATTTAAACACATTAAAACAAGTTCCACTGCAACTGTACACCATTTACAATTATACATTAAGAGGGAGAGTTATCAACAATTTAAAAGTAAACATAAAAGCAAAACTTCTGTGGTTATCCCACTACCAATCATTATAAACTGAGTACATTCAAAGTTAAGGTTATACTTGAAAGAAATTCAAAGATGCTAATATAAAAGTGTAAGAAATGCACAGTTAAGACACCCAAACAACCTTAACTCCACCCTGTAATAATGTCATGCATAATTAAAGAAGCATTTTAGTGTCTATGAAACTGATTTTTAAATAATTTATTTTCATATTTTTCCCCTCACAGCAGCATTTCATGAACAAATTAAGATTGCCTGGGTGCACTCACTGTCAAAACTTGTCAGCAAATTTCAAGCAAGAACAATTAAAAACAAAAAAAAACCCACATTACTCACAAGAAGAATTAAACTGTTTCTCCGGTCAGTATCAACAGGACTGTAATGAACTACATGTCTTTCAAAATAAAGCTCTGACAGGGAAGACAAATCTCTATAGTGCTGATGTTATCACAAGACCCCCACTGTGAGAGTATTCACTGAAACATTTACTGGCTCAAAGCCTTGCCTTGTTTAGTATTTAGCTTCATACTTCCTGAACTGCCACTGTCACTCTGATCAAGGAAGAGCTGATTTTAAACTTCCTGGATAATAATGGTACAGCAACTGACTAGAATCTCTAACAGACAGTTACAACTGCCATCTGTTTTAGAACTAGAAGTACATATAGCCTTCCTCAGAATCAGTCATCTATTCAGACCCCTTTAAAGTCACAGTTAACATCTGTAGAATCAATTACTAAAACATACAAAAAAGATTTCCCTCTTCATTTATGTTAACTTGCTACTGGAGTTGTCTTTCTTGGGAAGATACAGCCATTTGCATACCAAGCCCACTTCCTCAACCTTCCTTTCCCATCTCAAGCTCTTCTAACTGCCTGGGGCAGCACAGGCACCAGATTATTACTAGAAGCAGACGGATGTCCCAGTGCTCTTTACACCTTTGGCTCTTGGAAAAAGTTCCATTTCCCCCACCATTTTAATTACATATAAACAACACGTTTTAAAGAATGCATCAGTGTCATCTCATTTAAGCAAAATCATGTTTCCATCATCCAGAAATGGAGGAATCATTTTAAATGTAGGGAAAGGGAAGCCAATTGTCATGCATTTGAAATATTTCATACTGTAGTTGTGCAAAGCCCTGTATGTGGGAATATCAGATATAACCCTGGGGTAACCATAGTAGGATATTAGCATGATGAATGTCCCATGGTCACAGAGCCATTCAGATTTAACCCAATTACCTGTCAAACAAATGGCACATTACTGAGACCTTGAGTGTGAGTTTCATTCACTGGGCTCTCCAGAGGCTGAAAAAGATTTGTTTAGTGAAATAAAGACTGCATAAAGCAAACCAGATATGTAAATTTCTCATCTCTAAACATGACAGATCTCAGTGTTTTGATCTAAAACAATACAGTTGATTTGGTAGTCTGCTGCCAAACCCTGCCCAACACTATCATTAGAGGAGAGGTTTTGTCTGGACTGTCATGAATCATTCATTTGCCATGTATTTCTTATTCACACAAAACCACTTTTAAATCACTGTTCAAACTGTTTCACTGACTACCAAGCTCTTCAAATGGCTGCTAGAAATTCAGAGCCAGAAGAGGCTCTACATGTTGTCAGAAGCAAGCAAACACTTCTTGCAGAACACAGGATTGAGGAAGATACAAACATCAGAAGAACATTACCTAAAATTGATGACTGACAGCTTAAAACAGCAGTTTGACCTTTCCAGATACACCACAACATCTAAAGAGAGTAAGGTCTTGGCTCGGCTCAACCTCCCATTTGTTATGAACACTGAGCAATAGTTTAGGCTCCTCAAGATCTCACAACCGGTTTTGAAGCAGTTCAGACTGGGTTCAGGTGCATCCAGTTGATCGCTACGTACATAATGACCTATGATATATGGAAGGTATAGAATAAAAATGGAATTCTGTAATCTGAACAATTTACAGTTATAACAAGAGAAGAGAAGGAGACAAGATGTAGTAGGGGCATACATACTTGTCAGATGTCTGAACTATTAGTATTAGTTTTTATGCTTGTGCCTAGGAACGATCTGTCCAAAGTAGTATCTTCTAAGATATTACTGGAGTTTTTATTGCACTCTTCTAGAACCTGATTTCCACCATCTAAGATTACCAGCAAATCAACCATGTGGGCAGCAGAGACAGCTGGCAAATCTGAGTTGAAGACAACGTTTGACACACACACGATTTAATCGGGCCACATTTCAACTGAACATGCTATGTGCATCAAACTCTTTCAAATGCATATTCCAAAATCATTTTGTCTTTATAATCAAAGCTGGTCTCCATTTACCATGTATAGTCCAGGATCCTGCCTATGCTTTATTTTCAGCACTGAGAACACCATTCTGTACATCACAGAATCCTATGCGATAAAGGACAGGAATGCAAAACATATTTTACTGAAGGATCAACAGAATGCAAGTTAAAGATCTGAGAAGCGGCAAATGTTAAAGTAGTAGAAAATTGAAGTCTTTACAATGTTAGATGCAGTTTTAGTTAATAAAGTAACTTATAAATTCCTTGGGGGCAGGCGACTAAATTTTCCTCCATGTTGATACTGCCAGGCACAAGTTTGCTATTCAGAAGAAAAAAAATCCAGATACTATGGTACTAAACAGCTATTAAGTCATAAATTTTAGATTATTTTTTATCTAAAACAACTCTCTGCTCCTTACATTATAATTACATTAATGCTGTTATAGGTATCCCTTGTAGTATCTGAACCATGGCACTCTCAACCAGAGAAGGAAAAGTAGTTATAGACTCCAAGAGAATTGAAGATTTAGTGTGTTTATAAATCTCTCTCCTTCTTACTACAGTACAAAATACAGGCTCCCAAAGGAATAAAAAAGTGGAGAGGGCTGACATTTTGGTAGTGGTATAAATGTGCATGTTATTTTATAAAGAGACTGTACCCCTGAAGAGCTCACAAGTTTAACCTCGGTACAGAATAAAGCTAAAGTGTCACATGACTATAACCAGAAGAGATACAGTGCTGAAGTTATAAAAATCTTATTCCCTACACAGGTATCACCACAAATGTACAAATTGTAAAGCTACACTTTACAACCTACAAATGAGGAAAGGTAATGAGAATTGAGCTTTAGCAATTAGAAATACCACACTAATGCATGTCATCACTGCTTGGCTAAATATGACTCAATTTTCTAATGCTGAAACCTACCTGTAAATCAAATCCTAGAGGACGAGATGTAACGAGCTGGCTCTCAAAGTGGAGACTACCTTTAGGACATCAGAGTCACAGATCCACAGTATCATTCCTATGGCCCCAGCTCTTAGAGGAACCCCTTCAGTATAGCGAACAGCCCAGGGAATTTCCTGTTTCTTTTAGGATAGGCCACATGGCCTTTGTCTCCTGAGACGGAACCGCTGCAATTTCAGCACTTCTGCTTCACACCCTGAGCTTTGTTCAGTAGGCCCATCTGAGCAGACTCCTTGGTGAGAGTTGTACACTCCTCAGGGAGCAATGCACCTCACCAAGCATTTGCACTGACGTTGTCAAAACAGTGAGGTTTATTAGTCAACTGGTGGTAGGCAACATAGGAAGTCCTTAGGTTAGCATAAAGAGGTGAAGGTTAAGGCACAGACCATTCTGGTTAGCCCAGAGCCCTTACACCAGTTGAAGCAAAACCCTCATGTCATGCTCCATCTCCTTATCAGATCCAAGGTGAGGGTCCAGGACTCCCTCTAGCAGCCAACTCTTCTCCCCCTGCATCAAACCTTTCTCAGTTCTTTTTCCTTGAGCAGAGAGATTTTGCTCAGCTTTTCTGTTGAGAGATGGGGAAATCTCTCTTGGTCCTTGGTTGCTAGGCATCCATGTCCTGATGACTGCATCTGTCATTTTCTCAGATTCTTCACTGATATAGGGGCAGCCTCAGACAGCCCTTTTTAACAACCCATTCAGGCTCAGGGAGCTAGCTGACACTTCTATATCTCCCAGCCTGCCCTGGAAGCACACAGTCCTCCCTCTCCCCTTCCTGGAAACATGCCAAAGAAAAGAGAAACTGAGGTATACACAGGTGTCAAATATACCACAGAAAATTCCCACTTTGTTACAAGCAACAAAGTCATCAGGGCTAAGATAACATATACAAGCTCCAAAGGAATACACTAATACTCACTTTTGAAAGAGATTTGTCTAAGGTCTGCTTGTCATCAGATACATATGCGTCTCCCAGAATAATCAGGTTTGGGTGTTTCACTGAGAATTTGTTTTCTAAAGGTCTCTGGATACAATAGGAGGATGCCTTCTTTGAAGGCACCATCACAATTTAAAAGGTAACATTTAAAAGTGTTCTTATGCACAAAGCACTCTGCTCATTTATCCAGTCAGCCAAGCAAAAAGCATTGGGGGTCGCAACCATCCATACAAAATCACAAGTCAATTTTTATTTAGAGCTTTCAATTGCAGCTGAAGAGCTGCGGCTGACATGTGAACTTTGAATGACACACTCAAGCAGATCTAATGCAGCCAACGAATCCACAGCAGCAGGTTTTAATGCACTTCCTGAAAGAGTATTTACAGGTAATGGAGATATTCTTCATTTCTATCTCATCTCAGTTCTATAGCTGGAGGCAGTTCTCCCTTTACAGACAGGTAATGATGATGGATCTTTCATCCAAGGAGTTATGTTGAAGGTATGATGTTGCATTAACAAAGAACTCCTACTGCTATTTCATACCCCACAAGGCCCTCTTGTATTTAAAAACATCAAAGCTACTTAAGCAGAATTGCTGCTAAGACCTCTGGTTTGTTAAACACTGAGCTAACCACTGGGAAGTGAATGGTTTCAACACGTAACCACAGAATGCCATATGTTAAAACCACTTATACCACAAGGTGGAACTCCAGCCAATATCACCCTCATTCAAGAGGTTGAATGGCAAGGGAGTACCCGGAAGTGATTACTTTAGCCCACATAGTAAGCAATCTAAGTTTTACACTTCTTATTGCAGGTAAGAGAAGTTACTTCATCTAGGCCAGGTCCACACTAGACATTAAAAACTACTATAGAAATGCAATTCTAGCTACAGCAATCATGTAGCTATAATTGGCTTATCTACAATCAACTCACTTGGCTGTCCTTACAGAGGGAGGCCAACGGGAGAAATGCTCCCGTCAACCTCCCTTAGTATTCATGATGTTGAAGAGTTCTGGGGTTGACTACCGACCTCAGACAGTTCACTTCTGTGCATCTCCACTAGATGCACAAAATCAAACCCTGGAAGACTGACACTGAGCAGTGGGTTGATCTTCCACATAGTGAGGACACAACCTTAGCAAAATCTGATTGTCAGTTTTAGATCCAAGGTACACGAACTACTTTTCCTCAGAGACAAACATTCAGAGATTTATTTTAAGACATCAATATCAACCTGGCTAAAATTAAATATTAAAATGATCCACAGATGTTATCCAGTTTCACTCTCCCTTGCTATAAGGAATAAAAGGAATCTATATTCTGTTTGAACTTCCACAGCTAGTCACATTACTTCAATTATTAATGCTGCAAAGATGAACTGATGAGGAGTGAAGTTTGGACCAATAACATACACAGGACAAGACTAACTGTTGAATTACATTTAGTCTTTTGACTGGGAGAAACCAATGTAATGTAGTTTCATTAGATAAGCGGACACACCGTTAGACTGAGAAACAATACAGCTTATTCTTCCAGGACATCAGAGCAACTGCTTTACTTGTGTCGGTGGGTGGGTGGGCGTGAGGAGGAGGAGAGAGCGGTGAACGATCAGGTTGGCTTTGTTAAATAAACAATGTTAAAGCTGAGTTAATACAGGCAAAAAGTGGCCAAGTAAGCTGCCAAATATTAACAGAATTGAATCCTTGGCATTCCCACCTCCCTACATTCACAATTTTCTTCCCTTTTCGCTAACTTACTATTTTCCTCATTATAATTATTTTTATCTCTTCTATACAAATTAAGGCTGTTCTAGGAAAAGCCTCTTATACTTTAAGTTTAAGCCCATATAAGCAGTGATGAAAACATTATGAGCCCGCAAACAAAAAACTCCACAAAACTTTCAGTTACACCAGCCATACACCAACTTTCAGGCTTGGACTATATTGATGGAACACACGTATGCTGGTGGGGGTGGAGTGGGGAGGGTCAGGAAGGGCAGCAGAGGGCTTCAGACTGAAAAAACTGCCACACGTATTACCGAAAAGTTGATTTAATAGAGTTAGTTTTCTGAAATATCTTATTTTACAAAAGACCAAAAAATAAGAGAAACTCATCGGAATGAACAACTAATGTCCTTATAGGACAATGGTTAGCAGCCCTATAATTAAATATAAAAATTAAAAATTAAGTACAAACCCAAAACATAACATCAATATAGCAGCCGAAAGGATAGTTAGTGTTGTTCCTTTCTACAAAGATAGAAAGGACAATATTGTTCAAAAAAGAAACGTGTCAAAAAATTATGAAAAAGAAATGCAAAGCAAATTAGGTATGGAAAAATGTTTTTAAATTTTGCGTTATGAATTTGTTATTTTTACAGAAAACTACTTGAAAATAAAAAGCTACATTTACAGTTTGTTTTTTTTTAATGGGAAGAGTGTTTTTGCATCTTTTAATCACAAATCCACTTAATACTAGGAACAATGCTGGAGAGTTGGATCCTCATCAGGAGCAGCATCATGTGATTTCTCTGAAAATGACCTGTGCTGAAACAATCCCAACTGACTGACTGATTTGGTACAAGTTGCATAACTACAACTATAATATTTATAATGCATTCATAATAGTAATATACCTACAATTTAAATATTGTTCAAATATCTTAGTATTTTTGATTCACACAATTTTATATTTAGTATTTTAGAAGAATAAATATCGCTAGCATCAAAATTTTTTCATGGAACACCAGTGATTTATGTACTCAAATCCTTGCCAAAGAGGCCCAGAGAAATACTCTGAAGCAAACTAATCTTTTGAACAGTGTTTAGTGTTGTATCATGAAAGGTAAAACAAACTTTAGTAAAGGAAAACAAAAAAACAAAACAAAAAAAATTGCCAACCACCTTGATTTAAAGCATTAAGTAACCCCATTTAGGTTTCACTCTGGAGATTATCAGTGGTTGATCACTGACATTCCATTTCACATACAGAACAAAATCCCTTTTCTACACACTAGCTAGAGTTCTATTGTATGTACTGACTCTGCCTGTTCTGGAGCAGGTTAGACCGGCGCACACAGCTTATCTATCATAAAGTCTGTCAGCAATAAGAAAAAGGGCCCAGCACACCAACACACACAACCAACCAACCTGCACTTGTTCTGCCCAAAGGGTGCTCAGTCTCTAAGTGAACAATCAAACTAAGAAAAAGATTAATAATACACAGTGCTCTCAATTATTTGAGGGAGAATTCTGGATACTAACTGCAGGGTATTATTCATCCCACTAGGACAGAATGAGATACAGATGCACTAAAAAAACCTTGCCCCGATAGCTATTTATACAGTGCTGCCTGAACACATTATAGCTGAAGATTTAAAAGCAGGCACCTTCATCTAACAGAAGCAGCTCTGCACGCAAAATCATTCTCCTGGCTATTTGTAACTCGGGAAGGACCCATTGAAAACTAGTAGCAGTTCCGATGCATTATGAATTTTGAACAATACACTACAAGAAAAAAACATGGTTTCTAGCACTGAACGGTCAATATGATTAAATAAAGTCAAATTACAATTTTCTAAATAACCATTTTGCCCAAGTTCAAATTCTACTAGAGAAACAGCTTGAGGCAACACCACTGGACATTTGAGCTTAAGCTAGTCTAATTGCCGTGTGACAAAAGCTTCAGATCCTGCTGTGGAACAGTATTAGTAAAGCCACACCAGGTAATGTGACATCACAGGCTCTGTCTACACTAGAGCCATCTGTTGACAGAAGTCATGGTCAGAAGAGCTCTTCAGACAAAACTTCTGTTGACAGATCATGTCCACACAACAAAGCAGATTGCTTGGTCAATCTACTCTGTCGACAGAGGGCAGCCAGAACGCCCAGCTGCTTTCTCAAAAGAACAGGCCCTGGAACCCCATAACACAGAATTGCCTGGCTGTCAAGCCTTTCTGGGATACCCAGCCAGGCACACCCTTAAAATGCCCCCTACCTACCCACACTCCCTGCCCATGCTGAGACTTGCCTTCCTTGCTGAGGGACAGAACAGCTACTGCAGGGCTCTCGCACTTTGAGAGAATTTGTCCTTTCCAGACAGCCATGGTGCCATAACAGCCCCCAGGCTTGCACTGGGCCCACTCATAGCTGCTGCTCACCCTGATCATGGCTGTCCTCCACCTCCTCTGGGTGGATACACCTGCCACCAATATCAAGGAACACACCCCCTGGTGCCCCAGGGCACCACCTGTGCTCACCCCTACCCCCCCCCCAGCCCCGCGCGGGTGATCAGATGGGTCTGGAGGCACAGCACCAGTTCCAACTGGTGGGACTAGCTGGTCATGGGGTAGTGGGATGACCAGCAGTGGCATCAGAATTTCAGAATGAGAAAGGACACCTTCTGGTGCTCTGCATTTGGCTCACCCCCACCCTCTGCAGACTGGACACCTGGATGCAGCCCACCATCCCCTGAAGGAGCAGGTTACTGCTGTCATATGGAAACTTACCATCCCAGACAGCCACCACTCCAGTGGGAACCACTTTGACATAGGGAAGTCTACCACTGGGGCTGTCCTCATGATGATAAGGCATGCGTGGGCCACAGGCCCTGCACAGAGGGAGGGGAAGGTCCAGTCCAAGGGGGACCCTTAGAGGCAGGGTGAACCCCACCCCCCGGAAACTATGCCATCCCACCCTCACACGGACCTGCTCTCGGGGTGGCGGGTGCCTGGACAGCTCAGTAAGGAGGGAGATGGGAAGGGACAGGGGAGCCTGCCAGGCCCCAGGGACTCCCTCCCTCAGTCCTTGATGTGTGTGTTTGGTCTCCCTCCCCCTTACAGGTCATGACAGCCATCAACACGCTCCCACTCCAAATGGTCATCCATCTCACAGACCTGGGCACAGTTGTGGCAGGTTTCTGGGGCTCCCTGCACCTTCAGGACTAGCTGGAGTCAGGGAACACAGAGCTGTCATTAGTGTGGACAGGGGCTGCCCCAGCTCCCCGAGGCAACTGGCTGCTGCCATGAAGGATTTATCTGTTGTCAGAAGCCCCGCCACCCCAACTCCCGAGCGTTACACTGCCTGTCAGACTCTGTTGAGAAAGACCTTCTTCAAGGGGGAGAGGCAGGAAGCTGTTGATGGAAGTGTCATGTTCTGTCGATTACCTGTAGACAGAACGTATTTGTAGTGTGGACGCTCCATGAGTTTTGTCAACAAAACTCACTAGCGTAGATGTAGCCACAGAAATCTAAACCAGCAAAGGAAATACACACCTCAGTGTTTATATGAATGGAAATTTAATAGTCATGAGTTAGGGCACTGGGGTGGAGAGGATCACAAGAGAAAACGCTGCCACAGTGCACTACAGGACAGTGTATAAGTGATTCCACATGTCACACAGAACGTCTGAGTTGATTCCTAGGAAGGTGATGTGGACATTCTAATAGCTGTAACAAAATGTTTTGTAAGTCCATACTAGGATGGACATCATTACAGCTGGGTGTTGTAACATCAATGTCACAAAGTGCTACAGCCCTAATTGAAGCTGCTCACCTTTCCTCTCACCAAGGAAGTCAGATGTTCATTCAAAGCACTGAACTACCTATGGTTCAATCAGCAGCTATGACCAGTGTCCACTCTAAACTTTGCACTTGGGCAGCCGCCTAGGAGAGTTTCAGGTGGCAAAAGCTCATTAGCAGAGCTTCCGCAGCCAGTAGCATGTGTTTTTATTGCTGTTGCACATGCTTCAGTGCACATAAAATTTATTCTGCACGTAGATGGAAAAAAATTAGAGGGATCAGCTATGGCATGTATGTCCTTGTCAGCCAGTTTCCTTTGTGCTGGAATCTTAGAAGTGGATGTGTGTGTTAACTGGTGGTTACAGAATTCCTGACCTGCTGATGCTACAGCAAGTGGTGCTAATGGGATAGCTCACTTCAGCTATACCAATGAACCTGCTCCGACAGTGAGCGATTTGCACCGACAGAATGAAGGCCTAATATCTCATTAGTACACTGGAGAAAAAGGAGGTTTTTCTATTGTGAGAGACAGACTATTGTATTTTTGCAATATTAAAAATGTCTGCAGACAGGAGCCTAGGGGACTTTTTTTTTTAAACACGTCAGCCACCTCAGAGTACAAACCAATCTCTCACACAGAATGGCTGCAAATGGACTAATCAAAAGGCTCAGAGAAGAGGGCAAGTATAAATAAGAAGCAATCTATTCATAAGGAAGCACAGTACAATGACGACAGTAGCAAGATGCAGCTACCTATTGCTACATGCCAAAATTCCTGGAGGGAGGAATGATACAGTCCCTATTTTAAAAAAAGGGATCATTCAAAACTTCCTTCCCATTGACCAGTATAAGCAGAAATTACACTCAAAATGCTGCATAGAAAAATGGCCTTCTAGTATGCAGTTCTACCAGACTGCAACAGCCAGGCATTAGAGTTAATCTGAAAGTCCTAAATCCAAGAACAGGATTACTTCTGACAAAACGGAAGCTCAACAGGATTGTATTACAAAGCCGCTGGATGTTCTATGCCTGAAAATGCTACGTTTAGAATATTACATGTTATACTGCACAGAAATTATGTTATATGTATAAAAGAAAATTTATGTTTGGAAGCAACCAAAAGAGGTGTAAAATGTAAGTAAAAGAATCAGCATTCAGAATCTCTGGCACAATATTACGAAGTGAAACCACCATGCCACTTTGCATTTTATTCACTGTTAGGCTGCTAAAGCAAAGACAACATTAAGATAAAAACTCATCCCAGCAGTCACAGCCTTAAAAATATCTGCAAAGCAATAAACTATTTCTCTCTCTATTGTAAGCACTAATATGGCTAACAGAAAACCATGTTTACATTTTTTTAAACCAACAGTCTAATTGCTTAGGCTTAAAAAATGGGTAACCTCTGTATTAGTGTTCAGAACACCTCTGATGATTCTTGTGAATGTTAACTTCAGTTCTTTTTAAAAAAATATGGAGTATTTGTTTTGAATCCAAAGAACCCAAATACTTTTAATCAGTACTTGTGTGTCAGTTTCAACTGCAACATTCAGTCCCAAAAGGGGATACTCTACCTTCTATGCTTGCCAGAGCTCCCTTCAGGCAGGCCAATGAATAGTTAATCAGATGCTAGCTTTTACTCTGTACTGATGCTGGTTTAATCTGACAGAGTGACCCAGAAGGGAAAAACTCTGCACTCTATGACCAGTCCCCAAACCGTTGTCTCTTCTCTTGCCTTCCTCACTCAGACCACCTTTTGGTCTTCACCCTCATTCGTGGCTAATCCAAACAGAACAAAGAATCACCTTTCCATACCCACTAAAACATACAGGGCCTTTCCCATCACGTCAATGAAAGAGAATCTTCTTTGGAACAAATCTTTGATAATTAGTAAATCAATGATTATTTCATGTTTTCTGCACATACCACAAAAAAGAGGTGTAAATAAGGAAACAAACTGTGCCTTCAGGGCTCTTCTGAGTTCCATGAGTCATTACATACAGTTAATACAAGTGCACTAACATATTTCTCAAAAACCAAGAACTTGGGTTGTCCTGCTACTTTCACATATTAGAACACATTTGTGAGACCTGAAATTGAGATAACAGTCAATCTTTCAGTGAAGTTCTGATTAATTAGCTGCCACCCGCCCACATTCACCCCACTCTCTCTTAGCAGGCAAAGCCAAGTTCGCCTTTAAGGGCATGTGTTTAATTTCACACCACCAGATCTCTTACAAGCCTCTGCAGCAGACTTAGTTCATGCTAGCCCATGAAGAAAGGCCAGGTAAAAAAAAAAAATTTGTATTTTGGTGGCCAAAAACCACCAGACTCATCTGCAGGACTCTGTACGTGCCGAGACAATGGACTGACTGCATGTGCTTGAACCACCAGTTGAGAGAACAGTATAACCCATTCCTCCAGTGTATTAAATGATTAGCAAACAATGCAGCTGTAACTCCTCTGGGCATTTCTTCTTATATTAAGCCAACTTCTGACCACGATTCAGAAAATAAAAGCTACTGGCTTTTCCAAAAGAAACTCCCATTACAATTAAAATAATGCACATACTTGAAAACATATAAAAAGAAGCCGTAACTGCCAGTGAATATGATATATTGGTTATCCCTAAAGCAAACACAGAAAAATTAAAGCTATTTACACTCAGATACATCAGTGTAGCTGTGCACGTAAAAAAACAGCCAAAACATACCCAAGGAGCAAAATACTGTTTAAGTTTCATCTTACACGCAGGAATGCACCACTTTAACTAAAGCTATATTTTTAAACTGATTTAGTTTACTACTGCAAGGGCTTGTCTACACTAACTCCCCACTTCAAAGGGAGCATGGTCAGGTGTAGGGAGATTATTAATCAAGTGCTGCGGTGCATATGTAGCACTTCATTAAGCTAATTCTCCTCCACAGCAACTTCAAAGGGTTAAACTTCGAAGTGCCAGCTAGCATGTAGCTGCGGCTCACCCGCTGGTACTTGGAAGTCCCTTTACTCCTTGAGGAATAAAGTGACTTCGAAGTTGCCCAAGCACTTTGAAGTACCAGCAGGTTAGCCATGGCAAAATGCAAGCTGGCACTTTGAAGTTTAACACTTCAAAGTTGCTGCAGGGGAGAACTAGCTTAATGAAGTGCTGCATATGCAGCACAGCACTTCATTAATAACCTCCCGACACCTTACTGACCATGCTCCCTTCCAAAGTAGGGAGCTAGTGTAGACAAGCCCCAAGTGTGCATGTTTGGGGATAGTGCAAGTTTAGCATAAAAAAGGTGGTCATCCAATCCAGCCCCCTGCACTGAAATAGGCCTACATTTATCTGTACCATTCCCGACACTCTTTTGTGTGTAGACATTCTTAAACTGAAACCAGAAGACATGCACACAAGCCTGCATCAATTTAATGAAACCAGTGCCCAGAAACTCAGGAAAAGTCGAAGTAATATCTGGGCAAATAAGTGTGTCAGGTTTCCTACCCACCAAAGAGGGGCCCTGAACGATGCTGGGGTGTAATGAGTGATATCAATCAGAGGGGATAGTGAAAGAGAGGGGCCACATGGGAGGGGAACAAACAGAACTGAGCTACCTCTGAGGCAGGGAGAGAAGTGGCTACCTAGAATGGACCTGAGCATTCTGGTGAGAGAAGGCTGACGGGGGAGGTAATGAACATTAGTTTGAATGTGCTTCCTCAGTTCTTTAATCACAGTGTATGACAATCTGTGTATGGGGAAGAGACAGAACCTGGGCTTTTCAGCTACTCCCATATATCACAATAGGCAGGGTCAAGAGCAGCTACCCTTTCACAGAAAAGAAAGCAATGGGTTTAATTTTCCTGCCACCCACAGCACATTGTGCAGTAACTTTTTAAAAATCTGTTTACACTGAAGAATTTAGATGGTAAGCTCTTCGGGACCAGGACCGTCTCTATTATACACTTGTACAGTGCCAATGACAATGGCACCATTGATCGTTGTTTGGCACTCATAAGCACTACTGCAATACTATGGTAAGGACAACAATGGGCTTAAATTGTGGCGGGGGTGCTTTAGGTTGGAAATTGGGAAAAATTTCCTGTCAGGGTGCTTAAACACTGAAATAAATGGCCTACGGTGGCTGCAGAATCTCCATCATTGGAGATATTTAAGAACAGATTGGATAAATCTCTAACAAGGATTATATAAATGGTGTTTGGTCCTGCCATGAGAGCATAGGATTGGATCTGATGACCTCTTTAGTCCCTTGCACCTCTAGTATTCCACAATTCTATAACAGAAGAACTCAAATATTGGGACTGAAATGACTGACCACTTGTCCTGGTATTTTCCATTTCGTTTCTGCATCTCTCTGCAGTATAAACAAGCTGTCAGAGAAGTTATATGGTGAAGGTGCATCGCTAGTATGGAAATTAATGGACACATGCAATGGATAAAAGGCATGTTTTATGAAGTGCTTCAAGAACTGAATCTTTTTTTCACCTCATGAATGTCAAAAATTACAGAGCTGGTCTGTGACAACAAAAGATTATTCTTTCTCCCCTTCCCCACGCACAGACACAAACAAGCTGCAACCTAGGAAATTCTGTTGCACAATACTGAAGACTCTTTTCAGGAACGTCCTGCTCTTTAGTTGTGCTGCCCCGCTTATACCCTATGTGCATTTAACGTCAGGAAAAATATAAATTCTCGTGCCTCTAAAGGTGTCTTGGTCACCAATGTTGAGAATGCCTATATTATACCAACAGAGCAAAGAAGATGCTGTCCCCTTTCTTTCCTTGTATGAGCCATACAGAAACAAAAGCTGAAATATCTGTAGAAAAATATAGAGCCCCAAGAGAAAACGTCCATTCAAGACGACAGCTACAGGATGAAAACTTCAGAACACGGCACTCCCCTCAAGCTAAATGGGCATATCACCAAGCAAGGGAAAAATCTGCCATTGCTTAAAGCAAGGGCTCCAGTAGCTGCATCCTTATAGCCATTTAAATACCACACAGGTCTGAGCAGCCATAACACCAATATGAAAAAGAGAACAGAGAAAGATGAAAATACAATATTCTTTAGCAAAAATCTGCTTTTCAGAGAAGGTTGTTTAGGTATTGGGACATATCTGCAACCCTACATGGATTAAGGGACATGCTCAGAAATTACTCCTTCTAAAGAAGAAAAAAATCGGTGAAGAAGATATGAGGGACTGGACTTTGAATATCTACTGTGAGAGTCTTCACCTTCTGGTTCACCAGAGCATTACACACACAGTCTGAAAAGGATGCAGTCATGTAGGTGAGTATTAAGTTACAGCTACACATTGCATCCATTCCAAAACCTTTAACAAAGGCAAGGCACAATGAAACAGACAAATAAGAGCTATAAGGATGCTAATTTCAATTCTATTCTGGCAGGTGTTATGTATGTGAGAGATGTCCCGATACACGTCACTGACTTTATTTTGCTGGCATTTAACTAGATCAAACAAAAGAGAATGCTCATCTAAAGAGGTATTCTAAAATACAGCATACCAACTTAAGCTAAAGAGTTATTTAACTGGAACTAAGTCAGTATATCACCCATACAATGGAGTTTTTGGACTCCTGTATGTTGACCCTCACCATGAAGTTTCAAAGAGTGAGACTGTTAATGCCATCACCCAACTCCAGATGTTGCTATTAGGGTTAATTGCAAGTTGAGACAGTCCATCCACACTTAATGATGCTTAATCATTACTGATTACATTTGGATTAGAGGGAATAAATCCAACCATAAAGAGAATGTAATCAACTGCCTGAAAGTGTTGGGCTAGTAACACATCAATTTAAGCCTATAATCTTGAGAATAGCTATTACTGCAGAAGAATTTGCATTACTAGAGACTAAAAGCGCTTCCCACCTCAAATGCTGTCAAGGCTTTGAAAGCAGCAAGTGGAAACAGGTAGGTGGGGGGAATCAAAAATACCGTCACACACAAAAATGGTATTTCAAGTAGAATGAAGTAAACCATCCAGATATAGATAGGACACTTAGAATTCTTTGCCACTTAAGGAATTTTGATACAGAAGCTAGGTTAGAACTGAATCTGTAATGATTTTCTGTGCAGTTCATCTATAGCTGCAGAATTCCAGGATTACCTCTAATGATAAAATAATAAAAGATTAAAACCTTGCATTGCACTTCAGGTGCAGAACAAGCAAACAGGGAAATCTAAAAGTATGCCTAAAATAAATGCATGTTTCCAGGCGGCCCTACTGAAATGATGAAAGTTTTAGAACTCCCCCAGAAACAGAACTAGAACTACACAGGAGAAGTCTCTATCCCTCATGATATCAAGTGTCGGAATCAGAAATAATCTCAGGGCCTACTGTATTAACACAGGGAAGGGAAAAGACAAATAAGAACACACTAATAAAGAAGGATGGAAAATTGAGTTTTTAAATCAATGTAAATTCTGCTTGATCAATAGTTCCTTCCACTGCTGCCCCTCATCTATTTTGTCTTCTTTGATATGCACATTCATGTTCAACTCACAGGGCCACAGACTGCTAAATGGTGGCTCGTGCCATTCCTTACACCTGCAGTAGACTCCCTTCTCACGGATTCCCCACCTACCACTTGGAAAAGCAGCAGATACCTGAGGCGGAGTCTATGCCTAAAACTTAGGCTGACCTAGTTACACCACTCAGGGATGTAAAAAAATTCATGTCTTGAGCACCACAGGTCAACCTAATCCCTGTGTAGATACAACTAGGTCAACGGAAAAGGATTCTTCTGTCATCTTTGCTACCCCCTCCTTTAATTTGTCATCCTTGCCACCCCCTCCTTTAGAGGTGGATTAATTACTTGGAGGCAAACCCCGTTCCTTTGATGCAGGAAATGTCTCTAGACTATAGCAATACAGCAGGATAACTGCAATGTAGATATAGCTTTAATCTTTGCCATTGCTGCTCCCCACGATCCCCAGTAGCAGAATGAAGCAAGCCAAAGTAATGTCATTTTCACTGTGCTAGAAAGCAGAGACTACCAGCAACAGGGGGAAGAGAATGAACAAAATGAAAAAAACACAACCTTCCTGATACCTTTCTACCTGGCAGATGCAAGGGAAAAAAAAAGAACACCTCCATCCTTCTCTTTCCAAGAGCCAGGCAGAAAGTAATCAGATTTTCCAAGCCATGCATAACACAACACGTCAAGTTTGAGACCAATGCCAGGAAGAGAAGGAGAACACGGGGATGTTGCGTTTCTCATCATTTATTGAGGTTGCTGACAGGGGGTGGAGGGCTGGGTATCACATTTAGTTCTGCGGCTAGTAAGTACTTGGAAAATTTACAAAATCATAAGCACAGCACTTGAGATTGGCAAATGTATTAAGGATTTGTAATACATTGACAAACGAAATGAAATTAAAGGAGTTTTTTTTGTTGACATGAAATAGCAAAGTACTCAGTACTACAACATCTGCATGCAATTTCAGTGTAGCACAATTAAGGTACAAACCCAAAAAGGCACTAAAATCAAGTTCAGCTTTAACTCAACAAAGCAAATTATCTCATTTTCTAATCTCAAGAAATACAAATGAGCTGTCAACTGCTCATACAAATCAGGGAAGCTGAAACTGCAAGGAATGTGAATTCAAGTTCACAACCTAAATAATGTATTGTAAAGGTAATCATTTCAATTTAACCTGTCAGATTGTCTAAACAATTTATATTAAAAATACACAGATGTCAAGCTCTGATTTAACAGAGCATCAGGCCACCACGTTAAACTCCTGACAATCCTCTACACAACACATTCCCCCGAAACCCCCAATCAGCCCAACGATGCACTGTTCAGGACAAGCAAAATGGAATCCAACTTCTTGCACAAAGTCAGCTGTATCACTTCTTAAACAATCTATAAGAGGCGCAAGCTCCTCACAGAATTCTCACCTGCCATTCTGGACAGTAAGACAGTCTCCCAATTGGCAGTGTCAAACACTACCAACAATGCAACCTAACTGCAAGCAACTTTCTAATAGTTTGTAATACAGATTTTAGCAAAAATATTTTTATTTGGTTTTTGCACCAAAACAGTGAAGTGCAGCTTGGCTTACTTAATGAATTAAATTCAGGACGTTTAAAGGAAAATATAATTCCAGGCTTCCCACTTATAAAAATACATCTCCATACAAATATTTTCATAAGCTTTCCTCCCTGCATCCCAAAGGTAATTTGATCTTGGAGTTCCTGGCTAACTAACACATGAGACTTTTGTACCAAGCTCTCAGTCGACAGTTTGTTTATTGATGGCTGCACCCAAGAAGTTCTTACCTGTCGCTTCAATGTACTCGATACATCGCTCAATAAAGATGGGAATAGGTTTTTCTGGAGTCACTACAGTGGACAAAGGCACCCCAAAATAGTTACTTTCCCACGTAGTCTTTGTGATGGATGGCCGAGGCTTTGGCTTTGGTTTCTGTATAAAAGAATGACGGTGAATTAATATAAGAAGAAAAATACCCTAGCATAAATAAGTTTATAAACATATCGCCCTTAAAATTAGTGAAGCCAAAATTCAAAAAGACAGTTACCACCACAGAGCTGAAGGACAAATACTCAGAACTGCCTTTGTAATCTCTATGTTTGTTATCCAAGATGAGACATTATTGTAGCTTTCAGAAGTAATTTATGTCATGGGTCTTCTCTCTTGCCCTTCATCTCACATACTCCATGAGACCAGTGCATAATGAGTGCAAATGACTATGCCATATTCAGAGCAAGGGAGAACTTGCCCTAAGACTGGAAAAATATGAACATTTCTGGTATTATAAATACAAGGTATATTCATGATCACACTATTTATAAACAAGGCAGCTGGTTTCAAACACCTGTCAAACCAAAGTACATTGGTAATGGCATGCACTGGAGCCAAGATGCAAGGTTTATATGTGTAAGAATAGACATTGGTTCTTACCAAGAGCAAGAGTGTGCAAAGTGAGGTGGGGGGGCACATGACATTTCATAAGGGGGGGCACAGCATGTATAGCTGCTGGGTCTCAGGCTCATCCATTTCATTTAAAATGTTGAAATGTTACTGTTTTTGTGTATGTGTATTCAAATTTATATACTGATTAATAAAGTTTTTGCATTCTACATACTTATTTTCTTACACATGCTAATTTTTTTCTCCATATGAACATAAACCAAAACATCCATTGGTTTGAATTACATTAGACAAAGTGTGGGGCCCTGTTAATTTCAGAGACAAAAAGTGAAACATTGTAAGGAGGCCAAAGTGTACTGAGAGGGTTGTAACTAGAGATGAACTAGGACGTTTTCTTCTGCTTTTCTCAAGGTCTGGATATTCTAGAACAAACTATATTCTGAAATGTAAAGAAAATATAAATTCAAATTTATCAGCTACTTGCCTTCTACAATGGGAAAGGAAGGACAAATATGGATTCTTCTGTCCCAGCCAGACAATCCTAACTAATGTTGTGGCAAAGACCATTTCATACACTTACACAAGGTAGTAGGATGTGTGTTCAGGCATTATACTAAAAGTATCAGAGGCGCAGCTGTGTTAGGCTGTGTCTGCAAAAAGTAGTAGTAGTCCTGTGGCACCTTATAGACTAATAGATATTTTGGAACATAAGCTTTCGTGGGCAACGACCCACTTCATCAGCTTATGCTCCAAAATATCTGTTAGTCTATAAGGTGCCATAGGACTCCTTGTTGTAATGCCAAAAGTTACACTACTCCTATAATTCTATGACACTATGCCCACACATACCATTTGTAAGTCTCCAGTCTCTTCAGTATATGGCCTGCACAAACAGATGTGCTCAGCAAGTTACTTTCCATGTTCTCCTTCCTCTTCCCACCCAAACCAAAAGGAAGCTGTTTGTTCATCTAAGGTCCCCCTCCTCACAGTACCTCAGTGCCTATCTAGCATCAAGCTATTAGATGTGGGTCTTGTCAAGGTTTGTACTTGCAAGGATTTCAGATGAGACTCCAGCGTGCTCTATTTAAAGCTATACTTAAAGGTTACATTTACACAGCATTCCTCTTGCGAGAAAGGAATGCAAATGACGAAACCTGCCATTGCAAATGAAGCACTGATTTACAAATCTTGCACTCCATTTGCATAATATCATGCAATCGTGCCATCAGGAGAGATTTTGGTGAAAAAAACCCAGCCATGTAGATGGGGTTCTGTCCGTGAAAACCCCCTTTGTCAACAGACCTATATACCTCATTTTTTTCAGGGATAAGTGTCTGTCGAAGGTTTTCACCGACAGAACCCCATCTACATAGCTGTTTTTTCACCATAATCTCTCCAGAGATCAAAATCACATGAGATTATGCAAATGAAATACAAGATTTGTAAATCAGCACATCATTTGCAATGTCGGGTTTCCTCATTTGCATTCCTCTTGCGCAACAGGAATGCCATGTAGTCATAACCAAAGGGGAGGCATATGCTAATTACATACCCACAGCTGACCCTGGCAGGTGACTCAGGCTCTCAAGGCTTGGGCTAAGGGATATTTAACTGTAGTGTAGACATGTGGGCTCAGGCTATAGGGCCCTGCAAGGTGAGAGGGTCCTGCCCAAGGTCAAACATCTAAACTCCAACTAAGCAGCTTCTTAGAATGAGCCTCGTGAGTCCATGTCTGCCGGGACAGGTCAGCCACAGATGTCTAATTGCAGTATAGACATATCCTAACACCAATGGGAAACTTCAACTAGTTTACACTGTAGCTGCCTATTTACCGTAAACTCTTTCATATCTTGCATCCTATCGTTGGGAACTCTCAAACAACCCACATTTTAGCCATAAATAAATTAGCTACATTTTTCATAAGTACAGTATAGTGAAAGTAAATACAAGTACAGAAAAAGTATAAGTTTACAGTGTACAATACTACTGTTGGTAAATACAGTACTCTGCATACATTTTTGTTTGTTTAACATTTATTTTCCTTTGGAGTTATATATTGCTAGGTATATCTCCTTATTATCCAGAATATCTGAATATCTAGCAACTTCCCAGTCCTAGGGCTGCATGATAAGAAAGAAGTTACTGTATTTACTGTTGCTCTGCACAGGATATCTGTGCTCTACAACTGCCCAGGCTTCCAACCAGTCTCTAGATACATTTTAAGAATTAGTTATCTATGACAGTATCTCCTTTTTATGTGGGATCCTGCAATAGCTGAGAAAGACAGGGCTTGCCTGAGTTTGCCAACCTTAAATTTATATATTGGTGACCCACAAGAAGGGCATTCTCAATGGACAGCCTTTTATCCATTAGAATTTCTTCCATCCCTATCAATATTTGCTATTCTCCTCTCCTCACCACCACCACCACCGACTACACATTTACTCAGCCTTTTTCTTCAACAGGTGGATTGAGAGAGAATGGTTTTGGTTGAGTGAAGAAGCTCCTTGCAACTGCTCTTGGAAATTTTGTGAATTTCATTGTTTTTGAAATGCTTGTGCATCTAAATAAAAGCTGGCTGATCAAACATTTTTCAGTAAGTATAATTCCCCCCCCCGCCCCCATAAATGAAACATTAACATTTTCTCCAGATGAGGTAGATGGCAGGAGATCTAGCAGAAGATACAGGCATTGAAGTGTTGTACAATATCTATCAATTGTGGTGGCTCAGTTTCCATACAGTTTCCAGTTTGACAAAAATAAATTATGAGAGCAGGTGTCCAGGTTTATTTTGAGCCCTGGTGAATTATTTCAAACTCAAACTCCTGACCTGCAATGTCACAGAACTGTAATTCTACCAGCCTAGTAACTGTACACAGCTGCATGAACAAATCTCCCTAGAGGGAACTGCTGGACATGTGACACAAAGAAAAACACACACACACACACACACACACCCACCCATTGTCTATATCCCCACCCAACTGGAACAGATCACTTCCTGTTAAGTCTGAATTTCTGTAAAACTTCCTCCTGCAAGGCAGGGGTGATACACAATGATATATCTGAACCATACTTAGTTTTCAATAAGGAAGGGAACAGTTTATTTTTGTGCAACAGGCATAGCATCTTGTTTGTGCCAATAAAAATAAACAGTAAATTTAAGAGGTACTTTGTGACAAATTTAGTAGCAAATAGTGGTGAAAAATAAAAATGAAAACCTCACCATATCTAAAGCTGAACCCATACAATTATAATGTAATCTACTGTATGTGCCTCTATGTGATTGCTCAAAAATTGAGGGAAAGTGAGCATATAAGGTATAAATTAAGTACAGGGAGACATACCCTAAAACCACTGGGAAATTTCAACTAGTTTACACTGTGGCTCCCTATTTATTATTTCCACCTTTCCACCATCCCTCTATCTCCCGTTCCTCCCTCCCTCCTTCCCAATATATGTAGTTTACAGTTCTCAATCCTAATTTCAATCCTTTGCCGCACCTTCTATAAATCAGCAATGTGTGGTTTGTCGTATGCCCCTTTGCTACATGCATGCATGCTTGCGCCATGCAATAAATTAAAAGATGAAACTTCTGCAATGCAGATGTACACTGCCCACTCAGGTCTGGCTGCAAAACCAGATGAAAAACCTTAGCATGCCCTTTTTGGGAGCCGGTTTATAACAATGCTGCCATACTCCACCCCACAGACCTACTGAAATTTAAACACAAGTTTCATCACATACAACTGCCAATAAGACAAAATCCTCATTTTTCCCAAATGACTCTATGATGTATGGTACATGATGCTTGGATGGGGCTATCAGAGGAGAGACCTCTTCAATGCACTAGAAGTTTGAAATCAGTTTTTCAGAGAGAGCTCCAACAGTGAGACGACAGAAGGGTGTAACTGGGATGACTCCAATCACTAGGGAAAGCTCTCACACTGTACATTTTAATAATCAACAACACAGTAGAATACTGTCAGAACACAAATACAAGAATCACAAATCTCTCTTGCTTCCTCAGAAGCAGTAGCTGGATAAAATATGAAGGGGAAAAGAATGTCTGATAAATGTTTACAGCAAGCAAATGCTGATGACCTAGCAGATTTTTAAAGAAGTCTGTGAGATTCAGCTGAAAGGCAATACAGAATGCTTGGTATCCTGGAGTTTTAACTCTAGACTCCTGTGACTAGATGCTGTGTGTACCAAAATCAAGGCACCAAGGAAGTATGAAGCTACAACACATGCAGAAATCCACATTAGAACACATTAGAACTAGAACTTCAGACAATAAAAGGGTTAGCTGTGTACATTTCAGCTGGAAATGTCACCCTTCAGTGTCATTTACCAGATGTCTAATGGACAATCCCCTGCCCTTAGCTAGGCATGTGTCACTCATTAAAGAATCATTAAAAGTGATACAGAATGATGCAAGCACTCAGCAAGAAGGAAGCGACACTGTTCCAACATCTATCTTCATTTACAGCACTAATTCTCAGTTAGCAAATCAGACTGAAAGCCTCTACAAAAAAGGTAAGTTAAGTCTTTAGAAGGACATGCTCATGTCAGAGCTACCTATTTTTAAACACCTACAGGTTGACTCTCTCTAGTCCATCACTCATTGGTCTGGCAACCTCCATGGTCTGTCATGATTTTAGTTAGCCAAATGTTCACTTGTCACAGCTGTGGCCAAGTCCCTCAGCCTCATAATGTTTATTCACAGTGGGGTTGGGAACCCCTGGGCCTGCAGTACAGATCTGGTCCCCGAGGCCCAGGGCTGCCATCCCAAGCATCCAACCCACTGCACGGGGAGCGGGGAGTCCTGAGCCTCGCAGGCTGGAGTCAGGCAAGCTGGATCTGGAGTTAGGCAAGTTGAGGCTCTGCCTGGTAGAGAGATAAAGTGGCTCCCAACAACCTCCACCACATACCACCCCCCCACATCCTGGCTAGGGGGAACAGCTGCTCTGATTGGCCAGAACTACAGCCAATCAGAGCAGCAGGTGGTAATGCATGAGCATAGCAGAGGAACTGTGCCAAATAAGTACCACGACCTGCCAAGACCTCTACCCCAACCCACTCCTGCACCCCTTTCCACCCAGACCCACACTGGCTCCTGCAACCTACCACCCTCCGAATCCCCAGCCTTCTCCTGCACCCTCCCTCCTGCCCAGACACCTCACCTCAAGGTTGCTTCCTCTCAGCCCCTGCCATACTGAACTCCTCATTTTGGACCCACTCCAGAGCCTAGGGGGCCCACAAAATATACTAGCCCTGGCCTCCCGTAAGCTCTGGGGTTAGTGTGTTGGCAGAATGAGGGGAGTGTCTTTTTGTTGTTTTTCAGTCAGGGACCACATCAGTGAGATTATTTTTCCTGCAAATATGTGGCCCCTGACTGATTTTTCCATGGGTCAGCGGCCCCCAACTCTAAAAGGTTCCCCACCCCTGGCTTACAGCTATCAGCCTAGGCTCTCAGACATCTGTGCTTCTATTTAGCTCTAATTTACCCCAAATGTGTTCTAAGAGCCCAGTAAGCAGTGGAATGGCTGGCAATGCTGCTAGACAACACAGTACTGACCTCCTGGGGGTCGGCAAATTCTCTGGTTTGGCAATAGCAAGGTTCTGAGGATGCCAGACTAGAAAGGTTCAATCTGTACTATATTTAAGATGCCCATCTCCAAGAACTGTACTTACAAAAAAGCACGTCCAACTTATACAATAGTAGTGCCTGCCCCTCGCATATCGTTCTCAGAGAGGATATATTTGTTTAGTCTTTAAAAGGGCAAGGACTCTTCACAGCACTTCACACACGCTGACAGTTTCTATAAAAACAGCAGGTGTCTTGGCTGGGTCTCAGCATTAAGAACCTTGCCAGAAACAAAGGCCAGCATACAGGGATATTTATAATTTATGTTTGCTTGCTATGTAGGAGACCCACTTACAAGCTGCTCCAGGACTCCAACTTCGTGGCTTACAGAGACCAGGAAGGGTGGGAGACAAGGTATAAAGCAACAGCAATGACAAAACCCTTGCTTATCAGAATAAGGTTCCAATGACACTATGTTAGCATGTGAGCAGTTTTGTTCTTATTGGAACTCGTCCGACATGCGTAAACTGCTGTCTATAGCATGATTCAAACCCAGGAAGCCTTCATCAGAGTCAGGGATGATACCATATCTCCACAAGTTCACAGACTCGGTTGTGGGAAAGGAGTACATATAGATCTATACCCTTGCTCTCGGAGGTAGGGCTCCAGAAACCACTTATGATCAATTTGTTCTAATTAAGAAGTTCATTCTTCAGTGTTGTTCTCTTTTCAAAAAAGAGGCTGTAGAACAGGGATCAGCAACCTTTTGGAGGCAGAGTGCTGAAATTTGACCTTTTGACCTCTATGTACCATCTGAGTGCCTATGATACTTTTTAAAGTCACTAATAGATCTACTTACAAAGGCTTTATTAATAAAGATGCAGAACATTACCTTTAGCTGATAGCTGGTAGCATTAGTTGTTTTATTATACCACAGGCTGCATGGCTTTGAGCAAACTCCCAGTTGCATGGGACAACAGGGGCAGGGCTGAGCTCCCACTTTTCATGCTGATGAAATTTGGCTCGAGGGCCACTCTTGGCACCTGTGCCAGGAGTTGCTGACGCCTACTCTAAAAGTTGCCATAACAGGTAAGTTATGAGTCAGAGAAAGCGAAAAGGAGGTAAAGGACCATGAACTAGAAGTGGGTAACAGCTAAGAAGCTTCACAGTTTATGTTCTGTATTCCCTTTTAATGAAACAATTATATCATGATCCTGCTGGAAATTCGCCACAAAGACTGAAAAGAATAGCTGTACTTTTTAAAAAATATTTAATCTGTAAAATGGGGACAATATTTAGCTCGCTCAGAGGTAGGAGAATGGATTGATTAACATGAAAATGTAGCACTGAATAATTGCTAATGTATTAATGCTTTGGACAACAGTATGGCATGTAGCTGACAAAATGGTTATGTTTGTTTTTTAAAAAGCCATAAAGTGGAGCCTGTTAACAGAAGAGAATTACCTTGAGAGCCAGAACTATCTGCATCTTTGCAGTCTTGAAGTAGCCCACTGATCTGCTGGTTCTGGGCAAAAACAGTATTTCTGCTTCACTGAGCTGAACTGCAAAGTCAGATCCATAATGTGTTGAAGGATTGGATCAGGTTGCACAGAATGATACAGTAACATAATGGCTTCGCTTTGATGGCCAGAATATGGACAGAATTCTAAGAGCAGCCAAGTGAAGGGGGTGAGGGGGTCCCCTGATGTTTAAGGGCAAAAGCTGCTGATTTTCCTTGCCACAAAAGGGAATGATCCCAAGAAGCCTCAAACAGATTACGGCATTGCTGCATCTAACCTACGTCAGGCAAAATTTCCAGCAATTCACTTGGACAAGACTTATGTTCTGGGATGGGGTTTGAGCTACTCACTTATTAGACAAGATTAAAGGCAAAAGAAAACAGATTAAAAATGTGAATGAGGACCGAAGGGTAAGTTAATCAATGCACAAAGTATGCTGGCAGCTTTTTCCACAAGTAGTCACAATCCACGTGTAAAAAAAAAAGTGCTGAATAAATGCTAATATATTATGCTTTGGACTGCAGTATGATATAGAGCTGACAAAATGATATATGAGGTTGTGTTTGTTTTTTACAAAGCCACAACAGTCTGGTTAGCTGTTCAGAAAACAGAATTACAGCTAGCTTTTCCCACTAGGCATCTGAAGAACGGATGCTGGAATCTGGTCATCAATATACCTCACTCCAGCACTGATATGCTTTACCTAAAGTGCCAAATTAGAATAAAATTGGCACACTGCAATCCTAACCATTCTACACCACATGCGGGCAATAATATTTGCAAGGGAGGCCCACTCCATGAATTTTGCAAGTCATTAAGGACCGACTTTGGGCCCCTGGAAGCAGCAGGACTTTGGGCTGAAGGGGAGGCGCCAGGGGATACAGAGAGAGAGAGACAGACAGACAGAGCTTGAGAGACAGATTGTGTGCGCGTCTGGCACTAAGGCTGGAAGAGTGGGTGTACTGGCTGCTGCTAGGTAAGTTTCTGAGATGTGCCATGCACTGTCACTAAGACAGGGAAAACTGCCCTGCCCTGTTGTATCCTCCTCCCTCGCTTCGCAGAGATGGGGTATATGGGGAGTGCATGAAGTGTGTGTGCAAGTAAGAGAAGTGGAGGAAGTGTGCATTTGTTGGAGAAATTTTAGAAACAGTGCAGCACCTCTTAAGACAGGCACTCATCTCAGTCACTCACCATACTTCAGACTGGACCAGCTATGTTATGTATGTCCCCTCCCTGACTTCCGCGCTGCACATATGGAGTATAGGGGCAAGGAATACCCTGACTTCAATGCTCCCACTCTCTCTCTCTCTCTCTCACACACACACACACACCTCCCTCTCCCCGCACCCACCCTAATAGGAGAGACCCTGGCTGCAGGATGGAGCAAGGTAGGGGGAAGGGCACCAGACACACGCTGCTGCACGCTTTGCTAAGTAGATGGGCAAGCAGGATTTGGCCTGTGGGCCATATTTAACCCATCCCTGATTTAGGCACTGCTCTAGTATGAGCAAATGAGGCTACTCAACTCCACACGTGCCAGCCTGAAACCAAATAAGGAGGAAAAGGCATAGTATATTTTTGTACGAAGCAACAATCAATGACAGGCTTGTACAGTGTCTAGCACACTGGCCCATGATTGGGATTTATAGACAGTCCAGTAATATGAAAAATAAATATTTTTCAAGTAAACAATGCTGGTAAAAGGTGTTGGACTGGTAATGTTGGAAACTGCTATCTTTACTTTCAGTACAGATGGCAGTAACACAGGTCTCCCGTGAATGCCTCAACCCTGAACAGAGTGAGGAAAGCTATTAAATAAAAAGCTGTCAGGACAAAACAGGAAAATGTTAACACACAAAATTTGCAGAACCAATTAAAATGCCAAGTACAATTTGCCTCTTATCAACTTAAGTTCTGAAGAACACTCTCCTCTACCCATCCATGCCTGTCTTGACTTTAGTGTCAGTGTGCACATTTTGCTCTATCATACCACCTGAGATTTAAAAACAAGTTAAACTTCTGATCAGAGTTCAAAATTTTAGACCTGAGGAAGAAAATTCATTTTTAGCTCAAAGAAAAGAGTAAATCCTGCCCTGCTACAAATGCTAGTATCAGATGAATCACTAAAAGAGATCAGAGGGAACCAGATCCTCTTATTATCAGCTTGGTTTTTGAGGATGGAGGTCACTCATGTATTTGCCAGATTCAACCCATTCTTCAGTGATAGCTAAAGGATTTTGCAACATCTTGATCCAGATCTTTCAGCCAATTCGAAAATGTGGAGTATTAACCTTCATTTTAAATCTATACAAAGCCATGAGCATGTACGTGTTACTATGTTAGTTTTAGAACCACGAAAACAAAATGACGACAACTAGCTATGGGACGTTCAGCAAAAAAGAATCTCTGCCTAATTTACCCCATCTATAAAAGGGGGAAGTGTAGTTATTAACTAGGGATGTTGTTTATGTTTAACCAGTAAGCCTCACCCTGAACTTGTAGGGGCTGAAGCAGTCCACTGTAGGCAAGAGGTTGCTCCAGCCCCATGTGGCCCGCTGCAGCTGGGGTGTGCTCCAGTGCAGCCAGAGCCACCCCTATCAACGACGTGCTCCACTGGGCATGCAACGGGCAGAGGCACTCCAGACCTGCTGCAGCAACCCCACAACTACACTGGTCCTATGAGTGTCTCAGGTAGCTTCCCACCCACACTAATTAGTTAAATAATTGAACAAGATTTTACATCCCTCTTACTAACTACACAAAAAATGGGCCACAGAACCACGAGAAAGCAAGACTTATAGTGATATTTAATAAGCTGTCGTCAGCTTGAGAAAGCCAAGAGGCAGTCATGTTATAAAAGTACCTCCATAATCAGATGAGAACTTAGTAGAAGACTTTTTAGACAAGCAGACAAAGGCATAACATGATCTAATGGACAAAAGTTAAGGCTAGCCAAGGCCAACCCCTGAAAATGAGGCACACCTATCTTTAAAAAAAAAAACAGAACAAAAACAATAGTTAATTACTAGAATAGCTTCCTCTGAGATGCAGGCAGCACAGGATAAAACTCTATGCCATGTGTGAGGTGACAGGTCAGACTAGATGAGCACAATAATTCACCTTCTGCCCATAAAATTCATACATATGAATGAATGAACATACCTGCTACATCCATCAACTGTTACCTAGCTAATGCAGATGAGCTTGGCTCAGGAATACTAGTGACAGGACACAGCCCTTATCTGACAAAGAATGAGTTCAACAGACTGATGAGTTGAAGTTATTTTTTATTTTGACTCAAAGAATCAAATCACTGACTGAAGCCAGGTCAGGAGTTCCTCAGAGTAATATGCCACTGGAGCTTTAAGCTTAGAAGTTGTATCAGTGAATTACTAAAAAGGGGGCACTAGAACAAGTATTTTACTCCATTATTTATTCCCTCTGAGAAGCCTGGAAGATAATTTCTCACTGTTACAAAATTATTAATTTTGCTTTTTTCTATTTGGCAAATATTTGAGGTTCTCTCCATGTGTTTCCAATAGACCTTGAAATTAACAAAGCCTTTCAATTTACTTAATTGTTTGTTCATCAACATCAAGATCTAGTAATTATGGTTGACAATTAACTTGTGCTCCCTCTGCTGGCTCTGAAATAGCCAAGCCCAAAACATTTTTTCATCCAGATTTTCCATAAGTAATGTGTTTTGGAGACCTCCTCTGACCTGCAGTCCTCCGGTAAAAAAACTTCGTATTTCCATCTTACGATCAATTTTTACAGCACTCATTGAACAATTTTTAAGCACAGAGTTCTGCACTTAAATTACTAAAACATGTTCCTTAAATCAACGCACAGGTAAGCAGGTCTACGAAAGGAGCTCTCATTATCTGCATGTCTTGCACATTTAAAATTTTTTTTCTACCCTAAGTTACACAGTCATCTTATGGGCAGGGACTACCAAATTCATAGACATGGAAAATGCATCACAAGACATGAAATCTGGACTTTTACCCTTTACTATACAGATTTCATAAGGAGAACAGCACTTCTCTGAAAGTGTGCCCTGATCCAAAAGGGACCTGCAGAAGGGTCACAAGCTTTTTGGGAAGGGTCTGGGGGGAGCAGGAAAGAGTGTTGCCACCTTACTTCTGCACTGCCTTCAGAGCTACATGGCTGGAGATCAGTGGCTATTGGCCAGACACCCAGCCCTCAGGGCAGCACAGAAGCAAGACTGACAATACCATAACATGCCACTCTTACTTCCATGCTGGTGCTGGCTGCGGCTCTGCCTTCTGAGATGGGCTACCAGCCAGCAGCACCTGTTCTCCCATGGCCCAGCTTTGGAGGCAGACACTCTACCAGCAGCAGTGTAGAAGTAAGAGTAGCAGTACTTTCAACATCTGCCCACACACACTAACCTTTCAATGTCCCCACAATGCTTTTTTGGGTCAGGACTCCTAAAATTACAGAATCAAGACATTTCAGATTTTTAAAATCCTCTGACTGTGAAACTGACGGAAATGGACCGAGAATGTCAGAGGGCCATACTTATACATCAAGAACTGATGAGGTTCTTCTCTTTTTTAATTAAAACTCTGGTTTCCAGTGTTTCCATGCCATTGAGGGGCACAGAACAGAGAATACAGTCTTCTACCAATAGGTTTTATTTTATTACTAATCTGCAAATTACAGATTTTCCAAGAGAATTTTTTATAACTCAAAGGAAGCACACATTACAAAAAATTTTAAAAACTGCAAAAAACTCTCCACTTCAAGATAACTCTTCAGATTGTACAAGTCTTCTCTACCAATTCACAGCCCTCCTGTGTTCTTTCAGGAACAGTGCTCCAATGAAAAGAAGCATAACCTATCCTATCAAAACAAAAAAGCAGTCATGTAGCACTTTAACAAAATAATTAGGTGATGAACTTTCATGGGACAGACCCACTTCTTCAGATCATAGCCTTACCAGAACAGACTCACTATATAAAGCACAGAGATCCAAAAATTGTTTTCAAGGTTGACAAATCAGAAGAGCACAGGGATAGCAAGGGGCGGAGGGGTGGCTGTGGGGTGGGGAAGTTAGGAGTTAGATAAAACATCCAAGTATGTAACAGTCCTTATGATGAGTCAGGTAATTGCTGTCCCTGTTCAAACCACACGTTGATATGCTGAATTTGAACATGAACGTTAGTTCCGAGCATTCCCTCTGTAGATGGTTTTTAAAGTCCCTTTTCAATAGAACACAAACTTTCAGGTCTTTAAGAGAATGGCCCACTCCATTAAAGTGCTGGGTGACCGGTTTGTGTATTTGGAGGTTTTTTTATATCTGTTCTATGTCCATTCAGTCTTTGTCGAAGAGTGTTTGCCGTCTGTCCTATATACATGGTGTGTGGGCATCGTCAGCACATGATGGCAAATATGTAAGTTGAGGAACAGGAGAATGTGCCTGTGATTCTGTAAGTAACGTGGTTACATCCAGTGATGGTATCTCAAGAATGTGCAGGTGGACAAAGTTGGCAGTGGGGCTTGTTGCAAGGAAAAGTTCCAGGATTACTACTATTGGCTATGTCTACACTAGCCCCATACTTCAAAATGGCCATGCAAATGGCCATTTCGAAGTTTACTAATGAAGCGCTGAAATGCATATTCAGCACTTCATTAGCATGCGGGCAGCCACGGTGCTTCGAAATTGACATGGCTCTCCGCTGCGTGGCTCATCCCAACAGGGCTCCTTTTCGAAAGGACCCCGCCTACTTTGAAGTCCCCTTATTCCCATGAGCAGATGGGAATAAGGGGACTTCGAAGTAGGCAGGGTCCTTTCGAAAAGGAGCCCTGTTGGGACGAGCCACGCGGCAGCGAGCCATGTCAATTTCAAAGGGCCGCAGCCGCCCACATGCTAATGAAGTGCTGAATATGCATTTCAGCACTTCATTAGTAAACTTCGAAATGGTCATTTGCATGGCCATTTCGAAGTTTGGGGCTAGTGTAGACACGGCCACTGTGGTATAGCCTGTGGTTGCTAGTGAGAATCCTCATAAGGATGGGAGATTGTCTATAGGAAAGAACAGGCCTGTCACCTAGAGCTTTCTGGAGCGTGGCACCATGATTTAGGATAGGTCGTAGGCCTTTAATGATGCATTGTAGTGGTTTGAGTTGGGGGCTGTAGGTAACCTACCCTGCTTGCCAAGGGACAGCTGCTGAACGTATGAAATCATCAATGTTCAGCAAAGCTGTAGCAACACTGTTTAAGAAAACAAGAGTTTAAGGATGAAAACAAGAACACCCTTCCATGTAGTAGCTATTACTGTTCATTGTAAGGAACAATCTTTAAAGCCCAAGTTGGCAAAATTTGTGGAAAGCTGCTGAGTAAGGAGCAGCACTGACCTTACACAATCACTGAACAGCCTTCTCAATAAATCTGTATTACAGAAACTAAACTGTAGTCCAGTGTGTGAGAGAGGGTGTTTACACTGCAAACCAGTATAGTTCCTTAAAACAAAATTCCATTCTGTAAGATAACAAAAGATTCAAATTTCATATTATTCAACTTGCCTGTCAAAATTTACCCACCACCTTTTGAAGGCCAGGGAAATTCAAGTGTTCACCAGCCACTGTTTATATGACATTCAAACACAAACCTCCAAAAGAAAACATGAAAATTCTCCGTGAATTCTCTTACTTCAGGACTCATTCCATATTTTCTATCCTTACAGAACGAGAAACATCACAGACAAGTACAATATATTGTACTTTTGCCACTCAGAGAAGAACAACGGACATAAATACAAGACACTACTGGCGAGACCATATAAGCAAGGCTAAAAATGATATGCATTTGGACTTCCAGAGAAATACTGGGAGGACAGTTTGCCTAGCTTACAGTGTTTATAGAAAACAACTGCACAGCTCCTCTGATAAATTGTCTTTAAAACACACTGATATGGACAGAAGAGAGACTTACAGCAGCTTTCTCCTCCTAAGCATGAACATGTGTACTAACTGAAACTGTCACAAAATAAACATTTAATTTTGAAGTGGAAACAGCAGACAAAAGGCTGATTTCAAAATAGCACAGAAGGAATTAAATAAAATTATGACAAACACATAAACATATGACTACCATGGTATTAAAAATGAACTTAAGATGAGATTTCATTTATGGCTGCAGAGAAACCATTACCTGCTATGTAAATTTCACAGCTTCATAGCAACCAGCTAATCTAGCAAATTAGCTGAGAAGTCAGAGAATTTCCTGCCCTTTCCCCAATTAGCATTCTGCACATAGTGCTGTACTGCTAAATCTTCTATTCTTATACCAATTCCTTTAACCTCTTGACGTGGGCCATGGGAATACCAACTCTTTTAGATACACTGTGGATTTTCACCAGTTATACACAATCTCAAATCAGCATTTTTAATTACATGGTCTCTACTTTTGTATTCTTCCCCCTTCTCCACATACATGCCCTCAAAAGGTACTCCACTGTGAATTTACAAGCATTTCTATACTTTAGTATTCTGGGGCCTCCTGATTTATGGCGTAATACCAGGATCTGGACCAGTCTTCTATTTCATTTTCCTCAAAGATATGAGACGATCAGCTGAAGTCTGATTAAAGCTCTAATCACTGCATGGTCACTGGCAATGCTCTCAGAATGAGTACGTTTAGGTCTGGAAAATTTTTATTGACAATACCCTAAGGTATGCCAGACTCCAGAAGAGTCATCCACTTTCTGCTCTATTCAAGTTCTGGGCTTTTTACACTGACAATATAGGCATTTCTAGCCAGAGTTCAACATTCAGCAGATATGGGTTTAACAGCAGCTTTGGATAACAGAAAGTAGCCAAAGTGTATTGCCGAATCTCTCTCAAACTGCAAAGTCCTCTTTTGGTTTAAAAGACTGTGTTGCAGAGTCAGAGAACTGTGTAAGGGATTAAAAGGAGCACCCCTTCCCTAAATCCTAAAATGTCTGTCTTAAGAGCTTCCCCTTCATTCCTGCCTCAGTTCATCAGTACTTCCTGAACACAGTAGGGTTAAGAATAGATTGCATGGGGAACACCTAACTCTGAGGGCTCTGGCTAATATGCAATCATGGACCCTTAAAAAAAACTGTGCTGGTTGGACCACAGTTAACTGATGAGAACTCTTGACTAGAGAAACACTGAACCTTAAACTAATGAGGAGTTATATGCAATAGAACTGCTGGAGGAAAATCAGTGGCCGGAGGAAGTGTGGCAATTGGTTATGCAATCTAACACCACAATGATCTCACTATCTGGACCCATCTGTAATTTGTATCATAGCAGATACAATTGTTCATAACTTAATTACAATTTCTTCAAATATAGTCTATGTCCATTATTTCAATTAATTTTAACTACATGGAAAGTCTGAAGTGTTATTTCATTAAGATCATTTGACACAAAGATGATTTACAGATGTGAAATTTCTTAATGGACTCTAACTGTAGCTCAAAATTAATCAATGGATTTACTTGTAAATTCACAGAAAATTCAGAGTGCTCAACAGTTAGTGCTGCTAGCTTGGCGAAGATAATGCATTTTACTTACAAATCACAACTGCTGAATCCCTACTTTAAGCCCAAATTGGAACTCCACCTTAACTATGAAGTATCAACAAGGACCTCTAACAAAAAAATCCCCTCATTATGGCACTATTTACCTCATAGGTTCCTGATTTGCATGCAATACACCTTCCAGAAATTAGCAAAAGATGTCTGTGGGTCTCAGCTGAATTTTTAGTAGAAAGAATTCCTAGTAGTCAGGCATCGGTGTAGAAACCTCTGCCACCGTGAGACAGTTTCAGACACAAAAGGTGAGTACAGAACACCCTCCACACCAGGGCTGAAATAAGGTGGACTCAGAAGACTATATGGCACTCTTCCATTTCAATTCTTTCTGTTCTACTGAGAAAATATTTTGGTTTTTCAATAATGAACTAGGTCTTGTTCTCCTAAGTCACTTAGGAACTCCCAAAAACCCCACTTCGAGATCCTTTTGAATAAGATAGTTTTAAAATGTCAATTTCATATGTAATCACAGGACCACAACAAGAAACCCACCAGCAAGAGCTCCTGTTTACTGTCTAATTCAATAAAGTAATTAAGCAAACTGGTTTTAACTGAATAGCTGTGCAACCAGGTTGCTGTAATGATAAATACCACTGGTAGATTAAAGGATTTTGAAATACTGGTTTTCCAGCCTCTCAACTTCCTGCTAATTTGTCTAAGGCATACAGCACAACAAAAATCAAAGACATGGAGCAACAGAGAACTTCACTAACTACTCAACACTCCAACATCCTATGTGTATATGGGGGAGAAATACTGACGGCCAAAAACATGACAGTTTGTGGAAACAAGATGGCATTTGGTGCCCAAGGAGTTTGGCAGCAAACATTGTGACTGTCAGGCTCTCAATGGGGAGACGCCCTGAAAAGAGTAAACCTGATTAAAGGGCTGCACCTTAAGTCCCCCCACCCAAAAAAAAGAATGCTGAAAAACACTTGCTATAGCATTTATTTGCCTAATCTAATACCTTCAGTTCCAGTATCTCTCTGGGTTCAAGACTTTTTATCTTCCTCTGCATTTGTTTATTCTCCTGTTTGAGATTTAGCCGTACAGGGGCTCCTTCTTGATTTTAGCTTACAGTGTCCTTTGTGCTAAATTGTGAGCTGCACCATAATAATTTATTACTAAATTTACTGGTTACTACTTTTTTTTTAAATGTGTAAGTATAATGATTTAGTGCAACAGGCAGACTGCATGAGAAAACAAGCGGGATGGGAAAGAATGGCTCAAGATAAGACAGCTCTTCACAACCACTTGAGGGTGATAACGGAATAATGCCAGCACAATTATCTTTGAAGATTTTGCTTCCTTCTAGTTAACCTACAAAACGGGTATGAATCAGGAGAGGAAGGGGCCTGAGAACACAGGAGATCAAAAGAACTCTGTCAGGTTCAAAAAGGAATTCTCTTAGGAGGCAGGTGCAGGGGAACCAGGCTGTGATGACTCCCAATTAGTATGTTTGAAGAGGTTAGGAAGTCTAAGAGTTGTTGTCAGGGAACAGATATAAGCTTGACAGACACACAGACTATTTTAAAATCCTTTGTGTCTAAATGCCTGGTCCTAATGTTAAAATCAACAATACTTTGGGACTATAAAGGCTGTCTGATCATTGCATGCCATTCATCACAGACACCTAAAGTCAAGAACCACAGGTTACCCAAAATTCAGTCAGACCTACTGAGTAAGAATGCTGGATACACAGGATACTATAGCCAAGGGCCCAATCTAAGGATAGAAGCATTGCAGAATTTCACTCTGGGATAGTCCCGGGGTAGCCATGCTCACCTATACCTTCACAAACAACAAGCAGTACTGTAGCACTTCAAAGACTAACAAATTTATTAGGTAATGAGCTTTTGTGGGCAAGACGCATTTCCTATAAAGGCATGAGACTTGACACCTATGAGGGTTCACTGAAAGAATACCGAGGGGGACACAGGTGCAGCTAGCTAACTGTGGCATACTATATTAATACTGATGTATTTGCATAAAATTGTTGGCAATGTATCAAAATATAATAGTTTCGTGTCAGCGTCTCATTACTATATATGTTCAGCTTGTCAGTGATCTTTAACAAAGAATAAAACTGTTAGGTCGCTTTTGTGTAAAAAACTCAAAAGCTGATGTTCTAGCATGACTTTCATTTTATATCCATGGATAAAGATACTTTCAGGTACAGGAGACAAAACGTACAGAGAAGAGAGTTAGAATTTAAATTTATATTTCTAAATTTTGTATGACTAAGTTAAAGTAAGTCTGTAAAAGCTGCTAACAAGGTTCTTCTAATTTGGGCTCATAAGCGCAGCCATACTGGGTCAGAACAAAGACCCATCTAACCCAGTGTCCTGTCTTTTAACAGCGGCCAATGTCAGGTGTGCCAGAGGGAAATGAACAGAACAGGCAATCATCAAGTGATCCCACTCACCGCCCATATCCAGCCCTGACAAACAGGCTAGGGACAACAAGAAGTCCTGTGGCACCTTATAGACTAAGAGATATTTTGAAGCGTAAGCTTTCATGGGTAAAGACCCACTTCATCAGATGCATGAGTTCGGGGTGGTGGGGTGTTGTCAAAGGAGTAATATTTTAAACCTTTACATCTTCAGACTAGTCTATTATTCACCTAAAAAAACTCTGCAACCTTCAAAACCCCACACAAGGTAAGAGAAGCAACAAGGAAACAATATGCTCTGAGCTCACTCTTTTCAGTGGACAAGTGTAAACTACTAGACAGCTAAGGCCACTCGCCCTTCTACGTCCTCAGAAACCTAGATGGGAACAAAACTAAGTGGGGCGCGGGTTAAGGTGAAAAATGATTCTACGTAACACTGCTCTCAAAGATTCTGGAGAGGACTGTGCACAAGACCTGTACAGAGGAAGCATGAGCAATGTTAAACAACCACTTTTGCTACAGTAAAACAAACACTTAGGTTCTTTGGCACAGCATCAGTCTTACCATTAATTTCTTCCTCCAATCACATCAAATTGTAACATCATTCACTTTAAGGCAAGTAACCAAAGAATATTCAGAAAGAAACTGACTGAAGAAAATCATACTTATTAGGAACAACATTTTTACTTTGGTGCAATACAAGGATCAAGGAGAGATGCTCATTGGTGGTGAACTATTTCCTATCATCTTCCTTCCTTGCTCACCCTCCGTTTTTCACTCTCACCTACTACCAGCATTCCTCACACTGCAGAGGACTAACCAGAAATTAGAAGATTACGAGCATATGTAAGGGCGATTTAAAATATACAAAGTATATAAATTACTGTAAGAGTCATGATGAGCCCCCTTTTTAATGTGCATGCTAATTAGGTTGCTGGATCTGTGAGGTTGATGCCACTTGAATCAATCACTGCCCAACTATTCTGTTCTTAGAAAGTGTATGCTTTCTTCCTGGAAGGGGGCAGGGGAGCGGCAGACTTCTACAATTAAAATATATTTTCACCACATACCTGCATGTCCCATAAACTCTAAAGTCAGAAAACAGCATCTTACCTTTGTTGTCCTTCTCAAGCTTCGTAAAATGTTTCTTCTCCTTGGATCTTCTCCATCTGCACTTTCATACGGAATTACAGCATTATCCCCCTTATATCCTTGGGAAGTCTGATCATCTTCTTTCTTCCTAATGGGTCCCAACTCGTCATCGCTTCCTACACCGAAACTGGTTCGGTAACTGGCAAATCTCCCCAGTCTTGCACATCTTGTCCGATACAACACAGGTTTACTAACAATAGACACTTTTCGACCACGTTCCAGAGAACTTGTGTCCATTTCACTGTCTGAACCATTACCACTGCCATTAGACTGAGTTTTGTTAATATTACGAATGGTGATGATTTTGCCTTGGGTGCTATCATGAGGCACAGAGTATATATTTTCCTCCTCATTCCTTGGTTTGACCACAGCATCTATAGGTTCTGCATAATCAGAAGGGTCAAAACCATCTGTAGGCAGCCAACTACTAGATGACACTGACTTCCTCTGTCCATCTCTATGCCCTTGTTCCAAATAAGACAGATCCCCCTTTGTAATGTCAAAGTGTACAGGGGGCTTTGGTTTCACTGGAGGAGGTACTTTGTTGTTCAGCTTGCTTTCAAAAGTGCTCATAACAGAAAAGACAGACAGACCATCATTCCCCTCCAGCTCCATTGAAAGTTTAGAATGGTCTTTGGATAAAGCAGGCATGGATGTGTCCTCTCTAAATGGGCTGTAAGATGGTGGCTCAGTGTCTTCTTCTGAATCCTGAAGGTTTGAATTACAAAGAGGTGAGCCAGCCCGAGGTGAATTAAACACTTCTTCTGTCGTGCTGCATGCTTCAGCAGCATTATCATACATATGAGTGGCTTCAATTATATTTTTTTTCTCCACCACATCTTTAAAAAATGAGTGAAAGATCTCAAGTTTGTGTTGAGGCTGGCAACAAGGTATAGTCGTAAACTTTCCATCAATTTCTTGGGCAATCTCCTGTCCCTCGGTCAGCTGTTCTCGACTTAAGTCATTGTCTAGAATGTCTATTGAGCCATCTGTGAGCGCCACAATTTGAATAGGGATAATATCCTGCACTTCACAAAGAAAGGCACGTAACATAGCCAAGGATGCCTTACGTTTCGCTGAAAAAAACACAATGTACCCATGCACTAACCGGCTTTTCCTAATGCTGAATGAGGAATGGTATGAAAGGATGGACAGTTCTATTCGTCTTTTGTGTGGCCCTATTGGTAATTCAAGTAGAACTGAGTTACTACTGCCACACTGAGAAGGTCTGCAGGTTTGGGACTGAAGGATAGGTAGAAGGATGTCATCTGCATTAAAAGGATCTCCACACAACAAACACATCACAATTCGAAGGTCAACATCTGCTAAATCTTTGATGCTAGATGTTGAACTTACAAGATTTAAATTACGCTTTGAGTCCAGTAAGCCTTTCAAAACTTGACTGATTTGCTTTTCATTAATGTTACGGCCATATCCAATGCCAGCTGAAGCAGGGTCAAGAAAGACACACTGTAGTTTACTGGCAATCTGTTGACCTTGCTGTATCAAACTATGTAGTGTTTCTCCACTAGTGTCCCCTCTCTTGTTAACCAGTATTAGTGTTAGAGGAAGATGAACCAAATGATTGTCCCTTCTGCCAAGGGTTGACTCTCTACTCTTCTCAATACTTTCCACAACATAAGATAGAGATTCCTTTGAATTGTAAAGGCAGAGACAACCATGTGGCTGAAACGTTGGTGTCTGAAAAGAATTAACGGGAAGTCGGACATTACCCTCAATTGGTCTCAAGGAAAGTTCATACATTTTACCATCTATCACATACTTATCATCATTTGTACACAGAGCTCGAATCTCATTTGCTAGTTCACGTGCTAGGCCATCTTTGCCAAGAATAACCAGATTTATCCTATCTATATTGGAATCTGAAAGCAAGTTTTTCTGATTGCGCTCAGATGATCTTATAAACCTGGAACTGATCAAATGCTCGATTTTAGAGTCTATACAAACTGGGCAGCTAGGACAAGTTTCCTTTGTTGGGTGATACACAAAATGAATGTGCTTCAAAATAAGGGCATCTCGCTCAGCTTGCAGCTTTTGCAAAGCTTTAAATCTTTGCTCTTCACCTAAAACCTCTTGAATAACACCCATTTTCTCTTTGCTAGGTTTAGCATCAAGTTCCAGCTCATAAAACAATTCTGAATATTCCAGAAGCAGTTCCTGAAACTCCTCCTTTGCCTTTTCTATAATCTGTTTTTGGTGTTTGCTGTAGATATCCATATACACAGATTCCTCCAGCCACATGTAAAATTCCTCATTCATAATAAAACTACGAGCTTCTTCCCATGGTTTCCCAGGTGTTATGAAAGGAGACGTCTCCAGATTTTCTTTGAAAGCCCTTCTCATTTCTACTCTTTTCCTCTCATTCCTAAGCTTTTCTAAGTGAGCTTCATAAACCTGCTCTGCAGGCAGAGTCTCCATCAGGTCAAAAGGAATGCATTCATTTTCCATGTTGTCTATATGGCTAGTAGCATCCCAAGGGGTCTCTTCAAGAACAACAAACCATTTTAAGAAATCTGGCTTAGTCTCCAATAACTTCTCTACTTTTATGCAGCTCAAGTGATCTATTTCGTCCAGGTTGGGAATAAGAGCATCAAATGCTAGAGGAAGAGCAGCAAGATACATCTTTCTTCTGCGCTCTATATGCTCCTGTTTGAGACGATGGACGTGTTGTTGGAACAGCTTCTTGGCTTTCTGTGTTCCTTCCACATACACATAGTCCTGATATTCTGGAGAGGACTGCATCTTTCGGCTGACATTCAACCATGTTTCATTGTGGTTTTTGACAATGCGGCTAACCAGCCATTCATACTTATCTTTTGAAGCCGCTATCTGTTGGCTCTGCTGTTTCAAAGCTTCAAAGTAGGGGATAATTTTAGTCTTCCCCCTACTTTTATCAATCAGCTGCACTAAAGTGCTGAAAGCCAGGTCTACGTTCACATTGCATCTAGCAGATGTCTCCACAACCTGGAGGTTCTTTTTGCTTAAGGCAAAAGTATGTGCATCTCTAATGTACCGCTCCACTCCTTCATCACACTTTGTCAGGACCACCACAATGGGTTTTTTTGTTTTTGCTAGTTGATTGTAAAGATTTGAAACAAACTTAAGTTGATCATCAAAGTTCCTGTTCATACCTCTGCTAACATCGATGCAAAGAAGAAAGCCATCAATCAGCAGCTTTCCATCTGGCATTTGTTTTTGTTCAAAGTCCTGCTCCAGCCCAAGCTGATCAGTGCAAAAGTACATGAGCTTTTCAGCTGATGCAAGTTTGGTTGCAGCAGCCCTTTTGATATAGGGCTGCAGGGCCGTGCTGCGGTGTGGCTGAAAAGTCTGGTCATCAATAAATTCAGTCTGTTCCACAATATGCATTTTACACTCCACACAATCCTCCAGGGAACGCACAACCTCCCCCCAGTAAAGAAAGTGATCATTATTGACAACCCTTCCTCCAAAGTCACTGGTGCTGAGAACTGAAGTGTGATCCAAATGAAAGTCATCTGCACTAGGCCGCACAAACCGATTGCAGAGGCAGGACTTGCCAATACCACACTGTCCCTTCTCCTTCTCTGTTCCAGACAATCCCACCACGCTAATGTTGTAGGTGGGAATGCGAACATCTTGCTTTCTTGCCATCATCATCATCCACACATCCTGCCACAGTCAACTGCTTCCGAGAGGATTAGTGTTTCCAGTACCCCATGGAATTTCAAAGCTTGTCGGAGGAGGGATGACAGTTATCAATCCAAGTGGACTGCCAGGGCAATGAAGTTGGCTGTTCCCATACTGTGTGCACCAGCAGCAGCTCAGTTCTCACTGATTTTCATAATTGGATAGACTGCATTTCCCCCTAGGAAAGAGAGAAAGAATAATCAGTAATACAGCTCTGAAATTATTGTACATATACAACTGAACTCCAGCAAGAAGCTGTTGGTACAGTTTAACACATGGCACTTAATCACAAACGGCAACTAGCTGTAAACTGTTCCTTAAAATATTTTTACCAAAGCAGTGTCTCAAATCTTATGATCCTCATTTTCATATTCATTTGCCAACTCCCAGAAGTCCCACTGTTTGGATGTGTAAGAGCATTAGGGCTGGGAAAGACAGTCTGCCCATGGTACAACTACAGCCAAGATTTTGGTAACCAGCTAGGAGCAGTTCACCTCAGCCACTAACAAGTTACAGTTCAGTTTGTGTTCAAGCAGCAGTTTTGTTATCACAATTGTATTATTGCATCTGCTCTTACCATGTATCTAACCAAGTTTGTAACAGTGCACTAGACAGCCTTCCTTCTTGCCTCACCTGGGATTTGAATGCCTAGAGAACAAGCACAAATACAAGCATAAAAGACATCATACCAGCAGCAAGGAGGAAAGACCACCCAAACCAGCTACACAGACACAGATGAGGGCCCTGCTCCACTTCAAAAAGCTGTGACAGACTGATCACAAGATGACAAGTGCCATCCTAGGCCTCAGGCAAGGACACAAGACTTAACTTCTGTGTTTTCAAACCACATGCTAGCCATGACAGACACAAGTTGCCCAGCCATTGTTATAACTACCATAACTCACGGTGCATGGGCACAAACCACAAGTCAACCATGCCATACAGTCAGCTAGAAGTTATAGTCTGCCAAGGGACTTGGGATGACCGCTAGGGAAGGCAGCAGCCCACCCTAGGAAGCCTGGGAGCAAGTACTCAGCAGGAAAATTAAGTCAGCCTGACTTGAAGCTGAGAAATAAGAGTCAGTTCTAAAGCACAGGGGAAAGCCCATTCACTCCCAAGAAAAGGGAGTGGAAAGATGATGAAAGATTGCACATATATTCCTGATTAACATACTAAAAACATTTCCTAAAGCAGCAGAAAGTGAAGTCTTCTGTTTTCCTTCTAGCTAAGATCCAGTATGATACTAGTTTAATATGTGACAAGTCCTCTACTAGGAAGATTATCTCCTGCACTTGCTATGGAACATATCCAATCTAATAGGATTGTAATCCCACTTCCTTCCTCATTGGGTTACTCAGGAGCAGGCAACTCTCATTTGTGTGCCTGTGCACTTGATAGGTTTGAGATCCTGACTGGTGATGTTGGCTAGTTGGGAATCCCCTTTCCACCAGTCCCTTATTTCTAAAAGTATAGAAAATGGCATTGCCTCTACCTGGCTGGCCCCTGTACACACTTAACTGTGTGCTTTGGGAACCTCCAGGAATACTTATTCCAATTACGATGTGGGCTTAACTCCCAAACAGCTACTCTAAGTAGCAAATATCTAATGAGTCAAATCAGAATTAACACACACCTTTACCTAACAACTTAAGAAAACAAGGTTACAGAGTAAACTTGAATAGAATCAATTAATGTACACAGAAATAAATGAAACTTATCTAACTGGCATGTACACTGCCATCAGTTACCCCACTCCAGAGTATATACTCTTCAGCTACCTGAGTTGCAGATGCTTGCGCTGGCACGCTAGCAGGTAGTCGACCGAATTGCAGACAGTTCAGTGGAGATTGTGTGTGTTGGTCCAGGCAAAGCAACAAGCAGAACAGCCACCCTGACACTTGAGCTGGTCCTTGTAGCACTTCAATATGCATAGGTAATTATAGTCCCTTCTCTGAAGGGCCTCTCATCAGCAGGCTCTAGCTTCCAAAAACAGTTCCTGGACTGGGAAAAAGCTCCACACGTGCCCTAAAGTGCTCTGTACAATCATAGGCCATAGCATGCCTGCCATAGCAGCCCTAACTCTCCAAAACAAGATCATCTTCTCCCTCTGCTAAGCAAAAAGCCAGTTTCCTTCCTTTTTTCTTCCCAAGGCATCATGGGAGTTGTAGTCTCTATAGGCAGGTTACAGCACAAAGGACCCTCCCAGTAAAAGTCCTATAGACAGAGAGGCCTACAGGATCATTGCAGTTTAGAGACTGAAAAGATCTAAGCAAACCTCATTTAAAGGCATATGTGATGGGGTTCAGGGTCCCCCTGCACTGCACCCCGTCCACTAGCAGGAGTGACTCTCACTCAGCAGGTACAACAGGAGGTTTATTAGGCAACAGATGCCCAGTTTCTCACAGAAGCATCAGTACAGCAGTCAGAGACAGTCCTTCCAACCCGTCCTGGGGCAAAGACTCCGAGGGGTGCCCCTCTGGGGTGTAGCTTCCCCCCTCCTCAGGCTGGCTGCCTTCCCTCTCTCTTCCCCTAGCCTCTAACTGCCGCCCCCGATTCAAAAAACCAGCTCAGCTACTCCCTCCTCTTTGTTCAGGGCAGAGGTGTTACCTGCCAGACGTAGCCCCAGGGTCATCCTTAGCCACTGGGAGCTGTTCTGCTCGTCTCTCACATCCAGCCTGAGTCTCGCATTTGCACTCCCCCCACTCCATCACAGCATATAATTTCTGTGCACTCAACCAAGATACACACTTTAAAATATGGAAGTCCTCTTAAATTAATACCTAAGGAAGGAATAATCCAATTACACCATTTAACAACATGGTGGTATGTTTAAATGGAAAGAGTGAGAAGCAGGCAGGTGGTTTAAAAAAACAAACAGAATGACAGTATGGTAAGTTTTTTAAAAATAAGACAGAAAACTTAAATGATATACTGGTAACATTTTTGGGTGTCACAGTAACCCTGTGTCTGTTGCCAAACAGCAGGGGCTTTGAATATGCAGCCAATATAAAATATCTTCTTTGCTTTGATGTCTGGATAACGCAGTTTTACAAGTTCTTCAATTGGACTGAATTACGCGACAGACAAAGGTGGCTGTAAATCTGGGAATGGTACTGTACATTTGAGTTTGGAGAAGGCAGTCTTAACATTTGACCTTAAGCGCATTCAATTTGCTGAAAAAAAGGTGGTTAAAATTAGCTGAGCACCAGACTAAATCATCTAAAAGCCACAAAAGCAATGAATGTACAACGTGGTCGTACCAGGAGCAATGACAGCATCCTGGGAGTTCAAATCTGCAAATTTTCTGCTTAGTACCTTTATCACCTCAAAGACCAGACATGTTTGAGGGATGAATATCTCAATACATGATAGCACCATACTTCACTCTTCAAGGCGATATTTCCCAGGCGAAATGGCACAATGGTGATCCCGGCAATGTAAGCTATTCTGCCAAGCTTCTCTTCTGTTCAACTTTTTATTTTTAACAGCTACATAACGTTAAATTTAAAGAACTGTTGATACATCCTGTAAAACTCAGCATATTACCGCTTCAGGAAAAAAATCAGTTCAATGTTGCTTTCAGTTAGGAAAGGGACCTTCCTCTTATCTATTCATGAGAATACCTGCATGTAAAAAGGCTGTCTAGGGGCTTAGCTGCTATTCCTGCTTATTTCTCAATCCTCGCAAATTTTCTGATATTTCCACCCATAAACGTGTCTGAAAATGTCAAATTCCAGCAGAGAACAAATCTGGCTCAGGCAGTTGCCTAACAAAGATCACAAGTCTTGTTTATAGGCAAAGTATGACAGTTTACTTAAATAAAAAGCAGTCAAGTAGCACTTTAAAGACTAGCAAAATGGTTTATTAGGTGAGCTTTCATGGGACAGACCCACTTCTTCAGACCATAGCCAGACCAGAACAGACTCAATATTTAAGGCACAGAGAACCAAAAACAGTAAGCAAGGAGGACAAATCAGAAAAAGATAATCAAGTGAGCAAATCAGAGAGTGGAGGGGTGGGGGGGGGAAGGTCAAGATTTGCTCACCTTGATTATCTTTTTCTGATTTGTCCTCCTTGCTTACTGTTTTTGGTTCTCTGTGCCTTAAATATTGAGTCTGTTCTGGTCTGGCTATGGTCTGAAGAAGTGGGTCTGTCCCACGAAAGCTCACCTAATAAACCATTTTGCTAGTCTTTAAAGTGCTACTTGACTGTTTTTTGTTTCGATAGCGTATAGACTAGCATGGCTTCCTCTCTGTTACTAGTTTACCTAAATGTTTGTTTTTAACCTGTGTGAACACTGTTTTAAACTGCTTTAGCTTACATGTGTGAAAACCCATATAAAAAAAGCATCCACACAAGGATAACTAAATCAGTTTAAAAATATACCTTTAGATAACCTCATGCAACTTCATGTTGAGCCCTGGTTCATGAGAGAAGGGACAAAGAAATAAACAAACATGTAAATTTATCTGCAAAGAGAACAATTCCAGTAAGTTTGAGTCTATGGCCTTGTTGCCACTACAAAGTGGATCAATAGAGCAGCAATCAATCCACTAGCCATCAATTTATCGTGTCTACTGTAGACACAATAAATCAGTCCCCGAGCTCACTCCTGTCAACATTAGTATTCCGTGAAAAATTAGTAGCCGGCGTTGATGGGAGAGAACCTCTCCACCCCAACTGACCATACCACACACAAGGCACTGAGGTAGGTATGTCGACTTCAGCTATGCTATTCGTGTAGCTGAAGTTGATCAATGGTGCAGGGAAGTGTAAACAAGACCTATCTGGGCATCAACTGGTTTCCCTGTCCCTCCCTAGAGTCTCTAACTTTGGGGCTAGGAGGATATATAAGATGTTAAAGTTACTGCTGAAATCTCGGAAATGTCATTCCAATACCTCTGCAAATGACACAGGACAAGGGGCATTACAAAAGTTTGTCTAACAACATTAGGCCCCTTTCCTAACAGTGATTGCATTTTTTATTGATCTTTTGGTAGAAACTAGGTCAAACAATAACAAGAGTGACTACTGCTTTCAGATATCTCATGCAGGCCCTGATTTTCACAAAGTGTTGAGCATATCCTGTGAAAAACAAGGTCCTTTTAGAGCAGGGGTAGAAAACAAAAAAGCAGAAGCCTGCCACAGTTATTTCCTGGTGGGCCACTGCTGCTATATTTACGCGAGCCTCTGGAGGTATCAGGAGATCGCAGCTCTTGGTGGCTGCAGATCACCGATCATAGCCAATGGGAGAGGCAAGAAGTGGTACCGACTGGAACACTGTTTCCTGCCACTCAAATTGGCTGAGAATGGCAGTCAGTGGCCAATGAGAGCGGCAATTGGCCAACACCTTCAGAGGAACAGGTAAATATAAAGGTGGGGGTCCACCAGGGACTAATGTTGGCAGACCAGATCCGGCCCATGAGTCAGGATTTGCCCACTCTGACTTTAGAGTATTAAGCTGAGCACTAGAAGACTGAGACACCACTCAAAGACACAAGACACTTTTGAAAAACCTTCATCAGAAGCTACACACTAATAAACACAAAAATATAAAAATATTACCATATGTGATTCAGCTAAGTCAAAGTAACATGAGTCACAAATTATCTGAAACTAAGTTTAGCTTTGTTTTAAATGGATGAGATTTAAAGTCTACATTCTCCCCTTAAATTTCTTGAGTGTTAAGTTCTGAATTGTCTGACTTTTAAAAATGGCAGGCTTATTATTTAATGTATTTATATTTCATTTTGCTAAAATGTTACGATTTGGCCAGTGTTTACAAATTTCAAAATACAAGCTAATTACTAAAGAATATAGGGAAGAAAGATATGCCAACTTCCGCAAGGATAGTTTGCATCTTAAGCCATTGTCCAAATTTGTATTTTCATAAAACACATACATTGATAGCCAAAAAGGGTAACTTCTTAAAATTGTTATATCATGTGTCACTCCCTCTTGGAATCTGCTCATCTGATCTTAAAAATCCTAAGTATACAGATTGGAGAGTGTGTATAACCGGTAAGTCCATCTCTCCAGGAAGACGTCATTTAGCCAATTTTGTGCATACACCCCTCAAAAGGTAACATGGGGCTAAGCCAAAGGAAGAATTTAGCAAAGAGGCAGGTCACACCAGCAAACCAAGTTATACTGAACAGTAAACAACTGGTCTGGGGAGTCCTCTGATCTCTATAACAGCCAAAATCAGATGTGTCAGTCAGTAGACACACTCAGCATTGTAAGGGCGTGGAAGCAGCAAATAACTTCATTTCGTATATCCAGATCGGATTGACTGTTTGCCCCATTTACTGGACAATTGAGATTTTACTGGCCTGTGCCTAGAACTTTACTACATATTAATTTTTATGTTAGGAGACCCTCAGTGATGCTCTTAACACAGTCATAATATGACTGGATTCTATAATCTTATATCCTAAATGACGTTACATAGAGTAGCGTATTTATGCAAAACTAATATAAAAATACCTTCACTAACAGTTCTCTCTAAAATTGTCACAAAATAATTCAATTTTGGGAACTGTCTTTAGAATCAGGAATGACAAGTTATATGCCAGCTGTAATGCGCACAATAATATGCTATAGAAAATCTGAATTCATAAAGGAAACTCCAAGAGGCGCCTCTATACTGGGGTTTTGTAGATAAAACTTGGAGTATCTACATACCAAATGCATGCGTAGACACTCCAGGGGGCCCTTGCGTTGACAAAGCGGATCAAAAGATTGATTTGCTTTTATGTGTGGACAGGACCTGCTGACAGAAATTTTGTCAGAACATCTCTTCCAACAATAACTTCTGTAGACAGATGCTTCTAGTGTAGACTTAGCCCAAATGAACCTAGAGGAGGAGTGGGAAAATCTCCAGCCTGCCACTTCATTTCATCAGGATCATAGGAAATCTCTACACCACAGACCAGAAGCCTCAGTATGTCCCTGTGGCTGCAAAGCAAAGCGGCAATCAGAAAACCTCACAGTGCTGCCCCCACCCCAGCATCAACTCCACAGCTCCCACTGGCCAAGAAATGTGAATAATAGGAGCTGAGGGGCGGAGCCCGTGGACACAGGCTGCACACCCTACGCATAGTCGCCTGGCCCCTCAGGCTGGACATGCCTCAGGGCTAGCCATAACAGCTGCTTTCTGGACCAGCGTAAAGCCTGGCTTTAACTCCACTGTGTCACTGACCAGAAGACACTTCTGGTAAGCACCGCCCAGACGAAGCATGTGCCCTTAACCCCGTCTCAGGGTCAGAAAACCCCACCCCCTCTTAAATTCCACACCCCAACTCCTTCCCAGACCCCATAACCCCCACCCAAACCCCCTGCCCCAAGCTGGATCCCTGTCCTGATTCATAACTCCCTCCCAGTCCCTGCATCCCTACCCAACTCCTGACTCAGCCCAGAGCCCTCTCCTGCACTCAGACCCCTCATCCTCACCCCAGAGTCCACGCCCTTACCTGGAACTGTCATCTCCTCTTGCCCTCTGCGCCATCCCAGAGCCCCTCCTGCACCCTTAACTCCTCATCTTTGGCCCCACCCAAAGCTTTCGGTGCTCCTTTGAAGGGTTATAGCCGTAAGCACCAGCCCATCCTGGTGCAGGGGGAAACCCTGAGCTGTTGTATCCTTCATTCCACCAGGCTGAGTGTGGGCCATGATTGACTTTTTCTGGCCCCGACCCTTGAGGGTCAGTGGCACTCATAGAAAGAAAGGTTCCCACCCCACCCCCCCCGCTCTAAAGAAAGACACAAAAGGACGATGCTATGCTGATGTTGAACATCCTATAGGTGCATCAAAGTGGAAGAATTTCCCCACAGAGTTGTAAGTTTTCTCCCTGCATCACAATGGCCAGCAGCATTCTGTGTGAGCTGAGCACTCAGGTGGCCACCCAAAAGAGTTTCACGTGCCGTCCAGCTGATTAGCAGAGCACCCAAAGCCACCCCGAGTGGGCAGCAGCTATGTCTATTTGTGATGTGCATCTGCACATGCCTCAGTGTACATAAAAATTTATTCCACCCACGGATGCCAAAATTAGAACACTGATGGTCAGAGCGTAGAAACTCTCTGAAATGGGTCATTAATATCTTTGGAAAGATCAGTTTAAGCTGTTAACCACCTGGATTTGAAATGTTTAATCTCATCCAACATATGGGACTATTCTTAGGCACAGAGCATGCAGGCCCAGAAATCCCATGTGCTATGCAGCGCCCCTTCACTGACTCCTCACCCCAGTAAAGATCACTGTGGTACTCTTATAGGCCTGCACAGCCTAAGTGCCCCACAAAAAAACATGAGCAACACGAATTTGAGGATTGTACATAAGGATCAGTTTTGTAAGCTATTTGGCAAAGTGGCATGTTTTAAATCTGAAATGAATAAAGGGAGGAATATACTAAGTCTTAAGAGAAAAAAGAAGAGCAACTATGAGGATTCGTTCATCATTTATCCTGAATTAACTCACTCTTAAATAGAGCAAACCTACAGAAGCCAGAATAGAATTCTGCTATTCACCTTTGTCTTGCCCTAAAACAGAGACGGGGAACTGATGGCCTGTGGCTTGCCTTGATGCAGCTCACGAGGATCTGGACTCTCCCTCACCCTGCAGCAGGGCAAGCTGATAGGTGCTCCAGTGACACAGCAAGTCTACAAGCCTCGTTGCTTTCCCGCACGGCTGGAGTGCTAGCACTAGCTCCCCACTGGGGCGAAGGGGGACACATGCCTTGGTGCACATGGATGGTAAAAAAATCCATGCATGGAAGGAAGAGATTAGAGGGAACACTGGCTCTAAGCCTCGCAAGCCAGATCAAGACAAGCAACAGGCTGGATGTGACACATGGGCTCTGCCTGATAGTGGGGAAGAAGCTCTGTGAACTGCCATGCTCACTCGTTGCTGGGGACTTGGCAGCGCAGGAAAACTCTTTCCCTGCTCTCATTTGTAGGCTCAAACCCTGTTACTTCCACACAGGCCCCACACCCTCACCCCGCTCCTGCACTCCCTACAGCTCCTATCCAAACCCCACATCCCACCCTGCTCCGGCACTCTAACTCCTGCCCAAACCCGTACTTCCAATCCAGACCAACACGTGAGGCTCTCTTCCCTCCTTCTCACTTGGAGGCCACACTCAGTGACTTGGTAGGCCCTAGATGAATTTATCTATCTGGGTAGGCCCCCCAACCCAAAAGTTCTGTCATCCCTGCCTTATAGTTAAGCCCTAATTTTTCACTGAGGAATCTCACTTCTTAGGCATTCAGAGGCTTAGAGGCTGCTTATAAAATTAACAGTTCCAAAAGCAAGTTATTCTGAGAGTGAAAGCAAATTCCAATGGTGGCTTCTTAAGTACGTCCTTAAATTTAACACTGCTGATTTTACAAAAATAAACAGGTGGAGGACAAACACTTCTTACAGTGATAAAAAGTTCTGATGCTAAAGAGTAATTTCAAATAGGCAAAACACTAAATAATATAACTCATTTTTTTAAAAAAAGACATGGGTTTAGAAATCATGACAGATTTGTTACAAAGGAGGTCAAAAATATGACAAATTCCTCTTAAGTTCCCTCTACCTTCTCCCTCCCTCCCTCCCCCAAATAAAATCAGTTTCATATTCTTTGATCATTAGCTTTTTAATACACTAATTAAAAACATATTTCAGAATCACGATTGCATAAAAAGTATCGGAGGGGTAGCCGTGTTAGTCTGGATTTGTAATAGCAACGAAGGGTCCTGTGGCACCTTATGGACTAACAGCATCTGATGAAGTGAGTCTGTGCTCACGAAAGCTCATGCTCAAAACTTTTGTTAGTCCATAAGGTGCCACAGGACCCTTCGTTGCGATTGCATAAAACGTTTATTTTAAAAGGTCCAAGAATGACTGACAATCTTTCTAGCCATGGAAGCCCTAGTTCTGTGTTAGTATTTGTGTTATAGTTACAGTGCCAGGGAGGTGACATCAAAGCAAATGCTATTTAAGATCTTAGATTATGAACATACAAATGTAGACTTACAACTGTAGATATATAACACATCTATATATCTATATAGATATCAACTTGACTTTTACTTACCAAAAATCTGCATTCAGAAGTTTAGCAGGAGCTGATATCAGTAACACTACATAAAACAGATCAGGATGTTAGGTCTATTACTCTGTGCTAAAGATGTCAACAACTATATCAAGAGAACCCTGAACACATCATCTCTGTAAACTGTGCACTTGTGCAGCAGCTCAGGAGAAATTCATATGCTGCTCAGATGATTAGCAGAGTATTCACAACCAGGGTTTGTGTTTCTCTCAGTGGTGCACATTAACACTTGCCTCAGTGCACATAAAACATTTATTCTGCACATGGATGGAAAAAGTTAGAGGGAACATTGGTCTTGACAGATGAGGAAATTATTTTCAAATGTATTGTTTCAGATGTACTGTCTACCCACATTTGAGTTTGTGATATAAAGTCTAGAGAGCTTTTTAAAATAAATACAAAATCCCTAGCACCTCACTCTGAAGAGGAAGTTCCTTGAGGCTTACAGAATAGCCTGACAACATGCATTTATTCCCATTTTCAAGTGATACTACCTCCTCTGGCACAAAGATGAATGGATATGGAGGGGAGTGAATGCAGGTTTCTGATTTCCCCTTCCACAGGATCCCAGCTAAAGGGCAGGCAATAAGTGAGTGTTCAGAGGACAACTTTCGTTTTCTGCCACCAAAAATGAGTTGAAAGCTAATCATTACTATTTCCTTTTGATTTATAATAAAAAGCAATTTATGGGTAGCATTTAGATGACAAGATGCTCCTCATGAGGAACATGAGGCAGGAAATGAAATTCACATAGTTCAGTCCAGTGAAATTTAAAAGGAAAAATATTTAAAAATTAACAATAGACTCAAAAGAGAGAAATGGCATTTCTAACCCCTCTCCCTATAATCTCACTTTCACAGAAGAAGCGATAAAGCAAGTCAACCCCAACACATACCTGAGGTCTGGGCATTTTGGGGGGAAACGTGGTAGTATTATAAAACGCTGAAATTAACAACCTTAGTCTCCATCAACCCCAGCAGGCTTTTGATGTGCTGGAGGCACTCATCCTTCAGCTTCTCAGAACACGGAAGGCACAAGACTAAAGCAATCTCACACACATCATGGGGGTGTGTACTGATAGATCAGCCACGGTATAAACAATATGATCAATTAAACAGTTTCACAAAAGCTATGAAAACCTTACAAAGCCTACGCACCTGATTTTGCAAATAAAAGTCACTAAGGAACAGAGCAACAACTGCCTGTCCCATCGGCCAGTTTCTATTCATAGCGGATAAGAGCACCTAACAACCTGCTCATTGACTAACTTTACTAACAATACACTGCATTCAAAAGAATCTCCAGATTGTGATTCAAACCTACAAAAGCCAGGAAATTCAAAAGACAACACTAATACTGCAGGCTTTTGTCTATTTGTTTCTCTGTTTTCTGTTCTCTGAACTTCCTCATAGAGTTTTAACCTTTTATGTAGTTATACAATACACACCTCCTCACAGAACTCTCAACAGCTGTCATTAATACAGAACACATCTCATTTAAAATACACATATTATGAATGTCAAGATATTTATAAAATGGTCGCAATGTTGAGGTGTAAACTTTTGGACCTGGATTCTCAACCGATGTAAATCTGTAATCTTCACTCAAGTCAAGATTGCCCTTTCACCAGAGATACAATCCTCCAGGTTTTGTACCTAATAGACTCTTTGTATATAAGAAAAGAAATTATTGCAAGTGTGGGAAAACTTGTGTAAACAAGGCACTGGTGATTTCTGGCATTTTGGGGAATGGGAAGGAAATAAAGTCTAATGTAGTTACAGTTTAAAGAACTGTTGCTATCTCATCTACTAGGCACATTTTTTTTGTGCAGATTAGCAACCCAGTGGAATGTAACAGCTCATTACAGCACTGGCAGTTTATGGAACATATCTGTCTGTCATGCATACATTCCTTCATGAAAGATTCTTAGGACGCTTTCAATTTTACAAAGAGAAGCCCATTTAGAGACAGTAGCTTTAGCTGAAAGAAGAGCTAAGGCTCTAATCCAGGCACCGGACTAAATGTGGGCAAAAGAAGGGGTGGGGGGGGCAGGGAAATCACTGAAATATTTGGAGAACACAGCATCTGAAAAACCTCAGTAGCCAGCCTTCTACTCAATTAAAGCCTACCAACTTCCCCCACATGCTACCCTGAAACCACAATTAAAACACAGGGTTTTTGGTAGCAAAGCAGGAATTTAAAACAAAACCAACCAACCATTTTGCACACATACTCCTCAGTTTTTGATTGCAGGCAAGGCAAGGGTCATTCTTGTTTACCTGGGCACCACAAACAGACATGTAGCAAATCAGTGTTTGGTTACTCCCTCAAGGAACCCTTCTCAAGAGAAGCAGAAGGCAGGCCCTGGCCCCTAATGGATGAGCCCCCAAGCCTGAAGAAGTGATTACGCAACTCATTCTCAACCCTCGTGCAGAAAAACCATGGGGGCCGGGGGGGAGGGTTGATTACTTGAAGCAGCCCCAAGCTGGGAGCAATACATTTCTCCTGCTTTTCCCACTGATGGCTCCTTTTCAGACAATACAGGCCAAACCTCTCTAATCTTGCCCTCCTCCCTCTGGCAAACTCCATAAGCCATCACGATTTTAGTTTGCCGGACAACCGCTTATAATGGGTATGGCCAAGTTTCCTGTGGTCCCATAACATTTGTTTACAGCCAGCAGTCCTGGTTCTCAATGTTCTGTGCTGTCATTTAGCTCTAATTTACCCCTAAATGTCTTCTAAGAGCAGCAGTGGAAGTGTTGGTAATGTGCTAGACAATATTGACCCACCCTCCCACTGTCATTCAGCAAATTCTCTTGACCAGCATCAATCAGGTCCCAAGGGTGCTGGAGAAGAGCGGTTCAACCTGTAGAGAAGGAACAAGTGAAGGGCTAATGATGGAGCCCCCCAGATAAAGGAGTCAGCTCCCAACAGAAGTCCCTTCCTATAACCATTCAACCCCCTCCACAAGCAACAGTGCAGTCAGTCAAGAGCCTGGTCAACTTCCTCAGCTCTTGCTCATTATACTCTAGCATGGGAAGAAAAAATTTGATAGTGGTGTGCCTTGGTCCTTCCCACTGGCTGACAGTAGCACATAACAGTTTGCTCTCCTAAAGGCTCCAACTACTTTGGTCTAATTTTAGTTGTTGACTGGTGCTGAGGGCCTGTGACATACCATAGGTCAAATTAGATGAGTTTGTGGTCCCTTCTAGCCTTAACTTCTGACTGTTCCCAGCGTTCCTAAATAATTCACAGATCTCTGTTCCCCGAGAGATTCTTGAAGGAGGAAGAGAAGGTAATTCTTCTTGCCTCTTGGATTTGTAGCTAGGACACCGCCCAGCTGCTTGATTCATGGCAATCAATAAAAGTTCCACCTTCTGCCAGCAGCTGAGCAATAAAAGTGCATAGTGCATCTGCTAAAAGGAGATGCACAGCTGTGTGTCACCCACATACAGTGCATTAGAGCCCTTGACATTAACCACATCTCCCAGAGGCTCCCATGAATATGAGCCTGGGGGGCACGGAAGTGACCCAGGATCAATCCTGCATGACTCCACACATAATGGACCTTCAAAACAAGAAACAGCTGCCCACCACCATTCTTTGGTATTGCTCTGGAAGGAATGACTGAAGCCAGCTGACTACTGCTCCATCCATCCCAGCAAGTTCACTCAGAAAGCAGGCATTCCTTCTGATCCACAGTAGACAGAATGTGGTACGATCACTAAGGTTTACCATCTTATTCATCGTGGTTGTCAAGCTCCACCACTAAAGCTGCCTGAAGCTTGATACTTCTGGTCCTCGTAAGTCAAGAGGTTAGTTGCTGGAGCTTACTTACCACTTTTTTATTATTTTAGCCAGACTAAGATGGAGAACAGACTGTAACTGCAGTTTACAGGAGCCAAAGACTGCATTAGGCTTCACTTGACTCCTACAGAGCACAACTCAGGCACTAGCAGTACAGCTAAAGACTGAAAGAAGGCACACTTTCTTTTCCCAAAACACAAAAGCAATCCAGTAGCACTTTAAAGACTAACAAAATAATTTAGCTAGCTCATTATAGGGGCTCTTTTGCATACCTGGCTTTATCTAATTCTTGACTCCCCACCCCTTCTGCTCTCTGATTTTGCTCACCTTGATAATATTTTTCTGATTTGTCAACTTTGATTACTATCTTTGGTTCTCAGTGCCTTAAATATTGAGTCTGTTCTCGTATGGCTATGATCTGAAGAAGTGGGTTTGTCCCACGAAAGCTCATCACCTAATAAATTATTTTGTTAGTCTTTAAAGTACTAGAGGACTGCTTTTTTGTTTTGATACTATATAGACTAGCACAGCTATCTCTGTTTCTTTTCTAAAAATCATAGCCATGCTTTGTCCACAGCATTCCCAGCTTTTGCTGGACCCAAAACTGCAGCTCTGACAAATGTTCCCCTAATTTTTACCACCCAGCTGTGAATACTGCCAATCAGCTGGGCAGCACCTGAATCTCTCTTGGATGGCTGCCCAAGCGCTTGGCTTACAGGGAGCACTGGCTCTGATCATGTGATTAGTTCCAATTTTATTAAAAGACTGCGGGAGATGTGAAGTGGAAAAAGTGACAAAAGTGAAGCAAGAGTTAACTAATTTTAAGTAAAAGCACACAAGCACTGGCAATTCTGCACAAAAGGAATACTCCTGACAGAACAAAATTAAACAGCAGTCTAAAAATGACTGTATTGAT